>NC_087560.1:2425000-4825000 GCF_036250125.1 Pseudopipra pipra | reverse complement strand
AAAACACAGTTGTTAGTTTTTAACTCCAGACTCAGGGCAAATAATGCAAAGATCTACAGCCAAGAGTATGAATTAGGGTTTGCTCTTTTTAAAGCTGATCAGTGTCACATTTCAGTGTTTGTGAGCTATTACTCGATCAGTCCCAACTGGGAGGCTATTTTATAGACCTTCCAGTCTGGGATTGGGCAGGATTGTGCTTGCAAGCACTATGTATAATGCTGTAGCTACTGGAAGCCCTCAAAAGCTCACTCAGCTGTGTGCTTGGGACACTTGAATGCACTGAATTTAAATGACAGTGCAGTCTTCCAACTCACATAGCCTTCTAATAACATTTGTTAATCCAAGCAAATATCAAGGAATCTGGTCAGTGCCAGTGCTGAATCTGCTCAGCGTGTGGGCTACTTGCTAAATCCCTAATAGGTAGTGTCAAGAGGTTTCTGACATGGCTGTTTGGGCACCCAAATCCACCCTGGAGCTCCTTCCTGCAATTACCTTGCTAACTGTATTTTAGGGAATATTACCAGGTTTCTTGTGAAGAGTCCAAAAATTCAATAAAATCATGTAGTGTGACAGATGTGTGTTTGAATAATGTTCTTCTACCATGTGCTTTTAAATGTGAGATGTAAGCCTGTTGTAATTAAAGTTGAAGCAATAAACCTTAGCCATTGATTGCACTAAGTAATTAATTATTGATTGCAGTACTTTACATACATATTGCAGAGGACAATTCACCTGTGCAGTAGATGATACTTTGCTCAGAAATACCCAAACACAATCCCTCTGCTGTGCAGAACTACACAGAAACTGGCTCTAGGGTTTACAAGTTAGTTTCCTTATTAACCTCCATGGAAATGTTGCCATTACTTTCATAAAGCCAGTGTTAACTATTCCCTATCCAAATTAAATTTGGAAATAAGGATGTACACATGCAAAAGAGAGGATCTTTCTCTGTAAGACTCTGAAGGTGTTAAGTTCCTTCTCAATGAATGCTGCCATCCCCTGCACATACCAATTCCTGACAAGCCATGCTGCAGTAAGACACTGTAAGGAGCAGCAACAGTAGCAACATCCTTCCCTAACTCTTGGGGAAGGAAAAGGGAGAAAGGACTCTGAGGTGTGAAAATGGGAAGCATTAGTCAGGCAGAGCACACATTCTGAACTGGGCATGTAGGACTAGTTAAGCAGCAGACACCACGCTTTTAGTCTGGAGTTGTGCATCAGGTGGGAACATTTTTCCCCATTTACACTGAACTTAAGGAGAGCCTTTCCCTTACATTAAGCCAAAGCAAGAGACATTTGCTGGTTTAAAAACACAACTGAAAATTAATAATTGTGTGGGGCACTAAAATTAGGGTTAAATGTAAATGAAACCTGCAGATTGTTTGAGTGGAGCAGATCTTGGATGTGTCCAGCTCCCCTGCCTAGGAGATGAGCAAGGAAAGTTCTGTTGGGGTGGGTGCACGGTGCAGGAGGTCATGTGGGAAAGGGCAGACCAGCTGGTTTGGAGTGGATCAGGAAGGGGGGGATTGTACCTGAAGTCGCTGTAGGGGTGGATGATCCAGAACCCGGCAGACTTAACCCTCTCCTGCTCCCTCTCCACGGCCTTCTGGCTGCCAAACATCCTCAAGGAGAATTTGTTGACCCCCGGCTGGAGCATGGCCCCGAACTGCCTCTGCATGAAACCGGCTTGGCCCAGCCTCTGCTCCTCATCTGGGGTGATCTGGTCGCACCCTCCACCTCCTTCCACTTTGATGGAAGTGGAGGAGCAGGCCCGGGGGGGCTGCTGAGGCTCCGGGGGGGACGCGGGCGGTGGGGGCGCCGGCAGCCCCTGCTCCAGCTCCCCACTGCCGGGGGGGCTCTTGTCCTCGCTGGGGGAGGCCGGCTCCCCTTCGCCGCCGATCAGCCTCTTCTCCTCGGCCGCGTCGTGGAGGTGCCTGCTGGTCAGCGAGGACAGGCTCCCTTTGAAGCGGCGGCAGTCCCCGTTGGTGCTGGTCTTGGCGCCCTTGCCGCCGGCCTCGGTCTCCAGGAGGCCGGGGTCCCCCCCTCTGCCGGGGTCCCCCCCGAGGGCCCGGGTGCTCCCAGCAGAGGGCGAAGGCAGTGGCTTCAGCCTGATGCTTTTCCTCCGGGTGTCCTTGTCGCTGTCATCCTCCTCGTCCATGATCGACGCCTTGGGTCCGATCTGCTGGGGCAGGCTATAGAGCCTCTTGCGCATGGAGGGGGGCAGCTTGTCCATGGCCGATACTGCTGCTGCTGCTGCTCAGTGAGAGGGAGAGACCCCGCTCTGCCCAGGAAGGGGAACCGGCACTGCCCCCAGGCCCCTGCCCCCAGCTCAAGGGGCAGAGGGGACCAGAGACTGGCGTGTCATCTCCTTACCAGGCTGTGGCATCCACAGGCTCTGCATCAAAACACAGCCTCTGCATCCAGAAGGGAAGGGAAGGAGAAAAAAAAAACCAACAAAAAAACAAAAAAGAGGGAAGGCAAAAAATCCCCCCCTTCTTCCCCGTTGTCCCGATTTGGCTACTTGCTGCTTGTCTTCCCTTGGTGAGTGTTACTGCAATCCCCGTCTGCTCAGATCCTGAGCACTGGGCAAGAAGTCTAGAGGAGAGCCACACACTCCTGGCTGGAAGGCGAGGGAGGGCGGTAGCGGCAGCAGCAGCCGCCTTGCCATGTTGGCTTCGAGATGCAAATGTGCCGTGTCTCCCGGCGGGCAGACATCATCCGGAAAGCGAAGCTCAAACCCGGGTGCCTCAAACTCCTCAACCTGCCGGCCAATAACACAATGAACTGCAACCTGCAGCGGCCACTGCTTGCTTACATCACTGTCATCACTTATTCCTCATGCAGCCCCTGCTCCTGGGAATATTCATGAAGCGATCCCATTCTATTGGGTTGCCATAGGAGCGACTACTGCACACAGGCTCTGCCTACCTGAGACAGCACCCGGGCTTCTTAAAGGGGCAACGCCCGGCGGGCGCGGGGCTGCTCCCGCCGCTCCTGCGGGCACCGGGCGCTGCGGAGCCGCGGGGCCGGGCAGCGCTGGGCTCCGGGCCAGCCGGGGCTTATCGGCCACGAGCACCGGGCCGCCGCGAATTTAAAAATAGCAGCATCACAAACACGGGAAAAAAAATAAATAGGAGCGAGAATATTCCTTTTCCCTTAGATGCGGGCGATCCCTACTCCTCCTGGAGGTGTGGCTGCTGGAGGGCAGGTTTGCTTGTGTGGGCACGGGGGGTTTTGTGGGAAGGGGCGATTCCAAATCTAAAGGGAAAGCAGCGGTTCACCTTGAAAATCTCACTTGCATGCAAAACAGGGGCTAGGGGAGTGCCTGTCTTGCCTAGCAGAAGTTTGCCTGCTGGGAACAGGCTGCGTTCGCACCCGTCCGCAGAGTCCCGAAGGGTTGGAAGGATCTTTTTTCCTTGGCTGCCTCGCTCCCCGTTAGCCATGCAAACCCGGTACTATGCCTCCCCTGCGGGGTTGGATCTGTAGAAGCCATTAAATAAAAAAATCAAAGCAAGCCGCATCTCCGAGAGCTCCCCCGCTGGATTGAGGGAGGCTGGGCTGGGCTGGCGGAGGCAGTGGGATGCGTGGGCTCTCCCTGCGACGCGGGGAAACCCACTTCCCAGTGGGCACCTGAGTCAGCACTTCCTGCGCCTCACCCGCCACCGGCGCGTCTCCGGGGGACGCTCCTGGGAAAAGAACAGCTCCGCATGGGAATCCTCCTGCCTTCACTGCTGGCCACAATGCACCCCGTGCAACAGAGGCCAAAGCAGCTGAAATCAGACATTTCCCTTTTGGTATTTGAGAGGGGGCTTTTGGAGAAAAGGAGGTAAAGAGGTAGCAATCAGCCGCGCCTGTGCTTATTTGGGAGTGGCTGCTTATCCTGTGATGTTTAAGACTGATAAACTAGTTCGGATTATTTCCTAGCGTCGAGCCTTTGAAACCAGTGGAGTTAAATTATGAATCTTTTTGGCCATACGAGAGACTTTTGTATATATTTTTGTGTCAATTCAGCATTTCAGGCTTTCTAGAATATTTGTTGTTTCAGACATTTAAGATCCCACCTGCTAGGCAAAGACAGGGAGGCTGAACACAGGCAAGGAATGCCCACTGCAAGCAGGGAGGAAATCGTCACCACCGCTGCAGTTCTGCTTTCCTGAGCAAATATTCACCTCTTCCCTCCCAGGAGTCACTCGCCATAGGTAACTTTGCCATTTAAAGCAGCACATTTCCTTTAGGAAATGCCACGATCAGCAGTGACTTCACCACACACACACACAGACAGCACATGCTTCCTCATCTTTGTTTGCCTGCTCTCTCCTGAATCCTTTCCTGATGTGTTCACCTGCTCCTCTTCTCCTCCCACCACCTGGCACAACCCAGACTGGCTGTGACTCATTTCAAATACTCTACAGTGCAGCTACCCAGCGCAAATATTATTTAATAGTATTACTTTTTTCACAATTTCTGATAGAACAAGCTTTTCTGGGGAAATAACTCTCAATTTTCAAATATTCCTGGAGATCAAATAACGTGAATTAGGCCAGTGAGAGCAATAAAGGTCTTTTCCCTCTTCTTGTTCCCTCCTCCAGGCACTGGGGATGCTGAGGTGTAAGCACTTGTGCTCCTCAGCTGCAATCAAGTGCCTTCCAAAAGGCTGTGTTTTGATTAACGAGGTGCACAGCATCCAAAACTGATGCAGCTTCTTAAAGGCAGTCCCTGATGTTCCCAGAGAATGACAGAGCAGTAAAGGACGTGCTCAAGGAATCGAGCAGTTTGTTCTCGTTCAGCTATAGGTATTCCAGCGCTCGGAATATCCCCACACTCTGTTCCCTGGCCTTCCTGGGATGTTCCCAGAGTGCTGCCTTACTTGGTGACACAAATCAGATCCTCTGATAGAGAACACAACAGGGCAGCCGAGCAGCAGAGTCCTCCTGCATCACCTCTGCAGCAGGAAGGAAATGCTCAGGAGCACAGACTGAGTCAGGGCCTGGCACTCTGCTGCACCATTCCAGAAACACCCAGAGATCCCCGTGCCTGGAATTCTGGCTGGCACTTCCCAGCCACCACTGTCCAGGCTCTATACCACACATACAGACCACAGGTACCTTTACATGTCTCTATAAAGCATTAAGCTTCGTGGAATCACCCAAGGTGCTCAGTCCAGAAGGTACATTCCTGTGTACCTCTGTCTCCGAGTTTGGGTTCCTAAACACTTCTAAAAACTTACAGGGGTTACAGGAACCAAACTCAGAGGAATTTTTCAAGTCCTTAAAATGTAATGACAATTTTGTGTCCAGAGGACTTCAAAGTAATGATATTTTATTTGAGAGCCTTCTAAGAACTAAGTGCAGGGAGATGGGAATTATCCTTGTCTAATGGTATGAAACTACTATTGTGGACATAATTTATTGCTGGCATTATGGCAGTGCTTTCCATGTCAGCAAATGAACCTTTATAGACATATTTTTAGAATATTTAAGAAAAACCAGGCCTGCTGGAGGTCTAAGTCTTACCTATCACTGGCTCACAGTACATTCAAAGGGGGTATAGAGAAGTCACCTGTCAGGAAAAGGCAGAACTGTTTTTGAGGGAAGTTACCTCCTTTTAAACAATATTTGTCAGACTCTGCTCCAAGACTTGGCATAGATACAAAGGAAATGGATTTAGTAGAGAGAATGCAGGTGAAGCAGCCAAAGATGCATTTGTTTCTGAAGGAATTTTGCCAGCTCAGATATAGATATATATGGAATATGTATTTATGGAATATATATATATATGGTGCTATTTTATTAAAAAGCCAGTGCTGCAACGCAAATGTGAAAAATGATGTTCCAAATGAAGCCAGGACTACAGAAGAATAGACTGAGAGCCATCAAATCTGATATCCTGTTGCTCAGGGAACAGCAGCAGTGCAAGCTGGTCTTTTAGGACCACCTTTGCTTGGGTGAGAGATTCAGCATCACCCTTGAACTTCTAAATTCTCAGATGAAAATGGAGTCAATGAACATGTGGTATAGCCTGGAAGAACAGGAGCAAGTCCTTTCAAAGCTGCCTATTGTTCTTAGCAGGCAGCAAGTAACTCATAATTGGCATTTGAAACTCATGAAATATTCAACACTACAAAACAGGGAAATTCTACCTTAGAGTTTTCCTGGTAGTCTGCATTCGCTGCCTCTGCAGCTTATATTATACCTAGAAGATAATGAAGAAATAATAATGATAAATACACAAATCCTATCTCCCCCTCGGCCCTATTAATTACCCAAGTGTGCTGTCACACTGTACTCATTGAAATTCAGCCAGGGCTTTCTTATGGCTCTGTGCTGTTCCTTCTGGGAGCTGTAAAGTGGGGGACTGAACTGCTGGAACATGTGCTGAGGCCTATTTAGGGCAGAGCCAAGAGGGCACCTGAGCATCTGTCTGGATCAAGGAAACAGCTGAGCAATGGGAAGTGAGATCCAGGCCGGGATGCTGGGCTCAGGGGAGCCAGCCCACAGGGCAGGGGGACAGGGAAGAGTCCCACAGAGCTGGATGTCAGGATGGAAGGGAAAAGTCCAGCTTTGCTGTGCAAGAATTGCCTTGGGTTTTCAGAAAGAATGGTTCAAAGTCCATCAGTGGGAGCAGAGAGACACTGAACAGATCCCTGACAACAACAGGCTGTGGAGCCTGGCAAGAGAAGCAGCAGCAGGAGAGGAGATACACAACAGGACAGAAAAGCTTCTATCAGGAAGTGCTTGGAAAGCAATATTCATTCCAACTTCCAGTGGTAAACAAATCTGGAGCAATCCCACTCTCTTCACCCTTATAAGCAAGACCAAAATATGGGCACTTGTGTAGGATATAAGGGGGTTGCTGGAATGTGCTTACAGCTGACAAACAGCTTTGCCACCGGACTGCAAAAAGGAAATGTTATCCAAAGAATCGGCCACGTTGGTGTCTATGGAAAGAAGTCACAGACTCTGCAGAAAATAACTCCCTGAGATTTTCAGGATGTTGAGATGTTTTGCAAAAGCTGGTAATCCTTGCTGGAGCAAGTAGCTGAAAATCCTAGCTAGGAACAGATTGATTAGCATGAGCATCTCGCCACCTGACCTTTAATGTTCCCCTTGGAGAACAGAAACCTTCAGAGAAATAGAAAAACAGAGACAGGTAGCCATATATGAAGCTCTGGAGAAGAGAAATGACACAGAGGAGCTGCTGAGATTGGAGCAACTATATGATTTAGACACAATTACTTTTAGGTTATAAAATTTTTACATTATGGTCTAAACTCTACCAATGAATTCTCCAATATTCACAGTGAAATGCTCATATTGAGCTTGCATCTTGAACTTCAATAAAATTTCCCTTCCAGATGTATATTCCATCAAATTTCCATTTAGAAACCAAGCACTAGCTTATTTTTCTACCCTGATGAGCAATTATTCAGGTTTGGGTTCAGACAGCGTGGGGAGGTTTGCTCAGTCTGGATCAGCTCAGTGACTGCCAAATGAGTCTGTCTTTCACCAGTGTTTCATGAGCTGCAGCCTCACAGAGAACAAGGGATCCCTCTCCCGAGCCTGTCCCACCGAGGTTTCTCCTGTCTGCATCAACTGGACTATTTTGGATTATCATGCAGCGCTGGATTTGTTGGGAAATGTGCCACTGTCTCCCACAACAGCAGTGGCAGCCTCCAACTTGGGGATGTCCAGACTCTGCTCTTAGTCAGCTGCCTTCTGCCAGGGCTGACTTTAACCCTCTCTCTTCCTCAGAAGTAGTTAATCAAACAAACCCAACATCATGTTTCCAAACCCAAAGTTTCCAGCCATACCAACTGTCAGGCACTTTACAGCTCTGACTTAAGAACTCATAATCCTCATGGATGTACCTCAGCAATGCCTCCCTCCATCCAGTTGCTGAAGACAGGCAGAAGACTGAAAAATTTGAAATAAGATACTAATTAGAAACAAGATGCTGTGTGAGCAAAATGGCTATGGAAGAAATGTCCCATAGATTTATGCCTTGTGACTGGAGTCTACCATGTCTGATGTGCAGGATCCTACCCAAACCTTTCCTCCATAATTCACAGTTGGACTGTCATGGTCTAGTCATTTATTGATGCCGGTGCCGTGGGCTGCAGTGGCTTTGAGCAGAAGGCCCTCAGAGATCCCTTCAACCTAAATTACCCTTTAATTCCATGATTCTGTGACTCAAGAGGAATTCTCTCTTTACTCCAGCCACCTACTTCCTATGTAGGAAGATATTTTCTTTGAGACAAAATCCCTCTGTCAAATTAAGTTTTAAACCATCAAACAGGTTGCAATTGTAGTAGGAGGGAGCTGACAGCCTGATGGGTACCAGGCATGACTTCCTCGGGCAGGCAGCTAGAAGGCATGTCATGATTTTGGAGAACAAACTCAGACATTTCCACACTGATTCAGAATTTCTAAACTCCTAAGAACAGCCAAATTGCAAAGCCAGGCTTAGTCAGCACATCTAAACCATATGGCAGGAGAAGAGCTTCCAGCAGAAGATCCCAGGTGATCATTGCCCCTTACAGACACAGGGGTGTTTCAGGCAGTTACCCCTCCCACTCGGTACCTGAAATGGAGGAGAACTTCACTGCCCATGAAAACAAGGCCAAAGGCAAGGGAGATCCAGTATTTCTGCCTGCAGTTCATTGTTACTGGTGTAAGTACATCCTCTACAAACAAGCAAACAGGTTAGGCCACTCTGAGTCCTCGAGACATTCCCATTATCCTGGAGGGAAAAGAGTGATTTGTGCCATTGCCATGTCTGTGGCTCAGCAGCAGCACCAGCAATGTCGATAAGGAAAGGGGAAAGGCTTCACTTGATAAGGCTGCAAATCATTCTGAGATTAAAATAAAGGCCTTCTTTGTCTGGGCTTTGCTTTTCGAAACCAGCCTTTGGGGGTACTGCCTGGAGCCCACTCAGCACCACAAGGGTCTTGTGGTTATCCTAAATCTGGAGGTTAGCCCAAATCTGGAGGTGACCTCCTTGAGTTTGTGCCTGCCCATGTCTACACATGCACATTTGTGCTTGAGCTGATCAAGCTTTTGCCTCAATTCTGGATCAAAAATGCACTCCAGGTCCAGTTTGGGCCTCTGTCTGTCATTTGTTACTGTTGTTTAAGTGCAGGTGTTACTGAAGCATCTAGAAAATGCAGCTGAGACCAAAACCCAGCAGAGAAACACAACATGGCAGCAGAGTAACAAGCTCGTGCTCTTTAAATGCCAGCTCAGTGCTGTTTCCTTTCTGCTTGTTTAGGTTTAGAGAAAGCTTTGTTGAGAGGAGCTAGGGCAGGGAAAACACAGAGGAGGGGGGATCCAAAGCAGAAGAGCAGGGCAGAGTTCTGTAAGGACATGGGAAGAGGGCAGGGGGAGAATTGTCTGCATTGCATTCACCTGGATGATAAAGTTGTGCTGCAGTGCCACCATTAAGGAGGGGCTGAACTTCCATTATAAGATTCTTTATGGTCATTCTTCATCTCAACCACCTAAGCTGAGATTCTGAAAACCTTATCTTTACCAAAAAAAGAATTTCCTTCTTTTGAAGGATAAAGCAAAACCTGCTGGTTTTGGAAACAAGAAGGCTGTATGTGTAGAAGGGAAAAAAAAAAAAAGAGAAAATGCACTTTTTTTTCCTCTTTTTAAAATGGTATTTTAGGAACCAATGTATTACCCAAGTGGCTAATAATGAGATTTGGACTTCCAAATCAAAGGAAGTGCAAGTGCTGTACACTTGTCAAAGATTAAATACTCAGTAAACCCAGAAAGGTGGAGGCAGAAGGTTCATTCTGCGTTTTCTTACCTGTCCCTGCCCTTCCCTGGATGCCCCTTGCCATCCACATTCAGACTGTATGGCCTTGTGCTAATTAAAATCTATCCTGCAGGCATCTCCCTGGTTCTCAGGCAGACAGGGCAAGGACTAGCTCAGATTTCCTCTTCCCCAGTGCCACGGGAGCTGGCTCTGATTAAACAATGCCAAGTGCTCGATGCTCCCAGAGCTGATGAGCAGCAGGGAGTGCCCAGCCCTGCCCACCCAGGGACTCCCCACTGATTGATTTTACCAGCCTGTGCTTTCATTTGTTTTCAACACTCTGCTGACCTTTGTGTAAGGGTTTAAACAAAGCTCTGCAGACTCTTGAGGCCATTGCCTTGATGGTATCAGTTCATCACTGTATAAACGTGGCTCAGTGGATGGCAGCCCTGTGTGTGTGTTTTTGTGAGGGGAGGGATCCCACTCACCCGGCTCTTCTGTGAATACTGAAGCTTTTTTTTGGTGAAATCAATGAGAAACTGCATCTAATGTTACTGCAAGGGCAGGACAACACAGAGTATAGATGCTGCTTCCTGGACTCTGTCTCCTTTTCACACAACGCCCTTTCCCATGTGAATTGTAGAATCACTCCTGGGAGCAGGACAGAAGACAGGCCTTCCTGATTTTCCCCTAAACCATTAGCTGACAGAATCATATTCCCTCCTGTGCTCTCCTACTGCCTGATGGTATCTTAAATCTTCTGTTCAATGGAGCAACTTCACAAAGATGCTTCCTGTGGGACACCAGGGAAACAGGAAAATGGCATTTGCTTCACCATCTGCAATTTAGGAGGATGAAAACAGTTTTGTTTTTTTTTTTTAAGAAAAAAGCTTAAATCTTTCTGACAGGGTTCTAGATGATGTGACAGTGTATGCAGCCCCACACAGGGTTGACCTGTGGTGGGATGATGTGGAGAAGCAATCTGTGGCCACTTGATTGTGGCTCAGCTGCTTCCTGCTGGGCACACGGGCTGCCCTGGAGAGCTGCTCCAGTGCCCCACCCTGGGCTTGGCCAGGCCCTCAGGAGTTCCACACTGCAGAATGCCTTGGAGCACTTCTGTCCTTCACTGGAACTGGCACACAGCCTTGCCCGAGGTCACACAGCCCATCTGTCCCTTCAGCTTCCCAGGTTATCCGTGTTCCAGTGGTGTCTGCACAACACGAGTAGTTCTGTTCCTGTTCAGGGTGGCTGTAACACCCCTGGGTACATCCACACAGACAAACCAGCTTAGTAAAGCACACCTGGACACTGCCACCACTTCCTGCTGCTCCCATGGAGAGATGTGGGACTGGAGAGCACTCTGGAGCTGGTGACATCTCAGTGCACACTCTACTCCAGAGGGAGCACTTCAGGTTACACAACAACCACCAGCACTTTCCCCCTTCTGAGCAACTTCATGTCACAGCTGATGCTTGACAAGCTGCTGTTCAGAGTCTGCTCAAAGGAATATTGTATATTTTATTAGCCCCCTCTGTGCTTGTTAATTCTGTCTTTGTTTCTCACCATTCTGCAAAACCCTTCACAAATCCCTGTTTCAGTGGAGCAACAAACTTCTACTTCCTTGGATTTGCAGGCTTCACTTAACACGATTAGGTGACAGGATTTATTTAGAAATGTGTGGTGATAAAAATACCCAGTTTGTGAGTAATGGGGAGGAAAAGCTCACAATTTTGTTGTTGCTTTTATAAATTCAAACTTCTCCGAAGGAGAAAAGGTTCAGAGCAGGTGTTTGCCACCCACACCTTTCAGTACTAGAGAATGGCCTTTCTACTGGAAAATGTAGTAAAGTTAATTAAACATGGAGAGGGAGATGACTGGAGCAGCATGAACAGAGCAGACTGAGTCTTGCTGTGAGACCTAAAGAAGGTGAGATTTGAAAAGACCTGATCTTCCCATCAAGCCTGGGGCTGACACAGAATTTGTTAAAACACCTTCCTGTGCCTTTAATTAGCCTGAAGACTTCTTTAGCTTCTTTTGGCTTTCCACAAGAGGCAGGTTTTTAGGCTGGAACACGTAGTCTTCAACCATGCACTTACTCTCTGTTCTACAAGCTTTGGTGATCCTGCCCTTCCCCTCTGCTGGGAAGGTCTCCCAGTGCAGAAGACTCTCAAAAAGGTGGTTAAACTCTGCTCAGGACTCGTGGGAGAAGGTGTTAGCACCAAATCTAAGATGAAGACCCTGCTCAGCGGAAAAGAACTAGAAGACATACTGTAATAGAAAAGATCCTGGGAGCTTAATCTTTTCTGGTTAAGCAAAAGGAAATGTAAGTAATTATTTGATAATAATCTGTAAGTGCCCACATGGAGAGGTGGAGACCTGAACAGGGAGGAATCCTCACACCAGCAGATGTAGTTGCAAAAGAGATGCTGCCTGGAAACTCCACGCCTTCAGGCCAGAATTAAGTTAGTAAGTTTTAATGTTGAGGGCAACTAACCTCTAGATTAACATGATGAAGTTTTTTGTAGATTCTCTGTCACAGGAAATTTAAAAAATAAGATTAGATTTTTTTTTATAAAAGGTCTGCCTTAGCTCAATCCCAGATACTTGATTTGAATCTGCAATCAATTTGGGTTAGTCCCAGATCATGTCACACGGGAAGTTAGTGTAAATGTTAAAAATGTTCTTTTCTATATTAAATCCTGGACAACAGAAAAAGCAAATGAACAGTAGTAGTGACTAGAATGCTCACACCCTTTTCTGGGTCATTTGTGAGTATGCTCAACTGCTGACATCCCTAAAGAACTCTTGGCACTGTCATGAGGCCTGATTATTTACTTCTACCATCCCTTTCTTTTGTCTACCCATACTAGGAACTTCCCTTATCTCCTTTGGCTGCTTAGTTTCCTCAAGGAATGGATTGTCCACAGCCTTTTCAAAAGTCAAATGGAGGGTATAAATCAGATCTCCCTTATTGTATTTATTGATGACTCTTCAAAGATGTCCAAGAGGACATCTTTTGACACTTTTGACACCTCCCAGCTGGAGCAAACTAGATCATATTTATCCAAGTTTTTGTCCTGTAGGAGGTTTGTGGTCCTCAGAAGTCAGCATCCTGCTTTTGGTTAGTCATCTATTTGAGTACTGAAGATTTCCTCCTAAGCTGGGAAAGCCAGCTGGCCATTCACACACTTGTTGTGCTGTGCTTTGATAGGATCCCAGCCAAGTGCTGGCTGTGTCCTTTGTAAAGCCAGTGGTATAATCCAGGAATGGACGGATTTCCTTCCTTTCCAAAGGCTGCCAATACTTCTACCAGCACCCCCCTGGCAGTGCCTGACCTGCAGTGCTGATACCACCCAGGGGCAGCATCCCCTGGGGTCACACACTCCTCACATGCTGGGAGCACAGGCACACTCTTCCTAAAATGGGCTGATGGTGGAGATACTGAGATCTTCTACCAGCCTGGACCATCACAACTCCAGTTTCAATACACACCTGCTTCAAAGAAAGGCTCACAATGAATTCTTAGGGGTTGTCTCTTTGCTTTTCACAGGTATCTTGCTGGGAGTGGGGCAGTGTGGCCTAATGGTGAATCTAAACTAAACCCCACAAACAGTAAACTTCACTGATGCAAAATGTTTGTTCTCCTGTAGAAAATGAATGCAAAATAATGAGATTTCCCAGTCTGTGTAACTATATTGCATGGATTTCCAAGTGCAATGAAGTCAGCTTTAGCCTTCATGTTTTATTAATGCCTTGTAGCCAAGTAAAATGAGTAATAAACTGGCACTTTAGAGAACTGGATGGAGCCATTCGAAGGCTGAATAACAACTAACCCTTCATTTACTGAGCTCCCTCTAGCAGTTTTGCAGTACACACAGAAAGAAAATCAAGGAGCTACTGAAATAACTCTCCTTTGCACCAAAGGTGCTGCTTACAGTAGGTGCACAAATTCACTTCAGCACCTTCTGTCTGATTGCTGTGTTGGGACAAGGAGGAACATTGGTTACTCTGGCTAAGCTACCACGTCAAAGTCAATGTTGGACCCAGAATTCAAGTCTTGCTGTCACTTTCTAATTGTTACTCACCATTCTGTAGCACATTACTACAGCTAAAGATCCCCAGAAATCCAAATTAGTTTGAGGGGTCCTTCCCTTATAAATCCACTCTTTCATTCTAGTTCCTCTTTATAAAGGGACTAAAGACAGAGTATTTCCTGAAATAGGGGAAAATAGACAAAAGTTGTCTTCCATCTGTGTTTTCCCTGAGTGAGAACAGGAAATGCAGATATTATCCCTCCCACGTGCACTGCTGGGACAGCTTTCCTCTCTACTAAAAATTAAAACAGCGAATCCATGTGCCCTGCTTGATTTTCTAAGCAAGGCTCATCTGTACTGTATCAAGCTCCCAGCCTTTGTGACTGCTCACTGAGGCAAGTTTTATTGCTACAGGAGATGAAATGAGTAAGATGCTCACTGCAGAGAATCTGAAAGATTCACCAAGGCCTCTCAGCAAAGCAGTGGTAAGCCAGGAACTAAAATTTCCCAATTCCTCGTGCCACAATCAGTCCATTGGAACAAGCCATTCCTCTCCACTTGTGCTTGTTCAACACTGCCTCTCAGACCCACAATCCAGCTGTTGCCACTGAACTGAGAGCAGCTGTTGTTGAGCATTTCCCTAAATCCATTCCAACCCATGTTTCTTTTCACTAAACCTGATGAACCAGCTGCCACAACCACTGAAACTGGAACGACCCACTTCAATCTCCATCTGATAGGAACATTCTAAGTAGGCATCTCTGGCCAAAAAAAGAAATCCCAGGCTGAAATTTTATGACTAGGTAGCCTCACATTTTTTTCTGTCAGTGTGTAAGGAAAGCTATAACAGTGCAGTACACAAGAGCTGGCACTGCATTATTCAGAGGGCCTGTGCTGCAGATTCCCTACACTGGCAAGCAGATCATTAGGAACTGGAAGTTTTCTAAGAAAAACAGAGCAAGTGGGATTAAAAAAAAAAAAAAAGGAAAGAGACAAGGCTGTGGTCAGAAAAGGTAGAAGGCCCTGCTGTTCCAAGGTTGTTTTGCATTTCGGATCAATAACAATGAACAATCTCCCAGGCAATGTCAGCCAAGCTGTCTGAGCCTACACCTGGTCTCTCTGCCCTTACACTCCCATGTGCTCCATGGGCCTGAGGGAAGAAAATGGGATCCTCACAGCCCGTGGAGCCTCTGGTGAACTGAAACATGCTGCAGTCCATGGGAATCACTGTGTTAGGAGACAGTCCTTATCTTTTTGCCCTTGACAGAACTCAGTCTGGAAACGCTGGAGGTGAGTGTGTGTTTCCCAGAACAAATGGCAGCACATGCATGACATGGATTTATGCCTGCAATTCCAATAACTCTGCCTTCTTCAGTTCAGCCCTAATTGTAGTGTGCCTCACTGATGATTTAGAGCTTTTGATTTACTGATCTTATTTTACTCTTCCTGCAATTTCACCTCTTTGATCAGATCTTGCCAGCAGGTTTTCATTACCAAATAGGTGGTTTTTTTAAATAGCACAATTGCAAGTCATAATCATAAATATCAATCTTCATAACTCATCTGAGCACTCCATGTTCTTGTAATGTCGTGTGTCAGGAGTCTGCTGTGGAGATAAACCCCCACCTGTGTGGCTGCCAGCTTCCCATTCCTTTATTGATTCTCCCTATTTGCTGTAATTGAGTTTTTATACTTCCCTTGTTCTTCAGTATATAAATGCCCATCAGAGACAGGAAAAGAGACAGACCAGGGATTTCCACGTCTCGGCACCTCTCAGCAGAAGAGGGTGCTGTGCAACACTGATTAAAACAGATACTTCAGCCACTGAGGCAGTTAAGCTGAGCACTGCCTGTCGAGCTATCAAACCATCTACTACTCACATGACAGCAGGTGGCTGTAGGAAAAAGCTTATATTCCTTATTTTCCACTGGATGGGAAGGAAAAAAGGAATAATCTGCAATTTTCCAGCACTGACTCATCTGTTCTGAGTTGCCTGTGTTAAAGCAAGCCTTAAAGGGCTGTTTAGTTTATTATACAGGACGTGTCACTGTTCTGAAATGTTTGCATGTTTAAAATCCAGATTCACCTTTAATTTAGTATGGACTCAACTCTATTTATAGGTGTGTTTGCAGGTATGTGCTTAAGGACTGTGTCCTTAGCTGACAGGCAGCCAAGGAGTCCATAATCTCCCTGCTATTACTACTTCTACTGCAGTTAAACAATGAGTTGGCCACTCTGGGATATGAGGTGGGTAAGGACTCCACTTCCAGTTTTGCCTCCAGTTTTACTGGCTGATCCCTTAGTTTTCCAGTCTCTAAAAAGGCAGCATGCACCTGCTTGGAGACCAGAAACCACTTAGCTCTGACTAGATCCAGGACCCCTGCTCTCCCAGGAAGGAGGCTACACCTCCCTGGCCTTTCAGGAATTGCCAGGAGTGACCTCTGAGATGCCCCTGGCAGATGATGCTGATAACCACCTTCTGCAGCAGGTTCTGCTGCCACTTTCTTTCAGCACACAGGACAGCCACACACGCCACTTTTATTCCCTAAGAACCACATCACAGGAAAGTTCAGCTCTGGCATGAAATGGACTTTGTCCATCTGTCCGGGCACAAAGTGGCAGCAAAGTGGTGAGAGACTCCTTCCCTTTGCTGTCCACTGGCTGTGACCACACTGAGCAGCTGGTCCTGGGCCACCACTGCTGGGGGCACTGACACATCCCCATCCTGCAAATCATTCCTGCAAGGGCTCCTGCAGAACCAAAAGGTTCTCAGCTTCCAGAATTCAGCATAATGATTGCTCTGACGCTCCGGAGGAACATTATGCATGTGGATATATACTGGATTAAACTATTCCAACTTGGAATTTGGCAGCCAGTTTCAGGCCATGCCTGTGTGAGCGTGTAAAGAAGCAGCAGAACATTTTTGGCCTTTTTGTGCTTCTACCACTAGAGAGCAGGAGAACGGTTCTCCCAGGCGGCTGCGGCCGATCGGGCGGGAGAGCAGCTGTGAATCACCCAGGAACTCGTTACACAACCGAGTCTCTGAGGGGGACAACCCTTCAGTCCGTTTATCAAACCCCAGCAATTGCCACTTCCAGACAGGTGAACCCAGGGTGAGTGTGGAGCATGAGAGAACAGCCTGCATCCAGAATAACGTGTGCAAGTCCTGACAGCAATACAGACACACAATCACCCCCCTGTGCTTCCTGGGGACAAGCTCGTTCTTTATCTTTTCTTTTAACATATGAGTCTAGCCTAGATCCCACCCAAAGAGAAGAATATTCACTATTAAGGGTTGTACTCTGCCAAAATACACCTAGAACAAGGCAAACTACATTCATGTGCTTTGTGGTCTGTGATAATTCCTCTGTAGATATTTTTGCATCATTAGGAGAGACATCTCTCTGAACCATGAAATTTGGTTCTAGGTTTACAGTTCTTCCTAATGTTTCCAAAAATATAGGATGAAACTACAGCTGACCTACCAGCTGGAAGGTGCTGAAAGAGGAGAGGTCTTCACCTTCCAGTTCTGTTCTCCCTTCCCTTTTCCTTGCACTCATGGGACTTTCACAAACATTTCTATTTGCTAATCCAGAAAACGTGGGGTTTTTTACTTTGTTTCCTTAGTTGTCTGACTGATCAGAAGACATTTTTTTAAAGCACCTGATGAGAGCCAGAGGCATTAAAAGCAGCAGAGTGTAGGAGGTGGCAGGGGAAATAGAGCTTCCCTCTTTCAGTAGCAGTAACCTTTCGATCAGGTTCATTCTCACACACAGAATAGCAAGGTAAGGTAGAGATGCCAGGAAGGGATCCCTTGCCAGGAAAGCTGTTGAGATGTTTTCAGAAAGAAGTGCTTGAAGCCCTGAAGAACATTCTGTACTGGGCTCTGCCTGGGCAGTATCAGATAGTACCTTTATAGGAGTCTCAGGACTCTAATTTCAGCTGCACACGTAACTCCTTGTAAAAAAGCACAGAGCAACTGAGATTCACCATCCTTCTCATCATGGGAGAGAGGACAAAGCAGTGAATCACAGAATGAAGGACAATCTCAAACAGAAACAACTGATCCTGACTGTACTTCCCACTCCACACCCTGTGCAGGGTCTGTGTAAGATTGTCCCAACTGGCACAATCTTACAGTCACATTGTCCTGCAAAACCTTCTGGGAAAGGATGCTGTAAACCTGGCTCTTACAGAAAGTGCTGGCTGGGCCTCGGGGTTGTGACAGGCTGTTCACATCCAGCAGTCCTGTCAGGGACATGCTACTGGCCCAAGGGTGACAGGCAGAACTCCTGTGATGTTACAGCCCAGGAAGTTTGTTCTGCTCTGTCCTTTAGAGCACAGGCACAGTAAGGTGGGACAAAGGCAGGCAGGTACCGAGCAGAGTTTCTCAGCCACTCTAAAATCCATTCAAATTCCTCTCTGCTTTGTTCCTTCACAAAAGTAGCTTTTTACACTGAAGTCATTTTCCCACCAGGTTGTATCAGAGATTGTGCTGAAACCCAAGACAGTGATTTTCTCGATGGTGATAACCAGCTAAGGTTCCACTTTACATATTGACTGACCTATTTAAGAACCAGGCATGTCCTGGGGAGCGTGCTGCATAAATCAGATGTGGCAGCCAGGGGAGCACAGCCTCCCTTCCTACTCCTGGTGAAGAATGTGCATTTGCTTGTACACTTCAGTTGCAAACTTCCTTAAGTGGACTGATGCAATCAAGGAACAAATGATCTCCATTATGGTAATGTGGTTCAGACAAAAATCCTGTTAAAAGTCCCGGCTGGGGAGCCAGTTCCTCAGGTTTAGAATGGAGAGGTCGAACCCTCTGATCTGACCTCAGTTTGTGCTACACATTTGTTTTGGATTCTTTTTTGGGTTAACTGAATTAAATACATGGTAGAAATTAAAGCTAGAAAAGAATAGAGAAGGAGTGAGGATCTGACATAGCTTTGAAAAAGGAAGATGTGGAGTGGGAATCTGTCCCTAAACTTCATGATTTGCTCATGTTTTAATACAGTATTTAAGCAAGCCCTACATCCTATTACTGATGAACTTTAAAGAGGGCATTTATAGTTCGTACAAAAGTTTTGTCTCCAACTTCCTTAGTGGGAAACTCTTCAAGAACATCCATGGCTTGATGCTTAGAAAGCTCTTTTCCAACTTTTCAGCCTAAATTTACTT
Source organism: Pseudopipra pipra (assembly GCF_036250125.1). NCBI lineage: Eukaryota > Metazoa > Chordata > Aves > Passeriformes > Pipridae > Pseudopipra > Pseudopipra pipra. The sequence continues at coordinate 4,806,026 of NC_087560.1, read as the reverse complement.
GTGGCTTGCTTACGGGTATGTATTCTTGTCCCAGAGTGTATCAGCTTGCTCATACATGGAATCACAGAATGCTTTGGGTTGGGAAAGGTCATCCAGTTCCACCCCCTGCCATGGGCAGGGACACCTTCCCTATCCCAGGTTGCTCCAAGCCCCGTCCAACCTGGCCTTGGACACTTCCAGGGATGGGGCAGCCACAGCTTCTCTGGACAGCCCGTGCCAGTGCCACAGGTTGACTGCACCACAGAGGGTGCACTTGATCCCACTGTCCATGTTGCCAACAAAGATGTTAAACAGTCCCAGCCCCAGCCCCTGAAGAACACCCCTTGTCACTGGGACACTGAGCCATTGACCACAACTCTAAATAGAACCATCCACCCAGTTCCTTACCCACAAAGTGCTTCATTTGTCAAATCCGTGTCTTTTCAGTTTAGAGACAAGGATGTCATGCAGGACAGTGTCAGATGCTTTGCACAAGGTAAATGACATCAGTTGCTCTTCTCTTACCCACCTACACTGTAACCCCATCATAGAAGGCCACCCAATTTGTCAGGCACGATTTGCCCCTAGTGAATGCATGTTGGCTGTCACCAATCACCTCCTTATTTTCCATGAGCCTTAGTGCAGTTTTCAGGAGGATCTGCTCCATCTGCATCCATGCCAGGTACTGAGGTGACACTGACTGGCCTTTAGTATCCCAGGCATTGCTTATTTCCCTTTTTAAAAATACATGTATTACATGACTTAAATTCCCTTTGCTGTGGGCCTTGTCCTCAGCAGATTGCGTGGGATTTAGCCCTGCTGCAATTCTAATAACTGAGTGAGGGGGTTGTTACTCTGCTCTGTTTCTGTTTGTTCTATTCTGATGGGCTTCATTATGGTGATTGATAGAATCCCAGCTAAAACCAGCCCCTGCTGTTCAGGCACTGCATGAAACACCTTGACAGGCAGCTGTTGTTTGAGCAGGCTGATGTTCCAGATCAAGGGTCAGGGAGCAAAGAGAGGGCGAGGGTGGGAAGGTGATTCAGTCATGCTCACATGGTCACTGAGCAGTGAAGGCAGGGTAGGGCCAATGTCTCCTGAGCACCAACCCAGTCCAACATCCCCAGCTGAGTCTCTGCTCTGACACTTTGAGACGTCAACTAATTTTCCATTTCCACAGCTTCACCCTGTCACTGTCTGTGTAACAGATAACACCCAAACCAGCTCCAGTCCGAACGGATCAGTTCACACAGTGCAGTCCAGGATGTGTCTGCGCTGGGGAATAAACTCTGCTCTCCCTGCAGGGGCTGCAGACACCCAGCCCCACTGTGTCTGCACACCAGAGACACATGAATGTGTAAGTGATGCTGCTCAGGTTGCCAGGGCAGCTCCAAGCACACAGATAGGGGCCATTCCCCAGTCAGGAAGGGGCCTGTGTATCTGAGGTGTGAGGGCAAAGGTTGGTGCAGAAAATAGCAACCAGCCTTCCTGACTTCTGTTCTCAGCTCTGGCTGTGACTCATTACCTGAATCCAGTTCTGTTTAAACTGGTGTGCCTCCAGGGACTCCTGCCACTACCTCTGCCCACCTGATAAACAAGCCCATCATCCTCCTCACACACAAAACCCAAAAGAAGTTGTGTTGTTCTTAAAATACCTTACATCTTCCCCCAGTCCTCCATACTGTGTGTGACCATAGGCAAGGCCTGAGGCCTTGGGATAAACAGAAAATTGGAGGGAAGTTTTCACTAAAATATATCAGCAAAAGGGAAGAGAAAACAAAAGAATCTTGAGGGAGAATCTGCAGCAGCATTGTATTATGAAACAAGGACACAGCAAAATGTCTTCTTTCCCACTGTGGTGAAATTCCAACAATAACGTGATGTTCTGTGATGGGCTCCTTATTATCACAAAGACATTGGCAGATTTTGTGAGGAGTTTAGAAAAAAGCAATACAGGTGATTAAGGAGCTGAAGAGACTGATTTGTGAACAAAGATTAAATTAACACAATTAAGTATGTATAGCTTGGCTCAGCAGTGACTGGGGGGTCCCAGACAGCCACCTACCTATAGCTGAAGGGTTTGAATACAAGAAGGGAAATCTGGTGTGTTATGGAGCACTGTAATGAGAAGGAAGGGGAAGGGAATGGAGCAAAAGCAGCCCAAGAGAATTTCCTGACAGTGACATGTTGCTGCAGTGACTTGTTGATGCTACATGAACCATGCAACTGAGAAGAGAGAAATGTTCAAGACTGGCAGAAATGAAGGTCTGAGCACAAATGCCTAAACAGCTTTGATATCCAGAGCTGGAGCACAGGAAAGGAATGCCCAGTTGCCCTGGAAAACGCTCTGAAGTTACTGTAGAAGGCACTTCACCTATTGCAAGTCTTTTGAGACCTTAGTTGCAAACAGGCAACGAGGAAAAGGAAGCACTGGCCTCTGTGACCTTGGGCAGTGTCACATAACAGATGTGTTGGCATCAGCGAGGCCTGTTCACGCACGGAGTGACAGCATCCCTTGTGTAACCGGCTCCCGGTGACAGCGATGATCAGTATCTGTAGGAAAGGACACCTGAATGAATTCCACTGTTCTTACTTTCCATGAGCCCGTCCTTGAATGCAGCTGAGAAGCAGAGTCAAAATGGAGGGAGGCAACAGCTATACAAGTGTAGCCTTCAACCTCACCCCTCAGTTTTCTTCTACCCACGTTTCCAATCTCAGGCAAACTCAGACTAGTCCAACACTTGCTAATTGCCTGATATCCCACAGAGCTCTCACAAAACCAGGGACTAATCAGAGCGTATGTGTTAAGTTCCTGCAGGCAGTCTTCATAACTTTGCTGGAAAACATAATGTTGCCCTAATTCAGGAAAGAATTTCACCTTCTATCTGTAAAATAGGGAGCATTACAATCCCCTGCTTCCTCACAATATTATGAACCTGATAATGGCTATGTAAAAACCCTCAGAGCTCTCTGGATGAAAGCACAAAGGGTTCATGCTTGCAGAACTCAGAACAGTCTCCCTGGACATTGCAGCTCTGCAGGGAGTCAGCATTATGCTACAGACAAAGGCTAAAAAATCTCACCTTTCTACAAACTATTTCACTGCTGCTACCTAGTATCTCCCAAAGCAAGAATAATCAACCCAGTTATTCCAAATCCAGCTACTCCTTTACTCATAGTCACAGTGTATCCAGTCTTACTGTACCAGAGGCCTGTAGACACTCCAAGAGGTACAATGGCCTGTGTCAGGGACAACTTTTCCCCAAAATCTCATCAGACAGTCCTTTCCAGCAGGTGCTGATTTGCAAGCTGCTGGAAGATCAGCTCAGATCATCTTTAGAAATTTCAAAGTATTGAGTGCTCACCTTGGAGAAAAAGCAACACAGATAAAATCGGGATATCAGTTACGGCTCAAATGTTGGGATTGTGCTTGAAAGAAATAAAATGCTTTCAAATTACCAAGCTTATCTCTTGGCCTTGTGTTTTTTCTGTGCCTTGAAGATGTCTGTGCTCAAAGCTTTTCCCTTTCTCTGGACAATGGGGGCTGCAAAGGAGCCTTTTCAGTGTGTCAGGTCAATAGTCCAAAGACTGAGAAGGATTTGTGCTATAGATAGTAACAGCATCAAAGAGGCCATTACATCTTCAGCACCAGTAATCCCCATTTTAAAAACTCCATTATCTGACTGGTTCTTCATTTGCTTGTCACGTAATCCTTGTTGTTGTGGTAACTCAGAAATGAATGCTGGGAGCTTAATAGAGACAGTGATGGAATTGCCTGTCTCTGGATTTAGTCAGGATGGTTATGGGCAAGACAGAAGGAAATCAGAGACTAATGGAGAGTTCAAAGATGTTAAGTGAGCAACAGGAATACAGTCTGGGAGGGTGCTGCTGCGATTATGAAATATTTATCAGACCTTCTTGGGGATTGACCTTTTTCTGATTTTCATGAATTGTTCAAGATGAATTCTCTGACTCTATTTTTCAGAAAACCATTCAGTGTAGGTCATAAATAGTGAACAGGTCTGTTCTCTTGATCAGAGATTGCTGGATTTCTACAGAAATCAGTGTCTACTCCTGGGACAGGAAACGGGTTCCTTTATTAACCAGAACACCAATTATTTGTTAATATTTACATCCTCTTCTAGAAAAAATTAAAACAAAGAAATACAGCACCTCTCTGCTCCTGGGCTGCCAATTGTAGTCGAGTTCAAACTGGCTCAAAACTCAATGTATGCCCTCCCCAGGAATGTCTGGGGTGTTTTGGAGGATGTGAGCTGTAACTCAGGCAGCAGCCTGCCCTTTGATCAGTGACCTGAAGGGACAAGCAGGGCTCATTTCTCATCAAAACCAAAAAGGAAGTCCAATAGGTTTGTAAGCCAATCATGACTTAGCTGTGGAAGAATCCTTTGCTTTCAAAGAGTCTTCTTACCAGCCCAAAATGAGTCAAAAACAAGAGGCTGAGAATCAGAGTGATTATTCCTGGGGAAAGTCCATCAGGTGTAAGAAAGACCACACTGCCCAGTGCATCTATATCCCAGATCCAGCCTCTCCAGATAACAGCCCTTGGCAGCCCAGCAAAAACCAGGTTTCTGCAGGATTAGGGAGAGATTATCACAAAGCTCTCATACTGTGAATGTACTAAAACAGGGAACACAAAGAAGAACAGTTATGGCATGAAACGTTGTCAGACTGTCTTTAACTCTCAGGAATTTGATGCAAAGTATGTTTTAAAACAGCTTTTGTAGAGACAATGCCTCAGGCACCCCCAAAGCACAGGACCCATGACTGAACAGTACCTCACAACAATGACACCAAATGACAAAACAAGGCTTCTGCCTTAATGAGCAGCTTCTGTAGTGCTTCTCCTGTGTGGGACTAAAAGGGCTCAGCACTCAGCTGTAGCATTTGATTGAAATATAGACTTCTGGGGTATAGCCTGATATTTTAGTCTTGATTTGGAGCAAAGTATCTGTGGAGGAGAAGCCAAGATGCCATGTCTGAAAGGACAGCTCAGGAGCAGTCCATGAAAGAGCTGTAAAATATGAAGACACTAGAAGTGGATAGGAAATCAGTCAGATATTAGGTTGCCTTGAAAATACTTAGGAAGAAAAGATATCTCCACCTCAAGCTGCTGTATGTGTGAGGGGGATGTAGGAACAAGTTGTTTCCTTTAGAAAGGGTTCCCAGTCCTTGGTTAGTGAATCATAGGTGGTAGGGATGGATGCAAATTCTCTCCTGCTGCTTAATGAGTGGCAGCTGGCACACATCAAGGACTAAAGAGATGTGATGGCTGAATTCTCACCACTGGAGCCGAGGGAGGGGGAAAGATCATCCTTCACTGCCTTCACTGTCACCGTAACAAAGGTGTGACATCTCTGTCTGTCTGCAGTGCTTTGGACACGAAGCAGCCTCAGCAAGTGATTTATTACTATGTGCTCTTCATTTATTCTATGCTGTGAATTTGCAGGAAACAGCAGTTAAAGAAATGGGAAGATAAACCCGGATTTCAGATTGCCCTGGTGTGACACTGTAGCGAACAAGAGAATTGCTTTGCCATAAATTGCTGGCGATGGCCAGGCTGTGCCGGGCTTCAGGAGACTCATTTCATCGGAATGAAGGGAAGAGCAGCTCTGCATTCCCAATGCCAGGCAGACTGCCTGAGGAGACAGGAGAGTCTCTCATCTTTTAATGACAGATCTCTATTCAAGCTGCAGCGTTGGGGCCCTCAGTGTACCAGGAGCCCCAGCCAGGCTCAGGCCTGGGCACCCAGTCCTGCCCTGAGCTGCTGTAGCAGTACCTGTTTCCATGTTTGATCCTGAGTTGTTATTTGACTTTCCTGGGCTGACCTTGGCCTGTTACAGTCACCAGCCCTGTCCTGCTTGCCCAGCTGAGGTACTGTGGGACTGTGCCCTGGTGGGAGGATGCTGCTCCTGCCTCTGCCATGGTCTCCCTCAGCTGCTGGCTTGCCTTTCCTTGTGGAACAGCCCTGCTCTTCCTGCTCCCTCTTAGTAATTTCACCTACCCTCTTAGTGAGGGCAAGGGGTGTGTGAATGACAGGGGTGGGATGCTTGTGGGTGGAATTAAAGAAGTTACTCTTCCATGATTACTTTCTCATTCACAGTTCTCTCCTTTTGCATACCTTCATCATGTAATTAATTGCCAGCAAGGAAAGGGAAATTACAGTCTCAGGGCTAACTGGGATGGGGGATTGATATGGAGTAGGCTGGGTTAGAAAAAAGACAGAGCAACTAGAGAATGGCAGTGGCACCCAGAGCCTCAAGAACAAACCCAGCTCACACTGCTCACATCAGCAGAGAGCCAGAACCAATGTCTTCACCTGATCAGTGGCCAGAGAGCATTTAGTGATTTCAGTTCTGTTCCCAGACTAAAACTGGAGGAGCCATGGAAAGTAAACGTTCTCCCTTTTTAGGGTGGCACATGCAAGGATAGGACAAGATTTTCTGCTTGAATCATTTGATAAATATGCAAAAGTCTGGAATTCTTCAGGGCTGTTAAATATTTATCATTATGAAAAACATACATATCCAATGGAAGTGCTGTAATTTGAAGAGAAGGGACAGGCTTTTGGGCAGGTGAGTAATGTGAAGGATGTCTGTGCCTCACTGTGCCTCAGTGTCCCATATAAACCTTTTCACAACGTCGGCACGAACTACTTCCAGTGGGATGTACCCCTGTCTAAAGATATTAAAGGATGAGTAGATGCACTGAAGTATGCTCCTATTCCATAGATGGATTTGCCTTCACGTTATATTGAATTTAAAGTAATGGAATTATAAAATCTCAGTACAACAGAATGAAGGAAATACTGCTAATGCTGCAGAGCTCTCAGCAAATTGTCCTCCTGCCTCACTCAAGCATGGGAATCGCAGTGATGCTCATTTCCCAGCAGTCTGCCTCCTAGGAAACGGAATATGCTGCTTCTTGCCCTTCTTCCACAAGAGGACTTTAATATCCCAAACTTGCAAATAGGGTCATATGCAATTCCATGACTCCCCCAAGGTTACATTATCTCAGTTTCCAGTCCAAACATCAGAGAGTTACTGAGCAGAGTAAATTCCAAGTGTAGCTACCACACTGGGGAAGCTCTCCAGGAACAAACCTGCCTCAAAGCCAGAGCAGATGTAACTGTAGGATTATTTGTCACACATACTCACAGGCCATTTGCTTTCCTTGCTCTTCAGTTTCCCTAAAGGAAGGTCAGAGTTTGTGCACTGAACTCCAGGGACTCCCAGCTTCTAGAACTGGTCATTGGACAACACAAACTGGATCAAACTTCACACTGTTCATACTCCCTCCCACCCTGCCCTAAAACAAGGGGCCTTAAAGCAGGACTGTGTGGAGCAGGGCTCACACAGACGGGGTTTTGGCCCTTATGGAACTTCAGTTCTTCAGTGCAGTGAGAACTAAACCCCCCTTTGTCCCGCAGCTCCAACAGCACCACGTGCACCCCGTTCTCAGCAGACTCCTCGCCCTCCCCTCTGCAGCACGAGGGCCCAGAGGCCCCTGCAGCTGTGCTGGATCCCTGTGGCACCCAGCAGGACTGTGGGGAGCACTGCCCTGCACAGCTCTGCAGGAACTGGGACAGGGCCTGACACGGAAAGAGCCTTTAGAGCTCAGTCACCCAACACGCCAATTAAACAGGAGCAAGACACGCAGCTCTTTGAAAAGGCTTTTTTTCCTGCCATTGTTGCAGGTTTCTGAAAGGTAGATGGATGGATCAGACCAGTGAATAAGTGGGACAGTGGGAACGCTGCTAAAATAGCATCCCCTACCACTAATAGATCCCCTGCTCTGTTCCTGAAGGGGAAAATGTCCGTTTCCTTTGCCCTTCTTGTTGTTGTTGCTGCTACTCCATATAGGTCTGAAAATAGATTTTTACAGTAAACAGCTCTGGGGGAAAAGGTATAATTGATCATGATGTCTTGGACAAGGCACCCTGTTGATAATCACACTGGGATAAAAAGGCATTTTCTACACCACATAGCTTCACTTTTTTCTCCCCACTGAAGTGAAGCTTTTGGGGTTCTTCTGAATATGTTTGAGGTCTGTATTAAAGTATGTGAATTAATACTGTCCAGCTTTGGCAATATTTTGTACACCCCATTGGCCTGAGTAGGATATACATTTCCTTTTGTATTCCTTTACTAGCAAGTATTTGTTTATGAAACTTAGTCTTTTAGCTCAAGCTGAATTTAGTAGTGTTGGTCTAGTGTTTTATCTCATCAAAACCAAGCTGGGGCTATGGAAGCAGCACTCTCAAAGGAGTCCAAAGTGTGATGTTCCTTAAACAGCCAACGTGAATGACATGAAACCTTCCCTTCCAGCTCAGTGCACAAATCTAGAATACCAAGAATTTGCTTATTTTTTGAATCTGTGATAAGGATTTAATCTTTCTACAGCTGTCATAACAAATTACTCCTTCAGCTACAGAAAGAAACCTTCTAAAGTGAAACCAGGAATTTCACAACACAGCAGCAATCTACCTGCTCCTTCCCCAAATCCATGTAACTTGTGGCATGAGACAAGTGCTGCTGAGTCACATGGCCCAGACATATGCTGGGAGTCAGTACAAATGAACAGGTTTGTTCCTTGACTGCCAGAGGCATCTCACAATCTTTAGCTGCCCTACCTCAGTGCTCCAAGAGAAAGCAGGTTAATGTTACTAAGGAATTATCTTAGCTTTCCCCTGACCATCTCGTTCTCTCTTCTCCTTCCATCCCTCTCCTCCTCCCCCCACCCCCTGTGTACAAGGATGCCCTCACAGCCCTGCTCAGGTGGGCTCTGACACAGCCCTGACCCTACAGCTTCAGTGGCACTTCAGACAGAATTTCTCCTTTAGCATAACCACTCCAAGTGTTTGAAATCAGCCTTGAAAACCAACAGATCTCTTTTAAGTACTGACTGCCTGACAATTCACTCAATGTTCTTCTACATCTACAAAGCTTATCTTTCACCAGCATCCCCCAAAATAAATAACAATGTGAATCGGTGATGTTTACCTTCTGCTCTTAATTTGGAAGATGCTGCATTCAAGAGGTACCAAATATTTTGAGAATCAAAAGAAAATAAATTAAGATCTGTGTTGTTGAAGGAAGTCTATTTAAACTGTCACAGCCAACAAGCTCAGTCAGAGAGGCAAACTTAAAATATATCAGATTTCTACAAGTGCCCTGTTCACTGAACGTGGGAGAAGTGATCCAACTGACCTCTCCAGATGGGAAAGGCAAACTGAATTCCTTATGCCCCCCCAGAAGGTGGAACAATGATTTTTTTAAAAATCTGATTTAATAGAAGAGACTCCAGAGTACCTCCACTGCTGCCGTCGGGATGAATTCCTGCCTGTTTACTCAGGGAGCCTGGAGCAGAGCTGAAGCCCAAATATCCAGTCCCAAAGCTGACCATGCTTTGGAAAAGAAGCTGTGCACAAAGAGGTCTCAAAGGGTCATTGCTAAGAGCAGCAGAAAAATCCTATCCAATTCCAAATTCCACAATGACATTAAAACAGCAAAAGCACTGATTAATTAAGCTGTAAAGTTTCCACCTCCAGACCTCAGGAGCAGAAGGAATAATATAACCAATTAATATACAAAAGCAGAAATAAATAGAACAGGCAGCTGCCTGGAATCCCATTAAATTCTATAATAAGCACAATGCTGAAAATAACATTTAATTTTATGAATTTTTAAAATACTTAAGGATTAGCCCCCATGCTTTTAAAGGTCTGCTTATAGCCCCAATTTTACTGGGTTTGTGTGACCAATACATATGTTTGCCCATTTATTTATTCTTTGTACCAAAGACTGAAATTTTGGCATTTAGAGTAAGATCTGTCCAAGTAAAAGGACAATTCTATGATTTCACACTAATGACAACATAACTAATAACATAATTTAGTTGATTTCTATATTTACATGTTCAATTAGTTGCTACTGACGAATTGATGACTTGTAAGTTATATCTAGCATATCTAAGTTATGTATATGAAATATTAGAAAGTACTTGAAGTTCAAAACCCCCACAGTCTAATTCCTGACTACTGAAGGACAGGAAACTTTCTGAACTGGTTCCTTTCCCATGGCTCTATGCACTCAGTTTTTGAACTTCTATTAACAGTCAGATTCCTAATATCTTTTTGTCTGCTAACCATGAGACTCCTAATATCATCCAGTTTTTTAATGGATAATCTCCTGAGGGGTTTGAAGCTCCTAAAAAGCTGTGGCAGGGACTCAGGGACTTGATCAATAAATTCCCAAACTTACCATTTACCTGAAACATGTTATGGAGAGAAAATGTACAAAATCTCGATTGTTCACAGAGTCCTCTTTATATTCTAAAGTGTTTAATATATGCATGAGATGGCAGAAAAAATCCATTTTTTTCCTCACTTGAGACTTTGTACTCTATCAAGCACCCTTTTGTATTAGGACCATGATATGCAGTTTCCAAGGGAATGATATGGAGATTCCAAGGGAATCTACATAAGCAGCCAGCAAAGAGGGCCCCTGCAGTCACACAGTCCTGCTGAAATAATTTGTGCTGATGTCTCTTGTTCTCTTGTGGCACCAGAACATCATCACATGGCATTCTCAGCTATCCATACCTTCCCCAAGTCCACCACAATGTCCCTGACAGAAACAGGCCTGAAAAGAGGAGCCTTTTTGAGTCATGGGCAGAGCTTTCCAACAGTTGCTGCAGGAGCATTTTAGAACTTCACAGCGAGGTAACAGTTACCTCTGTGACTTTTAATAGCTGCAAGTCTTTCCACTGCCATCAGGGAGCTTAATGCAGCAACAGCAAGGTGACTGCTGTCAAGGGGAGCTTCCCTTAGTCAGAGGAGAACACTCAAATCTTAGGGAATTCAATGGAATGCTACACATCTATGTTACATCCATTACCTCACACCAAAATACCTTCCAACAGAGCTTAGAGCACCATGAGTAATACCTGTCACTTGTTCTTACATCCTCTCAGTAGGGGGAAAAGTATGTGCAGGTCAGCTGTACCCACCCACACATGCACAGATTTGGTGTCACATGTCAAGATGATGTGCACCTTCCCTTTGAGGCAAAAAGAGATCAGATTTGCCAAGGTCCTTAGTTTTTTCTAGAGGATAATAGTGATGAATGCATGTGTGATTTGTCTGACCAAAGCAGGATGTCTGCAGTGTAGATCTAAGTCATTTACTCATCTCTCTCCACATCAACAGAGGCCCAGCTCCTCCCTGTAAATGTGTGTGTGTCTGCAAAGGGCTGCACAGCCTGGGCTCCTCCCCAGTGAGCCATGTAGAGACCGGCCTGGACGTGACCATCTGACGTGCAAAATTTAAACTGGGGGGAAATGAATGCTGCCCTTCCTGCCAGGAAAGGCTCTGCCAGTGTCCCAGGTCACTCACTGAAGCTGTGTCCTGCAAGAGCAGAGGCTGTGAGCACAGAGGAGGACACCTCTGTGCCTGGTCACCTCCCCTGATGGCCTCCCTGCTCAGCCTGAACTGCTGCCACCACGTCTTCCCTTAGGGACTGACCTCATTCCACATCCTACTCAGGTTGTGTCTGGACAAGGCTGAACTGAGCCAGAGCTGCTTAAAATGTGGGATGTGATTATATACTGCCTTGAGTGGGAACCAGCCTCTGGACACCTGGGAGCATGAGCCAAAATCCCACAGTTTGAGAGACTAATGGATGATTGTCATTGAGAACACTGAGACAGAGACTGAGGAGACATGGGGAGCCTGCAGACCTAATATATTTCTTCAATAAAATGACTCTTGTCCATATTGTTTTGCCTATAAAATGCACAAGTTTGCACATGCTTTTCTGTACCTTTTAATTGTGCACACCCTGAGCTGGTTTTTTGCAACCTTGGAGTGGGTTTTCAGAATACAATGGGAGTGTGTTTGACATCTCTGTAATGGTTTTTTTTTCTGGGAATGGATTTGCCCACTCACAAGGAAATCTTATTCAATAACCTCCTTGTGTCAACACAGTCAGAATTAATCACGTCCTCCATTACACAGAGGAGAAGTTTCCATATCCCACAGGAATATGCTGCAGCCGTGGTAGAAATCCTCTCCCTGAGTTACTGATTGTTTTGACAAGTAGGGTCAAAGTGTGTCCCACAATTACCCTGGATTTCCAACAGCTACAGTGCTTGGTGAGTTGAGGTATAGGAGCAGCCTCTGATTGACTGGAACCATTTGTTATTTTATCTGGAAGCAGACATACTAGATGGAATGAAGCAAAAGATAGCTGGTAGAAATTCCTGATTTTCCTATGATCACAATAAGCATCTAGAGTTGGCTTCCTCTCTAATTAATAGGGATCTAATAAAATAGTTTCTGATTACTTAGAAAGCAGCTTTAATCTAGGCAAAGACTTCTCTCTGCTCTGCCCAGCAACCAATATCAACAGGCAGATTTTATCATCTTCTCTTTTGCACTCCTATCAATAATGCCAGAGAAATTATTACCCTGCAGTTTCCCTCCACGTCACACAAACAGTTCTGTACTTCAGCAGAAAATAAGTGCCTCATGCTACTTATTTTCTAGATACCACTGCACACCTGGAGCAGGCACAGTAGCTCCACAAAAAAGAGACCAAACAGACCAGGATTCTATTGACTCCCTTACCTGGGTCTGCTGCAGACATATTACAGAAGAAAACTCCTCCAGTCAGTTCCAATTGGTGGATAATACACTGGTCTGCCAGTTTTCCAAACAGAAAACTAAGTGGAAATCATTTTAAACTCAATGAATGCATGTTCTTAGAGGCAGGATATGGATTGCTGAGATTTTGACAGTATTTCAGAGCAAGGAAAGGTTGTTGCAAATTGACTGAGTGGAATCAAAGTGCTCCCTTGTTCACAGTTTAATAAAAACTAGCACCTAAACTGCATCCATTTGTACAAGTGATGCACAAGCCCAACAAATGCAGGTGTTACTGCTTTCCTGGGAATGCACAGGTTTTCCATCTGGCAAAGCTTCAGCACGTGGCTTCTTGCAGAGCTAGAATTTGAGGCAGAAATTTGACTTCCCTATTCTCAAAACACAACAAGAACAAACAGGAAATCAGATTTCCAAGGAAATCTGTGTAGTAGAGTTGTTGTCAAAGTTGATTCAGGAAAAAGGGACCAAAATGCTCTAGATTCAGCATTTAACACTGATAAGAAAGCAAACAGAAATGTCCACCTGCACACAGAGAAATACACACAGAAAGTAATTCAAATTAACTTCCTGAGGATCCACAGATAGGCAAAGTCTTTGCCAATTCCTTGAGTGAATGAAACAAAGATTGGCAAAGTGATAAATAAGGATTTATCTGTCAGCACAATACAGAGTGTGATTTCATACAGCACTATTCAAGGTCAAACATGTAGGAAGAAAATATGGGAACATCTAAAGATTAGGGGACTGTACCTTGACAAAGCAGTGGCCCTAGAAAGGACTGCCTGTGTGAGCTCTCAGGGCTCTTATGACCATGGGTAGTGAGGAACAATGTGAAGATATGGGGAAAAAAAAGTCTTAATCAAGAAAGACATAACAATGTCAAATGTTTGTCAGATCTGCATCCCTGCTGTGTACAGCTCAGGCTTTAGGCACCTCTCTAACCAGTGTGCTTCAGGCCACACTCACTGGGCTCTGCCCACGGCCCAGCTGCCTGGCAGGCTGAACTCTGCCCACACAGACCAAACGTGCTCTTCATCCTTTTGCTCTCTTTGAATGAGCAACTTGTTAGAACTGCTCAGCTCTGGCTGCTGAAAGCCAGTCTTGGGCTAGTTAAACTTCTGTGCTTGCTTTCCCACTTGGAAAAAGCAAATTGGCTCTCACTGGGGCCCCTGTTCCCAGCGTTGCTCCCAATCAGCGGCTCGCGTGGCTCCAGACATATTCCTGCCTGGTGTGCCATGCATTTGGCTAACAATGTGTCAAGTCAAATTACAACTGCGCCGAGGAAAGAGCCTAAAAATAGAGGCCTTCCAGGTGGCTCAGCAGACGGATCCATTTGCCATACATGGTAGAACAAGGGAGCCTTATCAGACTATGCTTGGAGAGTAAAAATACCCCATTATGTTACACCAGGAGTCAGTGCTGGGCTGAGACAAGGGAAGGACTCAGCAAGTACCTCACTGTGCCTCAGGGGACTGGCTGCCAGCAAACACTGAAGCCCTTCTCACTTCTCACACCTCCTCCAGCAACCTCTGGGGGGCTTCAGCATTTGTGTACTTGAGAGAGGGGTATGTTGCTCCTCCTGACCTGTACCTGCCCATCAGTTCACTGCTGTGAGGCCTGTGATGTTCTCCACCATCTGTTTCCTTTTAAAGCGTGCCAGGTAAGCGTGTCAATAGCAAAGACATCATACACACCCCTAGATACTCTTCACAACATGGAGAAAGATTCCACCACCTTTCTCCATCACCCAGCAGGAAGAATCATTCCTATCCAAACCCAATTCAAAGTGACTTTGAGACACTGCAGTTTTTCCCTTGAATTTCCTGTTAGACTCAGGCCTTTCTTCTTCAACCCCAGGACCTGCCGCTCTCATGAAACCCTGTAGGAACTTTTCACTGGCCACAGCAATGCCTGACAGCTCCATCTATCCTGCTCTGGAGGTCATCAGCCAGGGCTTCCCTAGACTCAGGACGTTATTCAAAAACTTCAGCATCATCTTCAAGTGGGGCTGCATGTTCCCAACAGAGTCCTTAATCCTCAAGAACCTGTATCCTGTTCCTCAGTGCAGTGCACAGGTGTGTCACACGTTCCTGCACTGCTTTCCTCACTGTGTCTGTCATCCAGTTGTACACTAAGCAATGTCCCCCACATGAAGTTTGCTGTTTTCCCTCCTTTTTCCTTGAACTCTGAATTCTGTGCTGTTTGAATAAAAGCACTGACCAACCTCAGTTTCTCAGTACAGCAAGAAGATTCCAACTAAATTGCTCATCTGATAGCATCCACGAAATATCTCAATACAATTGTAAAAATAAATTGTGTCCTGTCACTGTGCAAAAGGAAGAAGAAAAATGAATATTGAACAGCCACGGATCCAACCAGACATAGCTCCTGTCTGTCTCTGAGCCAAATTTATAATTACTTTTTCTATTTTATCAAATTTCAAGCAATGCACTTCAATGGAGAAAGTTAGGAAGAACAATTCTGAA
The DNA here is from genome assembly GCF_036250125.1 of Pseudopipra pipra. Classification (NCBI taxonomy): domain Eukaryota; kingdom Metazoa; phylum Chordata; class Aves; order Passeriformes; family Pipridae; genus Pseudopipra; species Pseudopipra pipra. The sequence goes on along the minus strand of NC_087560.1, from coordinate 4,790,879 downwards.
GTTAACATGAGTGTAATGGAATTTGTAAACTCTCATATAAGAAAAGTCATCAGCTGGAACCTGAACTCCCTGACTTGTTCCCTTTAATCAGCAATGACTTGCCAGTGTCTTCTGGATCTTCACGCTACTTCAGAGAGTGCTTTGAGGTGCTCAGACAGAGCAGTATTTTGTCTTCTATCTATTTAACTCCTTTTTGGACATTTCTTTCTTGAATGTTCTTCTACACCCTTGCAATAATATATCCATACACTTCAATAATATTAGGTATCATGAGCCCTCTGGTACATGACCCAGATTGAATTTTAAAGCTGTAATATATGCTGAGGTCCTCAGTTCTTAGTGTCACATCATTAACAGATACTCCCATTAACAGATACTTTTTTTTTTTTAAATTGTATTTCTAGCTCTTAAACTCACAAACTGGAGTTTGGAAAATCTTATGCACACACTATGAGTGTCTAAGCTTCTGTCATCCTAGAACAAAAGAGGGCAGGAACTGGCTCATGAACTAATGCTGATGCTAAAAGTTGTCCATTGGTGTCTATAAAATGCAAGACAATCTCAGTGGAGCAAGGCAGCTGCTTCCTGGTGCCAATTCCATGGGAATTTTGGCAAGGCTGAGTCTTTTCATCTCATTCCTACTTCAAACTGCACAGATATCCTGCAGTGCTCATGGAATAAGCAAACATGTGATCCTGCTCAGGCATTACCAACTGCACAGCTCACTTATCCATTCGTCACTGGGGTTTTTTTTAGGGAAAATATTATTGAGTTACATATTTATATGATACAACTTCTCAAAACCAATCAAAGATATTGTGTCATGAAGGGATTGTTTTCTATGTTGCTTTAATGGGAGAAAATTCACAATTTCTGTTGCATGCTTTTTCCCCAAGCAGTGTCTCTGACCCTTGGACTCTGAAGGTTACGTTCACGAATTTACAACCATTTTAAGGCAAGACCAAAATCTGAGTTTAAAGGGTGTGACAGAGTGACTCTTAATGGTTGTCTCCTGACATATTTCATGTAGCTGAGGATTTACCCAGTTTTGTCTGCTTGCATTCTGACAACAGGGACTAATTTGGAAATCCTTCTTTATGGAAATATCAACTAAGTTCAGAACTAAGTATCTGAAAATTGAGTGGCACTTCATGGTATATATTAAATACTGATGAGTGGTGCTTGAGTGTAAGTGATTTGGCAAACCTAGAAAAGGTCACTTAGCAATTAAGTAACCGACAGAAGTTGTTTCAGGACATGTGTTCTCTCTTCTTGAAGGCTTATTATGAAAGCAGGTAAGAGACAGAGGATAAAGGTAGGCACGCTGCTGGAATGAATAATATGTGTGCCTGTGTGCAAAATTCACAAAATTACAGTTCCCCAGCTGGTGTATATGATATGCTGAGAGTTTCTTTTAGTTTGTCTGAATATTTTAAAAGAATGAATAAAGGGATTTTATTCATCCCTTTGAAAAGGATGAATAACAAAGCATTTTTTTCAAAACTGTAGTATTTATAAAGATGGTGCCTGGATTTTGTGCCTGATTTGATTTCCTGCATCTTATACATGGCTAATAGGACATATAGTTCTATATATATGGTTCTTATTACTCAAAGAAGAAACTAGAAAAATGTGATTTTGACCTAAGAAAGAAGGTGCTTACTTTCACTGTGGAAAAGCTGTTGATTATTGTCAAGGGAAGGAATCATGAGAGGAGTAAGAGGGGATCTCTGGGGAAAAGTATAAGAACAGGAAAACCCTATAAAAACACTTCCCTGTTAAACTCTCAAAGCTTCCAGCAACCTACAATTCAAGGGCTCTCTGGTTCTAAGGGTTATTATTTCTACACATGACCCGTCACAGATTCTTTTTCACTAATTACTTTTCAGATCCATGTAAACTTTTGGCATCCACAACAACAATTTATGGCAAAGAGACCCACGGATGATGAATTTTGTGCTTCTGCACAGTCAAGTGTGTGTTCGGTATTTTTATACATTTTTCTTAAAAATAATAAAACCTTTTAAAATATGAAGTAATGTATTTTGCTTTGCCTTACAAGAAACTCTCAGATTAATGCATCCTTTGCTTTTTAAAACCATAAGAAACCACAGTCTTGCATAACTGACACATGCTGGAGAAGAACAGGTACAGATTGCATCACCTTCCTCTGCTGCTTTGAATGGAAATGAAAAGCCCAGAAAAAGTCATTTCTTCTCAAAATGAAGAGTGTTTTGCTTTACTTACAGGCATATGAGTCTGCACTTGCACAGAAAAGCAAAGTTAAGTATTCTCTGCTGTTCACTGTCCAATAATACCTTTAAAACTGCCAGATACTCTCAAAGTGCTTCTGTTACTAAAGTCCTGAGTCTCTGTGGTATAATGGCTTTTGTTCCACCAGTGAGACCTCTACAACAAAAAGACAGCACTCATCATGATAAAGGCAGGATCATCTCGCTCAGTACCTTCCATATGGCATTAAACTCTCCTGGAGACACACTGGACTTCCATGGCCAGAAGCACAAATCCTAAAAACAACTTGCAGGCAGTTTCCCAGATAAACAGGCAAAGCTGTTTATCACCAGCATCACCAGCAGGCCAGCAAACTTCTTTCTGGTTTGAAGGTAATTCACTGCAGTTGCCTGTGTGACACCTTCTAACAGAAGTGCCTGACCACACAGGGAGCATGAACAAACCCCTGGGGAAGGGGATGTGCAGATCACTGCAAAATCGTTTTTCTGGGGAGGAAGAAATGCCCTAATGGTAGAAAGTTCAGGTGACTTGTAGATTCTCTGCAGCAGTGGCTTTCAATCGCAGTCACACTACCCAGAACACAAAATGTACTCCGAGGCACTGGAAATGTTAGCACAATAACTATAAAACCATTCCCTTCCAGTCCTTTACCCTTGAGTTAAAATATTCTCTGTCAGCCTCTTAAAGCACAGACACAAACAATTATTTGACATTAGCACTGCTGGAATTAAGACATTTTTACATCTACCTTTATAATGAATGTGGAACCATGAAAATGCTTTTTGGAAAGGGGCTGTGTTTGAAAATATTGCTTTGCAGCCTGTGAGGAGAAAAAGCAGCCTGAGAATGATCTCCAACCTTCCACTGTGACCCCAAGCCCCATTTCTGTTCAGGTAACAGAAATGTCTCTTAAAAATTACATTTTTCTTGATTAATGAGAGAGCTTATGTCAAATGGCATCTGAGCTTCCCACTGACATCAGGCTGTTGTTAAACGTTAGCAAATACCCTGAGATAGGAAAACAAAATATCTTCCATCACAAATGGCATTCCATCTATCACCCTTGATATTTTGCTGAGAATAACAACTAAGATTGTATTTATTTGCATCCCTGTCTATTCAGGTCTTGTGTAACAACAGCAAAGAAGACTGAGTGAGGCTCTCACTCTTACCTTCTGTCAAACAGGATCAAGAAGAAATCAACTGAAGCTGGCAAAACTGTTGTGCTGTGAACTTGCTGGATGATCAGAATCATGCACAGGTTCTGCAAAGAATGACAATAGATATTTCAGTTTTCATGCAGAAAATAAATTAGACTGAACTGAGCAGCTGCCTACTGTATTAAAATTAACAAAAAAAAAATAACTTGGGAGTACAGAGAAGATATTCCATATTTATGAAATGGTGATACTATGCTTGGCTCTATAAAAACATGGGGAAAAAACCCAGCTCGTGTCCAAGAGGTACTGAAACAGGCTCAGAGATGAAAATGGGTTATTATAAAACTGTATCCTGAAGAAATGTCCAAAGCTCACTCGTGCTTGCCCATTTAGCAAAGGTCCCCAGTGAAATCAGGGACGATGGAGGAGAGCTCTGTTTGGCCACCTGTGTCATCAGAGGTTGATGTTTGCACTTGTCACAACTTCACAGATTAATTTCTTATGATATACAGGAAGGTAACACTCCAGAACAGGGAGATATCCCATGCCTGGTACTGACTGAGGAAAGATAATCTCGTGGAACATCAGATGTCTTTGAGCCAGTCAGACACTGCCTGGTCAGTGCTCTGTCCCCAGTGAGACTCCATCAGTGCAGGCTGCAGGGAACCTGACCCAGAGTGCTGACAGGGAAGATGATGGATCTCACTCATTTTCATTAGCAAGAAGAGAACAGTGTACATTACAGTACAGATGCAATCCAATATCAAAGCAGAAGCCTTTGAGTGATGGAGAAAAGGCAGGTCTTCAGTTTGTGTTTTAGGCTATTAGAGCAAACAAGGATTCCTTGTGTCGCACTGCATGCTTTGGATCAATATTCTTCTTCTACACATTCTACACATTCTGTCATCTTTGGTGAGGTGGGAACGTCTCCAGTATCTAACATTACACGATTTGGGGAAACTACAAATAGTTTCCCCAAATCATGTAATAGTTTCCCATTCTGTAGCCCATTCCCTGGCTCAGAGGCTCCTGGCAGAGAATGTAACTCCCACAGAAGTTACTGGTATCCTGCTGCAGGAGATTAAAGACCCCCCATTTTACATGTGGTAAATACGAGTAACTACATTAACCTTAAGCTGAAGGAGAACATTTTGTTATATAAGCACATCCCTGCTCCTGTAATGCTATTCATATTAATACAAAACACAGGGGAGATTAAGCAAGTAAATTAAATTTATTAGCATTCTGCTGCTTGCTTCCTAAAGAGTGTGGGATTCAGGGGACCAAAGGCTCCTTCTCGTGTGGCACAGATTCCAGGCTGGGTGTCAGAGGGACAGATTCCAGATTCCAGGCTGGGTGTCAGAGGGACAGCCACACGTGCCAAGGTACTTTTTATTGGGAAGCACAGTAACTGCTCAGGTGCATGTCAAAACCTCATGTCACTAACAGTAGGAAAGATTATCCTCTGATTTAAATGGCTGTATATTTGGAACAGGAACTGAAATGTAATATTCTGTTTTATTCCATTCAGGCACAGATATATTACACTAGCTAGACATATTCAGTCCTCTATTCACCTGCTCCACGAAATCCTTGGTTGAACACATGATAATCCAGTAGACTAGAAAGAGAATTCAGAATTGAGGTGGTGGGGAGGGAACATCCTTCTCTGAAAATGCACAAAAGTTCAAGGCATTTTCTTCCTCTCTATGCACACATAACTCTCACTGACATCAGCTCTGGGACTGAAGCTTAAAGAAAGAATCAAAGATGTATTTCCTCCTACAAGCTCACTGCAAGAACTGCTAAAATCAGTTAAATGCAACTTGAAGGAAAAAAAAAATCTATATTTTTCTTTACAAAAGAAACAATCTTGGGCAGAAACAAACTTTGATGAGTTGTCAGTCAGTATTCCTGTTATTGCTGTGTTTACAGCAGTATATACAGATTTACATTAGGAAACATCCAGAGCTAATCGGTGCAAGAGTTAAAAACTTAAATAATTCCAGTTTCTGTCAATATCCAAGACTGTCAGGAATTCAGTTTACAATAATTACTCCAAGTCCAGTGACTGCTAGGGTCACTCTTTAACCAGTGGTTAAATGAAAAACAAGAGTTGATTGGTATAGGAAATCTTGGCAATGGCTTGGACTATTTCTCCTTCTACAATCCTCATCAAATAAGGGGCACACAACAAATTGCTTATCTCCGATCTGCAATTCTCCCCTCCACCCAGCTGGAAATTTGAATTAATTAATAAACGCCCTTATGTTTTCAAGGTCATGGAAAATGAAGAGCACTCAGCAAAATGGATGCACTGACAGTGAAGGGTGTTTGTGGGTGGGTTTTTTATGTAAATGGAAAAATCTGTGAGGCAGCAGCTCCTTCATCTGTACCGTGAGTGCTAAAGTTAGACAACTTAAAAGGAAATAAAGGGAGTGCAAATAAATTATGCTTTGAAAAAATGTGACCTTCCCTAGAAAAAGTCTGAGGCTTTATGGAGCAGAGTCTCCAATCACACAGTGAGGCCAATGACACCATGAAGTCAGGGGGCTTCACTCTGGCTTTGGTCTGTCCCTGCTGACTGTGGACAACTCTGCTTTGTGGCTCCTTTTTGTCTCACATAACTAAGTGTACACATAACACACTCTACTTTATGAGCTTTCGCAGCTCCCCTGTAAAGCTCAAGCACCCTCACAAATAATATAATTTAGGGAGTAAGATCACAGAATCACAGGATGGTTTGGGTTGGAAGGGACTTTAAAGATCATCCAGTGAAGGTGTCATTCAGGTATATGACACTTGAAAAGTTAGGAATGTCACCACTAGATAAACAGGAACAATATGTGAACTAACAGGATTGGTTCCTGGAGGAACTAACAGGATCGGTTCCTGGAGACACACTAAAACTTATTAACTTCTGGGGAAAAAAAGGATAATGGAAGATACTGAGCCAGAAGGGCCCTTTAATTCTTGTGGGGCTCCAAGGGCGGATTCTCAATCCAATCTTAATCTTGACATGGCCAGTGAGGAGAGAGACTGTGAAGTATAACTGCAAATTGCAGCTGGGGGCCTCAGGAAAGACAGTGGAGCTGCTGGAGCGAGTCCAGAGGAGGCCACGGAGCTGCTCCAAGGGCTGGAGTCCCTCTGCTCTGGTGACAGGCTGGGAGAGCTGGGGGTGTTCACCTGGAGAAGAGAAGGCTCAGGGAGATCTCACTGTGGCCTTCCAGTACCTTAAGGGAGCTTATGAAAAGTAGGGAGGGGGACTTTTTGAATGGGCAGACAGTGACAGGGCAAGGGACAATGGTTTTAAAGTGCCAGAGAGCAGGGTTAGATTGGATATTGGGAAGAAATTCTTCCCTGTGAGGGGGGTGAGGCCTTGGCACAGGTTGTCCAGAGAAGCTGTGGCTGCCCCATCCCGGGAAGTGTCCAAGGCCAGGTTGGATGGGGCTTGGAGGAACCTGGGATAGTGGAAGGTGTCCCTGCCCATGGCAGGGAGGTAGAATTGGATGGTTTTTAAGATCCATTCCAACCCAAATAATTCCCAGATTCTGTAGGATTCTGGTGCCAAACACAAGTCATCAGACCTCACTCCTACCTTACAATGATACTGAAGTACCTTCAGTCAGAAACGCACTGATTTAGTTTCTGTTTTTCATTTAAAAATGTAAAGCTTATTGCAAGGGGGTAAATTTTGTCAAGGAAAAAAGTGAAACAGGATAAAACTGCTGAGTAAAATTCAGTGATTGCAGTTCTCACAGCTGGGGAATGAGGTCTCCTGAAACATGAAGCTCCTCAGGACAGCAGAGGCCACCATACCAGTGCCCAGAACAACACACGGTTCTTGGCTTCAAAGTTCTGCGTAAGAAACCTCCAAATTCACCTCCCCCATGCTGACACATGTTGGCAGAACTGGATGAGGGTATTTTGGGGAGGGGTACAGAACTGCTGGGCAATAATCCCTGATGCTGCAGTTTCATTAGAACTGAGAGATGTGGGCAGATCACATTCCGATGAAAGCAGGTACAACTATGGGAAACATTAATTAATGGAATAAACTTCAAGAAATACCACAACTTCTAACAAAGCAACTAAGGAATAAGGTAACACTATTTATTACAGAAATCAAAGCAATCAATCAAGTATTCTGAATAAAGCATTCTCACTAGCCTGTCCTTTATGTCTCTGGAGTAATCCCATTCATCCTTTTAACACAGCTGGGTAGAAGCAGATGGGAAATTGTCAGTACCACAGGGAAACCTCCAGAATTTCTAAAATGTACCTTTTGTTCCTTATTTTATCCATTTCATGCACCTGGCAGCCTTGATTTTGTTAATACACTATTTGTCCAATTTGTATGAGCTACTGCAGTCCATCCCCTGCACTCGTGGCAAATCTACACTCACACTTGGCGGTCACGGTGACATGACTTTATTGTTGCTGTTATTACCTCCATTATTATTAAAAATCAATAATGTAGACAGCTCAGCAAAATGTCCAGTACCAAAATCAACTGTTAAATGTCTAACAGTAGTATTAACCCATTATCAAATCCATATGGTGCAGGAATGGATCTCTCTTCCTGCGTGGATCTCTCTGCTTCTGGCAGAGTTTCTGTAATTTATTGACACGACCAGGTACTTCTGCAGTGAGAAAATTAACTTGTACCACTGCAGTCTGTGAAGTACAAACCTGAAGTACATCACAATGATAAACCCTCAGCACCTATGTGGGATTTGCCTTCTCATTTCTGATGAAACACATTTTAACCTGTCAGTCTCCTGACAGTTTTTACCTGTCTCTTTCTTCTACATTTTATTCTGTAATTTTAAAAAACTGGCAGCCCATCTAGCATTAGAAAAAAACCCCAAAAATCGCAACAAAACATTTAAACCATTGTCCTCTCTGAATCAACAACTAATCATGCAATTCCCCAAGGAAATCAGAATCAGCAGGAGCTTGTGTATCAGCCTTTACACAGTGCTCATTTTACTTTACAGACATATAAAACCATAAGGCATTCACATCCAAAAAGCAAAAGCAAACGAATAGACCCCAGTCAAGCAAAAACCCGTGAGCAGATGGGAGTATGTGATGCACTTGGTTTCCTTCTGCCTCTTTCAGACCCACATTTTGAAATTTTGGTTTGGTGAAATACTAAGCTTTTGTTTTCCCCCTGCAGAAGCCTTTAGCACATCTGCCAGAGATCACTCTTGGAAAACAGACACTGCAAACAAACTGCTTCCCACAGAACTTCAGCTGAATTACAGGGAAAGTAGATTCACTACTTGTACTCATACTGTCTTTCTCTGACAATAATATTCAGCTTCTTCTGTAGATTGCAAGAAAGTCCCAAGTCTGCAGGCAAATTCTGAATGTTTGACAAGCACAATTTGAGAAATCCTTGTGGGGAAGCAGTGATTAGACAAGGCAACTGGCAGCTGGGAAGCCCACGCTGTATCTATCCCCTGTTTCATTGTTGATTTCTCTGGAAGACCTTGTCAAGTCATTTAATGCCTTTCTGCCTGTGTTCCCCTCTCCGCAAAATGTTTAGATAAACACCTCCCTTTTGGAAACACTGTAAAATTGTTTATTTTGGAATGTTCCTTGGATGTTAAAGTGGCTCTGGGGTGTGACACTGGGCGAAAAACAAAACATCCACAAGACGTAAATGTCAATCTGCTATTTTCTAATAGATTAAAATTCACAGTTTAATAGATTAACCTTGTGCTTGAAGGTTTTATTTTAGACAGGACAGTAGTTACTCATTCTATTTTAACCTTGTCTATCAGCCAAGCCAGCATCATCAGTGCAAACGATAAAAATAAGAAAAAGCAGAAAAAATTGGCATAAAATTTTTTCTGTCCTTAACTTAAGAAGTATGATTATTTAGACAAGTTCACGTTGGGCAGCTACGTGCTGCTGGCAGTGGGCAGTGCTGGGAACTGGGATTAAAGTTCTTGGGATGTCACCCTTAGGCATGCTCATGGTTTAAGGGAGGCTGGTGGTGATGGGCATCCAGGAGCCCATTCAGGTCAGTCCCAAAGGGCACCCGGCTCCTCCCTGCCCCCTCGGTGACCTTGACCAGCTCATGCACATTATTGTTAATGCCCAAGATACGGTCTATAAATGGAATACCTAAGTGCAGTCTTATTATGAGTCATTTCACCACTGCTCCTCAGCTGGGGAAAGTATAGCATTCCATAATAGTAGGAGCAAACTAATAGCAGAGAGGGAGCAAAATGGGGAGAAAAGCGCAATTTTGATTTATTAATCCACCTGTTGGCCCACGCTGGTTTAAAAACATCCAGCACACACTAAAAAGAGCTTTTTTGAGACCCTACTTCAGGTACCACAAAAGCCCTGTTGTAACTCTGTGAAGCGAGCAGCACACCAAGAAATGGAAAGGCAACTGAGAACGCAGGACAGCGTTTTTATAGGGACCTGTCGTGTTTCACCTGCGGAAGGATGTGTGCTGATATTATGAGAAACACAGCATCGTGGCCAGCTTCCACGGGCATTTCTCTGAGGGCACTGACAGCCCACGAGACCTTCACCTTCACCTCCTCCTCCTCCTCGCTGCGCAGTCCGGACCGCCCTCCCTCACACCCCACAAAATGGCGGCCGCGCGCGCCGCGGGGTTCGCGCTCCGCTCTCCCCTCGGCGCCGCCGGGCAGACCCGCCACATCGGCACGGCCGCAGGCTGTTGGGAGAAGGGGGAGGCTGTAGCCGCGCCCTCTCCTCGGAGGAGGAGAGGGGAAGGAGAAAAGGAAAGCAGGAACACGGCAGCTGGCGCGGAGCCCCGCTGAGGCGAGCGGAGCGACCCCACCACCGCTCGCGCGCCCCATCGGCCACAGAAGAAGCGGCGCGAGCCACAGCGCGCCTCGCGCTGATTGGCGAACAACTCCCGCCACGCGCTCTCTCCTCCCTCCTATTGGCTCCTGCTTCCCGCGCAGCTCCCGCGCGCCACCGCCCCCTCAGGGCTCCCGGCCCCCTCAGCGCCCTCAGGGCCGCGGTCCCTCAGCCCCCTCACTGCGGCATGGCGGCGGCCGGCGGCGTTCGCGGCTCCGAGCCTGGCCCGGGCTCGGCGCCGGGCAGTGCCGGCGACACCTCCCTCCTCGGCAGCGCCACAACGTGGCCTTTGAAGCGCTATGGCCGCTTCCTCCCGCCGAGGGACGGTGACGATGAGGGGCAAAACACCTCATGGAAGGTGCGAGGGGGCGGCGGGGCAGTGTGGGGTAACTGGCTCCGCTGTGACGTCAACAGGAATATATGAGGCCTTTCAGGGGTGTTTTTCGAAGTCCAGAGCTAATGCAGGAATCTGGAGAAGTTTTGCTTCATGAATTATTAATATCAGCAGGTCAGAGGTAGAATGGCTAGTAGCCCATTTTTTTATTTTTATTTTTTTTATGCAGCAGTGACCTGTGGTATTTAAATCTAGAGATCAAGTTGGAAGATTCCAGAGAGTTATTTAAAGTAGTTAAATCTGTGTATCGAGGTATAATTAGTAAAAAAGTCATTAAACGTGTCTCCTGTCTCGGGAGCGTAGGGCAAGTTGCACTGACCTTTGAAACCTTTTGTTTTTCACTAGAAATGGCAATTACAGATTCTGTGCTTACAGGGATGGATTTTTCTTTGTCTGTCTTTTTAAAGGTGTTTGAATCAAATGAAGAGTCAGGCTCTCTTGTCCTCACCATTGTGGTGTCTGGCCATTTCTTTATTTCCCAAGGGCGAACAGTTCTGGTGAGTTTCTCCTGCACAAAGAACGTTTCTCCCTTCATGTCACCATCAGTATTAACTTCATTTCCCTTCTCAGCTTCACCTTCTGTCCCACTGAACGGAAACTGCTGATTTTGTTTTGCTTGTGGTAACTCTCATGTTTGCTTTCTCTTCAGATTTATCAGAATAATGCTAAATGCATTATTTCATACTGAGGCACAGCATTTTTTCTGTGGTTCTAAAAGTCTAGGTTAAGAGGTAATGGGTAAGTGCTGCTGATGTTGACAGGTAATTTATGGTTGTCTTTCGCGATTCTTCTGCCTAAGAAAACAGAGAAAACACATTTTCAAGTAATAAATAAACCTATAATTTCCAGGTAATTTATTGCCATTGACCTGTTAGTATTTTGGTTTGATAATCTGGTTTAGCAGAGGGTTTTTTCTGTGTTGCATAATGTCATCTAACATACAAGATACATCTTTGGAGACAAAATAACAACTACAAGGTTGTGGCAGCTGATTTTCCTGTATCCTGTACTTACTTAAGCATAACCAGCTACTAAAGACTTCACAATGACACCAAAGAGGTTAAAAGGAAAACTCTGTCTAAAAGGAGTGGGTTTTCTGCTCATGACAGAGAAAGCCTTGCTGGAAGGTGGAATTAAGTGTGTTCAGTGCATATCACCAGTACTCAGTGATGATAACAAGTAGGAACTGACTGATAAATATATTAGAAAGCTATTACAAACCACTGAAAGATGCTGCAGCAGGAAGATAACAAGGCTTTTTAATACAAAGTGTGTAAGAGACTGTGTTGCAGCTTTAAATGTGTATAAGCTTATAAATTAGTTTTTACTGTGCCTCTTAAAAGGTCTGAAACTTAGAGAAATTTAAGTCTAAGGGGAGAACCAAGGATATCCTTGAATATTTTGGCCCATGAGCGTGTTAGGTCTGTTGAACAGATAATGAATGAGCTAACAGAAAGCTGTCAGGTTGGAGAGCCCTCATACAAGACATGGCATTTGGCTCATATTTCGTGAGGACAAGGTAAAAAATGGAACATGGAAAGTATTTTAGCATTTGTGTTGAATAAGAAAAAGGGATGGAGTATTGAAAATGTAGATAGAAAGGAGAATTGCTGCCATCTCTTAGCAAATTCTGCTTGGAATGGTTCAGTGCAGGATGCTCCTCTCCAGGGGCTGATCCTGTTCCCAGTGTCCCAATCACATGGCAGTCACGGTTAGTAACTGGGGTCTTACATGACTCTGAGTGTCCTTGAAATAACCACATAAAATCTAACTACAAGTAAGTTTTAATAACTAATTAAAGACCAAACAGACACAACCAAAAGCTGCAGCCCTTCAAAGACTGCGTCTGGCAAAGGCTGAATCTGGCAAGTAACGGGGGCAGATAAAAGTGTGTTGTTGGAAGGGATGAAGTATCAGAAAAGCTTTATAAAGACTTGGCTGAGAAAAGCACTTTCTTGCAGCTCTTGGGTTTAGTGGCTAGTGAAGCTGTCAGGCAGCTGCCTTGCATGAAATGCCAGAGGAGGAACTTCTGGGATCTGTCAGGACTGTTTCAGCTTCTAAGAGACACTGAGACACTGCAGTGGCTCTCACACAGTGCAGAAGAGAGGTGGAACAGACACGCTTGGTAAATGTGACCAAAATGTGATACTGAGAGTTTAAAAAAAAAAAAAAAAGGTGGTGGTGGTTGGTTTTTTTAATATTTATTTTGGCAATGCCTCTATGCCAACCTTAAGGCAAACACCAGCATTTTCTTAAGTGTTAGAGCAAAGTTATAGGAATTTGGTTTTACAACCTGTCAGTTCCTTTGGGTGCACTTGTGTTTGGGATCATAGTGGAGGTGTGTTCTGTGCATACAGGACTAAACTGGTGTGTGAGGCACTGGTGCAGACATGCCTGTGTGTATTTCTCAGAGGTTGGAGGAGTTGCAGTCCTCCCACTTTCCCTCTTAAACACACTCGAGTGGCTGAAAAACCCACCAAAAAAATCACAGACTGGTTTGGGCTGGAAGGGACCTTAAAGCTCATCTCATCCCACCCCCTGCCGTGGGCAGGGACACCTTCCACTAGACCAGGTTGTTCCAAGCTGTGTCCAGACTGGCCTCAAGCACTTCCAGAGATGGGGCATTTTGCAAAGTCCTTATTGAGATGCCATATAACAAAAAAGCAGCTTGCAGCTCAGGCTGTTACTGCTGTGGAAATAATCAGCAATGGTTAATCGCACTGGTTGTGTCTCCCTCTAGTCTCCAGCTGTCAGGAGCTGTCACAGACCTGTCACAATATTTAAACAGGCTTTGTACATCCCGTGTTCTGGAGTCTGTCACAGACCAAAGCCGCTCACTGGGGGTCCATTATCATGGACATTCTGTCACAGGGGATAATGCACAAATTTCTGCACCAGAGGGAATGTATCAAGTTTGATGGAATGTTGCAACTCTTGGGATGATTTAACTTGTATTCCTGTTTTCTCTTGCTGGCCTGGGCTACTATTGACTGCCCTTTGGATTGCCAAGGTGTTCTCCAACACCTTTGTGCTGCCTTACTCACTGGCACTGAAATTCCCTCTGATGTACTTACACAACTGTTTCTTGCTATGTAGTAACTGCATCCTTCAAGTTGTTGATGTCTGGTCTTTTGATCTATCTTCTAATCCCTGCTTTTCAGACCTTTTGATGTACTACAGGCTCCTGGGTTTGAGGGAACTGGATAACAATTAGCTTAGCTTTGTACCTCTGCACAGGAACATGGGGAGGCACAAGATGTGTGTCAGAGGAACACCATTTCCTTCTCAACATGCATAACTACTGTATTTCTGTAAAATTTTCATGGGTGAATAATAAAAGGATTTTTTCTATTTTTCACCTACATACAACATTCACTAGAACTCCATTTGCACAAAACTGAAATAGTTGTGTAGAAAAGGAAATTTCTATTTCACTGATGGCTGGATTAACATGGTCTATGCTAGGAACAAATTTCAAGTTTTTCTAACTTGCTATCAAAATATTTTCTCTATGATGGGTGTATTTATGTATTCTCTTAGTCCTTTTTGTTTTCTTTGAGCAGGAGAGTTAAGAAAACCTTTTCATTAAAGAATCATAGTTATTTAGAGTCCAGTGAAACTATGGCTCTTTTATTATCGTTTCTAAGAACAATATTTATATAATAGCAATAAAATACTCACATATCCTAACAACTTCAATAAATACAGAAACAACTGTTTTCCTTTCAAAATACGATCTACTCCTTGCACTCAGCCAAATGGAATGAAGAGGAGGGTAAATGGAACTTGAGAGCACAGAACATAAAAATCCCTGATGCGTAATGCAAATTAAAGAGTGTTTTGCTTTGTTTTGGGGGTTGTGTTTTGTTTTTTTTTTTTAAACAAAGTTCTTCATTTGGAATTAAATTACGTAACATATTTTAGGACCTGTTTTTGCTGCAGTGTTGCCTAACAGACTGCATATTTGATGGCAGAAAAACCTCATTCTTGCCTACTGTAGACAATGGAATTTTACAGGAATATCTCCACAGCATCTCTGTGAATTTCTGGCCATACTCAGGATGCATCACCTTCTCTTTACCACAGCTCTTATTTCCTTTCCCCTCTTTGAATCAACGTATCATGAAAATTATATTTTGGTTTTTTTCAGTGCAGTTATTCCTGGTGCTAGAATTCATAATATCCTACAAATTAAACAAATTGAAATTGTGAAGAGGACTTACTTAATAGCATAAAATTAATCCAGAGTAATTGATTTGTGACCTGATCTTTTGAAGTGTAGACTAAATGTCCTAAGTGCCCTCCCGGTCCCCTCATGACTTCTAATAAGCTACCAGTGCTTAGGGTACAGTAGATTCTAACTCATTAATTAGGCAAGCATTCAACAGACATTCTCATGTTCCTGATGCTCTTTGCAGTGCCTGAAACTCAGGCACCAAATTTCTGAGCTGATATTCACAACAGTGCCTTGGGCAGAGATGGTCCCTGTGCAGTAAATGAGGACACTTGACAGAAACCAGGGAGTGAGCAGGTTGCTAATGCTGCTCGGTGGTAGGACACTGCAGAGCTACAGGAAGTTGTTCTTTTATTAAAGGTCCCATGATTGCTACTTGGAAGAGCAGCAGGAATCTTAGCTTTGTTGACTTATTTAGTACCACAGTCCTAGTTCAAAAATTTCAGTTTTACTTTGTTCATTTCAACATGTGCTGTTGACGTGATTGTTTTGGACAAGCCGAGTATCCTGGGTTAGCTTCCCATTTATGTTTGATGTAAAAGGCTTATGATCTTTCCTCTTGCCCCAGTTCCTCTAAAGCCAGCTATCAGAATAGCTTTTTAAGAGTAGGGACTTCTGTTAATGAAGTGTATTTACTCTGTAAAGTTAGTTTAATGTATGCTCTTGATCTAGGGACATATGAATTCTGCATCATGAATTGAAAAAATTCACAGGATGCCCTGAAGAGCTTTAGCCAGGTAAACCCATGGGCATCCTGCTCCCCTCTCTGTGTCCCTGGACAAGTGTCACTGTTCTAAAGTGCAGCTTAGAGGAAAAAACCCAACAAATCAGGTTCTCACTATTGACATATCAAGGTCTGCCCTGAGTTAGGGGCTTGTCTTTGCTACTCACTCCTTCAGGGGGTGTAGTTTGTACCCATCTGGGGGAACTCTTGCTAGAAATGAAGCCCGTGCTCCTGCACTTTGGCCAAAGATTTGTGGTTCCTGAGTCCCCTCAGGGGTGGCTGGTGTGTCCTGTACTTCCCATTTCCTGTACACATGGAGCACTCTGTTTAATGAGTTCAACCCTCCTGTTCTTTTCCACAATCAAACAAGCTTTATAGCAAGATTTAAGATTCTAAGAGATTAAAGGTAAAAAAATTGCATACAAAAAGATAATACAGAGCTTAGCATCCCTTTATTCCTTACTCCTGGCTGGCTGCCTTGGTTGTTGGGATTGGAAATTTTTGCAGGGACAACTTTCTGCTTCCCTCACTTTGCAGGTTCTCTTATTTGGGGATATTTATTTTTTTTTGAGACAGCTCATACTGCAGAAATAAAACCTAATGTATTTGGCCTTATTTAGATCTTGGGAAAAGATACAAGTGAGGAAAATTTGTACTTTTCCAGGTGTGTTACAAGGTAATACTGAAGGTGAGAATGAAATTATGTTCCAAGTTTAATTTTCACAAGTTTTATCTTTCAGCTGGAATTACTATTTCATTCTACAGTCACTAATGAAGAATTTTCATTTTTTAAAATAGAAAACTCGTTATTGTGGAAGAAAGTGTAAGACAGCAACTCCTTTTTTGGAGTTAAAAATTTGCTATTTTTCAGATACATGCAAGTATTTGATTTAGAATCTCTGTGTCAAATTTCAAATAGGCACAGTTTCATTTCTTACAATAACCTGTTAATAAATGAATCCCTATTAAAGTGATCACCATCAAAACACTCACCTGTAAACATGTTCTCCAGTTTTGCTTGTTTTGTGAAAGAATCTCAGTTTTAGTTATTCTTTAGTGTTCTGTATAACAGTTGAACATAATTTACAAGCTTTTCCAGACTGCCTGCTCCCACAGTTTTTACTGTCTTTTGAGATAATGGTTATTAACAGTCTTCACAACTACAGTATTTTTGTTCTGTTTTGTTTAGAACCACACAGTGGAGATACCTGAAATAATACTACCATTCCTTTGTTGCCAAATTAGGCACTGTTATTCAGTATGAATGTTAAATATCAATACCTTGAATATTAGAGGTCAAAACCGTTGGTATTTGAGCTTAACAAATGACCCCTGAACCCTCAGCACTGAGTGCTCTGTCTGAAGGGATTTCTGGCAGTGCCTGAGCCCTGGGTGTGGGGAGCACAGTTCTGGGCAGTGCCTCCCCCCTGGGGAGGATGCCAGGGGTTTAACCCAGCCCTGCCTGTTCTGAGCAGGGTGCCCGAGGTTGCAGGGGGGGTGCTCAGACCAGCAGAGCTTCCAACCCTTCCCCACAAAAGTGCTTTCCCAAATCTCGGCTTCCTCCCTGCCAGGGCTCTGTGAGCAGTTCTGTGCTAGTTTTGCTGCCCACTTGTGTCCTGGTAGATTACCTTGGGAAAGGAACAGATTAAGGGACTGTCATAGGTGCCTCCCTGGAAACTTTGGAAGTAGATTGCTCTGTTTTCCAGGGAATTGTGTCCTGTGGTGCTGCCCAGCCTGGGTCAGAATGGTGCTGAGGCCTTTGGCTTTTCTGCTGTCTTGCCTCAGTTACCAGCTGGCACCACTCTGGCAGCTGTGCCCTGGGACAGTAATGAACACAATAAACTCCTCTGATCTCATGCTGAACTCATCAGTTCTTGGAAATACACATTCCCAGTCTGTGGGGTACCCAGCTGAGTCCTTAATCCATGACATTATACACCTCATACATTCACTCTGACTATGAACCCAGAGAACAGCCTGGTGTATTTGCATTTCATGAGCCTGTTAGAAGTGGCAGCCCAAACTGGAGAATGTGTCTCGCTGTGGCAGTCTGGCTTTTGTTTGTCTTCTTTAATATTGGTTGTAATTTAAGGGCAGATTAGATCATGTTTGTGATCAAAAAAAAAAAAGGTTTTTCCTCCTAAGCTGTTGTTTACCCATAGTTTTGTTTGAAAACATCTGCCTTGTGAATGAGTGAAGCCAAACTAATTGATGCAAGCCTGCCTAGCTGAACTGGTACGTGAATAACATTTCTGAAATATATATTAATTTTTAGTTCAGATAGAGTTGCAATCTAACTAAAAATGTTCTTGTGTTCCTTAGCACCACGGGGTTTCCAGATGATCTGATAGAAAATACACATAAATAACATGTAGTACCTTCCAAAACAGATCACAGATCATTGCCCAGTGCTGAAGTGTGAGGTCAGAACAAAAGTATTTCCCAGTCAATGCTGGACCCGATGGCTGTAAGGCAGGATCAGCATCACTGGCTTCTCTGCCTCTTGGAAGGTGTGGTCACATCTTGCCTGCTTCCAAAACATTTGGGAAACATCTTGTTTTCTGCTTCAGCTTAATTCCACTCAGAGTCCTCCCTCTGAGAAGCTCAGATTTTTGTCAGAGATGTCGGGAACAGTTTCCCTTTACCACCATTTTTTCACAAGTCCAGTCGTGGAGAATGACAGGAGGGGTTTGTGCCTGACTGAATATTAAAGATCAAACTTCGAAAAGTGCTGCCGTTTTTCTCTTCACATTATAAACATCTGAGCTCTTATGTCCCTGCCCAGTCCTAGGCTGCCTTTTTAATCTATTCTGATTAATCTTACACTGCCATCTGGCTTTGCTGCTGCCCAGCTCTGCCTGAAGCAGCAGTGGATGCTGCAGGGAGCAGAGCCGCCGTTCCCTGCTCTGTCAGCCTGGGGGCAGCACAACCCGCAGGGACTGTGCTGTCCCTGTGTCACTGCCCGTGTCCCGAGCACACAGCGGGTCAGGGCAGCTCTGGGCAGGCACACACGGACAGTAACTCAGTGGATTGCCTCCCAGGCTCTGCCCCATGCCCAACTCCCGGCTGGGGGCACAGACCCTCCCAGCTTCCAGTGGTGGAACCAGGGACACGTTTGTTGTGCTCTTTGTTCTTGTTGCTCTGAACTCATTTACCTGAATTCATATGCACTGGCACGGGCTGCGCAGGGAAGCTGTGGCTGCCCCATCCCTGGAAGTGTCCAAGGCCACGTTGGACGGGGCTTGGAGCAACCTGGGCTAGTGGAAGGTGTCCCTGGCCATGGCAGGGGGTGGAACTGGATGAGCTTTAAGGTCCCTTCCAGCCCAAACCATTCTATTGATTCATAACCATTTCATTGTTGACAGAATTGTCATTGTTAAGAATCTTTGCTGTAATTCAGGCAGCCTCAGATATAATCTGTGCTGACTGAGGTAACATGGAAACGCCATGAGGAATAGAATAAACCTTCACATGGTGCAAAATTTGCCTTATTTGCTGCTTAGAACTGAAGAAAATTTGGAGGATCCTGACTAATGACAATTACTGACGTAAACAATTTAACAGTGGAGTTCAGTCTGCAGAGCTGAGTTTGTCTGAAACTTTCCCTCTGCTTTTTCAGGCAGCTTGCACATGCAAGATCAGGTCTGTTGCATTGCTCAAGGGCTGCACTGAGTTTTTAAATTTTATTTAGCTATTCTTAGTTATTTATTTCTGCTTGGCAATTTACAAACAACCCAAGGTGCAAGAGAAAAGAAAATACTTTCTGCTTTGTTCTTCAGTTAATAAAACTTAAATTTTAGTTAAATCAGATTTTGGGGTTGGAGTTGAATAATCAGGAGTATGTAAATAAAAATTCCAAATGCTGTTTTTTCCCAGCTTGTTTTACCTCAGAAACAGGACACATAAAAGGAGAACCTGCGAAACATCAATAAAACAGTTGGTAGGAAAGTTAAACAGTGGCTGCCTTTTATGATTTCTTTGAAAACAGTTATTATTTAAAGGAGACAACATTTGTCCAACCTTCATCTCTAGTAAAAGGAAAAACACTATAAACCCAGACTGAATACGGGAACAGCTCTATTTAAATAAACACAGTTGGTGAGTCTCCTAAACAGAAACTACTTGAACAGAACGAGCACAGGTTACACTGGCCTAGTGAAGGAACAGGATAGTAGAATTTGGGGCCTGGTTCCACTTCTTCCCATGGCTCACAGAGGGAATTCTTCCTTTTGCTTTGACCCTGAGGCCTTTCACACCTTGGCAAGTCTCACCTTAAGGCATTGGAGTGTTCAGTACAGACACACTGCAAGGGACTGGCCCATCTCACCTGCTGTCAGCACCTGCTTCTGCTGTGCTCAGGGCAATACTTTCCTCCCTCTGGCCCCACATCTTTTGGGAATGATACTTACCTGCTGTCAGACATTCTGGAGTCTTTCATGGCAGGGGATGGGGTCCAGTTTGCCTTTGGTTCAGCGCTTCGCTGCTTTTTAGACTGTAAAAGTGCAGTTAAAAACCTACATGCAGTTGCTGCATGAGGTTCTAAAGCCAGTGCCAGCACAGTAAAGGAGCAGAATCACTGAGGTGATTCCTGTACCAAAATAGAATGGCAGGTGGTTTTCCAGCCTGGACCTGCCTGAGATGGACAGTGGCTGTGGCACTGCTGGTGGTCCAGGATGGACCCTGTGGGTTTTGACCCTTAGGGCCCCTTGAAAAGCAGCCTGTGCCCAAGCCATGGTCATTGAAAGCACTGTGAGTTCACCTAAAACAGGTGCCTGATTTCCTCCCTGCCCTTAGGTTTGTTAATTGTTTATTTTTGACCCTGGACTGTGCTAACTAAGGGCTCAGAGTGCCTGGGGAGACACAGTCCGTAGCCTTGCAGTTGTTCTGTGACGTTTCCTCCTTCCTGGGGTGTTCCCACAGGTTGCTGAGCAGTCCATCTAGTTTGAAGAGACTGACTGTAATGCAACTGGAGTATAAAAACATCTTTATCTAATTATCACAGCTGTTGCCTGTTTCCCTGAGTGCCATCTGGAGCAAAGGCCTCCCTGGATAAAGCAGGTGCTGTCCCATTCCCCGGCTTCTCCTGCCCTCTGCTGCCCTCCCAGGCAACTTCAGCTCTGACTGCAGCTGCTTTATCCTGCACTTCATCGAGGCTTTGATAACATGCACAAATATAACACAGAAATGGAAATTAGAACATACCTTGACATGGTGGTGTTACTGGAGCTGCGGATTTAATCCCTGGAGTGGTGAAAATTCCATATTGGCAGTTGTTTGACAGATACAGAAATTGCAGGAACACAGTGACTAATCTTCATTAGGGATTTAATTACATCACGTAACTGAAGCGTGTACTGCCAAGTGTTGCATATTTGCTGTGCAAGTGTTTTGTGTCCTGCTTTATTTCAGGAGGGCTTTTCATTGATTGATTCCCACAAGTGGCTCAAGATAGTGAGGAGAGCAGACTGCCTGCTGCTCCGGGCACAGGCAAAGGTGAGTTGAGCTGCTTTGAACACTTCTAATAGCCACTGAAACACTTCTGATTTTCTGGAGGAAATTCCTTAATATTGGCTAAATTTAACCAGAAGTTGTAAATCATCTATATAAATCAGAATTATATTTGTTTTTACTCTAGATACTAAACAATGGATTGAGTCATCTTGTGTCTTTTGTAAGTGCTAGTGTTCAGGGTTTTTAGCCTGCTCTGAGTTAGCTGCTAAAACAGCTGGACTGGTATTAATTACACAATCTGTCTGCCATGGCTAACAATTAAAAAGATGCAGTGAATTTCTTCCATGAGTCAGACTTCACTTAGGCAAACAAACTATCCAAACAAGCAATTATTTAGCCATTTTGTGGCCCCTGGCACAGTAGCAGTAGGTTGGTGGTTCAGGTATTTGGTACTCAAGGCAGCAAAAGGGATGCAGGTTTCTGGTCTTCTCCTCAGAGCTCACAGTAAGTGATTGGTTCACCTTTAAACAATCAAACAGCACTTGTTGCCAATTTATGGAAAAATCTTATTTTTTTTGGTTCTTAGATGAACTTTGATACTTATTCCTGAAGTATCTTACTGTTTTAAATTCATGGCTTGTGCCTGAAACACCTTTGTGCTGTGATTTTTGTCAGCTTGTTATAAAACATGGCCTGTCACTGCAGACAAGTCTCACCCTGGGGCAGGAATTGGTGCTGATGAACCAGAAGGGTTGTTCCCTTTCCCACTAACAGACCCAGCCCCCCAGCACAGGGATTCTGCTGCATCTCTCCAGGAACACAAAACATCACAGTCACTCCGAGGCTTAACAAACCTCTGAGGGGCACTTCAGGCAAGGAGGACTGTTAACATAGGCTGAAATAAATTTGGTGCATCTAAATGTTTACTTACCAGAAATTCACATGGCAGACTGGATTTAGTGGCACTGCAGTGGTTCTACCATGCACTTTATGTCCCAAGTTGTAGCTGAAGCGATGCCTTTAATGCTGTCAGTGTATGAAGCTTCTGTGCTCATCTTTCTGATAAATTTTGGATTGATCTTGTACTCCTTGTTTTTTCTAAGTCGTTAATACTGCATTTATAGTGGAACTTACTCATTACTTAGGAAATATGATTTCAGTAGGGCACTGTGGACTCTTAGTAGAATGAGGCTGGAGCCTCTCATATAAACAGGAGCAAGGTGAAAGTTCTTAATATTCTTGCAATAAGTAATTTCACTGCAAATTGTTTTCATTGAGCTCAGCCCCCCACCCCAGCATGGAAGAAGTGCAAACTGGACGATTCACGTGCCCTCAGGGTTCTTTAAGACATCAGCTTTAGGTTCAGGTGTGACTGCCCAGTACTCAGTTTATGCTAAACCGTGACATCCTCTCAGCTCTCTTCCCAGGAAGGAAGGATGTTTCATTTTCAGAGTCAAAAAAGGGTAACTAAAACAAGTGGTCTTCAAAAGTCTCCAAAAGGCATTCAAGTTAAATTCCCTTTCTGTCATTTTTAATGAGAACTCACCTGTCTGGCATCCCACAGATCAGCTCTTGGGGATGTGCAGCTCTGCAGTCACATCTGAGTTAATCAGAGCAAACACAACCAGGCACTGGTAAAACGAGGGCTACACTTCACATTATTGTGACATTTTTGCCTTGAAAAGGCACTGAGACAAGGTTTTATGCTTACACCGCCCTAAAAATCATTTTATGTGATACAGACATCTTAAAATAACAGGCATGTAAACAGGGAGGCTGTCAGGAAGAGCTGGCTCGTGGCTGAGACAGAAATCCTCACACCCAGAGCTGTCCCCACACTCAGTACAGCCTGGCAGCGTGTCCAGGTGCCAAAACACGGACTGGATGTTGAAACCTCAGAAGGATGAACACTCAAGTAAGCCAGGCTGGCCCAAGGAAAACTTGCTGCTTTTCTAGGAGTTTAACTTTTAAATGGGAAATTTCAAGATCAAATGGGAAGTCCCATTAATTCACTCCCTAAACACTCAATATCCATCTGCCTTACATCAGCTCAGGGTGCTCAGGGCCAAGCTTATCACACACAACAGACTCTGCCATCCCCATTTCAGGGCAGTTTGCTGGACAACAGACACTTAAAAATATTATGGTACATCCTGACAACCTATACTGGGGAGTCAGAGCTATCTGGGTTTCTTTCATTCACTGTTTAAAGCAATGCATTGGAATTTCTTGCACTCCCATTCAACGTGTTGGCTTCTGTTCAAGGAACATCAGGTGAAAGCCAAACAATATTCAGGTTTAGCTACACAGAGGTAGACCAGGTGGGTAGGAAGGGCTGGGTTTGATGCAGCAGGAACAAATCCTAACTGGAACATACCATTCCCAGAATTTCTAGTTCAGATTTCAGAGTTAACTTCTTACTGTAGTGTCATGTCATTTTTTTGTCACAGAAAACTGTCGAGTTGGCCTGTCCTTACTGGGTACTACTTGCAGCAACAATAAAACTCATTTCCTGCTCTGTGTGTAAAAACTGTTGTCACGGCAAGGTTTGTTCACGTGGCTGTACCTTTAAGTAGTGACAGGTGGCCCTGCATCTCTTACTTATCCTTTTCTTGCATATTTTTAACTGACTTTCAAAGTGGGAATCAGAGTCTTCTGGTTCAGCTGCTGGGAAAAAAAATGAAAATACAGCAGGGAAAACTTGTTTAAGTTGGTGCAGTGACCCAAGAATCTCCCGCCTTCTTCCCATCTTTAACAAGCAGGGATTTCATTACATCAAAGTAGTTTGAGGGCTTTCACAGTTAACTTCCTTCCCCTCTGGTTTTCGAGCAGAACGAGTGCCGCATGTTCCGCGTGCAGTTTGGGGGGAATTCCAAGGAGGAGATGCTGGGACACTGCTGCAGTTGTGTTCACAGACTGTCCGAGTACGTCCCCGTGCAGGGGGCTGAGGAGCAGAGCCAGCAGCTGCACCAGGGCCTCAGCCAGGACACCCAGGGCATGGACACTGAGCACGGAGTAAGTCAGAACACACAGAAGGATAACCAGCTGTTAGGATGAGTTTCTTGCAACTGTCAGACCATCTACATGAGATATAAGTTGGCACCCACCTGGCAGATTTTCAAATTAATTGTACAGGGTAAAAAAAAATGAGCAGAGCCATTAAGGAACCCTGTATTGTATCTCCTTTTTGTGTTCACCTACTCCTGGGTTGCAGTGGTAGTGATTGCTACAACTGCAGATGAACAGTTTGAGCTGTAGGAACAGTTTGAGCCGTAGGAACAGAATGTTTCCCCTCTCCAAGACAAAGCTCTGAGGTAAATGAAAAAGGCAGAAAGTTTCTGAGGGTGACTTATTCTTAAATATCTGCTCTCTTGAGTGTGTAGACCCATGGGAAGGAAGCAGCATGCTCCTGTGATCATTCATGCAGAGCTTTTTTAAAGTTACTTCTAGGAAGTAGTTTAAAACTTAGCTCAGACATGAAATAATGGGCCTGTAGTTAAATTGTTGTATCTTTCATTTTTAAAGACTTGAGCAGATGTGCATGCAGGTTCCATAAAAAGATGCCTTTTTACTGCATAAGGTAGCTGAGCACATTCCCTTCCCATCAGCTCTAAAAATGGAACTACTTCCCCCTTGCACATTCCCACACTCTGCTTGGTAACAAGCCCTTATTTGCATTTGATATTTTCTAGCCAGATGAGTCTCTACAAGATTCCTGCACAAGCCTTGGAGAAAGAAGATCTGTAGCACAGCTAGCACAGGTAAAAACATAAAAGTCTTAATATTTAGATCCTTCAGCTGAATCTGTCAGGCACAGAGAGAGAATGAACTCAAATTCCATAAACATCTGGTAAATGTCTTCCCTGAACATCAGGATGCCATCACCCACAGCAGCAAAACACAGGATCTGTGTAATGATGCAAACCCAGGTATTTGGTGGTGTAATTACTCCATTTGCATAGGAACAAATGACACACTGGGAGCAAATAAATACCCAGAGGCAACATCCCAGTGAATGGCTTTGGCACTGGTTTGACTGCAGAAATTACTTCTGCAGACAGAGCTGAAATCTGAAAATACCAATCACAGAAACATGATTTGGGTGGGATGGGACCTTAAAGCTCATCTCCTTCCACCCCCTGCCGTGGGCAGGGACACCTTCCACTATCCCAGGTTGTTCCAAGCCCCATCCAACCTGGCCTTGGACACTTCCAGGGATGGGGCAGCCACAGCTCTGGGTCACCTGTGCCAGGGCCTCCCCCCCCTCACAGGGAAGAATTTCCTCCCAGTATCCCATCTAACCCTGCCCTCTGGCAGTAGGAAGCCATTCCCCCTCATATTTTCTCTCCATGCCCTTGTCCAAAGTCCCTCTCCAGCTCTCTTGGAGCCCCTTTAGGCACTGGAGCCTTCTTATCCCTGGCAGCAGATCCAATATTTAATAAACAGCTCCCAAAGTAAGTAACTGGAAATGAACTGTTCTCCTTTACTGGGAATTTGGACTAGTGCAGGAGATGGAATTAGCAGAAAACTCTACTCTTTCCAACTCGTGCTTTTGCAGTTGTTTCTCTGGGTCTTTCCATAGTCATGGGGTGATCACAGAATCCCAGACTGCTTTGGGTTGGAAGGGACCTTACAGTCCATCTCATTCCAACCCCCTGCCACAGGCAGGGAGTGATCCATGTTCTTTGCATCAGCGCTACAAGGGACAATTCCCAGGCTCCCTATTAGATGGATCTGTCATCCCTTAAACACAGTTGGTTCCATTAGGCTGTGCCTTTCTCCAGGCATTGCCTGTGGATGCTGGAGGCATCCACAGCCCATGTCCTGCATCTTCCACTCTGCTGCCACTCATTTTATTTACACTGACCAGGGATAAAATGCCCAGAGTTCTCCCACCACCAGAGGAAAAAGCTGAGGGAGGTGGTTAAACAGGGACAAAAAGGATGTTTTAACATTTCAAAAGCCCCACACTTTACTTCTACAAGACATTTTGCTAAATTAAGAGCTCAGAAGTGCACACTTGTTATCCCTGCACAATTCACGTGGCAGTGTGGATCCACTGCTCTTACACAGAATGGATATTCACCAGGAAGCCACACTGCCCAGGAAACTGGCATTCCCAGTTTAAATTTCCAATTTAAGTAACCGCAGTAAAATTTGACACTGTGTAAAAACTCCCCTGGGATCAGAGAAAAACCTGCATACAGCAATCCTACCTGATCAAGGTGTTCCAACAGCACCAACGGGGCAGATCCATCCTTATCCAGTGTCAGAGGAAAACTGGGATGTAGGTGTGTTGTCAGGGACCTGTTGTGTCCGAGGGCAGTGCAACCACTGTGGTTTTTGTTCCTTCCCCAGTCCGTGCTGAGGAGGAGGCCCGAGCTGCCCCAGGCCTACAGGCACGTGGTGTGGCCTGCACACGAGCTGGGGCCCTTCATCCGCCTCTGCCTCATGGACCAGCACTTCCCAGCCTTCGTGGAAGATGTGGAGAAGGAATTGCAGAAACTCACAGAAGGTTGAGAAACACCACTTTTGTACCGAGAGATTAAATGGTTGAAAAACAAGACCCCTGGGGTTTTTTGTCAGTGTTTTATTTTTAAAAACAGGTGAATCCACTTTTTATACATCATTGCACTTCAACAAATACACAGAACACGAGTTCATGCAGCTACAGTTACGCACATCATGAGAACCCTGGTAGGTCTATTTCTACAATCTTTAAATCATGAGAAATTACAGTGTCAAACTAAAGAGGAATAACTAGTTGCATAGAATATCACCATGCTGTAACATTTCATCATTTAAACAAAAAAAAAAAAAAAAAAGAAAATTATAAAAGTTTGCCTGAATTGAATGTACAAGAATATGTTGAACACATCAGTGCAAAAGGATTTGAGAATTTACATGAGTTAACAAAAAAAAAAAAAAAAAAAAATCACTTAAAAAGCAATCATATATATATATTTATAAACTGAAGGTTTGTTTTTGTTTCCAACTGCATCCCACCACCACCACCCCCTGGAACCATCCCAGCTCTGCCGCCCAGGACACCCCGTGCTCCGCAGTTAAGCCCTTAAGGTAATTCCAATGTCTCCCTTGTCCCAGTGCCAGCCCGGCATCGCTCTCTCCTCCCAGCCATACAGTAAGGAATGAATATCAGCAGCTTCAAAATGAACCACAATGACTTCTGGTTTCCCCTCCCTCCCCCCCCCCAATATAAATATATACTGTATATATTTTTAAGTTCTGCTGTACTTTACAAAAGAAGTCTCACTAGATGGCAGCGGTGCGGTTTGAGCGGTGCCAAATTTAACAGCTACAGGAAGTAAAAAATGGCGCATGCGTGAACCCGCCTGGCTACTGCTCGTGGTAAAGAGAGTAAAGGGAAAAAAAAAAAAAAAAAGCAACATTCACAGCACATCAAGCCCAAAATAGTTTACACCTTCTACACGGAAGCATTATTAAAATTGATCTGGCTAGGTCATCCTTGCAGGAGAGGCTAAATAAGGCATGCGTTAGACAGTCATATCGTTGCTCACTTGGAAAGGAAAGAAAAAAAAAAAAGAAATCAGACAGAACTGGAGTTCTAGAACCAAGAGTTCCAACCCTTAAATTTAGCAGGTCATATTGCCATCAGTCTCTCAGAAACTTAAAGCTCTAAAAAAGAAACGAGAAAGAGGTGCTAGTCAATGGTGGACCCCGCCAGCCGCCAGCCTGCAATCCACGCGCTCGCGGGAGGGGCACGGCCGCCCCCGGGCCGGCGCCACTCCTGACCCCCGGGGCGAGGGGGCGGCTTTGGGATTGCAGGGTGTGTTTTTGGAGCAGGTGGGGCGTTCAACCACCCTCGTGCTTTAGGCAATCAATGGTTTGGTGCCCCCCAGCGCTCCCAGGAAGGCCAGCGCCATCCTCCGCGCAGCCGGGAACGTTTGAATCCGTGGAACGCGCTTTGCTTCCGCGCCCCAACCGCTACAGCCAGGGGAGGGCTGAGCCTGCCCGCTCCCAGCAGGGCTCGGGGAATACTTACATGATGAGCATTTTTAATTTGTGTTTCTCTGGCGTAAGTTTTTATCTTTGTGATTGTTTGTAGAATTGGTTTTCCTGGAGAGAGAGAGAAGTTATAAAGAAGTGCACCAAAATCAGTCACCAACACAGGAAAAATGTACATTATTTGTACTTATCTGTACATAATTATATGCAATTATTTGTACATAATTATTTAAACAGCATTTCACTCTTCCTCTCTTTAAGTGGCTGAATACAATAAAGCTTTCAGACTTGGTATTGTACCACAATAATTGTTTTCTAGCAAGATGTTGCTTTTCTTTCCTCCAGCACTAACACACAACACACCAAAGTGTCCCTCACCGTCTGTAATGGCACACGTGACACCAATCATATGTTCTGTCACCTCCCACAACCCCCCAGATTAGCCCAAATAGAACTTTTTTCCTCAAAACACACTTACATTGGCCCAGCTGGTTCATCATCTGCAGCGAGAATCCCGATGTGATCCAGGAGAGACAAGGGAAGGAAAGAAAAAGAGAGTCAGTGTTTGCCCGGTGCCGCGGCCGCACTGCG
Organism: Pseudopipra pipra; assembly: GCF_036250125.1. Classification (NCBI taxonomy): domain Eukaryota; kingdom Metazoa; phylum Chordata; class Aves; order Passeriformes; family Pipridae; genus Pseudopipra; species Pseudopipra pipra. The sequence goes on along the minus strand of NC_087560.1, from coordinate 4,762,233 downwards.
AGCAGCAAACCGATCTATCTACAGCATCAAAGGCCATTCCAGTCGGGAGTGCAAGGAGTCATGGAGTTACTGTTCTGGAGTCGGGTTTAATGGCAGGTATGTTGCTTCAATGGGTTTAGTTAACACTTGGAATGCTGGTCATGAAGGACTGCAACTGTAGCGGACAGATTGGTGCAACATGGTCAAGACTCATCTTGTCCCCAAGTTCCAGTGGTTCAATCTCATAAAAAATAGATGAGGAGACAAACCAACGGTTCAGTTGTAAAATCCTGCTGGTTGTTTGCTTGCATTGACTTAATTTTTAATATACATATTTCAATTTGTAAGCCATTTCTCCACTGCTCATGGGTAATTCCTGGTATATACCTCAGAAGGGACATACCCCCCCTACTCATTTTCCCCCATGGATGAAACCACCTGTACACTCCCCATTTTTCTCAATGTTTAATTAGAAGGGACCAGGTTAGGAGGAGACTGAAGGGGAACACTCAATTCCAGCCCCAGCCGTGGTCCTTGGGCAGTGGCATCTGATCACCAGGAGGAGTCAGGAGCTGTGACACCTCCAGAACACCGACAGCATCGTCCTGCCCGTGTCCCTTGGCAAAAGAATGCTCTTAAATTGGGGGGGAAACATCTGCCAATGAGGAATGTTTGGCATTAACTCTTTCAGGAGCAATTGGACTATTTTTTGGAATTCTCAAACACTGTATTTTCTCCCAGGCTGCAGTACAGAAGACAGAAATGCATTTAAACAGCAGTACAAAAACCAATCCTGGAAGTTAACCTTCCCATAGGTGGATTTTGGGGGGACCAATTCAGGCCCTGCTGGTTTGGGCACTCAACAGTTGCTGTTCCCACCTTGTGCCGGAGGGATTTTTCATGGGAAGTCTTTGAGAAACTCTCAGCAGGATTCCACAAGGGTGCTTAGTGCACATGAAGCAGTTATGGAAATTACAGTCTTACAGTGTAGGCATCCGCATGAGCACACGCCAGGAGTAATGTCGGGAAGAGGGGACATTACTCCACCTGGACCTTCAAGGCAACGGAGAGGCAAAGCCACCGCTAGCACAGACAGTGACCGGAACAAAAAATACTCCAAAAAATAAAGAACTAACCACAAACCAAGAGCTTTACAGCCAAAATAACAGACTAGCGACACACCGGTGTCCACAGAATTCCATTACCAGCAACAGTAACTATCGGACACGGTACAGAGAACTGGGACTAGGAAGGACAGCCAGACATCAATGTGCTGTTGTATATACAGTGAGATATACAGAGACACATCAGGTACTGAAACACAAAGCACAGCAGAGGAAATCTACAGCTTCCTTCCACAAACATCTGTTGGGAATCAAAGGATCTGAAAGCAGGCCGAGCTCCGCGCTCCGGGCGGGACGAGCCCCGGGCCCCAAACCCAGCGCTGCCCCCGAGACTCCTCTCGGCTCTGACAAACACCATCGACAGCTTTGGGAGTTTGTTTGGCTGGACTTCAGCAAATATCGAACTGCACCGTGGAGATCTCGCTAGAAAAATAACCGTTCTCCCTGCTCTGCTCAAATCTTTAAATGCCCATTTCGGATCAGGAGGTTTGTGTTTGGGGGGGAAAAAAAAAATAAAAATAAATAAAAGAAGCTTCACATTTGTAAAGGCTGCCATCAGGTGTTTTCCTAACAGAGATCCAACAAAAAAGCCTACTGGAATACTTAGGGATGGTGGATCCCCACCACTTGTCCCTGTCCCATCTATACCCTAAACAGAGAGAAAAAGACCGAGGAAGATTCCTCGGTGCGTCGCTATCCTGGTGAGCCAGTAACTGCTGGAAAAGCATCCCCAGTACAGTACAGACAGAGACCGAACCCTCAGCGAAACCAGGGGGCAACAGAACAACAGAAAAACCAGTACAAAATCAGACTAAAGAAAAGATCAAAAACAGCAAACTGAAATCCAAATTAGTTGTGAACGTGAATGAGGAAGTTTTAAGAGTGTTAACGGTCATGACTTGTGCGTTGTATAGACTGAAGCGGAGGTTAAACAAACTCCAAAGCATGCAGAGCTCTCACTTACCACCGTTTTTTAAGGGTATGATGCAATTGAAGGGGGGAAAAAAAAAAAAGAAGTCATAGTAACCGACAAGATCAATACAACCCAAAGCTTTATGCCAAAGCCCTGCGCTGGTGCAGTGACACCGACGGCCACGGAGAAGGTGCTGGGACCACCACTGACCACACTACACCCCTCCTGCAGGGATTCCCTCTGCCAGCTGGAGGGGATCCACAGCCTCCAAAAACCCCACTGTTTGGAGAATGCAGGAATCAAACCCCCCCACAGCCAGGCCTTTCCTGTGGGTACGGGGTGACCGGCGCCCCCAAATCACACGTTTCTGAACCTAAAGAGTCGAACTGCTGCTTGTCTCGACACGTGACCAGTCCTTGTGGGCAAAAATATCTGGGCATTAAAATTGGAAGGTGATGACAAGCAGATCTCCCTTAGCTCCTCCACTTGCACTACAGGAATGTGCTTTGTGCCCCCCCCCTCCCCATTTACTTCCAGCCTTAATTTATAAGGCATTTTAGATGCTGCTCAGTTTCTTCCACCGCCTTTGGGAAGCTACAGGGTTTACTTTTAATAGCAACTTAATCTTGGGTAGCATCTTGTGACTGGAGGAAGTTAAAAATGAAACACTAACAGGTTCTTCCAGCACTAAGATTCCAATTTTTGCATCTGAAGGGATTCTGTGTCTCGGCTCGTGCTTTAACACTTGCTAAGAATCAATCACAGAGTAGTTCGGGTTGGAAAGACCTTAGAGGCCATCTCGTTCCACCCCCCCTGCTAAGGGCAGGGACACCTTCCACTAGACCAGGGTGCTCCAAGCCCCCACCCTGGCCTTGGATACTTCCAGGGGTGGGGCAGCCACAGCTCCTCTGAGCCGTAAGAAACCTGCTCAGAGCAGAGTGGAGAGCAGCAGCTCCAGGGACAGTTCTTATCCCGGCACTTGGCCACCCTCAGCCTTCCTGCACAGACCACCACTGAGCTGGAGCCTTGTTAAACCCAGCTGCTGTTCAGTTTAAGCTCAAATGCTCAGAAGGAGCAGCCAGAGCCTGTGACAGCCTGTGTTACAACACAGCTCCTGTGCTGGTCGATTCCCACTGGGATCAGCTGATGGCTACAGTCTCACTGTGCACCTGCCTGACAACTTTCTCCCCCTGATGAATTTTAGGTGTGGGAGAGAAAGATGTGGATAACAGGGAAAAAAAAAACCACAAAAATCAACTTGTTACAAGGTAAACCATTGCAGTGCAAACAGTTTGTTTCTTTTAATTACTTACAGTAATAGCAGGAACAGGGAAAGTCAAGAAAAAAACAAAAGAGGGTTAGAAAGAATGTGGGGATATGGATGGAGCTTCTGCAGAGCCAGGAAAAAGGTTTATGGGAAGTCTTTGGATTAGGCTGAGAAATGAGAGGGGAAGAATGAAAAGGGACATGTTATAACCCAGTCACCTCATGGCTTTGGACTAAAGATCATGAATATGGCTTTTCAAGTAAAAACTGCTCCCATTCCTACAGGGAATGTAGCCAAGGAGTTTTTACTTTCTACTTACCCCAGAAAACACCCTTTAAACCAGCAGCTTTGCTAATTTTAGGCTATTCCATCCAACAACAGCAGGAAACCCCCTTTCTTTAGAAACCTCGCTGACCACGTTCAGGTCACGAAGGCTGAGCTCCCTCTGCCTACTGACACCAAGCAGCTCAAGCGGGACCCCGAGGGATGAAGGCGCTCGCTTCCCTTCCTGGCCCTGGGCAGCCCCAGGCACTCCCGTTGGGAGCAGTGCCAGCAGCCCCTGCGGAACCGCTCCCGCCGTGCATCCAGCCACATGCCAGGCTCATGCAGCTCTGTCCCAAAAGCCATGGAAGCCGCATGTTCTCTGCCTGCTCCGGATTTTCCAGCCCCTGGCTGATCTCTGGGAACAGGATGTGAGCTGGATGTTGCTTTACCCCACGTAAAGCAAGTCAAAACTCACATTTCGAAAGGATGCGGGATTCAAGCGCAATCTGCCCTCCCTTCCTCCTTCCAGCTCGGGATTTGGATGTGAGGGGGTTCACAGGTTACCCACCCTGGGAGGTGAGAACCCCCTAATCCACGGGCACCACAGGAGACCCCTGTGCCGGGCATCCCCTGATGCCATCTTTGCACTGTTTTGGTGGAAATAGGGATTTCACAGGTGCAAAGTTCCCTTGAGCAGCAGGAATAAGAATCAACTCACAAATCTGAGTTCTGAGAAGGAGGAAATATTAGCAAAGGAGCTCCTGAGCAGCCCTGGCCCCGAGGCACAAAAAGCAATTCACCGGAACACAGAAAGCAAGGTCCATGCAAAACCAACACCTGCAGTCAGGAAATGCCAAAGTTAAACGACTGGCCCTGCTCTTCCAGGCAGAGGGAACACATTTTCCATTGGGGAAGTGTCTTGTAACACCAGCCCTTGCTCCCCCAAACTCTGAAACCCTTAAAGCCTCGCTCCACAGTGAATGGAGAACTCCAGCTGTACCCAGGATATCTGTCACCCTCCCCAGCCCCCAGGGACGGGGCAGTTGGGACACTGAGCCAGGTCAGCTGGAGCCTTCAGAACATGGAGATGAGAGGGGTAAGGGAATTAATTCAACTGGCTGTTTGGGCTGGCCAGGCAGGGTCCCCAGGCACTTTTGGAAAGCATCCCAGATACCCGAGAAGTCTCTCCCCCAGAGAGAACATTTCTCTCAGCCAGTCACATCCCCCAGGCTGGTCTCATCCCAGGGGCCCACAGCACACCCTGAGCACTGTCACCTATGTAGGCTGAACTGAGCCAGCCCTAAAAACACTGGGACAAGGCATGAGGAGAGCTCAGTGTGGGCACCTGAAGCTCCCATCAGGATCCAAGACAACACAGCTCAGCTGCATCCATCCTGCACTGCCCCAGCCAGGAGCTGAGGGTGCTTCAGCTGTCCCTTGAACAGCTCCTCCAGCTCCAAAAGCCTCTGATTTTCCAGCATAAGGGGGAAGTGACCACATTTAGCATTTGGTTTTCTCCCAAATGTTTAAAACAACCCTTTACAGGTGGCCCGAACGAGCCATCTTTGCACTAATGTGTGCAGAAATTCCAGCTGAGATCTTCTCAGAGGATTCCTGAGTGGAGGTGGGAAGCACCCGGGAGGGGAGGGGAGACACCACAGGTACAACACCTGCACCCCAACACTCCAGTTCTTTACAGGGAGCAGCCACCTGATCTGCAGGAGTCATCCTGCAGCAGGAGGACGTGCCCAGCCCAGCAATAAGGATCCAGTGGGCAGGGCTCCCAAGTGGCCATCCATCCTCAAACCTGCCTGCGGGAGCTGGACTGCTGCTCCCTGCCCTGGCAGAGCTAAGGAAGGACAGCAGAGAGAGCTGGTGACTCAGGGAGGCCCAGAGTTATCCTGCCATTGGAAGATGGGGTGATGAGGGTGGAATATGAAGGAATCTCAGTGTCTAAATCTGGAGTGGACCAAGGAGAAAATTCACACCCCAGCAGGAAGGGCATGAACAGCTCAGTCATTGCTGCAGCAGCTTCACGTGAAGCTCTGCTGTGACCACAACCCTTAAAGCCAAGCACATCACACCCAAAACTACAGAGCTTTGAACAGCCAGTTGAGAGGGATCCCAACTGCTGCCCCACTGCTGGGAGGGGATGTGCTGTTCGGCCTCATCCCGTGCCCGAGCTGCTGCCTCAGCCACGGGCTCGCTGCCGATCCTGCTCGGGCTCACTGCGGCACGCCGAGGAGGAGGAGGTGTGACTTGGGAAGCAGGGAGTTGAAATTCCAAACGCTAAAGCAGGCCACTGCATTCCAACATTAACTTTGGCATTTCGTAACCATGTCTCGAAAACAATGAAATCAAGGATAACCAATTCAAACGTCCCCGTGTGGAAATCAGCAGGCTCCCGGCGATTTCCCACGGGTGCACTCGTGAGTGCCCCGCTCACGGGGCGTTTCCCACCACAGCACCATGGAAAGCTTCAATGCAAGAGTATCCAAGGAATGCAGGACTCAAGTCAGCGTTATGCCAATTGTGTCCCTTCATCCAAGCAAACCTAATACACAGGTACGGACTGTGACATCCAGCATGGATTTTGTCCTCCGGGAAGGTGGACAGGGAGAATGTCTGTCCCCCCCTGGAGGTGTGTCACTCTCCAGGGCTCTGGCTTAGGTGCCCAAGAAAGCCATGTAGTAACCTCAGTTCCTGGGCTCATCATCATGGACAGCTCCATGGGAGATGATGGGCCTGGATCCCTTGGGCACCTGAGGAATGACCAGACCAGCCAGGAAAACTCAGCCTTGGCAACAAACAGGCAGTGAACTCTGCACCTCCAGCCTTACCACACCTCCACAGTGGCTGTGCTACGATTTGGTCAAGTCAAAGCCAATTCCTGTGGGATTCAGTTCATTTGGGGCTTCTTGCAGGGAATGCTGACATATCAAATTACTGATACCTTGTTTGGGTCCTTGTGAAACTTCATCAAATGAAATTCTGAACGCAGGGAACTCTGAAGAGTCACCAACACGGAGGGGAGGTGCAAGAGAACATGAAAATGGTCCTTTCCAAGTTTTCCGGGCTGGCTGGGGCCGCTGTGAGGCCAGGCCGTGGGCAGCACAGCCCCCTTGGTGCCTGGGAAGCTGTTAGTGATGCACAGGAACATGCACTGCTGTGTAACTGGTTGGCTGCACACCCAGAGCAGTCCCCACACATGCTCTGTAAGCAGTTAGTAAGTGCTACTCAGTGGTGACAACCAGAAGCTGGTTTGCTCTAGGTAGGCACTACTTCAGCCAGTTTTGGTGTTCCCCAGGAGTGATCCAAGCCCCAGCTGTTCTCCCACTGTTACCATTTGTTATCTGTTTCACCAGCTTCTCTCCTCGTGCTCTGAGACACGTGAGGCCCCGTGAAGGTGGTTCTGCCCCCACTTCACACACAGATCCCTGTCTCACACCTCTATTCCCACCCTAAAGGCAAACACCCTGCTGTGCTGGGATCAGTCCCTCACGCAGCTCCACCACAGCGTGTCCTGGCTGTGCCATCCACACCCAGCTGCCTTGGGAATCATCTCCCACCTCAGGGCCTGGCCAGCCCAGGGAGGTGCTGAGGGCTCAGTGCTGCCTGTACTGGTCCCTCCATGGGCTCTGAAGCACCTGCTCCATTGCTTGGACATCTCACGTTCCTACAGCACGATGACGTTCCAGCTGCTTCTCCCAAGGAGTCCTTGGGGAGGTTCTGGTTACACACTGTAGTAAGCAGCTAGTAGCACATTAAAGCCTGTTCTCAGCATGGTTCTTGCAAATACTCAGCCTCAAACTGCCCCTTCCCTGATCTCTGAAGAGGAAGGTGCGCAGAAGAAGCCCAAAGCTGAAAGTTACTATTTTTATGTACCAAACACAGTTTAACTAATTATTGCTACCATTAAACCTGATAATAAAAGCCTGATCTTTATAAAATCTAACTCAGTGGCTATGACTACTAGATATGGTTTCCAGAGCATTCCTTAAATACAAATTCAGCTACACAGCAGAGTAAGATCCCTCCCCCACCCCTCTGAACTCTGAGAACATTTCAGTTTTGAATATCTCTGCAGTCCCAATCCCTTGAAATGTAATGATTCCTTAGTTTTAAGTGTAATGTTTCCTTACAGAACCTGCCCAGTGTCTGACCTGGACGCCACATGGAAGAGGGAGTCGCTACCCATCATGGAATAGTGGCTTCCAGCTCTCCCCCTGTGCTGCCCTACGCTCCTTAGGGCCGACAGGCAGGATTTCCCAGGGCTACCACAGCAGGAAAGCAACGGGAGCACCAGATCCCTTGTGCAAAAAAAGCTTCAGAGATATTAATAACCCCCCCTCCCACCCCGTGGTCTGAGATCTCTGGAAAATCCAGTGTTGTGACCCTCTGGGCTTTACGCCTGGAGAAGGAACAGATGAGAAAGCAAAGCGCTTGGAGCTGGGCAAACTGGGCTGCTGGTCCTTCCTGCCCCAAGGCCCCAACTCCGTTGTGCTCCCACAGGTTCTCTTCCCTCGCTCCTCGTGCTCCGTGCTCAGTGGCGGCGCTGGGCAGACTTACCGTCCGGCACCTCGTCCGGCCGCTTCCTCTTCTCGTAGATGACGATGATGACCACGAGGATGACGATCTCTGCCAGGATGCCCAGGAAGGGCCACAGCGGGGCCAGGTGGCTGCGCACGCGCAGGATGGTCGTGACCGACACGGAGCCCACCTGGTTGGTGGCGTTGCACTGGTACTCGCCGGGGTCCTCGTTGATCTGCAGGTTTGTGATGCTGAGCTCGGTGTAGTTCTCCTTGTTGGAAATAAAGAACCTGCCGGAGGAGTTGTTGATGTCCTGGCGAGAGGAGAAGGGTGGAAAAGAGCAAGAGCCTTTGGTTTGTGTGTCATGGAACTGGAAGAGCTTTGAGGGAGAAGCCTACAGCTGGTGTTTATTCTCTCTCTAAAGGGAGCTGTGCTTCAGAACACCACCAAAAAATACCACAGAGGGAACCCTGCATGTCACCACCACCTCTGAGCACTCCCAGCACACGGGCACATACAGCACCATCCCATAGGAATTTGAGCTCACACTTGGCAGTGAACAATCATCCCATCCTGTTACTTGCTTAACATTTTTTATTCAGCCATCCCTCCAATTGCTGCCTCTCTGGCAGATCATGCAGCGACAGAAAAGCCAATGGGTTTAGCAACTTCCAGCTTCTCTGCTATTCCCATTGCTGGTCACATTTTCCTGCTCACTGCAGCAGTTGCTACATGGAAAAAATATGCTCACTTGAACACTAATAGAGATCACTGCCACCTCCTCATACTGAGTCTTGTGAGCTCAACCAGTTAAGCTGGAAAACTTGGAGGAATTTATAGCCAAATGCAGATTTAAATCATATTTCATAACTCAGATCTTGCAGTTTGCAGCAGATACCCTGAACACTATTGACCAGCAATGCCATGAGCAGCTCTGTTCACACCCCAGTACCATAAATATGCATCTTTTATCCATCCATCCATCCATCCCCACTGCTGCCTTCACTCACTGACAGATCAGACCTCTGAGGAGCTGCATTCTACAAAGTTATGAGGCTCCAGCAGCACATCCCTAAAGCCAGGGTGCTGGTTTCCCTCCTCCCAGGGATTTTGGCAGGTGGGTGGGTGCCTGGCCCCCCACTCCTCTTACCTCAAACACTCCATTGACCTTCTTGCGCCAGACCCACTCGGGGTGGGGGAAGCCCACGGACTTGCAGTACATGAGGGCCTCCTGCCCCTCGTTCTTGTTCTCACTTCGCTTGTGCCCGGTGATGTCGGGAGTGGCTACAAAACAAAGGAGCAGCTTGTAAACGCAAAGAGAGTTATTTCAATCAGACGGACAAAAAACCAAGTTTTCCAGCTCCCTGGAAGCTGTTCCTTTCCCACACCGAGCCTGTCTTTGCTGGGAAAAATTGTGATTTTACTTCTCTGTTTATCAGAGCAGCCCTAAAACCTCACGAGAGATTAGGCTGGATCAGTGCAGCGCCTGAGCTGAACCTTGGCCGGAGCAGATGGTTCTGGGGCTGCAGTGACCACCTTTAAAGCCCTCCAGCCCGCTAATTACGGCACACGTGGCCTGCTGTGTGATGGCAGGACACTGATCTGATAATCCAGTCAAAGGCCAGGCTGGGTGCTCCAGGAAAAGACCCCCAGGCACCAGAATTCCTTCCAAGGAGAGTTCCTTTCCCCACTGGCAAGTCCCCCCTGCAGACAGGTACAGGGGGAGCACCTGCAGCTGAAATAACGGAGCAGATTTCACAGTTCTGATCAAAGTGAACAAAACATCTTGTGCAACCAGACATCAGCTGAACCTGCTCGTCCCAAAAATTACAGCTCTTTGGGAAATTGCTTGGCAAGCTGAAGTGCTTAATATTGTCATATTTCAAAGCCCAGGGGTTTGAAATGCAGGAAGCATCCCGTGCCTTGGAATCTTCTTAGCAGTAATGCAGCTGATTAACTGTGCCTCTCAAAACATTATCAAAATAAACAAAAAAGGCTGTAAGAACACCTGAGCTACAGAGCTCCTGTGCGTGTGTGTTCACCTGCAAAGACACCATAGGAGACACCCATCGACCCAGGCTTTCTCCAAGTGCCTGTGGGAATTCCAACAGGATTCCCAATACGCCCCTGAGCTCTGCAGGAGTTCTGACCAAAGGGTGAAGCTAAGACAGGTGCCAGAAAATTAATTACAGATGATGCCAACCATAACTACGATAGGTAAGAACAAGGCCAAGGACAAAACCAAGGGGATTTATTTATCCTTAAGAAAAGCGACACCTAAAATGTATCCACATCAAACATAAAAATACTTTGAGAGACATAAAACCTGAACTGAATGGAGACACCAGATCCAAAGAGTTCTCTGGTCTTGTGCAGAAAGCAGCTGCCAGGTACAGAAACTGAAGGAAGCAGGGAAGGCAAGGCCATTCCACACCTCCAGGTGATCACACACCATCCGTGCCTGCAAGGGGCAGTGACACCCAGAGGAAATCAAGGGTTTGAGCTGGAGGTCTTCAAGCAGAAAATAAATGAGCTTTGGGGTTGTGTGTGCTGTGTGACTTCAGGACCCCAAGCACTGATGTGCACCTGCAGTGTCCTTTCCTGCCTGCAGCCCCAGGGAGGAAAATAACACTTATTCCAAACAATGATGGTTCAGGAAGGGAATTTCATCTCATGGCCTGCTGAAAGGTGCCAAGGAAGTTCTCCTTCAGGCAGGAGCTGGGTGAGCCCAGTGACCTCCCTGTGGTTTTTGCTTCCCTGAGGATGACAAGCAGGGATCTCCTCCAGCCTCAGGAACACAAGAGGCCAGTGGGAGCACAAGAGACATGTGGTGACAAGGCAATGATCCCAGACCTGGGCTGCCAAAAGGGACTGGAAATGACCCCAAGGGGAGAAGCAGCAACAGGATTCATCACTTTGGGGCTGCAGCCCCACACGGGCTCCATGTGCCAGCACTTGGGTTTCCAGGGCCATCCCTCAGCAGCAGATCCATGCCAGGAAAAGGGGCCAGGGGAGGCAGCAGGCACAGCTGGCCCACTTTGTGTCAGATGTTGGTTGGGAAAGAGGGGGGGAGAGAAAGAGGGAAGGCTTTCTAGGGCACCTCAACTTGTACTGCAGGGTGACCTAGAGCTCTCCTACAGCCCCCAGACAGCGACACTGTAAGGAGAGGCCATCTCCGAAGGGTTATCCCAGTGGAGCACAAGTGCCAAGAATACCTCCTGCTCCTCCCCGGCTCTGCTGGGACAGGCACTATTTCTGTAGGCACTCAGAGGGGAGCCCCAGTGCAGTACTGATGATTCAGGGCATGGTGCTACCCAGCGAGACATTAATGCAGCATTTCCTCTCCCAAACTGTGTTCTGCTCTCCCACTATCCCTGCAGCAAACCCCAGTCACAGCTTTAGCACAGAGCTGTGTTTTCCTGAGAAGCTTTTCAAGGCAGGATTATTCCTCAAACCATTCTACTCTGGTGCCAGATAAAGGCCAGAATGAGGCAGGTGTTGTTCAGGGAGGGTTTGGATTTCACTCCAGCTTTCAGGCAGCAGAATCCCCATCTCTGTTCAGACATGGGCACAACCTGCTCTGTCAGCTCCTGCACCACTGAAACCCAGACACTGCCCCTGGTGAAACTCCTGCACTGTGACACTGGAAAGATACTGAAGGTTTCCTTGGAACAGCACATGGAAGAGCAAAAAGAGGCAGAGCTAATTTAAATTAACTGCTACCAAAAAGAAGGCAAAATAAACATGCATTCAGGGATTCTTGACACAAGAGGAACTTCTGATATGCAGCATTTTGATAGTTTTAAACCAAATCACAAGAGAAAGGAGGGTTTGTGCCAGAGTAAACACTGGGCTTCCATGCTCCAGGTCCCCAACAGGCACAAAACACACTGTGCAGCTGCTTTCTGAATGGTTTGCTTTCAATACAGCCCTGAAAAGAGGGGGGCTTGCCTTGTTAAAGGGTACTTGATATACAGGAGGCATTCAGCCCTTAATTTCCAGGTATTTTCAAGCTATTGTACAGCACTGCCAAAAAGGAGAGTTGAACTAATATGTGTAACACCTCCAAACCATGTCCCAGTTAACAAAACCCCTTCAAGTTTCCCATTAACAGACAAAATTAAAGCAAGGGCAAAGGCACCTAAAAATATTCCTGCAATAAAAACTCTTATGTCTTATGGGTGACCTATAAAAGGGCTCTGGAAGATTTGTTTCCCTGCATTATGATCCTAATCCCTGTCTCCCTTTGCAGTCTGGGCACAGAGCGAAGACACCAAAGGTGCAGCGAGAAGGGAGAACCTGATGTGGATTTTCTTGGATCACTCCAAGGTCCAGCTCTGCCAAGAGTGTCCCATTTCTTGATTAATTTCTGGTACAGAGGTGAGGCTGCAGCAGAGGTTTCCTAAGACAGCCAGGAGTCCAGAGCTAAGACCTGCCCCAAGAGCAAGTGAGAGGAACAGAAAAGTGCAAACTGAGCGAGGGGAGTCAAAGAGTCCCTTGATGAGAGGATGGCACAAAGGCCTCAGAGGAGGGGGAATGATACAGCTCTGGACATGGAGAAAAGGGAGCCTGGGATGGGAAGGCAGGGCAGAGAGAAGAGATGCCCTCTCAGTTATGGTACATAATCCAGGATGTTCCCTGATGCTTGTGCTACCCCTGGGCAGCCCAAGGGAACTGCAGGGATGTCCTTCCCCAGGCTCTCCTGGCTGCTCTGTGACAGACAGACAGAAACTTGTTTGCTCTCACACCTTCTCCCAAGATCCCAGTAAGAGTAGGAACACTGCAGAGGCAGAATTCTTCAGGGTTGCATTTCATTCCTTTTCTTTCTTTTAATCTTCATTCTCCAGAGCTCCAACCTCCCAACAAAAAGCAAAAAAGCAAAACAGGGTCTTCTACAGTGTGGCAACGGAGCAACTACAGACATCCACTTCCAGGTGGGGAGGAGGTGGCAAAGTGCCCTTGGCCAGGGCCTGGCAGGGTCATCCCCACTGCTCCTGCCAGAATAACCTGCTTCCATGCAACAGTCCCACAGAAAACGTGGGAGAAGATCCCTATTCCAAGGCAGAACTTTCCCAGTATCAGCATTTGCTCAGCCTGTTCTTTCAAGCTCAGAGCTGCACTCCCACAGTGCCCCCAAAGCTCTGAGGATCTGAGCAAGAACACTCAAAAGTCTCCACCAGATGCTTCATCCAAAAGCTGGATGAGGGAAGCCAGACTTGGAATTCAAAGAACAGCATCAGAGAGTGCCATTAAACCCCAATATTTCCAACTGCTGTTACTGCCTCAGTAATTTTTCTACCAAGAAAAAATCACAGAATCCCAGAATGGGATGGAAAGGACCTGAAAGCTCATCCAAGTCCCACCCCCTGCCATGGGCACCTTCCACTAGACCAGGTTGCTCCAAGCCCCATCCAGCACTTCCAGGGACATGTGGAGGCAAACAGGCAGCATTACATGGAAGGCAAATGGCAGTGGATGCCCTGGGCTGCATCTGCCACGAGGCACTTGGTGAAGTTGTTCACAAGCTGTCACAAAGTCACTATTTTTGGCCCACGGGCATTTTCGTATTCAGAACCATCTTCTCCCTGTGCATCAACAGATGAAACTGCACCACAATTTCAATGAGCAATTAAATTTGTCTTCAGCTGCTTAACCACAAACACCACACCTGCAGGTAAGTACTAAACCACAGCATCTGCAGGGGTAAATAAGAGTTGTGTCTCACTGTCCATCACATTTGCCTCGTGCTTCAAATGCATCCCAATTTGTCACTCCTCAAGTTTCCAAGGAACAGGAGTTAGAAGGAAAGCATCTTTCCAGTTAAAAAGTGTCCATGTGCTCCAATTCCCAGTTTGCTTGGCATAAAGCTTGAGCAGGTACTTCCCACCCCAGACAAGCCCTGGTTCTTCTCCCTGCCAAGGAGGAATTCAAGGCACATCAGCCACTCTTGCTGTAAGGAAGAGCTGGAAAACAGGGTTACTGAGGCCTGGAATTGTGGCAGCTGAGGACTCTGGAGGGGTAAAGCCTCCCAAAAGTGCTGCTGGAGTCACTGCCTTCTAACTGAGGGCCGCTCATGGTACTTTAGGTATGTGAAACGTTAGCAGGATTAGTTCTTGTTGCACTTCAATCACATGACTGGCTCTTCTTTCCACAATGTTAAACCCCTCATCCCTGCAACCCCTCCCCTGCCAAGTTCTGTTGGTGGCAGGCAGGGCCAAACCCTGAGGCAAATATTCCCAAAAGATCTTTGGAGACGTTCTAGAGAGCTGGAAAAGGTCTTACTCTGTTCCCAAAGTTACCTTTCCTGCCTCCAGAAGTGGTGTGTCACCTAAAGCAGCCTAGAGAAGGAAGCAAGAACTTAAGATTTTAATTAAGGTGATATTAGAAGATTTAGCAATTAGAGCAGAAGAACAGAATGAGATTAAAAAAAAAAAAATAAAGGAAAATAGCCCCCCTACAACCTTGGGTGTACCTTGAACACCCAGATGAAGCTCACCAGAAGCACAATGTGCTGGAATTCAAACTGCTCTAAGCAAGGCAATAATTATTTTTAGAGATAAATACAGTTTTAATCACTAACAGCCCATTTCTGTGTGTTCACATCCCATACACTTCTTAGCTGGGCCAACAAGAACTTGTTGGGAAAGAACTTTTAAATCATCAAGACAGAAAACCAGTACAAGATCAGCCAGGATGTTTATTTATATGGCACTACTCCCCTTCCCCAGGGGACTGCATGGTCCCAGAGATGCTGCTCTCTGGAGAGAGAACAATGCTGTGAATTTGCTCTCAGATTCAGGACCATGCAGTGAGGAACCAGAAATTCCCAAAACAGCTTTTGCTGAAGTTATTGGCTATTTACCAATCGCCTCCATATTATGACCCAGACACTGCTCTTTTGTTCAACAACTACAGCAAAACTTGGTGCAAACCTTTCATATTTTGCTGTTTCTGTCCTAAATTTTAGGGTCCTAAAGATGCCAGAGGATGCACAAGACAGAAAGGTGTTGCAGTATCCCCTGAGTACACCACAAATGCAATGGTCATATTGCCATCTCTGTGAGATGAACGTGTGCAAGCCTTTCCCTTGGAATTCTAATTATTGTGTATCATAACAAATTATTATTTATAATAAACTGTACTGTTGATCCAGGTTTGACCACGGGCTCCGTGTCACGAGGAAAGGCCTCCTGAGTTCACTCTCTTGTGCAGAGCCCAAGTGATGTGGCAGAGAAATGGCATTTTCAGGGAGAGGAGACAAACCAAAACAAAGCCAGGAGTACCTCTCACTTCTATAGTGGCGTTGGCTACAGGAGAGTTGGAAAACACAAACACACACAAGTATTCCCCCGACTCCTCCGCTCTGGCCTTCGCGATCCTGCAGACAGGAGAGAACACGTGTAAGAGCCAACAGAATTTAGTCCCCCCACCCCAGACTTTGATCTTTTCACTGGATTTCACACTGTTAACTCAATTAACACCTGTTAATTGTGCACTGCAGCTCGTTTGGAGCAAGCCCTCCTCCAGTCAGTGGCCTAGGTAGGCAGGCACGACCCCCTCTGAGCCCAGCCTAAGGCAGAGCTCTTGTCCCCATCCCTCCCTCCCTTTACCAAAAGGCTTCTTGGTTTTCTTTTATTTTTATTAATTTTTTAAACCCCCTAAGCAAACAGCATGCAGCTGAACAGCAACCCTGCAATAAAACCATTTAATTACACATGGAAACTGCTCAGACACATGGAAAAAGCTGCTCAGTTCAACACAATCCTCTGAGTGTTTACAGCACTTACTTTCCAGAGTTGCTGGCAAAGGTCTAAAGTCTCTTACAAAGTTAATGCCTCTTTCAGATAAGCAACTCCCCAAGTGCCTTCAGGGCCTTAACAGTTAAATAATCACACTCTGACCACTGCTTTTTTTATCAGTCAGTGCTTAAAAGTGAGGGGAAATAAGTAAGACACTGAATTCTTTCAGTTCCACACAGGCTGCTTTGCAAAGTGTGACGCTACAACAGTGGCACTGGGGTATTATTACCATCAATCATTAAAGAAGGGTAAACTGATACAGCTGCAAAGTTTTCAAGACAGACAAGTTTGTTTAGCCAACAACTGCCTTCCAGCAGGAGCAGCTACATCGAGTCTGAATGAGCATCAGGAAAGATATATTCAATTTCCAACGTTGTGTGAAGCAGGGTTTTTAAGGGAAGTAGTTTCACCTCTAAGTTCTGAAGCTTCCTGGATGGTCAACACTGAACTTCCAAGTACCAACCACATCTCACAGCAAACCAACACACTAATGACTGAAAAATCAATAACCTGGAAGTTTGTAAGGGAAATAAATAGAAAGCAAAAGATTAACCAAGCACATAGATGGATGGTGGAGCTAAATATCCTCTTTTAACCACAGCCACGTTGACACTGCTGGCCTGGATCCTCACTGTGAGAATTTGGTACTTCTGACTTAAAAAGTAACCAAATCAAAGCAGAAGTTACTGATCAGATCAAAAGCAGGAACAGAACACCACGGAAACCCTGAAACACCAACGTGCAGCAAAGCAACTTCAAAGTGATCAGGAAATCAAGATCTGTTTTGCAAATGTAAATCTACTGATTTTTCCAGCTGTCCCTGGGATTTCAGTGTGCTCCTACAACCCCTCCATTCCCTGGAACACAGTGACTGTCTGTCTTTAGCCCACTTTACTACATTCTTATCCAGGAAGTTAAAACTGAAGCCAAGCTTAATCCTCCCTCTGCAGAGGAATTTTGAAGGAAAAAATGTCTTGGAACATATTACAGGGAAGTCAGCCTCAATCCTTAAGTTTCCTGGATAACAAAGTGCCTTTTGCACCACTCAAACTGGTGCTTTTGGACCAAACTGCTCATCAAGTTAATTGCCAGATAAGAAAGCAGAGCCTTTAAAACTCGAGGCCAGTGCTAAACACTGCATTGAGGAAGTAAAAGGATGTAATTATGGAAGTAAGTGAGATGATTTTTTAAACTGCAAAATGAAACAGGTAATGCAAAGTGAGCTAAAGAGGAAAAGGGAAAATACACATTTGCCAGAATTAAACCCAACTTCCATAATCCCGGGGATGAAAGGCAATGAAAACCTTGAGCATTTCTTAATCCTGTGCCAGTGAACAACATCAAGGTGGGTAAAGAGCCACCCCAGAGACAGAAATCAGCCAGCTGAGCTATTTAGTTGAGGGCAAGTTCCCAGGAGTGGTTAAAAACATTCCTCAAGTGCTCTTCATCTTGGCCTAACACTGAACTGAGAGCTGTATTTGCTGTCCATGCTGGTAGCAAGGGAAGAGAATGGGTAGAAAGAAGAAAATATGAAAGAAAATCACACACTCAGAACAGATCTCTGAGGGCATCACTGAGGGAGCTCCATGTGCTCTCAGCAGCTCCACAGCAAGGAAGTCCCTTTCCAGGAATATGGAAACCCTCCACGGATTTGTGCTCTGTGTGAGCTCCAGTGAAACAAGGGAGGTGGCTGTGCAGGGTCTGTTCCCTCAGCCTTGGATGGAAGAGACAGAGCCAGGGAACAGGGCAGTGCTGAGGGTGAGGATGCACCGACAGCCCAGAGGCACAAGTGAGGTGGTTCGGTCAGGATGTGGGACCATCTCCTCGCAGTGGTCTGACAACCTTCACTAACAACTCTGAATCACCCTCTCTCATCCCCCAAGGCCAGGAGATGACTAAACCAGCCCACCTCAGCAGTGATTTGTGTGCTGCACCTCCCTGCATGGCACAGACATGCACTGGATCCATGGGAAGGAAACTCCCCTGTGTGTCTGTGCCCCAGAGAGGAGCTAAATGAGTTCAGATTGCAAGATCCAGAATAATCCAGGCTTTAGATACCCTGGAACCCAACCCCTCAAAGCCACCGGTCTGCCAGCCTGGCGCTCTCCAGTGGAACAGGAAGGTTATTCCCAAGGGACTCACTTGTACTCTGTAGTGTTGGAGGTTCTCCTAGTGCCTGGGATCTCCTCCCCGTTCTTCACCCAGTAGCTGGCGGTGAGGGGGCTGGGGCTGGTGGTGAGGTTGCACTGCAACGTGACGGCCACCCCGGAGACGTGGAGCACCACATCCTCGCTGGCGTTGATCCGGGGCTCTGAAACGAGGGCACAGCACATAGCAACTCACCTTCCCCAGGCACTGCCAGGCTAGTCTAAAATCCAGAGGGGAGTCGGGAAGGGAAGGACACTACACAAGGAATGTCACTGCACTAGTTGGGAGACAGCGAGGAAGCCACAATAAACAGCCGACCACTAGTGAAGGCAACACCTTAGGGATCAGCACTCCTGGAGGGGAAGAAGTGAGTTATTTAGATGGTTTATTCTAATATTCACATTGCTACACGTTTCTAGGTGACACCATTAATGATTTTTTGCACATTACTGACCATAACACGGGAGAACACATGTCCTGTGAGTGGACATGAGAGCAGCTTGTCCTCCAGAGGCTTCTTTCTGGCTGTTACTTTGATTCCTCTACTCTGAGGTTTAAACCAAACCCATTTTCTATACAGAACAGCCCTCAAACTTAAGACTTCTGAATAATATTTTTGGATTTCCCCCTGCAAACAGACTAAAGTCCACCTATGGAAAATATCCTGTGCACACAAGAGATTTCAAAGAGCCCAACTTCCACGGTGTCTGAAACGGGGCCAACACCCAGCGTGGGTAAGGCAGAGCCTGGTGAGGAGTGGCTGAAAGCAGCCCTTACACAGCGTGTTAGAGTTGGACCTATTTTGTCTCTAAAGGAACCTTAAACATAAACATTAATGAAAGGGGGGAAAAAAAAGGAGCCTCAGTGCATAAACAGACCCCAGGAGTTACTCACTTTGCTGGGAACAGAACCCAGGCTGTTCCACTTCACAATCTTACCTGGTAACAGCAAATTCACTTGTTTTTTTTTTTTAAGGGGAAAGCCTTTCAGAAGTGTTCAAATTAGTATGAGGGCACTGTCCTTACATTTGATGGCCACATGTGCTTAAAATCATGCAGATGGCTCTCACTCACTGACAAATACAGCTGGTGAACTTTTGGCACAGTCAGAGACAAGTTTCTTCCCAAACTTGGAAAAAAGACCTTTCTATGGAAGGTCTCAGGGCTCACATCTGGTTTCAAGCATTCTGTAAAAAAAACCACCTAACACAGGATGACAGAGCTTAAAAGAAATTAAGAATTCTTGCTGTTAGTCTTCAAAAAGTACCTAATTTAACAGTGGCTCTGGTTTCAGCTTGGACTAGAGGCCAAGACTACGGGGTCTCTGCTGTTCAGGTGCTGCTGTGCCTTCAGCCTTGGATTTATTTCCTTACTTTAAAGGGTGAAATGGATTCCCAAGAGGTGGCTGCTGCCAGCTGCTCATTTCTCTGACCATGCCCACGGTTGGCAGCACCAGCCCCTCTGGATGCAGGAGCTGCCTCTCCCCGCTCCGGGCAGGAGGTGAGGCAGCGGGTCAGCAACCAACACCTTCATGATTTCTGCAAGCCAAAGGAGTTTGAATCCTGTAAACTCTGCTACACCTTGTGGTAACCATTTGGAGAGTAAGTTTAGTTATATCCATGTAGTCTTTTGGCTGCTCATCTGCAAAGCACTTGGAATGCAAGTTATGAAACAGAACGAGGGGGATGGAAAATACTGGTTGTGTCAGAAACATCACAATTCCCAACACAGACATTCCTCTGTCCTTAAACTACTGCCCAGAGAGGCAGGGAGAAAAAATATCCACCTGCCAATAACCTGATGGAGCATTCCAGTCCTGTGCATCCCTTCTCCAGCAGGCTGGCTTTTTTTGAGAAGTCCTCCTTTCCACAGCTATTTAAACCCAGGACTGGTATTTACCTGCAGAAACACTGGCAGGTACTGCAGGAACAGAGGGGGTTTGACTCTTCCCACAGACATTTTGCTCTTATCACACATTTTTAACTGTGTTTCTGCCTCTTTCCTCCCACCCAGGGGATTTCATCCTTGCAAGGATCTCTTTGGGTCCTCCAGTATAAAGCTGTTGTGTCACAGCCATATTACTGGACTGCCCTGAGTGCTTTTCCATCCCCAACAAAAAGTTCATTTGCACTCCCAGAAAAATACAGAGCTATGGAAATATTGTCAGCACTGTGTTTGAAACAGTAATTCGGTGTCTGACTTGCAACTTCTTTAGTTTTAGTTTAGGAAAACAAAAGGCAACTGCAGTCTCATATTCACCTTTACCTGCATTTATGGTATTTTGTTTATAAAAAAAGCTATCAGGCATTCCTAGCCTGATTTAATTCCAGGAGACAAACTGCAACTGGAATACTGCTGGGACAGTGACATCCAGAGGAAGGTGTTCACCTACAAGAGTCACTTTTTACACGACTTAAACTGCCCATTTTATG
Source organism: Pseudopipra pipra (assembly GCF_036250125.1). Taxonomy (NCBI): domain Eukaryota; kingdom Metazoa; phylum Chordata; class Aves; order Passeriformes; family Pipridae; genus Pseudopipra; species Pseudopipra pipra. The sequence goes on along the minus strand of NC_087560.1, from coordinate 4,741,778 downwards.
TAAGACCAGCTTCCAAAATTAAAAACCAAGCAAACCAACTAAAAAAAGCTCAATAAGTGAAACTCATGTTCCAGTTTAGGAATGAGGCAGAAGGCAGACAGGAGTTCTGGAGTGCCAAATTTTAAAAATCAAGCTGCACTTGATCTCTTCCAAGGACAAGGGTGGAGGTTGTGCTCTTTGAGACACTGGACCTTTCCCTTCAGCAATGCTGGGGTCAAATACTGGCAGCAGCAAAGTGGCCACTATTAACTGGAAATTCCAACTGTTTAGTGAGACAATTCCCACTTCAAAGGCAAATTGTGTTCAGACACACAATAGAGCAGCTGAGACAATTTGGGCAGGCTCAGATAAGATGGTCTCCAGGTCTCCAACCTCCTTGGAAACTCTCTCCCACCTTATCTCTGTTTCCAGGCAGGAGCTGGATGTCCACGGGGTCTTTCCCAAGCAGCAGCAGGTCAGATCTCTTATCATACACAACACGACAGAGCAAAGGCATTAAAGTATTTGATTCAACATTTGCCCCACCACGAAAGCAGAATTATCCTGGGCACAAGGCACTTGGCAAGGAAGTCACCACACACATTCCTGAATTAGTAACACCGGATGCAACAAGGAGTTAACTGGGGAGGAAGATGAAGGTTAAGCTCCAGTCCCTGGAGCAGGTTAGTACCAACGGCCTGAGAGAGGGAAAACCCACTTTGCATATGGAAAACTCACAGCAACTCATTCCCAAGGGTTGGTTTTGCATATGAAAAGGATTTTCTCCCTCAGCAGGTCTCTCCAGCTGGCTGGACACAGCCAGAGGAGCTCAGGACCCACCACTCTCCAGAGACCCCACAGGTCTGGACAGGGCAGGGGGATTTCCAGGAGACATCACTTCCTAGAAGACAAATTTCTGGGCTTTATCTCAAGGTAGTTTCATTCCCTAAGATTACAGGCTCTTGCTGCTGTAGGTCATGCAAGCAATCCAAGTCCTTTGGGACCTCAAAGGACCAGGGAGGAATCAAGGATTCAGTAGGACTGAAAGCTGAGCAGGTTCAAGCTGAACCACCCAATGCCACTTAAATTTTTTAAGTCAATCCACATCATTGGGTTCACCTCCTGTTTTTCCACATGTATCAATGCTGTTTCCATTTTCCAGAGGGAAGGTCTCTGATCCAGCAGTGCTGACTGCAGCACTATGGTTTAGGGAGAGTCTAGGGTTGGGGTTTTTTTAAGGTATTCAAATACATAACTGAGGCATAATTACAGATTTGACATTTTTGTACCCAGACAAAACTCCAGGTGGTGCATAAAAGGTTTATTTATGCACAAAGGACAAGAGCAAGACAACAGCTTTGCTCTGCTCTTTTTGTCACCTTAGGACACTGGGTAATCATGCAAAAAGTGAGTTCTCTTGCACCTCTAACACTGCAGATTTAATTCCCTCTACCTACAACTCCTTAGACATTTGCTTCACTATCAGCAAAGGCAAGAATTTTACATCTTGCCCAAAAAAACCCCGGGTTCTTCTCTACTGACTCTGACAGCATCAATTCCCAGACTCATCCAGGATGGCTTTAAGAGCAACCTGAAGGCAGGAAAAGCCTTGTAACAACAAAGAACAAAAAGCAATTCTGGGCCAACCACGGTCTCTGCTCCTGAGAGCTTTTCTGCTGCCAGACGCTGAAAGTCATTTAGCTGGAGTTGTTAGTTCAGCTCCGGGGAGGGTGTTCCCCCCTCTCCTTTCACAGGCTGGATTAGGAATAGCTGCATCACTTCAGTGCTGCTGCATCAGAGAACTCATTAGGAACATGCTGCTGTTCAGGAAGGAAAAGAAACACCACGACTTCATGGAAAAATCTAAACGTTAAAGGTGACACGTAACTGGAAGGGAAGGATTTATACAGAAGCAAATATGCAACCAAAACACGCGAGAAGGCATTCAGAGAAATTCCAAGAGAAGGGAAGAAATCAAAATAAAATGGTTAGACCTGGGAAGAACACGGAAATCAAATATAAAGGCACTCGTGGAGAAGCCAGGGAGGCTGGAAACCTTCTACAAAACTAAAAGGGGTAGGGAAGAAACACAAATCCAACACCGGGCTCGTGTTCACACGGAAGCTCTAAAACAGATCCACAGATTTTCCCAAGTGCTTTGATCCTAAGGAGAAGAGACAGGGATGGCAGACAAGGTCAGCACTACGGGTGGAGGAGCGGTCTGGGGGGCAGCACAAGAGGACAGGGAGGCAGAGGGTTGGGGATAACGGGATGGGGGTCACTAGACTGCCTCTAGGAACTACAGTGCCACTACGGTGGGTGCCGGACTCACTCTGCAGGACGCTTATAGTAGCCTGGGCTCGAATCCACGTTATGGAGGGATTTTGCCTCAAGTCATTCCTCCTGGGATCGTTGCTGGCCCTGCACTCGTAAGTCCCAGAGTCTTCCAAGGTAAGGCGGGTTATTCTCAGCACACTCACCCCATTGGCCCCGTAGGCAGTGTTAATGGTGACACGGCGCTTCCGAGCGCCATCCCACAGCTGTTTGAAAGACTCAGCCCGGTTGACTTCAGCATACCACCACTGGATCTCTGGAGTGGGGTTCCCAACCACATCACAGTACAGTTCAAAGGCGTCCCCCGTGAGCTTAGTTTCTGACATGGGCGACTTGACAAACCCAGCTAGAGGGAGGGGCAGCAGAAACGCAGTGACAGAGCGGCAGAAAACAAGAGATCTTATACACAACAAAGCAATGAGGTGCAGAAAACAGAGTTAGAGAAGACATCTACAGTAACACAACTTGCATAGAGAACCACACGTGGAGCACTCGTGGATGGAGGGCCACAGTCAGGGCAGGGCACTCCCACCCCGAGTTATACTGGTCACTCGTGCCAGCAGTACCTGCTCAGCAGCCAGGAGGAACCTCCAGGCAGACTGATGGAGATTCAGGCCCTTTTGAGTGGTGTGGACCTTGTCGTTGGCCAGGGCTAACTGTTCATGACCAGATGTCTGCTCTCTGAAGAGGTTTCTTTATCTGACCTATCTACAAGGGCAGAAGGGATAAACCCCTAAACTGAGTTCTGCTCTGACCTCCTCTTCCATCTATTTAGGACTTCTGAGGCAGGGAATTCCCCAAGACACAAGTGACCTATTTTCCTGAAGTAGCTGGATCACCCCAGCTCCAGGAGAGTCACAACCTTCTAAGAGAAAGGGAGATTCGGTGGTATAAACACACAGAGGCCCAAAAATTGTTTTGTTAGAGAACAGACAGCACCAAAGGGACTTCAGCAGCCCACAGAGCTCTGAGAAGAGATGCCGTGCTGACATTCGTGCTCAGGCCAAAATATCCTTATTATGGCATGAAATCCTTCAATACTTACCAGCTTCAGAGCTGTGTTAAGAGCACAGACATCCTAAATTGTCCTTCAATCCTATTTTCAAAGATATCTATGGAGAACAGTGTTGCCTTAAAGCCAGTCCCTTCCCCCGCCAGGCCCCTCCTTAAACTAAAAGATTAGAACACAGCTGGCCAGACACAGATTATGCAGCAAAACCTGTCATTGCTGTGCTCCTCTTCTCTACTTCCCATGGGTGAGTGGAGTTATAGGGCCACACAGCTGATAAAACTCACTGGTTCTTCCCTCTCCTCAAATTCATGGCTTGTTTTCAGGAAGGGGACTGAGAGACAAGTCAATGGATTGTAGAAAATGGAAAGGTGGACTTAGAGCCTTAGAAAAATTCACCGTGTAAAAAAGAGCATCTCCCACCCCTCCATCGTTTGACCCACTAATGAAACAGTGAAACAAAGAGCTGGGTGTGGACAGACAATCACACGGGAAGTTTGCACTACAGATGCATCTCTAAAGAACCATTTGGGCAAGAAAACAAGACCAAGAGTGTCTAGAGCACACAGAGAAATTGCTCCTTGCTGCCATAGTCCTGCTTGAAGAGCAACTGTGCTGCAGCTGCAAGTGACAGATACAAGAACACAGACAGAAAATACATGAACCTCAAAAACTGCTTCCATTACAAACTCATTTGCTCCAGGATTCTCCAGCCTTGCACTCCAGGACTAGAGGAGCTCAGAAAACCTCCAGCAAACAGTTCAGGAGGGAGGAAAGGCCAGTGCACTGCACATGCCCTCCTTACCTGCCCTGGGCCAACCTGCTGTCCCCGGGTTGGACACAGATCCCACAGTTCTCTGCTCTCTGAGGTAACACAGGGCACCACATCATGATCCTGCTCTGCTGGGCTGTCCCCATTCCAGGGGCTGCTGACCCAGGATCACTGTGTATTCCCACCGAGCTGGGCTGCAGCTCCACGTGGTCTGCACACCCCCCAGGCTGGAGCAGCAGCACGAGGCACAGCCCGGCTCCTTCCCACCTCCTCCTGGAGCTCCCTCACAGCTCACAGCTTCTCTCCCTCCCTTCCACCCTGACACTGAACTGCCACTCTCACCCAGTAGCTCTGGGAAGCAAAGCCCCTTCTCCAGGTTCTCATTTCCACCGCTGCCCAAAGGGGATGAACTGCCCTGGCCAAGACATCCCTGAAGGTGAAGGCAGAGCGACCCCAAACCCCAACTCCACAATTCAATCCTCCTTTTCCAGCTGTCCTGGCTACTAAGGAACCATTCCTGCAGAAAGACTTCTTGCCCAGCCTTTGTGGCAGGGCTGAAGGGTGGTAATTGTGTGTTTTCTGTATATTTTAGGATGCCCCTGAGCTGCTCTGCTGCTGGGGCTCCACAACAGACACATGTGGGACGGGAGAGTGCTGTAAAGCCTCTTATTATAGGGAGTATCCGTAATTTGAATAAAAAGCTGTCAAAAGCTTTCGGGTTTGATTCTGATTCACTAAGCTGTTCTTATAACTTTTGCACAAAGCCTAAAAATAATTTAAAAATATTAAACTGGACAACTGTATCAAATATTCCCTGGCTTTACGTTTTTAACCCCACATCTCCTCTTGAAAAAACCACGTCTCAGATTATGATAAATTCCCACACAACACCACCTTCATCTGAGTACCCCTGTCATCAGCACAGGTAACTCCACCATGATGCAAATTAAAAACACAGACTGGATTTGGTGTCTCTCCCCACCCCATTAAAAGACAAAAAAAAGGAGATAAAAATGCTCTTTAAAAAGCTATTTTGGGTTAGAATAAAATCCTGGAGGGACAAACAGCCTCGATATATAAATTAATAAAAACTTTAAATTACAAAGGACAGTCTGGGGTTAATGTTTTGCATTTTCACTCATTCACAAACAGCAAAGGCAGCACATCAAACAGCATCAGTAAGTTGAGGTGATGCTTCCAGCTACACTCCAGCTGCCAGAGGGCCACCACTGCCCAGTAAGATACCCAGCCAGAAGCTGCAAAAAGAGCTGAAATCTGCCAGTACCACACAGATATGTTAAAAAAAAAAAATCAAAGAAAAGGAAAAAAAAAAAAAAGTCTAATTATTACAGAGAATGCTCCCTGCAACACAACAGGAGCCTGGGAACTGAGGTCCTCCTGCTTTTTGTGAGTTGCCAGCGATTTCCATAATTGTTCAGAAGCAAACAGCAAATGACACTGTACAGATTGCACTGCTTACATAAGAGGTTTCAGAGCCCAGCACTTCCCTTACTTGGTCTTCTCCAAGCACAGCACTCCCTCCTTGCCACGGCCCCGTTCTGCACAACTCTGGAGACAGCAGCACCGAAACACAAAGCAGCACCACAACACAAACAGTCCAAGGGGCCGAGGGTTGGCTGAGGCGATGACACTGTGTCTGTTTAACACCAAGAACCTGCCCTTATTTGTGTTTAGAGCTGATTCCTCGTGCAGTGCCCAGTGCAGGACCCAGGGGGTGCAGGAAGCCCGGAGAGCTCACAGGCACCAGCCCTGCCCAGCACAGCCCACCTGAGGCAGGAAGGGGAAACAATCCCAAGATCCCACCTAAAGGTCATCCAGAGCCACGGGAAGCAGCACAACAGTCAATCCCAAGTGATTCCTTAGTGACAAGCAGAAAGGGAATAAACACCTTCGAGGGCTCCCAGGGAAAGATCGTTGTGAGGTTTTGCTCCTGTCAACCTGCCTGATGCTGACAGCTGTATTTATTTCATTATATGAAATAAATAACTCAACAAATGACTTACTCTGTTCCACAGCCAGTGTTCCTCAGTAGAAGAAAAAGGGAGGTGTTTGAGGGGGAGGGTTTTTTGGGTTTTGGATGTTTTGAAAGCTAATTGCTGTCAAGCACAAAAGAAGGGAAAACCTACAGTTCAATCTCCCTTTACAAGTCTTCCTGACATACCAGAATGCCAGAAAAACAATGCAGAGGCTATTCAAGTAAACTACGATGTTTCCAACCAATTTATTTATGTTTTAATTTATTTATGGGTTTCTGCCTGAAGTGGCAGTAGTTTTAAATAACTTCTGAAGGGGTTTGTTTACTGCAGATTTGATCTCATCCACCAGTTGTGTGGATAAAGATGAGAAAGACTAATGCTCCAAAACTAGAAAAATATATTAGTCTGCACACAGAATTCCAGTGGCTCTTAATATTTGTAAACTCTCTGTTAAAATTTATGTTGTAGTGAAAGAGCACTAAATCCAGATTAAGAAAAAACAGGATCTTGAGAGCTCAAAAATTATTGTAAAATATGCCAGCAGTGACCTACCAGTCTCAGAATATACAAAAAGCAGTACCTGAAAATCATCCTTGAGTTGCAGAAATGATTGTGCTATTGATTCAAATATCCTTTTGTTACTCAAATTTAATCAAGATGCACTAGGCTGCAAAAGAATCAATGCCAAAGGCACTGGAGAGAGTGGAGGGAGAATATTTATTGCCCCAAGTTAAAGTCTGGTCTAAAGAAAGGGGTTTAAAACATAAAAGTCACATTTTGCCTGAGGAAGACATAAGTTTGAGATGACAAAAGGAAATGTTAAACCAGGCTCAAAGACAGAGACAACCAGGCTTAAATGAAATGCAGGTATTACAAAAAGCCCTACCAAATGTAGAACAAACTAATTTAGCTCGTTTTTTATATCTATCAGGCATGAAGATTAAGGCTGAAAACAAGCATCAATGTCAAGTAGAGATGGTCCTGAAAACAAAGCCTGCAGGAATCAGAGAACAAGAAGCTGGGATGCCCAAGGGCTGCTTGGAGATGTGCAAAGCAGGACACAGGCACAGGAACACCCCAAGGTGACCCCAGTGAGGGAAAAACAATGTATTTCCAAGGATGTTTTCAACCATGAGGAAAATACAACTGTAACGAGGCAGTTTTATAGTTGGGGCAAAGCAGGGCACATCTCCACCAAGCAGGACAATGCTCTGTCCCAACCTGATGTTGTTGCTATCTTGAGGTGAATTCCACTTGTATGAAGAGAGAAAGCACAGCTCAAAGCCCTAAAATGAGAGTTTACAAAGCTAGAGCAAAAATCAACACGATTTTCACTATGAACCCCCAACACCCAGATAAATGTAACTGCTTTGGGACTGAAAGGTTTACAGAGTGTCTGCAGGGACAGTGAAAACCACCCTATAAAGCCTCTCAGCCCAGCACAGGTATTCCACTGCTCCACTGCTCTCAGGCCTTTAGGAAAGTTCTGGAGATTTTATTCCTGGGCACTGAGCAAGACCTTTGCCTCCAATTCCACTTATTTACAGACTGAAGCAAGTCCAGCTAACCCAGTCCTTCCTCTGCTTCCCTGTATCTCTCAAATCTCCTAATTAATACAGTGTGATTCATTTGTATGAACACCTGCCTTCAGGAATGCCTCTCCTAAATGGGATATGTCTTTGGCAAAGTTTTAATTGTTCTACAGACCAGCAGCTACCCAAAATACTCCAGGTGAGATGTGGATTTGTTACCCACCTTTGACAATGAAGCTCTGCCACCAAAAACAGGTATTAGGGTTGAAGATTTCAATGATGGCTCTTCATTGAATTTTCACACCTTTTTCCCTCGATGCATTCTGGATTATGCTGATTTTTAACTACTCAAATAAAGAGATAAAACTGCAGATTCAAAAGGGGGGGGAATATAACAGAACCAGATGCAAACACTTCAAGTGCTCCTGAAATGCTGCACTTGGGCTGTCTCAGAGCCAACCAAGGGGAGTCTGGTCCTTAGCAGAACTCGGGTTCAAAGCTCCTGGCTGGAGCTCCAGGGAATGACCAGCCTGTACTTCAGGAAGGGGGATGGAACTCTCTGTTGGATGTAAGGATTTATTAAAATATGGAAGCACACGTGATCTTGGGCAGTCCACAAAGGGCTTCTCAGCTGGCTTTGCTCTGCTCTCACTTGAGCAGATTTTCACCTTTATTACATGGCAACATTTATAATTTCATCAGAATATCAAAGAAAACTCCACCCAGAACCTGCTCCCTCCACTCCACTCTCCTTCCCCCACCAGCTGGGCTCTGTTAGTCTGGTGCTCTGGGCTAATTAACATCTTTTTCTTCTTTTCTTCTCCACTGAAGGGTGTTGATTAAGTGATAAGATTTTTGAGGGCGGGGGAACCTCACCATCACTTTATCAAAGTATTGCATTTTTATTCCATTTAAGATGGAAAAAAGGCAATCTAATTAATGTTTCATTTCTTTCCAATGCTCACCTTTACTAAAAGTCTTGGAAATCAGTCAAATATACAAAGAAATGACAGCTGGAACCGAGCTGGAGAAAGGTGAAGGCACCTCAATTCCAAGGAAAGCACTACAGCATCCTGCCTGTTTTCACCCATCTTCAGGAGGTTTGATGGTTTCCCATTCTTTTATCACCAGAGAGCAGGAAACTAAAAACTGGCATTAATTTTCATCTGCTCTGCCTCGTTCTTTAGCCAACTCCAGGAGCAGCTTTAAACCAGCACTGACAGGTGTATGAGGTACCCAGATGAGCCCACACCTTCTCTAAGCACTGAGAACTGGAGCAATACATGAATTTTATTCCTGCCATCTCATCCTGCAGCTTTATGAAGCTGAAGAGGGGAAAACATTACCCAGAGAGCATCATATAAAATGCATGAGCTCATGACATAGCATTAGATTCATTTCACAGAGAGGGAAACCTGAGGATTACTTTCTCCAAGTCCACAGACACGAGGATTAACATTTTCTGGATTCAGACCAACATTCCTCATTTCTCTGTGCATTAGGAAACCTTGCTTAGTTTGACGTGCAAGAAGATTTGTGACAAACTAATTCCATTTGTTTGCCACAGTAAAATTCAGAGCACTCTTAAGTAAATGGCTTCAGTGCCTCTGCTGTTGTGGGGCCATCCTGGGAATATGCCCAGGGAAGGCCAAGGGACACTTCCCTGCACAGGTGGATGGAGAAAGGACACAGGGTTATAAATCACAGAATTCAGACTGCAAAGGATTCCTGCAGGTCCTCTGGCCCAGCTGCTTCCCCTAAACAAAAACCCCTTGGATCAGGTTGAGGCTCTCAAGCTGCCCATCCATCCTTTCCCACATACACCCCAGATTCCAAGAGTTTCCTTGGAATGAAAAAAAAGCAATGCTTAACTTCACACTGCAGTGACTTGGAAATGCAACTGTTGTTTTATGGTCACTTCTACTGTGCAAAACCTGATCTCAGCAACCATAATTCACTGGGAAAGCACATCCAAGCACAGTCCACAGGAACATTCCTGGGAAGAGAAGCCACCAGTGTGTCACAGCAACCAGAGCTATGCACTTCCAGTTTCTGGGAACTACTTTCACCCCAAATACATTCTTATTCTAGAAACTGTTTGAGTTCAGAACTCAATTTTGTCAGCTGTGGACAGTGTTTACAATTCTGCTTCTGCAACAACCTGTATGTTTGACACTGTAGATGCTGTGAAAATTGATTAAAGGGTGGGATATCCAGCAGGAGAAGAACAGTCAGAGCAGGAGTTTCTGAACTGGGGCTCCACCCCGGTGTCAGCCTGCTGGCTGCACTCCCCTTTGAGCTGTGGGAGTTCACAGATCTATTTTTCCTGGTTGTGAGCTGGAAAGAACAAAGCTCTCCTAGTTCTCTGCTTCTATAAAGGAGGTAACTGGAACGCTGACTTAGGGCTTTCACCAACAACTGGGAAACTTGGTACCTCACTTTTTGCACCAGCCTGTCCCTCCAGGGTGCTCTGCAGTCCTACCACAGCCCACTCCCCATGGAATGCAAGCTCCATCTCCAATTTACAGCTCTTTCCTTACCCAAACCTGCTGGCTGTTTTAAACCCACCTGCTTCAAGGCCCTGAAGGAGTGTGAACTAGGAAGCTGCCTTGTGAGCTGCAGTATTAAAGTGATTCTGTCTGCCTTGGACATCCAGGGTGGACAATTAGTTTTAAGTATCACTGCAGACATGATATTAAAGCATTCAGTTCTATAGGAAACACAGAATAAATCCCTCATCTGCTGGTAATGCTCAGATCAGTGCTCTGGAAATAACTAATAGATGGACAGAGCCAGGACAGAGCCAGCTCTGACCAACCTGAAGCAGTCAAGGGTACCCAGATCAACAGCAAGTCCATGCACTTGTTCAGTGCCTTGAAAAGCACATGGTTTTCATATTTCAAAGAAAATATTTCAGGATGTCAGTCAAGAACTGCTTTAGCCATCCTGGAGTAGCTTACACAGACCACAAGGAGCACAGAGACAACATCCTAGGCACAATTATATTTAGCTGTGTGGCATTTCAGTCACATGCTTCAGAAAAGGCAAGTCTGGGGAACTTCACTCGGCAATTTGACAACTTATATAACCCCAGTTAAACAAACGGGGATGGCAAAGCCCTCCCAGGGCAATGGAAAGCTGCTCCTCACAGAGCACACCCAGCTCACCTCAGGGCAACGCCAGCAGAGATGCTCTTAATGTTAAAACATCTTAAAATCCTGAAGAGGCTCAGCATCCTCATGTTCCTGAACAAACAGGAGTGACTGGAAAACATTCCCGTGGGCTCATAAGTGACTCACTGCTCCGGGCTGGAGGGTGGATCCAAGAGTCAAGTGACTTCAGGCAGTTTTCACTCCCTTGTCAACTGATTAGGGCTTCAAAGCAGACACACTCTAACCAGGTTCCCTCCAGTCAGACCTGGAGCCATCAACTACCCCGATCTGAGGGCAAAACCAGCCCCTGATCAGCACTTAAGAGAACAAACACTCAAACGGGCTGCTGGGATCAGCATCCCCTGGAGGGGCTGGGAATGTTCTCCCCGGGGGCTGGATGTCACACCAAGCCTTTCTAAACCATGGAATTGCAGGGCCAATGCTGCTTTTGCATGGTTGGATCCACCAGGAAGAGATTTCCTTCCATGGAGAATTTGTAGATTCGTTTCTCAAAGGTTTTTCCAAAGATTAAACTTGCCTCATCCTCAGAAAAGGCAGGCATTATGCTTCTGTTCTTTCCATTCATGCTTCTCCCTGGCACGTCTTAGGGACAAAAAGACTTACAATCATCCATGCTGGGAAGGAAAAAAATTAACTGAGCCAGCATTTATCAGCTTTAATACCTTTTTTTTAAGGAAATACAGAAATATTATTGTTACAGCTTAGGAATATACAGGAATCTCTCTAAAGCAGAAAGACACAGGAGCAGAAAGGCTCCTGTATATTGCCAAAAAAAAATAATTGTTAACAACTAGAAACCCACTGCCTGGAAAGAAGTGGGAAGGAATTCAGCTTCAGCACAGAAGAGCAGAGTTAGAGCAGACAGCAATTTAAATTTGTCTGGTGTTCCCATGTAACACAGCAACTGAAGCTGGCACACTGAGCACCTCAACAAATTTTAAGACCAGTAAATTTGCATCTTAAAGATACTGAAAGCATATAAAATGTTGATAACAAAAAATACCTTGTGTCAGATTAGTCATTTAAAATCCTCAGACTATGCCATTAGAGAACTAAAGGTTTCAAGTGCTCCTCAATTTTCCTGTGACCTTTCCTGATCCAACAAACTGTGTGTTTGAAAGGAGCCTGATTACATTTCTCTCCAGCATGGAGGGAGCACGTCCTGAATGGCAAAACTCTTTTTTCCCTTTTATCCATTCTGCAGCAGCACGAGCTGCTCCCTCTCATCCGTGATGGAGGAGCAGGACATTTTAATACACCGACCTTTCAAAAGAAATGCCCTTTGCAGAATTGTTGGATTATGTAACAGGCCACACAATCTCAGGCAGAGCTGAGAAGAAGCCATTCAGCAACAAAAATAATTCCTCTGTGTGCACAAGAAATGGCATTAGCAGAGAGGATAACATATTTTAGGTACATTTTTTTAACGTTAAATCAGAGTTTAAACTGCCTAATAACACGTAAAATACTGGCCCTGCTGCAGTAGATGGGGTTGGAGGAGGGATGCTTTAATTATTCCAAGTTTATGCTCTCCATAGCTGGAGGGAATTACTGCCTACTAACTGCTAACTCCAGAGTGACACAGCTCCAGCAGCTCAGGGCTGATGTCCCTGGTCAGCATGGACAAGCAGCAGCAACAGCTTCTCTCCAGGAGAATTACAGTATTCCAGTTAAAGGGAAGAGCAAAGCAGGAGGGAAATTATTAAAAAGCAGCAGAGATGCCATAATTGGTGTACCAGATTTACCCTCCTTTGCAAAGTGAGATCCTTGTTCCAAGCTGCATTTTTAACAGCATTTTTCCCCATTTCTACAGCACAGCTCGGCTTCTCCCTGTTTTGCAATGCCTGTTACTCCAAGATCCGTGCCCTGGGCCACGGGGAGGCTCTGGCAGCTCAGCCATCCCCAGCAGCAGGGTGGCATGTGGGCCATGCCCACGGAGCTGCCGTGCCCAGCTCTGTGCCAGCCCCAGGGTTACATCACAAACCGGATCCTCCCTCCAGCTCGGGCCCGGCTCTGATCCCCCATGGCCTACTGACACCACTCAGATTACTGACAGCACCAAACGTCACGGGGCAGCTCCTGCACAGCCTCAAACACGCTAGTTCTGAGAGGAAATTCAGCTTCAGCACCAGGCAAGATTAGTGCATCCTAATCCATGGACAGAAATCACCTCCCTGCAGCCACAGGCTGTGCTGAGCCCCTCGGATCTCCTGGCTGTGCCCTCCCACCTCACACTCATGGGGTGCTGAGGGGCAGCCAAACCCCCCCCAGTGCCAGCTGGGGGGCTTTTTGAGCTTGTGGGGTTTGGAGCTAAGAGTGAGCCTTGCAGCTCTACCCATGGCCCAGAGCAGGCTCGCTGCTCCCAGCGCTCTTCCAGCAAAAGGAGCAATCCAATTAAGGGCCAAGCAGATTTGGGCTCCTTGAGTCGGCAGCAGGAAAAGGAGCTGGCAGAAAATACAGAGAGAAACCTGTGCCTTTGCTCAGGGTAAAGGTGAAAATGGAACTTCACCACCGTGATAGCAATACTAACTGTGTTGAACTACAGTGTGGAGATTTTTTGCTGTTGGAGAAGAATAGAAATGCTGTCCTAAACAAGCTGGTTTAAAATCTAATCTGAATTATCTCCCTAAACTCCAGTAAAAGGGTTCTACTTCTATCTTCTATCACAGCAGTGTTAAAGGGCTGTTGTACTTCACAAGATGACAACACTAAGAATTAGTCTCTCAAGCTTTGAACCAGAGACCACGTTCAACTGTGCAGCCATTTTACAGCAGCATTCAAAGACTTTTTTTTTTGAAATACCTTAGCAGAGACCAGCAGCAGCACTGGGAGATTTTATCCTGCAGATAAGTTTAACTAAATTTAGCCATGGTGGTCGTGGTAAGAATGTAAGAACAGGGCAAACATGTAGTGATCTCCCAGCCTTCAGGAATTTGCTGCTCAGGCTTTTCCTGAACCAAAGGTAGCTTTTCCACTGACATCTTTCCACAAAGAAACCAGAAGGCTTTATTTAGTAATTTTCCACCTCTCAGAGAGAAGAGCTCTGTTTCACTTTGCAAAAAAGAGGACAACAGTGTAATATTTGGAAAACCCTTTGGGAATTATAAATCCACTTCATTTTGTCACACTGAGGTCCCAGAAAAGGAGAGCAGCAGTTCAGGGCAAGGCATGCTCATACTGGTACTCACTGGGCAGCCAGTGCCAGGTTAACACTTGGAAGGTGCTGGTTAAAAGGATAAATCATCCCTGCAGTTCCCAGAAGAGGCAGAAAGGGACAACAAAAAAGAACCTGATACTGCTCTGCTGAAAATGTGAATGTAGGCCACCAACAAACAACTGGAACTCCCAGAATACTCACTGGGTACTCAAAAGCCACATTCCTGATTGTATTAAAGCAAGACCTGAGAAGCTGGAGATGGAGGTACAGGGAAAGAGAAAAAACTCCCAAGTCCTTTACCCACCTTGCCCTTTTACAGCTCCTGCCTTGACTGTTATTTATAACTCCTTAAAAGCTATTTCTCCCTGTCTTATCATTTTTGCTCTGTTCTCCCAACTAATCACCTTCCTAGAAACCAAAACCCACTTTTTTTTTCCGCCCCTTACTCCATATGGCTCAAGATTGGGGTCACCAAATCAATCCTGGTTATTGCTAAAAATAGGAGCTTCGGGAGCCTGAGACCCAAAACATGCAGCTTTGCTTAAAACCCTCTTATACCCTCAAGTGAGAACATAAGTTGCTGCTGAGCAGCACAGAACTTGCAGCAAAGCGTTGAAAACCCTGTCAGTTAAAAATGTAACAAATGAAGTCTGAAAAGCAAACCAGGAATATTGCATATCTAAGCCCTGTATCAGGTTCAGCACCCTCAAAACTTGGGAGACAGGGGAACTGTCCTGGCTTCATCAAGCAGTTTGCTTCTGAAAGCAAAGAGCCAGGAAGGGAACTCTGCATTTCCACGTGCTGTGCCCTCTGCCAAAGTTACAGGGGGGAAAACCTAACCACAAATAACACAGTGAAAAAAAAAATGAAAATAATTTAACTGCCCTTGTGTTTGACAACAAGCAGAAAAGCTCCCACAGTACCCAATGGTTACAGACAGGTACTCAAGCATCATTCCCAACCATTTTGCATAAAGAACTGGCACAAACAGGATAAAACTTAAGTATTTCCAAAAGTCAGAGGTGACAGCACTTACACTGGAAGGGGAAATCCAAAGGTGAATGTGATCTACAGCATGATATGGTGGGTACCACACAAAATAACCGTGTCAGTTTTTAGCTTACAGGGACCAAATGCACCAAATACACCATTTCTTAAAGCAAAATGAAGAACCAAGGAGTTGCAACCTGAATGTATTATCCTCTTAGTGCAGCTTTAGAGCAATTGTACAAAAGAACAGCTCTCCAAGTACAACTAAAGTGTCTGTTCCTAGTTAACCCTTTCACCTGTGTTTGGAAGTGTCTGTACCAAGCCCTCCAGTACACCTGAGACACACTCAGATTTTATTTTACCTTTAGATTATATAAACCCCACTTGTTTCTGATGGGAGGGGTCATACACAGTGTAGCACACAAAACCAGCCCTGCTCACTTTGTCAGACTGGAATTTTTTTGCTTCCCAGCATGGAAATGCAGTGGAGCAGGTGATGGGAAGCCAGACCACGCAAGCCCCAGCTTCCCAAATTACATAAAAAGGGAAGAGTCCATCCAGGAGACTTCCAAAGACTAGGTACAGACCGGCTCTGAGTCACAAACCCAAGATGTTTGGCTGCTCTGGGATTCTGAAAACACTTCCCCAAGGCAACCCTCTTCCAGGGAAGTGCTAAACCTCCTCAGCAAGTGCTGAACTCCCTGTTTATGTAGCCTGGCAGCACAAAAGAAGCTGCAGAACTTGTCTTGCCCTATGCAAACGCTGAAACCAAAATGATCTCCCTAAATAATGAGCTTCCCATTTATTTCCTAGAGTCCTTAAGGTACCAGAAGTGTAAACCAAGCTCCCTGGTAAGAGTCTAAACTGCACATCTCCAGCTACAAACCTGAGAAACATTTCTTACTATGCTAAATCCAGCAGACTTGCTTTATATATATTTCTTTCCTCCATGTCATATATTCCTGGCTTGCTTTGATCTCAACCTCTTCACTCTCGCCTCAAACCTCACTGGAATAGTTTCCAATCCTTTTTGTGCTACACCCTCCCCTTTCTAAATAAAGATTACACAGGACTGCACAGTAGGAATGGGTGCAGAACTAAGAACCATCCTGCCTGAGGAGAGGGACTTGGGGGTGTTGGTGGATGAGGGGCTGGACACGCCCTCACATGTGCTGGGACACAGAAACCCCCCCGTGCCCTGGGCTGATCCCACAGTGAGGGCAGCAGGGGAGGGGGGGTTCTGCCCCTCTGCCCCCTCAGGTCAGACCCCCCTGCAGAGCTGCCTCCAGCTCTGGGGAACAACAGCACAAGGACATGGAGCTGCTGGAGCAAGTCCAGAGGAGGCCACAGAGCTGCTCCAAGGGCTGGAGCCCCTCTGCTCTGGAGCCAGGCTGGGAGAGCTGGGGGTGTTCACCTGGAAAAGAGAAGCTCCAGGGAGACCTTAGAGCCCCTTCCAGTGCCTAAAGGGGCTCCAGGAGAGCTGGAGAGGGACTTTGGACAAGGGGGACTGGCTATAAAGTGAAAGAGGGCAGGTTTAGGTTATATATTAGGAAGAAATCCTTCCCTGTGAGGGTGGTGAGGCCCTGGCCCAGGTTGCCCAGAGAAGCTGTGGCTGCCCCATCCCTGGAAGCGTCCAAGGTCAGGTTGGACAGGGCTTGGAGCAACCTGGAAGGTGTCCCTGCCCATGGCAGGGGGTGGAATGAGATGAGCTTTAAGGTCCCTTCCCAGCCCAAACCATGCTGGGATCCTATGAAAATGTGAGTCAGCTGCCTGCAACCCTGGATGCTACAGCAAAGGAGACCAGACAAAATATGAAGCTCCCTGCAAAAGGTTGCTTTAGCTAAACTATCTGTACATTCAGGTTAGAAAACCTCAAGCAGAAATTATCCACCAAGGATAACAAATAGGGATTTGTTCCCGTTGCTTGAAATGCAGAGAAAACCAGACCAACAATATGCTGCAAAACTGGGTATTATGGATGTTCCAATGTTTTGACAAGACAAGACCTTTCTAACATTACAACACTTGCATAAATTTCACGAAACCAACGAACAGTGCAGCTGAACTCCAGAACTGCTTTTAAAACAGCTTAGCATTATTTAATTCATTATTAGGAGTTTTGAATGAGTATGACAGGCATTAAAATACTTCTGCATTTACAGCTTGAACCCAAGGTAGGTTCTAGTTAACTACCACAAAGCTGTTATAACAAACCATGGGAAAAAATAAATGCAAGAGTGCTCAGTCAATATGGTATCTGCTCAGGTTTTAAAAATGCACTCAGGCATCTGTTTTTGCAATCTCCTGCTGTACGCCTTCACCGAATTATTTCAGTCTGCCTTTGGTCTGCCATGATGTCTGCTGGGAGCCTACTGCATTGCCAAAATCCTTGTCAAGCTCTTTTCTAGGCATTTAAGATCAATTTTCTCTTTAATTTCGAATATATTCTTTGTCAGTTTTACCAACCTCCCAGAATTAAATCCTTTTTCGCCCACTTTTAGCAGCTGAAGTTTTGGACCGACTGCATCTTTTCATGCCCTCCCTTTTCTAGTCTCTGATATTCCCCTTCCTCTTATCTTCTCATGCCTTCAACATGCTTGTTACAAAATGCATTTAGTGTAGGTTTCCCACCAACTGCAGGAGCTCCAGGAGAGCCCCCATGAGCCCTGGGTGTACTCACAGTTAGCCAGGAGTCACCAAACGTGAGAAATAGTGAGTAGCTGCACTAAGCAGCACCTTGGTTCAATTGAGTCCTTAATGTGCCATTTTCAAACATATAATGTAAAACAAGCCTACAGGAATTAGAGCAACATGAGACCACTTTTTCTGGTTTATTCAAACCAGAGCAGGACATCATGATCTAATTTTCCTCTACAGAAATGTCTCACACTGCAAATCTCTTCAGCTTGTCAGGTACTGTATTGGGCACTTTCCTCCTCCTCTGGAAAATCTGTTGTTTCCCAACATCCCTGCCCTTGATTTTGCTTTATTATATCAAAAGGCTTCTAACCTGATGCAAAGTGTCCCTGAGACTCCATCTCAGGCACTGACATCCCACCTGCACTCCCCAGGAGCAGAGGACAGACCCGATGCCTCCTCCTCCAGCACACCTGCAAAGCAGAGCTCTGCTCTCCCAACCTGCTGTAACACCAAAGCCATTCCCAAAGGATCAGGGCTCTCCCATCCCACAGGGTGCCACGTGGGGTCATATTTCCTCACCATCTGCCTCCAGACCAGAGCCCACTGCTCACACCTTCCCCCCACACCCCCCTGCCAGCAGCCCCAATGTGACTGTGCTGTTCTCCACTGCACTCTGAACAGCAGGGGGGGAAAAAAAACCCACCTTGCCCTCAAAAAAACTTACTGTTAATGACAGCAGATCTACAGCTCCTGACACTGCACGGTGATGAAATGATGAAGAACCTTTGTAGCCTCAGCAGTTACTGTCTTTTTCCTTGAATGAGCCTGCGTCAGTGCCTCAGTGGTGACTTCACACCGTGACCCAAATAAGCTTTGAGCTTATCAACAGGGCGTGAATTTTTATCAGTCTACAGTAGTTATTTTACAAGGGGATAAAGACTTTCAAGTTTTGACACAGACTGAATTGATATTTAGTTCAGACTCGATCTCCTTCAACCCCCAAGCAGCACCAGACATGAAAAAAGTGTTTGACTTGGAGTGAAAATAAATTTAACATAGCAAGTAAGATTTTTAAAGCCGTGCAAATAAAGTTGCAGATAATTACAACGATCTGAATGACTGGATATCATAACTGATATGAAGCTTTGATAACTCCTCCGTTATGTTTTAACAGCCTTTCTGCTTCCTCCAACTTCAAACAAGTCAGGTTTCATACTCCAGAATCAACTGGGCAAAATGACAAGTCACTACATTTATTACTAAATACTGCCAAGGAGCTTGTTTGGAGAAGTCTGACTGAACACCTAAAGACCATCCTCAAACATCTAATGGACTGTGTGCAGGATCAGATACCAGACTGTGGAATTACAGACCAGTCAATCCAATTTCAGCCTCCAGACAGCAGAAATCTGCTTGGAAGTGCTCAGAAATAAAGAAGGGCTTGGGGTAAGGAGGAACCAAGCTGTGTGGGCTACCTGTGCTTTGCTACAGCTTGCCCACAGCAAGATGACCTTCTACTATAAAGTTAATGAGAACCAAAGGTAACTCTAGAGGAGAAGGAACAAATGCAGTTTTCCTAACTTCAGTAAAGCTTTTAACACTGCCCTATACAAAAAAACCCCACCCAAATGAAATGTCATTAATGTAGCCAGGTGTAGCATGTGCATGGTTTTCAAGAGCTGCAGTGCAGGAACAAGCAGTGGAAACAATGAAATAAGATCAGGAGGGTCTCTGACACCGATGAAACCAACTCTGGTTTGGTTGAGAAGATAAAATAGGACTTGTGACAGCACAACTAGGTGAGATGCCAGTTCATAAGAACATCCAAGAACTCCATGGTTCAGGCAGCAAAGGAGTGCAAAGCAGCAGTGCTGCAGCAAAGACCTGAGCACCAGAAAGGATCCCAGTGGATGAGAGTCAGTAATGTTTTACTGTAAGAAACCATTTGTCTCGGGATGCAAACAGGAATGCCATATGCAAGACACATTGAATGATCCTTCCACTCCAATGAATCTTGGTCGGGTCCCAACTGGAAGTGTGTCCAGTTTTACACATCACACTCCCAAAAATGTGACTGAAGCTCCACAGAAACGATCAGGAACAGCCAGGAAGAGACAACTTACCAAAAACCACCCTGACAATTAACCTGGACAGAAAGGCAACACCCTCCTCCCCGCTCTGAATTGCATGGGTAAAAAGAATAGAGGTTAAAAGATAGGAAAGCAGGTTTAGATCAGATTTACAGGAGAACTTTCCAGCTACTAGATATGCAGGAACAGTTTATCTAACTTTGAATCTTAACAGTGGGAGCTGCGGAAAGTTAAGAAGAGCCTGAACACTCCGGCTTTACAACCTGAGGATGAATCACAGGGGTTGCATTGTCCTTCACAATGCAAGTCTCTACAACTGACTCCTCTAAAACAGTACCTGCAGCAGAAGAAACAGCTCACTGTGAAGGCACAAGTGCCCCTCATTCACGAATTTAAGGAGATATAGTCTTCACACAGTGGTCTGTTGGAATGTCAGCACCGGCACTTATCGCCTCTTTACCTGTTCCCTGAGATCTGGTGGAACTCGGCGCAGTTTCCAAGGATAAACACATTAGTCACACTGCTTGTGGTTAAGTTTCCTATGAGGGAGTTGTAGGAGGAAGGAGAATAGCAATGGTGGGGAGGAGAACAGAACTTTGAACATTCTCCTCGATGCTCAGCCCACACTCCTGCTCCAAAAATGCTGTATGAAACCATTCCTCAGCTTTATCTGGGGACCATTAAAAATCATGTCAGAACACAACCAGTGCAATACGGGTGAGAAGCAAGTCAGAAACAGCATTGCAAGGATAACAGGAAGGTTTCTCACTTGCCCTTCTAAGAAGAAACTAATCTTAAGAATTAATGGAACTAATTTTCCTGATTTTATGGTCATTTCTATTCTGGTTTCCACCAACAGAAAAAGCCATGTTCTGTTTCTAGCCAGGGAGTTAGTTCCTTCTCCTTCATCCAAGTAGAGGATGAAGAGAACAGCACTAAACCAGCACCACCTAACTTAATTTGTTTTTATTTCCACTTATGTCCAGCTTTGAATAACCCAAGCAATTTTAAGTCATCAAGAATGGTTAAGAATTCTTCTCACTTTGCCAGAAATTCCTGAAAAGGGAAGAAAACTTGCTAAGAATTGAACTCACATGTTGGTGTGCTGAAGAAACGCTGCAGATTTCATGGGGAGCAGCCCAAGCATCTATTTCAGATGATAAAATAGTCTTTAAAACCCAAGCACTCCGTGGTGAAATTATTACTACACTGCAGTCTTTGGTTTTCCAACTGCTTGCTTAAAAATAAAGATATTGCTAAGGTTAAAAACCAGCAACTGGAAAAGTCATGTTCTTCATTAGCCAACAGTCAAGCACCACTCCATAACCAGGATTCTGTCTGCCTGCTCTGGAGCACTGAAGTGATTTTCCAACAACTACCAACTGGAAACTGTGGGTTTGACACAGATCTGCTTGACAGACTGGCTTTTTCCAGCTGTTCTTTGTCTTGTTTCCTCTCTTCCAACCCTCCTTTCTGTCACTTCACCTGAACTCTGCTCTGGATCCAGGGGATAAGCCAGTGTGCAGCACAAACCTGACAGTTTTCTCAGCAGAACCTTCAGGAAAAGTTCGATTTCTGACACGCACATTTTCCCTTTAGGTGTTTATGCAAGAGCTTTAAAAATAAGCCACGCAAGTGTCAAAAACCTACTTCCAGTTTAGTAAGCTTAAATCCATAGGTGAGGCTGACTCAATATATTCTGAATTACATTAACTCTGGAAAAATCACTGGTAATTCAACAGCGATCTCCTGCTAGAGGCAGGAAAAAAAGCTGCTTCCCACAAACCCTCAGGATTCCACTGGGCATTTACTGCACCAGGTGAGTGGTGACCTGCCCTGCAGTTCCAGCAGGTCCAGGCCCATTCCTTTATCATCCTGAACTCACAGGGTTCAACAGCACTTGGACTATCACCTTTCCTTACACTGACAACTCCACATCAATAATAGATAACAAAACTCTGCATATGCACTTTGGGATCCTTCCCTGCCCCTTCAAAGCACCGCGTGTGGGAGAAGTTCTGTTTTCAAAGATGTCACCGACAGACTTGCACAAGCCTGTTCAAACCACAGCATCGTTTTTCTAATGACTTACAAGGAATAGACACAAGTCAGGAAATGGTTGTACCTATCCTTCAGGTCAAAGAGGAATTGTTCTGTTTCATTAAGTGTCTCATGGGCTATTATTTGTTGAAAAAGAAACCAGTTCCTCTGCAGCAGGGCCTAAAATCTTTAAATTAAAACTGGGATACAGATTCAACAGGAGCCATAACCTCAGTCAGAAGGATCTCCACCTTTCACTTGCTTTGAAGTGCTCTACTCCTTCCCAAGTAGACTTTCACTCACCTACGTAAGCTCCCACAGAATTAGAGATACTCAGAGGCTCCCTCACCATTTAATTGTCTGGATGACCCTCGTTAACCAAACAAAAATTAAGGAGCTTCCAGGATACACCTGTGATCTGCAATCTTCCCTCATGCCAAGATCTCCTGCTCTTGGTCAGCTTCATGCCAGGCATGGAAGTCACAATAAAGACACTTTCCATCTATGCCCAAAATTTGATCGTTGACCTCCAGACATCTAAGTCCTGTCAAACACCAAATGTTTGCACTGCTTACCAGCCATTTGGAATTGCTATCCCAGCTGCTGGCATTTAACACCTTGCCTGCTAACTCTGCACAGGAACAGCCTCAGGCACATGACCCATTTTAACTTGCTTGTCAGAAAACCCAAATTCGGGGGTGGAATTTGTGTGGAAACACACCAAAGGCAGATTAACCCTGCGATGAGAATGCTCAGGTGGCACAGGAAGCACGTCTACAACAGAGACCCACACTTCATCCACAACTCATCCCAATGAGCACCTCCCTGGGAGCTCACAGAAGCCAGGTCCCTAATTCCCACTGAACTCCAGCAGGGTTTTCCCACACTCTTGTAGGCTCCACAAAAAAAAGTGCTTCATTCCAGAGAAAGCCTCCAGTTTTCATTCAGACAGTGTGGATGCCAAAGCTGCTTCTGCTTAATTAACAGAGGCAGACAAGTTCAGTTTTGGTTTCAGACTGCAAAATCTGCACCTACTAAGGCACAAATTTTATCTGGGACCACTTGGTCTAATGGAAGGTGTCCCTGCCTATGGCAGAGGGTGGAACGAGATGAGCTTTAATGTCCCTTCCAAGCCAAACCAGTCTGTGATTCCATGATTCCATGACTCTATGATTCCCCTAGAGCAAGGAGCAGAGGAAGCTAACCTCATGCTGCAAGGCAAAATCCACCTCAACAAAAGCAGAACACTAGGACTGAATATTATCTGCAGAGCAGAAAGGAAGGAGAGAGAAAGGATGAAACAACGAAAACTAGTGGGGAATTGGCGTGTTAACAAGGCAATCCTTCCTTCTAGGCAAAATTTCCCCATGGACATAGATCAGTCTCCCGTGAGCCAAGATCCCTGCCCTTCTCCGCACTTACAGGCCAAAGCATCCCTGACCATGATGCTGCAAGAGAAGCCGCTCCAGAGGGCCGGTGCTGGAGCAGCCCTGGAGCAGACAGACCCTGCCTCGGCTCCCGCCTGGCCTGGCAGGATCAGACAGGCATTTTTATCAGCGCCGCAGGATGTTCCTTGGAGCAGGAGGCTCGGCTGGACCAGCCTCTTGGCCCCGCTCCGCTCTGCCACTAATTGTCATGCACTTGGCTGCGAACTCACCGGGAGGAGGCACCGCGCTGGATTTAGCTCACGCTATCCTACAAGGAACAGAGGAGGCTTGGGGTGTGGTGGGCTTTTTTTTTTTTTTTTTTTTTTTAATTCCTTCTTTTACGCTCCTATCAGAAGGACCTCTCCAGTTGCTAAGGAACTACGGGGTTTATTGCATTATAAATGATTTAAGGCGGCCCGGCAGATGCGGGTTCAGTAGGCGGGAGGAGATGAGGAGATGTTCCATTTTACCGGCGGCACGAGGCGCCTCAGGAGGAGCCGGGGCGGGGGGGGGGGACGAGCCAGCTCCCCCTTCTTCTCCTTCCCCCCCCTTCTCCCCCTTCCCCTGAGCGACCCCAGGACACAGGGATCCCCCCAAACCCCTGGGTCGCCCCCCCACCCCCGGGGTTGCCCACAGCCCCCCCGCCGCCATAGCAACGCGCGCCCCCCCTCCCTTCCTCCCTCCCCCCGCCGCCGCCCTCCCTCACCGTTCTGCGCCGCGGCGGGTCCCGGCAGCAGCGCGGCCGTCGCCAGCAGCAGCGAGAAGGCGGCGGGCAGCGGCCCGGAGCGCGGCATCCTCCTGAGACGGGGGCAGGAGGAGGAGGAGGAGGAGGAGGAGGAGGAGGAGGAGGAAGGAGAGGAGGGTGAGGCGGCGGCGGGAGCGGCGGCGGCTCCGTCCGTCCTTCTCCGCCGACCTCCTACCGCAGCGCAGCGCCCGCTCTCGCGAGAGCTGCCGGGGGCGGGGGCGGTGCCGGGTGTGAGGGGGGCGGGAGGGAGGGGGGCGGTGTCACCGCCGACCCCGCCCGGCCCCGCCGCCATGATGCCGCGGTTCGGCCCCTCCGCCTCGGCCTCACCGCTGCTTCCAACCCCTGCCTCCTTCTGCCCGCCGAGCTCCCGGGACGGCGGCGGGAGAGAGGCGCCAGGGCGGCGGGGAGCTAACCGTGCCCCGCCTGAGGCTGCCGTCCCCTCAGGGGCGCCATGGCGGAGCCCGCCTGAGGGATCCGTCCCCTCAGGGGCGCGAAGGGCGGGATGGCGGAGCCCGCCTGAGGGATCCGTCGCCTGAGAGACAGAGATCCATCCCCTCTGGAGCGCCCCTCCAGCGGCGGTGTGAGGGAGCACCACACTCCTCGCTTCTGTTCTTCGTGGGCTTACAATACTTGCAAACCGAGGGCAAGAGCTCTGCTCGTACCTTAAAATTGAGAAGTTCATGTGCCGTTCTGCAGGGACTGCAGCCTGTCAGGGGAACCCGAAGTCCATCCCAAATTGTTCAGCTTCAGGGCTATACACCCAGAAAAGACTAGAATTATTTTAAACACTATCCGTCACGGCTACTCTTTCATATAAAATAAAGTGTTTTTTCAAGGGCCACGTCTGTTTTGCACAAGTAGGAAAACAAGGCTGCGTGAAGCAAAGGTGTTTGCCCCATGCTAGTGGTGGAATTGGGGGCAAAAAGCACAAAGACTCACGACTGGCTCACTGGCCCAGCCACGTGTCCTGAAAATTGGCTGTAGATGAGCTTTGGGAGGGATTTCTCTTACTTTCATAAATCACAGGTACAGGTCACTCCTTGCACTGTGGTTGCTGTGTTCTGTGCTGGTGGTGGGAAGATACAAGACTTGCAGGAGATAATGGGACAGACCAGCAGAGGACACTGGAAAAAAAACAAAAGAAGAGCAGAAAATCCCTCAAAACCAGATTTCCATCTTTCTGCAGAGTCCTCAGTTTCCAATCCGGAGATCTCTTTGGGCCCAAGTGTGCCCACAACTAGGGGTGGAATGGGAGGTGGGTGCAGCATTGTGGTAACATCCAAAACTGTCCTGATTTCCTGACTTTGTATCCCTGATCCTTTACCTTGCCCAGGTCATTCGCAGCTGATGGTTAGCAGACTCCAAGTCCTTTTATTGCAGCTGTGACTCACTGAAAACAAGGATCAGACACACCTTTTCCATGAAAACCCTGCTGAACTGACTGCCCCAGCGCTTCAGGACTTGGATGAGGATTGTAGGCTTAGTGACTGCAGCTTCCCAGGGCTGAGGTCACTCGTGAGGAGCATTTTTGGGCATGTGCTGGTGCCATACGTCATCCTGGCTGCCCCTGCCTCTCCAAGGATGCCAGATTTGATGTGCATCAGAGATTCCACTGCGCTGGAGAATTTCCATGGTGCATTTCCATGACTCACTATTCATGCCAGCTGATTCATCTGTGTGACACTACTGTGTGTTTTCTTGTGGTGTGGAAACATCCTCTTTTATCCCCCTCTGTGGAGCAATTCTGACAGTAGCCCTTGCAAACCAGACAAAATGGGGAAAAGGATCCAGAAGTCGTGGCTTTGCACAGCGGTGTCCTTCTTCCTGCTCTATGCATGCTGTTTTTCCAGCTGAATATTAGCTCTGGAGGATTTTTCTCTAACTCTCCTCCTTGCAAACACCCACTCGGTATTAGGCCTTACCTACACTCGACTGTTTTCCAAGTTTGGAACTAGTTAGTGCTGTGCTTTTCTGCGAGCAGGGTTTGGATCTGCACAGTAATGCTCGTTCCGTAACCATGGCAGCTCAGGGTGACTCACGCTGCCACAGGCCTGGGCCCAACTTAGCAGGAGGATTATTCTCCCCTCTGTCACCAGCTCAGCAGGCTGAGAAGCTGGAGCTTCTCCCCACAGTTGCATAACTGAGCCCTCAGGTTGGCGTTCCTTCGGGGACAACGCCAGGACACGGTGCCCTGCTGTGCCCTGGAGCCTCCCTGCCAGGCTCCCATCGGAGCTGGTTCCCCAGCCTGGTTAACGAGGGTGCTGCACACACTGAGCTGACCTGTGGGTTTGGGATCAACACACGTGCTGGGAACATACAACACAAGAAACCCAAAAAGGTGACGATGGCCAGGAGATGTGCTGGTGGATCTGATCCGGAGCTTGCTGTTGCCTTCAAGAGTCTGTTGGCATACATGAAGTTCCCACAGATCTCTAATATATATATATATTATAAATATATATATATATATTCCTGCCATGGTATCCAGCCATAATATAGGGTAAAAACCTGTTCTGCCATGCATGAGTGAATCCTCTTGCAACAACTTGTATTTATAGGGGATTTCTGGAGGAATTCACCAGCAATAGCTTCAACATAGTGGCTGGTAGTAAGGAAAGGCCTGTTATTCGACCAGATTGAGTCTTTGCAGGCTGATGGATGATGTGTTTGGCTAACTTCCTCATGGCAATTCCTAATTTCATGAGTGGCAGGGGAAACTCAGCCATGGCAAAGTTTCCAAATCTGTGCATTTTCGCTTCAGTCAAGACCCATCTTTTCACCTGGGGTGTCTCAATTTTGATTATTCTCTGCTTATTCCTTAGGACTTCAGCACAAGGACAGAAAATCTCAGAAACAAAACAAGCAAAGGGGAAGAAAAAAACCACCATAATCAGCAGGAAATTCAGGAGAGAGTTTCAGTTCTCAGAGAGTAGCAAAGAGGTATCGTCCTTTTTTTGTGTGGGGGGGGAATCTTTTGAGCTTGTCTTCTTGCAACTGGAATTGTTTAAGAGATCCCTGTTATTTCCGTGTATTTACTGATATGCTTTGGGACTTGAAGGAAGTTTTCATAGAATGGTTTGGGTTGGAAGGGACCTTAAAGATCACTCAGTTCCACCCCCTGCCATGGGCAGGGACACCTTCCACTATCCCAGGTTGCTCCAAGCCCCATCCAACCTGGCCTTGGACACTTCCACGGATGAGGCAGCCACAGCTTCTCTGGGCAACCTGTGCCAGGGCCTCCCCACCCTCCCAGGGAAAGATTTCTTAGCTTTGCCTGACTTGCAGTGACCCTGTTTGGAACCTATTACCAGTTGAAAGTGTAGGGTAGGGTATCAAACACTCGCTGACGTCCAACAGCAAACCTCACCTTTTGCAGCTGAGAGACGCTGGATAACATCAGTTAATGCTTTGAGGGCGACATGCCAGGGAAAGCACCGATCCCAGGAGGTAACTCCGACCTTATGCATGTGATTAATGTGTATTAATCTCCCCAAAGGCACAATGGCAGGTGGAGAACTACCTGAACCTAATCAGATAACAGAATGGAGCCACCAAACAATGGTGACACCGCCACAGTGAGTCACCAGAAAGGCTCTCTGGCTCATGCAGGCAAGTGCTGCACAGGTGACCCTTCCAGTTTTCATCCTGAAGAGCCAGAAAAAGATTAAACTGCAAAATTAGCACTCTGAGGAATGAGAGGCGAAGGAAAAGCTTGTCAAATCACAGAGCGACATGCTCCGAGGGATAAGAGTCAAAGGAAAAGCTGCTGAACCCAGAGAAAAATGGGATTTAAAAAAAAGAAAAGAAAGATCTCAGGGTAATAATAATTAAAAACAAAAAATCTAGATGTGCTTTGTTATTTAGCAGAAAGCTGACTTGACACATCTCAACCCCATGGGTGATGGCAGCTTGGTTATTCCGAGCCATCTCCCATCCTCCTCCTACATGTTCAAATATTCCTGTCAGAACTGGTCAAAATGTTTTAACTTGATTTTTTTTTTATTTTGTTATTTCTGAGCAGAAATGTCTTTTCATGCAAAACAAACATTGTGACAGAAAGGGTAACTTTGGTCAGGATGATTTGTAATGTAAACAAGGAGTCCAGTGAGAAATATCATCATGTTTGACATCAGCTTTGTTATGACAGAAATCTGAAGTTTGTCTAACCTTATTTTCTGCAGGAAAGGAGATAGAGGGACAAAAAGAAATCAAACTGCTTTTTTTTTTCCTCCCCTCCCCCTGACCCAACCCAAAATTATTTCTCTCAATTGCAAGTTTTTCATCCATCTCAGCTACTCCATAATGTTTTTCTCCACCCAGTTTTTTAGGGAACTGGGTCCAACAACTTAGTTTCCAGTTACAGACACACAAGAGCCATTCCCTGACCTCGTTATCCTGAGGAAAAGGATATTATCCTGCTGCTTTTTTTGAGAGCAGCTCCATCCAGCCACAGGCAGGATGTGTGGGGACAGCTGTCCTGCGCTTCAACTTGCTCTTGCATGCTGTGAGTCCTGGCAGGGGGCTTCCTAGGAGGCACAGGGGAAAGCCTGAACATCTGGAGCAATTTTCGGGCTGCAGAGGTGAGGCTGTGGGTGATCCATCAGGACCAGACGGCAGGTGGCACCCCTGGATTAGCACAGGGCTCGCTCCAGCCAGGCTGGGCAGTGCCTGCAGCTGGGCTTCAGCTTCACCCTCCATGAGCCACAGTAGCAGGGATTTGGGCTCTTTTGCTGCCATGCAGGGACATCCCTGTGTCCTGGGGCTGCTCCCCACAGGCCAGACTATTCCCATCGCATTTTATTTGCCTGGGGACTCAGCTTGGCTTTGGACAAGGGGTGCCCACGGCAATCGGGGGTGTTGTGCCAGGGCACTGCTCCCAACGGGATAGGGAAGTAAAGGGAACACCATGGCTGGCAGGGAAGGACCAGTGCCAGGGTACCTGAGTAAGGAGAGCAGGAGGCAGCCGGGGTCAGCCAAGAGTCCCTGTCATCCTGCACGTTCACAGCAGTAGGGCAGGCTGGAGGAATCAATCCATAGCTCAGGATCAATGCTGGTGCAGGCAGCCACAGCCAGGTGATCCCTAGGCAGGTCCAAGGGGACAAAACAGAGCTGAGCTCAAGCTGGGAAATCAGTCTAGGTCAGGATTCACATCAATAGGGCCTATAGCTGCAGGTATAACTGGGACTAAACTAGAGACCAGCACCCCAGAGGCACAACTCAAACTGGGACTAACCCTGGGCTGAGCTTAAATGGGCTCCCAAGCTCATGGGCAAGTGTGGCTGGGAGTCCCATCCCAGGCGGGACTGCTCAGGGCCATCAGTGCCCCCAGGACTTGTCCCTCAGCCTGCAGGCACTGGTTGCTCGAGAGGTAGAAGAGCCTGTGCCATCCCCAAAGTGCTGTCTTGTACATCAAGGGACATCTCAGCGAGCCATGTGGTCCCTCTTTTTTTCCCCAGGGATATATTTGGCTGTGCCACCCTGGCCCTCTGCAGCGGAGGTCATTTGGTTTGTTCAGCCTGGAGGAGACTGAGGTGAGACCTCAGTGGGGCCTTCAACATCCTCATAAGGGGCAGTGGAGGGGCAGCACTGATCTCTGTGGGGACCAGTGACAGGACCCCAGGGAGGTAAAGGAAATCGCCTGAAGTCGTGTCAGGGCAGGTTGAGGTTGGATATCTGGAAAAGGTTCTTCCCCCAGAGGCTGGTTGGGCACTGAACAGGCTCCCCAGGGCCGTGGGCACAGCACCAAGGCTGCCAGAGCTCAAGGAGCGCTTGGACAACACTCTCAGGGACAGGGTGGGATTGTTGGGGTGTCTGTGCAGGGCAGGAGTTGGACTGAATGATGCTGATGGGTCTCTTTTAACTCAGAATATTCCGTGATTCCACAATTCT
Source organism: Pseudopipra pipra (assembly GCF_036250125.1). Classification (NCBI taxonomy): domain Eukaryota; kingdom Metazoa; phylum Chordata; class Aves; order Passeriformes; family Pipridae; genus Pseudopipra; species Pseudopipra pipra. The sequence continues at coordinate 4,712,004 of NC_087560.1, read as the reverse complement.
GTGAATCCCTCCTGGGCCCGTGGGGGAACACCCCGTTCAGGTGCCCTCGGGGCCACTCGTTCCCGGGTGGGGCTGGAGCAGCTCCGTGCCCGGCCGTCGATGGCAGCTGTGCTATCATGGCTCTGCATCGACCGCCGGCTCCCGCCCCGGCCCCGCCGGGCACAGCCCAGCCAGGCAGAAACGCCGATACCCATCTGCCTAAACGGCGGGGATTCCAATGAAATGGAGACAATGAGCCTGCGATCGGCGTGGGGGTGAACAGAGGGAACGGCCCCGCCGGGAGGTTGTTACTGAGCTGGCAAACAACAGCCCCGGCAGCACAGGCTGCTCGGGGTGGTACCGCTGGTTATCGCATCTGTTCTATCTGGTGCTTGTTTTCCACATCCCCTGCGGGTCATCCTTTACCAGCTAAATCAAAATTAAAGGTATTATCCAGCCTTTACAGTGTGGTAAATGGTAGAATTGGATACAATTTTCCTAGTCCTGCCTGATGCATGTTAGATTAGACATGGGTTTCTCTAACCTTAACGGCTCTGTCTGATCAGAATTCTGTACTGCCCTGGGGCACATTTATTTTAGCCAATGATGCAATGGTTTAATAAAAGTGATTTGGTGAAACCTGAGGCTCCCTTCTCCCTCGAGAGTATGACACCCAAAATAAATACAGTCTTGAGAAAGAATGGGTTCAGCCAGGGGGGCACAAATAGACTTCAATGGCCTTGAGCAGCTTCTTGTGGGACCCCCAGCCACTCACACCCCCTGCCCATTGCTCCATATAAGCTCAGAGCCAGTAGATCTCTTGGTTTGAGCTGGAATGTGGATAAGTCAGTTCTACCTTGGGCTTCCAGACTGGTTTTATTGGAGTGGGATTAAGTTCTCTCGTGGAGAGAGGCCCTGTCTCCTGTCTGAGCAATGAGGAGGGATGTGCTGGTGGCTGAAATGGGGTTTTTCATGTCCCCTGCTGACAGGTAGGGTGTTCCTGGCATCCTGTGAGACCCCGAGGCATTGGCAGTGCAATGAAAAGGGCCATTTTCCTGATGCATTTGGCTCTTTGGGAGCTGGAAGAAGAGGGATGGAGCATGAAAACCTTCCCAAAACTGAGGTTGACGCACCAGACCCAGAAACTTTCTCCCAGCTGGATGGGGATAGCAAAATCCTAGAGTCATCTAGACTAGCCAAAAAATATTGTTATAACCCCTGAGAAGTGGATTCAGGGCTGGGGCTGTGCTGGTTGGTGCCACGTGTTGAGGTGTCCTGTGCAGGGCCAGGAGCACAACTGGGATATTCCATGGAATATCCAACTTAGGATATTCCATGATTCTGTGCCCTGCTAAGGCCTGGAAATGAGCTAAATTGGGAGAACTGTGCATTTTTCGTGGAGATTTTAGGCTCTGTGTGCATGTTGGGGATAACATTTGGCCTTCAGACTCTTTTGAAAAACGAGCTACTGAGGAAGCTGCGGTGGAGGGGCTTGGGAACAGCTTCTGGAGGCACGAGCTAAAAGAAAAGCAATTTATGAGGAGAATATTTTTTTATCAGTAGGAGAAAATGAACAATGGGGATAACAGTGAGTGACCAGGGGCTCGGCTGAGTATCTCCTGTATCTCCCCTCCAAAAGCTCGGAGGACTGTCAATAGGGGATGTTTAATTGATGGCAAACATTACTGCTGGTGCAGAATCTGAGCTGCTCCAGCCTGAGCAGGGAAGGCTTTTATAGCAGCGAACAGATGAGCATTGTGAAAGATGACTGTGATTCTTTGGGCATTTCTGGGTTAGATTGCAGTAAAATTGCAGCAAAAAGCAATTTTGCTTTAATCAACTCTATAACAAAGCCCCAACATAGTAAAGAGCAGAAGGCATCAGAAGATAGGAAATTGTCAGCCTTGCTGGAGCTGAAAGATAAGATTGTACTCCCTACAGCTACACTAAAAGAAGATAAATTATCCATAGGGGCAATTCAGAAAGAAAATAATGTACAATTAAAGTTGTTTGAATTACAGTTTTGGGGAAGAACGGGTGGAGGAAAAATCCAGTTTCAATGGAAAGTCTGAAACCTCCTTCCCATGTGCTTTTAGAAAGGAGAACTAGTTTTGGGAAAAGAAAAAAGAAAAAGATGATAAATTGGGCAGGGCAACCTAGGGAACAGCAAAGGATGTGTCTCTCTAAGGGACCTTAGAGAGAGATGTTGAGCCTGGAGGGGTGTATGCATGGGAAGAGAACTGGCTCTGAGCTTGGCAGGAGCAAGAGGCAGGTCTGGGAAAGATTGAAGAGTGGCAGGAAGGCTGGAGATCTCATCTCCGGAGGTCCCTGCCAGCAGTCCTGGCTGGTTTGCCTCTCCAAGCCTGTGGCTGGGTGGGTGGTGGAGGATGGCTGTGCTCCAGCAATCCTGGGGTGCCAGGAGCAGAGGTGGAGCTTGTGCAGCTGCGACCAGGAGCATCTCTTCACCCCCCATCCCCTCCCCGGGGTCTCCAGGCTCCAGCACATGGTGCTGTACCCTGAGATGCTGGTGGGCTTTGGGAATGGTTTCCAAACTTCAGATAAACCTCGGTCCCAAGGCCATGTGGTGCTCAGAAAAAGCCGCCGAGGAGGGTGCAGAGGTATGTGGTTATTTCAGGCTGACATCTGCCCTTCTTTGGGCTTGATTTGAGCAGAGTGCAAACAAACCACAGGGTAAAGGTTAAAAAAAGCTGCCAGAGGAGTGTGTTTGCACGAGCAAACTGTCCTGGAGGTCCCTGTATTCCAGTGGGGGGGCTTCCCCTGGGCACTCTGCAGGGCAGGTGGGACCTGTGGCCTCATCCCCAGGTGGGTCCACGCCACAGACCTCCCCCGAGGCCCATCAAGCTGCTGCAGAAGCGTGTGGGAGCAAACAGCTGATCTTCAGCTTGTCGTGACAACGTCTTTGCCTGCCTTTGTGAGTGGGAATCTCCTTGTGGGACTGTTCCTAAGCAGGCAGCAGGATATCTGGGAGAAAGTCGGTGTATCCTGTGCTGCAAGATCCCCTAAAAAGCTGACGGTTCCTCTTACCGTCCCACCAGCCACCTGTTGAGGGGGCCCTGCTCCAAGCAGATGGTGTGGGGAGGACTGTGATGGGGATAATGGTGTGAAGGTGGCATCTTGTGCACGATGCATTTGACATGTTGCCATGGGACAGCTGCAATTTATGAGCCGAAAGCATCAGCTGCAGACAAGCTTCGTAGTGACTTCTGCAGTTGCCATCTTCCCTTCCTTGCTGGCAGCTGCCTTGGAGGAAGAGAGGAATGAGGAGGAGGAGGAGGATGCTGGTGCTGAGATGGAGGAGCTGCTTTGGGAAGGGCTTTTCTTGGAAAAAGCTCTGTTCTGTGAAGCACAGGGTGGGCTCCAAAAATATGTGAGCCTGGAAATGTGGTGCACTTGAAATCAGCTGCTCTGGGAGCAGCAGCGTGGGGGTTATTCCATCTCAAGGCTTCATTTCCATCGGATCATCCCTTTCCCACCGCTGTAATAACTCCTTCTCCCCTGTGAGCTCCTGGGAGATCTGTGGCACAGGTTATGGCTGGGATGGAGCAGTGGATGGGTGGCCAGGACGTGTGCTGGCACCCTGGGTTGTGTGTGCTGCTCTGACTCCTGATGAATTCCTACCCAGGCTGGTAGGGGCCAAACCACCCCTTCAGCTTTGACCTTCCTTCAGACTTAAAGTTTGCTAGTGCATTGCTGGGGAGAGGAGGGACAGCCACACACTTAGTTTTCCTAGCAAACTGGGCTTGAAAGGGATATTGGGAGTGTCTAACATCAGGGACACCAGTGGTGTCCAAATATAACCAAAATATAACCTTAATCATCCATGGTGTAAACAGCCAGGAGTGTGAGGCTGCATTATATCCTGAGACTTTGGATCTCAGCTCCTGCCTGGGAGGTGCCCACCAGTGACCCCAGCAGCATCCCTACAGCAAGGGCACCACGATGTTTTGGGGGAGAATAGCATAAAGCTTTGTGCTGGAATCAGAGTCATGGAATGGTTTGGGTTGGGAGGGAACTTAAAGCTCATCTCATTCCGCCCCCCTGCCATGGGCAGGGACACCTTCCACTATCCCAGGTTGCTCCAAGCCCCTGTCCTGGCCTTGGACACTTGCAGGGATGGGGCAGCCACAGCTTCTCCTGGCAGTCATGTTGTAAATAAAAGTGTTGAGTCAAGCAGTGCCTGGGGAGAGCCTGTGCAGCTTTGAGGCTCAAACATGTGTGCAGGTAAGTGGGGAGCAGAGCTGTCCTCTGCACCTCATCCCGTGGGTGAGTGGGCTGAGTCCCTGATGCCCGGGAATAGTTTGTTCCTCCATGAGGGCTCTTTTGAAGTTCCACATAGCCGGGCTGTGGTGTCACTGCCTTCCCTGGGACGTGGTGATCCCGTCCTGCAGCTCCACTTTGGCACTGCTCAGGTATTTATTCCACTTGATTTCCCTCGAGGTTGGCTGTGCTGTTGCTGCAGTGCTGCTTACATGGAGTTTACTTGTTGTTGTAATATGGGGCTTTGAGTTTATTGAAGAAAAGACCTTAAGGAAAGGTTTTAGAGATAACCCTTCTTTTTCCCAAACCATGAATTGATGAAAGGCATAGTGAAAGTAATCTTGCAGAGGTGTTGCTGGGGAAAAGAAAAGCCTGGTGACTTTTCTCTGATAAGAAAATACCTTACTAATATTTACAGATAGCTGGGCTGCTCTGAACTGAATTAATTTCCTGGGAGATCAAAATGCAGCACATGCTTTGTAAGTGAACCAGGAACCCCTGGCTCCTGTCTGCTTTTCTGTCAACAGATGATTTGTCTGGTGTGGTCAGGAGACAGAGCCCTCAACACAGCTGGGGGACACCAGGTAAATGGCACCCAGGTAGGAGGTGGCCCCGTGGCAGTGTTTGAAAAGTTGTTGTCATCAGAAATCAGTGAAAACTGTGGGGATTGACAGGAGTATCCGTCAGGTAAGGGGGGGGGAAATGCATGGATGTGATCTTTGGCACCTCCTGCCTCTGCCATGTGAAATTTGGGAAGAAGCTGCCAGAATTGTGGGGCCTTCACCACGTGTTAGGATGGGCTCTGCAGCTTCCCAGTGCTGCCCCAGCCACGGCTCAGCCTACACTGCAGAGGACACATAGACCAGAGCTGGGGTGTCCAGTGGTCCCAGTCCCTTGCAGGACAGGGAGGTGCCTTTTGCAAGGTAGCAGTGCTGGATTTGGGGCATTTCTCTGACCTCAGGTTTTCCAGGTGCAATGTTCCTGCTCCCTCCCAGGCTTGGCTGGAGGAGGATGGGGGGGAACAGACCCTGGCTATCCCACTATGAGGCTTGTTCTGGGACAGATGAAGGGCTCTGGTAATGGTTGGAGCACAGAGGGCTGATGCCTTTGTGAGGGTGGGGGGTTAGTTCTCATATTTCTTAGATTTGGGGGGAAAACACCCCCCCTTTTTGCCTTCTTCACACTGTCCTTGCTGCTGATGAGTCCCAGCCTTCCTTAGCTGCTGGAGAGCAGAGGTGTTGGATGCTGATGGCAACAAGGCTGGGTGGAAGGACTGGGCAATGCCTGGGAAGGATGTGGAAACAAAGCAGGAGGAAAGGAGAAGGAAAAGGCCTCATTTTCCATGTGTGGGGGCAGGGAAGTCCTCTCCAAGGGCCTGGAGCACAGCTCAGCCTACCAGCTGGCTCTTCATCCCTTCCTGCCCCAAAGGCAATGCAGCTGGAACAAAGAGGAGCCTTTTCATCCTACAGTATCTGCTCCAAGGCAGGCTCTGGAAAAACCTCTGTGATCAGGGCAGAGTCATATCCCTGCTCCTGAGGGGCCCTGGGGCAAGTGAGGAGGCAGGGAATGACAGGGAATGACGTGGACTTAAACCCCCCTTAATGTGCTCTGACTCTGCTCCTGGGAAAGGGATCCACCAAGGATCTTGCCTGAGCTGTGCCCAGCAGAGCAGAGGTCTGGGGAAGGGCTCCAGGGCAAGGATTGCTCCCACCACTGCTGCAAATTTAACACCATTTTAAAAAATAAACACCTTTGGGGCTGGAGAGGCTGCGTGGGCTTGGCTGACTGCCAGGCACAGCAGGCAGGAGCCTGCCCTTGGCACACACATGTGTTGGGAAGGCTCTCCTAAGCTTTCTTGGGAATGCAGACCCCCGTGTTGTGGGATGGCCCTGTGCTCACCCTCCCTCATTACCCCTTGCAGACCCCTCATGATGATTTTGCACCAGTTTGGGCAAAACTAAGTCAAGGTGGTTGCAGTGTTGGCTCTATCCCCACTCCCCAGTGCGTGTTCCCACCCTTCCCTTGCACTGGGGCTCCCCAGTGGGGATTTGGGGTGCTGATCCTGATAAATTGTTAATTTTGCAGTGGGAATAGTTATCTGCAGTAGTGGGAACACAGCACTGGCAGCCCAGTCCTCTAGCACTTCTAGCTATTGGCATCCTGGGTTTTATCCAGATTTTAGGATGCATAAAAGCTCCCTGAATTTAGGGAAAACCATCTGCTGCAGCTGGTCTGAACTGAGAGACAGATGAAGCCTCTGAACCTCCATTTTGGGCATCTCCTAGTGGTGGGGGCTTGCTGGGTCTGAGTTTGGGAAGGAGAGGGATGGTGCACACCTGGGTGCCACCAGGTGTAGGGTCAGGGTCGGCTGGGTGTGCACTGCACCTGGGAACTCATCCCATTTTCACCAGGTTCCTGCTGGGATGGTGCTGCATCTGGAGCCCGTCCTGGGCTCTCAGCCTATGAATGACCCTCGTGTGCTGCGAAAATGCCGAGCTGCCTCCAGAGCAGCCTCTGCCACACACAGACCTAAAACATCTGGTGAGTGACTCACTGGCCCCAGCCCCGACCCCGTGTCTCGGGACAGCCTCATCCCACGTGTTCCAGCTCTGCTCCTCTGAGTGAGCGGGACTGAGGTTATCCAGACGCAGCCTCAGCAAAAAAGTCTTGGGTGTCCCAGCTTGGTGTTGTGGTGCTGGTTTTCTCTTGGGACTGACTCACTGCTCGGCCTCCAAAACCCCTTCCTGCTCCTCCAGACCCTTTGTTTTTGCCACTGTGACATTCCCTGTACTTGTTTGAGGAGCCAGAGCTGTTTTCCATCTGTCCGAGGATCCTGCAGGACAGTAGCTGCACCCATGGAGGTGATGCAGTTACCACCATGTGAATCCAGCTGATGTTTCCAAAGGGCTCCAAGAGGGATGATCAGGATAGAACAGGTTGCCCAAAATAACTGTGGCTGCCCCATCCCTGGAAGTGTCCAAGGCTGGGTTGGATGGGGCCTGGAGCAGCCTGGGATAGTGGAAGGTGTCCCTGCCCGTGGCAGGGGGTGGAACAAGATGAGCTTTAAGGTCCTTCCAACCCAAACCATTCTGGGATTCAATGATCTTGGCAGGTTTGGGGGATGGAAATTGGCACATAGCCAAGGTGGGATTTACCCTCCATCCCCCTGCCTTGTGCTGAACCCACCCTGAAGACGCTGAGTGGAAATACAGGAGAGCCTCCTGGGCATCACATGTTTGATTCCTACATGTGCATTCCACCAGCTGGAAACTGGTGCTGTGCAGCACGGGAAGGGGAAACATCCACACAAGCCTCTCTGGGATGCCCAGAGCTCACCCACATGCTGTGGACACCTTGTTGGGAGGCTCTGGATTTGCCCCAGCACATCCATCCGTCCTCTCCATCTCTCCCTCCTCCCCTCGATCGAATGCTGGCTGAGCATGAAATTAAACTTGCAAATTGCAGCCCTTTCTGTATTTTTTCGGGTCATTATTATGCACATTTCTTATGCACATACCTTGGGTACTGCAGGGTTTGAGGAAGAAAAATCAGCCAAAAATAATCATTTGGAATGGAGAACATCTACTATTTCAGTTCCTCCCTGGAAGCCCTTTCATTGTTAATTATGAGCAGACTTGCAAGCAGCACATATTTTAATTTTTAGCATGTTTTGATGTTAAAAATCTGCCTTTGTTTCCAAGATCCTTGGTTTTTCCTGGGTTTCTATTTAACACTAAGAAAGCTCCAGGTGCTCAGATGCTCACTTTGTACCTTCAAAGACCAACAGAAGCAGAGAGGCACTTGTGGCTAAGATATCAAAGCTGTGATGCTGCTTTTATCGTGTGAACTGTTGGGAGAAGGGACAAAGTGATGAGGCTGTGATGGTGTGAAGCACTGCCTTGGGGACTCCAAAAGAGCTGGAGAGGGACTTGGGACAAGGGCCTGGAGAGATGGGCCAAGGGGGAATGGCTTCCCACTGCCAGAGGGCAGGGATAGATGGGATATTGGGAAGGAATCCTTCCCTGTGAGGGTGGGGAGGCCCTGGCACAGGTTGGCCAGAGAAGCTGTGGCTGCCCCATCCCTGGAGGTGTCCAAGGCCAGGTTGGACAGGGCTTGGAGCAACCTGGGCTAGTGGAAGATGTCCCTACTCACAGCAGGGGATAAAATGGGATGATCTTTAAGGTCCCTTCCCACCCAATCCATTCCATGATTCTTTGACATGGCTCCTCAGCCGGAGCTGGCACAGGATGGGATCACGGAGCTGCTCTGCACACCCAGCACTGCCCATTGCAGGCTGGGCATGGAAAGAGAAATCTGTTTGATTTGCAGGGCACATCTGTGAATTGAGAGCAGGGCTCCCCATTTAGTCACAGCCTTCTGAAGCACATTGGCCTCATCCTTTCCCGTTCCTGCTGCTCTCCCCCTTTGGTGCCGGGGTCAAGCCGTGCAGCCTTTTACCAGCTCCAGCACTGCAAAATCCTTCCTTGCCTGCAAGGGGGTAAAAGAAATGAAATGGTTTTAAATATAGCATGTCTTGGGTTATTTTTACTCGCCTTTTAATTTTAAGCTCTCCAGGTTTGGTTGTTCCAGCTTTCCTCTGTAATCAAAAGGGTGAGGAGCTTCCTTTGCTCTGGAGCAATGAAAGACCCAAACCTCCCACACAGGCACCTGGCTCTGGAGCACAGACTGCAGCTGATGGAGCCCTGGGAATCCACTGGATCCTTGGAGAAACAGTAAGAGCTGCTGGTGTTGAGAAAATCATGTTAAAACCCAGAAACTGCATCCTTTGGGGAAACATCTGTTGTGTGTATGCTGCTGAAAAATCACCCGGCTCCCTCCCAGTGCCCTGCTCTTCCTCCTCCTCCTCTTCTTCCTTCCCTGCCGTGCTCTCTTCCCAGTCTCCGTGCGGATGCATCCCTCCATGCCTGTCGGGAGCAGTGCTGGGTGTCCCGAGGCCCTATAAAAGGAGACATTGTGTGTGTGGGAGCGTGGGAGGAGGCTCAGCACTGGAGCTCTGCCCCGGCCAAAAGCGATCTACTGGGCTGTGGGAGCGATGGTGGGGACCCCCAGAGCCCAGCTGGGCTGCACCCCCTGGAAAGCAAACTCCAAAAGGTGGTGAGAGGGGTTTTCCAAGGAAACCGTGCTCCCTTTGGGTGGTTGATGCAGGAGGGAGGCTGCCCCGATGCTTGTGTGACTGAGGTCTTGCTGTTCTAGATGGGGGACTCTCATGGGTGTCCCTTTCCAGTGCCATGGCTCCCAAATATTTGGGGGTTCCCCCTCTAGACCCAGGCAGCACTTTCTGCCCAGCACAGCGTGGGGTTGCTGGTGCCTCTGGGCAGCTGGTGTGGGTAAATCATTAGCCAGGTTTTTCCTGGGAAGCAGCCTGGTCTCTGCAGGGCAAACTCAAGCTGCCTTTTGTTCCTGACTCTGTGCACCCCATCCCGAATTTGAGGTCTCCAAAATCCCTGGTTCACGCACCCCAGTCCCCTGGGTCTGCATCTCCCACCTCTGAGGGTTGGCTCCATGCACCCTGTTCTCCCAGCCCTGTGCACCCCCACACTCCCTACGTCTGTGTACCCCAATCCTCTGCACTGGTGTGTCCTGGACCCCCAACTCTGTGTATCCTAACATTCCCATCTTCCTGTGCTCTGGTCTCCTGGCTCCATGCACCCCTGTGCCATGGGTTATGTGTACCCCAGTTCCATGCACCCCAATGCCCAGGCCATGTGTATCCCAATCCCCTGGCTCTATAAGCTCTGCTTCCCCAACTCTGTGCACCCCAATACCCAGGCCCAGCATGTACCCCAGTCCCTTGGCTGAATGCACCCCAATGCCCTGTCTCAGCGTACCCCAAATCACCTGGCTCAGTATACCCCAACCCTTTCAGCTCTGCACCCCAATCCCCCAGCAGCAGACACCCCAATCCCCTGGCTGAACATATCCCAACCCTCCCGGCTCTGTGCAGTCCAGTTCCCCAGCCCTGTGCACCCCAATCCCCCTGGCTTGCTGCCCCCAACCCTCCCAGCTTAGTGCACCCCAATCCCCCAGCGTCAGACACCCTAATCCATAATCTCTGGCTCTGTGCACCCCATTCCTCTAGTCTGGTGTTCCCCAACTCTCCCAGCTCCGTGCACCCCAGCCCCCCGGCCCCATGCACCCCAATCCCTCTGATTCAGTGCTCCCCAAACTCCCATGCCTGCGCACCCCAATCCCGCAGCTCCGTGCATCCCAATCCCCTGGCTGAATGCGCCCCGCTCTCTCGGCCCTGTGCACCCCAATCCCCCAACTCCAGGTTCCCCAGTCCCCCAGCCCCGTGCTCGCCAACCCCCCAGCTCCTCAATCCTCCAGCTCCAGGCTCCTCAATCGCCCTGGCCCAGTGCTCCCCAATCCCCCAGCCCCGCTCTCCCCGATCCTCCGGTCCTGCTCTCCCCAATCCCTCAATTCCAGGCTCCCCAGTCTCCCAGTTCTGTGCACCCCAATCCCCCAGCCCCGCTCTCCCGGATCCCTCAGTTCCAGGCTCCCCAATCCCCCAGCCCCGCTCTCCCGGATCCCTCAGTTCCAGGTTCCCCAATCCCCCAGCCCCGCTCTCCGGGATCCCTCAGTTCCAGCTCCCCGCTCCCCAGCCCCGCTCTCCCCCGTGTCCCGCTCCAGGCTCCTCCCGCGCCGTTCCCGGCAGGAAGCAGCCGCAGCCAATCGGGCCGGGGCCGCCGCCCGGACCCCGCGCTGCCGCCGCCGCTGCCCGGTAAGTGCGGGGGGGCCCGCCCGGCTCGGGGGCGGCGCTGGGACCGCACCGGGGCCGGGGGGCTCGGGGGGTGCCGGGGGTCCGGCCGGGAGCGGGGCAGCCCCGCGGGAGGAGCCGCCGCCGCCCCCGCTGCCCCTCCCGCGGGCCGGGGCGCGGGACCCGGGCGGTGTTCCGGGAGGGCGGAATGAATGGGGCTCCCCCCGAGCCGAGCCCCGCCGGGGGGACGCGGCGCAGCCGGGGCTGGGGGGCTCGGGGAGCCCCGGCGGATGTTGGGGGGGGTGTCGGGGTCCCCCCGTCTCGGTGCGGGCAGTCCCGGGGGGCAGGCGGTGGCCCCGTCGCTTCCCATGGCGGGTATGGATTCAGGGAAGGCGGCATCCCGGCATGCTTAGAAATCCGATTTAAACCGCCCTATTTTGTGTATTGGGCTGAACACACCCCACGCGTGGGACAAAATCCCGAGGGGAAGCGGTTGTTCCCCTTTTCCCTGGGCTGAGACAAGAGATACCCCCCTCCTTCCTACCAAGTATCACCCCGAATTTATATTCTTTCCTCCTGCCAAATATCACCCCAAGTCCTTGTCCCTTCCTCCTGCCAAGTATTGTATCCAAATCCTTGTCCCTTCCTGCCACCAAGTATCACCCTGAATCCTCATCCCTTCCTCCTGCCAAGTATCGCACCCCAAATCCTAGTCCCTTCCTACCACCAAGTATTGCATCCCAAATCCTCATCCCTTCTTCTTGCCAAGTATCACCCTGAATCCTTGTCACTTCCAGGCACCAAGTATCACCCCGAATCCTTATTCCATCCTCCCACCAAGTATCACCCCAAATCCTCATCCCTTCTTGCCACCAAGTGTCACCCTGAACCCTCATCCCTTTTTCCTGCCAAGTGTCACACCTCAGGGTGATAATTTGGCAGCTGATAATGTGGGTATTATAAAAAAAAAGCTCTGTGATAGTAAATAAAAAATAGGGAAGGGATGAGGTATGATTCCTGGGGGGATTTAGTTATTCCTTGGGTTTCTGGAGGATCCAGCCATCCTGGCTTGCCTTCACAAGGGCATTCCTCTTCCAAGGAATGTGTTTGTGGAGTTCCTTACATCCCAATTTATGACAGAAACTCAGGTCTGGGACAGAGCCCATTCTTTGTCCCGGGATGACACCACAGGAATGGGGAAACTGAGTCATGGAAAGGAAAGACTCCCAACTGCAGAAGGAGGACTGGGGACATGGGTGTCCCCTTCCCGTGACACCTCTGAGCGGGTCTGGCAGGACTTGTAGGTCACGAAACCCGTAAAATATAATTTATTTTAGCATCCCCAGGAAAAGGGAAGAACTCCAAGGGAGATGAGTCATGGTTTCCCTCGTCTGGGCAGCTGAGTGATGCCCCATCACCCTCTCCTGCCACAGCTCCCTCCCTTCCCGGCTGCCTGGCATTGAGCACAAGGCTGGCTCTGGGCTTGTACACTTGGGAAAAGGCAAGAGTCAGGTTTAAGAAAAAAGCTGGATAATTTGTTTTCTCCAAAGAGCCTCGTGCGTGGGATGGAAGGAGAGGGGATTTTGCCCCTCGGAGATCTTGGGGCAAAACTGTACCTCAGCTACCCCCTGTTCCCCGTGCCTCAGTTTTTCCCCGTGCCTCAGTTTCCCCCGTGGGAGCTAAGCTGACCAAAGCTTCGGGGCTGCCTTTCCCTGATTGAGAGGAGTTTAAGGAATAAGGTGCCAATGGCCCACGTTGTTCCCACTACCCCCAGGCAACTGGTGCCACGACACTGATTTATTTCAAACTTGGCTGTGTCGGTGCTAAAGGCTCCGGGCGGAGCAGGGGAGCTCTGGGATGTGCTGGGACAGGGATGGGACACGACAGCAGCGCTGCTGGCTGCGATATCTGGGGCTCATTTCTGCTGTGAGGGAGGAACGTGGGTCACGAGCTCTTGGCAGGGCCGGGAGGGATGCTCGGGAATCCGGCCAGAGTAGCCAGCGGTGCCGGGCAGCTTGCCCTCACCTCTCCCCACATCCAGCTCTGAGACGCTCTGGCTCTATTCCCCACTTTTCGGGACAACCTCATGCCGGAGATTTTTCTGCCTTGAACAGGGATGAACCTCCCAGCCCTCCAGCTGCTGGCGGAGCCAGGAATCTGCAAACCTCTCCCGTTTAGCTTCTTCTGTTTAGTTTTTAGCAATTTTGGACACTGGGAGCGAGTTGCCTCCTCTTGGAGGACAGGGATGTAACAGCCCAATGCTGCTGCAGGGAAAAGCTGGGAAAGAGAGAAACAAAGGGGAGGAGAAGCAGGGAGGAAGGGAAGAGGCTCACGTGGCTTCCCCAGGGCACCGGCCAACGCCTCCAGCACAAGAGCTGCCTCCGGCTCCATCGGCTCCCCGATGCTGGGGATGCAGCAATCCTTTGGCTGGTGCCAGGCTGGAGGTGAACCCCCTCCCAGGTTTTGTGACGGGGTGGGTGCTCTGTGGGGATGGCTGGTGTGGGATCCCCGGCCTGATGCCGGTCTCCTCCCTTCTCTTGCTCTTTGTCCCTGGTTCCCAGCACCATCTCAGTGTTTCCTTCTGTTTTTCTTCAGCTCAGAGCTCTTGTTCCAGGAGAGAAGGCTCCCTGTGAGGACTCCCCAGGCTGTGCTTGCTCCCGCTTTCTTATCCAGACTTTGCTTCTGCCAAGGATGTTCTTCCTGCTGCTTGTCCTGGGAGTGCTGGCAGGTGAGTAGGGCTGAGGGGGGGTCAGCGTGTCACCACCCCAAAGGACATGTCCTGAGTGCCATGTTTATCCCAACAAAGCTGCCTTTGCCCTGTAATTCCTGGTGCCAGCTCCCTCAAGGCGTTTTTCCTGTTTTGTGGTCCTCTGGCTGCCCAGGGCATCACCCTGGCTATGGCTTGTGGTGGCACTTCATAGCAGGGGACACCTCCTTCCACGTGCTACAGCTGAATGGCAAAGCCAGGGGAGGAATAAATCCTGAAGGTTTTGACTTACCTGGGAGAGATGTCGGGACTGAATCCTTTTGGATTCCACAACCAGCAGCGATTCTGGCCAGGCTGGTTCCTAAAACCCCCTGGCATTTATTATTAGCTGTAGGGAGACGTGACACTCTGGAGTCTCCCTGGAGCCAGGCAGGCTGCCCAGTGCTCTTGTCCTGCCTGTCTGTCCATCTGCAGCCCCTGGCAGGGCTCCTCCTGCCTGACTCCTTCCTGCAGCTCCTCCTCCTTCCCCACAGCTCCTCATCCTCCCCATGCAGTCTCTTGCCTCAAATTTAATGTCTCATTGCTGCCCTCGTCCCATGGGAGGTATTTGTGGGAAGGGCTTTGCTGTGTTCTGCAGCGGTGCTGAGCTTGAAATATAAAGTAAATCCATGGTCTGAGGTGAGATTTCCCCCCTTTTCCTCCCTGTTTTGGGATTGGGATCTGCTTTGGGGGACATTGGTGCCAACAGGCACCCCAGGACCACCTTCAGGTCCAGCAGCCCTGGCACAGCTGGTATTGCTCCGTGGTAGGGTTGGCATTGTGCCATGGGACTGGGACATGGCTGGCATCATGCTGGAGCACTGGGATGAGGTTGGCACCATGCCATGGCACACTGGTTGGCATCATGCTGGAGCACTGGGATGAGGTTGGCACCGTGCCATGGCGCACCGATTGGCATCGTGCTGGAGCACTGGTGCCATCTAGTGCCTGCCAGCCTGGCTAGAGCTGGCTCATCCTGGGGACACGAGACTGTGTCCCCACTGCTGTCACCCTCTGACCTTCCCTCCCCATGGAGACAATCCAGGCTATGTGTCCTGAGGGGTGCAGGTTTCAGTGCCTGTGGCTGGCATCTGAAGGCACTGGTGCCCCTGGTGTGGTGCTGGATGTGGGGCTGTCTCCCTCCTGGCAGGGTGGGCTTGGCTGGCAACGGTCCTGAGATGCCACCTGCCCATGGATCCCTCCCATGGGCATCCCTCCATTTGCTTAGATGTTGCCCAGGTGGAAGCTTAAGGAGGTGCTTCTGCAGGTCCCACCACCCCGTGCTCTTGCCCTTGTCACCCTCCTGTAGGTGCCATGGAGATCCAGGTCCCGGATGAGCCCGTGGTGGCTCTTTTTGGCCAGGACGCCACCCTGCGCTGCTCCTTCTCCCCCGAGGCCAACTTCAGCCTGGACGACCTGAGCCTCATCTGGCAGCTGACAGACACCAAGCGCTTGGTCCACAGGTTCTCCGGTGGCCGGGACCAGCTGGAAGACCAGGGCAGGGTCTACACCAACCGTACATCCCTCTTCTATGACCAGCTGCCCCAGGGCAACGTGTCCCTGCTGCTGCGGCGCGTGGAGATCGCGGACGAGGGCAGCTTCACCTGCTTCGTGCGCGTCCGCGACTACAACAGCGCCGCGGTGACGCTGCAGGTGGCAGGTGAGGCAGGGGGAGCTGGGCTGTCCCTGGGTGTTGTGTCTCCCCAGCGGGAAGGGGTCTCCATCACGCTTTGTGGAGCCCCTCTCTCCACCCTGGCTGTGGTTTCCCCATGAATTCAGGTCTCTGTTAGAGACCAACCAGCTGCACCTCCCCAAAATATTGCTGTGCGGGTTACAGTCCCTTCCCTGCCGTCATGGAGAAGCTGCCAGTTAAGAGAACACTTGGAAGCACGGCCATAAATGATCCAAAGTTGGGGAGCCGTCAGCTGATTGGTCTTATCAGCTGGAAGAATCTGTCCTGGGACTTGCCCAACCTCATTGGGTTGCTCCCGATCCTGATCCTTTGGTTGTCTCCATCACATCATGCTGGTTTTTCTTTCCCTTGCAGCTCCCTACTCTAAGCCCAGTGTGCACCTGGAGCCCAGCAAGGACTTGAAGCCAGGTGACCTGGCCGTCGTGACGTGCCACGCTTCCCGCGGCTACCCCGAGGCCAGCGTGCTCTGGCAGGACAGCCGGGGCAGCAACATCACGGAGAACATCACCACGTCCCAGGTGGCCAACGAGGAAGGTCTCTTTGATGTGCACAGCGTCCTCCAGGTGCTGGTGGAGCCCAGCATCACCTACTCCTGCCTGGTGCAGAACCTGGTGCTGCAGCAGCACGGCCACGCGTCCGTCACCATCACGGGTGGGTGAGCCACCAAATCTGGGGGAAAGGAAGGGCTGGGCTCTGTCTGCAGAAGGTGACCGTGGTGGCACTGGGATCTGGGATCCCTACTGTGGCCCAAAGCCACCCTGGGTGTTGCTACACTATGTCCCTGCTCTACCAACCTACCCCATGGACCTACAAGGGTGACTCGAGGCTGTGCTCTCTCCCCTGTCACCCCACACCAGCATCCCAGTAAGAACCAGTGTCCTTATTTCTTAGTCTCCAGCTTTGCTCCTTGCCCTGTGCCAACCCATCAGCAGGTGTCTTCTCCTTAGCCCGTTGCCATGGGGTGCTCTAAATTTGGGGATCTCCATCCCAGCTGCACCAATCCTTCTTCAGGAATCCAGGCTGGAGGAATCCATCAAGCACGCTCAGCATCACCGCTTTACTCTGAGCTCTGCCTGCTGCCCTCCCAAAGCTCCTTATAACCTCTTGCCCTCCCCAGTAGCATTAATTAGTGTTTAATTACTCTTGGTACGGCATTTGCTGGTTAGGGAGGTGAATCCTTGGTGGAGCATAAACTTTCTAGCTGGATGCACCAAACTCTTGCAGGAAAACCTGCATGGATGCTGCTGGTTGGGGACAGGGGGGTGGCTTTTGGGTGGGCTCCTGAGCATGCAAAAAAAAGGTCAACCTTGGGGTGACATCTGTGAAGGGGCAGGGCTTGGGGCAAGACTGTATTTGGAGAAGGAGCAGTAATATGGGGAAAAATTGGATTTCCAGCACTCCAGGAGATATCCCCTGAGCCCTGGTGGTCCCTGCCATGTTGTTCCAGTTCCTGAAGGAACCCCCAAAAATATGGAGAGGGACTTTGGACAAGGGCCAGGAGTGACAGGACAAGGGGCAATGTATTGAGATTGCCAGAGGGCAGGGTTAGATGGGATATTGGGAAGGAATTCTTCCCTGTGAGGATGGTGAGGCCCTGGCACAGGTTGGCCAGAGAAGCTGTGGCTGCCTCATCCCTGGAAGTGTCCAAAGCCAGGTTGGATGGGGCTTGGAGCAACCTGGGCTAGTGGAAGGTGTCCATGCCCGTGGCAAGGGGTGGAATGAGGTGAGCTTTAATGTGCCTTCCAACCCAGGCCACTCTATAATTCTAAGACCCTGGGGAAGGTATTCCCATCCTTTGTGCCCCCCTGGCATGAGATGACAGGGGAAAGGGAGCAGGTGCAGGATCATCTGATGCTTCTCCTGAGCTTCTTAGCAAGGGAAGGGTCAGCCTGCAGTCAAATTTATGAGTGGAATTATATAAAGATTTAATGAAGTATTTTAGGGAGTGACTCAACCTGCTGCTTCCCTGCCGGATCCAGGCCTGCTGGGGGAGGCCATAATTCTGTGCACCGATGGTTTGCCTTCCAAAGCCACCCTTGTGCCGCCAACTCCCTCCACGGGGACGTGTCCCCGGCACCGCGGGGTCCTGGTGTGGGGCACACGTTCCCTTGCTGGGCAGTGGTGCTCACCCAGGTGTTGTGTCCCCCCTCCCCTGCAAGGCCAGCACCTCGCCTTCCCCGCCGCCGCGCTCTGGGTCACGGTGGGACTCGCCATCTGCGTCCTGGGGCTGCTCGTCGTCCTGGCCTACGTGTGCCACAAGAAAATCCGGGAGAGCTGCGAGGAAGAGGAGGAAAACGCAGGTACTGGGCCAGCTCCTTCCCCCAGAAAGGGGGAATGGTTTGCCGAGGGTGATGGAATGGGGGGAGCTGGGACAAGTGTTCACCAGCACAGGTTTGCCTTGGTGGTGGCGGCTTTTAAGGGATGAAGGGATGCTGGGGGCAGTGGCACCAGCAGATCTGGGCCACAGAGCCCGTGCTGGCTGCAGACAGCTCTTTCAAACATACACCTGGTTTTCCTCCCACCCAGCCTGTCTCCCCCTTTTCCTGCTCTGAGCATCCTCTGTGTGTCTGATACCCACAGCCAGGAGCATCTCCTCCAGGGAGGTGCCTCTAGCACTTAGCACCGTAGAAATAGCATAAGAGAGATGCTCTGTGCTCTTGTTTCCTGCATCCTCCTCCTGTTTGGGTTGTTTTTTTTATTTATGGAGACATGTTTGCACAAAAAGGGGGAGGTTGTTGCTTTAAAAAGCTGCCGTGCTCCGAAAATGGCCGAGGAAGCAGCTTTGCTGGCGTTCCCGGTTGTTTTCTCTCGCTGCCTCCCAAGGCATTCACTTTGCCAAAGCCTTTCCCTGCCGACATCACTCTGCGGGGCCGGGACTCACAGTCTCCCTCCCCGGGGGCTCCTGCTTCACTCCTCTCCCTGCCAGGGAGGACCTTGGAAGCAATGCCACCGTGATCCCTGGCTGTCTGTGTCCCCAGCAGTGGGGACAGAGGGGTTTTTTTCTCTAGGAAAACATCTGCAGAAGTTATAGATGTATTTTTTTATATATATATGTAATATTTTTCCCTCTGTACAGAGAATTTTCTCCTCAGCCAGGGGATTTTCAGGGCCGTGACGCTCAGCCGTGGCCTGGGGCCAGCTGACCTCAGTCCTTTAGCATCAAGACACAGCTCCCACCCCGTGATGTTTTCCACTGATGGCTGCACACCCACCCTCAGGAATAACTTTTTGCCGTGGCTCTTGCTCAGCCAGAAGCCAGGCAGGGACCCTTCCTGCCTCCTGTGGCTGCCAGGCTCATGGGAACAGTGATTTTTGCTGGGCTTTCCTGCTGGGAACGGCAGCGTGGCAGGACTTGCCCATGGGGTGTAAAAGCTCCCGGGCTCCAAGGTGGCAGCCTGGTGGGTGCTGTAGGAGGGGGATGCTCATCCCTCGGTGGTGGGGTATCCTGGAGGTGCCGGGGGATCCGTGGTGTCCCGCTAAGCCCCTCACTGAGCGTTGCTCCAGATGGCAGCCGTGCTATAAATAGGGATGCGACGGCTGCGCTGCGTCGCCTGGAGCTGTGCCTTTTCCTGCTTCGCTTGTAGGGAATGTGCCACACTGGCACAGCGTGTGCTGGGGGAATACCCCCATGGGGTGCTGGTGCAGGTGGATGCCAGTCACCTCCCTGAGCACCCCCAGCAGCCCAGCAGCACCTGATCCCGAGCAAACCCCGGGATGCGCAGTGATTGCGGGTTGCTCCGAGCAGCCGGTGATCCAAGGGGCATCCCCAAAATCCAGGGAGGGGGGGTTCAGGGTGGGCCCTGGCACGTTTCCCACACTCTGTCTTGCTCTTTTGCAGGGACGGAGGAGCAGGATGAGGAGGGGGAAGAACCCAAGACAGGTGGGTGCATGGTCCCGTATAATAAACCTGAGGGTTTGTTATATAGGGAGTGCATTTTACTGCCCCTCCATCGGTGCTCAGCCCCCCACGCTCCCCCTTTCTCCGGCACATCCCTCACCTGGCAGCTCCCTGATAAGCCAGTCTATCCCATGATAAAAAAGGCATCAAACAGTTTAATTATATGCCTAGTGATTGCCTTTATCTGCTGGCACAGGAGCAACCCCGCTTGGGATGCTGTCTCTTCTGCTGGGGAGATTTCGGGACCGGGGGTTGGTTTGTGATGGAAATTGGTGTAATTTATTGGGGTGGGTTCCCTAAAGTGGGGTTTTTACTTATTTCCTCTGGGGAGGTGTTTCCTTGCAGGGGGGAAGGACTGACCCATGTGCTGTTTTGCTTTTCACAGCTCTGCAGCTACTGAAAAGCGCGGAGAGCAAAGAGGGTGAGTGAATTTGGCAGGACTATGAGCTGGCCCCTGGTGAAGGTTTCACCCTAAGCATCATCCTCAGGTGATGCTCAGATCTATGTGGAAAGCATCTGTTGGATTTTGGGTTTTTTTTTCCTCTGTATTTTCAATTTTCGTCATTTTCCACCCCAGTTCTCAATCAGATTTTCCCAGATCAGTGATTTCCCAGCACCCATTCCCACCCCAGTTTGGCCTGTGCTTGCTCTGGGTGCTGCTCATGTCTCCCAGCAGTGATGGAGTGAGTCAGCCAGTGGCTTCCACAGGATGTCTTTTCTCTTACCCTTCCTTTTTTGGGGCACCTTGGGATCAGGAAAACCCACCTGCCACCAGCTCTGGACACTGAGGAATTTGGGGGTTTTTTGAGTGTTGCTGTCGGTTTGGTGAGAGAAGAGGAATTGCTGGGGTTGGTCCTGCCCTTGCAGAGAGCTCCATCCCTCCCCATGCAGAATTCCCCAGCAGCAGACTGGTGCTGAATTTCAGGTGGAAATCCATGGAAATTGGTGTCTCAGCTCCCATTTCTGCCTTTCTCTATCTTCTCCCAGCCTCCTGGCTCGGTGCTGCCAGCAGCCCATCACCCCTCCCAGCCCAGTGTTGGGCTCCAGCGCTCTCTGTGCCTGGTCAGTCCTGCTCCTCCCCGACTCATTCCCATCCCCAGATCTCAATCTTTTAATTTATTTCCTTTCTTATTAAATCAGAGGCTTGGCCTCTGCTGCTGGTGAATCACTGCTAATTTAACCCTTCCTTCCTCTTTCATTCATCTGTGCTCCGCTTCCTGGCCCCTTGGCTTTTCATTCCCAGTGCATCCTGTTTGCTTAACCCCATGTGCCAGACATCTCCCACTGGCTCCTTGACCACTTTTGCAGCAGAAACGAAGTTTGGATAATAACACCTCCCAGGATTTGCTGGCTGCAGGGGCATTTCTAGCCAGGAGGATGAATGAAGGGATAAAAACACACCTAAATTTGCCTGAGGCTGACATCACCCTTGGGAGTGGGGATCCCAGTTTTCCTGGGCGAGGAGAGCCCAGAGCTGCTGCAACCAAGTGAACTTATTAAGTTAGACCTGTGAGTTATTCTTTTTTAATATGTTTGTCAGTTATTTATTTAGTCTTTTTTTTTTTCTTCCCAGATAACGAGCAAGAAATTGATTGACAGGGCAGTGCCCTGTGCCCTGGACCAGCTGAGATGTCCCCAGTGGGGACGAGGTCCAGGTCCCCTGGGAGGACACGGACCTGCTGCCACCCCTCATCCCGGGTCCCCTCACCTTCCTCCCTCCCTGACCGTGTCTTTGGGGTGCCCTGGGGCTGCAAAGAGGCTGCATCTCTTTATCCCTGGCAAGCTCTGAAGGCTGGTGTGTCCCTCCCAGGGATGGGGTGTGTGGGATGGAGGATCTTCCCTGTCCATCCCCACGGGGGGCTGAGAACAACCAGCATCACCCCTTCCCCCAGGCACCCCCTGCGCCTCCTCCCTCGTGGCCACAGCTGAGCCAGCCACCTTCCAGGTGCCTTCCAGGGCACATTTAACTGCCCTTCCCAAGTCCAGAGGCCTTGAGAGCGCTGATGGGCTCAGCAAGGTCCCTGGGAATGACTGCTGGAGCCCTGGAGGCTCCGGGAAGATGGGTGGGACCCAGGGGTCCCCAGGCATGGTGCTCTTGGCCCCCCTGGAGGCACCACTCCAGGGGCGTGTGGGGATAATTATTTTTTCACTTTGCAACACTGTGGTTCCCACTGGACTTATATTTTTGCCTTAAATGCAAAATCCCATTGGGGTGGTGATCTCCTGCCTAGGACTTGGGGTTTTTTGGGGAAGGGCAGGCCTTGGGGGGCACCTGCTGGCCAGGTGAGGCCCTGCTGTCCTCCCTGTGGTGACAGAGCTGATGCTTTGGGGGCTGAAGCACTGGTTGGGCCAAACCTGGCCAGTGTGTGGGGTTGAGCACCCGTTTTTCCCATGAGATCATGGGGTTTTGCCCTCGTGCATGTCCTGGGGGTCCTCCTGTTGCTGCTGGGGGCGTGGGGGCACCCAAACTGCCGGGGTGAACGAGGTGGCGCGTCCCTGGTCCTGCTCCAGGGGTGGAGAAGTCCCCGATGGCTCTTCTGCTGGTTTTAGTCATTATTTAAAGTCCAGAATCTGAAGGGATTATTGTGCCTTGACAAATAAATTTGGGGTTGTTTTGGCCAATGCTTTCCGGGCTCATTGTGGTCTCTGGGATGCAGCTTTGGACATAAATAGTCTGAAGATTGGAATTCCCAGAGCAAAACCTTCATGTTCCCCTTTTAACCCCACCTGAGCTGCCCTCATCCATCCCCAAGCACGGGGAGCAAACGGCCAATGCCTGCCCTCATCCCTCTGCTTTATTCTCATCCCTCAAGCAGTGGAATAAAGAGGAAAATCCCGAAGGGATGCTGTCATCTTTCCGAGATGGCTCCAGAATTCAGGCTGGTTAATCCCAGCGCTGGGATGCAAGAGGGTTCTGACAGGGCCTGGTGGGGAAGGGACCTCCCTAAATCACCTGTGAGGGACTATTTTTAGTTGTCCTTCCCCGTCATGAAGCCAAGCTCTGCATTCCAATAGGAAAATATTCCTGAAGGCGAGACGAGGGAACGTGTGCTGATCTCAGCCTCTGATTAGGGAGAGGATGGATGGTGATTTCATTGAGGGGTTTGATCTACGGCCTGAATTAAGTGCCAGCACAGGTTTTAACGAGGAGCCAGGAGGTGCCATTAATATTATTTAGTGCCCAGCACTGGGCTGGGGGAATGAAGCCATTAACCACCCCTCGGGTAACTCGTCCTTGGCGGGCAGTGGGATGAGTTGTCCCCACGTCTGGGACATCGTTGAAGGTCCCGAGATGGTGCCACAGCATCCCTGGGGATGTCTGCTCCGGCTGGGAGCTTCCTGGGGCTTTTATTTGGGCAGATTTGAGGGGTTTTTTTGCAAAATGCAGCCTGGGCTATGCAGGGAAAGCAGCTCTTGAGGCTGGTGAGGGAGAAAATCATAATTAGCTGTGGAAGCCCAGGGAAAACATTCCTTAGGTGGCTCCAGGGTGATGAACCCTTCTGAAGTGTGAGCTGCTGTTCCTGGGAGGATGTGCTGTGCTTTGGCCTGGGATAAAGCACCCCAGAAGGAGCTCAGTTGTCCCTCTTGTCCCCAGGTGCCATCCTGCTTTTGGGGCTGTCCAGGTGATGGATTTTTTGGGGGAGGAAACCATCCATCCTCTTCTTAATCCTATGTGATGAGGCCCAGGCAGGGATGAGGCTGGACAGCCGTGGGTTTTTTTCCATTCCTGAAAGCCCCCAGATCCTTCTCCACCTGCTCCTGGCTAATGGTGAACCTGGCAGCTGGGAAGGTGGGATTTAAGGGATGCAGCATGTGAAGGACCTGGCAGTGAGAGCTGACAGCTCACTCGTGTTTGCTTCATCCCTCCCGGGGGCAGGCGAGGCTGTGAGTGCATCCAAATCCCCTGGATGGGTGAGGAACAACCCCAAAATCCCATTTGGCAGCTTATTTCGGGAAGCACCGGGGCGAGTCTCTCCCGGTGCCGGTTGATGGCAACTCCATTTGCCTCATCAATATTAAATAAAGTTTCCTGCTTTTTCTATTGACCTAATTCTGAAAAGAGGTGGGAATACAGATGCTGAGCCTTGTTGCTGCCTCCCTCTGAGGATTGCATGGGCTGGAGGATGGGATGGGATGGGATGAGAGGGGATGGATAATGCCCCTGCTGTCCCCTTGGATGGGGACGCAGAGCCACGACCCTGCAGGCAGGGACTCTCTGGATACCCCACCCTGGGGTAGGATGAGTGATCCCCCTGCCTTTCCCTCTTGTCCCCTTGGATGGGAACATGGATAGGGCCACATCCCTGCAGGCAGGGATGCTCTGGATGTCCTGTGTGGTGGGATGGATGGGATGGATAATTCCCCTGCCTGTCCCTGTTATCCCCTTGGATGGGGATGTGGAGGGGGTCATGTCCCTGCAGGCCACAGGGATGCTCTGGATCCCTGTGGGGTGGGTTGGACCCTGGAGCTGCCTGGCACCCCTGGGTGACTCACACTGCCCTGCACTGTGAGTCAGTTTTGTTTTCCAGAGATGAAGGATCTGCAAGAAGCACCATTTTCTACGTAGGCTTGTTCCCATGGGATGATGAGCAGGATCCATCTCCTACGCTGCCCCCAAATACCCAATTTTTGGCCTCAGAATTGCCGGGCCAGACCTGAATTCAGCTGGAAAGCTCAGAGCAACCTGGCTGAGCTGCTTTCTGGTTTTAAGGCCATTGCAAACAGAATATCTGAGTTTCCCAGAGAAAGCAGAGCACAGAAACAGCCCCAGGGCTGGATCTTCCTGCTGCTCTGCTGCTGAAGGCAAGGAGCGGAGCCAAAGGCAGTGGGAATCTTAAAATCCACTTTCTGCATCTGCTCGTAGCTTTTCTTGGGAGGCAACAACCCCAAAAGAGTTAAATCCATTTAAAAATGCAGGATTTGTTATGAACAGACAGTTTTTATTGTATTTCCCTTTTGTTTCCTCCCAGTGCAACAATTGGGATGGGGAAACCACCCAGCTCTGTGCCAGCTCTGCTCGGGGAATTTGCTTTCCATGGGCAAGTTGGAGCCAACACAAAGCCCTGGCACGCTGGAAAGCTCATTTTTTGTCAAAAATAAAAGGCCTTGAAAAACTCTCACTTGTGCCATGGATGCTGGTCCCACCCTTTTGATGGGGGACGAGGAGAGCCATGGTATTCCCGAGGGAGTTGGGACTCCCATGTGGAGTTGGCACATTCAGAGCCAGTTTCTCCCTCCTGGAACACCTTTTTCGGAGCTGGATCCCAAGCAGGTTATTCCCTGAAACCACGAAGCATCTGATCTCGCTAAGTCAGAGTTAACGGAGGGGTTGAGAGACATTTTAATTACAGCTTTGGCTTTCCCGCGTGATTTATCCCGGGCAACGCAACCAATTTATCCATCAGCACTTACCAGGGATCTGAGGCAGAAAGGAGGCGTGGGGGGTGTTTGTGGCGGTGGCTCAGGAGTCGTTTAAGAGAGATTGGAAATGAAACGGGGATGTTGCTTAAAAAACCCCTGCCTGGCATGAAGGACTTGTCTCCAGCCAGGAAAATTAATGAGCGATACCTTTTCTGAACTCCAGTTCTTCTCTTTTGCCAAGCAGGGTTCATTTCTCTTTGGGATGTGCTGGTGGGAATGAGGGAATTGGGGTGATGTTCCAGTGTCATTTTGTGATCAGGTGGCATTGCAATTTCCTTTTACCATGGCAAACCCCCTGGCAATGCTTTTCCAAGAAGGATCCGAGCTGGTGCCGCAGGAAGAGAGGCAAAGAGAGGCTGATGCTGTTTAATGATCCTTAGAGAAGCGTGTGATGTCTCAGGTGAGATGTTGCTTAAACAGTGCCTGAGAAGTATTAAATCCCCCTATTAATACAGTATTTAACACTCCAGTGGAAAAGCACCCTGGTAAATAAACAGAGGGGACAGAGGGAAAAAGTGCTGACAGGGCAGTTGTTTTCCGTGCCCGATGCAGAAATGTTTTCTCTCATCCCAGGTGGTGAAGTTGTGTGTGGTTGGAAGGGACCTTCAAGCTCATCCAGTTCCACTCCCTTGCCATGAGCAGGGACACCTTCCACTATCCCACATTGCTCCAAACCCCATCCAACCTGCCCTTGGATGCTTACAGTGATGGGGCAGCCACAGCTTCTCTGGCCAGCCTGTGCCAGGGCCTCTCCACCCTCACAGCCAAGGATTTTTTCCCAGTGTGGATCTAACCCTGCCCTCTGGCAGGGGGAAGCCATTCCCCCTTGTCCAAAGTCCCTCTCCAGGGACCGACGAGGGAATGTCCTTCATTCCCAGGGGAAGCCTGCAGCGGGAGGACTTTGCAGCTGGGAAGGACTGTTCCTCCAGAGCTATTAAATCCCGATTACAGTGATGGATGCGGCATCGCTGCGGCGCGAGCTGGGAGGTGGTGGATGGATGGGGGGTTTTTTGCTGCCTATCGATCTCTTCTGCACCCGAAGGAGAACAAAAGCTGTTTCTCACCCAATAGCTTCAGGATATTAAAGCCAGTGAATCTCCCATCCCTTTTTCATCCCAGGTGCCTGAATGTATTTCCCACTGTACCCCTCCCGGTGCAAACCCTTGGCAGGAGCTATTGCAGGGGGTGAGAAACCCACCTTTGAGCAGAGAAACAGCGTGAGACACAGGGCTGGGGCTGTACAGGGTGAGCTGCATTGCTCCCTTTGGGACAGGAGCAAAGGTATGTGGGATGCAGGGACCCATCTGTGTAGCCCTGGTTCTCCACAGAGATTGGTTTGCAGGAGGTTCAAATCCTGGACCTTCAGTGCCATGTCCTGCTGTCGGGATGGGTAATGGGGCAGCAGGGACGTCACCTCCCATCCTCCTGTATAACCTCAGCTGCTGTGGGCACATGAACATCACCTCCCACCCTCCTGGATACCCTCAGCTCCGGGAACTCCCCCGAGCGAGCTCAGCTTGCCTGGTAAAACACTCCAACCCAGCAGAGGGATGAGCTGGGTTTGGAGACAACCCACTCTTGCTGAATTAATAAAGAGGCCTTGAGCCGCCGGAGAGGTTTTTCTTGTCGCATCATTTATTCATCATTCATAAAAATATCAGGGGCAAGGCCGGGACATGGAGATCATGCCAGAAGAGGTTGGCATGTGTGTTTGTGTGTGTGTGGCATTATAAATGCTGCAGGGGCACGACAGCCTGTGCCTGATGCATGGGCCCGCAAGGGGATCCCACCAGGAATTTGGCTGCACCCCTGTATCTGGGTAGGAGCTTTGCTCATACATCTCATAGCTGTAATGCAGGGCAGGTTCCCCAATTCCAAACCCACCCCAAAGGTCCTGTCAGCCTGGGAGGAAGATGCTGCAGCCAATAAACCCCGTGTTTCCCTGGGCACTCATGTAAAGCACCATTAGAAACACACCAGGAACACAAACATTAAGGCTAAAATATCCCTCCCAGCTAGTTCATCCACGCTGTTGAGGAGTGGGTGTGCTCAGGGCATCCCCCCATGGCAAGGGGACCCCCCTTGCTGGGCCCTGCCCCCACAGCAAACTGCTCTGAGTGACCCCCACCCTCCACCCAGCTCGGAGGTGTAGAGCCATTAGTCATCCTACTGTACACACGAGCAGCTGTGCCAATTAGCATAATTAACACACGAGGGCCAATTAATCTCTTGATTATGCCTGCCATTCACTTATCAGCTGCTATTATGGGAAGATCGCCTTTTGTACCTCTGCTTTCTATGCAAATGAGCTGGTTATGATGCCTTCATTACTCCAAACACAATTACCCGGCGCAGATTCCTGTGAAATCGGGCACGGACAGATTGCAGATGCCACGGGCCACAGCCCAGGTGGGTTTTGCTGTTCTCCTCTCCATTTCTGAATGTGCCACCTCCAGGGGTGCTTCACCATGTGGATTCTGGGGAATTGCTGATGCTGATCATGTGGGGGAGACTGGGGGAGAAATGTTTGTGGGAGCCTTGCTGGGCCTTGGCCACCTTGGTCAAAATTGGCTCCATCTCACAGAGTGAGAAGGACACAGAGGTGCAAGGGACCTGTGGCCATTTGGCCACTGAGGTGGTGGTTGATGCCACCCCAAACAGGCAAGACCTGGGACAAACTGCTCAGGGGCAATTCCCAAGTGCAGGTCAAGGAAAATCACCCCCTGTGCCCTGAGAGGGAGGGATGGTCCCAGCTGGATCCCATTGTCCTGCTCCTCGCTGGGCGGGGTCCCGCTGGCAGCCCCCAGGTGTGCCCTGTCTGGGCTGGGCTGGGCTGCTGGGAGTGCTGGTATAAAAGGGTCCTGGGCAGCACCTCCTCCATGAGCTGCTTTTTCTGGAGTCAAGATGGGGCCTGCAGGCAGCCTGGGTGTTGCTCTGTTCTGCTGGGTGCTGGCTGAAGCAGCATCCAACAGCCCCTGGGGGTTCCCTCAGAGGGGCTCGGGGGTCCTGAGGGTCTGGGGTGACTCCTCCTGGAGCCGGCCCCATGTGCCTTCCTTCTCCCAGCCCTGGGCATGGGTGGATGTGTCCCAGCTCCAGTCCATGGCCCCGCTGCACCCCGTGGCCGTGCAGTGTCAGGAGGCACAGCTGGTGGTCACAGTGCACAGGGACCTCTTTGGCACCGGGCGCCTGGTCAGGGCTGCGGATCTGAGCCTGGGGTCAGCCTCCTGCCTGCCCCTGCCCCAGAATCCTGCTGAGAGCACTGTGACTTTTGTGGCTGGGCTACATGAGTGTGGCAGTACCCTGCAGGTGAGGGGGGGTGCTGGGGTGAGGTGCTGCTGAGTAGGGATGGACCTTCTCTGGGCTCTGAGCAGCACTGGGTGGGTAAATGGGAAGTGCTGTGGAGAGCAATGTGCTGCCTGATTCACCCCTGAGAAGCTCTTGGTCCTGGAAGTGGCCTGGTAAAGGGTTTGGGGTGAAGAGAGGCTGATTTGGTCGCAGCAGTGAGGGGTGGTTGTGGCCATGACAAAGGTAGTTTTCAGAGTATGGGTGCCATCCTCAAGCCCACACCCAACAGCAAGAGAGACTTGTAGTGTTTGTGACTTGGACTCAACTGGGTGCATGAACACATGGGAGAGTGGGTGCTTGGAGTTCTGAAGTCCTCAAGGCTCCTTGACCTCCTTCAAGGCTGGCTCCTTGTTGGAATGCCAATACAAAGCCTCATGGTGTCCTATAGGCACTGAATTTGGGGATGTGGAGCACAGTCTGTGCCTTTACAGCTGTGGCCTGTGTGTTCTGGCAGTCAGTGCTGGGTCTGTGGTGGTGCTGAGTTTATGGAAAATAGTTTGTTTTCCTGTCTTCTCATCTCTCTCAAATCTTCCTTCCAGATGACCCCAGACTCCCTGATCTACAAAACAAGCTTGTCCTACAAACCTACTCCTTCTGGCAACCTGGTCATTGTAAGGACCAACCCGGTGGTGGTTCCTATCGAGTGTCACTATCCCAGGTGAGTGTGGGGGCTGTGCCTCTGCCCCCATGGACCTCAGGTGATGGTGGCATGGCTGTTAATGCAGATCTCCCCCGTTCAGGAGGAGCAATGTGAGCAGCAGTGCTGTCCGGCCCACGTGGGTTCCCTTCCGCTCCACGCTGTCGGTTGAGGAGAGGCTGATGTTCTCCCTGCGCCTCATGGATGGTGGGTGCAGGCCTGCCAGCCCCATTTCCTCATCCTCTCTGCTCTTGCTCACATGCCAAGAGCCCAAACAGGGCTATAATCTGGGCTGAAGTGAAGCCCACACTGCTGCACAGTTGAGAGGTCCCTGTGCTGGGGAGGGCAATGTGCTGCTCTCCCGAGTGACCCGTGCCCTTGGATCTCCCTTCCAGATGACTGGAGTGCAGAGAGGCTCTCCAACGGCTTCCAGCTGGGGGAGAGCCTGCACCTCCAGGCTGACGTGGCTTCTGAGGGCCATGTCCCTCTGAGGCTCTTCGTGGACGACTGTGTTGCCACTCTGAGCCCCGACAGGAATTCCTCCCCCCGATACGCCTTCATCGACCTCAGCGGGTAAGGGGGGCCGTGTTCAGGGTGGTACTGCTGAGCTGGCTGGCGTGTCCCTGACTCCTGACCCTTGCCCAGGTGCTTGGTGGATGGGAGAGCAGATGACACCACTTCAGCCTTCATCTCCCCGAGGCCGAGGCAGGAAACGCTGCAGTTTGTGGTCGACGCGTTCAAGTTTGCAGGAGATGACAGGAACCTGGTGAGACGTTGTGCCAACCCCTCCTCCCCGGGGTGTTTCAGATGTGCTACTCTGCTTGTATAAAAAAAAATTAAAAAAAAATCAGCATCCAAGGCTAACTAGTTTTAATTTCCCTTCCAGATCTACATCACTTGCCACCTGAGGGTCTCCCCAGCTGACCAAGCCCCAGATCCATGGAACAAAGCCTGTTCCTTCAACAAAGCCAGCAGCCTGTGAGTAGCTGGTGCTCGTAGGGAGGGAACCAGCCTGGAGGAGAGGCTTTACAGATAATTCTGTTTCAGTTGGGCACCTGTGGAGGGTACTGGAGACATCTGCAGCTGCTGTGAGACCGGCAACTGCCAGTTGCATGGAGGATACTCCCGGAGAACCAACCCTCCTGCCAGATGGCCAGGGAGGCGCTTGAGGAGAGATGTCCCTTCTGAGCAAGGTAGGGCTGTGTCTAAAATGTGCCCCCAGGGCTGGGTGACCCTCTAGGCTGGGACAGCCAACATGCTGTAACATCTTTAGTTCCAGGAAAACCCAGCTCTTCTCCAGAGTCCTTCAGCAAGTACTTTCAAACTGAAAGAGGGAGAATTTGGGTTGGATACAGGGAAGTTGTTGGCTGGGAGGGTGGTGAGACCCTGGCATAGGCTGGCCAGAGAAGCTGTGGCTGCTCCATCCCTGGAAGTGTTGGAGACCAGGTTGGACGGAGCTTGGAGCAACCTGGGATAGTGGAAGGTGTCCCTGCCTGTGGTGGGGGGGAAATGAGGTGGGCTTAAAGGTCCCTTCCAGCCCAGGCCACTCTGGAATTGTATGACTTTATTCTAAGTAACTGTGTCTATGTCCTTATGTTTAAAAGGAAAGCTGCTCTTGCAGGGTCCATTGTTCTGTTGCTCCTAAAATCCAGAGTGAGCAGGAATTACCTCCCCTGTGAACTTGCTTGTTTGTTTTTTTAGGTGGTCCCTCAAGGGTGACAGAAGCTGAAGTCTCAGTTGGGCCACTGTTAATCCTTGACTCAGCTCAGGGATTATGGAGTTCCTCTGGAGGTTTTGGACCAGCAGGGAAGACCCCACAGGGTATGTGTGTGGGGTTTTTTTGTTTGATTGTCAATCAGGTCTCTACTGAAGGTGACTCCAGGTTCTAGTCATGAATCCCCCATGATTTCACACCTGGAGAGACTTTCTAGTATAACCACCAAGAGACAGTTTGGGGAACTCCTTCCCAGAGCTGCCAGCAAATTCATCCACTGGCAGATGATGGGAAGCCATTTGATGTGTAGTAAGTGTCTCTTGTCTCCCCCAGGTGCTGCTGGAGGACTTCCTGTGGTGGTCCAAGTTGCTGTGCTCACAGCAGCCACTCTGCTGAGCCTCACAGCTCTGGGACTGTTTCTCGTGTGCAGGAAGTGTCCCTGCCCTCCTGGGATGTCATTGTAACCTCCATCCCTAATAAAAGGAAACATTTCTGCCCTCTCCTTGTGTGAAACACTTCTGTCCCTCCTCAGTGGAAAGAGGGGGGTGCCAGGCAGCCTTTGGTGTGCTTGGATGTGACTCTCCAAACGTGGAGGCTCCCTGGATGTTGTGTCCTTGGCAAAGAAACCTGAACACTGGCTGCAAACAAGGTATGGCTCCTGTTTTCAGGTGGATGAGGGAAGAATTGCTGGTGCTTAGAGGTGCTGAATGCTTTCCTGACTTCAGAAGTCCTATTTGCTCCTCCTTAGCAGCGGTGTTGCTGGAGGGTGTGAGAACAGGCTTGTTGGTGTTAGTGCCTCCTCATCCAGGCTGCAACCTCTCCTGAAGGACACAGTGGCAGTTCTAACTCTGGGCTGAGTATGGCTTCTGCTGCTGGGAGAACTGGGAAAAAAACTGGTGTTGGGGACGGGAAAAGGCTCAAGATGCTCCTGTTTAGTGTGGCCTCAGCTGTAGGGAGAGCAGAGAGCAGTGACTAGATGGGAAGGTGGAAATGGGGACACTATAAGAAAAAAAGGGACAGATAGGGAAAGCTACTGGTCCACCAGCTCTAAATTGTGTTTTTTGTTTTTTTTTTTTTTTAAATATAAAGGAGGGGAAGCCCTCAGCTGGTAGATTTGCCTGGATTATCATCACCTCTCCTTGTAGCACCCTTGGGGCCTCTTCCTGCTGTGCTAGTGGAGCTGAGCTATAGGGCACGGGAGTCCTCATTGCACTGAAATTGAGGCAACATGCACCAGACAGGCCTTAAAGCTGTGTTAAATTGCTCTGTGCTCTTTGGCTTCCCCTCCCAAACAGCACAGGCTTGTCCCAAAATCTTGGCTTAGGCCGCTGAAAGCATCTTCTCTGGTGGAGTTCAAGCTGGGTGTGAGCTCTTGGTGTCTCAGCTCCTGATGTGGTGAGTCAAACAGCACCTGCACTCCTCAAAGCTTGAGGAACACGGATATTTCTCAAGTGTTTGTGTCCCTGTATCCAGTTCCAGCTGGAGGCTGCAGGAGTTTGTTATCCTATAGCTGGAGGACTGTGTGCTTTGGGGTGCTGCCTGGTTTGAAGATCAGGAATCTGCACTGGGGCAATTAATGCCCTGGTTTATGTGGTGTGGGACCCTGTGCTCTGTGGAGAGCACAGTGAGGGTATTGGGCTCCTTGAGGCACAAATTTGCCTTGATATGGGAGCTGATGGCCCTTCCAGGGAGGATCCTCAAACCTGTTGACTCCCCTCCATCCTTCTGGTCTGATTGACCACCTGGCTTGTTCTCACTTTCCATATCCTGGGAGAATCCAAACACCTGATGCTTGTAACAGCCAGTTCTGAGCTGAGGAAACTGCTCCTGGCCCTGGATAAGGAATAAAAAGAGCAAGATTGATTCAGATGTTTGCTCCTTTGCTTATGCCTTCTGAAGGCTGCTGCTGTTAAAGGCATTCCTTAAATTGGGTGGCTGAAGGCTGGAAGCAGCTCTTCTGCCCTTGGGCTGGACTCTGATGATGCTCTGTGTCCCTACAGTGTATTCCAAGAAACCCTGAGGGCAGCCACAGCTCTCCAAAGGAGCCTCTCCAGTGCTGGGAAAGCAGCTTGGTGCCTGTGCTCCATAGGCTTGGGAGGGTGGGGAGCAGGGACTGCCTCCCCAGACAAGCTGGGATGGAAAGCCCAGGGATGATGTGCCTCAGGCAAATGTTTCCTGGTTCTGTTTTCATTGAATTAAGCAGCTGAGCTGAAATAATCAACTGGAAAAGTGAGGCAGCTATGTAAGGTTTTTTCTTTGGCTGGAATCTTCCCTGATCAGGCTCTCAACCTTCATGTTTTATGCACAAGCTCCTTCCTGGAGGAGCTACAGAAGATTTAAAACCTCCTTTTTTTTTCTTAATTTTTACCTTGACAGGATGACATGTGCTGAGTGTGTGGCCAGGCTGTGATGTTGCCCTGCCAAAAGGGTGGTGGTGCTCTTCCCAAGGGCATGGAGGCACAACTGTGTCCTTGGAGTGGGAAATGGGGAAGAAATCTGGCAGGGTAGGGGGAGTTATGGCACAGAAATCCTCTTTCGAGGCCCATCTCAAGCAGGAAGAACTTGTCCTTCCCTTCTGCCAACCCTCATTTTACCCCTGAGAAGAAGCTCCTTGATGTCTTGGGGATCCAATTCCTGCCCCAAATATCTTCTGGAGCTCACCCTGCTCCTTCAGCTGCACTTTGATCCCAGCTCAGGGCCTTCAGCCATGCTTTCCTGCCACAGGTGTCCCTGATCAGCAGCTCCCAGAGTCCTGTGAACACATAGGAAGCTCATTAAAATAAAGAAATATTCCCTTTGCTGGAAAAAAAAAAAAAACAACCAGGAAAAATAACTTCTGGTGTTATTAAAACTTCTGTGTTTTCTCTTTAAAGCTCTGGAGTTTGGGAGAAGGGACCTGTGAGAGAGGCTTTTTCCATTGTTGATGTCTTTTTGTAAGCTGTTTATTGTAAATAATTTCTGTTTTCCCCGTGAATACCCGGCGAAGAAGCCAAAAAGGAAAATTTCTGGTACCTCTCATGAGTATTTATTCCCATCTGAGAGACAAATGTGTTTCCCCAAGGAACTGAGCTTAATTCACTTCTGCTTTTGCTGCCAGAAAAAAAAAATTGTGCTGCAGTGTAAATGGAGATGAAGGAGCAAAATCCATTTGAAAACACCGCCGGTAAATTGAAGGTTTGCCGTATTTGCCGAGGTAATTTAGAGCAATTCCCCGCTAACGAATTAATGCACCACTTCTTGTTCATTATGGTTTTCCTAATTTAATTGGAGCTCTAAGTGTGAGCTTCATTACCAGCAAATATTAATGTAATAAAGCAGGTTTTGGTGGAGTCCATCATTCCCAGCCAGCTTGGTACTCGGGGGGCCGTGCTGGAGAAGGGCTGGGAGGAGGAAGAGGAAGGGCAGGGATGCTGCTTTATGGGTGCCACATCCAGGGGCCAGGGGGTTGCCCAATCCTTGGCAGAATAAAGTCCATTTTCCTGCAGCCTTGCAGGGAAGAAACCCACTAAATCCCTAATCCGCCTCATGGACGGACTGAGGGGAGCAACTCCATCCCAGCACAGCCCTGGACTGGCTTTTTAATAACCCTGTTGTAGGAAAAGTAAAGAAGAGGAAAGCAGAGCACAGGTGACATGAGTTTCTGCAGGCTGGGGCCCAGGAGGGACAGGGCCACTCTGCTCAGTCGTGTTCTTGGATGCAAATGGTTCCATGCATAATTCAAACTCCGTGTTGCTCATCCTGAGTAATCCCTGCTCCGGCTAAGAGGGATGGGGAGGGAGAGACTTCTATTTTCGAGCCTTTATTGTTGTTGTTTTCTCCCCAAAGTGTTTCCTAAGTGCTGGGTAAACAGATTTTCCTACGCTGCATCAGGTACCCGCTGGAGCACCAAGAGCTGGGCATTGTCCAGCACCCCCGAGGGCACCATGGATGTTATCCCAGTAGTGAACATGGATGTCCCAGTGGTGACCATGGGTGTCGGATACTGGAGGATGTCCCGGAGGTGACCATGGGTGTTGGATATTGGAGGATGTCCCAGAGGTAACCATGAATGTTGGATATTGGAGGATGCCACAAAAGCAACCATGAATGTTGGATGATGTCCCAGAGGTGACCTGTAGCTGATACCCCAGTAGTGACTGTGGATGTTGTCCCAGAGGTGACCACAGATGATATCCTGGAGCTGAACCACATCCCAGGCACTGCATGGATCAGCCAGTGGGGGGATAATTTTATAATCCATCGTTTGAGTCTGCAGGTGCTGGCTGTGAAAAGACCTGTTTTAGCACAAAGCTGAGCTGGGGGGTGTTCCCACAACTCCAGGTATGAGGTTATGAGGTCCTAAACCCCATCCTGACACCTCCTGGGACTCTGGGCTCAGCTTTCCATGACCATGTTGGGTCCCACCTGGCTCAGGTGGCCCTGAGGACACAGCTCTGCTCCCTCCAAGGCCAAGCCCCCCCAAACCCAGCCCTGTTGCTCCTTATTATGGGCTGGCACTGATGCCTTTGATTTTTCTCGGTTTGGTGTTAGTTTGTTGGTTTTTTTTTTCCTTTCTAAGAGCCCCAACGTTTTAATTATTTATTTGGAGCGTGATTAATGTTTTGTCTGACGCTGTTCTGCCAGGGGAGCCCCGGTACATTTTGGTTTAGTGAGATCTAATTAAGAAGTCCCATCAAGCATGTCATCCCTTGTCTTACAAGTACCTCCAGGGCTACTCCGTGTTCCGGCAGGCTCAGCTGGATCCGATGGCTCCAGGGGGCCTGCAGCTCTTCCAGAGGGGGCTTCACCCCAAAAACTGGGGGTGCTCCAGCCAAGCATTCTCCTGGCGTCAAGGCAAGACCCAGATTGCTGCTGCCTCCAGGGTATGGAGGTAAAAAAGCATTTTTGGTCTCAAATTTGCCCTTTCTGGCTGTCTTTTGAGGGAATGCTCCTCCTGAGAGCACCAGGCTGGAGCTGCCCTGTCCCTATCAGGGATGAACAGTGGGGTGATGGGACACGGGGCCACCAAGGCACGGCTCTGAAGGGATGGCGAGGAGGAGGCAGTCCCTGCGTGGGCCACTCATGAACATGTGTGTCCATGTGTTCCCACTGCCACCCAGTGGTGGGAGAGCACCCAGCCACCACCCGGAGAAGTGCATTTTATAGGGTGAGATACCAGAACGGATAAATATCCATTTATGAGTGTAGCAAGGGCTGTATCCGGGTACCGGAGGGTTGAGCTTCAGGAGCAGTGGCCACTGGAGAAGCAGGTTTTGCAGGGCTGGAGGTGGTGGTGGAGCTGCCAGCTCTGCTCAGGAGGGCACTTGGAGCCCCTCACCCCCGACTTTGGCCTCCCACCACCCTGGTGACCTTAAATGGCCCTGGCAACATCCCCAAGGACCCACACCTTACCTGTGACCTGAGGAGCCCATATAAGCTCAGCCTGGGGCTATTCAGCAGGATGCTGCTCTCCAGCCATCCCCACTGACCACAGCCTTATTCCCACCTTATTTCCTGATGCTCTGGGCTCCCTGTTGACATCACAGCCTCCTCTTTCTCCCTTGCTGGGGTGGGATGAGGTCTCCTGCCCCATGCTGGGTATCCAGCCCAGCTGCCCACCCCCTGCTAGAGCAGGAATTTTCCTTCAGGTGTCCGGCCAACACCACTCCACCCTTGGCTTATCAGCCCTGGAGAAGGTTGGAATCCACCGCTCTATCCATGGGAATCCACGGAGAGACCGGCAGCCTCCTGCGGCGCAGAGGCCTCCAGCAAGCTGTGAAATTACAGGCTGGCAAGTGCCAGCACAAACGAGGATTAATTAGTGTGCCATGGCCACGAGCACCCGCTTCAGGCCCTTGTCTGGCCAGGCTCAGCTTATCCATCTCCATCCCGCCTGGCTGGCAGAGCCTGGAGAGGAGTGTGAGCAGGGGAGCTGCTCTGCCTGGAATTTCGGTGCCAAATGGCACTGGGGTGAACTCAAAATCCATCAACATCCTTGACCATGGCTTGGAGGGTGCCCCTGACCCCCCCTTACTCCTCCAAGGCTGCCCTGGGCTGGGGGTGAGGCAGGATGAAGGGATGCAGGATGCTGGGGTGACACCCCAGGGAGGAGTGCTGGGCACGTTTTGGGGTGCTGTGAGCAGTGTGGGTGCACTCTGCTCCTGCCTCCTCCACAGCCAGCCTTTCCTTGAGAGGAGATAACAGCTGCCAGTGTCTTATCTGGCTCTGGGGCTGGAGACAAGCAGAAGGAGGGAGGATGTGAGTAAAATCCAACTGGGAAGATGCAGCTGAGCTGCCCTGGTCTACGGGGAGGGCAGCTTTGTGGGAGGATGCTCCTTTTCTCCCCAGGGAGCTGATCAACCTGGCCTGAAGGGTGGAGATGAGGATGGAAGAGCCTTCACCATCCACTCCCAAGGCACAAGATGGATTTAGCTCCCAAAAGCTGGAAAAGCCAGGATGAAGGAGCGCTCCTGTTAAAGCAGCATCCTAAGATGTGGTAATTCAGCTGTGGAACAGCCAGGAACAAACAAGACAAGATGCTGTACAGCAGCAGAGGTAGGAGTATCACCTCTCCCTTTGGAAATAAAACATTCCTCTTCCAGCTGCAACCAGAGCTCAGCTCCAAGTCGTGCAGGGAAGGGGCAGCTAAAACCCAGGGATGCTTTTAGCTGCTGCTGAGCTCCAAGGGCTGGCTGTAGCCTGGTTAGTGTGAAATAAAGCCCATCTCTGCCGGGGGAGAGGTTATCTCAGTCCCCTGAGAGCAGATCATCGTGGAATTGAGGAAAAAAGACGTGTCTGTGTATGGGGTCAGCTTGGGTTTTGGCTTCCCAGGGCTGAGGGTGGCAACCCATGGGTGTAGTTGGGGTCCTGGGTGCATCCCATCCCCTCCCAAAGCCTGACCCTGAGCCAGATCTCTTCCTTAGGCTGGAAAACATCCCGTTATCCACTTTGATAGCTGCCTTTCATGTCAGCGAGCTTAGAAGTGAAATCTCCAGGCACTCGAGGTCTATTTTGAGCCCTCACCCGAGCGAGATTTGTGAGACGGCTTCTTCTGTGGGAGCAACTTTCCAGCTGGATCTCGGGAGCCGGAGGGATTGGGTGAGCTCAGAGGAGTTCCTTCAAAACACAACCCCCAGTGGAGCCCCTCGTAATTCAGGTCAACTTGAACAGGAGCTGTGGGGAGGGTCAGAGCTGGCTGCCAAGCTGGAATTCTGCTTAAAGCCCATCAAAGCCTGGCTCTGGCCAGAACAGACACCGAGCATCCTTCCCGGCCAAAAACCAGCAGGATGCATGGCAGAGGGATCTGCTGACCTGGATCACTGGCCAGACCGTGTCCTCATTTGCTGATGGTTCCCAAACAGGTTTTGGGGTTGGGGGTGGAGGGCAGGGACATTGCTGGGATGCTGTGGGGAGCAGGCTCATTGATGCATTAATATATAGTGTTAAGGGAAAGAGTAGGTGTTTTCCCAGTCCAATTCCACTCCATCCCCATCACTTGCAGCCACAGACCAAGCCCGACGAGCTGGATCTTGTCCCTGCAAGAACCAAGTCTGTTAATTCAACATCATTAATAATTAAGTTGGTGGTGCAGCGAATAACATCATTAATAACTTCGTTACTGGTCTAACAAAGCCATTTTTACTACTTTGCCTGTTTTCTCCTTATCTGTGTTTATAACCATTCCCACCATGTTGAGTTTTTCCCTAAAGAACCCCAAACCAGCAGTTTTTCCTGCTAAATAACGACAGCCAAACCCCTCTGGGTGTGCAGAGAAGCAGCAAAGACATTGCCTGTGGTCACCTCTATGCCAGTGAGGGTTTTATTACCCACACTCCAAGCAAAGGGGAGCAGATGGATTTCCCCCTCTCCGTTTACCCCAGTTTTATGGAAGTTTTCCATCCATGCACCTGAAGGTTAATACAGCACTTACAGCTGGTGTCACTTGGATTTATCAGAGAGCAAGAAATAAAGCTGGCACAGCTATAAATTCGTTCCTAATAAAAGCATGGAGGATGGAGCTGTTCCCCTTGTCCACATGGCCCCAGCTGCATCCACTGGTTTTACATCCTTGGCTCCAAGGTGAGTGGTCCCCAGGCCGTGCCTCAGTTCCCCCTTTGGCAGCTCCTTTCAGAGCTGCAGGTGATGCAGGTGCTCCCAAATCCGGAGCAGCTGAAAAGCATCTCCTTGTGCAGCTCCAGCTGCTCCAAATTTTTTCCTTTTGCTCTTCCTGACACCCTTTGGGAGGAGTTATTGAACAACAAAGCTACGTGTGCTAATTGTAGTTTTACAGAGGGTCAGGCCGTAAAAAGCTCTTAAAAATAAATGAGTAACCAGCTGTTGACATGCAGAGGGATGGAGGGAGTTGTCCCATCCCATGTGTCCCTGGGATGGTGTTGCCACTCTTTGGATGGGGGATGGAGACATCCTGTCCTTTGTTATGAAAAAACAGAGGCTGATGCTCCCCGTGGTATCCCAGCCCATGGATTAGGGAGAGATGTATATAGTCCCATCTACAGGGCTCTTCTTCCCTTTCCCAGTTTTGCCCAGGGTTGGGATGCCCCCATGGGGGAGCTGGACGGATGCTCCCATGTGATGGGAACACACACTGATCCCCCAGGCAATGCCATGTCCCTAAAAACTAAAACATAAATGCAATTCAACATAATTTGGGTGACAGCCTCTTCTCCTGCTACAGTCTGGGTCGAATTCAGAGTGTTGTGGTCACCACTGCTTCCCCTGTGATGGGTGTTCCACACATCCCTCACCCTGGCAGCGGCGCTGGGTGCCAGCGAGGGTCCTGGCTCTGGAATGACACTTGAGAAAGGCTTGAAATGGAGCATCTCTGACCTGGATTAAAAATAAGGAATTGAGGTGGTGTTTTTTTGCTGCCAGGCTTGGAAAAACCATGTCATGCCAGGGATGCTTGAGGACTGGCAGTGCAAATGCATCCCTGCAGGAGCAAGAGCCAATGGAGAGGGCACGGGGGCTTTGTCCCCAGGACCAGGTGCTTTGGGTGCTGAAGGCTTTGGCAGAACCTGGAAGCTGAAAGAAAGATGCCAGGGGTAGATCTGGAGCACCAGATTCCTTCATCTGTCAGGGAAAATCCCAGCTATTTCTCCCCCCACAAACCAGGGCTTCTGAAATGGAAAACCAGAATTAGGTACATAAAGAAAAGCTGGAGACACTTTCCACATCATTTTAAGATGGTTGCAAGGCTTGGAGGCCGCTAATATTTCCCCTGGACCTGGTGTAAAGGTTTGGAAATCAGCAGGGGAGCAGTTCCCTAGCCCAGCTCCTCATCACTGGTGTTTCTTGCCCTCTGCAATCCCCTCACAATCCCCCTTGGAGGTGGGAGTGATATCCTGGTGACACCCCCCAGTCCACTCAGACACTGGATGTGACAAATCAGGTCACACCGACTCTTCTTAAGCCAAACAGGGATAGAATGTCCCAGGGAGGGCAAATGTCCCATCCCTGGTCCAGCCACCCCCCTCCAGCACCCCCATGTCCCCATCCACCCCCATCCACAACCTCGGATACACTGGCTCTCCCCTTCGTAGAACCCTCCCTCTCTTGGCACATATATACATATATTATATATATGTTATGGTTGTTATTTCTCCACGATGGACGGTTTATTGATCTGAAACTTCTGTTCATAAAAAAAAAAACAAACCAAAAAAACCCAAAAAAACCCCAATTTAAAATTCCCTGAGCCTGGAAAATGACGGGTAGGTAGTTGGGACATTGGGACATTCATCTTCTTTGCCACCTTTTCATGTCGATTTTATTATTAGTATTGATTTATTTAAATATATATTTATATATATATATATATATATATTTTTCTGTCCCTTCCCAGGAGTCCCTCCCCCCCACCCCCATCCACCCACCCTCCCCAAATCCGTGCGGCGGATCCGGCGCGTCAGTTTTTGTTTTTAATCCTCTGCTTGGCCGGGATATAAGGCAGCACCGTCTGGGTGCTTTTGTCGGCCACGGTCTGGGTGCTGCTGTTCCTCATCAGCCGCCGGCCCGGGGCCGCGCCGCCGCCGGCGTTCGGGTGCTTCGAGGGCCCCCCCGGCACCTTCCTGCCGGGCTCCTCGGGCCCCTCGTCCCCCGGGGACGCCGTGCTGTCACCGTCCCGGTCATCGTCGCAGCACAGCGCATGGTACAGCACCTTGTCGCTGAAGCGGACCCGCTCCCGGGTGCCGGCCGGGCGGGGCTGCGGCAGCTTCAGGCTGGATGTCGTGCCGAAGGCTTCCTCGCTGGACGAATCCGGGGTGCCCCCGCCCCGGGGCCCGTTGGGGATGGGCAGCCCCCCGTTCATCAGCCGGTAGTCGGGCTGGCGAGCGGGCGGGGGCTGCGGCTGCGGCCGGGGGGGCTCGGGGCCGTCGCCCGGGTCGGAGGGGGTGGAAGCATCCAGGAAGGAGCAGAATTCCCAGCTGTCGGAGAGGATGTCGGAGGCGGCGAAATCGAGGGGTCCCAGCTCGAAGGTGCCTCCGCCCTTGTCGCTGCTGGAGGTGCTGCTGGCCGTCGCCGTCGTCCAGTCGTCCGGCTCCAGGTCGAACTCGAAGTCGGACGTCAGGCGGTCGATCTGGCTCACCACCTGCGGACAGACGGACGGACGCACGGACAGAGAGGAGCCGCTGGGAGGGACCCTCCCGTTTCTGCTCCGTAATTACACCACACCCCTAAGTCTCTGCTGTTTGCCCTGGCACCACCGGTGTGATGAGCTGGGAGGTCTCAGCTCGACTGGAGCCTCCTGGCAGGGACTGAAGCCCACCCGGTGGCAAAGCACCCAAACCCCCAAGCCTTGTGACAGGATGGGCCTTCCCCAGGGTCTGCCCTGTCCCCTGGGATGACTCCCACCCCAAATCCTCGGGCACGTGGTGTCCTTTGGTCCCTCTCACTAGACCACAAGGAGCCAACAGTGACCATCACTTCCTCCCTCTGGAGAAGGGAGCTCTGTGAGTGGGGAAGCCAAGGCAGGCGGTGGATGATGGTCCAAGGTCCTGGATGGATCCCAATCCTTCATTTCTTTCACAGTGTTGAGTATATCAAGCCCTGTGGTGGCTTGGGGATGGGGTCACGGCCCCACCATGCCACTGGGGACAGATCCCGTGTGAGGCGTGACTAAATCAAGCCTTAAAATATTAAAAATAATAGATGCAATGTCCTAAGGGAGGTTCAAGCCATGGGCAGGGCTGGAAGGGGAAGGAAGGGAGGAATGACCTCCTTCCTCCTACAGCTCCCATGGATCATGGTCTCCCACCTAATGACCTTGCCGAGGTTTTGGATGCAACAGATTCATCACCCACCTTCAAGTCTTTAATCCTGCCCAACTCAGGGGCTGCCCAGCACTGACCACAGCACTTATCCTGCCCAGGAGACCCCAATCCCACCCAGCATCCAGATGGAACCGTGTCTATCCACAGTATTTCTTGGCTGGTGTCTCTGCGTGTGTGTGTGGGCGTGTGGGGCTCTGTTTCATGGGGGAGGCAGAGCACGACGTGGAAACCCAGCTCCGTGGCACTGGGAAGCGTGTATTTTTGGCAGTTTTGCTGGCTCGCCTCCCCCCTCTCTGGGGGAGCTGGCAGAGGGCCTGGCTGGTCCCTGTGCTGCCAAGCAGGAGGTGGGCAGCGGCAGACAAGGGGGGCCAGGGGGAACCCCTCCATACTCCTGGTACCTGTTTGTGACCCATGTGATGCAATCTGTGCTCCTTCCATCCCCATCTCAGGCACCCGTGGGCATCGGTGCCCCCTGCACCCCAGGGCTGTGTCCCTTCTGGATGCCCATCCCACTACAGAGCATCTGGAAGCACAAATTTGCTCAGCTTCTTCCAGGTGGTTTCTTCACGCAGTAATGTTGTTTTTCATTACTGCTGTTCCCTCCCCATCTTTTTCCTTCCACTGCCCTTCCACCTGTCCTTTCCTGGTGGAAACCAGCCACAAATCTCCCAAAATAAGGGAAGGAAGGTAAATCAGTGGGCAGTGTCTTGCCAGACACCTTTCCTTTCCTTCTCCTCACTCCACCAAAAAGCCCTGACCTATCTCCACCAGTCCCACGGTTCATCACTGGGGGTTGGAGCCTCCCATCCACCAAGATTAATTAATCATGGCACATCTCTCCATCATTTTTATGCTGCTGTATCCCATAACTCCATGTTCTTTGAGCATTTTTGCTGTGAGGAACTGAGTTCTTGGGCTCAGACACCCCATCCCATCTGAGGGCAGGCACCCCAAACCTGCTGTCACGGGGCCGGGTTGCCCTCGGTCTCTGCATCCCTCTGCCAGATGCTGACGTGCAGAGGTTTGGGACAGCTCCATAAATCCCTGGAAATGCACCATAAAGCATGGCTCAGCAGGGCAGGCTCCTCACAGAGCCCCCGTGGTGGGTGAGGATGCGTGGGCAGAGTTAAGGGTAATTTAATATGTCTGGGCAACTGAAACGGGGAGCCCGGGGGGACGATTACTCTGCCAGCAGCCGGAGTGGCTCCGTTACATTCTGCTGACCTAATTTTAATCAAATTCCCATATTTGAGCTCCAAATTTCGCTCGTTCCACAGCCCTGCCCATGCAGCTTTCCTGCTCTGCCCAGCTCCCGAGGATTTGGCACCAAGGATGGGGAACTCGAGCCTCCCCAGGTGAGTCCAGGCGTGGGCACACAGCATCCCCTCTTGTGAATCAGTCACCGGCCCCCACGGGACAGCTTCAGGCTCTGGCCACAGGTAGGACCATTTCTGGGGACACCTGAGGCTCTGTGACAGCCCGGAGAAGAGCATCTCTGGAGGACAAAGTGGTGCCACCTCCACGGGGGCACAACCCTAAGGGGCACAGGGTGGGTTTGGGTGAGGGTGGTGGGGCTGGATGTGTGTGTGTGTGTGTTTGCTGCCTGCTGTGAACATGGGGCTGGGAAAATGAGGAGACCTGGGAATGGGGAGACCCTTTCTGGGGTGGGATGAGCTGATGTGAGCAGGAGAAGGGAGACTGAATGGCTGGGGTTGCTGCCTGGGAGTGGGTTGGCCACGCTGGCGATAAAAGATGCCAAAAAACATCTTTCCATGGAAAAGGGGGTGGTTAGGAAATGGGAGGAGGGGGTGGGAGAGAGTAGTGCACCCACCATCAGACCTGAGCACGTGGTCTAATATGCTGCAGATGGGCACTGATACACCTTAACAACCCTGATCAGCCCCTCCTTGGACCCATATAAGACCAGTTTGGGGATAAAACCTCTTTTCTGAGCTGTGCTGGAGTAGAACCTGTCCCCAGCCCCATGTGGTGGCCCCACAGCTGGGTTCTCTCCTGGATGGACCTCCTGAAGCCCATCCCATGTCCTGCTTGTGGGATGCAC
The DNA here is from genome assembly GCF_036250125.1 of Pseudopipra pipra. Lineage (NCBI taxonomy): Eukaryota > Metazoa > Chordata > Aves > Passeriformes > Pipridae > Pseudopipra > Pseudopipra pipra. Next base: position 4,668,246 of record NC_087560.1, on the reverse strand, counting down.
CTTGAATCTACATCATGTCCCTGCATCCTAGAGGGACTTTGTGTCCCCAAGGGATGGCAGAGCTGAGGACACTGAGCTGAGTGCTCATCCCAAGGTTCAGAAGGCAACAGGCTTTACCTAAGCTCCTCACCTGTGATCTCCAGCTTATTTTTCCAGCCATGGAAGACCTCTAGAGAGGGCAGGCAGGGACCCACCCATCCTTCAGGCTTTGGCTTTGAAGGGTGCTGAGATGCTGGGAGCATCCACAACGAAGTCTTGACATTAGAAAAGGTGATTTTTCTTGTTCCTGATGCACCATCAGATATCTTTTTTTCTTTTTTTCTTTTTTTTTTTACTCTTATCTTCGGGGGAGAAAGGGTGGAACTCGAGGAAGGGCGTTAAAAAGAAGATGACGTGACCTCTTCTTTCTTGGTGACAAGAAAGAATTAGGAAAAAGGGCAGGAATAGAGCTGTCTTTGGGAAACACCCGGCTATTATTATTTTTTAATAAGGCAGCAAAATGATTTCTGCTGAAACCCTCAGCTGGAATGAGATCACCTCTGTTTCCACAAAGGCTCGGTGATTACAGCACTGGGTTCAGGGGGAGCGTCTCCCTGGGCTTTGACTCGGGTCCCTGACACCCAGGGCCCTCCTCATCCTCATTAAAGGGACCCGCTGCCATTTGGGATCGGGCGGTGACAGGAGGAGGCACATCCCCATCCCAATCCTTGTGCCCATCCCGCTTCTTGTGGTGGCACACAGGGATTAGTGTCACATCAGCAGTGGCTCACTCGGGGCTATTTTTAGGAGCACTTGCTATTTTAAACGGGGGGTGGTGGGGTGGGGTGGGGGGGTGTTAAATACCTATGTGACACTTGGTACTCGCTGAGGATTTAAATGTAAAGTAGGATTTGGGCTTTTCTCCTTCCTGAAGCAGGTTGTCAAAGCTTTTCCAGCTGAGGCCATCGCTGCTGGCAGAGGGAGCCAGGAGGAGAGAGATGGGGGGGGAGGGATGACCAGACCTGGGGTGGTTTGGGACAAGGCCCTGGTGATGTTCTCATCCATCAGAGAACTGGGGTGGGTTTGTTCCCCTACAAGCAGGCTGGGAGGTGTGGGGTGTCCTCAGCATGTGGTGGAAGTGCCATGTGGGTGACAGACAGGACATGTCCCCATCCTCCATCACTTTTAGGTTGCTGCAAAGACCCAGCTTTTTGGTGACAGCAGAGCATCCCTGGTCCAGCTGGGGTATCTGGCAGCAGGAAAACAGGGACCAAAATAATTCCCCCTTGACCTCGTGCATGGTGTCACCGAGGGGCCTCATCCTGCTGCACCCCAGTGTCCTGAAAGCAGCTGCTGGGGGGCCAAGGGTGCTCAGCTCTCGCCCAAAGGGACGAGCTTTGAGCAGCTGGAGGATGGAGTGAGGCAGAGGGATGAGCCACATCCCTGTGGAACCCCAGAGAGATGGACATGGAGCAAGGATGAGCCAAACCACGTTCATCCCCACCCCAAAAACCAGCTCCCACCATCCCACCCAGCTGGGAGTGCTGGGTGCTCCCCTCCCCTCCCACTGGTCCCCACGCCCCTGGACGTTGCAGGCAGCCAGAAGCTTTCCGGATAAAAGCCCTAAATTGGGTGTTCACCTCCCCAGCTAAGGCAGATGTTGAACATCTGGAGCATTGTCGTTGTTTTTAATGGGATTTTGGGCTGTTGGCTGCACATCAAGCACTGAGCTCCCTGGCTGGGAGTTGGGTCTGGTGGCTCCAGCTCCCACGTTTTGGCCCCGCCGTTTCCTATCGAGGAACTGAACCTCCCGGACGCCCGGGAAGACGCTGGAGAGGCGGGAGGATGAGAGGGGACTTCAAAGGCTTCCTGGTCAGTAGTTGGTAACACGAATTCCCGGGGCCGGGGAAGGAGCTGGAAGATGCTGGGATCAAAGTGGTCTAAGAGCCCCTTCATCCCCACACGGCCTTTGAAGAGGAGGGGAGGCGGATCCGTGCTCAGGGCAGGTTCTGGTGGGCGAAGGCGGGGCCGGGGTGGGGAGATCAAACACGGCACTGCTTGGGCTGTCTCTGCTCCAGTGATGGGGGGCCCTGTGTGTGTCCCCTCAGCCGCCCTCCGGCAAGATTCAACAGTTTTCCCAATCCAGAGCAGAACATCCCATCCCCAGCCACGGTGGGAGCAGGGATTTTTGTGTGTCCCCCCGTGCTCCCCACTCCCAGCACCTCCAGAAGCACATTTTGGGGTCCAAAGCATTTCCACAGAACCATGGAATGTTTGGGCTGGAAGGAACCTTAAAGCCCATCTCATTCCAACCCCTGTCATGGGCAGGGACACCTTCTACTAGACCAGGTTGCTCCAAGCCCCATCCAACCTGGCCTGGAACACTTCCAGGGATGGATTTTCCGATGGCACACAGCTGCTTTTCCAGGCTGGATCCGGCCCGTGTGTCCCTGCACTGTGCTTTGCTGCCAGCTGGTGCACAGAGGGGATGAGCAACAGGACCGTGCAGCCCATGCTAAAATTCCCCAACCCTATTCCCAAAGCATCAAATCATCCTGGAGGCATTTGACACCAGCAATTCCTCCCCCCACAGGGGAAAAGAGCCACCCCAAAGCCCCACCACCCCCACATCCAAATGCTCCTGGAGCAGGGACCTTCCCACTTCCCGGTGCAGGCAAGGTGAGTAAATATTTAATAAGGAATGAATGATTAATTGGAGCTGGCAAACTGAAGCAGAGTTGCAGGGGCCTCTCTTCCCCGAGCTGATCCTTACAAATGAGCGTGCCGAAGATCCAGGGTTCATTTGCTCCACCATCAGCTGCTAAATAGTTCAAAATCATCCTGCACATCTCCCAAACATGTTGTTATTAGAATAATAAGCCTCCTTCTCGCCATGAACTTCCCCAAGCATTCCCAGCTAATCACCTATTGATTACAACATTATTAAGGTATTTATTATCATAAGGGATTGCAGGGAGGGTTTTCCTCGTGCCAAAGTGTTGGAGGGAACTCCTCCGTGCTGTTCTGGGTGGTGGGACCCCGTTGCTTCCATCAGCAGCTGCAGAGGGGACAGTACTCTCCCCATGGGAATTTTTGGGGGTTTAAACAGATATCTGGGTTTATTTCCCGCCGTGGATGGTTTCCCACCCCCAGCACTAATCCCCCAAGGGTGGGAAGGAGCTCAGCCTTGCCTTGGAGCTTCTTGGGACCTCCTGGGTATCTTATTCCCTGTGGCATCGCGGTGATCCCCGCGGGAAGAGGCCGGGGCTGGCAGGAGGTGCGTGGGAGGGAGGCAGCATGGCAAGCGCGCGGCGGAAGCGCCTTCCCTGCTGCCTCCTGCCTGATTTCTACTTCCAGTGTGCGTTTTCAATCAAAGATTTTAATAATCATTTTCCCCGCACATAATACAGCCCTGTCTTGGAGTGCTGGGGAATAATTATATACACAAAAGGGAAGGAGGGAGGGAGGGAGAGCGGGAGCGGGGAGGCTGGTGAAACAGCATCCCGAATAAAACGGACATCTGGAATGACAGCCTTCAGGTGGGAACCGCTCCCGGGAGGCAGGGATGGAGCCTGAACCAGTGTCTGGTCACACATCACATCCTCAGGGATGGGCCAGCAGAGTGGGGCTGCCCTGGGGTCTCCCGCTGGAGCCTCCCCCCGGAGCATCCCACAATCCTGGCTGGCTCTGGGACTCAGCATCTCTGCTGAAGCAGGGACAACCTGAGAGGAAAGGCTCATGTGAGCCAGAGCCAGCTGTGACTGGAGCTGGTGAACAGTTTTGGAGCAGGAACCATCCCTGGGTGGAAGCCCTTGTGCCCACACAGGGTGTTTATGGCTTTGGGGGTTATTTTTGGCAAGGTTGTTATGACCTGGCTGCTGCCTCCGGGTGGGTAAAGTCCTGGCACCCAGCTCCCTGTGCAAGGAGAACCTGGAAGGAGCAGGTCCAGCATCACCCAGTGCCCTCCAGTATCACCCAGTGCAGGTTTTCCAGCGCCGTGGGTGTGTCTGGTGCCCTCACTGGGCACATCCAGCCCTGCAACCTGACCCACCAGTGATGCCCCTACCAGAGGAGGTGGCCACAGAGATGGGTATTTCCAAAGCCCCCATGGTGGCTCCGTTGGAGAACACACCAATATCACAAGTGCCAGGACACTGGTGGCCTTTGATGGCCCTGAGCAGCCCCACCTGGGACACCACCCCTGAGCCCACCTGAGCTCGGGGCCATCAGCCCTGCTTGTCCCCAGGCTTGTCCCTGTGTCCTGGTCCTCACTTCCAGCCAAGGAAGAGCATCACTATGTGCAAGGAAGACAACAAAAAGGGCTTATTTTTTCACTTCTTTTTCGCCAAAATCTTAGAGATGACGATTTGCCAGCCTGGTGTCTGCCACGTACTTTTCTGTGTGGGCTTGAAAGAGAATTCCATGTAACCTGCTCCCATTGAGCTTGCTCTGAGTGATCCAGAGGGCAGGAAAATGAATTTCCATCCCTGGAAGTGTCCAAGGCCAGGTTGGACAGGGCTTGGAGCAACCTGGTCTAGTGGAAGATGTCCCTGCCCATGACAGGGAAGTGGAACAAGACGGGCTTTAAACCCACCCAACTCAAATCATTCTATGAATTTCCAAAGCCTCTAACACCCAAATTCTGCTTGGTTTGGGGAAAACCAGACCTCTGTTTCTCTGGAGTCGCTGACTCCTGGTTCAACCTGGTTGGACTGGTGTGTTTTAGCTCCGAAGCCTGCACTGATTGTACTGAGATTTAGGCTGTTTTGTGTGAATTTGACTAATTGCTGCAGAGTTTTGTGGGTCTGTTCTAGGAGCTGGGAGAAGGGCTGAAGTTTGGGACCCACCTCATGTCTGGCTCCACGCTGACCTGGCCTCGCTGTCCCTTGATGTGGGGAGCTCTCCCAGAGCACCCATGGGATGCTGCCTGGGAGGTTACCAGTGTCTAGGCATGTGCCAGCTCCATGGAAAAAACATTTCCATGCTTTAACACCTCCTGGCACCCTCTGGAGAAGCCACCTCATGGGGTGTGGATCCCCTTCCTGGCACAGAGCAGGGTGTCCCTGGGGTGGGGACAGAGGATAGGTGTCCTCTAGCTACCTCCTCCTCTTCTCTCCTCTGACACATGCTGGTACCACCTGACTTGGGCAGCCCACCAAGACCCTTCTGGCCCCAAGAGCTGGACAGGGACCTTGTGGAGCCACCCAAAGTTTGGTGGCAAGCACAACCTGGTATCAGCTGTGAAATGGTTGGAGGTTGGCCCCATCCTGGTCCTTCTTATCCCTCCATATCCTCAGCAAGAGGGATGCTCACCTGATCATGGTGGTCCTACCCGGCCTTAAATTCACGGGGGCGATAGAACGGGCCAATTGCCATCATCATCCTCCCTTTGAAAGCCTGTTAATCTCCTGGAGGAGCATGAAGTGAGCTCAGGCTAAATAGAAAGTAGCTCTGTGTCCCGATTATTACTATTATGGCTTTTCCTAATCCATCAGAGATGTGTTGGAGGGGTTTTGGGCTCTGCCGATGGCACTGCGGGATTTGGTGGGGGAGCAGGAGGCTTTTTGCTTTGGGTGGCTGGGTTTGCTTTCTGCTGCTGGAAGGACTGACAAAGCCAGGAGAGAAAGGAAAATCTCTTGGGGTGCCACGGCCCGGTCGAGACCTCACAGGGACAACTTCCCCTAAAATCTCCTGGATGGAGTGGAGCCATCCCAAAGGAGGACACTGCACTGCAGGCTGGAGGATGTCCCCTCCCTGACCACAGCCATCAGGATGATGTTGGTGCACCTGCATCAGCGTTCTCTTGGTGGCACCCAGATGCCACTGACCCACACGGGGCTGCTCCGTGGTGCCCATGGCAAGTTCCTGCCCTTCCTGAGGGGTGGCGAGGTTCTGGATGCAGTCCCAGGCCATGGAGAGGATGCCAGCGCCCGCCTGCCCTGCTGCCAAAGCAATCAGCTGCTCCATGCTCAAGGCTACTGCACACTTCCCATCCACCACTCCCCATCCCCTGCAGAGGCGTCCTAAATTACCAACCCCATCCCGATCCCCTTCCCCTCCAGCTTGGAGATGGGTGGCCCACACCCTCGAGCCAGGGAAATATTAAATCCCCCATCAAAGCGTCTCTGTGATGCCTCTGCACCGGGAAAAAACTCCAACCACACTTTGTGTGAGCACACAGATATTTCTGCAGGAGCACTGGGCCCTCTCCAGCCAGGCTACAGGACACCCAGTCCCTCTGACCCCCTCTCTGTGCTGTGGGTGCTCCTCATTGCATCCAGGACTGATGCCATATTTTCAGTGCCCTCCACAATGCCAGAGGGACCCACCATACCCTCTCTGTCCACCTCCTTGTTTTGGAAGGGGCCTGGAAAACAGCCTCCAAGGCAGAGCAGAGTGGACTGTGACACCAGTTCTCACAGTGCTGGCGGTGCTTCTCCCACCAGCAGCACCCACAGGGCTGGTGCCTCGGCCAGGGCCCCTCACCCCGAGCAAACCCCGGGGTCAAGGTCAGGAGCAATTTTACAAACCATGCCCAGTTTTCTCCCTTCTTGGAAAATCCTACTGCACATCATCCAGGTGCCTCCTGGGGCCGGTGGGTTGCGGGTGCTGAGCTGGCTCTGCTCCCCCCATCCTGACCCTGGGGCAGGGGGACAGGGACAGGGCACCCCCATTTGGGATCAGCAGCTACCACGACCCGCTCTCCTACCTCCCGGAGCTCCTTGGCCACCTCCTTGAGCTCCTGTAAGATGCCTTCCAGTTGCCCGATCACCATTTTCATCCGGCTCCGGATCCTTTCCCGTTCACAATTACTCTTGCTGCTGCTACAATTGCTGCTGCTGCTGCTGGGGTGGTCACTGGGCTGCCTGTCCTGGCAGGTCTGGGAGTCCATCCTTCCCTACCAGCCTCGGTTCCCGGCCCCAACGGCTCTGTCCATCCTGCTCCCCCCTAGCCGGGTGGCCTGGCGTCCGCGCAGCCCCTCTCGGCCGGGGAGCTTTCAACATCTTAACGTTCCCCTGCCTCCAAGGAAGTCCCAGCCGCACGCTCGCCTCCCTGCGAGGTCGGGGGGCTCTGGTTCGGAGCGGGGAGCGGGGTTGGGATGCAGCATGCAGAGTCGGGAATGCTGCGGAGGGGACTCAGCCGGTGGCCGCGGGGAGGTGTGAGGTGGCCATGGGGTGAGCAGAGGGCGAGGAGGAGGAGGAAGAGGAGGAAGAGTCCCTTGGATGTCCCAGGAAGCTAAAATCCAGCGGCTCACGCCTTGCCTGCTCCCCGACGCCGGGGAGGGGAATGCAGGGCTCGGTGTCCCCGGGGAGCGACGCTTCTCCCCACGTCGGGCCCTCGCTCCGGGGTCTGCAGCTCCAGCGATGGGGGGTTGTGGGGGGGGTCTCCCAGCTGAGCACAGGTGTCCTGGGGAGACCAGGGTCCCCTCCTGCAAGGACAGACAGATAACGTGAGGGAGCCATCCCTTCTGGAGCCAGGAAGGTGGTGGAGGGGCTCTGCCCACTCCCACCTTGCCTTGATCTCAGCCCCGGGACGAGGACAAGCCCCCAGGTACCCCCACAGCAGCTCCCCCTAATTGAGTGGGGACAGGAGGGAGCCTGACGCTGTCCCCCTCCTTTTGCCCTCCCCACTTCCCCACAGTTTGAGACCTGGAGAATGGGGGCACAGTGGAGTCTCGCAGAGCCAGATGGATGGATAGAGGGACAGACAGACAGGCAGCCGTGCGGCTCAGGAACTCACCGTCGCGATCCAGAACCTCCTTGGCTCCAGTCCAAGCTCGTCCTTGTCCTTTTTTTTCCCCTTCTCCTTTCCTTACTTCCTCCCCCTCCTCCTCCTCTTTCTCCTCCCTCAGGGCTTTTCCGTGGCACAAGAGGAGTCCGGGGGCCACTTTCCTTCGGTTGCTGTTGGAAGGGGTGAGACGTTACCGGAGGTGACAGCCCGCCGGGGCGGGGGGACGGGGACACGCGTCCCGGGAGACTCATCTGCTTGCGGGGGGGTGTCGGGCAGCCTCCTCCCACCTGGGGCCCATCCCACCATCATTCTCCTCCCGGCTTGGTTCAAACCCCAACCCCGCCTCGGCCGACCAGGGGGGAAAACCCACCTTGGCCCCAAATGTCCCCCCTTCCCCCGGGGAGGGGGGAAGCAGCACGGGCGGAGGCGGAGTGAGGTGGGGGGGGGCGCGTCCCCTCAGCTCGGGGGTACGCACAGGGAGGGGGAGTCCCGGCATGCTCCCATCTCCATCCCCGGTACCCGCATCCTCCATCCCCCCTGCTCCCATCCTTCAGCCCTGGTACCCGCATCCTTCAGCCCTGGTACCCGCATCCTCCGGGGCGCCGGGGATGGAGGATGTCGGTATCCGCAGCTTCCATCCCCGCTACCTGCATCCTCCATCCCTGCCGCTCTCATCCTCCATCCCCGGAGCCCGCATCCTCCTTCCCCTCTCCCCGCATCCTCCATCCCCGGAGCCCGCGTCCTCCATCCCCGCTCCCCGCATCCCAACTGCCCGCATCCCCCTCCGCTCCCTCCCTCCCTCCCTCTCCCCCTCTGCCCTCCCTCCCGGTGCCCCCGCACCCCCGCACCCCCGCGCAGTGCCCCCGGGACCGACCGGCGGCGGTGCGGGCTCAGGGCCGGCCGGTCCCCGGGCGCCGGGCGGGCGGAGCGGGGCGGGCGGCGCCCGGCGCCCCGGGCAGAGCCATGGGGCGGGCGGAGCGGCGGTGGGCGCCCGGCCCCCGGCCCCGGCCGCAGCCTCCCCGCGGCTCCCGGTTCGCTCGCCCCGGCGGCTGCTGTGTCAGAGAAAGGGGCTGAGCCTCCGCCGGGCGGGGGGGGCTTAAAGGGACCGGGAGCCCCGTTGCACGGGGGGCGGCGCCGGGGGAAACTGAGGCAGCGCCGGGGGTCCCTTGCTGGGGAGGAAGGGAGTCGTGCCTCAGTTTCCCCGCTCTGTCCCCCCCGCTTCAAATAACAGGCTCGTTAAGGCTGGTTCCTTCTGAATGCAAAATGTCCCTCCCCTGCCCCGTGGGTCGTATTTGGGGCCAGTTTCTGCAGGATCTGTAAAAACCCACCGGGGATGCGGGAGCATCATCCCAGAAAAGATCCCTGGATGGGAGGAAAACAACGACTATGGGTTTGTACGTGAATGTGTGCGGGGGGAGGCGGGGGGCTGGTCTGGTCTAGGGAGGAACCCCAAGGAGGGGAGGGATTTGCTCCAAAGCGGTGATCCAGCCTGGGGAAATCCATCCAGTTCAGCAGCAGTGGGAGCAAGGAGAGATTCCTGTCCTGGAGCTGAGCGGTGACGATAGGTGGCAATCCCAGGTCTGCCAGCGGCGAGGCGGCGGGTGCGCATTTATGTTATTTATTGCCTCCTACTGGGAATGTTCAAAAGTGCTGAACACACTTTTTGGCGTGGACCCGAACTGACTCATCCTTCAGCCTGTGAAGAGCTGATGCTTTGGGGACTCTTCTGATTCCCGCAGAACATCCCGGTGGGAATCCGGGGATGGCAGGAGAACCAAGGTGTGTGGTGGATGGTGGTGAGCAGTCCCTCACTGCACAGATTTATTGGAATCATTTTTTCCAGGGTAATCATATGGGAAGTTTTCAGCAGGAATCGCCTCCAATATTTTGCACCTGAAGCTCAGCCAGGGACAACACGGCCACCCGGGTCCCCCATGGCCACCACACTCCCCCTGCTTCCTCCAATAGCAGGTCAATGCCAGCTCGAGCTCTGCCTCATCCCAGAAATCAGCAGGGATACTGGGACAGCGATCTGGGGAAAGAGTGGAGGTTGTAAAACTCAGAGAGAGAGGTGCTGCTTCTGGGAAGTCCAGTGGTGATGTGGGACCAGGTGGGAAAATACATTGAATGATGTGGGGCAGAGGAGCAGCTGAACACGCTCCCATGGGGGATAAAATGAGCAGCTGAGGTGTGGACTGAGGAGGAAACACGGCTCCGACCTGCTCTTCCCCTCTCCCAGCTGTGGTGGGCACCAGCAGCCCAGGGAGTTTTGGTCCCAGCCAGGTTGGTAAAAGATGCTCAGAAATATCCATGGTCAGCACTGGAGAGTGTGAGTACTGCCCAAAAACCTCCTGTCCGTGGTGGTGGAGCTAAAGCAGCCAAATGTCCAGAGCCTCCAGTGTGGGGTCAGAGCCCCAAGCTGCGTCTCCTACAACCTGAAATCCTCTGGATGGTGTCTTGAGGATGTGAAACAAAGGGATGCAGTGAGGGATGTCCCCCCCCACCAAGGGGATGGAAAGACTCAGCCTCTACGAGACACCCGAGAAGCCAAGCCCACAGCACACCTCACCCTTCACTCCTGCTTTCCTTTGCTCTAAAGCCCTGGATGGACATTCCCATGCTCCCCATCCTGCCTTGATCTTGCTGTGAATGCCACCGTGCCTCCAGCTGCTGGTGGATTCATCATTGGTGAAGGAAGAATAGGAAGAAGGTGGAGTTTTCCTTTTAAAATTTATTTTCTGCTTCTATGTGCTGCTTTGCAAAGCCTGGATTCCCCCTCTGAAGAGCCTGGAGAATGACACAGGATGCTTCTTCCCACCTGTGCATCACAGCCTGGATTTGGGAGTCATGGCCCACCCTGCTCTCAGCTCTCATCGCCCTTGTGACTGATCCATGTTCTTCATCTCCCTGCCAGATCCAATCCTGTCCCATGCCACCTTCCTCAGGGTGTCCCAGAGGATTTGGGGGGGATCCCCAAATGCTGCCCAGCCTTGGTACCCCGCTGGTGGAGGTTTCCCCATGGGAAGGACACGGCTGGAGCGCGACAGGGAGAGAGGAGTGGCTTTATTCCCACCGCCCTAATCTCTCTCCCTCCCTCATTCTCCAATCTTTATTTATGCTTTTTGTCAGATCTGATTTACTGGGGATTTTCCCGTTCCAACAGGAAAACTGCTGGGAGGGGATTTCTCTGCAAGGCTTTCGGGCTCACAGGCATTTTATTTTGCAGGGTCGTGCCAGGCTGGTTCCTGCAGGGTGGCTCTTGGCTCAGCAAGGTTTAACGTGGGACCCCCAAGGTGGGGGGTCCCCTCTGGCCCCCCAGACCCCCGTGGTGGCCCTGGCCTGGAGCTGGTCCCCATTGTCATGCTGCTGGCAGGTGCCCTTTGCTGCTGAGCCGCTGATGTATCGCTTCCCTGCCGTGACTCACTGGCACAGATCTAATTTCTAATTAAATAGCGATTCTTTTCAGAGCCATTTATTTCTGTTTCTTTTGTATTTTGATTGGAGTGTCAGTCAGTTTTTCACCAGTTTGTCAATTCCTCTTTCCCTGAAGATTAGCGAGGAGAGATGTGAGAATACAGAAATATGTGTTAGCAACGCCGAGCCCGGGAGCGCCTTGGGCCCCGGGAAAAACCTGAGGAGAATAACGGGGAGAAATCAAGGAGGAGACAGAAAATAATCCCAGAAAAAGCCTGTTGAGAGCAATGTTTCAAAATCTATTTTTTTCCCCCCACCTCTGTCACCCTTCCCTGGCAGACCCAAAAGTCCTATCCTGCTGCCTTCCCGTGGCAGCAGACGGTGCCTTCCAGGAGAAATCCCATGGGATGGTCACAGTGAAACAGTCCTCTCCTGGATGGACTTTATCCTTAGGTTAAAGGAAACATGGGATGTGAGAATTAACCTCTGAGGTGTTCCCAAACCTTCATGCTCAGCACATGGTCTGGGGGGGAAGGGGCCTCCCCTCCCTGCTGGGGGTCTCAGCTCCCCCCAGGGCTGGGGGGAAATCAAAATCCTCCCATCCAGTGAGGATTAGGGATTTTTCGGTGAGATGGTCCATGATGGGCTCTTGGGGGGAGGCTTGATCAATTCTTCACCAGAAGATCCTGGCAGCTCCAGCTCTGCCTGGTATGTGGGCATCGCCCTCAACACCACATTCCAGCTCAAAGCCACACCACAGAGGGCCCAAATCCCAAATTCCCTGTGTTGGCTCATCCCAGCGAGCACAGCTCCCCTGGATTTCAAATCCCAGCCTGGCCGTGGTGAGGGTGGGGAATAAAAACTGCCTCTAGTGCTGAGTGGTGATGGCTTTGCTGAGCCGACGTGCTCAGGCCACGTGTTGCAGCCGGGTGATTTCAGGTCGACTTGTTGCTTTTAAGCGGGTAGGAAGGAAAAAAAGCCTATTAAAGTGGAGTGACAGCACGGGCGTGACCTGTAAAACCATCGGCTCCGGGGGGAAGGGGACCCGGGGAAATTCACAACTGCTTTCCAAAGAGGCTCGGAAAATTACAGACTGCTCCTACCTTGAGAAAATGGTTATATTTTAATTAGTTTGTGTGTCTGAGTGGAAAATGTTGTGTCCCATCACGTGGGGCTCTTGGCCTGTGATAGGCTGGCTTGTATAAAACACTGGAGGAAATCATGACCCCATCCCAAATAACTCCAGAGGCACCCAGCCTCCCTCCCCAGGTGGGATGTATTTGGGCTAAAAGCCCTGGGAAGGGCGGGAGCATCAGCATGGAAGATTTCAAGGGGGCTCAGTGTCTACTTAAAGGGCTCAGAGTGAGGGGCTTCTTTCTGGAGCTGGGGATTTTGGCAAGGGGAAGTTGTCTCTGTGGAAGCTGTGGAGGACCTGGTACGGGTGAGTAGGGGAGAACCCCAAAATGGGGCTCTTCTCCCCAGGATTTTGTCCTTTGGGATTCTCTCCTCATTTCCTAATTCTTCAGAGCCGTGAGGTTTGGGCTGTTTGGAGCTGCTTTAATGAAGATTTTTGATGTTAGTGGAGTCTCTGCTGCTGCAAGGCTGGGATGGGGATGGATTTGGGGTCCTCTCCGTGGCCAGGCCAGCTAAAAACCAGGTGGAAATGCTGCTCTTCTCTTTAATATTAGAAAAACTCAGTCTCAGATGGAGACACCCACTGTGGGATTAATCTCTCAGTTGGATGGCTGGAGCTGGGAGCATCCTGTCACAGTCAGTGGGTCTGGGTGTCTCTGGGTTCAGGCAGACAGATCCAATCCCTTGTGGCAGGAAAAATCGATGTGGCTTCGTGCCCTCATTAATTCCTCATCGGGGCCAGTGCTGGGTTTGCATTGAAGTATGAAATGAAGTGGGCAGGGAGGAGGGAGAGCAAATATTAACGTTCTTAATGGCCTTTTGTTTTACCAGCAAACCCACTATTAATCACCTCGGCGAGGGGAGCAGAGTCTCCTCTGGGATGGCTTATCCCTGCAAATGGCACTGGGAATCAGGAGGGGAGACCTCAGAGCATCTGTGCTGGTGTTGGAGCAGGGAGTGACTGTGAGGTCTGGGGGTGCCCTAAAAGGGCAGCCTTAAAAATGCACACTTTTGGCTTGGCTGGAGAGGTCGAGGTGCCTGCTGGAGGGGAAGATGCTCCAGTGGAGACTAAAAACTCCTGGATGATGCTTCCCATGGAGCTGGCAGGTGGCACCAATGCTCTGTGCCTCAGTTTCCCTTTGCTCTCTGTGCTCGGGCTCAAAGTGCTCCAGGAGGGCAGGGAAGGGATTTGGAGCCTGGTGGGCAGCAGGAGGGTGGCACCAGGGATTGGGCTGAGGAAAAACTCTCCCAGTCCTTACTCTGGGATCAGAGTTGAGCCCCCGGAAAGCACCTGCTGGGATCGAGCCTCACAGCACCTTCTCTGCCACCCTCAGCTTGTCTGTGACTGTCAGACTGGGAGTCTGGTGTGACATTTTTAAGTGGAAGCCTTTCCTAGAGATGCTGGTTGGGAGTGTGGCTCAGTGTGGTTTGTGCTGTGCTGGGGCTGCTGGCTGGGAGTGCTGGGAGGTACCAGAGATGCAGCCAGGCTGGATTTGGAGGAGCCCCAGCAGCCTCCAAGAGCTCTGGGCCAGCGCTGGGGCTCGGCAGCAGATTTTTCCAGCTGCTTTTCCAAAAAACCTCTACCCGTATAAATGTTGAAGGGAAAAATAAGCTTTTCCCCCAAGGCTCTGGAAGAGGGTTTTCCAGCTTCCCTTGCACTTTCCTTTCCCTTCGAGGGATGCAGTGTCAGCAGTGATGTTCTGGGAGCGAAATGCTGATTTGGCCCAAAACTGCATCGTTTTTCCCCCCCTATTTGACACCTGCCAGGACGATTATGCCCGAGTAGGACGCTGCTGGGGCAGGAGATGTCCTTGGGAGCTCTTGGCTCCAGCCTGTCCTCGGGAGACCCTCTGCAAGGAGAATGCCAAGCAGATGGGCCCGACCTGCGCCAAGGGGACCTTGTGCTAATCTCATTCCCGCTTGTTGCAGAGCTCCTGCCTGCAGGATTAGGCCAATTCCTCGGGCTTCATTTACATTTTTAAAAGCCTTGTCCGTGACCTTATCCAAGTTTCTGGCTCTCATCCGTCTTCTGTGGTTCTGTGGACACCAAGCTGTGCTGTCGAGGGCCCGGAGATGCGCCAGCGTGGACAGGCTGGGGAGGTGGATATAAATAGGAAGGATAAAATCAGTTTTGTCAGAAGGATAAAATTAGGGGTTTAGGACTGATTTTGGAGTTTAGGATTTTAGGAGTTAAGATTATGAGTGTTTAGGATGAAGATTTTTCTGGAGCAAATGCAGGTGATGCTCACTGAGATCCTTGGATTTAGGGATTTCTTGATGTTCCCTGGTAACTTCACCCTAGGTCCCATTTGGCTCCTTGCTTGTTTGGATTGTTGAAGTGCTGGGATGTGGAATCTGAATTTCCAGGTGCTGTCTGTGACCATCACAAGGGCTGGATGCAATTACAACAACGTTTCCATCCGGGCTGGGATATCGGTGTTAAACCCAGGAATGGGAGAGCTGAGCCCTGGCAGGGGACAGGTGACCTTGCTTGTGTTGCATGGGAAGGTTTCCATTTCAAATTCTTCCTGATTTATGGTGTATAAGGATAGATAATTAATCAGGGAGACCTCTGGCCCCAGAGTTTGTGGGGGGGCAGAGCTGACTGTGGACACAGGAAGGTGGCCACTTCTGGGGCAGGATTTAGGGTTGGGGACAAACTCTGCCCATTTGGGCCACCATCTCCTTCTCATCTCACTGCTCAGAAGCTGTTTCTACCTACTTAAAATTATTAGTATCAATGGAGTTGGCTACTCCTCCCAGCCCTGTGGTGTCTGGTCCAGCCTGTGGTGCTCCAGTTGCGATTCCCCAGTTAGCCAAAACATGAATTTCTATCAAAATTCCTTTCAAAGTAAACTTTTTTTTTTTTTTAAGCAAAATCACAGGGAATTTCCAAGTGCAAATCTCCTTTTCTGTGGCAGCAACGTGTTTAAATGCTGCAGTGAAACAGCACTGGCATCCTCCAGGCACAAACAACTCCCTGAAACTTGGACAAAGGCATGGAAATTCGGGGGTTGCCGAGCATTCTGGGGGGGTTTTTTTGGGCTGTTTTTTTTCTTTTCCTGGAAAACTTGGGCTGTCTCTGCTCCAGGGCCCTGCTTAGCACGGTGAATTTGCAAATGAAAATCCTTTGAGCTCAATAACAACACAGGGTTTTGTGCCTTGGGGCTGGATGAGTCCATTAATGTGATGTGTGAAAGGCTGTTAAAACCCCCAAACGTTGCTGGTGCTGATGTTTTTGGGGGGCAGATGTATTAAATCTGCTTGGTTTCACAGCAGGATTTAATCAGTGGGAGACAGAACTGCCCAAAACAGTGGGAAATCCATGTCATAACATGGTTTTTCATGTAATTTCCCTTGATTACTCTTGCCCAGGTAACCTTGTAGTTAAAATAAAGCATGTTCTGCCCAGGCTGGGGGCTGGACAAGGGCAGGAAGCCCAGCACAGCCTCAGACAAGACAACAGAGAACCTTTCCTGCCGCATGGGTGACTTTTTAAAGGCCAGGAGTGGCTTAAAACCAACTCAAAATCCTCTTTTTCTCCTCCTTGTGCTGCCAACTGATGCCACAGCCTGGTCTGTGCCCGCTTGGGGCACCTCAGGCCGGGCTGGGGGGAATTTAGAGCGGGATCTCCTGGAAGAGGGAGGATTTCAGCAGCGTGGGGTTTCCATGACGACCTGCATAACATCCCAGGAGCCAGGACCACACACGTGCACACCCCAAGATGGAACTACCTGGGAAACTGGGGGGGGGGGGAATTAGCTCCAGCTTTGCTGAGTCACTCCTGCCTCGTATTTATAGGCTCTGGCAGAGCTCTCTTTGGGATGCTAATGATATATTTTGTTAATCAGAGGCCACAGCAGAGTTTCTCGCCTCCTAATTCCCGGGCTGTGGGACTGGATAAATAAACCCAAGGCAGAAAAAAAAGCTGAGCATTGCCCCAAAAATCTCCTGTGAGCTGGTGGGGAGGAGGAAAGGGCTTGTGCATCCCTGTGGGATTCGGGCTGTGACTCTGGAGAAGCCCCTTTTTGATGCTGCAGGGTTTGCATGTTGGCCTTCACCGTGTGGTGGCCCGTGGATGCATCCAGCCTGGAAAACCAGGCCAAACTTTGGAATTTATTCCTTCAAAGCTGGCAAGGTGCTCCTTACCCTGATGTCCCTTCCCTTGGGTCACCCCATGCTCTTGTCCCTGCTGCCACCTTTCCTGATGCCACTGGGAGGTGACTGCCACAGGACAGGGATTTCAATGTTTTTTATTAATGCTTTAGAGCAGTTTTGCACAAAATATCCTCCAGCTGAATAATTTTAAATGGACTTTAGTGAGATGCTAATGGGTTTTCACAGCTGATGAAATCAAGGCCATGTTCCTTCAAACCTTGAGAAGCTGACTTTGAAGCGCTTCCGTTTTTTTTTTTGTCTTGATTTTTCCCGAAATTCCTCCTCTGGTTGATGGTTTCTTTCGTTTTCTTTTTTTTCCTTTTTTTTTTTTTTTTGGTTAAAAACTGTTCTTTTTGGTGTCCCCTGCCCTTATGGGGTCCTCCTAGGCAAGGTCTGTGGGGAAAAAAGCATTCCTTTAGAAGGAGATGCAGGAGCTGGGTCAGAGCAGAACCATCCACCAGCCTGGTGGAAAGACATTTGTAGCCTACAGAAGTTTGGGATTTCCAGATTTCTTAGAGCTCAGATTTCAAGAGCTTAGAAAATGGAGGTGAGTGGGGTCCTGTCCCCATTCCCCAGGATTATTGGGGAAGAAGTGAGCTTTAGATGTCCATCCCCTTGTCTCCTGCTCTGATTCTTGCCTTGGGTTTTCTGCTCCTCCAGCAGCAGATCCTTCCTCCCATCTGCTCTCGAGCCTTACTCCTCATGTGGATGTGGTTACACTGAGTTTTTACCTCCTCTTTATTGATTTGAAAGCAAAAGTTGGCATTCCTGGGACCAAGTGAGCTGCTTGGGGGTGCAGGAGTTGCCTCAAAGCCTTTCTTACTCCAGCAGAGGGCAGGCTGAGCCGGATGAGCAGATCCAGAATCTGTGGCCTCTTCTCCCTCTCATTCCCCCTTCTTGCACCTCTCCAGGGAGAAATGGAGACCTTGCAGGGCACGGGACATCCCAAAGGGCTGTGTCTGTCCATCTGGGGACTTCCCAGCTGCTTCCTCACTGTAGTTATTCAGAGTTTTCAAAGTCATCTGCTGCATGTTCCAGCTTTGGGCTCCTCTCCTTGTTCAGGAGCCTTTTGAGATGATAGGCTGAACAAAATCCAGTTGGCTGCTTCTGGGCTTTGGGGGGAAAGTAGACATAAATAATTCTGTGACTGATTTATTTTTGCTGAAAGGTCCTGGAAGGGACGGGAGGTGGGAAGGCTGCTGTGGAAAAGGGCTCTGAACCTTGTGACTTGGCTCTCGGTGGGCTCGGAGGGGATCTGTTCCTCCTCGTGAGCTGGAACGCCCTCGGTGAAAATGCCAAGGATTTAAATCTTCAGAACTTGGAAAGGATTAGACAAATTTTCCTCAAACCTCCTTTTCTGTGTGTGCCATGCCCAGAACTTCAGACAGCACCACTTTAGTCACACGGTTCAACCTTCCTGACTCCAGGATCTTTGCTGCAAGGCTTGGATTAACCATCTCTCCCTGCCTTGCTCCCTCTCTTCTTACCGAGCCAAATGCTTAAGCCTAGAGGCAACTGCAATATATGTATTTATTCCCTTAAAATTCATGGGAAAAATAGGATGGATTGTTTACAAGAGCACCCCATAAACTCCCATTGCATCTCCTGGAGGGGCACAACTGGACGTGGGATCCCACCCTCCCATGGGATTTGGGTGCTGTTTGGAGGTGAGGGCTGAGCACTGACTGCAGATTCCCACCTCACCAGCATATTCTTCCCTTGCTTTTCCCCCTGAGACTCCCACCTTCCTGCCCAGCTGTAGAAAGGGAGAGGAGGGTGCTGGGACCAGGAGGGAGGGTTGGATTTATTTTGGAGGCATGTTTGCCAAGTGGGAAACCCCAGGGATTCTGTGGCTGCAGGAGCAGGAACACCACAGCCT
This sequence comes from Pseudopipra pipra, assembly GCF_036250125.1. NCBI lineage: Eukaryota > Metazoa > Chordata > Aves > Passeriformes > Pipridae > Pseudopipra > Pseudopipra pipra. The sequence goes on along the minus strand of NC_087560.1, from coordinate 4,649,951 downwards.
CTTGTTGGACCCCAGTTCCAGGACTAGGGTTGATCCAGCAACTTTTGTGTGCTCCCTGGGGCATTCAAAAGATGAGTGTACAGCTACTTTGCAAATCCAACAGCTCAGAGATGTCCCAAAAAGCCACTCCACCCCTCACTGAGTGGGATTTGAGGCTGAGACTCCTCAAACTTGTTTTATGCAAGGAAGTGGGAAAAAGATTGGAAGAGATGGGAGCTCAGAGGTGGAGGAGGAGCCCTGGGGACATGTGCCAACCCAGAGGTCAAAGCTTGAAATGTCTCCTTGCCCATCTCTTGCCCCTGTGGTAGCTCTGGATGCTCCTCCCTGCTCAAAGTGTCCTGGGAAGAGATGCCCCAAGAAAGGATCTTCCCTGATACCCAAAAGTGGTCAAAACCTTCAGCCCTGGTGACGTATCCCAAAATGAGTGTCTGGGATGGGCTCTGGAAGGAGAATTTGGGCTGTTTGTCCCCAGTAGTGTCCTCTGGTGAGCCCGGGGGTGAGGAAATGCATCAGGAAAGGCAAACTGGGATATTTTTCCCCTCTCCAACTCCCTTGTTTCTGTTAAAAAAAAAAAAAAAAAAGAAAACCAGGCATTTTTAGAAACTTATTCAGCATCTCTCAAAGGTGACCAGCCCAGGCTGTGCCGTCACTCCTGGAATAATGCTGCCGTGTGGGAATTACCTCCGGCTTCGGGGATCAGCATCTGTCCTGAGATGAAACAAGTCACAAGGGCTTAAAATAGCTTTGAGAGGGTTATGTCATCCCACTAGGAAACAGTGGAGAAGGAGGGGGGGGGAAAAAAGTCCCAAACTCCATGACCTCCGTAACTTCCTGTCTCCAGCCCCGACTCCTCCAACGGAGATTCCCTGAGCCTGTATCCCTGTCTCTCTGCACATCCCTGTTATTTTTCCTGAGGTGATGCTTTCCCTGTTCTGGAAAGATGCAGTGGGACAGCAAGAAATGAGTGTGCTGGGTGGGAAGGGGAGGAATTGACATAAAACAGGTGTATAAAATATCTACTAATATCCCCAATATTTCCTAATGTTTCCCAGTTTCTGCTGCTGGGTGCATAAAAGTATAAATTTTTACAGGTTTTTTCCTATCCAGAGACACTCAATCTGTCTCTTTTCTTTATTTAGTGCTTTCTGATGGGTGTTCAGAGGTGGATGGATTTTTCCAGCCTGGGACAGATGCTGAACCGGCTGTCCTGCTCTCCTGGGATGTCAGAGGGCACATTTCCTCACTGCTAAAGAAGTTTAGAGTAACTTTAAGTGATTTTTAAGCGGCATTAAAATGGATTTTAAGTGGTAGAAGACACTTCCTGCTGGCAGCTGGAGCTTAGGCAGGAGGGGAGCGGCTGGAGCATGGCATGAACTGGGATCTGAGCTATGATGTGGCATCTTAAGGGATGCAAGGACAACCAGACCAACAATCCATCTTCTTGTCCCAGTTCTGAGCTTGCACAAGTGCCGAGTGCAGGTCCTGGCAGCTCTGTTGTGTCTGTGGTCCCTGGGCATGGATTTTGCATTGCTGCAGGATGGAGTTGGAGGAGCAGCAGTGGGAGCAGGACCAGGCTGCCCTGGGCTGTGGCAAGCAATGAGTGTCCCCTCTGCTCTGCTGCTCTATTTTTAACATGATTTGGGCTTTTTGTTGCGTTTGTGAGCTCTTCAGTCCTCAGAAGGAGCACTGCACCTCCTTTATTTAACTTCATTTGCTCCTTCCCTGTGCTACATCCAAGGGCCAGCCCTGCTGAGCCATGAAGGCTTCCAGAGCTGGAACTGGGTCCCCAGGAGACACCATAAGGTGCAACATCACCCCATTGCCACCTTCTTAAGTTATCAGCACAAGGTTAAGGCAGAGCAAATAAAACCTTTGCTCCTAAGCCGTGTTTTCCAGTTGCTGGGCTGTGACTTGTGTCTGTGGCAGCAGCTTTAGGTGAAGGAGAGGTTGTGAACAGGTCTTGAAATTATTTTTTATTTTTTTTTTGGTAGCTTTCCTGACCCCAAAAACTCCAGGCTTTCCCCTGCTCTTTACCTTGAAGTGTGTATCCTCCACCTGCTTATTACAAGGATAAAAGGAGAAAAAAACCCCCATCTTCTGGGGGGCAGAGGCTCATTCCCTAAATGCCCTAGGGCTCAGCATCGTGGGGTATTTGGCTGCTCTGTTTCCTCCTCGTTTGCAGGTGGAATATAAATCAACATTTTCAGGAAGGGGAAAGCTGAGCCGTGGTTGGGGGGGGGGGGTTGTTTGGAGTTGTCCGAGCGGATCAGAGCGTCGTGTTCTCCTTTTCCCTTTGAACAGATCTGTCTCATCGTGCTGCTGCAGCATTAAATAAAAAAATAGAGCCCAACCAAACGCCTTTTCAAAGGAAACAATCACCTCGTGTGGTTCCCACCTCGGGAAGGAGCTTGTTCCCTTTCTTTCCCAAGTAAATGCCAGTGAAAACAGCCTGTTCCCACCCGGAACAGTGTTTCCCAGCAGGAATATGTACAGACAGGAGGATTTTTTAGCTGGCTTTTTATCAGGATGAGTTAAATTCTCTGGAAAATGTCACCTTATGTGACTTTGCAAGGTCTGACCAGGCTGGCAGTGCCAGGGAGCCAAGCCAAGCCCTTGGATGTGCCTGCTGGGTAAAGTCACCTGGGTGGAGTGACCTTGGCTCCGGTGCCGGCAGGTCCCCGTGTGGGACACGCTGCTGGCCTGGCTCAGGCAAAGACTGGGACACCAGCAGGCTAAAAAAGCAAGTTTGGATGGAAAAATACCTTTGGTTTCCTTCTGGGTTTGAGCAGGAGGGGGAAGGATGCTGATGTGTGTGGGCAGTGTCCTTTGATCAAATCAGGATGTCTCGGGTGTATCGGGGACGGCTGAACACGCTTTGGGGGGTGGTTCTGTGCTCTTTTCCCCTCAGCAAAGCTGAAACCTGCTTGCTGACAGGTGAAAACGTAAGATCAGCACCTTCTTTCCCCTGGGGAAATGGTGTTTCATCCTGTGCTGGCAGGAGTTGAGGCTCTGGAGACCCTCCTGTGCATTAAAGGCTGGGGGTTGGATCAACACCTTCCTCCTGGAGACTTGGGCTGCAGCTCAGCTCAGGCTCAGCCAGGATGGGGGGTTTGGTCAGTGAGGGTTTGTGGGCAGCAGCAGAGGCTTCAAGTGCTGCTTTGTGGCCCTTTGAAGCAGCATCTGATGGTTCATGGGGAGACCAAGCTGGGTTTTGGTGCCCAAATCATCTCAGGAACCACCTTCTGTTCTGTGCTGTCCCTCCCCATCTCAGCAACTGTGGCTGCTTTCCACGGCCCCACGAGCCAGCTAAGACCTTGTGGGATCTCTTCTGTGGATTGAGGCAGTCAAGGAGGTTAAACCAGGGGGTTTTGATCATGTAGTTCTTGGATTATCTGATTGCCAAGTGGCCCAACAGCAAAGCCTCTCATTGAGTTATAAGGGTTTTTGGAGGGGCTCGGGGTTGCTCCAAGTTTGGGCTGGAGTTTGATCCTGAGTGATGAGAACTGGGACAGGCTGGGGCTGGATGTAGAAATCAGAGAAGATTATTTAGGACACGATTCTCTGCCAGCTTGGGAGTGAGGGGACAGCACCTGGGTGCTGGGGAAAATCTCCCTGTGGTTTCCCTGGTCCTCTGGCTGCTGCTGCTGGCTCAGGTGGGTATTTGGCCAGACCCCAAACAACCACCATGTAGGTCCTGAGTCCCCTGAGAATGTGAGGGCTTGGAAGAAGCAGAACATGGTGTGCTCTGACTGCTGATGGTGAGATCCTGGGGACTGGGCAAAGGGATGAGAAACTGCTGCATTTTTGAGGCTCCAAACGAGGTCTCATTCCTCCCCTCTGCCCGAGCCCTCCTTTAATGGGAACATGCAGTGAAACAAGAGTTGTTAAAACTCTCCTTGGCCAGGGCTTTTGATCAGGGAAGTATTAATTACGTTCAAAAGCGGAGGAGAAGGACTAATGAAGGGGAGATCAAAGGGAAGGGGGAGCAGGCAGAGTTTGGAAGTGGAGCTCACCGTGGGGGCTGCTCTGCAGGGACCTGCCCCAGCAGCTGCCGAGGAGGTCCTTGTGCTGCCCGGGCTGTTGGAGGTGGTGGGGCATCCACCAGAGGCTGATCTCCACCAGGCAGCCCTCCCTGGAGTGACCTTGGCTGCCAGCCATGCAAATCATGGGATCAGAGGAGTGGTGATTAATGATTTAGCTGGGGAAGGGCACGAGGCTTTGCAGCTCGTGGCCCAGAAACACGATTTTGGTGCTGGGGAAGTTGTGCAGCCCGTGAGCACCAGGCAATGCCCTGGGGAGAGAGAGGACCAGGGGACTGGGGAGGGGTTAAGTGAAAAGACAATATTGGCACAAGAATAAATAGGAAAAATCCCAATGGAGATGTATTTATGTTGGAAAGAGGGGAAAAACTGCACAGAGGGTGGATGGACTGGCAAACACAAAGCCACCACGATGGAGAGATGGTCTCGGGGGTGATTCCTTGTCGCTGGGAGTGGGTGCTGCCTGATAATTCATTTGCTACTTGATGGGATAAAAATGCAAATATTTGCCTGGATGAATTGTATGTGGCCATGGGGGCTGGTTGAATAATGAAGTGCTTGCATGCAGATGTTTTATCCACTAGCTGGCAGGAGGTATGAGTGGTGTAACCTGTTGGGGAAGATGATGTGACCAGCAATGGGAGCTCCTGGAGCCATGTGGGAAAATACTGACGGAATCATAGGGTCAGGGAACGGCCTGAGCTGGAAGGGACCTTAAAGATCATCTTGTTCCACCCCCCTGCCATGGGCAGGGACACCTTCCTCTAGACCGGGTTGCTCCAAGCCCCATCTTTCAACACTTGCAGGGGTGGGGCAGCCACAGCTCTGGCCAGCCTGTGCCAGGGCCTCACCACCCTCACAGGGAAGGATTTCTGCTCTATGTTCCATCTAACCCTGCCCTCTGGCAGTGGGAAGCCATTCCCCCTTGGCTTGTCCCTCCAGGCCGTTGTCAATAGTCTCTCTCCATCCTGTCAACTCCCTTCAGGTACTGGAAGGCCACAATTAGGTCACCCCAGAGCCTTCTCTTCTCCAGGCTGAACAATCCCAATTCTTTCAACCTTTCCTCATGGCAGAGGGGCTCCATTCCTCTGATCATCTTGGTAGCTTCTTCTCGACTCTCTCCAGCAGCTCCACCTCCTTGTGCTGTTGTTCCCCAGGGCTGGAGGCAGCTCTGCAGGGGGGTCTCACCTGAGGGGGCAGAGGGGCAGAATCCCCCCTCCTGTGCTGCCCCCGCTGAGGGATCAGCCCAGCACATGGGGGGTTCTGAGTTGGACCCTGTCCAGCCTCTCTTCCACCAGCACCCCCAAGTCCTTCTCCTCAGGGCTGCTCTGAATCCATCCCTTCCCCAGCCTGGATTGATCCCGGGGGTTGCCCCAGCCCAGAGGCAGCACCAGCACTTTGCTGGGTCATCTCCAGGTGTAGGACTTCACCTCCCATAGATGCCCACCACCCCTTCCCCAGCCCTGGCTCTGCCATCCCAGGTGTCTCACGCCTGAAAGAACCCTTCCCACCCTCCTTGCCCCTTCCTCACCCTCGCTTTTCCCCTTCCATCCCTCCTGACCCCTCTTTGCCTTTAATGGGAACGAAGCTCCTCCTCGCTGTGCCTTCAGCAGTTTGTTGTCTTGGGCAGGCAGGATTCCCCCAGGAGCTGGATATTTTTAGTGCCCAATATTGTTTTAATCATGGTGAAGAGTGCTGCCTGGCAAATATTATTTTGGGAAGTGCAAAATTAACGATCCTGCTGTCAAGGAAGAATCGGATGGCAGCTAATGAGTTTGGAAGCAGGAGCTGGGTGGAGGATCTGCCACGGGATTAAAGCAGCTTTGAATTTTTCCCTCTTCCATGAAAACTTTGTCCACCTTTTGTGCCATGGGCTCTTTTTCAGAGGTAGATAACCCTGGTCCTTTTTGTGGAACGTGGTTGGTACGTGCCTGGGCTCCCTGGTGACTTCCTTCACCAGCTCTTCCCCCGTGTGTCCTGTGGGAATTATCTGGGGTCTCCTACTTGGCTTAACCATGGGGCAAAAGGCTGACCTGACCCTGCATCCCATGGGGATGAGCAGGGGGTGGATTTGCCCTCAGGGGGGTCTTTGGTTATTGGTGAGCTCTGCTCTGACAAGCCCTGGCTGAGTTGGTCTCCTCCACCTTTTGAGTCTCAGGAGACTCTTCCAAAACGTTGGGCTGCTTTGTGTCCTGCATCCTGAGAGTTTTTCCATGTTGTGATTTCCAGGCTATTTTTGGATTCAAGGGTGAGGGTCTCAGCTGCCTTTGGCCTCTCACAGCCATGGCTCCTGTACAGTACATGGACAGGCAAAAAAGGCAAAGATAAGGGTTTCAGTGGTGGTTTTGGGGCTTCTGTATCTTCTCCCCGATTATGTGTGGGTGGATGGTTGTGACTGGCTCTCAGCCAGCTCCAGACCTGCTTTTCTTCCAGGAATTTCTCTTTCTTTTCTACCCACCTACTGATTTTTCTTGACAATTTGTAATTGATGTGTCCCCCTGTACCTTCTCATCTCAGCTTCCTCTCTGGAACATCTTGTTTGAAGCAGGATTTACATCTTGTTGTGAAAAGTGGGTGCTGAATGTTACCAGCTGAATGTTACACTCTGCTCGTGGAGATTGCTCCTCTAATAATTTGCATGAATAATTCTGTTTCTATTGCTCACACATACAGGATTTGTTGGGACATCCCTGCTCTGGGGTTCAACACCGAGGCCCTGGCAGCAGGTTTCTCCTTTAAGACTTGGTGAATCTGAGCTTGGTTTGCACTGATTGCAGGTGCTCCACCTGTGACTCCAGATCCTTAGGGATGAACCTGCATCAGATGGTCATCCTCAGAGTTGGAGAAACTACAGAGGGAACTGTGGTCACTGTGCCCTGGGAATGCTGCCCCAGAGCTCATCCTGGAGTCTTTTAGTTGAGGAAGAGGACCTGCACCCTGTGATTTGGGCTTTTTTAGCCTTGGTTCCTCAGCTTTGGCTCGCAGAATCAATGAGACCTTGGAGACTGAGTCCAACTCATGACCCAACACCACCGTGCCAACCAGCCCACGGCACCCAGTGCCACCTCCAGTCTTCCTTGAATTCCACCAGGGGCAGTGATGCCAACCCCTCCCTGGGCAGCCCATTCCAATGTCTAATCACCCTTTCTGTGAAGAAATTCTTCCTGATGTCCAACCTAAACGTCCCCTGCACAGCTTGAGACAACGTCCTCTCGTCCTGATGGGCTCCTTCCCACCCAGAGAGTTTTGCATCTTCCTGTCTCAGCAATGGTGCTGGGAAAGTGTTGTGCTGGCCAAGGGCCTGGGGGAGCCTCACCCTGCCCTTGGAGACAAGGATGCTGTGCAATCCCATCCCAAAGGGATTTTTTGTTATTTTCCTGTGTTCCATAGCCAGGGCTGGGGGGAAGGGGTTTTGCACTTTGAATATTGTGGCAGTTTTGGGCAGTGCAACATAAGAAAGACATGAAGTCGCTAGAGAGTGTCCAAAGGAGGGCAAAAAGGATGGGGAAGGACCTTGATTTGAAGCCCAGTGGAGGACACTGAGGGCACTTGGTGTGTTCAGCTGGAGAAGAAGAGACTGAGGGGAGCTCACTGCAGTTACAACTTCCTTGTGAGGGGAAGAGCAGGGGCAGGCTCTGTGGAAACCAGGAACAGGACCCCAGGGAATGGCCTGAAGTTGTGTCAGGGGAGATTTAGGTTGGATATTAGGAAAAGGTTCTTCCCCCAGAGGGTGATCGGGCACTGAACAGGCTCCCCAGGACCGTGGGCACAGCACCAAGGCTGCCAGAGCTCAAGGAGCATTTGGATGATCCTCTGGGGCACCTGGTGTGACTGTTGGGGATGGTCCTGTGCAGGGCTGAGGGTTGGACTGGATGATCCTTTTGGATCCCTTCCAGCTCAGTGTATTCTGTGATAATTTGTACATTACCTCCAGAGCCCACTTGTGCCTCTGCTCGAGGCTTGTGCTGAAGCAAAGCTCTTGCTGGGGAAATGAAGGGGTTTGACAGCCCTGAGGAGGGAGGCAGGGCCATCTCCCTGCAGCCCAGAGCTGCCTGCAAGTGAACAATTCCTCTGTGAACTTGTCCTGGTGCTTGTTCTGGTCTCCACCCACTGCAAACCACCGTTCACCCCAGGCCACCAGCTCCTGGATATCTTCATGCCATTAACATGATGGTCTGGGCTCCTTTGCACCTCTCCTGACATTGCTGAGATGTTTTGGAAGCTGGTGCTGGTTTCTCGATAGATGCAGTGTCAAATTTCTGAATTTCAGATATTTTTAGAGCACCCAGGCAATCTCTTTGCTTTTTAGAAGCATTTCTGGGCCACAGGCAGGTGTTTTCCCTGCAGATCCTCAACCCTTCCTCATCTGCCACCCTCCCCAGAGGCACGGAGGAGGCCAGCTTGCTCCAACAGATTGGAGGAGAACATTATTTATTTGTAAAGGTCCCTGGCTGCAGCAAGGAAGAGCAGGGAGTGACACTGGGGACTGGCACAGCACGGAGCCAGCTGGCATGGGATGCCCTGGAGCAAGAGCTGCTGGTGACAAATGACGTGATTTTGCAGAGTTTGGCTCTTTCTGAAGGAAAAAGCAGGACTTTGTGGTGGTCCCTGTGGTCCCTTTGTGCTGGGAAGCTAGGTTGGGTGTGTGGTGAGGCCTGGCTGCTCTTGGAGCCCACAGTGGGGTCAGGGAATTGGGATCTGCTCTTGGCTTGACTATTAGTCCCTGTCTACCCTTGTGATGTGTCCTTGTGTCCTTAGGTTAACCTGCCTCCTGGGAGGATGGGAGGAGGATTTGGGAATGAGAGCTCCCACAGCATTGCATGGATTTGAGGGGTGGGGGCCTCCTGAGCTGTGCTCTGCAGTCCCATCTCAGCGCAGGTCACCTGCTGTACCCAGCTCCAAGCACCTGGTGCCTTCAAGGAACTTTAAGCCACCAACCCAACACCCTCCACCTTGTCTGACAAGCTCTGTGAAGCATCACTTGCCAGATTTATTCTGCTCCTGAGAGCACTGGTGTCTCCAGAGACCAGTGGGATTCAGTCCAAAGGACCCTACGGATATGGTGACCGATGGAGGGAGGATCCACCTGGAGCAAGACGAGTGGAATTTGCAGTGTGGTTGTGAGTGAAGGATTGTCTGGAGTCCTCATGCCAAGGACACCTCCTGCAGGTGATTGAACACCTCTTTAGGTCTAGACCTTGCTCTTTCCTGGGCTTTTAAACTTCAAGCTAGAGGGAAGAAAGGACTGGATTTATACAGCTGTCCCTACTAAGTGACCCTCAACTTCCTGGTTTACGAACCACCTCTTTACAGACAGCCCAGCTCTTCACCGAGCTGAATCAAAGCTGGATGTCTTAGTGTTTATTGGCACGATTTAGGGTGCTGCAGCTTCCTATCAAAACATGTGGCTGTTGGTGCAGGGAACCTATTCAATCCTTCAGTCTTGGAGAGTCTCTCCTGCGCCACCTTCCACGTTTTTCTCCAAGGCTGGTGACTCCAGGAGCTCTGAGTGTGTGGGTTTGGGTGTCTCGGTCACAGAACGAGCTGCTCCACGCTCCTGCATTTCCGAGGTGGGGTGGAACTCACCTCTTGCCCTCTGGTAATGACATTTCACAGGGTGATGTTATGTCCAGGTGGTTAAACAGAGGGCATTTGAGTTGCAAAACGAAGGTGGGTCACAGCAGCACCTGCTGCCCTTCCTGTGGGGGAAGATTTCTGCTTTGCTGGGAGGCCACGGAAACAAACCCACCCTTGGAGATACCACCCTGCTCCCCCACCTGCAGCCAAGCATCATCTCCAGGCATCAGAGGGGAAGGTTTGCAACCAAAGCCACGGCTCAGGTCCTGGATCTGGAGGCGAGACTCATTTTCCTGGAGTTGGCACGGGGTTGGGGTGGACGCTCTGTGCTGGGGAGATGGAAGGCAGAGAGGGATGTGCTGTTGGTCCCCAGGGAATGACGCCACAGGTGGCAATGGGCCAGTTGGTTGTGTAGGTGCCCACTGGCTCTGCAGACACTTCTAGCTCATCCAAAAAACCGCAGTTGCAGAAGCACTCTTTGCTGCTGGCCTCTCCGTTTCCAGGGGCAAACGGGGGCGAATGGCTCTTCTCCAATTTCCAGTCGGACCAAAGCACTCCGAGCCGAGCGAACCGCGCACAAAACAACTTCTCCGGGAAGAAAAACACTTATTTTCCCACCCGAAATACATATCTCTGGCTAATGCTAATTGCATATCTGTGAATAATGCTAATTGCACGCAACCTCTGGGAAGACATATGTGGATAATAATACCTCGGTCTTCAAACATCCTCTTCAGAAACCTCATGAATATGACTCAAATGCCTCAATTTTGTCCCTTTAAACACTCCCCGCTCTATCACGAGGCCAACGAGCGCGGCGGGGGGCGGAGGAGCCTCTTTCCAGCGGGCGATGTAGGTCATGCTCCAGTTTTTCTTTCTCCAACAAGCAGCTGTGGGACCTTCCTCCTCCCAAACCTCTTCATGCCCAGATCCAGGAGTGCAGCGCCATGGCTGATGGCACTAAGTCGTGGTCTCACCAGTGGAGAAGGGCTGGAGCTCACTGAGAACCTTCTTCAGCCCGTGGATGTGGATATTGGTGCTGGCCAGATGTTGGGCTTGGAAGACTTGGCCACAAAAGTTGGGTTTTTGGGTCAATATGGGAAGAGGGGTTGGGGGATAAGTATCCCTTCTGAGGGCTGCTTCTATGCTGAGGGGTGGGACCACGAGCGTGTGGCCGTCTGGGTGGCCTCTGTTTGTCCCACGTGTGTCTCTCCAACTCAAGAGATTTGCTTTTCCAGATGTTCTCCAGGACCTTCCAGAAACGAAGCTCCCCGTTTTGGTGCTCCCCACCCACGTCTCTCCGTGCCCCCCAGCTCCCAGGGATGCTCAGGGAGGTCCCTCCTCACCCCTGTGGTCCCTTCCTGGCCGTGTGACCCCTCCGTGGCGGTCCCGGGGGGACGTACGGCTCGTTCCTGGGAATCTGGCTGTCTCCAAGGCTGGTAAATATAGCTCCAGCGAGAGCATGTCTGCATGCGTGTGACAGTCTGTGCAGCCAAGCTCTATTTTTAGGAGTGCTGGCAGAGGACACACACACGGATCTAATCACAGCTTCTCCCAGGCAAATGTTCCCTTTCTCTGGCTTTCAAGCCATGCTTATCAATTTCCTCCGCATTGTTTCCTTCCCCTCTTCTGTGACATGACAACCTGCTCTGGGGAGGAGGGAGAAAACAAGCTGTGATGGGAAAGAAAATTGGGAGTGGGGAGATATCTGGGCGGGAGCAGCGTCTGCCACCCTCCCCCTCTCCCCCCCCAAATATAGGGATGCTCTTCCAGCCAACAGCCCCATCCTCATGGGTGGGCTTGGGGGGTGCTCCAGGGGCTGCGTGGCCCCTGGGACAGCTGGGTGGAAAGGCAGGGAGCACTGGAATGTCCCCAAGCCACCCAGGTTTGCTTTGTAGGGTGACAGAGGAAGAGCACGGAGCAGGGAGGAAGGCTGAGTGACAAAAGCCACATCCTTCAGGCTGGGCTTCAGTGCCGTTGGCAGGAAGGGGCTGTTAATTTTTTAAGGCTTGTAGGATGTCCAGCTTTTCCTTGGTGTGTCTCCCCCTTGGCACGGCCCTCCAGGGAGGGATGACATCGATGACAGGTTGGTACTGTGCCACTGGAGGTCCTGGTGCACGTCCTGCTGTGCTCTGGGCTGGACACCCCCAAAAATCTCCCAGTGCTGCTCACAGCTCCCATGGGAGGAATATTCTGATTTATTTAATTCACCCTGAGGGCCACACGTGGTGGAATTCCACAGGGTGACCAACCTCCAGCAGCTCCAAGTCTGGAGGGTGTCACACCCGTGGCTGCTCCAAGGCATAAATATTTCCATAAGCAATGCATCTCAGCCAAGAAAAGTGTATTTTTCCTCTGGCTGATTTGCAGGCAGAGGCAAGAGGAGCTTCCCAGGGTCTCTCCCTGATTCATTAAGTGGTCAGAAGCAATTAATTTAACCCCTTGCTTTCTCTGTTTGGAAAGACAAGGGACTATTAATTGCCATTGGAGGTGGCAAAGATGGATGAAGGCAGTTAACGCTCGCCCCGAGCTTTCAGGGCAGTTTCTGTTTGCTTCAGATAATGAAACTAAACCAGTTTGATCTCCCAAATTCAGCAGAAATCCTGGTGTTTTTAGCTAAAATGCTCCTCGCCTTGCATTAACAGAGCAAGAAAGATTCATTGTGGTTTAAACAGGACCGCGGCACGGAGCCTGATTTTGGGGAAAATATTCTTTTCTCAGAACCAGCTACAAAAGAGACGTTTTCTAGTTCAGTGGCGTAAAGATATAAAGAATATTCTGAAGCAGAATTACCATTTTTTAAAAATTCTTGGTGAAGAAGACCGTGGAAATTGTCCTGGTGGCGACGCCGGTGACGTTTGCTTTGACGCGTCTTCGACTTTTGATGTTCCAGTGAAAAGTCCGAAGCTGTTTTGTTGAGCAGAAATTTAATTTTTTAAAAAAATAATTCCTAATTTTTTTAAAAAAATCCTAATTAAGAAAATCACCCTAATTAAAAAAAATATTAAAATGCTTAAATAAGATAATTTTTTTCCTTGAAATTTAGCAGAAAAAGGCAAACTGGGTGTTTACCGGGGAAAAAGCGTGGTGGGCGTCGCCAGCCTGGAAAAGCCATTTTTAATTCCAGACTTGAGCCAAAAAAAGGCATCACGTAGGACATATTAGGAAGAGAATGGTGGTGGCACCTGAAGGCCCTGTCCCTCCCTGCCCTTGGCTCCTCAGGGTGATGTGCCAAACCCCCAGTGCCATATATTTTCCAAACGGGCTCTCTGCTTCGCTTTCCCACTCCCCATAAACACGGCGTTTTGTCTCCCAGGGAAGATGCACTCCCGCTTTTATAAGCCCGTCTTAAGCACCACTTCTTAGATCAATGGCTTTAAATGAAAAAAAAAGAAAGCTCTTTTGAATACAAATGTGGCATTTACTTCCTTAATGCCTCTCCTGCGCTAAGCTCCCTTCAAACCCATCAGAGCCACTTTAATATATCGAACAGAACTCCCCTCATTTTGATGCTAATGCAGCATTTCATGCAGATAATGTGCTTGAATCATGCACTGAAATACATTAAAGGTGAAACCAAGAGCTCCAAGGAACCGCTGGTGGCTCAGCTTTCTCCTCCTTCTCCATTTCCACGGGCAAGCCAGGTCTTGCCAAGCTCCCTGGCAGATCCCAGGCAAAGCTTGTCCTGTGTAATTTGGTTCATGTCTTTTAATTTAATCAAAACACTCCAAATTGCCTGATTTTTTTTTCTTTTTTTTCGTTGCAGTGGGATGTTCACTCATGGGACTTCTTGCTGCAGGATGCTCTGGAGGACAAATTGGACTTCACCAGCTCGTGGAGAAGAGGTTTCCAGGGGATTTTAAGCCTCGTGGTCTGGATTCAGCCTCCAGCATCCCTGTGCCAGGACGTGCTGAAAGCCAGCAATGAGTTCTTAAAGCCAGGAAGAACATCTCCTCACTCTTATTTTGTGCTTGCAAGCTTCTCCATCTCCTCTTGGCCTCCTTCAGAGGTGTGGGAATTGCTGATCCCACCTGGATGTCTCACAATATTCCTCATCATGCATCATTTGGGTGTCCCCTGGTGATGGGAGAGCAGCTGCTTCTTCCATTCGCTGTCCGGAGGCAAAACTAACAACAGCAAAGCTCAAAATTTGGGTCAATGTGAACTGTATCTTTATTAGGGGGGGGAAAAAAATAATAATGTCTCAAGTTTCCATTTTGGGTCAGCAGGTGTCAGAGGACCTGCCAGGAAAAACATCTTGTTGAAAAGAAATTAATTTATTTGTGGAAACCTCATTTTGTTTTGAAGAAATCAAAGGCAGGCGCGTCAAGGTTTGGAAAGACTTTCAACTGTGCTTTTCTCTTGCTGTGTCATGGAAAAAGAAAGCCGGATTTCTGCTGGAATTCTGTGATCTGGGTCTGAAAGTGCCTGTGAGACCCAGAGGAGCTGCTTCCTCCCAGGTGGGACGTACTCGTGTCCAACATTTACTGCCCTCACCGTGGTCTAGTGGCTGAATAATCCCCTCCAAAGCTGTTCCCAGCTGCAGAGGGGAGCAAGTGGAGCCTCTTAACTCTGCTTTTGTAGATTGGGCTCATTCCTCTTAATTAGTGGCGCTCACTAATGAGCAGCCACCCCTTCAGCGAAGCCAAAGGAGGGGCAAAGGCTGTATTAGAAGCCCTGTGGGGCAGCTTGGTGTCTTCTCCTTGCATGGGAGAAGAAAATGTTGATGCAGATGGAAAATCTTTTCCTATTTTCAGCCTCTGGAGGTGAGGTAACCCCTTTCCCATCCCCCCATGGGTACCATTGTCATTTTTGTCGTTCCTCAGGTGATGACCCCCCTGCAGATGATGCCTGGACGACCACATTTGGGGCTCCACCTCTTTGACTGTCCTAAGGTGAGGCCCAGCTTGCAGGGAACGTGGGCTGGATGTGCTGACTCTGATGGGATAAAGATGGGACCCCTCTGTGTGTGGGTAACCCCATAAACTTCACAGTCTGGAAGGAACATGGATCTGGAGGAGACCCAGGCCCAGGTCCTGGTGACGATGTGACTGCTGGGAACGTGTCTCCTGGGGGGCCTAAAGAAGCAGAGAGAGGAAACAAAACCTTTCTTCTGCTCATCTGCTTTGCTTCCTGGAAATCTTCTTTTCCAAGCAGCTCTGCCCTTGCTGCAGCCCTGTCTTGGAGGCTTTCCAGCTGCTCTGAGAAGAAGCCTGGTCCAAGGTTAACAAGACTGAGTTGGAGCTGTGTGACTCTGCTTTCCTTGCTGCCCCAAAATAGGTCAGTCTGGGCGACATGACCCTTGCCAGAGCATCCCACAGCCCTTTCCTTGCTGGCAGTACCACCCCCATCCCTCTGCCAGCCCAAAGTCCACCCGGGAAGGGTCCTGAGGCTGGGGCCAGAGCTTTCCTTGGGTTGGAAGCTCTTGTCAAACACCCGCAGGCATCTGTCCTGATCTGAACCGTCCTCTGCTCGACAAACCCGTCTCTCCCATTATGATAACTCCCACTGACATTTCACCAGGACATTTCTTCCCGAAGGGATTCCCGTAGCACTTCTCCCCCTGCTGGAACGTGGCCACCAGCGAGGCGGGTGCCCGTCCCTCATCCTCCCGTGCTGGCACTCGGGGCAGGGGATGCTGCTCGACACATCCTGGGGCAAGGCAGGAGAGCACCAAGAATGGCTCGGAGGGCTGGGAAAGGGGATGTTTTGGAAGGAAAACCATGAGAAAATGTGTGAAAGCACGGGGATGCTCTCCATGCTGAGCCACCGGGCAGATCCTGGGGTGAAATGTGAGTGGAGCATGGCAGGAGGTCACCTCAGACCATGTCATGAATTTTTCTTGCCAGCATTAGAGTTCCAGTACTGGAGAAGGTGTGGTAAAGCCCTTCAGGTCTTAGCTGGAATGGGAATGGCAAAGGCAGAGCTTGGAAAGGGAGGGGGGTCACTCCTGCCCCTCAACTCCAGCAGGAGGTTCGGGGAATTAAAGGGTACAAGCAGGGAGCTCTCCCAGGCTGATGCCTTTCCTGTGCCCTGTCCCTGCTCACATGTCTTCTCCTCGCAGGTGGCGCCTCAGCTCGTGGCTGAGCATCCCTGGTCCATCGTGTCCTCCTGCCACTGACGCAGACGGGTCCAAGCCGAGCGCGCAGAGGGAGCCCGGGATGGATGGAGCGATCCGACCTCCTTTCCCAGGCTCACCCCGGGTTTTAGCGAAGAGCTCTGTCACTGCAGGAGGTGGAGGGGGGGGCGCAGCACCGAACAAATGCTTTGTGACAGCCGGGAGATGCCGTGGCCTTTGCGATGGAGCGGAGCTGACGGGCGGCACCGCTCCCTCTGCGAGCTGAGCATCCCCTTCCAGCGCTGCTCCGCAGGGATCGCGCCTGCGGAACGGAGCTGGGAGGCGGAGTCAGCAGAGGCCGACTGGACCCCTTGGAGAGGGGCTCGGACCCCCTGGAGCCCCCTTGGAGGAGGCCTTTTCGTGCAGAGTGCAAGCTACATCCGTAGTTACTGCCCTGTTTTCAAACTTCGTTGCTGTTTTTATCCCCTCTCCCTGGTGCTGGATGTGGGTCCTGAGCCTTCTGCTGCAGCCGGTGCTGCTGGTGCTGGGTTCACCCCCGCATCCTTGTGGATCTGCAGCGGTTCTTGCTGGAATGCATACGGTTTGCATCAAGATGAAGGAACTCTCAGGGATTTTTGGAGCATCAGCAAGACATGGGGCAGCTGGAGAGCATTCCTGGCCATCCACAGTCACGATTTGGTGCAGCCTTTAAGGGTTCTCTGTTCCATGGACCATTGTGCTCAAACGGGATGGGCACTGGGACAGCCACTTCGGGGCTGGGAGATCTTCCCCTGGCAAATCAGGGAGTTTTGGGAATTTCTAACCAAGCATCCCCCTTCCCTGGGACGAGCTGAGCCGTTCTGCCCCGAGCCCGTGGGGGCTGCGCTTGCCAGGGCTTGTGTTCCCCCCAGCACCTCCAGCCAAGCTCATTTCCCCAGTTAAACGTTATTAGTCCTTGAATGAAAGGAGGAGGGAGGCAGAGAGGAAGGATTTTTATTGGGAAGTCGTTTGTTCCTTAATTGAATTGCTCCCGTTAACAGCGGTGAGAGAAGGGGAACAAAAAGCCAAATGGGAGGTAAAGGCGCTTATTTGCTTCTGCTTGAGAGGAGCTAATATTAATAAACTTCTGGATGAAGGGATTTGTAAGGGTTTGATAGAGGGATTAACTCCAAAATGATGATTAGATTTTCTGGAGTAAACTCCCTGATAAACAAGGGAGACAAGATGCAGATGTTATCCCTGCACGGAGTGGGGTCCCTCCCAGCTGCCAGATCTGGAGCATGAAGGAGTCACTCCCTGCTCTGGGACAGGGGACTTCCTCCAGGTTTATCCCAAAACCAAGCAGAGGTGATGTCCTGGGCCCTTCCTAAAATGCCTTGGTTGTCACTCACCACGAAGACACTGCAAACCTCACCTTGGGTGGAGGTTTGCACTTGGAAGAACCATATGCACTAAGGAGCAGGATCTGGGGGCCACTGGGTGTCCATCCTGGTGGTGACCCCACCAGCCAGGTCCCATCCCAGGGATGGATGTTTGGAAAAACTGTGGTCTCCACGCAGCTTTTTCTGGGAGTACAGTCGGTGGGCGTTGATGTTTTAGGGGTGTGGGAAGTGTTGGGTCAAACTTTCACCCTTGGAGAAACTTCTGAGCTCTTTTCTCTTGCCTTTTTGGCTTTCTTTTAATGAAATATTTTATTTCAGGCATCTTGATAGGCTACTGATTAAAAAAAACCAACAGTTTGACTTTTGCCCTTTTAATTATTCTTATATTTTTTCTTAATTTAAAAATGAATGTAAGCAGAGGATACAAACCCCTGAAACAGAGCTGGGGCAAATACACACACGTTGTCCCGAGGCAAAGAAAATCCCTCTGCTTGTCTTCAACTCATTTTTTTTTTCCTCTTTGATTTTTCTGAATCTTTTTTTCAACCCAAATATATCTGTTTCCTCAAGTTTTTGTTTTTTTCCCTGGATTAACTCTCCCTGCTGTTACCTATTCCATGTAGAGGTAGATCACCCAACCCAGAGATGTCCCAACCTGCTGCTGCACTTCCCAGCCCTGGAGATGCAGATCCCACTGGAGCTGAATGGCTCCATCCCAGCATCAACAGGCAATCTGGGCTGTTTGGATTTCATTCCACACACTTGTTTCCTTGGAGTGGAATGTTTAAGGGACAGGGGGAAGAATAATCATTCAGAGGGTTGACATCACACTCCAAACATCATATTTTATCTGCTGTAAATTATGATGATCCTGTAGGGAATGCCACCCAGGGTAGCAATGCTTGGATGCCTTCCCCCCTAGTTCCTGCTTTTGACAGTCTGAGCTTAAACTTTGCGCTCAGTTTATGCAAAAGGAAACAAAAAAGTCAAAACCAGCCAAAAAAAAGTCCTTGTGGGAAGCTGGAGGTGCTCAGCCAAGGCAGGGGAGGGAGGGTAAAGGCAAAGAAGGAATTTGGTTCCTTGGTCTCCCCAGGGGATTTGAGGGCATTGGGATACCAGTGAGGCTTTAGGGGTGGGATGAAGCTGAGAAACAGAATGGGGAGAGGATGGGCTTTACTGTTCCTCTTTCCCTGAATTTACTCATCATTTTAATGCTTTCAAACCACCCAGAACAAAACGTTTTGGTTGTGTTTTCTTAGGGTAGAGCAGAAACCTGATCCCTCTGGGACGGGAAGATATCCCTCTTCCCTGTCTGAATACTCATCATTCCCAACTTTATCCAAGAGAACAAGTCTGCTTTCTCCTCCACAGCCTTTCTCCTCTCTCATCCCTCCTCTGCCGTTCTCGCTGCCCGGGAAGCCTGGAGGAGACTTCTGGCAGCCAGGATGGTTTATGGCTGATGAGGCCCTTCAGGGAGCCACAGCTGGGAATGTGAGGGTGGCATGGTCATTTTTTTGGGATGCTTCCATGTCTTCCAGCTCTGGGTGTGCAGTGACTCACTGTGACCAGCAGCCGGTGACTCAGGGGCAGCTGCTGTGGGATCCTCCATAGGGAATGGCCTCGATTTGCTCCAGGAAGGATGGAGGGAAGGTAGAGCCCATTTCATCACCTCTCATGGCAGCCACAGCCCGCAGCCTGTGCTCACCAGTACCCCCTTCCCCATCCCTGGAGACCCCAAATGGGCAGCACGACACCCCAGCCCCTGGTGTTTGCTCCTGCCACCCTCTCCTTGTGCCAAGGTGTCCTCACCTGCCACCTGCCTTTGTCCCCAACATGCCTGGCTTTGAGGATGGGAGGTCTGGACCCCTCCTGGGCTCTCTCACGATGCTGCCTTCTCCCAGAATCCCATTCTCCCTGGCTCATCAATCCATTGGGCTGGAGGAGAACCTTTTCCAAGACTCCTTTCTCCACACAGTGGTATTTAAATCCTCTCCATATGCTGAAGTGATGCTGATGGATGACAGGAGGACATCACGGGATGAAGACAAGGGTATGGCACGTGCTCCTCCATCCTGGATCAGGCAGGATAGGGGGATTATTGCCATCTCAAACCTGCAGATGTGTCAGATCCTGCTCTTGCCAAGCAACCTCCAGGCTATTTTTCTTACTAGTTCACAGGGTTAGCTAATAAAGACAACTTGACTTGATGTCCTTTGACTTCTGTGTCGTGTTTGACTTAATTGTGCATCCCAGCCTGACAAGATCCAGCGCCGGGCCAGCGCTGGGCAGCCCGTGGTAAATGGATCAGAAGTGGTTCGTGGGGGGATCCTCGGTGCTGCTCTGCTGCTCTTTGCTGTGTTTCTCACTGAGCTGAAAAATGATATCAGATAAGTGCTGGACTCACCTGCAGATGCCAAAATGTGCCGGAGCAGAAAGGGGAAGCAAATAACCTGGTAAATAGGGCTGGCTCCGGTGGTGCTGTGCCCAGATCCATCTGCTGTGGGCAGGGCAGGGCAGATCCGTGGATGCCGAGGAAAACCAGGAAGGAATGTAACGTCTGTGTCCCAAGAAGAGCCTCGTTGGCTGGAGGTTGCCTTGTTGGCCCCAGGCTGGAGGTGCTCCCAGGGAGGCGAAAGGGATATGTGGAAGCAGATGGTTGGGAAGAGCATTGTGTTCCCAGCATCCATATCCATCAGCGGTGTTGGTGGGGAAACTGAGGCACATAAGGATAACATGGGAGATGGTTTCTCCCCCAAAATCGTGGAATACCTCTGCTTTTTATTTTTTTAGGGAATGTGGATCTGGGGCTGAACCTTTCCTTGTCCCTGAACAACCAAAGCCAAGCCCCCCCTCTGATCTTCCACTTCTCTTGTTTCCCGACCTTGCCACCCTGAATTGTTGGAAAAATGCCTCTTAATTGCTCCACACTCGCTTCTTTGCTAATTAACCACCTTGCAAGCATTTAGTAAGTGATGCTCTCTCTTCCTAATTACCAGGAATAGGTGATTCCTGCCTCCCAGAAGCAAACTGATTTTTCCCTGCTGGCAAACAGATTTCCTTATTTTTTAAATTTGATGGGCTGAGAGAGCTGGTGTTCTGTGGAGAGGCAGGTCCAGCTCCAGAGGGAAGTTTGATCCTACAAAGTGCTGTTCAGGGGCCTCCCTTGTTCCCCTGCAGTCCCTTTGGAGACCCTTGGATCCCATGCAAGGGGTCTGGCTCTCAGGCTGCCCGTGGACCCTCGTGAGCTTTTTTCCCTGGTTTTGTTGTGTGGCATCTCCATTTAATTTTGGTTTGGTCCTCTCTTGGGTTTTAGGGTTTATTTGGGGGGTGTAGGGGAGGGAATCATTCCCTTGACACGGTCCCTGCTCAGCTGAGCTCCTGTGCCAGCAGCTCCCTCTGTCAGGAGCACACACGGAGCAGAACAGGAACCTGCTGGTGCCCATCCCCTCCTCCCCAGGCCTGGCACTTCCAGGGATCCAGAGGGAAAATTCCATTTTTCCCTCCACTCTTCCTGCACAGTGTTGGCAGGAAATACTGAATTTTAGAGTGCTTTTCCACACAGGGAAAGCAAAGGGCTGGACCAGCTCCTCGGAGCAGCATCCTTGGTGCTGAAAAAGTTGGAATTGGTGCATTTAAACACACTCAGCCACGAATCCTGTAAAAATTCCAACCCTGCAGTCCCCAGGCTCTGTCTGTTGATGTTGTCCAGGCCAAGCTTCACCCTGTGGGGCTTGCACAGCCCCCCTCATCCCCCTTCATCTCTGAAGGTTGGTAGGAGCGGCCGTAACTCCACCTGTGATCTTCAAACACACTTTGAACTTGGGGAAACCGGGGAAGTTTTTAATTTCTTTCTTATTTTCTTTTGTTTTTCCTAGGGTACCAAACTTTAGGACTTCAGTTTTTTTAACGAGGAAGGAGCTCTGGGCTGTTTTTAATCAGTGCTAAAGGCCAGCGGGATTGAGGAGCAAGGGCTGAGCAAAGGAGCAGGGAGACTGAAAAACCACAAAAAAAAATTAAAAGAAGGAAAGAAATCCCCTCAGCTGAGGGTTGAAGTGTCTCAGGGCACTCCCAGGTGAAACTGTCCCATCACCACGTGAGATGTCCCATATTTTGCCAGGCCAAGGACATGCAGCAGGGTCTTTGCCAGTTCCAAGAGGGTGCAAAAACCCCCTCTGGAATCTTTACAATAAATATTATTCGTATTTAGATTTTGATAGTGAAGTGTTGCCCATCAGACTCTTCTCATGGTTTTTCAAATATAACTCAGGGCTTTTTCCCTGTGAAAGCACCCAAGTATAGCCAAGGATCCGTTTAAATTACAGGCAGGACAAAACATAGGAGGCTGCTCTGATTTAATAATAACCATAATATGGATATTACTCTCCAGGCTTTGTCATGCAACAGCTTGTATTATTAAATTCTTCACACCCTGGGCTGGTTTCATTCCGTAAATTCCGTGCTGAGGTTGACAGGCATCTTGGAGACGAGTATCTTCCCCAGGGCCTGCCCAGGGTGAGGGCTTGGAGGGTCCCCCCGGGCTCAAATTTCACAATTTTGGCAGCCAGCACCCCAAAATGAAACTATTATTAACCCAGGAGACACGTGCTGGTCCCTCCCCAGTGAGGTGATGGGAGCAGGGGCTGCTTGGTGGCTCTTCTGGGAGCTCTGGAAGAAGCAGAGTGCTCTGACACATCTCTGTCCCATCCTCCCTTCCACGAGGTTATTCCACTGCCAATTCTAATCCAATTTAGCAGAGAGGTTGGTTTCTCAGGGGAAACTGGGGACGCTGGCCCAGCCCCTGGCTCATGTCAGGGCTTTCAGCATCCCTTGATTTTCCTCTCTGGATGCAGCCCCAGGCTTGTCCCACTGTCAGCACATTTAATGTCCCGAAATTGAGCTTTCTAATTGAGGTTTCCTAATTGCTGCTGCTCCTTTGGCAGCTGGGGTGGGTTTGGGGCAGGCACCTGTGGGGTGCTGCTGTGGCTTTATTAGAGGATGGGGGAATTGGGGGCAGCTGGTTTTTTAAGGGAAGCTGTGCTATAGGGATCCTGGAATGTGTGTCCTTGCAGGGATCTGTCCTGTGTGCTGTCATCAACCCCCTAAGACTAGGATATCACGTGGTGAGTGGGGTGTAGGTGAGGGGGGCAAGTTGTGTTGGGGGGGGGGCTGTGGGGTGCTGTGCACTTCTGATGGGAGTCCCTTCCTCTGGGGGAGCCCCTGTTCTCCCCCTGGTCCCCCAGAAGTGGTTTAACCCCGTTATTTGCTTTTCTCGCTGTCTGGGGGGCTCTGAAAGCCCCACAGAGCCCTTTAGAGCTGCTGAAAATGTGGCTGCTGGGGGGCTGCTCGGGGCTTCTGGGACACAACTCCCCTCGTGGGGATGTGGGCACTGGACCCTGAGCATGGATCTGTGGGAAGGGATCTTTGTTTAAGCAGGTGCCTGCTGGGCTGAGGGGGTCGGGGTGGGCTCCAGGATGACGCTGCCCCATGCCAGTTCCACAGGGATGCTCCTGGTGCTGTGACAGGAGGGATTTTGGGGTGGGCAGTGGCAGGACCCCGTCGTGGGCAGCACTGGGATGAGAGACCAGAAGGAGCAAGTGTTGGGGCAGAACCTGGCAGGTTCCCCATTAACATCACAGAGTGGAGTTGGAAGGGACCGGCACAGATCAAGTCTGTGTGGGTCCCTTCCAACCTCCTGCTGCAATGAACTGGGTACCACTGGTCACCCCCTCCTTGAGGCAGAAATCCCTTTCTGCTGGCTGAGTTTTGGAGGCTTTAATTCCCTACAGACCTTGCAAACCCACAAAGCTTCCCAAAAATATCCTGGGCTTGAGATGATTGGATCAACAGCAGTGCTGGGTGGTGCCTACGAGGCAGGAGCAGACATGGGGGGAGGGAAGAGCCCATTAATTATCAAAGTTTATGGTCCAGCTTCATAATTACTCCCTTAATCACACAATCTATTTGCCATGCAAGGCTGTAAGAGCTCGAGCAGGTGGACGAACATCCCAGGCTCCGGCCCCCTCCGATTTATCAGCGAGGAAAACCTGAAATGATTGTGGCTGTAATTAGTTCTCCTCTTTTTTTACAACACTTTAATTTTCTGTCTGGATTTGCCCACGTCGCCCTGTAATAAGCGGCTTAAGGATGGGAAGGTGGGAAAAACATGGTGGTGTTCAGGAGGAGGAGGAGGAGGAGGAGGAGTGGGATCTCAAAACTCTGGGATGAGTTTGTGCTGGTCTTTGCTGAACTGTCTCTTGGATGCTTTTGAGGAGAGGGAAGAAGCCAAACCATCTCCTTCATCTTCACCCCAGGCTTGATTTTCTTCCCATTAGCCTGAAAAGTCCTAGTTTATTAAATATATCTTTCATAAGGCTCTGTGGGGGCATCCTTAATAAATTTTTGGGATGTGGGAGACCAACACTGTTCTTGCCATCCATCTGTGACACCTAGGAAATGAAACCATCCCTGGATCTGGAGCAGAGCCTGTCCTGGAAGCTCTAGCCATGGATATCTGCTTGTTTTGGGTTAAAAACAGGAGGGAGAAGGGATTGAACCTTTCAGAATCAGTTTAGAGGGCTTAAAGGGAGAGGCAGAGGGTTTTTCGGGCACAGAGGTGTTGCTTGATCCCATGCCAGGACCTGCTGCAACTCCTGCTGGGAGATTCAGGCAGCCTGAGCACGTACCCAAACTGATGTTGTTTTGGCCAGGAAAAAAAAAAAAAAAATAAAATAAACCTCCAGGTTTAAGAGCTGAGGCAGAAGGAGAACAGAATTGCCATGTGTCTTTTCGGTGCTGTCTGAGCGAAAACAGCTTTCCGAGGTGTTTGGGAAATGTCCAACCCAGAAGAGCATCCTCTTGGGAAGCGTGTCCTCGTGCCCTTCATCCCCCTCATCAAACAGAAGGGCTGGGGGGGCTTTTATGGACGTGAGAAACAAACTTGTGTGCCTGTGATCAGCCAAGATCTCGCTGCCATCTCCACAACTGGAATATTTTCCTGGCTTGTTTACCTGCTCTGCTCTCCTTCGTGGATCTGATTTTTGCAGCACCCCGAAGCAAAGCCCTCGTGGTGCCTCAGTTTCCCTTTTAGGGCCAGGTACCAACCTGGCTGGAGGATCCAGGCATTCCATAAACACCTTGACCAAGCAACAGGGGGGGAAAAAAACCAATTAAATTTCCCAGCTGGGCTGGGAACAGGGCTGTGCCATGGCCGTGCCCCACGCTGCTGATATTTAGGTTGACAGAGGGGGATAATCCTGCCCCATGCCCCATGTTTGCACCCAAAGGGACTGAGGTGCAGCAAATAAACACATCCCCAGCATCCCCCCCGTCACGCAGGTAATTTATTCCGTGGATTTCACACCACACAAAGCACCTGGAAAATAGCTGTGTGGGCTTTCCATATGGGCTGCTATTATTTTCCAGGGTACGGAAAACAGATTGTTGGAAGAACTCCCTGTTCTGTGGCTTGTGCTGTTTAATTTTTTAATTTTTTTTTTTTTTTTTGAAAGCAGAGCAGCAGTCAGGGCTGTTTCCTCTCTGCTGAACGTTGTTTAGGGATTGCTCCTAGAGCAACTCGGAGCAGGAGAAGGCTTGGAGGTTTTTAATTAAAAGCTGCAATCTGCTCTTTCCTCTAAATGCAAAGTCTCACCTGCAGAGAGAGAGGGAGAGAGGAAGAGAGAGAGGGGGAAAGGGAGATAGAGAAAGAGGGAGGGGGAGAGGGAGATAGGTATAGGGACCCTTTTTGGGCCACCCGAGCCTCTCACAGGATGCGGGGCCGTCTCCCGCCGAACCCCCCGGCCTCACCCGCGGGCTGTTTGCCTCTCCTGGGATAGGGAAGCGCAGCTGTTCCCTGTCCCGCTGGCTGTTCCGCAGCATCCATGCATGGCTAAAGAGGTCAGCCTGCTTTTAAGCACGTCACCGAGCATCCCTGTCTCCCCCGGGATGCGGGGAAGCGAGCGGAGCTTCCGCCGCGGTGCCGGGAGGTGCTGGAGGACGCGGGAGGTCCCTGGGGGGACGCGGTGCTGGGAACACCGGGGTGAGGGGATGCTCCGATCCCATAATCAGGGGATTTTTATTGGCACTGTAAGTTTTCAGTGGCTCCAAGGCAGGGAGAAGATGGGGCTCCTACATTTGGCTCCAGGGAGCAGGTCCAGCTCTGCCTGTTGTCCCTCCATCTGCGGGGGTCTGGCTCCTGGGGGTGCTTTCCTTGGGAAGAGAAAGCTTTGGGAATTGTTCAGGGTTATTTTACCCCTTTTGCTGATGGTGGGGGAAATGCTCCAACGCCTTCTCCTCCATCACACTGGGCTACTGCCCTCCTTGAAGGGAACATCTGTGTCCCCAGGGGGGACTGATGTCCCCTGGGGGATGTTGGGCAAAGGCATCCTGCCCATCTTGTCCCATAAATGTCGCGGTTTGTGAGAATAAAAGGAGGAGAAAGGCAATGAAGGGGAGGGGGAAAAAAACCCTCCCTGTAACCAGCAATAAAAGGAAGATGTTAATAAAGATATTGTTGGTTTGTTGGGCTGCAGGGCTGCATTGATATTCTCTCTGGCTGGCGGATCTCCGCCTTGGAATCCAGGGAAAATGGGAAAGGTGCTGTAAGAGAAGGACAGTAAGGCTGGGACTTTCCCCCCCACCTGGGGTATGTGGGTCTGGGGGCTCATCTGGGGCAGGGCTCTGGGCTGGGGGTGTTGTAGCCCCTCCTGCTCCCTTGGACTTGTTTTGCTGTGCTCAGAAATGCTGTGGCTTCTGTTTTCATGGATTTGATCCTGAGTCTTTAGGGTGATTTGGGGGCTTTTTGGGGCTTTTCCTGGCCAACCAGAGCCAGGGCTTCAGAGCATACATGAAACAGGGTGAGATACAAGGTGAGATGTAGCTTTTATATTAAATCTCCAGGCTCCTTCAACTTAATTGATTCTCAAAACTCTCTGAAGGGATTGCATGGGGAAAGATGGGGAGGTGTGGGGAATGGAGGTTCTGGGCTGAGCTCCGCATCCTTCCCATCCCAGCCTGGATCTGTTTATCTATCCTTCTCCCCCCAGCCTGCATCCCTGGACCCCAACCCCAGAAAGCTGCTCAAGGCCCCTGGGACAGGCTCATTGGGGTCCATCTGCCTTGGGGTGGGATTTTGGGGTCTCCCCAGCCCTTCTGTACGTGTTGTCTGACAGCAAAGCAGTTTCCAGTGGAGCTGATTCTGTGTCCCATGGAAAGTGCCCGCGCCAGAATATGGAAGAGAACAGAGCCAGGGGAGCAAGGCAGGGAGAATTTTGGGGAGGTGGAGCAGGATGCTTGCTGTGAGCTATATTTGGGCCCCACGAGCAGAGAGAGCTGGGGTGGAGAGGGGTGTCCGTGGGTTTTTCAGGAAGATTGGCAGCTCTCCTCCCCGAGCCTCGGCTCCCCACCCCTCCCATCGCACATTGAAATTCAAATCGCGCCTCTCCCGACGCTGCCTCTCTTTGTTGCTTCTTCAAATGACTAATTGTCACTTTTTTTAATAAGGAAACATCACGGGGAGGTACAGAAGAATTTTTTTTTTCCCCCGTTTTACAATGATTGTTACAAAAAAGAGGGGGTGGGGAAGGAGAAACACAAGCACCAGGGATAGTAAATCTTTTCCTCCTTTCCACACACCAGCTGCTCTGATGCTCTGCTGCGATGGCCAAGACACTTCATCCTCCTCTGGGGGCTTACTTGGAGCTGTGTGATCACTCCAGTAAACAGGGCAAGTCCTGCTGCCTTTTGCTTTTTATTTTATGGTTATTTTGTTTTCTTGAACTGGTTCTAAATACCCGGGAAGGGGTGGAATTGGCCTTTTCCAGCCCTCTGAGTTAATTTAAAAACTCTCATGGAATCACAGATTGGTTTGGGTTGGAAGGGGCCTTAAAGCTTCCCTCCTTCCAACCCCCCTGCAAATGGATAGGGGGACCTTCTACCAGATCAGGTTGCTCCAACCTGGCCTTGAACACTTCCAGAGTTGGGGCAGCCACAGCTTCTGTGGCCAACCTGACCTCTCATGAATGTAAAACCAGGCTGAATTCCTGTCCATCTCCCATGGGGATGGTCCAGGTCCCTCCCGGGGGGTTATGGGGCTGCCCTCACTATTTGCACTTAAACTCTACTGTTCCCAACCCTGGTGATTCCCCTCCAGGAGCAGGTTCCTCCTTGAGGCTGGTGTGACAAGCAGGTTTTCAGGGGGCCACTCTTTGGGCTCGGCCACCCGGCCAGTTTTTTAATCCATCGCTCTCTTCTCCCCGGTAACAAGTGACAGGACCAGAGGAAATGGCCCCAAGTTGTGCCAGGAGAAGTTTAGGTTGGATAGCAGGAAAAATTTCTTCACTGAAAAGGTGCTTAGGCTTTGGAACAGGCTGCCCAGGACAGGGGTGGAGTCCCCATCCCTGGAGGGATTTAGGAGCCATGTGGAAGTGGCACCTGGGGACACACTCAGTGGTGGCCTGGGCAGTGCTGGGGAAGGGTTGGACTTGGGGAGCTTAGAGGTTTTTCCCAACCTAAAAATAGTTTTATGATTGTCTGAACCCATCTGTCTCCAGGATGTTTGGGTGGGATGGGAATGACTTTGATGTATTAAAAGGCTTGGTAAGAACCCCGGGATTGGGAATCCTTGGCTTGGGCACTGGCTCTTGACAAAGAGCAAAGAGCAACAGGCACAATCAGATCCCTGGATTTGAGCCCTGGGGGCTGTGGATCAAGCAATGGGGAGTGGGAGACACTAAAATAGCATCAGCCCCAGGCAGGATTTATCTTTTGGAATCTGAGGTAAAATCTATACCCAAAATGTTGCCTTTGAGGATGCTCGTTCCTCAGGATTGGGTGACACCAGCCACCTTCTGCTGCCAAGCTCTGGACTGCTCTCCATCCCACCCTCTTCGGTTTGGTGGGCGAGCTGTAAAACCCCTCAGCCACAGCCCCTCTTTAGGCAAATTATGTCATCCCTGTTCTCCTGATCCAGCCATGGGGGATGCCTGGAGCTCCCGGGCATTGCTGATGGACTCAAACAACAAATTTGGGGGAGCATTTTGCCCTGTGAGACTCCAGCTCCTGCCTGCGCCAGCCTTGGCCCGGGGTTGGTCGGAGCCATGCAGGGATGAATTTCAGGCACAGCACGAAAAAAAAAGCCACCCCTCTCCTCCGTTTATTTATCTCATCTCATCTCTTGCTATGAGCCTCTGCCAGCCTGGTGCCAGCTGGACCGTTTATGATGGCAATAAAAGCCAAACGCTGATATAAAATCACACCTGTCATAATTGGGCTTGATTTAACCGTGGAGGGAGGCAGGGGATGGGAATGCTCATCCAAAGGGTTGGGCCAAGGTGCCTCAGCCAAATGGTCCTGCCACGTCTATGCCCCCCCCCCTGATGTGCCAGACCCTCCAGTGTCTGTTTTGCAGGGGGATAAAATCCCTTTGATTCTCCTCAATGCTGCAGGGGCTTGTGTTTTAAAGGCACGGGGGGGAAAGGATGGCTGCTGGTTTAATTTGATGTTGTCAGGCTATATTTTCCCCTTTGTTTTTTCCCCCTGAACTTCATAGGAGGCTGAATGGTGCTGACAGATGAGGAGAACTTTTAACTCCTGCTGCTCCAGAACTCACAGCTCTATTTTCTCCTTTCCTAGAAAGGCAGATGTTTTTCTCCCTGATTTTTACCATCTTTGGCTCATCTTGCTAGAGACAGGACAGGAATAAATTCCTATGATATCAAAACAGTGGGATTTACACCCAGAAAGCAGCTGGCTCGTGGATGGCCCCTATACTGTACAGGACTGGGGGTGGATGTGTTTGCCTCTTGATTCCCCTTTTCCCTGTCCATGAGAAGAGCAGGAATCTCTCAGTGTGGATTTTGGGGTGGTTTGGTGTATGAAAGAGGATTGGGGTTGCAGACCCCTCTGAGATTAATGAGGCTTCTTGGTGGTTATATAATATTAAAAAAAAATGCAATTTAATTTTTTGCTGCTCCCTGGTTGCTTTTCTCCCACCTAATTCTTACCTTACCCTTTCTTAAGGAACATGTGAGACTTGCACTCTCAGGGCACGCAAAGGATGTCCCTGCAGCTCCTCAGTGTTTGGGTTCCTCAGGATTTTGATCCACATCGTGGATATAGCTAAGCAGGGAAAAGGAGCTCCTGGCATCCCTGGGTTTGGACTTGTGGCAGAATCCTATTTTCAGGCTCATAAAGGCGACGCTTCAGCTCAGCCCTAATTTAAAGGGCAGGTGTTGTGTGTGGGTACCCAGATCGTTATCCAGGTCCTGATCCTGGCCATAGGATATCCAGACCTTGTCTTATTTTATTTCCTTTCTCCACATGATGGTAAGGAAAGTGTGAGCAGCAGGGGTGCTCTCTCCCCCCCATGGAGCTGGTAGCACCTCCCTGGAAATCCTATGAGTCCCACAGCTGGGTATTCAGGGAAAACTCCAAGTGCCAGGCTCGGGTACCACATACATCCCTCATCCATCACCACAGAGTCCAGGGATTCTGGCCAAGCTCCCCAAACTACTGGACCATCTGAAGCCAGTGTTGCAAGCAAGCTTGGATTTCTCCTTCAGGACTCCAATTTTTCACCCCGCTGGATATTTCTGCAGGGTATCCTGGCCTGGTTTCTTCTCTCCCAGCCGTCCTTGCTGCTGGGGTTGAGCATCTTGACCCTCAGTCCAGCCTCTCTGTCCCCTTTGGAGCTGGTTTGGGGAATGATGACTTTAATCACGAGTAATGAAAGCAAATGGCACCACATCTGTGTAGGTGGGGCTGTTAATTCCCACCTTAATTTGGGTTTTCCAGGGCAGGTTGAGCCCCTGGAGGTGGGTTCATGCACCATTGATGGAGGCAAAATTGGAGAACAGATGTAAGCATCTGGTTAGCTCTGTAACCCATTAATTTGTGTTCTAGGGCAAAATGGCTCCAGGGCTGCATGAGAAGTGTCTCCTCTCTCCTTGCTGACCTGGAGATGAGGAGTGGAAGGTAAAATCCTGCTAAAAGAGGAGGAATGACAGAAATCCCAGGTCCTAATGCTGGCTGTGCTTGCTCCCAGTCTGGGTGGGCGTCACTAAACAGAAGCAGCTGGTTATGGACCCAAGGAGCCCTCAGCACCCCCGTGGATGGGCTGGGAGAGTGTATTTAACACCTGATGTGCAACAACATCAGTGATGCAGGGAGGAGGATGCTGCAAAAATGCTGTGACGACACAAACCCAGGTGTTTTAGGGCGGGCAGGAGCAGGAGTGTTAAACAACAAAAAAAGGCTTGTCATCAAAAATCAAATGGAGTCAGTATCTCCTGGAAGGGAGAGGGGAAGGGAAGGGATAGCTGGAGACAAAAGGACCTCTGTCTCTAATTACAGCAACGGCAGAGGCAGCACGGGGAGATGAAAGCTCCGGGTAAAGTATGAGGTGTTTTGATCTGCAACTGAGTTACCTCTGAGAGGTTCCAGGAGGATCCCCCAAGTCGATTTAGCTTCTGAGGGTTTGTTTTAAAATAATAATGAGCATCAAAAAGAGTCCTTTTTTGTGTGTGTCTTTGAGACTAAAAGCTTTAAACATAGGGGCCCAAGCCACCTCCCCAGCCCTCCCTGGTACAGAAGCACCCGTTCCCCTCCTGAAAGGCTCCTCTCGGAGCTCTGCTGGATAATTGCCCCCACATGAGCTTGACCCAGAGCTCAGACTCTCCAACCTACCAGCTCCGTGGGTTTTTCCCTCTGCTGGGGCAATTTATTTTGGATTTATGAGCTCTCTCGTCCATGTGGAGAGCCCCACAAGTATGGGAGGGTGGAGAATGGAATGGGGGGCTGGGGAATGTAGGAGACATCATAGTGAGGAATCAACCTGTGACTTCTTGTTGCCTCTTCTTGTATGAGTGTGGCTTAGAATAGCGCTGCTTTTCCTGGGAGTTAAGGGAAAAGAAAGTTTGAAATGATATCTGGGGAAGAAATGGCATCTTTGGGAACGAAGGGTGCAGGGACCAGGGACCCATCTTTGGATTCAGCCTCTCCCATCACCCGTAGGATTCACCTGTCGCCCCAGGACACACCTCACCCCACCCACAGCGAATCGCTAACGATCCTCCGAAGCCAGAGACGCTTCCCGGGGACGCTTCTGGCATTGGCAGCTCCCAATTTACTGCCAGGCTGGTTTCCCGCGCTCTGGCTTCGGTTCGGAGGGACGTCCAACTGACAGCTGGCAAAGGCGCCGCTCCATCCAGCGACGGGGGCGAATCCAGCAAATAATTGTCCAAAGATTATCCCGGCGTAATGGCGCGACGACAGCAGCCGCCGCACATCATTAGAGCTTAGCACGGAGCGCGGGAAGAGATTCCACGGAGCTAAAGCAAACAAACGCCGAGCAAAACACACAGCAGATGTGGCGCATTAGTCGTGCACGGATTGACTCGGGAGCCGTGTGTCAACAGCGCCGGAGCAAGGCAGGGCCTGGCAGAGCCCGGGGCTGGTTGTTCCTCTCGAGCACGGCGCCGTCCTCGTGGGTTTGAAGGGTGCTCAGGAGCTCTTGGGGTCTCCTGTGGCCTTTGGAAGGCGGTATCCGGGTTTTTTCCTCGCCTCCCTGTCTGCCAGATGGGTGCAACGACGCAGGGTCACGGAGGCTGCTGAGTCGGAAGGGACTCACAAGGGTTGGATCATCTGGTCCAACTCCTGGCCCTGCACAGACACCCCAACAATCCCACCCTGTCCCTGAGAGCATTGTCCAAGTGCTCCTTGAGCTCTGGCAGCCTTGGTGCTGTGCCCACAGCCCTGGGGAGCCTGTTCAGTGCCCGACCACCCTCTGGGGGAAGAACCTTTTCCTCATATCCAACCCAAACCTGCCCTGACACAACTTCAGGCCATTCCCTCGGATCCTGTCACTGATCCCCACAGAGCAGAGATCAGTGCCTGCCCCTCCTCCTCCCCTCATGAGGAAGCTGTAACTGCAAGGAGGTCTCCCCTCAGTCTCCTCTTCTCCAGGGTCCCCCCTGTGCAGCCTTTGCCTCGTCCCTCCAGGTGGTAATTCCTTTTGTCATGGCTCTTTTTCAGCCCCCCGAGCTCCTCCACTGGGCAGATACTGGCCCTGCTCCTCTGATTTTCACTGTATTATATTCCGTGTATGGGGGATTGGCATCATCCCTGTTTGCTCTGCTCCTTTATGCGGCTGCTTGGGATCAGAGCCTTCAAATATTTGGTCTGAACAGAAGAATTAGTCATTTCCAAATGAACGTACACGGGAAAATCAGGATGATCAGAGCCCGTGGCAGCATCACGTTGCTTCTTGCAGCCAGCCCTCGCTCCATGAGACAGGGGCCAGCCAGTCTGAGGGGCTGCCCTGGCACAGGACCACATCCCAGTTTATCCTGGGGAATGGTTTGAGTCATCCCAACCTGCAATGAACCTCTCTGTGAGAGAGGAATCAATGCTAATAGGGTTTTGCTCCTCTTTTAGTATAAAAACAAGTATTAAGGCATTGGTAGAGGGCAGTTGGGGGAAAAAAACCAGGTACCTCCAGGTTAGGTCACTCCAATTCAAGTGGCTGGGATGAAGGTTGAGGCTAAAATCCTGTCTAACCAGTAGGAACTGACTTGGACAATGTTTTTTGGGTGTTTTCTAGGAGAAATGGAACCCCCTGAAACGTCAGGCTTTTTTGGAACTGGCAGCAACTTTCCGTCCTAAAGTTTGATCCTTGGAGTGAACGATCCGGGGCAAAGCAACACAACTGGGGACGGAATTTCACAGTAAGAAAATCACTTCACACATTTTGATTTATTTTTTTTTTTTTTAGCCTAGTACAGGCATCAGAGCAGCTGGAAAAAAGGTTTGTTGGATGATGGAGATATTCTTGCTGCAGGCTGCACCCCCTCCCTCTGCTGATTTATATCCCTTTTACTGCCTCATCCTCAGCACCATCCCAGGGGAGGAGGGTGATGGTCCATCTCCAAGCTGCAGTGTTACCACTTGATTTTGCTGACAGGACAAACACTCTGCTCCTTCCTCCAGACCACAGCACGCCAGTGATGAAGCTTTTTGTGTCTGGGACATGCCCAAATATCACTTGAGGTGAGGCAGGGTGTAAATACTCCCTGTGAGCCGTAGAGCTGAGCCCAGCATACGCTGTGTGTGCTGGAGAAACATATATAGGGCACCATCAACTTCCATCAATTTATTCCACCTATGCCTTTTTTATTTGTCACTATGGTAACTACAAAGTAAAGATCAAAGCAACGTGCCAAGAGCAGAACAAGGTATTATTCCCACCTCCCTCCCCTTTGCAGGAATAATTTCAGCTTGTTTTTATTTCCTTCCCATTCAGAAAAATCCCTTGGTGCTGCTACGAGGGGTTGTGCCTTTTTTTTTTTTCTGGACAAGGGATAAATCCTTGTTGCCAGCTGTTGTGAAATTGCTCCTCGAGAGTGTGAGGATCAAATAAACTGAATTTCCTTTCATTTCAAGGCAAAGTGCAGCTTGATGGATGGACGATGTGGGAGAGGGCTGATGGAGAAGGTTCTGTGCTTTAATAGGAGTTGTTGGAAGGGCTGTTACAGATCCTGGGCCTGGAGGAGATAATCTGCCCAAGGCTTGTGCTGGGGGGGAAAGACTTCTCCACAGAAAACATTGGGTTGCTTTTCTTTCCCTGTTGGAAAACTCTGATTTAATTATAGGAAAAAGAAACTGGGGAGGAATGGTGTGGTCACTAAGGTGGCCTGGCTGTGGGAAGCAGAGGTGCCCTGGGGTTTGCTCTGAGACCTTGCTGGTCCCAGGTGGGCTCCCAGGGCACTGAGGCAGGTTCTAGGGCCACTGCAGATCCCAAAATGCTCCAGGTTTGTTGAGAAGGATGCTGTTGGCACTTAAAATGGGAATTAGCAGACAGCAAAACAGTGGGGGGGAGGAGGAGGAAAAGTACAACAGGGGCTGTCCTGGGGGTGCAGAGAAAAGGAGGGTCAGCAAAGAAAAGGGAACCCTGCAACAGCTGATGTTGCTCCTGGCTATGCCCTGTGGCTTGGGATGGCTTTGGGGTCCCCATGCATGTCCTGTGGCTCAGGGACTGGGATGTGTTTTAGGTCCCCATGGCTCCAGGGCTGGGGTGTGCTTGGGGGTCTCATCCATGTCCTGTGGCTTCAGAGCTTGCAATGGGCTTGGGGTCTCCATACATGCCCTGGGGCTCCAGCTTTGGGATGGACTTTGAGGTCCCCATCCATGTCCTGTTGCTCCAGGGCTTGTTTGATGTCCCATTCATTTCCCATGGCTCTGGGGGCTGAGATGGGTTTGGGGCCCCCATCCATGTCTTGTGGCTCCAGACAGAATGTTTTAATGTGGATTAAAAGCCAGAAACCACACAAATCTTAAAATTTGCTTGATTTTTTGCTTCCTTCTCCTTAGTTATCCTGGAAACAGGGTGCAAGCATGGAACATTTAGGGAAGGGCTCTGCTCTACGCCTGGAGCTGCAGCTCCAGCGTCTTCAAACGAGGGCACTCGGGATACAGCAGTTGCCCTGCTCTGATTAATCTCTTAATTATTTTAATTAGTAATCATCGCGCTCTTCCTGGGTAGGTGCAGGAATAGAAAGGCAGGTGCAGAAAGGCAGAGGACGCTCACGGACGCGCCGCCGTCGGCCGCCCTTCCAGCCGCCCAGAGCCGAACTCCTCGCCGTGCACGTGGCGTTTCCAACCCTGTTTTTGTTGACTCACAAGAGCTACTGTGGAAATAAGAACAATCCCAAACTCTATATTTTCAATTGTGCCGAAGTGTAGCCGACACGCACAGGGGAAACTTTAGCTCTGATTTAGAGCGAGGGGGGAAAAGGAGCTTTTAAAACCCGCGAGCGCGGTGGAAAGCACAAAATTGGAGGCTTCTTCGAGGCGTGTTTGTGATGTTAAGTGGTAATCTCTTCCTTTATGGGCCATAAAGCAGCTTTGCAGTTGTAAGGAGCCGAATCCTGCCCGTGTTTGTTGTTTCTGCAGATGAAACGAGCTGCACAGTCACAGCAATGAGCTGCACAGCCAATTAGGGTGGAGGCGCTTAAAAAATTAGCGGAAGGGTTTTGGCTGTCAGGAGAGTTTCTGGAGGGATTTTGAGGACAGCCAGGGGCCATCTGGCTTTAAGAAGGAATTTAATCCATTTAGGAGTGGGATTATGTGATATATTTGCTTGCAGGTGCTGGGCCATGGTGGCCTCAGACTTGCTCTGAGTTTCTCCTTGCTCCTGCCAGCTGAAAATGGCTTCTGCTTCATTTTTCTTTTTGAGGAAAACTGTTTAATAGGCTCCCAGCACGGCCACATCCAGGTGCTCTTCCCACCAGGCCCTCACCAACACCCGAGATGACTGAAGAGGAGTAGGGGAAAGGGTTGGGGAGGTTTTGATGGAGCCATCCTGTCAGGAGCAGTCCCGTCAATGCTGGAAAACTTCCAAAAATCAGATTTTTTTTCCCTGTTTTCCCAAATTTTCCATGGACTTTCTTGCAGAAGAAAACCAGGGAAGCAGTAGCTCTCATCTGGGCGTGTCTATAGACACCTCCTGCAGGGGATGTATGTGTGGCTGGGATCAAAATCAGTTAGAACAAGCCAATATATTGGTCCTGAATACCCACCTGCATGGATAAAGGATGCAGCTATAGCTGCATCCCCACAGGTAATGCCTGTGGGCAGGCAGGGCGGCAGAACCACGGGAAATATGGGACCAGGGAGCACTTGGCATCACTGCAAGGGCAGTGACACCAACCCCAGGTTTGCAGACTGCAGACAACCCAGGAGGGACACCCCCATGGGGTGCTGCCCCACCCACCACACAGGTAGAGGTGCAACTGCAGAATTCCCACTCGGGGGGATTTTTGACGCTGGCAAAGCTGGAGAAAGAAGCAGTTGTGTCCTACCACCCTTTGGAAGGAAAGAAAACACAACCCCCCTCGTTTCTTTGGAGCAGTGTTGGGAGCACGAAGTCCAGCTGCACGGGGGGGTTGGTCCCACCCAGCCCCCCAGTCCTGCAGTAGCTCTGGAGATTCATCGAAACGCGGAGACTGAGGATTTCCATAAAACTTGTTGATGCGCATTCCCCTGGCGGCCTTCTGTCCTTTTCCCACTCTGGGTTTTGGCAGGCTTTGTGGAGAGCTTTCGTGTTCATCAGGAGCAAAGTCTGGCTGGCGCTTGCCCACGTGTAAATCTCCGGGATGTCCAGGTCTCTTGGGCTGCTCTGGAAAATATTTCCTGCAAAGTAACAAAAATCTGCTGGAAAAATGCCCAGGTGGCTCTTCTTCCCCGGATGGCTGGGGAGATGTTTTGTCACCTGGTTTCGGCCAGATCCTGGGCATGGATGCTGGTGCCCTTCTTTGGTGGGGACACCTGGTCTCCTCTCAGCTGTTCCTTCTGGAAGGTGAGCAGCAAAGACCACCCTGGGCATCTCTGTGAACTTTTGAGGGGTGCAGGAGGTTGTTTTCCTTTTGGGATGTGGTGTTGGGATTGGATCTTGGCTGCTGTCCCCTGACAGCTGCAACAGCCACCACATTGGCCCCCGGCTTTGGGGTGGGCATCTCACCTCTGCCGTGGTCTGGTGGTGCTCTAGGGCAGGGAATAAATGGGGATGGCTGCCTAAAAGACCACAGACCCTTCAGCTGCTCCCTGCCTGCTCCAGCAGAGAGGGACCATGAGGGTGGTGGTGGTGGCTCTGGCTCACCAGAAACACCCCATCCCGGAGGGATGCCTGGTGCATCCACCTCCCCCTCACACTCCCCTCTCCTCAGGAACACCCTCCCACCAGGGGCCATGACTCAGGCACAGCCACCCCTGCCAGACACCCCCCTTCCTTCCCGCCCCCGAGCACCTAAATATACCTCCAGCTCCACACCCACGGCCCTCCTGCGCTCCCCAAACCTGCTCTCTCCCACGCCCCCCCTGCCTCCCGCGCTGAGCCCCCCGCATCCCACCTCTGCCACAGCGCGGGTCCCGTGAGGACTCTGGGGACAACCTGTGCCCGCCCACGGTGCTCCAGCCCCTTTCTGCCGTGCCGCCCACCCTGCTTTAATGCAGCCCTGGAAGTACAAGCTGGGCTGGAGATATATTTAGCCTAAACCCCTGGCAGGTGATTTTGGGGGGAGGAGAGGCAGGGTTTCGTTTTTCACTGTGGCGGCTCAGCCTCGGGAATCTCTTTCAGAAGCTCTGCCAGCGGTGCCAGCGAAGCCCCCCAGGGGAGTGAGTGTTTTCAGGGACCCCCCCTCCTTGCATCCCAACCCTTCCCAGATTGTCTATCCATCACTCCTGATGGATTTCGTTGTGTGATATCTCTCAATAACTCTTACTTTGCAGACCCATTGATCTCAGCAATGTCCTCGGGCCCGTTGTGCCTGTGCTCGCTTTCTTTCCCCGAAGGTTTGCGGTAGGAAAAAAGGGAATTTTTTTTCCCCTCAAGATACATGTGTGTGTGCTCCAGCCCTCCAGCACATGCAACATGACTCGAGGGGGTTTTGCTTGAGCTGATCCCAGAATATATGTGCTTTTATGCTGCACATACCCAGCTCATGGAAAGGTGATGCTTCCCACTGGGCATGTGGTACCCACCCCTGCTCTCTGTCCATCCATCCATCCATCCATCTCTTCCCAGGTTTTATATCTTTCTATCTGTGTAAGCAAATGTTTTGCCCTTTGTGGATGTGTCATGTTGCCTCTTACACCTGCACTGAGCAGGTCTGTGATGCAGCCACAGCATCTCCTCACTCTTCCCCATCATCCAGGGCTGGGCTGGGCCCAAACCTGCACAGAGGAAGCTCTTCCCTGTGACTTCGTGCAGGATTGAGCCACAGCTTGAGGAGTTTTGGGGTCTCTGGTGAGACTTCCACTCCTGGCAAGCACAGAAACGGTGCCAGCAGAGATTGAAGGCGTCTCACAGGTCTGCTGAGACCCATCTGTTCTTCTTGGGAGCTGTGAACACCAGGGGCAGAAAGCACTGGAAGGAAAATAGGGTAAATCATGACAGAACAAAGGACTTTCATCTTTGTGTAAAGTTTCCACTGTTTAGAATGGAATTACCTTCCTTTTTTTTCCTCTTTCCCGTGGTCTAGGAATGAAACAGCAGTAGATGGAAAGCCCACCGTGGTTCTGTGGGTGTGCAGCACAGATGTTGTGAGGGCACATGTGCACAGGGTTCCTTGTCCGAGTTAAGCACAGGATGGAGGCAGCTCTTTCCTGCACATCCTGGAGCACCAGCACCTCTCCTTCCAGGGAGGTATCCTTGGCAGCAGTGTTTTCCCGTGGATCTGGGAGGCTTTGGGGTTACACACATGCTTCAAGCTCCTCGTGGTCAGGAGCATTGAACATTGCCAGAGGCTGGAAAACAGGTGAGGAAGTTTTTTATCGTTCCTCTCCCATCTCTCAAAGCAGGTGCATTTTATGTCTGCAAACAAAAGACTGAAATAGGAGATTGGGATTTATTTGGAAAATAAAGCTCTATCCATATATTCATTCATTTTTTCCCCCTTTCCCTTCCTATGGTCTATTTATCTAATCCATTTATATCTATTCATCTATCTGCCTCCTGTTTATCTGGAATATCTTTCAGGATAAATCTCTTCATGCTCCTTTCTGCGCTATCTCTCTTGCCCTTATGTCTCGCCATCAATCTAACAACAAAATCTCTCCCTTTTTCATCTTCTTTCAATAAATTTTGGGGTTTCAGAGTGTTTATCTTTCTTCCTTTACCTGTTGCAGGCTGCAGCTTTTCCTAGCCATGGCCACCACTCCTCTTGGACAGAATATTGGGAGCCAACGTCTCATCAGTGAGGGATTTGATCCACTGTGTGTTTGGGGGTGTGACGTGGGGCTGGGGCACAGCCCTGCCACGGGGGAATGCTGGAACAAGGAGCTGTGTGAGGCCCCGGGGAGGTGCCAGAACAAACCCTTCTCTCCAATCTCTCGCTGGGGTTGCAAACATCAGGTTGGGTTATTTTCAAGCCGTGTCCGTCCTCCACCTCTCGCTCCTGCCGGAGTGACTCAGATCCATCTCGGCATTCCTGGCAGGTACTGCTTCCCACCAGCTCTCAGCAGCACCGACCGGGTCAAATGCTTATTTATAAACGAGCAGCTCAGTGCTGCCTGTGCATTTCCAGGCTGCAGGGATCGGTGGGCAGGCACTTAAATCATTTTTTCACGCCACATCCCGTGGTGCCCTTGATTAATTTTGTTCTTGGCGTATCTCAGTGTTGTGCTGAGGTCTCGTCCCCATTGTCCTGCTGGAGTTTAACCTTCCTGATTCCAGCATGATCATCCCAGAGTGGGATGTTGTCACCTCTGCTGGCCCAGCTCAGTATTTCCTCCTCCTGGGGAGGGTGAATCAACCCATTCCAGGTGTTTTCTTTGGACACAGACACCCTTTTCACCTTTGCTTAAACATGATTCTCCAAGAAACCTGCTTTGCTCCTCGTGCCAGGGAAAGAGCATTCCAGTGACTCAGGCAAGAGTCACATCTCCAAAGGTCAAAAGGCACAAATTTATGTGCTTTAATACATTAATTATTGTATTAAATTAGCAACAGGCCATCTGGAAGAGAGGACACCCCTTACTCCTGTCATAAGTTGAGTGATGGAGCAGCTCTTGGGTATGGTGCTGGTACTGTGCCTGTCATGTGGAAGATACTTGGCACTCAAATGGAAATTATTGGAGCCTTTTGGGAGACAGAAGACCAAAAAAGGCCTTCCTTCCCTTCACTTGATCAGTGTGAGGTGAGAGCAAACAGACCCTCCAGGAGGTACCTTGGTGTTCTCATGATACAGATGCTGTGCTGGGACTGTAAGGGAGCTCAGTTTTGGGGGGGGACAGGCTTTGGAGAGGGTTTATGTCTGGAGATTTCCCACTCTTCCTGTATTTTCAGTCTTGGTGGTTTTTTTCCTGAGATTCCCCATTGCCTGGATCATGCTGCTGCCTGAGAGAGAAGCTGGGTGCTCCCTGTGGGGAACTGGATCCATCCCTAGTCTCCGTGCATGACCCTGGTGCTGTCAGGCTCTAGGGGAGTGAGACATTGAGCTGCTTCTGGAGAGAGAAACTCGGCCATGTAATCACACACATCACCAGATGCTGCTGCCTCTAAATCCCCAGGCAGGTCAGGGCACCACGTGCTGCCTGCAGCCCTGATCCCTGTGTCTGCCCATTCCCGTTGCTTTCCACCTGATTCCACCTTCTCCAGCGGGACCATCTCCTTGGCCTGCCCTGTCTCTCTGCATGCACACCCTCATCTCCTGTATTCCTGCCTGCATCTCCTTTCTCAAGGGCAGGC
This sequence comes from Pseudopipra pipra, assembly GCF_036250125.1. Taxonomy (NCBI): domain Eukaryota; kingdom Metazoa; phylum Chordata; class Aves; order Passeriformes; family Pipridae; genus Pseudopipra; species Pseudopipra pipra. The sequence continues at coordinate 4,609,658 of NC_087560.1, read as the reverse complement.
ACCTCCTGCCTTGCTGCAGGATCTTCACCTTCCACTGTTGCTTCCTCCAGGATCCCAGGGAACTCTTCCCTAATACATCCCTTGTGCCTTCAGCAATCCTCCCCTTTTCTTTATAGTTTTCTCCTTTCCATTTCATGGCCAAGTGCAGAAGGTGCTTGTAGGAAATCCTTCCCAAAAGTGGCCAACAGCCATGGAAAACCTCCCATGGATTATTTTTTTGAACATGTGGGTCAAGTCCCTCAGGAAGCACATTGGACAAGCATATCCCTTTTATCCTTCTTGGCAACAGCTGCCTCTTCCTCGTGGCCATTTCTTACACCGCCGAGCTCCCGTGGGACATCTCCTAGGAAAACAAGGTATAGTCACTGAAATTATTTCCCAAATGGAAGTTATTAGCATGAGTTTCTCGTCAAAAAACAATAACAGGGGATTTAACTTCTTTTTTTGGTCTGTTTTGATGGAAGCTGGGATGCATAAGAGAGCCGACAACACATATCCAGGAGATAATTAGATTGAAAGAAAACCACCCCTCTGAAGACAATGAGATGATAAAAGAGATCAAGGTCCCCGGGAAAGCTTAATGCTTCCCTTTTTTTTCCATTACTTCTCAGGTTATTTCACTCTGCTATTAAGAAATTTGATTTGCTGATGAGCAGGGGAGGAAGCTTCCAGGCTTGGGGAAAAAACAGTTGGGTTGCATGAGGACAAGCTACTAATGATTCAGTGATTGTGAGAACCCTAGAGGTAGAGAGTCCCCTGTGAACCAGCACAGGACCAGGCTTTTTTGGTGGGACAAGGCTGATTAAACCCTTCTTCTGTCACTGGAGATGTCCCACTGCCATCCTCAATGACAGGAAATAAAAATAGTCCGTACCCAAGGTCCATCCAAACCTGCCTGTGTCCCTTTGGCCATGGCCACCAAGTCCCAGGGGATTTTGGAGTTCAGGTCTTCTAGGAGTTTCTTTGGCTGGGTAATTGTGTCTTTCCTAGAGTTGGTTGGAATGTTGGAAGGTCTTCATGATCAAGGCTTCAACTTGGGAGGAGCTCTTGTTATGTCAAGGATGCACCTGCAGCCTTGCTTGCAGCAAGAGGGGGCTCTCACTGGAGGACATGTCCCCTCGGAGGGTGTCCTTCCCTGGGAGCTTCCCTCACCACCACACACCTCATCCCTGTGAGGCTTTTTGCTTGTGCATGGGACAGTTGTTTGCAAGAGGAAGCTCCTTCTCAATCCCATGGAGATCCTTCTCATGGGACCTCTGCTTGGAGGCCCTCAGGGTGCAGGAGCCCTTTGTAATGAAAATCCCAATGGAAGAGCTTCCCACCATGGGAAGACGTGTCTTTCTTCCCTTGGGTGGCTTTTAGAATCCTCCCTTTACTTCTGGTTCCCTCCCCTGGCAGTTGGTGGTTCAGTGATGACAGTTCCCTTCCCAACTGATGGACTCACTGGTCTGAAACCCCCTGGCAGATCCCACCTCCCCTCTGAGGAAGTGATGGGACCTCCTGGCCCACCCCATGAAGTGACAGAGCCAACCCCTCCCTGGAGTGAGCCCACATTCTCCACAGGCAGGAGGTTCTTGGATGACCATGAAAAGCCTTTAATTGCTTCAAGACTTGGAAGTACTTCACTGACATCCAACAGAACAGCTTGGACGGTTTTTGTCCAGAGTTCTGCAGCTGAAGGCAAATGAGACCCTGGTCACCTCAAACACTGCAAAATGCCCCTCTCAGACCCTGGGAAGCAACCACCAAACCGGATCAGATGCCCAGGAATTGTCCACCCACTTTTACAAAACGTTTTGTGTGCATTTACTAAATACTGGTGATTTTGTTTCCAGGTGGCAAAGGAAGGTTTGGACACGTGAGGCTGCAGTATCTGAAGGCACCAGGACGGAGTAAAGATCTCACGAGGGGTGGAGTAACAGGATCCAGCTCTTGTGGGAGCAGGTGGAAGGAGGACAGCACCTCCCTCCACCACCAGTGGTGAAGGGAAACTGTCTTTTGCCCCTTGCAAAGCCACAGTGAAGTGCTGTGGTCCCTCATCCCTCAAACTGGTCTGGGATGAGCCTCGTCGCCACTGGTGGTTGGGGTCTGGTGTACGTGGGGACACAAGGGCAGGTGGGAAAGGCCACGAGGTGAGCAGGGAGTTCCTGTGCCGTGGGCCCTTCCCCTTCCCATCTCCACAGCTCCCGTGCTTTCTCCCCACTCAAACTGGCCTTTCACTGCCCCCGGAGGAAGGAATCCGACAAATTCCACAGCTGTGCCTCTGCCGGACTGAGGCTGCACGGCTGGACCCAGACCTGATGCCGGGCTGTGTCCTGGCTGCAGTCCAGGGTAGATAATTACACCATGGAGCAATGTCTCCCTGGTCCTTCCTCGAAGTTTCAACGAGGATTGTTATTTCATGCTCCCCCTCCTGGTCCGAGTGACTCTGGGAGGGGGCCAAGACCAGATCCCAACCATGAGGCTTAAAAATGGGATTTTTTTGCTTCCCATGGGAGGTTTTCTTTCTTTTTCCAGCGCAGACACCTCTTGAAGGAGGAGGTCTGGTGGCAGCAGGTTGTCCACCCCACTTGGCTCAGCAAGAGAGGCTGCAAACTCACACTGAGGAGTTTGGCTCAGCTTTTTAGCATGAATTATTAATGCCCAGGCAGCCTCTCTCGGAGCAGAGCTCTGCCTAATTCTGGAGCACCCACTGCAGAGCAGATTGGCGGCAGCCAGGAGGAGCTTGTGTTTATATTGTCACCTTCACCCCCCAAAATTCCTTTGTCTGTGCCCACAGAGAGGGTCATTTTGCCCCTCAGAGTTGTGTCCAGTGCCGAGTCTTGGAGAACCAGCTCCTTGCTCAGCTGCTCCAGGAGCTGATGCGGACACCGGGATTTCTCTCCTGTCAGGATAGTGTTCCCTCTCCCTTTGCTTTCTCCTCCACCTGGAAACTTGCTCTTAGGCTGTTCCCTTTCAGGGTTTGATGGACAGAAACCTCTCACATGAGTTTGATGTGATGGGAGGTGTTTGGAGACTGCTTTCGTCTCTGGCTGTATTAATAATTGATATGTTGATCCAGAGCAATATTATAAACTGGGTAAATATTTTTTTCATCCTTTTTTTCATCCTTTTTTCTCTTCCTTTTTTTTTTATTTTCCCTTCTTGGTTTTTTTTTTTTTAAGCAGCAAAAGAAGAACAGCAGCCTGCAGTGTCACCGCTCAGTGGGGATTTTTCAGTCTCCCTGCAGGGTTTGTACCCTCCTTCCTGCTGAGGTGTCCTCTCTATCCTCTCCATCCTCTGTGTCTCCAGCCCTGGGCTCTTGGTTAGGTGACACGGAGGGTGAACAGTTCCTGGGAATTTTCAAGTTTAGACTTTTTAAAGCTCTCCTTTTAATGAGGAACTCACACGTGGAGTCTTTTTAAAGCATCTCAGGGCCCTCCGGTGATGTTCATTCAGCTCCTTCATGTTTTGGAGGCTTCTAGAATGCTCCATGGGGATTTGGTCTGGTTTCTCCAGCATCTTCCCACTGACCATTTTTGTTTCACATTTTTTTAATCTTAGTGCCTCTAAGACTCGTAATTGGATTCAGAAACCACATCCCTCAGTGTGCCCATCGGGTTGAGGAGATCTTGGGCAGAGAGACAGAAGTGTCCTTGGCAGAGAGCTTCCAGCAGCTGAATCTCCAAACCCTACTTGGACAGCAGATGAAGGGCACCTTTCCAGAAGCCTTCAGTGCCCAAGCTGCTGACTTAAAACCATCTTGGCCTCAGTGTCGACACAGTTTTGAAGGTCATTTCATCAGCCAGTTGGTATTTATTTTGGAGGACACCAGGGCTGACATGATTCACCTGAGGCCAATTATACCCGTGGCATTTGGACTCCTTAAATATGCAAATAGGCCTGTCCTCCTCTCACTTGTCTGCAGAACTCACCTCTGCCTTTCATGATGTTCCTTGAGGTTCCACAGCCCCCAATTAAAATATCCTCTGCTTTAACTGCAGCACCTCCTAATCCCTCAAACATCTGCTAAATTACCCTCTGAGATACCTTGGGAGCAGAGCTAATTCCAAATGGCATTAGCTTAAATTCCCAGTGTCCAACTGGTGTATTAAAAACCACTAACTTTGAGCCCCATTCATCTCATTTTCCTGGCTTTAATAGATGTCCTGCCTTCATGCTGAGAATATTTTTGCTTCTGAGAACATTGCTGGCTTTTCATTAAGAGTTTCCAGTGGATAATGTCTTGTTTCAAAGGCTTTATTTAAACCATGTAAACCTACATCTATGATTTATTTGGCTTTTTGATTCCTACCCTTTCCAGTTAACACACTTGGTTTAACCTGGTCTGTTGGTTGATACAGTCTACAGGGATGAAAGGCAAGTTGTTCAGTCCTGACATGGAAGGTAATCCTGGGATTATCCTGGACAATCAAACTTCTTCTGGTCCCACTGTTTTTGGGTGGTTTCCTCTCCTATGATGCCCTTCTGCCACCAGGAAAGGATTTAATTGCTCCCCAGTCTGATTAATAGCCCTGTTTATTCTGGAATGAACCTTTTATCAACTCTCTCATCCCTCTGCCCAAATCCCGTGCCTGCAAGGAGGTCACACTCTTTAGAAAGCCATGGGGTGGGCTTGTTTGGGGTGGTCCCCTCCTCAGGCTGCACTCCATTACCCCCATGCCACAAGAGCAGTTTTTTCAGGTTGTGGACCAGTGTTTCCTCCTTGGTTCCACTTGATCTGGGCTCTACAAGGACCACAAACACCCAACTAAAGTTTACTGCTGGATTTTCTCCAGGATGTGAGAGCAGTTTGAGAAGCGATCGCTTGTCCTCAGCCCAAACTTGCCCCTGAGGGGCACTGTGCTCCAGATTTCCTTCTGGGTTTGGGACAACCAAGTCTGACTCCTTGTTGGATTCTCTCTGCAAGGTGGGTCTGAGCTGGGTCTGCTGTGGTGTCGTAGGAAGGGCCCTGGTGGGACATTCCCTTTCATCTCCAGTCTCTGTGCATCTCCTTGGGCTGGGTGTGCAGTGATTCCTGCTGGATTTGGGGGCTTGTCCAGACCTTGGGGAATGGGGTGGGATCTCCTTGCACAAATGGACACTGAAGCCTGAACCCACATGTGTCTGTGACAAATCTCCATGTATGTGGTACCCGGCAGGGATTCATTGTCTCCAAGCATCAGCTGGGAGCACATCCAGCATGCTGGGGCTGACCTGATTAACAGGAGGGGGGAAAGATCAAAAATAGGAGAAAAATTGGAGAAGTCCTTGGAGGCTGTGAACCTGGTGCCTCTGGAAGCCGAGCCGAGCTGCCGTCCGTGTGCAGCTCTCTTCCAGCTACGTGGGCGAGGGAGAGAGCAAGAGGAGCTGGAAGTACAGAGGCTGCCAGACAAGGAAACAAGCTGGAGGGGAAGGGAACCAGAGGGAGACGCTCTCAGATCATGAGCATCTTTGAAGTGTGCAAAGGAGAGGAAACTGCTCCTCAGTTCCCTTGGGATAGAGACTGGCACACCGTGACTCTTAAATGGGATTTTAGTGAGGTGAAGGAGGGAGGTGGGGGAGGGAGAGAGACTGTCATGTCTCCTGCCATGACAGAGGGATCTGGATCTCAAGTTCTCCGGCACAGACTCGCTTTTCCTTTGAAAGCTGTGCCTGGGAGTTGGACTGATGAAAGATGGAGATCTCCTGCTGGGAGAGGGTTCGCTGCCCATCTGTGTGAGGCTTGTCTGGGCAGTGCTGGGGCTGTGGGCTCAGAGCATCCACCCCCCCTGGGTGGGTCTCTGGCTCAGTTCCAGCCTGGGCAGGACTCTGGATGCTGGAGCAGAGGGTGGATCTATGAGGAGCCACCTTCTGAGGGTCACACTTGGCTGAGGGACCCAGGAAGCAGAGAGTGGTCACCAGATTCCAGTGGCAGAGGGACAGGCTGGTTGGTGGCATCCTGCTGCTTTGCCACTGGTGCTGGTGGTGTCAGCAGGTGCTGGATGGAGCAGGAGGGTGACACTGCCCACCCTGGGCTGTGTTGAGCCAGCCTGAGGTTGTACCCGATGCCCATGGGAAGCCAGTGGGTCACCGTGGGGACCAGGAGGTGCATCCCAACCCTTCCCTCTTCCTGGGTGCCAACGGAGAGATGTGGCTCTGGCTTGACCATTGATCAGCACTTTTGCAGCCATCCAGGACATGTGGCTTTGAGTGTGATGCTCGGAGCATCGGGAAGCGTTTGGGCATCACTCGGGCTCTGGCTGATGGTTCCCTTCTCTAGGGGGGTGTGGGAGGAGGCCAGGCTGGACAGACAGTGGGAATGGGACACAGGATCCTCTCCCACCTTGGCCCTTGTTGCCGTGCTCGTTTGCAGGGACCATGCACCAGATGATCCTTCCTCTGCATTTCCAGTCATCCTGACTTTTCTCTTGCTGGTCCAACATGTCCTCACTCACCCAGAGGCAGCTCGGGGGTGCCCATGCCAGGCCAGGCTGACCCTGCAGGGCTCTGCATCCCTCTGGGAACACCCTGTGGTCCTCAATTTCCCCGTGTAGAATCAGGCAGGATATTCCCTGGGTTTGATTTCAAGGAACAAATCTCCCCTCGCTCTTTGGGCAGGACTCTGGTACTGGGGCCAGCTCATTTCCAGGCTGGCTTCCAGCAGGGAAGGGTTGGAGGCCACATGGCAGCTGCTCAGATGATGGGGCTGGAGCTGCCAGCAATTTTCTGCTGTGACCAAAATGATTTTCAATAAATGCATCAGGGATTTCTCACTCTTTTTTTTCTCCCTCCCCTTCTCTCTGTGCCCTTGGACAAACTGTGGCAGAGGGGACTTCTTGGCAGGCAGAGCAGCATCACCAGCTGGGGGAGCATCTTGGCGAGCTGGGGCCACGTCTCCCACTGGCCAGATGCATTTGGATGGATGTGTTCCATGTCTCCCTGCCCCCAGGGAGGGCTTCCCACTGCCACAATGGACCCAGGGAGCCTGTGAAGACTGAGATAGACACAGGGGAGCCGTGGGCATGGGCTCAGCACAGCCCGGGGTTTCCCCTGCCTGTGTTTGTGCCTGGAAAATTGCTCGTCCCTCACAAAAACCCCCCTTTCCTCACTGTTTATGGAATATATATCCCCCTCTTGCTTTTCTTTCTCCAGCCTGGTGTTCCTGGCTTGGCTGAAGAGCCATGGAGCTGGCAAGGGGATGGCATTCCTGTGACGAGCCCATGAATCCCCCATCAGTGCCAGGGATGTGCCAGGCTGGCTCTGTCAGTGCTCCCCGCGGGAGAGCAAATAATCCTCGAGCCTCTGGGATATTCATGGAATCTCCCAAAGGGAAACTGATATTGCTGCCACAGGGGTTTTCTTGCTGAACACGCAGTTTTACTGAACTGGAAAAATTCCTAGAAGCTTATTAAAACTAACGCCCCTCTCCCCTCCCCCTTCCCAATTATTGCAAAATAATTTTCAATCTCCTTTCACTTTGACAGTCAAAACGTTTCATCGAGGTGTTACAGCTCTAATTTCATCCGGACTTTTCTGCCACCTCACTCGTGTGGGTGTCGTGTTTTATGTCGCGTTGTTCAAACGTCGTCCCGGGGGAACCTCGTTCTTGCCAGAATTAAATTCCCTTCGGGGTTTTCCTGCAGGACAGAAAACTCTCTTCCAGTGGTGCTAAGCTAAGAGATATACCTTGATTTTGGGACGTGGCACCCCTTCTCCAGAGTCTTTTTTGGGTGACAGCAGCAAGCTGTTTGCTCTGAACCCCAAAAAGGGCAGTTCAGCTCCGAGCCTTGTTTTCCATGAGCTTCCTGTCTCCGTGTTTTGTCATCCAGGGTTCTTCCCAGCACAAAAGCAGCAAGTGCTCCAAGCTGGGTGTAATTACTTTAATAAATTAGGTAATGAAGGTGGAGAGTGGGAGGTTCTTAGGGAGCAGGGGGGTGAGTAGAGGAGGGGATCAGCTGGAGGTGGTGAGGAGGTGAAGGCTCCCGGTGTTTTCAGGATTCTGGGAGCTTTCCTGGCCAGTGGAGATTTCCCCATGAGCTGCTGCTTAATCCTGGGGCGATGCTGGGAGTTACCTGTGAATAATCGACAGGGGATGGAGCTGCCCCACTCCCCTGTGTCCCCCTGTGCCTCTGGTGGCCCCGAGGGACACACCAGGTACCCTTCACGTCCACTGTGGTGGCCCCGAGGGACACACCAGGTACCCTTCACGTCCACTGTGGTGGCCTGGGGGATGTTCTTTGTGCTCCTTTGATGCTGCTTCACCCCCTTTGTCCTCTTTGTGCTGCTATTTCCCTTCTGTTCCTGTCAGCCCAAGAGATTCTGGTTGAATTCCATGTTCAGCCAGGACTGGGAAGAGAGAAACAGTGCCTGTCCATCCCTGGAAGTGTTCAAGGCCAGGTTGGATGGGGCTTGGAGCAACATGGGATAGTGGAAGGTGTCCCTGCCTGTGGAAGGGGGGTTGGTCTTTAAGGTCCCTTCCAGCCCAAACCCTTCCATGACTCTAGCATGGATGCAAATGGGATCTCCCCTTGGGAAGCAGGTCCTCAGCGAGACCCTCCCTGCCTGGCACATCTCTATCCTTCCCAGTCAAGCTTTGGGAAAACTCAGCTCCCTTTTTTGCACCTCTCTGCAAAGCCATTGTGTGGAAAACATCCTTTGGAAGAAGGCAAACAGCCTCTGCTGTGGGTTGGGAACTGCTGTCCCACTCCCTATCCAGGATTTTGGGATTCCTGCAGCTGGCAGGTGAGCTGCACCCCAGGGCTGGAAACTTCCAGTTTGTTCTCATCCAAATCTGTTATTTTGGCATTTCCTTTTCCAAAAAAAAAAAAGAAAAAGGGGGGGAGGGAGAAGATCTTTTTAATTTTTTCCCCTCTCTTGAACGCTTTGAAAGGAAACATCAACTTCTTTCATTTTAGCATCCAAAAAATTCATGGAATTTGTAAGAGCTGGGAGAAGTTTGATCTCTGCACTGTCAGAAACAACAGGAGGAAAAAAAAAAATTGGTCTGAGCAAAAAGCAGTTTCTCTCCCTTGCATCACTACCCTGATTTGCATCCCTGGCTGAGAGCAAATCCTTCCCATCAAAAATGTTACGGGTTTTTTTCCAAACATGCAGACAGGGCAGTTTTCAGCCTGATATTAATTGGGCTTGGGATGCTGCAGAGGTGAAATGATCCATTTGAGTGGACTAAACACAGGTAGGTTGGCTTTCAGGGCTGCAGAAAAATGAATCCATCTCTTCCCCCAGTCTCCTAAAGCCCAGATTTTATTAGAGCAGGAAGAGAGGAAAAAAAAAATAGGAATAGAGACAATACACCAGTAAGAAGGGGAAGGAAGATGGGATGTGCAGCAAAGACACCAGATTGCCTGCCTGGAGGTTGGGTTGTGGTTTCTTTTCCCTTCCCCTATCTAGGGTGCAAGATAAACAGAGACAGAAGGTTGGAAAATGTCCCAGAAAGGTCTCTGCAGAAGGAGGCCAGTCGGATTTCAAGTGGATAAACAGCAGTCGAAGAATTGCACCAAAACTTCGAGTCAAGGCGGTACAAAATGAAACCTTTTAAAGCTGCTGCAGGTACGTGCTGTCCATCCTGACGGCTCCCAGACTGCCCGTGGAGACCCCAGGGCTCCAGGAGATCCCCTGAGCACAGGGCTGTCCCCATCCCTCCTCCAAATATTCCCCCTGGGTAGCTGGGCTGGCGGGTTTTCCCCATCAGCACCCAAAGACACTTTGCTGTCGGTCATAGGGATCTTCTGGTTTAAGGGCATCATCCTGCCCCATCCCTGGAAGTGTCCAAAGCCAGGTTGGATGGGGCTTGGAGCAACCTGGGATAGTGGAAGGTGTCCCTGCCCATAGCAGGGGTGGAACAGGATGAGCTTTAAGGTCGCTTCCAGCCCAAACCATTCCATGATTCCGTGATCCTGAGGGCATCCCATGGCCATATCCCTGTTGAAACCTTCCCTGATCTTCCAAGTGAGTGTCCAAGCGCGGAGCCCGGTGCTGTGGTCCTGCCAGTGTGGTGTCACCAGGGCATGGAGCAGCTGTGGAAAGAGAAGAACTGTGAGTGAGCTGGTACCCACCACCCCTCCAGCCAGGCATTCCAAGGACATCACTGTAATGCTTTGATATCTAACCATCCCGATGGATTTGGGGCATGGTGGATGCCAGCAGCTGGACTTGGGTGGTTAATACTTGCTTGGTGGCTCAGGAGGAGCAGCAGAGATGTCACTCTCTGACCATAACAACTATTCTGATGTATAGGAGTATCTCCTCGTGGATCCCAGCTTGGAAAAGATCTGGGCTTTGCGGGGATGCTCTGTAGAAATGGGGGGTGTTGGTGATGGGGTGGTGGGACCTGGAGATCAGGCTGTGCCAGGGGCTGGAGGCATCTTTCTTGCCACAGAGCTCCATCTGCAAATGCATTTTGCTGCATGGCTCGGCCATATTTTGCTTGGAGCTGCTCATTTTTGAGAAATGTTTTTTTCCTGGAGTGGAGAAAAAGGTCCCCAAAGGAGCTTTTTAGCCAAGAGGGAGTAAAAGGGAGGGAGAGCTCAGTGGGAAGGGAGCCAAGGCAGACCTTGGCAGGTTGAGGACTTGTATCCAAGGTGTGGATCCTGCGCCTCACAGGCTCTGTCATGGAGCAGGACACCCGTGGGTGCTGAGGAAAGGAGACTCCCACCCTTTCCAGGGCTTAGATGACCTTAAGAGTGGTGGCACAGCAGTCACGCCCAAGGCTGGGCATCCACAGGGCACAGGGCAGGGACAGCATCCAGAAAATATGGCTTTGGGGATGATTTGTTTAGTGTGGGCGACTTGGTCCTGCTGCTGGTTGATGCAAACCTCCAGCAAATGCTCTCCACGTGCTTTTATTTCACCACAGGGAAAGCCCAAATCTGCTGCCCTGTGTCAGAAACCTGGATGAAATGGGGAATTTGGGACAGCTTCTGCAGAACATGGCAGGGAGGGGAGGAAAAATGGACAGGACCTTAATTTGAACCATTCTGGAGTTTGATATTGCTTTTCCTTGCTGTATTTTGGATTACTGAAATGGAGAGCTCACCAGGGAGTTTATTTTTGATCACTTCCACGAGATCCTTTTGCGAAAACTTCCCTAAAATAAAAGTAGGCATTGGTTTTATCTATTTCTAAATTTGACATATTTTTATTTATATCTCTTACACGTTTATATTTCTCATGTGTTTATTTCCAGATGCACTGTTTAGAGATCCATGTATGCCCATCCTAGTTACCTTTGTCACAGCACCAGTGATATTCCCTTTATTCCTGCCGTTCTTGCCGGGTTGGTGGGAGTGAAAGACACAGAAATCAAGTCATCCTCGAAAGATAACCTGGAGAAACCACCTTTTATTTTCTTAGGATCTTGTGTTTCAGCATCCCAAGCCCAGGCTCTGTTTATCTTCCCTCTGTTGCCTCCAGCAGGTCCTGGTCCCAGGGACCATGTGTTTGCTAAATCGGATCAGAGCCGGGCAGGGAGGAGGCGAAGGGTGGACATGAAAGTTTAATGGCTTTGTGTCTCCGAAGGCTGAAAATCAAGCTGCTCCAGGTGGTTTTTTTTATTTTTCCATCTCTCTCACTGCTGGTTTGAGCGTGTTAAATGTTTAAAGAGCTGCTCCCCCCACCAGGAGCTGCGGCAGGACCCTTGATCCGATGCTTGGGGAGGATGGAGATCTAATACCTCTTTTTTTTTTTTTTTTTTGTTTTATCCTGTGGGGCTTGGTTGTAAGGCAGGAGTCCATATCCACTGAGCTTGGCAATAAACCTTCCTTTCTTCCTCAGAATGAGAGAACAGCTCCGGTCCAACAGTAAATAAAGGTTATAATACCCAATATAAACATTCCTTGGCGTCCTACACCCACATGTCTGTGTGTTGCCTGGTTACAAGTGGAAAAGGCTAGTGGCTTATTTATCTAGGAAATATGTCCTGGGTATAACCTCATGTCTGAATTTAAACCGGTGTCATTCACTCCGAGGAAACAGCAGGGTGGGTGACCTCAGTGGGGCTGCTCTCCTTGCCCCCGTAATTTTCCAGCTCGCCCCGAATAAACCTGATTTCCAGTGGCTGGAGCCTCCTCACACTGCTGGTGAATAACCTGCCAGTGGTTTAATTGTGGTGGGTGGCTGGTTTTGAGCTCGAAAGCCGAGCTCAAGGCAGTTGCTCTTGTTTATTCCCAGCCCCTGAGTGCTTTTGTGGACCTGGAGCGTCTTCTCCCAGTGCTGGTGCCGGGGGCTGAGGCAGATGGGCTGTCCTGTCTGTCAGTGCTGCTGCAAGGTGAGGCAATGAAACTGGAGGGCTGGCTGGATCCCTGAGTCCCTTTTTCCGTGCTCTCCCGCTGGTTTTTGATCCGTGCTCGCTATGTCTGACCCCGTTTTGCATTTTTCCTTTTGTTTCTTGGGAAATCTGGCTGTTCTTCTCCAGCTCTGCTTGCTTCTCTAGGTGAGATCCAGCAGGGCTCCCATCTCCCTATAATGACCTTCAGGCTGGGATGCCCCAACTCAACATCCAACCCAACCTTAGAGCCTGAGCCAAAGAAAACCTTTCCCAATAGACAGGAAAACTCTAAACACTAAACACTGACCTGAGCTTATATAGAGATATTTCCCCCTGAAATCCAAACTTGCACTCTGTAGAAGGTCCTGGTGTTCAGTTTTAAGTGATTCATGCATTTATGGTGGATCTATTCTTTGCATCCCAGGGCATTTCCGTGCAGGTGAGGACCTGTGAACTCCGAGGTGTTAAAAACATCCTTTTTCTTTTTGCTGCATTGACACAAAAGCATCAATACTGCCTTGGCTTCTTTCAGGAAGCCAATTGGAGAGGCTGTTCATTAGGAGATGGCTCAATAAAAGTGCTTTTTAAAAAATTTACTGAAGCCATAAAAGGAAATAATATCATGAGCAAATGGAACGGTACCAAAAATGACATCCTTGGTGTCCTCCCACAAACCCAGGAGCCGCAGAGCCGTGTCCGTAAATCTTGGTGGGAATTCCGAGCAGCTGCTCAATTTGGCCACATCAGGTAATCGATACACGAGGCTGTTGCATTAGAGGAACTTGTGGGTGTTTGGGGAATGCCTTTTTCTAGCACTGATGGCTTTTCCCACCTGGCAGCCAGGGAGGAGCGAGGCTTGGCATCGCTGTCCATTCATAAGGCCCCTCCACAGGCTTGGAAACGGGTTTAAGAACCACCTTGGGGGCTGTTTGCCTACAGCAGAGCTCTCACTGCCTATAAAATCATCCCTTTCGCTGCCAGGAGAGCTGTGTGGCTCCATCCCTGAGATGGAGATGCTCGGTGCTGGCAGCAGTGCAAGGCAGTAAGGGCAGAATTCCCGGTCCCGGCTGCCTCATCCCTCCCGAACATCTGCCAGCTGCTCGGAGGAGGACATGGGGGCAGCTGGACCATCTCAGAAATGCTCATGGTTGATGCAGAAACCCAGAGCCTGCAGCAAGAGGAGGGATGGAGGGGCCAGGATGATCTCTTGGTGATGCTGGTCTGTGGAAGGAGCTCAGTGTCAGAGATGGAGGGACCAGCAGATCCCTGCTGACCCTCTCCAGGGCATGTTCCTTACCCTATTTCCATCAATCACACCCAGTCGGGCTTCACAGCTCCAAGTTTTTCCACCCCTCATCCCAGAGAAAGTCTTCTCATGCTTAATATCTTTTTTTTTTGTCTCTCAAGCCTTTTATTGGTTGTCAAACTGAACCTGAGCCGTGCAGCCAGAGCTGTTTATCAGAAGAGCAGGGCTCTCCTTCCATGGGAAAACCGCAAGGTTGGAAATCTTAAGGCAGGAAAAGCACAGGCAATTACCTTGGACCGGCCACACTCGACATGTCATCGCCTGGCTGGAAACGCTGCATTTCCTCACACGTGTGTTGGGAAGAGGAGGGAGTGGTGCCCTCACTGTCCATTCATCCCGGCTCCGCTCCTCGCCCGCTTGCCGACTCGTGCCGGTAAATCTTTGATTTCCTGGAGCCAAGGTCATGCTCCACTTCCCGGCGTGCCAGGAGTAAAACATCACCCAGGGCACGCAGATATGGGAGCAACTGCTGGTGTTTCTTAGCTGGTACGGGCTGGCAAGGACACTCCTGTTCCATTGCTGGATTTTCCCAGTTTGAGAAACCAGTGTTGGAGAAGGCAGTTTTCCCTGGGCAGTACGTGGTCAGGAGGGGTAGAAGGACCCTCTCCAGGTTTGTGGAGCTCTCTGACCGTGGATGTTTCCTTGTGACCGGCTCAAGGAATCACAGGCCATGTCTCAGCCTTTCTGCTGCTTTCTCCTTCCTCCTTCCAATGGCACCAACGTGTCTGGACTTTTTCTGGACCTGCCTGGTGCAGGATGTCCTGACGTCTCCCTGGGACAGAGGGGATCTTCCAGCTTAACATGATCCCAGCCCTTTTTATCCCAACCCACCCTCTCCACCCAGACCATCCGTATATTTTCTGGGATATTTGCAGAGAGCAACAGGGTGAGGAGCAGTGGCCACAAACTAAAACACAAGGAGTTCCACCTCAACACGAGGAAGAGCCTATTTCCATGGAGAGTGGCAGAGCACTGGAGCAGCCGCCCACGGGGGACATGGAGTCTGGTTCTCTGGAGACATTTCAAACCCACCTGGACATGTTTCTGTGTCACCTGCTCCAGGTGACCCCGTCTTGGCAGCAGGGCTGGGACTGGATGGTCCCCCAGGGTCCCTTCTGTGATTCTGTTAAAATACCCCAAGCTGTCAGCACACGCTGGCGATGGCTTCACTTTGCCCCATCTTAAACTTGCCAGTTCCTCTGATTCCCAGGAGATGTGACTCTGCCCTTCCCCTGCCCAGTGGTAGCAGCCACTGAAGCACTTGGTCCGTGCCGGAGATGCATCTCCCCCACAAGAACCATCCGCTGCAGGAATCTCCCGGGTGACGCTCCTCTCCTTGCAGCCGGAGCGCTGGGGCAGGTTGCCCATCCAGCTTCACCCTCTTGGATCTCCACGTGCCACCTCTGCCAGACCCTCAGGTGGGTTTGCTCAGGCCCAGGGGGGAGGGTGTGGAACGAGAAGGAATGTGCTGTTTCTCCAGGCTGGGGAGCATTAAATGATAATGGAGACGTGTTTGTGTAGTGGCTGCACATGGGCTTGCTCCCTTCAGCGGTTTCCCATTAATAAGTCTTTGTGATTGTTCCTGGGCATATAAACTTTAAATAGATCACTTGTCAGCTGGGAACGGAGCCCTCCATAGATCTCTTTGATGGAACAGTTTGAAAGAACAAAACTGGAGGCAGGGAGGGAGAGTTTGCAGCCCTCCATCCAGAAAAGATGAATGGGTCACTGAAAGAGGCTGTCAGAGAAGCTAAACAGCAATTTGGATGATGGGGGTTTGCTGCCCAAAGGGGCTCCTCCATCCCAACACCTTTTCCTGCCTCACAAAGCATTTAAAGTTACTTTTAAGACGTCTTGCTTAGCGAGGTCTTGGCTCTGTCAAACAAGAACAAGCCTTCTCTCTCTGCTCATTTCTGGAAGGGCAACTTTGACCTGCTCAAGCAGAAGAAAAAAGCCCCTGGGAAATCCCTTATAAATTCTTTTTATGTTTGGGGTTTCTTTCTCCTCTTAATATTTCATGGTCTCTGGGAACCAGAAGACAGGAGAGCACAATAGCTGAGCTGAGCTCACTGGGCAGAGGAGGCAAGAGCTGCCCAGACACACAGCTTTCAGACACACAGTTTTAGGACACCAGGCTTCCAGATTATGGATCTGAATCCTGCCTGAAAGCAGTTTTGGGTGGGTGTGAGGTGGTTAAAGGTGAAAATAATCACGTTTTTACTTTTAGAGGTTTCAGCATGGTGCCTGTACCTTTCTCATGTGCACCTCTGACTGCTGTGCTGAGAACTGGGGCTCCCTGAGTGACAATTTAGAGGGTGTTGAGGGAGATCAGAGGGGTGGAACGGCTTATGGATGAGGAAAACTTAAATAACCTGGCTCTCCTCAGCATAGGGAAGGGATGATCGATGGGGCTGGTGACAGAGGTCTGTAAAAACCTGAGTGACAGGGAATGATTACTCCTCTGCCCAAGGCAAGAACAGAAGACATCAGATGAGAGAAGGTTTAAAACAAAGACAGGGATTGTTGGCACGACCCATCCCAGGCAGGATCCGGTGGTGACGGGTCCAACTGATTTTAAATGATGTGGATCCATTTCCTCTCATCCCAAAGGACTGAAGGGAGGTGTAAGTCATGTACCATGGTGCTCAACACCCATCCCTGTGCCATGCCAGGAGATGATATGGGTGTGGAGATGAAGTCCATCCTGGGGGTCCCCTTGGAAGATGGAGGAGGTGTTTGAGGGTACTGGCTGCTCTCTCTTCATGGACCTTTTCCACACCATCTTCAGAACCCTGTGGAATTTGGGTGCATCCTTGCTTTAGAAAACTCTGCCTCAGCTTCCAAGTGTGGCCTCTGTAGCAAGTCCCTTTCCAGGGGTGTCATCACCCCTTGACCCCTACAAGTTCCCATCTCCTGTCTCCGCTTTAAAGAGCATTTTCTCAGTCTGTGTGAGACTGAATTAACTCCTGATCCCACCTCCCAAGGTCAAGACCTGTCTGGAAAAGGCTCTACTTCACCTCTTTTTGTACTCTTGACATGCCCAGGCACCAGCAATGTTGAGGGACGGTGTGGCAATCTCCAGAGCTTTTCCTTTCTGGGTGAACTAACTGGAAAAGAGCATTATTTTCTTCATTAAAAATTCATTTGGAAGTGGTGAAGTTTCTGAGGATGTAATTAGCTGAGCTCCCCTTCTCTATCAGCTCTTTCCAAAGTTTCTTGGCATCACTCTCTTCCCTTTTCCTCCTCATTTCACTCTTTCTTGCCCTTTTGCACCTTGCTTAGGTTTCCCTGGACAGCAGGGCAGATCCTTGCCAGCCTCAAAGTAGTTAATGTGGGAGCTTTGGCCCAGTTACTCCTCAACAACACAGCCCTGAAAGAGCCTGTCTTTGAACTAGACCTCTCTTCTTCCATGTGCTGCATCATCACACCCCATTTCAGCTCACCCTGCTCTCTGGGTGGCTTTTCCCTGAAAATATCAGGGCTAGCAGGGCATCTCTCCTGGTCCTGGATGGGAAAAAGCAGGAAGAAGAATCAAACCTTCCCTTGAGCGTTACTTGCCTGAGCATCTCTGATGCCATCCTGGCTGTCATCTGCCACGTATCTCCTGCAAATCCCATCCTAAATTCTACCTTTCCCTTCAGCAGTTCTTTCCGGGTGCCTGCCTTGGAAAACCCTTCTCTTGGAAAGCCTTTTTTGCCTCATCCTTGGGTTCCCTGGGTCCCAGCAGCTTGGGGGCCAGATCCTGGCAAGGCTTTGTTTACTCTGCCCCGTCACTGACACGGATTCTTGCATTCCAGGCAGGAGCTGGTTTGCACCCCACCTCTCTGGCCCCGTGGATCGGTGCATTTCCACAACCAAAAGCTGTGAGCGGCCGCACAAAAGGAGAACTGGGGGGGGGGTCTCAAACTCCTCTTGCAAACTTTTGCTGAGAGAAATGAGATGTGGCACCACTTTGAATCAAGGACTAGGAAAGGCTGATTGGCTCCTGCCTCCCAGCAGACGGAAGACGACGAGCGTCTCTGCTCGTGCTCTTTTCCCTCCATGAAACGCAGGGAAGAGGGTGGAAATGCTCTGTAGCTGCCAGGTGGATCTTCCTGAGGCTTTGCTCTGCCAATCAATCAGCTGCTGAGGAGTTAAAATAGTTTAACAGAGTCCTCAATTAGACCCCTAATAACAGGACACGGCACCTCTGAGACCCTTAGTCAGGCTGATTTCCCCACATGGGTTCATGTTCCCCTTACATCCTAAAAGGGTGCTGAGGGACCCTCCCTCTGCCCCCCAAGCTCCAAAATTCCGATTGAGGTTGATTAAGATTTATCCTTTTTAATTAAGATTGAGAGGCTGGAACCCCAGGGTGCACCAGCCTCAGGAAGAAGGACAATTACGCAGCAATTACACAGCCTTGTAATCACATTAAACATGGGATGTAGACTGAGATCTACCAAAGCCATTGTAAATGGGTCATCAGAGAGCCCCAGAGATGTTAAACGACTTGGGCACCTTCAGCTCTTGCCGAGGGGCTTGGATTCAGGCTGGGGAGGAGATGCTGGCTGAGAACACGGCGTGACCTCATCTCTGGGTGAACTCCTGTCCCTGGGACCTCACAGGATCCATCAGCACATCCCAGCCCTGCAGGCGTGTGAATCCCTGCCCTGTTCTTCTCTCCAGCGCTGTGGAGGTGTCGGGTGCCTCTCCCAAACTAGCATCTCCCAGCTCAGAGCCTCCTCCTTAGTCTGGGCAGCCCTCCTGCTCTGTCTTCACTCCTCTTGGAGAGGAGTAAAAACTGGGCGAGCCTTCACCCTCCCTCTTTTTAGCAACCCCCCAACATGCTATTCCCAGCTCAGTGGATTTCCTTGGGAGATGAAAAGCCAACTGCAAATATAGAGGATGATTCAAACAAGCCATAAAGGTGTTTCTGAGACAGGATCTGAAAGGTCAAACACCTCTGACTTGTGCCTTGGTAAGCACCGGCCGAGTTGGCATCTCACAGGCCCTTGGGCACGTTCCAGTTTGGGACTCCTGCTTTGGGGGTGTTGACCTGGCTTACCCAGAGCCAGCCTGGGTTTTCTGCACTGTTTCTCCAGCCCCACAGCCCTGAGGTGGCAGAGGTGCCACACAGGTGCCAGTGTTGGGGCACAGTCTGCTCCCAGGATGGCCAGACTTCTCCTGAATCCCACTCTTTCGTAAGGAGGCAGCAGAAGCACAAATTCACTCACCTTTAATTTGGTGTTGGGTTTGAAAAAAAAAAAGTGGATTTCCCTATTCCTTCTCCCTTCAAAAGGCTGGGAAGCAGCATCAGTGGTGTTCCTGTGTCCTTCTGCCTGCACAGCCCTTCCTCCAGAACCTGCCTTTGGATCCCAGGAGCCATGTTAAGTGTTTCTTCTACTGGATGCAGAAATTTTGGATTCTGATACCGTTTCCTCTCCTGATTTTCATCCCCTTAATTCCTCCTCTCTGATCCTTTCTAATTAGCAATGCTAACCCACACTGCTCTTGCCTTTTATCCTCAACTAAAAGCGGGCTTGGACTGGAATTAAATGGAGCAATGTAGGCTCAGGGATGCATTTTCCCAGTGAGGGAGTCGGTCAATGGGAGTAGTGATGGAGCTGAGCAGGTTGATGATGTGGTTTATGAGCTTTGGGATGGTTTGAACCCAGGAGAGCTTTTCCTGCCCTTGCCTGGCTGCTCCCACTCTCCTCTGGATTGGAGAGAGCCAAGAAGATTCCCATCAACAGGGCGAAGGGGTTCAGCGGCTGAGAGGCTTGTGAGGTCCACCCAGGTGGCACTTCAAGGGGAAACCACCCTCTGAAAGTTTGCTTTTTCCTTCCCAATTTTCTAGGAGAATAGCTAAGCCCTTGAGGAAGCAGCAGCATCCCTCTGCCAAGAGATGCTCTGCACTTATCCTCGCCTGGCATTTCTCGCTCGCTGGCTCCTTTTTATTCTCTTCTCGCAGTTTACAAATTAGTCAGCTTTGCCCAGCGAGGGAGAATTGATTCTTACAGTCAAACACCTTTTTTTTTTTTTTTTTTTAATTTCCTTCCCTTTTTTCTAGCCTCTAAAAACAGCTTTTCATTCCCCCTGAAAGCAGCCAGGAGAGCTCCGAGAAGAACCCAGACACCTTGTCACACTTGCAGAGAGCTGCGAAAACAGTCTGCTCGGGCTGGTGGTGAGAAATTTTACTGTCTGGGCTTAAAAGCAGTGTCTGGGAAACATCTGGAGGGGCCAGGGCTGGCCTGCTGGTGGCACAGAGGCTGGGGATGGTGCTTTTGGGATGGGTGACTTCTTAGACCTTTTTCAGCTGGTGTATGGAGCTAAATCCTCATGGGATGGGGAGGTGGGGGAGAGGATGCTCCTGTCTCCTTGGAAATGGGGTTGTGCAGTCCAAGACAGGCCACAGTGTGGGGGGGATCTTGCAAAAGTGCTGAGTATCCTCCCTGTGTACTCTCCCTCTCCCGACAGTGAGGAACCCCAGAGAATGTGCAAATCTGCACTGAAAACTCTTCTGCTGAGTTGTTTGGATTTAAATGAACTTATAAACTGGAGCTGCTTTTGCAGGAAACCCTGAAACTACTTGTCCAAGTAGCATGATTTGGACATTGCCATAATGTTGAGCCATAAGAGTGTCACCCCTGGGGACATAAATGTGCCCAAAATGCCACATTGCCATCCCCAAGGCCCGGAATCCTCTGTGCCATCAGATGTGTGGAAAGAGCAGTTCCCAGAATGAGATGCTTGTTGTCAACATCACTTGGAGCTACATCTGTCTGGCAGCCTGTCCCCCCATCCTGCACCCCCTTGTGGGTCTGAAATGAGGGAAAAATCAGTAGGAAATACAATTTTGGTCCAAATCCTGGGTAGTGTTTCAGCTGTCCCCCTCCCTGCAGGGAGAACTCAGTGTCACTGGAGACACAGCACAGGGATTTCTCCTACATCTGCAGCACCATCAGCAGGTGCTGATGGCCTTGGGAAGGGGAGGGAGAGGGTCTGGGAGGTTACAGTGACTTGAGCTGAGATGTCCAGCTGAAACTGGACACTGGAAAATCCAGTTATCCTGCCTTGAGGATAACTACCCCCGCAGATGTGCATGGAGCGAGATGCAAGCTTGACCAGCTGGTGCTGGAGGGACGGGGTCAAGGCCACCAAAGACCATATGAAGGTCCTGCATCACCTGAAGCTGCCTGAAATCTTGTACTGGGACTGCAGAGAGAAGCTGCAATGGAATCCTGAATCCTCCCTCCTCTCCCCCAGCTGCAGCAGGACCAGGGCTGTCGATGCTGGATGAGACACCGGGATGGGTGTCTTCTCCCCACAGGGTGAGGGGTGACATCCCCCCTGTGCTCCCCCAGCTGGCTCAGCCCAGCATGTGTCATTTTATTCCAGAACACCTGAAAATCCGATTTATGGCATTTTTTCCCCCCCCTCTTTCCTCTACCTGGAGCTGCAGCATTTGGCTGCTGGATGTGGCACCTGCGACAGCATCGCCTGGGGCCATCGGCTCCACGATGACGGGTCGAGTGACCCGGAGACAGGGAATTATATATAGAAAGGCAGGAGATAGATGTCATTAGAGAGAAGCTGGGAGCTGGGAGAGAACCTCTGGGCCCGTTTTCTGCGTGGATGAAAGGAGCTCACTTCAGTGAAGAGTGTTATTATATTCAGATTCACATTTAGGCTTCTCCAAGTTGTACAACAAAAGGAATATTATATGATCTTGCAAAATTTATGTTACAAATCAATGTAACCTGCATAAATCAACCCAACCCAAGGTGAGGTTTGAGAGGTTTGTTTTTTTTTCCAGTGGCAAAGTCGCTGCTTTAGAAATAAAAGATGCTGCATTCAGCTGGAGAAGACCTCTGGAAAATATCACACCTTCAGCCAGATACAGCTCCTTGCTCCCTTTTTTTTTTTTCCTTGACTGGGTGAAAAAGAAATCATTCTCCAACTTTCTGGATGAAATGAATTTCTCAGAGAGCTGGGGGTGGGGTCACACAGTTTTAGCTCGGAGCTAAAACTTCTTGTAGGTGTAGGCAAGTACAACTTGGAGCATCGGGGATGGTGGAACTCTTGGAGCAGGAGGAAATCCGTGGTCAAAATCAGGGTTGCAGAGCTGTCTTGAGGCCCCTTTGAGCCCTCCAGGCAAGGAAAGCTTTTCCCTGCCTCAGGCTTGTTTTGTCCATGATGGATGTCTCTCCCTCCAGGCTTGTACCTGCTCTTTTAGCTCCTGGTCGAGAGGAAACAGGAGGTCCAGTTCTTTCTGGAAATATTCCAGTTCTTTCTCCAGAAAACAATAAGTCTCTGGGTGCTTCTTCATAGGACCAAATGCTCCAGGAGATGAAAGCCTATAATTTCTCCTGGCCCGTTGTCCTTCCCTGAGGGAAGCAGCCCCCTGCAGCCTCCAGCTCCCCACCGGACACGTCCCTCCTCCCGACCACTTCTCCATGAGCCTTGGTTTGGGGGGGTCCTCATCCAGCTTTCCCAGGCTGTGCTGATCCTGTAGAGCATGGAGTTGTAGTAAAAGGGTTGAATCCTCTGTTTTTGGGGCTTTGTGGCTATGGACAAGCTGGGCCACAGGAGCTTTCCCTGTCCTGGGTTCCCGCTTTCTGTGTCCCCCAGGAGCACAGCTGTGGGATGAGCATGGACACAGGGAAGACCCCAGCTGCATTTATGGATCCCACCTTTGCAAAACCCCTGGGCGAGCCCCAAGCCTCCTCAACACCCCCACAGATCCAGTAGGATCAGTCAGGGATGCCACTGAGCTCTCCCAAGCTGTGCTTCCACAGGCCAGACCTTCTTATGCATTGCTGATGTTACCGGGGCAAAAAATATTCCCTCTCCTCCAGGTTTAACAGCCTGTGTCTGTCTGTCCAGGTATTCCAAGCATCCTGCTCCCAGCTTCCCAAGTACCCTGAGCATCCTGCATCCTTCTTCCCTGGCACTCCTGAATCTGTCTTCCAAGGTGCCCTGAGCATTCTGAATCCATATTCCCAAGAACCCAGAGCATCCTGCATCTGTCTGCCCAGGTATTCCAAACATCCTGCATCTTCCCAGGCACCCTGAGAGTCCCGCTTCCACCTGCCCAGGTACACTGAGCATCCCATATCACTGCAGCCAGCCCCGTGCTTGCACAGCTCCTGATCCACAGGAAGGAGGAATTTCTCTTTCCTTGCAGCTCATCCCTCCCCACAGCTTTGATCACCTCAGTTAATATTTGCGCAGAGTCTCTCTGTGCTCGCCCGTCCCGATGAAGTCTGTGTGCCCAGTGTTTGTTCTCCTCCTTCTCCAGCTGACGAGGGATCAGATCTCCAGAGCTTTCTGTGGCTCAGGAGGTCCCTGAGCCATAAATTGCCTTTTTTCTATTCGGAACGAAAATGTCAAAAACAAATCGTGGAGCCCCCAAAACTACCTGTGCATGTGTCTGATTGGTGCTGTTTGTCCCAGGTCTGTAAGACCCTCATCCATAACCCAGGGAATGGATTTGGGATCCTCTGAGAAGGAACATCGAGGAATTTGGGTTGCTGCTTTGTTTATTGTGTAGCTTCCCCAGCAGTTTAACGTTTTCAGGTTGATTTGTTTGAGGGCCTAGTTATCCAGGTTTGGAGATTTTGCCTCCAGGCTTCCCCCTGATATTAACTCCCTCTGTGCCCCTCTCCCATTTGCCTCCCAGGTATTCCTGATGGGGAAGCCTTGCCGAAATTCCTAAGGGCTTGTGGCCTTGCTGGTGCAGGAGCAGGTCCTGTGGGAAAACAGAAGCAGGAGTGACAGCCTGATGGTGAGTGGCAGGTGCTGGGAAAGACAAAAAAACAAGGAAAAGTTGGGAAAGGAGGGGGGAAAAAGGAGAGAAAAAGGGGTAGGAGAAGAGGGGGAAAGGGAAAAAGCTGGAAAAAAGCAAGGAAATATAAAAAAAAAAAAAAGAAAACTGACAGAAGAAAAGGGAGGGGAGGGGAAGGGAAAAGCTCCCCTCCTTCATGTGGCAAAGAGATGGACAGGATGATCTTCCCCAGCACCAGGCAAGTTCATGACAAGCACCAGGAGGAAAATTCCTCCTGAAATGGAGCAGGGAATAGGATGAGCTGTGATTGCTGCTTTAGCAGGGGAGATGCCCCTCTCAGAGAGGAGCTCCATGTGCTGCCCACCTCTCAACCCCCTGGGTACCACATCCAACATGATGCTGGGTGGGCAGCATCTCCCAGAGCCCCCCTGCATGTTCTGTCCTCAGGGAAGGGATAAATAGATCCCAAACTAAGAATTAACCCTTGATTTTTATTTATTTTTTTTAAAAACAGATGGGGAAACTTACTGTGGAATAAAGAAGGGCTGGACTTTGTCATCTCTCCAGAAGGGCCACTCAAGGGGCCACCCACCTCCATGAGGGATAAAGAAGGAGAAGGAAGAGACTCCAGCCAGCCAGCATGAGGAATTTATCCATCCTCAGCCAGGCTGGCAGGTGGAGCAGAAAATCTGCCGATATGTTCAAGGTTCTAATAAGTTTGGGAGTGTCCAGTGGTTGGTCACAGGGAGCTGCTGCTGCTGAACAGCTTTTATCACTCCAGACACTTCTGCTGACATGGAGCGATTTGTTTTCCGAGGGGTGCTCCCTGGGCAGGGATCAGGGGAAGGATGAGCTAATGCTGCCTGACATACTTCATTTAGGAGATGAGACAAGGCAGCGAGGAGGAGAGGAAAGCTGGGAAAGCCTCCGGGGAGGAAAGCCCTCCCGCGCTGGGAAGGGCAGCGCGAGGGCATTGGGATGCTGGTGGTACCCAGAGCCCAGCATCCCAGTCTGGAACGCTAAAAGCAGTGATTCCCAGGCTCCAGCAGGGAAGAGCTGGCAGAGTTGAGGGTGTTCCATTATTATTTTGTTGCTGCAGACCACGATGACGAAGCACAGATGTCCCTCTGCATCTTCATGAGACATCAAAGCACATCTATCCCAACACACTTGAAGCCAAACATCCTCTCCGGGAGAGATTTATAACGTGTCCTATTTTAAATGGACAGGGCAAAAATTGCCTTGCTGAGGGAATTCTTTGAGGACGAGAGGGGCTGGGGAAGGCTGAGCAATGCAGCCACGTCAGTGCTGGCTGAGCTTGCAATGGTGCTTCTGCAAAATGAAGGAAAACAGGTGATCCCTGCAAAAACCCAGAGCAAATCAACCTGGATTTATTCACTCGATTCGTTTCACCCTGTAGCTGAAATGTGGGAAGATCTCAGCCTTTTTTTCCCCCTTGGAATTGTGGAGGAAGGTGGCTGTGCCTGTTCCAGCGTCCCCATCCTGCTCCTCATTTCAGCCTGGGGGGATTTGGGTTCCTGGGAAGCCACAGCAAACCTGTCCCCATTTGCCATCTGATAACGTGGAAAAGCCCCTGCTGCCCCCAACGGCAGCAGAACAGGGAGGATTCATCCTGCTTCATTTGCCACAAAGCACCTGGAGGTACCTGCTACCTCCTCAGGATGATGCTACAGGCAATTTATCCCAAACCAAGGGATTGTTCTGTGATGGATTTGTGGGGATTAATTACACCTCATCCCTGCTGAGATCCGTAACAAGATTGTTTCCTGAGCCTGGCTGCTTCGCTCTCTCCTCTTCTGCTTTCCTTCCTGATTCAAAGCACGTTGTGTCCAGTGGGATTTGGGTTTGGGGTTGTTTTTCCTCCTTCCCCCGGGATTTTGGTGGGGGATAACAGGCAGCAGGAGCAGCTTCAGCATGGGGAATGTCACCCCAACTGGGGCACGTGAGAATGAGTCCCTTTGGGATTGCACTTCCCTGGATGATGCTTCAGCTCCTGTCCTGGGCTCAAGAGGTGGTTTTTCCATGGATAGGGCTGCCTCTGGTTTCAAGAGGAAGGTGTAACCCCCTGGAGAAGGAGGTGGGACCCAGTGCATGGTGTTTGGTGGCTCCTTTTGGCAGCGGAAGGAAATTCCCTCTGCATTGGGCGGGAGAGGAGGAGGCTGCTGGTCCTCTCCCATCTGACCCCAGAGGTGGATGTTAATCCATCTCTGTGGTCCTGGCCCTGAGCTGAGGCTCTCTGGGGTGGCACTGGGTTGTTTTGGGATTGTCCCTGTGTCTGTGCTTGCTGTCCCATCCCCATGCAGCCTCCCAGATGGAAGGGGAGACACCAAGGAAGCAGTAAAGCCGAAGCTGGAGCTGGGAATTCTGAGGAGGAGATCAAAACCTCTTAGCAGCAGGATTTTCTCCAGCCCTGAGGGACATTTAAATGTTCTCGTGCTCCAAGTGATTGACGGTGCTCGTGCAGTGACAGAGAAAGTCCTGCCTTGATTTCCTTGGGTTTCCCCAAGGAGCCAGTGTGCCACGGGGGAGGGATGAAGGGGAGGAGCAGGATGGCACAGATGGGCTTTGAGGCTGGAGAAGGTGATGATGGTCTTTTCCTCCAGGATAAAAAGGGGCAAACAAGTTGCTCCAGGACAGCTCCGAGCCCCTCCAACCTCTGCAGAACAGGTAATGAGGTGCTGGCCACATTTTGGGGTGATTCACACTGTCATGGGCATTCAGCATCCAGAAAAACTCAGCTCCAAGTGAGAATTTTCAAGCTGTAGCAGCACTGGATCTTTTGGTCTGTGATGGACCCACACCACCCTGGCTGTGCCCACAAACCCCAGCTCACCTTCCCGGTTGTTTCCCTCCTCCTGCCGCTTCCATGGGAGCTCCGGGGTATTTAGTGGAGTTTAAATCGCTTTTATGGAAACGAAACTGGCTTTGGGCTTGCGGCAGAAATTCCCAGAGCTCCCAGGCTGGGGGATTGTTTTTCCTCAGTCAGATTAACGAGGTTAGTCCACGAGCCTGAGCTGATTTGGGGTGAGGCTGTTCCAGGCTGGGTGTGGGCAGCCGGTGGCTCCGCGGTGCGAGGAGGCTTTGGCAGGATAAAGGAGAGCCTTGTTCCAGCTGGGAACTCACCCTGCTAAAAGGGTTAAAAGGGATGAGGGCTTTGCTTCCCCAGGGGTTTTCCATGGGGTGCTGTTGGATGGATTTTTTGGGTCCCCTGCCAGCTCCCAGGACAGGTAACAAGAGCTTCTTCCAAAGTGAGACTTGTCCTTCTCCTCCCGGGTCCCACGTCGGATGCTGCCAGGGACCAGTTTGCACCAGTTCATTCCACAGGCATTCCCTTCCAAGCCATCCCTCTCTTGCCACAGGACCTGGGAATGAGCCACCCTTCCTGCAGAGGGAGTTAAACCATCCTGGGGCACCAAATACAAGGATTGTCTTGTTTCCTTCTCTCCAGGCGGGACACCAGGTATGTGGTTGGGTTCCACCCATCCCTGTGCAGGAGTGGGTCCCTGGAATGGGATGGGAAGGGGTTGAGATAATGGGATGGGATGATGAAATGAGGTAAGATGAGGTGAGATGATAAGGGAAGGGAAGGTTTGGGAAGGTTTGGGAAGGGAAGGTTTGGAAAGGGAAGGTTTGGGAAGGTTTGGGAAGGGAAGGTTTGGGAAGGGAAGGTTTGGGAAGGTTTGGGAAGGGAAGGTTTGGGAAGGTTTGGGAAGGTTTGGGAAGGGAAGGGGCTGAGGATACTCAGCACCCATAGAGGGGGTGTGGACAAACAGACAGGATGGATCCTGCATCCCTTTCCCTCTGGACCAGCTCAAGGTGTCCATGTGTCCCCTTTTCCTCCCTCTCTTTACATTAGGGAGGGAAACTGAGGCACAGTCAGGGCAAGCACCCTTTCCAGCTTCCCAGTTCCTTCTTCCAAGACCAGTGAGGCCAACTGGAAAGACTGGGAGCTGCTGGAAGTGTTTCAATGGGGAACATGGAGCACCTGGAAGAATTGGGCTTTACTTTTGTTTTGCAGGGATGAACGGAATGAGGGGATACTTCCTCTGCTGACAAAGATCTGACAGCCCCCAAGGGCTGTGGGGAGAAGGATTTGGGGTTGCTGGAGAAAAAAAGGTGCTGTTTCCACCCAGAAACCCCCCAAAACTGGGTTTGGTTTTTATCTCCCGTTTCCCAATTGATTCTCCACACAGCCCCAGATCCAGAGCTGCCTCTTCCACCTCCTCAGCAGCAGCAAAGCAACTCACTGCATTTATGTGACATTTCCACCTCTCCCCAACCCCAAAGCCAATTTCTCTCTTTGATTTTTTTTTTCCCCCCAGACAGTTCTTGTGGCTTTCCCGACTGCTCCTAATGGAGATGTCCATCAGGGAGGACATTAACCCAGATATGATTCCAAGCAGGAAGGGATGCATTAAGGACCATTTAAATCCATGTACATCACTGATCTGGCTGAGGAATATGGGATAATTCCTCTTGCTCTCCTGACAAGTGATTTTTTTTTCCCCTCCTCCTTTAAACCCAGCCATGCACAAGGATGAGGGTTTTTTTGGCTTTCCAGGCTGGATTCAGCCTTTTTGTGGCTGGGGAAGGGGATGAGCACCATGGTGAGACACCTCCAGACCCACAGTGAGAGCTCTCAGCCCTTCCTCCAGAAGAGATTTCATCCCACAGAGCTTCTGCAGCAAACATTAAGGAAAATAAACCAAGCAAAGAAAGCAGTTTTTCCTGGCTGGGAATGGTAAACAGGAGCTGAATTTGGGGGTTGGTGAGTAAACCCAGGGTTAACCCACAGTCAGCCTCGACTGGAGCAGAAAACCTTCTTTTGAGAGTAAATGCTGAGGTCTTAATGTTGAATTATATGGCATAAAGCAGAGTAATACTCAACCAATTACACTAATGCTGCTTATTTGCTCTTGTTACAGAGAGTAATTGCTCACCCAGAAGGTGTTAAATTAGAGAAGAGCAGAACAAACAAAACTATTCATTTTATTCACTATATATTTAAACACCTACCACTCTGGAGCGCGAGCAGCCACCGCTCTCCGGGTGTTCCCTACCCCACTTGAGAGCCAGACAAAGACATTTGTCACAGCTGTGGGTGGTGTTTCTCCTTTTCAAGCGGCTCTGGGAATGCCAAGGGATGTGTTGGGGTTTATTTATCCTCCCTGCCATCAGCTCAGCTTCCTGCCTCTGCCTCTCCCAGGCAGGGAGGGGAAACCGAGGCACGGGGGGAGAGGGATCACGATGACATTGAGCATGTCCAGCTAATAAATGAGGGGGTTTGGGGATCCCATGGCAAGCACAGGCCATCCTGGCAAGGTCTGGGGACAATCATCTGCTGGTGGAACTGCCACCACTGCCCCAGCCCACCCTGGATGATTAAATATTAATTAATATTTAATTAATTAGACTGGGGGGGGGAATATTAAATACTAAAGAGTGAGGAGGAGAAGGAGGAAGAAGGAGACCAAGAAGAAGAAGAGGGTGGTGGGAGAAAGTTCACTGCTCCTGGGGGTGGCTGTAGCATCCCTGTGAGCATCCCTTGGGATGAGCTGGAGTTGGGTGACTGAGACCACCCCCTAGGTCCCAACTGGAGTTGGGAGGCGCTTTCACCCTGTCTCTACCCTGCTCAGGACACAACCCTGGCTCCTGCTCCTGTTTCCAGCAGCCTTGGGATGAAGCAGCTGGTCCAGCTCACAGTGAGTGTCACCTCCTCCTCCTCGGGGTCCCACGGAGAGGATCCTGTGAGGGGCTGCAGGATCCTCACGAGTTCTGCTCCTCAAACCATCTCATTCAACCGGTGTTAATTCAAGAGGGAGATGCTCAGGGTCCTCCAGGAACACCCTGTGGCTTGTTTTGCAGTGTGCTGCTGCACCCAGGAGGGGCTGGGGGTGCCTGGGGAGCGCCAGTGGGGGGGGGCTGCACCCCCTTGAGATCCAGCCGGCGTCGTCCCCCTGGAGCCACACGGCAAAATTCCACTGCTTTATTTAGGTTATAGCCGTGTCCTATAAATAACCCACTCCAGAGAAGTCTGCTGCAAACAACATGCTTTAAAAAACATGTTATTATCCACTCTGCCTTCCTAATTAATTCCATCTCCCGCCATCCATGAGTGAAGCCCGCAGGGTACCCGGCATCTGTGCTGGGTGGGACCCCTGGGGGGTGCTGAGACCCCTGAGGGGGAAACTGAGACCCCCAGGGGGATTCTGAGATCCCCAAGGAGATGCTGAGAGCCCTGAGTGATGCTGCAGGGGTGGGTGAGACAGTGGTGGGTGGGTTTTCAGCTGTCAGGGGTGTTGTCTGCTGATGCTGGGACAGCTGAGCCACCACGGGTCACCTCTGCTGGGCAGGGAAAGCCTTGACTTAATAAGGATTTAACTAAAAAAAAAAAAAAAAAGAGGGAATTTGCTCATGGGAGAAGTAGTCTGTGTTATTTTAGGGTGTTACTGAGGGTTACAGGCAGAGCCAGGGAGGGCATGTCTCGCCTTGGGACTGCTGGGTGGGAGGAGGAGGACGAGGAGATGCTCACTGTGAGGTGGACCAGCTGCTTCCTCAGGATCTGCCTGTGGATCCAAGCTGGTGGCAACCACGGAAGCACAGGAAGGATGGAAAACAAGGAGTCCAGAGCTGCTGAGGGTGATGCCCACCCTATCCCCTATCTGCCCTGTCTGAGATGGGTCCCCCAGCAAGGGCGGGTCTGCACTTGGGAGTCGTGATGGTGACCAGGCTCAGAAGATCAGGGGACGATGCCCCCTGGGAAGGCAAAAAGCTCCAGGGACTTTCCTCTCCCCTCGAGGAACATGATGGATTTCCCCTGCTCCGCTGAGAGCCCGGCTGGATGGCAAAAAACATTAAAGCAATCCAAAGGGGCTGGAAAGCCGAGGCAGGAGTTTTGGGGAGATAAGGGAGGGAACATTGCTCATGCAGAGCCGGGGAGATTAGGGCGGTGACAACTTTATTCAATTTCCAGGAGAAACCTCCGGCGGAAGGCGGGAGCGCCGGCACGTGTGCCGGGAGCGGGCGGCCACGCGGAATTAAGGGATGCTTTTCCCTGCCACCTTTCACGTCCCCGACGGCTGGTGCTGCGCTGAAGGTTAACCTGAGTGATGAAGACAGGGCTCAGCAGCTGTATTTCTCTTAGGCTTTGCCTAAACCCCGCTGCTCCTGACGGGATGCTCGGCGTGGGTGGGGCTGGGAGCGGGAGCCAGGAATTCGGGTGGAGCCGTGAGTCCTGCCAGCGACCCCTGCCTGTGGGTGTCCCTTCAGGCTGGGGTACAGCATCTCCTGGGGACAAGTGGGTCTCTCATCCTTTGGGAAAAGAAACACACTGGATTGGCAGTGAGTCTCTTGCAGGATCCCAAGCTATAAAAAACCCCGAGCGACGTTACGGGAGAGCTTTGCTGACATCTCTGATGAGACCAGGACGCAAACAGGGATGCGAGTTAATTATAAGCTCCGTTCAAAACACGTGGGGGGAAAAAGAAAATCACCTCTAATTGCTAAATGGGATAGAGGAATGTCAGCGTAGGAAGCAAGGAGTGCTGCCAGCGTTCCAAAACACCAGGAAGCCGTGAAGAGTGCATTGGGAGAAGGACCCCCACTCCTTAGAGACCCTCCCCACCCATCTCTGGGTCAAGCACGAGGTGAGAAAGGAGCTGGTGGAGCCCAGGTGGGGTGGTGGCAGGTCTGGCACCTCCCTGCTCCATCCCATAGATTGAGCCATGGGATTCCTCTTGAATTTTGCATTATTTGTGGTGTTGCCCAGGTTGGGGAGAAGGAGGAGAGAAGCCACCCCCCCCACACACATTTGATTTTTAGTTTTATTGCCCCAAATCATATGTTTCCCCCCTTTTTTCTTCCATTCCTGCCTCAAGAGTGGCTCTGCGAAGGGAAGAGCACAACCCTCATTTGGCTTTGGAGCTCCTTCCCATGGGGTGCCATCGCCAAATTCATGGAGGAAAAAGACTTTTAGGGACAAGATTATTCAAATAATCCCTCTGCCACTAACTTCTGGCATCATTTCATGCTCTCTCTTCTCCTGTACCCACCTGGGAAACCAGGAATACAAAGCCCGGCGGGATTTTTGTGGGTTTGGCCAGGGCTGCAATGACAAATCTGCCTTTCCTTGTCTTGGAAATGACCCCATGCGTGGAATCCAGAAGGTGATGGTTGGACAGGGGATTTTGAAGGTGTCAAAGTGGGATTTGCTCAGGTGCTGGTGTTTCCCTTGCTGCAGCCCAGGGTGGGAGGGAGGGGAATGCAGAGCACCCACCCAGGCACAGGGGGGGAAGGGATGGAGCAGGAGACATCCCGGCTTCCCTGGGGTCCATCCTGAAGGATGGCTGAGACCTGGCACACTCAACTTTCTCAGCAATCAGAGGGATGTGAAGAACAGGCGTTTTTATTGTTCCCTTTCAATCATTTTTCTACTTGTTTTTTGCCTGGAGGGAGGAGAGCCATTGGATGATGGGATAAGGAGGTGATTCCTCTGCAGTGGTGGCACGAGCAGATTTCCTTGTCAGGTGAGGCTGTGACATCTCTAAATTGGGCTCAGCTGGGTGGAAAATTAATAGGAAAACCTTGGTTCCATCAGGGAAAGGTGGAGGTCTCTCTCCTCTTCCACTGGGAGCCTTGGGAGGCTTTAGTCCCATCCATTCATCCCCACAGCACAGGGACTGAAGAGCTGGGGGATGCTGACCCTGCTCCTGGGGCTTGTGGTCATTGATGAGGTGGGAACTGGAGAAGAAAGGGGAATTTCTGCCATAAACTGCTAAAATTCCCTGGGGGAAAAGTCTGCTGTACCCCAAAACCTGTTTTGGGGCAAGAAAGCGGAGATTCAGGTTCAGTTAAATTCCCCCTTTTTCTCCCCTGCGCTTTTCCTCACCCGGCTGTCTTGAAAATCAACTCAATCCTGGAAAATCCGTAGTAGAAAGGAGGCAGGAAAATCCTGGGAATGAGCTTCTGGGTGAGTTTGATGGGGATGGAGCCAGTGGAACCTCAGTGCCACCGTGCCCCACGGTGTCCCCCTGAATTCCAGGAGGTGACACCCAATCACTCACGTGACTCTCCCAATTCTCCTAAAAATAATAGCAACGAAAAACTATTTTTTTAGGGAATTAAGTCGCTAAGGAATTATCACTTGGGAATGCAGTGAATTCCTGGCATTGATAATTTATTTCTGCAAAGGAAAAGTAGGATGGACAGGCTGAGGGGAAATTTGGGATTTGATCCCAGCAGAGATCCCAGCTGGCAGCTGCCTCAGTTTCCCCAGCGTCCTGCTTCACCTCACCCTCTTCTTTGGAATTCCCTTAGCTCTGGTCCTGGATACCAGCTCCCACATCCATTCCCATATAAATACATAAATATATGAATATATAAATATATAAATATATATATATATATATATATATATATTTCCCCCTATAAAGATAAGGGGGTAAAAAAGGCTTCAGGGGGTCCCGCCCCTGTGCCCTCTCCTCGCTCCCCGCCTGGGGAAGGGGTTTCTGTGGAGCTGCGGGGCAGAAGCCCCTGCAGAGGTGGCTGTCGCCGGTGTCACCCCGGCGCGCTGGCACCGCAAGCGTGGGCTGCTGGCACCATCTAGTGGGGGTGGGACCCCCGTACAGCGGGACAGGCCCCTCGGTGTGTCCCTTCCCACTCCTTGGTGGCCCAGGGACGGAAGCCCTCTGGCCACCCCTCTCTACGGAGTCTGAGCCCGTGTTGGGGCTGTGGGGATTTG
Organism: Pseudopipra pipra; assembly: GCF_036250125.1. Taxonomy (NCBI): domain Eukaryota; kingdom Metazoa; phylum Chordata; class Aves; order Passeriformes; family Pipridae; genus Pseudopipra; species Pseudopipra pipra. The sequence continues at coordinate 4,576,576 of NC_087560.1, read as the reverse complement.
GGATGGGGCCCTGCGTGTCCCTCCCCGTTAAGGGTCATGGGTGGGGGTGGCAGCTTGTCCCCTCGGCCACCACAGCCCGGTGGCATCACATGGCCTGGGGAGCGGGATGGGGTGCAGAGCCAGGTGGGACCCTCGAACCTATACAGCCCCTCCCTCCTCCCATAACCCCTTCACCCTCTCCGAGTCTGTCCCTGTGCCTGTCCCTCCCTCTGTCCCCCCAGATCTTATCCCTCCCCATTTGGGGAGAAGCAGAGGGAAGTGACCCACGGCCAGCCCCCAATGTCCCTGTCCCCACTCAGGACAGGCGGCTGTGGGGATTTGGGATGGGACCCTGCATGTCCCTCCCCGTTAAGGGTCGTGGGTGGGGGTGGCAGCTTTTTCCCCCCCGGGCATTACATCCCGGTGGCACCACATGGCCTGGGGGAAGGGATATGGGGCCACACAGGACCCCCACCCTTGCACCAAACCCAGAGACCCCTCCCAACCCTGTCCCTGTGTGTCCTTCCCGATCCATCCCCCCAGATCCTGCCCCTCCCCACCCGGGGGGATGCAGAGGGAAGTGACCCACTTACAGCCCCCCGTGTGCCCCCCGTGGGGCCTTGGGGTGTGGGAGGAGGAGGTTAGTCCAGGATTTCCTTCCTGGCCAGCGCTGCGCTGCCTATTACATCAACTCTGGTATTTCCAGTCCCCGCGGGGAGAAGGGAGGAGCCAGGAAAAGCAAGGAAATATTGGGGGATGCAGGGAACTGGGGAATCCCACGGGTGGGATTCAGGCCCCTCAATAACACTTGGAGCCGGGATCCCCCGTGGTCCGGCTGGGCTTGGCCCCTTGGAGCCTCAGCCTGGCTCCACCCCTGGCTTTGGAGCTGGGAACGAGAGCGGCAGGAGGCAGGGAAAAGGGGAAAAGGAAAAATCTACATGTGGAAAACACACGTCCCAGTGGGCGGGACTTAAAGCAACAGGGAAATGCCAGGTGGCACAAGGGCAGCTGCAGGGACAGGGGGGTGGCAGGGATTGGGGTGCCCACCCCAGCTTTTGGGGTGCTGCCTCAATTTCCTCAGGGAAATGCCAGGATACTGGGATGCTCTTTCCCAGCCTCCTTCCTGCCCCAAAATATCCCGCCTATGGATGCCAGGCTGGGAGTGTGGGGCTGTAAAAAGGCAGGAGGGGGTTCAGGGGACCCAAGAGAGGAAAAGGAGCCCAGATCCTTCATTCCATGAGGTGAAGGAGAGAGCTGTAGTGATGATTCCAGTGTGGTGATGGATTCGGGATCGACAGGAGCTGGATCCAGCTGGCAGCAGGGTTGGGGACCCCCCGGAATCACTCCTCATGTTCCCCCTTTTTATTTAATATTTCCAGCACCGAGTTACCAACTGGTCTCCGGTTTTATTCCGGAGGTTTTATACAGGACCCATCCTCATTTGGGATACACTACCATGGGAAAAATAATCCCAGATTGACCCAAAGAGTAAAATTCTGGGAGAAAACTCCATTTTTTGAGCACAGTTTCCCTTTGAAACCTACTGAAAGCTTTTGTGAGGGAGTGAAGGTGCTTTTCCAGGCTCTTACCTGGCATCAGTCCTCTGTGTGGGATAGGCACTGGTGGTGGATCCCTTTGGGAGAAAATGGGATCCTTAAAGGGTTAAAAAAGGAGTAAAAAAGTGAATTTTCAGGGTTTTATCCCAAATGGCTTTTATCCTATTTTGCCTGCAGCTAGCACCCTGCAGCTTTTCCCTCCAGCTCCTGGAGGGCAGATCTGTGTCAGAAGTGGGTCTTAGGACCAAAATCCATAAAATTTTCCCCAATTTAAAGGTGTGGATCATTCCAAGGTAAAAAAAAAGTGTAAAAAATTGAAATTTCAGGCTTTTATTCTGAGTGGATACATTTTGCTTGGAGCCAGCGCCCTGCAGCAGCCCTTCTTCCCAGCTCCTGGAGGGCAGAATCCGTGCTAGAGGTGGGGCCTAGGACCATGATCCATAAAATCTCCCCCAATTTAAAGGAGTGAATCATTCCAGGGTTAAAAACAAAGTGCAAAGGCCTGAAATTTCAGGTAAAAATCTGAAATTACAAGTTTTTATTCCGAGTGGATGCATTTCCTCTCAGCTCCTGGAGGGCAGGATCCATGCTGGAAGTGGTTCTTAGGCCCAAAAGCCATTAAATTACCCCCAGTTTTGAAGGCATTAATCATTCCAGGGTTAAAAAAAGTGTAAACCGCAAAATTTCTGGGTTTTGTCTGGAGTGGATGCATTTCCTCCTGGCCCCAGGAGGGCAAGATCCATGCTGGAAGTGGTTTCTATGGCTAAAATCCTTAAAATCGTCCCCAGTTTTGAAGGCACAAATCACTCCAGGGTTAAAAACGAGTGCAAAAACCTGAAATTTCAAGTTTTTACCCCAAGTGGATTAATTTTGCTTGGAGGCAGCAGCCCTTCCTCCTGGCTTCTGGAGGGTAGGATCCATTCTGAAGGTGGTTCCTAGGACCAAAACCCTTAGAATTCAACCCAGTTTTGAAGGCGTGGATACTTCTGTGGTTTAAAAACGTGTGGAAACCTGAAATTTCAATTTTTAATCCCGAGTGGCTGCATTTACACCTGGGTCAGGGAAGGAAGGATCTGTGCTGGACGTGGCTCCTAGGAATAAAATCCATCCCCAGTTTTGAAGGTGTGACTCATTCCAGGGTTAAAAAGAAGGGCAGAAATGTGAACTGTCAGGTTTTTATCCCAAGGGGATTCATTTTGCTTAAGCCAGCACCCTGCAGCCTTTCCTTACAGCTCCTGGAGGGCAGGATCTATGCTGCAGGTGGTTCCTAGGACCGAAACCCGCATAATTCAACCCAATTTTTGATGGTGTGAATCATTCCAGGGTTAAAAAAACTATCAGCCTCAACATTTCACTTCTTTATCCCAAGTGGATGCATTTCCTCCTCGTCCTGGCTCAGGGAGGGAAGGATCCGTGCTGGAGGCGGTTCCTAGTACTAAAACCCTTAAAATTGTCCCTAGTTTTGAAGGCGTGCATCACTCCAGGGTTAAAAAAAAGAAAAAAAAAAAAAAAAAAAAAAACAGAAAAAATGTAGAAAGGTGAAATCTCAGCTTTTCCCCGGAGTGGATGCACTTCCTCCCGGCTCCTGGCGGGCAGGACCCGCGCCAGAAGTGGTTCCTGGGACCCAACCCCGCCGAATTCAACCCAGATTTTGACGGCGTGACTCACCGAAGGGCTTAAAAAAAAAAAAAAAAAAAAAAAAAAAGAAAGAAAAAAGAAGAAAAAAAAGAAAAAGCGCCGCTCACCGCAGCCGGAGTTTTTTTCCCCCGCGCATCCCGCCCCCGCGGGCGGGTGGAGGCGGTGCCGGGCCCCCGCGGCGCCGCTCCCGCCCTCGGCCCCGCTCCGTGCGCTCGCTCCGCGGCGCTCGGCGGCGGTCGGGATGGCCCGGCGGGCGGGCTGGGGGCTCTGGGCCGCGCTGGGCTGCGGGCTGTGCCTGCTGGCGGGCGGGCAGGAGCCGTGGCGGCAGCTCATCCAGTGGGAGAACAACGGCCGCGTTTACAGCCTCCTCAACAGCGGCGCCGAGTACGTCCCGCCGGGGCAGGAGCGCCCGCCCGGCAGCCGCTTGTTGCTGGCGGGGGCGGCGGGCAGCGTCCGCCGGCAGGCTCCGGGCTCCGGGACCGTGCGGGGACAGGCGAGACACCCCTTCGGCTTCGGGCAGGTGCCCGAGAACTGGCGGGAGGGCCCGGTGGGCGACGGCGCGGCCGCGCAGCGGCGACCGCCCGCCCGCGCGCGCCAGCCTTCATCCTCCTCAGCATCGTCAGCATCAGCATCAGCATCATCCTTCGCGTACGCCTCGGCGGGGCAGCCGCCGTACCCCCAGTACCCCTTCGCCCCGCAGTACGAGCCCTACGAGGCGCCCCGGGCCTACGACGAGGCGTTCACCTATTACCGGAGCACCGGGACCGGCGGGGCGGCCGTGGCGGCGGGGGCGGCGGCGGGGGCCAGCGTGGTGTACCCCTTCCAGCCCCGCGCCCGCCACGAGGACTACGGCGAGGAGCAGAGCCCCTACAGAGCCCACTACCCGCCGCCAGAACGGCCCTACATTCCTGCCGTGCCCCAGCCGGTGGACGGGCTGGACCGGCGGTATTCCCATAGTTTGTACCACGACACCGGGATTGCACCGGAGCAGAGCCCGGACTCGTACGCCAACCAACAAGCCGTCAACCACGGCGCGGCCTCCACGGATAACCTCCAGGCGGCCGTCGGGACGGGGTACGGGGGTCAGTACCCGCCCTACGAGCCGCAGCCGCCGTTCCGGGCGGTGGAGCCGTACGGGGTCCCTCGTCCCGAGTCCTACCTGCCTGCCAGGAGCCTCGAAATCCCCCAGGCTGTCCCTGATAGCCAAGCTCGGGTCAGCGTGGGCAGCGTCTACAGGCCCAGCCACGGTGGACGGGGTGAGTTTGGGGGGCACCCTGGGGTGGGTGGCAGGTCCCCTGGGTGGGATGTGCCCTGGGTGCTTTGTTATTCCCGAGGGCAGAGTCCCCTTCATCCATGTCTGATGCCAGTCACTCTTCAAGGATGCCGCCCCAGTGTTGTGGGGACAAATGTGGCTGAGAGGTCACCGAGGGGCTGTTGGACACCCTACATGTTTTAGGAATGATGTTTGAGGTGGTGAAGAACGGAGAGGAAAGGGAAGGGACGTGAAGGAGCAAGTCCAGGTGTGAGGTCTGGCCTTGATGTGGGTCTGTGCCATGTCCCAGGGCATCTCATACTTGTGGGATGGGTCTGTGCTGTGGCATGAGGGGACACTGTGCTCGTGGGGTGGGTATGTGCCACGTCCCAGGCCACCCTGCCTGCGTGGGGTGGGTCTGTGCCGTGGGTTGGGGTCACACCGTGCTCCTGGGGTGTCTGGATGCCACATCTCAGGTCATCCTGTATCCACGGGGTGGCTGTGTGCCATGGGCTGGGGGCTTCCCATACTCCTGGGGTAGGACAGTTCTGTATCCCGGGCCACCCTGGCCATGTGCCCTGTGCCGGGTACACTCAGCTCACGGATGGATGGATGGATCTGCGCTGCCTCAGCCAGGGACAGTCGCTCCCAGCGCTCCCCCCATGCCGGCCACACCGGGGCCGCAGCAGGGGACCGAGGTCACAGCAGGGACACCCTTGTTTCATGTCCCACTGACCCCGATCCTGGTGAAATCCTGTGGCTTTCAGCTGAGCCTTGCCAAGAGTGTTTTTGCTCCATGGTAAGTTTGGAAGCAAGGCTGGAGGGTGTGAGGAGCAGCAGCCTGGGGGATCAGCCTGTCCGTTGGGAAGCCCATCTCAGCTGGAGCCTCTGACCAGTCTGACCCCATAACCCATCCAGCCCCATCCCTGGTTTCTGGGAAAAACCCATCCCAGAGGATTTGGGCTGGGGGAAGTGTTCATCCCAGCCCTGCCTGTTGCATGCGAGTGAGTAAACACAGCAAGAGCAGCCGGGCTGGGTCAGCCCAAGGTCCAGCTGGGAGAGAGCTCAGGGACAGGGTTTGTACAGAGGATCTTCCTCTGGATCCCCGCTGGCCTCACCAGGAGCAGCCTCTCCTGCTGGGCATGGGGTGTGGGGGGCAATGGGTACCGGAGGTGAGGGATGAGGGGGGTGAAGTATGTGAGGATGTGGGATGCAGGGGCAAGGGATACAGGGATGAGGAATGCTGGCAGTCCCGTACCTCTGCGAGGGACGCCTGGGGACAGCTGCCCTGCAGATGACCCAAAGCAGCAGAGGGAAAGGGGAAGACTCCTGCCAAGTTTGTCGTCTCCCTGTTGGCAATGGCTGTGTCCTTCAAGGATCCGTGGGAGCTGGGCCAGGAGGTGACGGTGCTGTGGCTCCACCAGGGGAATCAGGGTGCTCGTGGGTGGGTCAGCAACCCTCGTTGGTCCATCCACATCCGCCTCTCAGTGCCGGAGCCCCTGGCCTCCTCCTTCACATTTTTCCTTAATAAATCTAAAGGCAGGAATAAAGATCATCCAAGCAATTTAGAGAGGTGGCCTGGCCTCTCCTCTGGGTCACTTGCTGCTCTCTCCAGCTGAGCTTTGTTTAGGGAAAGCTGTCACCTCCCTGGGGCTCACCAAAAGCCCCTCCAAACCTGTCACCTGCAGGGCCACCCTTCAGGATGGTTTCTTAATTGGTCCAAACACTTCATAAAGCCGAATCAGATGTTAATTATGTGTCTAAGCTCTTTAAGAGCCTCTTAATCCCACCCGGCTCTGCAAGGAATGTGCAGCATTCCTGGCCCCTCGCTGGGGTACCTGGGGGGTTAATTAAGCAATTAGATCCCACCAGCTTTTATGAGAGGGTTTATTGGGGCTTGTGGATTGTCCACCTCCCTCCACCCAAACCAGATGGAGATACCTTGGAAGATGAGTTGGAATAGTTTCCAGTCCTAAATCTGTAGGTGACCAAGCCATGGTGGAGGTGGGAGAGGAGCATCTCTGTGTGGGTTGGCCAAGGGAGGGGGACTCTGGGCCAAGGAGATGGGGAGGAGACCTCAGACGTCTGTGTCTCCTGCTCACAACCCAAGGGTCACCCAAATCTTGCTCTGGGGCTGTATCACCTCAGGCCAGAGTGCCTCCCCTCTCATGGGGTTTGGACAAGGTGCTGGTTCCCAACAGGGCTTCCCACTCTTGACTGACCCCTAGGAGGCATGTCCAGGGGCTTCCTCACCCTGACCCCTGCTTGGACCCCATCTGCAGAAGGGTTTTTCACCTTGACCTCATGGAATGGATCACCCAGGGTTGGTGTTGGAATGAAAGTGGTGTTTGGGAATTCCATGGGGTGATAGGGATTTTGTTACCCACTAAACTTCAGTTGTGGTGACACCTGAGGGTGCCATCACCCATTGATGGGGCACCTGGGCCAGGAGATGATGGTCTTCCTGGGAATGTCTTCCTTTGGTGGGTTTGGAGGTCAGTTTGGGTTGATTTCAGGTGTTTAACAATGAGCTGGGGATGCCAAGATTCAGTGGGGATGAAGGGGGATGTCAGGAGGTGCTGGAGGAGGGATTCTGCAGGGATGGGATGGGATGGGATGGGATGGGATGGGATGGGATGGGATGGGATGGGATGAAGGGGTGCACCAGAGGGTGTTGGAGGAGGGATGCTGTGGGGATGCTGCATGGATGGGGTGGGATGGCATGGGATGAGGTGGGATGGGATGGGATGAAGGGGAATATCATGAGGTGCTAGAGGAGGGATGCTGTGGGGATAGGATGGGGGAATGAAGGGGTGCATTGGGAGGTGCTGGAGCTGGGATGCTGCAGAGGTGATATGGGATGGGATGGGATGAAGGAGTAATGGGGTGTCAGTCACTCAGGGTATCCCCATGTCCCCATCCCCACCGCTAAAACCACCCTGCTTTGGTGCTCCTGCCTCTCCAGGGCTGGGACCCAGCACTGCCGGGCACAGGGAGGAGAGGCAGCTGCCCTCTCGGAAAACTGCTGGAGCTGGGATTTTTGGGCTAAGCCCGGCACACCTGCACAAACAGCGCGGCGGGAGCGGGCCGGCCTTTTTTTATTATTCTAATTTTCACGGTGAAGAAGAAGGAAATCTTCTCTGGCAGCTCCCAGGGCAGGCCGAGGGGCCGAGGAGGAAAAACAAACATTTTCCTGCTGTGGTTGTCCCGTTTCGGAGGCGATGGCGGGGGGGCTGCCAGGGCTCTCACTTGCAGGAGGTGGGAAAACGCTGCCTCAGCAAAAAAAGTCAGGATTTGGCCAGCTGGGATGGGGACAGTCGGGTTCCCTGCTGTGCTGAGGGGACATTTGTAGGGTGGCAAGGCCGGATCCTGCCATCCCATTAACTCCAGCGACTCCGGCACTTGCGATTTGACCCTTCACTGCCGAAAGTCAGGCGCGAGACCCTACAATAACAGCGGGGCCATCCAGGGCGAGCTCCGTCGTGGGGGGAAAATAAAACTCCCCGTTGGTAAAGGAGTCGGATTTCTCTCTGGAGCGTCCAAGAATTTATTATAAACAACAGTGGGGAGGAAAAGCTGTTTTATAAATGATGACAAATGTTCCTCTCGCAGGCCCCGGGGTCGTTCTCCGTTGCTTTTTTTATTATTAATTTTTTTAAGGGAGGGGGGGAAAGTCTTTCCAAGCTCTCCTGATTTTCTTGCCCCCGGCTTGTGAGGCCCCCCCTGGGCATTACATCAGCAGCGATGACCAAGCGAGCGGGGCAGGAAACGAGCTCCAATGGAGTGACGTGATCCCTCGAGGGAAGGCAGGCCCAGAAACAAGGAGGCATTGTTCTTCTTGTCCAAGGAAAAATAGGGAAAAAAAGGGAAAAAAAAGGAAATGTGCTGGAAACTGTCTGGGGGCAAAGAGCGGGTGGGGCTGGAGCCCCTGGGTGCCTTGAAAGGGGGTGGGGACAAGGATGAGGATGGGAATGGGGATGAAGATGATGGGGATGAGAGTGGGGACAGGAGCCAGGATAGGAATGGGCAGGAAGGTGAGGATGGGAGAGGGGTGGGCAAGAGGAGATGAGGGTGAGGAGTGATGATGGGGATGGGGATGAAGATGGAAATAGGACTGGGGATGGGGATGGGCATGGGGATGGGGATGGGAAGGTGGAAGAGGATGAAGGGTGAAGATAGGGATGGTGATGAGGATGGGAGTGAGGATGGGGACAGGGATCGGGATGAGGAGAGGGCTGGGTGTGAGGATGGGGATGAGGAAGGGGATGAGGGGTGAAGACGGGCATGGGGATGAGAATGAGGATGAAGATGGGAATAGGGATGGGGATGAGGATGGGGACAGGGATGGAGAGGAAGATGAGGACAGGGATGGGGAAGGGGGTTGGCATGAGTATGAGTATGGGGGAGTGGAAGGGGATGAGGGTGGGGACTGGGACAGGGATGGGGTTGAAGATAGGGATGAGAATTAGGAGAGGGATGGACGTGAGGACAGGGATGGGAAGGGGATGAGGATAAGGAGTGAAGATAGGAATGGCCTTGAAGATGGGGACGGGAACGGGGATGGGGATGGATGAGGAGGAGGGTGGGAATGGCAATTAGGATGGGCATGTGGGAAAGGAGGAGGGGCACGGATGGTGAGGGGATGGGGACAGGGGTGGGGACAAGGATGGGGGATGAGGGTGGAGATTGGTTGCAGATGGAGATGGGCAGGAGGACAGGGATGGGGATGAGAACAGTGCTAAGGATGGGAATGGGGGTAGGCTGGCGAGCCTGCAGCAAGGACAGACCCTAAGCAGAGGTTGTTGCGGAGCAGGACTTTGCAGAGGGCTGGCAGAAGGGAAACTGAGGCACAGAGTGCCTGGGGAGTATCCCTCCCTCTCCCAGTCCTTCTTGAGGGGCAGATGCTGGGGCATTTTCTGGGTCAGTGGTGGCAGAGGAGCCTTTGGGAAGGGGAGGTGTGAAAGGGCATTGCTGGGGGGGAAGTTCCAGCTCCGTTAGGGCTCCATAATAGTTTTGGAAACTGAGGCAGCCCCTGCCTGTCCCTACATCTGTCCGTCTGTCTAGCTGTCTGCCTGTCACAGGTCTCTTCAGTGTGGCCCCAAGGAACTGTTGAGAATTCAAGGAGATGAGGGATAACAGCAAGGGCTTCCTGGGGTTAGCTCTGCACTTTCACCCCTGTTTTGGGGTGAAAAACAGGAAACGGGGAAGGAAATAGGGATTCTCCTATCTTGGGGGTCATGTCACCCCTGTCCCTGACTGCCACAGGGGTGGGAGGCTCAGGGGAACCCCAGGATCCCTCTCAGGGGGGCCGGGCAGGGCTGAGTGTAATCGCTTCCAGGAGGGTGGGTTGAGCAATCCCGCTGTAGGAAAATGGAGGATTGGGATTTGCCAGCGGGAGCTGGGAGGGAAGGGGAGGGGAAGGGAGGATTTTCCATCTGCAGCTTAAAATTAAAAAAACGTGGCGGTGACCGAAGGAAAGCTTCCCCCCTTGGCCGCTTCGAGGAGAGGACTGTGGTGCCCCCAAGCCTTGTCCCCAAGCCCTGTCCCCATCCTCAGGGCTGTCCCCAAGCCCTGTCCCTGTCCTCAGGGCTGTCCTCATCCTCCTGGCAGGTCTCCCCGACTTGGTGCCAGACCCCAACTATGTGCAGGCGTCCACCTACGTGCAGAGAGCTCACCTGTACTCGCTGCGCTGCGCCGCCGAGGAGAAGTGCCTGGCCAGGTAGGAGCAGCTTTCCTGGGGGTGACATGTGGCCTGGGATGAGGGGGACATGGGAACACAGCGGGGAGAGAGGGGGGACCCGGGGAGTGGAAGGGGGGATGTGCTGATAGGGGAGGAGGATGAAGGCGGGGGATGAAAGGGGAAAGGGGAGAGAGAGGAGGGATGGGGAAGGAGGAAAAGGATGAAGGAGGAGGGTGGAGGGCAGCAGAAAGAAAGGAGAAAGGGAAGAGGAAAAGGGAAGGGGAAGAATAGGAAAGAGGGATGGGGAAGGGAATGATAGGAAAGAGGAAAAGGGAATGAGAAGAGGGATGGGAAAGAAGGAGAAGGATGAGGGAAAGGATGGAGGAGAAGAAGGGAAGGGGAAAGGGAAGGGAAAGGAGGATGGAGGAAAGAAGTGGATGGGAGAAGGAAAGGGGAAAGGGGAAAGGGGAAAGGGAAGCAAAGAGGAAAGGGGAAAAGAAAGGGGAAGGAGAAGGATGAAGGAAAGAGGTAAAGAGAGGAAAGAGGAAAGGGGAAGAAGGATGAAGGAGAAGAGAGGAAAGGAGAGAAGGAAAGAGGGAAGGGGAAAGGAAAGGGCAAAGGGAAGAGCAAAGCAAAGCATGATGGAAGGTGTCTGGTGGGTTCTCTCCTTTTTTCATCATTTCCTTTTCCACGGAGGAAACTCTCCCTACAGAGGCGCTCGCTGGGGATTTTCCTCCTCGGGGTGCCAGGGCTGACACTCCACCCTGCACCTGGGGGGCTTCTGTCCCCCCGGGGCTGGGGATGAGGGGACGTGGGGTTTGACCCTCCCTGATGTCCCCAGCACTGCCTACACCCCCGAAGCCACCGACTACGACGTGCGGGTGCTGCTGCGGTTTCCCCAGCGGGTGAAGAACCAGGGCACGGCCGATTTCCTGCCCAGCCGGCCCCGGCACAGCTGGGAGTGGCACAGCTGCCACCAGTGAGTGTCCCCACCCCACCTCCCCTCCATCAACCAGCTTTTGGGGGCAGCTCTAAGGCTTTTTAATGGCGTTTCCCCCATTTTGTGGCTTTGCTTTGAGATCTTGGTGGGAGGGGGGGTCATTGCCACTTGTCCCTAAAGCCAGCACGCTCCTGCAATTAACGTCCCCAGGGAGGGAGCTGGAAAGCTGCTGGGGGCCCAGTGTTGATGAGGAGCCCCCAAAATCATATCTGGGGAGGGAGTGGCATCATTCTGGGCGTCACCCTGACTGCCATCCCCCCTCCATCCCCAGGCACTACCACAGCATGGATGAGTTCAGCCACTATGACCTGCTGGATGCCACCACGGGCAGGAAGGTGGCTGAGGGCCACAAGGCCAGTTTCTGCCTGGAGGACACCACCTGCGATTTCGGCAACCTGAAGCGCTACGCCTGCACCTCCCACACCCAGGTGACCTTGGGGGGGCCGGGGGAAGAGGCTGCTCGGGGTTCACCCCCTCCCCAGCACACCTGAACCCCCCTCTTCTCCTCACAGGGCTTGAGCCCGGGTTGCTATGACACCTACAACGCCGACATCGACTGCCAGTGGATCGATATAACGGATGTGCAGCCGGGCAACTATGTCTTGAAGGTGGCCAGGGGCCTCGGGGGAGATCTTTGGGGCAAATATTCCTGTTTTGGGGGTGGCTTGGGGTCTTCCAACCATCGTGTTCAGGACCTTCTTTGCTAGCGTCCCTTTAACATGGGTTTCGGTGCTGCTCGTCCCCCCTCTTACTAATTTTTTTGGGGGTGTTTTTTCCGTCCCTTTTGCCCGTTTTTAGGTTCAAGTGAACCCCAAATACATCGTCCTGGAGTCAGACTTCACCAACAACGTGGTGAGGTGCAACATCCACTACACCGGACGCTACGTCTCCACAACAAACTGCAAAATTTCCCAGTAAGGAGATGGCCATGTGTCCTTCCCCGTCCTTCTCTTCCTTATGTCCTGCTCTGTTTTTCCCTTGGCCATCAGAAAAAAACAGTTGGGGGTCAGACCCGAGTGGTTTAGTTCCTTTTTTCCTCCTTTCCATCTGTGTTTTCTCTGTGAACCAAAAAAAGAAGCTGGATTTGGCCAATGGAGGGGCTGGGGGTTGGTGTCTCGCTCCCTTTTGGGATGTTGATACTGAATTTTCTGGGATTTTGTTTTCTTTTCTTTCAGATCTTGATGGGAGCAGGGCCAGAGGGATGTCACCTGCCTCAGCCTCTGTCCCCTCTTCAAAAAGAAAGCCTGAGCTCCTCTGCCCCACCAGAGACCCTGGAGCCCACCAGCAGCTCCTCGAGACACAGACTGCCCCCCCTGCCCCGAAAAACCCCCCATGCCTTCACATTAAAAGGAGGGGAAGCCAGAATGACTCTTTGAAATTTTTTTTATACTTAACTTTTCTTTAATCTTAGTTTTTTACCATTTCCTGAGGGGATCCAATGCTGGGTTTTAGCTGGAATAAAGGCAGGGACCCATAAGTGCTGTATAATGATGTAAATGCATACTAGCTCTGTAGTCCTTAACCCCTTTGGCTTTTTTTTTTTTTGGGGGGGGGTCTCTGGCCATGCCATGTTTCCCCAGGGGGAAGAAGACAGCCTGGATTTGGAGCTGCTGCCCCAGGAAGGATACTTGGCCCCTCTTTTTGAGGTGGCTGCCACGCCAGGATGCTCCAGGCACTTTTGGGACTGAAGGTGCTGGAAATCCCATCACCTTTAATAGAGAAATCTCTCTGTCTGCCCAGCTTTTATAAACACAGAGAGTCCTTGAGATGACTGGAAAGCTTGGTTTATTATTTTTATTATTATTAATGTTATTGTTATTTTCACAAGCTTTAAAACCAGAAATCATTAAAACATGTTGCTTTTGAGGGGTTGGTGTTTGACCGAGGCCACGGTGGCACCACAAAGACCCACGGAGGGACATCCCTGGATGCCCTTGGGCCATCCAGGATGGGAATCTCTCCTGAGAGATGACTGTTGTCCTTTAATCCTGGATGGTGGGGACCAAGGGGCACAACTCATGGGGAGATGGGAAGGATGGACTCCTCAGGACCCTCCCCCCCCGTGCTTGTTGCTGCCTGCCTGGATTGGAGAGGGGGGGTGGGACACGGCCACCCTCTTGTGACATCCTGTGGCTCTGGGAGCTGCAGCCCTGTCACCACACCCCACTACTGGGTCCTTTTTCCCCCCCTTCCACAGCCTGTCCCCCCCAGCCTTGTGTCCCCCTCAATCACTCCTGTCCCCCCCAGCCCTGTGTCCCCCTCATTCACTCCTGTCCCCCCCCAGCCCTGTGTCCCCCTCAATCACTCCTGTCCCCCCCAGCCCTGTGTCCCCCTCAATCACTCCTGTTCCTCCCCAAGCCCTGTGTCCCCCTCAATCACTCCTGTCCCCCCCCAGCCCTGTGTCCCCCTCATTCACTCCTGTCCCCCCCAGCCCTGTGTCCCTGTCCCCCCCCAGCCTTGTGTCCCCCTCATTCACTCCTGTCCCCCCCCAGCCCTGTGTCCCCCTCATTCACTCCTGTCCCCTCTCAAGCCCTGTGTCCCTGTCCCCCCCCAGCCCTATGTCCCCCTCATTCACTCCTGTCCCCCCCCAGCCCTGTGTCCCCCTCATTCACTCCTGTCCCCCCCAGCCCTGTGTCCCTGTCCTCCCCCAGCCTTGTGTCCCCCTCATTCACTCCTGTCCCCTCTCAAGCCCTGTGTCCCTGTCCTCCCCCAGCCCTATGTCCCCCTCATTCACTCCTGTCCCCCCAAGCCCTGTGTCCCCCTCCCCCCAAGCCCTGTGTCCCCCTCATTCACTCCTGTCCCCCCCCAGCCCTGTGTCCTCTTCATTCACTCCTGTTCCCCCCAGCCCTGTGTCCCCCTCAATCACTCCTGTCCCCTCCCAGCCCTGTGTCCCTTCAGTCACTCCTGTCCCCACCTCCTCCTGTGTCCCCCTCAATCACTTCTGTCTCCCCCCAAGCCCTGTGTCCCCCTCATTCACTCCTGTCCCCCCCAAGCCCTGTGTCGCCCCCCTTCACTCCTGTCCCCACCTCCTCCCGTGTCCCCCGTCCCCCCATCACGCCCCCTGTTAGCCGCGCCTCTCTCCCGCCTATATAAGCCCCGCCCGCCCCATTCCCCGCCCCCTTTCCCCCTTCCCAACGCTGGTTCTCGCACAAGGCCCGATCCCGGAGGCCCATCCCGGGGTCCGGGAGCCCAGCGCGGTGCCGTGTTCCCCGGGGCCGTGTTCTCTCCGGGGCCGTGCTGTCCGGGGCCGTGCTCTCCGGGGCCGTGCTCTCTCCGGGGCCGTGCTGTCCGGGGCCGTGCTGTCCGGGGCCGTTCTCTCCGGGGCCGTGCTGTCCGGGGCCGTTCTCTCCGGGGCCGTGCTGTCCGGGGCCGTTCTCTCCGGGGCCGTGCTCTCCGGGGCCGTGCTGTCCGGGGCCGTGCTGTCCGGGGCCGTGTTCCCCGGGGCCGTGCTCTCCGGGGCCGTGTTCCCCGGGGCCGTGCTCTCCGGGGCCGTGCTCTCCGGGTCCGTGCTGTCCGGGGCCGTGCTGTCCGGGGCCGTGTTCCCCGGGGCCGGGCCGGGCCGGGGGCAGCGGGCGGGGCGGTGGCTGCAGTGCCCGCTCGCGGCCGGGAGGTGGCGATGGCGCGGCGCGGGACGGGCCGGGGACCCCCAGGCGGGACCCCCGGACGGGAGGAGGTTTGGGGGACACCCCCCGCCGGCATCCGGAGCTTAAACTATTGTAATGGAAGACAATAAAGCTGCCGTGTTCTCCTACTGCTGCTCTGTTATTGTTCTGGTATTATTATTTTATCCTGTTATTGTGTTATTCTTTTAAGATGTTATCGTATTTTAGCTCTATTGTTCTGATGGTTTTACTTTTTTTTTATTCTATTATGCTCTTATTACGTATACAATGTTTATTAAATAAAGGTGGTAGGGCAGGGGCTGGGACTGAAACACGGACTGTGGGGCTGGAGGGGACATGAAGGCCCTGGGGCTGGAGCCAGACACAAAGTGATGTTGGAGTGATGGAAATGCTGTGGCTGGAGCTGAAATAAATCCTGTAGGAAAGGGGATGGAGCTGCCTGGGGGGCTCCCAGGCACTAAATGCCATCTGAGAGGTCTGCAGGGGCTGTTCCTGGAACCCTGCAGGGCTGGTGCAGCCCAACTCACCATTGAGATCATCCGGGCTGGGCCCTGCACCCTGCCCTGCACCCCCTTCCCCCAGGAGGGGTGACAAGGCCAGGAAACCCACCTGGAATTCCTCTAGGGTGAGGGGACTGTCCCCCACATCCCCCATTCCAAAACTGAGCCTCAGAAAGGGCTGAAACCCAGGTAGAGATGTCGGGACCCTCCCCTGGCAATGGGGGCTCCAGCACTCCCATGTCCCAGGGGTGGATGCTCCCTCCCAGCCATGTCCCCGGGATGCTGTCACAGAGGGAGCACCATGGACTCGGTTTGTCCTTCCCAGGCTTTATTGGGCTCTGGCCCCACGCTCAGGCCTGAGCACGGGTGCACCTCCTGCGGCCCACGCCGATGGCCAGCACAGCTGCTGCCAGCCCCACGCCGGCCACCACGCAGAGCAGCACCGTCCCCACGCCGAGCACGGCCGTCACCCCGCCTGGAAAATCAAGGGGAGTGTCACCACTTGCCACTGGGGCCGTGTCACAGGGGTACATCCAGTGGGGACTCACCCTGACCACCCTCCTGCTGCCGTCCCCCCGCGCCCGGCTCCATCGAGAGCAGCACGGGGCCGATGACCACGTCAGCTTCAGCCTCTTTCCCTAGGGAGGAAGGAGCAATGAGGCTTGTCCTGCCACTCTGGGCTGTCCCTTCTGTCCCCATGGGGACCTTACCCTTGGTGTCGTGGCGGCGGAAGCGGCGGCTGGGCCATCGCTCCAGGGGGTTGAGGCTCCGGGAGAGCGCAGGGGACCCGCAGTTGCCCATCTCACAGCAGCTGCAGATGTCCCGGGTGCCTTCCACGGGTGCCCAGCTGGAGCAGGGTGGGAAGATTGTCACCAGATCCACCCGTGGCACCCACAGAGCATTCACCCCCCCCAAGTCTGGGTCCATGACCTGTCCCTGTGCCACATCAGGGCTGTGGGATGCTGGTGGGGACCTTCCTGGATGTGCCCCATCCTGGCAAGGCAGCTACTCACGTGTTTCTGGCTTTGTTGAAGGAGCAAGCCTTGTTCAGGGGGTCTGGGGTTTGGTCTGCTGGGGTCACCTTCAGGTGACAGGTGATGTAGATCTGTGGGGAGGGAAGAGAGAGAGGTAGGCACCTGCTGGTGGGGACAGTGGCTGCTTTTGGGGCTGGCAGGGGACACACAGCCTTACCAGGTTCCTGGTGTCCCCTGCGAACCTGAAGACGTCAATCCTGAAGCGCAGCATGTCCTCCCGGGGCCGGGGGGTGACGAAGGCAGAGCTGGTGTCGTCCAACCTCCCATCAACCAGGCACCTGGGGTGGGATGGGGTGGAGTGGAGGGGTCAGCACCCTGCTGGATTCCCCCCCCACACCCCGCATGTCCCAGGGCTCACCCGTTGAAGTCGATGATGGTGTAGTGGGGCGAGGAGTCAGTGCCGGGGCTGAGGGCGGCCACACAGCTGTCCACGAACAGCCGCAGCGGCACGTGGCTCTCGGTGCCCACCTCCGCTTGGATGTTGAGGACATCGCCCAGCTGGAAACCGGTGAAGGGTCTCTCGGCACTCCAGTCGTCTGCAAGGGGTGACAACAAAGAGGGGGTGGCTCTGTTTGTCCCCAGGTCCTCATGGGAGCAAAGCACAAAAGCAGAAGCAATGGGGTTTGCTGGGGTGTCCCCAGTGGGGTGCTGGGGAGCTCTCTTGCACTGGGAAAAGGTGGAAAGTCCCCATCCACGGGCCAGTATGGCTTCCTACTTACCATTCATGAGGCGCAGGGAGAACACCAGCTTCTCCTCTGCTGACAGCGTGGAGCTGAAGGGAGCCCAGGTGGGCCGGATGGCATTGCTGCTCACGTTCTCCCTCCTGGGTGGGGACCACCATGCATCAGGATACTGCCCCGTGCCGATCCCCAGGGAGCAGGGTGGGGGTATCGAGGGCAGGAAGGCCTCACCTGGGGTAGTGGCACTCGATGGGGATGATGGCGGGGTTGGTGCGGATGATGACGGGGTTGCTGGCAGGGCTGGGGTCGTAGTTGAGCAGCGTGCGGTAAATGAGGGAATTCGGCGTGATCTGGGCACAAAAGCATTGAGATGCCATTGGAGAGGCCGCTCCCCACCCTCAGCACCACCACCAGGCCACATATCCAGCCTTTCCCAACTGGAAACACTGGGGAAATCCAAAGAAAGGGGGGAAAAGGGAATGGAGAAGGAGCCCTGTTCTGTCCGCAGTGAGTTAAACTAATGGGCTGAAACATGAGTGAAATGGGTCTGATTGTGAAATGAGTGAAATGGCTTTGTGCTATCTGCATGGCTCCAGCCGAATGGGCACAGCAGCTGTAGGAAAAATGCTCCAGTTTGGGGGAAATACCTTCTCGTCCTTCCCCTGGGCTGTTCCTCAACGGTGCTCTGCATCCTACACCTGGAGCTCTCCCAGCCTCGCAGGGGATGCCCGGTGCACAGCCCTTGGGGCTGCTCCGGGAGGAGGGAGAGCCAGACGGGATCCCGGGACCGGGGGACGCAGTGCAAGGGAGAAGGTCTTACCTGCACGGTGCTGCCGCACTCGTGGAGGCCGGCGGTGAAGGTGACGGTGTTGTGGGCGCGGCTCAGCGAGGAATGCTTGCACGCCGCCGGCCCCAGCGTCAGGTCTGCCGCGCTGACCAGGCGGCCGGTGCCGAAGAGGTCCCTGTGCACCGTCACCACCAGCTGAGCCTCCTGGCACTGCACCGTCACCGGGTGCTGCCTGTAGGTCCCTGGAGACGGGGAGTCCCCCACCCAGGACCAGGTGTTGGAGTCTGCCCGCGCCTCCCGGCTCGCCGGGTCACCCCAGGAGAAGTCCCAGGGTGGGTAGGCAGCCACCTCGCCCACCGCCCAGCAGAGGAGAGAGAGGATCAAGCTGCTTTCGGGTCCCATCCCTCCTTCTTCCAGCAAACCCTGGCACAGAGGACTGAGGCTGCTCCTTCAGCCTTTATATCCCCTCAGAAGCAGGAGCCGTCTGCCCCCGGGCTCCCGTTTGGGGGCCAATGGCACCCAAAGGGCGGCCCTCGTGGGTGCGGGGAGAGGGGAGGCATGACCCCGTCATTTCCGGGGTGCCGGGACCCCCTGCCCCCGGGCAGCCCAAGGCAAGAGCAAACATCCTCGTCAGCCTCTTTGGGGAAGTTGTTTATAAAACTCAGCAGAAGCCGGAGACGGGGAGACGGGTACAAAGTGACTTGTTTAGGTTAGAAGGTGATAAGGGGCTTTTCAAGGCTGCTGCGGGGGTGACAGCAGTGGGGAGAGCAGGGTCCATGATCCCAAATCCCGGGGACCATCCCAGCCCGGCACCATTGGCCCCCCTGGGACTTTGGTTTTCTGCTCGGATGCTGATGGGGGGGGGGGCAGCAGCCCACATGCTCACAGTTTGATCCCAAAGGTGGGCTCTGTGCATCCCCCTGCTCTCAGCAGGGCCAGGATGGGGTGTTGGGTCAGCAGCAACGATGCAGAGCCCTCACCACTGTCACAAGCGTGGCTGTTCGCAGTGGGGGCCCCACACCCCCATGTTTCAGCCTCAGCAGTGAGGTCAGAGCCCCAATCACTCCTTTTTATCTCTGTTGCCCTTCCCTGGCTCTTTCTGTTATATTTGTTTTGTTGCCTTCAGGGAAAGGGGCCTGGTGAGAACAGGGAAAGCTGCTTGAAAAGAAATCCTATAGATTTTCAAGCCTCGTTATTTATTAAACTCATTATTATGGGGTTATTTAATTATATATTATTACAAGGCTCATTATTATTATTATTATGGAGTTTCTGTTCCTTCTTTTGAGTGCCTTCACTCTTTTTCCCTGCCAGAGCTCTGCCAGTATCCCCTTGACTCCACATGATGGATGTTCCATTTCATACCCCAAACCCCTCACCACCTTTCAGGATGTCCCTGGCAAACCGTAGGGACAGAATAAATGTCCTGATTTGAATGTTTGAGCTGGAACGGCTGAGCCATTTCTGGGAAAAGAAAGAGAAACAGAAAGTTTTAGGGGCAGATGTTGACCAGCCCAATCCTAGCAGAAATCCCACTGGGTTTGGACCCAGGACTGGCCTGCGCCTGACTCGACACCCCCAAACCCCACCCGTGGGAACATTTATGGACTAGGGTAAAACCTTCTGCTTTTCCCCAGAGAGCCAATGCCCCAGCCCTGTTGCTGCCAGTGGGTCCAGGACTTCCCCATGTTTAAAATACCTTGAAAGTGGCACTTGCTTGGAAATGCCGGGGATTCCAGAGGCTGAGCTCCTGCGTCAGGGAGATAACAGCAGCAGGCGATGCTGATTCAGTAAATACGTGGCTGCCCCCCCTCCCGGGGGCAGAATCTCTGCTCAGATGAGTCCTTGGCTGCAAGGACCACGGGAGATGCATGGTCTCACCCTGGAGAGCTCCAGCTTGGGGGTCTCTGGGTACCAGGGCTTGATCCTAGCAGGAGGATAAATCCCTTGGATGAATCACCTCATGTTTACACAGCACAAATGAGAAGAGGGGAAGACCAGAGGGTGATATGAGCACAGGCTCTGGGAAGAGAGGGTATTTCTCCATGGAAGAGGGGATTTCTTCTGTCCCAACTTTATTCCAAGCACAGCACATTGGATTCATAGAATTGGAGCCACAGACCAGCAGAGCTGGGAAAGAGCATGACCTCATTTTTTGGGAAAGGCTGAGGCCAGAAAGTCCCAGGGCAGTGGGAAAGCACAAACCCCAGTGTTGCCCCACCATCAGATAAAGCACATCCCACTTTTCCTTATAACAGAGTTTAAAGTCAAACCCCTCAGTCAGTGCTGAGGGTGCTGCTGGAATTGGATAGCTGCTCTGGATAGTCAGAGAGCTTTTTCCCATCCCCCCATTTCCTTATTGACCAGACTTGGCCTCTGCTTGTCTTCCATCCTGACACCAGGGGAGGTATTTTGGCTGTGCCCAATGGCAGAGGGAAAGGGTTTTAACTTAAAGGGTCCCTCTGTGTGTCTCAGCAAAACAGAGACAGTCCCTGCACCTATGCCAAGGAATGATGAGGGCCCTGAACACCTGGAGAAAATGTTGATCAAGAAGAAATTGGTGACAAGAAGGTTCAACATGTCTCAGCAGCCACAACTTGTGGCCTGGGAGGAAGAAATATTTCTTCACCAGGAGAAAGTTTGGGGTGACCTAAAAATCTTAAGTTCAGCTTGGAACCCTGTACCAAAGAGCTCAAGGTGACATTTATCCCAAGACATCTGGCTGAGGGTCTCCAGGGCGCTGGATGACACCCCAAGGCACACAAGTTTGTGCAAAATATCCCTTTCCTCTGTTTTCTATGACAAAGACAAGTCCCTCAGGGCAGGTTAAGGGTCTGCAGGAATCCTCCTGCTCTCTGCCAATCCAGCCCAAGAGGCAGCCATGCTGCAGGCAAATCCCAACTCCTCACAGGTGTCACTTTTCCATAAACCCAGGCACCTGAATTTTCCTCCTACAACAAACACAGCATCTCAGGATGTTCAGCTGGTCCAATTCCACCACTACCTAAAGTGTGAACCTTTCCCAGCTTGTGGAGAGCACTGTGGGTTTGGGGATGAACATCTTGCCATTTTGGCCACTCTGCTGAGCGGAAGAGCCCAAATTCCACAGCACTGGAGGAAAAAAAAGAGAGCAAGCGTGACTCAGGCATGTCAGAAAGTCCCTTTTTGGAGCGGGGAGGGGGGGAAGCAGAGGAAGAAATTCCAACCCCAGCCCCAAGGACTGTTTATACATTTCAGCCAAGGCTTGTTACATACAACTATGTGTAAATAGTCCTTGGGGCTGGGGGTGGAATTCTTGCCTCTCTGTCCCACGAAGAGCCAAACCCACAGACCCTCAAACTATGCTCCCTCCCTCATCCAGCAAAGCTGCACTTTCCTCCCAAAAACAGCTTGAGGCAAGAGGAGAGTGGTCCAAGTTTTATTAAATGCTTCGCTCATCGAGTAAGGAGTTTCCAGCATGGAGCAGACCCACATGGCTCCATGAAAAAGTAAAAGTGTTTGGAGACTAAACCCAACTCCATGGTTCTACAGGTGAGCAAACAGAGCATCTCGGTGGGGAGTTTTCACATTAGTTTCCAAAGAGGTGCTCTGGTAGAAGTTCAAGGAGGAGGGTAAGGCTGCACAAAGCTCTGCTGAGGGCAGGGCTGGAGGAGAAGGAGATAAAGTTGGGATTGGGGAGGCAAAGCAGCTCAGTTAAAGTCAGCACAAAGATTCGATCCATCTTCTCAAAGAAGACTTCTCCCCTCTCCTCACCAAGTTCCTCACAGTCATACAATAAAAAAAGTATAAGTCCCTGGTTTCAGCTTTCAGACAGGGTTGCTGGGTTTCTGGCAGACAGTCAGAGCTCCCAGGACAGCCAGGATCAGGATGACCAACCCAGCAACTGCAGCCAGCCCCCAAAGCATCCACAGGTGACCTGCAGCTAGGAAGGAGAAGGAAGGAGATAGTTACAGCCACAGCCAGAACCTGTCCCCCAAACCACCCCACTTCCTTGGCTTTGCCCTACCTTGTGAAGGGACCCTCCTCACTGTGTGATCCTGCCAGCTGTGGATGAAGAGAGGTCCAACCACAACATCTGCTTCTTTCACCAAGGGATCTAAAAGGGAGGACCTGTGAGCACTCCAACTCATTTGAACCTCTCCAGAAATCTTGGATTGGCATTGAGGAGCCAACAGGTCATGGAGCAGCTCCAGCTTGGCATAGACCAAGAGACATACCAGGCTGGGAGGGCAGTTCTCTCCGGACACGTCCTCCTGGCCATCGGGAAGGAGCATGGAACCTCCCGGAGTGCCTGGCCAAGCCACAGCTCCTCATCTCACAGCAGGAACAGATATCCCGTGTGCCTTCCACAGGATCCCAGCTGGAAGAGAGCCTGGTGACCAGCCCACCCCGTGGTAGGAACGCCTCACGTGCTTTGGGGTCTGTTAGGAGAGACCCAAACCCTCCCACCCGGGTGTCCAACCCCACCCCCCTGCAAAGTGACACACCAGGTAAGAATCCCAAGCTCCCCACCCTTGGCCAAGCTGCTGTTCCAGCTACTCACAGGTTGCTGGCTTTGTTGAAGGAACAGGCCTTGTTCAGAGGGTCTGGAGCTTGGTCAGCTGGGGAGACCTTCAGGTGGCAGGTGACATAGATCTGGGCGGGGCAGGCAGAACAGAGGGGTTTGGCCATCAGGTGTCTTCATGTCTTTCCCACACTCCACAAGTTTGGTCTCCAGTTGGACCACCAACAGGACCACCAACTCCCCAGGGCAGCTCAAGCCCCTTCAATTCCTTCAAGCCACTTGGGATTTCAGCTACCAAGCCCATCAGAAGGGCTTGTCTTGACCAGTATCAAGACTGATCCTTGGCTCAGAGGGCCATGATGTAGCAGCAGTACTACATCATGAGCATCCTGAGGTACAGGATGACCTCATTCATATGTTGCCTTGGGAATGTAATTCTAGACAATAAATTTCATAGTGGAGCAAGGCTGTCATGCAGAAAAGGGAGTTAATTGCTTTAGGAAGGATTTACCAGATTGCTGGAGTCTCCTGCAAACTTGAATGCATCTACTGCAAACTGAAGCACATCTTGCCTGGGTCTCGGGGATATAAAAGTCGAGGTGGCATCATCCACCTGCCCATCCACCAGGCACCTGGACACAAACACAGGGGCCAGCAGGGTCCCACTGTCAGACATCTCCATAAACCTGCAGAAAGGTCCTTTTGAACAAGGGCACAGCCAGCTCTTACCCACTGAATTCAATGAAGGCATACTGGGGAGAAGAGGTCCTGTCCGGGGTCAGAGTGGCCACACAACTGTCCACAAAGAGCCTCAGAGGCACGTGGTTCTCTGCATCAACACCAGCTTGGAAGTGGAAAACCTCTCCCAGTTGAAATACAGCGGAGGCTCTCTCAGCACTCCAGTCATCTGGAAGGACAGAGGTCACCAGGCACTCTTAGATGGAAAGCTGGTTTGGGCTTCACTGCTTCCACCCAGGGAAACCCCAACAGGCACAAGGCCCTGGGGACTGCCCAGAACTGAACCATCTAGTGGAATCATGGCCACCAGAGGAGATCCTCACCCCAAACTTACCACTCATGAGGCGCAGGGAGAAGGGCAGCTTCTCCTCAGAGGACAGGGTGTAACGGAAGGGTGCCCACGTGGGCTTGACACCGTGGCTGCTCACGTTGTCCCTCCTGGGGAGGAGAAACGCCCACAGGTGAGTTCTCTGTGGCAGCAGAGGGGATTATTTGTTGCTCACTTGCCTTGGCTCACCTGGGGTAGTGGCACTCGATGGGAACCACGGCAGGGCTGGTGCGGATGACAACAGGATTGCTGGGAAGAACTGGGCTGTAATTTAAGCTCGTGGCGTAGATTAGAGAATCGGGGGTCACCTGGGGAAAGGCAAGGCAATTATGCAGTCATTAAGAGCCCTGTTCCTCTGACCACACGCACACACAGAGCAGCACATTTGAGACCAGAGACTCAGCACTGAGATATTTTTTCTGGTCCTCAGCCAGCAGCATTTGTGCTGGAGGCAGGTGAGTAGCACACATCCTGATGTAGGAATCCTCTGGGGTGGGAATCTGCTCCAGCCTGGCCCAGGACAGCCTGTGGCCAGCAGCAGAGCTAAATGCAGACGTTCTCTAGCTGATTCTTATTTTTATTCTATAGTTTCCATGCCCTGGAACAACAGACAGGAAGGTCTGTCTCCCAGGATACCAAAGGGTGACTTCATCTGTTGGATGGGGGCACTTACTCATTCTCAAGGCCCCCCACGTCTCTCCCAGGGGAGAGACCACTTCAAACTTAAGTTTTTGGTGAAGTAGCTTCATGCTACACCCCATAAGCAGCACTCAGATGCTTCCTGAGGTATCCATAAGGAGCAGTGGCTCCCAACACCAGGTTTTCCGCGCTCCAGCCTCGAGGTGGCAGCAGCAGCACGAACAGTCCTGGAGTGTTTAGCTACCTCTGTATTTATCAGAAAAAAAAAAACAAACTTATTTCTCTGCCTCTTCCCTGCTCACACAAGCCCAGACAACACAGCGCAGCTCCTGCTCCTCTTGACCGAGGTGTTCAGCCTCCAGGAAAACTTTGGAGCATTTCCTTTAGCCCAACCACACCACAAATCCCTTCAGTCTCAGCACCCTAAGGCATCAGGGAGAAAGCCAAGAGGCAGCCCCTCTCCCCCTTAGGGGTCCAGCCTCCCACAACTTACCCTGAGGGTGCTGCCACACTCGTGCAGCCCAGCCACGAAGGTCACAGTGGTCTCAGAGGTGCTCCAGACCACGGGCAGGCAGGAGGCTGACCCCAGGCTCAGATCCACAGCCCTGACCAGGCGCCCGGTGCCAAAGAGGTCCCTGTGCACTGTGACCACCAGCTGTGCCTCCTGGCACTGCACGGCCACGGGGTGCAGCGGGGCCATGGCCTGGAGCTGGGACACATCCACCCATGCCCAGGGCTGGGAGAAGGTCCGTGGCTGCCCCAGGGAAGGATCCCCTCCGTACCTCCATAGCTCTGCCTCCCCTCTAAAGACACCCAGGGGGTCGTAAGCAACCACCTCCCCAAAAACCCAGCACAAAAGAGCCAACCCGAGGCTGCTTCCAGACCTCATCCTGCCTACCAGGGTCCAGCACAAGGAGTAACTGCTGCCCAGGGAGCTTTTATAGCCCACCTCTCCCACGGACGCTCCCACCCCAGGTGATGCTCAGCACACCTCCCATCAGGGCAACTGGAAACAGCTGAGAGACCCCTGTCTGTGGGACCCCTGTGGTGGGATTTAACAAGATGCTGGATTGGGTCCCTTGTTCACAGGAGAGATGCTGGGCTTGCTGTGCAGCCAACTGCAGTTTTTCCCCCTGTTCTTTTGGGAACAACCAGTTAGGACACACAGAGATGTGTCCCACATTCAGCCTGTATCTCCCATCTCCAGGTTATGGGGTCCTTCCGTAGCAGGGCTGTTGGGGGATGGAGCAGGGAGGTGATAATTTCCTTATCAGGAATAAATCAGAGCTATTTGATTTTAGAAATAATAATTATTTCTAATAATTATTAGAATGATTAGGCCTGGAGCAAAATGGTCCCCATGGTGTGTAGGCAGTCCAACCCTTGTGGAGATGATTCAGCAGCAGGTTGTCCCCTCCATGGGGGGACAAATACTCCAGGGGCAGGTTGATCCAGATGAATCACCCCACAAGCTTCCTCGTGCCTGGTTTGTGTGCAGGAGGAGAAGCAGTTTGGGCACTGAAGTGACACTGGGGAGGCTTCAAACAAGGATGTTTGCTTGTGGCTTAGTGCTTTGCTTCCACACTCAGGTGAGAACCACGCGAGATGCCCATGAATTTTAGGTGACATCTGTGGCTTAATCAGACTGGTTTAGCATGATCCAAACTGGACAACCGCCAGCAGGAGAGCTAAGAACCGTCTGAAGGGAAGTAACTTGAGTTGTTCCCAAGGCTGACAGCCTTTCTTGGCACCTCCCTGAGCAAACAGGACCTCTTGGTGTTCTCTTCCTTGTCTTCAAGCCAACATCCTTCTCATGGGGAGCTGCACGTCTCCCCTACATGAGTCATCCTGTGCTCATCCTCAAGCAAACTGTGGGACCAGGGGCTCCACAGAGGTGCTCCAAACTGTCCCATCTCGATGCCTACACATCCTAAAGCCTACCTGTGGATTTATTGCTCCAGAGGTGGCTTACCTGAGCCTTGCAGCCCAGTGTTGTCCCCTGGCCTGTCTTCTAGCAGACTGTCCTTGGTGGGAGTCATGGGGGACACGGAACAGCTGGTCTGAGCATGGTTCCACTCGTCATTGTCTTCAACCTTCATGGACTTTCTCCTCTCTGCAGGGGTGGAGATGGACACCTGAGTGTGCAAAGAGGAGCCCAGTGAGCAGTCAGGGATGGAGATGGCCTTTGCCACCGAAGCACAGCTGAACAAGGTGACCACACGGGTCTGTCCCTGCCCAAATCAAGTCCTCTTGCCCTGATGGTCTCTGCTGCTCTGAGGCACCAGCACCACATCCTCATTCCTGGGCTGTGGCCACTCCGGCCACATCAGTCAAGGTTCCCTCTGCCTGACACAGGCCAGGAAAACTTTGGTTCAACGGCTGCAGAGGAGAAGATGGGAACCTGTCCTTCCTGAGCTGGGGCAATAAATTATCTTTATCTTCTTGGTCCAACCCTGAAGCTCCCAAGCTTGGCAGGGCTTGCAGGCAAGGGATAAGCCCTTCTGATCCCATGCTGGGGATGCAGGGGGCAGCCTGGGGGTCCTCAGCCTCAGTTTTGTCCCACGCAAAGTTACTTCTGATGCTGGACAAGTCATTCATAGAATCATAGAACCACAGCCGGGTTGGAAAGGACCTCTGAGATCATCAAGTCCAACCCTTGATCCAACACCGCTGCGGTTCCCAGACCATGGCACTGATGCCCTTCTAGTGGGAGATGTGTCGGGAGGCACCAAATCCATCACAGTCTGTGGCAGCATGTGGGATTTAAGCAAGGCAGGGCAGGAAATGACTTGCAAACCATTGTGCCTCTGAGAGCTGTTTCAGTGCATGCAGTGGCGTGTCTCGTGCTGAGATGTTGGCACCTCAGCCAGAAAAGTGCCTTCAAGGGACAAAGTTCACCCTGGCCCTGCAGCCCTGTGCCCTGTCAGCTTGGCTGATCTCATTCCAGTGAAACCTTGTGAAGTCCCAGCCAAGAGCCAGAGCTCAAGCAGCCTTGAAGAAAAGCCTCTGCAGAAGGTGCAGGTGGCTCTGAGGGCACCTCCTCGGAGGGTCACCTCCTGGAGATGCTACTAAGGCTGAAATCCAGGAGCCAGCTCCAGGTTGGGCTGGAGAGGTGCCCATTCCACCCAGCCACCATCCATTCCTTCACCCTCCAGCTCTCCCTTATGGATTTGCTGCCCTCTCACATACGCCACACCCATCAGCCAGGAGGTCCCACACGCTGGAAAGGAAAGAAAAAGGAACATTAGTGGAATCATGCTGTTCCTGAGCAAGGTATTGCCATGCCACAGTGAGGGCACGTTCATGGGGGAGCTGTTGCCTTCCCAAACCCAGCAAAAGACCAACACACTGATCATCCCAGGAGGATTTATTGGCATGGCAAGGTGAAATGGAGCCCTAAAGGTCTCCACAGGGACCTCTGGAGGGTTTTCCAAGCAGCCACAGTCCATGGCAAACGTCCTGCTTTGCAGACCCTCACTTCCTCCGCTTCCGAAGTCTCCTGCAGGGCTGCCCACCCCGCTTGCCCCTGGTGGGAAGCATTGATTTGGGGCATTCCCACTCAGACTCTAGGCTGGGAGTCTCAGAGCGCGCTGGGCTGGCAGGGGGGGTGGCAGGAGGGGGTGTTCTGGGGGAAAGGGCCACAGCAGCCACTGGGACCGGCAGTTCATCCTTCTGCGGGGTGCTGGAAGGGAATAAGTCCAGCAAGTTGGAGGGCAGCGATGGCCAGTCCATGTCTGCAGTGGAGGGGTTCTGTGGGCAGGCCACAGACTGCACCAGGGGTCCCACAGCAGAGGCAATGGTGGCCAGGGACTGGGATGTGGCCCGGATCTCCTGGGTCATGGCCACTAGGTGCCTGTTTGCCCTCTGCTGAGCTTGCAGGAGGCGAGTGCCCATCCTCAGGAGCTTGTCTGCCTGCTGCACGTTGGACCTGGCCCAGCCATCAAAACCTTCCTGCAGGGAGGCCAGAGAGTCCTGGATGCTCCTGGGAAGAGGCACAGTGTCCCCATGGGCTGAGCCTGAGTCTTCCTCTGCTTCTTCTTCCCTCTGCATCAGAAGAGCTGGAGCTGTGGGTAGGGTGGGGGACATACCCCCTCCCTGGTTTGGGCACACGTGTCCTCGGCCACCAGAGGGGTCCGACACAGGGGCACAGGGCTGGTGGTGGGCCAGCAGGTCCAGAGGGAGATCTCCTTGTGGTTGGCAATCCTCCCCGGGATGCTTGAGGTCAAGGATCACAGTGCTCTCGTCAGACAGGGAGTTGTGCTGGGAAGTGGAGGTACCTGTTGCTGGAAGCAGGAAGGAAGGAAGCAAGAGGAGATAGTCAGGGCTCCAAGGGTCCTCAGAGCATGACTCGGTGAGGTGGAGAAGGGAAGCAGAGGCATGATGCCTACCATACAAAGGAGATGCAAGTAGTGGGGTGGGGGGCAGATTGTCCCCAGGAAACCCCAAGCGCCATCCAGGACATCACCCCTGGACTCCTATATGGACCATCCATGGCACATGAGCTTGCCCTGGGAAGCTCAGTGGTGGACACCCACAGAAAGCCAAGGAGGTCATAGCCCAGGTCTGGAGACAGCAGATTCATCCCGAGGGATCCCCCGTGTTCTCCCCCTGTGCATTTGGGGAGCACCCACCATACTCTGCAAGGGCAAGAGACACCATTGCTTTGGAAGTGATGGGTGCAACAACAACATCCCATCCCTGGGAGAGGCTGGAATGTGCTCAAGGCGTGAGCAAAGGCTGGGCGGGGCACAGCTCTCTCAAGTCATAGAATCACAGAATGGTTCCAACCTGCAGGCCATGGGCAGGGACACCTTCCACTAGAGCAGGTTGCTCAGGGCTCCATCCAGCCTGGCCTTGAACACCTCCAGGGGTGGGAATGGGAACAGTCACAATGTTGAAGGAGATGAGAAACCCACGGAGAATGTGGTCTACACAGGGGTTATAACCTTCATCTCTGCTTTCAGTTGCCCCCTCCCCAACCCACCTGGCCAAGTGCCTCCTCACCTGGGTGCTCCGTGACACGCTCCACCAGCGCCTGCAGCCTGGCTCTGCACTCAGCAAAGGGCCCAGGCTCCGCTTGGTCCCCGGCTGACGGTGGCTGCAGACGCTGGAGCTCCTGCAGCGAGCCCTTGATGAAGGGCTGCATGTCCATCACCTCCTGCTCCGTGGCGTACAGGCTCATCTTCTCCACCAGCCTCTCGCCCGCCTCCATCCGCCGCAGCACCCCCTCCACGTGCCGCAGCTCCCGCGCCAGCTCCCGACGGCCCTGCTCCTGACGCGCCTCCACCAGCCCCAACAGCTCCTCTTCCTCCTGACGGATCAGCCGCACCAGCTGCTCCACGCGCTGACGGATCAGCTCCCGCGTCTCCCGCTGCGCCTCCTCCAGCCGGGCGGCCTCGCCCTGCAGGGACGCGTAGGTGGCCTCGAAGCCGCTCCGCCGACGCCGCAGCTCCCACTCCATGGAGCTCAGCTCCTCCTGCCTGCGCTGGGTCTCGCTGCAGATGTCGCTGAACTGCGAGTGCTGGTTGTCCAGCAGCGCGCACGAGCAGCACAGCGCCTTCTCACACTGCTGGCAGTAGATGCTGGCAGGGAACAGGAGCACCCTTCAGAGCCGGCACGGCACTGGGGCGGCAAAAGCAGCTCTGCTGCCCTGGGCACCGTTCCCCCTGCCCGAGGGACAGTGCCGGGGAAACTGAGGCACGGGGGCTTTGCCTCACTGCACCAGCTGCAGGGGCGGCCGTCAGCCTGGGCCTTCAACCCTCCTTTGCTGCCCTCCCTCCTCCCGGGCTCCTGACAAGCCCATAGCACACACACTCAAGGAATGGCATCTCCTGAGCTGGAAGGGACCCACAAGGATCATCAAAGTGCAACTCCAGGCCCTGTGCAGGACACCCCAACAATCCCACCATGAGAGCATTGTCCAAGCGCCCCTTGAGCTCTGGCAGCCTTGGTTCTGTGACCACTGCCCTGGGGAGCCTGTTCCAATGCTCAACCACCCTCTGGGGGTCCCATCATGGGACCCAAAGAGATGACAAGAACCCACTCAGATGAGGACAAGCCTTCTCAGACCTACCTCACAGGCTGGCTCCTGTGGTCTGGTTTGGAGCAGGACAAGCTACCTGTCCTCCTGATTCCCTGCAGGAAGTCATTTGCAGACCCTGCCCTGATGTCCATCACCCTCTTGGCTCTGTGGCTCTCCCACCTCAGGTAGCGCTGGTGGGCCTCGAAGCACTTGGTGCAGAGGAACTCAAAGCACTCGGAGCACCAGAACTCCCCAGATTTCCTGCAGTTGTTGCAAAACAAGTCAACTCCATCAACCATCTGCTTGTAGACCCTCAGCCGGGCCTGCAGGTTGGTGAAGAGCAGGTTGTCCATGTCCGGGATGCCGTTGGCCTGCGGGATGGCCGTGCAGCACACGGGGCACTGCCCAACAGGCTCGTTCTTGCTCAGGCAACCCACACACAAGGTGTGGAGGCAGGTGAGGAGCTTGAGGTTGGGTGATTCCTGCTGGCAGCCCTCACAAAGGAGGAACTGGAAGTCATCTTCTAGGAGCTTGGGGAGAGAGAGAGGGAGAGGGTGAGGAATAAGCACTGAGGAGTGTTTTTAAGAACTTCTGAAACCTCATCTTGGGGGTAGAGGTGACCCAAAACCCCTTCTTGGAGCAACCAGTGAGTAACCACTTCCCACCAGTGATGCCCAGGACAGTTTGTCCTGTGCACTGGGATGAGGTTGGATGGACAGGGCCCTGCTGAGCCCTTCCTCTCCCTCTAGCAAAGAGGAAACAGTCCCCCAGCTATGGGGCTGGGGAGGACTGAGGAGGGGCAGATCAAAGGGGGGGGCACGGAGGAAATAGCTAAAGATCCCTGAATGACACCCTGGTAGAGGTGGGGACCATCGTCTCAGACACGCCCCCCCTCCCTTCAGCCCATCCCTCTGGCCTCGAACTTCCCTCTCTCAGCGAGGCTGGGGGGGGCTGGACTGGGGACCAGTCTCATCCTCCCCACCACCCACCAAACCGGGAAGCGGAGAAACACCCCAAACTCTCATCCCCATCCCCACGCCCCGGGACAAGGGACTTTTTGGTGTCCTGGACACCTCCGGTCCCCTCACGCGGCCGGAGCCCCCTCGGCGTCCCGCCCGCATCCCTCCCGCATCCCCCCTGGACCGACCGGGGCTCGGGAGCCGGACAGGGACATGGCGGGGCGGGAAGAGACGGATCCCTGCGTCCGCCCGCGCTGCCTGCCCCGCCTGTACTTTCGGTTTCTGCGGCTCCGGGAATAACTCCTCCTCCGTGACTGGGCGGCGGAGCCTGAGAGCCCGCTCACAGCCCTGCTTCCCGCCCGGAAAACGCTTCACAGCCGGCTCAGCCCTTCCCGGCCATCCGGGAGGGAGGAAACCCCAAGATCCCCGCCAAAAGGCTTCTCCCCCAAGGAGAAGCACCCCCAGAAATGTGTAGCAGCGTCCCCGTCCCTGCTGTGCTTCAGACGGGCACTGCCAAAGGCGGTTTCGGTGCCCTTTGCAGGCCCTGAGGGAGCTCGGGGGCTGTCCCTCCACCTTGGAGAGGATTTCCACATCCCTTTGTCCTGTATTCTGGTCCTTTGCTCCTTCATGCAGGGCATCATCGGTACCCCCAGCCATCTGCACCATGGGGACCATCATGAAAGGGTACCACCACAAAGAGGGGACTGGGGGACCACCACAGAAGGGGGACTGCCACAAAGAGTGGACCACTACAAATGGGGGGCCATCAGGAGTACTTGGGGTTCACCTCTCCTGGCACCCCCAAAGGGAGAGGGCATGGCAGGACACTACTGTCAACTCCTCTGGGGTCTTTTGATGCCCTGAGGATCCCCAAAGCCTGGCCCAGGCTAGAGCCACCCAGCCCCAGGCTTTGAAGAAGATGTTTAACAGGTGGTTTAGTCTGGTTGCAGCTGTGAAACATTTCAGTTCCAAACATTTCAGTTTTGGAAACATGTTAATTCTCTTTCCCCCCCGTCCCATCCTCTGGCAAGGAGCCCCTTGCATGGATGGGACAGGACAGCAAGACCACTCAGGTTTGTCCCAGTGGTCCAGCAGAACATCCTGGAGCTGATAAAGCTGCCTGGAGCTCTGAGACATTTTAACCCCTGGGGTGCTGGGTGCTGTTAGGGAGCTGAGCATCCCCCAAGAGGCCACACAGCATCCTGCCAGCTCTTCCTCACCATTCCAGGACTTCATGTGTTCATCACAATCGAGCCTCCTTGACTGGCAGCTCCTCCCATGCTCTGGTCTCTGCCTTGGGGGAAACTGAGGCACGGGGGGTGCAGCCACATCTGCCTGCAGAATTCACGAGCCCAGCGCTGCCCAGGGCTGCACACCAAGTTTATTGTCCATCGAGAGTGGATAGAAAGGAAGCTTACAAAATAAATAAATATCTCTATATGCCTATATCCAGTCCCCGCCCCCTGTGGACACACCTCACAGCACACACGCAAAAGGATCTTGAAGCACAAATTAGCGCTAATTACAAACCGCTGTGTGGGGAAGGCAGGTCAAATTGTCACCTCTGCCACTTCCCCGTAAGTGCCGTTATCCCATCAGTGGTGCCACGCTGGATCCCAGCTCCAGCCTGCTGGTGGCATCCCAGCCTGGTCCAGCCAGCCCTCGTGGCCCGTTTTGGCTGCCCACCCCATCCCATGGCTCCTGTCCTCAGCCACAGTGTCCCCAAGCTCTCCTCCACACAACTGCTCAGCTCACACCCCTCCCAGTGAGATCCCTGGCCATGCACCAGGTTGTGGGGACACCAGGACATCAGTCTGTGCCCTGGTGGCACATTGGCCCAGGAAATCAAGGCCAGGTTGGATGGGGCTTGGGGCAACCTGCTCTAGTGGAAGATGTCCCCTGCCCATGGCAGGGGCTGGAACTTTAAGGTCTTCCCACCCAAACCAGTCTGTGATTCTATGAAACTGGAAGCAAACTGGCGCACGGTGAGGT
Source organism: Pseudopipra pipra (assembly GCF_036250125.1). Classification (NCBI taxonomy): domain Eukaryota; kingdom Metazoa; phylum Chordata; class Aves; order Passeriformes; family Pipridae; genus Pseudopipra; species Pseudopipra pipra. Next base: position 4,543,665 of record NC_087560.1, on the reverse strand, counting down.
GCCAGCTGGTTCCTGTAATGTTGTAAGCAGAGGATGAAGAACAGAGGGAAAGCCAAGGACAAGGATGGGCAGCGGAGCTCAGCCTCAGTTTCCCTGCTCAGATGTTCACCCAACTCCCACAGCCTCCACAGGAAGGGCAGCAGGAGCTCCAGCGTGGCAAGGCCCCCCACCACACAGCACGGTCCTCCCAAACGTCCCCACGCCTTGGCACACGGACAGAGACACAAGCACACGGACACGCGCCCACGCACACGCTCTATCGACGCTGCTTCATCGCCTTGACGAGCTCCTCCAGCTTCAGGGCCAGGTGCAGGTCACCTGTCACCTGCAGCCTCCCGCTCATGTAGGCACTCAGGGGGCGCAGGTCACCCAGAAAGAGGTCCTGAAGGTCCTTCTCCGACACTTGCAGAGTGACATCAGGAACGCCCTCGGGCACGCCGCGGCAAATCCGCCCGCTGCCTGTAGGACACGGTGGGTGGGAGAGGGAGAAACAGTGGGTTCAGGATCCAGCCTTGATCCAGCTGGTGTTTCACCCCCCACATTTCATGAGATTTGAGATGGGCCAGATGACAGATGGGCCTCCTCCTGGCAGGGAGACTTTGGAGACAGGAAGTCCTTACACCTTATGGAGATGAATTTCTCTTGTGTTGCTCCACCAATACCTTTCACAGTGGTCCACCTCCAAGCCCCGTCCCGCTTTTGCCATAACCACCAGGAAAACCACAGGCAACCATGCGGGGATGTATTAGGGTGCTGGAAGGACATCCTCCAGCATGGCAGGGGCCCTCCATCACTACCCCCTTGTGCTGGTGTCCTACGAGAGTCAACAACTCCTGAGGTCTCCAGGCCAGCCATGAGACCTTGCTGTCAATTTTCCATCAATACTCTATTTCTCAAAAAAAATTCATGGTTTTAACCCAGAACAAATTATGCTTTGGACTGCCAGGGAGCGTGGATTCAAGGTCATGGTCACCAAACTATGTCGCTCACCTGATGGGCCCCGAGGTGGCTTTCATGGAGGTACCAAAAAGGGGTTTGGTTTGGGACCTCTGACCACCGAGCTCGGCGGGGTTCACAGCATGCAAAGGGGGCACAAGAGCAAAACACACCCTCACAGCTCCAACACAACAACCCCAAAGAGTGCTGACCTGAGGAGAGGTCTATGAAGTAGGTGCTCCAGGTGCCACTGGACAGGGCGATGTTGACCTGGTAGGATGCTCCCACCTGGCTGACCAGGGCCTCAGAGAGGACAGACTCCACCACTGAGAGCAGCTCGTCTGCACTGGGCTTCCTCTGGGCAAGGAGGGGAGTGGTGGGAGGCTCCACCTCGTTCACCATCTCCACACTGTCTGCTGGGGACAACGGCATAGATTAGGGGACACCTTTGTGTGGTGAGCCAGACCCACCAGAAAAGGTCTCCAGAGGAAAGAAACCCACTTATCCAGAAAGTCTCCAGCTAAGCAAGAAGAGGGCAACTGGTGTTGCCAGTTCCTGCTCCACTGTCTGCCATGGGTTACTCTTCCCTGGCTAACAGGGCGAGGAAAATTATCCCTGAAAAGTTAATGGGGCACCAATCGGTGCAGGGTTTCTGGAAAAAAATCCACGTGACTCTTGGGAAACTCAGGCTTGAGTTTGCCTGGTGGAAATGCTGAGATATGAGTTGGTCTTGAGCCCAGGGCTCCTGCAGATCTGCTTCTGCCCTTCCCAGTCCCTTCTCTAATGTCTTGTTGGAATGGTGGTGCTGTGCCATGTGCTGTATGGAGCTCTGCCCACAGCTCTCCTCCCTGCTACCAGCCTGTCTGTGCTGTGCTCGTAGGAGCATGACATCTCCCAGACTTTGACTCCTCTGTCAAATAGCCAACGGACATAAAGGCCACCTGGCAGGAGGGACATGACCCAGCAGAGGAGCAGTGACCCAGGGTTGGTTACCTGCCTCTGGAGCGCCGGTCCCGCCGCCGGCCAGGGCCAGGGTGTTGCCGAAGAAATGGGCAGCCAGCTGCTGAATGGTGCCATCCAGCCCCTCCAGCCCTGGCACTGGTGGCACAGTGGCTGCAGGCCCCGCCAGGTTCTCCCGGGGTGGCTGCAGCACAGCCTCCATGCTCAGCTCTACCCGGTCCACCTCCAGGCCCCACGACTTGGTCATGTCGTTAATCTCCAGCTGGGAAGAAAGGGAGAGGTGTTGACAGCCTAGGCAGAGCTGGATATGGCCATGGAGACCACCTCCCCACCATGGCACCCCCAACCATCGGCATCCTATAGCTTGTGCTGCTGCTGCCCATCAGTGGGGTGTTACACCAGGCTCAATAGTCCTCCTTCTCCTCCAAGCTGTCAGCTCTCACATCCAAACCCTCCTCCCCTAGTTGCTCTCCCAGCTTGGAGGAGGCTGGGACAGGGGAGACAGCTCTGTCTTGTTCCTCTTTCCATGGTCCTTTTCCTTGCTCCCTCTTGGGCAACACATCCTGGCATGGTGCTCCACCAGGCAGTATCTCTGGCCTCCAAACCACCCCAGGCACCCCAGAGGTATCCCCCAGTCTCTTTTTACATCACTTCTTATAGACATTGAACCCACAAGATCTTGGCCTGGCCCAGGCTGACTGTAGGCAGGACTCACTGCCCCTCTGTCACTACCTTGTCCTTCTTCTCTCACCCAAAGCCCTTTCCAGTCTCCCTCCAGACATTTTCCTGATGAAGATAAGGAGGTCAAATCCCAACATGTCAGCCTTTCTGTGCACCCAAAGCCCTTAGAGTTCAGCCACAGAACTCTGGAGATCTGAAAATATCTGCTCCCTGCTAATCACCACATTTTCCCAGCTCCCTTCCTTGTCCAGGTCTGTGGCCAGATAAGACTTTCAGCAGCTCCATCTTTTCCTTACTGTCACTTCGGCACCACGATCCCAAGGGTTTGGGTGTCCTGGGGGGCTCTCAGGCAGTCCTCACCAGCAGCTGCTCCCCGATCCTCAGCTTCTCCACCTGGATCTCACGGAGGCTCTTCTTCATCAGGGTCTTGGTCATGGCGTTCTGTGCTGTCATCCGGGTGGCTGCAATGAGGTCCTTCACCATCATGACGGACAACACGGGGTCCCACACCCGGAACTGGACATCGGCACCCATGGAGATGATTGCCCCATCCTTGGAGGTCACCTGGGGCAGAAAGGAGTCAGGATCTCTTCCGCTCTCCGCCCCATGGCCCAACCCTTGTGTGTAGATCCTGGGAGCAAAGGCATTCCCAGATGTCTTTGTTAAGAGGATTACTGGAAACAAAACCAATCCAAATCATTAATTTTCGGCTAGCTTGGATGGTGAGGACAGTTTCCAGCATGGGCTGTTATTTAAAGACATCTGGGAAGGGTAGGGACTGATGGTTTTGGGATGTCTCTAGCCAGGAACACCCTCTGAACAAGGAAAGAGGAGCTTTTTGACCTCAGGCAGGTGAGGACTGACTACACAGCACCAGCTACAATGTCCCTGGCCTTGCCAGGAGGAGCTGAAAGCTGGGTCACCAAGGGTCAGACCATCCCAAAATCCACCTGCTCTGGGAATTTGAGAGCTATTTCTCCATCCCACCCTGAGGGATGGCACTCACCTTGCAGGGGGGCACGTTGAAGGCCCTCGTCCTCAGATCCACCCGCTGCCAGTGGTCGATGAAGGGCAGCAGCAGGACCACGCCGGGCCCCTGAGGTGCCTGGATGCGGCCCAGGCGGAAGATGATCATTCGCTCGTAGGCGGGCACGACCTGGAATGGGAAAGTTTAGACCAGGGCAGGAGCAAAACCCTGGATCCTGCAACGCCAGGACCAGGGGCAGCTTGTAACTGTCCCCTTATGGAGGTTGGTTGTCATGCCACTCCTCACCTGCTTTCCTCACTTACCTTCAAGGCGAACCACCCTGAGATGGGGAAGGTGACAACCATCAGCAAGAAAACCAAGGAGGTGATAATCCCATGGCAGATCCAGGACAGCCAACCCTGGGAGGTGTCTGCAAGATGGGTGAAAGGGGGATGTACCTGCTCCAAACCCCCCTGCCCTGCCCGTGAACCCCCATCCAAGCCTCTCCCCTCCCTGCACCCTGCACCCAGGGCAGCCAGCAGTGTGGGGGACACCCAGCCAGTGCCACACCCTACAGCACTGGGGGCAATAGGGAGGGAGGCAGCAACTCCCCTCCCGGTGTGGGAGTCACCTGTGGTATTCCCAGCCATCCCAGGGGCTTGGGGCTCACCTATGGCATTCCCAGCTGGTCCCAGTGGGTCTTGCTTGTCTCTGAAGCAGAAAAAGCCCTTCTGGGCACCGTAGAACGCAATGCTGGACTGCTGGAAGCGATCAAAGTCCCCCAAGGGAAGGGCTTGGTATCCCGACCGGCTGAACATGGTGCTGGTGCCTCGCACAGGGCCTTACTCTTGGTGCTCCAAGGTGCTCCTCTAATCCTGGCTCCCTGCTGCCATCACAGCCACCTCCGTCCCTGTCACCGTCTCCCTGCCGTGAGAGATGCAGCTGACAAGCCCTTCTGCAGTCACATTACAGGAGGACATTTGCTGAAAGAAATCCAATCCTTCAGGGGCTTCCCTGGCCGGAGTCTCACCCCGGCTGAGGTGCTGGAGGCTTCACATCCTCCCGGAGACCCTCTGGGCAGGAGCCGAGTTTGGAGGCAAAAGCTGCGACCCCGCGGTCACTGCTCACCTCGCACCCCCTCGGAGCCGGGGATGACCCCGGGGCGTCCTCGGCCGCCGGCCCCGTGGCCGCGGGGAGCGGAGGCCGCGCCGAGGATGCTGAGGGGAGGAAGGAGGGAGCCGCTATCGCTTCCTGGTCCGCTCGTCATGTGGCTGCTGACGGCACAGGGACGACACGGCTCATGGCTCACGGCTCGGTGAGTTGTTCCGGAGAGGCCCTGCCAGGGAAACGCTCCGCCGGCCGCGGGGAAGACGGGGGTCTCCATCACGCATTCACACCATGGGGGGCTCCGCAGGGTACCCCGACCCCACAGGAACAGGAAAGCGGGAAAGGTAGTTTTCCCAGGAATTCCTGCTCCGGCGTGGCCTTCCCGCCATGCCAAAGCCCCCCACTCTCCCTCTCGCCGGCTCAAAGGGCAGTGGAGATCCAAGAGCGGCGCTGCCGAGGGTAGGGGATGACAATAGTGAGGGTTTAAAGCCCCCCTCGGCTGAAGTGGGAGCCTGACACTGCCCCAGAGAGAGCAGCAGCTCTTGCAGCCGAGACAACACCCAGACAGCACAGCTCGGGGGTCCTACCTAACAGCCGGAGCAGAGCTTTGCCATCCGAACCCCTCTCGGAGCCAGCATGCCCCTGGTGCCAACATCCTCCCGGTACCAGCATCCCCACCCCAGTACCAGCGTACCCCCGGTGCCGGCTTGCCCTCCCTCCCGGTGCCAATATTCCGCCCCAGTACCAACATCCCCCCTTCCCTGCATTTCCGCCTCCCTCGGATTTTCCACCGGTACCCCCAGGCAGAGGGTGGGAGCGGGGAGCCCCCATCTCACTCCTTTCCCACCCACCAGCTCCCTCGGTCCCTCCCGGCCCGGGCCGCCCCCCCCCCGTGCCATCCCCGCCTTTTTCCCACCAGCTCCTCCTCCTTCCTTTCCAGCCAGGCTGAGGAAACGAAAGTGGTCTGGGACGGCTGTCCCCTCTCGCCGCTCTCATGCCCGATAACCCCGTCGCGCCCCGGCCGCCCGGCCCCGGACCCCCAGCAGGTAACGAGGGGCTCCCCGCTTTCCTGGAGAGGGAGGCGGGATGGGGAGGAGGGCAAAGCCCGATCCAGAGTCTCCGAAAGGGACCTGCGGGCATTGCCTGCTTGGAAGGGTGCGTGTGTGTATTAGTTTTTAGGGTACAAAACCGTTGCAGGGGGGAGATGATAAGTGGGGTACTGGCTTTGTTGACGGGGGGGTTTCTGCCCTGCCGGCCTGAGGGAGGGCTGGGGGGACGAGGAGTGGGGAAGGGGACACCTTTGGGGACAGGGCTTATGCCAACATCCCAGTGCTGCCTGGGAGGTTTTGCAGGAAACTTTGGGGACCGTTTCCAGGGTCCCCCCTTTTGCCTCCGCTGCTTTTCCCGCTTGCAGAGCAGGAAAAGGCGGTAGCAGCAAAACGAAAATCGTTTGTCCCCACCCCCAGTCTTGAAATCCGAAAGTCCTGGAAAGTCCTGAAAGGGAAGGCGGTTGGGGAGGGTGGAGGAGGGCCTCCAAGAGCCTCCCACATAGAGGGTAGGCGGGAGCACAACCCTTTGCATCCAGCGGAGAATCTCCCCGGGAGAGCACCTGGAGTGCTGCCACCCGCTCGCCCTCGGCAGGAGGGATGGAGAGGAGCCTCAAGCACACCCTGTGGCTCCTTCATCTCTCCCCTGCAGCAGTTGGGCAAAGTGGGATGCCCACAGGTGGGACTGAGCCTCCCAAACTTCCATCTCATGGAGGTTTTTTCTCCACATCCCACCTAGATGGAGACGGTGCCACTGCTCCCATGGAGACAAGACCCCAGCCAGATACACCTGTGTGCTCACCTCCATCCCACCCTCCGGCGGTGGAAGATGACTTCCAGTTCCTCCTTTGTGAGGGCTGCCGGCAGGAATCACCCAACCTCAAGCTCCTCACCTGCCTCCACACCTTGTGCCTGGGTTGCCTGAGCGAGAACAAGCCCGTTGGGCAGTGCCCCGTGTGCTGCACGGCCATCCCGCAGGCCAACGGCATCCCGGACATGGACAACCTGCTCTTCACCAACCTGCAGGCCCGGCTGAGGGTCTACAAGCAGATCACCAGCCCTGGTGGTCCCAATTGCAGCCGGTGCCGGGGCGAAGCGGCCCTGGTGTGGTGCTGCGAGTGTGAGGAGTTCTTCTGTGCCAAGTGCTTTGAGGACCACCAGTGGTGGCACAAGAAGAAGAGTCACAAAGTCAAGAAGGTGGAGGAGCTGCGTGCTGAGTCAGCCCATCAATTCCTGGAAGACACCAGGAAGTCTTGCAACCTTTTTTGCACCAGTTCCAGTCACCCCGACCAGAGCCGCGTCTGCAGGTGAGAGTGGTGCCTTGTTCCTGCATCCCATCCTGTCCCAAGGGCTTTGGGGCTGCTGCTCCAGGAGCAACCCTGCCAAAGGGGTTTCATCACCTGCCTTTGGAGAGGAAAAGCTGCAACCCTGGTGAGACCCCAGGCAGGAGCAAGTTGTGATAGGGCTGGGGGGAATCACATAGAGCTGAGCCAGAGGAGGTTTAGGTTGGATATTAGGAAAAGAATGGGACCCTAGAGGGTGGTTGAGCATTGGAACAGGCTCCCCAGGGCAGTGGTCACGGCCCCCAGGCTGCCAGAGCTCAAGGGGCGCTTGGACAGTGCTCTCAGGGACAGGGTGGGGTTGTTGAGGTGTCTGGCACAGGGCCTGGAGTTGCACTTTGATGATCCTTGTGGGTCCCTTCCAGCTCAGGAGATGCCATTCCATGAGTGTGTGTGCTATTGGTTTATCAGGAGCCCGGGAGGAGGGAGGGCAGCAAAGGAGGGTTGAAGGCCCAGGCTGACGGCCACCCCTGCAGCTGGTGCAGTGAGGCAAAGCCCCCATGCCTCAGTTTCCCTGGCACTGTCCCTTGGGCAGGGGGAACGGTGCCCAGGGCAGCAGAGCTGCTTTTGCCGCCCCAGTGCCGTGCGGGCCCTGAAGGGCGCTCCTGTTCCCTGCCAGCATCTACTGCCAGCAGTGTGAGAAGGCGCTGTGCTGCTCGTGTGCGCTGCTGGACAACCAGCACTCGCAGTTCAGCGACATCTGCAGCGAGACCCAGCGCAGGCAGGAGGAGCTGAGCTCCATGGAGCGGGAGCTGCGGCGTCGGCGGAGCGGCTTCGAGGCCACCTACGCGTCCCTGCAGGGCGAGGCCGCCCGGCTGGAGGAGGCGCAGCGGGAGATGCGGGAGCTGATCCGTCAGCGCGTGGAGCAGCTGGTGCGGCTGATCCGTCAGGAGGAAGAGGAGCTGTTGGGGCTGGTGGAGGCGCGTCAGGAGCAGGGCCGTCGGGAGCTGGCGCGGGAGCTGCGGCACGTGGAGGGGGTGCTGCGGCGGATGGAGGCGGGCGAGAGGCTGGTGGAGAAGATGAGCCTGTACGCCACGGAGCAGGAGGTGATGGACATGCAGCCCTTCATCAAGGGCTCGCTGCAGGAGCTCCAGCGGCTGAAGCTGCCAGAGGCCATGGACCGAGGGCAGCCCGGGGACTTATCCGAGTGCAGAGCCAGGCTGCAGGCACTGGTGGAGCGTGTCACAGGGCACCCAGGTGAGGACTTGCCATGGGGATCAGATAATCATGGAATGGTTGGGGTTGGAAAGGACCTTAAAGCCCATCTCATTCCACCCCCTGCCATAGGCAGGGACACCTTCCACTAGACCAGGTCGCTCCAAGCCCTGTCCAACCTGACCTTGAATGCTTCAAGAGATGGAACAGCCACAACTTCTATTCTTCCACTTCTTCTGCTCCCTGCAGCAGAAGAAGCCCAGATCTATTCCTGTGGGTCCTTATTTCCACTGGGGCCAAGCTTTGCTCCTTTGTTTATATGTCCAGAGCCCCTTTCTGTTCTCCCACCAGTCTAACAGGCTCTGGTGATGATGATTTTTGGGTTACAAGAGTCTCCTAAACCCTTGGGCCATCCCAGACCAAAGGGCTGGGAAAGGGAAGAGAGACCAGAGCTGCCCCTTCCTTGCTGCAACTGTCAGGCAGGTTTTTCCCAGCTTGGCTGCTGCCAGGGCCGGGTGGGAACTCTGGAGGCTCTGATTTGGGATCTCAACCCTGCTCTCTCCATTGCAGATACTGAATCCCAACCTGTACCCGTGGTCGAGGTGGCCCTGGAGAACAACCTGGTGAGACATCAGTGTTTCATTCCTGTGTGGAGAGGCCTCCTGCATCAGCCAAAACATACATTCTCCCTTCCTTTGATCTTTTGCGAGGGTCTACCTTCCCCTCCCCAGCCCATCAGTCCCATTTTTTCATCAACAACAAAACCCCTGGTGATGTTTCTGCCTGGACAGAGAAGAACCTACATTGTAGCCATCATTTTCCATTACCCAGGCATTTGCCTACCCCATCCCACTTCTCCGAGCCTGCTGCTTCATCCCTCACTTTCCGCAGGGAAAACCACAACTGTAGCACAAACCTTGAGCTGAGCCACAGGGCCAGGCTGTCCCTCAGTTTCCCCCCTCCTGAGGATGTTTCTGCCCCCCACACTGTCTGGGGACACCCCAGCCCTACAGGGGGGTCAGTGTTCTCCGGGTCCACCCTAACGCTGCTCTGTGCTCTCTCCACAGCAAGAGGATCAAGTCTGGCCCAAAAACCAGAGCACTTTGCCCACCTCACCCGCCAACCTCAAGGATGTGCATGTGGACAAGGTAAGAACCATCCCAGCCAGGCAGGAGCCCTTGGGAGTTGCCACCCCGGCACCTTCCACCACCTGTGCTCTCCCCTGTCCAGGTTTGCCCTGTCCCCTCATGGCACAAGAGGATGTTTCACTGCAAAGAAAGGGGCAGCCAGATCTCTCCCAAAATACTGAAGCTGGAGTGTGATGACGTGCCAGGCCCCAGTGATCCCAATTCAAACCAGAGGGATTTCCGAAGGGAGCCCGGCACCTCCATGCCCGGACGGAACTGCAGCAGCAGCACAGATGATGCAGGTGGGGGCCATGAATGTTGCCCTCCTTGTTATCCCATATTTTTCTCCCCATTATGGGGGTCCATTCCCGGCCTCTCTGCACCCCCAGGCACTCAGAGCCTTGGCCACCTCCCCTGAGTGACAGAAGCAGAGGGTGGGAGCTGCTTCCTAGGGAATAAATACAACAGCAGTGCTCGGGGCGGATGTAGATGCTCCATCCAGCTCCATGTCCCACTTTCAAGGTAGCCAAAATCCAAGCTTAGGGAAGAGTGTATCAGCAGGGAAAGTGCAGGAAGGCTCCTCTGCCTCCTGCTCCAGCAGTAGTACATTTTCCTGGAGCAAAACCCACCATAATTCTTAGGAAAACACATTTTCTTCCCCGAGCTGAGCCAGCCCCACTGCATCCCGCAGTGAGGAATCCTGGGATCAGCTCTGCAAACAGGATAGAGGATGAAATGCACCTTCTGAAGAGGCTGGTGCAGGATCCATGGGGTGAAGCAGCAGTGGAAGGGTTGCCCCCACCTTGGGGTGCATCCAAAGGCTGGGTGGTTCATGGTCCTGCGGCAAAACTCAGGAGAGTCGATCTGGTGGCATCCAAAATCACAGTCTTGGAGCTTCAGCATCCTCCTGTTCCTTCCACAGAAATCACCAGCATTGTCATTGGCAGCTCAGATGACAGCGAGGAGGACACGGTGGTGAGTGTAGTGCCAGACCTCCCTCCTTGAGCTGCGCTGCCGGAGAAGAGGCGGCCGCACCCCGTCGTCTCTGGGTGCCTTTCCCTTTCCTCCAGCTGTGCTTGGAGCCAAGCCTTCTCCTTCCCAGCAGCACCCAGAGACCTGCTTATGGTTTTCTCTTCCACTTCAGGTGCTCCCAGGTGGCAGGGCGGCCAGGCCATCCCAAATCTAGTTCTCCCAGGCCAAGACCTTTGCTCCTGGTTTTCTGGAGCAGCCGTAAACCCCGCCTTGGTCTGCTCTGAGGTGGGATCCCCTGAGGCAAACCTTCCCAGTTGGTCCTTGTGGCTTCCTGAGAGGTGGTTCTCAGCTTAAAACCAATCAATTTTGATCTAAAAATCAAATTTGTGAGTTGAATGTAGCATCTGTGCTCTCAGAGTTCATCGGCCCTGTACCAACACGGGCTGAGATGCTCCTGGGAGCCACTGGAGCAGGGATGGACCACCTGAGCACCCCCAGAGGGACATTGCACAACTCTGGTGCTGCAAACTGGTGTGTGGCAACCAAATGGCCTTGGCTGAGGTGGTGAGATGATCCAAAGGGGGGGATCCTTGATGAGATACCATGTCACCATCACAAGAAGGGGATCCCCTGGGAACCAGAGGCAAGTGCGGCTGATTTGGGATTGGGAATTGGGGTTGGTTTTCCAATACTGGCTTAATGAGGGGTGAACACCTTTTTTTTTTTGTATAAACTAATGCAGAATCTCTTCTTGCTCTTTCAATAAAGCTGTTCTCAGATTAAACCCCAGCCACTGCTGGCTTCCTTATTCATTTCCTCCTGTCCTGTTTTTCCTGGCTCCTCTGATTCCTCTCTAACAAAGGGAAAAAGAGAGTTGTGGGGCTAAAACCTGTCCCCAGTCCCTGCTAGTGGCAAAAAATCCCAAGGCTGGGGCTTTGGGGGATGCTAGCAGCTTGCTGGGAGAAATCCCTGAGTGCACCAGGTGTTGTGTAGTACGATGTGGATTTAAGGGTGTAGCAAAGACAGGTGCCAGGGGTAAAAATCCCACATTCCCTGAGCTGAGGAGCCTGAAGTTGTCTGTCCAGCCATGTTTCCACCACTCCTGGGCTGCGGGTGGAGTTGCAGAGAGCAGCTGTGGAGGGAGATGGATGTCCCATCGCTGCAGGATACTCAGGAAAGAGGTGCAGGATTGTCCTGGGGGGAAAGAGGGAAGGAAACTAAGGTTGGAGCCTCGTGAATGTGTTGCTGTCCTGCTCCTCCTGTAGGGAGATTCTCACTGTGGATGTCCATCCCTGCTGATGCTGGGCAGGGGCTGGTGGTGAGGCTACTTTTGTTCATCCTTGGGAAGCATTGCTGTAGGCACTGGATCTGCTGAGCCTGGAGAGGCCCTAAACCTCCTTCTGACCTGATCCAGTCTTCCTGATCCAGTTTCCTCTAGACACCAACAAGATCTTTAAGTATCTCATGGAGTGAGGTTGCTCAGGCATGTTTATGTCCCTCTGTGATCTGCATCCATACGAGATGAACAGCAAGGGACAGCAATCCCTGGACCTGTGTGTTAGTGCCTGCATCCCGACCCTGCTCAGGACAAGCTGGATTCAGGGCTCTGCTCTTGATCACTTGTTTCTGACCCTGTTTTTGGGCTCTCAGCAGGACTCCCCATGGCCAGCCCACTCCAGACACAGGACACACCCAGTGCCAGGACATCACACCTGTGGTTTTTGTGGCATTGCCACAAGCTGATCCCTGTCCATGGCCAATGGTCCTCCCAGGGGTTCTCCTCATGCCTTCCCAGCCAGGTCTAAGCAGGCAGATTGTACTTGGATCCCTTCTCCAATCTCTTGCAGGCCTTCAGCGAGGCCAAGGACAGCAAGAAGCCCTCCAGCCCCACATGGTCCAGAAGTGGCACCTCACCCCACAACAGCACTGGCCCCACCAGCCCCTTGGATGACAGGTTGGAGCCGGGTGCTTTGGTGTTCTTCAGCCTGAAGGTTGATCTGAGAAGTGAGCATTGCCCTTCCCAGGGGCTGAGGGGCAGAGAGGGGCCTCCCCAAACACTTACTCCAGCCCCGTCCTTTCCCCTCCGCAGCCCAGAACATCATGGAGATGGCGGCGGTGAACGGAGACCATTCCTTCAGGACGCTGATCCAAACCCCCGAGTCAGTGCTGGCACTGCTCCCCGAGGGCGTGCCCTTGGAGGTGGGGGTGCAGTACCTCCTCTGGCACCTCTCCCTGCTCCCCAGACCCATCCTCATCATCTGGAACTTCTGGGGACTGGAGCTGCCTGCTCTCTTTAAAGCCCTGGATGCCACGGGCAGGAAAGTGGACTTCTGCCATGTTGTGTGTGGTTACATGGATATGTTGTCCTTGGTCAAGGACAGGGTACCCCAGGCCCCTTCCTACAGGCTGAATAACTTGCTGAAAAGGTACCTGCAGCAGCGACTCGGAGAAGGCGCCCTGGCCAAGGCCAAGGCCTTGCAGAACCTTTGGGGAGCCCTGGCACTCCCTGTGAGCCTGGATATGGAGATGATGCTCACGCACCGCAACGCACAGAGCTACACCCTCCTCTGGCCCTTCGTGCAGGAAAAGCTGCTCACCAAGAGGGCGGCCAAGGTGCTGGCACAGCGCAATCTCATCCTCCAGGATCTGGAAGAGGAATGAGCACAACTGTGGGGTGAGCTGAGCTGGTCAGGTCTCAGGTTAACTGCACCACGGATGCAGGGACGCAAGGATGCTCACCAGGGACACAAGGATGCTCACCAGGAACACAAGGATGCTCACTAAGGGTGCAAGGTTGCTCACAAGGAATGCAGGGAAGCTCTCAGCAGCATTAAACAGGACTCCCAAACCTTCTCTGCTCCCAGCATTGGGCTTAAAAGGTTCAGGCCCCTGGGCCAGCTCTAGGGGGAAGAAATAACCTAATGGAATTAACGTCCTTATAAAATAAATGACACAACACAGGCAAGTGCAATTTACTGGGACATCTTTCTTCCTCCTTTTTCCAGCCAGGCAGGAGGGGAGATGCTTGGCGTTCTCTTCACCCTGCCTTGCTCCCCTCCCCTCCCCTCAGGACTTCCCCCCCACCCCAAGGCCGGATGTGGCCCTGGTGACAGTCGGAGGCGGCCACATCGGGTGTCCCCGAGCAGGGCTGTGTGTGACACGGCAGTGAGGGGCACATGCCACCAGGTGTCCTCTTTGTACAGCCGCACACGGGCTGGAGCGCCGGGGCTGGCGCCGTCCTTGGGGCACTCACACTCACTGGTGCTCACACTCACGTGCAAACACACTCGGGCACACTCACTTGTGCACACTCACACTCCATTGTGGACATAAACTCACTTGTGCACTCACACGCTGTTGCACACTCACTTGTGCACACTCACACTCCCTGTTGCACTCTCACACGTGCACTCACACCCACTTGTGCTCGCTCACACCCACACGTCTCACACCACCCGCATCCCCAGGGCCCACCAGTGGTCCCTCCTGTGCCTGGGGGGGCACCGTGGCCATCACTGAGGTGCCTGAGCTGCTGTGCTGGGCACAGAGGGAGAGGGGTGGGAGGGGTGGGCAGGTGCTCTGGGGGGCTTGAGCTGGGTGAAGGTGGACAGGAAAGGTGAAGGTGAGCAAGGAAGGATGAAGGTGGACAGGGAAGGGTGAAGATGGACAGAGAAATGTGAAGATGAACAGGGAAGGGTGAAGATGGGCAGAGAAGGGTGAAGATGGACAGGGAAGGGTGAAGGTGGGCAGGGAAGGGTGAAGGTAGACAAGGAAGGGTGAAGGTGAGCAGGGAAGGGTGAAGGTGAGCAGGGAAGGGTGAAGGTGGACAGGGAAGGGTGAAGATGGGCAAGGAAAGGTAAAAGTGGGCAGGGAAGGTGAAAGTGGGCAAGGAAGGGTGAAAATGAACAGGGAAATATGAAGATGGACAGGGCAGGGTAAAAGTGGGCAGGGAAAGTGAGGGTGGGCAGAGAAGGGTGAGGGTCTCCCCTCCAAGAGGGTGATAGGGGAGCTGCCAGGCTTGGAAAACGGGGGATACAGAGAAGAAAAGTGCCTCCCATCTTCTGGGAACCCCCAGGGAACAAACCATGTCCTGGACACAGCGATGAGTTATTGCTGTTACAGCAGTGATCCCAAAGGAGCCGGCACGTTGACACACAAGGCTTGTCACCAAATTCACCGCGAGGATCCTCTGGTGGCTGCTCGAGGGTTCTGCGGGGGATCAGCCTCGCGAGGGGCACGGGCAGAGGGCAGAGCCCATCTGTCTGCTGTCACCGGCCTCATCAAAGCCTGGTAAAACAATGACGGAGCCAATGGGCTGTGGGAGCAGGATTAGCTGTTTCTCTTGCCTTGAGCTGCAGTAAAGCTCATTCATCCAGCCAGAAAACGGTCTCTCACTGTGAGGGGAGCTGAGCAGCACCCAACAGCCCTCAAACCCTGGAGAAAAGGGCTTTGAGGGCTCCCCAGAAGCCCCGCCAGCTTCCACCTCCAACAGGAAGCTTTGACACTGGTGCAGACCTCCCTTCCACCCAGAGCCACCCTGTGAAAATCCCCCTCCCAGGAAGACTCAGAGCCTCTCCGGGTTTTCTTAGCCCAATAAATAACTTCACTGAATTAAGCGAACCTCCTGAAATGATATATATTATCCTGCTTGCTTGATTGGCTGTTATTAATAATGCATTGCTCAATCTAAACCATTCATAAAACGACTCCCCGCCAGCCCCAAGCAAAGTGCTCTGGGACCCAAGAGGGGGAAAAAAAAAAAAAAAAGCAAGAAAGAGAAGCATAAATCCTTTCAGGTTATGAAAACAGATTTCTTCCCCCAACAATCATGCAAAACTAATTAGAGCCAGAGGGCTGGTTCCTCTGCGTTGATTGTGCCCTGCGGGATCGCTCAGGTCTGCTGGCCAGGGTGGGGAAGTCTAGTGCAGAGGAGGGTTCGCCTCTGTGAGCCTGGGAAAGGTCACCTGGATTACATTCCTAATAAAAACATAACTCTACTATCACCTGAACAGGTTTGCATCCCATGGAACATCAAGAGAGAGGACGGGGTGGTCAGGACTCTTGAATATTTGGAGAAGTGGTGAGGCCAAGCTGAGGAAAGACTTTCCTAGGTAGAAGGAGAAGCCACATTGTCTCTGGCCAGGCAGGTCCTGCAACCAGGATGCTCCCAGGGTGGTGGTTCATGTGTTCACCTGATCCTGGGGGAGCTGGAGAAGCCAGGAGAGCCCAAACTGGTGGCTTGGCCTTCTCCTTCTGAAGTAGGCAATGTCCCTGACCAGTGGGAGTTGTGTCTCTGGAGCTGTGATGGTCAACACCAGTCCCTATGTGCCACATGTTTAGGAGCACAATGAAACTTGGGGTGCCTGGGGCTGAGGCGAGGTGTGAGAAGGAGAAGTGGGCAGCTCCAGAGCCTGCTCTTCCATCCATCCACCCTCTTACCCATCCATCCATCCATCCACCCATCCATCCATCCACACATCTATCTGCTCATTTTCCCTCCCTCCCTCCCTCCTTGGAGCTCCCATCTGAGTGGACTGCAGAGCCACCAGAGCACTGTTGTTCCTCCCTGTTCTCAGCCCACGGGAAACTGAGGCACAAATGGTGACATGAACCCCTTGTGTCAGCTGGGGAGGGGTGAGTGGGGGTCTGGAGGGATGGGGTATCCCATGCCATGCTGCTTCATGCTCCGATGCCCTCCCAAGTGTCTAGGTGAGGGTCTGGCCCTCAGGAGCATGAGGAGGGATGTGTATCCATCTTGTCACACGTGCCTCATCCCTGACCCATTTCTAGCACAACATGAAATGTTCCTGAAATGCTGCCACTGTATCTAGGACACTTGGGTTCCTTCCTCTTGCATGATGGATGAAGGCATCATCCATCCCTTCGGAAGAGCTCAGCGGAGCGCCGTGGATAGCAGCCAAACCAGAAAACAAGTGTCCTCTCCCTGCTGGTCACATTCTTGTGGCATTTTAACCCCCTTCCATGCTCCTCAAAGCGGGTTTTCCATCCCTGTGTCTCCCACCTGAGCTCTGCAGCCATGGGGCAACACCAGCATGGGCTAATCCATGGTCCTGCAGCCCCACAGCAGCACGGGGAGCTTGGGATGTGGAATAACCTGGGTGAGGAGCAGGGTGGGTCTGTTTGGCGATGCTGAGCCCACAAGTGCTGCCCCACTAACCACAGAACTCCCTGCTGTGGGGCTCAGGAGAGAGTGACAGCCCACAGGTGTTCAGAAAGTGAGCAAAATGAGGGGAAAACGCCTATAAACCACAACTCCAAATGCCTGATGCTGTAATTCCCTGAGCACGGGTGCTTGGGAGTGTCATGGTGAGGGTGAGGACATGCTGGGTGACCAGCCAGCCACAGGGGTGGGATGGGGATGAGTCATGGCTCAGCTCCGAAGATGCTGAGAGCACCATGGCCGTTCAAACCCTTCTCCAGCAGGAAGGGAGACATGGAAGCGCTGCCCTGTGGATGTATCCACTGGATTTGAAGCGGTGCCTCCCTTCTGTGTGGCCCCTCAGCGGATCACTGTACCAAAGTGGCCTTGCCCATCTGCTCGGGACAGTTCCCTTGGACCATTCCCAGGGTTTTCCTTGCGGAGCGTTGGTTGGGTTGGGCCAAATCTGTGTCGGGCAGCAGGTGTCAGGCTGGGGGGCTTTGGACATGGCTCCTGGGAGGATGGGAGCCATCATCGAGGATCAAATCTGACATTTCGCTGTCAAGCAGCTTGCGCTCTGTCCCTCCAGTCATCACCCCCTCTCCGCTCCCTCCTCCCTCTCCTCGTCCTTGGAAGAACACGCCCATCCCGTGGCCTCGGGGCTGGGATGCGGGGCCGAGCTCTCGCCGAGGGAGAGGTGGCCGGGCTTTTACTACTCCTGCGAGTAAGCAGGAAGGCAGTGGGGCCCCCCCTCAGATCCCCGGGGGTCCCCACGCCTGAAGCTCCCCGGGATGTGCCAAGTCCCCGTGGGGAATGGGGAAGGGGCGGTAGCCGCAGCTCTAGGCGGGGCCGCTGTCTGTCGCGACAGAGCCGGGTCGGGGACACCGGGAGGAGTGGACTGACCCATCCGAATCCATGATGAGTCCGCCTCGGCACCCCCCGGCAGAGCTCCCGGAGGGGAGAGGATGGAGGGATGCAGGGGGGAAGGGAGGGATGGCGGGAGACAGGAATCGATCACGCTCCCAAAATCAATGGTTTCTCGGTGAGAGGGGCAGGACCGAGGGTGGAGGGGGAGAACAGCCTCACACGTCGAGGCGAAACCACGAGGGGAATAGAGGGCTCCCTGCGCCTTTCCAAGGGGCTGAAACCTTCGGGAGGAAGCTGCGAGAGAACGGTCCCGTCTTGGGGACCCCCGGCAGCCCCCGTGTATTTCTCTCCCCTCCCATCTCCTAACCCCCTCCGTGTTTAAAAGCGCTTTGCATTCAACGAGCGCCGAGCGACGGGACCGGCTGGCACACGCCGCTCATCGCCCGTGGAAATACCGCATGGATCGGGCGTGGGGGGATGGCAGCACAGCCCGGGGACCGGGGGCGGGAGGGTCCAACCTCCGCATCCCCGTCCACAAGCGCTCCACAAAGGGCTGCGACCCCGCCATGTCCCGGGAGGACGGGGGTAGCCGTGTCCCGCATCCGCCACGACGGCATTTCGGTCCCTCCGGGGGGGCACCGGGGAAGTCAAAACGGCGGACGGGGTTGGAGGGGGGCTGGATGACGCCTGCTGCCAAGCGCGCGGAGTTGTATTCGTTGCTCTGCCGGGTGGGTGTTTATTTTGGTTATTTTGAATTTTTTAGGGGGGGTAGGAGGGTGCCGCGCCCGTCGCGGGAGCAGCCGGCCCCGTCCTCGCCGCAGGCTGGCGAGCGGCGGCGGTGGGTGGGTGGTGGGATGGGAAAGGGGTGGCGAGGAGGGAGGGGGCAGCCGAGCGGAGGGGGAGGCTGGCAGAAATGCTAATTCCTCCCTTTCGCTGTCGCCTCGGCAGCCCAGTGCCCGTACGGCCCCGCTCCGGCTCACAGCTCAGCCCGGAGAGGTGCGGGGGGACGGGTGGGGTCCCCCCGCCCCTCACCGTCGTGTCCGGGCTGGCGGAGGCTCCTCCGTGCCACAGGGACGGGGGTCGGGAGGAGGATGCGGAGGGCCGGTAACGACGAGGAGAAGGGCTGCGTGTTGCTTAACGGCACTTAGGAGCGGGTAAGGTGCGGGGTCAGCCCCGGTGCGGTGCGGGAAGTGGGGGAAAGGGGCGAAGGAGGGAGTCAGCGAGAGTGGAAAACAGGGAAGGAGAGAACTAGGGAGGAATGGAGGTGGGAGGGAGAAAAGTGGGGACAGGAAAGATGAAAGAAAGGAAGAAAAAAAAGAAAAGGGAAAGAAATAATTGAAAAGGGAGAAATTAAAGCAGGGAAGAAAGAAAACGAGATTTAATTAATTTTTGAGGGTCTGGGGGAAGGAAAAGCTTAATCAAGACGAGAAAAAGAGAGTGAGAAGGATGGGAAGAGCTGGATGGGAAAGGGAGGAAAACGAGCGAGAAGGGGAAGAGGGGATGAGCACGAGCGAGGGGCGAGGGGGCGGCAGGCGGGGGGAGCCGGGTACAGACAATGGGGCGCGGCCCCGCCACCGCCTCCCGCCGGGCGGGGACCGGGGCCGGGAGCGGGGCGGGGACGTGGGCCGGCAGCCTTGAGACCCCCTGTATCCCTTGGCAGGGGGAGATGGCCCCGCTGCTGGCCCTGTGGCTAGTGGCCCTGCTCGGCTTGGCCCGGGCGTGCCCCGAGCCCTGCGCTTGCGTGGACAAGTACGCGCACCAGTTCGCCGACTGCGCCTACAAGGACCTCCAAGTGGTGCCCACGGGTTTGCCTTCCAACGTGACCACCCTCAGCCTCTCGGCCAACAAGATCACCTCACTGCAGCGGCGTTCCTTCGTGGAAGTGACCCAGGTCACCTCCCTCTGGTTGGCACACAACGAGATCCGCTCCATCGAGCCCGGTGCCTTCGCCATCCTGGTGCAGCTGAAAAACCTCGACATCAGCCACAACCAGATCGTGGACTTCCCCTGGCAGGACCTCTACAACCTCAGCGCTCTCCAGCTGCTCAAGATGAACAATAACCACATGGCTCTGGTACCTCAGGGGGCTTTCCACACCCTGAAGGACCTCCGGTCCCTCCGCATCAACAACAACAAGTTCACCACCCTTGCTGAGGGGATCTTTGACTCGCTCAGTTCCCTCTCCCACCTGCAGATCTACAACAACCCCTTTGAGTGCTCCTGCAAGCTCCAGTGGCTGAAGAAGTGGATGGACAGCACACTCATCTCCATCCCTGAGAAGGACTCCATCACTTGTGCCCTCCCGGAGCAGCTCCAAGGAGTGCCGGTGGGGAAGATCCCGGATGTGCAGTGCGCCTCGCCCACGGTGCAGCTCACCTATTACCCCAACCTGGACACCACTGAGCTCTTTGATGGCTTCACCCTGACACTGCACTGTGCCGTGACGGGCACCCCACTGCCCGAAGTGAGCTGGAAGATCCGCACCTCCAGCCAAACCCTGGAGCTCAACGGGAACCCGAATGAGACCGCTGGGAAGGACCAGTCCAAATGGGACCCTGAGCGCTTCTTGGTCTTCAAGAATGGCACCTTGGTGATTCCCCACCTGAGCAAGAGGGAAGAAGGCACCTACACCTGCCTGGCTTCCAATGAAATGGGGAGCAACCAGACCTCTGTCAACGTGGCTGTGGCAGGCACCCAGAAATACCCACTGCAGCCTGGGAGGGACCCACTGGGGGGTAAAGCACAGCCAGGTGACAAGAAGCCTGGGGCCAAGGGAGCGAAGAATAGCGTGCTCACACCAGATGAGAGGAGCAAACCCCTTGGTCCCACCCGGCAGAGCCAACCATCCTTGGCAGCTGGGACAGAGTCCACGGGAGATGGGCAAATCCCTTTCCAGCTGCCACCCTTTGAGAAGAAGTGTGGCTCCACACAAACCAGCAAGTACATCTCCAATCACGCCTTCAACCAGAGCGGCGACTTCAAGCAGCACACATTCGACCTGGGGGTGATCGCTCTGGACGTGTCAGAGCGCGACGCCCGGGTGCAGCTCACACCCACCTACACGCAGCCCGAGAAGGTCCACCTCAGGATGCTCTACCTGTGCCAGGAGAGCAGCAAGGGCCATGCCTTGGTCCAGTGGTCCAAGATTGAAGAAGGGGTGAACTCGTACTGGTTCCAGGGCTTGAACCCCGGCACCAACTATTCCGTGTGCCTCACCTACCTCGGGGAGGACTGCCAGGTCCAAGTGGTCTTCACCACCAAAAAAGAGATCCCCTCGCTCATCATCATCGTGGTGGTGAGCATCTTCTTGCTGGTGCTGGCCACCTTACCCCTGATGGGGGCCACGTGGTGCCACCTCCTCTCCAAATACCAAGGGAAGACCTACAAGCTCATCATGAAGGCCCAGAACCCAGACCAGATGGAGAAGCACATGGCCGCTGACTTTGACCCCCGTGTCTCCTACCTGGAGTCTGAGAAGAACTACAATCCCAGCGAGGTAGGGGAGGCAGAGGTGGAGGAAGAAGAGGAGGAGGAGGAGGAGGATGAAGAAGGAGGCAGGTGGAGGAGGAGGAGAGAAGTCGAAGGGGCTCCGGAGCTGGAGCGAGAGGAGAGCGTGGCAGCCAGCTCCATGGCGGAGTCACAATCCAAAGCCAACGGCGAGGAGTTCGAGGTGCGCTCTGAGTACAGTGACAAGCTGCCGCTGGGTGCCGAGGCTGTCACCATCTCCCAGGAGATCAACGGCAACTACCGGCAGCGGCCCCGCTGAGCCTCCCCACACCCCCTCCACCCCCACCTCGGCCCCACCTCCTCCCCGGTCCCCAACCCCCGTTCCTCGCGGGGCATCGCTGCTGCTTTTACTCCGAGGAAAGACGGGAGTATCCTCAGCGATGCCTGACCCTCCTCCTCCTCCTCAGACGGCAGGACCCCGGGGATGCTCAGTGCCGGCGGGACGCGCTTCCTACGATTTCGTTTCCATTTTGGGTACCGGCAGTCCTTGCTCCCGGCTTAGCGACAACAACGATTCGCGGTCCCCTGGCCGCCTCTGCCCTCCGCTCGGCCCATATTTTCTTTCCCCTTAAAGGAAAAAAACGAAAAAAAAAAAAAAAAAAAGATGAAAAACGGGTCAAAGAAAAAAACCCGACTTCCCAAAACCTTTTTTCCTGGAATTGGTTCAGTCCCCGGTGGGTCCCCTCCGCTCCTCGGTCCGGTCCTGCCGCTCCCTCGGTCCCCGGTGAGTCCCCTCTGCTCCCCGGTCCGGTCCTGCCGCTCCCCGCTCTGGCCCCGCCGAGCCCCCGTGCGAACCCCGCCGGAGCCCGGAGCCGTCCGCACCGCTCCTCGGCGTCATCCTCCCCGCGCCGCTTCCCGGTGGATGCCCGCCGCGCCTCGGTCCGGTCCCCGCCGCTCCCCGGTGGGTGCCCGTCGCGCTGCGGCGCATCCCTGTTTTCCCCGGTGGTCACCGGTGGGTGCCGAGATTCCCCGGTCTCTGCCGCTTCCCGGCGGTGCTCTCTGCTCGCCGGTGCGTCCCGGGGCTCCCCGGTTCCTGCCGCTCCTGGGAGGTGCTTTCCGTTCCCCAGTGGACACTGGAGGTCCCCGCTCCCTGCCACTCCCGGGGGTCCTCTCCGTCCCCCGACGGGTGCCGGTGCTCCCCGCGCTCTCCCCGTTCAGCACTCGGAGAGACCGGACAGCTCCGCGCCCCCCGCCCGCACCCCGAGGTGGCGGGGGTGTCCCGATCCCCCCTCCCCGGTCCCAGCCCCGGTCCCGGCAGGGCCCCTCGATGTGTTTTGGGTAGAGTAGCCTTGTAGCCAAGTGTCTGTGCCGTAGACGCGCCCGCGCTGCTGGCGGGCGGGCGGGCGGGCGGGGGCCCGGTCCCGGAAGGCGACGGGGTCGCCGCCGCCGCCACCCCCAGCCCCACTCCCCGCGAGCCCCGGCGCCGGTGAGAGCCGCGGGCGCCCTTCTACGAGCTTCTGTCTGTGAAAGAGTCAATAAAAGGGATTGAAAGTGGAGACGGGTCTGTGCTCGATGGGGACGAGGGGGAGGTCGCGCCCGGTGCCCCCCGTGTTGCTCCCGGTACAGCCCAGTGCGGTCGAGGGGACACCAAGGAGGTGGCAGACGGCGCAGAGACACGTCGCCACAGCTACCAGCAAAGCACCCACACACATTATAAACATATATATTAGTACCCATAAACCGTGCACACATGCAGTATACATAGTATATTTCTGTATATACATATTATATTTCTGTATATACATATTATATTTCTGTATATACATATAATATATAAATTCACGCACATAATATATATATATAAGTACTCACGCTGCATATACACGCACACACTCCTTTTATACATCCACACAGGACGTATAAGCACAAATAATTGTTGTAATCACTCTACTGTGCCTTTACACCCACTACACACTTTGTACGTACATGGTGTCTACACACATTATAAATACACATAAATTCAGTGTACATAGGAAAATAAAATAACCCATATATATTATATACCGTTTAGACATATTGTCTATAAATTCACTATATAGAAAAATGCAAATAGTATTTTCCCCTGGCGCACGCATCCCATACACACATGTGGAGTAAGAATATATGCAATATATATACACGATGTATCTAATTTATATAAGCTCTGTGTATCTATAATAAGTGTGCTCAACATATGTACAAATACATGCTAAACGCCCACACTGCCCATGTACACACAAGTTTTTTCTCCCAACACTTGTCTCCCTGCAGCTTGCCTGGCAGGATTAGTGTCACCCTGGTCTTAAAGTGTTCCCAGCCCGGAGACTGGGGGTGGTATGAAGGTGGCTGGTGGATTTATGCCCCCCATTTCATCTGGCTGATGATTTCAGCCCATAATTACATAGTCAAGATTTAAGGCTGCCTTTGATTGCTTTTCTTATCTGGAGCTACAAAGCCACATTTCCTCCTGGTGTCCCCGCTTGAGAGGCGGTGTCCCATCATGTGGGGACAGTCACCCACCCTCCAACCCCCATGGGTGTCCCCTGAGGCCCCACTGATGCTCCCCTCACGTTCCCCAAAATCAGCCTCCGCAACCCAGCAGATCCCTGCCGAGCAAACACTCCTTTCTCCACCCTCCGGAGAAAAATTCCTATTTTAAACTCCGGCCTCTGCATCTTTCTCCTGAGACGGGGAGAGTGGGGGAGGCAGACAAAGCAGGTCAGCGAGCAAAGAGGCAGCGGGCAGGAGGGGGTCCCACCCAAATGCCCCAAATCCTGGGAATTCGAGGCTGCTCTGAAGCAGCCCAGGTGTTTGCTGCAGCTTTTAAGAGCCCGTGCCAAGCAGAGACTCCCCCTTGTAGACAAATCCCCTCCTGTGAATACACTTATAATTGAGTTTCATGCTTAGAAACATAGAAGGAATAGAAAAAGAACAATCATTTCTCCCTCCCTTTAATTAGAGAATAATAGATTTTCCCCGCCTAACGTATCTACAGGGAATCTTGATGCCGGATTACGCTGAGATTTGCTCCTTTTCAGGAGGGCTCTAATTAGTACCCGGTGCCCAAAGGCACAAAAAGTGGTCAAGGATGGAGCTCTGCATCCTCCCACCCCCTCCGTGTCCGAGGGGAGGGAGGGGTTGGAAAGGGTTTCTCCTGGAAAGGGTTTCTCCTGGAAAGGGTTAAAGCATCCTGGCTGGATGGCTCAGCCCCTCCCAAGGCATTTAACCCTTCTGCACATACTCCCACCAGCCCGGGACTGAGTGCCCACTCGTGATGGTGACAATCTTACACCCACACAGCCCGGGCTGTCATGCACATGGTGTCACCTAAGCTGGGGGAAGGTGTCTGTCACCCTTCTCCCAGGACGGCCCCAAAAATAAAGAAGCTGTCACACACCACACCTTCCCTTCCCAAATTATTGCTTATCCTGGATCAAAAAGGGGTTGTGCCTTAGGGGGTTACAGATAAGAGTTCTGGGCCCCCATGGGAGTGGTCAGAGCAGCATCTTTCCCCTGCTCTGTGGGTTGAATTAGGGTTGGTCCCCTGTATAACCCCTGTCCTGTGTCCTCCACTGGTCCAGAGCCCCTGCTCCCTTCCAGGTGGGCTCTGAAGGTGTTCAGGGTGGAGGGGTTGATGGATCATTTGCCTCTGCCTCGCTCTGGAGTGATGGGCATTGCCAAGATCAAGCCCAGGGATCCAGGAAGCATCCCCCATGCTGGCCTTGTCCATGAGAGCATCACACCCAGGAGGGGCAGTGACAGATCCCCCAAAATGCCTTGCAAAACAGGTCCTGAACCCACTGAAGAAAATCCCCAGCTCTCCTGGCGTGCCAGCTCAGCCCCTGGGCAGCAGCCACGCTGCGAGCCCGCCCCATGAACTGCTCTAGATTCAAAACAATCCCCTTCTGCCTCGCACAGCACTATTTTTAACCCCAAGCCTGTTCACAGCCCGGCCTCAGCCACAGCTGCGTCAGCACAAGTGGGAAGACAGGGAGCTGTGGCTGCCATACACGGAGGTGAAGCTCTCCCAGGGGGATCCAGCTCCCCCTCGCTCCACCTTCATCTTCCTCACGGGCTTTTACAAATAGGTTCTGGCTCGCTCCAGGATGGAGGTCCTTGCACCTCCAATCCCAGCCCCACAGCAAGAAGCTTTCCTACTGGAAATGCCCCAGTTTGGCCAGTACAGGAGGGCAGGGAGCAAGGACCTGCTCATCTTCCCGGCCCTGGATGCCCACCCCTGCCCTAGTGGTCCTGCCAGGCTGGAGGATGGAGTCTGAGATTTGAAATCCCCATCACCCACTTTTAAAAGCTTTTATCAGCAATTTATTGCAGGGCCGAGGAGATGACTCTGGGTGACAACTCCAGGTGACCTCCCTGTACCTCGACAGCTCTGGGTGACCTGCTGGGACCTCAGCATCTCATCCTCCTTCCTCCTGCCCCCGATGCAGCCTCTGAGCTGCACCCTCCTTCCCACCCTGCTCGGGTCCCGCACAGCCCCTCAGCAGTGTCATCCTGCCACTCCCAAGCCCCCAGAGCCCTTCACCCCCCTCAGAGACAACTCACCGGCCACCCCGTGTCCTCCAGAAGCCGCTCGCTCTCTGCCCGTCCCCCAGATGTCCTCTGCAAGGGGTGGGACAGGATGGACCCCGAGATATAGGGCTGGGGGGCAGAGGTTTTATGAGGAAGGAGATTTGGGGGGCAGAGGTACGAGGGAAGAAGGTTTGGAGGGCAGAGGACTGGGGGCAGAGGGGGCCGGGCTCCGACAGCAGCCCCCGGGGGAGGCGGGCGGGTGGAGGAAGGGCCCCCGCAGCCAGGAGTGGGTCGGTGCCATGGAAAACAAAAAGGGCCCGGGGGACGGGGAGGGGAGGAGAAGCCCGACGAGGGCCGAGGGAACTGGCGGTCCTGTTTTCCCTCACTCCAGAGGAGCGAGGGTGACCGGGCTCCATCTCCGCGAAGCTGCCGGTGAAGGGGCAAGGGGGGCCGGGGAGGGCAGCGGGGGGCCAGGGACCGGCGGGGCCGGGGGAACGGGCTGGCCGGGCCGAGGAGGGAGGGAAGGAGGGAAGGAAAGAGGGAGGGTGGTTATTCACGGCTCTGGTATGCGGCGTGCGGGCCCTGCTCACACCGCCCCCGGGCTGCCTCCGCCCGCCCCGGCCGCGGGCAGCGAGAGGCGGCGGGGAGAGGTAACTGCGCCCCGGGGGATACTGGCGGGGGTAGGGCAGGAGGGATGGGAGGGAGCCGGGATAGGGGTGCTCCAGGAGCTATAAAAATGCAGGACCCCCCCGCTCCTCCCCCCGGTGCTGCGCCGCCAGCCCTGCTCCCCCCGCGTCCCGCAGTGTGATGGGGATCTGCCCCTCGCTGGGCAGCTTGGACTGGGACAGCCGCGGGACACCCCCAGACTACACCAAGCAAGCACTTCAAAGGCATCAGCCAAGGACAGACCCCACCGCAGCCCTCCATCACCCCCAGAGCCAGGGGGGCTCCTTCCCCATCCCTCGAACCCCAGGACTGGGGTGTTCAATCCCTGCAGGGTCCTCCCTTTCTGTGCCTGTCCCGTCCCTCCCCCTCAGTTGTGCATGTCTTATTCAGCCTCTCCATTACCAATAAAACGTCCCCCCCTCCTGCTTTAAATGACAGGGTTGGGAACTGGAAAGAGCAGCAAAATTTGCCTACAAGGCAGAGACAAAGGGGTCTGGCTGCCAGCTCCTCGCAGAGCTGCACTTAACCTCTTCCCTGGTGGGACACAGCCTCCAGACGCCGGGAGCCGAGCAAGCACCGTCCCCTTTGCAAGGCAGGAGGGAGGGGAGTAAGGAGTTAGCTCAGAAATATTTCACTCTAAAGACTTCCAGCAGCCAGGGACCCCACACTCCCTTGCTGAGAAAAAGCACTTGAGAAGCTGGTTTTTTTCCATGACATGGAAAAATACGGAGATGGGGGCTTGGTTTGTGGTCTGAGAGCCTGCTGAAAATCCCAACAGCTTGATGGTTTAGGGGAAAGCTGGTTGGGAAAGAGCTGTGGTTGCTCTGTTTCTCCTAATTCCAGTCTCAGCAGGGTGAACTCTGAACCCTGTGGAAACAGCATCTTGGGGGTTGTATTTCATCAAAGATCAGGAAAAGATGTCTTCTAGTGGGGGTAGGAAAGGGTTTAGGGGGAAGTTCCCCCCTCACGCAGTAGTTGAAGGCTCTGTTCTTGGTGAGGAAATGCCTTCTGATAAGGGAATATTTCAAACAGTCTTTTCCAGCCAAAGTTCTGGGGATAATCACATGGATGCTTTGTTCTTATATGCTTCCTCTTATTATTTGGCAAGAAAAAGCAGATCCCCTTCTCAGCTAGACCCATCCCGTTCATTGCCCCGTCTCTGTTCCCAGGAGGAAGGATGAGGCCCCTGCTCTGCTGCCTGGTCCTGGCTGCACTCCTGGGGCCCTGCCTGGCCTGTCCCAGCCCCTGCTCCTGCTCCACCAAGAAAAACGGGCGGCTGTTGGCCGAGTGCGCCTACAAGGATCTCCAGGAGGTACCCAAGGGGTTGTCCTCCAACGTGACCATCCTCACCTTGTCGGCCAACAGGATCAGCTGGTTGGGGCAGGGCTCCTTTGCCGAGGTTCCTGAAGTGCAGTCACTGTGGTTGGGCTACAACCAGATCGGGGTGGTGGAACCAGGGGCTTTTGCCTCGTTGGTGCACCTGAAGAATCTGGACCTGAGCCACAACAAGATCGCGGATTTCCCGTGGCAGGACCTCCGCAACCTCAGCGGTCTGCAGATCCTGAAGATGAACAACAACCGCCTGGCCGGGCTGTCCCGGGATGCTTTCCATTCCCTGAAGGACCTGCGCTCCCTCTGGCTCAATGACAACGAGTTGACCACCTTGGCTGAGGGCACCTTTGACAACCTGCCCTCCCTGTCCCAGCTGCAGATCTTCAACAACCCCTTCAACTGCTCCTGCAAGGTCTTCTGGCTGAAGAAATGGACCGAGCGCACCTCGGTCTCCATCACCAAGGGGGGGTCTACGCTGTGCGTGGCTCCCGCCAGGCTGAAGGGCAGAGCAGTGACAGACATCCCCGACCACCACTGTGTGGCCCCCTCGGTGCAGCTCACCTACCTCTCCAACCTGGACAACACAGTCATGTACGACGGGCTGACGCTGACCCTGCACTGCAGCGTGGCCGGCAGCCCCCCGCCGGAGATCCGCTGGAAGATCCAGACCTCCAGCCGCCGCATCGAGATCAACGGGCCCAACGTGGCACGGGATGGAAACGTCAAGCAGAGCCAAGAGCACTTCCTGGTCTTCAAGAACGGCACCATGGCCATCCCCAACTTCAGCAAGGAGGATGAAGGCACCTACACCTGTCTCGCTGTCAACGACGTGGGCACGCGGGATGTCTCGGTCAACGTGGCGCTGGCTGGGTCGGAGAATCCGGCTGAAGACCTGCTCCGAGATGACCCCCATGCCGGCCACCTCGGGGGGCGGAGCTGCTACAAGGGGGACGAAATGGATCCCTCAGGCATTGGAGAAAAGCTGGTGATCGTTTACCACATGCCGAGGGAGTCAAAGAGTGGGGCTGGAGGGGCCCCGCCCCAGGTCCACCTGGGGACCCTCCTGCTGGCTTTGGGCGTCGTGCTCTGCTGTTAAATGGGGGAGGAGGAAACGGTGCCTCGGGGGTTCCTCCTCTTTCTGTAGCATTTATTTTCACGTAGTGTCGTGCCTTTGCTGAGCTTCTGGGAACTGTGGGCGGTCAGGAGTCAAAGGGGGCCAAGACCCAGGCCCAGGGCTGGTAGTTCAACCCCTCCTTAGGTGGGGGTCAGGGCTGGGCTCTGTTAGTTGAAGGCTTCAAATGAGTTTGGGTGATGTTGAGCAGACCCACACCCTGCTGCCACTTTCCAGGTGTCCAAATCTGACACCTCCCCCTTATCTCCCTCCTGAGATCAAAGTGTAGCTGCAGGATTAAAGTCCACCCTCAACAAGGTGACCATCATCTGTCCCCAGAGCCCACCAGGAGCCCACCTCCACCTGCAGCATCCAGCTGTGTCCAGAGAGGGGATCCAAGGATAACATCCCTTACATGACCAGCAGCTGGGCCCTTGGCCAGCCAGGTGCATCCTTCCCACCACCACCATTACCTGAAGTGGAAGGACCAGTCTGAGAATGGAGAAAGAGCCAGGGGATGGGGTCCTGGGATGCCAGGTGACGTGGCTCTGAGGGACAGAGATGGGATGGTGCTTTGTAGGCAGAATGGGTACAGCAGAACATGTTGGGTGGAGCCATGGGCTTGGATCAGGCCATTTTTCAGAGCAGGAGAAGATTTGCCACAGAATTCATCCCTGTAGGAGCACAAAGGGCTCCAGCTGGCTGGGTGCTGGGAGCATCTAAAATGCCTGTGCCTTCCCTGAATGTCACAGGATTTCCAACTCCCTCCCCTTTCACTGCTGAGACCTGTGGTCCAAAAGAACTCGTCTGGGCTGGACCCACCGAGCTGCCCTGCTTCAGCTCCGGCCCCGGCAGGGAGGGACTGAGCTCAAAGAGACCCAAATAATTCCCCAGTGCTCTTCCTTGACAGGATACTAAACAGGGGCTGCATGGTGGAGTGGGAGGAAAAAAGGTTGGGAAAACCCAGACTACAGAGAGAGAAGCTGAGCTGACCTATAAGCCATAAACACACTCCTTAAGTGCTTTAGCGTTCCCATGCGGGACATATATACCTTATCCAGCTGTCCCAGGGTGCTGGGGAACCCTTTATCTCCTGGTGGAGGAATTGAGCACCTCCATCTCCCCCACCTCGAGGTACAGCTTTCGTACCATCTGTGGGAGCTGGATGGACCCCTGCAGCCCCCTCACCTTATAACCAAACCTGTATGGACAGCAATAAATACCTTTTTTTTTTAAACAAGCTGGTACATGCTGCCTCTGTGCACCCCCAAATCCCCCAGACCAAACAGCACCTGGGCTATCAGAGCTCATCACCAACCCTCTTTGATCAAGGGACACCTCCTTTCCCCCACAGCTCCTCCAAATTCCTCCCTGAGCTGTAACATCCCCCCAGCTCCCCCAAACCCCTCTCATCCCACAGCATCCCCATAGCTCCCTCAAACCCTGCCTGTGCCATATCATCTCCCAGTTCCCTGTGCTGCAGCATTCCCCCAACTCCCCCCAAAACCTCCCCATCCCATAGCATGCCCCCAGCTCCCCTCAGGGTCCTCCTTGTCCCATGGTATCCCTCAGCTCCCCCAAAGTCCTCCTTTTTCTGTTGTATCCCCCCCTAAACCCTCCCTGTGCTGTAGCACCCCCCACCCAGGTCCCCCTGCAGTGTAGTATCCCCCACAGCTCCCCCAGACCCCTCCCTGCACCGTATCATCCCCCCACCATGATTCTGGAGGGAGGAGGCATTTTTGGATACCCCAAAATCCCCCCATCCGTGTCTGCAGCAAGCTGGGGAAGGCAGCAACACCCAAATCAGCTGGGAACCAGCTATCCCAGAGCCTCAAGCCTTCACACAAGCTCTCCAGCCCCAAAATTCCTTATCCAGACAGCTCGTAAGGGTAAGGAAAGAGGCAGCCAAGGAGCTGCCAGCAGAGCCGAGCTCTGAACGGCGCCGAGGTCTCCGTGGGAGTCCTGAGGCAGAAACGTCCCAGACCCAGCCAGGAGCTCCTCGCATGAAGGGATGCTGACAAGCAGGAACATGTTTTTCCCATTACAGGATGAAAAGCAATGTGGCTCCAATGAGAGTTTTGGTTTCGTTTCATAGGATACAACTTTTAAACTCAGTTTGACATCAGTCTGACATCAGCTGACATCCTCCCTTCCCAGCTTAGAAGAGCGGGGTACGGGAGTTTATTCCTGCAGTCTCAGCTGGGAACAGGGTTTGGGGCCTGGCATAAGGATAAAAAAGCAAGTTTAGGCTCTCAGAAGCCCTAAGCCACGCCTGGAGGTCTCTGCCTGTCTAGCAGAGCTGCAGCTCCCACCAGCTCTGCTGTTCTGCCACTAAAAAAAGGGAATTCCTCCTCCTTGGCCAGATTTACTCATAGATTTCATGGCAAATTGTTAGTGATATCAAGCATCAGTCATTCCTAACAAACAGGACCCCTTGCCATGGCATTCCTGGGTTGGATGCTGCAGGTGATATCACAGCTGGCATCACTATCTGGACCCACCACGGGATAACACAACCCTCCGTCCCTCCCGTTTGCAAAGCCAGACCTGAATTTCCATTCCCCACACAGACAATTTTTCCTTAAGGGCCATTTGCAGCTGGATCAGCTCCCTGAACCACCTCACCGTCTGCTCAGAGGTTGGGTGGAGAGGGATGTGGATGCACAGGGGTAGAGCTTCCCCACAGCCATGGCAGTGCTGGGGGTTTAGAGATGAGGTGTGAAGCCACCATGAAGAACAAAGTCTCAGTCCTCCCCCAGGGCACTGTTTATGTCCAAGAAAACAAGTAAATCCATGTAGCCACCTCCTGTCTTCCTCCCAGGGCTGTCATCTCTCACCAGGGCCCCAGCCAAGACATCTCCAGGATGCCTGGGGCAGGGCTGTGTAAACAGATGCTGAAATCCAGCTCCACCCATGGCCCTGAGCTGCCAAAGATTTTAGGGATTACCAAAGTTGACTTCAGTGCCTGGGAGGCTGGAGGTGGGTTGGGATGGGCTGCAAGGGAAAGGTGTTTCAGGGACACCCAGGACACCCAGCACCCCTCTCTCCCCTGCTGTGCCGTGCAAACCAGGCACGCACACCTCAAATCCCAGAGCTGGGAACGCGGCGGGAATCGCACCTTGGGCTCCTGCTGTCTTAGAAAGAAACCAGCCCAGACCTGCCTCCGGTGGCACCGCTGTCACCCCGTTCGGTGACATTGTGCTCGTGCCAGACAGTGATCAAATGCAATTACTTTAATCACGTTTGATTGGTGGGCAGCGGATGCGACAGCATTTCCAGCTTCCAAGCACACCGGGTGGCACCTGCAGGCAGCAGATGAAGGCAGAGACCCCCCTGTCTTCCCTGGGACAGAAAGGAATGGGGGTCAGACTGCTGTGGAAAAGGGTGGCTCCCACCCCGGTGTTGTGGAGAGATCTTGGGACCCTCCAGGCAAACCCCAAAGCACAGGGCTCAACCTCAGTCCCCCCCAAACCACACTGAGGTGCTGCAAACATCCCAGCAAGAGGGAGGAGGGTCCTTAGAAACCTCCTTCCGAGCAGATCCCTGGGGCAAGGGGATGGTCCAGCAGCCCTGCTCAGTGCAGGGTGGGCTGCAAAGGCTGCTTTAGCAAGGCTGAGGTGTTTGTGATGGTGTTGAGAGGGAAGGAGCCACCAGGAGAACTTACCAAGAGCTCTGCTTGCTGCTGCCACAGGCATCCTTCCAGCCCATAAAGGCAGGATTTCAAGGATTTAACTGTAGAAAAAGGTGACATAGCAACACCTTGCACATCTCCCCTTGGTGCTTTAGCCATGATCTGCCCTGTTTCAGTTCCCACCCCTCATGGGAGCTGTAGTTTAGGGGCCAAATGTTATGAAGGGAGAGCAAAGTGACCAGTTTTGCATTAAAATTGCCCTAAAGTGGGATCATAGATTTGATCCCATCACCTCCTGGTTAAGCAGATCTACCACAAAGTCTCTGCTGGGCAAGGTCAGTCCAAACCATCACCTGGAGACAGGATGATGATGGTCCTCATGTCCCCCCCTGCCTGATTTGGGAACATCCAAGAGACCAAGGACACCCCGAGTGTAGGAATGAGGTATGTGATTTATTAACCTTCCCCGACTCGGCACATCCAAGCGAGGTATGAAACTGGTTCCTATGGATTCAAGCTCGTCTCGCTCGGAGGGACACCCGCCCTGGGAGCTGCTGGCTTTGAACAGAACGGGGTGGCAACAAGAGGCACTGGGGGGGTGAGAGGACAGAGGTGGACAGAAAACAAACAGCTCTGCAGCCTCACAGCCCAGAACAGGGGCACATGGGATTTTATCCTTCACAGAATTGGGAAAAAAATCAAGTCCCAGGGTCAGGCGCAGTGCCCGAAGGGAGCCAGGATCAGAATGGGAGAAGCTGGGGATGGGGTTGGCAGTGGGGATCACGTTGAGATGCAGTTAATTCCTTGTGCTCAGGATGGTTAAGGATCCCTCCACACACCCTCTCCCTCCTTCCTTATGCCCTGGCACTGGGGGGTTTGCCTGCCTTGCCACGTGTCGGAAAGGCAGCTGTTGAGAATGGGTGGGCTCATTGCAGGAGTGACTCCTAAAATATCTCTGAGATGCCGGAAGGGTTTAGCTTGGCTCATCTCCTTCCAGGTCAGGCTTGGAGGTGACCCAGTTGTCTCCAACTCTGGGCCTTGGGAGTGGCTCAGCATGGACCTAGAGATAAAAACCAGCCCCCAACACCGCTGGAGAGGGTCCGGAGGCTGGAGAGGGGCAAGAGGTGCCCAAAACTCCTGTCGGTGCAGGATTAGAGTCAACAGGAGACAGGAACGGGATGGGACAGGAGCGTGCATGGAGGCAGAGAGAGAGGTGGGGGGCTTCTCTGGAGGTCAGGGCTTGGGGGGGCTGAGCTGGGTGCCGTTGGCCGTGGGGTCGGAGAGGGCGGTTTTCCGGCAGGCCATCAGCGAGGGGTTATTGAGCAGCGTGTAAGCCAACCCCCAACGGGCTCGGCTCCGCTTCACCCGCGCTCTGCTCAGGGGCGTCCGCTCGGGCTGCATCAGCTGGATGCCTGGAAGGACATGGGAATGGGGGGCAATGATTTTAGTACCTAAAGAAGCTCCAAGAGAGATAGAGAGGGACTTTGGACAAGGGCATGGAGAGAAAAGATGAGGGGGAATGGCTTCCCACTGACACGGGGCAGGGTTAGATGGGATATTGGGAAGAAATTCTTCCCTGTGAGGGTGGGGAGGCCCTGGCACAGGTTGCCCAGAGAAGCTGTGGCTGCCTCATCCCTGGAGGTGTCCAAGGCCAGGTTGGATGGGGCTTGGAGCAACCTGGGATAGTGGAAGGTGTCCCTGCCCATGGCAGGGGGTGGAACAAGAAGAGTTTTGAGGTCTCTTCCATCTCAAACCGTTTTGGGTTTCTATGATCTCAACCCCAGCTCCATCTCACTGGGGCTGCCAAGATTCCATCCACACCCCTGGAAGCCTCATCCTGCCCTCGCACAGGAGCAACTCCTGTGATGGAGATTGTGATGTGATGTCCACAATCCAAGGAAAGGCGGCATAAAAGTAGAGAGGTCACCAGAACCACAACCCTTCATGCTCCCTTTACCCCAAACACCACCAGCACCTCCAGAGGAGCCATAAACCCGCAGAGGAGGCCCTGATGCCACCCCACGGTGACGGCTGTGCCTCCCCCTGGTTGAAGGTGGGAAGATCTCACCCTCTTCCACGTGGCTGGGCTGAGGTGCCGCCGGCCGCTCTGGCCAGGCTGGCTGGAGAAGCAGCAAGCAGAAAGCTTTCATCACCGGGTGGGACTGGCTGACCTCGATTTTCAGATAGTGGCAGTAAGTGTGGTAGCCTGGGGGAACAGAGCTCATAGTCAATGCATCTGGTGGGGTCAGACTGCCTGGATCCCCCCCATCCCTCCCACCCTGGAGCACAGGGGAGGGTTGTTTGCCAGGCTCCAGCTCTGCCCTGCCTTCAATGCTGGGGATGAACTCTGCTCCCAAAATCCCAGCAGGAAAAGCAGGGGAAGGGCTGAGGTCCCTTTCCTTCTGCCTTTAGGACAGGAGAGATGGGGGTCTGCTGCTTGTGGAAATGAGGTCTGGCCATTGGTGAAACCCAGAAGGGCATCACCCACCTTTTGGGATAGAAAAGCAGGACCAAGCAGGCATCAGGAGAAGCCACTTGCTCCAGTTTTCCCATTTCTGAACGCAGGTGGTTTGAAGCCACTCTCAGTCCTTGCAGCTCCAGGCAACGGAGGAGCCCCAGACCACCTCCCCCAGGAGCTCAGGGGTGGGAGAAGGGCTCCCATGTTCCCAGAGGGGCTGCAGGGGGACCCTCTCCATGCCCTACCTGGGTCGAAGGTCTCCACGCCCCGGTTCAGCAGGCTGATGTCCAGCTGGCAGAAGTGGATGGCATTGTAAAGGCCAGAAATGACCATCCTCCACACCCCAGCCAGGACACCCACCAGGATGTTGATGGGGAAGAGCAGGTAGGTGACTATGTAGAGGGCTCGCCTGTGGGTGGAGAAGGAAGAGCACGGAAGACAAACACCACGGGATGGGAAGCACAGCCCTTCCCTGCCAGAGAAACCTGCCAAAATAAGCCTCCCTCCCTTCCCTCCCTCCTCATCAGACACGATCTCCATCTGAGGTGTCTCCATCCCATGGAGAGAGGCAAACACCCTTCCAGGCTCTCAGAGCACTGTCAGGACCTCAGAGCTTGGCCTCCAGCACACACAGGGTCTCCTTTTCTCCTCAAAGACTTGGAAACCAGACAAAGCATGAAGCTGGTGGTTTGGGATGGAGGGCACCAGCTCCCATGGAGGCCAGAAGAGCCCACAGCAGCCTCCCTGCTGTGCCGGGTGAGTGGTGGAGGTGATGGAAATGCCTTTGGTGGATGGAGCAGGACACTTAGATCCATCCATCACCCCGGCCTTCAGCGTAAGGCACATCTTAGGCTGTGACACATCTTAGGCTGTGACACCACGTGTGACCACATCTGCTGCTAGAACTGAGCTGGTCCAGCCGATCCTGGTGGATCTGGACTTCCTCAGGAGGTGATAGGGCAGGGTGCAGACCTCACCAGTTTCCCCCCACCAAAATCAAGGCTGCAAATGGACTGTGGCCCTCTAAAGCATCTAAAGAAACTTCCCTGGGAGCATCAAGCCACTTAAACACCTCAAATTCCCTTGAGCTCATGATCCAGTGGACACCACACCAGGGACATGTGTGAACCTAACACAGTCCTAGAGTGCTGGACCTCGGGAGGGTGAGCTCTGCCCCCAAGGCTCACCGTGTCCCCATACCTGTTGGTGAGCTCCTTCTGGAGGGGATGCTGCTCCAGGAACTGGTAGTGAGCTGCCAAATGTTGCACAATGACGGCAACCACCAGGGTCAACCAGAAGGGCCTGGGTGGGAGGGAAGAGACAGGTTGGGCACCGGGAGGGTGCCACGCATGAGACACCATCCCAGGCAGCAGAAACATCCAGCAAAGCTGGAAGAGCCCCCAGTAGAACACCCCAAAGCACATCACGGCCATGGTACCCACTTGGGTCTTCCATCCCTTCCCGAGGGCTGGGAGCACTCACCACATGTTCTGAACGATTGTGAAGAAGGGGCTGCTCGTGCTGTACTGGAGTGGGATGACAACGAGGAAGGCAAACACCACCGAGCAGAAGAAGAAGATCACTTGCTGGATGAGGAGACCTGGGAGGGAGACACAGAGAAAGAGAGAAACCATGGAGGGGGAGGATGGAGAAGCAGTTCTCATTTTTGCTCTCGTTCCCCAGATCCATGCTCATTGCTGAACATGATTTTCATTTTAATCCCATAAAATGCCCGTGAGATCCTTACCTGCCTCCCCCGCTCCGAACACGATGCTCCGCGCAGGATTTAATTACAAGTTCAGTCTTTCTTATCACTCCCCACATTATCCCCGCTGAGAAGAGCCATCACTCGGGGCTGCAACTATGATGTCTCATCATAAAATCCAGCCTGAGCTCTGATTTCTAATCATAAATCACACCAAGATCAGCAGCGACTGTGTTTCCTTGTGCTCAAGCTGGTGCTTCACCGCCCCTGCTCTACTTTAATCACTTGAAATCCAAGAGTTTTAAGAAGGAGGCGAGATCCAGCTCTATCAGGGATGCACTGAGCACTGAGTGGCTTGTGGAAAGCTGGTGCAAGGAGCTCCTGGGGGGCTCCCCAGCTCCTACCTCTGCACTAAGCTCAGCAATGTGCCTGCAAAACAGGTCTGCTTTCCCAAGGGATGGTCACTCCTGTCCTTCCATCACGCCCCTGGACCCTCAGCCTGACTCCCCTGCCTGACCTCAGAGTGCTGATACAGTTGATTGTTGGCAGACAATGAGCAGAGTCACCTCCCATGGAGCAGAGAGGCCTTAAAATGTCTCCAAATCATGGTGGGGTAAAGATTTACACCCTATTTGATGTCCTCCACCCATCCCTGCAGTGGCCTCTCCCTCCCAGGTAGGGAGATGCGGGCTGTGATGGGGAAGGGGCACAGTGAGGAACACCCAGAATGACCAGGGCTGGGGGAGACAGCCCTTTGCACGAGATTCTGTGACAGTTTCTCAAATCAAAATATTTGGGCTTGAGCCAAAATGAATCATCATCCCACCCCCCCCCCCCTTCCTATTTTAATTCCTGACCATTTGGTGTTCAGCATGGTCCTTCCCGCAGAAGGACAGATTGTGTTTGGGGAAAGGGGAACAAAAGCCTCACAGCCATCCCTCTGCAAAACGGGGTGAGAAAGGGGGAGGAGATGCTTAGTTCCAGGATAGACTGTGCAAGGTGGGGATCCTCCACCCCTCTGCCCCCTTCTGCCCCCAAAATCCTTTACCCAAGCAGGCAAAAGCTGTCTGGAAGCCAGCAAAGCTCATCCAGCAGACGATGGCTTGTCGGGATGGGCGGAGGATATGGGCTTTGTAGAACACGTCCAGCACGGCCCCTTGGTAAAGTGCCTTCAGGTTATTCCTGGGGAGAGAGTCCAGCTGCATCCTGGCTCGGTGGCAAGGACAAAGCCAACGGAGCAGGGACACCATCCATACCTGTGCATCACCAGCGTCCTCAGGAGCATGGCACAGGTCAGGAGGCAGCACAGCACCAGCGAGCAGATGTAGCACACTGTGGAGGAGCAGAGGGAAAGGCTGGATCAGCCAGCCTGTGGCCAGCCCCAGGAACGGGATTTTACTGGAAAATGTATTTAAGGAGCATTGCAGGGGCTGAGTTACAGGGTTGCATGGCACCACACCTCAGTTTCCCTCCCTCCCTCCTTTGCAACACAGGGATCTCCAAATTCCATGTGTGAACTGATGAGACAGGGAAAGGGAAAGACAAGCTGTCAAGGGAAATCCAAGCAGTTAGGCTGGCCCAGCACTGGAAAAATCATTGGAGCAAGCTGTGATAAGCAGGTGGTGCGATGGAGAGAGCCTGGGAAGGTGCTCTCAGAAAAGTGGATGCTGGGGGGAAAGCAACAGGGGGGGAAGGAAGTCTGGTAGGAGGGATGGAGATGTCAGGGGGGGAAAAAAACGTGATGAGAGAGGCTTGGTGATTCAGGAAGAGCCATAAAAAGCCTTCCCGGGGTCGGTGGTACCCCAAGGTAGTGCTGTGGAGGGAGGGGTGGCATCCCTGCTACCCCCATTCCAGGCTTTCAATTATCCAGGGGGCCTGGGGGCCATCTGCTCGATTCCAGCACATATCAAAGCCCGCAGCATCTGCAGGGCAGCATCTGCAGCACGGCCCTGCCTGCTCTCCCTGCTGGCCCTGCCCACTCTCCCTGCTGGCCCTGCCCACCTTGGCATGTGGCGGCTGCTCGGAGCTGGCACAGCACCAGGCTCACACCACTGCCTTTCATGTCTGGGGCTTTGGC
The DNA here is from genome assembly GCF_036250125.1 of Pseudopipra pipra. Lineage (NCBI taxonomy): Eukaryota > Metazoa > Chordata > Aves > Passeriformes > Pipridae > Pseudopipra > Pseudopipra pipra. The sequence goes on along the minus strand of NC_087560.1, from coordinate 4,505,351 downwards.
AGCTGGCTCTGAAGTCCCTCTGGAAGCTGCCTTATCACTGACCATGCTCTGGATTAGAAATCTCTCTGGTAAGTTCTGAAACCCTCCAGAAACCACCTATGGATGCGGGACCTGGCTGGGAACCCACCTTCCAGCGACCACAGGTAGTGCTTGACAATGTTGAGCTCCTTCTCCATGTCACCTGGGACAGCTGGGTTGTCTGAGGGCACCAAGCCAAACTGGACCAACAACACCACGACGTCCTTCGTCATTCCCGCCCGCACGATCTGGATGGTGGGAACGAAGGCTACCAGGAGCAGCAGGGCGACCTGTGAAGGAGCAGAGACACGTGAGCCCCGGGTCACGGCATCCCACTGCCGAGCCATCACCTTGGCTTAAAGACTTAGGGCTGGCTGAGCCCTGGGAGCACATGGCTGGTTGGTGCAGCTCAGCAGGGGATGGTAATTCCTTGAGGCACGTTAATACTGTTCCCATAGCCAAAATTGTGGCATGGCAGTGACCTCTGGGCTCCTCTGTCTTGAGAGGACGTGGCCAGGAGGCAGGGAAGGGGCTCTGCTTGGCATTTAATCACCAGCATCACCTGGTAGACGGCGATCACAGCCATGGTTATGGACACAACGAGCTTCAGGGGGATCCGGAAACCTATAAGGCAGAACCAGACAGGAGCCAGGATGTGGGATCATGGGGAAGAAGGGAGCTGGCTGCAGGTCCATCCAACCCAGCAGCCAAAGCAAACACCCCAGGGAAAGCACTGAAACAGGATGGTTAATATTAGTTGGGATTTCCACAGGGAAATCCTGTGTGGATATGTAGCTGGGAGTGGTTTCTCTGTACTTTGGCTCTATGGGTCCATCCTCCTTTTCCATGAAATTTTTTGTGCCCACAGCGCCAAATGCCAGCAGCTGCATGCCATGGCCCCTGGGCTGCCACCCCTGGGACACCCCCTGCTTCTTCCATGGGCGAGAGAGCAAGGCATAGCTCCCCATTCCTGGTCTATTAGGGATTTAATCCACTTATTGCAGATTTTATTCCCTTATCACAGCCTTATGAAGCACCAGGCTGTTTATATTCTTCCCTATGAGGGTGGTGAGGCCCTAGCACAGGCTGCCCAGAGAAGCTGTGGCTGCCCCATCCCTGAAAGTGTACAAGGCCAGGTTGGACGGGGCTTGGAGCAACCTGGGCTAGTGGAAGCTGTCTCTGTTGGTCCCTGACTGTCCGGGACTGGATGACCTTTGAGGTCCCTTCCAACCCAAGCCATTCCATGATTCTGTGCTATTGCCACAACCCGTGCCTGAACCTCACTGCCTCAGCCCACCCACGTCCCCCGGGGACACAGGGGGCCCACGTCCCCACCCCACACGGCCGTGGTCTGTGCCGAGCAGAGGCGTCGCTCGCGTGGCGCGTGGCAGCTGCCGTGGCACAGATGCTTTGGGGCAGGAGCCAAGAAAGGCATTTGCTGTCCCTGGGGAAGGGCAGGCAGCCTGTTTGCCGAGCTGCTGCTGCAGCCAGGAGAGCACCCCCAGCCCACCTTCCTCAGGAGTGTAGATGTAGGAGCATAAATACGTCTGGATCCTTGAGAAGAGGCTCTCTTCTATCTTCGCGGAGCTGGAGGAGGAAGGACAGGGTGAAGAGCATGTCCTTTGGGACAGGGAGCCTCTCTGTCCCATTGCAGGGCTGACACAGGTGCTCGCTGAACTGGCAGTGCCATGGGAAGGTGCCATCCTTACCTTCCCTTCCGAGGGCGTTTGGATAGGACAGCCTTTAGGTACTTCTTGTAATACCCTCTCCCTGTAACCTTGAGGAAAGCAGTGATAAGTTGCCTGATTTCAGCACAGGAACTCTGATCTGGGGGGGCAGAGCATCTGCATCCCACCCAGCATCCATCTCTTTGCTCTGCTACCCCTGGCCACCCACCCATCACTGGCATCTCTGTATGAGATGCAGGTGATGGCTTTCCAGCCCTCATTTTTGCAAGGAATATGTTGGAAGAGATGTGGGCAGCAAATCTTCTGGTACAGCAAAGGTGGAAACAAACCTGCCTTGTTCCCATCAACAAAGCAGCCCAAAACCAGACACACCGGTAGGACGGCTGAAATCTCTCCTTCCCATCAGCCAGCTCCCAGTAAGTGCCTGGGGGGGTCACTTCAGGCCACACTTGGGCTGGCTTTTTCCTTTGTTTTGAAGTAGGTTTTTCCTCCTCTCTTCCCAACAAAGCCCCGGCACTTCTCAAAGGGCCAGGGATTATCCAGCCTGCTGGGAAAACAAGGCGACCCCAGTCCCGGCCTGAAGGGGAAGCATTGATGCCTTAAGCCTCTTGTACTAAGGAGTTTACTCCAAAGATGGATTTTTCACTCCCTTTTCAAATCCAGTGACATAAACAGAGTCAATTCCAGTGCCTGAGCAAAGTGGGGAACACGTGCACTGGGAGCACCCCAGATCTCCTGATCCCCCAAGGCAGCGGGGCAGGAAAGTCCCCAAAACCATGCTGGTCCCTCCAGGGGTTCTCCCTGAGTTGCCCCATGGGTCTTCATTACCTCCTTATCCAAGGTCTCCTCCTGGACAGTGAAGCTCCTGACGAGCAGGGCTGGATACCAAAGGCTTAAGAGGACAAGGCAGAGGATGATGGGGATGTACGAGAGTGTGGAGTAGTACCTGTATATCTGGGGGGGAGCAGAGATGTCACATGGCACCACCCCAGCCCGGGGGTCTAATCCCGGGTGGGTGACACCACGGTGTCACTCCAAGGAGGTTGCGAGAAAGCCACCTCCAGGCTTTGGCCAGCTCTCCACTCCTTCCCCAGGAAGTGGGACACACACCTTTGGTGACTGGGGACAATCCACCTTCTGCCAGATGTGGACCACGCAGTGGCACCAGGACAGCAGGCAGCCCACGAGGTAGCTGAGCCTGTGCCGGACGGTGGCACAGGCGATCAGGGGGTAGTAGAAGGCTGGGTAGTAGAGCAAAGCCATGATCTTCCAGTACTCTGGGTGGTGGGATGGAGGGAAGAGGGAAGGGAGAGCAAAACACGCAAGAGAAGGCAGTGCTGTCAGCATGGACCAGAGCGAACAGGGTGCTCAGGGTGTCCCCTGGGCTGGGTGGGGAGGGGCCAGGAGGGTGCTGGCCTTACCCCGGGTGCTCTGGGAGGAGTGGGAGATGAATGGCAGAGGGTCCCTGTCCAAGACCAGCACGCACAGGGAGGAGAAGAGGATGCCGAACACCGCAGCCACCAGCCCTTGGTTGCCTTCCTCTTCCAGAAAGTTGGCTGGGCTGCAAGCCAAGGAAGGAATGAGCCTGACACCAGATTGTGGGCACTGTGTCCCCTTGCCAAGCTGGTTTATCTCCTCCTGCCACCCCCTTGGCTGCATGGTGACAGGGACCCTGAGGGCTGGGGCGCAGGGCCAAGGTACCTGAGCAGTCCTGGGACACCGTTCCAGCAGCTCTGGTGGAGGCGCCTGCGCTTCACCAGCAAGGACAAGCCCAGGAGCACAGCCAGCTGCCAGGAACACAACCAAGGGAGCAGTAAATACACAGAGGGGAAGTCTGGGGCATGATGCTGTGTGATGGGAGCCTCCATGGAGACACCATTTCACACCCTACACCCTAAACCCAGCCATGGCTGAAGCAGGGACAGGCACTTCTCAACCTGCCTGGAGGAGTTAGAGGCTCTAAGTGTCTCAGAGGGAACATACTGGGAAAAAATAAAAGGAAATCATAGAACTATGGAATCATTTAGGTTGAAAAAGACACCCAAGACCATCAAGTCCCACCATAAATCAAAACCTTCCATTGACTACAGGTACAGAACAAGGTCTGGAGAGGTGTGAGTGCTTTCCAAAAGCATCCCAGCTCCAGCTGCAGAGCTCAGCCCTGATAATTGAGAGGGCATGACCCAAATTGGGGGACAGCAAACAGGATATTGGGGCAGATAACTCACCCTGTGGTACTTGTCAGATACTTACAGAGATGGGTGCCATGCAGATGTGATACATTCTGGGAGAAACAGTGGGCTCACAGTCTGGGATTACAGCAGGAAACATGCTAGAAAGAGCAGGGGAAAATCATGTGTGGTTGTTCTTAGCCCCAAAAGGGAAAAGCAAAGGTGCTGGGGTGACAGCCACGCACACGGCACAGCAGAGATATCCGTCTGGAATAAACCTCCCAAGTGCTGCGTTGCACAACCCTCAGTAACCAGGGATGAAGTCACCCTCCTGAGATGGTTTTATGACCAAGAGGGAGAGATAACCCCCAGCAGAGGCCTCAAGCTGAGCCCCACAGGGACTGGGTAATCTCCTGCATGTACCGGGACAGCAAGGCAGAACAGTTCAGCGAGGATGGATGAAACCCTGCCTTTGCCTCTTTTACACCCATGTCCCTTCTGGCTCTGGCTTCTCAGGGAATGCAGCAGTTCTTCCTGCCTAAGGCACTGCACTCCAGCTGGGAGGCTGCTTGTAGGACGTTTTGATGCCTTTCCCATGGGAGAGGGACCCGTCCCACAGCTTGGGGTGATGGAGGAGACGGCTGCCTGGGGTCCCAGAGCTGCTCCCCCTCAGCCAAGGCCAGCCGAGCAGACGTCAGGCTTGGCTTTATTTATTCATTCCTGGCCTCTGTTACATCCCTTAATCTCTGCTTTGGCACAGCCCTCCTCCTCTCCCCAAGGTCAGGCACGACTGTGCCCAGACACCCTCACCCAACACTGGGCAGCAAATCCCTGTGCCGGAGAGCTGAACCCCCCTTAAGCCCCATAACTCACATGTGGGAACCTCCTGAAGCCCATAACTTACAGGGGAAGACACCCCCCCCAAAGCCCTTCTGCCCTCCCGAACCCCACAGCTCCAATGGGGTGGGCAGAGATGGGAGCTCCCACGAGTAAGCCTGGAAGGAAGGGTCTGATAGAGAAATTGGGATTTTCCAGGCATCATATGTCCAAGCCTGTCACCAAACTGCCACAAAAAGGCTTTATAGGACCAGCTGCCAGTGACTGGCCTTGGATAGACCAGAAAATTCCTGCTGTCCAAAAATATCCAGGCTCAGGAAATCCTCCTGGTATGACTGAGAGCACAGGGACACCAAACACCTTTTGGATATCACCAAGGCTTCAGCATCTAAATCCAGAGCATCCAGAAGCCATCAGGTGGGCAAATCCCCCAGTGCTGCCTCCACCTCTTCACTGACCATGGCTTGGGGGACACCCAGAAAATATCCCCGGAAAGATTCTAGCAAAGGTGGAGGTCACACAGGTGGGGCTTCACCTGGGGAAACCAAGGCTGGGCAAGGAGATTTCAAAGGCTGTTTCACAATGAGAAAGATAAGGGATGAGAAGGAACCCTTTGGGCTGGTCACTGCTGGGATCCCCTCCTGGTTATCCTCAGGATTAGGTACCCATCCGTGGAGGACTAAGTCAACAGAGGGACAATAGATCCTGATAGATGGGCCTTGGGATGCCTGACTTGAGCCTTGGGGACATGTTGGATAAATTGCCCTGCTGCTCCATGCCTCAGTTTCCCCTCCCATCGGGACTTCTCTTGTCCTTGGGAAGGGCACTGAACTAGGAGGGCACAAAGTCCTGGGTCTTTGTTGCAAGGTTGGGCCCTGGGGTCCCATCCCCGTGGGAAACACAGCACTGCCCTTTGGAATACACTGAGTTAACGAGTGGATCATCATGGATGGGGAAGGAATAGGCTTTACAGGACCCATGGATACACTGATTTGAAGGGAGAGAGAGAGGACATCCATGCAAGCCCAGAGATGCTCAGCCCTATTTTGCAGGTAGGAAACCTATTCAGGGTCACCGTGCCATGCAGAACCTGTCAGAGTGTCCAAGTAGATTGGGCTGTGCTGCCAACTTTCCTCACTCCCAGCCAAAATCTGCATGGATGCTGGCAGAGAACTGGGACGGGATTAAGGCTGTGTCATGAGGATGGCTCCAAACCCAGAATCATGGAGTCAGAGCAGCCAGGAAAGTCTCTGGGAGCTTCAAGGGGGTCAGGGCAGCAGGTGAACCCCATGCACTTGACTTTGAATTTTGGGGAAGGTTGAGGAAAAGCGAGGGTAACTAGCAGAGATCTCCACTGCAGGATTTACCCCAGACTTTGCCAGGGGCACTTGGAAGAAATTAAGCAATTTAAGGGGCCAAAAGGAGCCTCTTAAATCACCTCGCCCGGACACAAATCCCGGCTCTGCTGCTCTGGGGATGTTGCTCTGTGGAAAGGGGATAGAGCAGCTGGGAGGAGGTTGTCCGATCCCAGCAGGGACAGGGGGACATGTGGCACCTGCCAGCGGGGCTGGACACTTACTCATCCTGTGGCACGGCCGGCTCCATGGTTTCGTAGATGTACCAGTTGGAAAGGAGGTCGTCATCGCTGACAAGGCTGCTGTCCAGGAGAGCATCGTGCATCCCACCGGAGCCGTTGGCTGCCATGGCCGTCTCCTTCCTCCCTCTGTGGGCTGGAGAGAGATGGCGAGAGGCAGCAGAGGCAGAAGGTGACCGGGTTTGCACAAGGTGGGCCCTCCTGGGCGCTTGGAAATGCGGGATGGAGGCGCTGAGCCAGGAGGCTTTATCTTCTCGGGTCACTCCCGCAGCCGGGGGAGGACCGGGAGCTTTCAAAATCCGGCTGTGCCCCCAAGGATCCAGCTTTTATCTGGACTCGGAGGAGGGATAAGGGGCGAACACCCTCCCCCGCCGCACATCCCGAGTGCTCAGGGCACACCTAATCACCGCGGCCGCTCCCTGCCCGCCGCGGGACGCTGATAGACTTGGAGCCTTTGTTTGGGTTGTTTAACAGTTTTTACGCCGACGACTTGAAAACCAGCGCAAGGGTCAAGTTTTGGGCTCGGCTGCTGAAAGGGGGATGAGATCTGACCATGATCTGTGTCCCCGGTGTCCCTCTGTGCCACCAGATGCTCCTTGTGACATTCAGCCTCCCCCAGTCCCTCTCCCTTTGCAGCAATAAAAAGGAAGGAGGATTTGCTGTGGTGCCAGACCCAACAGGCTCTCGTTTCTCCTTCTCCCAATTATTTTTTGATGATTTTGGCCCGGACAGCCCCACACCCTCCGCTGCTGTCCCAGAGCTACACCGCACAAGCTGTAACATGCCTCATCTACCACTGCTGTCAGAAAGGCAGTGCCCAAAGACATCTCCAAATGCCAGGCAGCAATGCTTGGTGCAGCCTCCAAGCCCTGGGAACAGCCCAGGACCTTGGGAAACCCCATCCCACAGCTCGGGGATGTCACTGAACTCCCGCAGGGCTCCTCAGTGGGATGGGTGGGAGATGGATGACTGAGCCAGCAGCTTTGCTCTGGGCTGTTGTTTGTACAGCTGGTGTTCACCAGGGACCGTGGTGGGTCCAGCACAGCTTCAAAGAGATTCCCCAGATCCAGACTGTAGCCCTGCAGGCAGCCCTGGCTCTGACAGACAAGTGGCACTTGTCACCTTGTCACCGTGGCCACACTGCCTGATGGACATCACATCCCCCAGTCAGGTTTTCCAGGGACTCTCTCTATGTCAGGGTGTAAGGCCTGGGATCTTCACCTCCCTTCCCAGAGCACCACAACTCAGCTAGAAAGAAGATCCTCCCACTCCACCTTTTGGTCCCAATCCAGATGCCACCACCATCCCATGGAAGGATGAACCCCCCCAACCCCAGGAGAGCATCCAACTGGGATGGATCCCAGCCCCCCATCCCTGACCCCTGAGTGTCCCAGCCTCAAGGAATCGACTCTCCAGCCATCCCTTGGTTTTGACTGTGCAGGGAAGCAGCTCTGACCTCACCTCCCAGGAATGTAGCACTCCGTAAAAAGGTAGAAGGAGCCTGTAAAGTTCATGGCAGTGCCCACACAGGTCTGGAAGCCCCATTCCCCTCCTGTGGGGTCACCAAAGGCTGGCAGGCTTTGAAAGCAGGGGATGGGATTTAGACAGGTAAAGCAAGCCATGCCAGCCTTGGAATGGGGGAGCATCCTGAGAACGCAGCATCAGGATAAAGAATCAGCTCCAAAAGCCACACTGGGATTGTCCGTGCCCCCCTCTCCTCCCCCTGGCATCACCCAAAGAAGGACCATGAGCAGAAACAAGATGCACCTTCCCACCAGCCCAGCCAGGCAGCATTATCACTGTGATCCACCACTGATGCCACCTTGCCAATGCCTGGATTTGCAGCCACTCAGGGACATGGAGGCCAGAGAAAAGCAGGAAGGGATGGAGAGAAAGGCTCTATGAGATGTCTGGTGCACACAACTCTCAGCAGGCAGGCAGCAATGTCTCAAGATTGAACTGACAGTTTCTTTGGGTGGTGTGTCATATCCCCTTCCAAAACATCTTGCTTGGAGTATCACACACACCTGGATCTCAGAGCTCCGCTGCCCATTCCTGTCTGGGTTTGGAACCAAGATGAGTCAACAGTTTCAGCACCAGGTGATCTTCAAGTCCTCCAGTTCCACCCACTCATCCTCATGAGGTGGGTGCTGTCCTGTTCCAGGAGATGGTCTCCTCTTGTGGTCTACCAAGCAATGTGGCAACGTCTTGGTCACCATTTGTGAAAGGTCTGGAGAAAGGTCAGGAGGTGCTTCAGAGCCTCCAACCTGTCTGCTGGACACCATCAGCCAAGCCACGATGGTGTGACACAGGGACATCCCAGCCTGGACACCAATGCATCTCTTATTGCCAGCTCCTGGAGGACAGACCTAACTGGGGGCGGGCATTTTGGCTGGGGAGAAGCATTCCATGAGGGTTTCCAGCCTCACATGGAACAGGGAAGGGTTAACTCCCTATTTACTGTGAGGGTGGTGAGGGCCTGGCACGGGTTGCCCAGAGAAGCTGTGGCTGCCCCATCCCTGGAAGTGTCCAAGGTCAGGTTGGACGGGGCTTGGAGCAACCTGGGATAGTGGAAGGGGGTTGGACTAGATGATCCTTAAGGTCCCTTCCAACCCAAACCATCCTATGATTCCTGCTCAGGCTGCAAATCCCGGTGTCCCAGGAGAGGAGGGGCAGGTGTGCCAAAAGCTCAGCGGGATCAGCATCCCCAGCCAGGGCAGGGCCCCAGCTCTCCACCCAGCTCGACGGGTGCTGGCTCCTCCAGCCCAGGCTGAGCCAGGAGCTTTCTGGCTTTGCAGCCCCCCCATGCCCCGGGTTTCCCCGAAACCCGATCTCTTTGCTCCTCTGTGTAACCTCTGCCGAAACAGGCTGGGCCTTTGATCGCAGCAGCCTCGCCCGAGATTGATGGGCTCAATAAAGCTCCTTCATATTCCTCATTTCCCACTATCCATCACTCTCCGGGGAGCTTTTGCATCCCACCATTATGAATTAAACTGGGAGGGGAGGAAGGGAGCCATAAGGGAATTACCCCTCTTCCCTCCTCCCATCCAGCCTAATGGTGATGCCTTGTGTACAGCTTTTAATAAAAATGATAAAGATCTCATTTCACAATTGTTCAGGGAGCCCTTGGGCCGGGGGAAGAAGGGGGGCTGTTTAAGCAAGACCTCCTCTAATTCAATTGCTTGTTCAGGAGCCGCGCCGGGACCTGCAAAGCCAGGTGGCACAGGGGTGGCTTTGGAGGGCGTCAAAAAGAGGATGGGCTTCCCAAAGGTGGATTTAGCAGCTTCAGATGATGCCTGGAGAGGCAAAACCTGATTTGTCATTGGCACAAGCCAAGGCAGCCAACTGCAGCCCCAAACTCCACTAAACTCAGTGATCCAGCCCCAAAAATGATACGAGAAAGGTTGGTTTGCAGCCACTTGTGCTCAGCTGGGAGGGACAAGGGGACAATTGGTCCCATCTGTTCCCTCCACCGGTAACTCTGGAGTCCTTCAAGCCCCAAAGATGCCCCAGCCAGCCCTTGCTTTTTGAAGACTTTCTGGAAAAGCAGAGCTGTCTCCAAGTTCTCCAAACACAAGTGACAAGGAGCCCACACACACCCTGGACCCTCCAGCTGGATGCTGGGGCCTCCGGGAAGTCGCTCTCCACCCTTCTCCCCGGGGACAGCCTCAGTCCCAGGGTGCTGAGAACGCTGAACTCATTCCACTGATGAGTGGATGTGGGGAAGCCTGATGAGTGGATATGTGGTGAACTCTCCTTATCCCATCAGGAAAGCCCCGGGGGCAGGGAAGGGTCCGGAGGAAGTGTTTCATCCCATTGTGACAACATTTTCCTCCCTCCTCCCAGCTCTGGCTGGTTCTCAGCTGATCCAAGTCCCGTCCCCACCCCACCCCCTCAGCTCCTCCGCCCCCCATCCCCTCTAAATCCCTCCAGCACCTCGACTTCCACCACCCGGAGAGAGCCGTGGAGCTGCTCCAATGCTTCACAAACCCTCTCCCTTCGCAGAGCTGGAGCTTGCAGATAATAAATCCACAGCGGAGATCATAAACAAACTCACCAGAAAGGCAAAAAAAGCCCCTTTTTGCATTTTAAAAGCAAAGGCAGCTTAAACGTTTAAGCCAAGGAGGCTGTTTAAGCTTATTTTTAGGCTCCTGACCCCCATCCTTGGTTCTTCGTTTCAAAGCAAAGGCAGCAGCACCTGCTGCTCACAACCCCCAGAAGCCAGGAAAGGGGAAAGTTTGGAGGATTACAGCAAAACCTGCTGGCACAGTCATCCATCGGTGTGGGAAGCAGTGTTGGGGGAATCCAAGGCAGAGCACCCTATAACCTCTGCTCCTCTGGTGCTGGGGGAAGGAGCATCCCCCAGGAAAAGCAAATCTGGAGGTAAAACCCCTGCTGAAGGGCAGAGCTGGGATTTGGCAGGGGGTCTGCACCCCCCAGAGCAGGATTTGACTCTCTGTAAGTAAACAGGAGCCGCATTTACAACCTGGAGCAATCAGCTCCGCGGTGTAAACCCGGCTCCCCCCCGGCCACGCCAAGTCTGAAGAAGAAACAACAGAAAAGGGGTGGGAAAAGAGGAAAAGAGACCAAAATAAAGTTACCTTCTTCCAGTCGCCCACCTCCTTGGAAGGCACCTAGAGGCTCAGCTGGGCAGGGGTCTCTGGAGCAGTGTGGCCTTGCTAAGCGGGGCCTAAAGCACTGGCTGGCGGGGGTCGGGCGTGGATGCAGCCATGCAAACCCAAACGCAAAGTTCAGAGCACTGGCGAGTGAACGGAGGCTCGCGGTGGCTCAGGGAACTTTATCCCCTCCATCGCCAGGAGGCCTTGGCTGGGGGCCACCCTGGGGTTTAGAAAATTAAAAGCAACCAACCCCGTGCTCGGCTCTCCCTTTGATTCGGCAGAGCTTTTCGGGAGAGGAGGCAGCTTGAGCCAGCCCCCTTCTTCCACAGCGCTCCGCCGGCTCAGCTGGGGTTTAACTGCTCCCTCCACGCTGAAATTTAGGGGGAAACCCAGGGATAGAGATGCTGCTGCACGCCCGCCTCGGGATGAAAACGTCTCTCCTTCCTCCCAGGATAAAACAAAGGACCAGCTCCTGACGGGTGTAAATCAGCCGAGCCCAACCCTTCGCCCAAATCTTGCAGCTTCATTTGTTTTTTCCCCTCACCCAGTGCAGCTGGGAACTGGGAAGGAAAGTTTTGGTGGGTGAAGAGCTTGTGGACAAACATCCCTGGGGACAAGCATCCCTGGTTTGGGGACACCACCACCTTGGACATGGCTGGGTCCTGCCCAGGGCTCACACAGAAAGTGCTGAAGGTGCAGAGTGACGGTCCCACAGCAGTGGGAAAGGGATGCAAAACATTTTAGGATAAGAACTGGGGGATGCTTTAGTCTAGGGGTGGGTGGGAGCAGCTGGGAGCAACAGGAAGCTTTACCACTGCTCTCATCCACCTGCCCCTTGGCCAACGCACCCTTCCCACACAGTCCAGGAGACACCAGCTTAGGAAAAAATATATAATCTGGACAAATACACACACAGCCCACATGTGACAGCAAGCCAAGCAAAGGAAAACTAATTAGGGTCGAAGATTTAGCTTAATTTTTAGCCAAAACCTTGTGGCAACACTAAACAAAATGACCTGAGGGTTTGTTGTTTTCTTTTTCCTTTCCCTGGGATTGTTTTTAAATAAGAAACACTGCTGTTGGATCCCAAAGCTGCTTCCTGGGAAAGCTGAGAGACTGGGAAAACAGCTGGTAGGGAGGGAAGGGGCTGAAATTCAGAGCCACAGGGGTTTTTCCTCCCTCCTATACAAAAATATGCCAGCAATATCCATCCTGATCTTCATAAAGTGACCATTACATAGACACACACCAGCCCTGGAAGGGCTTTGTAGCTACCAAAACACCTCGAGGCACTCTAATACCCTACAAAGAGTTGGTATTCCAGGAGTTTTGCATTGTCAACTCAAAAATGGCTGTTGGAAAACCAGCCACAAGCCTGGGATGTGTGGTTGTCAGGAGATCAATGGCATCCCAAGGTGCTGCAGCTTGTGCTGGATAAGCATGGAGATGGGATGGTTTTCCTGCTTCTCACACCTCTCCCAGTCCTGTGTAGCAGTTGGAGGATGCAGAGCCCCTACAACACTAGCCCCTCACTGCAGGCATCCTTAACTTCTGCCCCACATGATAAGGTCTCCCCCAGATCATGGAATCACAGAATGGTTTGAGTTGGAAGGGACCTCAAAGCCCATCTTGTTCCACTCCCTGCCCTTCCTCTAGACCAGGTTGCTCCAAGCCCCATCCAATCTCGCCTTGAACACTTCCAGGGATGAGGAAATCCCTTTTTCTTAGTCTCTGGAGAAATGTCCTCTCTTTGTGTGCATTGGTGTCCTGAGCCTGTTTTATCTTGGAACACTGGGTGAGGAGCTGCAGCATTGAGATCCAGGTCGAACCCGACTGTGCTGGTGGGGATCTCTCCCTCAGGAAAAGGAATTTCACATGGAGAAACAGAGCTAAGGACAGCCCAAACACACCTGTGGCCAGAACACTCAGCTTTCCAGACCCAAACCTTGAGCTCATTACGCAGGCAGAGCTGCAGCCATCAGGGACCTTTTCATCCCACAGAACAAAAATCCACAGGCTGCCAAGACAGACAGACCTCACACAATCCTGTGAATCAGCCTCACACCCAACAAAGCTGTGGAAACTGGTATTCACCTTTCTGGGGGGCAAAGGAGGGTCTCAGCCCTGGATATGCCCCATTAACACAACGGGGGTGGCACCTCCTGACGTGCTGCACGTGTGTCTCTGGTACAGCCAGGAAAGCTCTGCAGGAATGAGCCGTGCCTTAGATTAGATTATGGGAAAATTAGTCTTTGATGATGTTGTCATTAGTGATGGCTCTGTAATGTGTTTGCACAAGGGCAGGGAGGAAATTAAGCAGGCTAGTTAAGGATGAAATAGCTCCTGCTTCCCCACATTAGAACCTGGAAGGGTTTTAATTGAGGCAAAGGAAACTTTCAGGAGCATTTGGGAGCTGAGGACCAGGGTATGATCCTTCCCACAGGCACCAGTTTTATCCTCTGGATTCCTCCTGCTGCTGAGCCCCAGGGAAGCAGAGCCCAGCTCAGTGGCATGGGGTACAAGGGGGGCTGAGGCAAGTCCCAGCTGCACATGGTGACACCTCCAGATGAGACCAGCAGCCCAAATTACTAGGAATTTGTAGCTGGAACAGCTCAGAGTAGCATCACACACTCAATTCAAGCCACCTCTGGGATCCTGGGAAAAACCACCTTCTCCAGCACAGCTCTGCTTTGGGAGCACATGAGGGGAAAGAGCCACCAATTCCTCCAGCACCACTGAAAGCATTTATGCACTCAGCCCTCCCAAGGAAGCAATCCACCCATCAGCATTTCCCTGGAGACATTGGCTTGACTGGCAGTGGAATGACTCCCCCTCCTCATTTCACCAGCTCAGGCTTTGCACCACTCAGAGCACCCTTTTCTTCTACTCCAACTCAGTGCCCCAAACCCCTGAATTATGGCCTTCTGTCTTCATCCTGATCTCCACAGCATCCTCATCCTGACATCCTCACCACAGTGGGAGGTTAAATCCATGAGCCAAGGTCATGTCCAGGACAATTCCTCCAGGTGGGACATCAACCCACGTCTTTGTTCCCCAAAGAGAAACTGAGGAAGGTCCAGGACACACAACTGGTGCTTCCAGGGAGGTGTGGGAGAATAGGATTTATTTTTGAACTCCATCCATGGCCCATGCACATGGCCAAAGGGATTCTTGGAGGCAGGCATTTTGGAGCAGATTTTGGCTGGATGCCTTGCAGGTGCCTGGGCTGCTCCCATACTAGGGGGGAAAAGAAAACCCACCAAAATCTTACGCCGCAGGGTCCCAGATGGTGTTTTATCCCCCAACCCGCTCCCCTCAAGGATAATCTTGTTGTTTCAAGCCTGCACCAGCGTGAAAAGCTTGGAATGTGGTTTTTTATATGGAGTATGGGGCTGTCTTAGAGAAGGGCCACCTGCTAGCCCAGCTCCAGCTCACATTTCACTGGAGACATCCCGAAAACTGTGGGAACGTGCTATTCTCAGTGGTAATGGGGGAAGGAGATATGACAGGGTGCTCTGATGAGGATCAGACTGAGCTTCCAGCTCCTGCCCAACCCAGACCACCAATCCCCTTGATGTCAGCCCTGAAATATCCATGGTGGGACTAACCTTGGGATGCTCAGCTGGCTCAGCAGCAGGCTTACTAGGAAGGGAGCTCAGCTCTAGTTGCACCAGCCAGAAACACACACTCCAGTGTGGGAAAGAGCAGCCTGTGTGATGCTGGGAAAAGCAGCCTTGGACCAAAACCCCTTTGTAGGCAGGTCTGACCCAGGTCACCCCAGAATGCTCCTGACTCTCCTTCAGGCACCCCAGCAGCCCCACTTCCCCTTCTGCAGCCCAATCCTGACTCCTGGGACAGGCCCAGCCCTCCCTGCACCACTGAGATCCCAACTTGGCTGCCTGATCCCAGCAGAGATCCAAAAACAACCCACGGGTGCAGGAGGAGCAGAATTAGGGCCATCAAAACATGGGAGCAACAGTCAGAGCTTGTACCATCCTCAACACCCGCACCTCCTAGAGCCTCCAGCACACTCCTTTGAGGTGGATCTCCCAAGGAAAAGGGCTCAAGGAGCCATCAATGCACACCCTGCCTGCACACGTGTGTGTCACAGCGCTCAGCGTCACCCTGGATATTCTGGGTTGTTGCTGGAAGGCAGCCACCACTTTGCATCTAGTTACCTGGTTCCCCAGCAAACAAACTGGAGTTCAAAGTGTCTGTCTTGCCGTTGCACAGGGGCAGGAAAGCTCTCAGCAGCTCCCCACGGCACTGAAGGATGATTTTTCAGAGACGGGGATTTATTTTCCTTGTTTGCTGCCTTTGAAAGCTGCCTGCGGAGATGTGAGGCCAACACACACCCAAGGGCACCTCCAGGCATTTTCCCTGCCGGAGAGGAGAGCGGAATCAGAGCTGGCTTGGCTCAGAAACCTGCCCCAGGCTGCCAGGAGGGCTTCCTCCAGGGAAGAGACCTTCAGACTCCCTGCTCCAAGGAGGCTTTATCCCCAAATCCTACTCTGTCCCCATGGCGGGCAAAGCAGGGGAGCCTCACATCCCCCTGACCCTGCAGCGCTCCCGGCTGAAGGCTGAGGAGAAAACCCTGGATTTTGAGTTCGAGGTGGTGAGTGCCCAGTTTAACCGTCGGGGCTGCTACGCCCTGAGGCTCACGGTGGAGAACCCGCTGCTGCAGGGCTCCGGCGCCGGCATCCGGCTCCGTGTCAACAGCGGGAACGCCGCCCGGAGCAGCACCAGCACCACCGACACCATCGAGCAGAGACACCTCAACCAGATCTACTCCTTCCAGAGGAGGAAGTTCACCTTCACCCTGCCCAGAGGTAAGGGGGCTGGGCACCACGGGGATTGTCTGACAGGGGAGGTGACCCAGGAGCTCGGACCTGGAGCAAGCACAGCTCATCTCAGGCTTGTAGACCCCCGTACCACACTCACACCTCCACCAAACCAGTGAGCTGGGGTCAAAGCTGTCTGAGTTTCATGGGATGGATGGGGCAGGTCCAGCTTGGGGCCAACACCCCCACCCAAGATCTAGATATATGCAGGCTGGATAACCTGTTTTCTAGTGCTCACAGAGCAGAGCTAAGCAGGGCTGCTGAGGGATGAGCCCAGGAGATGCTCCTGGGACCACCAGCATTCCTAAGGAAGACTTCACCCCCCACCCTGCAGGTTTCTGCAAGAACGACAAGAACCACGACGTGCGGCTCCACATCGAGGCCCTGCGCTACCCCGGGCGGGCAGAGAGCCTGAGGAGGGGCAGGCGGGTGGGAGAAGCCTTCTTTGCCATCTACCCCCGCCCTGACCAGCCCCGGCTGAAGCTCTCTGCCAGGAGGAACGAGGACTGGTACCGCTACAGCGCCGTGGTGGCCTTGCTGCGGGTGGGCAGCGAGCAGCCGGCGATGCACTGCGGCCGCCTGGCCTTCACCGCGTCCCTGCACGAGCACCGGCCACCCCCCACGCCGGCTGCACCCCCACCGCGCTCCCCCAGCTCCCAGGAGGACCAGCAGGCAGCAGGAGCAGCCCCAGCGTCCCCAGATCTGGGAATTTCCTGCCACTCACTCAGCACACCAGAGTCCGCTTATCACTCACTGCCCACGGAGGGCCATGCCCACTTCCCCGAGGTAGGAGAGCCCAGATTTGGGGGCTAGAGAGCAAACCGGTCTGTTTAGGACAGGATGTGGCCCTAGAGTAGCTGGATGGTCCCACATTGGCTTCAGCTGGAGAAAAAGGAGAAAGGCAGTGGTTTCCATGGCTTTGAAGAGTGGCTTTGGGACACAGCACAGCCCTGCCTCAGTTTCCCCCTGAATTTCTCCACTGGCACAGGCTGCCCAGGGCAGTGGTGGAGTCACCATCCCCAGAAGCGTTCAAAAAACATGTAGATGTGGCACTTGGGGACATGGTTTGGTGGTGAACACCACAGAGCTGGGTTACTGTCTGGTTGGACTTCACCTTAAGGGTCTTCTCCAACCTAAATGGCCCTATGATCCTCTTTGTCCAGAAGAGGAGCAAGCTGGGACAAGCTCAAAGTGCTGCCAGGGTCTTGGTGAGATCACAGCCACCTGAGCAAAGCCAGGAAAGAGGATTCTGTGCCTAACCCATGCTCAGAGCTGTAGGAAGAGATCCCTTATAGGGTATTCACCTGGTTCTTTCCACCACAGCATGGTCCAGCCATGCCCTACCATCTACAAGACCTACATTTTGCCCCTACAGTACTTGTAAGACCAGAATTTCCAGCCCACCTGCATCCCCCTTACCTTCTGGGTGGTCCAGGAAGACCCCCAGGAAGGATGAAGCACCTCAGCATCTCCCTGCCCTCCTCTACCTCACTCTTCTAAGCACTGGGAACAGCCAGCCCCCTTCAGAGGCAGCAGGGAGCTGGGCAGTGCTCCCTATAAAGGATGGAGGGAGGGCTGGGCTGTTACAAAATTCATTAATAATTTAATTAATTAATTACGTATAGGTGTGTTCTTTTCTTTATTTTCCTGAGGCAACTGGGGCTGTGGAGGAACAATCCCTAGGGGTGCTTAGGGGGTGTCTCTAAGTCTAAAATAAGTGTTGTTGGGGTGGCTGTGGCTGTTTTAGTTGGGTGGTTTTTTCTTTGCTTCTTTGGGGTTTTTTTTTTTGATTTCTATCAAAGGTTCTGCCCCTGAAGGATGGGGTTCTGAGCTTGACTGTTGGAGGAAGGAGCTGGGATACAGAGGGGTCAGCCTGGGACACTGACAGGAATGAGAAAGGGGTTTTGGATCTCAAAGCTGAGTCTTCAAAACCTTTTTCTTTCCCCCAGAGGCTGCAGGCTGACCCTGAGCTCAGCTCCTCCCCGGAGCTCCTGGGTGGCTCAGGTGAGCATCCTTCCTCCTCCTCCTCTTCCTCAGTGTCTGCTGTGCTGAGTTGCAGCAGCTTCCACCTCTCCTCACCAGGGCACAGCCCAGACCCACCCTCCTCGCCAGCGCAGGTGAGTGCAGCCCATGGAGAAAACACCATCCTAAATTAATATAAAATGCTATTATTTATTGTAGCTTCCAGTGCTGGGGAGGAGATGGAGGGGTGGAAGGGGACATTGGAACCTCCATCCCATCCCTGGGTACCAGCGCTGCTCCCACAACTCCATGAATGGGGGAATGAGACACCAAACTATGCATTTTTACTACCAAAACACATCCCTGCATGCTGGCTGGGCCCAGGCAGTGGATGGCATCACCTGAAAGGCCTTAAAATGCTGAGTGTGGGCATCTGGGGCTGCCATGTCTTAAATATTTCACCCTGCAGCTCAAATCTAGACTTAAGCAGCAGAAATCATTGGGCAGGGCTACAACAGTCCAAGAGGCTGTGTTTTTCTTCCCTTAGTTGTGTTAAAAGCTGTCTAAATAAAGGGAAAAAAAAAAAGACAACAAAGACAACCCTTGCCCCAGGGGCTCCATTTCCTGCATCTCGCTGGAAGAATAACACACCCGTTGACGTGTTGTCTGTGCTGCTCTCAGAGGTGTCTCACACACCTGCGAAAACATCGCTTGCAAAGCTGGATTGCAGCGCTGGAGAGGGAATTGAGCTCATGGACCTTCCCCAGGCATGCTCTGGGCTCTCTTCCCCCTCCAGGGAGTCCTGGTGGGAGAGTTTGGGATGGTAGGATGGGTGGCAAGGCCGTCTGCAGCCTCCTGGCCGTGGGCAAACGCTGCTGGCTCAGGGATGGGCCGGCAGCCCTCCCTCAGCCCCCCAGCTCTGGGCTGCAGTGCTGAAGAGATGACAGAGGATACTGCACGGGGTGGCTCGTGGCCAGGGTGCAGTCATGAGGATGTTCTTAATGCTGGACACGTTCTTTGGTCCTGGTGACTCCACTGGTGAGGTTGTAGGGTCAAATTTGGGTTGTCATCCCTCTCTCCTGCAGGGATGCCCTGCACAGGGGCTGCCTGCTGCAGGCCACCTTCATGCCATGGCTCTTTCCCTTGTGCTGGAACGTGGAGCTGGTGGCTCTGGGACACTTGGAATGTGTATTTCAAGGGAGTTACAGGGTACTGGAGCTGAGCTGCTCTCCTTGCTCCACGTGCTGCAGGCAGGATGCTGAGCACCACAAACCCCTGGCACCCCAGAGCGACTCCGGGCCCTTCGCGGCACTTCATTTCCAAGCGCATCTGCTATTCCCGGCCTGATCCGCCAAAAAATTACTGGCCAGAGATGCTTATTAGCGAGGTCTGATTGAGTTTGCTCAGCAAAGGTCTAGACGGAAACTCTTTGGAGCTGCGGGAATCGATAGCAATCAGCTGGGATGTGGAGCGGGATGCGGAGCTGGGCCAGGGGCGTAAGGAGAGGCATTAGCAAATGCAATCTCGCTCCTGGGCCCCTGGAGGGAATGCAATAAATCACCTGCTGCTGATGTCACCCAGCAAGTATTTGCCAGGATGGATTTTATTTAAGAAGTAAAAGCTGAGAGGTGGGGGGAATGCTGGCTCCTGCCCTCCTGGGAGGCCTGGAGTGATGGACAATGTGTTGAAGGGTGGCTGAGCTGTCCTGGGTTATGGGGAAGCACCAGGTAGAGCTGGTTTTTAACCTCCAAAAATGCTCCTGGGACGCTGTAGCTCAGAGCAAGCTGGGAGGTACTTGTGGGTCTGGAGCTGTTTTGGCTCTTGGTGGTCCCATCCTGAGTGTCTCAAGGCATCATATGTTGACCCTGCAGTGCACAGTGAAAGCAAACCCTAAACTGAGGTATGAGAGACCAAGTATCTGCCTAAATTCAGGCAGGATTTGGGTGATCTGATTGATTACTGACTTTGGGGAGTCAGTGATGCTGGGGCTGGAGAGGGGTAACGTCACAGGGGTGAGGGGTTTCATCTCAGGGCTGCAGCTCGGACTAGTGTCCTGAGAAATCAGGATGCTGGCTACCACATCCATCTGTTTTGTTTTCCTAAGGAGGGGGGCCAGCTCCTTGACACACTGCCTCTGTGCCGAGCATCTCCTCTGCAGGATGCTGGGGCTGATGGATGTGTGCTGAGCTCCCCGCAAAAGGCCAAGGCACGGGGATAATGATATTTTCCTCATCTCCCTGCAACCTGTGGATAATGTATTCCCAGGCACGAAGTGGGAGGCTCTGCTGGCTGTTCAAATGACTGGTGTGTGTTGCAGAGCCAGACGGCTCCCTAATTTTGTCAGGACTTGGGCACAGCACCGAGCAGATCGATAACATGCCATGGATCATCTCTCAGTTGCCTTCCTCACAGGGAAGGAGGAGAGGGAAATGGGCTCGCCAGGATCCTTGCAGATCTCGCAGCAGGGCTCAGTTAAGGGGAATCAGCCCCCAAGTCAGCAGAAGTCATAGGAGAGTTTGGGTTGGAAGGGACCTTTAAAGGTCACCTAGTCTTTTAAAGGTCTTTAAAACCCTTAAAAGTCAGTCCCTCCCTCCAGGAACCATTCCCATTTCACTTCCCCAGTGGTGCTGGGAGGAAGGAGCCAGCTTTTGGAGATCTCCTTGGCAGCTGAACTTGGTTGCAAGCCCACAGAGTGGTTTGTTTCCAGTCTCCAGTGTCAGCTGGCAGCGAGCATCCAGCCCAGACCCACGGTCTGGTGCTGTCAGGGAACAAGGAATCGCAGCCTCCCCGCAACAAACACACGGGTTTGCACACAGCTTGTGCTCCTCCTCTGGATCCTGGTTTACCAGGGTGCAGAGGGATCAGGGAGTGGGGTGAGACCCAGCTGGGGCTCCTAGTGGGGAGCACAGCCCATCCATGCCGTGCAAAGTCCACTCAAACTTGGGAAGCTTCGACAGGTCTGAAGAATGGGACCAAACCTGCTCCTGACTCTGTGTACAGTGTTTTATCCCTTTGGATTCTCCATGAAACTACTCTGACTTGGTCAGTTTCAACAGGTCTGAAAAATGGAACCAAACCAGCTCCTGGCTCCACTAATGTTGTGTTTTATCCTCCATGGAGCTACCCTGACATTTGAAGCTTCAATGGGTCTGAAAAATGGGGCCAAGCCTGCTCCTGGCTCTGCTCAGCCTGTGCTTTATCCTTTTGGATTCCCCATGGAGCTAAGCAGCTTCCCTGGCAAAGCCTGTGTGGCTGTAAAGTGACTTCATGCAAGTCATAGGGAGGAGGAAAAAAGGCTCCTCAGGAGTAAAAATCACCTTTACTTTTTAAGCAGGATATAGAAAGTAAAGAAGGGGCTCCTCAAACACCGAAGGAATTTGAGGCACAGGGTCCTGAGGGGTTCTGAGCCACAGCTGGAATAATTTCAGCCTCTTTTGTGTGGGATTCAGGATGGGGCTTCCTTTGTAGCTGTGCCAAGGGGTTGGGTTTGGGCTGAGATCTTGCATTTCTGTCCCTCTGCAGTGGTAGGGGATGCAGGATGAGGATCTCGCTGTGGAATGATGATGCCCTTGCAACGTGCCCCGTCTTTCCGAGCAGTGGCAGTGGGTAAAAGCTTCTGTCTCCCGTCAGCAGAGCAGTGGGGTTGGGGCAGAGGTCCCTGTTCCTGGGTGATGGATGGCTCGGCTGATCCATCCCTCACCCCGCCGACAGTGACAGGGAGGGTGGAACAGCTCTAGCCCTTCTCCCCCGCCTGCTGCCCTGACGACAGGGTGAGGGGCCGGAGCCGCCTCCACTCACTAAAAGCCCAATGAGGCTGAAAAACAAACTTTGCTGACAGAGCTCACCCCGGGACGCGGCTGAGATGAATAATGCCGCTCCGGCGAGCAATTTGTAGGGCTTTGAAGAGCTGTCAGCCCAGGGAGGAGTGTGCCTTGATGGGTTCATTGGGGGCTTCGCCTCTCAGCATTCCTTGATCATCTAGCTCCGTGCTGGAGGGAGCCAGGAGCCAAAGGGGACCTGAGGCAAACAGCTTTGGGGGGCTGCTTGCATGGCTCTGATTTAAAGATGATGATTTAGAGTGAAAACACGTGTTGCTGGTGATGTATTGCAAGGAAATTATATTCCTGATCACAACATGGGGGACCTGCAGGCTGCCCAGCTTGATCCAAAATTCCCTGCACGCTTCTCCCCGCCCAGGTGGAGATCTGCTGTGGAAATGGGCCAGCAACGAGTGGCAATTCACCTTTTCATAGCTAAAATGGAGAAAAGAAAAATCTTCTCAGTTGGCGAAGATGGATCCTCAGGAGGTTTTCCAAGCTGCTTTGTGATTTGCTCCTCTGTAAAACACAAACTCTGGCTGCTCCGAGGAGACGAAAGCTGTTGGCTCTAATTCCTGCAATTTCAGTCATCATGTCCCTTTAAGTGTCAGATAACTGCCTTGATGAGGAAAGCAAATGGGGTTAAAAAGAGAAAATTGCTCCTTTTTAAAAGGTGTGGGGGGAGGGAATTGTGCTGGTGCCACCGATAAATATAGAAAGTGTAAAACTGTCCTAATGGAGCAGCCGAGGCGGTGCTGGGCTGCCGGCCCATTTCATTATTTGACAGGTGAATTGGGAGTTTTCCACGTAAATGGAAGGAAAATGAATTTGGCAATTTTTAGCCCAAAGGGATTCCCAGCCAGCAGCTACGGAGCTCCCCAGGGAAATTGTCTTGGAGCTGACATCCGAGGGGGAAGAGCATTCTTCCTCCCAGCGCCCCGAAACAGCCCTGTGATCTCTAACGAGCTCCCGCAGGGTCCCCTCAAGGAAACAAGTTGCTTAAAAATTATAATAATAAGCAGAATATATCAAGCTCAGCCTGAATCCAAGGGAAAAAATCTCCCTGTGGCTGACTGAGAAATGGGAGCAGAGCAGGAATGGGGGTTACTGGAGCAGCGGGAAAGGAGGAGGCTGCCAGGACGAAATGATGAATAAAACAGCATTTGCTTGTCTTCCTCTCACTTTTGTTTTGCTGGGGATCTACTAGGGGGTTTAAAGTGTGGTTTTCCTTGGAAAGTGGTTTGAACCTGCTGCGAAGGTGTTGGGAAATACCCCTTTGGAATACAATTGGGTTTGTTTCAAACCCGAGCTGGCGCTGCCAGAGGAGATGGAGTTTTCCAGCCATATGGATATTTGTCTTGTTTGGAGCTGTGCTTGTCAGTCTGGAGCCTTTGCAGGGGGGAGGATCTGCTTGTGGGCTCCTAGAAATGGAAACCATGTGTGCACTGACTCCTTTATTTGGGAAGCTGATGGCTGTCCCTTGCCTTGCACATCCACGTCCGTGGCATTCTAGAGGTTATTTTTCAAGGATAAGGGCTCCTCTGGCAGGTGCTAATTATAGGTGTCATTACAGGGGGCCGTGTTCTCCTCCCATCCCATGCCAAGCAGCTCTAAGGCACCCAGGAGCAAAACCTCAGCAATGTCTGAGCAAACAGGGAGAAAGCATCCATGCCTGGGCCCAGAGGGATACCCCCTTCCTATGCTGTGTCAGCAAACCACAGAAATTCTTCCCTGAGGAAGAGGCAGGCCCTGGCACAGGTTGCCCAGAGAAGCTGTGGCTGCCCCTGGATCCCTGGAAGTGTCCAAGGCCAGGTTGGATGGGGCTTAGAGGAACCTGGTCTGGTGGAAGGTGTCCCTGCCCATGGCAGGGGAGGTGGAACAAGATGGGCTTTAAGGTCCCTTCCAAGTCACCATTCCATGATGGTGATCCCACAGGCCTTCCACTGACACAGGGAGACCACGGCATTCATCCTGCAAAAGTCCTTTGCTTTGAAGGGGCAGCATCCTGCTTCAATCACATCCGTGCTGGCAGGACCACGGTGCTGGGGATGCCTGTCGGTGCAGCTCGATGCTCCCCTCCCAGGGGCGAGAGCAGGGGTCGCAGGAAGAGGAGTGCTGATACTGTTTTAATCTTCCTTTTAACTGTAATTGTGTTTGCCTGGCTCCCCCGAGCTCGTTCCAGGAGATGCATTTTTCCCAGCTAGATTGCTTTCCTTGTTTTGCTCATTGGAGACAGGCCGGGGCCTGTGTCGTGCCAGCTCTGCATTAATAGAGCCTCAAATGAGATTTCACAGCCTCAAATCTGATTAGCGCCGAGGCTCCGGTTGCTTCCAAGAGTGAGGTAGACAGATGAGGAGCCATGATGCTTGGGAGGGGGTGCAAATCCATACAGATACGGGGTGCCACGCTCTACTCTAACACCCTAGGGACTGACATGGAGCCTGGGGGCATGGGGCAGCTGAGATGCAACACATCTCCCACCCTCAGAAATCTGTGAATTCAGGATGCTGGGAGAAGGCTGGTCTAGGTGAAGCATCCACTCACCCATCAGCCACCAAGGCCCTGCTGTAAACCCATACTTCACCCCCATTTTGGTGCCTGATGAAGTCTAACACCCCTCTCCCCATCCTGGTTTCCCTGTGCCTGGAGGTGCATGCCATGATGGAGCTGACTGGCTGTTAGTTTGGCTGCTTGCCCCATTATTGAGAGATTCTCTGTGGTGTCCCATGGGCTTTTGGTGTGCTCTGACATCCCAGAGCACT
The DNA here is from genome assembly GCF_036250125.1 of Pseudopipra pipra. Lineage (NCBI taxonomy): Eukaryota > Metazoa > Chordata > Aves > Passeriformes > Pipridae > Pseudopipra > Pseudopipra pipra. The sequence goes on along the minus strand of NC_087560.1, from coordinate 4,481,041 downwards.
GAGCTCCAGCTGAGAGGTGGCTAGATCTGCTGGGATTTCCCGAGGGACACCTGGGAATCCAGCATCTTCAAGCTGCCTGTGCTCTGGGATGTCCTGGCCCATCGCTGGGACGTCCTGGACCGTGCTCTGGGTTGCCTCGGCCATACTCCAGGATGTCCTGGACCAAGCCTGGGGTGTCCTGGCCATGCTCCAGCCCTTCTTCATCTTCACAGCGGCACAGTGCTGGAGGTGGAACCTGTGACCTGATCCTGCTGCTTGTTTAAAGCCAAGTGGCTCTTTATTTTCCGTCCGGGAAGGGAAGCAGCTTGTTGGTGTTTAGCTGCCGTAAGGAGGCTTGAATGGAGCCTGGGGAGACATCATGTAGGAAAACTCACACCAGCCCCAGTCCATCTTCACTTATGGAGCCTACTATTATTTTATGGAGTCTCTGGAGGAGGATAAAGCTGACACATTCCCAACAGCTACTCATAAATTGCCAGGAGCAGGGAGGAGCTTGGGGCTGTTGATGATTCTGTGACAGCATCGCTCCTGGCTTTAGGCGGCACTGGGGGGCTCACTATAAAGGACCACAAGGGTACTGTTCCTTCTATAGTAGGACAGGGACTGGTGTCTTCTCCTGCAGCACCCCAAGGAGCTCTGGGAGGGCTGGGACTGGAGTTGAGGAGGTGAACGCTGCAGGCCTACAGCCCCAGGCTCTCCCTCTGAGCTTATGGTGCTCCATGAAATCAAAATTCAAGGAGAATTCTGAAATCACCAACCTTCTTCCAGGGGGGAAAACACAACCAGTGGTCTCCAGGTGTGGGCAGGGGCTGGAGGAGCCCCTGCAGTGCCGTGCCTGGAGGTCCCTGCTGGCTCCCAGCCCGGGCTGCCCTGAACTAAACGCCGGGCTCTTGAGGCTATTTATGTCTTGTCAGCTCGCAGCCAGAAGCAATTTAATCTTGGCTGAGCGCTGCTGAAAAGGAGCTGCTGGGCCCCGGTGCTTCGTTGGAGATGATAAAGAGTTGATAGAAAAACAAATTACGACGATGGCGGCTCAGACGCCGTTAATCAACCTCCCCGCAACAGCGCGGTGTGAATAATTAATAATCGTCGTTAAGGAGGATTTAAGGGCGGCTCGGGGTGAAGGTGCTGCGTGGGATCAGGGCAGAGGGCTGCGGGAGATGCTCATGATGCTCTGCAGAAGTCGGTCGATTCTTTAAAGCTCCTCAAAATGTTCCAAACGTGGTGTCACCAGCTTGGGCACACTCAAAATACATTTTATCTCCACCTCCGCAAGCTACAGGTTGCAAACTCCTGGGGGAGAGCACGTGGCTTGGAAGGGTGGAGAAGCTTTTCTCCCACTAAGAGGGAGCTGCAAACAAGCGTGGGCTTTACCTGGAACTGTAGGGTAGAGATACTTCTTCCCTTTGGGAAGAAACACTGAATCTCCTCCTGGCTTTGAATAGTGACTGGGGGTTTTTTTTTGGGTAGTTAATCACAGACTTGTTGGAGGTTTGAGGTACTGGTTGCCTGAGAAGCCTGGCATTGTTCACACCTGCTATTTTTAAAATGGTTTGTTCTCCTGCTGAGCTTTATTTTGCTTAACCACTTGTGAATTTTCTGGTAAAACCCTCACTAATTATCCTGCTGTCACTGTTGCTGATGGTAAAACCAAGGGAGATGTAAATACGGTGGTGGGAATGAAGATGTGCACTAAGAAACCTGCTTCTGTTACCTGGAATGTGAAAGAAAATAGGGAGAATATAAGAAAATGTCCCAAAATAGTGATCTGGAGCAGTAAATAAGGATGGGGGAGTGGGACACTGGCCCAGCATCACAGCTTATGTCCAGGGCTCCCCCCCCAGAGCAGGGCTCCATCAGAGAGCTCCAAGGTGTCTGTGCAATTAAAGCAAGGTTGTTTCTGGGCTCTGCCAGCTGGAATTCCTCCAGATGGGGATTTTAGTGAATATTTGGCAAGGTTGGATGAGGCTTGAAGCAAGCCAGTCTAGTGCAAGGTGTCCCTGCCCATGGCAGGGGGTTAGAATGAGATGAGATTTAACACCCTTTCCAACCCAAACCATACTGGGATTCTGCGATATTTGGGATGAAAATATTCACTGAAATTCCAGAACTGGAGCCTGAACAGATGCTCTCTTGACAGGATAGAGGGGTCTCCAGGGAGAGCATCCCTGCCTGCGTGCCTGTGCCTGCTTCCTGCCTGCAAATCTGGCACCATGCCCCTGCAAAACCCCCAACCCTCTCTCAGTGATGGATTGGGATCCATTCCCTACTCTGCTCTGCAGGTCAGGGGATCCTCCCCCACTTTGTGTTTCTGCTCCTTCAGTGCCACTTCCTGGCTGTCAGTGACACCAAGGCTGTCCCAGCCCCAAGCTCCAACTGGTTTGTGAGCTGACAGGAAAAAAAAAAAAGGCGGGGGGGAAGAAAAGCTGATTTACATGTTTTTCCAGACTGCTGGTGATCAGAGCACCCACCCCGATTTCCATGCCACAAGTGATCCTCAGCTTTGGGCATGTTATCCCTCATGGCGGTGGGTCACCAAGCCCACCACTGCTGCAACGGGGCAGCCTCGGGAGAGACGAGGGAGAGACAAGGGAGTGGTTTTAGGACAAAGCAATCCCTCATTACTGAGTTCGGAGGCACAGCCACGTGTCGGAGGGGATTTGCAGGCGGCGGCTTTGAGGAGCCCGCGGGCTGCTCGCCGGGTTGGAGCTTTTGCTTCAACCCCAGGAGGTCCAAAGATGCACGAAGGGTTTGGATTTCAGGGTCTGAAGTGGGGCAGAGTGGGTTTTAACTCCTTGCATCCCCAGAAACGTGAGATATAAGGTGGATTAACGCTGTGTGCTGCCTGAGACGGCGGCACTGCGGGACGCAGGGGGTGGGGGACAGCACCGTCTCTCACTTGGTCGGGGTGTGATGGGAGCAGGAATGGGATGCGTGAGGAGCAGCTTGTGGCTCTGCTGCTCCTTATCACATCAGCTGGTGGGAATTAATGAGCTGGGGTGGGGGGAGCCACTGCACTCCTGCCCTTCCCCCCAGATTGGGCCGAGATCCCAATTCCCGGCAGAGTCCCTATAAATTGCAGAGATGTCTGGGCTGGTGACAAGGGGGAGCAGGGGGATGACAGGAGCTGGAGAGGGGGGTGGTTGTTGGGAGGTCAGAGGGACATGGGGGCATAGAGGTGTCTTAGATGGTTAATCCCTGTTTTGGTGACCTAGCCTGGGATTTGTGGACCCCAGTGTAGCTGCCCCCTATGGCACCATGCTGGGCAGGGGTGCTGGGATGATTTCACCCTGTGTAGGATCCTCTGGTGCTGCTGGGTGTCCTCCCAGAGAGCCTGGCACCACTGTGGCACTGCTGTGACATGATGACATCAGTGGTGTGGAGCCACAGGGGACAGGATGTGGACACACCAGGGACAGGGAAGAGGCAGCTGTGATGGGAATGTGGGGGGGACACTACCTCCCTGGCTTGCTCTCCCTCATATGGGACCAGTTTGGGATGTGGGGATGTGCTGGGATGAAATCTGGGCTCTCAGCACTGAGCTGGGCCATGGGGACGAGGTGGGTGACAGGGACATGGCTGCAGCCCTTCCCACCTTCACGTATCCTCACTCACTCCCGGCAGGTATCCAAGTCCCCTGCTGTGACAGAGGGTCCCGGGCACACATCCATGGCTGGTGGGGGACACGTGGCCCCTGTGGGGAAGGAAACCATCACCATCACCCTCCATGGTGCCAGCAACCTGCCAGCCACACGCGAGGGCCGGGTGCCGTGGCCGTACGTTGTTGTGTGAGTATCCAGCATCTGCAAAGGGGGACAGCAGGGATCGTGGGGACACAGAGAAAGGGTTTGGGAGCTGCCACCCTCTTCATGAGCCCCGGGGAGAGGGGAACCTCTCTGGCATCGCCTCCGTGAGACGCAGGGAGAGGAACCAGGACTCCTCGCTGCGATGGGGGAAGGCAGACACGAGGCACTCTGGCTTGCCGGGGTGTCAGGAAGAAAGTGTTCCTAATATTGAAAGTGTAAAATGATGTCAAAGAATCCACAGGGTAATGCTGCTTGAGTTTGGGGATGATATCACAATAAATAAAAGAGTGTTTTAATAAATAAAACAGGATGTTGGGTAAGGAGGACTTGGCTCCTCGTGCATTATGCATGTGCCAGGGGACTCAATTAGCCGATCAGCTTTGGTCTGTGGTAGGAGGGAGGCCATCCTGCTCAGCACTGCCATCCCAGAGGCAGAGGGGCTTCACTTCCCTGGAAAAGAGGGGAGAAAGCAGCTATCAGTGCCTTCAGAGCATCACCTGGCTGCAGAGCTTGGTTTTTGCAGGGCATCTCCCCAGGGCAGTGCCGGGCAGGCTGGTACCCAAGTGGATCCATCAGTGCCAAGGGAACAAGGCCGCAGGGTTGGGGTTCATCCACTGGGAACAATCAGCAGCCAGGACTGTGAAAGCCTGGAAACATCTCGTGTAAAGCAAACTGTTGCTTGCTGGGTGTTTTCCAGAGTAGAAACCCTGAGCTCTGTGGTGAAGGGGGTCCCAGGGTCTGTCATTGTGACAGAGTGCCCGGTGCCAGCCCCATCAGGCATCCCAGAGGCTCCCTGGGCAGGGGGGATGCAGGACTCCATAATCAAGATTTTGGCAGCTGGGGCTGGCTGAGATGTGAGCTGGGAGCCTCCACTGCCACCCCTCTATCACCCCATCCCCTCTTTCCCAACCCCCCCATGCCAAGGACCCGCTCTCCGCCCCGACAGCCTGAGTAACTCTACAGCAGGACTTGTCTCTATTTCCATAAACCAATTATACTCAGATGATCTCCGGAGATTTAAACATCAATATCCTAAATGATAGCACGAGGGTGGCGTGTGATTGTTGCATCTCTCTTTACATTCTGGTGCTGCTCCATCACTGCATTGCCATGGTAACGGGAGAGTGATGGAAGGGAGGGGAGGGGGTATTAGGGATGCAGGACACATGAGGGGCCTTTTAGTAACCATAGTGAGGGAGCCAAGGCAGAAGGGAATCACTGATTGTTTTTCAGGGCACTTGCTCTTTAAGGAGAGTAGCATGTTGCAGTTAAAAGGTGGGGTTTTATGGATGGGAGGGAGAAGTTGGAGGGGGATGTGCTGGTGGAGAGTCTGGTGGCATCCAATCCCCCCCAGACAGCCAAGTGATAACCAGTGGAGCCATCCCAAGCCCAAAGTGCCAGCACACAGAGCATCACCCCACATAAGGATGTGATCCAAGTGGGATGGGAGGGAGGGAGCAGCACCACTGCCCTCTGTGGCTGTGCCCAGTCACTTGTGCTTGGACTCAGCATCCCACAGTGCTCCGTAGTTCTGGGCACCACTTCCAGAGATCTGGGGAGGGAAAGGTTTAGCAGAGCGAGCCTGAAAGACCTTGAGGAGCAGAAGATCCCACACAGGGGCTTTGGCTCACCCTGCCCCAGAGAAAGCCTCCTCCTCTGAGGATGCTCTGGGGATCTGGCAGCACCTTGGCTCTGCTCCTCACCCTCTGTACACCCAGAAAATCCTCCCTCCCTGCTTCCGGGGGCACCGGTGGGTTTGTTCCGCATCTTCCTTTCACTCCCTCGTGCTCACAGACAAATTGCTGCCCGACCGGCAGGATGCAGGGATGACCTTGGCGTGCCGGAGCCGGGCGTGTTTGCAATTAACGGCACAAAGCGCCTGGCCCCGGCCGGCTTCTCCTCCCCGCTGAGTACCACGGGCGGGTGAAAGGACCTCCTCGCTCCCTCCTTTCTGCTCTTCAGTGCCCGGAGAAGCAACTCAAGGTCGCTGCTGAATGCACCAGCTGCTCCCAGGCTGGGGGATGGGGGTCCGCTGTCCCCCTGCCCACGGGGGACCTGTGAAGGCAGCAGTCCAGGTCATGGTGCCCTGGGATGCTCTCAGAAAGGGTGTTCCTGCAAGTAAAACCTTTTGGCTCTGCCCAAAATTAAACCAGGGACTCAGCTGATAAACCCAGAGCACTGGAGTTGTGAGATCAAGTGGTCCCTCCTTGCCACAGCATCCCGGTGGGATGAAGATGGAACATCCCAGGGTTAGAAGATCGGGAGCAATGTAACAACTGGGATATCAGCCCCGAGAAATAACTCACCCTGTAGAGATAATAACTCATAACACCGGATAAATAAACATTCTGAAGGCTGGGCACAGCCCTGCCAAGCCCTTTGCTGGGCACCCCGGTGTCACAGCAGCGGGGTGGCTGCGTGCCGCCGTCCCCGAGCACCGCAGCCGAGACGTTGATGGGTAATAACTCCCCGGGGGCAGCCGTCTTTATCTTTTATCTTTATCTTTTATCGCAGCGGTGGGCGGATGGTGCATCCCCGCACGCACGGCAGAGCCAAGAGCCTGCCCCGGAGCCGGCAGGGAGGGATGCAGAGAATCGGAGGAGCAGCTCTTGGTGCATCCCAGCCGTGTCCTGCCCTGAGCTGTGCGATCTCATGTCTGCAGACCCCGCTCCTGCCCCTCCAGCGCGTCTGGAGCTGGCTGGGGGGAGGAGAAAACATGAAACCCTCTCTGCTCTCCGCTGTTCCAGCTGCCCCCGGCCTATTCATTTGGTTTTTGAGGCACACCCCTGTGCTTTGTGCACTCGTGGGTTGTTTTCCTCCCCCTCCCCACTTCACAGCTCTTTTTGAATGCTCTCCCGTCCTTAGGCAAGTCTATAATGAAGGGGGTCTGTTCTCACCCTCCTGCTCCTCCTCCCACCCCCCCAGCCAAGGTCTGGCTTCATTCGGACTCTGAGCACGTTGCTGGGAGAGCAATCCCCCACAGAGCTCATTACTGGAGAGCCAAGTTTTTTTCCAGCCCCTCCAAAACAGTGCCAGCCTGATGGCAATTCCCACCTTCCAACGCTGGCCAGCTCCATCCCTGTGGGATGCAGATGGGCTTTGCTGGTGGGGAAGGGGACACGTGGGAGATGAAAAAGGAGCACGGGATGTGGATGCAGCGTGGCTGAGGGCCCACTAGACCAATCTCTTCAGCAGGGAGAGGGAATGGAGGTCTTGCAACCATCCTCCCATCCATCTGGGATGAACCTGCTCGGTCCCACCTGGAGCTCACCCTACAGCTGGAAGGACCTTTGCGAACGAAATGATCTTTAAGCGCCCTTCCATCCCAAACCATTCAATAATTCTATGCCTTATAATCTCTTTTCCTCCAGTGTTGGAATCTCCACTGACACCATCTCTTCTCAGTCACAACAGTGCCCTGGTAAACTGTCCCCAAGGGCCATGTTGGCTCTGCCCCAGGAAGAGCTTTTCTTGGAGGGGCCAGCACCAGGCACTTCATCACCTTAATATCCAGAGCAACCCATTCACAGGGCTGGGATATCTGTGTCACAGTGGGATGTCACCATCCCCTTTCACCCCATGAGTGGGGGTGCAGGGACTTGAGGTCACCACGTCACCAGGCAGTGGGACTCTGCTGTGGTTTTGGGACTCCCAGGATAATACCAAGTGTCTCACTGGGCAGTGGAGACGCCCTAAAAGATCTTCCAGCCCCACTAAAAGTGTGTGGGGGATTATTATTATTAGCCAAGCTAATGAGTAATTGGTGATTAATTGATAAAAGTGGGAGGAACAACCCCAAAACATGCCTGATGGTGATACCAGCACAGATGAAGAATTACCCAGGTCTGTAGCAGTGAACACAACCATAATTATTGCTCAGCATTGTTATGTGCCGAGTCTAATGATGACAGTCGTTAACATTCAATCTTCTCTCTCTTTTCCCAGCAGCATCTTCCCTGTCCCTTCATCAATACTGTGGATAATTAGCCTCCGGGGCCTGAAATAGCCTTTAGGATAAAAGGGGCTGCAAACCCCCGTCACGGGGGGCTGGGCAGGATCCAGGAGTAAAAGCGGCACTGAATCCCCAGCAAAGCCCCCCCAGAGCAGGGGCAGAGCTTTGCTGAGGGCTGGATGCTCATCCCTCTCCCAGCTCCCTGCTGCCATATTCCTCACCTGTTTTCCTCCCTTTTCCTCACAGTAAGACCAGTGGAGGGGCTGAGCAGAAGCGGGAGGCGTCTCGTGCATCCTCAGAGCCCACCCACACACCCACCTGGGAGGAGGAGGTGGTGCTGGAAATGGATGCCGAGGATGCAGGCTGGGCAGGTGAGAGCCTGGGGACCAGGACATGGGACTCATTCCTCAAAGGGCTAATTTGGGGTTATTAGGGAGTCCCTGCTCCTCAGGACCCCAGGCAGGGGGAACGAGCCATGTCCTGAGCTCATGGCTATGGTGTCTGCAGGGCAGGACCAGGAGGGACGTGCCCAGGGTGGAACAGGCAGTGATGCTAGGCATCCTCCAAAGTATCCAATGGGAATCAGCATCAGAGGGGAAACACCCCCAAATCTTTCCCTACTGCCATCCCTCACCTTGTATCATTTGGAGCCACATCCTGATGCTGTTACTCCCCACGCAGGGCTGCTAAATCTGTAATTGTGATAAAACTCGTGGAATTAGGGGCCAGGATTTGATTATAAAATCAGCTCCTTACAAAACAAACGTTAGGAACCAATCTTCACATCGTGCCTAATCCCATTAGGCCCTGACCTCGGTGAAATTGAGGAGATTTTGATGTACTTTTTGCCCCGTGCGGGATCATGAGAAATTCAGGGAGACCTGATGGAGCTTCCAGGTCTGCTCCTCCACCTCCCAGCATCTTCCAGATGTTTGGCCATGTTCATCCCCCAGGTGTTCATCCTGGAGCTGTCATCCCCAGGTGCAGCTCACAGCTTTTCTTCCCCGGCAATACAGTTTCCATCCTTTTATCTCCCAGAAATCCCAGTGTGATCCATCATTGGTGATGACAGGCAGAAAAGCCACTTGTGTCTCGCTCAACCCCAGAACGTTTTCTCCGGTGCTTCTTCCACGAGGAGCTGGGAGAAAAGGAAAATTTCCATTTAAATGGAGCACGTGCTGTAAAGCACAAGCTCAGGGAAGCGTGGACCAGGCACTTGCCTTCTTCATCTTCACTTTGGGGACGTGCACAACCTGTGGCATTCCCAGGCTGGCCAAGCAGGAGTTAAGGCGGGTGCCTAGGCAGTCATTAAGCTGGGGGAAGGGAGGCCCAACTCTTGATGGCAGCATAAGGAGAGGGCGGTTTTCCCTTCCATCAGCTCCTTTTTTTTCTTTTTTTTTTTTCCCATAAAAGGCTCCTGCTCCTGCTTGTCAAATAAATTGCAGCTTTGCTCTAATTTAAGGGAAGAACTGGGGGTGCCAGAATCCGTGGGGTGATGCTGCCATGCCAGGGGACAGATGGGGACTAGGCACCTCTAAGAGGACTGATTTCGTGGTGGACCCTGAGGCAGGGAGGGCTCAGGGCAGGATGGAAGCCTGCAAGCTGAGCAGGGTGGGCTGGAGGCAGGGAGGTGGATTAGATGGATCAGTAGGAAATCCTGGCTTCTTAGATGGGAATCTGAGCTGTGTTGGTGCCAGCTTCGCTCTCCTGGAATTGCCTGGGACCTGTTCTTCATGGCTCCCTGGGATGCACATGTGTGTGTGTATTATCCTGGTCTGGGTGTAAAGCCTGCTCCTGTCCACTCCACCCTGGCCTTGTGAGGGGAAGGGCCTGCTGAAAATTAATCACTCCATTGTCTCTGTCCCTTTCGCACCCAGACCTTCCCCCAAACCTCTCCTTTTCCCTAAACCCCTCCTCTTTCCCAAACCCTTCTCATCCTGACAGCTGACCCTCTCCCTTCCAGTGCTGACCCTCACTGTGGCAGACAAAGCTACCAAGGAGGCACTGGGGACATTCCAGCTGCCAGTCTGGCATCTCCAGCCTTTCCAACCCCACCACTGCAGGCTGGTGCTGGTAGGTACGGCATGAACCCCTCCATCCTGCTCCTTATTCCTGCTTATAGTTTGATTTTCACCACTTGTAGCTGGGGGCTGTGGGCAAAGGCAGCCTTGTGTAATGCCATAATACCGGTGGGAAAACCACATTTGGCAAGTTGGGGAAGGTGCTCAAAGAGGCTTGTGAGCTCCCTGAGAGGGAGGAACAAGGCAAGCGTTGTGCTGGGCTCAAATGTGGTGGAAAAGTGACGGGATTGCAAGCTGGGAAGTGCTTTCACCCTCAGGATCCTGGGAAGGAGAAGCAGGGCAGGACATTCATTAAACACAGGTTGCTGTGCATTAATTAATGCAGGCAGGTACCCAGCCCCAGAGAAGCAGCTTCCTGAACCCCTCCATGGGCATTTCTCCAACCCAGGGACTTGGCCAGTAGCGCCCTGTACAGCTGAGGCCTGATAAACTCACTCCATTACTCCCCCAAAATCAAACTCTCCTATGCTCAGGCTGGCAGAAATGAGCTTACCCTTCCCTACATAGATTGGGAATGATGAAATATTTAAACACAGAAGGATTTATTATATTGATCTTTTCCGAGAAGGCTCAGGGGGCCACTGAGCTTTAATTACCAGTTGGAGCTTTATTGCCAGTGATGGGCTGTCCGTGCCCAGTGTCCAAGTTTTGTGGCCTTGACCTTTTTCCCCCCACGCTTTGCTCTCCTCCACACACAGCCAAGGAGGCAGGACTCTGTGGGAATGGTCCTGCATGTCACCATCACCCGCAAAAAGAGCTTCATCCCTCGCTGTGATGGACTGAGCTACGTGGCCTTGGAGGTGAGAGGTGGCCTTGGGGTCAGGGGTGGCAGGGAGGTGTGCAGGGTCTGCACCTCGTCTCCTGCTCTGGCAGCTTTTTCCCCTCCCCACAGTCTCTGTCCCCTCACCATGGACCCTCCACCTCCCAGGTGCTGCTGCGGGGGCTGTCTGTCCCCCTCACCACCCTCCCCAGGACCCTCGTCGCCGTGGCCAGAGTTGTGAGCAATGTCCAGGAGTACAAGTGAGTGATGGCCAGGGGTCTGCTGGTGACACAGGGGGACAACTTGAGCATCCCTGGTGCCATCGTGCCCTCCCATGGCGCTCGGCTCGCTGGGGTGGATGTGGCCCCACACACACTGACCCAAACCTTTCCATCACTCCTCAGGCACCGCATGGAGAAGAATCCCATCTCTCATCCCAGCATCAGCCCCACCACCATCCTGTTCCCAGACCCTCCAGCAGCCGCCTTTAGCATCGCCCGAGCTGCCAACCACGGCTGCCCTCAGGTACGAGGCTGAGCACATCCGCAGGGATGCAGGGATCCAGCAGCATCCTTCCCGCTTGGGTACCAAAGAGCATCCCTCCTTCAGCAGGGGAGCTGAGCACCCCACGCAGGAAAAACTTCAGGGGCAAAACGATGCTTTGAGCGTCAGACATGGTCCTCACATGCAGAAACCCACAGGCAGCTCCTCGTTTGTGCCTTTGTCCTTCGTTTTTCCCTCTGCTCTGCTCACGCCTCCAGCTCGAGTGCCTCCTCTCGAAGGCAGCGACCTTCTCCTCCCCGGGCCTCAAGTACCGCGACGCACATCTTCAAAATAGCTGTTGCCAGGGAAACATCCCCTTTCCACACAGAGCATCGTCACTGGCAAGCGAGAGGAGGGCCCCGCTTTTGTTCCTGAGCCCTGCCAAAAAATTGGCGAGGAGGGAGGGAGGGAGGGAGGGGAGAGGGCTGGTGGGGCAGGGAGGAGGCGGGATGGAGCAGCAGAGCCAGGAGCCACTGTGTGTAGCTGCCACTCCTCAAAAGCAGAGCTGCTCCATCCTTTCACCTCCGCAAAGTGCCAGCCGAGGGCAGATGTCCGGCTGCACCCAGAGGACGGATCCAGCTGGCCCCCAGTGCCAGCGGAGCGCACGCGTTTCTCTGTCTCGATCCTCCTCCCCCGTGCATGGAATTTTGATCGGCTCGGAGCGAAAGGCCCTGGATCAACACATTCGGGGAGCCCATAAATAAAATATCATGGAGAGGAAGCCGGCCAAATGCCAAGTCGCCCGTGAGGCGCTGAATTATCATAAAAATCACTAGTGTGTTTCATTCAGTACAATAATTATTGGTTTATCCCTCCACTCCCCCCCCCTCTGCCTCCCTGGGTTCTTCTTGCAGGTAAGAGACAGAGGGAGCACTGAGACCCTCCACTTTGGGTCTGCACCCCCAGTCCCACCATGGCAATGGATTCAGGGTACGAGTTACCCCATCAACTCCAGACCAGATATAGGAATGAAATCCCTGTCCGCTACCCAAGACACTGGATACCTTCCCTCTCCAATCTTTGCAACCCCGAGGCTGCTGTTTCCCAGGGATATTTCTCTTTTGTAAAGGCAGCCAAAATGCATTTATTTTGGATTTACAGGCATAATTACAAACACAGACCCCCACAAAGTTGTGGGATCCATGCTCTTGGTCCCAGCCCCACATCCCTGGCACTGCTGCCAGCACCAAGCGGTGGGAGCCCAACACGGGAGGACGAGTGATTAAACCTGGCCATCTGGCCTGAGTGCTGCCTCCTCCTCCTCCTTCTTGTCCTCCTCCTGCTCCTCCTTCCCTCCACACCCACAGGGCTCAGTCTGTCTTGGCACATCCCCAAGGATGCTCTTCCTGGGGAGCTGCATGACCCCAGTCTCCTGCCTCAGTTTCCTCACCTGTAGGATGTGCTTCCCTCATGGGAGGATGAACTCTTAATGCCTGGGAGGAAATGTTAGGGGAAGGCTGGGGGGAGGAGGAGGAGGAGGGAGCATTGTTGCTCCAGTTCCAGAGGTTAATGGCTTTCCCTGAGTGAACTCCTGGGCGGGCTAATCGGATTCGATAATTCTGCCAGCCCTGTGTGTCCTCTCGCCTGTCGGTTCCCATCAGCGTCTGCAGCCAACAGCACTTGGGTTCACCTTCAGCAGGGCACCCCTCTCACTCCTTTTAGGTTCCCAGGTCATTAGCCCTTCTCTGCCTGGCCGGGGCTCCTGGAGACCTGGTCTTCCTGGCCAGGAGTAAGCTGAGACCTGCACAGAGCCGCCTGCAAGAGTGCTGGGTGCTCCCATTGGGCCACCATCCTCTTTGTTACCAAAGGGATTGCCACACTGGTGGCAATGGCAAATCCATGGGGCCTCCTACAGAAAGCCATGGTGTGTCTGTCCTCCCAGGACCAAGCTCAAGCCTTTGTGATGTTGGCCCCCTCTAAGATAAAACCTCCTTCAGGGCTATTTTCCTTGGGAATTCTCCAGCTTAACCTACTTATCTGGAGCTTCTCACTCTTGTCTGCGGTCTGCAGCATCCAGACAGGCATCTGTGAGGAGAAGGGATGGCCTCATCCCTTGGGAAGGCAGGAGAGGGGCTGTAGGCTTGGCTGCCTCTACCTCTGCTCGTGCCAACGATGCTGCCTTTGAACCGGCCGTTGGGAGATGAGCTGGGACAGCCAAAAAGGATGAAGGTGTCTCCTTCATCCTCCTCCTCCTCCCCATCCCCTTTGTTGTGTTTCTGCAGGTGGCCCTTGGCAGGGGGGGCTGTTGTGCCAGGATGTCTGCCCAAATCAGCGCATTGGCTCTGACGCCCCGGCACAGAGCATCCATCTGTCCCACCGAGCCAGTGGGAGACAGCCCGGCCCCAGCAAGCATCCTACCCCCTGCCCCTGCCTCTAAAATCAGGGGGGGAAATCAGGAACGTCATCTCCCATCCCTCTGCTGGTGAGAGGAGCCATGTGGGCTCAGGACCTCCAACAATTGGGGTCAAATCAGCAATATGCTCCCACGTTTGACTTTTCCCTTCCCTGCTGAGGCTGAAACGGCACCATCTCCAGCACCTCGTACAGGTCGATGCCAGGAAAAGTAACTGGAGGTGGCATTTTGTGGTTTTGAGATTTTCCCAAAAAAATTGGGCTTTCTGAGGCTGATGAAACAGCCCCATGGGCTGGGAAAGGAGAGGAGCAGCTGGAGGGTGCTGAGCTGGATCTGACTGCTGTGAGCTCCTCCAATCCGTGTGCATTTTCCTAAGGACTTTCAGGCACAGCCCGGGCTCCCAGCAGCCAAACTAAGCTATATCCCAGCTAAAAATCCCTAAGGATTCCCTGACAAATTCCTGAATGAGAGAGCCAGCCTGGTGCTGAGCCAGCACTAACAGCACTGCCTGATGCAGCCCCATCATGGAGGATTTTTTCAGGCTCTGAAGCATCCCAACCCCACATTCCCCATGCTAACACCTCCCAAGGCTGGATAATGCACCTCTGAGGCTCTCCGAGGTGCATAATGCCCATTAGCATCCCAAAACAGGAGCAGAGGGAGATGCCCCACTCTTCCACCCTCCCCAACAAAGCAGAAATGTGCTGATGCAGAAAAGCCGATCGGCATCTCGTCCCCGCTGGGCGATGCTGGCTGAAGGGATGGAGTAACAGCATTAAAAAGGAGCTGCTGTCAATAAATTCTTGGCGTTGGGAAGTCAGTGTTAAGGTTGACCTTTGAAAAGCTGGCGGGGCTCTCCGGAGGCGAAGTGGAGTAGCCGCCGGTGGGGACAGAGTGATGCCATTTCCAACGACGGATGGCAGCTCTGGGGATAAACATGCTTCCCACTATTCTATATATCTGTAGGGTGACCTGGAATTCATGTTTGGGAAGGGCCTTTGAGGTGAACGCCTGCAAAGCAACCCCTTCCCAAGCATGAGTGCTGTGTTCCCCCACAAATATGGAATTTCCTGTTGTCTCTTAAGATATCCCGACCAGCCGGTCCCCGGGAGCAGCCATCCTGGAATGCCTCCTTCCTCTTCCAAGGCCAAGACGCTGCCACCATCTTCTCTGAAGACACGGCTCTGACAATTGAGTTTTATCCATACAAAGACGGTGAGTCTCAGACCCCACCAGGGATGATCTCTGTCATCCCAGCTTTGGCTGCTGTGCCCTCATCCAGCTGTTCTCATCCCTTCCAGTGTGGGATGCTCCGGGCACCCTCATTCCTGTGGGATACTCGGTGCTGCCCCTCACCAGCCGTGTTTTCCAGGAGCTGGCAGCGTGCAGCAGTGGAGTGCACGTGGATGGCCTCGCCGTGGAGGTGAGAAAGGGCCTGTGGGGCAACACTGGGCAGGTGATGGGTATCTACAGGTGATGGTGGGATGGTGGGATGGTGGGATGGTGGGATGGTGGGATGGAAATCCCACCTCTGTGTCTGGGTGAGCAGCCTGGCACAAAACTCCCAAGCATCCCACAGGAAGCTGGGATCTCTGCTCCAAACCACAGCCCTGCACCTCTGGATGACATCTAGATGATGCCAAAGCCACCAGGAGCTCCAGTGGAAACCCAATTTGCCTCCCCAGGGCACCGACCTCCAAACCAAAACTGGAACCATCCCAACCGTGGGGCTCTGCCTGCAGCTCCTTCGATTCGAGGTGAGATGCTGGGGATGGAAAATCCCGAGGTGAGGAGGGATGGGGACAGGGACAGGGAGGAGATGGCTCTTTAGAGCTGCCACCCTCTCTCCAAACCTTTCAGCTGGGCTGGATATGGGTTTTATCCCTTGTGCATGTTGTCCCAAGGCTCTGGATCATGTCATCAGGCAGCTAGAAAAAGCAGCATCGTTCTTGCCATCACACATCCATCGCTTTCCCAGGGATTTTGTCACATGCTCATATTCCCAGGAAATCCTGCCTGGAGACAGGGCACAGGCAGGCTATTCGGGAGAGGCTGCTCACCATCTCGGAGTGGAGAAACGCCAGGCTGGTTAACCATGGTGACAAATGTCCAGCTGTCTTCCTTCAGCATTTGTGCTCCCCAGGGATGTCACAGCAGGGAGGGAATGCGGCTGCTTTTCCTGGGGAGGAGGAAACCCTGCCAGCCCTTGGCTCCAGGTCCGTGGGCAGGTTTGGATGCATCCACAAGCCCAATCGATCTAATTACTGCAGCCACCAGCCTCTGCTCCCATCTGCAAACCAAAAATCCTCTCCATAAAGTGAATTTGGGTCCGGTCTGGATGCTGCATCCCTGAGGAGCCGCGGCGGGCAGGGGCCGGCTGGTGGGGGGCTTTGGAGTGATTGCCCAGGGGGGTCAGCAAAAAGGGGTCTGCGTGTGATGAATTATTCACATGGGTGTCACTAAGTGCAGAATTAATCCTTTTGCTTCCAGCTGGCTGCTGCACTAAATTATCACTCGCAGTCATGCGGGAAAATGCTGCAGAATTCATTTAGCTGATTATTGTTTTGATCTGGGAGCTGCAATTTTTTTTTCTCCTCTTCCTCAACCTCTCCCATTCCGCTGCTCGAGCCCTGCCTTCCCTAATGTATGTAAGAGCTGGGAGTGGAAACAAAAAGCGAGAAAGCCAGAGCAAGCCTTGGGCTCTGGATAATTCATCCGGCAGCAGCCCAGGCAGATGGACCCGGAGCGATGCAAATCAGTGAGCGAGTTCCTACCGAGCGGGGTGAGGGCATGTTCTGCTCCTTGTTTCTTGCCTGGAGGTCAGGATTTTCTTAGGAAAATGCTCCAGCTGTCTGGCTGTGATCCCCAGCACCCCAAAACCAGCAGGTAGGGGAGGCGTTGCCTCAGCTGCATGGGCAGGGACTCTCCTGCTTTGGGCAGCCCTAGGCTTCAAGGGATGCTTGAAGGCTTAATTTCCAGCTTCTCAGCTCATGGATTAGTCTTGAGCTTGGCTTTGGGACAGCAAGAAGGGGCCAAATGGGGGCCAAGAGGCACAGACAGGCAATACAGGACTCGGATGAACCTGGTGATGCCCTGGGCCTTTGTACGAGGAATGTCTCTGTGGTGCGAGGAGCCACAGCATCCCTGCCCATGCCTGGATCTGAGGAGCCCCAGCATCCCTGTTCATCCCTGAGGTGTGAGGGAGCCCCAGCATCCCTGCCCACTTCCAGGTGCAAGGAGCTGCATCATCCCTGTCCATCCTTGGAGTGTGAGCAGCCATGGTATTGCTGTCCATCCTCGGGGTGCAAGGAGCTGCAGCATCCCTGTCCATCCTTGGACAGCCATGGTATTGCTGTCCATCCTCGGGGTGCAAGGAGCTGCAGCACCCCTGTCCATCCTTGGACAGCCATGGTATTGCTGTCCATCCTCGAGGTGCAAGGAGCTGCAGCATCCCTGTCCATCCTTGGACAGCCATGGTATTGCTGTCCATCCTCGGGGTGCAAGGAGCTGCAGCATCCCTGTCCATCCTTGGACAGCCATGGTATTGCTGTCCATCCTCGGAGTGCAAGGAGCTGCAGCATCCCTGTCCATCCTTCTCCATGATTTCTCACCCCACATCTCTCCCCGCAGCCGGTGGCAAAGGAGAACACTCACTGAGCTCATTTTCTTTCCTTTCTTATTTTTCCTTTACCTCAGAGAGCTGAAAATGGATAACCCAGATTGGTTGGGCTCTTTATAACAAACAGCAGCTAAATAAACCCGAGGTGCCATCTGGTACCCGGCACACTCAGAGCCGGGTGTAAATCCCGGCTGTTCCGTGGCCTCTGCAGGGATTTCACCAACTCCTACCAGGGCGTGGATGCCCAGAGCTTGGTTTCAGATGCTCATATCAACCCTTTGTGCTGGGAAAGTGTCCTCAGTGATAGGGTTTTCCAGGGAAAAGGGGCTACCCACAAACTAAACTCCCTGTCTCAAAACTCTGCTACGCTTGTAAAAGCCACAGGGAAAGGGTTTGGAGCATCTGCTTTGTTAAAAGCCAAGAACCCCAACACCAGGAATGAGCAAACAGTCGTGTTATCCCAGGGAAGGGGCAGTGCTGGGTTGCAGCCTCCTAGTAAAGGCACTGAGATCCCCAGGTTTGCCCCCACCCAGCCCTGTTCCCCCCCATCTTCATCCCCTCAAGCTCCCCCTCTGGACCCCACAGGAGAACAAAAGACTTTGATCATCTCAGGGAGACAAAAAAATCAAAGACTTCAGCAAAACGCTGGTGCTTTAGCAAATTAACCTTTGGCATTCAAAAAACCCCAGGTTTTCCAGGTTTTTTTCCAGGGGGAAAGCCTGTAGCCAGATTCCTCCACCTCAGTACTGGCTTGGGGCTAAAGACTCCTGTTTTCCCTTCATTCCAGATTTTCCTTTTTCACCCCAAATTTAGTGTCTTGCCCAAAAGAGATGAGTTTGACCTCACAGTAGCCAGTGGTAAAGCCACGTGCAGGTTCAGCAGGATGCATTCCCAGGCGATTCTGAGCCTCATCCAAGGGCTGGAAAACACACAGAGGAGGCATCTGTATTACTGAGGGATTTATTTATATCCCTGTTTAATAACCAGCCTTGTTTTACGCTTTGTTTTGGCACAACCCCACCTTGCTCAGCCCATTAATTTGGCACTTGGGACCTTCGGGGTCACCTCAAGCCTCTGCCATGAATTTGCTGAGCGCCCTTGGTCATGTCACCCGAGATGGGAGTCTGGGGACACGCTGGCACACGGTGACAGCCTCTGAAAAAAAAAAAAAAAGTGAAAAGCTAGTGCCAGGTTTTTTTTTTCCAGGCAAGGGGGAAAAAAAAAATCAACAGGCTGGCTATTTCACTGCTTAAACAGCTTTAATTTATGTGATTGCTGCTGTTCCAAACCCGGAGCAGATCGGTGCCTGGCGTAAATTGTCACAGCGCCGGGGTGTAAATTGTCACCATGCCAGCCTGGCCATCAAACCCCTTTTGGGCTGGCCAAAAAAAATGGGTTTACAATTGGCTGTGGAGTAGGGAATTGCCATGTGTTTCCTGATATTTCAGCCTGGTTCGTACTCCTCGAGCACCAGAATTGGGATTTTATCCCCCAGTGTGGATGCTGACGCTGGTGAAAACTTTGCTTTGGGGGAATTGTATAATCATGGAATCGTTTGGGTTGGAAGGGACCTCAGATCATCCAGTTCCACCCCATGCCATGGACAGGGACACCTTCCACTATCCCAGATTGCTCCAAGCTCCATCAAACCTGGCCTTGAACACTTCCAGGGATGGCGCAGCCACAGCTTTTCTGGGCAACCTTGTGTCAGGGCCTCCCCACCCTCACAGGGAAGAATTTCTTCCTAATCTATTTTTTTTTCCTGATAAAAATTATATTTAGCCCTTCCCTGCTGAGCATCTTTTCTCAGTGAGCCGGCAAAGCCCCCGAGGGCTTCTGGCACAGCCGAACTGCTGCCAGCTGCTGATCGGCACTTGCCAGTCAAACACAGCCCCCGTTCCTCTTATTGTACGGAGGATTACAAGAGTCGTGATCTCGGCCAGGAAGAGCCAAACCAAGCAGGGAACGTCTTTGTTAAGGGGAATGGGTTGGTTTTCGCCGCCGGTCCCGGGGGAGCGTTCAGGGCAGCGCTAATTGAATTAAGAGCACGTTCGCTCGGGCTCCGACGGGCCACGGTGGCCGCGGCCATCGCTCCGGAGCGGCGGCAGCAGCTGCTCGCCGGCCTCCGTAATTGCAGCCAGAGCCTAAACTGTTGCATTTTGCATGATGCTGCTCCCCCGGGAAGGGGGAGAGTGGTGGGGCGGGGGGCGGCTTCACCCAGCTTTGATGCTGGAGGAGCTCGGCTGAGGTCGGGGCCGGCGGCGGAATGAAAGGCGGCGGCTCGGGGGATGCTGCTGCTGATGGTGTTAATGAGGCAGCGGTGGGGAAGGGCACGGGGCGCCTCCGGACACCTCCTGCTGCAGAGGGGGGATGCGCCCGCCCTCGTTATCCGCACTAACGAGGCGAGGCCGGGCGCAGGCACGGAGGAAAACCCAGAGAGGGCCACTTTGCCGTTGCCCATGCCTGTGGCCAATTTGGAGAGGGCATCCAGGCTGATTGCTCAGCCGCCGGAGCCAGGAGAGCAGCTGGAAGGTGGGGAGCGAGGATTTTCGGGGTGGGTGCGGGAATACCATGCCTTGATACATGAATCCCAGCGCCAAGGCAGGTCCTCATCACCCTGGGAGCCAGGACTGGGCAAGGCTCCATATCTGTGACCTTGCCACTCAGGTGGCAGCGAGGAGCACATGGACTCCATCGTTTATTCCATTAGATCCTGCTTCCCCCTCTAACTGGATTAGAGGGGAGTCTATAAAAGCCAGGCTGGCGGGAGGAGAGCAGGACGCGCAGAGCCGGGAGTGGGAAATGAGGGGCAGGGAAATCACATTACTACTGCCAGCAGCTTCTGGCAGGGCTCTGGCAGGGGTTGTTGGTGTGCCGGAGGGGCTTTATCCAGCAGGCACCCAAGGTGGGGGCAGCACCGGTTGGTAAAGTGGTTTCTAACATCCCATTGCACCTTCAGGACCTGGATACCCACCTCCCACCCACCTGAAGGCTGAGGATGGGCATGGGCCTGCTATTTCCATCACCACAGGCACAGAACTGCCTCCTTCTCTTCCTTCTCCACCTTGTCACGTTGTCACCTCAGGGATCCCCTCTCTGCACAAAACTCCCCTCGTAACTTCCTCTTGGCCGACCCACAGCTCTTCCCCGTCGCTCCAGTGGCACACTGGGGATGTGGGTAGGGGGACAGGAGACATGCAGTGGATGCAGATCAGCCCAGATGCCCCCTCCTTGCCCCTGTCACTGCATCCATCCATCCCACAGACCATTGCCTCTCCCTCCCCAGAGACCAGCAGCATTCCTGACCCCGGCAGGCAGCGATGCCCTCCCCAGCCTGGACCCTGCCACACTCAGCACCCTCCAGAGCAGCGAGGAGCCACTGGTGACCCCCCTGTACCCACTTGATGGCCAGGTAAGGACCCATGAGAGCATCCAGAGATGCTGTGCCAACACCCTGCCCATGGCATCCAGCCTCCATGAAGGCACACACCATCCTCATAAAGGGGAAAAACCAACATAAATCCCAATTTTTAATCTCTCTTCTGATGTGTGCGTTGCTGGGAGTGGCCGGTTTTACCTCCAGCCTGGCTGTAGCAGTGATTTCTTGTGTTGTGTGGAGCATCCCTGGTATTTGGCTGTTTCGGGGTGGCACAGGGTCTGGAGGGGGGGCATCATCCCATCACCTTGCTGGGGGCAGTGCTTCAATGTACCAGCTTCGATCTAATCGCTCAATCCCAAATTCATTTAGCAAATTCTCTCCTATTATCACTGCATTATGTGGGAGAACCCAGGCACCTCCAGCTCATACCTTTCTGCTCCAGGAAAAAAATAAAAGCCAGCTGTTCTCCTCCTCCAGCCCTTTGTAGTGACAAATGGAGCCCTTGGATGAATTTAAACCCGGCCCTCGTGGTCCTAATGTCTTCCTGTGCTTTAAGCCATCTGGCTTTAAAAATAACAGGTTGTTAAAGCCCAATTCTGCTTATTAAATAGCTTGGAGAGAAGGGGTGGAGGGGGCCCATTCTTTCCAAAACCCCACTTATTTCCCCATCAGTGGCTTCCCAGACCCCACCTTCAACCTGCGATTCAGGCAGCAAAGCAAGAAGAAAATTAGCAATAAAATAACCACCATAAAGAAAAGAATAATACTACAGCAAAGCTATTTGTTTTTCCTCCAGCTGTTTTAATTCCTCCAATCCACTGAGCTTTATGACTTCCCTTTCCACGGCTTCTTTATGCTCAACCTAATAGAAACCCATAACGGGGCGTGCGGGGGCGGGTACCACAGCACAGCTTAAATGCCATCGGGGTGTGAGCTCCGAATTTGATGGATACAATTACCCAGGGCCTCTGGAGAAGCCCCAGCACCCTCCAGACCTGCAAAGGATCCAGCCCAATGCTCCAAGCAGCCTCAAATTCGGCTTGCTGCATCCTCCCAAGAGCATCCCTGCGAGGATGGGTGGGAAGTGATCTCAAGGATGTTTCCAGCATCCAATTTTAAAGCCCGAGTGGGGCAACAGGAGCCCAGAAACGTTTTGCACAAGGTCTGGGCACCCCTGCACGAGTATTTTCTCCTTTTCTGTCTAAAAAAAACCATTGCTGGTAGGATTAATATTTCCCCTCACACGCACAACCTTTGGCAGCCGTTTTCTTTCCTTCGCTTTTTTTTCTTCCCCCCTAAAGCACAAATTATTTTCACTTGGCTTGCACTGTGGCGCGGGGGGATTTGCTTGGAAAACCCGTCTCCTGACAGCCCCGGGAATCGGGGCTGACACCCTACTAATGGAGCGTGTGTGCGGGAGGGAGCCGGGACGTGACAGCCCCCCCGGCGCGGCGGTTTGGGGGGGCCGGGGGGGGAAGCACGCGGCTGATCACAGTCCTGTCACTTCTTCCCACTCCGCTCGGGCTGATCAAACCCGGATCCTCATCCCTACCCTGCGGCTTCGGAGGTCCTGCTCTGGATCTGCTCGTTAACGCCTTCATTAGAAAGTGGGAAAACAAAGCCATGAGGAACATTATCGGGGATGGGGTCACCCTCCTGCTTTTCCACCTCCCACGGGGGTGGAAATCCTTTGTGCCGGGACATTAACATCCCCCCCTCCCCGGGCTTACCAAGTTTTCCTGCTGGACGAGCTCTCCGACCTTAGGCTGAGCCTTGTGCTGGGCTCAGCCTAACCATGTTTTCCTACCCTCCTGCCCTCTCCCGGAATAGATTTGTGCCTCTCTTACCAGCTGATGAATAATTTACAAGCAGCACTTAACGATTAGGGGGGCGTTTTCTCCAGCCTCCTCAAACATTTGCTTCTCCTTCAAGCCTTTCTTTCTCCACTCCCATCACACATATTTCCCTGACCTGTCGATGCAGGGGGATTTACAAGCCACAGGGTCTCTCGTGGAGCTGGGAGAAGAGAATGTCGTCTTTTTTTCCATGCTGGTGTTTTGTTCCCAGCACTGCACGTGTGCTGTCAGCTCCATCACGTAAGATAAGAGCCCAGATGTGCAGTTGGTCCCCAAAAATATCCCATAGAAGAGGAAGCCGTGATGGAGGGGGGGATTTCTTGCTTCCCAGCAGCATTGGAGTCCCTTTGCTGGGCCCATATCCAGTTTCTGTGTGATTTCCGAGGAGGGGGGGGAGCTTTTGCACCCACTGAGCAGGGTCTGCTGCCTCAGCAAGCTGGGAGGGGACACCCAGCATGGTGTGGTGCTGCTGGGCCCAGCAGCTTCTTGGAGCTGGTGCCTGAAAAGTGTTCTGATGGTGAGGGGAGAGGGGGGCAAGGGGTGAAGGATGTGAGGGGAGAAGGAGCTGTGGAAAGAGGATGCTGCAAGGGGTGAGGGTGCTGGGAGGGGAAACCAGCATTCACAGGATGAAGATGCTGCAAGGGAAAAGGATGGCACCCAGGGAGAAAGTGCAGCAAAGGGTGAAGGTGCCGTGGGCCCGAGGGTGCTGGGAGGGGTGAGGAGAAAGATGAGGATGCTGCAAGGAAAAAGGATGGTGCACTGGGAGAGGGTGCTGCAAGGGATAAGGGTGCTGTGAGGAAAGAAGAGGATGCGAAGGATGAGGATATTGCAAGGAAATAGGATGGGACATGGATGGGGAGAAGGTGCAGCAAGGGGTGAATATGCTGCGAGGGTAGAGGGTGCAGCGAGGGGAGAGGGTGCTATGAGGGGTGACGGTGCTTCAAGGGGTGAAGATGCTGCAAGGGACAAGGATGCTGCAAGGGGAGAGGGGGATACGAAGGATGAGGATGCTGCAAGGAAAAAGGATGGTGCACGGGGAGAGTGAGCAGCAAGGTGTGAGGATGCTGCAAGGGGAGAGGGTTCTGTGAGGTGTGAGGATGCTGCAAGGGGAGAGAGGGATTTGAGGGACGCAGATGCTGCAAGGGAAAAGGCTGGTGCATGGGGAGTGGGTGCTGCAAGGGGCAAGGGTGCTGTAAAGGGAAAGGGTGCTGTGAGGGAGAGAGGAATGGGATAGAGGAGGATGCTCCAAGGAAAGAGGATGGTGCATGGGGAGAGGGTGCAGGAAGGTGTGAAGATGCTGCAAGGAGAGGGGGGCAGCAAGGGGAGAGGGTGCTGTAGAGGGAAAAGGCAATGTGAGGGAAGAGGAGGATGTGAAGGATGAGGAGACTGCAAGGGTAAGGGACAGTGAACCCCATCACCCCTGTGAAGGGAGAGGGTGCTGTGAGGAAGAAGGGTGCTGGAAAGGGAGAGGGTGCTGTGAGGGGTGAGGGGACAGAGGGGTGCAAAAGATGAGGATGCTGCGAGGAAAAAGGATAATGCATAGGGAGAGGGTGCTGCGCGGGGTGAAGGTGCTGTGAGGGCTGAGGGTGCCGTGAGGGCTGAGGGGACACAGGGATGTGAAAGATGAGGATGCTGCAAGGGACGGTGCAAGAGGAGAAGGCGCTGTGAGGGGTGAAGGTGCTGCAGGGGGTGTAGATGCTGCAGAGGCTGAGGAAGCTGCGCGGGACGAAGATGCTGCAGGGCCGAGGTTGCTGAGGGCGCAGGCGGCCGCCGGCCCGTGCGAGGCTCCAGCCCCATCTAGCGACAGCTCCGCCGGTCCTGGCTCCCCACCGGGGAGGGGACAACCCTCCACCCCGGATACCGCTCCTCTGGAGCTGGGATGCAACCGGTTGGGACGGAGATGCCTCGCTTTGCCCAGCCCGAGGATGCTCGGAGATGTTTGCCGGGAACTGGACACCCATGGGTGCCCCGGCAGCCACGGGCACGGGGCTCAGTGCGCGGCAGGCTGGTGGGTAGGGGGTGGGGGGGATCTCCCAGCAGGATTAAACCAATTAATAAAACAGGCCCATAAGTGAGCTGATGTGACCCCAGAGGTCACCACCCTGGCACTGCCTCCAGGAACAGGGGCAGGGTAAAGGCATTTACAGCAGAAACCTGCCAGCCACCCCAAATCCATCTGCAATGTCACTGCTGGGCTGGGGGAGAGTAAAAGTAACGGGAAAAGCTGTTTTCTTGGGGAGAAGGTGGGATGGCGAGGACGGGGACAGAGGGACGTGGGTTTTTGAGGGCAGCAGAGGGTGCTGGAGAGGCAGGGACCCAAGGGTAAAGGGCTGGGGGAGGCTGCGTGTGGGCTGAAGGGGTTGAAAATGATCCAAGTGCCACAGTTATGTTGCATGAGGGAGTTTTTTTGGTGATCCAGGCCCTGGGTAAAGGTGGGCTTTGCATGGGCTTCTCCTGCTTGGGTCTGGGTGGCTGAGGGTTTAGCTGTGTGGGGTAGGGACTGGGGACGCCAGCACTGATCCAGAGCATGGAAGAAGAGAAAACTGTCTCCAAAATACCATTTTTATGTGTTTGGGGGTGCTTGTGTTGGAATGTGTGGCACCCTTTCGTGTCCTGCTCCAACCCAGCCCAGCAGTGCTACTAAACCCTCAGTGAACCTGGCACAGAGGGACTCATCCATCCTTGTTTAGGGACTTCTCAGCCTTTCCTGGTCCTAGGGCACCTAAAAAGTGTGGGAATAGGGGAGAACATTTAACTTGGGTCCCATGCATGGATTTTTGAAGGTATGTTGGGATAACTGTCTCTGTGGAGCTGCCTAGTGCTGCCCCATCTGGCACTGGGGACTTTTGGTGATATTTCTCCACTTCTTCACATCCCCGAGGTTTGTCTTAAAACACAAATGTGGATGTTTTCCTAGGAGGAAAAAAACCCACGAGGACTCAGTGGGAACCCAGAATAACAGCTGGAATCTGTTTCCCTCATTTTTTTGATCTCAGGAGGGGGATTTTTTTAGGTCTGGACCCCATTTGTAGTCGTGGGTGAGCAGCAGCACTGGGGGATGCTCTGGTCCATGCTGGGAGGAGAAACCCAACCCAGGAGATTCTTTCCCACTGGGCACCATCAGGAGCAGGGCATCACTTGGGGACATCACTTTGGCTGTCCCCCTCCCTCCTGAAAGCAGCAGGATGAGGGGAAAAACTGTTTTTCGGGAGCCAGGAGCTGACTCAGCTGGCATTTGCTCTCAAAAGTTATCCCACCTGTTCCTAGCTGCATATATTTTTTCCCTTTTTTTTTGTCTTTCTTTTTTTTTTTTTTTTTTGTCTTCCTTTCATTTTCTTTGAGGAAAATAAACCAGCAGCGACTCACAGAGGACTCACAATCCCTGCTGGCGGCACAGCTGCTTCCTTGAGCCTTATCTTGAAGGAGCAGGCGGGAGGGTGGGAGCCCGCGGAGCAGTCTCCTCTCCACGGAGCATCTCCCCTCCCCGAGCTACCCAGTGTAATCCAGAGGCTTTTATATCCTTGTAAAACATGATATCAGCAGCCGGCAGCTGGGCCCGGAGCCGGAGAGCGATGGCAATCGCCCGCCCTAAACTCGTCCTCGAGGCTGGGGGGGGAGCAGAAGATGTGGTGTCTCTATTAAATGGGACGTGGCACAGATTAAGCAGTTTTCAATGCAATCCAATTAACTCCTAAATTGAATTGTAATGCTTTGCCTAATACACACCCCCCTCCTCTCAGCACGGCCCCCCCAGAGCTTGGGAAGGGAGTTCAGCCTTGATTTAATCAGATAAAACCCCGTTTATTTTAGAAGCAGAGGAGGAAAACCAACGTTTTCCCCTCTGATCTGGCCACCCAGATGTCCTGAGGGTGGTTTGGGTACCCAGGAACATCAGGGACCTGGGACCTGGCATCAACCCCAGCCCCATCTATACCTGCATCCCAAGGGAATATGTGAGGTTGATGGGGGCAATGGGCAAAGCAAAGAGAGGCATCGCCATCTCCTGATGAGTTCATGAGCTTTTGTTACAGAAAAGAGGGGAAAATGGGATTTTTTTTTTCCCTCTGATCTTCCTAAGCCACTGCAGTAATTTTTTTTTCTCCTCAGATATGTAAATCCGAGCTTATCCCATCTTCCTAACAATTAAGGAATTAGGCTTAATATTCATCCATGGATGTTTTATTTGTGGAGCTGGAGGGAGATTGTGCTGCAGCAGGGGGTGGGGGGCCATCAGGGGCTCAAATGCCTCTGTGCTCACACATGTAACAAGTTGTCCCATCCTCAGCCTTTCTCATGTCCTCTCCTCAGACAGGGACGGGGTCCACACATGCCATGTGGATGCAGAACCCTCTGGCACACCCTATTTTTGGCAATTTTTGGACCTTCCTGCCTCCTGCAGAGGTTTATTTCTAGCCCCCTCCCCGTCTCGCTTTGCTCCGTGCTGCTCCATCTAGAGAGGAATTGATTCCAGCAGTCGAAGCTAATCGGATACATCAAAGCATCTTGGAGCAATTTGTTAAGTAAATATAAAAAAAACAACCCAAACTTGGCCTAAGCAAATATGGGAAGGAGGGGGGTGGCATATCGGGTGATGAAAGGCTCCAAAGGCAGGAGAAGCTTCAGAGAAGCTTGGAAATGATGAGGAGGGGAAAAAAAAAATATTAAAAAATAAATAACGAGTGCCAGGAGTTTCAAAGCTTCCATCATTTCAGACGCGGATTCCCAGCCTTTCATCCCGGACCCCTGTGGGAAGGAGAGACGCAGCGATCTCCGTATGGATTTGAGATAGGAGATGTAGGGAAAAATGTCTTCAAATGCCTTTAACCCTGTCCCTGGGGTGATGCTGCCTGCCGGGATGGTGGGATTCTGAGCAGTGCTGGGCTGGGAATACAGGCTGGGGGAGCTTTTCCAGGCTCTGCAGGTGTAGTCTGAGCCTGGAAAAGCCGTGGTGGAAGGCAGCCCAGGCAAGGCAAGTGCATTATTGATGGAGCAGATAATTGCACGCTTCCCACCATCTCCTTGATGAAAAATTGATGGCACGGGATGAGGTAGCCAAGGGCTCCACTGACTTACACCAGCCTCTTTGTTCCCTGACAAACCCTGGAGCAGAGGTGGATGCGGGATGCCGCAGCAGGTGGGAGGCACAGGAGCCTCTGTGGGACCCTGAAAAAGGGACAGGATGAGGGACAAGCTGGGACAGAGAACCCCGTGCCTTAAAACACGTTAAATTCAGTCTCAGGACGGAAGTGGGGTTTGCTCAGCAAATTATCCAGCGAATTATTCCCAGGCCAAACTCCAAGGTGGAGCTGAAGCCTGATGCCACCCAGCACCTCCCAGACGTGTGTCCTCTGAAGTTAATTGAGTGTTTGAAACATCAGAGGAGCGTGCTGGGAAGGCAGAGCATTTCCATGCATGGAAATGAGGCGCCGTCATCACTGGAGCCACCCAGGAGCGCTGGGATCTGGTGGTGGCCTCCACCAAGTCACCCTCCTTGGTTCTGCACTGCTGGGAGCAGGGAATAAGGCAAAAAAACCACCCCAAATCAGGATGGGAATGAGGAGAGAGGGCTGGAAGCAGCGAGGGGCTGAGGTCTCCACAAGCTCTGATGGTTTTGGAAGCAACAATGGGCTGTTGAAGGGGAAGAGATGCGGATGTCCAGGGCACCTGTCTGCCTCTGGAATTCTCCCATTCTGGGTGCAGACGGGTGATTTTGGCCTCCCAGCTGCTCGAGGGAGGAGTTGCTAAGAGGCGAGTTGTGTTGTAGCAACAGCTGCTGGTGTGCTGGGAGCTCCATGCCACCTAAATCCTTTTGCCAGTGGAAAGGGCCTGGGAAAACCAGCTTTTCCTCATGCTACAGCCCCCCGGCATCACCGCAAGTCCCCCGGCTGCAGCTCAGGCAGTGGTGCAGGAACACGAGGTTTGCCTGGGGGGGATTTGTTTGGGGCAGGAGGAGCCTGGCAACCTGCTGTGGGCAGGGCTGACTGTGGGAACGGGGTGCTGGGGGGACCGAGACACCCCAGGAGCGGGAAGGATGCTCTACTACAGACCCTTCTCCTCCACTGTGAGTGCTGGGAGCGGCAGGTGGGGATGGGGACGTCACCTGGTGTCACCAAGGGAGGGGAGGACCCAGAGGTCCCTGTTACACCCGAGCAAGGGTGCCTGGCTCAACAATCCTGCTGTGGAATGATGCTCATGGAGTTGCATCCACATCTTACATGTAGCGGTGGCACTTGGGGACGTGGTTTAGTGCTGGTCTTGGCAGTGCTGGGTGAATGGACTTGATGGTCTTAAATGATTCCATGATACAAAGCCAGGAGTTTCTGAGTACCCCCATCCTCAGGAGAAGGTCTCCCAGCCCTCTGGCTGTATCCAGGCCCCAAAGCGGGATGCTTGAAGCATCACAGCCAGTCATTCCAGAGGTTTTGGGGCAGAGCTGGATGGACCCTGATCCCAAAGCAACAACGGCAAAGGTGTTTTGCTCCAGATGAAAGCCTGGAGAGCTGCTCCCAGCTGTGGGAAAGGGGATGAAGGAGCTTGTTCCTCCCCAGCCTCATCCTCACCCTCTGCCCTGATGTCTCCTGACAGCTCCATCAAGATGACATGTCCCTCCCAGCAATTGATGCCGTGGCCAGTATCCTGCCTGGAAAGCAGCCATTCCCACATGGAGAGCAGAGGTACGGGGACTGCTGTGGGTTTGGCTCCTTCTTCTTATCCTCCTTGGGGTGATTTCATCCTTCCTCCACTCTCCCCATATTTTTCCCAGCAGCTTCTCCTCTTGCCCCAGTGCTGCAGATCTTACTCCTCCAGCCTCCCACCCTTCCTGCACTCCCATCCCTCCCAGCACCCCAAACAGGCTCCTGTCTCCTACAGAGAGTTCCTTGGCCAGGGTTTTGCTGGTGTTTCAGTGTCCCCCCTGCTCTTGGCTCTGCAGGTCCCAGGAGAAATTTGGAGATCGCCAGGAGCTGGTGAGTGCCAGGGAGACGGCAGGAGCAGGGACAGTGGGGACACTGCAGAGGAAAAGCAGTGTCCCCAAGGTTGGTCCTGGCTCACAAAGCCAGTGAAGGTCTGTGAGGGGGTGGGGGGCAGCTCTTGAGCTTGGCTGGAGGGACCTTCACCTTGGGAACGAACCAAAACCTGGATGAAACCGCTCCTGGGCAGATGGGGAGGAAGGAGCAGAGCCTCTGGCTGCACCTGCCCCCCTTTCCCCCCTTCCCAAGGCTACTTGATGCTGCTGCAGCCCCTCCCCATGCCCTGGCCCCCCCATGGGCCACTGGCCAAGGCCATTCCCAAGGCTGGGAGCAGGGGGCCCAGGGGAGCTGGAGGCACACAGCTCCCTCTGGCCAAGGTCCCTGCTGTCAGGATCCTCCCAGCGTGGCAGAGAGGGGTATCAGCCTAAAAAGATAAAAATCCACAGGGAATTTTATCCCCCCAGCACCACCTGGCATTATCTTTCTGTTATTCTTCACCCCATCCCTTCTTTCAAAGACCTGCAAAGCCTTGAAAGGCTCAGAGCTTGGGGATGACTCCCAGATCCAGCACTGCTCCACCCCACATCCTTGGGAGATTTCCCCAAGGAAAAGATGGAGAAATGGAGGAGGGGTCTGTTGGGTGGAAGGAGAGGTGGGTGGATGGAGAGGAGAAGATTTGGAAGGACAGAATGGATGGCTGGAGAAGAAAAGGATGGATGGATGGATGGATGGATGGATGGATGGATGGATGGAGAAGAGAAGGATTAATACATGAACATGTGGATGGATGGATGGGAAAAAGAATAATAGATGGCTAGAGAAGTGAAGGACAAGTGGCTGGAGAGGGATGCATGGAGATGAGAAGAATGAATGTATGAATGCGTGGATGGATAGATGGATGGGGAAGAGAAGGATGGATGGAGAAGAGAAAAGAAGGATTGACGCATGAATTGATGGATGGATGGACAAATGGGAAAGAGAAGGATGGATGGAAGAGGTAGAGAAGGATGGATGGTGTCAAGAGGAGTGGAAAAGCTGGATGTTCCTTAGCTCTCCACAGTGGGTCTGACCCTCAAGCCACATATCCCGAGCTGATCCCTTGGATCTGGGGACAGCCCTGGCTGCCATGGGGTGCCAGCAGCTCTGCTCTGGGCTGGCAGGATGTGGGCAGCTACCGCCTGGCACTGAAGCGGATGGCAGGGGACCTCCTGTCCCTGCGCCGGCACGTCACCAGCCTGGAGGTGGAGAACGGGCACCTGCGGGGCAGCCTGGCCTCGCAGCAGGAGCTGGGCCACGCTCTGCACCACGACGCCGACCTGCACGTCATGAGCCGGGAGGAGCTGCTGGAGAGGCTCGGTGTGTGGCGGGGAGGGGGCAGGTGGAAACTGGGGAACCTCCTCCCCGGTCCCCTGGCCGGGTGACAAGGATGTGGCATGGGCTCTTGCAGCCACCCTCAAGCACCAGCTGGTGGCCAGCACAGCAGAGATGAGGAGACTGAAGGATCGCGTCCAGCAGCTGCAGAATGAGCTGATCCGGGTATGGGTGTGAGCAGGGGCTGCCTGGGGGATGGAGTGGGCTGGAAAAGCAGGGGAGCAGCGGGGCCCCCCAGAGCCCAGCAAGTGCCTGAGAGCCCCAGGACCGCTCCATGAGGTTCTCCCAGGTGATGCCTCAAGGCTTGAGGCTCAGCACAGAGCTCCCTGGGGGAATTTCCTCTTCTTCCCTCGCAGAAAAATGACCGGGAGAAGGAGCTGGTGCTGCTCCAGCGAGCCCACCGGCTGCAGCAAGCCATGCTGAGGAGGTGCCAGGATAAGGTGGCCAAGGCAAAGGGCTTGGAGGAGACTGTGCAGCAGCAGGAGAAGGTGAGCCATGGGGCATTAGGTTGGGGTGAGAAGGACAGACTGGAGGGCACAAGGCTCTGTGGAGCAGATGGGACCCTCTGTCCCATCCGGTTCCTCCATGACATGATCATCACAGCCTGGCATTGGGCTGGAGACAGCTCTGCCTTCTCCCACAGGTCATCCAGGTGATGGAGAGGGTGCTGCAGGAGAAACTCGCCAGGGCAGGCAGGAGCACGGAAAAGCCGGCAGGTGGGTGCAAGAGGGAATGAGGACTCTCGGGGGGGGGGGGGCGTCCCATACCCAGCTGCTGGGCTCCCTGGGATGATCCATGGTGGGGGATCAGTCGGTCCTGAGCCCCCCAGCACACATTCCTGGGCATGGGAGAGACAAGGGCTTGCTCTAGCCCCCATCCCTGCACGGGGAGGGGCGCAGGACACGTCCCAGTGTCCCCCCCACGCCATCCCCCAGGTGAAGCCCTCTCCGGGGACATGCACACCGCGCTGCTGGCCGAGAACCGCCGGCTGCGGGAGGAGCTGGCGAGGGCCGCCCACCCCGCAGCCCCCATCGCCCCGCGGCCCCCAGCCCTGCCGGTGAGACTGGGGGAGGGCACAGGACTGGGGAGGGGGCAGAGCCGTGGCACCCCAGAAAGCACTGCTGGGGGGTCTCCTGGGGGCATCACCTGGGTGGCATCTCCGGCTCCGTGGGGCAATAGCCACCCCACGGCTCGCCCCCGCCGTGAGCAGCGGGAGAGAGCGGGGGAATCCAGCACGGCCGTTCCCGCTCCAGCTCACCTCGTGCCCACAGGGTGTTTTGGGGGGCACGGAGAAGCTGTCTCTGCTGGCCAGGCTGGAGGAGGCACAAGCCCGCGGGCGGGTGCTGGACAGGCAGGTGGGCATCACCCCTCTGCACCCCACTTGATGCTGGGGGGCTTGGAGTGTCTCTGGCCCCCATTTTCTGGGGAGAGCCAGCCTGTTTTGGGTCTGTCCCAGCTGGAGAAGGCAGCGAGGCAGTGGGGCCGGGAGAAGCAGGAGCTCGGAACACGTCTGCTGGAGCAGGAGAATGGCTTCCCCCACCCCTCGGTGAGCACACAGGGGGACCAAGGACACCCCTCACGGGAGCTGGCAGCCGGTATTTGCTGCCAGCAGGAAGGATCGGGACTCAGAGCCACCCCTATGTGCTCTTGGACAGTTTGAGGGAGGGGTGCGGGGGTGGTCTCCATGCCCACCCTCACACTGGGGGGAATCTGGGACTCTCAAGAATCCCAGAATGCTCCCCTGCCAACCCAGAGCCCTCTCACCTGATGCCCCCCAGAGGGCGAGGCTGCATTTACAGCTCCCCAAGACCTTTTCTCGTCCCTCAGCAGAACCTGGCTGCAATTTCCACCGCCCCCCGGAGAAGACCCCACACTCTGCCCCCCCTGCCCTAACCCACGCCCGCTGAGAGAGACGGAGAGACGCACTGCTGGCAGGAAGAAGCCGGTGCTTTTTCACGGGATGCGATGACAGAGGAAATGAGAGGCAAAGCAGAACATTGGAGGGGGTCTGAGGAGCTCGGCCGCAGTCCCTGGTGCGGTTCCCAGGGAGCCCCGAGCAGCTGGAGGGTGCAGCAGCACCAACCCACCCTCCCACCCCGCACTCCCTTGGGGTGGCTTCAGTTTATCTCCCCCGTGGCGTAAGCGCAGCCTTGAGCCAAGGCAGAGATGCAGCAAGCCAAGGCTGCGGCCCTGAAAGTGTCCCAGACGTCCCCCAAATCCCATCCCCAGGCTGGAGACTGGCTGGAAGGAGCTGAAAGTGCCTGTTGGGATGTGGGAGATGTCCCGAAATGGGGACGGGCTGGGTGTCACCCGGGATCAGGCTCGTCACGCCCGGGACTCGAGCGGCCGTAAGGTCAAGTAGATGGGTTTGTCTGGGATAAGAATGAGATCAAACTTGGTCCCAATTTCCACTGCTCTCATGGTTTCGATCTTGAAGTTCTCCAGGATCTGGAATGAAAGAGAACAGAGCAGATGGGTTGGATAGGGCTTGGAGCAACCTGGTCTAGCAGAAGGGGTCCCTGCCCATGGCAGGGAGTTGGAATGAGATTATCCTTAAGATTCCTACCAACCCAAACCATTCTGTGATTACACAGAAAACTCTGGAGGTAGCCACACCCACATGCCACTTCCCTGATCCCTCCCAGTGACAAGTCCCCGGTGTCCCCAGCAGCAGGATGCTCACCTGCATGAGGAAGAGCTGCATCTCCAGCTCAGCGATCCGGCGCCCCAGGCACTGTCGTGGTCCAAACCCAAAACTCAGTCCCTGGAAGTGCTTGGGGCCAGCTGCCAGCCAGCGCTGGGGCCTGAACTGCTCTGGCTTGGGAAAGACCTCAGGATCCCGGCCCATGGCGTAGAGACCGACCTGCACCAGCGTCTGTGGGGAGGGATCAGCCCCGTGGGTCTGGGCTCTCCACGTGGCTTTGCTGGGGTGCAGGGATGGCATCCAGCCCTCCAGCTGCTCCCCCCGTGTCACCCAGGTCCCACAACCCCGTCAGGGTGAGGAGGGACCCGGTGGCCATGCTTACCTTGGGGGGGATGCAGTAGTCCTGGAGGATGACCTCTTGAGTAGTGTACCTCTGCAGGGTCACGGCCACGGGGTGCAGCCTGGGGAGACAAGTGCCAAACATCTCATCCTGGGGACAGCCTGGCCTGCCCACATTCCCCTTCGATTCATGACGGTTCAGGGAGGGAAGGGGCTGGGGGTGTTTTTCAGTGGGGCTCCTCCTCACCTGAGCGTCTCCTTGATGGCAGCTTTGAGCAGCCGGATGGTTTTCAGCATCTTCACCCTGTCCCCTGCCGCCTCACGCTTGGCAGCCAGCACCTCTGCCCGCAGCTGCTCCTGGACCCCCGGGGCCCGTGCCAGCTCGAACATGGCCCACTGCAGCGTCATGGAGGTCTGGGGCAGGGCAGGGGAGCAAGGCTCAGCACCAGCCAGGACCTGCACCCTGCCCAGCCACCCTGCCCGCTCCATACCGTGTCCACCCCACCCGCCATCATCTCGGTGACGCTGGCCCTGATGTCATCCAAGGGCAGCTTGTCCCGCATGATGAGGTTGCAGAGGATGCCCATGTACTCCTTGGTGCTCTTGCGTTGCAGCCGTAGGTCCCGGTAGACATTTTGGATACATTTGTCCGCTGAGGAGACACGGAGGCATGGCATGGGCTTCCTCCCCCAAGGAATGGTGGAGGAGGAAGGGACCTCAGGACATTTCTGCCCCAGGGGGAGATAGCCTGCAGGAGGGTTATCCCAGGTGCCCAAAGATCTCTGAGGCCACAAGCCCCTCTGGGAGAGCTGCTCCCCTCAACATGCTGCCCGTCATCTGCCCTTCATCACTCCTGGATGATTCCCCTCGGCTCCATCCCACAAGCTCCAGACGTGGAAACCCTACCTGGCCTTGGTGATTGGACCCAGGAGAACGTCTCCAGAGTGGTGACATGGGGCTGCAGTGACTTGGCACTATGGAGCCAAGCCCTCAAAGGGACCTTGGATGACAAAAGGAGGTGCAGGCAAGAGGAACACTCACCCTGGGAGAAGATTGCATCCCAGGCCTGGACGTGGTCCCGCCACGTCTTGGTGTTGAGGTGGCGGAGGAGGGCGGGTGGCAGGTAGAGCATGGGCGATGTGGTGTGGAACATCAGGCTCACGGCATCGATGAAACGCTGCGCGTCGGGGTCCACGAAGTCCTGCAGCAGCCCCAGGCGCTCCCCGTACAGCACATGGCACACGGCTGCAAGGACAGCACCCGTGAGGGGGCCCATCCCCATCACCTTCCACCATCCCACGGCCAGCTCCAGCCTTTCCAAGGCCTGGCTTGGCCTCTTGTTTGCTCAGGATCATGAGGGGTTGGTTTGGGTAGGGTTGGGCACCGGTTGATGACCAGTAAATGATAAAAGAGTGTTTTATCAAGTATTGAGTTGTTCTCTTGTCTAGAGAGAGGACATCCTGCCTGGAGAGAGGACATTGCTCTACACACTTCAGCCTTGGGAGAGACCCTGGTTGGCCCATCTCTGAGGATGAAGCTTGGGGAAAAGGGCGGGTTTTTTGTGGGGACACAGGCTTTGAGGCTCATGCCCCTGACACTCACACTCCAGGGCGAAACGGAAGAGCTCGTGGCTGAAGTCAGCTGTCCAGTGCTCCCGGCCACTCTTCTCCACCTGGGCTCTCGCCCGCCGGATAAAATCCTCACCCACCTGGCTCAGCAGAGGCACAAACCCCTCCACCACCTGTGGCGACAGCACCTCCTTGTTCAGCATCAGGCGGTCCGAGCGCCAGGCCTCCCCCGTCCTGCGGGACACCAAAGTGGGGGTCAGAGGCGTCCCCCTCACCCAGGGGATGCCACTCCCCAAAGCCCAGGACCAGCCAATGTCCCCATCACCCTCCTGATGCTCCAGCTTCTCCCCAGCCCTTGTGCTGGGGCTATGGCAATAGGACCTGGTAGCCCCATTTTGAGGGCACCCCCTGGCCCCCCTACTCACTTGAGGAGCACACCATAGGGCTTGTTGCGGAAGTCACGATATGCCACCCAGGGGGGGACACTGAAGCGCTCTGGCAGTGTCCCCTCTGCCTGGAAGAGGGTGGCGGCGTCCCGGGGGCTGATGATGTTCACACTCTCGTAGACACCCAGCTTCTCCCTGACGGGGTGAAGAGGAAGGTCAGCCCTGCACTCTGAACCTCAGCAACCCCAAATCAACTCCCCGCCCCCTTGCATGCCCTAAAATCCTGCTGGAAGGTCCCGTCCTGGGGAATGCAGGGGCTCAGCACCAGGATCGGGCCCTCAGGACTCAGGTGGGAATAGAGAGTGGTGCTGAAATCAAATCCCCAGCCCTTCCTTCTCAGATCCAGACCCTGTGGAGATACGGGAGGGCAGAATCCTCTCCAGCTCCACCATTCCATCCTCCCGATATTCTGCATCCACAAGGCACTGCTGCCTGGTCCCTGCCCCCTCCTAGGGCACAGGGTCTGTCCCCTCCTCACTCCCATTCCCTGTTCCCCCCCAGGGCACCAGCTCTGTCTCCTGCTACCGCCCTCTCGCCCATCACTGTGGCATCAAGCCTGATCAGCGCACGGCAAGCCAGGCTCCTCCAGCAGCTCAGTCACATATTCCCCCCTCCCTCGCCCTGAGCAGAGCCGGGAATAGCAGCATCATCCCGGTCTGGAAAAGCCACTGGGGTTGGGGAGTAGGGTGAGAGAGACAAGGGGGAGCTAGATGCCACCTCACCTGTAAATGGGCCCGAACTGCTGGAACTTGCGAGCCATGATGTGGTGGACATTGTTCAAGCCGCCCTCCTGCCAGAAGCGGTACAGGTTGAGCCAGCCGGCTCGCCACTCCCCCGGCAGCTGGTTGAAGGGCCGGGGAGTCGAGGGGGTGGGGGCGGCAGCCCCCCCCAGCCGGTGGCACCCCCCGGCTGGGACAGGGGGACATCCCCGCAAGGCGCCGGGTTTGGGCGCAGCACGGGCGAGCATGGGAGCGGGCGGCAGAGAGGGAAGGGTGGCCTGGAGCGGGCGGTGGAGAGGGGAGGGTGTCCTCGCTCTTATCCCCGCTCAAGGAGAGGTGCTCTCGCCCGCCTCCCGATGAGTCACGGCCCCCCTGGGGCCGGGGACAGACGAACACTGGGGCATGGGGCAGCGCCAAGGGGTTGGCAGAGCATCGTCCCCTCCCAGCCTTGCCATGGCAGGGTGTGACAGGTGACACGCTGACCTTGAGCGGCAAGGGGTGACCACGGGTGACACTGGCAAGTGGCCTGTGTCACCCCACTAAAGGCGGGTACTGCTGCCAGCGCTAACAATGAAAACTCGGCTGCCAAGGAGAGAAATGGTTTATCTGCCAAATAAATGATAAAAACGATCTAGGGGACAAAATAGTGGCAGTTAAACGTAATAAAGGTCACATCAGCCCAGCAGGGGACAGCCTTGGGGACCCCTAGCCAGGGTCACCCCAGGAGGGGACAGTCTTTTAGACTCCTGAACATTGCTGGGGGTGTCTCACCTCCACCCTCCCCAGGACAGGGAGTGTTGGGGGGGACACATCCCCACTTCCTAGGCTCCTTCCAGGAGGGAAAGGCTTTTTGGGGTGTCCTGAGCCACGGACAAAGGCTGCAGCACCTGAAGATAGTGGCAGAGTCCCTTGTCCCCAGGCACAGCAACAGCCACTGGCAATGGTGAGGTGGGGGAGATAATGGGATGGGCTCTACTGAGGGGTCCCTGAGACATCTCTTTGGGGTGTCCCCCGGGTCTCTGGAGTGTCTCTGGAAGGGACCGGGAGCGGGACGAGCGGCGGGATGTCCGGGGCCGGGGATGCTGAGCCGGGCTCAGTGGTGGATGCGACAACGGCGGCGGCCACCGGGAGGCGCGCCTGGCCCGTCAGTGGCACCGCACGGGGACAGCGCCGACCGTGCCCCCCTCCCCGGCACCTGAAGCCTGTCCCCGGCCAGGGCACGGAAGTTGTCCCCTCCTGCCCCCCACTCCCTGTCACCTCCCAGGAAACAGGGTCTGTAACCTCCTGCCCCATGAGTCCTGTCCTTTCCCAGGCCACAAGATCTGTCCCTTTCTGCCCCAGAGTCCCTGTCCACTTCCAGAACACAGAGTCTGCCACCTCCTGCCCTGTTTTTGGTCGCCTCCTGCCCCACAGTCCCATTTCCCTCCCAGGGCACAGGATCTGTTCCCTCCTGCCCCATGATCCCTCTCCCTCCCAGAGTACAGGGTTTGTCCCCTTCTGCCCCAAGTTTTTGGTCCCCTCCCAGGGAGCAGGATTTGTCCCTTTCTGCCCTAGGGTCCCTAACCCCTCTCAGGGCATCAGCTCTGTACTTTACACCCCACAATACCTGTCTCTGCACATGGCATCAGGATCTGTTCCTTTCTAA
The DNA here is from genome assembly GCF_036250125.1 of Pseudopipra pipra. NCBI lineage: Eukaryota > Metazoa > Chordata > Aves > Passeriformes > Pipridae > Pseudopipra > Pseudopipra pipra. The sequence continues at coordinate 4,442,992 of NC_087560.1, read as the reverse complement.
CCCACAGTCCCTGTCCCCTCCCAGAGAACAAGACCTGTCTCCTCTGGCCCCATAGTCCCTGTTCCGCTCCAGCCCCAGGTTTCTGGTCTCCTCCCAGGGAATAGAATCTGTCCTTCCTTGCTCCAGGGTATCTGTCCCCTCTCAGGGAGCAGGATCTGTCCCCTCCTGCCCCATGGTCCTTGTCCCCTCATGTACCAGGCCCCATTGCTTATCCCAGCATGAAAACACCAGCTGGCTGCACGTGCACCCCAGAGCAGTCCCACAGTCCAGAGACATGATGGCACAGTGTCATTCCCTGTCCTTCCCCCCTGCGCTGTCACTGTCCTGGGTGGGACCTGCTGCCTCCCCTTCAGACATGGTCAGGGCCCAAGGGACACGGAGGGACATGGAGGGACACGGAGGGACACACTGCCACACGCTGAGCTCTGCCCTGTCAGCCACTGCCTCCAGCCCCGAGGTCACAGCCCCCATCACGCTCAGCATCACCTCTGCACCCCCCTTTCCACCACCTCCCCAGAGCATGGGGACAACTCCTGGGCTCCTTCACCCGATGCCTGTCCCCTGCACGATTAAGGGGTCTCACACATTCTCCATGGGAATTCTCAGGGCCCTTCTTACCCTGAGCCCCCAACCCTGGCAGGGCTCCGAATTTTGGCGGCGCCTCTGCCAAGGTGTTACCGCTCCTGCAGCACAACGGAACCGCGACCGCTTGTGTCCCCTCACGGAACAAACCACCGGGCACCTGGGGGGCTCTGATGGGAACTGGGGGGGGTGGGCAGGAAGCTGTTCACGGACTGCAAACACCCACAGCAACACCCTGTCCCCAGCCATGGCAGCGGGGACGGGACTCGAGCGCAGCGGCTTCATCCGTGACGAGCAAAGCGGCACCGCGTGGATGGAGGCGGCTCTTCCCCCGCCCCCGCAGGCAGCCCACGGTACCCGCCTGACTCGGGTGTATCCCTGCTATTTTGGGATGAGCGAAACAGAGAGTCTCACCCCTCCCCAGTGGCCTTCTCCTTATGCCACCCACACTGGGGACAAGCAGGGCCCCCCCAGGTGTGGTTTCATCCCGCCGGGAGGTGACACCGTGGGTGTCGTGGGCTTTCGCTTTCCACCCGTGGGGTTTTCCTGACGTGTCACCTCTGGAGTAAGCAGGTGACTCACCACCTTCACACCTTCCCCTGGTAAATGACCCCCCTCCAGGAGGCCATTGAGACCCCCTTGGCTCTGCCCCACAACCCCAGATCCAATCAAACCCCAACCTCTCTGGAAAATCCCCCTCCTCAGCCTCATCTGTCAGAAACCCAGGGCTGGGAATGCAACAACTGCAGTGATTTAGGGTAGAAAAGGGCATGGAGCTGCTGCTTTGCTTTCTTACCTTAAAAATATACCCTGCATTCCTGCATGGACCATCCTGTTTGGCTCCCCGCTGCTCACACCCATCCCGTGGGAAGGATGGTGGTTTTCATGTATTTCCCAACAATTTCTTCTCTTTTCGGCAGTGATTTCATCCCGAGGGTCTTTCCTGCTCTCCCACGAGTGAATTCATTCATTGCAAGCTTTCAGCTCCTGCCTACAAACAGGTACTTGGGAAAATTCCAGCAGTAAAACTGCTGCCCAGAAACCCCCTGTGATTCAATCTGGGGCTGGAAGGAAGGGAGGGAAACTCATTTCATAATATTATGTTGAAAAAGAGAAACTTTCAGTTGCAAACAGACTGTAACTGTGACCAAGCAGTTCTTGCTGGAGGGTTTCCCCTGGAGGCAGAGAGAAGGGGGTGACCAGGCACGTGGTCATCATCCCCCACAGCATCCCTGAGGCACTGGTGATGCTTAAGGAGCTGCCAGAGCATCCAGAGGATGGAGCCATCCAGGACAAGCTTTAAAGTCAAACAGGAACAAGCCTACCTCGTTTTCATTCTCCTGCTTCATTAAACTGAATCTCTTCTTACTAATTTATTGCTTGCAATCCCAGACCTAAAAATTGCTGGGCTGATGCCTGGTTTTTGGGGTCTCCATCCAGCTGGGATGGGGTATCCCACCCGGATGGGATGCATTCTTCAAACAGGATCATCCCCCAGGGACGTTGGAGTGGAAATTCACAGCTCCAAAGGGAAAGCATTTGTGTGTGTAGCTGTGGGGAGGAGGAACACGGCAACTGGGAGGAAGGATGATCCCGTGTTTAACTTCCCCCAGCTTCTCCTGGGTCATGTCATTTCTAGTAAACGGCTGGATTTCCCACTTGGCCAGCCCTGATCCACCTCAGCAGTGTAGCATCACCCACACCTTGTCCTCCGTGTCCCAGCGTGGGCCACAGAACAGACAGACACCTGTCCAAGGCTGGTTAAATCCTGAGGGCCTTGGGAAAATGGGAGAAGAGCCACAGGGCAGCAAATAGCCCCTACAAATAGAGCTGTCACACCACTGACTGGGAAAACAGGTTGGACAAGGGGTGAAGGCAGCTGGGAGCGAGCCAAGTGGGTGGCACAGTTTCAGGCATCTGATCTAGACATGTGAATTCCCTGGATAGAGCCATAAATACATTCATCCTCTTTTGTGGGAGGATGGAAGGTGTGGCCATGATGCAGCAGCACCTCTTCATCTGGGTCTTGTAAACCCAGGGGTGGCTGTTAGGGTATCCCGATTCCAGGCTCCAGCAGCTCCTTCTGGGGTGGCTGTGTACCCCCATCCCACCAGGAAAAGCTTCCCAGTGGGGTGCTATGGCTAGAGACACCATCTCAGCTGAGTCAGTGCATCCACTGGGTGCTACTGTGGGATTTCCCACGAGCTCTGGCCTCTGATGCAGAGGGATACAGGATTTCCTGGGACTATTGTCCTTCACGGCAAACCCTCCTCCTGGAGCAGTCTCTGGTGAGGCTGGAGGCAGAAATACCCAAAAAAAAATGATGCTGGGAAAAAACTAAGTGCTTGTGGCTTTTGTTTGAGGTGTACAGCCGTTCCCACTCTGCCTGTGCCGGAAGAAGCCCAGAGAAGCTGCTGGAATACCTGACCTTCCTGTGTGTGCCTGCTCCAGTGAAAACACAGATCCCAAAATAACTCCTCAAACAATGTGGCCATAGTTGGGGTGAGGGCGGTGATGTTCCGGCTTTTCCCTCCAGCAGCCCCGAAGCCACAATAAATCCTGATGCCTGTGTTTGCTCCCGGGTTTTGCCTCATTATATTTAAGGAAACAGCCAGCGGGTGGTGGAAATGTATCCCAGAATAAAACACAGCCCAAAGGCTTCAAGTTTTCCTGCTTTTCTCAGGGAATTTAGCAAAAGGGTCCATGTTTTGTTCTGGCTGTTCCCAGAGAGTGGGGGATGGAAACCTGCTAGGGATGGAGATGCTGCTGCAGCCCCTGTGTGTGTCTGTGAGTCTCCCTGTCATCCAGGGATCCCAGGTTGTCCCCGTGGTGCTTGATCCTGTGCTCTCACCTCGCTTCCAACCCACTCCCAAGGGGCTCAGGATCACCTCCATGCACTGCTCCCGGCCCTCTTGCCCAGGGTTTTAGTGAGGGAGTTCAGAGCTTTGAATTTCTGTTGGCATCAGTGGAGCTGGGAATGCAAACAGCTTGGTGTCCATATACAGCACCCCAAAAATACGTCTGGGTGCTGGGTTCGTCACCGTTCCCGTCCCGGGCGAGCTCCCCACCTCCTCCCATGGCAGAGAGGGGGCTGCCAAAAATCACACTTCTTGTTTTAGCTCTGCTGAAACCCGCTGCCTTTCGGGCTCGTTTCTCCTCCTTTACGTCAAGCTGCCGCATATGCTGCCGGCGCCAGCGGGAAGTTTTCTGCCAAAGGCAGTGCTAAGGAAGAAAGGAGGCAGAGGAGGGTTTCGCTTTTGGCTGCCAAACTCCCCTTCTGCAGATCAGGGACCTGCAAAACCTCCTGCACAAATCCTGGGGGACACAGGTGCCTGTCGGTGCCACTCCTGTGTCCCCACCACCTCTGAGGCTTTGCAGACACATCGCTGCAAAACGGGGCTGGAGCTCAGGACCCAGCCACCCATCCCTGAATATTTTCCAGCAGAAGTGCTAAGAATAGCACACAGAAAGGCAGTTGGGCATGGATTGGGGTGAAGCCATGACACTCTAAAAGCCCTGCGCCAGGTCTGCCTTTGTGCCGAGGTGCTTTGATGGAGGATTTGAAAGAGAGAGGGAAGGTATTGTTCTCTCTTGCTTTTGTTGGCACCTTTTAAAAGCTTGAATTCCTGTTCTCTGCTTCCCTCCAGCCCAAGCCTGGCCTTTTTCCCCCTGCAATAAGCTCATTTTCCCCCCAAACCAGCTAAAAAGCAGGAGCACCATAAGCAGAAGGTGATGGGATGGTTACATACCTGTGAGGACCACCACTATTTCCATTCCTCATTTTCCATGGGTGCTGCTCACACCCCCTTTTGGATTTTCCAGTGGGAATTTGCTCAGCTTCTCACTCCGGAAGGTACCAGCCTGAAGCAGAAGCAGCAAACCCAGGGCTGGTTTGGGGCTGCTGCTGGTGGGACATGGAAAAAGGTGTGGGGACCCCCAGTCACGGGGAAGGGGGGGATAGGGGAGACCCTGGTCACCATCATAGCAGCATCCCTCAACTCCTGGTGAGAAACACAGCGCTTTCCTGCTCTTTTCCATTCTTTATTCCAACCATCCACTTTGGTTACAGTTCTGAAAGATTTTTTTTGGTAGCTGTTGTGGTGTTTTTTTCCATCTCCTCTAATCTGGACCCACCTCCGGCGATATTATAAAACTCTACAAGTACAGTAACGACCAGTTAACAATAAATAGGTATTTGTTAGTTCACGAAGTTAAAGTGCTTTGAGAAGGGATGTAAGAAGCTCTATCCTAGATTCCGGGGGGGGGGAAATACCTTGGAAATGTAGTGCAGTAGGAAGCTCTGGCCCGTTGTCTGTAGTCTGTGGTCACGAGAGGCACGTGGCACCTCCCCCTTGCCCAAAAGACTCCTCGGGCACTCCTGAGTGAGCAGGCACGAAGCAGGAGCTGTGCTGCTGCGACAGGTTATTGGAAGCATAAGACAGGATGCCCTCACCCTTACACAGCCCGAGGCTGGGGTGTTTCAGACTGGGAAAGGTTTGGACAAGGTGTGGGATCACCCTCTGCAGGGAGAGAATCCCGTTTTTTCACAGTTTAGTCTTGCTCGGAGACCTCAAAGCCCAAGAGAAGCAAACTCTGGGCCCCCCCCATGTCCCCTCACTGGGGGAAGGGAAGCAGAGCTGCTCTGGGCGGTGGGGACAGGCACAGCCCCCCGAGCCCGGCGGTGTCGCCCTGAGATCCGCAGCCTTTTTCCCTGAGGAAGCCCGGTCCCTCTCCCGGAGGAGCGGTGTGGGGAGCAGGGGTTGCCTGCTGCCCACGGATAAATGCCCTTAGCTGCCTGCAGAGGATTTGTGCGTTTCAAACGTCTTCCCAGGGCCTCCCAGTTTGGTTTGGGCTCTGCTTCCACCTTCCCTTCCAGTCCCCTTCCATCTGTCCTTCCCCACACCCCAAATCTAGTCATCTTCCAAGCCTTTTCCATGCAAACTCCTAACTTTGCACCTGCACTTGCAGGTTTCCAGTGCTAATTCCCGATCTCCCTCCCACATCAAAGCCAGCTGCAAACAAAAAATAATAAACCAAACCCCAAAACCCTTCCAGAGCCCAATTCTCCAGACCAGAAGGGGACTCACAAGCGGCGCTGGGAGCGTTCCAGCTGCTTGCCAACCCAAACATCAGCCACTAAAAACTTGGAGGCGTCAGTCCCCGTTCAGATCAACCAGTTCAGAAGGCCGAGGGCTGGCTCCTCCTCTTCATCACATGCACGTTCCTAAAGTGAGGAGTGGCCGTGCCCTGAGGATCAGTGCATGCACGTCGGCAGAAGTCCCCTAAACAGCATAACAGAGCTGCCAGGGAGAGGCTGTCACTGGTACAGCCAATGTCCCCCACGTGTCCCCAACCCCTGCTCCACCTGGCCCTGCAGTCACATCCTCCTCACTGAGGCTCTTCCACCAAGGCCAAAAACGGAAAAGGTGCTGCCCAGGACCCCTCTGGGGACAATCAAAGATTAATGTCCAAGGAGCGCCTAAGAAAACAAGGATCTCGCTTCAGGAGCGGACAGCAAGTGCAGGAAGAGCAGGACGGTGGGAACACCGTTGTGTTCAGTGGAAGAGCTCCACCAAAGCCACCATCAGGAGCAGCTGCAGCCACGAGCCAAAGGGCATGGTTGCCTGGCCCGTCTGGAACAGGAACCGGAGCTGGTTGACCAGGCGCTCCTTCACCAGTGCCTGCTTGAAGCCGTCCTCCTCCGAGATGCAGACGTAGTGGCCGTAGTGGCCGTGGCTGACATTCTGGATGAAGTGGAAGCAATCCTGCTGAGGGTGGGTGGTGTTGCAGGTCTTGATGAGGCTGTTGTTGTGGTACCAGTTGTATGTGGCGTAGTGGGACTCGATGGAGCAGTTGAGGTAATAGCGGGAGAAAGGGACAACTGCGATGTTCTGGTAGTCGTCTGCAGGAAGACATGGAGAAGGAGGGGGTTGAGGCAGGATTGTCCAGGAACCACAGATTCCCCCAAAAGCACCTAGGGAAGACCACCTGGGTGGATGAGGACGTGCCCATGGCAGGAGGGGTAGAACTGGATGACCTTTAAGGTCCCTTTCAACCCAAACCATTCCATGATTCTGTGTTACACAGCCATTTAACAACAATGGCCCACGTCCGGTGAAGTCCACAGGACTCTTCTGCCAGGAATCAAAGCTTAATCCCTCTCACCCAGCTCAGAAATACACTATCTCCCCTAACTCCAACCTGGTGTCTTGATTTCACTCCCAGTTCCCCAGCAATGAGTAGTAAAACCTCGCACAAACCATGCAAAGATTGGAGAATCAGCCACCTTGCCCCAACCACCGCTGGGGACATTGTCCTATGGCTCAAAAAAACCTTTCCATACCTTCCTTAATAGCTCCATTTTGGCAGTTTCCTTGCCACACATCCAAGTTCAGGTTTTGAAGCACCTCCCTAGCAGATGGAAATGGGAATAAGGGTTAACAGAACATTAGGGAAGAGGCATTTCTGGGATAGGAAAGGAATCACCCATATGAGATAGAAGGAAATTTATTACCTGGTATTGTTGGGGTAGGGAAAACACCTCCCCCTCCCACCCCCATTCCCAATTAGGAGTTTGCTGATGGCAAATGTGAGACCCAGAAGCAAAAAGATGGAGAAGGTGCTGCCCAGGATCCCTCTGGGGACAGCCAGAGGGTTGGGTTGGGGTTGGGTTGGGTGCTCAAAACGCCCTCAAGGGAGGGATGGATCCCTGAGGAGAGATCCCAAACTTTCTGGGACGGCACCAACATCGGCGCTTCCCTGCCTGGACACAATGGGCTCATCTCTCTCTGTGATGGGAAGATGGCCTCAAAACCACGCATGGCCATGGTCTGGGACAGGAATACCGAGGGTCCGGGTGTTTCTCCCACGGAAGCAGCGGGAGCGGGCACCACGTACCGGTTCAGGGACACGGACTGGCAGGAGCTGTTGGCCCAGCCGCAGTAGGGGTCCCTGGCCAGCAGGCAGCTGTGGCAGTTGTTGCGATACGCCCTGCACATGTCCATGGGGATCTCCAGGACTTTACTCGTGGAGCCAACATACAGCATGGCCTGCGGGAGGAAAGCAGAGGGGATGGATGATCATCCTGGCATCCTGTCCCAGTGCCACCTGCTGAGTGTCTTCAGAAGGATGGGGAGCTCCAGGAGCGAGTCCAGAGGAGGCCACGGAGCTGCTCTGAGGGCTGGAGCCCCTCTGCTCTGGAGCCAGGCTGGGAGAGCTGGGGGTGTTCACCCGGAGAAGAGAAGGCTCCAGGGAGACCTTAGAGACCTTTCCAGTGCCTAAAGGGGCTCCAAAAGAGCTGGAGAGGGACTTGGGACAAGGGATGCAGGGACAAGACAAGGGAATGGCTTCCCACTGACACAGGGCAGGGTTAGATGGGATACTGGGATGAAAATTCTTCCCTGTGAGGGTGCTGAGGCCCTGGCACAGGTTGCCCAGAGAAGCTGTGGCTGCCCCATCCCTGGAAGTGTTCAAGACCAGGTTGGACAGGGCTTGGAGCAACCTGGGATAGTGGAAGGTGTTCCTGACTATGGCAAGGGGTGGAACTGGATGAGCTTTAAGGTCTCTTCCAACTCAAACCATCCTGTGATTCCATGATTCTACTTCCAGACCCAGGGGCTGGCAGTAAACTGTCCGTTCCTGCCTTCCCTGCTGCCTGATTTTAAAGTTATGGCCCAACCCACTGTTTTCCTTCCCACAGAACGAGCAAAGACCCACCCTCTTGTGATCCAGGATCATGGACTGGATCGGGTCCTTGTTCGGAAAGACCTGGAGCTCCATGATATTCTGCACCCCATCTGGCAGCTCCACAACCTTGTGGATGGATCCTTTGTCTAGGAAGAAAGAGAGGAGAGCCCTGATGAGACATCCTGAGAGCGGAAGAGATGATGCCAAGAGATTCCAACAATCTGACTGGATTCCTGACACCAGCCACCCAGAGAGAACAGAAACTTTCCCAAAAGCAGCATCCTGAGGGAACAAGGCTCAAGAATCCTTGTTGTTCACCCTCTTGCATAGTTTCCCCTTCCCAAATAGTCTTCCCTTCATCCCACCATCAACCAGAGAGAGGTGGAAGATGTGATCCCAGCTCATGCAGGGATCAGGACTCCCCAGGTGTCTCTGTACCCATTCCAGAGAGGGTGAGCATTGCCATGCCAAGCCCTGCATGTCGGATCAAGCTTCCCAGTGGGACTCTGCAAGGCGTTAGCTGCATTTAAACTCAGGCTTTTGGAAAATAAGACCAATCAGAGCATGTGTGGGCCCTAATCCAACCCAGGCCACCTACTGAGAGTTTTTTAATCATAGATTAGGAATTTAAAAAGCTCCTCCACAAGTGCCAGTGAACAGATTCCAGCACGGAGCAGAGAAAGGGATGAGCACAGCTCAGGCAGGTAAAGCAGGCAGGACAGGGAAGCACTGGGAAATGATGGAGCGTGTCCCTTTGGAAAGGATTTCTACTTGTAAAGCCATACCTGGGGAGAGCTGTGCTACCCCTCTCTTGCCTTACAAACACTGGCCCTGAGACCTCCCACGGGTTGAAGCTCAACGGGGTAAATCCCACATGCTTGGGATTCTGCTTTGATTCCGGCTTTGCCTACGCAGCCAAATTGGAAGTATTTAGTAGTACTTGGGACTTGGCAGCTCTTTTCTGCTTGACAAACATATGCCAAGCTGGGAACACAGCCCCTTGTTCGCTCTGCAGTGAGGGTCTCATCTGCTTCCCCTGGGCTCCCTACCCTCGAGGGGAAAGCTGATTCCGGGGATCTCCACAGGGAACGGTTCCCAGTACCTGTTGCCAGATAAAGCACATTGTAGTGGTGTCCGTCAGCCGCAGAGACCTCGTGCACCCCGATCTTCTGGTAGCGGTGCTTGTTGTGGAATAAGGGGCTCTTGGTGGGGGACAGGGGCTCCACCCGGTCCTCCACCTCGGGGTGGCTGTCGGCGATCTTGAAGGTCTCACTGGGGGTGTGCTGTCCCGAGGGAACACACTGCAGCAAGAGGGCACAAAAGCCACTGTCAGAGCCAGACAGGTGCCTGAGGATGAGGGTGGAGGGCAGGGGAGCTCAGCAGGGGAACAGCATGGACACCTCAGCCTGCAGGAGATGCCCAGCTGCGGTGCACAGCCCTGTCCTGGGGGCAAACACAGGCCCTGGGGGTGCTGCAATTGTGCTAGTGCCAGGTGCATGTAAGAGCCTGTCTCCCCATGCTTTCTGTGAAGGCATTGGACCTTCTCTGGCCTCCTTTTGTTTCCAGCAACAAGGCTCAGCTCCTTCCCGCAGTGCCTACAACCACCCTCTCTGCCCAGCTCTCACCTGGCTGCTCCGTGTCCCCTCCCCTGCTCCAGGTACCCTGAGGACTGCAGTGGCACTGCAGGGACTAGCTCTCCTGGCCTTGGGACCCCTCTCCACTTCACGTGGGGCAGCTCACTCACCTGCCCAGGTTTGATCTCCGGGTTGGGACCGTTATAGCCCTTGAGTTTAGATGTCCGGAACACGTCGTCAATGTCCCCAAAGGAATAGACACAGACAGCAGAGCTTCCCCTGAGGGCAGCGAGACAAAGAGGGGGTCAGGGAGACACTGGTCACCACCCCTACAGCTGGAACACAGCTGTGTTCATCACCACATCCACTCTGTTTCCCAGAGACACTAAAGGGCTGGAAGGAAGGATCTGGCCCGTGGGACAGGGCATCCCCCTCCCTGTTTTGCAGAGACCCTCACCAGGTGTTTGTGAAGAGCCCGTAGACTTTGGAGAGCCGCCAGTTGCTCGCAGGGACAAAGAAGACATCCTGCAGCCAGTTGAAGTTGCCCTTCGTGACGGGGTCAACACAAATCAAGCTGGCCTTCAGGAAGGTGGTCCACTTGGAAGCAGAGAGGGAACTGGTTCCTCCTTTATCTTCCTGGGGGAGAGGGAAAGCAGGGAGTCAAGGTTTGGCAGAGAACACCACAAAGTCCCCAACTTGGGAGGGATAAGCCCCCCAACATCTCGGATGGATAACTGGGGGATGCTCCAGAGGTATGTCTGATGCTGGTTACAGCAACAATCGTGTTCCTCTAACATCCCAGCAAGACAGGGCAGGTATTTCTCTTCCCTACAAACAAGATGGGAGCCAGAGGAGGGGAGGGCCAAAGGAGGTGGCTGTACCCCCCACAGACTCTGTGGCAGACGAGACATTTGAGGCAGAAGGGCCAAATCAAGCGTGGATAACCCCAGGTGAGCCACCATGTCCATTTGTCACCCCTGGAGCACTCCTGCCTCCCCCCCACACATGGTTCCCGTGGTACCTTACACAGCTGGGCCACGCGGGAGATGTTTCTGGGGGCCTCGGGACTCTTATCTGGGTTGTCTTCACGGAAGAAGTAATAAATCTTGTCCTGGTGAGGCTCTTCGTGCCTTAACACGGTGGCTTTGACAAACTGAGGGTCTGAAAAGGGAAGTGAGCCATCAGAAAACCGTGGCTTGAGCACACAGACTTCATCTGAAAAGCCACTGATGGGGATGAAGCAGCATGTTCTGCAGCCAACCAGCCACCCGCAGCCGAGGGAGGGAATGAAACACATCTGTGCTCCAGGGAAAGGACAGGTCCGAGACCATCCGCTGTGCCTGACCTGTGCATTGCACCAACTGTGCTTCACCTGACACCTTCCCAGTGGCTCCCCTTCCTCTCCCTCCTGCCCAACATCCCAGACTCATTCCCTTGAGGGCCAAATCCACAGAACCTGGTGAAGCCTTGGCTGCTTAGCAGCAAAGGAAACCCGTCTCCCTTCTTACTCAGGGAGGTGTTATCAGGGAGAAAGGATCCCTCAGTGCTGTTTGTGTTTGGAAAACCCAGTGATGCTGTTCCTATTAATACACCTCTACTATGACGGGCATCCCCGGCAGCATCAGGTCCCTCTGGGCATCGTTAGCTGCTGTTCCCATGGCAGGGAGCTCTGTGTCAGCACGGGATCAGCCTGGCTGCTCTGGGGCTCTCAGGTTTGGTTTAGCTTCCCCCTCCATGCACAAGTTCTGTTTTATTCTGTTGTTGTCTTGATTTAATTTTTCGTTTTGACAGAGGTTCAATAATCTCCCGTTTCCCGGTGTCAATGGGGAGACAACATAACAAACTCATGGAAATGGAGGAGGGTCCTTTCCCTCTACCCCCACACTGTCCTCTGCACAATCCAATGTGATTCTGCCTCAGGGTCTCACCCTGGGCTGGGGTTTTGGAAAGAGTCACTGCCCGGAGTGGAACTTGTTCTTCCCTTTTCCACCACCGCAGGGCAGCTGATGGGCACTTTTACACAACCCTATTTCCTCCTATCTGAGAAGGGACTTGCCACCCTCATTTCCCCATTACTCTGAGGAACAGGAACTCACTTATCAGGTGTTTTGTGACAGAAGCAAAGAGGTGAAATTCCCTCAGCTGGCACTGAGGGGACCAGATCAGCCCTCCCTGCAACTTCAGGGGTGACTGAAGACCCCAAAGAACAAGCCCTGGAGCTCCACTCCGGCTGGGCAGAGAGGATGTCCCCCTCCAAGCTGTGGTCTGGTGGGCTTCCACACCTCGGGAATCTCCCCCACACTCACTCTGCATCACTGTGTCACTCGTGTAGAGCTCTCCACCCCCTCTCACTCGACGGAAGCGAGGGATCTTGCCATTCTGCTGGCTCTTCTTGATGGTGGAGTAGATGTCATCACCTGCGGGATAGGAAGGCTCATTTGCAGTAGGATGTTTCCAGAGGGGACAAGAAGGATTTATAAGAAGAGAAGAAAAGAATGAAACAAGAACTTTTGGGCACATGAACTCACAGAGACGGTGGACACAGGTCAAGAAACTCAGTCCTTGCTGCTTAGGACTGACCAGGTCTGGCAGGACTCCTTAGAGAGTGGCAGGGACAGATTCTTGGGAAGGATCCCCTTTTCAGGTCCAGAGCAGCGGGATTATTGCAGGATCTTCCTTCTAAGGACCACTCCAACCCAGACCATTCTATGCTCCTACGATTCCCCACTGTTCTCATTGCATTTGACCCTCCCACACAGACACTCGATCCCATGCCCTGGATGGAAAAAACAACCTTGTGCCATGCTCTGTCCTAAAAGGATGTGCATTTCCATGAGGCAAAAGCAGGAAGCCCTAAGGCCAATGAGAGCAGGGGACAAAGGCCTTGGAGCAGCCTCAGGGGCCCCTTTTTGTCACAGAGAGCCTTTTGTGCACAGCATGACTGAAAAATAGGAAAATATGAAAACACCAGGCTTACCATCGACGACGACGAGGGTGTTGGAGTCAGGGGTGAAAGGAGCAATTCCTCTCCCATCCCATGATGGGCTCTCCTTCCTCTGTGTCTGGAGAAGGATGGAAATGGACCTAAGTGGGATCAGGTGCCTACATCCACCCCTGGGGCAGGAGGAAAGTGGTTTTCCTTGCCTGGCACAGCTCAAATGAGGGAAGGACTCATACCAGGTTCCAGCAGGTGGGGGCGCAGGCACCGGTCCCACACACCATCATCCCATCTCCGTACTTCTCCACTAGCGTGAGGTAATTCTTATTGTCCTCCTGCAAGAGAAGGGAGAGGAGCATGAGCAGCTGTGAACAGCAGAGCAAACCCCCCAGAACTAACAAACACACTGCTAGATGGCTTCCCAGCTTTTTCATGGATCTTACAGCTAGAGGAGGAGGAGGTCTTCACTCAGAGAGAGCACATGAGGAGCACACACAGCTCCTTCCCCACTAGTCCTTCAACCCAAGTCCTTCAACCCTCACCCATCCAGCTGTTCCGCCACAGGTGGGACCTACCGAACTCCCAGACATCATGCACAGTCCCTCATTTTTCACTGGGAAGTCTTCCTAGGATAAAAGAGAGAGAAAAATGCTATTAATTCCTTCCCTCTAAAGGCCAACCCACATGGGCTCAGCCCCGTGCACTACAAGAAGGTCATTAAACACTGCACTGTATCCCTTTTCCCTACCCTTGGCATTTGAAAACACCCGGGAAGGCTGGGTTGGGTCCCTCAGGCCCTTGAGGTGATGAGGAGAAGTGGGGATGCAGGGCTAAAGTAGCAGGAATGACTGAACTGCTCTCCAGAGGATCTGGGAAGAGGATTTGCCACTGTGGGGAAAAGGTGTTCAATAGTTTCTGGTGTGGACATGAACCACAGTGCTCTGGGAACATGAAAGGGAGTATTTGGGTGGCTGAGAAAGACAAGAAGGGATCAGCAGAAAGCCAATGGGGGTTTTCCTGCTCTATTAACTCAGTGCCCAGCTCAGAGCTTCCTGCTTTTGAGAAAAGGCAGCCTGGACTCTGACAATGGAAAAGAATGGGAACGTAGCTTCTCCCCAGTGACGCCAGTCTAAGCATCACTTCTCATACTAAAGAAACAGTTCTTTACCGGAAAAATCCTTCCTGTGGGGCAGTGAAGACCTCAGAAGGATCACATCCAGGGAAGAACCCACTAATGGCTAGCACAGGAGACTTTCCCGTTGCTCCAGCTATTCCTTACACTGATATTGTGGCTTCCTGGTTGGATCAGGCAGGCTGGGCAGAGACCAGGCTCTTACAGGTCTGACTTTATAGAGTACCTGGAATTTGGGCTGTGAGACAGATGCTGGACACTTCTTACAGGGCTCTGGGGCCCAATGTGTTAGCAGAACATCCTTACCGTGTAGTTCTCAGAGGTTGCAAAGTCGTAGTAGTAAAGCTTCCCCTCTCCCCCGATGTAGATGGATGAGCTGTTTTCCTCATGGTAGAAGACTGGGTACTTCTCACTCCTGGGAAATACATATTCCTTTGCACCTAGGAACAGCACACTCATCAGGGAAACCACTGCAGAGAGCACACATGGCCAGCTTGGCTGATCCACTCCCTTCCCGTGCCCTTGGAGCAATGAAAAAAACATGGACACAGGGCTGGGAGCCCTCTGGGATGGCTGGCCCAGAGCCAGGCGGGCAGGGAAAGGCAACTCCCAGGCTCAGAGTGGAGCTATTGTCCCTTGGGCCCCAGGGGACAGGAGAGCTCCACAGAGGAGTGACCCCACCTGGCCCCTGCAGGACTTGTGATGGAGGAATAGGAAGGGGAATTGCTGCAGGAGCTGTGGTAAGAGAGTGGGAGCTCAAAGAGACTCAGACCTGGCTCTGCAGCAGCCAGATAAGCACTGCCTTCCACTGTCTGAGAGCCTCCTGCCTCCCAGCTTTGGGATGAAGGGCTCCATCCCCTCTCTGACCACCCTCTGACAACCACTCCAGGCATCTGCCTGATAGATTTGGCTCCTGCAACCTCCTGCACTTTATCACCCCTCTCCCTGCCCTGTCAGCATCCTACTTCCCAGGGCCAGGAGGGTCAGACAGGGTTTGGAACTCCCAGGCCAGAGCCCAGGTGTGACAGGGGAAGATGCACCTAAACGCCACAACTGATGGGCTTCACAAGAAGTGGCTGCAAGACCTTGGACATCACAACTGGTTGCTGAAGATCGGCGGCTTTCCGGGCCCAGCTGGAAGAAGAACTGCCTGTCCTCTCCTCTTTCCTTCCTCTTTCACGTTCTGGCTTTTCTGGCTCCTCTTTCCTACAAGCATCCTCCCTTCCCCTCTGTCCAGCCCAGGTGCAGGAGGTTGATCCTGCACTGCAGGTGTGATTCTCCTCCCCTGGGGCTCCTGCTGTCCCTCCCTGGGATGCCCTGCTCCTGCAGCCTTCTCTGGGGAGGTGCAGACACATCTGGGCCCCTTTTAGCGGGTGTGCCAGGGCCCAGACTGCCACAGTGGGCAGCAATGACATGAGAGGGATTGCTCCTCCAAAGGGGAAAAGGCTCCAAGGATCAGGACAAACCTCTGCTTAGAACTCCATTTTCATCATTCCCTCCTCTCCCTTTTCCAAAGAAGGGGCCCCTCTCCTGGCAAGTGCTGCCACTCCCACACAGACAAAGGCTGGGGCTGCCTTGGGAGCAGCCTGCACAGACAGGCAATTAATCAGTGGCACGTGTCCCTCTATTTATAGGGGTTGTCACTTGGCAGGACAGGGAAAGGCCAATCTTTGCCCAGTCCAACACTCCCCTTTGCCCAGAGCAAGCAGCGCAGGGGGCCCGCGGCCAAGGCTCCGCAGAGCCAAAAAGGGAAAAAGACTTAATAGAGGTCACTGGGGCTGCTGAATTCCTGCTTGACTTGTGGGCTTATTCTCCACTTTGCTCCCTGGTTGCACCTTCTCCAGGTCCCTAATCCCTGCAGGGTTAAACAAGCAATGTTTTCCCATCAGGTCTTGGGTAACCTGCCAAAAACCCACAGGTCCTGTTTTGCAAGGGCATTTCAACCATGAAGAGAGGGCGGAGATCCATCTTGGACAGAAACTAATGCAACACCTCTGTGTGCCCTTCCCCTGCTCCATGGGATGGAGCCCACTGGGACCCTCAGCCAGGTAGGCCCAGCTGGATGACGGTCCCTGCTTGCCCCGTGTCCCCTCCTCAGCCTTCCCGTGCCTCTCCTCCACCCAAGGACTCAGAAAAACTCCTGAGCATGTGCTGTGCCTTGTGGAGAAGCTGGCATGGAGTCTTTCAGAGTGATTCTGCAACTCATCTGCCCTCCAAGTGGGAAGCCAGCCAGGCCTGCTATCAGCCAATATACTCAGTCCAAGCTTGCCTAGGAGAGGACTAATCCGCTTTACACCTCCTCCCTTCCCAGAAGTCCTCAAAAACCCCACTCTTGGCCCAACCTGTGGAGGCCAGGCACACAGGAACTCCTAAAGCCCTTTTACCCCATCACCAACACGCTGCAAGCGGGTCTGGCCCAACTGCAGCAAACTTTACTCTTGTTTTCAAACCTCCAGCCCATAAATTTGCTGCTCATCCAGACAAACATACATCTGCAGCCATTCCCTGCTCCTCCTCCTCCTCACACTTTTTACAGACTTCAGCCCTGTGCTCCTACTACCTTTGGGTTCCTTTGGAGGCTTTTTCCAACACTGCCTCAGCTCAGCAAGCTGTGCCAACCTGCAAGGACACACTCCTCTCCGAAGAGCTGAAAACAAACAAGCCCTAAACAATAATTTGGTCGGCGCCAACGTGTTATTTATCCTGCAGCTCCCCAGGGACTGCTCTGAATCACTAAGCTGAGAGTAAACAGCTCTGCTAGCCAGGGCCCACAAGTGTGGTTGTGGTTCCAGCACTGATTTAACTGGATTTGGAAGGAAGCCTTTAAGGGGGCTTCCAGGAGCGGATGCTGGGATCCCTCTGCCTCTGTGGCAGACCTGCACAGCTCAGATTATAGAAGCTGTTCAATCCCCTTTGCCTTTGCTTCTCCTCTGGCAGCATGGGGGGAGAAATCCTACACCCTCCGTGTCATTACATGGGGGTATAAATGGCTTCCAGAGCTAGGAATGATGAGGCAAAGGGTATCTAATGGCCCACACTATCATAGAATCACGGAATCATAGAATGGTTTGGGTTGGAAGGAACCTTAAAGATCATATAGCTCCAAACCCCTGCCACGTGCAGGGACACCTTCCTCTCGACCAGGGTGCTCAGAACTCCATCCACTCTGGCCTTGAACACCTCCAGGGATGGGGCAATGTCCTGCTATGTCCCCAATGGGACATGCTTGTTCTCGCAATGCCAAAGATGCTTTTGACACTGCAAAAGAAAGGCTCTTCCCCTTGGAAGGGGGAAGGCATGACCCTGCCATCACCCTCCCTCCAAAATCCAAGTCTGGAGCTCCAGAAGACACAGGGCTCATTTCCAGAGCCTTGCTAACTCTGCCAAGTCCCTTTGCCTGAGTGCTTGTGCCTGGCATTTACTGCCAACCCCATGGATAGCACACAGATCAATGGCAGCATTGTCCATTGAAATGCTAACCCCAGTCCAGCGGGATGAATGGGAGAAAGAGTGGCTTTGTGTTGGGGAGAGCACCACACCAGAGGCAAGGAGAAGAATAATATTAAATGAGGGAGAAAGAGGGAGCCCGGTGCATCTCAGAAGGATGCCTGCAGGGTGAGGTAAGAGGGGAGGAAGGAAGTGAAGAGGGAGATGCTCTAGATGAGCTGAGGGCAGAGAGGCCCACCCTAAACACAGGACAATGCAGATGACAGACGGAGCAATCCTGCTTCCAATCTGACAGAGAGACATGGACACAGCTTTAATGACACAGCAAATGGCTCTCTGGCTCCCTTTGGGTCCAGAAGCCCCTTCAGAAGGCACCAAGGGCCTGGTCCTCCCCAGCACCACAGCAAGGTTGGGCTCCCAGAGCATCCCAGAGCCTTGTGCTGCCACCTCCAGAACAGATGCCCAGCTAGAGAGGCAGTGTTGGCACGCAGCCTCATCGCAGGCAAACTCAACAAGACAGCTCCCATCCCGGCTGGAGGGCTGACTCAGCTATGGCTGTCCTTTTCCCCTTCACACTCCACCATTCCTGGTCTGGCAGCTGGCTCCGGCATCCCAGACACTCAGCTTAGTCACTGGCTTACAGTGCTCCCGGCACTGATAGTGGGTGAGCCACTGTGGGCCTGCAGGTGCTGGGGGAGGAAAAATGAAAGGGAAAGGAGGATGAGATAAGCACTTGCTGGTTTTGGGGAGTGGTGCTGATGCAGGCAAGAGGCAGATCCTTTACTTGCTGCCCATAAACCCCTTACTGAATGGGGTCCACCTTGGGATATGAGGGAAAGCATACTCTGGGAAAGCAGAGTACGGGGTTTACCTGCTCCCTGGAACTACCTGCCGCCCACCGCAGCCCCTGTGCTGCCCTCACCCAAGCTGCCCGTGTTCCCCCAAACCCTCCCGCTGCTGCCACAGGACAGGCACGCAGGGCTGGGCCACCACCAAATGGCAAATCGGGATTTGCGCTGGTGCGGCGCCGCCGCAGCGAACGCAGCCAAGTCTTCGCCACGTTCCCGACGCCCAGGCAGCACACCCGGCAGCCCCGGGGACTCTCGCTGTAACACGTTGTAACGCCGTCAGTCACCGATGGCACCGCCACCTGCTCCGCCGCCGCGGGTCTGACAGCGGGCACGCTCCCGCTCGCGTCCCTTCCCTCTCCAACCGTTTCCCAGGTTTTACTTATTCCTTCCTTTTTGAATAGCTGCGACAGATTCCGACCTTGATGACAGCATGACTCTGCGGCAATCCGGCTGGGATCGGCTCTGGCAGCAGAAGGAAAAGCTGCCTTTTCCGTGCTGACTCAAGGACTGGCAGTGTGGGGGTGTCCCTGGATCTCATTCCTATGCCGGTGCCCTCAGCTCCCAGCAATGCAGGGCTGGCTGTGAGTCAGGGCTGTGTGCTCGGGGCTGCTCCACATCATTCCGTCTTTGGGAAGACAGGAGCCGTCTCGATGCAATGACATCAACCCCTCCTTCACTCCCACTTCCCCAGCGCAGGCAGGATGCATGACAAGCATCCCGGCACAGGCAGATCAATCATTTTCCTGAGAATGTGATTCAGGTCCACTGCCTTAGTCACCCACTTTGGAGCCAGGACTCTCCATCCCAGCTCCAACATCACTCAGCAATGGCATTTCGGTTACAGTATTCCCTCAGGCAAGACCAGGAGGACAATCCCTGGATTTCCTACCTGCTTGGCCAGATACCAGCCCTACCATCTCCTCTAGGGAGAACGTGGAAAGTCACAGCACTCATCCCAGAGGGATGGAGTCACCCCATGGGGCTGCCATCCCTGGGAGCAGGACTGGACTGCACCACACCACTCCCATCCAAGAGCCACGTGCCATCTGCCTCCCCAGCTCCACTACGGATGCCAACAAGCACTTTTTTTTTTTTAAGATGATCTATAAATTCCCAAATTTAGACATTTCGGAAAGAGGAAATATATCTCCAGAGAGCTGCTGTGCTAGGTTTTTCTTCCATCATGACTTTGCCTGAAGGGAACAACGTGACACAAGAAAACCACAGTCAGGACAGGGACATGCTCCCCAGAGCCCTGCTCACCCATGAGTTTCCCTTTCCCATGGGATGGATGCCTTGAGCAGCCTGATGGGCTTCTGGGACCCAGCAGAGCCTGCAGCTACAGGGTTTTTTATAGGAACAATTTGACTCTAAATGAGACAACCCAACAGGCACATTTTGGGGTGGTTGGCTCTGACCTGTCACAGAATAATTGAAGGGTTGTGAGCTGCAAGGTCTCCAACACGCCTTGTGAAAAGTGATACGTTTTTGTGGAGGGGTTTCTGAGAAGGGGGTGAAAAGGAAAGAAATGTGGGAAACCACTTCCTCCTCATTCATTGCACATGAAAAAACCTGCTTGGTTGATCCCTCCTCTCCCCATCTTCTGCCACCAGCATGCTGCTGAGGGATTGAGCTGCACCCCTGGCATTGGAGTCCTTACTCCCTAAGGATCCCTGGAGCTGGGTCCTTATAGCCACTTCTCCGTGCTGGAGCAGGAGGGGTATGGAAAGGCTAAAGGATCACCCTGTGGGGAACATCTCTCACCATACAGGGCAGCCTCACACTGTTTCAGTTCAGCCTGTGCTCCAACAGAGTCATCTCTCAAAGGAAGTAAAATAAAGAGAGCAGAACCAATACCACCTGATTCCCTACAGATTTCTATCCCATATTCCTAAGAGCTTCCTTCAGGACCAAATATTGTACTTGTCCCCCTTTCACTCCCTCCCTCTTCCCTTCCTGTTCAGCTTGGAGCAGACTGGGAGCATGGTGACCATGAGCTGGTGCCCAGTGGCTGGCACAGCTCAGGAAGGGTTGGTGCCTGCCCTCCCCTCTCAGTCTCCCCTGCCTTCTTTTAAGGATGGTTGTAGGGACCCCCAAAACTCCTCTGTGCCTCAGCTGGGGAGCAGCAGCGGAAACCAGGCAGCCTGGTGCTAAAAATGTTTCTTGCTTAACTGAGACCAGACACATCCACGTGTTTCCTGCCCCTTCGAGCCCTCCGTGCCCTCCAAGGGACTGCACAGCTCCCTGCCACAGGAAGCCTCCCAGCTTCTGTCCATCCCACCACGAGAGCCAGAGGGCAGGATCTGGAGAGCGGATCAAGAAGTTCTGTTGTGGGCATAAGTCCCCACCTACGTATTCAAAAACCAACACAGCCCCTCCTCTCCCACCGGGGCAGGAAAGGGCACCAGCCAGGTATGGCAGCAACACTGTGGTCACAGCAGCTGCCTTTCCTTTAGCCAGGCGTTCCCGCAGGTGCATCCTAAGAGCGTGCCCAGAGAGGACAGAGCACATCAAATGGTTTTCCAGAGTGCTTTCTCATCAGCCCGGGGCAGGCAAAAGCCCTGACCGTAATTTTACCACGCCCTCCATCCTGTAGGAAGGATGTAGCTCCCAAAAGCAGCAGAGCTGAGAGCAAGGGATTGGGCTGTGTGCTGCTTTCCTTCTATTTTCCACCTGTGACCAGATGGAAACTCCATCTCTTCATGCAGTGAACCAGTGAGCCCAGTACTGGGCAGCACAGGCATCCCACAGGGGAGTGGAGAGGGATCAGGGGAACACAGCCCTGAACCTTTGGCTAAGGGTTCCATGAGCTTACAGAAAACCCAGAAAAAAGAGGCTCCGTGAAAGCACGGAGAAGAAATGTGGCTGTTACTCAAACCCAGCCTGACCTGCCTTACACATTTCAAGATCGCAGGAAGGCAGAGCAATGGGTTCAATCTGGTATTTCTCATCCTGTCTTGCCCCTGAGAGTTTGTTGATGAGCAACATTTAATCATTCGCCAAGAAACCTCATGTTATCCTTTCTCACACCCCTCCCTAACTGCTTCTGAGCACCCCTCCAAAGGGAAGGGCAAGGCGACAGATAAACCACCAACATCAACAGCCTCTCTACAGCAGGACTTTTCCATCCTTGGCCAACCTACATTCCCAGCAGCCTCCCATCTTGCCTCTTCTCTGGTTTCTTCCCTCCCAACTCCTGCAGGCCCTGCCATCATGGGGTGTTTTTTGCTGCTGCCCTCAAGAGATCCCTGCCATCAACAGCAGAATGCTCCGGAGCAGAGGAAACAATTCAGCCTGCATTATCAGGGATATATCCTACAAAAGCTCTCAGCCTATGTGCAATCCAAATGCCTGGAAGGGCCACGCTTGCGGAGCACACTCTAACTAGACAAATATGCTTTTTTAGAGTTACACTCCAGAAGGCAAATATTCTGGCACATTAACAATTCCTGCTCTATTTCTGGGAGTGCCTTGGCAGCAGGCAGCAGTATTCAGTGTTGGGGTGAGCCGGGGCAGGAAGAAAGAGGAGGGGGGGGAAACCTTTTGGTTTGGTAATGCAGCTGCTGGGCATGGGCAGGATTGCTCAAAAGCTCTTCTGAGAGCAGCGCCGCTGATATTCCCTCTGCCAGAGGCCTCCAAGCCAGAGCCTGCAGGTCCCAAACACCCACTCAGCAAGCAACAAAAGAGACCCCTAACCTGCAGCCGGGGAGGAATATGCCCTGGATTCAAAGCCTCTGCCTTCATCAGGGCTCTGGGAACACGGGCAGCACTGCAGGGCTCTGCTCACCCCGGGAAGGCTCAAACCAGAGTGCTCCACACTCCAGGAAAGATGGATTTCTCCTTATTAAACACAAAATGACTACATGACAGGCACGGCAGCATATTCCATGCATACTAACACACCACCACAATCTCCTGCATGCTCACCCCCCCAAAATTATGCAGCACTGAAGCCTGTGCTGCTGCAAGATGAGTCCAGAGCCTTTGATGCCGCAGATGCAGCCTGTCATCCAGCAGGTACGTTATTCCCAACCAGCCCCGGAGCTGAGCTGCTTGCTGCACCCTATGGATTGCAGGTGCTAAATTTAGAGCCAGGTTTTGTTACTTTCCCAAAGCTGTTCTCTGTAATGACAGTCCCGAGCTGTGCCTGTTCCTGGCGGAAGCTGGGGAACAGCGGCCTGTGATTATGGAATTTTATTATACGGTCAGTGGAACAATGGCAGAACAACCACTGGATGTTGTGTCAACACAACAAAGGATGGTTTTAGCAGGATCTGAGAGTCTCTCCCACTAGGAAGATCCAGGGATTGATTTACCATAAAAAGCCTTTCAGGATGAAAATTGCCCCGAGCAGCTCTATCAGCATCCACCAGCAAAACAACCTCACTTAATTGCCTTCCATCTCCCACTCTCCTGCAGCTGGGAAACCCTTCCCAAGCATGTGTCAACTCCTCCCAGCCCAGAAGAGGCCAGCCAGAGGTGGGCAGAGGGCAAGGGGATCTGTGACATTCCCCATGGAGGCTTAAAGGTGGGAAGAATGGTTTGGAATGGGCTGCCCAGGGAGGTGGTGGATTCACCCTCCCTGAAGGTTTTTAAGATGAGATTGGATGTGGCATCAGTGCCATGGTCTGGTAACCACGGCGGGGTTGGACTTGATGATCTCGGAGATCTTTCCCAACCCAGCTGATTCTATGATTCTAAGATCAGTGGCTCTGGAGTTACAGTTCCCTGTAGAAAACAGATGAGATATGTGCAGCCAAGGAAGGGACTTCTTCCCTGGACTGAGGAGGGCCCTGCCATGCTCTTTCCAGCTTCTACCTGCTGCTGGAGGCTTCTCACTCATGTAATGAGTATGAGGTGGATCTCAGTCCCACAGTCACTTGGGTTTGTGCCAGGACATGCCATGAAGCCCTTTCCAGCACCCCCTTTCTGCTCGCTTGACTCCCCACCAGCAGAACACACGATATCCATTCTTCTCACATCCATCCTTGGCTGCAGCACAATATTACTCAGACTTGGAAAGCTTCACAGTTAGGCATTTGAAACCAGACACTGGGATCTGACTTCCCAAAACATCAAGATATGAGCAAACCCATGATGAGGGTTGCTGTCAGTAGCCCAAGGGCAAGTGCCTGGCTGGCACTGGCTATGCATTCCTCAAGGAAAATCCTAGAACTCCCTAAACTTGCAGTGCCCTCTCCCTCCCACGACACACATATCCTCAATAAAGCAGAATGTTTATCACAAGTGGATAATTAGACTTGGATCAGAAGGGCACCGAGCCAGTCAATGGGCCTCAAACTGGGGAGTGGACAAGTTACAGACCCAGAGCTGTCATTAAGGGCAAGATTTATTACACAAGCCCTGTTGCTCCAGACTTAAACTGCTCTGGATTTATTAGAGCTGGTAGGAGACGCTTCCACATCCAGGTCCTGTGACAACTCTTACAGCATTCCCTGTCACACACAGCACCGGGTGGAGCTGGGATTGACAGGAAAAGAGTGCCCAACAGGAGGAACAAGTCCTATTCTTGGAGCAACCAGGAATAGCCACATGCCATCAGACGTAGCTGGCTGCAAAACAGACAATTTCTCCCTCCTAACTCACCTTCCAGGCCTTTTTCTGGATACAAGTTTCTCTTAAAAGCACCTTGTACTCAATACTTAAGATTTAGTTTGTAGTCAAATTTAGATTTAGTTTGTACTCAAATATTCAGGCTTAAACTTAGTTTGTCTTTTTAAGGCACCAAGCCTGAGTACCTCAACTACAGAACACCTCCACAGGCCAATTTTCAGCAATCCTGGCCTCAGATCAGCCCTCAGGCTGGCACAGAGCTGGGCAGGAATTGACATCTGGCTCCCTTTTCCAGCCACAACTTCCATTAGTCCTCCCATTCCCGTTGTTCCTGTGTCATGCTCTTGCAACAGGAGGTGGTTGTGATTCAGTCAGTTTGTTTGGTTTGTTTTTCTTCTTTTTCAATCCGCACAGAGCAAAATATATTTTTCAACCAACATTTTCTGCTCCCAGCATCACTCACCCTGTGAAAACAAGCCATCTGCAGAAAATAGCATTGCTGGGAAAGCAAGAAGCTCTCTCCTGGAAATGGTGAGAGCTTCATGTGAAACTGTCCTACAAAGATGTTTCACACTCGTGGGACCACAAGGAAATGGTGATGCTGTCACTGAGGAGGAAAAGCTGGTGCTAGCAGCAAAAAACTTCTGGTTTGCCACATCAGTATGAGTTCTGCCCTATCTCATAGAATCCCAAAATGGTTTGGTTTGGAAGGACCTTAAATATCATCTCATTCTACCTGCCCTGCCACGAGCAGGGTCACCTTCCACTAGAGCAGGCTGCTCCAAGCCCCATCCAACCTGGCCCGGAACACTTGCAGGGATAGAGCAGCCACAGCTTCTCTGGGTGACCTGTGCCAGTGTCTCACCATCCTCACAGGGAAGAATCTTTTCCCTAATATCCAATCTAAACCTACACTCCAGCAGTGGGAAGGTATTGCCCCCTGTCCCGTCACTCCAGGCCCTTGTCCAAAGTCACCACCTGAACACATCACCACCACACCGGTGGGCAGGGAGAGCTCCTACAGCACTCAGAGTCCTGCTGACAGTTTTCTCAAGGCAAGGAGGCAGCCAAGCTTAGCAAAGCCCAGCAGTTATTACAGGCAGCACAGGCAAATTCCCGGAACTGCCACTCCAATGGCCTGCTGTGTCCCAGGGCAGGCTGGAACCAGTCCACATGGTTGAGGCAGCCAAGGGTCAAGTGTATAACCTTTCTTTCTTTTCCCAAAGGGACCTGCTTGTCTCCTCAGAACCTCCCTTCAGCTTGCAGTCTCACCTGTTAATAAGATGGGAAAAATTTAACAGCCAGACCCCATCCTACCCCAAGGTGTCAATGAAGCCACCAGAGAGGGACTGAGTTTGTCTTGGATCTACGCACATGCAGGGAAACAGGGACAGTCCTCAGCATGGCAGCAGCTAAAAATGACTCTGTGCTGCAAAGGCCCCAGGCTACAGCAGCCTGAGCCAGCCCTCAGGCTCCTTGCCATCCTCAGTGTTTTCCCGATGCTCGGTGACTTTCCGGTCATGAGACAGCCAGCCTGGGATGTCACCCTCTCCCTCCACAGAGAGAGGCTGTATCCATCACCCGGCCGGCTCTGTCCAGCCCCGCGACACAGCGGGTCCCGTCGCTGCAGATGGATCAGCAGAGCAGACGCGCTATCCGTGCTGACAAGCAAAAGCTCCGTGTGGGATGGGAAGGCACCTTTCGCAAAGCAAAGCCCAGCTGGTCAGCATTTAGCTGGAAAAATCCACGGAGGCAGGGGGAGGATGGAAATAAGAGGGATGATAAGAACACAGCGTGCAAGGTTGGAGCACTTGTTTCTGCACCAGCCCAGGCAGCTGAGGCTGAACTCACTCCCACACTGCCAGTCCAGCAGATAAGGAACTCGGCATTTAGAATCTTCCTCCATTAGGACACAGGGAATGGCAACAGCCAGAAGATACCATGGCCCATCTGTGTGCTGGGCCAGCTGCAAAGGGGAACAGGGGCAAAAGCCTTGCCAGTAAAAAGGTTCTTAAGCACTTGAGCTGTGACCAGTGGTCTGCAGCTGACCTTTGCTCCAGGCATCTTCCCCCTAAGAGGAAGGAATCCTGCAGAGTCAGATGTGCTGTGCAATAACTGCTTGCCCAGATGGACCCAGAGGTGGCCACCTGCACTGGCTGCTGGGAGGGCTCCAGGGGTCCCTCAGCCTGCTTTTCGTGGAATCAGGCTGATCTTTGGGGAAAGCGTGCCCCTTCCTCACCTCCCACCACGCTGTGCTGTAGCATCAGGGATACAAAATAAGGGCAGAACTGGGGCTGAAGCCTCATAATGGCTTTGTAAACCATGGAAAGACAAAGCTGCAGAACATCGTGCTCCAGCCACCCACCGCCCTGGCCTGATGCCACCAGTCCAAGTCCCCAGGACTGTGGAATTATTTAAATACAGGAGCTCCAAGCATAAAGACAGGCTGACTCTGCTTCTTTGTCTCCAGGTCTGAGCTCAAGATTGTGCCACCTAAGCCTAGTTACATTTTTTTCCCAGATTACAAGTCCCCTCATCTACTTCTTGCTGGGAACCTGGACAATGCGGAACTGGGGGGCAAAACAGCAGAGTGGTTCAGAGGTACCTGCAGTGCAGGCAGGGCTCTCCCTGGGCCTGGCAGGTAAGGGTATGGTGCTGGTGAAGGAAGCAAGGCTGAGAGATGGAAAGACATCAGCAGCTTTGTCCAGTACCAATTTCCTCCTCTCCCCCTGCACAGCAGCCAGGGAGGAATCCCACACATGTGCTCTTCCCTCCAGGAGAGAGCCTGGTTCTGGCCAGCCCCAGAAATCACCCCCTTCACCTGCAGGGCTGTAGTGTGAGGAGGTGCCTTTGCTGAGGCTGCTGTACCTGATGCCTGTGCTGGGCTGTGGCGTGTAAGAAATTTAATTAGGTGAAGAGCTGCCAGCTCCTGCAGAGCCCAGGGCTGAGGCCAGCGCTGCACCACTGCAAATGCTGCACAACCATGCAAAGGTCCTGGAATGCTGTGCTTCATCCAGCTCTCACCTCCAGGAATAGAGTGGTCAAGCTGAAAAATCAAGCCCTGCAACACCATCACACCCACAGTGAGGGACGAGCCTCTGTACGTGGCTGCAAACAGCAGCAGCACACTGTGCTGAGCTGCAGGTTTTCCTGAACATGCTGAGTTTTCACTGTGCCTCGAGCATTGGGGAAGTTCAAGAAGGCTCCTCCTGTCACCCACAGCATCCCCCTTTGCCCCTGTCCCATTTCTTCACCCTCCTCCAGATCCTCCTCCTCTTCTCCACCCTCCTCCTCCTCACCCACAGACCTACTTCTGAAGGGTAGAGGTTACACCAAGGAAAATGCAATCTGTTAACTAGGACGCAGGACTGAACGTGCCACCCTCCGATATCGCCCCAGTTGAAATCCCTCTTGGCCTGTGGCCCTGCTAAGCTCTCCAAAAAAATTAGAGAAACAGATAAGCACAGAAGAGAGATAAGCTGAGCTGATCCCCTTGCAGGGAAGTGCCGTAACAGTAGCTGGTTTCAGTGCTTCCCAGTGACAGACTATGTTCAGAGCCACCCTGACACAGGTGCAGGGGACAAATGACCACACTGTGTGCAGACAGGTGGGAATCAGCCACTTGATCCCTCTCTTCCCCCTCAGCACAGTTTCACTCCAGGACAGGCATTTCCAGCCCCGCCAAACCCTGATAATTTAACTTTAACCCTTCTGTCCTAAGCGGGGCAGGGGAAAATGTCTAAGGGGCAACGCGTGACCCCATCCTCTGTTTGGTCTCCGGCTCCGTGCCTTCTGCCCCCTACCACTTCCACCCCTTTTCCCCAGCCACTTCATTTGCCAGCAGCCACCACAAATGACGCCATACTCAGAGCAACCTTTCCCTGCCCTCTGTGCCGGTGTCTCTCCCCTTTGTGCACCGAGGTGACAGGCAGAGGCCACCCCTGAGCCGCGCACACACCCCTCTCCCAGCCCTTCATCCCAGCGCTTTCATCCCGAGGAAGGGCATAGTAAATACCAGCAGAAGAATAACAGATGGCGCAGAACAAACCCGGGGAAATTGGTGTTCTCTGAAGTTGCCGGGGAATGGGGAGCACAGAGGAACTGTTGTACCGCAGAGCAGCGCCAGAGCCGCAGCCCGGCTAAACCCGCCGGCCCAGCCAAACCCCGGGGACAAGACGGGGTCTTTGTTCAAGCCTCCCTGGAGGGGATTCATCAAAAAAGCTCGGAAAACACATGATAAAACCAGCTTCCACACACCAAGCTCAGGCTGTACTCTGAGCTTGCTGCTTGAAAACATTTCTTTGTTCGGTTTCTGCTAAGATCAGATCTGACTGAAGTCCTTACGTGCCATTTATACATTTTCCCACAGACCAGGGACGTTTTGCAAATATTTACTCACAAAACTCATTTGCAGCAAACAGGGTAAGTAAATCAGTCCATTAACTATGCAAATACACGTCTGGATTTCCAGAGAACTGCAAGTTGGGGGAAATGGTTACTGTGTCTGTTTCAGAGCTTTTTGACAGCCCTTATTATACCCAGCTCGTAGGAAAACGCTTTTAAGAATATAAAAAGGAAAGAATAGTCTAAAAAAATGCAATTAAAAGCAACCAAGCAAGTCAGAAACCCCTGCCTGAGACCACAGGCATTTTAAGTGATTTTACAGGAAGCCAAAAGTCTCCCTGAGGAAACAAAAGAAATAAAAATAGACCAACTCCGCTCAAAAGACAAGACCCAGGTATGAAACACACGGTGCAGGGAGTAGCTGAGAGCTGCAGGGACTGCTGCTGCATCCCAAGGTTGCAGCTGAGTGCAGCCCGGCACTTACCTTGCGGCGCTGTGATGATCCTGGGGTTCACCTTGGAGCGCCCCGCTGCCCACATGCCCAGCTGCCCGGCCCACAGGGCCACCAAGAGGGCAACAGGCGAGCTCCTGCCCATTTCTACTTACTCGGGAGCAGGGATCGTGAGCCTGTGAGCCTGACAGCTGCATCGCCTGTCTTATACAAAAGCCTGGTAGCATCCAGCCCAGCCAATGGCTGAGACAGAAGGCGGGACTTATTACCCTAGGAACACGAAATTAAAAAAGCCCAGTAACTCTATTCATTTAGCACCTTTCGGCACTTTGTCTCTGCAGGTTTTACCAGGGTTTTTTTAGGTCCTTTTCGGGGTTTTTTTCCCCTCGATTTGCAAGGGGAAGGTGGAGGTCTGATGGCTTTGTTCGCCCTCAGGCGCTGGAGGAAAGCTGCAGCTGGCTCAGGGTTTGCAAACAACTTCCCACAGAGGCTTGGAAGGGGAATATTAAGGTTGAGACGAATGAAATAAGAATGAAAGTATGTCTAAAAATGGCAGACCAAGGGTGCAGAGACCGATAACAAAGGATGGCTGCTCCAGGGTTGTTTAAATAGAAGGACATGCCCATGATAGAGAGCCATGCTCGGATACGGAGGCAGACACAGAACAGGAGCCTATGCCTGCCATCAGGAAGATGAAGCAAGGCTGCAGCATATCTCGTGTGCCAGCCCTCTTCCTGCTGGTGCTACACTGCAATGATAGCAAAGGACCACTCCTAGTAAAATAAAACACCACCCGAAAACCCACTCGGCTTCACAAGCTGACTACGCTGTCACACACTCCCTTGCCTGAGCAGTCAAACTCACCCGTGCCAGTGTGGGAGTGAATGACATCCCAGAGTGGATGTGGACAATCCACTTGGAGCTGGGATGAAGAAGACCCTGAAGGTGATCTCTTCCCTAAGATCCTGCCCTTACTTTTGTGATGCAAATGTTCTCCGAAAGGATGGGCTGCTGAGCACACCCCACGTGGCACAACCTTTAGAAAGTCACTTTGCTTTTCCAAACCTCCCCACGGGGAGGCCGGGAAGGGCTGACAGTCTTTGTGCAGCACTGTGAGGTTTGTTAATGAGAAGACAGGGCATTCCATGCACGGAAAGCGAGGTCGGACGTGACCAGAATAGGAGAGCCCCACGGGGAACTCGCAAGGATGAGATGCAGCTGCGCTCTTTAAAGTTGAGATTGAAGCTCAGACCCAGCACTGCTCTGCTCTTGAAGGAGATGAAGAGTGGCAGGGCAAGGGGGAGGCATTTTGGAGGAAGCAAAAAAAAAATTAATGAGCCAGCTAATGGTGAATTTTAAGGACCCACAGGAATTTCCCACCAACTCTACGTGTGGGGAGGGTCATCTTTCTCTTTAACCACGTGTGTGCTTGGGTAATTACAGGGTGATAACAGAGATCATTCCAGTTTTTCACTTCTGATCATGGTGATTCCCAGCCTTTGTGCTCCTGCTCATCTTGAAACTGCCCATTCCCTCAGAGGCAGCTGTATTTCCCTAACTGCCCCACTGCTCCCCAAGGTGCCAGACCATGTTATCACTTGTTTTCTCGCAGAGAAGAAAGGTATTTTCTTCCTGAAAAACACTTTCTTCATTAAGACTCTTTCACACAATCAAGAGTGAAAAAGGACTGTCAGTTGTAAATCATCAGCCTAAGCCATACAACCCAAGCAGGTTCCTTAATAAATGTGGGGACTAGAATTGCATCCACCCCAAATCTGGGCTGGGCTATGAGAGCTGCATATGTGATTATCTGCACTGCCTTTGATGACAGGACGCAGCTGGTGGGCTGGAAAACTGGCTTTCAACTCCCACTCTTGACAAAGTTACCAACTGGAAACAGAAGGGTTCTGATCAGAGAGGAACAAAGAGAGTTGCTGCCTCATTATAACAGTAAATCATTTGTTTTTCCCTTTTCCTTGCCCCTAACTAACACAGCTGGGGACTCCGCGTGGTTTTAGCTTTTAGGTTGGGTATTTTGTTCCACCTACAGCTAAATACATGTTCCTGTGGATAAAATTTAGCCTGAAACTCCCTCAGCACTTCAAAAGTGTTCATAGAATCACAGAATGGTTTGGGTTGGAAGGGATCTTAAAGTCCATCTTGTTCCACCCATTGCCGTGGGCACACCTTCCACTATCCCAGGTTGCTCCAAGCCCCTCCAACCTGGCCTTGGACACCTCCAGGGATGGGGCAGCCACAGCTTCTCTGGGCAACCTGTGCCAGGGCCTCACCACCCTGACAGGGAAGAATTTTTTCCCTAATACCCCATCTAACCTACTACCTCAGTTTGAAGCCACTCCTGCCATTCCATTCCACTCTGGAGTCTTTCTACTTCAACAAACGGTACCACTCCATCTCTTAGACCAGGAGTTGAGAAACCCCAGGAACATGACTGTTAGGGTCCTGGATTCAGAGTGATGCTGAAGCACCTTTTGCTGAGCTGGAGACTCAGCAGACAGCTTGGTGTGCATCAACTAAAGCTGTGTGAGATCTCTGCATGCAGCTCACCAGCAAAAGAACCTGCAGAGGAGGAGAAAAAAAGGGATAGTGGTGGAACATGTGAGTATATAGGAGCATCCCACCCAAAATGCTGGTTATAACTCTCCAGATGAAGAGTCTTTATTAAAGCGGAGCTCGCACCCAAATGTCTTTGCTCTCTCCAGAAGCTGCAGCTCCCCTTAGTGTCCTTTCTCTTCCCCACAAGCTCCTTCAGGGCAGCAACGTGACTGAGCAGTCATGGTGAACCTGGCTCCCAGAAACATTGCACAGGACAACATTGACAAAGTCATTCCAACACGTGGGTATGATCTGGAAAGCACACTAGGAAAATACCCCCTGGGGAGGGTTGTCCCACAAACCTCTGAACAGCAAAGCTTTGATGGAGGAGCAGCCCAGTTTGGGAGGAGCAGCCCAGTTTGGTTTCGAGGTTGCTCCAACCCTGTCCCAGTTTGCAGGAGGTGCTGAACACAACACGGAGGCCTGAACACATCCAGAAGTGAAACACACACTTTCCAAAGCAGGCAAGGACTTCAGTGAGACTGTGTTTGCTCAGGACTGCATGCCATGTCCTATCCCACAAGGAATGCATACACAAGCAATCAGATTCCAGGCACGAGCTCCCCGCTCAGCCCCCTCCTGCAGAGGTTTCCGTCTGCTCCACTCAAGAATCAAAACTTCCACGATGCAACTTATGAGCAGTTTTTTTCCAGATCATGCTCCTCACTTCCAGCATGGATCAGAAGGCAGCCTCCCCCAGGAATCTTGTCAGATTTAGGAAGCACAGATTTTTCCCTAAGAAGAACAGTTTTATTCATCACTGCAAAGGAGACAGATTGCCTGAATGTTTGTGGCCCAGGCAGTCCAACTACCATGAAACCTCCTGTTTCTCTTGGCATTAGAACAGGTATGTGATGACACTATCCACAAAAACATATTCATTACCTTCTGTTAACCTCAGATCAGGAATCTGACCCTTGGAAACACGAACACATACAAATCTTCCACAGAAAAAGACATCAACAAGACAAACATTCCTATCCCTGCAAAAGCCAGCAAGATCTTTTCTCTGTTGTGCCATCAGAAACCTGCTCCACCTGGGCAGTTGTGACAGTGCCATTATCAGCCAACACAGTACAAAGAGAGACCTTATTGAACCTGGCACAAAAGGCTGAGGATGCTCACCACATCCATCATGCATGTTTTCCACAATCCCTTCCCAGACGAGACTGGGAGACTGCCTGTTTTGGAACAGAGGTGGAAAATCCTCTGTTAAATGTGTGCAGGAACCTGCTGGGGGATGGACCAATGGCCCAAGAGACTGGGACAAAAGTGTAAATGACCAGAACTTTGGAATATCAGAGTTGCTATTTCTTACCTCTTGCGTCTTGCCTTTGGGAACAAGCAGACTTAAACGGATGGATTTTGAAATGAAACAAGTGAAATTCCACTCACTCACAGTTTCTTTTAGTGCTGACAGGCCTTTCATTCCTCAGATGACAAAGTAAGGTGGGAAGGAAGCAAAGTGGATCATTTATCAGCAAGCTGCTGCATTTTCTGCTTTCAACACAAGTTCTCCCCCTGAGCTCACATTCCTTGCAGATAGCTATGGAACTTCAACAATCCCTTCCCAAAGCCACAGCCCTGCAGTGGCTGTCAACCTTCCAGCTTCTCCAGACACACAGTTTTCATCCAAGCTCACCTCCATCACCTCTTTAAGCTGGGCTGAGTCTGGAGGGTGTGATCTGGGGGGGGAAGATACACCTTCCCCCCCCTCAGTTCTGCCACAATGTCAAAGGACAGCATGGCAAATCTACTGCCCCAACAAGTGTCACAAAAGGGATCAAAAGTCCCCATGTGCTAAATGCCACCCCCAGGGCTTTAAGAATGAGTCAGGAAAGGGCTGGAGGAACCACGTGCCCCCAGGAGAAGTTTTTCTAGTAGACTTGCCAGTAAGGAAACTAGTGGCAAAGTTGATTTGCACTCAGTGACTTGGAGAGCAGCACAAAACCCCTACCTGGGACTCCCCTTCTTCAGTGCTTCCCCCTCTGCCCCGAGGAAACCCCCAGGGGGTCCCCCAGGCAGGACCCTCCAGATCAGAGTCTCACAACATAATTCCAGTGAGGACTGGCCCCAAACTCAGCTTCGATGATCCCAACCATGTCTCATCCTTTCTGTTGACAAATGAGTTTCACCTGAATGTTTGTCACAACGTTTGTCACAATGTTTGTAACCTGCAGCACCGAGAGTGGTGATTCAGTGACGACTCACTGACGGGGCAGGAAAGGAGACAGGGGGGCCAAAGGCTTCAGGCACGGTAAATAAAACCCCATGCAGAATCTCACCCAATTAAAATAGAGTTCATGCAAAAAAAAAGAACAGAAGTTGCTTTGTTTAGCCACATTCCCACCATGGGAGTTGCACAGTGCCAGCTCTGTCTCCCTGCAAGGGCCCAGCAGGTCAGACTGTATTTTGTTTACCTGGAATTCTTGGTCCTTCCTTTCTTGACTCTTGTGCTCCTCTGCCTCCTGGCAGGGCCTGGATTTCAGGGCAGCCTGTGGGAATGGCTACCTCTCAGACTCCTCAACAACTTGATTCCCATATCTGCCAGCAGCTCTGGAAGGCTCTAAGAAGGGGTCCAGCACCCACCATCCCATAAACAAACTTATAAACCTGCTTTATCAGCCCCATCAAACCCACAAAATCCTCCTGGCAACACCTACATTAAGGTCCAATCCCCCTGCAATCTGCTCTCCCATCCCCTACCATAATATGGGTTGGAATTTTAGCCCACATTTTTCTCCAGGGAATCAAAACAAGTCACAGGGTCCCCAAGGAGCCACTTCCAACCGCTGCTGGAAAAAATGCCAGAGTCCTTTACAAGCTGACCAGACACATAATATTAAGTGGAGGCTGCTCAGGAAAGTAAACTCCTTTAAACATATTAAGTTGACCTTGTAGTGTTCCGGTACTTCCAGCAGCAATATGTCTCTCCAGGAAGGGAGAGACATGGAAGAAGGAATCTATCTCCTGCTCCTCCTTCACATTTTGGCCCCTGTGAGCCAACCCTTGGCCAAATGACGCAGAGGGAAGTGCCTGCAGTAACTCAGAGCCTGCCTGGTGACACGAAGGCTCAGCACCAGACACACTGGTTTCTCTGTCCATCAGACATGGGAAGCTCTCCATCTCTTCCAGCAGGAGAGTGGGAACGGTGAAGGATCTCAACGTGTCCCAGACCCTTTGACTTTCTTCCTGTCTCCCATCTGCCCCTCCTTGTGCAGGCTCCATGTCTGTCACCTGCTTCCTGATTACTATGGGTCCAGTTTGTTCCCACACACCTCATTTGGGAAAGCGATTGCAGGAAGCCATAAGCAACGAGGTCACAGACTTTTGGGAGAGGAGGAAAACAGGAATAAAAAGATGAGGTGGAGGGGGAATAAATGGACATGAACTCACATGACCAGACACCAGCTGGCAGGATGGGATGATTAAATTATGTGTAACTGAGAATCCTTTGGGATCAAAGCATTTAATGACAGGGAGCTAAACCTCAGAAAGGAATCCTGCACAGACAGGATGATCAGCACTCCTTCCCTTCCCTGGAACAGGGCAAACAAACCCATTAGCACAAAGGTAAACAGTTTGGAGTGTGCTCTGCAGGATGTCAGGGCAGCAGGCCGAGCACTGCTGGGGGATCACAGAGCTCTGCTCTCATCAGCAGCTCCTTCTGCTCCAGTGAGATTAAATGACAATTTTCTACCAGACTGCCCAGCTCCCTAACTGTCCTTGTCAGATCTTGCTGCCTCAGTGGCCACAGGGGTCCCAGGCACCCAAAAATTAAACCTCAGAGCTTTACTGGGACCTGTGCCACAGTCTGCATGTCACCTCCTCCTTCCAGCTGCTGAACAGACTTGGAACCTGTGGCCACTCCACAGGACTCCTGGATGCAGGGTGGCACAGAGGCTACAAGTTTATCTGTGTTTAAAGAAAAAGGTCATGAGGGGGTCTGTTAATAGTTAACACCTCATATCTAGCTCTAAAAGTCCCTAAACCTCAGACAACTGGATGCTGGAAAATCTATTAGAGACAGATCTTTCTCTGCTCACCCTGTTAAGTATTTCTGCAGCATCTGTTCTTGGTCACTGCAGGAAGACAGGGAACTCTGGCTCTGATCCTGCACAACCCATCTGATGCTTTTATGGCTCCTGGACTGGAACTCCATAGCTCTCAAACTCAACACCTAAACTAAATCATCCCTGCTGAACAAGCAGACCATGCTCTTAAATCAGCAAGGTATCTATTTCAGTGGTAGGAGGAAAAAAACCCCGACCACCTCTCAAAGGGATTTTGGGACAACCATTCTGTGTGTTTGCAGCCTAGAACACTCAGAATTCAGCCAGGGACACTGCACGGTCAGAAATCACAGAATTCCAGGTTGGTTTGAGTTTGGAAAGACCTTAAAGCCCACCTTGTTCCAAGCCCTTGCCATGGGCAGGGATACCTCCCACCTGACCAGGTTGCTCCACAGAATCACCTGGTCTCACCTTACGAGCATTGGGTTGGGTTTTCTTGTTTTGTTTTTAGTTTCCAGGCTCAGTTCAGGAGGACCAGAGCCAGGAAGCTTCATGTTCAAAGCCAGTGGCTCCACCATTGTCTTGGACTTCAAAGGATGGAGCAGGGGATGTTTATCTTCTTCCCCCTGAACTTTCCTTTTGCTTACCATGCTCTTAAACTCATCTTTGTGAGGCAGGACTAGAACTACGTGCAGTACTATAAATCAAAGGATTATTTATAAGTCACAGTGTTCATGAATATCAGAATATTATAAATATAGAAGGAAATAGAAATATTCTCACAGCGTGACATTTTCAGTCCATTTCTGCTTTCCCCAAGTTAAAATAGAGTCAGATGCTTTTAAAATCACACAGGTTTATTGTGCTGTTCTCCAGTTAACATCACGTGGACTCTCAAATCTGCATCCTTAAAAGGATATTTTGATGACTAAAATCAGACCTCCCTTTTTGTCACTTCTAAAGGAAAATGCTGATTCGTGCTAAGAAAGGGACCGAATCCCTCAGGACAAAGGCTGCTGGGAAGCTGCACTGTGTCCCCTGCCCTATCTTCGGGCTCTCACCTTATTTCTGATCAGTTGTCCCAGCATCAGGAAAACTTTCCTCCTTCCTCCAAAGTTTTCCTGAGAAAGAGTAAGACCAAAATGTCATTATTTTCAAGGAAATGCCACCAGGTCCTGCTGTCCCCTCTTCCCTTGGCCCTGCCACTAGCCTGTCCCACTTGGTGAGACCCTTCAGCTCACTGAACCAGCACAAAACTGGAAAAAGAAGGAAAACTATAAATTATAATGTGTATTGTCATTTCCTACAAGGACAAAGCTGGGAGCAGCCAGGAAACCACCGAGCCCTCTGCAAAGAAAGCAATCTGATGGGCAAAGACTCTGCCAGACTAATTGCTGCTGCTGTTCCTGCTGGAGGTATCCTGCCAGGCTGCCCAAGGAAATTCTGGAACACTGGAGAAAGTCGCCTTCACTAATGTTCTGAATTAATGTGCCAGAGAGGATTAATGTGCCTGAGGGGCCAAGGGGTATAGCCCCATAATGTGATGGGAAAACTATGGTTCCTGTGGTAGGGAACACTAAGAGCTTCTGTCTGGCTGGGAGAGCAAGGAAGAAACATTATTCCACAGAAATCTGTCCAACACAAGTCACGTGAAGTCAGAAATCAACCCTGAAGGCAACTTCTGATCTGGTGCAACAAGCCACCCAAGCACACCCACCCACGGAGATCTGTGTCTGTACAGAAACAATGAACACCTCAAACATCAGTGTCTGCTCCCGGGATAGATCTTATCAGTTGAATTCACTTCCCACATGGGAAGGGCTCCAGCATCAGTGTGAAAGCAGAGGAAGATGGAGTTGGGCGATCACGGAGGTTGAGGTACTGCAAAAGCCATCTGGCAGATTCCTCTCCGTCTCCATTTCACCCTTTTGCTGGAAAATTAACCTCCTTCCAGCACTGTTTTGCTCCTCACAGAGATAGTCACCTCAAAATGAAGGAGATGAAGTGAAACAGCCCTCAAGTTGGCCAAAGTGAAAAAGCAGAGAGCATATGGTGCAGAGCCCAGATCCCATCCAAACTCCCACCCCCTCCAGGTGTCCACAGTGATGGTCAAGGCACGAGAATGAATAACAAGATTACGGAAAACACAGGAGGGAAAACAGCTGCTCCCATCCCTGCTGTAAACACCCACTGTTACTGCTTCCCTTGTCAGCTCCTCTACAGGCAAAGAGGGAACCGAAACAAAAGTTTCTCTTTGATGTCAGAAACAGGAGGTCCCTGCTTACGTTGGGGAACTGTGGTTTGACCTCCACATTTTCCCAGGGTTAGCCAAGCACTTCCCAGTCTGCTCCCAGTGAGCTGTCAGGCCACAGATGCTTGGCTGGCAAACGGAGGGTGGTGGAGGTTGGGCATGCAGGCAGGATACAGATAAACTGAGATCCAACCAAAACAGATTCATCTTTAACCCAAAACATCATTTTAAGGAGAAACCAGGGGTGGGGCAGGAGGAAGGGAACATGTCAGGGCAGCGGCACCAAGGATGGACCACAAGGACTGGGTAGGTGGGAGACAGCACATTGCAGTTTGCTCCCAAAGAGCAGAATCTGTTGTGGTCAGCCACTGACAATTTAGTTTATCTCATTCCAACCCCTGCCATGGGCAGGGACACCTTTTACTAGTCCAGGTTGCTCCAAGCCCCATCCGACCTGGCTCTGAACACTTCCAGGGATGGGGCAGCCACAGCTTCTCTGAGCAACCTGTGCCAGGGCCTCACCACCCTCACAGGGTAGAATTCCTCCCTAATACCCAATCTAAACCTACGCTCTTGTAGTTTAAAGCCATCCTCCCTTGTCCTATCACTCCATGCCCTTGTAAAGCCTCGTAAGGATCACATTCATCTCCCAGCATCACTTCCATCTCCCAGCTGGTAGCAGGAGCCACTCAGCCTCTGGAGCAGGTGGGGAGGCAGCGCTCACCTGGCTGCTGCAGAGCCACTTTTAAGTCACTTTGAGCTTCCACCCTCCCACAAGAGCTCCTGCAGCAACGTTCCCCCTCCCTCCCCCTCCATCAGCAGCCTTGCAGGTGCCAGGCAGAGCCTCTCTTCCCATCCCTGCAGCTCTAAATTTGCCTGGTTGCTGAGCACGTCTATTCCAGGCAGCCGAAGGCAGGCGAGGCGAGGGAAGCGAAGCGCACGCAGCAGTCGCGTCGTGAGTGGCAGCGCTGCCAAGTTCTCCTCTGATACAGCCAGTTCAGGCAGGGAATGTGTTCGAGCTGCTGCTCCAAGCCAAGTAATGCCATTTGTGAAAGAAATCGGAAAAAAGTTGTTTCCATCCCAAATATCCAGGCAGTTCTCAGTTATATGGGGACATAGGGAAGCAGAAATAGCCATTACAGCAGAAAAAAACTACTTGGTAACAACTGTGGATCAACAAAGGGATCAAATTTTAAGAGTGAGGTCAGGACATGAAAAAAAATACCATTTTGGGACACCAATAAACACTGAGAATTAACATAGTACAGGAAAACAAACTGGTCACTCTGGTCTCACAGCAAGCCCTGCTCACCCCGAGCAGATCCAGGAGAGCCTGCAAATGCTTCTCAGCTTTGGGCAGGAGCATCTGTGATACGGCTAATCCGCAGTTATCCCAGGAGGATTGGGGGCTGACAGCAGGGCTTGTCTCCCCAGTGGGGAGGGGTGGGAGGATGCTCTGCATATGCTATTTCCTCCCCCAGCAAAGCCAGGAGTGAAGGCACCAGAGATGGGAACGGATTAATCAGTTTTCTTACACATGAAATCCCAGCCACCATTTAGACTGGGCTTCCAGAGTTCATATTGAGGGCAGGAACCTGGAAGGGTGTATAGTCAGGAAAGCCATTTATGTCCATCACATCTTATCTCCTACATATTGAAACATAAAAACAGTCCCTCCCTCCCAAGAGTCTTAATCCTCTAGACAGGATTAAAGCCTATCAGTCAAGAGCTACCCCGGAGAGAACAATCCCACATTTGCTGGGTGATAGCTGAGATGGTATCAGTAAGGATCAGAGAGCTTGGAGAGGAATTAGAGGGGAGCACAGCAGCCTGAAGGTAAAGTAGGAGAGTATTTTCTGCTCTTAGCATGCACGGTGGCATTTCAGGCAAACCCGCTCCCAGTTCCCATTTTCATGCCTCGTTAATCTCAATGGTACAATCAGAGTGATGCCAGGCCCAGCTCCATGTGTCTGGCTTCTCTCAGCTCCTACTGATTGTAATTACAGGCAAATAGATTTAATTGGCTTTCCACCCCAGGTCCTGGGCACCTTGTGGCCCCCTGGATTAGAAGACACTTTGGCAAACACTGGCTGCAGCCAGACTGGGCTGTATCAGTGGCATTTCTCCACCTCTCACTCTGGCAACGGCCTCAACCCTTGTGCTTGTTATTCTTTTGTTACTGTCACTTCGTGGTGGCCATGAACTCCTGGACCCTCATCCTTGTCAGCTTGCATGGGAGTGCCCTCTGCTGAAACAACAGCCTCCTACAGAGGCAAAGCTCTTCCTCCAGTTCCCTTCACGCCATTAGCACGTCGCCTCAGAGATCTGGAACACAACCCAGGACAGATCACAACCCAGACAGCAGGCAAGGGAATACAGCCCATTTAATACAGAGAGAGCACAGAAAGGTGGACTGAGGCATATCAGGTGGGCAGGAATGAAACAACAGGCAGGACAATGTGTAGACAGACCAAAGATTGCAGAACTGAAGGGGTCACATCTCTCCAACACAAAGCCACCTCTTCCTTTCTCCGTGCTGGACAAAGTCCTGAGGTCTTGTCTCTGGAGGGCAGAAGGAGGAGGTTGGAGAGAGCATCTGAAGCTGGAGGAGCTGCCCTCAGCATGCTCCGTGCTCCCAACAGGAGAGCAAGGAGAGGGGCAGCCACTCCAGCTGGTCCATGCTGGAGAGAGGAACCCCAGTGCAAAGAATGTCACGAATGTCACGGCTGCCTCAGTGCAACTCACCAGCCCAGCCAAAAATTTAGGGAGCCCCACCAGCAAAGATGAGCTCCAGGGCAGCCTGAATGTCCCCCCCAGTGGCCTGCAGGGCTCGGAGACTTAGTTCATCGTCATGTATTCCCATGTCTCGCAGCTGCTGGAGCTGTGGCTGCCACTGGCTCTACACACAGGAAAGAAAAGGAGTTAAGGTGGGTGTGAGAGTCCAAGCAGGGAAAAAAAAAGTCTTCTCCACAGCCCACTCTTCCGTGCTGCATTCTCCCTCCTCCTCTAGCTCACAACCACAATGCTAAGTGTGCAAACAGATCCTGAAAGCTCAAATTCTTCCTGCAAACTCCCCAAATCCACTATCCCACCATCCCATTTCCAACCAGTACTTTTATAGTGGTCTCTCATGCCCCCTCCAGCTTAATGTCCTGCCACAGGAGGTGGTTGTAAGAACCATCTCCACGCTGTAACAGTGGGATATGGGATTCTACGGGCTCCTGAAGGAAGAGGCTGTGACACTGACCTGCAGACTGGGCTGTCCTGAGGCCTGCAAGGCATGTTGTAAGGCCTGGCTGAACAGGTCATTGGTGATGGGTGTTCCTGACTGGACACTGGATGACATCGGGGATGTCCCAGAGGAATGACCCTAGGAGGAAATAAGTTGTACACCAATCAGGAGAACACTCAGAGGAACCAGAGCCAGCACAGAGCAACGCCTGCAGCACCCCTCCATCCTCAACCTCATATGGAAGAGAACTCAGCCACGAGGAAACGAAGAAGCCAGGTGTCCCAGACCTGAGCCGGGCTTGTGGCTGTTGTTACCTGGGTGCCAGGGGTGGGACCGTATCCATGAGGAATTAAAGCAGCCAGGTGTCCCAGAGCTGAGCACTGTTACCTGGGTGCCAGGGGTGGGTGTGTGGGAGCTGCTCTCCGGGGTGCTGGCCAGCGCCAGCGCGGTCGCCAGCTCGCTCTGGGTGATGGGCCGGGGTCCCGCAGCCCCCGTGTAGCCCAGGGAAGCCGGGCGGGAGCTGGAAGCGCTGCTGGATGGTGTGGACCTGGTGCTCTGCATGGAGGGAAAAAAAAAAACCAACCAAAAAACACACCCCTGATGTTGTTGTTCGTGTCTCAGTAAAACCCGGCTCACCTGTGCATTCCCACAGATCCCTTTCCTAAAACACTCAAACCTCACCAGTGTGGAACTTTTTAGAAATAAACATGACAGGGTGGGATGTGCTTTTTTCCACTAACTCAGCTATGGAAACTGGCTGTAAACCTTTTAATATGTCATTCACCAGCCTAAAACCACAGTGTTATTAGCCTGTAACAAAACAATTCATTCTGGAAAGGCACTTCTTTGGCCTAAATATCCAGTTTCTCTTAAAAAACACTTTGTCCTTTGGAGAGGAAGACTGCAGAAGGGCAGGGAGCAACATTCCCACGCTTCTCATCCATACACAGCTATCCCTGCATCCATTTGGCTATGAAGGTGTTTCCTCTGAGGACATGTGCTGTTTCATTCTTATGTTGTGTGTTCAGCACTCACGAAAATCCTCTCCTGAATAGCATCCAAGCATACCACAATCAATATGTTTGTCTCCACAATACCCTCAGGAGCCAGAGCAGCTCATGCTGTTCATCAGACAGGAAGAGTAAAGCTTTGGAGTCTCAGGGCTACAAGCTA
The DNA here is from genome assembly GCF_036250125.1 of Pseudopipra pipra. Lineage (NCBI taxonomy): Eukaryota > Metazoa > Chordata > Aves > Passeriformes > Pipridae > Pseudopipra > Pseudopipra pipra. Next base: position 4,401,128 of record NC_087560.1, on the reverse strand, counting down.
AACCCATACTGAAAGCCCACAATAGATGTTCCACCCAAACTGACCGCTTACCTGGTGGAAATCATCTTCATCATCAGAGAGACCTTCAAAGAGAAAGCCACCTGCAACCAGGAAGGAGAATAAATGGTAGGAATTAGGTACCAGATGAGAATCCCATGGAGTTAGGAGAGAGACCTCAGCACCAAGAAGTTCATGTGCACTGGGAGACAGGTCAGGCCCATTCTCTGGGCACTGCAGAGGCCACGGCCAACACTGAGCACACACACAGGGCTGGAAGAGGCCTGGAGGACAAAGTGCCCCAGGTGAGTCTCACCCAGTCCAAAATCTATCAAACCACAGGAAGTGTTTCCAGCTCAGGAACCCAAACCTCTTGTCCTTCCAAACTGGGGGTGACTGTGTCAGTACAGCACAGATGGGGACTGCCCATCCCTGGAAGTGTCCAAGGGCAGTTTGGACGGGGCTTGGACAACCTGGTCTAGTGGAAGGTGTCCCTGCACATGGCGGGGGGTGGAACTCAATCACCTTTAATTACCCTTCCAACCCAAACCAGTCTGTGATTCCATGATTTTACACTGGCCTGCAAATTCTGCAGCACATCATTCCTGAAGGCTCTCCATCACCTGTGTGGCTGAACGTACCTGGCATGTCCCGGTAGGAGCCAGAGGACATGGCTCGGGAGGATGTCTCCGGGGCTGGGAGCGGGGTGCTGCCAGCCACTGAGTGCAGGACAAGGACAATGGCATTCACAAGGGCAGGGTGAGCTGGGATCAGCCTGGAGAGAAACAGGGGAAGAATGAATCACGTACACAGGGAAACTAAGAAATCAGCCCTTTAAAGCTTAGGGCACAGCCATCCCCACTGGCTGCACCAACACCGCTGGTGTCCAGCACAAACACCTCCAGGCAGCTGAGTCTCCTTCCTGATCCCATATTGACCTTTCCATGGTTCACATCTCCCACATACTCTCATGGGAGCAACTATGGTGTGAGCAACCAGATCCAGATCTGAACTCATGATCTGGAGACAATGATGGCCCTGGCTCCCACTAACTATCCTTTGCTTTAATCCAAATGGTACACCTCTCTTTCCTGCTGCTGAGGGAGAAGTATCCTGGCCTGAATCCTGGTGTATCCATACTGGCAGGCAGGAGCAGAGCCCTCTCTCCAGCCCCAGAGAGAAGCAGTTGATACACAGTGAGACAAAAGCACTAAATCACTGCCCCAGCTCACGTGAACTTACGTGTCCAACATGTTGGGGTCTGCAAACACTGAAAACAGATCCTTGTCCTGCAGGACTCCTGGAAGGGACCAGGAAACATGATGAGACAGGATACAAGAAACATGAGACACTCAAACAAAAGCCATTTTGTTTTTCAGGAACTGAGTCACAAGCAAACACATAAATACTCTTATTATTGTTCTCTCTCAAGCCTTTCACGTCTTCCTGGAGAGACTTTTGACTACAGCCACACATCCAAGGGATGGGGCCTTCCCAGCAGATGCCATGGGTTCTCCACCTTAAGGGCAGAATCCAATCTGACCCCCAGCTCACTCCAGCCAGGCTGTGATTGCATCCCAAATTCTATCTGCCTCAGACTAGTATCATCCCAGGTCAGAACAAGCAAGCTAAATTTAATGGACATTTTGGTAACACTCTGCAGCAAGGAGAAAGCATTCATCCCTACTGTTCCCTAATCCTTCTGAAGCCAACACCCATCCCCAAACATTCCCAATGGAGCACAACTTTGACACCTGAGCAGTCACTGACTCTTATGCTCCACAAAGGGATAAAAAAGGTCGGTTTTCCGAGACAAGGGCAACACTCCCTTCTCCCCATCGGGAATTATATCCAGATTCAGCTTTCTCTCTCCCTTCCCCCTATTAGGAATTAAACCTTTATTTGGCTTTCCTCAGATCCTCTGGACCACATCTAGACTCACCCAAAGCAACAGGGTCGCTGCTGAGGCCAGGAGTAGCTACAATGATCTGATCCAGCGACTCCTTATTTCCCAGCATTTTGAAGACCTGCCAGGGAAACCAGAGCAGACCAGGAGCATCACCCAACAAGGCTCCACTGTGGGATTCTCCTCACGGGGAGGGGACAGCCAAAAATCACCCCAAAAGCACAGGAGGAAGCCCCACTCACTGCATCTCTGTAGGCAGGGCTGCTGTGCAGAGCAGTGTGCAGAACACGGAATTCCCGGACTGCTGCCACCTTATCCACAGGCTCTGAGGAAGGGAAAACAACAGAACAAAACACAGTTCTCCCTCTGTTAGCTTTAACAGCCATTTTACATCCCACTGGGACTTCCATGATGCAATTCTTTAATATCCTTGGGTAAAGTTTGTGTCTTGGTACAGTTACACAGAGTAACACCTTACTGCACTGTCAGGTAATAAAAATATACAGAAATATCTTCCTACATGTACCAAAGGAGTTCTATTAAAGACATAACAAGTCTAAACCACTCCAGTTCATTCTACAGTCAGGCAGAGCAGGAGCACACACAAGCCTGCTCATCCCTGGAGCTGAGGAACCAGCTCTGCTCCAGATTGTCTTGCAAAATTCAGGCTGTTAAGGAAGGGATAGTCCCTCTCCACACTGCATGGCTCATTCCTTAACTCTTCTGTCAGCAAGAAAATTAACACCCATTTCCTGCTGTTAGAGGTGGGGAGCTCCCAAACAAATGGATTAATTCCCCCTGGAAACCTCAGGAATGAAGCAAGAGAAGCTGTTCCTCAGTCCCTTAAAAACTTACCCCAAAGAGATCCAAAGGGTGAACCCCCCCCCCAGTCTGCTCCTCACCCGGTTTCTGATCAGGCTCGGGCCAGGACTTGCGCAGGACATGGACGGTGGAGCCGGACTGGATGCCATAAAAATCCAGGGTCTGGTCATCCCTCAGCTTCCGGCCACAGTAGATCAGGTCTAGGGGGAGAAACACCCAAAGATAAACATCTGTGACCCCCTCAGAAAGGACTGAGGGTCTAAGTGTGACTTAGAGCTCTAGGGGTTATTGCTGCAGCTGCTCCATCTGGCCAGGGAACAACATAGGGAAGCTGTGGAGCTGAGGTTCAGGGAGGAAATCATGGAGTTGATACACAGAACGTGACTTTGCCACCTCCCCCTAGAAGAGCCAACCTCTCTCACAGTTCTCATGAGAGATCTCACCAGGACACAGAGGTGTTTGGAAGCCCAAAGACTTCTTAACGAGGGCACTGACACCACTGGAGCTCTGTGATCCCAAGAAAATAGGGAATATTCTATCCAAACCACATGGTATCAGATTTCTGCGTGCAGCAGAGCCCCTGCAGCACACTCTGAGTCCTCACCCCGTGTTATCCGGCGGCGCTGAGCCCTCCCACCACCACCACCAGCAGGATGTTGTGTCCCAGCCGCAGCGAGGACGGGAAAAGGGTGTCCTCAAGTGGCAGGACTGCGACAGGATCCAGGCGGGCACCCACCGATGAGCTCGGGGTCCGGGATGGACTCCTGCAGCTTCCCGGTGATGAGTTGCTTGAGGTGGGAGATGCTGCACCCGCCCAGCGGGCACTCGCCCAGCTCCGTCTCCGGGAGGTGCAGGATGGATTTGGGAGCCAGCGGCTGCTCCGCCAGCTTCACGGCGATGTGCCACTCGGGCAGGGACATGGCAGCCTCTCCCTGAGCGCGGCCAAGCCGGACTGGGACCTGCAGAGCTCTGGAACGGGGGAAAGTGGACCCCAGTGAGACCCCCCCCTCACCCAACAAACCCCTGAGACAGTCGCGGGAAGCCGTGCCAGCCGCCCCCGCCCCCGCGGCGTAACCAGAGCCCGCCGGCCCTCAGGAGGGGTCCCAGCAGTGCCAGCCCCAGACCGACCCTCCTCAGGGGTCCCGGCCGTGCCCCCACACACCCCTCAGCTCGGGGGGTCCGGCCGTTCCCCCCCCCCGCCCAGGCCAGCGCTACCGCAGCCCCGCCTACCAGAACCGGAAGTGCCCGCGGGCCGCGCGGTGCGCGCTGGGAAGTGGAGTCCGCCAGAGTACGTGGGAACGCCCTCTGGCGGAGACGCTGCTGATTGGCTGGCGTGGCTATGACGAGCCAATAGGAGGGTGGCCGAAGGTTTAAAAGGAGGAGCGCGGCCGGCGGTGCTCCCTGCACGGTGCGATCACCTTTAATTAACCACATCTCATTAATTAAGCGCCTGCCATCCCTCCTGCGTGGATGAGGAGCTCCTGCAGATACGCCCCGAACGCAGCAGGGACGGGCTTCCCCAAGCTGAGCGCTCTTCAGCATTATCTGCTGCCCCATCTCCTCATCCTCTCCCAAAAAAGGAGAGGCCACTGCTTCAGCCACCAAATCCTCTGCCAAGGCTCCAACTTTTTCTGACAAGAAGAGCTGTTTGTGTTCTAAAAAAAGCCAAGTTACCATGAAAGTCCAGCCAGGCTGCAAGAGCCACATTCCAGGCACGCTTTCCTCCCTAACAGCTCTTAAAATGGTCCGAGCAGCACCAGGGGCTGTGACAGGATTTAAAGAGAATTTAGAAAACAAAATTTGGGTAAGTTTTAGCTACAGGCCAGGCTCGAGTCCAAAATCTACCGCACAATAATTCAAAGGGACAGAGAACCCACCCTGAAATAAGGCAAAATCAGCTCTTCTAGTGTTTAAACCTTGGAAGTTTATTTGTTTTCCTACAAAGGAACCTAAAGGTGACAAACCTAAAGGTGACAAACCTAAGTTTAGTGTCATCCTATCCGCATTACACAGGGAAAGTGAACAACCCTCCACCTGCTTCCAAGCCCCAGAGAGCCACGAGGAAGAGGAGCAGGAGCCACAGGAGAACTACAGCCTAACGGGCCATTAAACTGCACATCACTAATTGGTACCTCAACAAATTAATTAAAATGTGGGATAAGGAACAGTGGGACAATTCTGGTCCAACGTGGAAGGAGGTCATCCCAGCAGGAACAGCCCAGGGTGGCTGCCAGCAGCCCCTCTAGAAGCACTTGCGATGGACGATGGAGGGGCCGGACTCATCGTACTCCTGCTTGCTGATCCACATCTGCTGGAAGGTGGAGAGGGAGGCCAGGATGGAGCCACCAATCCACACGGAATATTTGCGCTCTGGTGGGGCGATGATCTTGATCTTCATGGTGCTGGGGGCCAGCGCCGTGATCTCCTTCTGCATCCGGTCAGCGATCCCGGGATACATGGTGGTGCCCCCGGACAGCACGGTGTTGGCGTACAGATCCTTCCGGATGTCCACGTCGCACTTCATGATGGAGTTGAAGGTGGTCTCGTGGATGCCACAGGACTCCATGCCCAGGAAGGAGGGCTGGAATATGGACTCGGGGCAGCGGAAGCGCTCGTTGCCGATGGTGATGACCTGCCCGTCGGGCAGCTCGTAGCTCTTCTCCAGCGAGGAGGAGGAGGCGGCCGTGGCCATCTCCTGCTCGAAGTCCAGCGCCACGTAGCAGAGCTTCTCCTTGATGTCCCGCACGATCTCCCGCTCGGCCGTGGTGGTGAAGCTGTAGCCCCGCTCCGTCAGGATCTTCATGAGGTAGTCAGTGAGGTCACGGCCGGCCAGGTCCAGGCGCAGGATGGCGTGGGGCAGAGCGTAGCCCTCGTAGATGGGCACCGTGTGGGTGACGCCGTCCCCGGAGTCCATCACAATGCCGGTGGTGCGGCCAGAGGCATAGAGGGACAGCACGGCCTGGATGGCCACATACATGGCTGGGGTGTTGAAGGTCTCAAACATGATCTGGGTCATCTTCTCCCGGTTGGCCTTGGGGTTGAGGGGGGCCTCGGTGAGCAGCACCGGGTGTTCCTCGGGGGCCACGCGCAGCTCGTTGTAGAAGGTGTGGTGCCAGATCTTCTCCATGTCGTCCCAGTTGGTGACGATGCCGTGCTCGATGGGGTACTTGAGCGTGAGGATGCCCCTCTTGCTCTGCGCCTCATCCCCCACGTAGCTGTCCTTCTGCCCCATGCCCACCATGACGCCCTGGTGCCGGGGCCGCCCCACGATGGAGGGGAACACAGCACGAGGTGCGTCATCCCCCGCGAACCCAGCCTTGCACATGCCTGAGCCGTTGTCCACCACGAGGGCAGCAATCTCCTCGTCCGCCATCCCGACCGGCCTGCGGGCAGGAAGGAGAGGGAGCCATCAGTTGCTGCCCAGATGGGACAGAGCAGGGACAGCACAGAGCCCTGAAGTGTCCCCAGGTGCTGAAGGGGTTTAATACAGCAGGGAGCCCCAAGAGCAGTGCTGAAGGAGCCCCCCTCTGACATGAAAGGGAATATGGAGGGCTCTTGTAAATTAGGCTCTGAGGAGTCTGTGGAGTAATGTAGGAAGATGCCTATTTTATCTGTTTCTTCCCTCAAAATACACATGGATACATGTGTCTGAGAAGACAAGCACAGGTCTAGTGGAAGCTGTCCCAGCCCACAGCAAGGGGTTGGAACGGGATCAGCTTTGAGGTCCCTTCCAACCCAAACCATCCCAGGATTCTATGATTCCTGTTCCTTCCCCAGGGATCAAAGTGGACCATCGGGGACCCCCCACACACCTACACACACACACCTTTACCACAGACCTGAGGAAGCAAAGACCCCCAACATAAAGCCCTCCCCTTCCTACCCTCCCAGGCCCCATACATGGAGGGACCCCTAAAAACCCCCTCGAGGGCCCAAACAGAAGTGGGAAGACCCCAAAGTCCCCTCCTCGAGGATCCAAACGAACACTGAGCCCTCCAAGGACCCCACCGGGCAACCTCAACCCCCCCGAGGGCCCAGGCAGACGCAACGGACCCCTAACCTGGCCCGAGCAGAGGGCTAATCCAACCCTCAGGGCCCGAACGGATATGGGGAACCCCTAACCTCCCATGAGGGCCCCAGTGGGGGACACCAACCCCCACCCTGAGGGCCCCAAGAGACACGCCGGGATCCCTAAGCCCTGCAAGGGATCCTTCAGCCCCCTCTGAAAGCCCAAACAGACACAAGGAGAGCCCTAACCCTCCCTAAGAGGAGGATCCTTAGAACCCTCCTCGAAGGACCAAACAGATATGGAGCCCCCTCCCAGACACGGGACTCCCGGGGCCCCGCTCACCCTCTCGCTCTCCCTCAGCCCCGCCCTCGAACCCACGGCGCCTCCTCAGCGACTGCCCGCACTGGCACCGTGCGCGCGCCTTTATAGCCGCCGGAACCGGAAGCCGACCGGCGCTGCGCTGTTTTATTGGCTCCCGTTCGGCCCCCGCCGCTCCCGGAAGCGGGGTAGGTGCTTCCGCCGCCGCACACCGCCCCCGCCGCGCTACTTCCGCCTGGGTGAGGAAGGGGCGGGAGGGGCAGGAAGGGAAGGAGGAAGGGAGGGAGGGCAGGGGAGGAGGAGCTGAAGCGGCCGCGCAGGGACCGGCGGGACCCGCCACGGGAGGTAAGGGGGTGAAGGGTGGGAGTTTGCGGGGTCGGTGGGGCGCTGTTCTGGGGGTCGCGGCACAGCTCCCGTGTTCCCCCTGGAGGGCGGTGAGCGGCGGTTTCGGGTCCCCGCCAGGACGGGGTGGGTCGTTGGTGGAGTTGTTTACCAGCCCCCGGAGGTGTCGGTGCTGCTCGGCTCCGGCTTTAACTCTTTCCGGCAGTTCCCGCTTGGAAAGAGCTCTTTCCAAGCGCCGCTGGCGGGCGGTTCCTTAACTGAACCAGTTAAAAATTGAAATCAAGGGACTGTTTAATTGAAGGGCTTGTTAAAAATTGAAATCAAGGGGCTGTTTAATTGAAGGGCTCTCCCAGGGGTTAAAAGCCCCGGGTGGTTAAAGCGAATCCTGGCCCTGCCCTGGTGGGGGAGAGGCACAGAAAGCGAAGGGGAGCACAAAAAACAAGGGAGAGGCACAAGAGCTGAGGGAGGGACACAGAAAGTAAAGGGGAGACACTAAAGTCAAGGCAGAGACACAAGAAGGAAGGGAATATCCATGCTCAGGCTCTTAAAACCTGGAATGGTTTAATGATTTGAGCCCCAACTCCAAGTTGTCACCTCAAATCCCGTCCTGAAATTATGGTTTAACTGTTTTCTGTGAGCAAACCACCTCCTTCTTGATGTAAAACTGGCTGCAAACTTGCCGTCTGTCCAGCACAAGGGTGATAGTTGCCGAGGGCATATTTGCTGTACCTCAAATCCACCCCTCTTGGGAGGATTTAGCCTGGAAAAGAGGAGGCTCAGGAGAGAGCTCCTCACTCTCTACAACTCCCTGACAGGAGGTTGTAGCCAGGTGGGGATCAGTTTCTTCTCCCAGGCAACCAGCAGTAGGACAAGAGGGCATGGTCTTAAGCTGTGCCAGGGGAGGTTTAGGTTGGATATTAGGAAGAAATTTTTTACAGAGAGAGTGATCAGCCATTGGAATGGGCTGCCCAGGGAAATGGTGGATTCTCCATCCCTGGAGGTTTTTAGGATGAGACTGGATGTGGCATCAGTGCCACGGTCTGGGAACCACGGCGGGGTTGGATCAAGGGTTGGACTTGATGATCTCGGAGGTCCCTTCCAACCCAGCTGATCCTGTGATTGTGTGAGGCAGTGATGCAGCCCAGCACCAGCCCTGCCGTGCCCTGTCCCGCCGTTGTACCTGAGCTCCAGGAAACGCGGGCGCCGCATTCCTGGGTGTTGCCGCTGCCCCTGAGGTGTGTTTGCTCTGCGAGTCTCAGGTCATTTATTACCCTCCAGGTCCCTGAGGTGCTCCCAGTGTCCCGGTGCCTGCCCTGCCGAGTGTCCCCCGGGCAGGGCGGGTGACACCTTGGGTGCCACAATGCCCACCAAGGTGCGGGCTGGGGGTTCCTGTGCTGCTCTGTGGTGGCTGTTGCAACACCCACACCAGCTCTCGTGTGGAGCCAGGACAGATGGTGTGTTGTGCCTTCCCGGGGAGTCCCAGGCTCTTCCCAGCTGCCAGGTAGTGCAGGGTATTGCTCCTGACATACTAATCCACCTGATGGTGTTGCACTTGCAAGCTGAAGCCACGCCAGGTAAAAATGCAACTGCACCTGCCAGGCTTTTAATTTTCATTGTTACTTAGTGAAGAGTTTGCACAGGGAAAAATGAATTTGACATGATTATTTAGAGAAGAGAGAGAGAGAGAGAGACAAATGAGTTGGGCACATAGCACTTAGTACGAGAGATGCTGTCTGACCATCTAGGGATGCTGGAAGTTGTCTTTCACTTTGGAAACTGCTGTCTGGTAGGTTATTAGTTGCTTTAGAGCAGAATTGTGCCTGCTTTGAAACATTTTTTTAGCAAAATAATCTCTTTCTTGCATTGTGTGGCTTGAGTAGCCCTGTGCTGGCTGTAAACAGGGTAGTGGGAGGTGGCAGGAGATTGGAGCTTGTTTGTAGTTGGCTTTTCCTTTGTTTCTCCAAGCTGGCTGTATTTTGATATCAATGAACCTTGAAGGGCAGCAAGTGGGATCTGTTTAATCATCTTTTCACCCCGAGGAGAGCAGTCTTTGTCAGCAGGGCCTGTTGGTGACACAAAGTCCAAAATACACACGGTCATTTTAACGGTCGGGGATTAACGGCGCAGTTGTCTTTCCAGGATTTATCCAGAGCTGTGTTTCCAGCTGTGGTCTGTTCTGTTGGTCTTTGCTCAAGTGCTGGCTCAGCAGGTCAAAATGGAGAGCTGGGAAAGCTCTTGGGTCCTTAGGCTGGGAAAATTGAAGGGAGGACATGGATGGGCCTTGAAACTCCAGGATCCAGAGGCAGGAGTTGCTTGGTGCTCAGCGGTCTTTGCTGTAGTCTCATCTCCATCTCCTTGGGAAAAATAATGCTTAAATAAATTTAATTTTTAAAAGAAAGATATAAAGAGATATAAAGAGAGTATAAAATGTCAAGGATTTTGTAATGCAATGAAAGCACAGGAGAATTTAGCAATAAAGGTGTGCAACAGATTCCTGCCTGGTTTTTAATATAAATATGATCAAAGCTTATCATCCCGGCTATCTCCTTTTATGGTAGCATTTTAGAAGCACCAAACCCTGCACCTAACCTTTCAAAAGTAATTATTTAGGAAGCATGGAAGGATTGTGACTGGGCCCATGGACAAAGGCATTTCAGATGGTGTCTTTGGGGTATAGGAGGGTGAGGTCCCGGCAAATGTGTTCGGCTCGAAAATACAATTAAACAGTCTGAAAATTGAATGCAAGTTGGAGCCCGAGGCTGTTAAACATGGAGCTGATTGTTTCACGGTCTCCTGCACAGGAAAGAGCACTGGCTTTGCACTCTATTTATCCTCTTCCTGGGGAAAAGATGAAAGCATTTTATATTCATACGGACAAATATTTGTCTCTCTCTCAGATTCTACCCGTCTCCCAAGGTCGGGGCTTGAACCCTGCCGGATAAAGCCGGAGCCGCCCCCCTCTTTTCCCAGCCATGCGAACTGCGGGATGAAGCTGGAAGCTGTGGTGGAGCAGCTGCAGAAGCAGCAGCAGCAGCAGCCGGCCGTGCAGATGGATTCCCGGGAGCGGCGGGAGCGGCAGCTGCGGGAGGCGCAGGTGCCGTTCCCGCAGCAGCTGGCGGTGCAACGCGCCGTCCTGGCCGCGTCCAGCCGCGCTCCGGCCGCATCGCCCGGCGCTCTCCTGGCCAGAGCCCCACCTCCGCCGGGAGCCGCCCGGGCTTTCGATCAGAGCAGCATGAATTCTGAGCCTGACGAGGAGGAGGAGGAAGAGGAGGAGGAGGAAGAAGAGGAAGATGACGAGGAGGAGGAGGAAGAAGGCGGTTTGGAAGGCAGCGAGCTGGATGGCGCTGACGTGACAGGGAAGGAAAGCTGCTCTGCTCTGAAGTATTTTCGTGCTCCCAAAGTTGCCCATCCCAACCAAAGAGTGGCCTCTACCTCTAATCCTCTCCCAGCTCCAGGGCACCAGCGGGGGGGGCAGCAGGGCAAAGAAGAACAGGGTAAAGACACTACTAAGCAGCTGCATTCCGGGTCCCCGGCGGGACGCCCGAACTGGCGCTTGGACGAGCAGCTCAAACAGGTCAGTGCTAACATTCCTTCCTCCTAAAAATGACTGTATTCGCTCAGCCTGATGATTTTTTTTAGCCCAGTGTCCTGCTACAAGCACTTGGAAGCACTTTGGAGGGCAGTGCTTCCTTGGCGTGCTCTTCCAGGTTTATTCTTTTATAAAGAGATTCCACAAGAACTTTGCTTTACTGATTTCCAGCTTGGGATATAGGAATCCTTCAGTCTGTGAGAACCTTTGTAGGGAGGGATTTGTGGGGTAATCCAAATGGAACAGCCTGGTGGTGTATTCATTTTTGGTGCAGGCACTTGCCTGCCAACATCTCACTCGAGTTATTTCTCATTTGACATCTACAACCCCTTCGTGTCAGACCTCTGGGATGCTGGAACTTTGGATTTCTGGGTGGTGGTGTGGGCAGGCAGGGAAGAGTGTCCTGCCACTGATCCTGGGAGTCAGACCCACTTTTATGTTTCCTGTGTGGGAAGGTAGAAAGAAGCCAACTTGCTGCTGCTTGGTAGGAGGTTAATTCTGTGTTTGACTAAAGAATTATTACTACTTGTAGATAAATGCCAGAGGATCGCGGAATTATTTTCTGTGTTGTAAGTGGGTATTTCAGTGGATTACTGTGGTCTTCCTACCTGGCTGTTCCTGCAAACCAATTGGGTGTTCCTACACTAGTGCACGTGGCAGGAACTCCTCAGAGTTGCCAGGTGAATGACAGTGGCACTGGTGGTGCTATAAAACGTGCAGGGGATGCAGCAGGCAACCAGTTACTGCTGTTTTTTCTCTGTGTTTGCTTCACAAGAGGCGTTGGGTTGAGAAAAGAGAGTTGCTCAAGCTGTTGTAGGGAAATGAGGTGGGTTTGTTGGTCAAGGGGCCATTGCTTCAGAATTTACTGGATGGGAGTGGTGTAAACTTCCTCTTTCAGGGCTCTGGGTGGAGAACAGGAGGCAGGGCTCGAGTGTTAACAGATCACTTTCTTAAAAAAGCCAAATAACCGTGGCATGAGTCTGTGGTTGGTTTTATTTCTTGCTCAGCTGGTGCTTCTTGCTTCTCTTGCCAGAGCCCTGCAGATCTTACTGGTGGTCCTGGGAAGGCAAATGACCACAAGACCAGCCAGAGCTGGTCTTAGCTGATGTGGAGTAATAAAAAAAGAGAAATAAAACACTGTTCTACAATTGGCATACTGTGCACTAATGCTGCTCCAGTCCTTTGGCCCGCCCCTGCACTGATCCAGTATTTTGGGAGGAGGTCACAGCTTAGGCTGGTTTCAGGCCAGTTTATTCTGGGAGCTAAAGTGCACAAATCTTCACCAGGAAAAACTTAAAAGAAAAACTCTTACTGCTGTGTTAATCTGATTTACTGCTGGGGAGGCAGACAGGAAAGGAAGGAATCGGAGGAATTCATGGACATCGAGTTAAGGAGCGGATTATAAAGGAACAGCACGGGTGTGCTGTGCTACAGCAGTTCTGGATGGTGGGAAAGCATGGCAAGGAGTGGGCAGGTTCACATCATCCCAAAATATTGTCTCCTGGCACAGCCTCTGGAGATGGAGTGCCTTAGATCCATAGTTGTGCTGGTGAATGATGTGGTTAAGGTGGGGTGTTGTGCCCACAAGGCCAGTTGAAGTGCCCAGTATTGGTGATGCTGGTGCAGAATATTCCCCTTGGGCAGGGCAAATGCTGCATATCAGCTTGTTTGCACTCCCCAGCGGAGTCTGCATTCCAGGCAGGAAAACCTGAACTGCTGAATCCCAGTTTAGAGCTGGGGAGCAGGGAATGCGTGGGGAATAAACTGGGGTGACTGGCATGGCAGGAAAGGGGGAGAGTTGTGTGGAGGAACTGTGGACTGGCCACTTAAAGCTCAACAATCACGCTGCCTTACTTGATATTTTCAATTCCCAAGGCATATTTTAAAGATACTTGGATTTTATCTTTGCTCTTTGTCTAAATTGGTTGTGTTGGGCAGAAAACCTAGAATAAAACACAGAAGCGCCTCTGTTCTCCAGTTTGCTTCCAAAAGATTCCTGAACTAGTCTTTTTTCCAGCCTCAGTTTTGCTGGAGGCTAATCACCACTCCTACTCCCACCTCTGGTGGTATTCCCAGGATGCATAATTCCCAGGCTGGTGCCTGTGAAAAAGTGGGGAAAAGTCACTTTATTTCTTCTTTCAGTTGTGGCTTGTTCTTCTGAAAGCCATGCCTTGGAGAAAAATGTCCCTTGGAAGTGTAAGGCTAAGATTGCCTGTAACAGCTGTGACATGGAGATAGATGGAAGCAACCAGGAAAATGAAGCCACTTGTGTTCAGTCCCGGACAGCCAAGTAAATAATTGTAGGACAAGCCAGCAGACAAAAGAGCTGGCTCAGCTTATGGCACGGGGGCGGTGGGAACCTTGTCAGCACAGAACAACAAGGGAGTGGAGGTGCTTGTCAGGGAATTGCAGTCCTGAAAGAATAGCTGGGGGGAGTGTGCTCAGCTCGCTCCTCCGACTTGCTGGAATCCCCTGAAATCCATCACGGCTCCCGCAGCCTTGCTGGAAAAGGGTGTTGGGTGCTGCCTGTCTTGGAAGAAAAATGAGGGTTTAATTCCACAGGTGCAAATGTTGGTTTTGGTGGATGGTTGGGTGTGGGTGCTCACATCGCTCAGTGATCCCTCTGGTTTCCTGGAAGGGCTGTGTAGGAGAGACAGGAGCACAGGCACTGGCTTGGTGCTGCTGGCTCCTTTCCCACCCGAGCAGTGTTGTCAGGCTGTAACTACAGCACACACATTCCTGCATGGAACGTAAAAAATAAAGCCAGGGTTTCCAGGCCTTCTTCCATGCAGCAAGGGAAGTGTCCACAAAGCAGCCAACAGACTTCCAGGGAGTGGTTCGTGGTCTGGTTTTCGGGGATGTCTCACAGTAGATTCTCAGAAATCACCAGTCACTCCTGAAAATCCTGACCTAACTTTTACAAAGGTCACGGTGTTTATTAAGATAAGTCAGCTTAAAATAATTACCGTGCTTTTGCTCCAGGGTCCAGGAATGAGTGGCTGGGATTCCATAACCTTAAGTATGTGCCTCAAGTGGTGTGTGTGGAGTTATTGCTCAGGAGATACTCGTTAATCCAGGCAGGGGCAGGTCCCAGGAATAAAAAAGTGGCATTTCACACTGTGCTTTTTGCCTTGTGGTTATTTCAGATATCCAGGGCCCGACTCAAGGTTGGATTTTTAGCTCCCTTTGTGTGTCACTGGGTATTTTTTCTTTTATGATGTACTGGGAGGAGATTCTTCATGCATAGCTGGTATTAAATATTTGGTTTCTCTTTTGCTGTGAGGACAGATCTGAATTCTTAAATCACCAGTTGCTGCTTCTCTTGAAATTCATGATTTAGGTTCAGGTCTTCATCTCCAGAAACAATTCCATAGGTGTGTTATATTGCAGTGGCTATGCTGGATCTGGAGGCAGGAAAGTGAGCTCATTTATATCCTGAGGAAGATATGGCTCATTTTAGGATTTATTCAGGTGCTAAACTTATCTATAGGAATAGTGGCAGCTCATCTCCTTCAGTGCCAATTTGTAGGAATTGAAGCTGATGCTGGAGACAGGAGGTGGTAAGAGCTGGAATGTGTGGTTTTCTTGCACTTGTGTTTTTCTCACTTCAGGGTAAATAAGTGACTCTCAGTGTGGCAGTGAGAATTTCTCTTCCCACCCCATACAGCACTGAACAAATCTTCTTGTCACTTAGGTTTTAGATGATTCCTCTGAGTATTTGTGAATAGGAGTCATTCACAGAGAGTCCAACTTTTCCTTAAGGATGAGGAAGCAGATTCCTGTTTGGCAGAGAATTGTGTTTGGTGCCACAGTTACCAGGTCATGGGAACACACGAACGAAACTTAATAAAAAAGGCAATTAATCAGTTTAACTTCAGCCCATTCCTTTTCTTTCCTTCCCCATCCTCCCTGCCATTCCTGAAATCACTAAAATGTTTTCAAAGCCCGTCTTTGAAGCTCGTGGATGTTGAATTGAGCTCTGTTATTAGTAAAACTGGGAAGGGTTGATTCCAATTCCAGCAGAGCTTGTGCAGGCAGTAATTATAACTTGGCTCCCTGTGCTTGAGAACTTGCAGCTCAGGGCAGCAGCCCTGATCTTATCGGCGTTTTGTAGTACAACAGTTTTCTTTATAATAGCATCTGTTTCACTTCCTAAGGCTTAACTCTACCCACAAAAGGAATTTCTGTGGATTCTCTGATAATCCTGAAATTGCTGCCCCTGTACCTTTCCATTGACTCGGTGCTTTCAGTCAACCCATGGGGTAGGGGAGGGGTTTTCTTGTTCACTGCAATGATCAGCCTCGCCCCTAAGTGGATATTTCAGCAGATTCCTGGCCTAAAGCCTCTGTCCAAACTGAAGCCCTGTAGCGAGGAGGTGCAGAAGGAGTTCGAGTTTCATGCCAGAAGTTTTTATTCCTCTTGTTTGGAAGGTTTTTGTCCTCCAAAGAATGGGCTGGGCGAGGCAGGGCAGTGTTTGTCATCTCCTGTCTGCTCGGCAATTCAGGATTAACTCTGGGTCTTGAATGTGGGATTGGAAACCAAAATTGCTCTGGACATCTGAGCTTCCCTCTAATAAGATATTCCAGGTGGTTAGGGAGTAATCCTAAAATAGGTGCAGATATAATTGCTCCTGAAGCCAGGCCTGCAGCCTCTTGGGGAGGGGGCGGCCCAGGGCGCTCTGGTGGCCTCTGAGGTGTCTGTGGCACGGGGAAGACTCTGTGGCTCTGCCAGCAGCTTGGGAAGCTGGCCAACCCTTCCCAACACCTCTGCCCTCCCTCTCAGCCTTTGCATCAGGGGTTTGAGCACGTCCAGTGCCACCTCTACCACCTTCTTCTGTGAGAAACCAGGGAAATTCTGAGCCGTGGTAATGCAAGGGCTGTTTGTCAAACATCAGCAAATGCCCTGGATTTGGGTGGGGGGAGAGGCAGGAGTCTCCTCAGGGAATTATCTGCCTCTCTGAGCAGTGTTTTTTCCTTCCTGCCACTATTGCCTGGCTTATACAAAGGTCTTTTAATGACTTGTGAGAATATATTGATTTCTCAGGTTCCTGCCGTTCCTACGGAGGAGGCTGCTCAGCATAGGGTAACTTTTTGTTTTCCAAGCAGGAATGGAAAGGAAGCTTGATCCAAAGCTCCTGCTGAGCTCTCTTGCTGGGCAGAATGGAGCTTATTCTGCGTTTGGAACACCTCTGGAGCTCTTTAGTGATTTACCTGTCCCAGCTGTGCTCAAGTTGCCGTTTGAACCACTGCCGATATTTGGTGTCTCTGGTTGTAGCCTTGGCACAGCCCCAAAGGTTTTGGTGAGTGGAATAGTCCCTCCAGATCCAAGCTGAGGCCTGAGAAAGGGCCTGTTGGCGCTTGTGCTCTGTTCTCTGGATAAACACATCTTTATTCCTGTTGCTGAGCTGACATTCTGTGCTAGCCTGAGGCTTTGCCAGCTCTGCTCCCCAAACGAAACCTGTGCTCTGTCCCCACATTTCCACAGCCCACCCTTGCACTGAGGTGGGTGAGCAACCCTCTCCTTATCTCCTCTGATAGCTTAATGTGGGAATTGGAAGCTGGCTTTAAACCTTTCCAGCTACTACAGGAGGAAATGCTAATACTGTCCCTCACGTTGGATCACTCCGTGTCATGCCAGGTGATATCCATCTCTCCTGATTTTCTGGACATATGGCCAAACACTGATGGCTTCAGCTCACTTTAAGCTCCTTTTCTTCAATGAGGTGTGGGGGAGCATTGCTCCTGTGCTCTCCAGAATCTCAGGATGGAGCTATGGGAAGTAGGGTGCATATATTCTGCTTACTCTCTGTAGCAAACCTTGTCATTCTCTTCTAATTACACTTTTTCTTCATAGAGAACCAGTAAAACTTGTTCTGTTTAACTTTTTAACTTCTGAGGAGTCTTTAATCCCTTTAAAAGTTTTATTCCTGGAAATTATACCGAGTTCAAACCCACTGTCAGGAGCAAATTATCTCCTTTAAGCCCACTTCTTTCTTGTCCCTGTCCTCAAAGATAGCGGAATAAGCTCTCGACCAAAAATTCCCTATGGAAGCAAGTGGTTTGCTTCTTGGAGCACCTATTTTAACACCACAAGCAGTTTTGCTGTCTAGATCTATAGCCAAATCCAAACTTGGGAAGGAAACAGCCAAAGAACAGGGTCAGAAAACTGAACACCTTTGCAAATCCTTTTGCCTTGGAGTGTGTAAAGTTGAGGATGGGAAATATCTGCTGCCTCCTCCTTTCTCTTCCACTGTGTCTTATTCTGAATGTTGTCTTAGGTTTGATCCAAGTTAACAGTCACTGGGGTTTTAGGAGCAGCTGAATGTTTCCATAATTAGCCAAAAACCTGTGGTTTTAATCTCTGCTGGAGAGAGAGACTCCAGGAGAAAGGACACATGGATGAATCCTCCTGTGAACAAAACCAGTCTTCAGATATCTTCCTACAGAGAGAGGGCTGGGAATTGATCTGCTGTAATAAACAGCTGACATAACAGAAGTGGCAATAATCCCCCATTAAATATCTTTCAGCTGATGGGACTCACTGGATAATTGACTTTCCAGCAGGAATTACTGGCTCAAACTAAATCAGCAGGCATTAGGGCAGCTCACTGCAGTGTGTTTGAAAGGGGGAAAACGGAGCTTTGCCTGGCCTTGACAAGAGCTATTCATCTTTGTAATTCAATGTGTATGTCACAGCCAGATGACTCCAAGATTTTGGATATCTGAGCACCTCCCTAATTCCCATGGGGTGGTTTTTGGGGGTGCTGAAACCTCATGCTGTCTTTTCTGTCCTGGTGTTTATCAGGACAGGGCAGTCGAGCCTGCCTTGCCAGGTGGGTCTGGCTCTTCTCTTTCCTTGAGTGGCTCTGCAGGAACTGCTGCACTGGAGCTTTATGGAGTTGATGGTGTAAAGATACTTGGCCATATTTCACCATCGTCCTGGTGCTGCCATGCTGGTTTCCAGCCCTTGGTGGTCATTCCAGAATGATGATTTACCGAGTGGAATAGGCCTAACTAGACTAATCCTTTTAATGTCTAAGAATGAACCTTAATCCAGCAAAGCTGAGCTTTCCATTTCTGTGGGGAAAATCCACATCCTTCCAGGAGTAAGGGTCCTGGCTTGGCAAGCAGCTTTCCAGAGGGATTATTTCCCTCTTTCTGGTTGTAGGTTTGTAGGCAAGCATGGGGGAGGGTAGCAGGGCTTTTCCAAGTATGTTGAGTGTCATGAGGAGAACAGAAAGGAAGGATGCCAGGGGAGTTCTGGGAAAAAAGATGGACATGGGGAGCAAAAGCAGCATCTCTCTAGGTGTTGGACTTCATTACAGCAGAGCACCTGCTAGAGGGGAGCTAATATCCTTCTCTTTAGGAGATGAAGGAACGTGGCTGTTGGAGGTGTTGAGGACTTCCCTCTAGAAAGGTTTTCCTGGCATCAAGACAACACTTTGGAGATAATTTCTGTGGAGGGGGAAAAAAGCCTTAGAGCTGGAAAACTTGCCTTACCTTCAGCAGCTGCCTGGAAGGCAAAATGCCACTTCCCATTTTGTGTGGGTGTCAGAGATCCCAGGAAAACAGGCTGTGACAAATACACGAATGCTCCCCATCTTTCTCGTCATCTTGGTCTAAGCCAGCAGCTGCTTTTGCACATTTTTGTGCCCCAAAATACACATTGCTAGCTTTCTGGGATTGTCCACAAATTCCCTGGGAATCCTTTCATCCTTTCGTTTCTCTCTCTCCCTAGAATGGCAGCGTGACCTGGAGTGATGATGGTGATGGATGCCGAGGAAGAGAAATCTCACGAGACTTTGCCAAGGTCAGTCTGATCATGAGGATTTCAAGGAAGGGGGAACTTCTGGGAATTCTTCCCCTGATCCATGACAGGGGGTGACCACAGAGCCCTCACTGTTGCTCTGTGGTGAATTTGTAAGAAGGATGTTTTGTCCTGCAGCTCTGCCCATGAACCTGCTATTTTGAGCTATTTAGTTGCCTTTAGTCACTGGATTGTAGTTTGAACTAAGAATTAACAACCAGGCTTTTGACTTCTAAAATTTTAGTCCGTATTCTCTCCATCTGAAAGGAGAATATTTCGTTTCTAAAAGCTGCTTAGTCCTGTGCTCATAGATTTGCATGTGGCATCTGTGTGTCACATCAGCTGCAGGAATTCATTTTGGACTGAGCTGGCCCTTTCTGCTGGGGCAGATAATTGTTCTGCAAACACACCGGGGTGTTTTCTTCCCAGAGCTGGGTGAGAAAGGAGAGCTTCCCAGGAAATGAGCCCAAAAAGCCCCCCTCTTCTTTGGACCAGATGAATACCAAGTAGCTTGCAGCACCTACGGGAAGGCTGAAATATGTACTTCCCAAGGAATCTTTGCTTTTCCATCGAGCTGCTCCACAAGAGTAGCTACAACCAGGAAAAAAAATTCCCTGGGGTGTTGCAGGATTGTTCCTCGATGCAAACAAGAGAAGGAATTAAATTCTTCATGTACAGCTTTGTCTTCTGTCTTGTTCTGTATCCCTCTGGATCTTAGAACCTCACTTCAGCCCTTCCAGACTGTCACTTTTTGGCCTCACAGGGTTCTTGATAGCTGAAAATTAGATTTTTTCTATTCCAGAAGTGGTTGTAAGATGACACTCGTGTCTGCCCCTTCTGAAAAATGAGGGGATAATGCTCAAATATAGTTCCTCTCTTTTGAAATACAGTGTCTATGGAACTTTATTTTAATTGCTTGGAGGTTTTAAGCCTTTTGGTAAAAATTATTTCTGCAGCAACTCGATTCTAGGGTGGTTCCTGATATTTTTGAAGGCTTTTGGTTTGTTTAGAGGAGCCTTCCCTTACAGGCACTAGTAGTTATAGGAAAGCTCTATTCTTTCATCTCCTCCTTCAAGGCACTTGGAGTTTAGCACTTATGTGACAATCCTTGAAGGAGGGAATTGTGAGTTTAGGAGGCACTGCAGAGAGGTTTTACCTCTCTGGTGCCACAAAGGTACCACTGATCTGCCCCAAACCACTGTCACCTTCCTTCTGGTTGTCTCCTCTTCCTTTCCAACCTGCCTTCACAGCTTCTGTCCCCTTTTCCTCCAGGTGGCTTCAAACCCTGCTTGCTAGTGGTGCTGTTAACTGAGGTGAAGGTTGGAGCTGATGATCTTGGAGGTCTTTTCTAAGCTTAATGATTCTGGAAATCCTCTTCCCTTTGGGATGTCAGTCTCTGTACTTGGATGAGTTACTGAGGGGCTGAGCAAGGCAGGGTATGGTGAGGGTCCTCAGATTGTCACTGCAGCCCTGGCCACAGAGTTGCTCAGGAATCTTTCCTTGTTTTTCCTCTTTGCCTGTGGTTTCCTTTCACCCCGGCAGTGCAAACACAGATCACACACTGGAAGAAGCCAATATCACTTTATTTTCTCATTGTGGATTGTACCTTCATTTTTATTTGTTTTCCCCCCCAGCTCTATGAACTGGATAGTGATCCTGAGCGGAAAGAGTTCCTGGATGACCTCTTCATTTTCATGCAGAAGAGGGGTGAGTTGAGCATTTGTTTGAACTCAATGAGCAAAATAGGGCAGGGGAGTGAATTCTTCCCTCCTGAGTTTGAAAGAACAAATCCAGGCCTTGAACTGGCAGATCAGGTGGAAGAGCAGAGCTGAGGCTTGAGATGTTTCTCTTGGGAGATGAGGAGTGCAGTAGGAAAGATCTTCTGCCCGGTAACTTAATTCCACAGGCACTATTTCTTTACCCTCCTACCCAAAACTGATGATGTCCCTGCACTGAAGGTCCCCAAATCCCTGAGGACTTTTGAAGCAAGGCTGAGTAGCACTGAGAACTCTCTGGTCTCCCTTTCAGCTGACATGTCTCGTGTTTGATTTCAGTGGCGTGTATGAATGCCTTCACAGCCACTGTCACTGCAGTGACCTGCAAGCTGGGCACTGGGAAAATGGACACCAAGCCACCTTTTCCTGTGGATTCCCAATGTGTCAGCTTTCCAGTTAGGAATTCTGTGTAACGGAGCGCGGAAGTGCAGACTTGCTCATATTTCCTTCCCCTTGCTCCCCTTGGTGTCAGCAACTGGCATCTCTCCCTGCTGCAGGAGTGGGGATGCTGTGTGAAGTCTCTGGGATGTCACACAAGACTCTTTCTGTCCCCTAGTTATCAAAATTCAGTTCCCATTGCAAACTGTTCATAATTAACATGTATTTATATGTGGGGTATGGTATAAAATATTCCTCTCTGAACGTTTGTGGTGCTCTCTTCTTACCCCTCCAAGGGTGCCAGTTGTCTTTTGAACTCTGCATCTTCAGATCTCTCCCTCCAGGAGGCTGGATCACAAGTGGAGGGAGGGCTGTCCAATATTGCTCTTCATATCTATATCCATTTCACCTACCACATAGCTGACTTGTGTGGATTTTTTTCTCTCCAGCAATTTGAGGTTATGCTTACAAGTTATTAAAAATTAAGAGCTGGGGGTTTTCACTGATATTTTTGGCTTTCATGTGCAGAGGCATAACCAGGATTAATTAATTTCCTTGCAAATGTTAACCTGAGCTCCCTTGTTCAGGTAAGGGCTGGTGACTGAGAGACAGGACAACAATCTACAGGGTGTGATTGGCAGCAACAAAAACCTCCAGATGCCTGGAGAGAAATCTGCTTAATACTTCAGTGTCTCCTTCCTATTCCCTTTTAATTATTTATAATTGACACGTTCACAGAGCCAGGGCTGAGCTGGTCACCAGCTGGTTGCTGGAGGAGTTTAGCTTTTAATCAGCTGGGTATTTCCAAGTGTGTTTGTTTTCTGGAGACTCCCTCGTTTTTCCTGCTTGCCAGTAGGCTGATAATGAAATAGAAGAGCTCTGCATCCATGGGGAAGAGATGCTGAGAGCCTCTGCCAGAGGGGCTGGAAAGGTTTGGCCCTGCTCTGGGGGACTGGCTCGAACTCAGGGTACACAAGGCACTTATGGGCCTGCTTTTTACGTGGGCACCTCAAAAATAAAAAGGCAGAAGGACTCTAGGGAGCCAAGTTCCCTCAGGTTGGTGGGAGAACTGGACAGGATATGCTGAGCTATGGGAGGTGGCTTCTCCTCTGTCCTTAATCTGAGCTGTTGTCTTCCTGCAGAAGAAATATTTTGACTTGACATATCTTTTTAGAAGCTGTGTGTCTATTTTTCCCATTCCTTCTCTTCCCAGGGTTTTGGTTTTCTAGCAAGCAGGTGGGTATAGCCACTGTGTCCTGTTTTGAGAGCTTTGCAGCAAAGCTATCATGGAATAATGATAAGGATTCAGGCCTCATTTCTCCTCCCCTTGCTTTATGGGCCAACAAACATCCTAACCCAAGGCTGAACAGCTTCCTTGTTCTGAGAAAACCCCCCCAAATTTGGCTCCAATGTGGGCTCCTTGCACCTGAGAGCAAAGTGCTGTGTTTCTTAGCTGGTACGTGTGAAGAGCTGCTTAATTTGCACCTCGTGTCTGAAGGGGATGGAAAGCAGCTCTGCCAATAAAAACATTGCTGCTGTAAAAACAGGGATTTGCTGCTGTCCAGGAGGAGCCAGAGAAGCGCCAGCCCTTGTTTGGGGCTGATGGATTTGGGGCACAGATCACAGACTGACGCTGAACCAAACCAAGCCCGATGTGAAAGATAAATGAGAGATTTCACAGGAGCTACCAAGGAGCTGGAGGGATGAAAAGGTTTGGTTGTTGGTGCTGCTTTAGGAATGTATCTCGAAATGGGAAGCCATGAAACAGCCTTAATGCAGATCAAATGTGCAGGTCTCCTCTGCCTCTGAGCACAGCAGGTTGTCGCTGAATGACTGCAGCTGCAAGTGATAAAATGGCCCTTCAGCAGCAATAATGATGGAAGAGGGAGATGAGAGGGAAGCTGTAACTCTTCCTTTGTTGGGTGTTTTATTCCTTGGATGTGTTTAGGGGAATGAGTCCCACCATGGCTGTGATTGAAGGGGCAGATGGGGAGAGGAGGGAGCGTGGCTGAAGGGAGTGATTGGTGTGCAGGACTGGCTTCAAAGCAGTGCTGGGACATGTGTCCCCACTTCCACCTTCCCTTTCCTCACTTCTCCCACAGTCTCGCAGCAAAGGTTGTCTTTCCTGGCGCTGAGAAGGGATAAACAGCTTGAGCAGTGCCTTCCCTCCATCTCCATTGCTCATCTGCTGTCTTGTGACACACTGAGCCTTGAGGTTTGGTTTTCAGAGCTGTATTTGGTGCTGAGGCCCTGGCACAGGTTGCCCAGAGAAGCTGTGGCTGCCCCGTCCCTGGAAGTGTCCAAGGCCAGATTGGATGGGCCTTGGAGCAACCTGGGCTGGTGGAAGGTGTCCCTGCCCATGGCAGGGGGTGGAACAAGATGGGCTTTAAGGTCCCTTCCAACCCAAACCGTTCCATGATGTATTTTTAACATCCTGCTGCATGAGGGCACGGACTGAGGATTCCCTGTTAGTGCACTGTGGAGTGAGTTGCATCACAGGCACGGAAGCTGGATTTGTTCCACCTGCCTCTGAAGACACTGCAGGCAGGAGCAGTTTAGTAAGTGCCCTAAGTGTGTCATTCCAGTAACTCGGGGTATCTTGTGTTCCCACATCTTTTGTATTAACTGAAATAATTTTATTACAGAAATGTCGATAGCCAGATGGGCAAGTTCACTTACTCAGCTCAGCTTTGGCATCTCCCACTTTGGAGCAGTGGGATTGTTACGTCCCTGGAAGGATCAGTGATCATGCAAGACATTCCTCTAGAGAAGAGCTTTGCTGGGGAGGAGCTCTGAGCGTGTGCTGTGGTGTATTAGGAAAGGCTCCTTTCCAGGGAAGCTGCTTTGTTCATTTGAAGTCCTGCCTTTGTGAAACCCTCATAAAATGTCTGCAATTGTACAGCTCTACTAATTCTGTTCAAGGTTCCTGTGTGACCCAGGTTTTCCCAGATGGCTTGACCATTCTGGTGCTTGATGTGTACATACATAGAAGGGGCTTTGTAAGCCTGACCGTGTGGTTTTAATGTTTTCCTGCTGTTGTATGCTCTGGCTGAGCATTTTGGATGTGGAAATACAACAAATCCAGGGGATTGACAGCAGCATTTACTGATGGATTCTTTTATCTCTAGGCCAAGTGGTTGTTTATGCAATGTCTGTTTAGGGAATACACTTCATTCTTCCACTGATTCAATTTTCCAGGTTTCTTCTTTTGATCCTCTGGAGATATTTTTGACTCTGAATTAAGCAATGTAGTTCTCTAAACGAGACATCAATAGACATAAATTCTCAGCATCCTTTGCTCGTGCTACCTGCTTAGTGCTGCAGCAAATGCCTCCCTAAATAGCAGGTGATGCTCTGCAGTGGAAAATTCCCACCTGAAACACCGCATAGGTTTCTTCTGGATGGTCCCAACGAACCAGGAAAAGTGTTTTTCCCTGTCAAACCCTTTGATTTGTACACAGCTACATCTCTGCCTCCTGTACTTCCCTTAAGAACCTCTTTGGTCACCTATTCTAACATAGAGTGAGAAAAATGGTGACCTATGTCTTGTGCAAGTGGAATGCAACGGGGATCCATGAAATATTTTAGGTTTTTCCTTTCTGTTGTTCGAAAGAATGATTTTTCCTTAATTTGTAGAGGGAACTGCCATTCTGGTTACATTCTCTGTTCTTTAAGTGCCTGGGAACAGAATCCACCACTGCATGTACTTACACACCTGGAAGTGATGGTAGGATTTGAAACAAGCACAAACCCAAGTGCCTGGGGTCTCCAAACAACATGAATCCAGCTCCTCTGGGAAGGAATCCCATCCCTGAAATAGTGTTCCTTCTAGCATCCCAAAAATGTTGCAGAGAGTGTCTTGATGATCAACCTTAAGTTGGTGACTAAGCCTCCACCAGAAATTGATATTTTGGGTAGTTTACCTGCCAATTCCAATAATTTAAGAACAGTTATAAGCAGGTCTTTCCCATAAGACCCAGATTTTCTCCCTGTTTCTTATACATCAAAACATTCATTACAAGCAGATATGACAGGTTTTTTCTCTAATTTGGAAAAAGCCTGTAAGCTGCCCTTTGCAAAGATCTAAAAAAAAAATCTTTTCTGGGAAAATAAACATTACAGTTCAAATAGTGAATTATCCCTTGGTCTTAAGCTGATGAAAATGGTGTTTTAGAGTGAATATTGCTTTAGCTTCAAAGAAAAATCATACAGCTGTGGCTGTAATTAATGGGAAAATAGTGTGAGGAGTTTGCTTGGTTCTGGCTTACAGGAGATTTGTTTTAAATTTAGTCAGGGTGAGGAATGTTCGAGCAGCTGAAATGTTTGATTGTGAACTGGGTTGGCACTGGGCAGGGTGCAGAGGAAATTAATGTGAAGTTATTGAGTGTTGTTGCTTTGCATCCACCTTTCTGTAGCTTATTCAGGTGATTCCACCTGCTGCAGGTGAGGATCCGAGTCTCAGGTGCTCCTCTCTGGGTGTACAGAACTGAGTGATGGAGTCAGAGGCATTTTTTTCTCACTTCCCCTGCAGACTGAGGTGTTGAATTTTGTCACGTTTCTCCAACCCCCCAAAACTGGATGTTTGTGTCTCAAATCCTGCTCTTCTCAAGTCCTTTCTTACACTGAGACTTCCTCTTCCCCCCTCAAATTTAACATCACTTTTTTAAATGATTAATGAACTCCTGCAGAAGTGGCTCAGCACTCAAGAGATGACCCTGCAGATATCCAGGTGTGTTTCTACCTCTCCTTGCCTGGAGAAGAAGAGTTTTATCCCCGTGTTTCTGAGGTCGTCCATGTGGAAACCCACCACCACTCGCACGGGGGTTCAACATCTGGTGAAGAAATTGGTACTGTGGAATATATTGGACCCAGCTGGGCACAGGAGAACAAATCTCCATGGGATCTCTCTTCCAGGGGAAGGTTAATGTGGCTGGAAGCCTTGGCTAATGTGAGCAGGGCACTGGATGCCAGTTAAGGAGCCGAAATCTGATAAGGGACTGCCGAAATTCGATAAGGGGCTGCTGTCAGCCCCACTCAGGGAGGAGGGAGGGACTGATGGCTTTGAAGGGGTGCAGATAAGAAGTGGCCTCCTGTCAAATAGAACATGATTGATTACCCTCTATCCTGGCTCCCGCTTGGATAGAAGTGTCTAATGGGCTGCAGGCTCCAGATCAGGTAGTGACATTCCTGTTGGGAGGTGGGAATGCCATGCCCAGAGAGGCGGGAGATCAGCTGTGGCACAGCAGGGAGGAGAGAGGTGTTTTCCCTTCTGGATCCCCTTTGCTTTTTATTCTAACTCTGAGTGAGCCAAACCAACAAATAAAACTCAGGCAGCTGGGGTGGCTGAAGCTCCAGCTTTGCCTGGAGCCAGCCAGGATTTGTCCTTGGAGAGGTATTCAGGCAAACCAGGAGCTGAGGCAGCGCAGGGTTCAAGTTGATTTGCTCGTGTTCAACACTGTAGAAGTGAATTTTCCCTCTGTTTAGCCTGGGAGATCATAGACACCAAGTAATTACTCTGCCTCTCTTCAAAGAAACATGAAGTTCTCATCAAGATTTGGTTCAATATTATTTTAAACCATTGTAGACT
This sequence comes from Pseudopipra pipra, assembly GCF_036250125.1. Classification (NCBI taxonomy): domain Eukaryota; kingdom Metazoa; phylum Chordata; class Aves; order Passeriformes; family Pipridae; genus Pseudopipra; species Pseudopipra pipra. The sequence continues at coordinate 4,374,599 of NC_087560.1, read as the reverse complement.
TTTCCAGTTTCCTGGGGAAAACTGTTCCTTTTGGCTATCTGATATTGTTTCTCTTTGGAACATATTTAGAGTGGAAAGAGCAGCTTTTTCTTTACCTGTTACAAGTTGTGGCTTAAAAATGCTCCTTCTATGCCCATTTTTCAATCCAGAACATGTTTTATTGCAACTTAAATGTTGCTCTGCAGAATAAATATTTGGGATTCTTACCCCCTTTGCTCCTTACTATAAAATGGACACTTCTGGAGGTAAATTGGATAGGAAAAGAGGAAGGTGATTGGAAAAGCAGTGCTGCAGGATGGATGTAATTAAATGTTCTTTGTCTCCTGCATGCAGGATGAGTCATGGCTTAGGCTGCTTGATGGTGGCCCTTGGAAGGGAATCTCCATCATGGAGGACTTGGAAAGCCAAGCAAACCCCTGAAAAATTAAAGGGAACTTATTTCCTATAATTTGGTTAAAAACAGCCTTTGGGGCAGTCTTCATCAGTCTGCATCTTCAGGTTGAGATCTGACTCTGAAGTCTGGCTAAGAGAGGATGAAGAACGGGAAAACAAACCCCCTTGGGCAGCGTGGTTGGATGGGTGAGGAAGATGATGGTCCAAAGTTTAGTCCCTCAGCAAGGGACAGCTGAGTGAGGGAGCAGAGCCTGCATATGTCAATGGCTTGGCCAAACCCCCTTCCCAAGGAGCTGGTTCACAGGTGTAAAACCAGCCATTCCAAGGTTTTCTAGGGTTCACAGCTTCCTCAGCTGCTTAAATAGCTTTTGAAGAGTGAAAATCAAAACAGTTGCTGCCTTTCCAGAGCAGGGGACATTGAGGCCTCTCCAGATAAGCCCTTGAGGCTTCTCTTCCATCTGCCTGGAACAGAAGAGGCTTTTGAAGGGGTGAAATTCCCTTGAAGGACAGAGATGTTTATAGCTACAGTCAGCCTTCCTCCAGGAAAACTCTTTATTCCAGAAGTCTGAATTGTAGCCACAGCTGTCTTTCTCCTCAGAAAACCAGGAGCCTGTGGGCTATGGGATGACTTCCCTTCCAGAGTTTGCCTGTCCAAGAGTTTGTCTTCCTGAGGTCCCCCATCAACTCTGCATCTTTCCTTTTCCAGTGGAAAAAGGCTCCTTGTGCCCCCTGTTTGACTGATTCCTTGCAGGAATGAGCCAAGGTACGTAGCTCAGGTTATATTAAAAGGAAAAAAAGTTGTTTTCTGAGAAAACTAGGAGAGGAACCAGTCATCCTCCTCTCCCTCCTGAAGTCAGGCAAGGCTTCAGGCATACAGAATTTCTGAGAGCTGGCAGGAGAGGGAGGCTTGGAAGTACAGTAAAATGAGTTTGCCATCAAAAGGCAACAAGTCTTATGCTGTGCCCCCGGCTGCTGACCTTTCCCTCTGGAATTCTCCCCTCTGACCTCGGGATCATTAATCCTGATGCTGCCAGATGACAGTAATCCATCATGGCCCCTGACAAGCCTTGCAGCCGCCTGTGAAAGGATCCGCTCGGCTTCAGCATCCAATCGTCCCATGATACTCGTTTTTCAGCCTTTCCTGTTGGAGCAGTGGGGGTTTCCAATAAAGACTTTATCGCCTCAGCTTTCCTCAGAGAGGGCTGGGGGGAGGAGAGATCCGAGGAAACACTCAGCCACGGCCTGCTCTGGAAAATACAGAGAATTTACCAGGTCCAAACCCAAAATCATTCTGTGCCCGATCTGGGCCTTGTTACTTGGAGTAGCGCTACAGGAAAGGATGGAAAGGAAATTATTCCATCTACGTGCTCAAGTGGAAGAAGGATGGAAGTAGTTTTGTCCCTGCTGTAGTTTCTCCTCTGTGTAAGGAAATGTTATGGGGGGAAAAAAAAACCTAGAGGTTTTCTTAGTTGATAAATTTATATGCTGTGTATAAACATATTTAGCTTAATCTATAAATCTGTATTTCTATATAAATATCTGTTAGGGGAGTTTATATTTAGTTTACAAATGAAATTTCAGGACACTTTGGCCTTGTTCAAAAGCAAACCTGAGGAAGGGAAGGTGCCCAAGGGCTGGTGAGGTGGGGAGGTCAGATCTCAGTGCTGTTCCTGCTCCACCTGGAGCAGGCTCTTTGGAAATGTTTAAACCTTTATTTCCCACTTATGTAGATGATGTTTGTGCCTTTCACTGGAGCATTTGGATAGATATACTCTGTGTGTTTTTCCAACTGCTGAGCTGAGGGAGTCTAGAGAAGAGTAAAGGTGTGTTTGGGATAAATGCAGTGTATTTAAAAGTGAATATTTCGTAATACTTCTGTATTAGCAGCTTGTTCGCCTGAGGAGCTTTATCCATGACCTTCCCTTTCACTCTCCATCTGGTCAGTGTCCAAGGAGAGCTGGATGAAAGTCCCCTCCATACAAGTTAATGCTATTCCCTAAATTGGATTGGGGAAAAGTGGGTGGCTTTGAGGGTGGCACCAAGTTGCTGGAGGCGTGGGGGGGAAAGGGACTCGATGCTGCCCCAGGGGAGTAAAGGCTTTGCAGCTTTAATTAATTAACGAAGGGGCGTTTTGGGGGTGTAAAAGCCAGCCCTGGCTCTTCCTGGAGACCTCGGAGGGAACTATTTCCCTGTTTTCCCTTTGGGTGTGACTGTGGTTGCTGGGGCTCAGCTGATGAATGATAACTTGGGGCCGGTAACATGATCGTTCCCAGCGCTCCGCGGGTCCTCTGGGGCTGTCCCTGGGCTCTTCATCTGCAGTAACAACTCCGAGACAAAATGGAGGCTCCGCAGAAAACGGAGCAAACTGAGGCTTTTGGGGGTGGCCAGCTGGGATGGATGGAGCCACGGAGCGTTCAGAGGGTTTGGAAGCACCTCCACCTCTATTCCCCCAGGGAGCGGTCACCTCTGAAATGCAGGAGGAGGATCTGCTGCAGCTTGTGGAATTACTGCTTTGTGGACTTTCTGCTGTGGGCAGGGAAGGGGTTGTTTGGACAAGGACATATCATATAAAATGATATGAATCTGGTCAGGTGCTCCTGATGTTTGCTTGCGCTTTAAGAGTTGTAACTTAGCGGGATTTTCAGCCCTTTAGAGTGAAAAAATTTACTTTTTTATCCACCATCTCATTAACGTGTGGGAATTGGCACCATGACCTAATGCCTAACAGGCTTCCAAAAGAAAAGAGAGGGAAAAAAAAATCCCACTTGGATGTATAATGAGGACATCTGCAGAGCTGAGCTCCTTTTCACTGAACAGAATAAAACCCATTTATAAGGGCCATAAACTCCTCTGCTCCGGGGCATTAAGCGAATCGCTGGCTGAGGAGCAGTGGCACAAGCCTCCCCTGTGGATTGGGTATTCCATGATTGTCCATTACAGCCCTTCCCAGGCTTTCCTGTGAAGGCTGGTGCTGACCATTGTGGGAGACAGGATACTGACCTCAGATGGATGGCTCTTTGATCCGGGACAGTATTTCCTAGGCAAAATAAAAGGGTTGCTGCATCAGCTTTTTTTCCCCCCTTTCTTCCTCTCCATGCCTAAATCTCATTAATTTGACTTTTAGCACTTTGAGGAGCTTCTAAAGGGGCACTAACAGGTTAAAAATCAGATTCTCTTTTCTGTTAATCCAAAAGATGACAAAACTGAGCGGGAAAGATAGAGCTGGTTCCCTGTCCTGCCCTCAGAAGGACAGAACAAGACCTTGGTTTGGGCTCCAAAAGGTACTGGGATGCTTGGTGCTCCTCACAGCTGCTATGTGGCCTCATCAGGGAGTTATTTGGGAACATTTTGAGGGAAAAGGAGAGTAGGAGGATATAAACACTGTGTGAGCAGCCCTTTATTTACCTGTCAAGGTTGTAGCAAAAGGTTCTGCACGTGACTGTGAGGGGGGGTGGAGATGTGTGGGGAAGAGATGCTCTCTAGTATCATTTATCCCTTTATTTTGCTGTTCCCAAGCAATACAGAACAACACATCCTGGGGAATAAGGGAGCTGAACCCCAACATGGAGTTGCCTGGCTGCTCAGCACCTTACTGAGCACAACCAATACAGATTTTTATCTGAGATGGCCCTGAGCTCATAAAACTGATCCCTCTGTGCCTCAGCCCCAGGATTGAATAGTCCCAACTTCCCCTCTTTCTGTTTTAGAAGTTGCTCGTTGCTGTGGGTTATTATTGGTCTGATAATTGCTTTTGCCCACAGGAAAGGATCTTTCATGGAAAGGATGTGCCATGTAGCTGCACTTCTCTGCCTCATTTACTCGCTCATGCAGAGGCCTCAAGCCAGGCTGCAAACAGAGCTCCTGGATTTCCTATTGGAAGGAAGATCAATAGCCCCAGCCTGCCAGTTTTCTTGGCCTCCTTTTCTCCCTGACTCCATGCTCCTTTCCCTGCTGTTTCCCTGCAGGAACTCCCATCAATCGGATACCCATCATGGCAAAGCAGATCCTGGACCTCTACATGCTCTACAAGCTGGTGACCGAAAAGGGAGGGCTGGTGGAAATCATCAACAAGAAGATCTGGCGGGAGATCACCAAAGGCCTTAATCTGCCCACCTCCATCACCAGTGCCGCGTTCACCCTGCGGACACAGTAAGTCAGGAGGGCTGACAGCAGGGATGGCCTGGGCAGGACCAGGAGCTGGGCTCCTGGGTGTGGATCCAATCCCTTGCACTGCCCTCTTTTTTGCCTCTTCAGAGTTTAAACTCCTCAGGGCATGGAGGGTCTTGTCTGTCTCTGAAGAGCACTTGGCACAGGGAGGAAGGAGAGAGGGAGACAGACCTCCTGATTTTGGGCATCAAGTATGAGCCTGATCATTTCATGTGTGTTAGCACTGGAAACTTGGAATTTAGCAGTGAAGATTGCTTTTCTGAGCTGCAGTACTCGATTGGGGAAGAAAGAAAGGAAGAAAAAGTGGAATAAGCATCAGAAAATAACCATGAAAGTAAAATGCCTGAAAAATTATGCAACAGGGCAAAGCTGTGCTTTAGCTGTGAAAGGCTGGACTCTGGGAATCTGCTCTCAGCTCTTATGGGTTTTTTGGGAGTTATTAGAAACCCCTGAGTCCCAGAGAGGGAAGCTCTTGCCATTTCCTCAGCCTTTGATACAGCAGGCTGTTCCTGCAAACCTGTGTGCTAAAGTGATAAGGTTTGGTGCTGCCCAGTACAAATGACTTGAATCAAGGGCAATTCCTCAAACTTCCTTCCTTGAATTACATGTTGTGGTCTGAGACCTTCATTCTTAGAAATTTAGATTCTCGACTGTAAAGGACTTGTGGATGATTCTTAGCTGGTATTTTAGCTGTAAAGAACTCCTGGATGATTCTTTTCTGCCCTTGTGGGTGTAGTAATATATATTCATGTGTTTTCCTACAAACATTGAGTTGAATTCAGGGTTTTAGCTTTGCCCAATGCTTATCACAGCAAAGGCTCCAGATCCACCAAGAACCTCAGGCTGAGAGTCTTCCAGCCCCCAGTGCTTGTTTCCATAGCCTGTAATTCCATGTTCTGCTGAGCAACTGCTGGAGTTTCCCTGTGCTTCCCTCTCCCCAGGTACATGAAGTACCTCTATGCCTATGAGTGTGAGAAGAAATCCCTGAGCTCCCCGGCTGAGCTCCAGGCTGCCATCGACGGGAACCGGCGGGAGGGCCGGCGGCCCAGCTACAGCTCCTCCTTGTTCAGCTACTCGCCCACCACCTCAGGGCCTCCCTCCCTCCTGTCTCCCCCCAAAATCCGCTTCCCCATCATCGGCGTGGCACCAGGCAGCGGGACCAGCAACCCTCGGGTGTCTCCAGCAGCAGCCATCAGAAAAGGTCAGCTACTTCTGCTTGCAGTTGGAGGCACTGAAACACAGTTATCAGGGAATCACAGAATCAGCTGGGTTGGAAAGGACCTCCGAGATCATCAAGTCCAACCCTTGATCCAACCCCACCGTGGTTACCAGGCCATGGCACTGATGCCACATCCAGTCTCATCCTAGAAAGCTCCAGGGACGGTGAATCCACCATTTCCCTGGGCAGCCCATTCCACTGTCTGATCACTCTCTCTGTAAAAAATTTCTTCCTAATGTCCAACTTAAACCTCCCCTGGCACAGTTTAAGACCAAGCCCTCTTGTCCTACTGCTGGTTCCTGGGAGAGGAAACCAACCCCTGGCTACAACCTCCTGTCAGGGAGTTGCAGAGTGAGGTCTCCCCTGAGCCTCCTCTTCTCCAGGCTGGACAGCCCCAGCTCCCTCAGCCTCTCCTCACAGGACTTTGTGCTCCAGTCCCTTCACCAGCCTCATTGCTCTTCTCTGGACCTGCTCCAGCACCTCAATATCCTTCCTGAACTGAGGGGTTTCCATTTTATCCATCCAGACTGCTTTGGATTTGAGATTAGTGGGATTTGGGTGGCTCGGAATGACCTGCCTGTGGTTTAAACCCTTGCATGAGGGACTGAGTGACTCTCTCCTCCTTTTCCAGGTGACGGAGTGCCCTTGACTGTGTCTATGCCAAATCGTATTGCTGTGCCAGTGACCTTGAGTAGCCAGCAGGCAACTGTGGCAGCAAGAACAGCCACCCTGGAGCAGCTGAGGGAGAGGCTGGAGTCGGGAGAGCCTCCGGAGAAGAAGGTCTCACGGACGACTGAGGAGGAGCAGCGGCTTGTCCAGCAGGCTCTGCAGCGCAACCTGTTCAGCATGGCACGGCAGATCCCCATGAAGATCAAAATCAATGGCAAGGGTGAGCAGCAGAGACAAAACACAGACAAAAAGCCCTTGGAAACTGGAGCAGGGAGGGAAACGCTTCCAGTCTGGAATGTCAGACACACGGGCTGGGTTATCTCTCAGGGTCCCTGGCAGAGGGCGCGTCAAGAAGGTGTTAAAGTGGAACACAACAACTGCAAAGCTGAAGTGTGGCAACGTTTTGTTGAGCTTTGCTGCTGGTTGTATTATCCAGCCTCATCTGAATCCAGCCTGGATTCAGAAGGACCTTTGCCATGTTCACAAAGCTCTGCATCCAAGCTGATCAAACCCACCTGACCCACCCAACGAGACCCTTTCTCCAAGCTGGTGACCTCCTGTGTGCAGCACAGCAAGGCTGCTCCAGGGCTCAAGCTCTTCCACCTCCACAGAACTTCCACCCTGTTAATTGACCATGGAAGTAACAGCTTGGTACAGGTCTCCAACTGCAGGAGACTGGGAGAGAGATGCCCAGCTTTTAGGAATCCTTTCCCAGGTGGGGTGAGGAGGCCATACAGACCTGTGTGTCTGTGCGGGGCCCTGCGCATCCCAGGGCTTTTAGCAAGGCAGGTGATTTCTGCCCACATCTGCACAGCCTCAGGGCAAAGAACTGCTGGCAAGGCTGGGTTAGGAGGTCACATCCAAGCAGCATTCATGGCCTGGGAAGTGCTCTCCTGAAATGCTTTGGAAAAGGGGACTCACCCTGGAAAGGTCACTCATTGCAATCAGTACTGTGATAGAATGGCTTCAAAAGTTGATTAATGCCCTGACTCCCTTACCTGTCCCGGGGCTGCACCTCACCAGGCAGGCAAAGCCTCTGTCCCAGCAGCTGCTTCTTCCAAACCTTTTGATCCTTTAAAATTAAAGGCCTCAGCTCCCTACTAATTGTATATTTGGAAGGAGGCACAAGGCCAGGCCAGTTTGGCAAGGCTTAGAAGGGAAGAGGTGTTCTTGTTCTAGCAGTGCTGGTCAGTGCTTTTTTGGGATGCTTTGCTAGAAATATAGATGGAAAAGGGTAAAAGTAGATTCCTCTGAAGCAGCAGCAGCTGGGATTGGGACTTCACAGTTCCTGTCAGCTGTGCATCCACCTAAATTTCACATCACAACTGAAATAGTGAGTAAAAGGGAATACAAATTTTATCAAGTAACGTTCATTCCCTCTAATCTCACTTTACTTTCACCCTGAACTTCCTAAATCAAAACAGAGGGAACAATTTTAGTCCTTACAAATAGTAACAGGCTGAGCCCTGAGGATTCAGGGATAGTATTCCCACCTTTGTGAGCTGACTGCGGGCAAGGCTGTCCTGTCTTTCGTGCCCTAATTTTCCCAAGTGCACAATTAAAATCATAATGTGCTTTGAGAAGTGCTTTTGATAAGCACAGCATGAGCTTATCACGGCTTGGTAACAACATTTAAGTTAAACCTTAAGAATGAGGAGTTTTTAGGGGGGAGTGGCCTTGCTCTCCTCAGTGGAGGAGCAATCCCGTAATCCAGGCTCACTCGTTATGAAGTGCTTAGGTTGGAGTTTCAGAAGGTTCTGGAAGAGTTTGACATTCAGCTCCCCTCAAACATCACTGCAAACTCAACCCCTGCTCTGCATTGATACTTCCAGAGCTGCCCATCACCCTCCAGGCTGAGATATAGGAAAAGGTCCCCAGATTTCAGGCCGAGTGGACTGTTTCCTGGGTTTTCCCCTCCCTCCAGTGGCCGCTGGAGCTGCTGCAGTCCAAGCACACCAAGTCACAGCAGCTCCCTGAGGAGTTGAGAACTAGGCCTGTGCTCCCAACAATGGCCACAGTCCAGCTGATTTAAGTATGGTCTTGTCTCATGTGCTCTCAGCTCTTTCCTGGGAGGGGAACATCAATTTGGCCTTCAGGGAAAGATTTCCAAACGCCCGTGAGCTCCCAACCTCCCCCCAGCTCACACCAAAGCACTTACACACTTTTATAGAATCCCAGGGTGGTTTGGGTTGGAAGGGACATTAAAGCTTATCTAATTCTGCCCCCTGCCACGGGCAGGGACACCTTCCAGTATCCCAGGTTGCTCCAGGCCCCGTCCAACCTGGCCTTGGGCACTTCCAGGGATGGGGCAGCCACAGCTTCTCTGGGCAACAGAAATAATAGAACGTGGACATCACATGGGGACTTCCTCTCCAAAGAGGGGACAAAAGGAGGGCTGTGGTCACTTCTGGGGAGCACAGGGAACAAGATAGTCACTCTCTAACTCTGCATCTCTTCTTTCCTGGAAGAAGACAAGCCCGACTCGACAGCAGCACTGAACTTGTCACCCAACGGCATCGGGAGCATTAACATGTCTGTGGAGATCAACGGCACCACTTATGCTGGTGAGAAACCCCTCCTGGGAAAGGGAGAGCCAAGCTGGGGGAGCAGAGTGGGAAGTGGAGGGGGCGATGTGTTCCCAGGGGCTGGGCTTTGCCAAACTCTGGGATCTGTCTGGATCAGAAGGTGCAGGAGGAGGTGATTTCTCTTCTCTGTTTTGGGCCTGGCCAGGATGAACACCCTTGCCTTGGTGTTAATATTTTTAAAATGTAAAGGGAGGGTTTTCTATGAAAGTGTTAATAGGAAAGCACCTCTTCTCCTGAGGAGCTGCTTTACTCAGCATTTCCTCACACATATCTGGCAAGCAGGAATTGTCCCCTGTACTCTGCTCGAGCAGTTTCGCTTCTGCAGGTCACACCTGCACATCCTTGAGCAAATCCCAAGTGGGAGGCCTGGCTCTGCCATGCAGTGGAAGTTGCTTCTCTCCTCCAAAGGTGTATAAGCTGTTTGGGATCTGTTTTCTGTAAGGACAACATCCCTGTGACAGGCTGCCAGACCAAGGAATCCGTTCCCTGATTAGCATGGAATTCTGGTCTGGCTCTGAGCCTTCTTGTCGTGCCCTGAGCCTCTCTCTCTTGGGATGGGGTCTTTGGGACTGGATAGCTTTCCCTTTGCTCTGTGTCCTGCCCTTCCCACTCCATCACCCTCCTCTCTGCCTCCCAGGAGTGCTCTTTGCCCAGAAACCCGTCGTCCACCTCCTCGCCGGCTCCAGCACCCACAGCTCCTGCAGCAGCAGCAGCAGCTCCCACTGCTCTCCCAGCCCTACCTCATCCCGAGGAACGCCCAGCACGGAGCCCTCCACCAGCTGGTCTCTCTGATGGGCGGCCCATTCCCTGTCTCACACTGGCCTCTGGCTCCCGGAGCGAGCCGGGAGGGAGTCGCACAGATACCTCATCTCAAGGAACCTGCTTTTGTGGTTGGCCAGCGGCAAGATGATGATGATGATGATGATGATGATGATGATGATGAAACCTTTCCATGCCAGCGAGTTTTTCTTCATCATCTCTTTGTCCAGCCTTTTTTCTTTGTTCTCCCCCTTTCTTCCTCCCTTTTGCTCTTTGTTTTCTTCCTCCTCCTCCTCCTCCTCCCAGGGTTTGCTGTGTTCCTGTCGGGGGTGGGACATGGAGGGGGGGCACGCCTGGCGTTTTTCAATCAGGGATGGGCTCTAGGAGCTGCGGGTTGAGACATGGCTGAGACGTCACCAAGGCAGGTTGAAAGAGCTGGAGTTGGGGCAGGGAAACTCGGTTCTCCTTGAGCCAGGAACCACAAGGACTCTTCCCACCAACCAACTCCGTGTTTTGACAATCCTAAGAGCCGGCGGGGTGCCTTGCCCTGTCCTCCCTTGTGCTGCAGAACAGGCAAACTGCTTGTTTCCTTCCTGCTGTTTCCATATGTCCTCACAGGAGGCTCGTGAGCCTCCTTCCCCCTCTCCACGGTTTTGACATGAGGGGAAGGAGTTCCTCCCTCCCTGCCACATTCAAACCCTCTCCATCAGCTGCTTGGTTCTTGCCGGTGCTGCCTAATCCCTCCTGTTGCCTTCAGGCTTTCAGAAGTTTTAAATGCCCTTGACCTTGCCTGTCTCTCATGAGGAATTCATCCCACTGACCTTTACCCTGACAGCCTGAGCTTGTTGTGGCTCCTCTGATCCTCTGCCCCCGTGACACTGTCACTTGGGTCGATCCAGGCTTTCCTGAGATCAGCCATCTCACTTCTGCCTCCTGAGGTGGCTTCTGGTACCCCTGGAAGCTGCCCACGTCTGTGTGCTGAAGAAATAGGAGGTCATCTCTGCAATCCATCTCGTGGGGGCCACATTGTGTGCGTGGGTGTTGTGGTTAATGTTATACACGTGGGGTTTTGTCTCTGAACAAACCCAGCTGCCCACGCCCCTTCAAACTGCACCTGAGCAGCGAAGACCTTTTGCTCTCCGGGGGAAAGTGGAGAACAGGAAATCAAGCCCTTCCTTGCCCTTTCTCCTCAGACCTCCAGTTGGAAGCAGAGCTGGCCCTGACTCCATAAATCAGCTCCTGCTCAGGTGGCCTTGTGCTGTCCCCCTCTCCTTCTGGCCTTTCCTCAGCCCAGAGGGATGATCCAAACTCCATCCCTCCTGCCTTGGTGACGTCCTTCCCATGCTTCAGGCCCAAGTCAGGTTTTTTGAGCAGATGAAATACCTCAGATATGTACTTGTTGTTGGGTTGGTTTTGTTGGTTTTGGGTTGTTTTTTTAACCTCTTCAGGAAGTATTGGCATATCTTATCGCTTGGTTTTTTAATATGTGGGTTTGCTGACATTGTGTTTGTTTGGTTGTTTGTTTTTGTTTTTTTTTTTTTAATTTTTAAATGTATCACCAAAGACAGAAAGTTAAAACAAGGCTGAGCAAAGCAGCAGTGGTTTCCTCATCCTTTAGGCCAGCAGGAGCCAAGCTCCAGCATCATCCCAGGACATGTGCATGACAGGGGGACAGGTAGAGGCAGGAAAAGAGGGCAGGAGTGATGCTCACTTAGATTTGTTCTTCATTTGGGACACGAGGGTGTCTCCAAAGTCCATCTGATTTTTCCAAGCCCCAGGATCTGTGCCTGTGTTGGTTATCCTGCTACCTGACATCCCGAGGACTGTTTGGGAGCCAGAGGGTGGGAATGCACATGTCCTCAGATGGATGCTGCTCTGAGATGTCCCATCCAGCTGCTTTTAGTTGGAGTAGTGCCCACCCTCTGGGCATGGGGAAGCTGGGCTGATCCCGCAGGCCTCCACAGCATTTCATCCTCACAGACTCCCAGAGGTTTTTCCAGACTCTGGGGCTCAATGAGATTATTTTCTTTTTCCCTTTTTTTTTTTGTTTTCTTTTGATTCTTGTTGTGTTTTTTTTTAATTTTATTTTATTTGGGGATGGGGATGGGGCTGTTTCCTCTGAGTGGGACTGGGGCACTTTTTGCTTTTCCTTCTGCTTTGCTCTCTGGCCCTGGGGAGCAGAGGTTGGTCCGGGGTGGATTCTGTCTCACACGCTAACGTTGTGTTTTCTTGCACAGAAAGGCACTCAAATCACTGAACTGCTTTGACACTACTAGAGTATTAATGTTTATAAGCTTTACTCAACCTAGACTGGAACTAGCCAGGACTAACAGATTGTTTTGTATCCAATTCAGGGAAAGAATCAGGTTGGGATGCGTAACAGATACCTCAGTTAAATAAGCTGCAACAATAAACTGGTCCTTTCTCAGTCCAGTGTGACAAGGACCATTCAGACTGTGAAGAGTTAACCCTTTCCTCTAAGCCTGGCTTTGATCCTGGCAATCTGAGCTCCAGATCTCCTACTGAGCTGCCAGGCTTTGGGGACAGGGTTATGGAAACCAGCAGCAGAGCCGGGGAAGGCTGAGCGAGGGGGGTGGATCCCCCCCTCTGCTCCATTTCATCGATTGTGTAGTACTCAGGGTTTGATACTGCGAGTAGGACTGTTCCTGTGTGAAGTGCTCCGCTTTGCAGTGTTGCTCCATCCTCTCCCAACTCCACACCAGCCAAGGTTTTGCAGCGAGCAGCCAAAAAGAAAACAGCCCCCAGCTTGCTCCAGTGCAGCCACCATGCTCCTGTTTCCAGGGGGAGATTTGCCAGCTGGGAAAACCAAACCAAACCTGCTTCAGGCAGCTCCCAGTTGATGCTGGGAAGGCACAAAAATTGGGACAAGGTGGGGGGGAGAGGCTGTGTGTGCCTGCTCGGCTCCCAAAGTGAATGTGAACGTGTCACACCAAGTCCTTTTGGCCACTGCACGTGCATGTGTGTGTGTGTGTGTGTATGTGCTCCAAAGGGATTGGGATCAGATGTTCTCTCCAAACAGCTGCAGCAGCCTTGCTACTAGTTTTCTTACCTATTTAAAAAAAAAATAATAAAATAAGTAAATAAAAACAAATGTGATAGCCTAGGCGGTGGATAAATACCTCAACGTCTCCTTCCAACAAGTGTCTGTATATGTTGTTGTTGGGTTTTTTCTATCTTACAGGTTATCTGAATGTTTATATTCCAATAAACTTCTACCTCTTCACACCGTGACCCCCAAGCCTGTTCTGTGCCCCTGGCTGTCTCCCTGAATTTTAAAGATTTCCCTTTTTTCGTCCTGGGAAATTATTCCTAGAGGCCGGGTCAGCCTAGCTGAGGTCTGGATCCTTGCCTGGCTTTGGGCTCCCAGTTTGGAGCTGGGCTGGTGGGATGTTTTTAGGGATGGTGGCTAGGAATGAACTGGGTCCCTGTGGGCTGGAATGATGGAGCTTCCAGGTTGGATACTGACAGAAACCATATGGGATCTCCTTTCCCAGGTGCTGCTGAAGCTGCTGTACCCGTCCCATGTCCCTTACCCAGGCTGGGGCAGGAGCCTGTCTCCCAAATCCCTCTCCTGTCATCACCACCTCCCCACAAAAAGGACATTTAATGCTTCCCACTAGTTTTGCTGTTTGCACAGCACCTGGACACTGTTTTTCCAGTCATTGAACCAGTTTGGCAGTGGGAGAGGAGCTGATTTCCAGTCCCTTTTGTATCAGCCTTTCCAGTGCCCCATATCTGCAGTTGTTTTGACTGGGGGCCTGTTTGTGTCCGCTGGGTCCTGGTAAGGGGATGGAGCCCAGGACCTTTCCCATCTTCCCACTGAACTCACTTAATGGAATTGGGAACCTCTCCCGTCCTGCCTGCCCCCTCCATCAGCACCTGGCTGCAGGTGAGCCCCCCCACAGCAGTAAGAGTGGGCTGGCCTCACCTGGGCTCTGGTCCCAGCCTATCCAAGCAGCAGGCAGGTGAAGGCAGAGCCTTTCCCCCCACCTTCCCTCCCCTCCTGCCTACCACTGGGTTTGGCTTTTCCCAGCTTTCCCTGCGTGAATGCGGCCGAGACAGCTCAAGGACTCACCTGCCCTCACCTCTCCTTACAAGCCTGATGCCTGAGGCAGGTAAGGTGGGGTCTGGCAGTGGGGGGTGGAAAACTACCCTCGGTGTGTTGTTGCCATGGGGTTTAGCCACCTGCAGCCTTAGGGTCGGAGGAGGGAAGGTGCTGGGCTGGAGAGAGATCTTCCCTGGATCCAGGGGTGCTCAGACACCGGGTCTCAGGTGACAAGGGGACTCTCTGGTGGCCACCACAGTCCAGGATAGCCCTGCAGCCCAGGGACAGCCCTGGAGCTTGGTGCAGCATGTCCATGCACAGGATCCTTCAGCTCAGCTGCCCCAGCTCCCCAAAGTGGGCACACCAAGGGGTCGGATGCACCTTCCCGTTCCCCCCAGCCCTGCAGACCCACGTGTGTCCGTACACCCGGGGTGGGCACACTCCAGCCCTCCCAACTCGCTGTCCTGGGGCTGGACAACCACAAGCATTGGCAGGCGTTGTTTGGACTGGAATATAATCCTTCAGGCAAATTTACATCCCAGCCCCCTTCCCTCCATCCCTCCCTAAATGCCGCCATTCACCGCTCATCCCAGCCACAACCTGGCTTCCTGAACAAACAACAAAGGGCTGAGGAGAGCCCAGTGTGGATTAAGGCACCTGGGGAGTGAAACCCAGCCCAGTGGGGTGAGACAATGCCTGCTTTTCTCCTTCAAACGCCCCCATCCCTTTATGGAACCCGGCTCAGGCACCAGCACAGCTTTGTCCAGGTCCTGCTCTCCTTAATCCCTCCCTCCAGGGCTGGAGGCAAAGCCAGGTCTGGGCACAGGGAGGTTTTTTCCTAGCGCAACCACGCAGATGCCACCTCTGAAACGCACGTTTCCTAAGGAACTTTAGCCCTGATGTCCAGGAGTTTGGTTTCCTGCTCCCTAAATGCCCAGTGTGCAGGGATGCCACCCTGCCAGGGAGGCCACAAACCCCACAGGTATCCCTGCTGGGAGGGATAAAGCCCAGCTCACCACCCACAGAATCTCAGTCCTCTGGGCACAGCTGGGGGAGGAGGTTCCCCTCTTTCAGGGCCAGGCTTTGGTGTCTCACACCTCAGGGCCCACTGCTACTTTGAATCCAGCCCAGACACCCCAAATCCTCCCTTGCAGGTGCCTCTGCTCCCCTTCATGCCCTTTGTGTCCCCCACCAAGCGTGGTGCTAATCATTCCCGAACTGCGTCAGCCTGGCAGCAGGGCTGATAATTCCAGTGTTTTCCATGGTCCTTATCATTCCCAGGGCGAGGCTGGGTTTGTTTTAGCCTCAGACTGGTGTCAGGCTGCCCGAGCACGGTGCTGGCCCCGCCAGCTCCTCTCCCACCTTCTGGCTTTGGGATGCTCCAGCTAAATCCCAGTTTACAAAGAGGGGAGATGAGTCCCAGGAACTCCCAGCTGTTGTTCCTTCCAGTGCTCCAGCACCCACGGAGAGTCACATTGGCACAGCCTTGGCGAGATCCATCCTTCTAATGGTGCCCTCTCTCTCTCCAGTGCATCTGCAGATCTTCCTCGGTGCAGGCCTGTCCCTCCTCTGCCTCAGCATCCTCCTGGGCTGTGCCATGTGCTGGTGGCACCGCCGGCGCCCAAGTCCCCACCCCAGCCGGGAGTGGGCAGCCATGGAGCTGGGACCTGCTCTGCCTGCCGTGACTGTGCCAGTGCCCATCCAGCAACAGTATGAGGAGATGGCAGGAGAGGTGGTGGGTGCTCAGGCAAAAGAGGGTTCCTTGGCACCACCAGCATCCTATGGGAGTTTGCTCCGTGTCAGAGCATCCTTGCCCGCTCTCCCCTTCCTCCCGCAGCTGGCGGGAGCGTGGCAGCGCTGCTGCACCATCTCTGGAGCCAAACTCCTCCGCAACACGGAGAGCCCGCTGGTCCACCCCGTCACAGGATCCCCACTGCCCTCCGAGCAGCGTCCCCGGCTCCACTGCGACTTGTCCTACTCACCACCCGAGGCCACTCTCACCGTGACAATTCTCGGCGTCTCCCACCTGCCCAAGGGGCTGCAGGACGACCGGGGCTCCTACGTCAAGGTGTACCTGGTGCCGCGGCTCCCGGCGTGCCAGCGCGTGGCCGTGCGCCGCCGGAGCCTCCGCCCTGCCCCCCTGGAGCCGTGCCAGTTCGGCCCATACAGCCCAGAGGAGCTGAGCAGCTTCACCCTGCGCTTCGCTGTCTACGCCAGGTCGCGCAGCCTCAGGGACTCTTTTGTGGGGGAGGTCCTGTTCCCCTGCGCCCAGGCCTCTTGGGACCCCCAGGCCTCTTCCAGCTACACCTGGGAGCTGGCGAGCACCAAAACCAAGCTCAGGAAGGTCAGGATGGCAGCAGTCTCCAGCAGGGGGTTGTCCTCATGTTTTGGCTGAGGTCTGCTTGGTCTCAGAGCCCCAAAACTGCACGGGAAGAGGCAGAGCCTCCTGAGGCATCACCAGTTATCCCTGTGGTGGGCTCCATTGTGGTACAAGTCCCTGTCAGTGTCTCTGCCGAGGGGCTTTGCACCTCTGATTCAGGGAGTGGTGGGGTGGAAGGGGTAAATGCAGAGCTGGCACCATCCTTGCAGTGATGGTGAGCATCAGATCCTCCTTCTTGACTCATTTTTGCCCATTAGTAACTCATTTTTGCCCATTCTTGACCTTGATGGGGGACAAGCATCTCTGAGTTGGAAGAGGAGGCTAGAGAAGGTTTCACGGCGTCTCCTGCTCTCTCCTCCCATTCCAGTGCCTCAGAGCCCACAACAGGAGCTGCAGCGTCCTCTCCTCATCACCCAAATCCCTCGGCCAGCTCTTCCTTCTCCTCCAGTACCAGGCTCTGGCCAGCCGCATCAAGGTGCTGGTCCGCAAGGCACAGGGCCTGGGCCGGCTCTCACACATGCCAGGCATGCCAGGTAGGACACGGGACATGGACCAGGAGGTGAGGAGATGCCCAGGTGGGCACAGGCAATGACTTCTCCTCTTTTTGCATGGCAGATTGTTCCTTTTGAACTCCTCTTTTCCAAGCACGGCAAAGGGTTGGAATGAAATAATCTTTAAGGTCTCTTCCAACCCAAACCCTTCTGTTATTCCATGAAAATGAGCATAGGAAGTGTAGTTGTTAGGATCTAGATATCCCCAATATGGCCCCAAAATGCTTACAATATATGTATTTATGGTCAAAAATTAGCATGTGGGCTTTCTATCCTGCTGGGTGTTGTCATCTCTGGCTCTCCCTGCCCATCTGGAGCCTGGGATGTGGGCAGGGATGCGAGGTGAGGACTTCAGAGGTCCCTGCTCCAGACCCCAGAGGGGCAGGTGAAACCTCAGGAGCTGTCTGTGCTCTTCCCATGGTTCCACAGAGGTTCTGTAGCCCCCCTGGCACAGCTGGGGAACTTCCAGCCTCCCTCCCTGCCATGTGTCCAGAGCAGGTCCCTCTCTCCATGGCTCTGTCTCCGTTTCCAGGTCACTACATCATCATCCACCTTTACCACAATGGCTGTGTCATTGACACCAAGGAGACCAAGTCCATCAGTGGCTACAACCCTGTGTGGAACAAGCCTTTCCTCTTCAGCATCCCTGCTGGGGATATCCAGCAGCAAGAGCTGGCATTGGAGTTCATTGTCATGCAGGTGAGATGGATGGAGGTGACCATGGCTGTGAAGGTGACCTGGATCTCCTGTGCTCCTGCACCTGGGGGGCTTAGCCCCCAGAGGAGCCATTTCTTGATGCCCACAGGAGGTTGCTGGGGTGGGATCACTCTTTTTGGGACGATGGAAAGCCACCAGCCATGTCCCATTTCCCCTCTCCTGCCACAGGCTCGCCTCCACACCCGTGGCTCTGCGCTGGGCTGTGTGCGGGTGGGGCCACGTGCCCCTGGGACCGGGCTGCTCCACTGGAGGGACATGTGCAGCCAGGGACCACTGGAGTCAGAGCAGTGGCACCAGATCCAGCCCAACACCCTCAGACCCTGATCCTGCCCACAGTCCACAGACAGGGCTTGCCCAGGACTCAGGTGCCCACAGGAGTGAGCCAAATGGGATCTCCGAGCCATGGAGAGGTGAGGTCTCACCCGCACATCATTGTGGGATAAGTCTGGGCTCCAACTCCAGGACTGGAGATCAGTGGTGGTCGGCACAACCCCTTCCTGAACGGCTCTGGAGGAGACTGAGCCTGTCTGAGGTGGCTTCAACACTGGGGAGAGAAGAGGAGCCTTTCTCTGTTCTGTCCACCATCACCACCTCGGTGACTACACACGGAACCTTGGCTGTTGCAGGAGATGGGTGGGAAGATCATCCAGCTGGGAGAGCAGCCCCATGGCCACCACAGTGGTTGCATCTACTGCCCCTTCCAAGCCACCATCACTAGCCCACCCTTCCCATTCAGCCCCCTGAGCTCGGACACACCTGAGAGAGGACCTGCTGATATCACCTGGTGAGAAAGATGTCCACTGGCATTTTTAATTAATTGCTGACCCAAACAAGTGGTTGATAAACAAATAAAGGGGTCAGGGATGATTGCATGTGTGGAGTCAGTGGAATTCTGTCCTACCCATGGGCCAGCAGTGTCCATGGTCCACCATGTCCTCTGGAGCGGTGGCCTGGGTGAGAAGGGAGGTCACCTTGAGGGGTGGGAGAGAGCAAATCCCTGCCTGGTGCTAATTAGTGAATTATCAGGACTGAGGCCCCTCTCCAAGTGGGCTAATTGGACACAGAAACTCTTCCACCAGGTCCTCACCCCCAGGCTGTGACCCATGGGACAATCCCAGCTCCCAGCCCCGTCTGGTGGAAGGAGTTTGTCTGCAGAGGCCACTGGGGGACACAGTGCACAGGCCACTGTGATGAAGACCATGAGGAGGGTCACCATGGCAAGGAAGGCTGTGGTGAGGGTTGTCACTGTGGGGATCATCATGGTGAGGAAGGCCCAGTGGTGAGGAAGGGCTGCAGTGAGATAAGCCATGATGAGGAAGGTCATGGTGAGGCAGATCACAGGGAAGAAGACTATGCTGAGGAAGAGGATGGCCGTGGTGAAGGTAGGCTATGGTGAGGAAGGCTGTGGTGAGGCAGACTATGAGGACAAAGACCCTGGGGAAGAAGTCTGTGTGGAAGATGAGGATGGCCATGGAGAGGAAGGCCATGGTGAAGGTGATATTGGCCCTGATGACCATAGGGAGTCAGACCACAGGGATGAAGCCGTGCTGACAGTGAGGATGGCCACGGTGAGGAAGACCATGGTGAGGAAGGTCATGGCAAGGAAAGCCATGGGTGAGGGTGAGGATGGTTGCAATGGGGAAGGCCATGGTGACAGAAGCTGTAGTGAGGATGGCCATGGAGAGGAAGGCCATGGGGAGGATGAGGATGGCCTCATTGTGGGGTAAACCACAATGGGGAAGACCATGGTGAGTCAGACTACAGGGAGGAAGACCACGGGAAGGAAGCCGTGTTGAGGGTGAGGATGGTGCAGTGAGGAAGGCCATGGTGAGGCATGAGGGGCCAGAGCGTTGCGAAGAGTCGCCCTCCTCCCACCGCTTCCAGTCCCGGTTTAACCCTTGTCCCGTCCCTCCGGGGCGTGTTCAAGGCCTGTCCCGCTCCCTCCCGTCCCTCCGGGGCGGGTTCAAGGCTGGTCCCGCCCCGTCCCGTCCCTCCGGGGCGGGTTTAACCCCGGTCCGGGAAGCGGAAGCGGCGGCGCTGCGGGGCTGCAGGAACTGGGCCGGGCCGGGCCGCACCCGCCGAGCGCGGCCGGGGTTTGGCGGTGAGACCGCGGGGACAGGCGGGGGCAGCGGGGCCGGGGGACACGGCAGGGACACGAGGGGAGGCGGGCGGGGAATGGGCCGTCCCGGGCGGGCCCAGCCGGGTAACGGCCCCGTAACCCCCTCTCCCTGCGGGACCCTCGGCTGCACAGCGCCCTCCGGCATCGCCGAGCCTCGGGCGGGCTCTGCCAGGGCCGGGTGTCCCCCGGGCCGAGCCCGCCTCATGCCGCACCCATGGGTGAGGGGGTTAAGACCTGGAATCCCCGCGTCCTCGCAGATGCATCACTGCAGGAGGTTCCGGTCCCCGGAGCAGGAGAGCGACCTGGGACACAGGTGGAAGCGGAGGCGGTCCCGGAGCAGGGAATACGAGGGCAGGCTGCGGTACCCTCCCCGCAGGGATCTCTCCCGGCGGTCGCGATCCAGGAGGTAGGAGCGCTTCGGGGAGGGTTATCCAGTAAACCCTCGTCCTGATCCCGCTGGTGTTGCCCAGCTGGCATTCATCTCCTGACTACAGGTCGGCTTTAAACCTGTAAATCCCGGGGAATGGAAGTGAAGGCTTTACCTGTGTGTGTGTGGGTGCATGCGAGTGCACGCGCGTCTTCCCTGCTACGCTAAAGTTCTTCCCAAAGATATGGCTTTAATATTAGCGAGGGAACAGCGTGCCCTGGAATCACGTTTCCACGCTGTGGAGGCCTTAAAGCCTTTCTCCCAGCAACCCACTTCCTTCCGACAGGATTAAAATCAGATTTAAAGTAAACAACAATTTAAAGTAACAACGCTCCTCCCTCACCTCAGAAGGGATCCCAGCTAAAGGATCCGACCACTAACTGACCTCTCCTGCTTTGGTTCTGGATTTTACCTTTGATCCTGTCTTTGTTCAGTGTTTCCACAGGGACAATTAGGTGCTGGAAGCGGGATAAGGCCTCTGATAAGAGGAGGGTTCTGGAGAGAGCAGGAGCCATGTTGCAGTGTGCAACCAGAGTAGGCTGTTGGTCCTGGGGCTGCTGTGGTTCCACTGGTTGGACTGGGCAGGTGCAGCCAGGCTGGAGCTGAGCTCATCTTTAAATGTTCCCCACATTAATTCCTCTCCTCAGCCTGTCTTTTGTTTACTTGAGGGAAGCAGATTGTGAAACACAGCTGGCGCACGCAATGGACTTTTCCATTTTTTCATCCGATGGGTAATTTGGGACAGATTTGGATGGAAATAGGCTTTTGTTGGGTGAAAACAACATTATCCCTTAGTTTCAGACTCAGCCTCTCAGGTCTCCTCTGATTCTGAGTCTGTCAGATTGTTATTCTGTTTCCTGTGTTTGTCCAAAGTGCACAGTGAAGTTTCACCAGTGATGAATTGGTGAATAGATCGATGTTGCAGCAGAGCCACATGGTTTGTGTTTTGGGTGGTTTAGCAATGACTGAGAGCCACTGCTGCCTTGGCAGAGTCTGAAATTTTACTCTGGAACCATGCTGAGATGAACCCCCACACTCAAACCTGTGTCCTGTTAAGCTGTCAGTGAGGGGAGCTGATTGTTGACAAGGCAGAGAGGTGCAAATAGCAAAAATTCCTGTTTCCGGGCTGAAGGTCTTGGTTAGCGAGGCCACTGCTGGGTGACAGCATTGACCTGGCCTGGCACATGCCCAGGATTATTTTGGGAAGCCAGTGCACTACTTTGATTTCAGAATTACAACATCTTCTACCTAAAACACAGCCTCTTTCTCAATGAGGTGTGAAGCAAGATTCGCAGTGAGGTCTGGTTTGTTAGACCAGCTGGGGTGGAGAAGGCAGTTGTGCTTTGGGGGGAAGAAGCAGGAAGGGCTGCTCTCATCGTTGGTGTGCCCACATGGTACCCAAAACCTCGTGTGTGATGTCAAAGGTGAGCTTTGTCTGACAACTTCAGGTCCTTCCTGATGCAGAGATGAGCTTGTCCAAAAGTTTTCCTTACATGCTGGGAGTTTGTTGTTAGCAGGGCAGGAGCTTGGCTACACTATGGAGAGCAAATTTTCTTTCTGGCTCTTTCTAATGATCTGTGGAGCTGGTGTGTGTGCACTCACCGAGGACTCGGTGTTTTGGGACCTCCAGCCCCCCCTGGGGTGACAACTAGAGCCCTACTGCTGGGTTTAGTCCTCATTTATTTAAGAACTAATGAGAGACCTTCCTGAGGGAGGAGGAATGATGACAAAACACTTGTGTGTGGTGGCAGAGGTGGCTTAGGTGAGGTGTAATGATAGAATCCCAGAATGGTTTGGGTTGGAGGGACCTTAAAGCTCATCCAGTTCCACCCCCTGCCATGGGCAGGGACACCTTCCACTAGTCCAGGTTGCTTCAAGTTCCATCCAACCTGGCCTTGAACACTTTGAAGGGTGGGAGTCCACAACAAGGTAGGCAGCTCAGATAGAGCTCTCTGATGGTGGTTTTCCCCCAGCTCCTTGAAATGTGGGAATGCCACACTGTTTTCTCTCACATACCTCCACAAGGGTCAGTATTTGAGGCACAGCAGAGGGTTTGAAGTTCCTGCCACAGGGAGTGGGAGCAGGAGGACATCTTCTCTCTGGTGACCAAGTGAGGGGATCTGAGGGAGCGGCAGGGAGCTGTGCTGGGGGAGTGAGCTTGGATAGGAGGCAAAGGCTCTTCCTTCACAGGGTGGTTGGGCACTGGAACAGGCTCCCCAGGGCAGTGGTCACAGCCCCAAGCCTGACAGACCTCGAGGAGCATTTGGACAACGCTCTCAGGGTCGTGGTGGGACTCTTGGGGTGTCCTGTGCAGGGCCAGGAGTTGGACTCGATGACCCTCGTGGCTCCCTTCCAACTCAGGATGCTCTGTGACTCTGCGACTTAGCTCCAAGAGGACTGAGCCTTCCGTGCTTTTCCATGCTGATAACAGCATTGTTGTTTGTGCTGCAGCCATGAGAGGATGCCTTACCACAGGAGGTGCCGGCGGGACAGCGATGCCTACAGGTTCGAAGAGCGGAGCCCGTCGTTCGGGGACGACTATTACTCGACGCGCCCGCGGAACTGGCGGCGATCCAGGGGCAGAGATCAGCACCGTCCCAAGAGATACCAGCACCACTGCCGGAAACGCAGGAGCAGGTCTTGTAGCAGTACCTCCTCGGTGAGTAGCATCCAGAACGAGCTCAGGAATGGTCAGGGTTTTAACTGTTCTTGCCTCCTTTCAGCTCCGAACACTCTGGGTGAGTACCTCGAATCCCGTTTCTGTGTTTGTTTTCATTCCGTGGAACGTAAAGTCCCAGATCTGTGTCGTGTTAAGCGGGAAGCACTCGTAGCTATTGATTTTTTACTAGTCCAGCCCCTGTAGCCTTAATACGTGAGGGAGCTAAGCCGTGTTCTTTGCGGCCAGGGAAGGGATCAGGGAGAGCTTCCAATGGCACCATGTGACGGGCTGACGAGGGCGAGCCTTGGCTGCAGGCCAGCCCTGCTCCCAGCCATCCGTGTTGCTCGGCTTTATCCGTGGCCAGGGCTTCGCTTCTGCCTACGGCCGCTGCTTCTCACAGGGGGGGGTTTGGTATGCAGCATTCCTCGGTTTGGCTTTGTGCCAGGATCCCCTTCTGGGTGGGATCCATCAGCCCAGGTCTCCGGAGTTGTTACTGACCCCTGTTAGTGCTCGGAGGCTCCTGCCTTCTTAGGATACACGTGTCCCCCTTCTGCTGTTTCCACTGGGATTTCAGCTTCTTTGCAAACTTAACCCTGAAACGTAGCATTCCTTCCAAGGATTACCAGGGAGTATTTGGAGCTGGGTAGGGAGGCTGGTCGCAGGAATACCCTGTAAGTGGTGTGAGACCAAGTGTTTCACTGCTCCCCTCCTGTAAGGAATGCTCCCACCTCTCACTTTAAATGGTATCACAACTAAATGACCAAGTCTGATCCCAGCAGTTGGATAATCTGCATGGCTGGGAACTCCTGAACTCATCCTTTTTATTTCTTTCCAGTTGACTTTTTAATTTTAGTTTTAGAGAGAGCCAGGGCTGCGATGGAAACACTGCAGTGTGCAGGGTGCTTACAGTGGTGATGCTTTGCAGGTTTGGGCTGGCAAAAGCACAGTCCTCTGAAACCCCAGAGCTCTCCCAACTGTCCTCTCTACCTTCTCCATTTCAGCTGATTTTTTGAGGGGAGTTTTGATCTTAGCTCATTACTTTGGACCAGCTGGGGCAGCGAGGGGCACAGAAGAGAAGCCCACTAGAAGCTCAGGCATGGAAATGTCAAGGTTTCCATTAATTTCTTTGGCTGTAGAGATTGTAACTATTTTTAAGGCTGACTAGAACAAGATGAGGAATTAGGGCAGCTCGTTTCACGGACCCTGGGTCCTTGCAGGAATGTTCGGCTGGTTTTCCAGTAGAAGCTTGCAGTAGCAGGGGGTGAATATGACCTTGGACCTTGCCTGAAGTGTTCCCTGGGAATGAATTTACCTGTCCTGTTCTTAAAGTTCTCCCATTTTTAAAATGGCACCCCAAGGCAGATGTGCCCCACCAGGTCTGTGCGCAGCCAGTTGGGCACATGGATTTAGGATCGATGTGGTCGTTGGTTCTGTCAGGATGGGAAGGGCTGGTTCATAGCCAGGGCAGGACATGGCTCTGAGGAGCTGGAGATGGATTAACCAAGGTACAAAGAGCAGGATACACAGAAGGATAACTGCTACTCTGGCTTCTACTGGACAGCCTGTCCAAACTGAGCGCTCGTCATGCTTGCCAGCGGAGAAATGACATTCTTCTGGCACAGCCCTCCTTCTCCTTGTGCCTCTGGCAGCATCCTGCAGCGCTGCGGAGGGAGCTGCTCCTCTGTGGGGAATGGTGGTGCCACGCAAAGCCACCTTCACACTGGAGCTTCCCAGCTGCTGCTTCCCTTTCCGGAAGAGGGGGGCATTTCCCTGCCCGAGAGGTGGCAGCGGCACCAGAGGCCGTAGCTAACAAGAGAGTTTTTCTTTACATACCTGTAGCTGTTGATGACTTTTCTGTTTTGAAGTTAGTTTGTGTCTTGACGTGTCCCTTGCAATATCCCTATCGTTATATATGCTGTGTGCCTTATGAAATGCTGGGATCTGGAAAATCCAACCACCGACGCACCGTCGTCTCTCCACCTTTGAATGACCACACAAAATGCCGTCTCGGGGGGCGGTGTGTACAGAGAAGCCAACAGAGCAGTAAGCGCAGCAGGAGCGTGGAAGATGACAAGGAAGGTCACCTGGTGTGCAGGATCGGCGATTGGCTTCAAGAGCGATGTACAGCCACCTTTCGTAAAACTTTACCTCTCTACTTTTATCCCCGTGTTAGACCAGATCTCTCGTATTGTACTGGAGGGGTCTCTAGCGTTTTATTTACTGACCAGTAACTTGCCTGAGGCAGATCATAGACACTTGAGTTTAAAGAGTGTAGCAGTGAGAGACGTTTTTTTTTTTGTTTGCTTTGAGGTTTTACTGCTGTGAAATTGCAGGAGCTCAGCTCTCTCCAAGCCCCCGAGGTTCACATCCACTCCTGTTTTCTCTCCTAGATGAAATTGTCGGCAGCCTTGGTGAAGGCACTTTTGGCAAAGTGGTGGAATGTGTGGACCATGCCAGGTGGGCATCTTTCCCTCCCAGGTAACTCATCTGCCCCTTGTGAATCAAGCCCAGCTGGTCACGAGTGTGGCAGTTTCACCTGGGCTCCAGGGCATCAAACTTGTCACCTGCCACGTGTTGCTACAGGAGGAATTGTTTCTTAGAGCAAGTGGAAGGGCTCACACCTCAGCCCCCTGAATTTGCAGGCTCATGTCTTAAGGGAAGCAGGGCAGGTTTGTTCAGTGGCACAGGTTCATAGAATAGCATCCTAGAATATCCTGAGTTGGAAGGGACCCACACAGATCATCAAAGTCCAACTCCTGGCCCTGCACAGACACCCCAACAATCCCACCCTGTCCCTGAGAGCATTGTCCAAGCGCTCCTTGAGCTCTGTCAGGCTTGGGACCGTGACCACTGCCCTGGGGAGCCTGTTCAGTGCCCAGCCACTCTCTGGGGGAAGGACCTTTACCTGATATTTAGCCTAACCCCCCGGGCTGCAGCTGTTGAAGGCTG
Source organism: Pseudopipra pipra (assembly GCF_036250125.1). NCBI lineage: Eukaryota > Metazoa > Chordata > Aves > Passeriformes > Pipridae > Pseudopipra > Pseudopipra pipra. The sequence goes on along the minus strand of NC_087560.1, from coordinate 4,348,939 downwards.
TTCTGCCGCAGTGAGCTCCAGCTGAGAGGTGGGCCCAGCGACCTTTTCATCTGCCAGGGCACTTCTCTATTATATTTTTTAACCTCCTCTGTGATTACATTTGACGCTTGTCTCTTTCTGACCTTGTGTCTGGCTCTGAGCCATGGAGTCAGCTTGCTGTAGGAGCCACAGCTGGCTTTCCTGCCTCCACAGGAATCTCTGGCACAGTTGGAGAGGGGAGGTGGCTGCTGGAATCGCAGTGACGTTGGGGATTGCTGTGTCAGGAATATCTCTCTGGAGTGTTGCCCAGCAATAACCTTTCGCTTCAAATTAACTATTGCCAAAGCAGCACCTTTGGCAGAGCTTTGTCAGGACAAGTGACACGTGAAACCGTGGCTGGAGTAACTGGGATGTGCCCTCTCCCTGTGGGCTGAGGATGTGTGGACACAGGTTTTTCCTCTGATTCCATCCTTCTGTCTCTTCCCTTACAGAGGCAAATCGCAGGTGGCACTGAAAATCATAAAAAACGTTGGAAAATACCGAGAAGCAGCCAGGCTCGAAATCAACGTCCTGAAAAAAATCAAAGAGAAGGACAAGGAGAATAAATTGTAAGTTCCTACAAGACTCCTGGTTAGTCAGAACCACATCCTTGCACACGAGATATCCAAAGGAACGTGGGGCTCAGGATGTGTCTCCTGTGGTGAGGGGGAAACTGGTCTCATCCCTCTGTTGCTTTGTCCCATTGGAACTGGGGAGCTTTGTCTAAAGGTGGCTTAGCAAAGCGGGGAGGTGACTTTCTGGATTGCTCTGCTCCTGAGTCAGCTGGCTTGGAGCTTTGCTCATCAACCACTTCTGAACTGGGCAGGAACAGGGACTGTTCTGTGGATCCCTGAAGGATCCATGTCTCTCTCTCCCTGCACAGCTTGTGTGTCCTGATGTCAGACTGGTTCAACTTCCACGGCCACATGTGCATTGCCTTTGAGCTTCTGGGCAAGAACACATTTGAGTTCCTGAAGGAGAACAACTTCCAGCCCTACCCTCTCCCTCAGATCCGGCACATGGCCTACCAGCTCTGCCATGCCCTAAGATGTAAGTCACCCAGGGGCAGCCTTGCTCCCCAAAATGGGCTAGGAGGGATCTGAGGAGGAGCTGGCTTGGCACTTGAATGGACAAATCTGTGTGGGTGCTTCCCTCTGGTTCTTACAGACATTTTTCTCTCTGCCCTCTTCCCCCTGTGCAGTTCTACATGACAACCAGCTGACTCACACTGACCTCAAGCCAGAAAACATCTTGTTTGTCAACTCGGATTTTGACACTCTGTACAATGAGAATAAGGTGAGTTATGTCCAAAGGAACAATCAGGAATAGCCTGCCTTTCCCTCCCTACAGAAATTTGATCTTCCCTGCTTCATACAGGCCTTAAAAGCCTTTCTAGTGGGAACAAACGGGAAGTCAGGCCTCTTCTTTCTCCCATGTCTTTTGAAAGCCTTAAGGCTGCCTCAGTGGCTCCAGTCCCTGGAGTGCAGTGCTCAGTGGTTCTCCTTACGCTGATCTGAGATGTAGAGAGCTCAGAGCTTCACAGTTACAATCCCTCTGATGAGTGGTGCAGTTATGGGGGCAGAGGGTCCCTCTCAAAGCCTGATCCTGACTTGTTTTACTTGCAGAGCTGTGAGGAGAAATCCATCCGGAACACGAGCATCCGCGTGGCAGACTTCGGGAGTGCCACCTTTGATCACGAGCACCACACTACCATCGTGGCTACCCGGCACTACCGTCCCCCAGAAGTGATTCTGGGTGAGAACTGCTGGGTTTTGGGGAGTCTCAGGGGGGCAGAGTGGAACAGTTGTCCTGGGATGAGGAGCCCTCCAGTTCTGGGATAAATAACTCCTGTCCTGGTGTAATCTCTGTGGCTCCAACAAGGAGCTGGTAGAAACCTGGTGGGGTTTGTTGAGAGCACACAGTTAATTTGATTTTCTTTGCAGAGCTGGGCTGGGCACAGCCATGTGACGTCTGGAGCACTGGCTGCATTCTGTTTGAGTATTACCGTGGCTTCACGCTCTTCCAGGTAGGCTTCTTGTTCCATAAGAATCCCTAATGTCCAAAAGGGTTCAGACTTAAGTGAAGGGGAGAGAAATGCAGATCAGGCACTAAAAATCAGAAGCTGAGTGTGAAAGTGAGCCCAGGAAAACTGATGGTTTGAGGACTTGAGCCTTGCTGGAAGGGACAGGGTTCAGATCACCATGGGTTCTGGGTTCAGGTAATTTCTATTCCCTCAAGAAAGGGAAAATCTAAAGAGGAAGATGTGGATAGGACCTGTAGCATTCCTGATGGAGGCTTGTCTCTTCCTCCTCTGTACTTCTATAGGTGACAGACCTTTTGCAATCAGCTCTCCAAGCTCTGAGTTAACCCACCATTGCTCTGTTCCTTTGCAGACCCATGAGAATCGTGAGCATCTTGTCATGATGGAAAAAATCCTCGGGCCGCTTCCATCTCACATGGTCCACAAAACTCGGTAAGAACCTCTTCCTGACCTCAGCCCAGGCCCCTGGTTGTGGTTCAGGACTCAGGACAATAATTCTCTGTCCTCCCTGGGATGGGTGTAACCAGAGGAGATACCCTGCCTCGCTGACCATCACCCTCCCTTTGCAGGAAGCAGAAATACTTCCACAATGGCAACCTGGTGTGGGATGAGAACACGTCTGATGGGAGATATGTCCAAGAGAACTGCAAGCCCCTGCGGGTAGGTGCTGCTCCCTTCCCCGGATCGGGGTCCAGGGCTTGGGAATGGGAACTACCCTTGGTAACTGGTTTTTACAGAGCCCCAGACTCACATCTGCAGTGATACTGGTCTGGCTGAGGCAGGGTGGGTACTAGGGAAGTGGAGGGATGCTGTATTTTGGAACGGGAGACAGCCCATACCTCAGGGCCCTGGGTTGAGTCCCTCTGTACCCCCCGCTCTTCCCTTTCAGACATACATGCTGCACGACTCGCTGGAGCACGCCCAGCTCTTTGACCTGATGAGGAGGATGTTGGAATTTGACCCTTCCCGGAGGATCACGTTCTCAGAAGCCCTCCTGCATCCCTTCTTTGCTGGCCTCTCTGCAGAGGAGAGGATGCTGTGCGGGCGAGGCACCAGCCGGGACCTGAGCAGATGACGGCCGGGAGCTGTAGGCATGGATCAGTCTGGCCTCTGCAGCTCAGCCCCCCTCTTCTCCCCGAGTCCAGAGGGGCTGGGGCGCTGCCACAAGGACCCTGCGGAGCAGAGGGGGAAGGAAAGCTCCATCGGAAAGCACAGATTTGTCTATTTATATGTTGTAAAGTTAAAATAAAGTGTTTCTTATTGTTTGATACTTCCCTTGTAGGCAGATGTAGAGTTGTATTGCTTCCAGCTTTGGCTTTTCTGCCAAAGGAGAGGGAGGTGGTGAAAAATTAACTGGACTCGTTGAGGGTGAGTGGGCTGAACTCCCCCTGGTCTCTGCCCTTGCAGGAGGAAGGTTCTAGAATCAGAGCAGAATAAATAGCTGCACACAATAGCACACATGAATAGTTGCACTTTATTTCAGGGAATCCCCCATAGTGGCAGGAATTGGTCATTACAAACATTAGGTCACAAATGGAATATCAAGCAGTGCCACAGCGCAGTGATCTTCATGTGTCCGTGACCAGAGCAGTACTCTGGGGCAGTTCCTATGATGGTGGGTCAGGTTGGGAATAGAAACTATCCCAAACACAGATAAAAAAAAGTGTTCCATTCTTTGAATTAACCGACAAGGTAGGAGACAGGGGAGAAGAAGGGACCTAGACCACTTTCTGGGTCTTTGAGTGCTCCAGAAGAGCTCACATCTCACATGTGTTTCAGGTGTGGGAAGCCAGTACTTCCTCAAGAAACATCTGAATCTGAGGGGAAGTACAGCCAAATACCCAAATCTACCAGAAAGTGAGCACGCTGTGACATTAACACAGCCCAGAGCTGCCTACTGTGCCCTAAACACTGCACTGGTCAGGACTGGGAATCCCTTTCCTTACATGAGGGTCTGTACCCTCCTGTTGTGCAACACTGTTCACTTTACTTCATTTTATTTTTTGTTTAAACGTGGGGAACCATTGCAAGACTGGCAACACGCAGGGCCTCAGTGCTTCCCAGAACTCAATCCCTGCATTTTACCTGCTCAGTGCCTTCCAGGCAGGTAACTTCAGCCAGGGGCCTGTTACTGCTCCGTGGGTACAAGCTACAGTACAACAGCCAAACCCAGAAAGAGTTTGCCCAGAAAGGGCAAGAAAAACCTACAGAAAGAAGAAATTGGACCAGCAAGTCTCTTATTGAGTGTCTTGAGCAAAGAGAGTGAAAATAAGGAGACTAAAGCTAACACTGACTACAGCAACAACCTTTTTAACCCACTGTTGCTTCCAAATATAAGATCTGAGGAAGTGGAAACAGCTGAAAAACCAAGAAAGGCAGAAGGAAACCTTGTGTTTGTGTCATAAATAACCACCACACTGCTGTCCTGTCCCAGTCAGAAAGAACCACAGCTTGGTAAATGCCACAAATGATGCTTTGCCCTGTCCACAGGAGAGGAACAGCTCGAGGGCAGGGCCACCCTCTATCCCAGCACTGCCGAGTCACTGAGCCCCTCCCAAAGCAGCTGAGGGGAACCAGGGCTCCAGCCAGCAAGGACAGAGCCCTCGGTCCTGCTGAGGTAGATATGGTGAGGTGCAGGGGGAGAGACCTCGGGGGCTGCAGGGTGAGTCCAGCACTCAGTCTCCTGGGTCCTTCCAGGCTATATTCATTCATTAACTGCTGCTTTCCCACTAGGGAAGGCTCTTCCTTCCTCCTTTGATACCCCTTGCCTTTATTCTAAGCAGAGGAAAGAGAAAGAGGAGTGTCTGACTAACTCAGATCAGAGCACATTGAGTCCATAGGTTTGGTGTGGTCCAGGCACTGGACCCACATGTTCCTGTGCTTCAGCCTCCACAGGAATCTGGCTACCCTGGACAAAGGCACCATTGGAAGCTCTGAAGCTCTCCCAGATGCCAGAGCAGGGCCTGTGCAAGGTTTAGGTGCTTGCAGGAGCCCTGGGGACACATAAGGTATGAGAAGAGCAGCAGAGCTTCAAGCACTGCCCACACTCACGGCATCAGCCCGATTCCTCCAAAGGAACAGTTTGGCCTTACAGCACCTTCTGCATCTCCAGCGCTTCCCTGGCTCAGCTGCCAGGCACAAAGCCCTCAGAGGGCACACTAGATGCCAGTACTACAGACTCCTAAGCTGATTCCCAAAGCCAGCTAGCTAATGGTTCCTCAGCTCATCCCTGCTCCAGGCACTGCACCAAGGCTCCAGTGGGCCAGCAAAATGAACACAGGGAATAATAACCCAGTGCTTCCCAACAGTGCACGGGAAGACAGTGCACCACTAAAACAGATTCCCTATGGAAATTCAGCCTAGAACCCCCTGCCATACCCCTCCAGGACCGCAGCAGTTCTCACCACACCATCTCCTGCCAGCAAACAGGACCCAAGTCCTTCCTCAGGCTGGCTCCCAGCACAGACACACCCACAAGCCCACCCTACATGAAACCTTTGATTCCAAAGGGAATGAACGGATCCATGAGCTACTTCCCAAGCCCTACCAAATGTAAAAGGGACACTGGAAGCACAGTAGGAACTTACCCAAAACTTCACCTGCACCATACACCGTGCAACAGACCCAGAGCAACACTGCTCTGCTTCACTCTCCTTTCCCTGGTTCAGCCACTCACTGTGCCAGAAAAGAAGAAAGAATAAAAGAAACAAATCCAAACCCCACAAGTATCCTGGAAAAGTTCTTTTCCATAACACACCTCAAGCCCACAGGCCTGAGCTTCACCCACAAAGTGAACAAAGAAAAGCCAACAGTATATAAGCAGTAAGGCCTAGCTGAGGACATCAGTGTTCCCAGAGCATGTGTGACCTGAGAGCCTCTGGCTCCTGACACAAGCTTTCTGAAGAGGGAATGCTCTCCATGAGGGCCTGGAGAGGGAGGGAGAGAAAGCTACAGCTGCCTTCCAGAACACAAAATGGGAGGGGGAGTCAAAAAGAATACCGGAACCAAAACAGATTCTCCCTCAAAAGAAGGGATTTCTACACAATCAAGGGGTACTGTTCCCACCAGGATGTCCTTGCTGGGAATATCCAACCAGAAGGACCAGAAACACCTCTCAAAGCTCCAAACTACCCTTATGTGTACCACCTCCCAGCCGGGCCTGGGCCACAACGGCCACCTTTGCCGGGGACAGACACCATCTTCCTGCACGTTCCTTCATCCCATGGCACAAGAGAATGAAAACAGCTTTGCAGGAACATTCGCTTCTTTTTTTTTTTTTTTTTTTTTTTTTTTGGTTCATTTTATGATTATTCTATTTTTTGTTTTTTTTAAATACACAACGTTTCTTCTGGAAGGCAAGCTCTCCAGAACTTTCACATCCTTAAGGCGTCATGAGTTTACCAGCCAGGACCCACCGGACAGCTTATGTGACAGAGCTCCTCCTCCCGTCTTCTCTCCCTTCTGAGCCGGGACGGGCTCTAAGTGGAGTGCAGGGGGATGACGAATTTGCAGCCGAAGGGCGAGTGGTAGTTTATTCCCACTTCCTGAAAGACCTTCTGGGGAATGCCAATGTCACAGAGGTACACGCGGCCCGCGCGCTCGCCCAGGGGCAGGGGCAGGCCCAGGGCCAGCGACCACTTGGCGTCGATGCCCAGCTCCATCTCGCTGATCGGGGGGTCTATGCTGAGGACGGGGGCCCGGTTTTGGTTGGCCCAGTCCACAACTGCTTTGTACCAAGGCTGATCTCTCAAAAAGGCATTTTCGTGACAATCCAGGCAGTTGATCACTAGGTCAACGGGGGTATCTGGGAGGTCTGAAAGAAACACAAACACCGCTGAGCGCTGAGAACAAGCTGAAACCATGAAGGCTCATTGGTGTCTCCCCTCTTTGCATTGCTAAAAGATTTTTGGGTTTGCCCCCAGCATCCAGTCTTGCTGCACAGTCTGGTCTTACCAGCTGTTATTGCCATCCTTATCAAAAAATACCCACATCAATACTGAACAGCTCTTTAACACTTTGGGAACACCCACAGCCTCTCAGGTACAAAAATCACATCGAGTGGTCAGCATGTGAGCAGTCCCAATACTGCTGAGCTCACCAGTCCAGGCAGCCCAGGGAAGCAGTAGCGCTCTCTTTCCATGACAAAAGGACCATTTTCTATTTCACAAGCTGAAAAATAAGGCTGTTTTTCTGGAACATACCAACTACCTCTGCTATGGAAAGGAAGCTGGTGTGCTGCACTGCTGCCTGCCCCACCAAGCTCTGTAGCTCTCTGCACTCACCTGCTCTGTATCACATCTGCTGCATTCCCACCATCTGCTGCATTCCCCTTACCTGACAGACCACAAAGTCCTTAGTGCAAAATCATGCAACTGTTTGGGTTGGAAGGGACCTTTAAGTTCATCTCATTCCACCCCCCTGCCACACCTTCCGCTAGACCGGGTTGCTCCAAGCCCCGTCCAACCTGGGATGGGGAAGCCACAGCTTCTCTGGGAAACCTGTTCAAACCTTTTATAATGTTTTGTAACAGGCACATAGGTCTGTCAGCCCAGGATTGGCCCTAATTCTGAGGTTTGTTTCTCCTAGGTCTAAATGAACCAGGTTGGAAAAAGCAACTGGTGAAATGACACTCAGAAGCTAGCACTCACAGGAGCTCAGTTTATTCTGTGGAATACTGAAACAGGAACTCTGACAGCTGCTGGGACTAACTCAGCAAAGCTGCCTCCTGTTTAGCAGCAGCAGCTGCATGCTCATTCATTCACAGTTTCAACATGCTGAACAAGGTAGGCCCTTATCCTACAAGAATGGCTGCTCTCACTCAATGGCTACTCTCACAATACAGCAGCTCTTCCGTGTTTGTTCCGACCAGAAACATCTGTAGCAGCACAACTGCTCCACTGTTGGAGTGCCTGCTGTCCCTCCAGCCTCTGAGCAGCCACCCAGCCACGGCAGTGCCACTAGATGGTGCCAGGGGAGCGGGCAGGCACCGGGGAGCCACGCACCAGAGAACCCATCTGCTCCTCGGCCGCTTACCTTTGACGCTGGACACCTGCTGGCCTTGTGTCTTGCTGAAAAGGTTCAGCTCGTTGGTGATGGATTCCAGCATCTTGACAAAGTTGGGGAGGAAAAGGATGACGTGGACGTCGTGGTTGGAGAGGTGCCGCCCGCAGCTGATCCCCTGAGCCCCCTTCACGTGGGGGCCGCACAGCAGCGCTACCGTGGGCCGCTGGTGCACGTTCTTGGGGTTCAGCCTGAAACACAGACAAAAGGGAACTGTTGATAAACCCAAAAGCCTCCTGCCTTCTTCCTGCATGAGGAATTTTAAAAAAAAAAAAAAAAAAACAAAAAAAACCCCACCAATCAGTAAAATGCAAATTGCCAGGTGTTTTGCAAATCTTCCGACGCTGTGAAGAAGGAACCCACATCCCTGTGTGGTGCTGACAGTAGAGAGCTGCTCTGCTTGCAGGTTCATAGAATCACAGACTGGTTTGGGTTGTAGGGACCTTTAAGATCATCTTGTTCCACCCCCCTGCCACAGGCAGGGACACCTTCCACTAGACCATGTTGCTCCAAGCCCCGTCCAACCTGGCCTAGAACACTTCCAGGGATGGAATCTGTGCCAGGGCCTCATCACCCTCACAGAGAAGAATTTCTTCTGTATATCTAACCTAAATTTCTACTCTTTCAGTTCCTGATGAAGAGTCCCTCCCTGGCTTCCTTGTAGGTCCCTTCAGATACTGGTAGGCTCCCACAGCCTTGTCTTCTCATTCCCTTCGTGACTTCCTTGCACCTCCAGCTGAGAGCACAAGGTCCCAAGGTCTCTGACTGCAGAAGAAAGCTGACTATCCAGCCTTAAACATATGGGGTGAGTTTCCCCATCAGAAGAGTCACAATTAAAAACCAGAAATGATTTCTACTCCCTAAGCATTATCAACTGCAGAATAAAGTTAATTTGGCCTGGAAGCCATCAGGGCTTACAGCAGGAATTTCAGCTGACAGGGTCAGTGTTGCCTGTATGTCATCACTTACTGCTCTGCATCAAATGATCAGGTCCTCAGAAAGTACTACTGAACAAACAGATGGGGGTTTCAGGGTTAACTTTCATGTCAAGAGCAAGTAGTTTGGAGCAGCTATCAACAACATAACGCAGGTGCAATTTCTACCCACATCAAAAACCACGGAAGTGCAGGCACAGAGAAGGCTCTTCAAAAGAGTCAGCACGTTTGTTCATGCAAAAAGCAGTAAGTGCACTCCAAACCTGCTGCAAACAGCCCTCCAAAAGAGCAGGATGCTCTCAGGTGAGGTGCAAATCCCTGAAAAGCTAATTTAGCCCTGCAAAAAGCTAAGCAGCACTTGGTTTTCATGAGCTGTCTTCTGGTTTTATTGATATCATTAAATCGTAGCATGTAAAAACGACAAAGGGAAGGTTTAATTACAAGCAAACAGGAGGAGCTTATTAGATATTCTGCAGTGGCTTAATCTGCCTCAGGTAACACCTGTGCAAAGCTCAGTTCCCTGAAAAAATTCCCAGTAAGGGGAGAGAAAAATCTCATCTCCCTCTGCTTTGAGTCAAGAGACACTCCCGGGATGCAGGAGCGAAAAAGAAGCCCTTTGGCAGCAGGCACCCAAATGTCAGTGACCTTAGAGGAAACCTCTCAGCCTTGTAGCTCACCTTTAGTGGAACAATATTTACCTGTTGGGTCCCCCGAGGAGACTTAGGGCCATCTGGCTGGCACACACTCCCGTCATCTCCAGCCTCCGCTCCAGAGTCAGCCCGTGCTTCTCTGCCACCGAGAGCAGCTTTTTGTGGAGCTCATAGGACACACTTGGAACCACCAGCCCGGAGTCTAGGGTTCAAAAAGAGGGGAGGGAGACAGAAATGGGGACAATCAGAGACAGAAACAACAGCAGTGAAAAAGCTTATTAGCTGTTACCAAGGGTCTGCTTCCCCCAGTATTCCAGATTCTTCCCGAGACCATCAAGCGAATCCAAATTAGTGCATCAGCCTACTCTGAGTGAAGCAGAGACAGCTAAACACAACTGCTGAGCTTAAAATAACATGCTTCCACAAAATTGAGCAGGCAATTTTAGCAACACATTCACTGAGAAGGCTTTTGTGACTTATAGATGGAATATTAAGTTTTTTCTGAATGGTTTCCAGGCCACCAGTGCTTTAACCCACACATAAAGTGTTCCTGAGCACTGTGAAAGTCAGAAGAGAAGCTGTGAAGCAGATTTCCCATCAAAAAAAGCTTGGATGTGCTTTGCTTCCTGACATTGGTCCCCAAAATCCCACATATCACAGCAAAACAAGTCATCCCACATTTGCTAGGCAGGCATTCCCTGAGCTGTTCCGTGCCAGAAGGGCTGCTCCAGACACAACAGCTGGATCACGACACACTACAGCAGCAGGGAAATGATCAAAGAACAAACCCTGCAGAAATAATTCCCAGGCATTTCTGACAGCCTGGCCTACCAAGCCAGGAAATGCTCCAGCATGTGGATCAAGGGAAAACAAAGAAGAGAGGTTTTGTTAAGTGCTGAGAACAGCGCCTGAAGTAGTCAGGATACATCCTTCCCACTCCCTGAGTAACTCTTCGGGATGATTCTTTATACTTCCCTGCTCCAAGCAGGCCAAGCTGGCACTGATTACACATAAATGAACCCTACCACAGCATCTGCAAACTCTCTTGGAAATAAACACAGAGGATTACTTGCCATCAAAAGGCAGCTTGTGCCAAGGGGAGCCACAGGGATTTTTTGGTGGTTATTGAATAGCAGAAGACAAGAAAACTGGAAAGAATTACTGATGGTATTTGGAGAGAGAATGCAAAACCTAAGGAACAGGTGAGAAACAGCTGCATCACCCAGCCAGATATCACAGAGCCATGGAATGGTTTGGGTGGGAAGGGACCTTAAAGCTCATCTTATTCCACCCCTGCCACAAGCAGGGACACCCCCCACTAGACCAGGTTGCTCCAAGCCCTGTCCGACCCGGCCTTGAAAATTTCCAGGGATGGCACAGCCACAGCTTCTCTGGGCAACCTGTTCCAGGGCCTCACAGGGAAGAATTTCTTCCTAATACCTGATTTAAACAGCATACCCTTGAATGTCTTCAGCCACAGCAATCAGCCTCTTTATTCTAACTTTTCTCCAGAATAATTCTGATCTCCAACCCCTTTGCTCTGCGTTTGAGGACTCCCACTACGTGGAATCAGAAGCACACCCAATTCTTCCCTTCAAGTATCCTGCAAGTTCTGGATGTCTTTATCTCCCAGCTAAGGAGCAGAACAGATTAATTCCCTTCCCATATGGGATGGCCACATAGCTGGAGCACAGCTGCAGCAGGAAAAGCTCTCAGCCTCTTCTCTTCATATCATTCCAAGCTAAGCAAGGAATCCCAGCTGAGTCCAGCTGTCAGCTTTGACTCTGGAACAGGCAGATGAGGTACACAGGAGTTAGACACCATGGGTCAAAAAGGTCCAGGACTCAAACCAACACCTGCTACAGCTCAGGCACAACGCCAAACATCAGATCAAAGCATGAACTCAATCCCTCCATCAGCTTCTCTCCTCTCCATTTACCAGTTTTCACCACCCAGCAGCCCTGGGTCACCATCACGCTCCCACCAGCCACTCCCACCTCTGAACTGGAGGTGACAGAGGCCTCCCGGGTGCTCATGGCAGCCCAACTGGGTTTGGACTGCCTGTGCTAATGGGAAAGAATCGTGGCAATGTGACATGGCGCAGTGAAAACACCCTGCAGCACTACAAGCTCGGAGGGGAACAGCCACAGCCCACACATCCGCTCCGGGAGGAAAGCCAACCGTTACTCGTGGGTTTGGGCTCCTCTGCAGACAGAAAACATAGCAAGAACCAGTTGTAACAAGCGAGTGCCACATTCAAATGAGAAATGCAGCACGTCTTTTAATTGTGAGAAATTATGTGTACTGCCACATTTCCCCAGATGCCCCAGTCACCAACCGCTAAGCCAAGCTACGGCGGAAATGGGAGCTTTTGCACATCTGGAGGTTTTCAGAGTCAAATCAGAGGTGCTTCTGTAAGGTCACAGCAAAATGCTGAGTCCTCCTGGACTTCATTCCTGGACTCCCTGGTGAAGTCCTTGCAGATAGTGAGGGCCCAACCGTGTCACAGCCATTGACCTTGCACGCTAATTGCCGATGAAGTCACCTCTGCTCCCAGGCTCTGGTTCCAAGCAAGCAGGCACATTATCAAAGCCGTCCCAGACTCCTGATAGCAGCCACCGAACACTCACAACCATGAATAACCCTGGGCCCGTCACTCCAGTCACGCACCTGCCCTGTGCTCACCCTCCCGCTCCGCAGTCACGCGGCCCCGGCTTTGCCCCGCTCCCATTCACGGTTTTCCTACTTCATCTTATTTTTCAAGGCAAGATTTTGAGGGAAGATTTGGAACGAGTGACCCAAGGCCAGGATCTCCCCAAACAGTTTAGGGGGGCACATCATCTGCTAACCCCAAACAGCGAGCTCCCAAACTCTATTTTTACTCCTTCTGAGCCACCCACAAATTCCCTGCTTAAATTTTGCACAAACTCCCCAAATTAGGACAACAAAACAGATGATCCATGTTCTGTATCGACCCAGTTTAGTATGGAGCTTCTCTGTACCCATCCACATCCTTCCCTCAGCGACCAGCTTTAGTAAAACTGCATTTACCATTAGCTAGATGCCACCCAGTGCCCAGTGGGTTAATCAAAGGGGGTTACTGGGAGGCAGCATTTAGCATGCCAGTTTGTCCTAATTGCTCCCTCTCAGGAGCAGGCTGTCATGCCAAGAGAACTTCCCTTCTTTGCCCTCACGCAAGGTCCAACCAGTCAGACTGGCTTATCAAAAGCAGACTCAGGGAGTTAAATAAACTCTGGCAGAGAGCAATCAAGGAGGCGACGTGTAAACCCACAAACAATAACACTACTGCCACAAAACTGAACCCGTGCCAACTTTAATTATGTTTGGGTTGGACAGGGCATCTTTATTGTTTGCTAATGAAGGCAATAAAATAAATTAGCTCAGGCCTTTTAATATTAAATAAATGTATTTTACAGCTGCCTGGGAAAGAAACCTACAAGGCAGATATAAACTAAACAGTTTTGTGACATGCAGAGTCACACTGGACGGATAAAACACCCTAGGGCAGCAGAAGGACCAAGCTAACTCTCAAAATGTTAAAGAATTTGGAGTTTTTCTCCCAGACAAGCCCTGAATATCATTCTATGATGCCCAAATGCTTCCCAAGCTTGCAGGGGCAGGGAAGGAAAAAGGAGAGGGTTGATGGTAGAGGAGCTCAGTGTTAAGGCGTTAAGCCCTATTTTTTTCTCTTGACTATTTCCCCAGTTCTCTAGTTCTCTGCTAAAATAAATTTTCTATTCCTTGTTCATTGCTAAAATAAATCCAGCCAAGATACAGGAATAGATCAGATAGAACTAGACTTAGGATCTCCTGAAAGCTGTACTAACACCATTAATTCCAATAATAAATTCCAGGTTACAGAGCCTTATGGTCTGACAGTTTTACACCTCATGGTCTGTAACTCTTGTCCACGTCAGACAGATGGGACATTCGTGCTGTCCTTTGCTGGTTGTAAAGCTGGAATCACCTGCCTGCAGACTCAGCAAAACACAGTTGTTGCCCCACAAACACGAATGATTTTCTCCACAACTTTAAGGTTTAGATTTCTTTTCATTAATCATCATTATTTTTAATTATGACAAATTCTGCGGGAGTTCTGGCTGACCTTCCAGTGTCAGCCTCTCCCAGCATTAGTGCACAATTCACTCCAGCTGAGCAAAAAAACTATCAGAGGGACAAAGGGACTTTGCCCCATGAGCACTTTGTTTTTTTCCGGGCGGTTGGATAAAGCAAACTTCATTTGCACTTTCCTCAAAAGATCCCAGGAACACTTCACACATTCAATATACACAAAGCAGTCATCCAGATACTGAAGAGCTAAAAGCTACAGAGAGTAGAAAAGTCAGTCAAGGACATGGCACACCAAAGAAAAAGCCATACTGTTGGCATCACCCTCACAGGACGTGCCCAGCCTTAGTTTTGAGGTCTGATCCTGGCTCATATTTTCTTTCGCCATCTCCTTATTGTGAAGAAAAAAGGCTGTCTGAAGGACAGGCTTGAGGTCTGGTTAGGAGAGGACAAAAAAATAATGACACTTAGTCCCCTTTTTTTGAGCACAGGCCTGCTTTTACTTGACAACTTTGACAGCACCTGAGTCTAAAAAAATCACATTTATTTTCCAGAAAAGAGATGTGAGATGGAAACGGGGTATTTTCTACACTAACAGTGTAAACTAGAGGAGAACCTGCTTTGGACAAAGCCTGACCAGTACAGCAGGGAAATAATAAACACCTTACATATGTGAGAACCATGAGGACAGCCTGGAATGCTGGAGACTGCCCTGTATAGAGTCACTGATGATGAACTGGGACACTCCACCCTTCTGCAAACTCCTTTGAGCTACAACATTCCTGCAGTATGTTGGCTTTGCTAACAGACCTGATCCCAAAACACAGTGGTGTTCAAACACAGGTTGTTTTAGTGCCAACAGAAGGAACAGAGGCAAACCTAAGCCAAACATGCATTTAAATTCTCCATCTGGACAGCTCTGGATGTAGAAAAAGACAGCTCACACCTCCTGCAAGTATTGGCCTTTCCAGGGAGGTAGTTTTTGTTAAACACTTCCCAGTAAACAGATGGATCAATAGCATCCAAAAGAGTCAAGACTACTGGTGTATTTAGGAGGGATTCACATGTGGAGCCCCAGGGAGGGACTCAGCTCAGTCATGATCCAAGACCTGGTAAGCCACATTAGCTTCAGGTTTTCACTTTTGGCTTGAAAATATTCCCTGCTTACTTCTAAAACACATGGGGTTGTGCCTACTTGACAGCCTGGCTCCAAAAAATTAGCTCTCAGAAAAGCATCCTGGTGGACTGAAGCATTTATCCTATACATACCAACTTATTTGAGTCAGTAATAAAACCCCGGGCTGGAAGCCCTGCAGATGAGTCTTTTGGGAAACTGACCTCAGCAGTTTGTTTTTCCCTCTGCACCATCCTGGTTACTTCCTAGCTCCATGGCATAAAGAAAGCACACAGGGATTCACAGACTTCTTCCTGTCCCACAGTGATAAGAGCTGGATATTAACTCCCTGTCAATCTACAGCATCAGTGTTTGTGCTGTTACAGCAGACAGAGAATCACTGTCTAAGTCAGGGCTCTATTAACACAATCATTTTTCAGATTGGCCTAGGGTAAAAAAAATGACAAAGCACTTCTTTCTTCTATAACTAGGAAGTGTTTTTCTGCAAGCAGAGCTTCCCTTAGGAAACCAGAAAAAATTCTGTAGGGAGAATTCCTGCCACAGACATATCCAAAATAAACGCTTTTGGAGCTCTTGGCACTCATCTAATTTCAGCAGCTGCTCTTTGAGCCACTAAGAGGCAGGCTACCTACAGCCCAGCATCCTCCTCCCAGCTGCTAAACAAAGAAATTGGGATTATTTTTTTTCCAAGAGACAGTCCATCATTACTCCAGGCAGACTGTCCCTCTGAGGGTTGCCTTGCTACAAAAAGCACTCGACTGACTGCCAGAAACAGCAGGCACGTTACCACTGTTTACAAGAGCTTTTGCTAGATGGCCATTAGTATTCCCTAAGCAAAAGTAAACTTCCTCAGTGGACACAAAGGAAATCATCCTCTGTGGGAAAAATATCCCGAGACACAGCACTGGGACACTTCTATCACCGTTCATGGGACTGTGAACGTGCTCAGCTCAGCGCAGGCGACAGGCCACTGCCTGTCGTGTGACAGGCCAGCTTTTCTTCCAAACAAATCCAGAATTCTAGAGGGGAGACTAATCAGCCAACAGTAGCTAATGAGGTCAGTGAGACCCTGCAGTGACCAAGTGGAGTCGCTGACCACCCTCCCTGGGCAGCCCTGCCAAGAGCAAAACAAGACACTTCTCCTTTCACTGGGCTGCTCCCCTCAGCACGCTGCAGACGGGCAGCCAGGAGTTCCAGAGGAGAGGATGATGGAGTTCAGCAAAGAGGATTTAGTTTTTATCCCTCAATTTACTTACTGCTGCCTATTGTATGGTGGTTTTCCTCTCAGGAATTCTACTGCTAGAATCCCGTATCAGCCATTCTGCTCAGATTGGCTGCCAACAGTGGCTTAGCTTTTGTTTCAGACTAGACACCTACAGAGGCCCTGTCTCCTCTCAAACAAGCCAGCTGGAAGATGGATTGACAAGTAGGAAATGTTAAAAAAAAAAAAAAACAACACACAAAAACCCACCAAACAAATAGGAAATCACATACAAAATGAAGAGGTACTTATTCACACAGCACACAGGCCATTGGTGCAGCTTCTTGCAACAGAGAGGTGCTGAAAGCTTGCAGAGATTTAAAAAGTAAGAGGTTAAATTAAGCAGAAAAAAAGCCCTTAATACTGAACTCTCTCTGCTGCCTCAGGAAGTATTAGAATTGTGGAAGACAAAGCAGCAGGGAAAAGTCTCACTGCATGTTTCTTTCCCTTTTCCTTAAGGATCCTTGGAAACACAACACTGAGCTGGACAGTTCTGCTAGGATCCACTATGTTTTCCTCTCACTCGAGACCAGAATGGAGCAATAGGAAGAGGGATGACACAAATGGAAAACTAGGATACTGTTATACACCAGAACCATTAAAAAAGAATACTTTCTAAAACTGAAAAGCAGCAAATCATTACAAATCCATCAGCTTCCTTCCCTGAAGCGTTTCACACCCCAGATGGAGTTTCTGGGCAGGGAAAGAATGACAGACCAAGGGCCTCCTCACACTTCTGCTCAGACCACCGGGATATCAGCTGGTTTGTGAATCTGCAAAAAGATCTGAAATTTGATTTTATTTTGATGTGGAAAAGAAACGTTCCTGGAATGCCAACTTCCCTTTACTCCTACATTTTGCAAGCTAAAAACCAAAGGCAAGACATCCCAATTAGGCTTAAGTTACCAGGAGCTAAATGTGGCACAAAGCACATCTGCTACACTTGACAGCTTGTGTGTGGATAGAAATAAAAAGATTTGTCATAGTAAAACCTATTCACATCCATAAGTGGCTCCTTGTGAAATTACCATTATCCGGTGTTTGGCCAAAAAAATTCTACTGAATACGAAATAAGAACTCTTACTTTCCCCAGAGCCAAGGATTAGGAGCTGATTAATCATTCCCTACATTTTGACTGAGGAGTACTGCTCACTGACTCACCCCACTTCCTTCTCCTCCATCCAGGAGCTGACTTGGTGGCAGCAAGAACCAGAAATAGGAGTTGCAGGAAAACATCTGCACAGCAGCTGGCA
The DNA here is from genome assembly GCF_036250125.1 of Pseudopipra pipra. Taxonomy (NCBI): domain Eukaryota; kingdom Metazoa; phylum Chordata; class Aves; order Passeriformes; family Pipridae; genus Pseudopipra; species Pseudopipra pipra. The sequence continues at coordinate 4,331,497 of NC_087560.1, read as the reverse complement.
CCAGTGAGTCAAACTAATTTCCCCCGATGATACACTGGAATATTTCAACTCAAGCACCTGCCCAGAAGGTCTTCTTTCCTTTAACAACAAAGACCAGCCTTCCAGGGTTCAATCTTTCATACAGCAGCAGTGGACAGTAAGTGGGGGTGGAGACCTCAAATAAAAAGCCTTTTGTACAAAGAATGTTTGGAATTATGGATGGGAAGAGCCAGAAGGGTTTCTGGAACTGTATTTACAACTATGCAGAAAGTCAGAACTACGACCCAAAGAGTATCAGAAGCACATGAAATCTCCTGCCTTTAAACATGAAAGCACAAAGTCTGAGACCATCCCTCTCCTCTGTCCCTCTCCAGAGCCAGCAGACGAGTCCATGGTGGTTCACCAGGCTACCGAAGTCAAAGCAAGGATTTGAACACCTCTCATACAGTTCCCACTCCTGTTATCCAACCATCAGTTTTGTTCCCTACTGTGAAAACACTTACCTTGCTGCCCTACCTGAATATTTGTTACCTCAGAAATATTGGAAATAAAGGCTGTATGTAGATACACAAATCCAACCTTATGTGAACAAATGCCCTTTCTTGTACCGCATTAAGCTGACAGACACCCCTTGGAGAAAAAAATCCACCCCGTGTGTCCCAAAAAAGCAGGAGTTTGGGTCCTTATCAGTAAGGGACGTGGCATACCCGTGCAGAATTCTTTGTTAGCGTTCTGAGGTACCACAATCCTTCTGTAGACTATGGGCTCCGATTCCAAGATGTTCTCGTCGTGCCGATAGCGAGCTGGTTTCTCGCTGGGGGTCCCCCGGGAACGGGTGCCACTCCTCCTCTCATAAGTTTCAATCTCTTCAAACACAGCTGCCTTGTCAAAAAGGGCCAGGTTCCCTTCGAAATCAAAATCAGTGTCTGGGATTTCGTCGATGTCGTCCCCAAAGCACTCGTCGTCCTTGCTCTTCATCTGCCCGTTCTTCAGGCCGCTCTTCTTCGGAGTCACTTGGTTCGGATGACGGCTGCTGGATGACCCTGAACGAAAAGAAAAGCAAGTTGTAAGTGTGTCACAAATGGAAAAAGCCACTTTCTCAGCAAATTTTGTGAGAGAGGGGAGCTAAAGCTTACAGTCCCCGCCCTCCAGGGATACTCGCTTCCACAAGAAGCCGTCGACCTCATCCCTGGCATTACTCATGCTCAGCTAAGCCAGCGGAAAACAGAACAAGAGCATCAGGAAAGGAACTTTCAGGGACTTTCTACCAGCAAGGTTAGAAAAACAAGCTCCACCACAAGTAGCAGAAGTGTTTCTCCATGTTCTGTTTAATCCCAGGCAGTATCACATGGGTGGCAAGATAATAAACTAACTGTAATCTACAAGTTTTCCTCCTATACTGAGCTCATGTTAATCTAGGTGTGTGGCCCAAGATCTTCCTTGGAATTTCTCTCAACTTCAGAAACTAGTGTGTTTTATTTCACATTAATGATCTCTAAGGGAGAACTTCAAACTGTGAATATAAAGGATCTCTTTTTCCTCACCCTTGCTATCATTTCTGAATTACGTACTCCATTCCCTCACTCCTGTTTTGTTATCCTACTTATTCATCTCCTTTCATGCTGAGGTGCACTTCTTTCCAACCACAAGTCATTGGGAAAGCCCAAGTTCTCTGGAGTGAGACTGATGAAAGTCTCCTGCTTATGGCTGGAGATCGACTGATAGAAATACGCAATTACAAGGTCAACATATCCCTTTACTTGCTTATTTCTTACATTATTGTTCAGGTCTAGACAATATCAATATGTTTGTCATTCCTAGTGTTAAATTTGCAATTACTACAAAATATTTCAGGCCAATTCCTGCAATTACAGGAATCACCAACAGTGTCCAACAGATGGAGTAAGTTATCAAACCAAAACTGCTTACTCTACTGAAATATTTCTAGTTGTTTAACATAATTACTTTTGTGAGGGATTTATACAAATGAGTGTGAGATAATCCATTTGATAACACAGAAACAAACAACGTTAAGTCATCTAAGAAGACTCAGAAAACATCCCAAAAGATCTGCAATGCAACAGGCACAAACTCCACAAGCAACCTTCAAGTTACCTGTCTCCTTTCTAGGGGCAGACAAGTCCAGCTTAAACACATCTAACTTACGCCATGCAAGTCAGCTAAGAATATGTACTTTTATTCCTAGTTAGGAATGCTAGTTAGGGATTTTTCCTGTATTTTAGACAGTGTGTGACTTGATTTTTCTAGAGAACTGTTACAGTGACTAACCTGAAAGCTTTTCCAGACCCCACAGCAAGACCCCAAATCTTCAAGGCTTTGCAGTCAGTCATCATTCCTTGTAAAGAAAAATACCCAAAACACCCTTCTTCAGTGAGGAGAGACTACAATACACCTTTTGTCACTGAAGGACAGACAGCAGAATTCTAGAATTCCTGGTGACAAAACATGATTTAGGAGAGGGGAAAGGGTAAGGCTTTCTGGCAAGTAGAATTCCAGTAGGCACACTGCAACCACTCATTTACGTGCATAGTTTTGAAAGCTTTTCAATAACAACTTCCCATCTGTCCTAGATAAAGAGTTCCCAAACCAAAGGTGACACATAAACCACTCCAAAGCTGGACACAACTTGGTATGGAGCTATAAACTGACACTGCTGACAACAGAATCACATCTGCTGCTGCTGCTACGAAGAATGAAAATGAGAAATGAAAACACAGCAAAACAAGTTCCCTCAAAACTCAGAAACTGCAGGTCAAAGCAATAGCCAAGGGACTCTAGAATAAGCCAGAGCCTACAATGCCACAAGGGCAAAACATGCCTGCTTCTTGTGTCAGCACCAAGTGTTAGGGCAACTCAGGTTGATCCTGTTACACTCCTTGCCAGATTCCTCTGCAGACAACTCCACACTCCCCTCAGCTGACCTGGAAAGCACAATGTGGGGACAGGAGCAGCTGATGTTAGCACTGTGTAAATGCCAATGGAATAAAGGGCTGCACCAGCAAGGCTGGGAGAACAATGGCTGGAAAGCTCCCTGGACTCCCCTGCAGCCACAGTGAATGGGAGCCAAGAGCGTCCCACATCAAAACATGCTGGCTTTGTGGTGGGCAGCTCCCTAATCCACACCAATGGATGCCAGCTCTGGAATACTGCCGACCCACACAGCCAGATGGCTTTTTACTGACTGCCTTGCAATATCCTAACAGAAGTTGCACAGAACGTGGCAGGGGCCTCCAACAAGCTGTGACCACAGTAAGAGTTTTCCCCTTAAAGCATCATCTTTTAGACGGGAAAATCAGGCACCTGGTGGCACTCAGGGAAAAGAAAAGAGCCAAGAAAAAGGGCAAGGGGAGGAAAGGGAAAAGTCAGGCTACAGAAAGCCAGATCTCCTAGTCCAGCTCCTTTCAGATCACAGCTTCCAGAGCCTCTGCCCTGGATGAAGCTTACTAAGGAGAGCAGCACACGGCTCCACAGCAAGCTGCCAGCTCTGCACCACACAGAAAAGCACCTCCCTCAAAAGATAAACAATCCTTCCTGGGCTTTTTTTGTTTCCAAGGAAAAAAAAAAACCAACCTTTTCAAGTATAGCACACAAGCAAATGTAAAGTCTCCAGCAAGCTGGCTGTGTTCCTGCAGGATCCCTGAGGGAGCTCTTCCCGCCAGCCCTGGCACAACGAGCCTGATGCCAGCACGGCACCAGAGCCATTGTTGGGAAATCTGCGTTGGTATTTGTTGTTTATTGATTCCTGTCACACAAGTACTCCAAAGGGGGAATTCTGTCCCTGGCTCGGCACGCTAAAGGCCAACAAGAGGTCAACTTTCAGCTGTATTAAGCCCTGTATGACTGAAGTTCTGCATGACACGTCAGCCCATTCTTCCCCAGAAACCTGCACCCACAATCTCCACAAAGCCAGGACCATTCCCATCCCCCTCCCAACATTCATGCATCACTCACCCTACTCTCCAAATACACACATTTTAGAGGGTAAGAGATCATTTCTCTACCTCTATTCCAAAAGGAATACAAGCTAACAATCTACAGCTAGGACCTTGCTCAACTTGTTTCAAAGTCTGTAAAATAAAATGTGACCTGTTGTTGTGCTTATGCAAACCCAACACAAGGTATTTGTGGGCTGAAGCACTCTCTGCTCCCCCTGGACACCCTGGAAGGGGTGAAAATAATCCAGCTGCTGGTGGGGGAGAAAGACTTCCAGAGGTCTAGGAATTTCTCCATAAAAATACAGCCCTTGACCTCTTTAACTCACCCACCCCACCTCGGTTTTGTTTCTTTTCTAAATACAAGGGGGAAGGGGGGAAATTGAAGTCATGGAAATACACTGGATACACACTGATGCTTCAACAATTAAGTCATGGCAATATGCTTGATATATACTGACATTTCAATAACTGGATGATGAAGATCTGGAAAGCAGGATCTCTCAGGGGGTTGTGATAAAAAAAAATTGAAAAACCCAGTTTGGGCCCAATTTTGAAGATTTTATCAAGAGAAACAAGAATAAAAGATGTTTGACTTTGGGATCATCCTCATTAATTTGTATTTTTAACAGCACAGCAAAAAAAACATTTGTAATTATGTATAGGGTGATGTTGTAATAGGTTATGGGTATACAGGCTTTAAATAGAAAAGCTTGATAGTTTGTTTCCAGTTCCTTTTAAAGAAAAAGAAGAGCCTGGAAACAGTGCAATTTTCAAACAGGAAAGACAGCAAGAATGGGGAAATCTTTGAATTAGCATCAGACATTTCTTACATATGTAGAAATACACTCTATTTCAGAATAATACACAGGGTGAGTCAGGGAAAATTCCCAGCCCCGTTTGCAAAGTTCTTGCTGAAGAAGGGAAGATGTTGCAGCAGTAACTCAGGCAGGCAAAAAGGAAAGTAGCAGGATAACACCCAGACTCACAGGAATTGTGCCTGCGACGGAAGCTTTTGGATTGAGTCAGCGCTTCCAGGTGTCGATCCATGTAGCTCTTGGAGCACTGCTGCTGTGGAGAGATGATAATATCCTGATTCTTCATGTCTGTTCTCCTTGGGATATTCTGTGGAGCACTGCTGGAGATGGGCTTCTTTAACACTTTCCCAGTGCCGTTCTGACTGGGCCCCACCTGGCACCCAACCCCAGGGATGCCTGTTTCCATCTGCTGCAGATCCCCACATTTTCTGCTGTCCCCTGGCCCTGGGATCTCCAGAATCTTCAGCTCAGTAATGTCACCTGCCCTAAAAACAGGACAAGAAAAGCAGACGTTCAGGAATTTAGCACTCCAGGTACCTTTGCAAAAGAAAACTCCTAAAGAAAAACATTCAGCATTGTATGGTGGGATTGTTCTGATGCCATTATCAATAGAAACAAGGGAATAAAAGGATTTTAATACTGAAACACACAGGATATTTCCACAGACATCAAAATACTAAACAAAAATAACAAATAACCATTTCAATACTTCTATACTGCATCTGGATTTTGTTTGAAAGGTTCTGTTCTCAGCTGAAACAGGAATCAGTCAAGCAAAAACTGGAAGCAACTGGCCCAGACCTCTGCAAAGATCTGCATTAATTTAACACTTTCTAGATAATTAATTACTCTCAGCCTTGAGGCTCCTATTACTTTTAATCCATTTCTACAGAATGCCACCCTTAGATTAATGCAGTTCATGCTCAGACAAAGATGGTGCTTCCCATTTCCACAGAAAAATATTATAAAGAAAACTTATCTAGCACTGGGCACAAGCCAAAAGGAAACAAAGAAGTGATTATAAAGATCTCCATTTGCATTGATTGCAAGAAATACATCAGAAATTCTAGTTTTAACTTTGTATTTATCCAAGTGGGATATAAAAATAGACAGACTTCCACACATCTCCTGGAAGGATGTAGTTATTGCTTTTCTCCCACTCTCTCTCTTCAAAACCCAAGGAAAAAAAGTATTGATTTTGTGGAACTAATCTTATTGAAAAGTCAGTGACTCAGAGTCTTAACTAAACATTCCAGGGAACAGGAAAACATCCAGTGATGAGTGACTCTTATTTATGCCTTTTAAGCATGGTGTTACCAGGAACTGGTGGGAAAGAACTGCTGAGGGCAAAGCTTTGAAAAGCACGTCATCCTCCTCAGTTACCCAAAACCTTAACAACAGAAAGAACACACACAATAATAAAGAAAGGTATATATATACACACAGAGTCTCACCCACAAATAACCTCCAAGCCTGAGCTACCCACTCTAGAATGTGAGCCAGGAACTAATCTCCTGACACAAACTAACACAAACCTGAGAGGCACTCAGTAGCAGTAAGGAAATTTAGGGCAAAGAGGTCATTTCTAGGTGGAAAAAAACAAACAAACAAAACATCCAAACCACAACAGACCTTGCCTGGAAAAAGGCAGGGGGAAAAAGAGACTGACACTAACCTGAAGGTGACTTCTGGCACGAGGCATTTGACCCCGTTATGGAAGGGCCGTGTCAGGGAAATGGTCTGGCTGACCTGATCCACAGCCGACACTCTTCCTTGGTAGACTCCCAAGCTTTCTCCACAGTTAATTGACACAATGCTCCCAAGCCAGTCTGTAGCCATATTTCTGGCACACAGCTGCTGTAAAGAGACACGGACCAGCCTGTAAGAAGAGGCAGAAAAGTGACAACCTGAGTTAGCATCAGCCGCATCCCCCGGCCCGTAACCCCGGCTCCCACCCCGACTCTGGCTCTGCCAGCTTTTCCTGCCTTTGCAGGGAGGAAACAGCATCCCTATGGACACCAACGATCCCAGGGAGAGGGAAGATGCCTGGAGGGGCTTTGTGACGATAACACAGATGTTTGACTAACTGATTTCAGGATTTACAGATTCCAAGAGTATTTAGTCTTGCCTGAGAACATTCTCCCTATGAGTTCAAAAATGGGAATTTATCTTCACTTCCCTGTTTAAAATTTTGGCATATGAACACCGGGGTAGAACACCTTCTGTGAACAATCACAGTGAGATAATTGATCTCTGCACGTGCAAGTGAAAACCAAAACCTTTAAGGGAACAGAGAGACACAGAAGGAGGGAAAATCCCAAACACTGGAGTCCTGGACAAAAGTCTCCCTGCTCTGCAGAGCCTGGATTATTAGTGTCACTGCCACAATTAAATAAATGAGAGGGGAAAAAAAAAAAAAAAGTTGCTCTGCTTTCCAGCACCAGAATCAGGGACAAAAACATCAAATTTGTTTAGTCAGATGTGCAGCCCCAACACACCTGAGAGCAGCTAAACACATCCTTTGATCTGAGATTTCCTCAGAACACAGGGAGGTGACAGGCTCACTATCATCACCAGAGAGCAAGAGAGATGACAAGTTCCTAAATGTATAGATTTGCCTTTCATGCTGTAATCAAAGAGGGAGAATATGTTTGATATTTACTGTAAGAAACACGGCAGATAACCCACGGAGATCAACATCAACATACAAATCACATTCCTGGGAGAGGCATTTGAATTCTCTTCAAGACTTTCCTGTGCTGAGCTTCTTGGGAAAAGATGCAAGGAAAACAAAAAACCCTGGATGCATAAAGAAATTGGACTTCTCCCAACTTTCATAGGACTGAAAACAGGGGATGCTTCAAAGGGCAGAAAACACTGAATTTGGTCACTAAGTCACAAATTCATCAGGACCAGCCTCCTTTCCTTCCTGTTCTGTGTGTTTATATTAACCCATGATGACAATGTCTGCATCCCAAGGTGATGGCTGATAAAAAGCACTCTCAAAACAGATAACACATCCCGGAAAACCTGTAGCAAAACTAAAATTTCATTTCCTCTCCTGTTTTTTTTTTTTTTTTTTTTAATGTCCCTTAGGAAATAAGGGAAAGAGTTCAGCACACGTCATCACCTTACACAGATCCTTTCTAAAAATAAGACCCTCCTTTTAGCAAAAAAAAAAAAAAAAAATCTATGTTTGAGTGCAAATATAAACTAAACTATTCCAGGGCTGGATGGGGGTGGGCTGCCCTGATCCCCATAGGAAAACACAGAGTTCCCCATAGGTAAACACAGGGACACCCTCCACAGGTAAACAAAGGGTTCCCCATAGGTAAACACAAGGGCCCCCCAAAAGTAAACACGAGCCCTCCCCCCCACAGGTTAACACGGGGCCCCCCACAGACAAGCAGAGGGGCCCCCACAGCTGAGCACAGGCGCCCTGCAGGCCTCCCGCCCCCTTGGCTGCCCCGGCCCAGCCTCCCCACCACGGCCCGAGCAGGCCGGCCAGGCCCTGGCACCCCAGCCGCGCCTCACGAGGCCCAGCCCTCTCGGAAGGTCCCGTCCCACCCCAGACCGCCCCCGCCGAACCCCCTGGCGTGCCGGGCCGAGGTGTCCGTCCCGCTGCCGCCCCCCGTTCCCTCTCACCCTCCGTCGCCGCTCCCGCCTCACAGCGGCCCCTCCGCCTCGGCGACGCTCGGCCTGACGCCACTTCCGGCACCGCCCCGCTCGCGCGGCGCTCCGGCCGCCGGCGGGACCATAGAGAGGAGCGGGGCCGCCGCGCCGGGCGCATGCGCAGTGCCCGCGCTCCCGCGGCGCGGGCGAGCTCTCCTGAGCCTTTTGCCACCTCTGTCACCTCTGTCACCTCTGTCACCTCTGCCACACACCCGCCGTCTCCGTCCCGCCTCCCCATGCCCCGCTGACACCGTTGTCACGCATCCCCCCGCCCCTCCATGGCTGTCGGCATGTCCCCACCACCTCCATCGCACCTCCGTCGCCTCTGTGAGCTCTGTCACCGCTCCATCGCAGCTGTCACATGTCCGCTGTCCCACCCTCATCACGCCCTTCACATCTGTGTTGCTGCTGCTGCTGCATGTCCTCTGTCGTGTCTCCATCACTGCTGCCAAAAGTTTTCCATCACCTCTGTCACCTTTCCATCCCCTTCATCACACCTCCATCCCCTCTGTCACTTTTCCATCCCCTCCATCAAACCTCCATCCCCTCTGTCACCTTTCCATCCTCTTCATCACACCTCCATCCCCTCTGTCACCTTTCCATCCTCTTCATCACACCTCCATCCCCTCTGTCACCTTTCCACCCCCTCCATCACACTTCCATCCCCTCTGTCACTTTTCCATCCCCTCCATCACACCTCCATCCCCTCTGTCACCTTTCCATCCTCTTCATCACACCTCCATCCCCTCTGTCACTTTTCCATCCCCTTCATCACACCTCCATCCCCTCTGTCACTTTTACATCCCCTCCATCACACCTCCATTCCCTCTGTCCCCTTTCCATTCCCTCCATCACACCTCCATCCCCTCTGTCACCTTTCCATCCCCTCCATTCCCTCTATCACCTCCGTCATCTCCATCCCCTTCATCCCCTCCCTCACACCTGAATCACCTCTGCCACACCTCCATTCCACCTCCATCATCTTCGTCCCCTCCACCCCTTCCATCACACCTCCATTCCCTCCATCCCCTCCCTCTGGCTCACCAGCAGAGACACAGACACATCATCTCCCGCTCTCTCCTCGGCTCCATTAGCACCAGCTTTCCCCGCTCCACAGCTGGAGGCTGTTTTGCTCATTACTGGGAGGAAGGAGCGGGTGGAGTGCTGGATCCGTGTGCCGGTGGCTAAACACAGGCTGGGCCGGGGACACTAATTAAGAACAAAATCATTCTGACAGCAGCCAGTAACAATAACACGGAGGTGAGAGAGATCACAGGAGGAAGGCTCCTCTGCCACAGAGCAGCTTTCCATACCACAACACCAAAATTAAAAATAATTCTGTGGTCCAACAAGGCTGGAAACCCCGGAGGGCTGATCCCTGCAGGGATGCTACTTCAGGGATGCACAGACCCCAATTTTCCACGTACTCATTATTTGCATGGGAATTTAGTGTTTATTACCTTTTTTGTTTGTTTTAAGGGAAATTATGCAAAGCTTCAGATTTAATTGTGCTCCGAGATGGGGACAAGCAGAGCATGAAACATCCCTCCATGGATTGCTCCCTGAAAGGCTGGTTCTGACCTATTGATTCCATTTTTTTTCGGGGCTAGAAAGGCTAGTCCTGATTTTTAGTGAAATCCTGAACTGATCCAGAGCTTGGCATCACCTCTCTGCAAATCCCAGCTGAGACTTTAGACAGCAGGAGGACCAGAGTCAGCTCCCATGGGGACTAAAAACTTCCCCCAGTGCCACTGGTGTCCAGCCCACTCATGTCCCATCGGAAAAAAACCTGATGCAAAACATCTAGTCAGATTTTAAGGATGATAGAGAGGTGTGGGGTGTTTTTTTGCCCTAAAAATCATTTCCCAGTGGAATAAGACCAGCAAGAAACTTAAGAAACTTTCAGATAAGCATTTATTGGGTTAGAAATATTGTGTGGTTTCTATCACAGCACACAGCTGCATTCCATACAAGTACAAACAAGCAGGAATTGCTGCTCTGTTTGCCATAAGGCTTCACCTTCCCACTGGCTAAAGCAGAATGCAGCATAAGGCACCTTCTGCAGTCCTCAAATCCTTGTTCCTTTAATTAGTCTGGATATAGAAATCTGTTGCTTGATAAGAAAAAAACCCTATTAATTAAAAAAAGCAGCAAATACAGAGTTAGTCTGAAAGCCAGAAGTGTCCTACTGTTCCTCTGTCCTTCCTGTCCCTTTTTCCCAGTCCCTTGATATTTTCCAGGCTTTGTGTTAGGAGTTCAGTTAACATCTCAATTTATGAGCAGCATTCCTTATGGACATATTTATTTTTTCCTAGTAGTCTGCCACCAAGGATTGGTAGAAACACTCAGGAATTCACTCCATGAGTTAACATTCAAGGAATTTAGGTGGGTGGGTGCACACAGGACAGGTCCTCTTCAAATGGGTTCTGGTGCAGCCTTGAGAGCCCTTCAGAAGGCACCTGGAGCAGCGGGAAGCACCCATTCCCATTGGCACAAAGAGCTGAAGGCTTTGGAAAACAGGCTTTCCCCCTGTGAGATAAGGCTGGTCAGGTTTCTCTGAGGTTTATTTACATTTGGATGAAGGGAGTTGTCCATCGCAGCTCCAGCTCAGGGCAGAGGACACCCCACCAACATCCCACCCTGCTTCTCCCACCCCCGAGCATCCTCCTCCCCACCTCAGGGCTGCAATCCCCCTGGATCTCTCCAAGAGGCATGAGTGCTGGACCTCTGGTGAACATCCGTGCGGGGAAGGGTGATGGAGCTGGCTCCAGGCGCCACGAAGAGCCCGACAAAGCCGGCTTTGTCCCACCCTGCTCCCATCCCCATGAGAGGAACAAGCCTCCAGCGAAGCAACATAAGGGGCTGTGCCTTAGCAAAAGCAGGCTGTCTGATGCTGAGGGCTGGCTTTCCTTCTTCTGGTGGCTTATGGAGAGCTTTTCATGGGAAAACGCTGCTTGATCTGGAAGCATTCGCACTTCTTGTACTTCATGGTCAGTCCGTACTGAGGGGTGATGTCCACCTCCTCCCCGGGGCGGAGGCTGAACTCCAGCTGCTGCAGCAGGGTGGTCAGGAAGAGGAAGATCTCCCAGCGGCCGATGGTCTCCCCAATGCATCGCCTCTTCCCCAGGCCAAAAGACAACACCTTTTCACTCTCTGTCCTGTTTATCTCCGTCCCTGCAGGGTTGAGGAACCGCTCAGGGTTGAAGGCTGAGGGTTCCTTCCAAAGGTTCCTGGGGCAGCAAAGAGACACACTTGAGGATACTGTTTTATCATAGAATCACAGAATGGTTTGGGAACCTAAAAGCTCGTCTTGTTCCACACCCCTGCCACAGGCAGGGACACCTTCCACTATCCCAGGTTGCTCCAAGCCCCGTCCAACATGGCCCTGAACACTTCCAGGGATGGGGCAGACACAGCTTCTCTGGGCAACCTGTGCCAGGGCCTCACCACCTTCACAGAGAAGACCTTCTTCCCAGTATCCCATCTAACCCTGCCCTCTGGCAGTGGGAAGCCATTCCCCTTTGTCCTGTCCCTCCAGGCCCTTGTCCAAAGTCTCTCTCCAGCTTTCTTGGAGGCCCTTTAGGCACTGAAAGGGACTCTAAGATCTCCCCAGAGCCTTCTCTTCTCCAGGCTGAACACCCCCAGCTCTCTCAGCCTGTCTCCAGAGCAGAGGGGCTCCAGCCCTTGGGGCATCATGAAAGTTTTCACCCGCTGTGATGGGGTCAGTGATCAAAAAAATCTCCTTGCAGAGAGAAGCTTTGCAGTGCTGTCTCATTTCACCATCCAAAAAGCCTTTGGCAAGCTCTGTTCCTGATCTAAAATGCCAACTCTGTGTCAGACTCCATCAGCTCATTCTATTGAAACCTCTGTTCCAACCTCAGATTATGTTTGCCTGTGCAGATAGTGGAGATGGATTTAATTCTGCATGCAACCACCAGAGATTCTGCAGTTTCAGCACAGAAATCAGTCAGCAGGCCTTCAAAAAGGAAGGATGGAGACCAGAGGGTTTCCTCTCTTTGAATCCTCCCAGCAAAACTTCCCAATCTGTCCCAGTTTGGCTGCTGGGAGGTGCCAGGTGGGATTTAACAGCGTCTTAGCTGTGGATTTCTGTTTGGATATGGGGAATCCTCTCCACATTAAAGACAGCATTCCCGTTTCATGCTCACCAGAGCAGCAGGAGCAGAAGGAATACTGAAAGGTTTCTGTGCTGCTGGGGTATTTGAATACAAATATCTTGAGCTTCTGATCCAAAATACCTGGTCTGCGAACCACCTTCTGTATCAAGCCTTAATCAGCTTACTCCCACCAGGAGGGACTCTACTGGGGAGCAGTGTAGAGAGAAGGTGGGACTTTGGTTTCAAGACTCCCTTTCATTCCCCAAAACTGGTTATCATCAATGACAACACAAGCCTATTGAGTTTACCAAGAGTCATGTCATGACATTCTTCTCCCTTAAAGAGGGAACCAGGCCATTCCTATTGAGCACATCCAGAGCCATCAACCCAGATCACAAGATCTGCTTGGCAGGAGGATCTACTGATTCCTGATTATCCAGCAGCCTGAGCTTCTAGCCCTCACCTTGTGCATCGAGGGCATCACCACATAAACTGGGTAAGCCCTGGAGTTGGGGAGCTGCGGAACCTGGACCAGCACCACGCCCAGGAGAGCCAAGGCTGGGCTCAGCATCAAATCCACATGATTTTTGGTTCAATCTGCCTTTTCCTTCATGATCCGTTCATCTTTTGGCACAAGGATTAGAGTGATCTTAACACCAAGCAAGCCCATGGCAGCCCAGATAAACACAGGGGGTTTGGAATACTCACTCATCATGATTCACTTGCCACTGGTTGATAAACACACAGGTGTTCTTTGGGATGTAGTATCCGTTCAGCACCGTCGCTTTTGTTGTGCTGAAGGAAACACAGGTGGGAAGGTAAGTTAGAGGAGACCCACAGCTTCATGACAAATCAAAGCCTGGCAAGTCCTTCAATACCCTATTTTTGCTCTTAGGATTGGCTAGAAAATACCACAGATTGTATTTGGGTGATTCAATAGTCTTGGTCATACTCTCCTCAAGAAGAAAAATTCCAGTTTCATTTCACAACTCATGCCACATGGGTTGGGATGTGTTCTCTCCCAAGGTAGGAGGGAATTATAAAGCCAGGGGTGTCCACCATCCCTCTGCTAGCAAATATTTTGTAGTGAAACTACCCTGAATGCAAAGGATTCAACCCCAGAACGGCAGCAAGAGGGAATATTTCCCCCTAGCAGGAATCAATTCCCAGGCAATTATCTGCCTAAATGGAACCTCCAAAAAAAAACCCCAAAAAAGGTGTCAGCCACTCCAGCCCATACCTGTGTGGGATGGTGAAGGGCAGGAAGGAGGAGTGCCTGAACATCTCCAGGATAAAGGCCTCTGTGTAGGGCAGCGTGCCCCGGTCCGACAGCCGCGGTCTCCTCTCCCGGCCGATGGTCTGGTCTGTGGGAGGTGGAGTAGAGGAAGAGGTTTAGGGTCAGTGCTGACCAGAGAGGTTTTGGACCCAGAGGAAGGTGGTTAGTGGACTCACCTAGTTCTTCCTGGATCTTCTTCTGGATGTTGGGGTACAAGGCAACATACATGAGGCTCCAGGATAAGGCAGTTGACACAGTGTCAAAGCCTGGATGGACATGGAAAAGGCATTTAGTTATCAGAAGAGGACAGATGAGTGGGAGTTACAGATCCCACCACTCCAGATGTTTGCCATAGAGTGATTTCCCCATCAGCTGTCACTGAAAAGCTCTGGCCACTGCTAAGGAATGCACCCAAGAGATCAACAGCAGCTCCACACACCCAAACGTGGCCAAGGTCTCACCCCAACAGCTTCACCTCCCGCTTCAGCCTCCAGCACCATGGCTTTACTCTCAGAAACATTCTCACCTGCCCCAAATAGGTCGTTGACAATGTGGATGATCTTCTCATTGGAGAGCTGAACATGGGTATCCTCCCCAACACTCTTCTCCTGGCAGTGCTCAATCAGCGAGTCCGTGATGTCCCGGATGTGCTCCTGGGGAAGAGCTGGTGGGTCAGGAACATCACAGACACACAGGGATGGGGAAACATCCCCCAACTAGTGCTGGCTCCCAGAGAGCAGATGAGAGTGCTCCAAGGAGCTTTCCTGGGCAAGGTGGGAGGACGAGGGTGTACCCTCTTCCCCACCTTGCCAGGCAGCATCTCTGACAGTTGTAAGCATCTCCACCCAAATCAAAGGGCACCCAAGCTCTTACCTTATCAAAGCTGGTGTAATGCTCCTGCACAATTTTTTGCACAAAGGCGTTGAATCTCCTGTTGATGTCCTTAAAGAGCTCCATGGTGCGGCTGGGAAGGTACCGGAGCAGGGGGATGAAGTCAGCAGGGTGGCCAGCACCAGCCACATCCCCAAATTCATTTCCTAGGTTCACCACGCTGAGCAGCTCCTGGTCATTGTGCTCGTAGCGCTTGCCAAAGCACATGGCACAGATGACATTGGCCACCGAGACCACCAGGTACTGGTTAAGGTCAAAGCTCTTCTCCTCCTTCATCAGCTGCAGGAACTTGGTGACCAGGTACTCAGCCTCCTTGGAGACGTGCTCCTCCAGCAGGCAGGTGGAGGAGGACATGGGGCTGGGGGCAATGGAGAAGGTCTTCAGGGCATTCTGGGCCAGCTTCCTGCGGGCTTTCCACACCTCCCCAGAGTCGGGGCTGAAGGCCAGGCTCTGCCCATTCGAAATGTACTGGAAGCTCTGGAGGTCAGGGCGCCCCTGGAAGTCCTCTCCTTGCTTCACCAGGGCTTGCTTGATGGTCTCCAGCCCACTCAGCACCAGCACGGGCCGCATGCCAATCCTCACCTCCATCACATCCCCGTACTTCTGGCTCAGCTTGGTCAGGGCCAGGTGCGTGTCCTTCCGCAGCTCCAGCACATTCCCGAGGATGGGATAGCCCCTGGGTCCTGGTGGGCTCTTCAGCCCCTTGGGTATGTGCTGCTGGAGGGACTGCAGGAGCAGGAAGACCAGGCAGAAGACAGCAGCCATGAGGAGCACCTCCGTGGCTGAGATGGCACCTTGGCTCCCCACCGGCAACATCGCAGCCTTCATCATTGCTGCCAGCAGGTAGAAACCCTAAAGAAGTGAACCAGAGTGTGGGCAAGGGCTGGCATCAGCAAAGGGCTGAGTTCTGTGGATGTTCCTGATGCTGAGACAGGGCACCGAGAGCCCTGAAACAGCTCAGGGTGATGGACCTGCCCGTGCAGCACTGGGGTTTTCAAGGGGCAGAAGTTGGAGACCTACAAAGACTCCAAACTCAGTCACCCATCTCTAAAAGGGGGACCTCAGCCCATCAGAGCCTTCAGTGACACCCCTTCCCCCAGAGAAGACCTTTAGACTGGCAGGCAGAATCTTTAGTAATAAACCAAAGAGGGGCAGGACCATGGAGCACCTCCAGGTTCAGGCACATTTAGCAGTGACTGCGCAGGACTGTGGGCAGGAGAGGTGGGCTTCACTTCTGATCCACTAGTGCTGCAATTTTCTGCCCTTTAGGAAACTCCTTGCACTAAAAAGCAGGGGTTTTTTTAGCCAGGAGTGGGAGGAATAGGTGCACAGCTTTTTCCTCTGTGTGCCAGGGAAGTAAAGGTGCTCTCTTAATCACAGGACCTGTCTTTTCTCCTGCAAAGTGTTTTACGGACCGCTTGACTAGAGGAGAGATGATCCTGATTTGAGTCATCCTAGCCTCTGCTTGCCAGCAAACTAATCACAGCATTGCCAGGAACCATCCCGAAGTCTGATGGCCACAAAAGATAACCACGGCTGTAGCCGGGGGCGGGGGGCGGCAGGATGAGTGCACCCTGCTCCCAGCTCTGTTGGAAATGATGGAATCATAGAATATCTCAAGTTGAAAGGGACCCATAAGGATCTTCGAGTCCGACTCCGAGGTCCTCACAGGACTAAATCCTTCAGAAAACCCCGAGCAGGTGTGGGAAGAGGCTGAGTGTAAAATCCCACCTCCCCTAGGGTTTGGCACCCCACGGGACACCAGTGGAGTGATGATTCTGGGGGGCTGTTGGGGCCCCTGCACTGCAGTGGGTGCAGCCTAACTGAGACCCCCTCCCAGCCCACGGCAGCGGAAAGACCCGTGACGGGGGAATTACCTCCGGGACCCTCCAGAAACCACCTACAGATAGATGGGGGAAGGATGCTGCGGGAGATTTGGGGAGTCGGAAAGTGGGGACAGCCCACGTCGGGGCTGTCCATCACTTGGAGGTGCCTTGGGGGAGCTGGAAGCGGCCCCCCAACACCTCTCCATCGTTAGCCAGGGCTCTCCGGGTACTCACCTCGGTGCGGAGCGGGGCGGCGAAGGGGCCCGATCCCGCGGCAGGTGCCCGCTCCCTCCGGCTCCTGCTTTATATGCATCGCCCCAAGCTCTGATTGGTCCGGCCGCCTCCCGTCACGTGACCCCCAACTCCCCAAGAACTCCCCGGACCCCCCCACTGCCCCCTGTCCCTCCCCGGGGGTTCCCCCCACGCGTGGGGTGCGGGATCCCCGCTCCCCCGCGCATCCCTGGAGGGGAGGCTGGGAGGTCGGCGCGGGGAGGAGCAGGGAGGGAGGAAGGGTCCCAATGGGTCGTGGCGTGGGGGTGGGGGGTGGAGGGGTGTCGGTGCCTCCCGTGGGTTCCAACCCGGGGCGGGCATCGCGTGCGAAGCGGGCGGGATGTTTGGGCAAACCCGCACCGCCCCGGTCACTCCAGTCACGCTACCGGCAGGATCTTAAAGGCGCCGGTCCCGCGCCCCGCGGCTCCCCACGACCCCGCCGGGGGACGCCCCGGCTCCCCTCGCCCCCCAAAACCCGCAGGGTTCCAATACACACGCACTCGCGCCCCCTGCCTCGGTGCCCGCAGCCCCGGGGCAGCCCCGGGGTATCCCCGGTGCCCGGAGCCGCGGGGAGAGCGGGAGCGTGGGAAAACCGCCCCGAAACGCGAGGTGCGGGGCAGGAGCGGGGGGGATTGGGGTATTCACCCCTCCACGGGACTCCGCGAACACGGAGGGATGAGCGTGGACCCCTCGCCGCGGGGCTTAAGTGATCACACCCCTCCGCGGGGGCTTTGCTCATCCCGCCGCCGGTGTTCCCGGTAAAGCAGAAGCGGGGGTTACCAGCTCCGTGCGTCTCCCCCCACCCCACGCTGCTGGACCCCTCCACAGCCCCATCGGGTCCGCGCACGGAAGAGGCGGCAATGCCGCCCCGGGGGTCACGGCCCCGACTGCCCCGGCCCGGTTAAAGATTGTCCAGGTTCGCGTGAGAAGCCGCCGTGCCCTTTGTCACCTCTGTCCCCTGCTGGCAGAGCGACCCAGGGGGCAAGGTGGGGCTGGGATAGGGCAGAGGGTGCAGCCGGAGGGAGGGGAGTCACGTCGCGGGGGATGCTCGGGGGTCCAAAGGGGGTCTCAGGCGGAGGTTGCAGCCTCCATCCCCGGGAGTGACAGGCCAGGATCTGCCCTTCAGGGTGGACAAGAGGGACCAGCCCGCACCCTAAATCTCCCCCCCTCCTCCCGCATCCTTGTTCCCAGCCCAGCTGCAACGAGATGGGAGATATGCGAGGGGTGTCCCACCCTGCCGGGGGGTCCCAGAGGTGGCATTAGGGACATCGCGTGCGAAGGGGCTCTGGCCGGACCCGGGAGGGCTGCCCTGGTCACTCGCAGTCACGCTACGGGTGGGTGGGGGGGAAATGGCTTTTAAAGGACCAGGGCGGTGGCCCCACGTCCAGCAGCCTGGCCCGGGGTCAGGGCGGCGCCAGAGGAGCTCAGAATCAGCTCAGGATCAGCTCAGGATCAGCTCCCCCCCCCGGCTGTCTGGGTGTTGGGGGGGTAGGGGGTCCCCAGCACTGGGTACATCATCGGGGTCAGCAGGGGTGCATCCCCTCTGCCACAGGATGCTGCATCACCTGCAAGGGGACAGCAGCCCCCTTGTCACTCGTGTCCCTCTCAAACAGCCGCAGTCATCCCAGCCCTTTCCAGCCACAAGGGGTGGGATAGAGAGTGGTTTCCCACCCTGCAAAGAGGAGAGGTTTTAGTTGTGCCACTAAAATGTCCCCTTCTGGGGTACAGGGGACACTGAACAGTGCTCTGACCCCCAGGAGCACACTGTGGGGCGTGACCACAGCTGTTCCCATGGCTCGGGACACTCATAAACCCCAGGTGGGGATGTCTCCAGCGCTGCGGCGCCTCATCCAGCATGCGGGGGCACCCTCACCCATGGCTCCTGGCTGTGCCCACGTCCCTCCCACGCAGGTGTGAGTGTCCACCCCATGTACCTGTGCACCTGTGCAGGTGTGTCTCTGCACAGACAGACCGCACACAAACCTTGCACACACAGAGCCGGCGCGCATCCGTGTGCACGGACACACTCAGGGATGCAAACACCCTTTATGCTCCTTACAGACCCATAACCCTCCTGCATGTGCACGTGCTCGTGCACGCACACGCCCTGCCACGTGTGCACATGCCTGCAGGCACCGTCATCCTCCCGCTCACGTCTGTCCTCGCACGCACACGCTGGCATGACCAATCCCATGGGATGGTGACCCACGGAGGGAAGTGTGGTACAAGACCCACCAAAGGCAGGGGGCTGGCAGCATTGCCCCAGCTACTTCACAGACAGTTCCAGGGATCCAAGGGTTCAGCGAGGGGTGGTGGCTGGGGGTGAGGATGTGTTTTTGGGGGGTGAGGCTGCCTGGCATGCAAGGCAGCAGCTCTTAACACTGTTCTCAACAGAATGCACCCTGCCCTTGCAGGGCTTGGCAACCAGAACAGAGGAGCCAGGGAGGGCTGGGAAGGAGTGGAAGAGGGCAGGTGGGTCCCGGGGAATGCCTTGGGGATTCCTGGTTTGGCCCCAGGACCCTCCCCAGCTTCTCCAGAAGTTTGGGATATGATGGATCAGGAGAGGCGGGGGTGAGTTCCCCACATCAGCACAAGGCCACCAAGGTCTGAAATGCTGCCAGGGGAGGGGGAGGTCACTCAGCCCTCTACCTGCCCAACCCCATGCAATGGATCCAGGTAGATCCACAGGGTTGGGAGACACTGGCTGGATCCAGCCTGCCAGACAAGCACTGCTCCTGCAAAGCTGCAGCCTGCCTCCCCAAAAGCATTCCCAAGGGTCCCCCTCAGCAGTGAAGCCAGGGCTGGGAGGGCTGTGACATTCCTGGGAATTATCAACAGGAATATTAGCAGCCAGGGTTTTGTAACTGTTCTTGCCAATCATTAAAGAACGGCGTCATTGCTATTAATGAGTCCGATTAAACCAGGTGTTGAAAGCCTTTATTAAATATTAGCTCAGCTTTTACCTGGGCCAAATTCCCACTGGAATTTTCGAAGATTGAATGAAACTTCGGGCCAAACCTCAAAGCTCTGCCTCATTCCTGCTCATCCCAGTTGCACTTCCCAAATTCCCCTGAATTTTGCCCCAGCTCGAGGAGCAGCCCTTCTGACTCAAACATTTCCTGACGAGTGTCACGCTGTTTTGGGGGGGATGAACGGCCTTGCCCTGTGCTGCCTCTTCACCTCTCCTATCTCTCCAGCTCACCTCCTCCCCTCTGCCCTGCCACTCCTCCTCC
The DNA here is from genome assembly GCF_036250125.1 of Pseudopipra pipra. Classification (NCBI taxonomy): domain Eukaryota; kingdom Metazoa; phylum Chordata; class Aves; order Passeriformes; family Pipridae; genus Pseudopipra; species Pseudopipra pipra. The sequence goes on along the minus strand of NC_087560.1, from coordinate 4,311,464 downwards.
TCACTGCCTGTTTGCCCCGGAGGAGCCAGGGGAAGCGAGCCAGCTGCCTTCTCACGCAAACCTGGGCAATCGTTAACCTGGGCCTGGCTCTGCTGCTGGCCCAGATGATCCTGCCACCACCAGTCCTAGGACATGGAGGCCCACCAGATGTTTCCCCAGGGATGGAGAGGGCTGTGGATGCAGATGCCTTGCCACAAATGCATCCCCTCACACAGCCTGCAGCTCCCAGCACCTCCAGAGTGGTCGCAGAGGTGACAACCTCTCTGGGTGCTGGGAACAGTCTGGTCAGCCCAGAGAAGGTTTTTGGGGAAATGCTGGAACCCACACCCCACAGGGAAGCGATGCTGAGAGTACATCCTCCATCCTCCCCAGGGCAGGGCTTAGGGACCCCTTCTTATTCCCTGTCCTAGAGCCCCCCTTCTGCCTTCCCATCCCAGACTCTAGTGCAGGCACATGCTCTGTGCAGGAGGAGAAGTCACCATTCATGCCCCCCAGAGCCTGTTGGAGGGGAGGAAGGCTCTTCCCTGACTTCTTGGGGTGGCTCCAGCGGAGTTCAGCCTCCTTTGTTAATGGGTAGCTATTTCCAAGGGCTTTTGTGTCATATTCCTCTGGTCACACACCCAGTTGCGCAATGAGGGGAGCTCTTAAAGAGTCATGGTCTTCCAGGTGGCAGGAGGAGAAGGTTCAGGAGGCAGAGGAGGATCCCCACTGCTCCCCAGGGCAGGCAGCTGCCGGACACCCTCTTCTATCTCTGCTGGGAGCCCTGCACAGTAGAACAAGCCCAAGGACCCGCAGGTAGGACAACGTGTGCATATGGGTTTGAACGCGGATATAAGACTGGGAAGGTTATATTTGGGTCTCCCCTCCCGTCCCTGCTCACTCAGTGAGCTGTGTGTTCCCATAGAGCAGCCCTGTGGCATCTCCGCTCCCCATGACCCCCCATGCTGGTGTGGCCACTCAGCAGATCCAGCCTGCTGGCTATAACTCCTCATGGATTTGGTGGTCCTGGGGTCATATTCACTGAGGAGCTGCTGTTCTTCTCCTCCTGCTTCCCTATGCTTTGTTGAGCTGCAGTTTTCTGTGCCTCCTTAAAAGACAGTCTCCCCTGGGCAGGAGCCATGGCTGTGCCAGTGAGTGCTGAGGTCTTCTGCAGGGGAAGGGGTGTCACTCTGGGGGGTTGAGGTCCCCCTTTTAGAGATGGGTGACTGCATTAGGAGTCTTTATGGGCCTCCAACTTCTGCCCCTTGAAACCCCCAGTGCTGCACGGGCAGGTCCATCGCCCTGAGCTGTTTCAGGGCTCTTGGAGCCCTGTCTCAGCCTCAGGAACATCCACAGGACTCAGCCCTTTGCTGATGCCAGCCCTTGCCCACACTCTGGTTCACTTCTTTAGGGTTTCTACCTGCTGGCAGCAATGATGAAGGCTGCGATGTTGCCGGTGGGGAGCCAAGGTGCCATCTCAGCCACTGAGGTGCTCCTCGTGGCTGCTGTCTTCTGCCTGGTCTTCCTGCTCCTGCAATCCCTCCAGCAGCACATACCCAAGGGGCTGAAGAGCCCACCGGGACCCAGGGGCTATCCCATCCTTGGGAATGTGCTGGATCTGCGGAAGGACACACATCTGGCCCTGACCAAGCTGAGCCAGAAGTACGGGGACGTGATGGAGATCAAGATTGGCATGCGGCCCGTGCTGGTGCTGAGTGGGCTGGAGACCATCAAGCAAGCCCTGGTGAAGCAAGGAGAGGACTTCCAGGGGCGCCCCGACCTCCACAGCTTCCGCTATGTTGCAGATGGGCAGAGCATGGCCTTCAGCCCCGACTCTGGGGAGGTGTGGAAAGCCCGCAGGAAGCTGGCCCAGAATGCCCTGAAGACCTTCTCCATTGCCCCCAGCCCCACGTCCTCCTCCACCTGCCTGCTGGAGGAGCATGTCTCCAAGGAGGCTGAGTACCTGGTCACCAAGTTCCTGCAGCTGATGAAGGAGGAGAAGAGCTTTGAATTTAACCAGTACCTGGTGGTCTCGGTGGCCAATGTCGTCTGTGCCATGTGCTTTGGCAAGCGCTACGAGCACAATGACCAGGAGCTGCTCAGCGTGGTGAATTCAGCTGAGCAGTTTAATAACGTGGCTGGTGCTGGATACCCTGCTGACTTCATCCCCCTGCTCCGGTACCTTCCCAGCCGCAGCATGAAGGCATTTATAGATTTCAACAAGTCCTTCCTCAGCTTCCTCCAGAAGATAGTCAAACAACATTACGAGACCTATGATGAGGTAAGAGCCTGCAGAACTTTCTGCACCAGCAGTGTCCCTGCTCTCCTCCTCTCTCTAGCGAGTAGCTTTTCTTCTTGCAGCCAAGAAGCAATGGGTATTGTCTCTCTCTCCAGTCCTCCTTCTCATAGAATCATAGAATATCATAGAATCATGGAATCTCCTGAAATTGGAAGGGACCCACAAAGATCATCAAGTCCAGCTCTTAGGTGGCGACAGGACACCCCCCAGAAATCCCACCATGTGCCAGAGAGCATTGTCCAAATACTCCTTGAGCTCTGGCAGGCTTAGGGCAGTGACCACTGTCCTGGGGAGCCGGTTCTGGTGCCTGACCACCCTCTGGACAAAGAACCTTATCCTACCATCCAATCTAAACCTTCCCTGACATAGCTTCATGAGCTTCCCAGCTTCTCCTCCATTCCCTGTGTGATAGGGCCAGTCTGTTGGTTGAACATCTGATCTGTGCCTCAGGTTCCCTGGAGAACCATCTCTTTGTTTTCATAGGTGCCGTGGGAAATGGAGGATGCTCATTATCACCCTGGGCTTCCCCAGCATCAGGTGGGGTCGCTCAGGAACATCCATTCCTCTGCCAATTCTGCTGCATTGAGGTTGTCTCCTCTTCCTCACAGAACAATATCCGAGACATCACCGACTCCCTCATTGGGCAGTGCCTGGAGAAAAAAGTGGAAACAAACACTGCCACGCAGATCCCTAAGGAGAAGATCGTCAACCTCGTGAATGACATCTTTGGAGCAGGTGCCTCCTCCCACCAGCCCCTCAGCTCCTCAGACCCTTCCTGTTATATCTCTGTCTGATCTATCTTTGTCCAGCACCAGGCACCCAGTTTGTGTCTAAGCACTTACTCTCCTGCTCATTGGTCTTCCTGGACCTTCTAGGGATACCTCTAGAGACCAGTTTGAGAAATTAGCCCTGGAAAGAGGCTTCAGGGACAAGCAAAGGGCATGGCTTATAGCTCAGTTGAGGTTCACAAGCCAGGATGACTTTTTCTGGTTGAGAGAAATGTCTCTGGACTGATTCATCTTTGAGTTACTCTGTGGAAACTCCCCTGATGCCAGAGAAGTTATACGAACCTGACACAACCCAGGAGTGAAACAAGATGAGAGAGCAGGATATTTTAGCAAGGTTTTCTGTGATAGAATAAAACCCCAAGTCTTGCTGTGTGTCCAGGACATCCTCTGCCTTCTTAGCCATCCCAGACTGCTCCGTGTGATGGTTAACCTGCAGGTGGAGATAGGTATTGTGCAGACCTCATCCCCATGCCTTCCCCTTTGCCCAGGCTTCGACACAGTGACAACTGCCTTATCCTGGAGCCTCTTGTATCTTGTGAAGTACCCTGACATCCAGAAGAGGATCCAGAAAGAACTGGGTAAGTCCATGAACCCCCATCCTCCAAGGCTAAAACCTGTCTGGACTGGGCTGACCCCAACCCACTCCCTCTGCTCTGTCTCCTGCAGACCAGACCATCGGCCGGGAGAGGAGACCGCGGCTGTCGGACCGACCCACGCTGCCCTACACAGAGGCCTTTATCCTGGAGGTGTTCAGGCACTCCTCCTTCCTGCCCTTCACCATCCCACACAGGTAGGGACTGAGCTTGCAGAGGAGGCCTAGGGATGAGGTGGTCTTGAGGCATTTTGTTATGGCTCATGGGAGCACAACTGCACCTCACAAAACCATCCCTCTGGGACACATCCTTCCTTCAGCACCATCAGGAGCAAACTAACAGTCCCCTGAGGATGCAGAAGAATCTTTTGGTTTCCCAAACTCTCCGTCTTTTCTCTCCCCAGCACAACTAAGGACACGGTGTTGAATGGCTACTACATCCCAAAGGACCGCTGCGTGTTTATCAACCAGTGGCAAGTGAATCATGATGAGTAAGTACCCTGTGAGGCAGAAAGCCTCCTCAGTTTACAAACAGGACCCTTCCTGCATAGTTTTCTTCCTGGGTAGGAGTGGGGTCAACCTTCTCAAAGAGAAAAGGGAGCAGGTGAGGGACCTACTTAATTCAGGGATGTTCTTCTTGGCAGTTCTTCCAGTGTCCCACCTACACCTGTTGCCAGGAGAAACTATCTCAATATTTGATGTTTTCCCTTCCAGGAAACTTTGGAAGGATCCAGAAATCTTCAACCCAGAGCGTTTTCTCAGTGCTGATGGAACCAAAGTGAACAAAGAAGAGGGGGAGAAGGTGCTGGTTTTTGGCCTGGGGAAAAGGAGGTGCCCTGGGGAAACCATTGCTAGGTGGGAGGTCTTCTTGTTCCTGTCCACCTTGCTCCAGCAGCTGGAGTTTAGTGTCTGCGATGGCAAGAAGGTGGACATGACTCCAATTTTTGGATTGAGCCTGAAGCACAAAAGGTGTGAGTACTTCCAGGTCAAGCAGCGCTTCCCCATGAAGAGCAGAAACTGAGCAGTGGGACCAGACATCACCAGGGGGCAAAGACATGAGTGTCCTTGTGGCAGAGCCGGGTCTGGTACAACTGTACAGGATGATGTAATAAACTGAAACTATTGAAACTCCTGTTTTATCTGGTTCACTTTGTAACATTTCTCACCTTTTTCTTTTTCCAGTGTTTCTAGTGTTGCATATTCCATTAAGTGTTGCTCATTCCATCACATCTAATCTTAGACTGTAACCTTTTAGAATTGCTTGTTGAGAGTTGAAGGACGGCCAACCCGTGCCATAATTCCACAGCCTCCTCTTAGTGTTTAAGAAGCATAGAATTATAGAATTGTTTAGGTTGGAAGAGACTTTAATATCATCAAGTCCAACCATTAACCCAGCACTGCCAAGGCCACCACTAACCCATGTCCCCAAGTGCCACATCCACATGTCTTTTGAATCCCTCCAGGGATGGTGACTCCACCAGTGCCCTGGGCAGCCTGTGCCAGGGTCTGACCACCTTTCTGGTGAAGAAATTTTTTTCAACATCCAGTCCAAATCTCCCATGGTGCAACTTGAGGCTTTAGCCACCTCCTTTGCCATGGTCACTGCTGGCCGTGAAGGACACCTTCACCCCTTGCTAAAAAAGAAGCTGCTGGTGTTCTAGACTGGAGTAAGGGTGTTTTCACAGCAGGAAGAGAATGAGAACAGGAATTCCTCCAACTCAAACCCAAAAGTTTACATTGGCTGCGAGTCAACCCATGCCAGCAGAGCCAGGTGCCTCCATTTCTCCAACTTGCACGCAAAGCCACCTTAGCCAACCCACTACCTGGCAAGCAACAATATGGGAACAAGTACAACCATCCAGTGCAACACACTCTACTCTTAAAATCATTTCTGTGGGAGGCATTTGAGTTCAGAGCCCCAGACCCTGACCAGTGAGAGCTCCTTTGATGTCCAAATACTGATCACTCACCACATATTGCACAAAAACTTCCAAGAAGAGGCAGAAATGAAAGCATGTTGGGGAAGAAAACAGAGAAGCCAGTTGCCCAAGACTTCAGCTTGTTCAGACCCGCTAAGCAAGCCTGAGTGAAAAGGAGTAACTCTGCGTGTCTGGGTCCTGCTTGGTCACCAGTTTGTGGTGAAACACTGATGTGAGGCAGCCACAGAGCCCCATGAATTCATTGAACCAGCACAAGCAGCTTCACTCTGTGTCACACCAACTTTGTCTTCACCACTTGAAGTCATAATGCCAATATTGTAGGAGAAGCAAGGGTGAGGACAGGGAGGTCCAAAGCACAGTCTGTGCTGCAGGCTATCAGAGGCCTCAGAAGAAAAGTAGAAGGATGCTGGAGGTCCACCAGCCAAATGACATCTCCACTACCTATGACAAGGACAGCAGGTCAAGGCAATGGAGTCACAAACCCATTTTCCACAAGGGACATCCCAAAGCCAGCATTCACCCACTGCAGCAGAAGGTGGGACCATCCTGGAGGCGAATCTCAGTGCCTAATTTGGGGACTCAGAAGAGCAGGAGGACTGCCAGGGACTCATCAGCAGTGTGCCATGCCATCCCTGTGAGGTGGAGAGGCTCCACTGCAGTGGGAACATGCAATGCTGGTCCTGGTGTGGGACCACAGGCCTCGTTTGCTGGAGCCATTGCGTGACTCTCTTGCCCTGAAGGCTGGCTGGGTTTGCTGATAAGGCTGCAATAAGCAAGAGCAGATATAAACAACAGTGGGAAATTTTTTTCCCCCTTTGGAGATGAGGGTTTTATAGCCCTGGGGCAGATAAGCAGCTTAATATTAACATTAGTGGGGTGGAACAGCCTCTTGCTGGTAGAAGGTCTCCCCAAGATACATTTATCAAGGGTTAAGTCTCCTCTGTGTCAGGATGGGGGAAGGGGAAGGGAAGAGGCCTGAGGGGAGAGAAATGGGCAGGCAATTATCCTTCCCCACACAGCCCTTTCTCTTCACAGTGTCAGAGCTGAAACAACCCACTTTATAACACCCCATCTACATTTAGCACCTCCCCCTCTCTTTATGTCAATGGAGACATCCCATGTTGCTGTGGAAGACCTCTCCAAGCACCTTGCATAGGCAGGAGGAACCCCTGGGACCTTGGTCTGATATCTCTTGGACATCTCATCCAACAGCCCAGTGACTCCAGGTGGTGTCCCAGTTTTCCTGCTGGCATTCACAGTATAATACAATAGAATCTCCTGAGTTGGGAGGGACCCACAAGGATCACTGAGTCCAACTCCTGGCCCTGCACAAGACAACCCCAAGAATCCCATCATATGCCTGAGAGCATTGTCCAAAGGATCCTTGAGCTCTGGCAGGCTTGGGGCCATGACCACTGCCCTGGGGAGCCTGTTCCAGTGCCTGACCACCCTCTGGGGGAAGAAACTTTTCCTAACATCCAACCTAAACCTCACCTATTCATCATCACTGCCGTGAAAGCCTCAGTTGCTCATAGTAAGTAAGGGACTCCATCTCCCCTATCTTTGCTTGCCCCTAACAACCTTCCTCAATTAAGCCCTCCAATTACTCCCTGGGCAGCCTGCAAGTGCCACAATTCCTTTACTGGAATTGGGGGCAGTGATAAGCCAGGGGAGCTTTGATCACTCCATGGTCAATTACTTTTATGGTAGGTTTTAAAATGAGTCATGAGATCAGTTATGGCAACAGGGCTCCAGCTCCTCTTTCAAAAGGGAGCAATGCTCCCAGCACCCTCATTCCCACAGGAAAAAGTCCAGGCAGGCACACAACTTCTCCCTCAAGCTCAGACACCTGCCTGATACCAGCATTCGGACTGGTGGCATCTCCTCCCTGGGAAAGCCTGTCTCCAGCCCCAAAATGGGCCAGATATACCACTTGTGACTCTTCCTCATGGATGGAAGGGAGGAGTTGCTCCAACATTAATGACCTTCCTGATTAAAAATGAATGCTGCATTTCTAATTTCTTTCCTTTGGCTGTTTCAGATCTGTTATCAGGAATCATCTCCCCATGGGGATTAATGCTTGTGTGTCTTGCTTTTGCTGCTTGTCTCCAACACTGGTGACAGAGGAAACCCCCCCAACACCATCTTTCTCATTGCATCTCCACTGGGACAGAGTTGGGATCTCCCATGCCTTGAACTGGTTTCTGATTACCCCTTTTTGGGCAAAAAAATCTCTGCTCAGACTTCATGAGAAGCTTCTGGGGTGCTGGAGCTGGTGGGGCCTTCCCCTGGTGAAATTTCCTCCATGGTGTGTTTGGGAAGATGTTAGTTCTCTGCTCCATCCAGGTTGAACCCGTGGATGGAGCAGAGCTTAAGACAGTGGAGCTGGACACATTAAACATGGTACACGTCTCTGCTCAGGGGCTGTATGTCTCTGCTACAGGGGCTCCCAAATCAGTGTGAACCCTTCTTCCTCCTCCCATCCCTCCCCTCCCTCTTCCCCATGGAAAGGAGGCAGCTTTGGGGCTGATCAACTGCCCTTTGCCATTAGAGGTACAAGGTACCCATGAATCAGAGGACGTGAAGGCAGGTAAGGATGGAGTTTGTTCCCAGGTTGAGAAGGGAACAGCAGAGATGTAGAGATAACTGCTCCCTTGCATGCAAAGTGCTGCTCAGGAAGAGCTCCAGGCCCCCAGGAATCTCCTCAAACCTGGCTGTACACCCACTCTGGCATGATTTTCCATGGGGGAAAGGGAAAGGAGAAGGGGAGATTGGATGCACTCAGGGCTGGCAGTCACATGTACATCCCCAGTGCTGGGAGAGCCAGCATCCCCAACCTGCTCGACTTTGATTAAAAACATCCTGGGAATAAAGGCTTCTTATTCCCATGAGCCCTTGAAATGAGGCTGTTCTCCACATCCAAGGGGGTTTTGGGGTTGGCATGGGGGGAGAAGCCCACCGAAAACTCACACTTGGGATGGAGGGAGCAGGATCCTAATTCACTGTCCCCTCCCGCTGGGATTTGGGACATGAACGCCCTCCCGTGGCACCTGTCACACCAGCTCCGCCAGTGCCTGTGGCTGCTGGGCAGAGAGGAGCAACGGGTTTTACCCCTGATGGGACTTTTTTTGTGGGGAGGAACATCTGGGGAGGGGGATCTCTAGAAGGCTGACCACCCTGCAGGGCATCCCGCATCCCTTACCATCCCCGGGAGCTCTGGGAGCTGCAGAACCAGCCAAACCTGGTTCACTTTGGGGGTTTTTCAGCTGGAAGAGGAATTCTCCAGGGTGGAATGAGCTGGGAGCTTTCATGCTGACTTTACTCTGATGTTTCCAGCCACCACCTGAGGATTCTTTGCTGTCTCGTACATCCAAGGCAGCAACTCTTCCCTTTCCCTGCCCACCACTTCTCATCCTGCCTGCGCTGCCAGAATCCCTCAAAGGCACCAAACCCACTGCCCCGCAGGGACTACACCAGCCGGGGGATGCAGAGAAGAGGCAGAGACAGGGCAGGCAATTGCCCGTCTTTCACTCGGTCGGGATTTCACCGTCGGCTCCTCCTCTGTTGCATTTTTTCCCCTTTTCCTACTGATTCCAGCCGGCTGAAGGGCCCCCTCTCCTGGTGCAAGGCAGGGAGATGGCCATCCATGCCTCGCCTGCCGTGACCAAATTCATCCTTCCCTTCCAGCGAGGGAATCACACCCTCAAACCAAGACCTGCCCTGGGAAAAAATCCAGACAGGGCATTGCAGCAGCTGTGCCTGGAGGATTCCCCTCTGTATCTCCTGCGTGGACCAGCCTCAGCCACATCACCATATCATCCATCACCCTTCCAGCCATCCCTGGGAATGCTGATGGTCTTGGAGTTTCAGGGGGAGAAAAAACGCCTGTGGCAGCTCTGAGTAACCATTGCTGTGCATTTGTTGGAGGATCTCCCTCTTCCTGATGAACTGAGAAAATCTGGGACTGGGCACGATTCCCCACCACGCTGGGTTCATGTCTGGTCTTTTCACCCAAGAGCTGAGACCCATCAGCTTTGTGCTGCTCCCCAGACCCAGGGAGGGGAGACTCCTGGCTCCAGTGGTGCTGTGATAAGGATATTTCTGGAATTCTAGTTAACTGTCACACAAAACATCCTGTGATTGTGCAGGGGAGTGTGGGAGTGTGTGCAAGGCCGGGTGGGTGCACTGATGCGTGCGTGGATGGGTTTGGGCTTGCAAACGCAAATGCATTTCTGGTGCACGAGCTGGTTTCAGTTCCTCCCAGCACGGCTCTGCTGGAGGCTGGGCGAGGACGAGCCCCTTCCACACCTCCCCGGTGCCAAATGAACCCACCAGACCCTCAGGGATACTTGGGGCTGTGAAGGGATGCCTGAGTTCAGCGGCAGGTCCCTGGCTCTTTCCTGCATACTGTTGGAGTAAGGATGTGCTTCCTAATAATGAGCTGGGCTTTGCAGCCTACTCCCTTGGCTGCTGGGATCTCCCTGGTTCTGGACCCTGACTTTCCCTGCCCCCTGCGGTCCCTTTTCCCCCTTCAGATCCATCTCCATCACTCTTCCCAGTCCCTTCATTCCCTCTGTCACGTCTTCCCAGTTCCCTCATCCCAGGGAGATCATCCTTCCCTCTCAGCCATCCAGGACCAGGGCTCCAAGCTTATTTTTTGCGTCCTCCATAAGAAGGTACATCCATGGGGGTGTCACTCCCAGTGGCCACAATCTCTTCCCATGCCATCACATTCTGGTTGGGATGCTGAGGGATAGGGAGAAGTGAGGGCCAGACAAAAGCTGGTGGTAGGCCGGTACCCAGACTTCCTGCTTCGCTGTGTGTGATGGTGCCGGTGCTGGGGCTGGGGCAGGAAGTGACAAACACCTCAGTGTCACCCTGGCATTCCAGTGAGGAACACACCTATGGGCCTGCACCCTTCCCAGGGCATGGATGTCCCAGGGATGAGCCAATACCTGACCATCCCAAGGTGGCGGATAAGGAAAAGTGATGGGACACCCAGAGGCTGTTTCCCCCCTCCCATTCTTCTCTCCATCACGTTCCCTTGCTGGAGCAGACCAAGGGATGTTTGCAGGCTGCAGTGCAGGGGATGCCATCTCTCCAACAGACATCCCCGGAGACCCTGGGATGCTGCAGTGAGGGGTGGGAGATGGTGGGGGAGACCCCGAGACAGACCCCTGCTCTCTGCCCTCCTTGCTGCAGCCAGACCCCCACTCTCACCCTTATCATCACCATTTTTATTACTATTTTTTGTTGTTGTTGATATTATAGAACCATGAAACCAGGTTGGGTTGGAAAGGACCTTAAAGATCATCAAATAATTCTATTAATTCCATTAATTCTATTCTATATTATCATGTCACATCATGTTGTTATATGACATTATATGATGTTATGCTCTATGATATTTTTATGTGATGCCATGTTATATATTATTACTTTGTTATTTGAGCAATTTATCATTATTTATTGCTTTATTATTATTATTATTATTGTTATCTTCTTGAGACACAGAATCAGAGAGTGAGTTGGGTTGGAAGGGACCTTAAAGATCATCCAGAAATTTATATTATATTATATTATATTATATTATATTATATTATATTATATTATATTATATTATATTATATTATATTATATTATATTATATTATATTATATTATATTATATTATATTATATTATATTATATATGTTATACTATCTTATGTTATCTCATATCATAATATTACCATATCATGTCACATCATATTGTTATATTGTATATTAGATTGTTAATTTCCTATTTGTGCATTTTATAATTTTTCTTTTATTATATTATAATATAACTTATTTTATTATTAATATTATTGTATTATCTTGTAGAACCATAGAATAATAGATTGGTTCTGGTATTATATTATTCATATCATAGTGTAGTTATTACTTCAGTCAAACGGTATGTTATAGATTGTTATTTGACCATTTTATCATTATTTATTGTTGGGTTTTAATGATTTTTATTATTTTATTGGCATTTTACATCATTTTAGTACTATTCTTGTGCCCATGTGAGCACACACCGAGCAGCCACCCCCGGCCCGGGCAGGAACGGAGGGGCCGGTCCCGGTGCCAGTGCGGTGCCGGTGTCGTTCCCGGTGCTGGTGTGGGTCCCGTTACCGGTCCCCGTGCGGGCGCCGCTCCCGCTCCCAGAGTCGTTGGCGTTCCCGCTCCCGGTGTGAATTCCGGTGCTAGTGCCGGCGCCGGTCCCGGTGCCGCTCCCAGTGCCGTCGCCGGTGTCGTTCCCATTGCCGGTGCGGGTCCCGGTGCCGCTGTCTCTTCTGTTGCTGGTCCCGGTGCGGGTGCCGTTCCCGATGCCGGCGTGGGTCCCGCTACCGGTCCCGGTGCCTGCAGGGGTGCCGGTACTGGTGCCGGTGGCAGTGCCGCTGCCGCTGCAGGTCCGGCCGCCGCTGGCGGTGCGGGTGGCGGTGGCACTCCCGGTGGCAGTGCTGGTGGCATTCCCTCCCGGTGTCCCTCCCTCCCTCCCGGTGTTACTCCCTCCCGGTGGCAGTGCCGGTGTCCCTCCCTCCCTCCCGGTGGCAGTGCCGGTGTCACTCCCTCCCTCGCGGTGTCCCTCTCTCCCTCCCGGTGGCAGTGCCGGTGTTCCTCCCTCCCTCCCTCCCTCCCGGTGTCCCTTCCTCCCTCCCGGTGGCAGTGCCGGTGTCCCTCTCTCCCTCCCGGTGGCAGTGCCGGTGTTCCTCCCTCCCTCCCGGTGTCCCTCTCTCCCTCCCGGTGGCAGTGCCGGTGTCCCTCCCTCCCTCCCGGTGCCCCTCCCTCCCTCCCGGTGTCCCTTCCTCCCTCCCGGTGGCAGTGCCGGTGTCCCTCCCTCCCTCCCGGTGTCCCTTCCTCCCTCCCGGTGGCAGTGCCGGTGTCCCTCCCTCCCTCCCGGTGTCACTCCCTCCCGATGGCAGTGCCGCTGTTCCTCCCTCCCTCCCGGTGTCCCTCCCTCCCTCCCGGTGTCACTCCCTCCCGATGGCAGTGCCGGTGTCCCTCCCTCCCTCCCGGTGTCACTCCCTCCCGGTGGCAGTGCCGGTGTCCCTCCCTCCCTCCCGGTGTCCCTCCCTCCCTCCCGGTGTCCCTCCCTCACTCCCGGTGTGCCTCTCTCCCTCCCGGTGTCCCTCTCTCCCTCCCGGTGGCAGTGCCTCCGACCGCCGGCAGGTGGCGCCGCGCGCCGCCCGGTGCCCCCGCCCCGCTGCCGGCGCGGTGCGCCCGGCGCATGCGCGGTGCGGCTCGGGGCGCTCCGGTTCCGGGCGCCGCTCCCTCCCTCCCTCCCTCCCTCTGTCCGTCCGTCCGTCCGTCCGTCCGCCCCTCCGGCCCCGCCGCCCCGGAACCCCCCGCCCGCCCCGCACCTCCGCACCCCGCGGCCCCCGCACCGCGCTGGGCCCCGCCGCGCTCCGGCGGCGGCGGCGGCTCCGGCTTCCCCCGCCCCTTCCGCCCCCCCCCGCGCCCCCCCGCCGGCCCAGCCGAGCCCGGAGGCCCCGGTGGCGCCGCATGGAGCAGCCGGCGGCGGGCTGAGCCCCTGCCCGGAGGGAGGTGAGTGATGGGGGCGCCGGGCTGGGGGAGCGGGGCGCGGACAATGGGGCGTGGGGGGCGGGGTCCGGCCCCGCCTGACCCCCGGTGACCCCGGCGCAGCCGCTCCCGCCCCGCCGCGGTCCCCGGGGACGCCTCGCCCCCCTCCCTATCCTGCAGGGAGAGAGAGAGAGGGACCCCCGCAGCATCCCTTCCCGTGGCGGGGGTGCCACCGCACCCCAAACCCGGCCGGGGGTACCAAGTCCTCCTCCCGCTCCATCCCCATCCCATACAAAGGCCCTTGGGAGCGGGGGCTTTGAGATGGGAGGAGGGACCCGGGTGTCAGAAGGGATTGGCAGCCGCGTTCATTGTTGGTTTGAATTTTTTTAAATTTGGGGATTTTTTTTTTTTTTTTTTGGGCAATAAGGCGGCGGCGGGTTATTTATAGCCACGGCTGTTGCTCGTTGGTTCAGCGAGAGTGAAAGGGGCTGTGCCGCCGGGCAAAAAAAAAAAAAAAAGTCCCAAAAAAACCCAAAATTCGGGGGGAAAGTCCAAAAAAAACCCAAAAATTAAAGGTGTGCTGGCTGGGGAGCGGGAGGAGGAGGATGGCAACCTTCCTCCCGGGACAGGGTTTATCCCCAATGGACCCAGGCAAGAGCACGGCCCCATCCTGGCAAGGCAAGGAGTGGCCAGAGAGGTTCATGGAGGGATGCAGGAGGTTTTGGGAGCATCCCCATCCTCTGTCATGGAGCATCAGTGGGATGGGAGTGATGAAACCCTTGCAAACCCAGAGAGTTTTGAGGTGCACTTTCCCCTGCAACTGCTGCCTTCCCCCACCTTTTCAGTTTCGGGTGAGTGTTTGCCAAAAAAAAACCTTCCATGCTCCTCTCCACGCCTTGTGCACATCCTCAGGGATGCCCTGACACACTCCAGGACCTGGGAACAGGATACTGGGCTGATTTGTGTAGGCAGAAAATCACCCCGTTGAAGTTTTTGTAGGATAGAGGAGGACCAGGAAAACCTCTCTGCAGTGGGAAGGCCAGGAGCAGCTTCTCTCCGGGCCTCCACCTGCCTCCGACTGTCCCCCAGGTCTGACCAGAACCATCTTCTCTTTCTCTTCTAAAAGAATTTTAAAGTCCCTGAAAAAAAAAAAGAAGACACCCTCCCCTTCTTCACAGTGGGGCACCCAATTGAGGCTGGTTTGGGGTAACAGCTCCGAAACCCTCTGAGCTCAGGGGTGAGATGAAGGAGGAACGTTTTTCTTTCGATTAGACTAATCGTGGGTGTTCATTGTAATAACAGGCGATAAGATCTTTCAGAGGCAGGGAGGATGTTGTCTGGTTTGGGGTTGGTTTGGGGGGTTTTTTTGAGTTTAAAGAACTTCGCTGGGAGATGTTTTGGTCAGAGGGAGATGGATGAGCGGAAGGGGGCAGATGCAGATGGCACCCTCGCGCCTGTTTCCATAGGGAATGAAGGTTTCCTACCATTGACAACTAAACTTTATTTTAAATAGAGTCATCTTGGTGCTGGACAGGTGCTTCCTGTTCCCCCAATTGGGTTTGAAATGGAAATGCAGCATCTTTCCCTCACCCCGTCCTATGGTGATGACACTCTTCAGGTGGGATTCACTCTGGGAGTCCCAAATTCCTCCCCCAGCCTGCCCGTGGGGCTGGCACACCACCACAGTTTTGGCTGGTGGTTAATGACAGGAAAGGTTTCCCTGGTTCGTTTCCCTGGTGCCCTTTGGATTATTAGCATGGCAAAGGTATTCACTGTACCTGCCCTTCCTACCTTTTCCTGCTCCTGGCTGCCGAGCCAGGCTTCCCGGAAGGAAATCCAGGAACAGGACTGTGAGGGAAGGCAGTGGGGATGAACCTCAGGGTGCAGCGTTGGGATGAGATCCATCACTGGGATTCCTGGACTGACTGGCTCAGAGGATGCTCGAGGGAGAAAAAGGGGATGTGGGTTTTGGCAGAGAGTGGGTTCCCTGAGCACATCCCAAGCCCCGATTCGGGAATGGGGAGCTTCCAGACGGAACAAACCCGTGCCTGTCAGGGCTGAGGATAACCAAACCCAGCACTCGGCTCTGCCAAATCTTTCGAGCTGCTCTCTGGCTAATTTTTTTTAATTATTATTAATTTCTTTTATGTGCTGCTGCACATCCTCCTTTAGGAAAGAAGGGGCAATGCCCGTGTTTTCCTGGAAGGCAGAGGTTGCTGCTTTTAAGCCCTGGATCCAATCTGCCAGCCTCACCGCGTCCTTCTCCCAGCCCAGCATCCCACAGGAATACGGGGCGGGCGGAAGCAGCCACGGGCACGAGGTTGGGGCCGGCGTGGGTGACGTGCACAGCAGGAACTGCTGGCTGTCACATGAGGCCACCACAGGCCTTCGGGGGGCCTGGTGGCAGCTGCCCCAGAGCTGGGGGCTCTCGGGGACGTGTGGTTTCCTTCTGCTCCCTGGAAAGTCTCAGCTTTGAGGCAGAAATTAGGTAACAATTGAAAACAAAATGAGGCTCGGGAGGAGGAAGGTCCGTGCCGGGGTGATGGGCGTTGGGGCTCTGAAAAGGGCAGCTCTCGGTGCTGTAACCACCTCCCCCTTTAAAACTGAAAAGCAAATTTATTGTGTGTATTTATAACAATACCACAGCCCGGTGCCATGAATATCCATGATCTGAGAAGATAAAAAAACTGGGACCAGCTGGAGCGTGTTCTTGGTGGGGTTTGCTGGGGCACTTTCCTCTTTAGCAGGGAAAATAATACTCTTTGTGAGTGCAGGCTATGAATTTTATATCCTCTCTGCTTTTGTCAAATACAAATGCTGGTGACATCCGTGAGCTGAAAGACCAAACAACCGGCCTTGGAATTGGGAAGATCCAGCTCCTGTGCAGGTTGGAAAGTGGCTTTTCCAACCTGCAGGTAGGCTGTGGTCCTGGGATGGACCCCTGGGCATCCCTTCTAGGGAATGCTCCCTGATATCCTGACCTGGCTCTGGCCAGGATTCTTCAGCTGGAGTCACACGTTGGATGAAACCGCCATCCTACTCATTTTTGGATATTTAAAATAATGCCTGGACGGTGGGAAGTGCTGACTCAACACTTTGGGCACGAGCTGCTCCTTGAGCAACACCCAGGACTGGCTTCTGCTCAGTGTCCCCACCAGCTGCTGGATGGGGAACAGGGCTGGTAGCCCCAGCAGTGGGAAATTCCCTTTAAGATGCGGAGGCATCACATCTTAAACCAGCTCCTTCCAGGCTTCAGCCAAATCCCTCCATGGGCTGAGAGAGTTTAGTGTATTCCCTGTTTTTCTTGTGCTGCATTTCGAACTGGTGTGGATTCCTTTGCTGAAATGTTTGTTCCATCCAAATTTTAATCAAAAGTCACCTTGGAAAGGCAGGGAGTTGAAGCTGGAGCCGTTTCAGGGGCTGCTCTCCCAGCCGGTGCTCCCCAGCCCAGCATCACCCAGCTCTTCCCTCGGCTGTATCCTGGCTCCCCAGGCTCACAGGTGCCATCAGGTTGGGTTTGGGTGTCATCTTGAGAGGCTTTTCCTCAGCAGCAGCCCCAGAGCTGGCTGGGAAGAAAACCCACCTGACTCTGCAGTGATGGGCTCACTGGAAACCTCAGCGCTCTGTCCTCAGACCCCTGAACTCTGTCCTTAGGGTGAGCATCCAAGACCTGATTTCTCCTCTCTGATGCCGAAAATAAAGCGATTTGTGTCATGTCCCCGCCCTGGGGGAAGGTGAAGGAGCTGGTTGGTGGCAGCATGAAGCCTTTTCCGGAAGGCTCTGGGCATGGCTGTGGTGGAAACAGGGCCATGTTCTCATCGTGCTCTTCCTCCCCACAGTTCTGCCCCTTATCTTCTTCCTCCTCCTGTCTCTCAGCCTTGCCCCTTGTTTCACTTCCTCCTTCCCAAAATACTTTGAGTTGCTGACAGCAGGGCTGGAAGCAGTGACTGCCAATGACCCTGAATTGATACAATGAATTAATAAATATTTGGGTGGGGTTTGGGGGTTGCTCTGCCCGTATCCCCCTCTATGCCCCCAGCCCAGCATGACCCCAGTGCCCTGGCCCAAGAAAGCCTGGTTTGATTCCAGGGCCAGTGACTTCATCCCTTCCCGGGGGTTGGAGCGGTGAGAATAAAGCCGGGCTTGTTCCCCTCCCACACACTCATCCTAGGGCCTCGAGGGGGAACACAGCACCCCTGCTCAGTGCATCCCCCTGGGATTTAGGAGCTGACGGAAACACTTGTGTTCCAGGATCCCACTGGCTTTTATCCTGCAGGGAGTAGATACATTTATTTCTTTTAAATCCCGGGCCTTGGAAGCTCTCAGGGCTGGCTGTTTCCACACATGGGTCTCCAGAGAGAGTGGGGCTCTGGCTGCATAGCCTGGGAGAGGAGTGGTATGGGGCTCCTGGAGGTCATCCCGGCTCCCTTCCCTGGGCATCTCCATCCATCCACATTGTACTGTATTTTAACTCGATGCAGATGCTGCACTTAAAAACTCTGCTCTTAAGAAGCTGTATCCATGTAAATACCTTGTAATCTGGGTGAGCAGCTCCATGCTGGTCCTGTCTCTGACTGCAGGGGCTGAACAGACCCGAAGCTCCCACTTTCACCTCTATTTGGGGATATTTTGGAAGTGGCACCTCAGGCAGGACCTCTTCTTGGTGGGAGAAGGGATGCTCACGTGGCTTGCAAGCATCCGTTAGTGGGAGGCTGCTCCCTCTGCATCCTCCCTACATGTCTGTCCCTGTCATGCCCTGTTCTCAGTCACCCTTTCCCCCTGTGCAGGTCTCATGGTACCAAGTGACGTGTCCCCCCTGTGAGATTCGCGCCCCCCAACCTCCTGAGAAGATGTCAGGGATGCAGGTGAGCTCTGGATGAGGATAGACAGGGATGGAGCAGCCCCTGTGCTCAGGCGGGACATGGGGAAACTTGGTTTCAGTAAATCCCGTTTGGGTTTGCATCAGAGGGATGGGATCTTGTGAGGGGGGTCCCTGAGGGTCAGGGGTGGCTCAGGGCTGGGTGACGTGCCCATCCAAGGCTCTGATGCCATTCCCTCTTCCTGGCCAGGCTGTTTGGCCGTCCGGTACAGAATGTATCGCCAAGTACAACTTCCACGGTACCGCTGAGCAGGACCTGCCCTTCAGCAAAGGAGATGTCCTTACCATTGTTGCTGTCACCAAGGTAAGGTGTCCCTGCCACCCCCCATGCCAGGATTTCCATGGGACGCCATTCCTGCATCCCACGACATGTGCCAATGGGATCCCCTGGTCCTGGCAGTCCCGCTGGGCAGGAATCGGGCCACGTGTTTGGTTAATTAATTCCTGGCCTCGTTAGTTAAGGTTTCTCCGAAATGTAAGCGCCTCCTGGGACGTAGAGGAGAGACGGGAGAGGAAGCGACGCCGGGCTTGACTCTGGGGAAGGAAAAGAGGGGCTGTGGGTTTGGGGAGCTCCGAGTTGCCCAGCAGGCTGGGAGGGGGATCACAGTGACCCCCGTGGGGCCACCAACATCAGAGTTTTTGCTGGTTCCAGCACTGACCCTGATCCCCTGCCCATCCCATCCTTCCTGCAGTTCAGGAAGGGGATACCAGGGTGCTTGGGGAATCCCCAGGGCAGTGCTGACACCCCTGTGGGCTCCTTGGGTGGGATGTAGCTGTCTCCTGAGGCCACAGGCTCGTTGTGACATCCTGCTGTCCCCACAGGATCCCAACTGGTACAAGGCAAAGAACAAGGTGGGCCGGGAGGGCATCATCCCTGCTAACTATGTCCAGAAGCGGGAAGGAGTGAAAGCTGGGATCAAGCTCAGCCTCATGCCGTGAGTATCCTACTGGGACTCTGCCAAGGTGAATTTTGGGGGAGATGGCTTGGTCTGGAGCATCCCTGTGTTCAGAGCCATGTCCCAGCAGAGGTGACATTCCTCACAGGGCTTGGCAAAGTCAGAAGGCATAAGAGGCAGGGGCTCAGGCTTCCCAACAGCTTGGATTTGGGATTGGGATTTGCTGCTGCAGAGAGCTCTGAATGCCTTGGGAGCTGCCTGCATGGCTGCAAATGTGATGGATTGTTGGGTTGCATTTGAAACTGTTTTTGTACCTGAATTTGGGGTTGTAAAGGCTGCTGGGAGGAAGAAGGAAGGTTGGAACAGGGTCTGTAGAGGAGGGGTGGGAGATAGGCAGATGGATAGATGGGTGTATGGTTTCGATATTCCTGCTGCATCCCAGAGCTGCCAGTGACTCCCAGTCTGGGGGAGCTGGGAGGAGGAAGCTTCTAGGAGTGTGCAGAGGGCCTGAATCCCAGGTTGGGGACCAGGAGGAGGGGAGCATGATGCCATGGAAGGAGCTGTGTCATGGGGTGGATGGGGACAGCAAGGAGGAGTGCGGACAAGCTGTCCCCATGCAGGCAGGGATGGAAGCTGCTGCTCCATATACCCGTCCCTCCCAAATACAGTCCCACAGGGATCCAACCAGCACATCCCCAGCCCTTAACCTGCCCTGCATGCTCTGTTGCAGGTGGTTTCATGGGAAGATCACGCGGGAGCAGGCAGAGCGGCTGCTGTACCCTCCCGAGACGGGGCTTTTCCTGGTGCGGGAGAGCACCAACTATCCCGGGGACTACACTCTGTGTGTGAGCTGTGAGGGGAAGGTGGAGCACTACCGCATCATCTACTCCTCCAGCAAGCTGAGCATCGATGAGGAGGTCTACTTTGAGAATCTCATGCAGCTGGTGGAGGTGAGGCCTGAGCTACCACCGCCCCGGTCCCCCTCAGATCATAGCCTGAGGTTGGAAGGGGACATACAGGGACATCAGAGCTTGTGGGGCTGCAAGTCTGGAGCTCAGGAGGTGATGGGACCTTTTCTGCTGACCCCATGGGGTGGGGATGCTGGGGACAGACCCCTGGAGCAAGGAGTGGGGACAGGGGCAGGATGCTCAGGGGACAAGGGGACCAGGAGGAGGGACCGCCGAGCCCTCACCAGGCCCATCTGTGGCCTCGTGCTGCCACCTGGTGGGATCCCAGAGCCTGGCATCGCCTTGGTGGGATTCCCACGCCAAGGTGTCACCCACACACCCACTGTGTCCCCCCCAGCATTACACCACAGACGCAGACGGGCTCTGCACCCGCCTCATCAAACCGAAGGTGATGGAGGGGACGGTGGCAGCGCAGGACGAGTTCTCTCGCAGTGAGTGGCCATGCCCCCTCCCTGGCTCCTGGGAACCCACCTAGCACCCCCTCACTCCCCTTTTTCCCTCACGCAGGTGGCTGGGCCCTCAACATGAAGGACCTCAAGTTGCTACAGATCATTGGCAAAGGGGAATTTGGAGGTGAGGCCCAGTGCCCCAGTGCTGCGATGGCCCTAAGTCGGGGGGCAGGGGTGGTGGGGGCTGCTCTTCTGTAGCCCCCTCAGGGTGCTGGTGGGGCCCCAGGAAGCCAGGATGCTTCCCAATGCCTCCTATGCCCATCTCTCCTGGCCTGCAGACGTGATGCTGGGGGATTACCGGGGGAACAAAGTCGCCGTGAAGTGCATTAAAAACGACGCCACAGCGCAGGCCTTTCTGGCAGAGGCATCTGTCATGACGTGAGTGTCACCATCAGCAGGGGAGGACAGCGGGAGGGAGGGGACACCTCTGTCCCTATGAGCAAGGGTGGGTGGTCCCTGATACTGCAGGGACCATGGGAGTGCCCCTTCTCCTAAAAGCCTTGGCCTGAGCCCTCCTATGCCACGCAGGCAGCTCCGACACAGCAACCTGGTGCAGCTCCTGGGGGTGATTGTGGAGGAGAAAAGTGGCCTTTACATCGTCACCGAGTACATGGCCAAGGTGAGACCTCCACCCCAGCCACCTGCCCTCCCATTCTGTCCCCTTTGCCCCCCCACCAGGGCCCTGGGACTTCACCCTGGCAGACCAGCTGGGTCATCCCAGCTTGGGTGGCATCTCCCTGGGGCCACCGTGGTGATTGGAGGTGTCGTGTCCCATTGCTGGCTCCAAGGGAGGGTTGGCATCCCCACATCCTGCCCAAGGGAGGGGCATCATCCACGGGTCCTGCCCCCCAGGGGAAGGGATATCATCCCCTGGTCCTGCCTCATGTGGAAGGGACATCATCCCTGGGTCCTGATGAGGTGGGAGGGGGCAGCAGGTGGGATGCTGACCCTGATGATGCCGTCTCTATCCATCCATTCATCCCTCCATCCAGGGCAGCCTAGTAGACTACCTGCGGTCACGTGGGCGGTCAGTCCTCGGGGCAGACTGCCTGCTGAAATTCTCCTTGTAAGTACAGGACAAGGCTGTGCCCGCCACCCTGACCTGCACCCACCCCTGCTTTGGGGCTGCCCTGCTAACCCACTTCTCCTCCCCACCCCACCCAGAGATGTCTGTGAAGCCATGGAGTACCTGGAAGCCAACAACTTTGTCCACCGCGACCTAGCAGCGAGGAACGTGCTGGTCTCGGAGGACAACATCGCAAAGGTCAGCGATTTCGGGCTGACCAAGGAAGCCTCCTCCACACAGGACACGGGGAAGCTGCCAGTCAAGTGGACAGCGCCAGAAGCACTTAGAGAAAAGGTGGGTGAGCAGAGGGGTGCCCCGGACTTCATGGATATGGAGGAGGCTGCAGGAAGGGGGCACATTCTGGGCTGCCCCAAATTTTCCATGCAGAGATGGTGCTTGAGTGCCACTTCCCACTGTCTGACCCCACGACCAGCTGCCCTGAGGGTGGGGAAGAAGTGTTGCCCCCCATCCATCCCTGCCTGAGTCTGCTCACAGGGCTTCTTTCCCCTCCCTCCAGAAATTCTCCACCAAGTCAGACGTGTGGAGCTTTGGGATCCTCCTCTGGGAAATCTACTCCTTCGGGCGAGTGCCTTATCCGAGAATTGTAAGTGAGGACCGCCCCGGTGCCTCAGGGCTGGTTTTTGAGGGCACTGAGCCCCTGTTTGTGGGGAGAACCCACACCCTCACATCCTGATTCCCACCCCTGTACCCCCAGCCCCTGAAGGACGTGGTGCCCCGCGTGGAGAAGGGCTATAAGATGGATGCTCCGGACGGTTGTCCGGCCGTCGTCTACGAGGTGATGAAGAAGTGCTGGACCCTGGACCCTGGCCACCGGCCATCCTTCCACCAGCTCCGTGAACAGCTAGTGCATATCAAAGAGAAGGAGCTCTACCTGTGAGGGGGGGGCTCGCCCACCCTGGCAGCCAGGGGGGACCCATGCTGGGGGTGGGACAGGGGTGTGGGCAGCCCCCCTGCCCAGCCCTGGCACCAGGAGGGAGCCCCGGGGGTATCCTCCCCACCCCAGTCCCCCGGTTGCTTCCAAACTTCCAAATCTGTCAGTTTTTATTTTATTTTCCAGGTTTGGGGTGGGTTGGTTTTTTTTTTTCCGTCTCCCAGGCTTTTTTTTTTTATTATTATTTTTGTGGATTTTTTTTTTTGTTGTTGTTTTCTTAGTTTTGGGGGGGGGGGGCTTTGTTGGTGTTTTTGGGTTTTTTTTATTATTTCAAGCAGGGCCCAGCTGAGCGCTGGGCGTTTTACTAAAGTACGAATCTTATTTTTTAATGTAATTAAAAGAAAAAAAAAGAAAAAAAAAAAAAAAGAAGACAGAGAGAGAGAGAGAGAGAGGAAGGTTGACAAAAGGAGAATAATAATAAATAAACCAATGAAATGGACACACGAAAAGGAAACCCCCAGCGACAGACGTGATGGTTGACGGGTTGATGCTGGACTCGCCGCCCGGTCGGGAGAGCGTGGCCGCGTCCCCGCCAGATGCTTTTTTTTTTTTTTGGGTTGTTTTGCTTTAAACTCGTTGCAATGTTTGCATGCTGTCTCCAGAGGCCTTTTTTTCCAGTCCTGTCCAGTGCTTTATTCTCATGTAATGCTACCAACTGTGAGATTAAAAACTGTAATTAAAGAAAAAAAACCATTCCATACGGACGCGGCACATCCCGCCTCACTGCCCCTCTGTCGCCGGCTCTGCTCCCCGGGGTCCTGGGATCCCTTGGCAGGGTAAAAGGTGGGGGTGGACCCCCTCATCTCTGCCCAGGGTCCCCACATAGGTGGGATGAGTAGCTTGGGCATCACTTGCCTCCATCCTGCCCATGAGAACTGGTGAGTTGTGACAGCGATGAAGCTTCCAAGTGATGCCAAAGCTCCTCTTTAATCCAGGCTTTACTTTCTGATGCTTGTAGCGGGCATGGGTAAACCTGGGAATGTATTTTGGGGCTGATTCCTGGACCTCATGGACCCTGTTCCCTGCCCTGCTTGTCTCAACGAAGGGGCTAAAGCTGTTTGTGCAGCAGGACCCCCATGTCCTGGACCCCCAACCCCAAAGGAGTTGTCCCTGCTGCCTTAGAGGGAGCTGGGTGGAGGTGGTGTCTGGCACAGCAGGTTTATAATAGCTCCCTTCATCCACAGGGAATTATTCAGTGTTAAACAATGCTCAGAGCATCGGCTTTGCTGGCTGCCTGCTTGGCAAGCCAGAGTCAGAAGCTCTCCATCTGGTTTGGACCAGGATTGAGACTGAGATTCCTCTTGAAGGGAGGTTGAAGGAAAAAATAGGGAGTGCTGGGACACAGGCACACAGGGGTGTGTGGGATGGAGGATGGAGCATGCATCCTGTGCATGCATCCTGTGCATGCTGAGGGGAGATGTGCTTCTGACCCCCTTCCAGAGTGTCTGGATGTCCAGAGAAGACAGGACAGCAATGTGATGGGCTTGATAGGGTTTCATTTCCCCTGGACTAACCCCCCTCCTTTTGTCCCCGTCCCCCCCGTTCCTCCCAGTGCTCTGGCAGGCCCCAGCCGGATAAGCAGCTTTACTTTTTGGGCTTATGAAGATTAAAGTCATTTACAGGCAAAGCCTGCAAGAAACATGGCTTTGGGAATGGCGAGAAATACCCAGAACTTTCACATGATGTGAGACATCAGGGAGAGCTCTGGTCCTGTCCCCTGCCATGTCCCCTTTGGTCCCCTTGCTCTGGGTTACTACTGGAGACAAACCCCTGCCAGCTATCAAAAAAAGGGGGAAAATCTAACCCAAAATCCTTTAGGCCTTTGATTTTTCTCCTCCAGACACTGCCGATTTCTGGCACTGCCTGGTGCCAGGGGGTCTTTGGGAGAGTGTTTGGTGCCTCAGCACCCTCTAGGATGTAATTAGAGAATGCTGAGAGAGAACTGCTGGGAGAAATCCCGTTCTTCACAACTAATCAGGGAGTTTAATCCTGCCAAGCCCCTCCTGCCACTACTGTCTGTGCCTCGGTTTCCCCACATAGAGCAGGTTGCTCCTGCCACTGGGCACTGGGTCTCCCTTGCTTTGGGTTGCTGCCTGGAGATGCACAGCCCGGATCCCAGTAGGTGATTTCCCTCTTTCCATCAGCTGTGAACCCCTCGGCAGCCTGTGCAGCAGTGTGAGCAGAGGGGACAGGCTGAGTGACACCCTGGGGCTCTTGAGTGCTGGCTAACATCATGTCCCCTTCCTCCTTCTCCTCCTCTTCCCATCAGCAAAGAGGTTGGCATTGGGCCCAGTTGTGTCAGCTCCCATCGTGCCTCAAATAGCCAGTGTGAATCATCCGTGGCAGCAGCAGGCATGGAGTTATTCCCACTGCCAGTGCCCCGGTGTCCGTGCGATGGCACACACGGACCTTTCCTCTCCCTGCAAGGAGGGAACAGGGACACAGGGTTTAAAAAGCTCTGGGAAATCCAGCCTCCAGTTCTGGCAGCTCTCCTGCCTCTCCCCTCCACACCTCTGAGCAGGATCCCAGCTTGGGCTGCACCTTGATATCACAGATGGGTCAGGACAGGGCTGGGGAGAGCTGGGATTTGGTGTGCAGAACCTGCAGGGGGTGAAAGGACCAGCTCCAAAGTAACCACATGCTTTGCTCTTCCACCCCTACCCATCACCTGCCTCCCTGGCACAGACTCACCGGGATCACCCTGGACAAAGCATCCCTTCCAGCACCAACCCTGGCTCCCTCTGCTCCCAGTAGACATCCTCTTTCTTCTCCATTAGGGCTCCTTCCGTGAGCTTTGTCTCTTCCCCATGTCCCCGCATCCTGCCTGCCCTCTCCCCACTACCCACAGAGCTGCAGAGAGCCTTTCTCTTCCTAAACAAGCAAAAATCTCAATCTCCCTTCAAAGGAAGCCAGTTCCAGCTGCAGCAGCCGCTTACTTCACATTTCCCAGGGTCCCAAAGCCTCCATCCCAAGAGGAGGGGGTGCAACATGCCCTCCACTGTTTAATTCCCTCAGTGCTGCTTGGAGCCAATTACCAGCTCTAATTATGGTCCTTCTGCTCCAACCTTGGAGCACGGGCTTCCCAACCCCTGGCATCCCTCTCCAGCATCTGTGCGCTGCCGGCATCTCCTCCCCCTCCGCGATCCACTTTATCACAAGGACTATTTTTAGCATGACGTACAAAGCCATTCCCATCACCGTTCCATGTCGTTCACCTCTTCAGCTCCTCTCTCTCTCTATCTGTTTGTTTTTTTTTTTTATCTTCTGAGCACTCCAGGAAATGAAGGCAAGGCTGGGAAGATCCCCCGTGGGAATGCTGCGTGCGTGTGTGGCCGTGTGTGTGTTTCAGCTGGCGTGTGCCTTTGCTCCAGGCTTGCTCTCCACCACCGGCACGAAGCAGCACATGGTCTCCCCATGTGCCTGTTTACATGCTCTGTATGTCTGTCCGGGTGGATTTGTGTCACCGCTCGGTGCAGACACTGCCATGGGAGCCCCCCCTTCATCCCAACCACCTCTTCTTCCTCACCCCCCACAGCATCCCTTCTCCCAGCAGGATAGGCAACCACTCGGCTCTCTGCTGTGACTTGCTTCCCTTCCTCTTCTGCTAAAGCACTCACGGCACCCCCAAACACCCCATCCCTTGGGACAGGGGCTGTATGTCCCGTATGACAGGACCATTCCCACCCCAAATCCATATCCCTCAGGATGTATGTCCTGTATGATAGGACCATTCCCACCCCAAACCTCCCAAAACCCAGCAATGATGAGTCTGGGCAGCCCCATGTTCACTGACACGACGATGAGACCATAGGATTTGAAGGGAACTGGGGGGGACATCCCAACAGCATCCCTACTCCCGGCTTCCCTTCCCAGGAGCCACTCGGGGGCTCCCAGGGGATGCTCTGCCAGGGCAGGCAGAGGGTGAGGAGGTGTGTGCACTGAGATTTTTTTCATCCTTTGATGATGACAACAGATTTTGGGAACTTAAAATCTTGGTTCTATAGGAGTGGGAAGGCTTTCATGGGAACAGCCTCCCTAGGTCAGGAAAAGACAGCTTTGATTTCATTTTCATAGCAAGCTTCCTGCTGCACTGCTGTCCATCTTCCTCAGCCAAGGCAAAGTCCAGCTTTATGGAACTCTGTTCAAGTAACATGCCAGGAATTCATTTTATTTTGTATTTTACAAGACCCTTATCCTAAACTTTCTTTATTCCCTCTGTCAGTGACATGGTAGAACCCAGTAAGAGATCTCCTAGAAGGGATCCCATAGCCCTCTGAAGGGACGTTTTGCTCAAGACCCTGAACTCTTGGGAGCTGGTGGTCCATAACAGCACTGGAAACATATGGATAGATGTCACCCTGCCTAATCCCTGTGCCCAGAGCAGCGAGGGGCACAGCAGGGTATCCCTGTCCCCATCCCATTGGAGCACCCCCATTAGCAGGTGGGAAGAGAGTAGGTGACTCTGCCCCTGCACCCAGGGTCAGGGCTGAGCGCAGTGGTCCCTGTGGTGGCAGTGCCTGTCCCCATCACCAGAAGTGACAATCAGCTGCTGAGCACCGGTGTGACTTCCCCCAGCAGCAGGCTGCCTGCTTTCTTTGGAAATGCCTTCTCCTTTCCTCCCCTTTACGGCTCCAGCACACACACACGTAGCTTTCCAGGATTCCTTCACCTGCTCAGGGTCTTCAAAAGTTTAAACCTTTATGTTTTCCTGGATTTTAGGCTGACAAGGATCAGATAGGCCTTTTGATGGCCGTATTGCCATGGCACTGCAGCTCAAGGTCACCAAGCCTTCCACCCCTCTCTACAATCTGTGGGATCGCTCCAGGAACCAGCCACTCCAGGGCCATTCAGGGATCTCTGGAGCATCATATAAAACCCTGGTTGTGGTAACTGTGCCTTTGGAGCCAGTTATGTGGAAAGAAGAGCTGGAATGATCTCTCTCACCATGGCAGAGGGAACTGCTTGCATCCAATTTAAATCAGGTGTCAACGCTGAGAGAGGATCCTCTTAACTTCCGCCGGCTTGTCTGAGGCTGCGATGGGGGGATGTCTCATCTCCCTCCCCTCTAATCCATGGAGATGTGTGATATAGCATAAGCTAATATAATAGGTCATGCAAGGATTTACATCTCATTACGACAGGTTAGAGTCCTGTGAGGATGGATGACTCATCCTTACTTGAATATATTTCAGGGATAAGGAACAGTTCAGCTGCCCAAGGAAAAGCAGACGGGGAAATCAACTACCTTGAAGCATCATTTACCATCTCATTGCACCCTCTGGTTGTCCCCTCATCTCTACCTCCAGGTGGGACACTGGCCTCTCCAAGAAAAGGCAAAGGGATGGGAGAGATGCAAAACCTTGTTGGAGGTCCTTTCCTTTGCCTTTCGCTCCATCCCTAAAAAACCTGGGCTGCAAGAGGCTGCAAAACTCAACCTCGTGGTCCCCCTCCGTGGGGTACATCCATCTCCTGGTGAGTGAGCATCCTGAGGGACCAGACCCAAGGCACTGCCAGGAACGGCGTGCTCGTTTTCACCTAGTTGCCTTGGCCAAGCATTTCTGCTCATCAGGAGCTGTTTGCTCTTAGTTCCTCAGACAGGGAGGCTCCGTGGGAGCTGACCCATCTAACCCAGCTGGAAAAAATCGGTCCTGACTTCCAGTCTCTTATTGTTAATGGATGCTGAGAGAGAAATCTGGAGTGAGCCAAGCTCCCAGGACCAGCCACATCCGAAGTCTGCTCTGCACCCATCCAAGGCTCAGACCTGCCCAGCACTCAAGGACACAAGCAGGGATGTTTTTCCTTCTCCCTGTCCCTCTTTTCACCCAGACTGACAGCTGGAACATGACCATGCTGTTGGCAATGGGGCATTGGCTCCCAGCCTATTTTTAAGCAGGCTGTGGCAGTTCATTGTGGGTTAAAATTCATTTTCCGTGGGTTTTCCATGGGAAAATGCTCAGGGGGAGCAGCAGATTGGTGTGAAAAGTAAAAGTCATCACTTCAAACAGCTGGGAGGACTCCTGAGCTGCCAGCTGGGGGTGAGCAGCAGCCACAGGGGCACCTGCGTGGTGGGGGATGCTGTGGGTGACACTGGAGTTGTACCAAATGGCACCTTGAAGGGATCTACCCCATCCCAGTGGCAATTTGCACATTTGGATGAACTCAAGGGAACTGCTAGCATCGTTCAAGGGTCTCTGCTCTGCCAGGAGAGCCTTTGCCAGGACAAAGCTCCCCTTTTGTCACCTCTAAAAGGGTGTTGCTGTCCTTTACAGCAGCAGTCACTGCCGAACTGCTGACCAGATTCTCATCCAAGGAAAATACATTATTTTTTAATCTATTTTCTTCTTAAGATATAATTTTCCCTTGGACAGGGGGGAATGGGAGGATATGGGCCGATTCCCTCTCCCTCTGTCACTTTGTTCTATCACTTCACAGCTGTTCCATCGTTTTAATCTGCAGAGATTGTCTTTAGATTTCAGAAATGAAATTATTTCCTGCAAGCTGGGATTGGGGTTTGGATCCATGCTCATTTTTCATGAACAGAGAAGAAAAAAGGGAGAAATGTCTGTTAAAGCCAGGCTGGCCATCTGGAAAGGGAAATGTTGCTGCTGCCATTAATTGCTCACTCCCCAAGGTCTGGAATACGCCTGAAGTCAAAGGGAAGAGCAGGACGTGAGAAGTGGGGATGGAGAGACTGAGGGAATGATGCAACAAAATCAATGCCTGCTCCATCCTCCTGATTTAGGTGATCGATGAACTCATGGGTGTCTGGTTGTGGGAACTGAGAGCAGCTTTAATACTAATTAATATTATAAAATCATGGAATCATACAATCACAGAATGGTTTGGGTCAGAAGAGACCTTAAAACTGATCTTATTCCAATCCCCTGCCACAGGCAGGGACACCTTCCACTAGACCAAGCCCTGTCCAGCCTGGACTTGAACACTTTCAGAGATGGGAATACTTCCATGGATATCACTAATGGGAAAAAGGGAAGGGAGCATTCCGAGCCAGCCCTTAGATAGACGAGCAAACCGTTGTGGCTGGTGCACGGCACATGTAGCTTGTACTGAGTGTCAAGCCCAGCTTTTCCTCCGGCCAGACCGAAGGATGGGGAACAGAGTGAGAAAAAGGCGCTTGGGCGGGTTTGCATCTCGGTGGGATGAAGCAGCCGGGAATCATGGAGGGGAGGGTGTCCCGGGGGCTCCCCGCCCCCACCGTGGCTGCATCCACCCCCGGTGGCCCTGGGAGGGGGCTCTGGGGGCTCCTTCTTCCGTCGGGGGTGGCGGGACTGTCGGTGCCCCCGGCGTGGGTCGGGGCGGCGGCAGCTCCGCCCGGCGGAGGGCGGCGGGGCCGGGCGGGAGGCGGTGCCGCCGCCGCCGTGCAGGGACACACACACCGGAGCTGTGCGAGCCCCGCTGCTGCAGCGCCCGCCGCTCCGCTCCGCTCCCAGCCGGGACCGGCTCCGCCATGGGCGACGGGGCGGCGCGGCCCCGCTGAGCCCCGGACACCCCGGCATCCCGGCAACTCCAGCACCTCGCACTCCGGCATCCCGGGAACTCGGTACTCCGGCAGCCCGACAGCTCCCCTCCGCTGACCCCGGCGTCCCCGGAGCTCGGGACTCCTCTGCCCAGGGAACTCACATCCACAGCATCCCAGCTCCCTGGAAACTCCGGTCCGCTGACCCCAGGTCCTCCATCACTCGATATTCCAGCATCCCGGGAACTCGGTACTCCACCGCCCCGGGAACTCCGCTGCGCTGACCCCGGCTCCCCGGGAATTCGGTACTCCGTCATCCCGGGAATTCATCTGCGTTGACCCCTGCTCCTCCATAACCCCGTACCCCAGCTCCCTGGGAACCCAGGTCCCCTGTCCCCGGGTCCTCCACCATCCAATACCCTGGCAACCCGGGAATTTAGTACTCCTCCACCCCGGGAACTCGGGTCTGCTGATCCCGGCTCACGGGGAACTCAGCACTCCATCATCCCGGGAATTCATCTCCGCTGACCCCATCTCCTTGAAAACCCCGTACCACAGCTCCATGGGAACTCAGCTCTGCTGACCCCAGCTCCTCCATAACCAGGTTCACCGACTCCACAGGAGTTCCTATCCACAGCACTCCGGCTTCCCGATAGCTCCCTACTCCCGGCACCGACCATACCTTGGCTCCCTGGTGCTCCAGCTCCCTCTTAGCCCCATTCCTCGGGCTCCCACAACTGCATCCCCATCTTCCCTACTCCTTGTGCCCCGGAGCCCCCAGCTAACCCCGGTTGTCCCAGCTCCACAGCTGCTGTGCCCACCGGCTCCCTGGCCCCCGGGCTCCCGGGCCCCCTGGAACCGAGGCCATGGCGTTCATGGTGAAGAGCATGGTGGGGGGGCAGCTGAAGAACCTGACGGGAGGCCTTGGCGGCGAGGAGAAGAGTGAGGGTGAGAAGTCTCCGGCCGAGGCACAGGGCATGACCCGTGAGGAGTACGAGGAATATCAACGGCAGCTGGTGGAGGAGAAGTGAGTGCGACTGGCACAGGGATGGGCTGGACCCTCAGGGTCTCTGAAGGAAGGGGGTGCTCCTGCTACAGTCCCCTATCCCATATATGGGAGCTGGGGAGAGCCAGTACCGGGGACAGCAGGACCGTGAGGGAGTTTAATGAGCCCCCTAATCCCTTAATCCGCTTCCTTGCCCGGGAGATGGGATTGTTTTCTCCTTTCAGGCTGTGCTGGGGGGAGGAAATTGTGGGGACTTTTCAGAGACAATGGGGGATGCTGAGGTTGGGGGGATGTGCAAACCCGAGGACGGGGGGCACAGGCTGTTGGTAACAGCCCTGTGTGGTTCACAGGATGGAGAGAGATGCCCAGTTTGCTCAGCGCAAGGCGGAGAGAGCCACGGTCAGGTCCCACTTCCGAGACAAGTACAGGCTCCCCAAGGTATGGCTGTGCTGGAAACGGGGGGGGGGAGGAGAGGAGAGGGCGCATGGGGAGTCAAAGCCCAAATGCAAAACATCCTTCTCCCCATATTTTAGCCCCTTTCCATCATCCCTGAACACCGCAGACCACCAGACCCTGACTTGATCCCCCTCTGCCCCACTTTTGTTCCCTAAATCCAGTTGGACGAGGGAAAGCCACCTTCACCCCAGACTCCCTGGAGCTGGGAGCAGAGCCAGGATTACACTTTCCTGGCTGGATTAGCCAGCTTCTCTCCCCAGATTATTTGGCAAATGTCTCCCACCTAGACTCCAGTTTTGGAATTTCTGCCTAATGAACAATTCACTAAAAACAACTTAATCAAGGGAAAATTCAACCATTCTTAGAATTACTACAAGCTCTTCTCCCTCCAAATCCACCCTTTATTCAGAAAGAGTCTCTCAGTAGTGAATACTCCAAATTGGAGCTGGGCTAATATTAGTTCCGAAGGGCCAGCTAAGCCAAGTGAGATTGTTCTGATTGTTTGGTGTTGTTCAGCCAGCCTGGATTCACACCCCCCTGCTTCCCATCCCCTTTTATCACCAGGAAATAAACAGCCAGAGAATTTCTTTTTCCTCCTACCGAAAGCCAGAAAAGGCAGAGAAAGAAAAGATGGAGATTTTTTTTATTCTCCAGGGAAAATAGGGATTTGTTTGGAGCTGGCCCCCACAATCCTTTCTCTGTTTTCTCGTG
Organism: Pseudopipra pipra; assembly: GCF_036250125.1. Lineage (NCBI taxonomy): Eukaryota > Metazoa > Chordata > Aves > Passeriformes > Pipridae > Pseudopipra > Pseudopipra pipra. Next base: position 4,279,460 of record NC_087560.1, on the reverse strand, counting down.
CTTGAAATGTCCCTTCTCATCTTTTGACAAGTTTCTTCTGCTTATTCCTGATCCCGCTTGGCAGCTGGGCTGCCTCATCCAGAGTCTCCCCATGGCTCTTGGCGCAGAGCTCATCCCGGTCGCCGGTGGGAGCAGTTGTTAGGCATACGTGTAGCTTAATTAGGTGCCTAAACCCCCCACAGTGCATGCTGAAAACCAGTTTATACTGGTATTGTGCATGGGTTTTCATCTCAGCTCTTGCTGTGAGCGCCCAGGCTCAGCTCAGCTATGTCCCCTCTGGATCAGCATCCCAGACTCAGCCCCAGGGACCTGCCCACACGGACCTTAAAATAGGAAGACAGCCCAAAGCCCCTGCTGTGACGTGCCCCCTTCCCACTGTGACGTCCCCCCTCCTGACTCTCTCCCGGCCCGTTCCAGAATGAAACGGATGACAACCAGATCCAGCTGGTAGGAGGTGACGTGGAGCTGCCCAAAGAGCTGGCCAAGATGATCGAGCAGGACAACGAGGAGGAGGAAGAGAAGAACTCGGTTATCGGTCAGCTCAGCAACATCCAGAACCTGGACCTTGATTCCTTGAAGGACAAAGCTTCGGCCACGCTAGAGGACCTGAAGCAATCGGCGGAAAAATGCGCCGTGATGTAACGGGGCCGGTGTGACAGTGGGGGAGCAGGGAGGGGGTGCAGCGAAGGGTCTGACGGGGGCTGCTGCCAGCAGCAGGGACCCCACCAGTGTTGTCACCCTTGCCGTGTGTCACTCGGGTCCTCCTGAACCGTGTGACCCCTTGAGTCCTCGACCCAGGTGTTCCTGCTGTGTGATGTTTGTTTTGTTCTCTGGTCTGAGGTTAGAGCAAAGAGCCAGCATGTCCCCCCCGTATCCCAATGCCTCCTCCTGTGCCCATGGCAGCGGATGTCCGTAGCCAGAGCCGGGGCAGTATCAAGGAAGGAAAATGACCTTGGAGTGTTATTGGCCCATGTCAGTGTGGGAAGGACTGTGTGTGGTGGCCATATGCCGTGTCTCTGCTTCCACATTTCCACCCAACCTCCTAGAAATGACTGGGAGGCTCCAATTTGCTTCGCAAGGACGAGGCATGGTGCAGAACACCCTCCTTCCCTGCATCCCGTACCCATCACATGAGAAATAACATCCCGTCCGTGCAAGGAACACCAACCCCCTCTGCCCTTGAGGGCTCCTCTAAAGGAGCCAGCCAGGAAGGACCTGCTATATAACCTGCTATATGATCCCATTTATCCCTGTGGGAAGGGGGGTGTTGAGGACCAGAAGGCTGAAGCCTGAATTAACACCAGAGAGGAATAAAACTCTCCCTGGTGCTCAGCTGAGCCCACACCAGCCCTTCCCTGGAGCAGTGGTGTACACCATCCCTCTCCTGGGGTGGGATCCACTTCTGCCCTTGTTCCTTCCAGGAGAAGAACAAAGTGATAAGGAAAGATCTCCTTCTCCTCCCCTTCCATCGTGCTGTAGCTGTGCGCTGTGCTCGGTTGAGTGTCCCTCCACCTCCTGTGCTATCCCCATGCCATGGTACTGTTATAACCGGTGGAATAAATACCAGGAGATGTCTATGCATTTATTTTTCTCCTCAAGCTCTATTCTCCTGATCAAGGTTTCGGGGTGCCCCTTTACAGAGCAAGGACGGGAGCTTGAGGGAGAAGCATCCCAAAGAAAGCATCGCTTCTGGTTGCGGTCACATTTGGGACCAAAGGGATGCTACAAGTGGCTTGCTGATGGCAGTTGGGTTTAAAAGCAAACAAAATTCCCATTTTTTTCACAGGTTTTTTGGCTATTTTAATATAAAACCTTCAGAACACTCAGTCTCGGACACTGTGGGATGTCTGCAGTGCTGCTCTGAGCAAGGACACATCTCTGCAGGGATGAGCCCGTGACAAGTATAGGTGTGACTCCCAGGCGAAACAGCTCCAGCCAGATGGCATCCCGGCAGGCAGTGGGCTCCTGCGGCGAGGCTTCCTAGAAAAACCTGGCATGAGCTAGGAATTTATCACTCCAAATCCCGAGGGAGCTGATTAACTGCACTTTGGTTTTGCGGGGGAGGTGGGTCATCCAGGAAAACACAGGAGAGGGTGCTGGGAAGCTGATATTGTTGTTATTATTATTAATCATCATCATCATTATTGTTGTTATTATTAATATTATTAAGGATGCTGGATCAGGCCATGGCTGGGGCTGCTGGGCCAAGAGATTCCTTTCTGTCCCCAGCTCCCTGTTAAGACTGTGCCAGGGCCAGGTAATTCTGGGAAACTCCTGATCTCCATCCCTGAGAGGACAGACAGATAAAGGCAGCTCAGGTGTGATGCTCTGGCTGCGAGGACATACATCCTCATGACCCTCCAGCCCCAAGGATCAGGAGACCTGCCAGCAGTGCTGGGGACATCTGCCCCCAGGGATCCCAAATCCAGCCCCACACAGCACTGGGAGCTGGGGAAAAATGAGAGGGAAGATTGGCAGGAGCAGCTTTAGCTCTGAAAGGAGATCATACCTGATGAGGATCAGCCCAAGCTGATCTAATCCCCCATCAGGAAAGGGATAGCAGAAAGCAGGCACGGACTGAGCTGAGCCCTTGGCATTTAAATCCCAGGCTGATGGCGAGGCATGATCAATAAACATCACAGGGGAGAGTGGGATCCCGACCAGAGCAGGGAGTGTTGGGGCTGGGGGATGCAGTCTTTCCGTTCATCCCACTCAAAACCAGCCAGGATTCTCTCCTCCACCTTTTCCTCTGCCCCCCTTCCCCTCTCCTCCATTCCCGACCCTTCAGCCTTGCTCTGTGCTCTCCCCCGGCCCACGTGCCACCCCGCAAAGGCCGCGTGAAGCTCAGTGGGTTTATTTTAGGAGGCACCATGACCCCCAGGCATGTGAAAAGCAAAGCAGCACACGCTCCCCCCCGCCTGGCTCCGTGAGACGTGTTAGGCTTCAGCAAAGCGTTCCCAGCAAAGCGTTCAAAGCACTGGGAGCTCCGAGGATGCTCCGATCTCGCATCCCTGCTCCCACGGCTGGATCGCTGCCTCTGCCGGGGTGGAGAGGTTGAGATGGACGGAGAAGAGTTTGGGATGGCGGGAGCAGGGGCAGGCCTTTTCCTTGCCCATCAAGAGATCCATCCCAGCTTCCAGTGTTCCCTGCTGCCAGATCCCTGAGCATCCCTGCAGCCGAATATCCTGGCTGCCTCCATGCCACACAACTGCTCCAGGCATCAACACACAGACTAAAAAACTTAAAGCAAAGAATTAGCATGGATTAAAGCACAAAATGTAATTTTTCTCTTCTACACTCCCTTTATAATTCCCTCACCTATGGGACCAGGATTGGGATGGATTTGTCCAAGTGAGCCCTTGCTGGCTGCTGAAGGATGCCGGCAGCAGGGAATTCTGTTGATAAAATAAAATAAATTTTACTGATCAAATAACATAAATTTTACTGACAGAACTCCTGCCCTCCTGCACCAGCCTCTTCCTTACCTGGCCACAGGATATTCCTCCTTCCTGCTGTGGAGCCTGGGATGAATAAGTGGCTTCCCCAATAGATTAAGCATTAAATGAGCAATTGTTAAAGTGCGGAAAAAATTGAGCCACCATGGAAGGCTGGGGGAATGTTCCTTCTTTTTGCAGGCAATTAAACTTCCCTGAGAGCTGCTGCGGGAAGGGATGGCCCCATCCACCCAACTGCTGCTGGTCCAGCTACCGGGATTAATCCAGATTAAAGAGCCCTGGGAAAACCCAGGGTTGGTTCCACACACTGGCCCAGCTCGCTCCAACCCGTTGAGTATCTGAACTCACATCAACCCACGGGCTGGCACCATGAGTGTGACAACCCGTCTGCCACCCCCGTGTGTCTCTTTGGGTGACAATCTGGCCCCAAGAGCTACCCCATGAGGGTTGGAAGAGCCCTTTTGGAGAGCTGGGTGATGGCATGGATGGGACCAGAGCACGGCAGCGCTTGCTCCTCCCTGTGAAGCTGAAGCCACGCTGAGTGACAGAGGCCACACTGCCAGGCTGGGCACTGCTCCCTTCCCGCCACTTCCCCTCCGGTCCGGGCGCTGACATTTGGGCAGCGCTCGGCCGAAAAGCCCTGATGCAGAAGAGACTCACATCCACCCCGACACAAAGCCAGGGCACCCCAAGCTCCATCACCCCGGGGGGAGCATCCGGAGCCTCGTCCTGCTTCCAAAGGCTCCGGAATCAGCCGCGCATAAAGGCAGATGCGATTATCCGCGCCGGCTGCTGCAGCCAGCCGGTGCAGCCATCCCCAGTGGCTCCGTGCTAGCCCCAGGCCTGGGGGAGGACACGGGGTTGGAAAGCTCTTTAAAGCCTTGGGATATAATCTCTGCTCAGAATAATAAAAACATATAAAAATGCCTTGTCGCATCTGCCCAGGAAGCTCTTCACCGGCTTGGGCACGGAGCAGCCAGCACAGGGGCAGGATCTGGGGAGAAGGCTGTCTGAGGAAGAGCTTGGCTGGGGTCATGGCTCAGAATATCCTTAGAACTCCCCCAAAAAAATCCTCCCCATCAGTTGCTCCAGCCCCTCTGCCTTCCCTCCCAGCCCAGCCCAGTCCTTCTTCACCCGCCACAAAAATCTATTGGAGAAAACAAGATTTTACGTAACAGCTCGTGTCGTTCTGCTCTGTGTTTTCCATGCACACAAAAAATAAAAAGATGGGAAGTGAAAACAAGGTCAAACCTTGCTTTGGCTGCCTCGTGTCCCCAGGGAGCACGGGGAAGGAGGGCACCACTGGAGCAGAGGAGAGCACACCCTGGCTCTGCTCCTGGGGGACAGGGATGAGGGTCCCCAGCCCTCCTCGATGGCTCCAGGATCCCATGCTGGCTCTGGGTCCTGGGCTTGGCTGGAGACCCTCCTAGGGCTCAAATCACAAACCTGAGAGCAGAGGAGGTGGAGAAACCAAAATTAGCATTTATTAAAGACAATAAATTACATTCCCTTGAGATACAGAAGATTTTGAGATGAGTCCCTCGTTTTGCAGGACAGGCGGACCTCAGCACCCCTGACAAGTGATTGCCGGAAATATGGTTTGGATCTTGGGGTTGTCAGAGCCCTGAGGAGTGGAGCAGAGCATGTAGGATGCCGAGGATGTCTGCCCCTGAAGGTGGTTGATTCCTGCTCATGTCAGACTCAGTCGGTCCCTGCTGAACACTGCTCACACCCACGACAATGATGATGCAGTCAGTACCTGCCAGACTCCGGGTCTGGAAACAAAAAGCCTCATTCCCAACGCTCCAGCAGTGAGAGGGAGGTATGGCTGGGCTGGGACAGTGCAAGGGGGTGCTGGAGGCTGGATGAGCCGTGGTGGGTACAGAGGTAGAATGCTGGGTGAGGAAGGCACAGCAGAGCACCCCTGACCACCCTGAGCTCCCGGCTGGGATCTGTGGACCTGGGCTGTGCAGATGCTCCCCCAGAATTTGGGAGGTGGAAGAAACACCCAGCCAAAAAATCAGGGTGGATATTCTGCTGGAGCCCAGTGCCAGGATAAAAATACCCATCCCGTAGCAGCCAGCGGAGGGAATTAGAGTGGAATAACCCGCCCGCCGTGGAAGGGGAGGCTGCAGCAGCAGACGGTCGAGGCAGGGCTAGGAGGGAAACGAGCCCAGTGCCTGGGAGAGGAGGCAGATGGCCCTGTGGACCCCCCGGGGATGGGAGCCCGAGGGTGACTTCTGAGGCGTTACCCTGATGCGGTGGGGACGGAAGCCTCGTCTGTCTTTCCGACGGCATCTCTGCACAGGGCAGTGAGCAGCATCCACTGGCTGGCTCCTGGGAATCACTGCAAGGTACAGGCTGTGCCGGGGGACAGAGGGGACTCACCTGGCTGCACACGCCACTGTCACCCTGTCCAGGTGGGCTCCCAGACTTGGATGACCCCATGCTGGGGGGAGACGATGGTGTACGGGGTCGGGATCACCCACAGGCAGGGATATCCCCACGGCTGTGGCAGCTGGAGGGATATTCCCCGCCAATCCCCTCTGAAAAGGGGGACTCACCGCTCCGGATGGGCTCTGCCAGCGCCTCCTTGCCCACGGACTGTGCCTGCCGCATCTGCCAAGGGAGAGGAGAGTTTCCGAGGAGAGTTTCCCGGCCTGTATCCTCGCTCAGCTCCAGACCCACACCAAACAACCGTACCTTGATCTGATCCTTCAGGTACTCAGCTCGGGCCATCAGCATCTGGATCTGGCAGAGAGAGAGAGATGACACAGTCTCTTTGGAGCCAGGTCCAAGGGGACAGGTGGGTGTCCCATGGCTGGCACTCACCTCCGCATGGAGCAGCTCCCGTCGCCGCCCTGCTGGCTCCGCTGCAGAGGAAAGAGGGATGTGCCATTGGAAGAGGCATGAGAGCAGGATCCGCCCCTGCCCTCGAGCCCCCACCACAGCCCCAACTCACCAGCCAGGAGGAGCAGCAGCTCCCCCAGACTCTGCTGGTACAGCTCCAGGGCATCACCATCATCCCCACCTTCGTCCTCCTGCAAGAGATCCCAGGAGCTGGCTGCAGCTGGGGGGGATCCATCAGCTCCCTCCCCACCAGGTTTGCTCCTTCCCCTTCCACTTGAGGGAAGAGGGGGCCCCCAAACCCACCCCTCACCTTGGCCATGGCAGCTGAAGCCACTTCCAGCGCTGCACAGAGCCGAGGCTTGTCCTTGGCCATCTCTGCAAGGAGACATGGCAATGGGGATTGCCCAAAACATTCACCCTTCAGCCCAAAACCCCACCAGTGCCCCCTGACCGCTCCAACACTGGGGGATCCCCAAAAATCCACCACCTTTAAGGAGCTCTCTAGCTGGGTTCCCTTTCTCCAGTAGGTTCTTGTTGCTGGAGTTGACCAAAGCCTTCAGCTCCTCTGCTCGGGAGATGTACTGCCCCATCTGCGCACATTTGGGGGGTGAGGGGATGTTATGGGGGACAGAGAATGGGGGTGCAGCCCCCCACCTTCCCGGGGGTTTTTGGCTCACCTTGGCCCGGATGGCTTCTCTCCGCCGTGCATCGCTTTCATCTGCAGGGGAAGGTGACCAAACGCTGGGGTGGGTGGACTGAAAACTGACCTCACTCGGGGTGCTGCCCCCCAAAACACACCCAGGGCACACACAGCCCCCAAGGGGGACTCACAGTGCAGTGCTGGCACGAAATACTCCAGGGCTTTGCAGTAGAGGGAGAGGGCGGCGTTGGCGTCCTTCTCTTGATCCTTCCTCACTGCCTCCACCACCAGGTCAGTCTGGGGGACACGAGGTGGGGCTCAGGGCTCAGCCTCCCCATATTCCCAGGGTGCAGCCCCCCAGCTCCCTGCTCACCGCCTTGCCCAGGCTCTCAGGGCCTGGGACGTGCTCCATGTCCACAAAGGGGTGGGCAAAGAAGCGCTCGAAGGAGATGCGCTTCAGAGGGTCCCTCTCCAAGAGTTGTCCCAAGAGATCCCGGCATTCTGGGGAGAGCTGGGGTCGGCTGGGAAGCTGGGGAGGGAAGGGGCTGAGACCACTGACTGCTGTGGGAACCCATCCCATCCCACCCCATCCCATCCCATCCCATCCCATTCCCCATTACCTTCACAACCCAGTCACTGCGAATCTTCTCCTCCAGCTCGGCAAAGGAGTGAGAAGCAAAGGGTGGCTCCCCAAAAAGTGCTTCTGCAGGAGGAGAAGGAGAATTGGGGGGAGCTGGAGAGGGAGAAACCTGCCCTGAGTGGACTCCCAAGGAGATAAAAGCCAAAGCCCACCGTAAAGGATGACGCCCACCGACCACAGGTCCGCGCGGGCATCGTACTGCTGGCGACACACCATCTCAGGGGCCATGTAGAGGGGGGAGCCCCGCAGGACGTGCTGCTCATCCCACGGCGACATGTACTGTGCAAACCCAAAATCTGGCAGGGAAAGAGCTCATGGAGGGACAAGGAGAAAGAATTCTCCCCCACCAGCCCCTCCCAGGGAGCTGCTCTGACCTGCCAGCTTCAGCTGGGGGTTCTCCGGCGCGCTCAGGAGGATGTTCTGTGGCTTGAGGTCCAGGTGGGAGATGTTGCGGTCGTGGAGGAACTTCAGGGCGCAGGCTGGGTGGGTGGATGGGCACATGGCAGTGTGGCCCTGCCCCAAAAACCCCCCAGGGAGGGTCCCCAACAGGCAGTGTGTCCTTACCGAGCTGCTGCAGGAAGATGCGTGCCACCTTCTCAGGGAGGATCCTGCGCATCCGGATGAAGCGGGAGAGGTCGCCCCCAGCACAGAACTCCATGATCAGATAGATGTGGTCGCTGTCCCACTGCAAGGCAATAAGACCTCATCATGCCACACCAGCCAGTTCCACCCACACGGGTTTGCCTGGACCAATTTACCCAGTTGCTGCCACCGAGCAACACTGATACACCCCTGGGAAGCCGGGATGGACCCAAGCCAGAGCAGTTTTGGCTCAGAGTGCCCCCCAGGAAGCCCCCAGCCCACCTGGAAGTCCTTGAGCTCCACGATGTGCGGGTGGCGGATGTTCTTGAGGATCTCGATCTCTGTCAGCAGGTTCTCCACGGACGCCCGGTTCAGACTCCTCCTGCTCACACACTTGATGGCTACCACTTCACGCACGTCCCTCTGCCAAGGACGGGGGTAACCCTGCAGCCCCCCACCCAAACAGCCATCCTGGGGTGCTCCCCCAGTCTGCCAGAGAAGGAGGGGAAGAACCCTTGCGAGGGGGTGGCAGGTCCCAGGCTGGGGGCTGCAGGTCCCAGGCTGGGGCTGTAGGGGTTGTACCCCACGTGGAGTGCTGGAAAAGGGGGGGGTCCCACGGGAGTGGCGGAGCAGATTGAGGGGCAGGAGGGGGACCCCCGCGGCGGGCCAGGCCTTACCTTCCTGAAGGCCTTATAGACGGTGGCGTAGGTGCCGGAGCCAAGGCGCTCGGTAAGGATGAACTCGTCCAGGCGCGGCGGGGCCCAGCCGGACCCGGCCATGGCCCCTCCGGACCCGGCACACGGGGCCGGGACCCGCTTCCGCCTTCCCGGGGCGCCACGGCCTTGGACACGCCCCCGGCCACGCCCCGACAGTGTCACCCACCGTCCTGGCCACGCCCTGACAGTGTCACCCACCGTCCCGGCCACGCCCCGACAGTGTCACCCACTGTCCCGGCCACGCCCCGACAGTGTCACCCACTGTCCCGGCCACGCCCCGACAGTGTCACCCACTGTCCCCACCCCTCCCGACAGTGTCACCCACCGTCCCCGACCCGACAGTGTCACCCTCTGTCTCCGCCCCGACAGTGTCACCCACTGTCCCCACCCCGACAGTGTCACCCACTGTCCCCACCCCGACAGTGTCACCCACCGTCCCCGCCCCGACAGTGTCACCCACCGTCCTGGCCACGCCCCGCCCGTGTCACCCACTGGCCCACCCCGACAGTGTCACCCACTGTCCCCACCCCCCCGCCAGTGTCACCCACCGTCCCCACCCTTCCCGACAGTGTCACCCACCGTCCCCGACCCGACAGTGTCACCCATCGTCCCGCCCCCGCCCCTGCCCCGCCCACCTTGGCCGCACCCCCACCCAGCCACGGCCCCGGCTCCGCTCCAGGCCGCGACCCCCGCCCGCAGGCAGGAAGGGGCATCGTATCTGGACCACATATACATTTTATTATTAATAATTTTTTAAACATTAAAAGATCGGACGCGGGGAAAAAAAAAAAATAATAATACAGGAGGGAAAGGGTGTAAAAAGGCTGATTTCTGGGTTCCAGCCCCCTCCGGCCCCACACTAGCACAGGATGGGGGTCTAACACAACCCCTATCCTGGGAAATGGGCATCACAAAGCCAAATCTGCATTAAAACCCCCTCCTCAATACCCAAGACACAGGGCTGAAGCAGGGAGCAGGGGGCATCTGCTGCCATCAACTCCCGTGCCTTACCCATGTCCCAAGGGACATCCCATCTCGGGATGCAGCTGAACACACATGAAACCAGTTCCTTCCCAGCTGGAAAAAAAATTAAACTTGGGAGGAAGGAGGCAGGGAGGAGTCTTCCCTTGAGAAAGATTAATTCAAGGTTAGCTGGAGAAGGATGTTGCAGGCACCGTGTGGTGGCTGAACCAGTATCTTCAGAGCTCCTGCTGCTCTGAACTTAGAGCTGGGAGTTAAACCAAAATCTCTTTTTCCCCTCCCTCCCCTGGTTTCACAGAGAAGACTCAGCCCCCATTGATCCCTTCTCCTCCTCTCTGTGTCCAGAGCTGTCTCCTGCAGGATCCTTGTGGAAGCAATGGGTCTGCCACGGGGGGACAAGGAGAAATATTTCCCTCCACACTCCCCCACTGCTCCCAGATTTTCCTTCATGCCACGTTATCCCAACTCTCAGAAAGCCAAGCAGTTAACGAGGTCAAAATGCAGCATCGTGTGAGTGTAATAAACCAGAAGTACAGTTTCTGTTCTTAAAATTAATGACAAACTACATGCACATTACAAAACCCCCCCAAAACATCAGATAATCAAATTCTTCGTAGCAAAGGCCAAGAGAAGAGAGAGAGTAAAATCAAAAACCTGCTTCCCCTTGTCTTCCTGCTACAGACAGAGCGAGGGGAGGAAGAGACAAACACCTGGTAGGTCCTGGATAGAGAAATATATTTACTTCAGAGAATGTCTCCCCCATCTCCCCACACCCTAAAATAAGACAGGGAAAACTAATCATCAAAACCGTAGCTCAGCTGAAGCTAAAAAAACCTCTTCTCATCAGGAGTCGGCATCACAGAGCTCACATGGTACCCCCAAAAAGTGCATTTTTAGGGAAAAAAAAAAAAAAAAAGGAGTGATAAGGGCAGAGAAAACAAGGGGGAGGCAGCCCGGGAAGGGCTAGTTTTGCTGGGAAGGGCTAGTTTCCCCGGAAAGCACTCTGTGCAGCTGAGGAGGCTGCCCCGGCCGCTGCATTCTGGAAGCTCCTGTTGCTGAGGATGCCTTGGGAAAACTCTTCCTGGGCCCTTTGGAAACTGGCTCCCGTGCGCCGATACAGGGAATGGACCTGGGAACAAAAGGAGGGGGAAAAAATTAATGAAGTCAGCGTGTAGCTGTGCAGTTGCTGCACACACCTTGCTTTTCCTCAGCTCTGCTACTAACCAGCTCCCTGGAGCCAGGGGCTCCACTGCTACCAGCATGGGATGCTGCCGATTTTCAGGAGACATTTGCTGTAAAATATGGAATTCTTAGCAAAATTGCTGGTTTCAGGCCCAAAACTACACTCCCCACACTGTAATGGCACAGACTTAACCTGGCATTTACTGGAGGGCAGGACCTGAAGGTGCCAACAAGCATCAGGTATTTCCTTCCAGACAAATGTACGAGAAAAGAAGCAGCAGCAATAGAAACAGGATAAGTCCAGCCTGTCCTTGCCTATCCCAAACCTCCATTTCTGCTGTTCCTGCAGAAATCCAGTCCTGGTGTGGTCAGGCAGGAGAAGGAAGGAGGGTTGTGTTTAGAAGCCAGCATGAAGGCACTCAATGGGACCCCACCAGGCTTTGAAAAGCCTCACAGCAGTGAGCAGTGATTTTAAGGCCTTGGATACTGAATAGAGTTATGGCCACCTCTGCTCAGCCAGGTCCAGGCAGGACAAGGGGGAATGGTTTTAAACTGAAAGAGAGCACGTTTAGATTGGATATTAGGAAGAAATTCTTTCCTGTGTGAGTGGTGTGGTTTTGGCACAGGTTGCCCAGAGAAGCTGTGGCTGCCCCATCCCTGGAAGTGTTCAAGGCCAGGTTGGATGGGTCTTGGAGCAACCTGGTCTAAAGGAAGGTATCCCTGCCCATGAAAGGGAGTGGAACAAGATGAGCTGTAAGGCCCCTTCCAACTCAAACCATTCAGTGATTCTGTGATTCTAAAGGGAGCCTACTTTCCTACCTCAAGTGTTCAAGAAATTTGGCATCGATGCAGGAAGCACAAGCAAAAATACTTCCGTATAAATCTCTTGACCTGCCAGTGCCCCGATTCCATCTTCATTCCCTGACAGGTGAAAGGAGGCAGAAAACCCAGGGTATCCTGGGAGCAGCCTGACCTCCTCGCCTCCAAGCCACTCACCTGCTTCAGGAGGAAGAGGGAGAGAACAGCAGACAGCGTGAAGAATGCTGCCACCACCATCATGATGATGGCCACGGCCAGGTTCCTGCGCACCTCCGACAGCGCCGCGATCCATCCGCTGCGGGGAGAGGAGAGTGGGTGAGCATGGACAGCATTCCAGCACAAGATGAGATGGAGCAGCGGAGGAAGAGGCACCCACTGTTGCACAAGAGCTTTAGGGGAAAGTTACAGGGAAGTACAAAACCAAACAGCTGTGAAAACAGGAACCCAGGGCTCATCCAGGCCCTCGTTTTGGGGGAGAGTTTCCACTGTTATTTTTAGATAAGGATCGTGTTCATCCCACCCTCGTTCTAGTCCTGGATCACCTCGCTTAGGCAGGAAAATCAATACCCTTGGCGCCACCAGTGACTTCCACAAGCACCTTCTCAAAATTCAGCCAAGTGGGTAAAGATAGGCTGGAACAGCTAAATTGGAAGAGATCAGCTGGCAGGTCTGGAGCCTGGATGTATGTGTCACCCTGACAAGGATGTCAGCATTGGGAAGGGAACAAAGAGGAAGGAAAGGAAGAAGTTGGTGAGGCTCTGGCACAGACTTCCCAGAGAAGCTGTGGCTGCCCCACCCCTGGAAGTGTGCAAGGCCAGGCTGGATGGGGCTTGGAGCAACCTGGGATAGTGGGAGGTGTCCCATGGCAGGGGGGTGGAACGAGATGGGCTTTAAGGCTCCTTCCAACCCAAACCAGCAGTCTGTGATTCCATGATTCTAAGTTAGAGCTACAGAAAGGAGGAAATTAGGAGTTGTTGAAGGGAAGGGGCAAAGAGGATGCTGGGAATTACCAGCGCATGGCTGTGGGTGACAATACCAAGACACCTTACTCAAAAAACCCTCTTGGGTGCTGGAGAAAGGAATCTTTCCAACTGCTAAACCAAACATGCCATGAGCCACTGGGAGAGTGGGAATCAAGTGAGCCAAACCATCCCATCTGATGTGCTGCACAGCTTCTCACTCGTCACAGGGAAGCAGAAAGGCACACCATGCACTGCAGCCAAAAATATACGAGCTGTCTGGCGGGAGGAAACGGAGCAGAAAGCTACAGGCAGGCTCTCCCAGCCAGACTAAACCCAGAGTGCCCCCTCCCCATCCCCTGTGACTCAGGCAGCGGGGAGGGAGGCCGAGGACATCTCTGCCCACAAGCCCTTCTGCAGGCAGTGGGCAAAAATAGACAGCAGCTTCACTGCTCACCTGAAGGCTTCCCCTCAGAACAACCACGAGCTGTTAACCTTTTCCCTGTTCTCCGTAACTCCAGAATCTGATCTGTGGCCAAGGCAGCAGGGCGAAAGGAAAGGCTGTGCTTTCCCTGCAGGGCACAGCTGCTGACACGAGGCTGCTGGACCTGCTCCAGAAGCCTGGGCTCACCCTTCTGTACAATGTCACTGAGAAAGGGTGAGGGCAAAACTCTCTCTGCTTGTTTTTTTGAAGCACTGCCCACTGGCAACACGCTCCAGAGAAACTCAGGAAGAGTTTGGGTACAGAGTCAGGCTGGCAGCAGCAGCATCAAGCTAAGCTGCACCCAGATTCCAGGTCAGAGATCCCTCAGCCCCACACCACCTCTCTCAGGGCAGGCTCCAGTTTAACACAAGGCAGACACGGTCAACACTATAGGCTCAGCATCAAGGAGCAAATATGATCTGTATTGAGGGAGAAGGCAGCAGAAGGGGCATGGAAGAGTTATCACAGAATCCCAGAATGGTCTGGGCTTGGAAGGGACCTTAAACCCCATCACATTCCACCCACCCTGCCATGGGCAGGGACACCTTCCACCAGCCCAGGTTGCTCCAAGCCCCACTGAACCTGGCCTTCAACACTTCCAGGGATGGCGCAGCCACAGCTTTTCTGGACAGCCGGTGCCAGTGCCTCACCACTCCCACAGGGAAGAATTTCTTCCCAATATCTAATTATTCCCACACTGCCCTCAGCGCTGGCCACGGCAGCAGCAGCACAGGAATACACTTTTGCTGTGACTAGGATGGAAAGAGCAGAGCAGGGAAGCAGCCCAGCTGGGACCTGCCAAAGCTGTGCAAGGGCTGAGAGAGGAAAACCATGGGAGAAAGAACAGGCAGCTGTCAGAAACAAGACCCAGAGCTCCTGACAGTCACAGCCCTGGTGAGAAAAAGGATCTGTGCAAGGCTGGGATGCAGCAGCCAGTGAAACCGAGCTTACCTGTCTCCCCAGCCAGGAATGCCAACAGCCTGGATGACGTAGATTGCTATTTGGCAGAAGAAGACAAAAAAGAAGACGAAGAAGCTGAAGGAGCTGTCAGACCTGCGGGAGAGATGGCAGCAGGAGTGAAACCCATGATCCCTGCACAGACTCCCTGCTCTAAGAGAAAGGGAACAATTTCAGTGAACTCCTTTCTCCAGGGAAAAGCTGCTGAGGGGAGGAATTTGGGTACCCATACAACTTATGTGTCCACTGCAAATCCAATGCTCTGCCCAGTGCAAGATAAAGTGAAGGCAGCTCCCTTAATACATGCAGTGTGCTCAACATTAATGTGCCAAACAGTGTCTCAGAAATCAGTAAAATGAATAAAAAAATTAACTAAAAACCCCAGATGACTGGCTAGGCTTGGATTTCAAGATGAAAAAGGATCACCATAATTAAGTTGTATCAGATAGATCTAATATGCTTAGAAACATAGTGAGTTTGATTCATCTAATGATGCAAAGAGCAGGAAAAATCCTGCAGGCAAAATACGATGGGAAAACAGATAAAACCCAAAGCTCCTCCCACTAAAAGATACATCCCCTTTACAGAAAAGAAAAAAACAAAAACAGTACTTGCCTGAAAGCCTTGTAAATTGGTCGGTACCAACAGAGAAAGGCACAAGGGGTGAATAAAATTAACCAAAGAATCGAGAGACCGAAGTCTACGCCTCTGTCATTATCAGTTGTGAACCACGCCAGACAAGCGAGCAGGTTTAGGAGCAGGGTAATGGAATGCACTGTTTGGGGTGGAAGAGAGAGAAAAAAACATCAGTAAGCTCTTGGAAAACCCGCAGCATCCCTAATCTCTCACTGAACACACTGAGCGCCGCAGAAATTAAGGAGACTCCAGGCCATCTAATTTCACTGCCTCCCTTGGAAGGAAAACACTGCTTAACCTAAAAGCTCATCTGATCCTGCTGCTAGTGGCCAAATCTTAAATAGTTGTTCAAGTCTCCATTAAACAATTAACATTCTGTCATGAATAAGCTACTCCCAAAGCATAAACTTGGAGTTCTTCACATTTGCCTTCATAAAAAAGGAGGGAAACATGACTTTACCCTTGCAGACAACGCTGATAGGATTTACTGAGTGACAAAGCTCAGCTTTTGATACAGAACCTTCTTAGAAAGATTTTTTTTATTGCAGTTCAAGCCACTACTTACACATCCACAAGTAATACAGCATCTTGCATATCCGCTGGTAGTCAGCTGGGATGTCTGCAGAAAAATCCTGATAAAAACACGGCTTGATGGGACACTTCTTGGGAAGGGGTGGCCAGTTGTTCTGCCTCGCTGTGGAAGAAAGAAAGAAGCAGCTCTTCACTTGCTCTTCTCTCTCTTAATTGAAAGACTAATTCACACACCATAATTTCCAAGTAGCCATTCAGATATTGTCTAATTCATACATTAAAACCTTGGGAGAGCCCAGGGGTTGGTCAGAACCTATGTTTGAGCAGGCAGCACAACAGGAATGTGATAAACTGCTGGCAGAGCGAGGCAGATCAACCTAGATTGGGGGTTTTCCTCTGGGGAAGGCAGAATTCCCCTGCAATGGCCAAAGGGCCATCACAAGCATCATCACTCAGCTCTGCAAGTCCAGATTCAGTCATTTAAAACCAAGATTAGGGGGGAATATTGGTTTACCGTGCTTAAAAAAGCCTCAAGAATGAAAAGAAAGCTCTGTTGCTCTCAATGAAAAGCCTTAACGTGGCAACAGCTCCGACACAGGTACAAAATTGGTGTTTGAGAACTTTTTGTGGTGAAATGCAGCTGCTGAGAGCACACTCAAGGGCAGGGACCCATCAGAGCTGGCCCTGCCTCTGAGCTCCTTTCTCATCTTGGAGGCTACAGGATGACAGGTACAGTCACAGGAGGGTTGCCACAGCTGTGAAGGACTAGAGGAAAGCCTAAAAAATGCTTCTAGAAGAGCTGTGTACACTTGGACAGGCTGAGCTTTCCTGAAATCCTGACAAACCAAGGAACCCAGCCTCCCCTGGGCATCCCAGTGACAGCAGGCAGGACACAGTACTCACGGTTAATGCTGGCTGAGTTGCTCTGCAGTTCCCTTTCCTTCTTCTCCAGCTCAGCTGCCTTCCTCTCTAACTCTGCCTGCTGCTGAAGCAGCCCGGCCTGTGCTGCTGCGGCCACGGCCTAAAGCAGGGGAGAAGGAGGTTAGTCCTGCCCTAAGCCAGGCACTTACAGCACCACCAGCAAACACACCAAACTGGAAGGGAAGCAGGGCAGAGGACAACATGAAAGCTCAATCTTAAATGTCTTAACTCTTTCTGGCTTACCCGCTGAAAGACAAAATCAAGATCGATGCAGAACTCCACCCGGATGTCCCTCTCTTATCCCTATCCTTATCCTACAGGAAGATAGGGCTGGAAGAGCCCTCAGGAGGCCTATCCACTCCATTCTCCATCCCCTGTGCCCTTCCCTTTCACCGAAGCTATGCTTTTCTCACAGCTTCGTCTACCTCACAGTTCACTTCATTGCTCCGAGCACCTCACAGCTGAGCAGTGAGCAGGACTCCTGGGCTTAGCAGGACAATTCCCTTCCCAGCTGGGAGAAGAAAGGCAAGACAGCTGGCTACCACACCTCTTAAGGATCTCTTCTACTTGTTTTATATTCTGAGAACTGATCCTTTCTCCCAGCAGCCTCAGTCTCTCAGCTCTTTGGATGAGGTGGTCCTGGCAGTCAGGTACTTGCATTTATGCTCCTGGCACTGAGCATGTCTGACCAGACACTAGAACTAAGCTGAAAACATTAGCAGGATACATCCCACGGTTCCCAGAGGGAAGCCAGAGCCAACAGGACACAAGGCAAAGCAAGCTCTGCCACCAGAGGGACAGGGAAAAAAGGCATAAAAAGAACTGCATGTGTGTATTCCCCATAAATCTCCGCTTCCCAAATGGAACTTGAAAAGATCACCTGCAGCTTCCCACACACAACCCCAGAGAATCCCATTCCCCTCCTATTCCCAGAGGCCTCTGGGAGCTCCTGGAGGCCGGGGAGGCAGAGGTGAGGAGCTGCCATACCTGGGGCGTGGGCTCCACGGACGTCTGCAGAACAGCCGGCTGCGAGTGGCCCGAGGGCTGCACGGCTGGCGTCGTCCGGGCTGCATTTGTCTGCACAGAAATCAACAAGCAACAAGGTAAAAACATTGCAGGAGAAACAAAAAAGGATCTTGATCCATTTAAACCAATCTAAATCTCGGTTTCCACTTCTCCTTTGCCGATCTAGCTCATGGCAGCAGCCAGGGAATAAGAACGCAGCTCTCCCGGCGATCCATCAATGGTATTGCCATGGCAGTTCAGTTCCCAGCCCAGGAACCAAATACATCCTGATGTGTCCTGCCACAAACCATCTTCCCCTTCACACTTCATATGGCTTCCCTGTGAGTCAGCAGCCAGCTGGAGAGAAGCTGTTCCACGTGAGTGGAGAGCTCCAGCTGGGAGTTTATTAGTGGTCTAGTGCAGGAACAGTTGCTTGCAGCTTGCCACACACGCCATGAGCTACATTCCATGAGGAAATCAGCTGTGAATTCCTCTTTTCTTAAATTGCACCTACCAAGGGACCTTCTACACCACTAAAACCACCACAAGACACACAGAGCACAGGCACGTGGCACATACCAGCTGGGAGCTCTCGGAAAAGGGGTTGAATTCATCCAAGCCACTTTGGCTGGTGTTTGTGAGCTGTGTCACCGAGGGATCCTGAAAGGAGAGAGCACAAGGATCAATCAGCATCAGATATAGGGCAACATCACTTATATCATCAAATTGTTCAGGTTGGAAAAGGCCTTTAAGATCATCGAGTCCACGTTACCCACGCTGCCGCTCTTCCATCCGCTCACTGGCTGGGAATTGGATGGGGTGAAACACAGGCTTGCCACAGGTGGATGGCCTTGGCAGGCATGGAATTTAAATATCCAAGGAGATGACTATCAGCAAGGCAAGATTTGTGGGCAGAAATAAACTCCTGTTCAGCCAAGAACAACTACAACATGCTTCTGGTACAGGAACCAGTTGTGCAGGTTAATATCGCTTACCTACAGAAAGTTATTTCTAATTTCCAGGGATCTGCATTCATTTATCCATGGTCAGAATGCTGCTGGACATCCAGGACCACCTCCCAAACCTCACCTGCACCTCATAAAGCAAGCACAGAGCCACAAAGTACAGCAGAGCTACAGAAAATGAGGTTCTAGATACAACTGGTCCTGGCTGACAGATGTCAGCAACCTCAAATGCCAATGATTGCTCTGAAAAGGCAAAACTCCCAGGAAAATCAAGCTGGAGATGTGACACCAATTATTTTAGGAGGTTTTAATGCTGCTGGCATAACATCTGTGTTCACTTTTACTCACAGCATCTCCCACTTGCCTCCATCAAATCCTCTGATATTTAAAAACAGCCTCTCTGCACATCTGAGAACAACTTTCTCCCCTCACCTGCAAGGCATGCAGCTATTTTTATCTCCTCTTTTCTACACACTACATTCCAAAGAGAGATTCCTCTTTGACAGCCACATGTTGACCTCTGGAGTGCTCCTCTCCCCAGTTACTACAGAAACAAGGTCCTTTTTAAAACTCAGAAATCCTCCTGCCTGGCAACCCAAGAGCTGGGTGTGGGTCAAAAAATTAAAAAGTGGCTTTGTATCCTTCCCTCAGCAACTCGTGTGTCCAGATCAGTCATTCTAATTTGGTGCTTAATGGGGCGAGAAGCCACTGAGGCTGCGCCGAGGTGAGAGTGAGAGGTGCAGGCTGCAGGAAAATCCCTCTGGAGCCATTCCCGGGGTTTTAGCGCAGCCTTCTGCCGAGCAGGATACACACAGAGCAGTTAATGAGTAACTCCTCCTCGACAGCAGGCAACTCCCTACCAACAGGTTGCACTAGTTTATGAATCACCCTGGCTGAGGGATCGCAGATGAGGAGGATTTGAATGCTGCTCGCGAAGCACAACTCACCAGCAAGAAAGGGCTGTAAAAAATAGGAAGCACCAGCAGAACTGCCATGCTGGAAATAAAAACTTGTGCCTTTATTTCGCTACTGACTCCTCTGGAAGCTTCAGCTTCACCAGTTTTGCACAGACACGGGCTGTCAGCACAAGTTTACACGTCACTTAATGCACAATAGCTGCTGCACACCAGCATAAACCCTTTAATCCCAAGCAGATGAAGCCCCAGTCGCACTAAAGTCCAGCAAAAAACTACAAGAGGAAGAGAAACTCCCTTAAAGGCATGGGGAGCAGAAAGTGAAGACTGCATAACCCTCTGAAGAGCCTGAATGGTCAGGCTGGGTTGAAAGCGCTCGGAAATAAGGAGAAATGCTACAGTACCACAGTAAAACACACATTTTTCTCCTCTTGGCTCATCTCCATTCCAAAAGAAAGCTGGAGGCTCATCAAGGGCAGGAGAGCAGCACCCCTGCTTCTCTGCTCCCAGCTGCACAACAGTTTGATTTCAAAGGCAGACAAGCTCTCATCCTACTGCACGGCTTTAAAAAAAATCACTTAATTAGGTGGTAAGGCCAAGGCACAGCCTGCCATTGTTTGAGTGTGTCTAAAATAGAAACCCAAAGAGCAGGGAATTCGCAACAAAGCTGAAGTTTTTGGTCACGTGCCTCTGTGCCCTGGATAGGGCAGGAAGCAAAACAGAGGGTGACACACAGACACCAGCTTCCACGAGCTCAGAGCAGGCAGCGTGAAGGATGAGTAAGCACCAGGAACGCAGAGACGAACAAGACGCTGCCCACAAACTTCATGTCTTACAATTATTTCCTTGTAAGCTACGCAGCAAAAGGCAGCTGACCCTCTTGAAACAAGCACAGGCCTGATCCTCGGAAAGGATCAGGAAGCAGGGTCTTAATTCAGCCACAGAACCACTCCAAGCCACAATTCAGCCACAAACCTCACGTTCACAAATCAGTGATTGGCTTGATCTGCAGGATGCCAGTGAGCAGATCCCATTTGTTGCCCTTCCAACCACCACTTCTTCAAGCTCCAGGGACCTGTGACATCATTTTTCACGGCTTCAAATGCCCAAGTGCAGAATAAATTTTTGTTTGGACCAAATTACACTGACACGAAGATTAAAATAATTTTCAAACGCAGCTTAACACAAATACGAGTTGCTGTCGTGCTGTGCCAGCTGCTAAAATGTTTTGATACAACAGGTTTGTGCAGGAAATTCTATTCTTTCATTTCTTTTTTTCCCCCACAGATTAAAGAAACAAAATGAGATGACTCTCTTGACGAGATCAAGGCAAAAGAACTCAGCTGAGAATCACCTGGGACTTTACACAGTTGTCTAAATATCACAGTATTGCCCCAAATATCACCAGTCCTGCAGACTCAGACTGCTGCCACTGCCTGAAAGATGCACTGAGAGAAACTCCAAGGATTTTATTATTGATATCTCTAAAAAGAATGGAGATTTCCAGCTCTGCCTGAAGCTTGGACCAAAGTTTTGGAGACAGCTGCCACTTCTAGCAGGTTACTGGATAAACCAAGGCAGTTAATCATCTCTCATTAACCAGTTGCAATAAGTAACAGAAAAGCCAGAGATATTTTTAACAGGACCAAAGCAGCCTATTTTATACCAAGTTTAACAAACACTGTGAACAAACTCTTAAAAGGCAAAGATCCTCATCATGTCAGTATCTGAAGAGTATGAAGCATTACACTGGGATCCCCAGCAAGGAAAGAAAACCCTGGTGCTGTGACAAGAGAGACCCACCAGTGTGATAGGACTGGGAGGGTGCAGATGCTTCTACTCATTCCAGTGTGTGTGGAAGGGGATGTCAATGGGCAACTGTTTCCCCAGCACTGAGCCAACACCTGGATCCAAGCCCCGACCTGGAATGGGCTGTCCCACATCCTGAGATTTCATTTCAAATCAGAGTGACAAGGCTTTGAGGCTCCAGGAAGCAGCAGTTGGAGATTCCTTGCAACCAGCTGCTGAGGACTAGGGAGTTTTTCTTTATGAAAGTCCTGAAAGGAGGATATAGAACCTGCCACAAAGACCAGATGAGCTGCAAAGAGCAGTCAGACAGGAGCATCCATGGTGTTATTTCCCATTAAAAAGTGGGCCTGACACGGGAATTACCTGCTGGAGACCACATCCAACCTTTTTTGTTTGAACAGGGAATAAAGTGTGAGCACAGCCTGTTCAGTTCAAGATTAGGACAGCTTTAATGTACACAAAGCATGTGAAGGGGACCTGAAGTGAGCTGACAAGAAAGCTGGAGAGGGACTTTTTACAATGGCATGGAGTGACAGGGCAAGTGGGAATAGCTTCAAACTGACAGAGAGTAGGATTAGATTTGATATTAGGAGATTCTTCCCTGTGAGGGTGATGAGGTTGCCCAGAGAAGCTGTGGCTGTCCCATCCCTGGAAGTGTCCAAGGCCGGGTTGGACTGGGCTTGGACCAACCTGGGATAATGGAAAGTGTCCCTGTCCATGGTGGAGGTTGGAACGAGATGAGCTTTAAGGTCCCTTCCAACCCAAAACATTCTGTGATTCTATGAATATTGACTTCCTCAATATGCAAAACCAACAAATCCTGACATGAACAGCGACATATTCCACCCCGTGGAAGGAATATCACAGGAACACGGTTATCCCAAACCTTCCCATTCACGAGACTCACAAAAGCGTGTTAAAATGAAAGTGAGGAAGAAAAGGATTTTTTCACTCTGATTCCTCAAAGCACTCAACCTCCTGGACAAACAGTTTCCGTTTGGCTTGGCCCTGAAATCCGAGGTCAGGGCCAACGTGATCCCTTCCTGTGGATCACATCTCAGCCAAGAGTAAAGGTGAGGTTAAGCTCACAGACAGGAGCCAAAGGCCAGACACTGATTTTCACACACCCCTGCACAGGCTCCAGGTCCCAGAGGCCATTCCAGGCCAACTCCCTGCATAAGTGACCCATTTTCAGAGCATGGAGGTTAACTCAGAGATGAGAAACTCAGTGAACACAGACCAAGTCCTCAGTGACCTCAACAGAAATCCCATGCTTCGGACCCTGAAAACCTCAGCCAAACGATGCCTTAGGGGCTCACTGTTTAGACCTGAAGCACCTTAAAAATAGACCCAGAAAGACCCAGCAGACAGCCAGACCACCAGGCAGCACACCCAAGAGAGGTTCAGCAACGGATTGTTTTTAATAAGCCCACAAATTAGGCATTCATGGCTGTTTTGGCATCCTGAGAGGCAGCAAACCCCCTCCCCACAGCCTGGGGGGGTGGGGGGTGAGCGGGTCTGGCAGCACAGGGCGGTAGGATACTCCTCCTTGAGGAGACGAGCAGCCCGGTCCGGGGGAGAGACGGGGGTTGAGGAAGGGGCGGTAGGAAGGATCCCAGCGGCACTAGGAAGGATCCCAGCGGCACTAGGAAGGATCCCAGCGGCACTAGGAAGGATCCCAGCGGCAGTAGGAAGGATCCCAGCGGCACTAGGAAGGATCCCAGCGGCACTAGGAAGGATCCCAGCGGCGGTGCACAGAGCCGAGGGGACCCCGAGTGGGTCACAGCGCTCCTGCGTGACCTGCAGGGGACTGGGGAGCGGGTGTGGGACCCCCAGCCCTGGCTGTGCGGGGGACACGGCGATGGGGAGCAGGACCCCCAGCCCCGCCCGGAGAGGGGGTACAGCGAGGGGGACCGGGACCCCTTGTCCTGCCCGGAAGAGGGGCTCCGGACCCCTGTCCCGGCTCGAGGGGGGCATGGGGAAGGGAGATGGGACCCCTGGCCAGAGGGGGATGTAGGGAGGGGGAGCGAGACCCGTGGCTCCATCAGGGGGACCAGGGAGGGGAACGGGACCCCCGGCCCGGCCGGAGGTGGGTCGGAGGCTGCGCCCAGACCGCCCTCAGGGCGCGGGGGTCCCGCCCCCTCTCTCTGATTGGCTAAGACGCGGAGAAGCGGCACCGCCATTGGCCAGCGACGCTTCAGTCAGTGCCACGTCCCGGCGGCGGCGGGCGGGGGCCGGGGGGGGCCCGGGCCGGGCCGAGTGAGGGGGGTCCGCCCGCGCCTCGCGCCCACCTGGAAGGGGTTGATGTCCACCGGGTCGGCGAACGGGTTGGTGTCGAAGCCCGACATAGGCGCGGTCCGCTCCGCTCCCGCCGCCGCCGCCGCCGCTCCTGGCGCTTCCGGGGCACCCGCGTGACCGGGGAGCCGCGTGACGTCACGGCGGCGCATGTACCTCGCGCGGTGTTAACCCTGTGGGCGTGGCCGCGTGACGTCAGAGCGGCGCTTAGAGCCGGCGGGGGGGAGGGGGAGAAGGGGGGGACAGACCTGTCCGGCCGGGCCATGGCGGAGATCCGGGGTGAGCGGGGCACGGGGCACCCCCGGCCGGGGGGGGATGCGGACAGGGACCACCCCCAGGAATACCCCCAGGAATACCCCCAGGACGATGGGGCGGAGGAACCGTGACCCCTGCCCGCAGCCCGAGCGTGCCGAAATCGCCGTATGATGGTTGAAAATCGCCCCCCTCATACAGTCTGCTTTCTCAAGCCCTTGGTCCCCTATCTCCCTGATGCCCTCTCACCCTGCACTGTGGGCTTTGGCGGTGTCTGGAAGGGATTTGGGTTTTTTTTTCTGTTTCCCGCTAACATTTTACTACTCTCCCGTAGTGTTCCCCCTCTCCTGCGCGGTGCAGAACTATTCCTGGGGCAAAGTGGGCCTGGAGAGCGAGGTAGCCAAGCTGCTGAGCAGTGGTGACCCCCTGGTCCAGATCCAGCCTGACCGGCCCTACGCGGAGGTGAGTGCGTCTGTGTGTCCATGCCGTTCGTGTGTCTGTCACACCCCTGTGTCCCGCCCACCCGGCTGTGGCTCTCACCATCCTGTATCCCATCGGGAGGGGATCCTGACCCGCCCCCCCAGTTGTCGCTCTGAGGGCTGTCCGGGTTGAAGAGGAGAAGCCTGGCGTGATTCAGCCTCCGAGGGAGCTGCCTTGGCTGCATGGATCACCTGTGGGGCCAAGCAGCCTCTAAAAAAGCCCAAGTCATCCGTGTTGGCTGCCCAGCTCAGGGTTCCATCAGTCTGTCTGTGTCTCACAGCTCTGGATGGGCGCACATCCCCGGGGCGATGCCGTCATCCGGGATAACCGCATCCCCCAAAAAACCCTAGGCCAGTGGATTGCTGACAACCCTGCCTGCCTGGGGACAAAGGTGAAGGACACCTTCCAGGGACAGCTGCCCTTCCTCTTCAAGGTGCTCTCAGTCGATACTGCCCTCTCTATCCAGGCACACCCCAACAAGGTAAGGAGAGCCCTGGATGGGCAGCCCAGCGGGATGCTGTGTCCCTGGGGATGTCACCCAGCTTCTCTCCCCCTCTCCAGGAGCTGGCAGCAAAGCTGCACGCCCAGTTTCCTGAGCACTATCCCGATGCCAACCACAAGCCTGAAATGGCCATCGCCCTCACCCCCTTCGAGGGCTTGTGTGGCTTCCGGCCCGTGGAGGAGATTGTCTCCTTCCTCCAGAGTAAGGATGAAGGGTGCAGTCAGACTCCAGGGTGGGGATGGAAGCCATGCTCCCTTGCAGTGGGGTTTGGGGTGGGGATGAGGGATAGGCTCCCCTGGGATGGGGCTCTGGGTGAGGATGGGGGCCGTGCTCCCTCGGGATGCAGTTTGGCGTGGGGATGGGGGTTGTGCTCCCTTAAGATGGAGTTCAGGGTGAGGGCACTGCTCCCCTGGGATGGGGTTTGGGGCGGGGATGGGGGCCATGCTCCTCTAGGATGGGGGTGCTGATTCTGACTGGGGCTGGCCCCTCGTAGACGTCCCCGAGCTGCGGGCGCTGATCGGGGAGGTGGCAGTGGAGCAGCTGGAGCGCAGCGGGAGCGACGACCCCCGTGGTGTCTCGGCCGCTCTCCGTGTGTGCTTCACCCGCCTCATGAAGAGCGAGAAGAAGTTCTTTGTTGACCAGCTGAACATGCTGGTGAAGAGGATCTCCCAGGAAGGTGGGTCCTCGCTGTGGCCCCCAAAACAATTTGGTGGGCTGTGGGTAGGGGAGGGGCCAGGGCACCCCCTGGCTCCCTTCCTATGTTGTGCCTGGTCTCTTCCCACGCAGCAGAGGAAGGGAAGGACACGTCAGGGAGCAATGGGGAACTGCTGCTGCGGCTGCACTCCCAGTACCCAGGAGACATTGGCTGCTTCACCATTTATTTTCTGAACCTGGTAAAGCTGGAGCCAGGGGAGGCCATGTTCCTTGGAGCCAATGAGCCCCATGCCTACCTGCGTGGAGGTGAGTGTCATGGGGGGCTCTTCTAACCCACCATCCCACAAGGACTGGCCACGGGGACATATGGAAGGGCTGGGGTGGGCTGACAGCACTGCCTCCTCCCTGCAGACTGCGTGGAGTGCATGGCATGCTCAGATAACACGGTGCGTGCCGGGCTCACCCCCAAATTCATCGATGTGCTCACCTTGTGTGAGATGCTCAACTACACGCCAGCGCCCAGCAGCTCCAAGATCTTCCCAGCTGTGCAGAGCCAGCTTGATCCCAACGTCTATGTCTATGATCCGCCCGTGCCAGACTTTGCCATCATGAGGATAGAGGTGAGTGGTGACGGGTTGGGGGACACATCTCGGCTGGGCTCCGGGTAGGATGACCCAGTGCTGGCTAGGCTTCACTCACCTTTGTAGTTAGTGCCCCAGTGAGGGGGGAGGGATGCTTGGGGATGTGATGTTTGTCTCTTTATCCCTCCCCTGTTCCCTCTGCCTGAAGCTCATTCACCTTCTCTAGCAGCTCCAGGCAGAGGGAGAACCAGGAACAGAACATTTTGGGTGTCCTCAGCCAAGCTGAGGCCCCTGGGCTTGGGCTGCTGCAGGTGCAGCAAAGGGGTGGGAATGGAGATAACCCCGTCCCAGCTCTCTGTAGAGGAGGAAAGCTGGGGGAGACTCCAGCCACAGTGACATTTTCCTTTGCAGATCCCTGCCTCCATCAAGCTGTACCTCATCTCTGCCATAGACTCTGCCAGCATCTTGCTGGTGATCCAGGGGACAGCTGTGGGCACCTCCACAGCCGCAGCCTCCGAGATGTCTCTGTGTCGTGGCTCCGTGCTCTTCATCTCGGCTAACGAGAGCATCTCCCTCCACCTCTCCTCACCGGATGGGATGCTGCTCTTCCGAGCCTGCTGCCTCCTCTGAGACACTTCTGTCTCCTCCTGGAACACTTCCTCCCCAACACTCCACGTTTGAGTAGATAGAAACTGGTGTCGGCAAAGTCATCTCGCTTGGAAGTTTTCCCTCCATCTATTAAATCCCAAACCCAGCCCTGATGTATAGAAAGAGCAATTCTATAGATCGACTCCTCGGATGTGGCACAGAGCACAGCAGGCTGAGGCTTTCTGCAGCTTCTGGCAGGCTCTTCTAAGCCTGGCTGATGGCAGCCAGTGTTGCCCCTTCCCTGGCTGTAAAAGGGGGTTGTTTGGCAGGTTTATGGAGCGGGAAAGCTTCCGATGCCATGAATAAAGAGGTGATTTTGTCCTCAGTGCAGGGCGGTGTGGTGCAAGGAGCAGGAGGAGGATTGGGGTGGGGGACTGGAGGAAATGCTGGGAGCAGCTCCAGCTGTAACTCTCCCACCACTGGTTGTTACCCCCCCCTCGCTCCTCAGGGGAACAGGAAGTGAGTAAAATGTGATGAGGGAAAACAGATCACTCTGAAATCCCACCAGTCAGGGAAGAAGCCCTCTGGAGCAAGGCTGCTGGGAGGAGCAGGGCACCAACACCCTCCAACTAATGAGATTCAGTTTATTGAGTGCTCCCTTTAACAAGTAAAGTACAAAAGCAAAACCCCAGAAGCAAACAAAACAAACAAACAAACAAAAAACCCCAACAGTTCAGGTCTCTAGACATGAAATATTTAAATAAGGTTTCTGTACTGAAGCAGCTGATTGTCCTCTAGGGTGTAGAGCAGGACCATGGTTTAAGGCAGCTTTTAAGGTTTGCAGCAAAGTCCCCAGGCCCCCACATCCAAACCCTGTGTGGAGCTGGTATGGGGGGGTCTAGGCAGTCCCCCACCTGCATCAAAGCAGCACTGGGGAGAACAGGAACAAGCCATTAGCCCCAAACCCAGCACCTCCTAACTCCTTCCCTTTACACCTCCATGGAGGTGCCAGGCTCTGCCTCTTCTTTCCCACCCCAGCAGGTGAGAGGTCCCATCCAGACCACCAAAATGTCACCATGCCACCTCTCCCTGATATTGCTGAGTGTAAAGAAAAGTCCTGTGGGGTCAGTTGGTCTCTGCCATAAGCAGAATCGTTCAGTCATTGTGTCACCATCCCAGCATGGGACACAGACAGCAACAGCCGTCCCACGGGACAAAGAAAGTGCTGGATTTTGACCTGTTCTTGTGCACCTATTGGATCACACAGGAGAGATTTTCTCCGAAACAACAGGGGCAAGAAGAGGAAGCAACTGGTTTTGGGGGGATGAGATCCAGGTCTTCATCATCGGGGACCTCGTCGAGGTGGTACCCATCCTGCAGCAGCTGCCGGCTCAGGTCCTGGTTCACCTGCTGTGGGAGGACAAAGTGGAGCTCTGTAGGACAGGACACATGTATCCACACCCCGTGGGGTTATGCTTCCAGCCCCTATCCACAATCTTGGGTTGTGAGGGGGACAAGGGAGCACGTGGGGGCCACACGGTCAGAGTCAAACACCTGCACTTGCCTCGGCAGAGGAGTATCCTGAGGAACATCTGGATCCTGGCTCCCCGTCACTAAGAGAAAAAGGAAACAGCTGGCCAGGAAATAACCTTGGGAATAAGCCCTGCGTAACTGCAAGGGATTTGTTAAATTTGGGACGACAGGAGCATTTCACAGAAATTTCACAGAGTATTCTGTGTTGGAAGGGACCCACAAGGATCATTGATAACTCTTAAGTGAATGGCCCATGCAGGGATCAAACCCACAACCTTGGTGTTTATTAGCACCGTGCTCTAAACCAGCTGAGCTCATCTCCATTTCACTGCTCAGAGGTGCTCAAGTGCTCTAAAAGTGACAAGGAAAATCAATCTCCAAAGTAAAGCCAGCTCTGAGCACCCTCCACCAAAAATCCTGGGATAATCACCCAAAAATCCTGGAATATTCACCTGTCTGAGTCGAGGGAGACCAGGTTCTCATCAGCTGTCTGGTTGAGTGCAGTGTAGCCCTTGTTAAACTTCACCGACCTGCCAGAAAGCAGCTGAGTGAGACCAGGACAGATGTTTTCCATGGAAACACATCCATGGAGCTGATGGACTGAGGAGCCAGGGCAGGAATCCCGCTCCTTCCCAGCCAGGTGCTATCCAGGGCCACCACCAGCTAACCCAAATAAATCTACAACACCAAATCATCCCTCAAATAAAAGAGAAAAGCCCTATATTTTATTATACCGGGTGTTCCTGGCCAAACAGAGCCATCAGAATAAGGTCCCAAGCTCTTATTTATAATCCTCTAAATTTCTCAGCCTCCCCAAGGGAAGCGAAAAATACATTTTGGGAACAGAAAAAGGGGATCAGACCTTTTAGGTGCCGATTTCGGGGTGGTGGGTCCCCCCAGCAGCCCCTGCCTTCGCAGAGCTGCCTTCACCAGCTCACGCTGCCTCTCTGAAAGCCAAGCACAGGGACAGAGATAAAAATTCCCATGTGTTCCCCCAAGATCTGTTTTTTGGGTGGTGGGGGTGTTGCAAGTGAGCATGGGGGCAATGCAGTGCTTTCCACAGGCATCACTATGGGATTTTTAATGTTTTGGGGGGGGGGTTTTATAAAGGTTTTATCCCACCAAGGAATAAAAAGGCTGTGGGTAACTCCCGCCCTGGAAGAGAGGTGGAAATAACTCCCGAAATCCCAGCAGAGTCCACCAAGCATCATTTACTCAGCTTGGCCTGAATGGAGGGAGGTTTGCTCATGATGTATGGTCCCCTTTTCTCCACCGTATCCGTCCCCTTGTTCAGCCTCTTGTTTTCAGCCCAAATCAGCTAAAAAAAAAAAAAAAAAAGAGGGAAAGAAGCACACTCAGCATCTCTCCACGGGGATAAAGTAACAGAGTCATCTCATTCATTCCTGGGAGCTCAAGGTCAGCTCCCAGACCAGGAGCAGGGAGAGGAAAAGGAATAAGCAGATCTAGTCGCAGATGAAGGGATTACTTGGGAATGGCGATGCTAAATTAAAAGCACGTGTGGTGACCAGCAGCTCCCGTGCAAGCCCAGCTCCAGCAATACTTGGGAAAACACGTGATGGAGGAGATTTAATGAGCAAGTTCATCAAGTAAAAATATAAGGATAGTTTATTTTAATTTCTCTGCAGGGTTGGAGCCTTCAAGCTTCCCCTTTTATCCAGGTATTGTCAAGGAGAGCCAGCACTCCTAATGGCAAGGGGGGAGAGAAGAGCTCCACAAATATAATAAGTAATGAAGAAAATAGATGGAAAATCAGGAAAGGGCAGAGGAGAGTTGGTGCAGGAGGGATGGGAAATTAAAGGAACAAGGCAGAAGACTTGAGCTGGTGATTGGAGAGCACAGTCAGGATTATCCTCAGTGTCTTAAAACGGAATTAGCGGGGCAGAGCCTTATCGTGGTAATAACCAGGCAGGCAGCAGACCCCCAAATCCCTCTGAATGTGCCATACCCCTCCCTAGAGGGGTGCTGATACACCGTCCTTGCACTGTGCCTCCGTGCATATACCCCCTCTACTCCCATATTGCCCCTCTGTGTATATGCCCCACCCCGTATTCCCCTATAGACATACTCCAGCCCCATACCCACCATGCCCATACCCCATACTGTCCCCCACACACATACCAGCCCCATACCACTCCCATACTGCCCCGTACCTCCCATGCACATACCCCATATAATCTCATGCCCACTCCCCAGCCCCACATGATGCACATACCCCACGCTACCCCACAGACATATTCCAGCCCTATACCACCCACTGCATACCACCGAAACCCGCCATACATGTACCCTACACCGCCTCACGCTCACTCCCAGCCCCACGCCCCACATCACCAGCACCCCCGTACCCCGCCCGTACCGCCGGGCCCCTCCGCCCGCCCGCTCCGCCCGCAGCGGGACCGGGAGCGGGGCCAGTCCCGGCTCCGCCGCCGCACGTCGCCATGGCCGCCTGTGGCCCCGCCCCTCGGACCGCCAGCCAATGGCAGCACGGGGCTGCCGGGACTCAGCCAATGGGAGGCGGGCAGGGGGCGCGCCCCTCTGGTGCGCATGCGTGGTGGGAGCGGGACGGAGCGCGGGATGGGCAGCGAGGGGTCCTGCCCCGCACAGCGCCCGCCGTGCAATGGGGAACGCACCGAACCCTGCCTTCCCGGAACACTCCCCTTTTCTACGGTGAAAATAGTAAGAAATTTCCATTCTCTCCCAGCCCCGACTTCCCCGCCCTCCTCTGGTCCCCCTATCAATCCCCCCTGCCTGTACTAGAACCGAGGCGGAAAATAGGAGCACCATCTGTCCCAGAACAGATCCCCTCCAGTGAGGGCACATCCCTTGCAAACAGGAGCCTCCCACTCACCTCTGAGGCTTTGGACATCATCCCAAGGAAATTCCCCGAGGGCTGGGAGAGCTTGTCCAGTCCTTGCTCTGTCCCTCCCGAAAGCTGCATGTACAGGAGGATCACGATGCCCTCCAGACAGCTCCTTACCTTTCCCAAAGCCAGGTGCCCAGGAAGGCCCCAGACACAGGGGGCCGAGCAAATTATTTGCCAAGCAAATAATGATTTATAAACTCCTAAGAGCACATTCATGGTTTACTTCTTCCTTTTCCCTAGAAACGCAGCAAGAAATAACCACAAGAGCCACCGCCACCATATCAGTCAAACCAGTTTTTCCTTTATTAGGTCCAACTCCACAGCACTTACACTGCGACTCAATAAAGGAAGAAGTTATTTCAGATAAGATTTAAGGTTTGTGTCTCCAGGTGACTGTGTACAATCAGGTAGCATCAGTAAAACGCTTGAGTAATGCACCTGGAACAAAAAAGAACAGAAAATAAAAAAAAGAACCAGAAAAGCCATTTAAGAAGCAGCCAAATATCTCCACAATGTTTCCATGAGGTTTCAAATGGTTTATTTCCATCCCTTTTACCCTCAAAACCCCATCTAACCATCCTCAGCTCAAAAATGCAGGTACTGCATTCCCAGCACAGCTGCTTCAGTACATCCTAGCACCAAGACATGGTATTCCAGGGCAAGGAGGAGGGAAAGGACTTAGAAGATCCAGAATTAAGTACTATTTGCAGCAGGCTGACACATGGTATCTCTATTCTAAGCATAATATTTTAAAAAATAATATGACACGGGTCATCTCCTGAAGAAACCAAGTTAAGAGGCTTCACTTCCATGAGGATTTTTATTTAGGGCTTAATTTTAGTCTGGGATTAGAGCACGTCAGGTCTTGCCCATATTCTGCCTTTGCCAGGAGTTTTGGGGTACAATAGTCCCATGCTAAGAGTCTGGGAAGCAACATCATCCCTTACCAATAAAGTTTATGCCTTGTCCAGGCCCAGTTCCTCTGGAGTGGAGATTCCCAGTTCACTCAAAGTTGGTCTAAGCTCCTGGATAACGTAAGGATAGATTTCCTTGTGAGGTCCTGCCTTGTCCTAAACAAAAAGACAAATAGTGTTATTTCAGCATAGAAAGATTCTTCCATTGGTCTTATGCCTCCAAAATCTCCACACCAGCCACTGCTTGTGGCAGAGCAGAACTGCTGGCTTCTAGGGCTGGCTCCTCTTAACTCCCTGGGAAGGCTGGATTCAAGTTTCAAGGTTTAAGGTGTTTTCCAGGCCCACTCAGCTTTCTGAGTTACTACTCCCAGCCAGCTCAGCACTCAATCCCTTAAGAAGCCAGTAAGCTTTGTGCTCATCATGCAGCCATTGATCACAGCAACAGGAAAGAGTGGTTTCCCCTTGCAGCAGGAAAAAGCCAGGGGAAACTCTCCTGCTGCCAGGCTCTAGCAATGCAAACACAGCAGTTCCACCCACCTTTACAACCTCCAGGATGCGGACAGTGCTGGCAAAGTCATTTAACCGTCTGCAGGCCCTCAGAGCCGCGTCAATGATTTTTGGTTCTGGGACCAGGTCGTAACCCACCAGTGTGTTTATGCCTGTGGAGACAAGAAAACACTAAGAGGAACTTGGAATCAGCTTGCCATGCTGCCAAAAGGAACCCTTTGCTGTCTATTCCTTTTCTCTCCTTTCAAAGGGAAGAGCCCAACACCTAGCCAGCCAGGTGCTGCTGGAACAATCCCTCTGGCTGCAATTATCTGATTATGCAAACACATTTTTAATTCTTAATTGGGGAAGTTTAACAAAACTTGGCAACTCCACAGCAAACAACTGGAGACAACCAGTCAACAGCCTGCAGTCAGTTATGGCCAAGCCACTGGGTCAAAGTCCAAATAAAAATGTGTGTGGTTACACACTACGCTGAGCTCAAATACACTTTCCTTGGAGCAAATGTTTCTCTCCCTCCCGTCCAGGTGCTGAAGTCATGGAATGGTTTGGGTTGGAAGGGACTTCAAATGTCACTTAGCCCACCCACCTTCCACTAGACCAGGTTGCTGGAAGTCCCATCCAACCTGGCCTTAGACACTTGCAGGGATGGGGAGTCCACAAAAAGGCCAAGTAAAGTTGTTATTTCTGGTCACCAAACTTACATTTACTTCAGGTTACTCTTCCCTTTTCCCCAGCGTACCTTTCCTGAGCTCCCAGGCATCAATATCTGGCTTGTTGAAATACGTCACCCAGCGAGCATCGAATTCTTCATCTGACTCTTGTGACCCGTGAGAGTAGCAGCGGGCATGCAGCACAGCTGGATCCAGAAACAAAGGAAGACATTTGGAGCAAAAGGAAAATAACAGTACTTGAGTCCTTACCCAGAGGCCAGAAGCCATAAAATATGGATTTCACTTGCTACAGTCAGTCTGGATCAGTCCTGGATAAGCAGTGGATGGATACAGCTATTAAATACTCTGGTTTGGTTTGTGGTAAAGTGTCTATTTTTTCCACATCAGACTTCCAAAGTGTCCCCAGAGCCTTTGGTCAGAGCAGGATTATTTAACAAGAAAACCTCTCTTAAGGACTGGTTATCCAGAGTTGGTTTTCTGGCATCCCTATATCTGTAAGATACAGGAATTTTCCCTCTTCCCAGAGCCAAGCGAGCTGGAGAAACATAACATCATTCATCACCAAAACTCCATGAGCTCAACTACAAAGGCTCTCAAAAGCAAAGGGATGAGAGATACTTCTTCCAACAGGCTGCTGAAGGGTTGAAGGAGAAAAAAAAAAATGATCACTCTATGTCCATCCAAGATGAAACTCCTGGATCTCAAGGCTGTAATTGCATTAATATTTGATAATTAATCACAAAAGCAGATTGTACCTCAATGCACAAATTAGTCTGATATGATTTATAAATTAATGTCTTCCCCCAACACTGCTCTGTCACAAATTGGGAGGGTTCTTTGATGAAATTGTCTTATTTTACTGCATGAAGGTTGGAACAGTTTTCCAAAGGAACTTAACTAAAGGAACACAAGCCTGGTGCTTCCTTTCCCCACTGCTAATCTCACTCCACTAATATTTGCAGAGGTCGCACACCAGATACGACCTTGGAGCTCAAAGCTCCGCTTTAGGGAAGTCAAATTTAGCTCCTGACTTTTTCTTTCTTAACCCACCATGAACCACTTGTGCTGACCAGCTACAGAGTTTTATTTAAAAGAAGAAACCCCGGCACTGGGTTGTATTTTTGCTGATATCCTTGTCTTCAGTCTCACTAATGACAGACTTCTAAGAAGTCAAATTTGGTTTTTTAACAGAATTTAACATGGTCCAACATTTCAGCCACAATTCTGATTTATGCAATGAAAGCATGAAAATAGTTTTATGTATTTTAGCTAGGGAAAAGCAAATAAGAGGCCAAGCTGGAATTATAATCATCTTTTGCCATTCTGTAGGGAAATTCCCCCTCCTCTCCCCAACTCCAAAACAGACCTTTGACCCTGCTTTCTCTAATAAATCACCTGCACAGCTGAACTCAGAGGAAGAGCACAACTCTGTAAATGCTCCTGCATGCAGGACACTGCTGAAAACCCCCCAGATTTCAGCTGTTTGGGGGTGAAGCCTTGTTTTTCCTAAACAGAAAGAAAATCCTACAGAGAAATAGTCAATCACAGTTTGAGAAAAGCCTAAATTGAAGTGCTCAAATGCCACCTTTAAGTCTTAAAACTAAAGTCTTTCCCTAACCAAACTATTCCCTGGATCCTGAACGAAAATAAAGACCATAAAAATTAGAACTCTGGATTTCCAGGGTGCATTTTTCAGCTGCTGCTACATTTCTTTTCCACCCTATGTTTTCCATATTAATGTTTATATTTTGGGGACTGGGCTCTGAGATTCATTTTCCTCGAATGGGGTCCTTCAAGGTCACTGTCACACACATCACGTGTGTGTGACAGCCAAACCACACCAACCTATCCACAAGGAGATTCCCAACTCAAGGAAGAAGCAAAGGGCATGTACCTTTGCTTTCAAAGGAACACAACAGGCATCAAGAGCCTAAGAAGCCTAAAATCACCTAATATTACACAAAAACACGTTAAAGCTTCTCCCCAAGGGCCCGAATTTGTCAGTTTTCCCTGGTAATGAGCACAGAAGAAAAACATATATTAAAAAAACATTAATTTACTGAAAATTTGGCAGTGAGGAGGAGCCCAGGGATTACAAAGGGAAGGTTTTGCAGCAACACAAACCTCCCTGAAGGCCAAGGGGTCACAGCAGTGTTAAGTGGGGTGTTTGTAACATAAGACCTTGGAAAAGAAGAACTTGGATGGCCACGAGCAGAGGGGGTTCAGCAGCACAAAGGAACAGCGAGCAAAGACTTTTAGTGGATTTAAAAATAACAAAAAAACAAGGGTTTTAAGAAGCACCTAAAAAATCCCTATGCTTATTACTTAAGCGCAGCAAAACGCTCCCTTAAGGCAGCTGTTTAACTCACACGTGCCGCAGCAGAGGCACACACAGGTCCCACGCATTATTAGTGCCTGCTAATTAGCTATTAATTGCAATGCAGAGGTTAATTAGCTATTAATTGCGATGCACGGGCATCGTGTGTTCTCTGCAGTCTCTGTATTCCAGCTCTGCCGCCCTGGCCACCGTCACACCGTGCTGTGTGCGGCTGCTATTCCTCCTCTCCCTATTAACTGGTGTGTTAATGAGGTGTTAATATTATAACTAATCGGGGTGTTAATTAGAGCGGTGACGGCTGGCCCGGAGCTGGAGGGGGCGGTCAGTGCCCCGGTGCTGCGGAGGTCACCGCCGCCCTTCATCAATGTCACCTTGGCAGGGGGCGCGGGGAAAGCGCCGCCACCGCTCCCCGCTGCAGCCCCCGGGGAGGTGCCCGGGCCCCATGTGAGGCCGTACCGGGGGGGGGGTCCCGGTGGCGGCGGAGGGACAGGCGGGGGCGGCCCGCACTAGGCCGCGGGGTCACCGCAAGGACACGCCGGGCTCCGCCGCCTCACACCCCGCCGGGCCGGGATCTCGAGGGCGAACCGGGGCGGGAGAGACGGACGCGTGCGGCCGCTCACCTGCGGGGCCGGCGGGCCGGCGGACGGCGGTGCGAAGGCCGGAGACAGCGCAGCGGCGGAGGAGAGAGGCGGTGGCGGCCAGCATGGCGGCGGGGTGTCAAGGAGGGCGGGAGGCTGCACCGGGGGCACGCCGCTGGCTCCCGCACCGCACCGGGAGAGAAGGACGGAGATGAGGGAAGGCGGAGACTGGCGCAGGCGGGTACAGCCGTGCGGCGGGTACGGAGCGCGGGAGGCCGCGGCGATGGACTGGGGGCGGAACCCGCCGCCATCTTGGGGCGGGGCCGGCCGCCATTTTGTGCGTGAGGGGAGTGGCCTCTGGACCTCTCCCTCCTCACTGAGCCGCCCCTCGAGGGGTTGTTTAGACTCGTTTTTGAGGGGTTCAGGCTCGTTTGTGGTGGGTTTGGGCTGCGAGTGCTGCCTCTTAGCCGAGCCCGCGCAGCCATGGCCCAGTGTAGCCTCCCCGTCCCTGTCACTGGGCACCCGCACGACTCCATCCGTGTGAGGGGAATGGGCTCAGTCCGGCTCTGCTGCCGCATCCAGCAGTTCCCCGGGCTCTCTGGCACTCACGATTGTATCCTTGTCCCCACACCGTGGGGTGCTGCCCTCAGCTACCATCGCACTGCGCCAGCCACTGCACGGGCACAAAATCACCCCGGGAACCATCCCTGGGGCTGTGCCTCAGCAGTGCCACACAAAACCATCGTGATAATTCCACTCGCAATGTCCCCCAGTACCATCATCCTGTTTTAAATGTTCCATTTTTTGGGTTACAGTCATATTTTATTACTTTTTTTAATGTTCTCATGCAGGAAAACCTCATTCCACAGCTAGCAAAGCGAGGAGTGCAAAATTCCAGGGGTGGTCTCCAAGTGTTGCCTCCGAGACTGGAAACTACCTGCTTATTAATTCAAATAAAATAATTTTGCACAGGAACAAGATAAAGAGAAACTAGTGATTTTCAATTTTTTCTCCTCTCTCCTTGGTGGGACCAATTGAGACAGCAGCAGTGGAGACGAAGGGCTGTTAGTGCTCAACTGTATGGCTCCCACAGTCTTTAGGCTCTGATCAAAGGAGTTTATTAATTAATTTTATTAATGATTTCTTGTGCATTTGGGGTAGGAGCCTGTACCCAGTGCTCTCATGTGGGGCGGAGGGTTGAGCCTGAATGGGGTCCGCACGGAGGAGAGGAGCTGGGAAGAGCTGGATGGGACAGAGCCCAGAGCTTTCCCAGCCCCCAAACCACAAAAAATAATCATTAAAAAAATACAGTGGAAATTAACGCTCAAGTGAAGGGAATCAATCTGCAGCAGAGCAGATAAGCAAGAGCCTCTGGCCCAAGGAGCGGCTGCCTGCTGAGGGAGATAGCAAGGTCATTGCCAAACAAAACAGACCCTGCTTCTTCCTCCTCCTCCTCCTCTTCTTTGTTTCCTATTCCCAGCAAAGCAAGCCCTTGACAAAGAGGAGATGCTCGCTGTCCCAAGATAGCAGGAGTGAGGCAGGGAGATAAGGTGGCTTCAGCTGTAGCATCCCCACGGATGGATTTTGGGAAGGTTTCACTCACTAATACCAATTAATTCATTGTGCAGTGCCCCGAGGTGCTGGGCCAAGGGGAACCAGGTGGATTAGAGCTTGTTTGGCATCCCATAACCTATTCCCCAAATCGCCCTGGTCCCTGCTGCGGGGTCTGGAATGGGGGCTTTGCCAGGCGTTGCCATGCCAGCACAGACTGGGGCACACAGCAGACCCTGATGCCATTCTTCCAAGGGGCAGGATTTGGCTGGGTTCCCCTTGTCCTGGCTCAGCAGCAGCCCTCACTGTGCTGATCCATGCTGTGTTCAGCAGCCAAGACAATCCCCCTGTTTTCCCATAGACATATCTCAACTATTTCAAAGAGCTTTTATTTTTCATTCATTTCCCTTTGCCTCCTGGAAGAAGCAGGGAGTTTGCTTCCCAGGGCTTTCCCAGGCTCTGCAGCCAAGCTACAATCTCAAAACCTCCCTGTCCTGCCCTGGGCACTGCATCCAGCCATGACAACCACCCACCCAACACTCCCATTGCCCCCAGCTCCCCAGCTCCAGACCCTCAGGGAGAGCAAAGACTGGAATATGCAATGCAGGTTGCTGTATTTCCTTGTGCTGTTCTACAGGCAGCACAGCACGGCACAGCACAGCACAGCACAGCACAGCACTTGGCTCTGCAGGCGCAGGGAGGGAGTGACCCCCTGCTTGTTTGGGTGTTTTTTTGGGATGAATCATGGCCCCAGAGGACACTGAGCCCAGCATTAATAACCCTGACAGCTCCTCAGCAGTGGGTTTGGTAATGAAGGTTTTATTCCAGTGGGCTTGGGGCAAAACCATCTCTCCTGACAGATGAGGTGTTGCAGTGGGGAGTGGTGTTGGTGTTGGTCCAGGCACCCCACCTCTGGCTCCGTGGGAGTTGCTGCAAGATGTGGCTGCTGGTCGTGGTGTCCCTGGATGGCCACCAGCTCCCCCCCCACACCCTCCCCTGCTTCAATCCATAACCAAGAGCTGGCGGGTTTAACACTTTAACCCTCACCCCAAATCTGCAGACCTCCCACCTGTGGGGATCAGATGGAGCAGCGGCAGCAAGTGGGGACACGTCAGGGAGAGCCTGCAGCCCACCAGTGACCCCAGAATGAGTGTATCTTTCTGCCTCTCCACCTGTCTGATCGGGGTGGGAAGCACTGTGGTCAGTGGTCCAGCTGGCCAGCAGTGGTCCCTGAGCCCCTTGGACTGTCAGGCACCTGTACCTGCAGCTTCTTGGGAAGCAGCTCCTCACGGGGAGGTGGCAGCAGCCGCTTCAGCCCCTTGGTGGAGGATCCCAATGTGTCTTCTCCTGCCTCACCGAGCCCGTGCTGGGGCTCCGGGGGTTGGTAGCCCGTCTGGTTGGGATCCAGGGGGTCTCGGGAGAGCAGGATGCAGATGGAGGGGACGTTTTTGTGGACGGTCAGGTTCTGCGCCGGGCTGTCGGGCAGCAGGTCCTGGTTCTCCCAGACCTCCAGCACAGTTTTGTAGCGTACCTTGGTGACCTGGTGGAGCCCTCCCAGCTTGCGTTTCATGATCTCCACACAGGTGATGGTCTTGGTGACCGCCCTGCCGGAGCCACTGAAGATGATCTGCCGGCTGCCCTTCAGCTCCATCTGGGCCATGGCGAAGTTCATCAGGTTCCTGATCTTGCTGCCCTCCTTCACTTTCATCTCCACCACGTCCGGGGACAGGTCAGGAAAGGGCAGTGGCATCTCTTCCTCCGACGTCCTCACCTTTCGGAAGTTCTCCATCCCGGACTGGGCAATGGGCTTGGCTCTCTCTCCTTCAGCAGCCATCCTTCACCCCTTACCAGTGGGTTCACACAGGCTCCCAGCACCGTGGAACCGTGGCAGGGCTGACCTCACTGCCCTCCAGCCCAGCCCTGCATCCCCACAACCACCAGCCCCTTCCCGTCTGCTCTCCAGGGGCTGGTAGCAGGCTCAGTGGCTGTGCCAGAGCTGTCCTCTGTGAGAAACAGGGCTGCAGGATCCTCTGGGTGCACCCAGTTGCTCCCAGCAGGGATGACAGCTGGCTCCAGCTCTCGGTGATGCTTGGGCTCCTCCGCTCCCACTGCAGTACTCGCTTCTGCTGCTCTTTGCTTCATTCTGGACTTCAGCAGCCCCCAGAGCTGTTCTGTGTAATTAGCAGATCCTCCCCTTCTCCCTCCCCTTCCTCCCCTCCTCCTCCTCCTCCCCTGCTCAACCACCCATCCCAGCACCCAGCTCCTGCCTTCATACCTGACAGGCAAAGGGGAGGGCAGGAAACCCAGCTCCCCGTCCAGAAACAGGGAAATGAAGGGAAAGGAAGGAGAGGAAGGTGGAAGGCAGAGGCAGAAACTCACTCTTGCCTTCATGATGCTCCCAAAGTCCTGCCCCCTTAAAGAGAACCTAGTCCCTTCTCTCTGCGCTTGCTCCTCTGCTTGCTCCCACTGCTAACAGCAAAAGTCACCCTGCCTGCCTGCCTGCCCTGCAGCATTCCCAGAAGGATGAGGAATCCCAGCCATGCTGCGCTCAGACATGGCACAAAGATGCAGCGGGGACTGTGGGAAGTACTTTGGAGCCTGAGCTCAACCCTTATTAGCCATCAGAGAAGCTACTAGGACCTGCAGCCAGGAAAAAGCCAAGCAGATGGCACTGCAGCCAGGCATGCATCAAGTGTGCCAGGGCTCTGCTCCCCCCCCCCCACACACATCCTCAGCCCTGGCTCTGCCCTGCAGGAAAATGTCTCAATTCCCAAAGCTCCGAGGAGCAGATGCTGTGGCAGAGGTGGTTTTCATGGGTGATTTCTCTCCCTCTCCTTCTCCTTCCCTTCCTCTCCCTGCTGCTCTCCCAGTCCCTGAGCCTCGCCATCTCCTCATCCCTGATGCAGAGCTGCCAGCTGTGGGCTTACCAATACATTTACTGTTAGTAAATCCCAGCAGATGCCTATTGCAGGCCAGGAGGTGTCCCCTTCCTGCCCCCAATGCCTTCCCAGGCAGTGGCAGTGTCCCTGCCCCAGGCTGGCCCTTAGCCTGGCCCTGTCACCTGCCTGTCCCCTCCCACCCCACTGGCCAGGGGATCATTGCACAGTGGAAAGACACGCCGAGTATTGACTTGCAGTCAAATCTTATCGGCCTATGCAGGCCCCTGGATTGGTTTCACTTGGAGCAGGGCTTGAAAAAATACATAAATAAATCAATCGATCCCATGCCTGTGGAGGTGATGGCAGGATGTGGCCATCACCACCCGTCCAGGATGAATCTCACATCCCTGTGGTCCCCAAAGCAGCTTTCTGTGTGTACCACGGCCTAAATGGTGGTGGATATGGGACACCCCCGATCCAATCACTGGATTGGGGTCTGGTGGGGGGGTCTGTAGGCAGTGGGATGGGATGGGATCTATGAGCAGTGTGCTGGAACACTCCAGGGGATGCAGAGCATCTTTTCCCACACTCCCTGAGGCCCCTTGGGCACAGAGAGGGAAACTGAGGCAGGGCAGGCAATCCTCCCAGGCCCACCCCCAGCACCAGATCCAGGCTTTGAGCATCCCCAAGTCCTCTCTGGTGCTCTGCAGTAGTGAGCATGCCTATTCCCTGTGCTTCCACCATGGATCCCTCGCTCCTACAAGACAAAACAATGGCATTTTCCCCCCTTTCCTCTTGGCAACTCTTTATGGCATCCTTGCAGATGGCACTTGGTTCCTTTCTCAGGCAGGCAGGGATGGATTAAAGCCCTCAGGGAAATTGCTGCCTTCAAAAGGTGCTAAACCCCTGGGAAAATAATGGGGGAATATTTCAGTGACTGAGAAATCCCTCAAGGTAATTATCCAGGTAACCTAGGAAGGTTACATGGACACCAAGGCCTGACAGCTCCAGGGCTCTGGCCAAGCCAGATGAAACCCTGGTGCTCACTGAACCATCCAGCCCTTTCTTCCTGGCCCAGAACCATCTCCTGCCTCCCATGGCCCATTTTCCATGGCCTTGTGGCACCTTCCCCACCACTGGGTGATGGAAGCAGCAGCAGCTTCTCCTCCACAGCCTCTGACTGCTGCTTACTGAACTCTGCCTATTGCAGCCTCCAAAACAGAGGCAGGTGAGGTGCAATCACGAAAAGGCTTCAGGAGGGTACACTCCCCCCGAGGCCAAGGCTGCATCACATTAATGACAGCCTTATTTTTCCTCTGCAGTGCTTAAAATGTAAATGAAATTCATTATTAGCAACTCCACTGCTAATTACCATCTGAAGCCATTCATTAGCCTGTCAGCTTATTTGTTGGAGGACAACAGAGTGAATGGGTTATTCCAAGTGATGGAATAGCTGAAATGAGCTCAGTGGGGTGGGAGAGGAAAAGCAGGGAGACGGGGACAAAGGCACAGACAACTCCAGCCATGGGGAATCAGGGAAAACAGCTAGGAAAGAGGATGGGGAGTCCTTTCAAATGGAGAAGAGGCAAATAGGAAAGGCAGGAATGGTGAAAAAAAATAGGAGTAAAGGAATTACATCCTGAATATTGTCCATCTGTCCTTCCTGAGCAGCCACGCTGGTCACTCTGGGACCCAGGGAATGGTTTCTTCCTCCCTTTCCCCATTACAGTTTCTCTCTGAGCATCCTGTATCCCAGTGCCATCCCAACACCATCCCAGGAGGGATCCAAATCCCTGCAGCATCCTCTTGCCTGGTCTCAACTCCATAGGAAGTGTGAGCTTGGAAGGGCCATTTGGAAGAGGAGCCAAGAAGAGAGCTGGTGGTGGCAGGGATGAAAAGGGCTGCAGGAGACAGCACAGAGACTAGCCAAACCTGGAAAAGTGGGAAAAAAACCCCAGAAACATATTCCTAATGGAGATCAGGGCAGCTGGAGAGGAACAGTAACCCGAGACTCTGTCCTTCACCTGCCCTCTCTATATTTTCTTTCATCCAACGTGGCCGTGCACAGGAGCAGGACGGAAAGTGGAAGCATCTGATACAAGGAGAGTCTCAGTGCCACCATCCATCTCTGCGTCATATCTGCCCAGCTCAGGTCTCAGCCTCTCATCACGTTGCACTCAGCAGCAGGCTGATGCCAGAACTGATTGTAACCCCGGGAAAGGGGGTACAGATGGACCCCCCGAGATGTCACAGTTACAGGGATTCCCTGTCCCAATCCTAACCAGCATCCTGGAGCTGCTGTTTCACAGGAGCAGCTCCCTGAGGGTGCACCCCAGTCTTCCCAGGGTGCAGGGGCTGTCTCAAGATGCTAGAGGAACCTTTGGAGCATCCCAGGGTGGCACCAGCTCCCTGCTAACTGAGCCCTTATCCCTATAGTAAGCAGAAAATTACAGAGCTCAAGATAATTCTCATTTTAAGAGCCAGACAGTAAAAGAAAAGGGAAAAATCCCTTTTATAAGACAAATCCCTTTGCAGAGCTTCAGCATGATGAGCAGAGAGATGTCATAAGGACCCTGAGAGCAATAATAAACATGAATGGTCTGCACCAGCCACGCTGGGGACTCCTACCCACATCCTGCCTGTGGCACAGGAACTCTATTTAAGCTCAGCCCAGAGGTCTTAGTCCTAGTCTGAGCTGTGCTGGGAATGGTTTCTGGGTCAGCTGCAGCTGCTCTGCTGGACTCTGATCCACAGACTGACCCTAGACTGGGCCTGTGGATTGACTTCAGTGGCTTGAGTTCAGTGGCTTTGAACCTGTTTGTTTGCTGGGAATTTGCTGCTTGATCCAGACTCTTGGTTGGATCCTTCCCAGCCTGCCCTGTTCAGGTAGTGTGGGATGAGCAGGGAGGCTCTTCCCCTGCCCCTCTGTTATCCTCTTGGCTCCCCAGGCATTCCCTGTGAGT
Source organism: Pseudopipra pipra (assembly GCF_036250125.1). Taxonomy (NCBI): domain Eukaryota; kingdom Metazoa; phylum Chordata; class Aves; order Passeriformes; family Pipridae; genus Pseudopipra; species Pseudopipra pipra. The sequence goes on along the minus strand of NC_087560.1, from coordinate 4,236,241 downwards.
GAGGGGAGCACACATCTGTATGAATCCTGAATACCTCTGCTTGGAAAACCTGTGGGCAGACAGGAATGTGGTGATGCTGAGGGCAAGGAGTAGCTCTGCAACTGGACATTCCCAAAGCCTCAGTGGGATGGAAAAGCAGTGGGTGGCCAGAGGCAGCAGAGAAGTGGGGAGGGGGGGGAATTTAGGTGAGAGAAAGCTCAAGAAACAATAAATAAGGGACAAGAAATAAGCCCCAAATCCCCAGGGTGCTCAGCCAGGGGGGCTCTGCAAGGCTTGGAGCAACCCTGTGAGGTCTCACATGTGGGCAAGTAGTGGTGCTTGGCAAGAGTGGGAATCTATGACCTCATCCCCTTCTCCCTTTCCTTCCTTGCTGCCAGGCAGGGGATGGAGCTGGATGCATGGGGGCCCCACTCTCTGCAGGGAACAGCTCAGGGTCCAAGACCCAGAAGGAGGTCAGAGAGGACAGCTGGGCCCCCTGCTACAGGGGTCATCTGTGGCACACTTTTTTTCCTGCTTCCCTCCATTTTACCATCTGTGAAGCAGGCGTTTTCCCTATTTCTGCCAGATTTCCTTCCTTGCATGTCCACAGCAAAGGTGTTCCCCTGCTGAGGGTGTTTGGAGACCAGGGCTCCCTGGTGTAAAGAGATTTTGCCGCTTCCTTGCCCTGCTCTTCACATCTTCCTGTAGTGGGATGTTGTCTTTGTTGCCCCTCTGTGATTCTCAAGGTTGGACCCTGGGAAGGGAGGACAATTTAGTTGTCAAATAAAGCCATTTTCATGCCACTGCACTGATATTCTCACAAGCCCTGAGGCAGGAGGTCCAAGTGGTGTGCACAGAGTTCCATGTGAGGACTGAGGACAATGGACACTGCCTGTGGAGTCCTCAGGCTGATTTGGGATTTATATCCTCTCTAGGAGTTTTTGATCCCTGTCCTAGTCCACCTGAGAATCAATCCAGTCCTTTCCCCTGCCCTCTGCATCCCGACCTTGACACTGCCAGCAAAAGCAATCAACATATCCACTGCCCCTCATGCAGTGAAGCCATTAATCAATTACTGCTCCCAGAGTGAAGCACAGGATGTGAAGCAGGACACAGACACGAGGTGACCTGAATCTGTCCCTGCCAGTGGGACCTGCTGGCTTTCCATTGCCTCCTGGGTACAGGGAGCCTGCGTGCCCTGCCAGAGGCTGTTCCCCAGAGCCCTTGCCCCACAGAGGCTGGTCTTCTACCCACGTGGAGCTTGCCATGCGCCGAGTAGCGGTCAGTGCACCCCTGCCCCATAGAGCCCCCACTCCTATAGAGCCCGCACTCCTACAGAGCCCTCACTCCTACAGAGCCCCCACTCCTACAGAGCCCTTACTCCTACAGAGCCCTCACTCCTATAGAGCCCGCACTCCTACAGAGCCCTCACTCCTACAGAGCCCTTACTCCTACAGAGCCCTTACTCCTATAGAGCCCTCACTCCTATAGAGCCCTCATTCCTATAGAGCCCCCACTCCTATAGAGCCCCCCGCGAGGCCCCGCCCCTTCCCCTTGGCCCCGCCCCTCCGGCCGGCGGCATCAGGACCCTGGACAGCGTCGGCGGGTGCTCTCGCGAGATCTCGGCGCTGCCCATAGAGCGGGCGGCGGCGGCGCTGCAGTCTCGCGAGAGCGCGGTCGCTGCGGCAGGAGCAGCACCGGGCGGGCGGGCGGCCGCCGCCACCCGCCGGGGACCGGAGGGGCCGGGTCACGCCGCGGGGTGAGTCCCGGGGCCGTGCAGAGGGGGGAATGCCTCGGGGGGAGGGCGCTGGATGTTCCCCCCGAGCGGGATGACCGCCCTTTACACCGACGCCCCGCTCTGCACCCCTCTTGGAGGGGGATGCGCGGCGTGGGGGCTTCCACGGTGACCCCGCACACGCGTGAGTGCAGCGGGAACCGAGCGGGGGGCGGGCCGCCCTTCTCGCCGAGCCAGGCCGCGGCTGGCAGCCTGCGCCCGGCTTTGAGGTGGGGGCGCGTAGAGCACGCAGCGCTTCACGCCCGGCAATTCCCGGCGAAGCCCAGCCCTGCCTGCCCTCCCCAAACCCACGCCACGCACCAGAGGGGTTTCTCCTCCGTGCCGTCACCCGTGTGATGAGCGCTCCCATTTTTCAACCCCTCCACCATATTTCAGCCCTCCCCCCCTCAATTACATCCCCACAATTTTGCAAAAAAACAAGCCACCCGATTTATTCAAAATCTGGGTGTTTTCTCCCCGCGGCGGCGCAGGTGTCGGGCCGGGGGGGCGCGTCCGGTCGTGTGTCCCGGCTCCCGGTACACGTGGGTGGGGGCGGCCGGTGGGACGTCACCGCGCCCGAGGAGCTCGTATTTATAGCACCGGCGGGATGGAATCATCCGGGGGCTACCAGCGGATGTTGGGAGAGATGGCGAGCCGCGGTGGTTTGCTGTGCCTGGCCTGTGTCTTTGGTACTGGGGGATGCGTGGAGGGTGGGAGAAGACCCCTGGAGAGAGCCCCTAAATCTTCCGGGGAGCCCCAGGCACCAACCGCCAGGACCCCGTGTCTTGGGAAGTGTGTTGGCTTCTGCCAGCTCTGCCCGGATAGCTGAGAGAGGGCAAAACTTGCAGGCAGGTGGGGATACGCCATCTCACGCTTCTATTTAAAACCTCAGCTCTTAATTTTTACTGTAATTCGCCTTAATTTTCACTTCTGGGACAGAGCTGAATGATCTGGGATGGTCGAACTACATGAGTAATCGTTAAGCCAGCCACTCAAGTGATTCATTAGTGACAATCGCCACTGATTTATTTTTTTTTCCAGCTGATTTCCCTGCTCTGATTTCCCTGCTCCCTTTTCAGACTGGTTTTTGGCTTTGGCTTGCAGAGATGGGAGCTACAAGGCAGCTAGACAGTACCCTGTGCTGGAATTTAGCAAAAATAATAATTAAAAAAAAAATCAGTTTGGGGCCAGGTAATGAACTTGGGGGTTTCAAGCTGCCCACAGCTACCTCCTTTCCCTGCTGTCCCACCTGGCCCTCTCCTGGATGTAGGTCACTCAGGAGTGAGAGGCCCCACATCACTGGATCCTCTCATAATCTTCTGCCTTAAATGGTGTGTAAGCCTCAGCCAGAGGAGCTGAGATTTATCCCCCTGCCAACCAGGTGCCAGCCTGGATGTGTGATAGTCTAGAGTGTCACAGAAATGAAGCAAACTGTCCTGTCCTTGAGTTGTTTTGGAGCAGGGGGGAAAGTGAAGGCTCTCAGGGAGGGTCCTGACCACTTCAATCACCTCTTCTCTCATTCTCCTCCAGCTTTGCTAAAGCTCACACATTGTTCCCAAGTACTTTTCCTGAGGAGCAGAGAGGCTGAGTGTGTGCCAGCATGGCAGGTATGCGGGTGGGCTCTGAAACCCATCAGGGGCTTTACTGGCCATGTTACCCCATTAGTCCCAGTGGGGTGGTGGGTGCCCACGCTTGCAGGATCCACATGGCCAGCGAGGGCTGAATTTGATCCTTTTTGGTGGGTTGGTGGTGGTTTCCCTGGGAAATCCTTAATTTCCGTGTGAAACTCGTCAATTCTTGGGGCTAATTAGGAAGCCTCTCGGTTTTTGTTCAGCTCTGGGCTGTGCCTGACAGTGATGAAACTTTTCATTGCAGAAAAAGTGAACAACTTCCCTCCCCTGCCCAAGTTCATCCCCCTGAAGCCATGTTTCTACCAGGACTTCGATGCGGAGATCCCGCCACAGCATCGGACCATGGCCAAGCGACTTTACTACCTCTGGATGTGTGAGTCACTGGGTGGGAATGGCTTGGGTGGGATTCCTTTGCCTCTCCAAAGGCTGCTCCTCTTGGAGCCGCCAGCTGAAAGAGCAGGGCAAGGTCAGGGGAACCCCCTCCAGGCCTTGGTGCTTCCTGTTAAAATCCAGGAATGGGACATGGGCTGCAGAACCCCCCCTTGGGTCTCAGCCCTTCTGACCTCCAGGACGGAGGTTGCAGAGCTGACTCAGTGTCTGAGGGCCATCAGTGGTGATGTTGACATCTCACTGCAAGGAGGAGACAGCTCAGACTGGAGGGCTGGTGTGCCTGCTCCCCAAAATGTGGGAGCCCGAGGCTTCCCGGAGCTTGCCTGTTCCTCTTGCATGCCTGTGTGTGCCGTGCTGTGCTAACAGAGCTGTCACCAGCTTCCAGCTCTTCAAACTATCCTGGATCTCTTTTCCTCACCAACCCTGTGCAGGGAATAGAGCCAGAGGGACAGATCACATAGGTGGAAACATGTGTGCAGCTTGGGGCAAGCTGGCATCAGCATTTAATTTCTTTTTCAGAAGTTCCCTTATCAGTTTTAGAAGTTTAGTTTCCTTATGAGGTGTTTTCCCTGAACTTTGGAAGCATGAGTGCCCAGGGAGTGCCTTGTGCTTTGGAGGCAGGTTATGAAGAGCTGAGCTGGCACCAGAGAGGTCAGGGTGTTCCTGCTTTTGGCACAGCACCAGGCTGGCACCCCCAGGACTGTGTCCCATCAGGAATGTGACCCTGGGGTAACTTCATCATGTGAGGAGGGTTGGTGTAGCTTGTCTTAGTAAGGGGAGTGAAAAAAAGCTGTGCTTCCCTGGGGAAGCTGTCTCAGAGATGTTCAGTTCCCTCCTCATCCCAATCTGGGTGTTCTTCCTCTTATTGTAACAGAGCTTGGTTCTTGCTCCACAGCACAAGCACCAGCTCTTGAAGCCAGTCACTGTCCCTTGGTTTCTGCCTCCAGAGCTCCTCTCTGGGTCATTTTCTGTCCAATACCTCCTCAGATACCTAGGACAGAGCGGCAGGAAGGTCCTTTTGGTGTTCTTTAGGGCAGCCCAGGCAGCTGAGCTCCTTTCCTTGCCAGCTGCAGCTCTCAGGCAGGCGATGGTGGGAGGGTTTTCATTCTCGTCAAAATAATGAATCATTCTCCGAACTCGGAGGCGTCAGAATGCAGCTGAGCATTCTCTGCTTTGTCCTGTGTCTGCTGATCTGGGATTCATAGTCAGAGCCCTTGTGTGGCCTGACCCCAAGCACGGGTGGGTGAGGGAAAGGTGTCGCCCCCTGAACTGGTGAGGTGGGGCCAGGAGTTCAGCGATACTTGGGGAACTCCTGCACAAGCTCCTTCAGCAAAACTGTATCTGGAGTAAGCAAAAAAAAAAGCTTCATTTTGATTCCTCCAGTTTCCTTCCATTAGTGGAAACATGTTCTGGCTTTATGGCAGTGGGAGAATGTGGCTCTTCCTAATCCTCAGAGCCCTGGACCTGCTTAAGGAATTACAACTCCGAGTAATATATTGATTTTCCTCCTACTCTTCAGCTGAGGTTTGACCCTCTTTGGCTCAGCCAGCCTGGGAATGTGCTCCCAGCTTAATTTAAGGGAAATCCAGCTAGGGCAGGGCTCCGAGGCCACATCCCTGGGGTCAGGGTCTCTCATATCTCACTGCCATCCTTGTGTCCGTGCTACTCTGCTCTGTGTGTGTGTGTTTGCAGTGAACAGCATCACCTTGGCAGTGAATCTCGTGGGCTGCCTCGCGTGGCTCATTGGAGGCGGCGGAGCTGTAAATTTTGGACTGGCAATTCTCTGGCTCATTCTCTTTACACCCTGCTCCTATGTCTGCTGGTTTAGACCTATTTACAAAGCTTTCAAGTAAGTGGTCGCACCTGAGCCTGGCTTCTTTTTGCCTTGTTTTCCTTCCTAAACCATCACTGTTTAGCCTGGGGCGTTGCCTAAATTACTAGGGGAATTTCTTTTTGTCCAGCCTTTTTAGCTTTACTTTCTAACCTTCAAAACACGGGTGTTTGGGATTTCCCGAGGGCCAAACCCCCAACCATGTGATGTAAGAGCACCCTCCATGTGCCTCTGTGCAGCAGCAGGGGAGACTGGTGAGGATGCAGTTGGGGTGCAACTCTCCCTCTCTCATCCTTGAGGCTTCTTTCGTATTTTTCCACAAGTCCTCGAGGTGTTTGTATGGGTTATCTGAGCTGCTGAGGTTGATTCCCAAATCTAGAAGTCTGGGGATGTATTTATTCCCCATGTGGGGTGGTGTAAGCCCAGAGCTGTGTCCCAGCATGGATGTCATCAAGCTCAATGTGCAGAGCTGGCCGAGCCATGGAAAGGGTCTGGTGCCCCCGTGGGCTTTTCCCAGGTGCCCCTTCACCACCTTCTGCCTCTTGCAGTTTTTCCTTTGCCTTTAATTTTGCTTCTCACCACCCTCCTGCTAAATCACAGCCGGGTCTGAGACATAGGAGCATCTCCTCGAAGCACAGCAGGGATGGAGGTGCAGGGAGTGACCGAGCCCTCTCTTGCAGGACAGACAGTTCCTTCAGCTTCATGGCCTTCTTCTTCACTTTCATGGCCCAGCTGGTGATCAGCATTATCCAGGCGGTGGGAATCCCTGGATGGGGGGTCTGGTAAGGAAAATGCTTCTGTGTTGGGTGCAAGGGTGGTCACCATGGTGTTTTAACATCCCCAGTGCTTGATGTTTTAACATATTCAGTGCTTCTTGCCTTGGGGAGGATGGTCTGAGGAGCTGGGAAGGATGCTGGCAATTTGGGAAAGCTGGTTGTTTTCATCTCCTTGCAGCGGCTGGATTGCAGCGATTTCCTTCTTTGGGACCAACGTGGGGTCAGCCGTGGTGATGCTGATCCCCACCGTGCTCTTCACGGCCATGGCAGTCTTCTCCTTCATCGCTCTCACCATGGTATGGCAGAAGAAATGGGTGTGACACGTTGCTCTGGGGGGGGCCCTCGCTGCCCCCCTGGGAGCTCAGCGCCAGCTGCAGGCACTCAACCCCTCTGGATTTTCCCTCCAGGTGCACAAGTTTTATCGGGGGAGCGGCGGCAGCTTCAGCAAAGCGCAGGAGGAGTGGACCACGGGGGCATGGAAGAACCCCCACGTGCAGCAGGCGGCCCAGAACGCGGCCATGGGGGCGGCACAGGGCGCGATGATGCAGCACGAGACGCAGTACTCGGCCACCCCCAACTACACCTACTCCAACGAGATGTGAGCAGCAGGACTCTGTCCTCAGGAGGAAGAGCTGGGGCGGGGGGGGAAGAGAGGAGGAAGAAGGCTGAGCGAGTTTCTGCAGCTGTTTCAGAAAGTTGGAGTGTACCATAGTGGTGGTTCTTTTCCCGTCTTCGTAATGAGATCCTTTGGGATTTTTTTCTTTCCTTTTTTTTTTTTTTTTCCTTGTTTTGAGCTCTTATTTTCTCCTTTCTTTTTCATTCTGAAGAGGCTGTGAGTTGACCTGCAGGGCTCTTGTTGTGCGTGGTAGTCAGTGTCTGTTCACGTCTTTTTTTTCTCTGTGGAATAGTGTACAGTGGTGGGTTTTTAATTACTGTGGTGATAGGTGTAAATTAGAACCTCATCAGCCAAAAGCCCCCCCCACACCCCCAAAAAGGGAAAAACAGCAACCAGCACCCATCTTCCCTCTTGGAATAAGCCCTGAACCACAGGTTTCTGACGTGTGAGTTTTCTCTTTCAGTAGATAATGTCCAGCCACTTGCCGTTGTTTCAGCAAGGGCAAACAGTCCTGGGAATTCTCCTTTTTCTTTTTGCTTTTTAACTAGCAGGTGGCTGGTTGATTTAGCATTCAAAAAAAAAAAAAGGGGAGGGGGAATGAGAAACCCTCAATCCTGCTGTTGATATGCTGGAAGCCAAGAGATTCCTAATCTACACCCTGGCTCAGGATCTACAACTTCTCTCAGTGTGTGGTGTTGTAAGTGAGTAGTTTACACACTTTGACATGGAGGACCTGTGTGTGTATGTGTGTGTTTGTGTGTGTGAGTGTTGGGGAGCAAGGACAGGTTTTCCCTGCGGGATACAACCGTCCCATTCTGGATTCTGCATCCTGAGTCTGTTATTTTTAAAAGGCTTCTGTTTTGAAAAGCAGTTGTAAAAGCAGCAGAGCGTTCCTCAGAGGACCTACTCTTGGGCAAGGCTGCAGGTCAAATCTTGCCACCCCATATCCAAGCAGTCTCCCTGATGACAGAAATAGCCAGGCCAAGATTTGTCCCTCCTAGCTTTGGAGGCATATGCTAATTAAAGGCTCTCTAGGAAACCTCCAGGCTGGCAGGAAGGATTCCCACTTACTTGCGCTCCTAAAAAGCGTGGTGAGGTATGGCCATGTGTTTTCTTGGTGCAGAAATCCCTGCCAGCCCTGAATCCTGCCCACTTTGGGGATGGTGGGCATTAAATAATGATCCTGCACCCTAGCAAGAGGCAGCTGAGCTCAGACTAACACCTCTTGGGGAGAGTGACTAGCACACCCTGGAAAAGACTGTGAGTGGGATCATAAATGGGATGGATGCTGCAGGGCAGGAGTCAGGAAAGCTACTTCTCAGAGATGCTTTTCAACTCTAAATGCACTTTAAATATGCCAATTTTTTTTCCCAAGTCCTTGAAAAGCAGTCCAAACAGAATCCAATCCAGCCCCTTCCTTAGCTCCAGTATCTCCTGCCTTGCACAGGGAAGGAGCTTGGTGTGCCACCAGCCAGGGCTATGTGAGTCCCCAGCCCCTCACCCATCCCCTCCAGCCCCCCAGTGATGCTTGGATGTGACCCCTACCCCTGAGAATCACCCCAAAAAGGACCTTCTCTTCTCCAGCAAAGCACACCAAGACTAGTTTCCTTTTTAAGGTACCACTTCAGTCATTATGCAGTAGGCAGTCATCTCTTGACCAGACTAAAATGCAGCTATCGATAAAATGCCTGTCTGTGCGTGTGTGTGTATATATTTATGTATAAAATGTCAGGAGAAAAGTAATCCTTTGCTGAGCCTATTATGTTTAATCAGGTTTAAATATTGTGCAATCCATTTCTAGCTCGCCTAAAACTTACTCTGCCAAACCATGTGCTCTGTCATCCGTGTCTGAGAAATGATGGATTAAGTGACTTCACCTTTTGCATTGACAATAAGATGCATCAATAATAACTGTAACGAGCTGTAACTAACAGACATTGCTTCAGCACCTACCCCTCCTCTCCGGTGTGTCTCCTGAGTGTGTGAGCGCTGAAATGTGCCCCTGTGACACCAGCCGGGTTGGAAACTCTACCCTCTGTTCTCACCTTGATTATTTTTAAGATGTCCCTGCTTAAGGTGGGTCTGATGTGGTAGTGATCAAATCGGGGTGCTCCTGAAGCCCACAGGGTGGGAGAAAGGGGGTGTTCCTGCAGCTGGGCAAGAGGAAGCTCTGGATAGATCACACCTGGGGGTTTCCTGATGTCTCCCTGTTGCTTCCTGTGTCCTGCAGTAAGCAAAAGAGAGCTCTCTGCCTCTTGCCTTTCATGCTGCTTGCTTGTAGCTGATATTAGAGGGATGTCCAAATACAGCTTAAAAGCAGCAGTTATCTGGAAAGGGTTGTGGACCACACACTGCCCCAGATCTGTTGTGCTCACATAATGGTGGAATGGCTTGGGTTGGAAGGGACTCCAAAGATATCCAGCAGGGACACCTTCCACTAGTCCAGTTTGCTCCAAGCCCCATCCAACCTGGCCTTGGACACTTCCAGGGATGGGGCAGCCTCAGCTTCTCTGGCCAACCTCTGTCAGGGCCTCACCACCCTCACAGGGAAGAATTTCTTCCCAGTATCCCATCTAAACCTACTCTCTTTAATTTTGAAGGCATTCTCCCCTGTCCTGTCTGCACCTCAGGCAATAAGTGATTCTTTAACCCACGTTCCCCTGCCAGCTCCGTGTGGCTGCCCTCAGTCCTTGTAGGAAAGATTTCCCTCCTGGTCTGTTGCACTTCCATGGGCTCAGATATCACCTGGAGCTGCCACTTGAGGGGACCTCAGACCCCCTCCTCAACATGCCTTTTATGCCCCCCCCAGCAGCGAGTTTTGCTGCCCTCTGTTATTGCCAAAACCCTGCCACGAGCCAGAATCCCCCTTAAACAACTTCCTCAGCAGTCTGAAGCCACCCACGTGCCTGCCCTGGGCGAGATCCCTTGCCGTGGGCGCAACTGTGGCACCGAGGGGCACAAAGCCCTCCCGGGGGGGGCAGCGGAGCCGCCGGACCTGGGGCTGCAGTGGGGCCGTGGGGGCAGGACGGGGAGCGTGAGGGGCGGTCCGGCGGCCGCCATGACACCCGCTCCGCCCGCCGCCAACCGGCGCCATTTCCCGGCGGCCCCCGCGCGGGCCGGGCGCCCTCAGGCCGCGCTGCCGCCGCCGGCCGCGGCCCCTGCGGACGGAGCTCGGGGGTTGCCGCCCTGCCGTCGTTCCGGACCGCGCCCGTCCTGCCTTCGCCGGTATAGAAACGCTGTTTGTTATGTTCTGGAAACCCGCAGGGGGTTTCTCGGCGCTGCTCTGCGCATGCCTTTTTGCAGCATTTTGGAGCTATTTCGAGCATCACTACAGCATTAAAAAATCTGTTCAAATAACGCATGAGGCCTCTAAATTGCTTGTTTTCTAGTGGCTGTTTCCCCAGAGCTGTATTTGGGTAAGAGAAAAGCGCAACCCAGAACTGTAATATCATTATTATATATGTGTTGTGCATATTATAAATTATTATTTTATTATTATATATTATTATATATTGTATATAATAATATATATTATAATTTGTATATAATAATATATATTATATTTTGTATATAATATATATTATTACAATATTATTTATATTATATTTTTATTACATTGTGTTTTATATATTTCATGTATAATATATAATACAATTTATTATATATTATTATATATTACATATTATATATGTTTTAATATTATATATAATAATACATTATTTATTATTTTATATATTATTTATTATATTATTTATTATGTTGTATTTTTATATATAATATATTATATTATATATAATATACTTATTATTTAATTATATTATTACTATATATGTATTGTATATAATAATATATAATTTTATATATAATATTAAATATGATATATAATAATATTGTCTCTGTTATAATATACAGCTTTCATTATAATTTTTATAACTTCTACCTTTTTCCCTTTGTTTTGCAATTGTTATTTTAACAGTATTTTATGATTTTATAATTTCTAGTATTTTATAGTTATTTTACCGGTTTTATAATTGTTTCATAATTTTTATAATTTATAACGTGTTTTGAAAGGTGCCTAACTTCTTATTCTCCAGGCTTTAATTTGTGGATGCTTTGGAGAATTAATTGTCATTTAGGAATCATAAGGGAAATTTGGAAAGCATCCTAAAGATGTTTTAATTAGATAATAATTTCAATTATTTATAAATAAACAATACCTTTCTAATTTTAATTAGATATAGATGAACGTATGAAGCATGTAGTAGCATGAAAATCCCCCAGCCAATGTGCTTGCTACATTTCCTCACCTCTAATTACCCTTGCTAATCAGCATAGCTGAAACTGGGCTCTTATCCTGGTAATGCATTTTATAAACATGCAGAGAAACTTCTGGGGCTGGAGTTAAACGTGTTAATTCTGAGGAGAGCATGGAAAAAGAAGGTGGTGGTGGTGTGAGGGGGTTAGAAGGGGTGTTTGTCTGGGTGAGGGGCTCAGAATTCCACATAACTGCTGCACAACCACGAAGGATCCCAAGTTAACCTGCTCCTGGTAGTGACTGACGGGTTAGTGGGATATTGGGAAGAAGTTCTTCCCTTTGATGCTCTGGCACAGATTGGCCAGAGAAGCTGTGGCTGCCCCATCCCTGGAAGCACTCAAAGCCAGGTTGGACCGGACTTGGAGCAACCTGGAAGGTGTCCCTTCTCATGGCAGGGGGTGGACTGAATCACCTCTAATTTCCAACCCAAACCCTTCGGTGATCCTATGAAATTCCTCTCTCTGGGGAATCCAGCCCCCTCACTCCAACATCCAAGTTAGTCCCAAAAATAAGGGCAGCCTAAACATCTTCTTCTTCATCTTTGTTCCACCCAAAGTGCTTCCAAGCACAGCTTTGTCTTAATAATAACATCACTGAAACGGAACAAACTTCACTGAATATGATGATTTTTCAAGAACTGAATTTACTCTTTGCTAATTACTTGTTAATTGATGATATTTTGATATTGGAGATATTTGTATCAATTCTAATGATTTCCTCACCAGAACAGTTTGGGATTTTTACTGGTGTGGCAGCAACACAGGGAAGCCAGGAGGAGGTGGGAGACCTGAATTAAAGCTGCTAGGGAATAATTTCTAGTGCTGCTCTAAGTATTTAGGAGTACAATAAGAAATAGGATGATTATGCTTTCCTTGAGACCTCAAATCTTTAAATATTAAGACATTTCCCTGAATTTTTTATCCGCCAGGAGTACAAGGAGAAAGCAACTCAGCTAGGGGTTGTATGTCTTTGCAGCACTTGATGTGAAAGGTATTTATCCTAAATTCTGGACCATGTTCAATGCGTAAGAGCATATTTTCTTTGGTTTTAGGGCTGGGGTTAGCAGAGCACGTTTTTGGCCTCCTAGTACAGATTTTAGGGGTGTGTTAACAGTATCTGAGAGAAATTTGTAATTAAACATTAAGCTGGGTTTAAAGGTTTGCTGGTGCTTGAAAGCTTTGTGGATTAGACTCTGTTTTGAACTACTCTGAGCCCTGCAGAGTCCAGGTTTGGATCTGTGCCCTCTGGAATATGTTGGGGTTGGAGCCCTGCTGTGCTTGGAGGCACTGTTAGTCCCGTGTCTTTGTTTTTCTGTGCTTGCAGAGTTTGACTGGAGCATGGAGCCTGTCTCCCCACTGGAAGCAGGGATTCCTGCAGGAGAAAACTCACCTGTGCCACAGAAGAAATTCCGTGTCTTGGTGGGGGTGACTGGAAGTGTGGCTGCTCTGAAGCTGCCCCTGCTCGTCGTGGAATTGCTGAAAATCCCTGGGGTAAGTAAAAGCTGTTGGTGGAGCTTTGTAAAGTTGGAGTTACCCTGTTTTTGAGGAGAGATCACATGGCCCCTGCTGAAATGAAAAGTTCCTCCTTGGAGCCCTTCAGTTTATTGAAGGAGAATTCTTCCAGCTTTTAAGAACTGATTTTTTTTTCCTCCTGTCAGTTAACACTTGAATAGGTCTTGGCTTTGGATGGTTTTTTTCCTGGAATTTGCCCTTGTCAGTCAAATTGCCAGATGTGGCTGCAGACAGAGATGATGCACCTAGAACTTGAAATCTCCAGGATATTGCAGTTTTCCATCTGTGGGATATGGATTTTTGAAATATAAATGCTGCTGTCTGACCAAGAGAGGGGGAACCAGACCTTGTGAAACCAGAAATAGAAAATACACACTGCTATATGAGTCTATGCCCTTTTTTTTTTTTACTCTTAATTATCTGGAGTAACAGAAGTGCCCAGCAGAGGCCACTGGTAACTGATCAGGGAGGGAAACATGCTTTTTTCTGCTGTAGAATAAAGTTAGAGGAAACTTCTAAGAAATGGAGCAGATATTTTGGAGCAGCAAAATGAAAAAGTGGCAGAAGCAAGAGGGAGCACTTAAATCGGAGATATACTGGTTAGATTGCTTCATGAATATCCTTTAGAATGTTTGGGGATACTTTATCTTGTGAATGCATTGAGTAGAGGCAGGAGAGGTGCTGATTTATCTGGTTTATGTTGGTATCCAAGCTGGAAAGAGTACTGGAGGGGAGGCATGGGTTGCAGAGAGAAGTCTCAGTTAATTTATTGCTTGATCCGAAGTGATTAGTGAAGTCAAAGGTCTGCACCTGAAGTAAGAAGGACAAAGAAAAGCCATACCAAGAAAGGGAGTGATCAGCACAGAGCCAGAGATATGGATCTTCTAATCCTCTCTCTCTTGGATTACCTTGGCTGTTGTCTCTTTTCCCTTTTTCCTGGTGCTTGGAACATCCTTTTGTGAGGGTAACAGGCAGAATGCAAGTGATCCACCGTAGGAATGTGAGTCAAACCCCTCCTTCTCTCTGAGTGTTTGATTCTTAATTAAAAGCTGCAGGCAGCTGGACCCAAACTCTCTGTGCAGACCCAGAGGACCGTGACATCTGGTGCAGACTTCGTGGCCACTGGTTTTAGGTTTTAGTTGCAGAAATAGCAAAAGTGAAACGTCCAGGAGTTTCTAACACTAAATTTATTAATAAAAATTATTTAGTTGCTAATTTCTGCTGTGATTTCAAGGCCTGCTGAGTCAGTGTAACTTTTCCATTGAGTTTGTTAGGTCCTACACAAGGCTGTTGCATCAGTTTCTTGTTGAGTTAGGGCAGGAGCCGAAGGAAGGCCTTTGTACCAAAGGAGGTGTGGTCAAAGGCTTGAAACTGGAGTAGTTAGTTTAAATTGATGTTTTGGCTGAAACGATCTGTGGTGAATGACTTGGCAGGGTGATCTTGCTGCTCATTAAACTTTAACATCTTCTCGAGGGTGACTACAGTGCACTGCCTTTTTGTTTAACCTCTTTGGAGATCTGGGAAATTTCGATGGGGTGCAGATTATTGTCCTTGCACCTGGTGTGGTGGAGAGACAGCACAGGGTCTCATCATCTCACACACCTCATTCATAGAGTTTTTCAGTGGCAGGCACACCATGACAAAAATCATATTGGCGGGATATTGGTTAGCAATAGGCTTTTGGGAGGCCCTGGAGCCCCTTCCAGTCCCTAAAGAGAGGTGGAGAGGAACTTTGGACAAGGGCCTGGAGGGACAGAACAAGGAGGAGTGGCTTTAAGCTGAAACAGTTTATACTAACAAGTTTAGATTAGATATTAGGAACAAATTCTTCCCTGTGAGGGAGGTGAGGCCTTGGCACAGGTTATCCAGAGAAGCTGTGGATGCCCCATCCCTGGAAGTGTTCAAGGCCAAGTTGGACAGGGCTTGGAGCAACCGGGGGGATGGAACTGGATCACCTTCAAGGTCACTTCCAAACCAAACCATTCTGTGATCCTGTGATAAAGAAAGGCAAGGACAAACCTTTCTGTGGGTGAGATGTTTTGTCCTTGAAGCTACAGGATGTCAGCTGCACTTTAGGCTTAAATCACACCATGTCACTTCATTGTGCACGTGCCAGGCAGCCTCTACATTGGCTTGTGAGTGCCATTTAACAGGGGAGTTGCTCATTTGCTTGTGGTCAGGCTGTGTGTGAAGATTTTGCTGTCAAAACTGAGAAAGTTATTAAAAAATAATCACACACCCCCTTAACCTGAGCAGAAAGGGCTGTGCCAGGAGAATCCTCTAACAGAGACCAGCAGTGTTGCTTTGAACACAGGAGAGCAATTTTGCAGTGAAGTTTTATTTTGGAGATTGGGCTTAAGTGGTCTAAGCCAAAGACCTCTAACTAATCTAAGCTGTCTCCACTGAGGGAATTTGAGTGTGGCCAGACTGCCTTTATTAAGATATCCATGGGCAAACAGAGGGTGTGCCAGGTAAATAGGAAAAAAAAAAAAAAAACTATGTAGGCTAAAGTGATCTTGAGAACAGTGATCTCTTTGCAGCATAGCTGGAGGGACTTGAAGGATTTGCTGAGAACAAGGGAACCAGGAACCCACCCCAACAGAAAACCTTCATTAGGGAGAATATTTAACTCATAGAGCAGTTTTCTTGGTGGAGTGGCAGAGTCACCAGCACTCAGAGTCCTTGAACATCCCTCTGGTATGTTCTGGCTTGCAGTGGGTTGGATGCAGTGCTCAAAAGAGCTATTCTCTAATCCTGGGCTTATGCTTGGAAGAGATAATTTT
Source organism: Pseudopipra pipra (assembly GCF_036250125.1). Taxonomy (NCBI): domain Eukaryota; kingdom Metazoa; phylum Chordata; class Aves; order Passeriformes; family Pipridae; genus Pseudopipra; species Pseudopipra pipra. The sequence goes on along the minus strand of NC_087560.1, from coordinate 4,220,635 downwards.
TTTTTTTTTTAATGGTACCATTTCAGAGACGAGAGACACCCCTTCAAACTGCACGGTGCTCTTTAAAAATCCCCAAGTAAATATTCTCTTGCAGCCTGAGGTTAACACCTCACCCAGGCCCGTGGCGCTGCAGAGAGCGGCGTTAGCACCTTTGTGGGTGCTGCTGCTTGGCTCGGGGCAGCTTCCTGTGGGGTGAGGTTAGCATGGAAATAAATACAGTTAGTTCACGGCTGTGAATATGATCTTCACGCTCAAAAACAGTACAAACAGCTGTGATTCCAAATCAGGGTCACTCGGAAAAGAACAGACATTTAGAAGAGGCAAAGAAGCAAATACCAAAAACTGGTGTCACGTGCAGCTATATCTTCCCTTGACTTTCCCTTCAGGAAATGGGGGAAATTACCAAAGACCACAATATGCTAAGGCTGGGATTTTGCTCTGCTCCCAGCTGTTATTCTGCTCATATAGCCTGCAGGGAATCAACACTGCCCCATTCCCAGTAGAATAAATGGTGTTGGGAGCTGGGTTAATGTGGTTTTGTCACGTCAGCCACTCCTGCTGCAGAGAACTTGGAGGTTTCCAGCAGTTGGTTTCAGCAAGGGTGCACACACTGAGTGCTTAATCAGTTTTCTACCTCAAGCCACAATTTTCCAAGAGGCAGAAGCTGCTGGTGAGTTTGGTTTCTCTCCATCTCACACCACACACTGGGTTCTGTGAGCTGCTGGAAGGAGCAGGCAGTAGCTGGAAGTGGATAATACCATGGAAAAGGGATATTTTTCACTGTAATCAGTGGCCTGAGGTGCATCTTCCACATTACAAGTTTTCAGAGTATTCTTTCCTTGTGCTGGCCTGTCTGTTGACTGGTTTAAGGAATATCCTTGGAAGGAATTCCAGATGGAAGTCAGTTGCATGGGGGATCAGGGCGTGCAGAGCCACTCAGACACTGCCTCTGATTTGGGGCTGGTCCTGGTGTGTGCAGGGCACCTACGGTTCACTGCTTGTGGCAGGAGCTGTTGGCAGCATTTATCAGTGCTACAGGTCACAGGACAGGTAGAAAACAGGGGAAAAAAACCTTTTTCCACCTGTTTTCTGCAGGAAATGAGAGGTTCACCTTAGCACCTCTTAAGCATGTGTTTCAGATCTGAGGGATGGGATAGAGTTTTCCCAGTATATAACAATAACTGAAGGTTCCCCTGGCTTTGCAGGTTTATCTGAGATTTCAGAGAGAACCTTCATATCCTTTCACCCAGTCTCTCTTTGTGGAAGGCACTGGTTTACTGCACAAAAATGCTGTGCTATGAACATACCTACACAGAGGCTTTCCTCTTCCCACCACCTTGCTTTGATAGGAAGGATAGCTGGAAGACACAACTCCCACTTGCTTCTGGTAAGATCAGCAAGTCTGATTAACACTTTTAAAATGTAGCATCCCACAGTCTCTAGCTTCTTACCCACTTTTGGGGTCAGGAGGTCATGGAGCGAGAGAGGTGGGGCAGAAGGAGGCAGAGAGAGGTGCAGGACATGATCCATTCAACCAGGAAACCGTACTCTGTGTTCCAAAGCTGCTCTTTTCTGGGAAGCCTTGTGCAGCAGAGGTGGGTGCTGAGCCCCAGCATATCTCCGTGTCTCTCAGCACCTATGTTGATCACTCAGCTTTCTCTTGGCACAGAGCTTCCTCTTGGCTCCCAATGTGGGAAGAGCAGTCCTGGCAGTGCCACCTTGTCAGTTGTGGTTCAGGGAATCCACTGAGGCGAGATGCTCCCTTCCTCCCTTTGGCAGGCATGTCTGGGGATTAAAGGGCATCTTTCAGTTTCACAGGGCTTCGGTTTGCTGCTTCTTCCCTTTGAAGTTCCGTGCAGAACTGCACCTCATTGTCACCTGCACTGCCCTCTCTGCTGCCCTTGCTGTGAACATGTTTGGCAGGTGGGAACCTGTCCATTTTAGGTTGGCATGTAATGAGCCTCTGGCTTCTGTGGATGTCTGCGATGGCTTGGCCTTTCAGCTTTGAATAGGCAAGGTCCTCTGAGAATCCACACAGCTTTCAAAATTGTCCTCAAATCTAACCATTGGTCTTGTTCTTTCTGCTTAGCTCGAGGTGAAGGTGGTCACTACTGAGAGAGCAAAGCACTTCTACAACGCTCAGGAGATTCCTGTCACCCTCTATGGCGATGAAGATGAATGGCAGGTGAGTTGTTCTTGCAAATAGAAGCACTCATCTAAGTTTCTTTGCAAGAAACCACACTTAGTTCTTGTTTAATCCTGGGCTAGGACCCACTCCTTGGTCTAGTAATGTATGTTTGGAATATGGCTTTCGAAGACCATGACGTAAATGAGGAAGAAGAAAGAGGCTGCCCTGATGTACTGGAGGATTTTGTCCCACCTCAGCAGACCCACAGCAGGCAGTGCTCTCTCACCACTCTGGAATCAGCTACTCTGAGAGGAGTGTCAGGAAATGTCAAGAAAGCCACTGCAGAGCTGTGGTGAGCGTGTTTGGTGCTTGTCGTGAGTCATACTTGTCACGAAGGCAGCAGCAGCTTCTTCCCTTAGCTCAGCTGTCAGGGCTGTGAACATCTCTACACCCTGTAAAATGGCTCTTTCTCCTGACTACAGTTTTGCTGACGCACTTGGAGAGTCCTTGAGTATGGAGAGGTTCATTGTATAAGCATGAAGACTTTTTTTTCCCATACATTCTATCCCTACTTTGCAGTAGTGATCCTAGTACAAGGTGCTCTACTCTTTACCACTACTCCTGCCAATGCACTCACACGAGTATCACTTTTAAGAGGAGAGAGACATGCCAATGGCAGTGGCCAGGAAACTTTCTGGCTGGTCTAGAGATTTGTAGAGATCTGCTGGATCCCAGGGTGCTACAGCTCCAGGCAGTTATTTCTGAGGAATCCTCAGTAGGGTAATAGAAGAGGTACAGGTCAGGCTTTGAGGTCTGCTGGCACACTGGAAAGCAGGCACGGAATGCTTACAATGGGAAACAATCACAGAATGGTTTGGGTTGGAAAGGACCTCAAAACTCATCCAGTACAAGCTTCCTGCCATGGGCCAGGACACCCTCTGTTAGTCCAAGTTGCTCCAAGCCCCATCCAACATGTCCTTGGACACTTCCAGAGATGGGGCAGCTTCTCTGGGCAAGCTGTGCCAGGGCCTAATTAAAAGTGACTTGTACAGTTAGGGGTCTGTACCTCATTAAACGCCAGTGGAAAGCTTCACTTCAGTGTGAAGCTTATAAATCACATGGGTTTCCTAGGAAATGTGCCCCTGGTTTGGTCCTACCTGGCTTCAGCTGGCTGGTATGATGGAGCTCTTTTCCCTGCACAGGTGTGATATGTGTTAAGGGAACTCTTAGGAACAATTCCAAAGCTGAAGGATGCTGTGGACAGGGAAGGCTCTTTCCTGTGAGTTGAAATCTGTGGTTATCAGATGTATGAATTGTCTTTGTGGGGAAAGGACCGCCCTACATCACTGCCATCCCTTAACTGTGCTCCCTGCACACAGGAGTGTGTTTTGTGAGGTGGGATTGGTGAAGTGCCCGTTGTTCCCAGCGTTCCCTGTGAGGGTTTGGTGATCTCCATCCTGTCTCCTCCGCAGCTGTGGAAGGGTCGGTCGGACCCCGTCCTGCACATCGAGCTCCGGCGCTGGGCTGACCTGATGGTGGTGGCACCTCTGGATGCCAACACGCTGGCAAAGGTTGCCAGTGGCATCTGTGACAACCTACTGGTGAGTAACTGGGGCTCTGCCTGCCACTCCTCTCAGCTCTCAGGACTGCCTGACCTTTCCTTCATGGAAAATTGTGCTTCTGCAGCATCATGAACAGCGAGATTTGCATGTTCTGCCTCCATCTGCTTGTCTCTCTCTTCCTCAGGATGATTCCCCTGTTCTTTCTCAAACAGTGGATCTTTCCTTCCCTGACCTACATCCCTTCCCACTCCTCAGTCTCTTCTGTTATTTCCTAGTCCCCACTTTGTGCTTTTCCTGCTTTTTCTGGGGATGGTATTTATTTCTACCTCCACACTCTCTCTCTCATTCATAAACAGAAACACATACACACACACACACACAGAGTCACTTTGAGTTCCTCTCTGCATTTTTTTGATGTAATCTGGAAAGACACCTGTGAGATTAGATAAAACTCTTTACTTCCTGCTACCTCATCACCTCCTCACCTAACACAGCACAGACATTCAAACATGCTCACGTTTACTTAACTTCCAGTCTCAGCTACAGAATATTCTGCTTGTTCAGGCTTGGTTTTTTTGGTATTGAAAGTGCTCTTTAGGCTCTTCAGGCAAATCAGAAAGTGTATTAAAAGAGAGTGTGCTTCTCTGTTGGGTGCTGAGAACCTTCAGTGGGGCTGACTGTTTTGTGGCCAGGCATTAACCACACAAAAGGTCTCTCAGGAAGCAGCAGATCTCCATGACCAACAGCCTTTTGGGTAAGAAATGCATATAAATGAACAAAATCCACCTGGATTAGATTACTGGGGTTCTGAGAGAAGTCAGAAAGAGCTGTGGGAGGGACAAGCAATGTCTTGTCCTTCTGGATCCCCTCAGTACTATGGATCTGATGGTTTAGCAGAGGGAAGAGCTCAGGAAAGATATCAGGGATTCATGGCTTCACAGACTCCTGCCAGTCTTTTCAGGGAGCCTGATGAAAGGAGGAGGTAGCTCCAGGAAAGGAAAGCAAGTGCTGGAGGTGCTGGTTGGCAGTTTAGAAAAGATTACAGCAGATGTCCTTGTGGTGGGAAGGGTTCAAGTCACAGGATATAAAAAGGATAGCATGGTTCCTATAAGGATCCTGATCCAAGGAGAGCCCTGCACCAGGGACTGCTGCTCGATGGGAAGCTCATTTGTGTGACTTAAACGCTGCTAGGCCTGGGGAAACTGATGGGCATTGCATTAAGAACAAGCAGCATTTATCTTTTTAAGGAGATGAGGTGATACTGGGTTATCTGGAAGTGCTCCTGCCAGATAGTTTGTAATCTGCCAGCATCTGCTGCAGCAGCCCAGATGTGTTTGTGTCATCCTCTGCTTGTATCCCGGACACAGCAGTGCTTCCCTATGAGAAGTTATGGAACCAGCTGGTGGATAAGTTCGAAAAGACTCACTTGCCAACTGTCAGTGTTTTATCTTTACAGCTGGCTTACCTGAAGTGTTGCCCAGGGATTTCACTGTAGCTGATAAGAATTGTGGTCACCCTTCAACTTCTCTGTCTCCCACAAAGGCTGGCAGTGTGTGTGCATCCTGTTCCTGCTTGGTTTGCTCCAGGCTGGGCTGCTCGCTTGGCCCTGGGCCATAGCGGGATGGGATCTATCCTCTTTGTAGCCTCCCTCATCCTTCCTGCCTGTCAGACGTGAGCTTTGCTGGAATGTGATACAAATTAGTCTCAGCCTTGTGAGTTAGTCCACCTGCACTGACAGATAGAGGCTTTTGACCTCAAAATGACCTCCAGGCTGGGTGGGAAGGCAATTCTGTGCAGCAAAGGGATGGGAAGGAATGAGGAAATCCAACCCATTTCTTGGCTTCTCTTGTAGACTTGTGTCATCCGCGCGTGGGATCTGAGCAAACCTCTGCTCTTCTGCCCAGCCATGAACACGGCCATGTGGGAGCATCCCATCACAGCTCGGCAGGTGGAGCAGCTGAAAGGCTTTGGCTACACGGAAATCCCCTGTGTAGTAAAGAAACTCGTGTGTGGAGATGAAGGTCAGTCCTTTTCTGTGGCTTCTGATCCTTTCCCTGCCCCAGTGCTGCTCTCATCCCAAAGGGGCGTGCGTCCTTTTGTTGTGTGGCCTCTGGGATGTTGAACTGCCAGGGTTTGTACAAACAAGCTGAAGCTTTCCCCTATATTATTCTTTATTAATTTTTAAGTAGTCTTAAGGGACCACCCAAGCCAGGCTTTCAGATGAGCCTGATATTGAACAGAAATGCTCCTTCAAGAAGAGAGGAGATCAGAGAGAAGGGAAGCTCTGCCATGAATGTTATCAGCCTGGGATTTGGGTGTCCTGACTTTGCCCTCTGCTGTGACTGGGGGCTGTTTTCCTCCTGCCTCAGTCCATCAGCTCTGCCATCAGGATAAAATCTTGTCCCTGAGAGCAGACAGTGAGAAGAGCCCTTTGAAGATGTGGCTGAGGGTGTAGCTGGACACACATTTAACTTTTGTGGTGTTGTTGTTGCTTGGGTTACTTTTCAGCTTCCCAGTGGAGTTTTGATTTGGGGTTTTGATATCGGATTTATCTATGAAGTGAAAGAGGGGGTGGGGGAAGTTGTCATGGTCAGATTCAATAGATTTAGCTTGCAGTGCTAAGAAATAGTACTAAAATGGTCTCATTTGCATTTTAGGAGCTGCTTTAAATGGAGGTATTTTGACTTTTGGGAGTGGTTTTGATACAAACCATTTGGATTAATGGATTTGGGTTTTTTGTTAAAATTTTATTGGACAAATTGTCTGTAAAATGTCCCCCAATTCCAGCCATAATAGCAAAATAGCAAACATGCTATTAACTGCACAGTAGAATGCTCCTACTTTTGTGTAAAAACCCCAACTCCAGCAGGATTTTAACCACCCTTTCAGTTCAATAAACAGTCTGTACCTAAGCCAGGATGTTACAGTGTCCTTCAGGGTCAAATTCCAAGGCTGGTTTAATTTTTGAATCCTTAGGTAGCTGCAGTGCCTCTAGAGATTGTATTTTTTGATCTGAAGACTAGGAAATATTTACAATTAAGTAAGTGTAGTCAAGTAACTCAGGCATCAGTTGAAATATCCTGGATGATTGTCCTTCCGCTGGGATTTTAGACGTGATTACATCAAATTTCTTCATATCCAGCTCAGCTGTCTCTGCTGTGAGAGCAAACTCCTGAAGGAGCTTGGAGGAGAGGGATGGCACAGACAGCTGTGCTAGGAGCAGCCACCTCTGACTCAACTCCACTTGTGTTTGTGAGTCAATTCACAACAAGATCTTCCTGTTGGCAACACCAGGATTTTCCTGGCAGTTTGTAAGAAAATTATGGCAGAGCAGTAATGGATTCCATCTCTCTGAATACCCAGTACTCCACCACTGACTTTTTCACCTCTTCCCCTCTTTTTTTCAGGCCCTTCACCCCACAGCCTCTTCCACTCTCATTTTGGTTTTGTGGGTTCCATCCACACAGGGGTTTGCCTGGGTTCCACCCAAAAAGCATGTAGCAACACTCACACATCTGGTGTAGAAGAGATTCAGTTTGCACCAGTTTTGTCTGTTGACATTGTGGTTTGTTTTGCTCTAAAAGAGGTTCCTCTTCCTCAACCCATGTGGTTGGTCTCACCTGAAATGTGCTCGGATCCTCACTATCACCAAGTTTCTGCATTACAAGCTTTACCTGATTAATTTTTCTCCCTTAGTAAATGGGCGGTTTTAGACAGAAAGTTCAGGTCAGAGAGAGTTAAACTAAATTAAATTGAGTTCCTTGTTTGGATAGTTTCCATACTGACAGTATCATCATCACCCTTGGCTGGATTTCTCAAGCCGGGCACACTGGAAGATTTCTACCTGTAGGCATAAGCTGTGCTGTAAGATGGGCTGCTTAGCAAGATTTTGCTTTGCTAAACCTAGAAATCCAGATGTGAATTGCCAGAGATGTTGGAGAAGTGGGTGGTGGAGGAAGAAGGCAGGCCTTGGAAGTGTTCTGGAAGGGTGTAGCTCTGCCAAACCGTGCAGAGACAGTCAGGGAATGTCTCTTGTTCAGCAGCACCTTTCAGATGCAGCTTCTCAAGGTTAGGAGAGCAGAAGGGCCCAAATCTGCATGCAGCTCATCCACAGGATGCTCCAGACCTTCTGGGATTTACAGGTCTGAAAAAGAGGAAAAGAAAACCTCCCAGAACTAATTTCTGCTGAGCAATAAGGCTTGTATTTTAAATAATGAGAGCTATTAGCCAGCAGGACAAAAACTCAGTAGAGACTCCTTTTCAGTCTTCCAGAGGAGACAAATGCCTATGGGAAAAGCATCTTTCCTCAGCTCCAAGCAAATAACAGAAGTGAATGGCCTGAGTTCCCACTGCTGAGTTCAGCACATGAGGTTGGACAAGATGATTTAATCATCTCTGGGCTTAAAATTCTGAACCTGAGTTGAAAAAGTATTTCAGAGGGAAGCAGCAGCACAGAGTAGATTAGATGTTCATCTGGCAACTAACTAGTCTGAAAGGAAAAGCTTTCCTTTTTGTTCTGTCCAGCACCTAGCCTTCTCCAAGAGTTACTCCCAAGATTCAGGCTGGTGGGAATCTAGGACTGCTTTCTGTACTGTGGGTCTCACTGCAGAGTCATGGGAACACCAAGTCTTTTGTATAGGCAAAGATCATTTTAAAAACATACTGAAATCACACAGTGTTTATGCTGGAGAAAAGAGGTGAAATTGGGAATTTTGGTCCACACACACTTTTTTGGGACAGTTTTGCACATGTGCCCCCACCCTGGATTTCACACTGTGGTTTTGCTCTTACCCTGCAGGCCGAGGTGCCATGGCAGAAGTGTGGACCATCCTGGAGAGAGTTAAAAGGATCCTTGAAGAACTGGATGTGCCAAGGCAGAGCTGATGTTTTGGCATGTAGATGGTGTTTTTGTGCCTTTCTGATGGTTTAGAGATAAACCCAGCAGGAAGCCAAGCTGCCTGTGGGTGCCCCTGGTATGCATACCTATAGCTGCTCTTCAACAGAAGGAGCCAACCGTTGTCTTGCAGCTGGTGCCAAACAGTTGGTACATCACTGCAGACTTTTGAAAACCAAAGCCAAGAATGTGCTGCCTTAGGGTGAGAAACTCTGTACTATCTTGCAGACATTCCTGAGGCTGCTCAGCACCCAGTACTTCACAGCGTGCTCTGTTCCCAGGAGGCTGCAGAAGGTTTTCCAGCTCCAGTCGTTTCCCCAAGGACTTCCAGAGAGGAGGATGCTGTGCAAACTCTGGGGATGGGGATAACACCAGCTCCTTCCAGCATGTGTGTTTTGGACCATCCCTGCTCTCCAAAGCTCGGTGTGTAGCTGTGCTGACTGCATGTTCCCAGCAGGAGTCACTGTCCAAAAAGCATTTTCCCTCTGGGAACTTAATAAAAAAGAGTTTTCAATCCTGCCTCTGATGAATTGCCTCCTGTAACTGCTCTGGAAGGTGTTCACACCTAACATCTTTGCTAAGTTGTTGTGTCTGCTTGTGTTTTTTTTATCAGATGTGGAGAAAAATTGACTGAAAGGAGCTCTCTAACCCCCAAATTAGCCTTTGCCCTTTTGTAACTGTTGCCTGTTCCAAAATTCCACCTGCCCATCCGGGTTCTCCAGTTAGGAAATTAAGAGGCCAGGGTGCATGTTTCCCAAAGGAATGAAGTGACACTTCACCTATGATGATCCTTTTCTGTTTGAAAGTTAACTGACAGGCATGAATAAATTGGGAAATCCTGTGCCCTCGTGGGCCAGACCAGGGCTCCCTCAGTCCACTCCAGCCTTTCCTTGGGAATGTGATCTTGCTCACGGGGGAATGGAAGCAAACTGGGGTTGTGAAACATGCTGCTGTAGCAGAGCACTGCTGACCAACAGAGTTTTTTAACTAAACCCAGACAAGTTTAAGGCCTTTGGTACAGCACGTGCATCTTGCCTGTGGGGGAACCTCCAGCCTGCTGCACACGAGGGAGGAAGTTAACAGGTTAGGTTTGCTTGCCTTATCAATCCCACACAAGTAAAAACCTCTGAACTTTCCCTGTTTTGACTCTTCCACTGACAGAGATCCAGGGAGTCAAAGCTTTTGAGAAGGATCCTGGTGTGAGCAGAGCATGTGGCTACTGCGGTTGTGAACTTTGCATTTTGCCAGGATTTATGGTGTGGCCTCCTGCATCATTTGGTCGTGTTCTTACATGATGAAGCTCTCAGCCTCTCAGAGGATCTTACTTTAAGCTTATTGAAGGCAGTAATAGAGATGCTGTTGGGTTTCCATGAGTTTTGATGGTGAATGTTGTTTCTACTTAAAGGGAAATGTGTATTCTGGCAGTGACAATTGCCACTTGCCCTGGGGCTCTGCCATGGACATCTCCTGTGGTCAGAGTTGCTTACCTTCCTTCTGGTGCCTGACTTGGCAGCCCAGAAAATCCAACAGTGAGAGTCCTCATACCAGGACAAAACACCATGTCCCTGGTAAGAGCCTTCATCTCTCCCAAGCCTGGTTTGCTGGCTTAAGCTGCTCCATAAAGCTGACAAACGAACCTCTGCCTAATTGCTGTTATTTTGAATTGGAAGCAAATCATGATAGCATTCCAGGCTGGGATAAACCTGTGCCCAAACCACCTTTTCTTCAGGGTAGGTAGAAGAAACAGTTAAGTTGAGTTCCATTTGGGAGGCAGGAGCAGCTTCCAGCCTGGCACAGGCACTCCCCACCCACTGCTGGGGAGGTGCTGGCAGCCTGCAGGCAGGAGCTGCTCCCTGTGGAAAAGGAGGAGTAGAAGCTGGAGGAAGCCCTGTGTGCTGTCAGATGAGGCTTTAGGAGGGGGCTTTGGGACAGTGCTTTTCTAGAATGAGGCTTGGGACAATGAGTGAAGGACCTGATTCCAAACCAGGGCTTTGTGCTGGCTCAGGCAATAGGTACGGAGTCTCCTTAACCACTGAACTCACCAAGAGTTGTCCAGGGATGGATCCCTCAGGGCATTCAGGCTTCCAACTCCATCCCTCAGAGCTATGTGTGTGTCTTAACTTCACAGGGGAGGCCCAAGACACTCCCCATGAGCTTTTTCTTTCAGCTCTTATTTTTAAGCTGCACACTGATTTTTTTGTTTCACTTTCCCATAAAAACTCTCGGATGACTGAGGCAGCATCCCCAGGAATCCTGCTGTGTTGCAATTTCATTCATCCTGCTTAAAACTGTTTCTCTCAGCACGGCTTGGGAGTGATAGAGAGTCAAAGCTCAGTTAAGGCAGCAGCCCTCCTTTCCTGGGCTCAGATGTGACTCTCAGCATCCGTGTGTCCGGTTGCTTCCCCCATCCCAAACTCAATGAGACCCCTTTGCTGCTTGGATCTGGGGGGCATCCAAGGAGGATGGAGGTGCCATGGTGCTGCTTTGGTCTGGCTTTGATCAGGAGTTGGCTCCCCAGCTGTGACTCCTGATGGGAATTCCATCCTCCCACATGCCTGTCCCATCCCACGCCTCCATCCTGGGAGCCTGCAGCAGGGGAAAAAAAAAAAACAAACCTCTTGAAAAAAAAGTGATAAAACCTCCCGATGTTCAGACTCGTGGCGGTCGTGCCCGTGTGATGCACCTGGTGCAGCCGCTTTGCACCTCGGCACCCCGGATTTGGCACCTGCCCCCCGATGCCGCCTCCTCCGGATCCCCGAAAGCACGTGAGGGGGCAGGAAGCAGGTTCTGCTCCCCGACCACAGCGGGGCTGCCTGCTGGAAGAGCCGGTGGCTGCCACAGGGGTGACAAACTGGTGGTGGCGAGTGAGACCTGGCGGCGTTCGCACGGGTTTTTTTCCCTTCCTTGCTCGGGTAGGATTCAAAACAACGCCCTGAGATGTGCATCTGCCTCCTGTAAGGTTACAGTGATGAGCAAGTGGGTTCTTTTTTTGTAGAAAAGGGAGATGATCCAAAGGGATTGCCTCTTGTAACTGCTCTGGAAGGTGTTCACACCTAACATCTTTGCTAAGTTGTGTCTGCTTGTGTTTTTTAATCAGATATGGAGAAAAATTGACTGAAAGGAGCGCTCTAACCCCCAAATAAGCCTTTGCCCTTTTGTAACCCTTGGCTGTTCCAAAATTCCACCTGCCCACCCAGGTTCTCCAGTTAGGAAATTACCAGTCCAGGCCTCTGCCCTCATGATTTTTCTTTCAGTGTGCTTAATGCTTTTGCCTCACCAGCGCTCCTGGCTTGGGAGACGCTTGAAAGCAGCTGAATCGCCCTGACTGGTGATAAGGACAGTGCCAAAAGACACGGCACGGCTTGGCACAGACTCCTTGGCACCAGTGAAACCGATAGCTTGGTTTTGGCAGGACAACCTTGCAATTAAAACTTCTCGGTGCAGTGTTCCTGCTCTGGTCAGCAGCCTGGGTGGGTGCTTGAAAAATTGTTTCCAGGAGTAATTGAGCTTAATTAGAAGCTTGAATTCCCTGGAGCTGGGATGCTCAGAGGAGCACAGCAGAGAGGAGTAATCCAAAGGGGCAGTTCCCTGCTAGGTCTTAACCTGTTGTTTGGGGTTTTACACCTGGAATTTCAACATGGAATTTAGATGGAGGCTGGAATTTTTCCCTGGGAGTCCTGCATTTGGTGTTGTACCTTGCTTTTCTGACTCTCTGGGGGAAACAGAGGATAAAGGGGATGGAATGAGCGCAAAAAAGATGAGGAATAAAGGTGACTTTTGGTCATCACAATGAAGATAAAATTAATCTGCTCCTGACCACAGGTTGCTGGGCTCCCTGGAGGGAGTGCAGAGAGATGGGCTCTGCATGGAGACTCCTAAAATCAGGCTCCAACAAATGGGATTGCAAACACCTCAGACTGAAAGCTGGGAGAGCCTGGCATGATCCCAGCTCTTGCTCCCATGGCACTCAGCCTCCAGAAAGCCTTTGGTGTCCAGTGCCAGCTGCCATGAGCACCCCAGAGACCCTTCATCCCCCTGACCCCAGCCCTGCCAACAGCAGGGGTATCCAGGAAATCCCCCCACGTCCAGCACCACTGGCACAGAGGGTGATCATGCAAGGACAGGCAGTTGTGCCACCCCGGCTTCCCACTGCCAAAACAAGCTGCTGGGGTGCCAGCACAGCGATAAAAGCTTTATAAAAGGGGTTTATTCCTGCCTGGCTGCTCCTTGGATGGCTAGAAGAGCCTTTTCCCAGGAGTGCCGTGCCCCCAGAGCGGCCTGAACTTCTGTGGCTGGCTCTGCTCTCTGTCTTACTTGATTTACATGGGGCACGGGGGTGGTTTATAGTTTTGGAGAAATATGATTCACAAACTCCAGCATGATAAGGATGAGGGGAAAAAGATAAGACACATCAACCTGAAGGAATGCAGCCAGTAGAGAGCCCCAGCCTGTGGCTGGCAAAAGCCCTGGAAGAGGGGATCTGGTGTAAAAAGGGACAAAATGGGAACATGTGCCTGAAAAAATAGCTGAAAGCTTCCCATCCCTGCTACAGGCAAGCACAGCTTACTTCACCTGGGCTCTCATCCCACAAATCCACTGCAGCTCTGAGGCCATGGGATAGCTCCAGGTAAACTCCCTGGACATGGGTCAGCCAAACTTCCCTAGCTGGGAGTAATTTAAAAGCCAAGATGTTGTGTTTGTGCAGGTCTGACTGTGCTTCCAGGGCTGCTGCTGCCCTCCAGACCACTGCTCTGCTTCCCTGAGGATAAGGAACCAGCGTGGCTCCCAGACCCATCCCAACCATCCCAAATTCAGCTCTTGCATGCGTGGCAGGCGAGGGAAGCATTGTCCCTTTGTCCCTTCCCTCTGCCAGGCAGCACCATGTGCCTGCCAGGCATGTGGCTGGGGAAGCCTCCGCCTTGCCAGGCTTTCCTTTGCCAGTGGGGATGGGGGTGGGGGGGGAAGCCCTGACCTCGTTCTTGCTGCCCCCACACGCATCAACCCCCCCCCAAACAAATCTCGACCCGGCAAACACAGCCCCTTTATAAAGGCAGCAAATTTTGGCTGCGAGAACACGGCTGATGTTGGAGCGCAGCCCGCTCTGGGGTGCCAAGGACCTCTGCCCCTTGCTTTGCTCTGGAATACCCCTCCTGAGGTCAGGGAGCTCCTGCTTTTGCAGCTTCTCCAGGAAACCTGCATCCTGCAAACCCTCAGAGCAAGTTTGCTCTAAGGTGCTCTGGGTGATGGTTATGTACAGCAGCATTTTTTCATCGGTAGGAAATAGCTCTTTGTGAGGGCAAAAGCTCCTGATGTGTGGACAGGATGCAGCTGAAGCACCCAAACACTTCCAGCCTATGAACCTTGCCAGTTGCTTCAGCAGAAAGTCAATATTGACCCTCCGTCAGCACTTGCACGCATAGACACTCCTGTTACTGTTGCAAATAGTCTGATAAATAATTAAGATTTCATTGTATAGAAGAAGTGATAAAATAATCAAGATTTGATCATACAAAAGAAATTGTTTGATTAAAGGTAGAAACTTGTGAAGTACAATGTATAGAATTGTTATGGAGGGTTGTGTTTGGAGTGTGCAGTCATGGATACCTCACCAAGAAGTTACTGGAACATGTGTGTTAAGTTACAGGACCATATATGCTGCTTGGAAACCCCCTCACCCCCTTCCCATCTTGATCTGCATATCAAGGATTCCAATCAGTAAAGCTCAGTAGAACTGACCAATGATTGCTTTTGGAATAAAGATATATATCCTATAGAACCAGTCACTGTAAAGGTTGGATTTAAGAATGGACTTAGGTATAAAAAGGAATGGATTTTGTTGCTGAGGTGGAACACGTTTGGAGGGGCGTGTTCCCAGCACACTGAATAAAGAAGTGTGTCTGCTTATTCACATCAAATTGGTGTTGAACAAGTTTCTTTTGTCCTGTTTGGTGACATGACCAAAAACAGAACAAAGCCCGGTGCGTCCCTCCAGCACCAGCTCTGTGTGCTGGCTCTATAAAAATAATCATAATTAAATAGTTGTGTTTACTGGGGCTTTGTTGGGAGTCAAAGATCTGGGAAAAGCCACGGAGAAAAAGAGCTCCAGCTGCTCTGCTTCTTACTCCTCCCCCCTCTCTCTTTCCCCTGACCCAGTATCTATCCTCCCCCAGACCATCCATCCAAGCTGGATCACTGCAGGAGAAGAGACGTCACCTCCCATCCCCATCGTGTCCCCACCACCTCGGATGGGACATGGGAAAGGGCAGCACCCCTGAGAAATAAAAGCTGAAGTGGTTTGAGGGCTTGGCCTCTGAAGGGGGAAGGTGATGGGGGAGTGGAGAGGAACCAAAACCCGTCAGCAGAGGAACAGGCAGAGGGCAAAGGAGAAGTGAAAGGAGCTGTGATTACTGAAAGCCCGGATGTGAAAGAGTGGGAGTGCTATCTTTGGGGCTCTCACTTCCCTGTCTGCGCAGGTTTTCTTGGCTTTCGGCTATTTCTGACTCTCTTTCCTGTCTTTGCTCATAAATTCCACCCTGGGGCAGGTGGGGTTGGTGGCCCTGGAGGTGGGTGCCATATGTGCCATGGGGGCTCAGAGTCTGGGGACAGATGAGCATCCTGCATGGTGGGGTTTGGGAAGGACCCTGAGTATCCCTGCTGTGAGGGACTTGGGGACTTTCCTGCTTTCTGCCAGGGATGCAGATACATCCAAGCTGCATCACCCCACTTCACCCCCTTTCTAGTCTCTGGTACATTGGCTGCATCTCCATCTTAGGCCTCTGAATAAGCAGATATTTTAGTCTTTTAAGCAGACTCCATCCCCCAGATATATGGTCCCTGCCCCCAAATATTTCATGCAGGACTGGGGCACCTGGTGGTGGGGCACAGCAGAGTGTTTTGGTACATCAAACACCTCAGTAAAAGCCATTTTAAGATGAAACACTGTCACTAAGGGTTGAAAGAGCTCCTAGTCTGGTGTCAAGCAAAGGTTTTCTTTCTCCAAAAATAAGTAGTGATGCTTCCCCTAAACCATCCTTATTCCTGCAGCCTCCATGCTTAATTTCAGGTAACAAAATCCTGCAGGTATGTGGATTTAAGCCCATCTAACAGCTCTAATTAAAGGAGTTCATGCCCCCATCCCTGGAAAGAGTCAGCATAACTGTGCCGTGACCTCGGCTGGGCTGTGTGACTGCTGTCTTCTGCGGGACCCCAAGCCTGGGTTTAAAGTTAAGCCTGGGATTAGAGGCTGTGCTGAAGCCAGCGGGGTGAGTCCCTCGCTGTCCTGAATCAGCAGAGCGGCTGCAGGGAGAAGCCTGGGAGCGGGCGAGGGGTCTGGCAGCTCGTGGGGTGTTGGATCTGAAAGGAGGGAGCTAGCTGAGGGTCCCCTGAGCTGTAGGATTTTACTGGGAACAGAATCCCCAGTAAAATCAACACCTCTCCTATATACACCCATCAAGTTTAACCTGTTTCAATCTCTATGTCCTGTCCTGCTACGGAAGGAGCATCCTTATTTTCCCAAAATCTCTCCCCAGGGATGCCTGCCCTCCATTTATAAGCCTGGCTTTTCTCTTCCCACTCCTCCTTTAATGCTACTGGGTCAATTTGCCCCCATTTTCTCAATACCAGCCTTAAATTCCATAATTAACAGGTCAATGCAGTCAATCCTATTCCAGAAATGGGGAAGGGAGTCAGGTCCTGCTCCATGCAGAGAAGGGGATGCAGAAGGAAACAGGCTGGGGGCTTTCCCTCTGAATTAAACCAACACAAGAAAGAAAGAATAATATAACTGGAGGGGGGGCAAAAGGCAGAAAAGAAGCCACTCCCTGAAAGCCAACATCCCTTTCATCCGTGGGACCTCAGCAGAGAGATCTCAGGCAAAGCTGGGTCAGATGCTCTGGAACTCTTCCAGGCCCGGAGTGTTTAAATAGAAAGGTTATGTACCTGGGAGGTTTATTTCATCTCTTAATTGGTTGTTTGTTTACACGGCTCGGGAGCTCTTTGCTCATGTTTGCTTTGCTGGCTCACTCAGCGGCTGAAAATCCCGGCCGGCTGCGTCCCGGCCCCGCTGCTGTGCCGGAGGCTGCCCTTCTGCTCCGGCTCCTCCCGCTGAGCCCTGGGGCTTCCCCCGACCCCCTCCCACCCCGCTGCAGCCAGCATCCCTCCCATCACACACAGCTGTGTCGGTGGGACGGTCCGGGTGAGCTTCCATCACGCCAACATCTCCCTTTCCCTTGCGGGCAAGAACCAGGGTATGGTGGAGATGGAACCCCCTTGCCCGGGATTTGAAGCTCCCCCTCTCCCGAGCATCCTGCCAGGTCCAGCAGAGGATGAGATCCAAAAACACTGCAGGTTTGAGTTTGGTTTCCCCCAAGCGCAGGGTAAGGTCTTGGTTCTCTGCTGGCCTCAACCTGCACAACATTTTGGAGGAAAATCAGTTTTATCCCTCTGCAGCTCTGGAGAGAAGGGCTTTGGAAACACCAGGAAAAGTGCCATAGCTTCTCTTTCACCTTGGTTGTATATACATTGTATGTTAATTTTCTCTTGGTTTTATCTCAGTTTATGTTAATTTTCACCTTTCCAGGCTTGCCCAATGATAGGTGCAAAGTGCCCTCAGGCTCTTTGGCCTAGCAGGTGTCCTGATGGCAGATGGTCTCCACCTCATCTGTGGGTGGGAGAACCTCTTTCCCTCCCCTGCCCCAGTGCTGGAGCCAGTGGATCCTTATCTCAGCTTGACATGCATCCCTGGAAGGGAGAGGGGAAGCTGTGCTCCTGGCTCATGCCAATAAGGAGCAGCCACCCAGATGGATCAGTGGGATGACCTTGGAAGGAGCAGCCTGGGGTGATGGGAAAGCTGAAGATACAGGGTGGGATCACAAGCAGGTGGGCCCTGAACCACCTCCCACCTTCGGCTGCTGATGGTATATTCCCACTCCCTCCTCTGCCAGCTCCTGTCCCTGCCCATGGCACTGATGTCAGCAGTGGCCACCTGTGTGTGGGAGCAGCTGATGGGTGTCAGTGAAGGAATGTGGGCTTTTTTTTCATGACTGTTTGGGTTGCAAATGTGTTAACATCTGTTTTTTTCCAATGAAACCTTTTCTTAATCTTTGCTGGATGCGGATGAAACACATTGCTAACAGCTAAATCAGAGCTGCCTCTGCTCCTCCTCCTCCTCACTGACCTCTTCTTCTCTCCTTCCTCCCATTGAAGTCTGCATCAATCCTTGGTTCTCCTCTTGATAATTAAAACCATGTTTGGGAGAAGTTTATTGATTTATCCTCTGGGATTTCTTTTTCCTCCTGGACTTCTGAACTGCTGACATGGAGGAGGACCTCCCCAGGTGCTGCCCACAATTTTTTTGTGGGGGTATGATGTGGGTATTTGGGGATGGCACCGTCTTACAACCATCCCAGGACATTATAGTGTCTCCAGGCTTTGTATAGCCATGAGGTTGGCTATCCTGTGCTGTCCCCCCAGTCTGTCCCCAGTCCCTCAGAGTCAAAGCCAGCAGGACACAGCAACCCAGCCTCAGGCCATCCACGAAGCCACAAAAGATGTTTGGAGCAGGAAGGAGGTCTGCCCAGGAAGCCTGGAAGGTGATGCTGCCCTGAGGTGGTGGGATGGGAGGACCAAAGGCTACGGGGAATTTTTCCCTCTTGCTGCAGGGTGTTGGGGAAAAAAAATGTGTAAGGACATGGTAATGGGATGGCCACTGCCACGCTGGGTAATGGAGCCTTCTCCAAAAAAATCATCGTTGCTTGGGGCTGAAAGGTCCTGCTGGGGCTAGAAGATCCAAGGTGGACTTGTGAGATGGGAATCACCTTCTGGAGAGCAGATGGGACCCTGCACTGAGCGTAGTCCTTCTGCTGGTGCTGAGTTTTGATGGGAAAGTGCTGGGGTTTGGGATCGTGGAAAACAGGGAAAGCTCATCCAGGATTTCCGCGGGCTGGGATTTATGTCTGCCAGTGGCAAGCTGATGAAAAGTCTGGAAAACCCTGTGGACCTGCCATGTCCTTCAGAGCCACTGGCTTGGTGTAGGCAAAGCCCAGGCCACCAATGGACAACATTTTTGGATTTGGGTTTTCTTAATGTGAGGTCCCTGTCTGGTCCCCATCCAGGTGGTACCAAGAGTACCCCAGGGATACTTGCTGATGTCCTTCTGGAGAACAGACAAAGCAGGAAAAGCTTTGAAAGCAAGAGAAGAAAGGGGATCCCTGGGTGTCACTGAGTTCCTCCAAGCCTGGCTGATGCAATGTGAGCCCTTCCAAAGGCTGAGAAGCCCTGGGAAGTTCCCAGAAACTTTAGTGGCATTGAGGCTGGCTGCCAGCTGGGGCTGGGGAGTCCCCAGCCTGAGGGGAGATGCTGAACTGGGGCCAAGCTGTGGTTCCCTGTGGGAAGGGTGTATCCAGCTGCTGTGGAGCAGATGGCAGCAGGTATCCCTGAAGGAGGATCAGCCAGGAGTAAGCCTCCTTCTACCAGGTTTCCATGAGCTGTAAGACGATGACATGGGGATTGGGATGGGGAGATGCAGGGCAGAGGGTCATTTCAGCCCTAAGCAGTGAGCAGCCATCCCTCTCCTCTCCCTGGAGTGGTAAAGCCACCCTTGAACTGGCAGCATGGCTTATCACAGCCCCACCTCATTCCCAGCCATCTTTCCTGAGGGTTCCCACAATAAAAGCCCTGCTGAGGGAACCAGGGACCAGCAGCTCAGCCCCAAAGTCCATGTCCCAGTAACAGAGGCATGGAAAAGAAGAGCTTGTGCATCCAGTCAGCTTGTGTGATGTCCTCTCCTGTACCAGGCTGGAGAAGGTGCTGCAGCCCCATCCAGGAATGCTGCAGTGGGCACAGCCAAGAGCTTCACTCATTTATTGTTATTTTCTTTCCTTTTCCAGGCACTGAAAATTGCTGCATGGGAAGAAGGGGGTTTGAAGGTGATGAGTGCCTTTGCTACGTTTGCCAAGCAAATGGGTTTTTCTGATGGGCACCAAAACACCTGGGCCTGCCCTTCCTGTCTGCAAGAGTGAAATTCTCCAAAACCATTCACAAATAGTAGCCAAACTGGTAGTTTCAAGAGAAAAATAGGAAGGCTGGAGGTGCCATGGGAGAGGAGGGGAGAGGCCAGGCTCAATCCTCTGAGGTATGTGATGTCTGTGTACTGTTTCTGTCCTAGCCAAGGGGATTTTCCAGTGACCTGGATATAAGCAGGGCACGCTCCATCCCTCCCACCAGTCCTGGCTCAGCTGTCCTGGAGGCCTGCGGCACAGGAACTGGGTTAGGTGAGCATCCCTGAGCCCAGAGGTGGGGAACCACCCTGGGATGGATGTTCCCAGGTCACAGGGGTGCTGCACCCAAGCTGAGAGCAGCACCCCGACCTCAACTCCTTGGTTTGTGTGTTGAAATCCGGGTTTTCCCGTAACAGGAAGATTGCAATGTTCCCTTCTGCTTCCTCAGAGGAGCAGCATATAGGTTGTGAATGATGCTTGGGTAGCAGAAAGGAGGTCTTCAGGGTTTGCTCCCTGCCCCTCTAAACATCCATCCATCCATCCATCCATCCATCCATCCATCCATCCATCCATCCATCCATCCATCCATCCATCCATCCATCCCCAAGTCATTGCACCAAACCCAGGTGGTCCCTGTCACCCCAAGCTCTCTGCCACTGCTGCTTTTCTCCCTGTGGGTGGGATCACAGGGTTTTTGGACTGTGGATGTTGGTGCACATCATTTATCTCAGTTTATCTTCTCTGTTTGGGGTGTGTTTGTACTTTCTCATGGTAATTCTGAGGAGCAAACCCTAGGCAGCTGCTGGGCTGCAAAAAACTCTCCAGTGGGCTGGGATGCACACATCTCTCTGGAGAAACATTTTTAAGCAAAGAAAAAAAAAAAAAAAGGGATTTTTAATAGCTTTCTCTTTTTTTTTTTTTTAAACTATTTAGCTGGTTCTTCAAGGCATTTCAGCCCCAGTGGCAAGGAGTTCCCTGGATGAATGTGCAGCCTCAGCTCACCTCTGCCAGGGCAGGGACTGGCACCAGAGCATCTCCAGTAATTTTCCACCCATCTCCATGCTGTGGAAATACACCCAAGCACGGAAAAAGCCTAGAAGGGAATAAAGAAGACACTTGGCCAACAGAGCTTGGCTGGATCCCAATTCAGGGAATGGCTTCAGGTTCACCCCCAGCTTGCCAGCACTTGGCAGGCTTGGCTGCCTCGGCTCCTATAGATGGGACAGGCCAAGCAGCATCCCTGCCAAAAACCCGAGTGCTCCTGCTCCAACAGCTCCCTGCACCCACGGGTTTGCTGCAAGACAAAAAGGGGGGAAAGTGGCCTTTTTGTGGGGTTTGGTTGGGTTTTTTTCCTTCATTGTCACAGTGGAGCAAAGGGCTGGAAAAACTCAGCACAGAGGGCAGAGCAAGGAGGAGACTGGGGACAGTGGGGACAGGGGGGACAGCGGGGATGTGTCGGTGTGAGGGAGGTGACAAGTGGTCCCTTTATGAGGCTCTAATTGCCCCAGCCAAAAACCACATTAGCCCGATGAGTGAAATGAGGTTTCCATGAGGGCAATAAGATGTCCCAGTGTGCTGAGGCAGTGATTGCCAGCCTGGGGGCTCTGCAAGGAGCTGCTGGTGCTCCTGCTTCAATTCCACTCCAGCTGAGGCAAGAGGGTCCAGCCTGTTTCCCAACTTGCCTGTGCTAATCCAGTTTACTTTTGTGGTGCAGCAATAACCACTAGGAGCCATCACCACCTCCCACTGCCAGCGCCTGGAGAGCACAAGATGTTCCCAGACAAACCTCCTCACACCCTGCATGGCCCCAGCAAACAAGGCAGGCTTCCCAAATCCCATGAGCATCCTTCCCCCAGCAGCTTTCAATGGCAAACACCCTCAGAGAGTCACTGTCCCCAGCCCACCCCTGTGAAGACTCAGTCTCCTGTGCAAAGGGTGATGAAACAGGCTGGGAAAGGGGCATCAGGGGCAGACATGACCAAGGTCTGTAATATCCTGATGAATCCAGAGAAGATAAATGATGAGAGGGTGATTATTCACTGCCTCTTGTGCAAAAACCAGGGCCATCCAATGCATCAGGCATGTCCAAAGGAGATGTTTCTCTATAGGATTAACCTGTGGAGCCCTTTGCTGTAGGGCAGTATGATGCAGGAGGCTCAGGTTGGCTTCAAAAGTCAATTCCTGGAAGAGAAAGCCACCCAGGACATGAGGACCATCACCAGCTCACTCCTCACTCTGGTCAGTGTAGAAGCTCGCTGAGGTCTTATATTTTCCCTGGATCCTCTGCTGCAGCCGATGGTTGGGGAGGAAAAAAACCCACTGGGGAGGTGGTGCTCCCCCATCCAAGGCACAGAGCAGCAGTTAGTGCCTGGGGACGTGTTGGCCAAGGGTTGGCCAAGCTCCTGGGTCAGGGCTGGCAGGCCTGAGAGGGGTCAGGAGCAGGGGAGGGTTATTTGTTGGTGGTGGGCGTGAAGGAAGTAAGATATCCCCACTGCCAAGGTGGCCAGAGAGAGCTGGAGTCACCAGGATTTCACCCCATGGGAGGAATGAGTCAGTAGGAGCCAGTCACAGCAGTGACCACAAGGATCAGTTATCAGTGGGAAATCTGTCTTATGAGGGCATCAAAGCAGCTCCTTGTGTGCTGGGGCAGGAAGGAGGAGGGCAAGAAAAGGAGGACAAAGAACTGCTGCCAGGCAAGGAGGTTTCTGTGGCCCCCCAGGCCCCCCGGGGTGGTGCAGGAGGGGATTCAAAGCCCCTTGAGAGCTTCTTCTGCCCGTCCTGACAGCCCAAGGGCTGGGGAAGCTGGGAGGGGAAGGTCTTGCTCTCTGACAGCACTGCTGAGCCAGAGCCGGGCTTTGTGTTATTCACTTTTAAACTATGTGAGTAAACAGAGAAGGCTCCTCTTCCAGGTCTCACCTAGGCAATTAGGCTGCAGGCTGGAGCAGAAGAGCCCTAATGCAGCCCAGCAGATTAAGGGCATGCTCTGCTCTCTCCTCTGGGTGAGTCCTTCAGCCAAACCACTGAGGAGAGGAGGAAGGTGAAGCTCCAGTTGGAGCTCTGGGACATCCCCTCTGGCATGGAGCTCCTTGGAGATGTCCCACCAGGAGGAAAGCATGCCTTTCCCACCACTTCTGGTGTTTTTATGACCTGTATCACCGAGTTTTGGTTGCTGAGCAGCAGAGATGATCACGGCTCGCTGTGTGGAGTGGGGGGAGTGGAGCAAACTCCCAGCTCAGAGACCCAGCACCAGCTGGGAGGAAGAAGAGATGATTTCACAGAAGAGGGACCTCTCTGCTAGTACAGCAAAAGCCTCTGAGCTCCAGGGATTTGGTGGCCACTTCTGCAGCCATGAGTTCCATTGGATGCTGCATCTTAATACCTTCCACCTTGGTCCTTGGAGTTCCTACAGGAACTTGGCTCTTCTCTGCAGAAAACCTTAATCCATCTTGGTGTCCTTTTCCCCATCAGTGCCACATGCTGAGTATTCCTAGAGGAAGAGGAAACACCACCCCAGACTATCCCAGAGGGAAGAGAGCAGCCAGAGCTGAGGAGCCTTGCAGAAAACTGAAATGTTTCCAGGGTTGATAGTGATTTCTGCAGGCAGAAGAGGAAATAAAATGGCCAAATTCACCATGATTCCATGCCTGTCCTCCCACACAGAGTAAAGGAGTGTGGGAGGTGCTGCAGCAATGCCATGCAAACACCCTGGAGAGGTGAACCCACCTCTGACCCCAGCCAGGGGGAAAACAGAAAGGGCTTAAACACTTTCAGAGCATCTCAGTGCATCTGTGGGAGGCTTGTGGGGGCTGGATGGGTGGGAGGCAGCTCACAGGTCAATAGCCTGAAGGAGCACCAAACACATAGACATGAGAGATAACTGATGGAGAACAGAGTCCAGAGGTGTTACAGAGTCTTGTAGCCATTCCCACACTGGGAATCACGTAGAAATAAATTAACCATTTCTGAGCTTTAGGTATAGGCAGCAGAATCTGTGCTGGCAACCAGGATTCTCTTTGGGATCCAGGCCATGGATGGGAGGAGAAGGGAGGTGAAAAAGGTCCACGTGTTCAAACTGGGTGACCTCAACCAGAGCGGAAAAAAAGAGAGGAAAAAAAAAAAGAGGTAAGAAACTGCAGCTTCCTCAGGCTGAGGCTTACTCAGAGTTACACCATGGTGCTCATTAGGATGCAGATTCCTGAAAGCCATGGCTCCAGAGCCTCGGCCATGCTGAGGGAAGGGGCTGGGCAGCACCTTCCCTGGGGATGTGGGGACCCCCTGGCCAGCAGCCAGGCTGGGAGGGGGTGGCACCCCAGTCCCTGCTGTGCCAGCAAGGCCAGCTTCCCAAAGAGGGACACTGCTGGTGTCCCTTCAGAGGGCCTTGGCTTCATTTCAGAGCCCAGGGAGGAGAGGGGTGCTTGGGCATGGGACTGGCTCCTGCACGTCCATGCTCATCCCAGTGTTCCCTTGGCTGGGTGCTGCACAGAGGCTGCAGGCCAGAGCAGAGGGCGGCTTGCCAGCTTCCCTGGCTCAGCTGTCACCACATCCAAGGCTTTCCCAACACCACAGGTCTGTTCCTCGCCACAAGGCAATGAGCAAGGTGGTTTCCCTGCCCTGCCTGCTCTCCTCCTCTTCTCGTGAAACAGGAGTGCTGAGGTGTCCCCGGAGGTGGTGGGAGCTGTGTGCCCAGGGAACAAACTCTGGCAGAGGGCTGCTTCCCAGTGGAAGGCCTGGATGCAGAGGCAGAGAAAGGAGGGGGAGCTCACAGGGGAATCCCAGCCCAGGGATCTCTGCTCCTGGGTGTAGGATTCCTGCAAAAAGCCTTTTCTCATGCCCCAGGATGCTCCTCCGCTCCTGGTGCTGGGGAGAAGCTGTGCCATGGGGCTGTCCTGGATATTCCATGGGAACCCATGAATATTGAGGTGGTGTCCTAGTTAGAACAGCTAGTACCAATTCATCACTGGATGGGTGTAACCCAAAACTGTGTATTCTATAGCCTTCCATGCCATTTCCCAGAAACTGTTATCAATAGAGCATTTACATCCTCTGCCCAGAGCAGCCCAACTCCTCAGGCTATAAACTGGGTGTTAAGAGGCCTTCGAGATAGGAGGGTGCTCCTGTCCTCACACCCTTTTATGGAATTCCCCGCTCTGAGGAGGGACTGAGCATCCTCACACTGTTTTATGGAATTCCCCACTCTGAGGGGAGGACTGGGCATTCCTGCCTGAACTGGAGAATATATAAACTTGGAGTTTTGGAACCTTTTTATCACTCCTGGGATCCAGAGGAGGACTGCAGCTCACCGCTCTCAACCAGACTGAGACCACCACCCTCAACTAAACTGCAATCACCACTTTTGACCAGACTGCAACAGCTCTCCCACCAGCAGGTTTTTTTCCCCTCTCCCTTTACTTTGGACTCGGGGGGGCCCAAGGAACACCACTTTGTTCATGCCCCAGGGTGCTGGGTTATACATTTGGGTTTTGTGGGTTAAGACCAATTGTTTGTCTGTATAATCGTACTTACTGTATTATTTTATTAAATTGTTATTCTGACTTATAATCTCTCTTTTGAGTTGAGTTCATTTCCCCTGATGGTTGACTTTTAAACCAGCACAGGTGGGTTTGGGGGTGTTTCCTTCCTGCAGGCAGGGAGCGGGTGAGCCACCCCAGTGCCTGCATCCTGCCCACTGAAAGAGTAGGGAGTGTGTCACGAGCATCCCAGGGCTTCCAGAGTCCCAGGACTCCCCAGAGATGGAGCATCCAGACATGCCAAGGTAAGCAAGTCTGGCTGTAGGCTTTGGCTCTGGAGCCATGGACTTCCAAGCCCATGTCATGATGCACAAGTGGTTCCATCAGCCTGTGAGCCACTCCAAGGGGCTTCTCCCTCCCTGCATCCTCCCTCACATACTGGGAAACAAAAGCAAAAAGAAACACCACAGCTATTATTATTGTTATTATTATTATTATTGTTATTAGGTGCAGGAATGGCATGTGAATGCAGGAGCAATAATTCAAGCAGGAACATGGAGCAGGAGAGCTTTCAGATCCCAAACTTGACCCAAGCACAGTTGGCTTTGTGCTGCTCTTTCATCCACAGGGTTATTTTTGCTTTCCTCCTCCTGGGAGAACAGGATTCATCTCATTTTCGGTGTTCCTTGGAGAGCAGCTTGATGAGGGAATGGTTTAGCAGAGGAAAACCCTCTCAGCTGGTTGGGTCTGCTCTCATCCTGCCTGGCACAGAGGGGCAATGGCACTTCCACAGCCATCATGGAGATCCATTCCAGGTTCCCATCCCTGGAAGTGCTCCAGGCCAGGCTGGAGCAACCTGGTCTAATGGAAGGTGTCTCTGCCCGTGGCAGGGGTGTGGAACAAGATGAGTTCAAAGTTCCCTTCCAATTCGAATCCTTCTGCTATTCCATGATTCTGGATGCGACGGTGATGTTTTACATCCCTTGGGAATTTATTCCCACTCTGCTTTTGCTGGGGCTTGGTTATCTCATTACCTACAGCAAATTATCTGGAGATAATGAGGTACCTGCATCTCTGGGTTACTGGGTCTTGTCTTTATTGCTTTTCTGGGGCAGCAAGTTGTGTAGGTTGGGATTTTGATTTATTTACCAATAACTGTAGGCCCTGATGGGATCTAAATCAAAGTTTTGAAGGGGATAAAGCTGGAAAAATGTTGGATAAGCAACCAGACCCGCCCATGCCTAATTTTTTTAGAATCGTTGAATGGTTTGGGTTGGAAGGGACTTTAAAAAGCATCCAGTTCTAACTCCAGTTTTCTCCTAATTCAACCCAAAAGGTGATCTTACCCTGGATGGAAGGAGATCCAGAGCAAGGAGGGATGGGAGAAACTGTAAAGACCTACCCCAGAAAAACTCAGAGCATGGGATCTGACTTCCAGGACAGAGAGAGATGTGAGACCAGATATCTCAGGGGATGCTCAGAATTCTTCCCCGCACTGCCTGCACTCACCAGAGGCTTGGAAGGAGCTGGCAGCTTCCAAGGCTTCAACTCCTTCTTATCTCTGGAAGAAATGAGTGGGATAAGGAAACCTTGATCTCTCACCTCACAATCAGTGTGTTTTAAATTTAAGCACACTGGAAGCTGTTGGGAGCCCTCCCTCCATCCTCCTCCTTCTGGCTCCTCCACCACTGCTCCATCCCTTCATCTCTGTTCTCCTTTGTCCCTCTCCTCCAGCCAGGCCGAGCATGGGAAACGGACAACGTGGATATTGGGACCATCTGTACAGCTTTCTTACTCCAATTAGCTCAATAATTAGAGCCTCATCAAGGATGCTGCTGCCTCCAAAGATGTCTCCAAAGTGAGAGCTGCTAGCAAGGCTATGAGGTCCCCAGAAGGAGCCCTGGAGATGGTGGGATGGGGTTAAAGCTGCCTCTTGTCCTCTTGGACAGAATGGTGGGTGCTGGTGTGCCAAATTCCCTGCAGTACCCAAGGGATTTTCCTTCATTCCATATCTGGGATGTGCTTCAGGTGTAGAAGAGGACCCCATCCATCTGCCATTCCCCTCCAAACAGTTCCTGGGCCAAAAAAAGGCATCTCTGTTTGGGCTCTGTTGGATAATTTGGGGATTGCTAGATAATTTGAGGAGTGGAAAGAGATTTTCTGGTCCCTAGGAGCAAACCTAAGGCCTTTTGGGAAGGATTAAAACCTGGGAAGATGAGGGGTTTGTAGCAGTGGGTGACCTTTAAATCCCACCTCTCCCTGTCACCAAGAGATCAGCTGAGTAGCTGATCTCTCCAGAACTTAGAGCATGACTTTATGGGAAAGCAAATCAAAGAGAAGAGAGGAAAAAAGAGGGAAGAGGAACGAAAGCAGATGTTCCTGGACTGATCTGCCATGGGAAAAGGAGATGGACAGGTCTGTGAGCTGGGGACCATCCACCCTTCTCCATCACTTGGACTCCTGTCCAGCATCACTCTGGGTACTGCCTTCCTAAAGGGGGTTAAATTCCCCTGAGAGGCTTAACTGGCAAAAGGAAAAATTGGGGAGCACAAGCTGGAACAAGAACTGACCCTTTTTGGGGTATGGGAGAAGTGATGTGGCTGGGGAGCAGCAATGAACTCTGCTGGAAATGCTGCCTGGAGAGGGGAACCTGGTGCCCATGCTCCCACCTGGAGCCCCCTCATCCCTGTGCCTGCTGGGGTGAATCCCAGGATGGGTGTCCCATCTTGGTTGTCAGTTTGGGAGACCGTGGAGGCAGTGGCAGCCTGAAGCCAGCAGGTTTCCTGAGAGCTAAGAGGGAGGCACAGCCCAGCAAACCACAGATCGAAGATAGATGCTGAGGCTGAGAAGCCTCAAAAAGAAAATTGAAAACCACACGGCCAAAATTTGACTGAATCACTTAAACTGTCACCTCACCAGGCTCACAGTAACCCCATGGGGATGCTGGGCATGATCCCTGACACTGGGTATCTGAGCTCTCCCAGGTGCTCACCAGCCAGGGAGGATGCTGATAGCTGGAGGGGCAAAAAAGGCAGGAATGGCTATGCCCTGGGTGAAAATTACCACCCACCTTCTCCCAAAAGCCACATTTCCAAGTGCTTCTGTCTTTGAAAATTAATATAAAAATTAAAATAATAAAATAAAAATTAAATAATGGAGGATTTTGAGGCTGGTGCTGATGGTGCCAGCAGGTTTGATGCCTCAGCCACTCATGATTTGAGTAGCTGACGAAGAGATGAATCATGCAGGAAGCGGAGAGAAGGAAATTCATAGGAAAAAGAAGGAACAATAGCAGGTATTTGCTGGGAGAACAGACAGAAACTCCCCTCTCTGCACCAGAGAAATGTAAGAGTGAGAAAATGTTGAGATTTAGTTTTCAGAGTCCAGCTGGATGCCTGGCAGCAGGGATGTGGCCACACTGGGATGAGGAAAGGTCTTTCTAGAGTAAAGTTATGTAAATGTATGAGCCAACTCGAGCTTAAAGGCATTATCTGCCATGTCAAGGGAATTGTGATTCTGTTCAGCGAGGTAAAAACTAACAGTGATAATTTTAATGCCCATAACTCTAAACAACAAGCTTTATTATCCACCCATTTGCTCGTCTTAATGCATAAAAACTATCATATGTTAACACTAATATATAACATCTCATAATTAAATATAATAGCTATTCTCTAATTGCATTACCATTTGACCAAAGAAAATATTAACAGCAGCACCTGATCAATGAACTCCAGACAAAGCAGTGGTCTGTAAACACTGGAGCCAAGGGACAGGGAATTCAGCTCCAGCTCCTCCCAGATCTTTATTTTCTTTGCTGCTGCCACATAACTGCTATAAATTAAAGCTGTAATGGGAAAGTAATGCTTGTGAGGCCAAGGAGAGGAGAATTCAAACCCTGCCTTCTCAGCCTTTGTTCAATAAAGTATTAAAAAAGTGGAATTATTTTTCACTTAGAAATCTTTATTTCTCACTGCTAATGGGAGCTGAGCCTCTTCCACTGCTTCACTCCAGGGTCTTGGGCAACCCAATCTCCCAGCATCTGTGTCACTGGGTTAATCATATTTACGTGCTTTTTATGGGGGTTAATGATTAGTCGGGGAATGTTTGCGTGTGTTGCAAATTACACAGAAGTGACAGTTAATGGAACGTCATGTGGAACACTGGGAGAGCTCTGCAACAAGTCAAGGCCCAGTCCAGTTTAGGGATTCTGCAGCCGCCTTGGTAACCAGTCAGTGCAGCCCAATCCATTTTAGGGGCTCTGTGCCCGCCGTGGTAATAAGTCTGCCAATCAAATTTAGGGGCTCTGTGGCCGCCTTAAGTAACAAATTGTAACACTTCTCAATTAATTTGGGTATCTCCAGCTAATAAAGACACGTATAGTCCTGAGCCAGGCGTGCACATCAGTCAGAGTTCCCCCACGTGAATCAGGTGCCCGGTTAAAGTAATGCCTTCTTTCTTAATGCTGCCTTGGTGTTAAGGAGGTTTCATTCCCGAATTTGGGTGACAGGTGGACTTTTCCAGACGTGACTCCTTAGATAAATACCACGTGTTAACGCCAGCGAGCGGACTTGGGGCTGGCAGGGGTTAAATCCAGGAGGAGGGGCTTTTCTTTGGGGTGGGGGTTGACTGTGAAGCTCAGGAGCCGTCCCCAGCCCAGCCCAGACTGCCAGCTTCCCTCTGTCCCTGCTTATGAGATGGTAAAGTGATTTTGGGTAGACAAATGGACTAGTGCCTGGCCAGACCCGGACCCCTGGCTGTGTCCTGGTGGTCTCAGGCTTGGGGAGCATCCCTGTGCTGAGAGGGTGCCCATAACTCTGTGAGGAGGGGTCTCCCTGTAATGGGGGCTCCTCTTTAACAGGGGATCCCCCCAGTGCAATGGGGGGGGGTGTCCCTTGAATGGGCTCACTTCCTAATGGGGACGCCTGCATCACTGAAATTCGGGAATAAAACTCCTTAACACCAATGTAGTATTAAGAAGCAGGCATTACTTTATTTCGAAGCCAGACTATGGCCCGGGATGCTTATGGGGATATGCACACCTGGCTCATATTTATTAACCCGGGAATACGGATTCAGCAGCAAAGTCTTACATATGAAGTTGTTCAGCCTGGTTATGTAAATTGAGCAATATGTTTTTGAACACCTTGTTACTAAGGTGGCCATAGAACCACTAAACTGGATTGGGCCGCATCGTCTTGTTCCCGAGCTCTCAACGTTCCACTAACTGTTACTTCTGCCTAATTTTCCACACCTGCACTGAGGGGGGGTCCCCTCTTAGTGGGGGTCCTCTCTAATGGAGCCTGCCTGCAATGGGGGCCCCCCATCATGGGGGTCCCTTCATAATGGGGACTGCTTGTAAGGGGCGGGGGGGGGGGGGGGGGGGGCTTATTGGCTGTCTTCCCTAATAGGGGGTCCACTTAATGGACTAACTGCAGTGAGCATCCCCTTAATTGGGGCTCTATACAATGAGAGCTCCCCTTAATGAGGCTCCCCCCCAGCGTGGGCTCCCCGTGCGGCTCCTCCTCCACACCGGGGGGCCTTAGTGAAACGGGGACTCTGCCCTACAGGGGCTCCCCGCTGTGGGTGTCCCCCGCAGCGTGTGTGTGGGGGATGCGCCTGTCCGGGGGGTCCCCGCTCCGAGCGCACGGGCTGACTGCACGTGTGGCTGCGCCGCGCCCTCCCGTCCCGTCCCGTCCCCTTCCCTCCTCCGGCCAGCCCACACGCACACCCAGCCCTCCTCCTCCTCCTCCTCCTCCCACTTCCTCCGCACAGCGCGGGCTGCCGGCCGAGCGCTCCCCTCCGTGCCCGCCGAGCCCCCCCGGCCCCGCAGCGATGCTCCGGAGGAGGCACCGCGCCGCAGCCGCAGGTGAGTGAGGGGCCGGAGGGATGCGCGTCCCGCAGGAGCCAGGGCAGAGCGGAGGGATGTGGGGGGGCAGGGGGGCGGGGGGACCCCCAGCCAGCTCCCCGCTTGCCTTGGCGCTTCCCTGGGCGGGTGAAGCCCTGGGACAGGGTGGGGGGGCTCCCTCACTTCCCCGCACGCCGCCTTCGGGGTCGTCTGCTTCTCGTTGAGCCGTGCAGGGAAAAGCGGGTTGCAGGCTCCGGATCCCGGGATTTTACCCATTTATGGACACTTTGGATCATGCGGCTGATGCGCAGCGTGAGTGGGCTTAGCTTCCTGCGAGAGGCTTATTTTGGGGGTCACCGGAGCGTTGCTCACACGAAAAGCGGTGGCCGTGGGTGTGCGAAGGGGACAGAAGGACGCACACGGCCACCTCTGCCCCCCCGCCGCATCCGTACCTCGTGTCCTGGCAGGGGTCTGCGAGCACCGGGGCACCCCAGCCTTGACCGTGGCCAACCTGGGACGTGACATCGATGGTTCGGAACGGGATCGATGCGTTTTGGAGGTGTTTTAATCCCCTAAATAGTAAGGAACTGAGCCCTTCTGGTGGCTACTCAATGCTCCGTGAAGTTGTTTTTTTTTTTTTAATGTAAAAGTGAATATTCCTGGAGATTTTCAACTTAATTCGCAGACAAGCCATGGCTTGGTGCATGCATTCCATAAGGATACTGCCTTAAAAAACAGATGGCTTGGTCCAAGGAAAGGCTCTGACTCGGCATTTGCCCACCTGGGAGAAGCTCAGGAGCCGCAAACTTTGTGGAAGAGGGTATGGAATGAGGCAACCGGGACCGCTGAGGCCTCTTGTTTGTTTCCCCGAACGATCAAAGCGGGGAGTGGGAGCGTTGCCGGTGATCTCATCCAAACCCGCAGGAGAGATGGGAAAGGTTGGAGAGATGGGAGAAGTCACCTCCTCGGCAGGGTCCCAAAGTCCCCGCGATTGTGAAACCGGGGTTGCCGCCGGCCGGGAACGCGCCCCGTTACCGGTGGAGAATCCGCTGGTCGAGGGGGGACCCCGGGGAACTCCCCCCCCGCCAGCGACCCTCCGCCGCGGCACCTCGGGGGTGGCTCCGCGGGGCTGGGGATGCTTCGTGCCAGCGGGTTTAGGAGCTTTTGGGGGTCTGTTTCTCGAGTCCTGCGGGCTGGCTGAGAGCTGGCGGCTTTTTCTTGGCATCACGTGGCGATGGAGGAGGCGGGAGGCTGCGGTGAGAGGCTCCCGCTTAGGACATCGCATCCTGGGCAGGAAATTCCGGGGAGCCGTGTGCTGCGCCTGACTGCCCCGCTGATAACAGACACGGACGCATTGTTGGGAGCTGTCGGAGAAGAAAAGAGGTGTCTACAGTGTTCCCAACAGCCTTGGCAGGCCAAGGAGCCCCGGGGAGGGGGAACAGAAGCCCTCGTGTGCCCGTTGGACACCCGAAACGTGGCAGATAAAAGTTCTCTGAGGCCCGTGGGAGCTTATCAGGGAGGTTTTGCTGCTCGGGCAGCACGTGTTCTTCTGCATTTGGTTTTACTTTTACTGCCTCCTGACCAAACCCGAGAAGAGGAAGGGGGGGGAAAAAATCAAAAAACATTTAAAAAAAGATGAATAACGGGTTGTGTTTAATCCACCTCCTGCTTTTCCCAGCTGTGGGGTTTCAGAAATGCTGACTGCATTTGTTGGGTTCACTCGGGCATCCCCCCCAGCCCTGATTCCCACTTATCCCTCTCCTCCTCCACCTCCACCGGCTGAAAGGGGATAGTCCCAGAGGGAAAAAGCTGGTGGTGACAGCAAAACTGGAGCTGTTTTCTTGAGATGGTGCAGATGTAGGGATGGCACCCCCTCAGCGAAGCCCCGGTGGATTTCATGGAAAGAGTGAGCCCAGGAGTGTCCTCACCCTAATGAGGTTAATGAGCTTAACCCTGTGAGACATCAGAGATTCCAAGTGCCTGGCTCGGGCACGGGGCATCCCTCCAGCAAGGCTGGAAGTTGGATCTGGGTGAAACAGGGCAATTGCATCATGCCCGGTGGCATCAGCTGGGTGAAGGCAGGGCTGGTGTCACAACGTCCCCACGCACAGGGGGTGGGGGTTGTAGATCCCTGGGGTTTGGGGGAAAGGGAAAAAAGCAGTGGGGAAACGTCAGGAGTCACAAGATCCTGGGTTTCTGTCCTGGCTTGTCCAAACTCAGCATTGTCACAGCTGGGAAGGAATCCCGTGCCTGCATCTCTCTCCCACGCAGCATCTCCTAGGGAGATGGCTTTAAACAACAGCCTCCTGAGAGATCCTTCTTGGAAGGAAAATAACCCAGTTTGGGATTTTCCCTGAGCTTTTTTCAATTTGAAGGGAGCTGTTTTCCCTGGATCCAAGTGCTGGCAAATTTAATTGGTACTGGATGTCTTAGAAATGACCCTGAGAATTCATCATGAGGATAAAGCTGTTGGAAACGATGAGGGGGAGCTGCTTCCGAGGGTGCAAGTGAGAAAGGAAGCACTGACCCTCTGATGGGGGTTTTCAGAGGATTCCAGGGAAGCAGCATCCTCACTGGAAAGTAAGAAATTGTTGAAGTTTGGATAAGAAACCCAACAGAAGAGATAAGAAGCAGAGAGTGCAGCTTCAGTTGTGCTTTTCTGGGGTGAGCTGGGGTTGGGGAGAGGCAGATCATCCCCTGCTCCCTTCCAGGCAGAGCTGCTTCACCACCGCCACTGGGTCCCTTATCTCCCCCCACAAGTCTTTTCATTATCTGCTCCATTTCCCCTGCTGTGGATGTGGTTTTTGTCTTATCTCCATGTGCTTTTCCTCCATTTCCTCGTTGGCTTCTCTGCTAACTCTCGTCACAAAAGGAAAGAAATAACATGGAGGAGATCCTGCTGCAACGAGTCCATCCCTGGGCTTGGGGATGCTGGGCCGTGCTGGGAAATATGGGGGGATGTTTGCCCATGTTGGGAGGGTGCTGTGCCAGTGATGCTCAGGTGGGTCTTGGGGCTTGCTTGGGTGATTTACAGGATGTTCAGGTGATGCTGGGGGGTACTGGGTGAAGGTCCTGTGATGCCCTTGGTACTCTAGTGATGCTCATGTGTCTCAGTGGGATGCTTAGGAGATGCTGGGCAGTGCTGGGGAGGTGCTGGGTGATGCCAGGTGATACTGGGAGAATACTTGGAATGCTCCAGGATGCAGGACTATGGTGGGATAGCCTGCCAGCTCCACCTGCTGGCATTCACCACCTGTCACTGTGGACCAGACCCACCATGCAGCAGCCCCAAATCAGAAGACATCCTAAGGGAGAGGATGAACTGCTGCCTCAGAGGGAGAAACCTCAAATTATTTTAAAAGGTGAAACTGGGGGTGGGAATTTTGGGCACTCTGTGTTTGTGTCTGCTGGCTCTTCACCTGAGCTGACCCAGCTTTGCTCCCCACTGCCTGCAACAGATACTCATTGAGGCTTTGGAACCAAAACAGTCAGAGCTTTCCAGGGCTTTTCCAAGGAGACAGATGGAGAAATGCCCAGCCAGCCTCCCAGGATTCCCCCCACTGGCTGTGGGCTCCCACCCTGGCTTACGCAGGGCTGCCTGACCAGATCCCCCACTTCCACCCTGATGATCAAATGCTGCATCTCAGTTGGGGTTGGGTGGGTTTTTTTAGGATCTCTGCCAGGTATTGGGAGGATGGGAAAAGGGAAGCAATAGCTGTTGCCCTTGGCAGAGGCTGGCTGTGAGACAAGCAAGGTTTTCCACACCTCCCCTCCTCTGCTTTAGCTTTCCAGTGTGATCCTGAGTATCACAAATGGGGTGCATATGAAAACCAACATTCTTTCTCCAGCCAGCACGGAGGCAAGGTGACTTTTGGAGGGCTCCTGAAGGATTCTGTCATCCCGTGCCACCACAGGGTGCTGGCTGTGGGGACTTGATTTGCTCATGGTTTATTCTCTCTCTTGTTCAGGCAGGCCAGCTCACCTCTCCTGTCATGACACCTGCAGCAAGGTATAAATGGCCTCAAAACATTTCTTGGACTCTGCAGACCCCGTGATTTTCAACAAGCAACCTCGGCTGGAGACAGAGGCCACCACCAGCTTTCCACCCAGCAGAATCCAAAGAAAATCCAGCCCTGTGCCCAGCCTTGGTTCCGAAAACCATTTCAACTACAAGGGCTCCTACTTCTCCTGCCCACTGCAGAGCTCCAAGGGTCCTGAGCAGCCCCTGGCCCGCTGGAGCCCAGCGCCCACCTACCTACACTACGGCCCTGGTGCCATGAGCCAGCCAGCGCCTGCCGAGGGGTCTCTGGTGGGCTTCCTGCTGTACCCATCGGAGAGCCTGGGCGCCCCGAAGGGCAAGGACAGACTGATGCAGGAGCAGCTGATGGCTAGGAAAAAGTTGGACAGCCCAAGATGCCCCTTACCAGTGAAGAAGCCGGTGGCGGTGAACAAGGCGGCCCCACTCGCAGTCCCTAAGCCGGTGTACAGAGCCCCTGCCCGATTCCTGGCCCCCAGGATGGCTCTGCCGCTGGGAACACGAGTGGAGAGCCTGCAGCAGACACCAAGGGAGGCAAACTGGGCTCTGCCCCCTGCCACCCACCCTCTCCACCTTGGCGAGCCCCACAGGAGGGGTCCCTGCTCTGACCCCAGCATCCCACCGCTGCCCTCCAGCCTGGTGCTGCCCGCCAAGGAGCAGTTGGGCTCCCCCGCTGCCTTATCCCACTACTATGTCCCCTTTGATAAATACAGGCCCCCCCCAAGCACCCCGGTCTTGGAAGCAAGCTGTCCCACTGCCCACAGCCAGAATAAGGTGCCAGAGGTCCCCAGCCTCATCCCGGACTCCTGTCCCAAGCTCCAGCTGTCTGATGCTGGCCTGACAAACCCGGAGAGGCCAGAAATGTGCTACCCACCCCCCCCCTACCCACTGTCTCCTCACAGAGCTGCTCCCCTCTATCACTCTCCGGCTCCCCCTGCGGGGGAGGCCAGTGCCCTGCCCAGCTCCAGCTTTGTGGAAAGCAGGAAGCCCTTTCCTGGCTCTTACCTCAGACCCCAAGCCCCGGGGAGCTACTTTGCCAGCCCCTTGGACCCCTACGTGCTGAGGACAGCAGGTGCTGGTCCCTCCAAGCCGGTGGTGGTGCTGAGGGATGCTGAGCTGCCAAGGGATGTCCAGCTGCCCGGGTACCCTGGTTTTACCTTCAGCTCTGGCGATGAATCCGTGTTCCACACCTCCTTTGCCACCCCAGAGCCGGGGTGTGAGCAGCACGAGGCGGAAAGTCCACGGTGGCGAGCGGCACCAAGGCACAGCAGCGCCTTCCAACCTGTCTGCACCCCTGAGAAGCTCTCCAGGGGCTCCAGTGGGCTCACGGAGACATTTCCCAAAAGAGAAGGGAGCTGGGAGAAACCCAGGCAAGGGGAGCAGGAGCCTCCATACTTGGGGAGGAGGAACACCAGCCCAGCCCCACAGGACACCCCGTGTGGGGGACCAGTGTCTCCTGTCATCACAGGGAAAGGAAATGACTGCAAGGTCAAGGATCCAACCAAGGAGCTTGCCCCCCCTTCTTCATCCATGACCCCCCCAAAGGGGGTGGAAGACCTGAGGGACACCAAAGTTTTTTCTTCCTCTCCACCGATGCCAGTGATCCACAATGTCTTCAGCCTGGCACCTTACCAGGAGTACCTGGAGAGGGCCAAGGGCTCAGCCCATGTCCTCTTCTGCAGGGACCATCTGTGGGGGGACCCCCCACCTCAAAACAGGAGCCCCAGCCAGGAGCCTGCTTCCCTCAGAGACACCTTGGTGGTGTCCAGCCTGAGATCGGACAGCGGGGTGGTGCAGAGCCAAGGGGAAAGATGTCACAAGAGGGCCCCCAGAAAGCCAAAGCCTGTGTCCCAAGAGCTGGGGTCTCAGGAGGGCAGCCCCGATGGGGTGGGCGCTGGGGAGCTGCTCAGTGAGGATAAGGTGCTGGACCTCAGCTTGAAGAAGAGACCAGTGGAAGCCATGGAGACCCAGGGACTCACTGGCTGTGTGGAGGGGACGCTGGACCAGGAGGATGTGGAGGAGGAGGAGAAAGAGGCTACTGGGGGCAAGGTGGGAATGGGAGAGGGGGCCCAGCCCCAGCTGCTTGACGTGGGCTCTGGGGACAGGAGCAACTTCCAGAGCTCAGCCACCTTCATGTTCAAAAAATACAAGCTCCTGCACTCCCTCACGCCCAGCACAGAGCCCCCCCAGCAGGATGGCAGCCCCCAAGCCCCCCAGCCCAGCCCACCCAGCAGCACCCTCACACCGAACCCACCAGCCTCCTCACCATCCAGCAGCCCCCCAGTCCCACCACCTGGCCCCCAGCCCAGCACCATCTCAGGCCCAAACCCTCCCCAGCCTCCACTTCCCGAAGCCCCCTTCACCCCAGGGGAGGAGGGGATCTCACTGGCCAGGAAGTTTGTCAGTCCCCCACCAGACACCCCCTCTGGGCAGTACTTTGCCACCCTGCACACCTGGCTCTGTGACACGATTTCTGGGTCAGTGTCACAGTCATCCCCAGAGCTCCTGCAGCAGTGGCTGAAGAAGGCAGAGCTGGCAGAAGACCTGGGAGAGATGCCCAAGTCCCTGCCCAAGTCCAAGAACAATTCCAAGGCTCCCACTCCTCAGAAGCCCATGAAAGGCAAGGAGATCTGGCTGGCTTTCCAGGACGTGGCCACGCTCCTTGCCAACCTGCTCTCCCAGCTGGAGACCTTCATGTTCGCTTGCCCTTTCCCCCACGTCGTCCGGGCAGGAGCCATCTTCATCCCCATCCACGTGGTGAAGGAGAAGCTCTTCCCGAAGCTCCCTGGGACCTCGGTTGACCTAGTGCTGCAGAAGCACAAGGTGGAGCTGCGTCCCACCACGCTCTCAGAGGAGAGGCACCTGAGGGACCTGGAGCTGAAGAGCTGCACCTCCCGCATGCTGAAGCTCCTGGCGCTCAAGCAGCTCCCTGAAATCTATCCAGACCTGCTCAACCTCCACTGGCACAACGCCATCCGGCAGCAGCTCGGTAGGTAGCCCAGCATCTCCTGTGAATCCCAAGGATGCTCCAGCTGCACCTGCCTTTCAGATGCTGCTGTTTTTTTGGAGCATCTGTCACTCACCCGGTGCCTCAGCATCCCTGTCCTACCGTGTATTCTGCCCACCTTTTCCCTGTAGGTTGTGGAGGGAAAAAGCTTGAGCTGGGAGGGAGAAAAGTCATCCTGGGGATATCGAGGAGGTGTCAGTCACCTCCAGGCCACCTCTGCCCAGCCAAGGGCAGTGTGCCAGACCTGCCACCTATGGTTGTCCCATCAAACTGGTGGCCTCTTTGCTCTACCCAGATACCCTTCTGCTGCTGCTCAAGGCCATTACCAACAACTTTATTTCTTGCAGGTTTGAGGTCGCAAGCTAGCCAGCGTCCTTCCAAGTAGGTAATTCCTCTTCCATGTGGCTTTATAGGAATTTATGGGATTTATATGTCATTTTGTGGAGGTGGAGGTACATTTTTGTGGATTTGAGCTGGCTGAGGAGGCTCCACTCCCTGGGTCAGGTTGGAGCGGGGAATGTTTGGGATGTGAAGGTGAAGATCCCACCCTCCCTAACCACTCCTTCCTCTCCCAGGTAGCCCTGGCTCAGACGCTGAAAGCTGATGGCAAAGGAACAGCCATGGATAGACCAGAGAAAAAGGAGGCACTAAGGAATGTG
Organism: Pseudopipra pipra; assembly: GCF_036250125.1. Classification (NCBI taxonomy): domain Eukaryota; kingdom Metazoa; phylum Chordata; class Aves; order Passeriformes; family Pipridae; genus Pseudopipra; species Pseudopipra pipra. The sequence continues at coordinate 4,182,036 of NC_087560.1, read as the reverse complement.
CTAAGGACAACAGCTAAATGAGAATGGGAACAGGAAGGTCCCTCGTCTCCAGAGCTGTGGATATTGAGATCACCAGCAGCCCTACAGGGAGGTGCTCAGTTCCCACCAGCATCAGGGGACCCTCCAAGGACAGTTCTCAGGGTGGAGAACAGCTTAGTGATGCAGGACCACACGCTGGCGTGGTGTCTGGGCACGCAGGGATGGGCTCAAGCCCCTCTTGGCAGCTGGAGCTACTTTTCTTTGAACACATCATCTCTTGGTGCATCTCCCACCTCCATCCATGACTGACTTGGTGAGCTGGGAGGAATTGGCTGGAGTTCCAGTGGATCTGGAGCAAGAGGAGCATGGAAACGGTCATAGCACCATCCCCAGCCTTGGAAAAAGGCTGGCTACTGCAAGGACAACATCCTACCTACCTCCTCTCTCCTCTAAATCCCCTCTCCTGCTTTATCCATGCCATTCCCAAGAAATGTACCTTCCTTCTGGTTTTTCATCTTTAAAGTACTACAGAGACCTTACACAACATCAGCACAAGGGAATCGTGACTTCTGTAGTCCCGGGACTAATTTTTTTTGTTTTAAATGAAGACATTTTACAAATGTTCTGGATTTACCTTTATAAGGAGCTGCTGCCTTCAGGTCATGTGTTTTGGGTGGTTTTTTTCTTTAAATACAGTAATTTATACTTGTCTTTTTATTTCAAATAAAAAGCTGCAAGAAAGATTTGAAGACTCCTAAAGAAAAGCCAAACTACTTTACATCCCAGATGCTCTTCTAGTGGAGAACACGGGAGATGCACGTTTAGTGATCACCTTAATGGAGATGTGGTGATCATAGGAGCATAGAGGGGAGCCATGCTGCCAGGCCTTGGAAGCAGGGATCCTTTCCATCCCAGGCCTTGGAAGCAGGGATCCTTTCCATCCCAGAGGGTAGATGGGCATACCAGAACATACAAACATCCCTCGTCCTGGGGGGCTGCAGGAGGGTGCACAGCAGAGGCCTTACCAACTCATCACTCAGGTGTTTCTCCAGCTCTGCTGCAGGGCATGGAGGAACAAAACAAGGATTCTTAGGATTTTTTTATTTCACTACAGGGAATATTTATTTTGAACTGAGAAAAAAACCTACCCAAACTGTACTTAGCCAAAAGGTGTGTTTGCTGTTGGGGGATTTCTGTGTGTGCCTTTTGTGGTTTTCCATTGGGATGGACTTGCTGTGGATGGGACAGGGAAGGGGGGATGCTGCTGTTCTCCTCACTCTCCCTCACCACACCGTGGCTGTGCACAGCGATTGGGAAAGCAGCATTTGTTAATAACGTCATTTTTATACCTTTTTATTGCAGGGAAGAGAAAGTTCCTTCCCCTTATTTAATTTTTTTTGTAAGAATGTCAATTCTAAGAGGTTCTTCACCTGATTAAAAGAGTTTGGCTCATTTCCAGACATGCCGTGATTCCGTCTCTGCTTCCCAGTGTGGGCACAACAGGACCTTTCTGGGGATGGAGGGTCCCCAAATCCCCACCCTGATGCTCTTGCCTGCTTCTCCCTGCATGAAGCCACAAGGGATGTGCCCAGTCCCCCTGTGCCATCATCAGGGGGCTGGATTCAGTGTCCAGTGTGCCATCACAGGTCACCCAGGGGAGCGGGACATACAGAACTAGGGTGACAGCCTGGGGAGAGGATGCTGGTGGAAGTGTCTGAGCACCAGAAACTGGGAAGGAAAGCATGGGGTCCTCAAGGATGCACCCTGGGCTGATCCAGTGGGGACCCCCAAGACACCTTACCCTTTGTGAGCCTCCTTCAGGCATGGAATCTACCTGATCCCAAAAGCCAGGTGCCCCAACCACGTTTTTCAGCCCAAATTACTGGAGCTCAGCAGGGGAACACCACTGCCACAACCCACTCCCCCCAGACAGGGTGTTTTGGGGTGCATCATCAGGGTTTCGGGATGATCCTGCCTAAAGGAGCAGGCACACACCCTCCTTCCTCTGCCAAGGACTTAATGAGGAGCAGAAGGAAGCTGAGAGCCCTCCAGCTTCACCTGGGGGATTGCAAATGAGTTTGTGTGTTAATTGGGAGCAGCTGGAATGGAGGCACATCTTCCCCCTGGGAAATCAGATAAAAGCCAGGGCTTGGGTGCTGTCAGGTGTGTGTGGGTTGGTGAGTTTGTTTGTCCTTGGGGAGGCTGATTGCAGCAAGGTGGATGTTTGGGGCAGGGAATGAGATAATGTCTGAGTCCAGGGCTGGTTACAACCCTACTCTGCCCCGGGAGCCTCCTGGGAGATGCCAGGGCTTGGCACAGGCTTTCCTGAGCTAGGAAGCTGCTGGAGAGAAGGAAGATATTTTAATAAGGTGCCCTGGCTCTGGTATGTGGGTTGCTCTGGGAATGGGGCAGTCACTGGGATGGGCTGTCAGGGGGGAGCTGGAGGGACCCAGCCTAAATCTGCTGCACCTCTCCACATGGCTGCTCTCAAGATGAGCCAAGGGGTTGGACTACCAAACCCTCTGGGCACTGCTGCCCCGCAGAAGAATCCAGGCACAGCAAGTCCAGGACAGCATCAGTCTGAGGGACCCATTCCAGCAGGACCTCCAGAGCCCACCCATGGCAGCCCAGGCTCTGTGCCTCCCCCCAGTTCCACAAACCCTGCTCCGGAGCATCACTCCGAAGCTGGGCACCACCAGTGTGCCATCTCCATCCTACCTGCCAAGTTCTGCTGGAGCTGGACGTGTAGCCAGCTCCCAGCTCAGCTCCCAGACCCTGGCTCAGCCCACAGGAGTGACCCTTGACACCCTGTCCATGTCCAGTGGCTCCATCACCTCCCAGCTCCCCTCTATAGCCCCAGATCTCCCTGCAGCCACTGGGGAGGCCTTCAGTCAAGCTGATGATGATGATGGGCAAACCTGCCTCCACAGGGATGAAAACCCCTGTGTCCTACCCCTTCAGGCTCCCATCTCCCACACAGCCCATGCACGTGCTGCTGTTGCAATTCTGATTGCTGGGCATCGGTCCCACCCCAGCTCTGGGCAGCAGGAATTTGGAGAGCTACAGGGAGCTGGAGGGAAACATGAGACTGGTGGCGAGTGCTGGAGCTGGTTGGGAGAGAGATTGGCATTTTGGGGTACAGGGAAGCTGCTGCAGGACCCAAGCCCTGCTGGGGTGAGAAGCCTGTGGGCTGCATCAGCCCTTGCTAGGTCTATTGCCACCCGAGCATGGTGGAGATGGGTAAATCCCTGGCACTGCTCCACCAGAACTTGGTTTGAGGTGGGACTGGGCTCCCCTGACCTCTGGCAGCCAGCAGGGCCGTGGCATGCTGTGTTGGTGCTGGGGTATTTCCTCCCAGGTGCTATTCCTATGTGGATGGGTGCTCTAGGTATCCCAGCTCATCCATGGGCACCCCCAGAGGGCTGGCACTCCCTGGAGTACCAGCATGGCCTTCCCTGGGCAAACTGAGCTGATTCTCTTCTATTTATTGCCCACCTCCTGGTATGTTTCCCCTTCACATGGGGAAGCTTGGAAAAGCTGCTCAGTTACCAGGTTCTTCTTTCTTCCAGCTAAATCAGATGCCGTCCAGACCTTCTTGCAGGCAAACATCCTTGAGTTCATGTGAGTGTGCAGCTGATAGGAAGGGGCAGGTTTGGTTTGGAGGGAAGGGTTTGCCCAGGAAAATGCTCCAGATGGGTCTTGTGAGGGGCTACACTCCCTCCCTGGGATCATCATCCCAAGGGATGCCTGTCTGAAAGTGTCTGAAGCTCTGGATGAAGCCACTCAAGACCTCTCTTGAGGTGGTGATGTGAGGATGGTGGGGCTTTAGAGCTACTCCCAGAAGGAAGGTGGGCTGCCCACTGTCTCCCTCAAAGGAATGGCTCAGTGGTTGTGCAAGGGGAGGTTCTGTTCTGGGGGATGTTCCTGCTCCCACTAACTCCCATCTCATCTGGACAGTCATCAGGGACCGGTAGGGGAAGGAGCATCTTCAGCTGGAACTAGAGCCCCAGTCTGTCCAGTCCAGTGGAAAGCTGTGAAGGTTTTCCCACAGCAGAGCTGTTGCTGCCGAGTGCCCTCCCTGTACTTCTATCAAAGGCAAAACCTGCCCAGTTTGGATTCCAGGCTCTACCTTCACCCAACATCCTGATCTGTGTAAAGCCATTTTAAGGATGCTGGAGACCACATTTGAAGCAGCTGGAACCTCTGGGAGGCTGGATGTGCCCACCCCATCCCACTGTGGAGCAGCTTCACCTGGTGGTGGGAAGATGCAGATCTGGAGCTGAAGCAGAGCTGGCGGTGAGATAAAGCTTGTGGGGCTGGAGATGGAATCACTGTGGTGTTGGGATAGTGTCTGTGGGGTTGGGATAGCTACTGGAGCTGGGATAGGGGCTTTATGCTGGGAGGGTGACTGTAGGGCTGGAGCTGAATTCACTGTGGCTGGGATAGGAACTTTGCAGTTGGGATAGGGACTGTGGAGCTAGAACCTAAATCATTGTAGGGCTGGATTAGGGACTGTAAGGCTTGGATAGTGACTGTGGAGGTAGGACAGGGGCTGTGGGGCTGAAATATGGACAATAGGGCTTTGATAGTGACTCTAAGGGTTAAGGGGGCTGTGAGAGCTATGGGGTTTGTGAGGACTGTGAGATAAGGGAGAGCTGTGGGGGCTCTGAGGGCTAAGGAGTGTGGGAGGGCTATGGGGTCACAGAATCATAGAACATGCTGATTTGGAAGGGACCCACAAGGATCATTGAGTCCAATTCTTAGCCCTGCACAGGACCATCCCCAAGACACACACCATGTGCCTGAGAGCATTGCCCAAACACTTCTTGAACTCTGTCAGGCTACTGCCTACAACTACCAGCTACTGAGTCTGTTTGCTGCCCCTGTTGTCTGCTCCCAGGTGGTAGAGAAGAGCACTTCCTGCTCGCCCCAACTGCTTGCCCTGCCTGCACCAACTGCTGGGCAAACTGCCATACCCTTAATGCTATGTTATGCCCCAGTTTGCCTGCTTCTGTTTGCCTGCTGTTCATCACACTCCCTAGAATTGTTTAAATCTCCCTCGGAAGCTCCTGCGCCGCTCCTTCCTCTCCTGGTTGGCTGCTCAGAGAGCTTCCACGTCCTGAGGAGGGTCAGGGCTGCTGCTTGAGTGTCCCTGAGCTCAGGAACCCCCCTGCAAAGCTCGATCTAGCCCTCAAACCCCAGACCTACCTCAGTCGTTGCTGCTGCTGCCTCAGTGACTGAAGTCTGTGAGGTCTGAGGGCGAGGGGGATTTTAAGGGCTGTGAGAGCTGTGGGGGCTGTGAGGATGATGTGACTTCTGGGGGCCATGGGGGATGTGAGGTCTATGAGAACTATGTGATCTGTGAGGGCTGTGGGGACTATGGGATCAGTTGGGGCTGTGAGGTCTGTGAGGGCTATGGGGTCTGTGAGGTCTTCAGGGGCCTCGAGAGCTTTGAGGGCACAGCCCCCACAGTCGTCTCAGTCCTCACAAGTGCCCTAGCCCTCATCATCCCCATTGCCCTATCAGCCCTCACAGACCTACAGCCCTCACAGACCAGTCTCTGAGGCGGCAGTGGTGGCAGCAATGACTGGGGTAAGTCCGGGGGTGGGGATTAGATTGAGCTGTATCTGGGGGTTCCTGAGCTCAGGTACACCCGAGCAGCATCCCCGAGTCTCACAGGACCCAGAAAACCTTGGCAGCGAACCAGGCGAGGAGGGGGCTGTGCCAGTGACATCCGAAGGAGATGTAAACAGCTCTAGGGAATGCGATGAACTGGAGCGAGCAAACAGAAGTGGGCAAACAGGGGTGTGGCACAGCACCGAGGGCATGGCACAGACAGTTTGCACAAGCAGGGCAAGCAGGTGGGGTGAGCAAGGACTCCTCTCTGACCACCTGAGAGCAGACAACAGAGGCAGGGAACAGACTCAGTAGCTGGTAGTAGTGAGCAGTAGCCTGACAGCTCAAAAAGCATTTGAATAATGCTCTCAGGCACATGCTGCGACTCTTGGGGATGTCCTGTGGAGAGCTAAGAGTTGGACTCGATCCTTGGGGGTCCCTTCCAAATCAGCATATTCTGTGACTCCGTAGCTCTCACAGACCCATGCTGGAGTGGGAACTTCAGTCCGTGTTTGTTAGAGAAGCCCTCCCCTTGAGTCACGAGATGCAGAAAGGACCCCGTTGCTTTCTAAACTCCTTCTCAGAGAAGAGCCTGGGTGCAGCTGAATCCAGTTTAGCCCCAGACTCTGTCAACCATTTAAGTCTAAAGAATTATAGAGGTGTGATGGAACCTTTGTACAACTCTGTTCCCCAGGATTAAAGATGTTAAATCAGATATATTTATATAAAATGAATTATTTATTATGAAAAATGATTAGACAAAAGATCTTAATCCGAATTATTTACTGAACAGTATAGAAGCTAAAACTACTAGTATAATACAGGATAGGATATGGTGCACTATATCAAAGCAATTATATTAAAGCAATGATATTAAAGCTAGCAAAAAAAAAAGAGAAATTATTATTAAGTGGAGATTGATGTAACTCACCCATACCAATGACCGTGGGCATATCTCTTTCAGTCAGCCTTGAGGAGTAACCTCGAGGAGCATCCTCTACTCAAGGGGAAAATCTCCACACTCTAACATGACTCCAAGAAGGGTTATGTTAGAAGAACCTACTGTATGAAAGTGGACTGGACTATAGAAACAGTATAAAGTGATTGACTGTCAGTCGTATGTCTCCAGGTCAGTTTAGAAGCTTGTCTGCCAAATCTTTGCCTCACTATCAGGATGTTAATTTGGAGTTGATGAGCCAGACTAGTTTTAGCATAATTCAACAACAAAAACCAGCACGTGATGCCCTCTCTCAGTCCACCACTGATAGTCTTGCAAATAGGGTATTGTTCAAGTTGCTTGACCACATTCCAAGGCAGAGCATCCTGCTACAACGATAGTCCTCACAGCCCCCATAGCCCTCACAGCCTTAATAGCCATCACAGAACAAGTAGTCCTCACAGTCCTTAATATCCCCTATATCCCTCACACACCCCATATTCCCCCAGATCTCAAAGACCTCAAAGCCCCCATACTCCTCACAGCCCCCATAACCCCTATAGCCCTCCCAGCCATCAAAAATCCCATAGCCCTCACAAGTCCCATAGCCTACATATCTCCTATAGCCCTCACAATCTACGTAGCCCTCATAACGTCTAAAAGCCCCCACAGCTCTCACAGCCCCTCAAAGCCCCTATAGCTCTCACAGCCCTCACCCCTTAGAGCCCCTGCAGCCCTCACAGTCCCATAGCCCTCACAGCCACCATAGCCCTCAAAGCCTCCACAACTAGAAGATGAAGGATCTCCTTCCCTCACACCATGGGACTTCTACCACCACTCCTCGGATCCAGAGGAGGACCAGAACTCCACCAGGACTGCCACTGCCACTCTGGACAAGACTGTGACCATCACTCCAACAGGACTGTGACCATCATCTGGACCAACAGGTTTCCTTTCCTGTTGCTTTGCACCCAGGGGGGCCACGTGGTGCTCAGCACAGGGGCTAATGAACACCCTTCTGTTCTTGTCCCAGGGTGTGGGGTTATACATCTGTCTTTGGGGGTTATAACCATTTTTTTCTCTGTATCATTGGATTTATTGTAATCTTTTTAGTAAATCATAACTCTGACTTGTAATCTCTCTTGAGTTGGGTTCATTTCTCCTGCCTGTTTCCTTTAAACCAGTGTTACAGAGCAATTTAAATTTAGTAGTAGAATGGCTAAGGCTTAGTAAGAGAGTAGGCCTAGAAAGCAACACTCCAAAGTAGTAAGTTAGCAACCTTGTTTGTGAGCATGGAATGTGCTGAAGAAGTGGAAACAATAATCAAAGGATTTAGTCAAGCATGTATATAACGATTTGTTACCTTGGATGTGGTAAGGGTCTGTTAAACAGTTTCTAGGAGTAAGACAACCTAAGCAGATTTATGATTAGATGATTATCAATTGTTATCAGCATGAAGTATGATCTTATTTGTAACTGAATGTAACTGTTTTCTGTGGAAACTGCACGTAAACTTGTTTGTGTAAAAGTATAAAAGCTGAACTGAGAATGAGGGTCTATTGGAATCCTGACTTGGGACACTAGTCCGCAGGTTCCCGGGCCCTGAATAAAGCACCACATAAACCGGCACTCTGTTGGTTTGTGTTTTTGTTACGGGCAACACCAGCACACCTCCCCACTAACTTGGGAGCAGATTTACGTGCCTCTTTCCACAGTAATTCACGCACAGATGATTCAATTGTCTGTGAAGCAACCGCTGCTGCATCATCCATTTCGATCCGTAACTCCGGTGGAGCCACCATGGCTAGGAAAGCAGCCACAGGGCTCCAGTGCTCAGGGCTGGGCCACCCCAAAATGTGGGGAGTGACCATCATGACCTCCCCAGTCCCCAGCTTTCCCCGTAGCCACGGGTCACCCAGCTGTTTTTACAGTTCACAACTTTCTCTCTTGTATTCCTTCCCCCAAAGCCTGCAGGAAAGAATGCTGAGTTTGTAACAACACTGTTATCTTCCTTGAGAGAATTACGTTTCTCTCAACAGACATAAAACAACCCAAAGGAAACGGTGTGAAAATTCCCACACTGAAACAATATTCTTAGCATCTGCAGCTGCAAACTTATCTTGGGCGAAAACAACTAAAGAAAAACAGCTCCTCGTCAGATCTTCCGCTTTCAAGCCCTTCCTCCTCACAGCAAGGTAAGGGAGGGGTAGGCAAGGCAAAGCAAGACCAGTGAGGGGAAGGCAAGAAAAGGGAAGGGAGTGGTAGGTAAGGGAAGGTCAGGAAGCAGTAGGATGGGTAAACAAGGCAGGAGAGAAGAAGGCAAGTCAAGTGGAGAGATGAGTAGGCAAGGCAGGGGGAGGGAGGTGTAAGCAAGGCAAGGCAAGGCCAGGCAAGAAAGGGGCAGGCAAGTGAAGGAAGGGGATAGGTATGGAAAGCAGTGCAAGCAAAGGAGTGGTAGTCAGGGCAAGGCAAGGTAGGTGAGAAGTAGGCAATGAAAGGCAAGGCAAGAGAGGGGTAGGCAAGGTAGGGTGAGGTGAAGGAGGGGTGGGAAATGAAAGGAAGGACACGGAGCAGTTGGTAAGGCAAGGCAATGCAAGTCAGAGGAGAGGAAGACAAGGCAAAGCCAGGCAAGAAAGGGGTAGGCAAGTCAAGGAATAGATTGGTGTGCAAGGCAATGCCAGCCAAGGGAGGGGTAGTCAGGGCAAGACAATGCAAGGGATTTGTGGGCAAGGCAAGAGATGGGTCTGGAAGGCAAGGCAAGGGAGGTATAGGCTATTCAAAGCCAGGCAAGGGAAGGGTAGGCAAGGCAATGCAGTGCTAGGGATAGTCAGGCATAGCAAAAAAAAGGCAAGGTTGGGGAGGAAGGCAGGTAGGCTCAATGCTTCAGGGGCAGATGACAGGTTGCAGCAGCCAGGAGCAGCTTGTTGTCCTAGCACATTTTGTGTGGGAGCAATCCCCTGACACTTGCCATTATGGAGGTGGTATCAAATTTTTGGAACTAACCTTCTGAAAAAGGATAACAGTGTTCTTCCTTAAGAATGAAAGCACATCGTCCTGCAATAATAATTGGGTGTCCAGGGAATGAAAGAAACAGCCACAGGTTTTCTGTCTGGCATCTTTTGTGTGGGAGCAACCTCACAATGTCAGGTAGTCTCCACATTTCAGAGGTGATCTCTGTAATATTTGGCAGTCCTTTTATTTTGGGCCACATAAAGCTATTTCCAGCCTTGATGTATAGATGATATACTGCACTGGGGAGGTAATGCCCAGTAATGGTGTTCTGGTACCTTCATATGGGATCAGTCCCTGGATGGTTTCTATTTTGAGGTGGGGGGGTCACATTTCTTCTGAGATGTGGGGTCTTAGTTGCTCTCTGTGGCACAGAAACGATTTTTGGATCCTCACATTTGGTGGGCTTGGTGAATTTAATTGCTTTTCCTAATATACAGTGCTACCAGTCAGAGCTGTTAAATCCCTAGAATGGGAATGTAAAAGCCAAGCTGTTGGGCTTTTTGTCCTGGTCCTTTTAGTGTCTGAGCACTTAGTGGTGGGGTTCAGTTTTGGATCCTGACTCCGTGACACTGAAGGATTATGAGGGTACATAGAAGGTGCAGATACCGGCGTGTGAGGTGCAGTTCAGTGGGTGCAGTTGAAGGTGGAGACAGCAAGAGCTTTCTCTCCTGGCATTTTTGTGAGTTGTGTTTTTGCTGGACATTTTTGATTTTGTTGCTGGATTCTGAGAGAGTGGAAAAAATGTATTAGCACACATAATTGGGAAGGAGTGCGTGGTGCAAATAAGAGTTTGCACATGAACGGGGAAGGTCAGCCAAAACCTTTTTGTCCTGACACATTTAGTCTGAGACCACTGACGGGACGTTGTCACCTTTGGAGCGGCACTTTGGGCTGGTTTGTGCGTACACAGGGCCATCTACAGGAGCTGTTAAACGGCGATACGGGGGGAACGTCCACTAGATGGCCCCGTGCACGAGAAAAAGGCGTAAATGGACCGTGGTTACCTCAAAAACCGACGAGTGCGAAGATCCAAAAGTTCAAAACGTCCTCTACTGCTCTCAAAGAAATCGTGCCAGAAATCAGAAAGACTTCGCTGACCGTCCCTTCCATTTGCAGACTTGTATTTGCACAACAATCAAGTGGCAGCTGGTTTTCCTTGCAGCCTGAAAACTGCACACAATTTCCATCTCCGCTATACGTAGACATTGTGCACTTTTCGGTCTCATGGAGTTTGAAAGGTCCATCCACTTCTCGTACAAAAAAATGTCCTTCCCCGTTCACGTGCAAACTTTTACTTGCACCACGCTCGAGTGGCAACACGCACTCCTTCCTAATTATATGCGCTAATATATTTTTTCCCTTTTGCAGAATCCAGCAACAAAAAAATGCAAACATCTGGCAAAAATAACTCTCGGAAAAGCGCCAGATGAGAAAGCTGCTGCTGGCTCCACCTTCAGCTGCATCCATTGAACTGCACCACAGCCCCGGTATCTATGCTTTCCTTCTCAGCTCTGCGAACCATCACAACCTTCGGTCTCACGGAGTCAGGACCCAAAACTGAACCCCACCACTGAGCGGGGCTGCGGCCGTGGGGAGCGGGAGGTGCTCCCGCTGTCAAAGGGGGCGAGGGGCGTGTCAAAGGGGCCCTTCCCGCGGATCCACCGCCGCCTCGGGTCCCGTTCCCGGAGCTCCGTCCCCTGCCCCGCCCCGGGGTCTCGCCGCGCTCTCGGGGTCCCCTCCCCAAGGCCCCGCGGAGCCACTCGCGGAGCCCCCGCGGGCCCCGGGGCGGGAAGGGCGGAGCGTTCTCCCGCCCGGGAGCGGTTCCGGGTCGGGAAGGCGGGATCTGCGGAGGAACCGGCACCGCGGGACGGCGGCGACATGGTGGGGAGGGGGTCGGCGGGGAGAGGGGGGAGGCGCAGCGGCCCCGCGGCGGGCTCTGACCGCCTCTCCCCCCGCAGCGGTTCCGCTTCTGCGGGGACCTGGACTGCCCCGACTGGGTGCTGGCCGAGATCAGCACCCTGGCTAAAATCGTTAAGTGCCCGCGCCCCCCGCGTTCCCCTGCCCGCCCCCTTCCCATCCGGGCCCGCTGCTCACCCTCCTTATTCCCCGCAGTCCTCGGTGAAGCTGAAGCTGATCTGTGCCCAGGTGCTGCGGGACCTCCTGGGGGAGCCCATGGAGGTGAGTGCGGGGCTACCGCTGTGGAGGCCAAGTGTTTCAACACTGCAGTGGCATAATCAGCAATATTAATTAATTTCATATTCTTCATGCGGCCTCTGCAATAAGAATGCTACCAGCCACTGCTAGTAGCAATACTCTGCATATTAAATATTATTAGTATTAATATTAAGGTAAGAATTATGAGTATTAATGTTGGTAGTGAGTGTGTTACCTGGTGTTTACCGTGATGCTCTGCTCTCCCACAGTATGAGAAGATCCTGAAGCTGACCTCAGACGCAAAGTTAGGTGAGCACTGCTGTCCTTACTGGGATCCCCCCATGGAGCCCCACTCTGGGGCTGGGCAGCAATTCGGTTGGAGTTGCCTTCCCAAGGTGGCAGAGCTCACCCTCCATCCCATCCACAGAGTCAGGGGATGTGAAGGCGACCATCGCTGTCCTCGGCTTCATTCTCTCCAGTGCAGCCAAGCACAATGTAGACAGCGAGTCCCTGTCAAGTGAGCTGCAGCAGCTGGGGCTGCCCAAAGGTAAGGGGGACCCTCAGGGTGGCACCAGGGGCCAGACCTGGTGGGATGTGCCCAACGCAGTTCCCAGCGCTGCTGCCTTCATGCTCAGATGCAGGGCAGGCTGGAAACTGTGCTGTTCTCCATCACCTCCCTGCTGCGCCATCCATCCCCAGGGGCTCCTCGGGTGCTTTGATGGGGTTTGGTAACTGCAGGGCTGATGTGAGCAGGGGGGTTCTTGTCCTGTCTCTCCTCATGAGCAGAGCATGCCAGCGGCTTGTGTCGTTCCTACGAGGAGAAGCAGAGCTCTCTCCAGGACAGCCTCAGGGCCTGTAGCCTTCGATGTGAGTGGGATGGTTGGATCTTAACAGGGTTTTGGGTGTTGGTGGCAGTCACCCTGCTGGAGTGAGCCAGGGTGCTGACACCACCCCCACTACCCACCCCAGTGAGCCAGCTGGGCTTGGTGCGCTGGCGGGTGGATTACACCCTCAGCTCCAGCGAGCTGCAGGAGGTCAACGAGCCCCTGGTGCATTTGACGTTCAACGTGCAGAACAGGGAGTGCGGGAGAACGACGGCTGTCTCTGTGACCCTCTCGGCTGACAAGTTCCGAGTGCTGCTGGCAGGTGAGGCTGGAGGATGGGTGGCAGCAAGGACCTCCAGGGCTGTGGGGGATGCTGGGAGGGATGCTGCTGGGGATGTAGCGGCTCCACCACAGCTCCATCCTCTGCAGAGCTGAAGCAAGCCCAGACCCTGATGAACACCCTTCTCTGAGGAGCCAGCCTCCCATGGTGGGAGTCACGGACACCGAGTTGCTGGGTCGGATCTGGTGCTTCTGGCTGGGAAGGGGGATATTTCCTTGCTCTCCTGGCTTCTGGGGACCCTCGGGGTAGCTTCAATAAAGTCCCGGTGACAAAGCCGAGCTGTGTCGTTCTGTGTCTCCCCGCGGCGGGGCCGCCCGGCAGGACTACAAGCTCCGGCATCACCGCGCAGCCAATGGGAGCGCGCGCCGCCCGCCGCGCAGCCAATGGGAGCGCGCGCAGCCAATGGGGGCGGGCGGGCGCAGTGGGAGCTGCCGGCGGCAGCGCGGTCGCGGCGATGCCCGAGTGCCCGGAGCTGCACCTCGCCGGCTGCTTCATCAACGGCGTGTGCGGCGGGCTGGTGTTCGCGGGCGGCGTGGAGCGCTCGGCGGTGGGCCGCGGCCCCGAGGTGCCGTTCCGCAGCGAGGCCTACCGCATCTCGGCCCTCGCCCGGGGCAAGGAGCTGCGGCTGACGCTGAGCGCGCTGGACCCCGCCGCCGCCGCCCCCCCGCCGCAGGACCTCGTGTTTCGTTTCGGCATGTCGGGGTCGTTCCGGCTGTGCCCAGCCACCGAGCTGCCCCGCCATGCCCACCTCCGCTTCCTCACCCGCGAGAGCCCCCCGCGGGCCCTCTGCTTCGTGGATTCCCGCCGGTTCGGGTCCTGGCGCCTGGGGGACGCCTGGCAGCAGGACCGCGGGCCCTGCGTCGTCTCCGAGTACCAGGCTTTCAGGTGAGCGCCCTGGAGGAATGCCCCCTGGTTGGGTTTGACTGCTTTTCCTGCACGGACATGCCCCGGTGACTCTTGTTGCCCCGTGCTCTGTTGCAGGGAGAACGTGCTGAGGAATCTGGATGACAAGGCTTTTGACAAGCCCATCTGTGAAGCCCTCTTAAACCAGAAGTATTTCAATGGAATTGGGAATTACCTGCGTGCTGAGATCCTGTACAGGTAAAGTGGGTTGAGCATCCGCTGACCTGCCACGGAGGTTTGGTCTCCAAGAGTTTGCTGGAGCTCGATGGCTCTTTGGCTAAGTTGGCTGTGCCTCCTCACCTGGTAGATGTGGACAGTGCCAGAACCAAGGGCTCAGGCTTGTGTGTAACTCTTTCAGGTTGAAGATCCCTCCCTTTGAAAAGGCTCGGACTGTGCTGGAGGCCCTGAAGGATCAGAAGCAGGAGAGGAGGAAGAAGGTGAGGAATACCAGGTGCTTTCACAGGATCAGAAGGTGGCAGATGTCGTACCAGGGGTTTGGTTGCCTGTGGCCCTGCAGGACGAGCTGTGCTCAGCTTCTGCCTTCAAGAAGTCTGTGAATATTTTTGGGGTGGGTGAAGAGGAAGAGATGAGTGAAACAAACACCTTGCAAGCTTAACATCTCCAAGAAGGCTGTAGTAAAGCCCAAGGCTGTTCTCATGGCCTTTTAAAGTGACTATTTTAAAGAAGCCTGAAGACAAACTACATGACCTGAGGGGTGTTTTTAAAATTGCTGATGTTTGTGTGTGTTAGCCCTCTTTCATGTCTTTGTAGCTAAACTGGAAGCCCACAGTGGGGTGAGCTCAGGGCTGGCATGTATGGAAAGTGTGGCAACTCATCCTCAGGAGGGCAAAAGAGAAAGAATTTGGGTGCTGTTGGAGAGGAGAGACCCCGAGGAGGCAGAAGTAGCTGGCAGGTGACTTTCCTCCCCTTCTCCACCCTTGCAGGATCCTTCCCTGACACTGAGCAAGAAGGTGAAGCTGATGAGGAAGAACCCAGATCTCCTGGAGCTGTGCCACACCGTGCCCATGGAGGTCATCACGGCAGGTGAGGCGACAGGACAGGATGCTGGGGAGCAGGGACAGTTGGGGGAGGCTGGGGCTTTGCATTTCCGGCATCAGGAGGTTGGGGAGGGCATCCCGACACCATGATCATGGCTTCTGCTCTAATTCTGTCCTTTCTCCCTTCCCAGAGAAGCACCTTTTGGACCCTGAGCACTCGGATAACTACACCACCTTCAAGAACTGGCTGCAGTGTTACTTGGTGCCTGGCATGAGCTCCCTGCGTGACCGCAACGGCAGGACCATATGGTTCCAGGTAGGTGCCTGGGGTCACTCCCTGGGGCTCCCAAACCACCCCTCTAGCCCATTTTCTGCTTGCTGAGACTCCCGAACATTACACTGTGTGGCTGGAGATCTCCCTCTGCACCAAGCTGCTGGGCATGGAGGTGACCAGGACCCTCCGGCCAGCTGGCCAAGGGATGGTGGGCAGTCTGGAGCAGATGGAGGGAATGAGGTCTGGAGCCCTGTTCCTCCCTCCTGTGCCCTGTGTCTGTGGCCTTGCAGGAACAGGACTGACAGGAGAGTCCCCAGTGCACAGGGCAGGCAGAGCAAGCCTGATTCTCCTGGCTTCCCAGAGAAATGTGGCTCTTTCCCTATCAGTGCGAGAGGGAGAAGGGGCAGGGATTCTGCTGCTGCTGCCTGCAGAATGACTGCACCCCAGTCAATGCTCTGTCCCTTCCTTGCAGGGAGAGCCTGGTCCCATGGCTCCCACAGGTGAGTGTCCTCTCTCCCGCCCGTGGGACCCACTCTTGCTCTGGGAGGGCTGGACACTGGGCAGCCCTGTCTTTTCTGTATAGCACAAGGGCACAGGCAGGAGCAAAGCCCCTCTCCCTGGGGTGCTGACAGGCCTGTGACAGCCGTTGGCACCAAGGGACAGAGCCCATTTTCCCCAGGGCTTCCTACCAGCATCCCAACCTGCTTGGGCACAGCTGTTGCACTGGCAGGATGGTTTTTCGTCCTGCAGTTCCTCAGTGCTCAGCTCACATCACCCAGGACAGCATCCCTGCAAGCGTGTCCCCCACTCCCCCTGACCTGGGCATGTCCTCTCATGCAGGGCAGAAGCACCAGAAGATGCCCCGCAAAAAGCGCGCTCAGCTGAAGGCAGACCCTGAGGCACTGACCCCTAAGGTAAGCAGCTTTGTGGTTGTGTCTGGCTGTCCTGTTCCCCTTAACCTTGCTCAGGCTGCTCCTGAATTCATGGTGGTGATCCCATATGGAGGTTCTCATCCTCTATGGTGCTCCAAGCACGCTTCTCCTGCTAAGCCGCAGCTCTGATGTCCCCCCAGGTCACCTCACGCGCCTTGAAAAGGCGCCCCAGGGCTGCAGCAACCCCCCAAAAGTCAGATGAGAAGGAGGAAGGGGAGGAGGAGGAGGAGGCTGATGGGCCGAGGAAAGGACGTGCTCGCCGGAGGAGGAGAGGGACCCCTGCTCCAGCCTTGCCTGAGCCAGAGGTGCTTCTCAAAACCAGAAGAAGCCACCGGATGTCTGCACGCAGGGGCAGAGGTGAGGCTGCAGCCCCTGCGGCTTTCAGGTGCACAGGTGGGGGCTGTGGGAGTGCTCAGTTGTAGGGACTGACGGATGCCACATGGCAGGAGAGGAGCCAGTGGGGCAGAGCCAGACACTCCCTCGCCCTCTGACTCCTCCTTTCCCTCTCTGTTTTTCAGGTGCAGTCCCTGTCATGTGAGTGCTGCCCACTGCCCACCTCCTGAGGGGCATTTAGTGGCCCAGGAGAAGCTCAGGGAGGGCTTGGCCAGGGACGTCCGTTAGTGATGGGGGAAATGGAGCTTCTCTGTACCTGTGCTCACAGCTGCTTGCTACTGTTGCATCCTGCCAGTGCATGAGGGAGAAGCTGGGCTTGGTGGTGGGGTATTTTCCTGCTGTCCAGAGGCATTAGAGGGGAAGAAGAGCCAAGACCTTACATTGTGCTGGACTCTGACTCTTCCCTCTGCCTAAAACTGGGTTCTCTCTTCCCTTTCTGGCTGCTGCTCCAATCACTGTTTTTAGCTGAGTAAATAATTAAATATTTTGTGTAGAAATCACTGTGCACGCCTTTTCATGCTAAGGATAACCCCTCTGTGCCCGGCCTCTTCCCCAAGGGGCTGTAGCAGGCTTCCCCTCCACCTCACCTCCCCTAAAGTAAAGATAAGCTCTGCCTCCCCAGTTCCATGAGTAGTGAGATCCTGCTGAGGAGGACACTAAGGGAGCAGCAGCTACAACAAAGCACCTGGGAGGAGGCAGGTCAGTGCAGTTACCTGGAAAAAAGTTAAGAAAACAGGCTGAGCTTGATGTAATTCTCTTATTTATTTGTGCTCTCCATCTTCAAGGGCAGTGCAAGGGGCAGGCAGAGGAAGGGAGGAAGGAGTAGAGTGTGTTTTTTATAGTCACTGCTAGACAAGATTAAGGCTCAGACACAGGAGCCACTGTGGAAACTGCTACTCCCCAAGGCCCTGGGGCTGGAGCAGAGCCCATGCAGGGCCACCAGCCTGTCCACACCCTTATCCACACTTCAGCGAGCTCAGCACTCAAGCCCACCAACCCTGGTTGGGCAGTGGGCAACTGTCCTCCTTCCCTGAGGAACGCGGTTGTTCTCAAGTGCTGCTCTCTGATGGCTGGGTGTGGGACACGGGGACACTGCCCTGCTCTGGAACTGCTGTCTTGTACAGCTCTTGGGATCGAGGAAGGCTCAGGCTGTGATTTGAGCTCACAGTGTTGGTCCAGGTTGCTGCAGCACCAGCCAGAGCAGTGGATGGTGTCACTGGCTCAAGACCAAGAGGACAGAGAGCACGCAGAAGGGTGTGAAGGAGAGCCTCAAGCCCTGCTGCCCCAGGGGCAGGGTGCCCTGTGCAGCTGGCCGCTCCAGGAGGTCGCAGCTGAGGAGGAAAGCACATGAGGCTGAAGGCACTGATCTCCATCCCCATGCACACCCAGCCCTTTGGCATGGACCATGGACTTACAGCATTGCCTCTTTAACGGGGAGGGAGGTCTGGAGCCAGGCAGTCACGGTGCTGCCATACGCCTCGTAGAGCCGAACCACCACGGATTCAGGTCTGCCCTCAGCCTTTGGGGGACAGTGCAGGTGGGAGTTCAGACAAATGAGACAGGCACAGCCTCTCCAACCCACGTTGTTCTGCTCAGCTGAGCCTAACCGCCACTCAGTGTGGAGGAAAGAGCAAGCCATGCTTGTCAACAGCACCTTAACCCCCTCTGCCCTCCCCACCTCTGCCCTGGCACCTGCCTGCTTGACGGTCTCCAGCACGATGGCAGGTGAGCTGACAGAAAAGGCACTCCAGGCTGGGCACTGGGCAGAGCTGGCCGGGACCACGTGGAGGGGGAAATTCAAGTTGTAGGCACGCTGAATCACACCAGCCTCCTGGAAGGAACCTGCATCACAAGAACCTCTGTCCAGCCTCGGCACGTGCACAGTCAGAGACACGCTCACCCCAAGGTTCACTGGTGCATCCCCCACCCTGCGTGTTCCCATGGGGCCTGTCACTCACCCCGGTGAGGCATCACAGCGTAGGTGAACTGGTGGTGCCCAATGTCTGCTGTGGAATCAGGGGACTTGGGTGCTCTCAGCCTAAGGCAACGAGATGTTAGTGAGACTGGTGTCTTGGCAGCACCCACTGCCACACGGAGTAGAGCCAGAGGAGCACTGTGACAACTGCTCCCCTCGCTACCTTGAGGCTGGGCCCAGGGGTGGAAGCAAACATGCAACAGCAAACAGACCCTGGACAGTTCCAGAAGCTTAAAAAGCTTGGGTGTCTTCCTGTGAAAATTGTGGCTGATAAGAGTCAAACTGAAATATACAGTTTATTGTAGCTTGGTATGCACTTGTAACATTAACACTGCTGTTCCTTCCCTCTCATTAAGCCTTCCCTCCTGGGGTATGTTCTGGCCAGCAACAGAAAAATCTGATCTCTCCTGAATTATCTGTGAGCATAGCTCACAGGAATTAGTTATAATGTAAGTCAGCCAAATTCTCAGACAACAGACTATTTATTAACTAAGGTCATTTAGGATCAGGTGTTGCCTCGACTTCCAAGAGACACCTCATAAGACAAAGTACCTGCAGCAGCTCCCCCCTCATCCATCTGTAACTCACAGAGAGAGGCTGAGGACGTTCCTGTGGGCTGATGCCCCATATTTGCAGTCGTTCAGCAGAGCCACCCCAAAGCCGTGCTCAGAGAGATCCATCCACTTGTGAGCCCACACCTGCAGCAGGTACCAAGGGATGGGCTCACTACAGAGAGCCACTGCCAGGAGCAGGAGCAGCTTGGTGCTGGGACCAGGCCACCATCCCTCTCACCTCGAACCGAGCCCAGTCCCAGGACGTGTTCCAGTGTGTTGGCCGCTGCACGTGTCCAAACTGGATCTCGTAGGTGGCGTTTGTGCTCCGGACCTGCACAGGGAACTCCACCTTCAGGAACTTGTGAGCCTCCTTCCACTCAACCTAAATGTAGGAGCAGAAGGGCATCACCATGGGGTCTGACAGGCAGAAGCTGCACTTTTCCTTCCCTGGTGTGCAGCAGCTGGCTTGCACACAGCCAACATAAGCTACAATAAAACCACACCAGAGTCTCAACACCAGGATGAATTCTTCTTGTCCCTCGGGACCTCCCCCCACCCTCAGGCTGCCTTTCCTTAAGGCAGAGGAGGACAGGCAGTGGGGGGGGGTCCAAGGAAGAATACAGGAGGGGGAATGTAATTCCTGCCACACAGGATGTTGGTATCATGCAGCAGCCACGGGCCAAACCTGGGTCAGGAAGCGGAGGTATGGGCACGTGGCGTCCAGGATGATCTCCTGGGTTAAGGTGCTGCTTTTCCCGACCTGCAGGGAGAACCTCACACTTCCCCGCAGGCCCCCAGCCAGGGTGATTTCCAGAGGCTTCAGCAGCGTGGTCACTGGCTTCCTAGACAAAGGAATGAAGGTAGAGATAGTCTCAGCCTAGTAGATCCAGGTTCCCAAATCCCAGTCCAGCCTCCCACATAGGAGGCACTCACTTCTCCAGAGTGAATGCTCTCTTACAGCTAGGACTGACAGGGAGGCAAGAATCTTAGGGCAAAGCCAAAACCCAAGTGCTGCCTGCACTGCTCCTCTACCTGGTTTCCAAGTGATAATCCATCACATCCCAGGCATCCCAGTAGAGGGGAACATCATCAAAGAGTGCAAACTGGTTCGCATAGCAGCCCTCTGGGATTGACTCTCTGAAACAAAGTGGAACAGAGAAACAGCAGCATCAGAAGGGCTGGCAGTGGACAAGAGTGTACAATGAGAAGTCATCCTGGGAGAGGTTTGAGGAGCCCAGGGCCAGTGACTGAGTGACACAGACCTCTCGGAGTCCAGCAGCCGAAGTGAGGTCAGGTGTCCCATCATGTCCAGGCAGACAGCAATCACCCCATTCTCCATGGTAATGGAGCCATCCACCTTGGAAAAAGGACAGAAAACAGGTGTCACAGACCCACAACTGCAGGAGCTGAGTGCCTCAGTTGCAAATTTACTATGTGGATTTGCTGGATGCTGGATTCCTTAGATTTCTCCCCAATCAACCTTTGACACAGGGAACATGGTTCTGAAGCAAACTGCCTTGTGCTTACCTGCTTCCTCACTGACACAGGCTGAGAGGGCAGCAATGGCTCCCTCACTAGAGCATAGCCCATGCTGGGTACTGTCACGAGAGCTGGAAAGCAAAGAGGTTCTATTCCAACATCAGCCCCAGACTGAAACCTAAGTCACACTGTGCTGCCCTAGCGCTCTCACATCAGACCTACTACCTCCTCTCATACCCTCCTCTTCTTCCTCCATACTTCAGGGGACTTTATTCCATTTCAAGTTGTCCAAGGAAGAGTTTGAACAGCCAGTAAAGCCCTCCCCAGGGCAGGGAGAGGCAGAGTATTCCCTTGTTAGCTGACTCTGCCCCTGTAAGAAATTCTGATACAAGAGTTATCCCAGGTCAGACATACCCAAAGTCTCTGTTCCATCTGGCCCAGGCCTGGAGATCACCTCGGTGCGTTCCCAGGGCAAAGTGTTCAACACAAGGGTGCTTTCGGTGCTCCCTGCCTTGGGCTGCAGCAGATCCCTGCACAGGGACTGCACAGCCTCCTCCTGCAGCTCAGCACCAATCCTGCGGATCTCTGTACAACAAAAGGGCCTAAGTTGGATCTGAGAGAGCTTCTGGCGCTCCTGTGCAGTGTACACACACTTTATCGCCTGCCAAGCTACAATTACTAATTATCATTAATTATTATTATCTATTAGTGGGTATTTCAAGTGTATAATTATTCTTAACTTTGTTATTACAAGATTACGACGAGCTATGCCAGCTCAGCTGGAAAATTCTGGTTAACTAAGCTCCTGCAAGCACCCATGAGCAGGCAGGAGCAAACCTTCATGGAGGTCTACCCTGGCATGCCAACAGCAAGCAGAGAAGTCAATAAATTGGGATGGTTTTCAATCCCTTGGCTCCCCTGCTAATTTAACACTATTTCAGACACATATCTGCACAGGCTTGCCCTGGCAGTCCAAGATTGAAACCACTGCAGCCCCACCAGGCAGGACCCAGTGTGCTCTGGCAAGTAAGTGCCCTCCTAGCCAAATTTCTGCTCACCTGTGTAGTATTGCAGGGCATCCTCAACCACGAGCTGGATACAGCTGCCTGGCAGGACATCATGGAACTGGTTGAGTAGCAATAACCTAAAAGAGAGCAGAACCCAGGAGAGGATGCGAGAGCACCGTATTTGTTCTGGCTTAGAACAAACCAGAAAGTTCTTCTCTCAAACAAGAGCCCTGTTTGCAAGCCAGACTAACTTAATAACTGTTCCTTATACTCCCATTAGCCAACACTTCAGAGAAAAGGATTTTTTCCATAGCATCCTTTAAATCCCTTTATGTTAGGGCTTGTCAACTGTCATCTTTACAGTAAAGCACAACCACGGGGAGTACGAGCTATTTCTTTTTATCCCCTAAGGCTACCAGATATGTTGTTGTACAAGTTCAGACATGTCAAAACTGGGGAGGAACAAGCTTAGGTTGGAAATGAAGCTTTCAAACAGCAGAGTAGTGAGGGTTTGAAGTTATCTTCCAATGGGAGAATCAAGTAAGCCACCGAACGCTTTCCAGGTGGATCCCTGATCAGTTTATGGAAGGGGTTACAGACAGTGGTAGGTAGGCTACGTAGAGTGCTGCAGTACTGAATCCTCTCCCAGCACCAGCAATGCCCCTGTACTCACTCCCTCACCTCCAGAGCCGCTGCAGCTGGCTGGCAGGGTACTGGAACACATTGTCCTGTGCCACAGCCAGGGTGCTGAGCACTTCGACGTCATGGAGTATCCTCTCACACTCTCGATTCCCTTTCTTTATCTGGTATAAAGAATATATATATTCTTATATATATAAATATATGTATTTCTTGAGCGTCAGGAAATGGGTAGCTGGGAGTAGATCTCTCACATCAGCAGCAGAAACCCAGCTCCAGTGCAGGAAGGTTGGTTACTTGTAGGTGTCACGAATTTGCATGGCCTGGGCGTGGGGACCCTCACCTGGGCCTGGGTGGTGTACGTGCCATTGTGCAGCTCGAGGAAGAGCTCTCCCACCCAGGTGCACAGCTGTGATGACTCCTTCTCCAGGACAGAAAAGAGCTGGTCAGGAGTTGAGATCTGCACCCTGTGGGAGAGACACAGGTACAGTGATGAGCCAGGGAGAAGCCTGGGACATGGCTAATGTTGCATCCCATCTGGAAAGTTGACGCTCCTGGAACCAAGGCCTCAGAAACTTCAATACAACTACACACAGTATTCCCCTCACCCTTCTCCTACCCCCCTCCTGCTCTCCTGGGACCCTTGAACCTCTCCTGTGGACATTCTCCAGACAGGGACTGACTGCCAGGCACAGCTGCTGTGCTGGACACTCAACCCATGACTCTACTGAGGGCTCATAAGCAGTCCAGGCCTGCCCTGTGTACCTGTTCTTACAGCTCTTGATGATACAGAGACCCATGAAAATCCTTCCCAGCCCTCTGCTTGCCTGTCTCTCTGCCCTGCTCTCTTTCTTTTGGCACTGCTGAAGGCCGGGGCTGGCTCAAAGCCAGTGGTCCTGCCAGGAGAGAGGAGCTTTCCTCTCACCTTGGCAGTCCATCTGTGTCACTCATTCTCTTCATTCTATCCAGCATTTTCTGTGTGGGGCCCCCTCCTCCATCTCCAAAGCCAAAGAGGAACGCGCTGTGGTTCACACATCCTTTGTCCTTGTTGTTCTTCACTGTCTTCAGCACCTGGAGGGATTTTTGGGCAGCTGCAATCCCCTGGTGCCCATCCCCAGCTCCCACAAGAAAGCCAGGTCAGCCTTTAGGGTGCAAAGCCCAGTCCTGCCCCTTCTCCCCAGCCCAAACTGCCAAAATCAGGCACAGGCACATCTCGGAACCAGGCAATCAACTGCCAGGCACCCAAATGGCCTTTGTCCAACAATACTGCCAGCTACCCCGCTCCCTTCCCAGCTATCCCCCTCCTCTCCCAGGAGGCTCCAAGGGGCTGGCAACTTCACATGCAGGTCTCACTCACCTCCTCCACAAGCCCATGCATCCCATAGGAGTCACCAGGAGGGAAATGGGTCAGGACTCGGGAACCGTCAATGCCTTCCCAGAAGAAGGTGTGATACTGGAGGGGAGCGAAAGGACAATGTGGTACACAGGGAACAGACATTCCAGAGCCTCCTGAGGATTAAAACTGGGCCTTTAGTTTCTCTCCATGAAGCTGCAGAATGTCCTGATGGATCAGTGTAAGGAGATAGCTGCACAAGGAGAGGGAATGCCACAAGGGCAGGGTACAGCAGGGAGAGGCTGGATTTGCTGACTGTTGGACCTGCACAAAAGTCACAGCTCCTTGCCTGGAAGCAGAAGGAATTTACAGGCCAGGGGCCCAGCTGGAATCTCTAACCATGACCTTTTCCTCCCCTAATGTCTGACAGGACATTGCTACCACCAAAAACTGGTGGCTTCTGGAAGCAGAGCCTGTGTCAGCTGAGCTGAAGGGCTGTGGAACCGACAGGTCCAGCCCTGCAGAAGACTCCAGCATGCACACATCCATCCCCTGGAAAGAAGAGATGCACAGCTCACAGGGAAGGTATTCACAAGGTTCCAGCTGAGCTTCTGTGTGAGGAACCGCTGAATCCCACAGCCACGCATCAGCTGGGGCAGCTGGGCTGAGTATCCAAACGTGTCCGGCAGCCAGAACTGGGAGGAGAAGAAACAGGAGCAGAGGGAGAGAGAAACACATGAGTCAGGCGAACCTCATACACAGCAAGAAGTGAAAGGAGATGGTGTGCAAGGAAGGTGAGCTGGAAAAGAACAAGCACCTCTGTGCAGATTCGGCCAAACTGCTCCTGGAAGAACTGCTGTCCCTGGAGGAACTGCCGCACCATGGACTCCCCACTGGGCAGGTTCCCGTCCTGGGGGAAAGGCACAGGGAGTCTGTGAGGAAAGCCAGGCACTGGGGAAGGGGAGGTCTTGTAAGACCCCCATTCCCATCCACCTGATCTGGAGATCACAGGGAGGAACTGAAGAGAGCTCAGCAGAGGGAAAACGGAGGAACACAGCTCACTGAGTGCAAAGATCCTTTCTCAGAGAATGATATGGGAGAAGGATTGTATTTTTGCTAGGTTAGACACTTCAGCTGCTGCTCCTAGGCTTGGAGACCATCACCAACCAAACAGGATCAGCAAAGGCTCTGCTGTCCCCTCCAGTGCCAGGCCCAGTCCCAGAAGGATGGCACAGAGGGGATTCGGCAAGCCAGGCTCACCGTGCTACTCACCATTTCCACCCAGGTGCCTCCAACAGGAATGAACTGCCCCTTGGCCACGAAGTCCAGAATCTGTGCATAGAGCCCAGGGTACCAGCTCCGCACCCACTCAAACTGCTGCGCCTGCCAGAGAACAGAGATCAGCCTCAGCTCTCTACCACTCCACACCCAGGTCCCTCCTCTCTGCAACACTTCTGGTCATCCCCCCATCTCTTGTTGCTGGAGAAGCAACATGCCATGAGCAGAGGAGAGGTCTCCAGAGAGAGATCACTGACCTGGGAGCAGGCAAAGGTGAGCTCCGGATTGCGCTCCATCAGGCGGACCACGGTGACCCAGCTCCGAGCACACTTACGGATGGTCTCCTCATAGGGCCACAGCCAGGCTGCAGGGACAGGCATGGCCCTATCATAGTTATTACTCAACACAAGCTCCTCCTGGAGCTAGAACCCCTCTGAAACCCCTCCTGGGACGAAAAATCGAGGGGTGAAGCCCAACAGATGGAAGACAGCAGTCTATAATTCATCCCTCATCCCCAGCCCCATCAGTGCTCCAAAGGGCACCCCACACTCCCCTGCCTCTGTGAAAAAGCAGCTGTGTACCTCAGGGCATGGTATCCAGTGCCTGAAGCCCAAGGGCAGCCCACTCTCCCCTTGGGCAGCATGCCCTGGCCTCCATGTGAGCAAAGAGGGAGTGTGTGCTGCTCTCACCAGAGTCAATGTGGCAGTGCCCCATGGCATGGATGGTGTGCTGGCTCTCGCCGTTCCTCTGGCTGAAGATGGCCGCAGCCAGGTCACGGGCAGCAGGGAAGGTGGAGGGGTCCGTAACATCACACACATTGACCATCTGGTTGGCAGTGTACAGTGCCTGGAAACTCCTCTGGTTTTCCTCCCCGAGAAGCTGGGGTTGGGAGGCATAACAGTTTTACTCAGGCCACTGTATCAGCTCATGACCTGCCTCAGGGAGAACCTGGTACCTCCTTCCAACATCTGTCTCAGCCAGTGGTACCAGGTAAACACCACGTCCCTGCTTCACAAACACGACCTTATGCCTTTTCTCACATGCCTTCTAAATCCAAGTTATACATATGCACATCCCAGGGGACTCTGGTTAACAGATCCTGCTTTAGAGCTGAAAGTGGATGAAAAACACCTATGGCTTCCCTCTGTTCAGTTTTCCCCTTCTGCAGAATATGCTGAGCTAGAAGGGACCCACAAGGATCATCAGGTCTAGACAGAGTCAATTGTGCTAAAGCAGAGCAGCAGCAGACCCTCCTTCAGGGTCTTAGGTCATGGAACAGCAGGAGGAGATACAATGAAGTTATGGAAAGGGTGAGAGAAGGGAAGAGAAGGAGCTCCCATACCCGGGCCATGTCCAGCAGTATTTCCAGATCTACCAGCAGGTCATAGACATCTCTGTTGAAGATGACCAGCTCAGCCTTGTTCAGGGTGACCCTCCTGTCTGGGTCAGGAGGGGCAATCATGCTGCCCTTGCCAGCTCCAAAGAGCCCATTGCAGGCCAGCTCCACGTACAGTGTCAGGCTGTGGGACCAAAAGGAAACCATCAGCAAGCAGGTCACAAGCACCAGGACACAGATGAGGATGTCTCACCCTGGCCTCCTGTCTTCCAACAATACCAAGCTCACCCAGTGGCGAGGAGCTCGACTGACCACCCACCTGTGGGGCTCTGACTCTTTCAGGCTGCTTGTCAGGATGTAGCTGGTCTTCTCACCTTCCTTAGTCAATCCCTGCACAGGAAGATGGCACATTCAACCAAAGTCCAGCTGGATGGAGGGGTCTGGTCCCATATGGTGTGGGATAATGATTCCCACAAGAGCAATCAGCACAGAAGCTGCTGCTGCCCCAGCAGCAACATAAACCCTGCAGGCACCACCACACAGCACAGCAGGGACGTAAAAAGTCACCATTCTGTACATAGCAGGGCATCTGGCACACCCCTGATCCATGCCTCCTTACCTGGACAGGCTGGGCATCTCGCCACACCATGGCCTCCCCATCGCTCTCCCAGACAAAGTGCACTTCCCGCCCTGCCCATGCCAGGGGGATGCTCAGCTCCACCTTAAACCAGCATGTCTCCCACCTGGAAGAGAGCAAGTAGCAACCTCAGCCCACGGTGTGACTTTCTCCCCAGGGAGAGCCTCCTTAGAGAAAGCTTCCTTTGAGCTCTTCCTTAGAGCCTCCAAGGAGAAAGCTGAGTGAGGGCAGCCCATGAGTTTGATGGGATTCAAACACAACAATGCCACCTGTCCATACAGACTTCATTTAATCTATGTCCCTCTGGGACCCCAGAGAAACAGTCACTGGCATCTTGTCTGACCAATGCTGGGATAAAAATCTTCTCCCAAACCTGACAAAGCAAACATCCCCCACCTAAGCATCAGGGACACAACCATGATCACAAACAGCTCTCAGCAGAAAGGATCCATGAACTGGGCTCTTCACTCTCCTGGGAAACTGACACAGCTTGGGCTGTTTCCTTATGAAATCTCCCTAAGGGCTTCTGGGCAGACACCTTCGAGCACCCAGGGGGAAAAGGATTATCATCTCCTTTCTTCGCCATTAAGAACTCGTGAGGACTCACATACACAGGAGACATGAGCTCCCACCCCACCAGGGTCACAGCACCACCGAAATCCTGTACTCACGTGGGCCCGAAGGACTCTCCCACTTCAGCCGGCCTGAATTCCCCCACAACAGCCTCATCGTAAGAGATGCGCCGCGGAGTCTGGAAGCAGGAGAGCGATGCCGGTGGACAGCGATCCCCAAAAAGCCTGAGGTCGAAGATGGCCACGACATATTAGTATGGTCAGTCCCGCAAGGGCGAGCCCGGGGGTGGGACAGGGAGCACCCTGTTTTCCCCAGCTGCTACTCAACACCCCCAACAGGATTAACAAATCACAGAGTAACGAAGCGCCGTGTTAGAGAGGCTGGCGGAGCGGGGAAGGCTGTGCCGTGGCTGTCCGGGGTGTGTGTTTTCTGTGTGCGATTTGTTCCCTCGGTGTGTGTTCACCGAGCCCCGGCAGCGCCCGAGGGCAGGGTGCCCCCCCCCCAAGGGGACACACGCGAGCTGGCCCGGCCGCCCACCAGCGCCCCGGGGGTGCCCCGGAGGAGGAGGAGCGGAGAGGCCTCCCCGCCGCCCACCTGCCCCGCAGGTTGCAGTCGGTGAAGTAGGTGTCGGAGACGAACTTCTCGACGCGCTCCAGCGCCGTGCGCCTGTGGCGGGGCGCGGCCATGGCGGCTGCGGCGGGGCCCGCCCTGCGCGGCGCAGGCGCGGCCCGGCAGTCCCGGAGCCCGGAACCCCGGGATCCCGGAATCCCAGAATCCCGGAATCCCAGAATCCCGGAATCCCGGTTCCAGCCGGGCCGCGTCCGCCTCGAGGGTGCTCCGCGGGGCTGAGGGCCTGTCCCGGGGAGGGCCGGGCCCGCCGAGTGCTCCCCGTGTGAGGAGGCAGAACCCGCCTCGTCGCTGCCCCTCAGCCTGAGCAATCCTGCACCCACCTCTCCTCCTCCACGCCCCCGCTTCGCCTCAAAATCGCCCCCCCCCCTCCAAAATGCCACTCTGTATCATCAGGAGGGAAGGAAGAATCTGCACACGACGCTCAGCCCTGATGCTTTAATAGAAATACCGTGCCACACTCAAGTTTAAAACATTGGTATAGAGATCACGTGGGTCGTGGGCCGAGGATCACGTTACAGAATACAAAAAGCGAGACCAAATAAAATGGGGGGAAAAAAAAAAACAACAACTGACCTCTGCTATTGTACAGGCTGGGAGCAGAGCCGGGATGCTGGTTGGAGCACCGGAGGCAGAGGTGTCCCCGCGGTGTGCCCTGGGGACCTGGCCAGCCGCCCTTGCCTCAGCGACAGGCAGGCACAGGCTCCTGGGACAAGACACCCACCAAAAGCAGCACCAGCTGTTAACTTCTAAGCTGGTCAAAAGTCTAGATCACCCAAAATTTTCCCTTCCGGATCATCTTGAGCATACAACAGGATAAAAAAAGGGGGGAACTAGCGGGGGAGCGTGCATGACACCTTTGGAATGGAAGAGGACACGCGAGAGCACCTCCCTGGCTGGTTACAGCAAAGCAGGAGAAATGAGACAGGTGACTTATTGCTGGCAGTGTGTGAATATTCCCCATCGGGGGCTCTCTTCCCTCTCTTTCCCTTTCTCCATAGGAGGCTCCTGTTCCAGACCTGCCTGCTGTGCATTGGCTGCCAATGAGTAGTGGCCCCTTGGGGGGCCACCTGCTTTCACCCTGGCTTCAGGTCCCCCTCTGGCCCTGCTCCCCAGCCTCTCCCTGTGGAAGGGAGGGAGCTCCAGTGCCAGGAAACAACCTGGGACTGGATGATCTTTAAGGTCCCTTTCAGCCCAGGCCATTCTATGATTCGATGAACCTGCTGTCTTAGAATTCAATAAATCCATGGGAGAGGTTGAAGCAGCGAAAGAGCCCTGCCCGTGGCTCCCCATCCAGGGAAGCCATGCTGGGTGTGTAGGACTGGCAGCATGGATTTGTGCAAGGAAATCTGCCCCCTTTGAGGAGACAGTGCAGTTGTGGCTGTCGTGGCTTACAAAGTCTGTGCTGACTTCTTTATTTTTAAAATCAGAATCTTCCCACGTGCTTTAAATATCTGCCGGTGTTACACTTATCTGCTTAAAAAAATACATATCCCATATGTGGATTTCAGGAGTGAAACACTCTGAGACCCCCCTACCCCTCGCTCTGCTCTTGCACACACACAAACACACACACATGCAGAGCAGCTCTATCAAATACTGGTTTGGTACTTCCCATGGTGTTTTCTCCAACACAGAAAGGGAAAAATGTATCAGCACAATCATCTCCAGCTAAGTAGCTCAGCAACACTTCCCAAAAGCGAAGATCCTTTGAGCTGGAAGATGAGGTGGATAAAAATTACCCACCAACCTCCCCCCAAAAATAAAAAAATTAAAATTTTTATACTGTATATTTATCTCTCTCATAGGCTGCTTATACCTCAGTTGTTTAACCCCCAAACACACATGCTACCTCTGCTTCTTCCTCTTGGATTGTTAAGCCAATCTTATAAAATTCGTACACCTCCCTTCCCTCCCCTTCCCCACCCCAAAAACTGTATATTGCACAGTGCCTTTCAGACCAGGAACAGGGCTGTGGGTGAGTGAGTGTCTTCCTCCAGTTAAGAACAAAGACATTATTTCTTTTATTTACAAAAAAAGGAGAAAAAAGTTTCCACACAAAAGCACTACAATGGTAACTCCCTTTGGTAAAAAGTGTAATAAATGTCTCCATCGGTCTGTCTGTCTGTCAGTACTAATTATCAAGCCACCTGGTACTATGGTACACAAGAAGCTAGTACAGTTATGCTAGCACATTGAGCATACTTTCTTTAATTAAAAAAAAAAAAAACAAAACAAAGCAAAACAAACCAACCAACCAACAAACAAACAAAAACCCCCAAAAAATTGACAATTTGTACATTTATTTACAAAAAAGGAGGGTAACATGTTAAAATCGTGTTGTTCTCTGCTGTGTGTGTGTACGTACATGTGTGTGAAAAGCTGGTGCATGGCACTAGGAGAGTCTAGTAAACAAGCAGGTACAAAAAAAAAAACCAAACCAACCCAAAATAAAAATAAAACAGTTCCACTGGCACTAGAAAGGACAGACCGATCTGCACGGGGTGAGTCCAGCCTGGGAGGGAGAAGAGGGAGCGAGAAAACCCAGGGTCTGCTGCCCCATGGCCCCGTGCCAGAGCCCATAAAGGGAGGAGAATCCAGTGGTGACAGGCACCTGGGGATTTTGGGGACACATCCAAGTGGTCCAGTGATGGAGAGCATCCAGTTCTCCTTCCTCGCCGCTTAGGGCCTCCGGGGAGTCAAAGCCTCAACGCTGCTGGTGTGTACGAGCTTGTTGTGTTTCTCTGGGATGGCTCAGTTCAGAGAAGGGTCCTTCTCACCCAAAAAGGGCCGGCAGCCCGTGGTCCTAGGCGGAGATCCACATCCCCACAGGGAATCCCGCTGGTGACGGGTTGTACCAGCCACGCACTAGTCAAGTGGCCATGTGTTACGGAGATACACAGTGAGGGGAGAAAGGCGTCTTCCTCCTTCCCTGGATGCGCGCGCACACACACACACATCTCCCGGGCTCTTCCCTCGCCCCGGGGGACTTTTAGGGTGTCTTGAATATTGTGCTGTATTTGACACGGTACTTGTTGATGCTGACAAAGTGCAGGGTCTCTGTGTCACAGGTGGTGGTGCAGGGCACCAAGCCCTCCAACCCTTCACCCATGAGCCACTTGTTTGTCTCGGTTGCCATTTCGCGGGGCACGTGCTCCTTGGTCCATTTGTCCACCCAGGCCTGGAAACGCTGGTGCAGCCGCTTGCTCACTCTTTCGTGGGACTACAGAAACAGGGAGAGGAGTTAGAAAAAGGCAGCTTTGGTCCCCCAGACCGCAGCATTACACAAAGCTTGGCTACTGGTTGACACAACCAAGGGGATCAAACACAGAGGGAATTTGTAATGCAGACACTGGGCTAACGACAGAGGGAAAGCTCTGATTAAGGTCCCCCAGCTCTCCTCTCCAAGAAAATTAGTAGCAAAATGGGCTCAGAAATACCAAAAGGTTTATGCCCTTTGTTTAGTACAGCAGCTTTCAGGCTGGCAATACAGAACATATCCCACGGGAGTCTGAAACTTGCATGCCCAGCTCAGAGTCCCTTCTGCATTGCCCAGAAGATGCTGCTGTCTCCCTTCTCCTCCAGCACCCAGGACCAGGCAAGCCCTGCTCTTCCCAGCCCTTGGGGTCTGTCTCCAGTTCCCACAGACGGGTACAGTCTCAGGAAAGAGCAAGATGAACATGCATTACACATATCGGGGTGTAATTTTCCACAACTACTATGGAAAATTAAGACCTGGGTCAGGTCTAAAAGGCTTGAGAAGCTCTGGCTTAACAGAAACATCAGGAGAGGAAGAACTGTGCACTTTTTTGAGTAAAAGTGTCTGCCTAAGGAACGTAAAATCCCAGACAGATGGTATAAAGCCATGGCTACAGTCATAATTGAAAACAGCCAATATAATTAAGCCACCGGATTAAAATTTATGGATTTTATTATTTGTTTTGTTCTTCTCCCAAAGACTGACTGCTTTGTGGTGTTAACTGCTGAATCCAATAGATTTGTATCCAAAATACAATGTAACTTCCACAGATCCTTCAGTGTATTCCAGTAATCAAGGGCTATGCTGTAGGTTATATATTTAACACTTCAAGAATCTGTGTTCAGGTGTTTATGCTGAAGAATCTGTGTTCAGCTCTGTTTATGAGCTTAACTTCTCTTTGAGGTTTGTGCCAGTTGAATGGGACAGACAGAATTAAATCAAAATCCTCACTACCAGCATTTCAAAGAGTCACTACCGCAATAAAACATTCATCTGAAGTGGATGAAAGTTTAACAGAATTACTTCAAAACCAATGAAATAAACCCATTATTTGTATCTCATCAGGAAGAAACGTGGTAAGTAGTTGTTTTACGTATCTAAACACATGACTGAAGTTGATGGAAATATTCCCATGGGACGAGAAAAGGAGAGTTGTCAAAGCATTCAGACGACCAAATCAGCTTTCTCCAACGGAATCCTCCTGAATTTCACCAATCCAGAGTCACAAGCTCTGGTCATCTTGAATAAACCCAAATCTTTACAGCTCCAGAGCAGCCAGAGAGGCAATGCTTCCTTCCCCTCCCCTGGGTCCCAGGAAACACCAGCAGCCCACCCCAGTTCTCCCGCTGGCTCCTACCTGCTGAGCTCGCAGCAGCGCGGTCCTCCTGTACATGTAATCCTCCGATTTGATCACGTACACCATCTTGTAGGAGTTCAGTTTGAATTTACACTCCAGCTTGTCCAAGCTCTCCACGTTCTCCATGGACTTTTTACTGTTTCCTTCCTTCCCTTCCTTCTCCTGCTGCTCCCGACCACGCTGACACTTACGGATCCGCCTCAGATTCCTGTAAATCAGAGAAACACTCTTGGAATTAGTGCTCACTCTCTGGCACTAGCAGGCTGGATGTAGCTGGTGGATCTCAAGGTCAGGTTGGATGGGGCTTGGAGCAACCTGGCCTAGTGGAAGGTGTCCCTGCCCATGGCAGGGAGTTGGAATTAGATGGTCTTTAAGGTCCTTTCACAGCTCAGCCTGGGCACTCACCTGGGCAGGAAGACAGGTTTCTGGGCCAGGTGCTCCCGGAGCTCAGGGGAGGTAGAATCGGAGTTGACATATCGCTCCACATAGTCTGACCAGCGCTGAAAGCAAGCACAGAGCACACATCAGCCACTGCCTTCCCACCAGACATGGGATGGTTAAGGACGCTAAGCTGGAAGTCATACAGATGAACACAAGATCACTTTTGAAGGCTCTGTGCATCTTATCCCCAAAAAGGCAGGTTTCTCTATAGGGTTTTGAACATTTTCTAACACAAAATAAGCCAAGAAGAATTTGCCTGCTCGTTGAAAGCTTTATGGCATGCTTTGATGTTTCTTTGTCTTGTGCTAACAGACCACACCACACACTGGTCCAGTGCAATGTTGACCCTCACAGTCAGCTCTCTGGACAAGCTATCCATACCTCTGCTTCCACAGGGTCATCTGAGTTCTCCTCTTCTGTATCCAGCAGCTCAATGGTTAACTGAACTTGACCTCTGCTCTGAATGAACATCAGCTATAAAGAAAGAGCAGAAGGGACTTCAGTAATATGTTTGAAATAGAAAACACCTTCACATCCCACTGGGGCAAAGGGAGAATGAAGAAAGTTGGCAGACTTTTAAGGGAAACCCTCTTGAGCCCCCAAAATAAGTTTGAGGGCAAGGGAAGAGATATTATACACTGAGGCATTTATCCAAAGTACTTTACAGGCTCAGAAAGGGCCTGACCACTTCCTGCCTCTTTGGCAAAGGAAGCATGGATTTGATTAGCACAGGTTTATTAGCAATGTATGCAGGCAGCAGGGATTTAATGCCCAGGCAGTAGTAGCAAATCTCCCCACAGTCAACAAATCTGAGACACCAGAGAAACAGGAGAGTTTGAACTACCAAATTAAAACCAGTGACAGCCAAGCAGTCAGTATGATACAGCCCAAAGCTGCTGTGAAGCACAGGGGATACTGACTGGTGTTCCAGGAAATACATTCCTCCTTCAAACCTCATTTCTGAGGGGCCCTTACAGAAGCATTAACCTACGTCCCAAAAGCTGGCAACGCGCGTGCCGGTTTTGGCTGGGATGGGGTTAATTTTCTTCGTTTTTGGCTGCCTGAACAAGGGTCTTTTTTTAAAAAGACTAGTGCCTCTCCCTTCTTAAAGGGCTCGTGCTGCTTTTACACTGTGGTTCCCGGCCCAGCTCTACCTTGAAACAGTTCTCCTCGGACATGAGCTGCTCAGCTTTGCGCTGGTACGTGGCCTCCAGAAGCGTACGAGAAGACTGGGAAGCGAGAAGACCTCCCGTGGCTCCGTTGCTGTTCTCCGACAGGTAAAGGTCTGTCACCTGCACGCAGATCTCGTCGCTCACTATGTGCTGGAGCTGCAAAAAGGAAGAACAGGGGCAGGGTGTTTGCCGGGGGAGGCTGCTACGTGACCATCAGCACAGAATAGAAAGAAATAAACCGTGAGCTTAAACCGGGCGTTTAAGCTCAAGCAAAAGGAGGAAAAAAAAAAAAGTTGAAAAGGCATGAGTTTAGCTTCTTCCGGTTGCAGATGATCACTGCTGCTCTGTAAAAAAGCCATAATAGCTTTAAAAAAATGAGGAGGTGGCAAAGTACAACTACTCAGAGAAAAACTACGGGCAGGGAATACTCTGATCAGCAGCAGGGGAGGAAGGGCCAGAGTGCCGTGACACAGTATATCCCCCCCTCACCAAGAGGCTGCTGCTGTGTTTGAGGGAAGAGGTGGGAGGTTTAGGATCAAATCCATATTTTGTACAAGTTTAAAAATCAAAAGTCTCTCCGACTGTCTTCTGAGTTCAGTTAATCTCTGGACTGAAGGGCTTCTGAAGAGCAACTCTACCCTCCTGAAAGAGGAAAGGCCTTTCAGGCCATTCCACTTTCAGCCCCTTGTGTTTGTTTTTGGTCTTTGTAGTACAAAAAACACACAATAAGAATTTTCCCCTTGCTCACGCATTCTTCCTACCAGCCCAAAAAAAAGGACTGGAGTTTAACAGCCAAAATGAGCTACTCCAGCAGCCAGATAAAAAGAGACAAACGTTTTTAGAAAAGGCACACACTGCTCCTACAGCACTGATGGAAAGCAAAGGAACTATTTAAATGTCATTTAACTTTTTTTCAAAGTTAAAGCTAAATTAACTCTGGAGATGCTTTAAATACTGACATCCTAAAACATCCAGAAAACAAGAACAACTCTGTGTACATGTGGAGGATATTCTCAATAATTTAAATGGATCAGAAATTACCTTCTGCCATGTCTCTATGTGACGGTTAAAACCCACCCTGAATCTACCTGCTTACCCCTGAAATTCTCCATTTAGGCACACAACACTCTGCCTCCAGCGTGCAGAGAACAACCTGTCTGCTTCCTCCACCCCGCCCCACCTGCTTCCCAGGCTTTGCTGCAGTCACCTGTCGAACGATGCTCTGGATCAGCTTGTCCATGGTGAAGGCGATGTAGGCGTGGATGGTGAACATCTCGCGCAGGGAGTCCTCGTACTGCGACGAGTCCATGTTCCCGTCCAGGAGGTTGCGCACCATGTCCAGGAAGGCCGGGTAATAATCCTCGACATCAATGTCCACTGCAACAGGAGAGAAGGGGAGAGATGAACATACCACCCCCCCAAGAAGGGTTGCTCTGAGCTTTGGTCCTCAGGTGACCCATTCAAGTTGAAGAGTTACTGGAATAGGGTTAAACTTGTCTTTTATGAACACGATTAACTCCTTTTAAGGCCACAGTTCTTTCCTTAATCTCTCGCTTTCTACCTCTAGCCTCCTCCATGAGGTCTTTATTTCTGAAAGACTTTTTAAGAAAAGTTAGTTTAGTTAGGAAGCTTGAAAGATACTTTTGGTATGTAAGTGTAAAATGAAAGCTTTTATGAAATAACTGCTGCATATTATCCTTCTGCTATTCAAGTCCCATGTTCCCCATATCTTCCCATCTTCCTAGTGCTGCCCAGGGATAAGAAAAGAGAACCCCCAATCTTTAAGGGTCGCTGCCGTCACATGCCTGAAGACACCAAACAAGCCCTGTTACCACGCTACAAACAGAAGCACCTTTCTCCCCCAGCCTTCCATCAGAAGTCACTCACTGGGGTCCTTCAGTCGCAGCTGGATGGCAGGACTGTCACTCTTGTCTCGCTTTATGCCCAGCACTTCCCTCTCCCACTCCCGTTCCCGCGTCTCCTCCTCGATCTGCCGCTCGGCCTGGGTGCAGATCCGCAGCAGCCGCAAGCACAGGATCTGGTGCAGCCTCATGAAGATGTACCAGTTGCTGTTAACGTAGAAGAGGTTGTAGACCTCATCCATGCCCCGCAGCTTCTGGGCCGTCGTGTTGTTGAACATCAGCTTGGTTTTGGGAGGACTGCCCCCAACGCCGTTGTGCTTTTTTGCAGCCCCAGTAGCTTCATCCACATCCATTTCCTCTTCTTCCTCCTCTTCCACATCTGAGAGTTCACCTCGCTGAGCAAACAGCAGGTCTGGAATGAAGTGATACATGATCTGCTTGATTTTGTACTTGTCCTCTTTCTGGATTCCCGTCTGCCGCTTCACGTGGTGGATGATGAGAGAGGCAGCATCTTCCAGGATCTGCTTGTCTTCGTAGGCTAGCGAGAGGTGTGGGCCTGTGGCGACTCCAGCATTGTCTTCTGAAGCCTGCTCTTGCCTCTACAAAGGAGAAATACAGCACAGAAATCAGCCTAAATCACCTCTCTCTTCCTCCCTCATCGGGCAGCGAGGAACAGGAACTGAAACTGCACTAGCAAAGTACATAAGTTTGAGGGAAGGAAACTCTTGGTGACTATCTTACCTCATCATAGATGCTTTCAATCTCATTGAGAAGACTCTTTGACCTCAGGACCTTGGTATCATTCTGCTTGAAGTTGATGCCCTGGTGGTCCAAGGATTTCAGGTAATACTTCTCATTCTGCTCTCGCCAGACTTTATTAAATCCTCTCTGGGCTTCTCGCCACTCTTCCTCTTTCATCTTTAACCTTGGATTGAGAAAACAAGGGTGAGCTAAGAGGTGAGCATGTCAGAAAAACCCAGGCCCGTGGCTCCTGGTGAGTGTTGAGAAGAGCTGAACTCCTGATGAAACAGGCAGGAATGAAAGACATCTCAAAGAAAGGAGGTTTACACCTGGACATGCTCTCTGGAGAAAGAATTCTGGGGTTTTTTTTTTTCACATCCAAGTAAAACCACCTAAACAAAGTAGCCCTGCTGTCCACAGTAGGAAGAGGGGATAAAGGGACAAAAAAGCCAAAAGAGTTGGTTCTGGTCTCTCAGAAATCTCCAGGAAGTCATGTAGCTCCAGCTGTGGAACAGGAGCAGCTTAGTTTGGATGATGAACAAAGCATGGACACCTGAGTGACCTGGGAATGGACTCCTAAACATTGACTCAGTATCCCAAGCAAAGCATCCCCGACTCAGTTCAAGAAGAGTGTCCTTGCAGTAGGGTGGAAAAACTAGGACCTAGGTATCACAGGAAGGTTGCTACCCCCAGCTCCAGAACCCAAACACAAGACCAACAGTCCCACAGAGACAAAAAGTGACTGAGAAAGAGTATCTACTGCTCACACATCTCCTTGAGCTGCCCCAAGGAGTTGCAGCATCCACTCCCTTTTCTTAACTGAGGAAGGGGAGGTTGACAACAGAAACAGGACTGGGAATCTGAGGGTAGCACAGCCACCATGATCTGAGCCCACAGCCATGGGACTGGAAAGGGATCACGTTTAGCCCTAGGACACTCCACACAGTACAGTTTCCTTATCTTACACGTGGTGCTGACACTGGGGAAGAAACAAGGTTTAAGAGGAGACAACAAAAGCTTTATATCTTTCCAGTTGAGCTGTAAGGATTTTTTTCAGAAGGGTAAAACCCTCTTTCTGGGTGATTATTATGGAATACACCAACTGACCAGAACATATATGAACTTCTTAATTTCATAGAATAATAGAATCACAGAATAGTTTGGGTTGGGAGGGATCTGAAAGCTCATCTCATTCCACCCCCATGCCATGGGAAGGGACATCTTCCATTAGACCACGTTGCTCCAAGACCCATCCAACCTGGCCTTGAACACTTCCAGGGATGGGGCAGCAACAACCCTTCAGGGCAAATCTACAGCCTCGTGGAGGTCACACCCCTTAGGGGCAGAAATCAGCCACTTTTCCATAGATTTGGACCACATACGGTGTGTCACCCTTTGGAAGAGCACCTGGGGCAGGGTGCTAGGGCAGTCAGTACCTTTTCAGTACAATGGGAACAGCCACGGATGGGTTCTTCCGAAGCCCATCGATGATGTCGGCGGCTTTGTCAGCATATATCCTCTGCAGAGCCTTGCGGTGGATCACCTCCGAGGTGCCCCCCAGGGTGTTGTCCAGCCGGAATTTGGCCTGCTCCTCGGCAGACAAGCGCGACAGTTTCTTCTGGATTGCCTCGAGAACGCGGATGGTTGCCAGGTTGGTCTCCAAGACAACATCCAGCTGGAGAGAACAGCGCATTAGCCATCGTTGAATAGACAAAACATGATACTTCACGGAGGCAAACATTCAAGTGACATGAAACAAGAAGCCGTGGCTGTTTAACAAGGTGTACTAGAGCACTTTTGTGTTCAGCTGCTCTAAAATAATCCAATTATATTTTATCTGCTACCTAGATAATACTGCATAAGAATTTAAAGGCTACCAGAATTATACTGTTCGGAAATTACATTTTCCAGCTGGAAATAGAACACAACTGACAGTTAGTCTACAAAAGGATGTACCAAATCCGAGTGGATTCAGGTAATTGCCAAGCTAACTTCCACTTCCAGTCAAGGTGTCAGTCATTTAACATCCTGAATGTATCGTTTTTCTGATGATTACAGGGAAATGCATGTTCTCATGCACTGCATGGGCAGGATGAACAGAAAATATGCAGCAATTCCATGCTGGCCATTCAACAATTTAATGTGGAGTGGGGTGAACCAAGAGCTCCAAGAAAAAGTGAGGGGCAGCAATGGCAGCTTAGTGGTTATGCAGCCACTGCTTCTTGCATTAAGGGAACACAAGCTGTTATGCCTAAAAATTTTTATTGTAACAGACACAATAAAAAGAGATTCTAAGATGTGGCATTAAAGCTATCCTTACATCAAGCTCATTAGCTGTTCACAGAACAGAGCTTTCTGAGACATCAGTCAAGGAGAAAACAATTTACCTCAAAACGTTCATCCTCACACCTGTAGATGTGCTCTTCGTATTGTGTCTTCTTGGAGCTCACAAATGTGGAGTCTTCAGACCAGGATGGGAAGGAGACCCAGGTGTCATTCAAAACCTTTGAGGGAGACAGAGGGAGAACAAGAGTCATGGTCAGTGTTCCAAGGGAGCCATGCTCAGCCAGGTCCAAGCTCAGTTTTCTGATGGGACGATCTAATTCCCCAGCTGGAAAAACCGTGTGCCCCTTCCAAAGCCCAGCATTCACAGAGCAACCCCAAACAGCCAGAACCCAAACATCCAGGCAGTCTGAAAAACTCACTACGTGGAGCTGTTAGGAAAAAACTTGCAAGGGAAAAGAAAAATAGAGGTGAAAGGAGCTTTTCTGCTACTTTGGATTAGTCAAGCACAACCAGCTGGTTTCTCGTGTGTTATTCACCACTGCCAGCACTGGGTGGTCACCACAGCAGACCTGACAGACAGGATTCTGTTGCTGCCTCCAAATAAGGCTAATTGGGAGTATAAAACATACCCCAGCATCACCTTTCATAACGAAGCAGCTGAGCACTTGCAGCTTTCAATATAGGAACAGAACATTAAAAAATAAATTAAAAAAAACCCCAACCTCAGAGATGCTAAGGACAAAGAAATGACGATTTTGGCAGGCAGTCTTGAAAGCCAGGCCCAGTTTTCATAAACCCGAAGCCTGAACAACTGAGTCATTAGATTCTCACAGGAAGGAAAGTTTGTAATTGCATCACACAAGATGTTTTTGAGAGATGTGTCAGGACTTAAATTAAAACCTCAACATTTCAGGGAGAAACAAAGAGGCATGTGAGGGAATACATGGGAGAATCTGTCTATGGAAAACGTGATTTTATTTTAAAGCTGGCCTAGAGACAACTCTGAAAGCAGATTAAGTGGGAATTTAGGGGAAAAGGTAGCAATAATCTTGAATTACATGCTATCTTGTAAAGGATCCCTGAGATCACATGAAGACCACACAGAAAACTAATTCTATCATTTCCTACTTGGAGTGTTTGAGTTTGTAATCTTAATGTTCCTTTCACAGGTTGTACTATGTAAAACATCATAAATAAAATGTGGAAGCATTAGGTCAGTAATTAAACATCATAACTATTTAGTGGGTTTTTTCCCAGCTGCTTATCAATGCTCCATGCAACCCTTTCACAAACACCACTGGAGAGGAGCTGATGCCAACCATCAAAGCCACGTGGGTATCCCAACTCCCAGCCAGCTTCCAGCATAACCCAATTCCTAGACTGACGCCTCGCCCTGTGCAACAGGTTCTGGATATGATCCAGATATTTGGAGGAGTGACACTAGGAATACCTTGGGTGTGCTCACCTCGGGCTCTGACACGCACCATGATGATCCTGAGCCAGGATGGTGTTGCCCACACACACCTGGGTGCAGGAGCAGCATGGATCAGTGCTGGATCAGTGCTAAGCCTGGCCCCAGCTCCATGCCCAGCACCACCAGACGCCCTAACATCCCCAAGAACCTTTTCAACACTGCGCAGGGATACAAAATAACCCCCCCCGTCCTGTTCCATTTTGCTCGCCCTTGCTCCAACCCTTTGAAAAGGCTGCCAAGAGCCTTCCTCTGCCACACAATTCCCACCTTACCTCTTTACACAGCGGAGTCCGCCCCGTGCACTTGGGTTGCTGGTAGCTCTTGGGCAAGGCTCGGTAGCTGGAGCCCAGCCTCTTACAGGAGGCATAGTCTATCTCCATGGCAATCCCCTCAGTAGCCCGTTCCTTTGGATATGTCTCCATGTGAACAGACTCTTTATACCCCAGGAAGTTTTTAAACCAAGTGAACAATTCTGGGAATTTCCTAAAAATAAGAGGAACGAAGTGAAAAATTAGCTGAGTAGAAATCAAACAGTGCTGAGCTGTGATGCTGAACTGATTGCTACAGACAGCGCCCAAGACACCCTTCTGAATTATCAATACGGTGAGAGAGGACTCTCTCTGCTCAATCCCACTTCCACAGAGCCTGACCAGGTGGGAAGCAGGAACCTGTTGTTGATCAGGTGGTGGACTGCTCTCTTGGTGCAACTAGGGTGCTTTAGGATTAGTGTCAAGCAAGGAAAAGCAGCCAGAGCTTTCGCTGCAAGGAGTGCACTCATGGCAGGGTCACATCTGGGTCTCCCAAACTACCCCTGTAGTGAACTTATGCCAGATGCCTAGTTGTTTGCCAATGGTTTGGACCTTAAACCAGACCATTCCTTTCCAAAAGCAGCAAGAAACAACTGAAAAGAGATTCTGTACCTACACAGCAAAAGGTTTCAGTGCTGAGCAATTGCTTCAACCAGACTACACAGAGAAGCACAAATCATGGAGAAGCCTTTATCTGCAAGGCCCAAGTTCGCCTGTTTGTAAAGTTTCCTGAAGAGTTTATTAGTCTAAAATACTGCATTTGTTCAAATCCACTCATGCAAAGCTCCAGCGATACAAGGAATTGAACCTGTTCCTGAGG
This sequence comes from Pseudopipra pipra, assembly GCF_036250125.1. Lineage (NCBI taxonomy): Eukaryota > Metazoa > Chordata > Aves > Passeriformes > Pipridae > Pseudopipra > Pseudopipra pipra. Next base: position 4,140,516 of record NC_087560.1, on the reverse strand, counting down.
CTAATTGAATCACTGCTTATCCATTGCAAAAGATAATGTCCAACTCCAGAATAAAAAAAGCTGTATTATACCTTCCCCAATGCAAATATTCATCCCTAGAGTTAGGAGCACAGGCAGTAGATGGGAGAAATACAGATTTACCTTTTTTTGTCAAATACTGCACCTTACCTAAAGGTAATATCCTGCTGATGCCTGACTAACTCCAGTGGAGGTACGGAGCAAGTGGAAGCATCTTGGGGCAGTTTCTTTGCACAGCAGCCACTGTAATAGGGTCCTGAACCCAATTTATGTTGCTACTGCCTTCTCCCTTGGAACCAGGAACTCAATTCACAGGCAGAAGGAACATTAATCCTGCTGCCCAAAGTTGATGAGAGGATATCAGTTGGTTTTGGACGATTAGTAAGAGTTGTTCTGTACAGTATTGACAATCATGGAAGTCATAGTTCCTATTTAAACCATTGTGTTCCTTAACATTTTTGGCTTCACAACAGAATTCAGCCACTTTTTGGAAACTTCAGTGAGTTTACATCAGCACTCTGGTTTTTTTGAGGGATATTTCCAATATAATTAAGTAGTCAGTCTTTTCTCAAATGACATAATCCGTAATTCCAGAGGAAGAAACTGCAATAACAGGCTGCTGAATAATTTTTTTGGTTCTTCTTGAAAAGGAAGAAACACAGCAAGCAACTTCTCTTGCATGCTGCCTGTCAAGACACAGCTGGGAATCCCTCTCTCTCAGATAAGGAATACGAAAGGGCAGCGCAGAAGACCATGGAAGTCAGTGTTTCTTTCCTGGCTCCACAACAGAAACAGACCAAGGAGATTAACCTTCTTGCCTTGTGTAGGGAAAGGGGTTGGACTTACCCGAGGAACGGGGAAACCAACTGCACGAGCTCAGTCCTGGAGATAACCTCCTGGTTGAAAATAACCAGGCAGCGGAGGAAGTTTTCATATGCTTCTGTGCTACGCAGAGCTTTGCGGACCTAATGGAGAGGGGAAAAGAGAAAAAGAGTAGCTGTCAGGGTGAGATCAAACAGGGTGAGAAGCAGGAGACCTGGATTTTACACTGTGCTTCTCACTGTTGCACACAAAGCTTTAAGTGAGCTAAACATAGAGAACTTGCCCTGCAAATAGGGCCAGATGAACTGGGACTGATGAGAGCTGCTCCCATGCTGGGGATCCCCTGCAACGTCAGCTCTGGGGCATTACTCTAAGAAAGGAGTTGCAAGTGAAGAATTAAGTCCTTCAAAGAACTCCTAACAGCTGGATGACAAAATTGTGGACAACATCAGTCACAACTGCAGCATCACAAACCCACCCAGGCTGCCTTTAAACTCCAGAGAACATTTCAAGTAGGGAGCAGAGGTATGAGACCTGTGCCCTGGGTAACAACCTCTCCAGCCTCTGCCTGCTTCCAGCTTGGGTTATCACAGACAATCCTGCTTCTGTAACCCTGATCTTCACAGAATGAGGAAACCAAACTATCCATCCCGACACCATTACCTTTCCCATGGGAACAGCTGGATCTATGCATCAGACTGAGATCTATCATTATTAAGGGATTCATCATTACGGTTATAATTCCACAGCATGGCTTTCTAGGTTTACTCATGTTAACACCTACACATCCTCCAGGCAATAAATTTGTTCCAGGTTACCACTACCTAGTCTCCAGTACACTGCAAAATTCACCACATCATCAGGGAGCAACCAAGACTGTTACCTTAAAAGATTGTTTTAAGATCATTCTGTACTCCCCTCTGAGCTATAAGGAAATGTATGGACATCTTAGAGAAGACACCAAGGTACCAGTTGGAAACATCCCATGTTTCCTTCACTTGTTCTGTGTGCTAAGTCAGCAACAGGTAACAACTGTGCAATTAATTAGATTAATATCTCAGGGGAAAAAAACCCCAACCCAATGTAAATGTGAATTAGCTGCTTTGTAAACTGAGCTCCCCCACTGCAGGCAGGTGGTTGTGGATGGGTACAAGCTGTGCCAACACAGTAAGACAAGCCATGCACATCATCAACTGTACAGCGATTTCATAAAGGGGAAAACAATTTGGAGTGTGGGTTACAGTAAAAAAATTCCCATTCCTGCAAAGAAACTGCAGCAGCAGCGGGTGGAAAGCTGGAGAAGGAGCTCTGGGGAAAAGACACATGTAAAAAATTCCATCAGTTTTTAAAAATTGACTTAGAGGTCACAGGATACATCTGAGGTCAAGCTGAGAAATGTTATCAGGGTGGTGTAAACCTCACATACTTCACTGTGATAAAAATCCAGATGTATACAAACAAAGGACATACACCAATGACATGCAACCTCTGTACCCCATTTGTCACCTTCTCAAAGAAGAGAGATTCTGTCCCCACACCATGCTTGCTGGCTTCTGCCAGAGACTGGTCTTTTAAACCAAGCAGCTTCGGTTTCTTCTGTTAAGACAAAAAAGAAGGGCAAGAAAAAAAATAAAAGGGGTGTTCAGCAAGTTGAGATCATTTGATTATCTATCACAAATGGGTGTTAGCTTCCTGACCCCATCATGTGCTTTCAAATAAAAGAAAGCTTGCTTTTTTTGGAAGGAAACAACTATTAAAACTTGTGCTACAAGTTACTAATAAGTAGCATGCAACTCCAAATATTTGTAATATTCTGTTGCACTCTTTTCTGTAACTAGCTGATTGAAACAATCACACTACACCATATCTTATTTTTCTACCTAGTTTGCAAAACTACCAGAATAAATGTTTTTTCCTATCTCTCATCCAGTTCTGTAAGTCTTACACCTCCACAGAATTATTATAATGTTTTTCTCTCTCGCATTCCACTTCAAGATCCTTTATTTTCCCTATACCAGCCCTGCCCTCTCCATCCTCAGAAAGCTGCCCCCAAAACATGTTTTGTTTTGCTGCTCTTGATTTGAAGAGGAGGAGAAAGGACAGAAGGGGACGTAAATCACTGGATTTAAATGATACAATTATGCCTGCTAATGTTTTTCATCACAAAGCAAGATATACTGCCCTCAAATAAAGCAGGCAAACTTATCCTTCATGCATAAACACGAAGCCACCTGGCCACAGGACCATTTTTGTTACACTACAAAGCCTCACTGCTCTCACAAATCGTGTGTCATTTGAAAAGGGCAAACTCTGCTGAGAGAATAATCATTCATCATTGTATTAAAAGGTTTATCACTGGAAAGATGAGCAATCATGATTCCACTGCATCTGCTCCAAGTTCTACTACAACAAAGCTTTCAGGCACACTTTTATCTTTTCCTCAGCTGTTCTTTTCCTACATGCCTTAGGAACATTTGCTACAAATTTTGGACAAGTTTATTTTGTGGTGTTACTGACACTTGTCTCCACATACCACAACTCCCCCTAATTAAACACTGCTAATAGAAGTATGTATTCCTAATAAAGTGGTGAAAGCCCTATTTTCTCAAGCCATTAAAGTAACTATTCCCACCCTCAGGCACAGGTAACAACCACCAGATTGCAAAAATCAGAGGCAAAGGCTTGTGCTTGGAAACAAGGACTTGCAAAAGCTTCCTTTAAAAGACAAGCATTAGTTTCCAAGTTCTCAAACTGCAGCCTACACCACAAAAATCACAAGGACTTGGAAAACACATCTTGCTCTGCCACAGCCTCTTGGGACAAACAGATGGATGCTGAAGGAGAAGCACACACTCTTACCTTCACGGGAGGGGTCGCTCCAGTCCCTGGGTGCCGTCGGATCTGACAGCCGTTCTGGTTGGGTCTTTGCTGCTTGTTGTTGAGCTGTGGCTTCTTCACTGTGCCCCCATGATCATTCCTGACAGATTCCACTTTCTCTGCAGTTGTCTTACTCAACAGCTTGTTCAGAGACAAACCCATAAGACCATTAGGGCCAAGTTCCACCCAAAATCAGAGAATCACATAATGGTTTGGACGGGAAAGGATCTTAACGATCATTCAAGTTCCAGCCCCCTGCCATGTCAAAGACACCTTTCACTAGACCAGGCTGCTCAGAGCACCATTCAACCTGACCCTGGTCACTTCCCTGGATGGGGCAGCCACAGCTTCTCTGGATAACCTGTGCCAGGGCCTCACCACCCTCACAGGGAAGAATTCTTTTCTAATATCTAACCTAAACCTACTCTCTTTTAGTTTTAATCCATTTCCCCTTATCCTCTTGTAAAAAGTCTGTCTACATCTTTCTTTTAGGCACCCTTCAGGTACTGGAAGGCTACAGTTAGGTGATCCCTAAGTCTTCTCTTTTCCAGGCTGAACAGTCCAAATTCTCTCAGCCTTTCCTCACAGAAGGGCTGCTCCATCCCTCTAATCATCTTGGTGGCCTCCTCTGGACTCACTCTGACAAGTCAATGTCCTTCCTGTGCTGGGGACCCCAGAGCTGGATGCAGCTCTGCAGGTGAGGTCTGCTGCTCCTCCAAGCTCTAGATGACCAATGTATTTTACTGCAGTTACAGCAGTCTTAGAACAATCCTTTTAGGCAAAGGAATTGCATTCAAAATAGAGGTTATTTAAAAGACAAGTTACAGCCAGAAAACAGCTATCCTGCTGATCTCATTCCCACATTCACTAAAAGATTGCTCCAAAAAAACCCCCAAAACAGAACCCAAGAAACAAACATCAAAAGCACATTTTTCTGAACTCTGGCTACATACAGACCAGTTTTCACTAGTTATTTTAGCCTATCTCCAAGACTACTCACCACAGAGCTGTTAGCATCAGGCAGGAACTGCCCAAATTCCGAGAGCAGATCCTCCTGGTTCTTGAAGAGGCGAGCCACCTGTGCATACACCTCCTGCTCTGTCAGGGCCGGCGTGTAGTTCCCTCCTGCCTCCTTGGCATTACGCTGCTCCTTCTGCCAGAGGAAAGACAAGTGTCAGAAGAAAGGATGCACAAACTATTTAAGTGACAAAGAAAAAATAAACAAACCCCTGGTGATACAAAGAATGAAACAACAAAGGTCTTGGCATCTTACTTAAACCACTATACTACGTTATATGATTCTTATATATTCTAAATACCTACAGTTATATATACTATAAAATGTATACTAAATGGCCAACTGGCCCTGGACTAGTAGGACACTCATCAAGGAAGGGTTTTTTTTTGCTTTTAACATACAGCTACAGCCACGTTGTCTCTTCCTGACACATACTCATGGAAATACACCAAATCCAATTTTTAAACAGGCATTTCAGAGATTTCCAAACAAGGATTAGGAACTCAAATCTATTACTTCATGCTGCTACGTAATCTTTTAACTTGCAAAGATTCTGCTTAGTTTAAGCAGAATTCAAGACCAGGCTGGACGGGGCTTGCAGCAACCTGATCTAGTGGAAAGTGTCCCTGTTTATGGCAAAGGGTTGGACCAGATGATCTTTAAGGTCCCTTCCAACCCAAACCACTCTATGATCACTTGCTGGCCACTGCTAATTCAGCAGAAGACCCAAATGCAAGTTTTGGACAGACACAGTTACCTCCCCAAGGCAGAGAAACAACCACACGTAGACCCAAATTCGTATTTTTAACACTCACCTGATACGTATGGAGGATCTCCAGGAAGGCTTTGTAGATGTCTGGCTGTCCCTGGAACCGATTCTTGATTTTGTTGACATAGTTGATGGCATGATTAAACTCCACGGGCTGATTGTTCTGCAGGGATGGTGTGGTTCCCAGAGAGATTGTCACGGGCGTGTGAGGCTGGACCGGCGGCGAGCGTGGTGATGCGTACGGTGGAATCGGGGGAGTTTGCTGGCTGGCAGGAGTATGTGCCTGCAACTGTGATGGCTGAGAAGAAAACAAACTGTGTTAGAAACTAGCAGATTGCTTTATGTTTGGGATAAAGGCCCTTTTAAATCCACTTACGGACAGATAAATATTTAGTGGGCCAGCAAAGACTAAACCGCATCAGGAAGACAAAACACCAGGACCATTCAAGCTGCTGTAATTAAGCTGATTTCCCTTGTTAATTCCTTTGGACTGAAACCTGACAAGAGACACAAAATACCTCAAAAATTTAACAGAGCCATAATGTATAGGTATGGCTTGCTCCAACGCTAAGTTATTTTGCCTCTAGTGAAGAATTCTGGAATGTAAAAAGGCAACAGCAAGGGAAAACTGGAATTTCTTGACACAAAGAGCAGACAGCAAGTAATTCTTTTGAAAACTCCTAACAGTGTCTTTTGGACACCAAACAGCCAGGGGAAATTTAGTTTTGAGCTGGCAATTTTAAATGAAAATGGAAGTACTTATCCCCCTTATCTTTTAAATTTCAAAACTTGTATTACACAGAATTTTCAGGATTGACAGTGTAGACAACTGTCTTAGGATGGCCAGAAATATCCTGTTACAAGGTCCTGCCTTGCTCACCTACGGCTTTACCTGCCTGGTAGGGACATTACCTCACTATTTAGCCTGTCCCTCAGGTTCATTTTAAAGTTTCAGCAAAGATAGTTCAACTTTTTGCAGGTTGATGGGGAGAAAACCCACTTATCCCATGGTGATAAGTAAGAGACTGCTAGCTCTTCACTGAGAGCATGTAATACTTCTTTGGAAAAAATACTTGAAATCTGGCACAGTTAAGTTCATTCTGAAATGATCTGCAGTTTCCAACTTTGCAAACCTCTTACCACGTGTTTTTTTTTTTGCCATTTCTGAACAGGAGGTTGCACGTCCCCACAATGTTTGCCCAGAGATCAGCTAGCTGCCACACTCTAAATCCTGCTGCTTTCTAACTGCATATTCTCCCCCTTTTTTTTTTTTGTTTTCCAGCCAGCTGCTAGCTAACTGTGCAGTTTGGGGATTAACCCTTGAAACTTAAGAGATTCTTTCCCTACCTAAGACTCTGAAATATTGCTGCATTTTGAGGTTAAAATCCATGATATTTTATCTGGAGCAATCTCCTTGAATGCCTATTATCATATTCTGTTTCCAGTCATGTAAAATACACCCTTTGGACAGTAGCATCTGGATTACATCTAAACCAGAGTCAAATTCCCTTTGTTATTGAAAGGTCTCTGTTTTGGGCACACACACCAATACCAACAGTCAACATCATGGTCATCTTGCCTAAATTCTTGCCCTGTAGATGTTGCCTGCACCCATCCAGCTGATGTATGAATCATAGTCTAGTCCAACTCCTTTACAAAAATGATCCAATCTGAAAACAAGATTTCAAGCAATGCAGAAGCCACTAAATAACAAACCAAGGTTTCCTAAAGGCTTAATTGCTCCAGCCATTTGAAAGCATACACACACTTTCACACCAAAAGGAACATCTTCATCACGACCTCTGTTTTATGAGGAATTTCTTGGGACTTTAGTTATTCTAAGACAACATACACACAAGCAGGCAGTTAATGTGTTCCCAGTGCTTTCAACTATGAACCTTTTCCCCAGCGTTGCTGAATCACTTCCTGAATAACATGTGTACCATTTACCAGATGCTCTGAGTGTCCTTCAGTTCTCCACTGACAGCAATGAGGCTTTTCCAAACCGTTAATATTTGGAAAAGTTTATTTGAATTGCTATCAAATTAGCTATGACTGCATCTTGAAGTTGGAAAATGAGGAACTAATACGACAGCAGAAGCAGAACGCGTGGAAGTTCACAAATACTACGGAAAAGCAGCGTGGAAGTTAATTTTTCACTCTCTAGCTCCACACCAGCTTCAGCTGGAGGCAGCAGGTTCCCTGTGCTATCAGTGTAGGTCACCCAAAGCCTCTCACCTTGCTGATTTTGGCAGGTGTGGGCTGCGGCGCCGGCTGTGCTGGTGTCGGGGTCGACTGCGCTGAAGGCTGCGATGGATGCTGCGGCTGGGGCTGTGGCTGGGGCTGCAGGCCGTGAGTGGGGATCTGGTGAACCTGCCCCGGGGTTGTCACGTTCACCATATCATTGGTCTGCACCTCAATCTTGTAACCAGGTGGCAAGAAGGTGTTGAAACCCATGATCAGGTCTGGGTGGCCCTTGAAGAGCTGCGATACGCGGCTGATCACTCCCGGAGTGTCGATGCTGAGGAAGGAACAAGGTAACAACCTCATCATCCTCTGGGACCTTTCAGTGGGACAAAGTTCTCCACAGAGGAATTCTCCATTAGGTTTTCTCCCTTATTACCTTTACCCTATGAAACAATGCAAAACTGATTCCTATAAGCACATCGCTGAACTGAAGAGTGATATTAACGTTATTTTATTAGCCCAGCCAGCATTTTATAATCTACAAGATCTAGTTCCAAGTCTGACCATTATTAATGGGCAGACAACCAGACAGCCAGATGAATCAGCTATCAAGGCTGAACTTGTGAACTCCCACTCTATGCAGAGATTTCGTATAAATGAAGGGATGCATTTAATTTTCAGAAAATAAAGCACACAATTGCTTTTATATCATTGTCCAGGTGCATTAATCTGCACACAAAGGACAGAATTTAGCTCCTGCCCTGTACTCCCATGTCCACGTACGCTCTTTCTAACCTGGAAGGAAGAAGCAAAATGCAGCTCATTACCTTTGAGACTTAAATTCCTTCATAATATCCAAGAAATCATTGTAGACCTGTGGCTGGCTACCAAACTGCAGCTTCACCTGGTCAAGGTAAGATAATGCATCCTCCACCTGGAGACAGACCAGATGGGTTATATTAGCAGAGAAGTCTTGATTTCACCTCCCATTGTTCTGCAAAACACGTGTTATTTGAAACACAGCTGTCAGCCCTGAGCCTGGGCAAGGAATTAAGGAGCAAAAAGCTCGTGAGCCTGGTTAGTGTACTACCAGCACCATTTGAGTAAGAGGTACTCACTCCCCACTCCTGCCCACGAGATAAAACTGTACCAAAAAGAGACAAAAAGGGGGGGAAAAAAAGCAACAGATATCAGCAGAATTACTCAGAGAAAAACATATTCCAAATTTACCATCACTGAAGTGACTGCTAGGACAAACAGAACTAGACTGAGTATTTTTCCTGCATTCATATGTGGAAATTATTATGGAAGTCTAAGAATAAGCTGAAAGTGGAAATGAGATATTCAGTGTAGTAGATGCCTGCCAGGTACACGCTTGCACTTCTCTCAAAAAGCCAGACATTTCATTTCGACATAGAAAGGTTTCGAAAATGGCAACTGTGGGCGGTAAATTGTTTTACACCTCAAACAGCAAGAAGTTTATGAACTGTTCGTGTACCAACAGCAAATTTTCAGAGGTACTGAAAGAACAGTCACATCCTAATGCGAGAGCTCTGGGTCTCTGTGCCCCAGCCAGCCCACATGCTCAGCAGCTGCACACAGGACCTCTATGAAATGTCTGAAATGAAACAACAGCAAAGGAATAAAGACTCGTGTATAGCCCCAACCTTGCATTACCAAAGGATTTTCCATGGATTTCACTGGGAGAAAGAACTACTCTTTTAGAAACTGTTTTGAGAGCTCTGTAGAAATGAAGTGTCCCACATTCAGCAAAAGGGTTCCACCAAAACCAGAAAAGACTCACAACCGTATTTGGAAGAGACTAAGAAACGGGCATCAATTGATATGTATGTGCCTTCTCCAAATGTGGCTACTTAGAAGGGTTATTTTTGGTGGACTTTTCTTCTTGTTTGAGGATTTTACAGCATGTAATCTGAGAATAGAGCCTTCCTTACTCCCAAATTACTCCCACACAACCACCCACATATGCCATGTGTTCAGAAAAGCACCAAATGTTTTGGCAATTTAACCCATTCATACAAATACTCTGAGCAATACTTTTTTCCTTTTCCTTCCTGCCCCAAATCTTTTTCTAGCAAGTCCCATTTTTTTTAATATGGTATTTGCAACAACAGGGTTTCAGCAGAAAGAGAAGTCCATTTCTGCACTCAACAGACTTCCAAACACGAGAAGAATCTACTCCTAGTCAAGAAAGCTTTTAGAAGGTGAGCAGCAGGGGGGTAAAATGGATGGAAAAAGGTCCCTGGCTGCCCAATGATTTAGGGAGAGGTTGTCTTACTTCAGGCAGCACTGCTTGGCCTTACCTTGAGCCTCTGGAACTGCTGCTGGCCCTGCACGGGCACGGCTGGGGGCGTGGGGTGTGTGTGGCTCTGCACCACCTGGCTCCCGTGGGGCTGCACCGGCGCGGGGTGGTGGTGCCCACTGTGGACGGTGGCGATGGCCGGCCCGTGGCTGCTCGAGCTCTGTGGCACGGCTGACACCTGGCAAGACAAAGAGGATGTCAGGTATGGCTACGGCTTTGTGGCAAGAGAGCAGGGTCAGGCTTCCCAGATGCAGAAATACAATTTTAAGGCAGCAGAAGACAGTCAGTTTGTGCTTTAGCCATGACTGCTAATGACCTTGCTTGAAACATAGCTATGTTTTCCTCAATGAAGACCCAGAGAGACCTAAACACAAATCAAGACAACTCTCATCCTACACTCCAAATACAGGAGAGCCCTTCCTGCAAGCAGGTTCCAAACACGGGTTGTCCCCAGCCTGCACACTCACTGGCTGTCCAGTGACATAAAGGCCAGCAAAAGGAGGATAAAATGTGATTTTTAATCTGACAAGAGTCAAGGTTCTCTCCTTTCCCATCACAAGTACTAATCTGAGTTAATGAATCTTTACAAGCTTCTACACTCTTGACATTCAGTCAAGTCAAATTCTGGCTCTCTGGCATCAGCAGGCTCAAGGGAAAACTCAGCTTGGTATTTCCCCTAGAAAAACAGGGAAAGGAACAGAAGGCATGCGCTTTTGGGTCTCCTTCAAACCTAAAACCAGGAAAGTTTCAATCTGGAAAATCATTTTCACAAACCCAGTTTTCCATTCAAGCCTCTTTTAGATGGGATATACTTTATTTTGTCCTCATGAACAAGATCCATTCAAGTTCTTTTTAGGAAGCATTACCAGCATCAACACACCCTGTTCCAGCCCCTGCAAGGGTCTGCCTGTAGCTCCTTAGCTCTGTGGCTGCTACTATCAGTGTGAACATCCCTTCTACAGAAGCAGGAATGAAGCTGTGTGTAAAATCAGGCACCAGACAGGGAGAGCAGCCCACCAGCAACACAAGTGTGGAAGATGCAACACGCCAGACACATGGCAAAGACAAATATCACACAAACAGCCTTTCCATGCTCTTTCAGTGAGAGCTATCTCCAGTGCACTCTACCAGGACAATTTTTTCCCTGTTCCCAGCTGCCAGCTCCTTGCAAAGACGGCAAGAGAGGGAAGAGTGCCACCTAATGACTCTGGGGTAATGTTTTCTGAAAAATTTCAATTTTCTTGAAAGTCTTCAATCTAAATGCTGACCTAGTGTGTTAAGCTTAAGATCACCCAAGATACTGTATGTCTATTACAAGAACAAAAAAAAGAAAAATGCTGAAAAAAAAAAGAAAAACGGAGGAAAAGCCCTCCACAAACCTGCCTCTGGGACTCAGAGATCAGGGTGTGAGAGAATCACTGGAAGAATCGCATTCAAGAAAGCCAACTTTTTTTGTGAGTGAAGCCAAAGTGCTGAAAACGAGACGTGTGATGAGTACATTGCCCAATTCGTTTTTTTAAGGAAACCCTGGTTACCAAAATAAAACTTTGTCTCAAATACAGAATTCTGCGGCTGAGGGATGAGCACACGCACCTGGTAGCTGGGAGTTACCGAGTACTGGATCCCCGTGGCAGACTGCATGGTCTCCGAAACCGCCTCATAGACCGGCGGGGCCGGAGCGAGCACGCGGTGCTGGTGTGGGAAAGCTTCGGTGCTGCTGGTGATACGCCTCTGCTGCGACGCATACACAGGTGACTCCTGCTCGTCCAATCGCCGCTTCATTCTGAACTCATGCTCGGCAAGCACTACAAAAACCTGTTAAAAACAGAGCAGTTAGCAGAGGGAATCGACCCGAGCGGGTAGGGCGAGTTTCTGTCTGTTCGGGTACCGATATCTTGAGATGGGAAAGTGGAATTAAAGATTCAGCTTTCAGCACAAAAAAAAAAAAATGCAATCGTGTCTTATCACGAAAAGTAGAGCCTTACTGTCATATTTTCAGAGTTAATGATTTCTTCAGTCTCACTTAAAGGATATTGCTCACATGGGGCATCTTAAACACATGCAGACCTCGAGCAACGCAAACCTCATGAATGCAGTGTTTGAACACAACAGACTGGGGAAGGATGTGTTACCTACACACATTTTATACTGAAAACAGAAAAAAACCCCTCCTGGACAGTCCAGATAGAATGACAGACAGCTGTGAGAGATGCTTTCAAACGTGGGAGGAAGGAGGCAAAAAGTAGGGTGTGTAATCAGATTCTGAAGTCACTTGCAAAGCCCCAAAGAGTTCTGCATTTAATACATACAGGCAACTTCAGGGAAAGCCACAGGTCCACTACCCCAGGAGTATTTTGGATACCACATGCCACACACCTGTGGTCCTGCCAGCACCCTGGCCACACTCAGCAGCACCAAGCCAAGGCGTGTAAAGGGGAGCAGCGCTAGCAGGCACAGTGGCTGGATTCCTGCATGCCTGCCAGGGGTGCCAATAAGCACAGATCAGCAGCTCTCTCACTTACTCCCCAGTACTTTTCTTCATGTTCCTGCCCTACTCCGAGCTGGTTTTATGCAACTTCATTTCACTCCAAATCTGACAGGTCATTCTGCCACTGTCCTGCTCCAAAAGGGCCCGTGAATTCTTGGCTCTGTTGGACTTAACTACACATCTACTCTTTTCTGCAAGCAAATTCCAGTCCAGTGCTGTTTTCTGTCCATTAACAGTTATTGCCATCCTGTTCATCAAAGCACAGGCAGCCTATTAGGGTGTTTGAGGGACAGAAACCACAGTGAAATCCACCCCCGTCTTCTGCTTCAGGACCTTCCCAAACCAAGGCCTTTTCAGTTTGGTGCAGTTAGACACATTCACTGCTAAGGCAAACACATGGATAAACAACAGGGAACGACATTCCCCCCCAGATTAATGGTACAACAGCCAACTAAGCCAAACCACATCTACCAAGTCAGGACAGCTCTTCACAGTCTAAATCTGTCACCAAAAATAATTTACTAATATCTCAGTGCATGTCAAATATGGAAACAGGAACCAGCAGGACAGAGGTGCAGAATGGATCAAGCTGGGCTTGAGGACAGAGGTGCAGAATGGATAAGTTGGGCTTGAGAACACGTGCCTTCATGGAAGGGTTTCCCCCTCTGTGCATTAAAAAAATCGATCATGGAAAAATCTGGATTGGAAAGGACCTTAAAGACCATCTTGTTCTAACCCCCTGCCAGGGGAAGGGACACCTTCCACTGTCCCAAGTTGCTTCAAGCCCCATCCAACCTGGCCTTGAACACTTCCAGGGAGGAAGCAGCCACGGTTCCTCTGGGCAACCTGTGCCAGGGCCTCTCCACCCTCACAGGAAAGAATTTCTTCCCAGCATCCAATCTAAACCCTCTCTACTAGTCCCTCCTTTCACTTGGATGGAGTAGGACAAGAAAGATGATGACTTAATTTCTTTTTGAAGTTACTCCTCAAGTCTTGAGGACTCAAGAGTCCTCAAAATTACTTGGCAGGTTGCAGGCAGAGGCAGGGGACTCCTTGCCCCAAGTAAGGGGGAAAGCTCACTAACTGCATCTTATTTACAAGTTAAAAACCCCAGGTAGGCCTGACCTCCAGCATACACTCAGCAAGCAGAGCAGCACACTCCAGAAGCACACTTTGCTAATGGTACCTGCACTGGTTGTCTTTTTTACTGGTCACTGCTGACAAATGAAGAGCCAGGCAGGTTAACGTGGAGCTACTCCCCTCAGGCACAGCCCACATTTAGCTTTGCAAAAACATAGTTTTATGCTAATAAGGCTGGGACTAAACTGAGCAAATCTGGACACATACCAGCCTCCCACCAGCAGAGCTGGCCAAGATTTTGCATGACAATGGCTGACTGCATGAGTAAAGTCTGGGCAAAGCTTTGGTGGCAGCTATTTATAACCCACTCACCAACGTGGACACCCTTCTGCCTAAACACTGTCCCCTCAGCCAGTCCTTACACTTGCTTTTGATCTCCCAGGCTGGGTCACCCCTTACACTTTCAAGATACATGTATAGATACATGTGGTGTGTATGTGGTGTGGTGGCTGTTCAGTGTCCAACCCTTGGGTTCTCACTTTCCAAAGCAACACTACACGTGTCTTCCTTCAGATGGACTAACCAACCTCTAAAGCACAGGCTGTTTGAGGGCAGAAGATGGCTGGAAGACTCACGTGCTCTCCTGAGGATTAAAATGCCACCTAGGCTACCTGAAGAGACTTTTCCCCATGAAGCCATCAAAATTCTCAGCCTGTGAGGCTGTGGGAATCACGCTAGCACCAAGGATCCATCACCACACACACAGCAGCAGCATGAACATCAGTTTTTGAAGCTCCTGATTCTTGCAGACCAAGTGTAGCATCTTCCAAAAACCCAGCTTACTGTATGGTCGGTATTAAAACTTCTGTTAAGTGAAAATTATAGCACATGTAGGTTTGTCTTCCCACTGAATTCCACTCACCTTCACCAACTGAGCTTGGACTCTGCTTCTGTCTAAGCATTGGACCAACTTCAGTGGTGAAGTTTTGTATTATAGTCAATATAGAGTAAATATTACAGGTAATTGTCAATAGCACTAGTCAATCTTCCTAGATAACACCATGCTAAACTCCTACCAAGAGTCTGCATCCACTGGCTCACAGCAAACCAGTACTTACTGAAGATTGCTAACTGACAGGCTTTATTAATGAGAGCAGAGATGATCTTGAAGCTCTGCTGTATCTAAACAAAGACTACTGATGACAACTCTGCATCCACGACCACCCAAACTCTACAGAGAGGGGAAAGCAAACCAGCACCAGAGCAGTGATTCATCTGCACCCTGCAGACGGAATTATAATGCTGAATGTTCCCAAAGTGCATTCATTTCCTCACTGAAGTCCAGCTGATTCTGACCTGGCATCTCCCACTGATCTCCTCTGCTCAAAAGCTGGAGAGAGCTGCTGTGCAGCAAGTCCTACCCCTCCTACAGTCCACCAGCCTGCTGAGGAAGGAAGGCGGAGATGAAACCCAAGACTAGACATGTAATTTTGAACTGATTTAGCCAAAGCCTGATGCTCAAAGGGGCAGTTCCGCCCACTTCCACTCGCTGTGACAACTGATTTCTCTCAGCTTCCTAAACGATGGCAAAGCCCAGCTACAGGAGAGACTTGTATCAGGCATTTTCCCTCCAGATTACAAGTACTTCGCTTATGTTGTCATATCAGAAATGCTGCACACACCACTGGCATCCCCTTATGGACTTTGACGTGAAGATTTAGAGAGCCCCCAATTCACACTGCACCATCTGTGATCTTAATTTGGGGGTGGAAAAAAGAAAAAAGCCCCCAGATTACAGCAAGGACTGAAAGTAAGCCACAAAATTCAGGGACTTTCCTTCATTAGAAGCATTAACAGGAGGCATGTAGGAGAACTTAGCAATACCTGAGCAAAGTAAAGAACTGCATCTCCTTCCTCCAGCATCGTTTCTACCCAAACTCCCTTTTAACTCCACTTACAGCACACTACATTCTGCCTAGGGGAGAATGAAAACTACAGGGTTTTTTTCTTTTCTGAGGTTTTTACTGTTCCCCTTCACAGAAAAAGGATGCTGCATAGGAACACTCCTAGATCTTCCCACCTGTGCCACCTCCCAGCTCACCAGCTCCATGCTACAGGTAAGATGCATTAGGCAGACACACACAGGATCCTCGGCTGGTAAAGCAAGGAAAAAATTGAGAAAATGTACTTTGGGTCTCATTAACATCTCCAGAATTATGCAACTCTACACTGCCAACTTCATCAGAGGGTTTCCCCATCCATCTGCCTCACACAAGCCAGTGGGACCAAAAGGCAAGTGGAGCACATCCCTTTCCCTCTGGTACTGAGGAAAGGAGAGGAGTGGCAGTACTGACACAGAAAGAGAAGGAACAAAGCGGGGACAATGCTGGATTCAGCTGGTGGAGCACTGCAGGGCTCTCCCACTGCTCGCTCACTGCTCCATGGCAGCAACAGAGGCACGAGAGCCCAGGTACTCCCCTCTTCCCTCACAAAACTGCCTTTCCAGTGGCAGCTCCGCTCCACAGCTTTTTACCACATAATATCCCCAAAATCTCCATTACTTCTGTTTCAGGTTTCCCCTGAAGCAAGGTCTTCTGGCATTACAGATCAGCTAGTAAAGTAAAAAGAAAGGCAAATAGAGACTAGGAAGAAAGCAAAACGGGAAGGTGTGCTGCCTCAGCACCTGCTGGAACCCCAACACACCTGTGGATGAACACCATCTTCACGAACAAGTTGTAAAAGAGTACTGGAGAGGATTTTGGTCCCTGTGGAGCAAGGACCCCTCTGAAAAAGGGCACGGAAACCACAGAGCTGCAGAGGATGCATTTAACACGTGAGGGCTTTTTAAAAGGCTTTCCTTTTGAAGGAGAAAGGACTCAAAAGCCAGGAACAGCAAGTGTAAGTCTCAACTCTGAGCCTGGAACAGCCACGGATGTCTTGCAGGACATGTCACCCGCAGGATTATATGGGAGCACATCACAGTGCCTGCTGGAAAGCAGCCAGCTCAGGTTCCGGCAGCGCTAACCCAGCCACACGACTCCCACAACATGACCCAGCTTGTTCAGCAATCGCTCCTGTACTTTTCTGCACGGTGCCACACAGCCCATATCCCCTGCCTGTACCACGGGGATAACCCCTTGGCCACACTACAGAGACCACGACCAGAGCGTCATTCCAAAACGAAATGAGAAGCATCCCCAGGAAGAAAGTGCTGGAAAAGCACTACATGAAGCTTTTGGAGGAGTTAGGAGAATGTTCTGCAAGGTGACATGGTGACAGCTGTGCCAGTGCTCACCACAAGGCAGGTGGGACACAAATAAACCCCACTCGCCTCTGTCCAGACGGGTAACAAGTTGGTAAGGCACTGATCTGTGGTTTGCCAAAAAATGGCCTGGGTGTCATACCCCACCGCACAAACACGATCCAAACTGAGCTCTACAGATCTTAGAGCATTGTTTTGCCCTGTTCCCTGACTGCATCTTCCCCATGCACAGAGAAGATGAACAGAACAGTTTCATTCATCCAAATAAAAAGAGACAAGATCCCATGGGGTTGGAAAAGAGCAACACATCCCCAAAAGCACACCACGGGCTGAAGTGACAACTATTATGGGGCTCTTCCTGCTCCAGCTCTAACAGCCACAAAAGTTTTCCAATGCTGGAGAAGACCAGAACAGCAATCTGGACAGAAAACGATTCATAAATCCTGGAAACGTAAATGATCCGCCTGCCAATTCCAACACGATGCTCCCAGCTCCAAGACCCACATGTGCCAGGAGCCTTGTGCAGAGGGCTCCCACGGCAATCCCAGCTCAGGCCAGGGGGAAAGCATCCCCTTCCCCACACTGCTCACAAAAGCAGCCTAAATCATCCAGAGTTTCCCCAAACTTGAGCAAATTAGAGCCATTTTGCTTCGGTGAAAGATCACATTGAAGCAACTCAAACAAATTAACGCTGAGACCACGTGTCTTCAGCAGAAGGTGGGAGGGATGAGGACGAGATACGCTGGGGTGAGAAAGCAGTTTCCTTTTGCAAAGAGCGCACCAGTGTGAAAAACTGCTAACTTCACCTGGTCAGGGAAAAAAGACCCTGAAAAGTGTTTTTCTGTCCAGCACAGACTGACACCAGGCTGCCAAGATACTTTTATGTGATGAAGGAATTTCTACAGGTGCTTTAAAATTACTATATTAAAATAAAATGCCGTTCTAATCGAAAATACTGTACTGTTAATCCTATAGAATAATGTATACCTCTCTGAAACTGTATTTTCCTTAAATAATTGCAAGTTAGGAAGATTGCAGTGCAGATAGATTTGTACTGAATTAAGTTGGGCATTTCTCACTTGTTTACTGACCCCACACCTTCTAGCACAACTGAAAGTATCAAGTTAGAAGAAAAACATGAGGTGTTAGGTCAGCCTTAAGCTAGGCTTTAGCACACAGCCCAGGTTTAGATTCCTCTGGACAGCGTGGGAGATTGAAAATCCAGGCACAGCTCAAGACGCCATTGATAATTAGTTTAAAATAGCGCTGAAACAAGTTGTTTTGCCCTATTTCAGTGGTGCAAATAAACGGATTTCTTTTGGGATGTAACCTTGCCACCCGTGCACTGAACACACACGTATAGTTGCACAAATAACAACTATTAAAACTCATTCTGTACCCAGGCCAGGAAAAGGCAGAAAAGGATTCAGTTAAGCAGACACCAAGCACGTTCATACTTTTAAAGCTGCCTGAACTTCACCAGCCTCCTGCCACCAAAAAAAAAAAAAAACTCTGAAGTTTTTTGTGCATCTACAGTAGCCTGAAGAATTAAAAAGGCGATAAAATACCAAGTGCAAGCATCTGGCAAGTTCGAGGCACAGAACGGAGAGGATGTGCAGAGAGATACAGCTCGCTATTAAAATCTCTGGAAAATTAACGGGTGCACGAGGAGCTCTCGGGTTTCCGCGTATCCACACGTCACTCCAACAGGTTCTTAGGAATCGCTGCAGCACGGAGCTGAAAAACTGCGGAAAGCGACGGGGGAACCCTCGGTGATGCCGAAGCCGGCGCGGAGCGGGCGGCGGCGGCGGCGCGGGACCGCCGCGGGGAGTTATTGTCCGGCAAAGCCCTTTCATGGCAACTCCGCCAGGAAGTTGGCTGAGCACCGGAGCCCAGGGAGCCCCGCGCCCGCCCTCGGAACGCCCCCCCAGGCGAGCGGGAGCGCCGCTGGCGGCTCCGGCGCGCGGTGCGGCCGGTACCGGGGCCGTGCAATGCGGGCGAGCGCTGCCGGGGGCGGTCCCGCCGCAGCCCGGGAGCGGCACCGGGCGGAGGGCGGGCGGAGGGGCGGGGGGAGGAGGCGGCGCCCGGCTCGCAGCGCGCCCAGCGGCCGCCGCACGCTCCGCCCGCCGCTCCCGCCATGCCGGGGCCGGGACACCCCGGCGGGGCGGGGCGGGGCGGGAGGACGCGCGGCCGCCCGCGCGGGCCGGGGCTCCCCGGGGAGCCGCGCCGCGGGCACCGACCGGCCCCCCCCCGACCACGCTCCGCCGCCGCACCGGCAACGGGCCCCGCCCCCTATGGATCGCCGGAGGGGGCCGGCCCCGGGCCCGGCGGCCACCCCTCCCCGCCGTCCCGCTCTCCCTTACCTCGAAGCGGGCCCTGGCAGCGGCCGAGTCTCCCTCAGGGTCCGGGGGCGGCGGGCCCCTCTCGGGCGGGCGGCGGGGGCGGGCTGTCCCCGGTGCGGTGAGGGGGGAGGTCCCCGCGCCCCTCCTCCCGGAGGGGGGGGGCGGGCGGGGTCGGCGCCGGTGCCCCGGCGGGGCGGGGGGCTCGGCGGGGGGGGGTAAGATGGAGTAACCGTCTGTCGGCCGCCGCGGCGGAGCGCTGCCCGCTTCTCTGTTCCCCGGGAAATCCCGCCCCTCCTCGCGCAGGGGGGGAGCCCCGAGCGCCCGTTGGGCGAGACGAGCGCCCGTCACCCTCTCGGCCAATGGGCGCGCTGGCCCCGCCCACCAAGACCTCCCCTATTGGCCGCGGCCCCCAGGAAGGGGATGTGGAGAGGAAGGGAGGGCGGAGGGGGGGGGGGAACGACCGCCGAAGAAAAATGTCCGTATAAGCAGCGCGCCCCGCCCCCGTCCCGCCCCCTCCGCCGTCCGATTGGCTGCGGGCCGAAAGCGCCGGCTAATAGGCGAGCGGGGCAGCTCCGCCGTCACAGCGGGGAGCCCGCCCACGCGGCGGGATTGGCCCCGCCTCCCACGGGCAAGGCCACGCCCCCCTCTCTGGGGAGCCCTTTTGTGGAATGTTTACATCGCGGACGCGGCCCGCGCGAGCGGCGCCACCTCTGCTCCCTCCGGCCCCGCCGCCGAGCCGTTGGGCGACTGGAGAGGGAAGCTGGCGACGGGGCCCAGGCGGGGAGGGGGAGGGCGTCGCGGCGCCCGCCTTTTGTCCCCGACCCCTTCACTTCCGGGATGGCGGCGCCCCACGTGGGGCGGGTCGGTTACACGTGCGGGGGGGACACGGCGCACACACACACTCACTCACACACACACACACACACATACACACACTCACACGCACGCACGCACGCACCGGGGGGGGGGCGTGGGCGGCGCGCGCGCGGCGCCGCGAGGGGCGTTACCATCCGCCTTCGCGGCCAATGGGGTGGCGGGGAGGGGGCGTGGCCAGCACGGCAGCCGCTCTCCCCCCCCCACACACACACTCAGTGACTCGCTCCCCCCCCCCGCCATACGTCGCGCGCTTCCCGCCGGCGGGATCCGGAGCGCGCGCGCACTTCCCGTCCCTCGTCCCTCGGCTTCCCGGCCCCCCCCGCCCCGTGGGAAGCGATTCCCGTGAAGGGGGAGAGGGGGAAACTGGGAAAGTGTGTGTGGGGAAAGCAGCTGTTACATACCCTCAACGCGCAGGCGAGCAGCCCTGAATGGAGGGGGAACTCCCCCCGGAGCGGATTGGCCCCGCCGTGCCGATCGTCACGGCCGCGCCGCCCACGGCGGGGGCGGGGGGGGCGGCGTGAGGGAGCGGATCACCGCGGGGGTGGCGAGCGGTCCCCTCCGCTAAGACGCGAGGTGGAGGGTTAATGTGTTTAATTATCGTGTTTTTCTCCTTTTAGAAAGTTGTCGAGGGAGTTGCCGGGTTCACCACACCAGGGCTGGAGGATCCAGGCCTCACCGCCCGTTGGTGCTCATCTGGGCATCCAGAGCGTGCTCAGGACGGGTGAAATACGGACACACACGCTCCACGCTTCTGTTAAAATATGTATTTCAGGCATCAAACGAGGTTTAAATCTCTCGGGTTTTTTTTTCTTTCCATCTCTTTTTCCCTTTCTCAGCCTGGTCAGGGAGCAGGCAGCCGGGTGCTGCCAGGACAAGCAGGCACAGCAGAGGAGGATCTCTCCTATGTGTCCGGGAGCTGCAGCTCGGTTTAGCTGCTGGAAGGGCTCTGGTCAGCGGGGTTTGAACCTTCACGGGATGTTGTGCCGCTGGAGATCGAGCCTGAGCCTTGGAAACCAGAGGCAAAGAAGGAGAAGGGCTGGGAAATTAAGTGCTCCGGAGTTAAACGCTTCCCAAACTCCCAGGACTCAAAATTACAAGCACTTAAGCAATCATAATTAGCGAGGAGGTGTGCATGCAGCTAAGAAAGCCAAATGAAACAGGTGGGCACAGGGATGGCAGCACCGCTTTGGGATTTCCCTGCAATGGCTTTAAATCCCCATTTCCACACTTGAGCAGCACTTCGGATTTCACATTCTTGGAATTGTCCATGCTGCGAGTTTTGCCAGTGGTGGCTGATCCCCATCCCTGGGGCACACCAGGAAGGGGAGATGCTGCAGGCATCAGTCTGCCTGTGCTCAGCAGCCCATTTTTCCCACTGCTCTTCAACCAACACAAAGCTTTTATTTCCAGTAATTTATGGCTGTCTGCATGAAGTGACCATTTCCAGAGAAATCCACATTTCTGTGCTGAGCAGGATCTGCTGGCACAGGGAGAAGGAATGGATGGAACAAAACCTCGTGTTGTGCAAGAGGACTGAAAATGCTCGTTTTGACAAGAAACACAGCCCTGGGAATAGTCAGGAACAGGGGGTGAGTCTGTGGGTTGTTCTTCCATGGAAAAGGCTTACAACCCTTTCCTCTGCCTCTGGCACAGATGGGATCTCCATCTCTCCTTGAAGGGAGGTAGCTGCCGAGGTCTGTGGCAGCGGCATATCCAAGCTGTTCCCATTTAGAGCCGGTTGTGGTGATTTCCATCCCTCTCCTCTGTCTAGTAATCCTATCAGACATCCAGGTCACAGGTCTCCTTGGAAAAGTTTTGGTTCTCTGTGCCTACTGTGGAATTGAGCTAAAAGGCACAACCACCTTTACCATGTGCACAGCGCGGGCTCGGTTCGGATTTCGCAGCCTGTGGGAGACTGGGCACATTTGTGGGGCCACAGGGACACTTGGCATGACCTGCAGCTTTCAGATCTGCAGCCAACACTTTGCCAAGAGCCCTGCTGAGCCACAGAGAGCTGCTGCTGACAGCACGTGTCTGACAAGCAGCTGCAAATACTCCCTTTCTCCATGTGTGTCAAGAAGAAAACCCAGCTGGGTGAAGAAGGTTGGCAGCAAGGAGGGAGGGCCCAGTGATCCTTCCTTCAGAGGAGGAGCCAACCTGCAAGGGGTGCCCGAAAGGAAAGTGAGGGCAGCCTGAGCAGGAGGAGCTGCTCTGCAGGTCACACTGCCTGGGCTGATGCTGCTCTGGGAACACAGATGGGTGGGAAATGGTACCTGGAAGGATGGGACACTGCACCTAAAACAGAACTGCTCACAGGCAGGATGTGCACAGCTCTAGGGATGCTTAGAACACCCACCTCTCATGCACCCCTGGGCACTGGGAAATGCAGGGATTCCAGATGGATTCCCTGCTGCCTGTGGTTCTTTTCCAGCCTTCCAGCCCTTGCGTCTGGCCCCAGTTTGGCACAGCCAAGCCAGTCCATGCCCAGAGCACAGGGAAAGCTGCTTTCTCTGCCAGTCCCAGACAGACTCCAGCTAAGCAAACACAGGTGTTGCTCCTCACACTTGCCAGCTGCCCTGTTCTGGGGCACAAGCTCTCTCACTGACTCTAGGGCTTCATTTGCACTAGCTGCCTTTTTGCTTCCCTCATCCCAAAGCCTCAGGCTGTAGCTGCTGCTCTGGAACTGGCACCACTTGCACCTGAAGGTGCTAGATCTGGCTGGCAGCCTGGGAATTCTCCCTAATTTTTGTGCCCTACATGCCTGCTCAGAGCAGGTCCAGCAGCAGAGAGGCGATGCCCTCATCCCCAAATCCTGCAGCAAAAGGCAGCAGCAGGCAGATGCAGTGGCCAGACAGGAGATTGATGCTCTGGGGCTTGGCAAGGCCCTGGGAAAAGAGGCAGGAGCTCGGAGCAGGGTGGCTCCAGCTACCAGGCACAGCCCATCGTGCTGCTTTCCCTCCTGCCACTATCCTGCCCACCCAGGAAAGCTGCCTGCAGCCTGGTTATCTCTGTCTCAGCCTCACCCAGGCCAGGAGCAGCCCCAAACAAAGCTTCACGCCCCTCAAAGTCACTGTGTCCCCAGGGATGCGGCCAGCTTGTTTTTGGGGATCACAGCCTGTGCAAAGCCCTAAACTTCCTCCTTCTCCTTTCCTGCCCAATGCCCCCATTACAGCAAAGAGTACTGGTCACTGGTAGTATATTTATATATCAATACAAATAAAAAACAAAACAACCCCCAAAAAAGGAACAACAACAAAAAGGTTTCTCTGAACAGGAGCAAAATAGGAACATTTACAAATACTTCTGGTTCTGGCTTGGATCAAGTTAATGTTAAATTAAAAAAAACAAAAACAAAACCAACAAAAAAAAAACCAAAAAAGAACTACAAAATGAAAACTACCCACCCCCCCGCCAAGATTATAAAAAAATAAGAATATACACATTCAAAGATCTTATTACAGTATAAAGCTGGGGAGGCCCAGGTGGTGGTGGGGGCCGGGGCTAAGGCTCATTGCCTCTCCAGGGTTTGGGGTTTATTCTTGCCCAGCACTTTCCCGGCCTGTGACTCAGTGCAGGGCTGGGCCTGCAGGTTCCCAGTGGCTGCTTGGGAAAGCCAGGCAACCTGGTGAGCCAGTTGGTCCCTGTGTCCCCATCACCTCGTACCAAGTGACTCCTGTGGCGGTGCCCCAAGGGGCAGGGAATGCCTGTGAGCTTCACACCCCTCCAACAACCCAAATCCTCCAGATCCTCCTGGGAGCAGAGCTGCTGTCTCCACAGGGAAGATGAGACAAGGAAATGGGGGGGACACCACCAAGCATCCTCGTGCCTCCAGTGGGACAGGCATGAGAGTGGGTACCATGTCCCAGTGCTGCCCGTGAGGGGAAAAAAGGGGAAGGGGGAAGATAAGACAGAGCCAGGACCAAACTCACCGCTCCAGGGATCACAGCAGTGAGGTGGTAGGACAGTGAGAATCCTCGGGAGCTGCTAAAGGGGAGCTTGTATATATGTATCTATATAATAGCTGGGGGAGCAGAGCGGGGGTATATTATATACACACATACATACAGACACACAGAGGGAGTGGCAGGTGAGACCAAAGCACACACCTCTCCCCCAGCCCCAGGAGTGGGAATACATTTTCTAGGACTTTGCAAAGCCCCTCTCTAGGTACAGCTTAGGTGGTCCCAACAACAACAAAATAACAAAATAAAAAAAAAAAAAACCAACTTGAAGAGAAGACAAACCACCTCCCCACGCAACCAAACCCAACCAAAACACAACAGGGAGGAGCAAGAGCCCCTTCCCGTGCCGGCGAGTGGCAGCTACTGTTTGGGTTGAATAAGGCACAGTTCCACAGCAGTGCTAACAGCTGAGGTGCTCTGGCACCGCCACCCCAACAGCTCAGCTGAGTCCTGGCAGACACCAAGGCAGCTCAGGCAGCCCCCGGAGGATGGGAAGGGGGCGTCTGCAGGGAAGCAGGGGATCTCAGTGCCCTGGTGAGCTCTTCTCCTGGGCAGCCCGGCTGTGGTTGGCGAGCAGCAGGCCCTCACGCTGGGCATGCTCGAGGATGGCAGTGTAGCAGAAGTAATACTGCTCGGGGGTCTGGATGCTGAAGGCGCGCTGGGTCCGCATGCGTAGCACCGTCTGGTAGATGTTCAGAGTACCCACGTCCTGCAGCTGCGACAGGCAGATGTCCAGTGCACAAAAGGTACCTGGGGACAACAATGGGACGGCATCAGCCACCAAACTGCGCCGTCGCTGCCCCTTGCCAGAACTGGAGTGGTGGTTCTCAGCCCCACACCGATCTCGCACAGGCATCTGGAGAATTCTCCCAGGTCTGATGGCTGTGGTAAGTCCTGAGGACGCGCATCCCAGGTCAACCAGTTTGCAAACACACCGTGGATCCCTGGGATGGAAATGTCCCAGGGAAGCTGGACTTGTCGTCTCACCACCCCCAAGACCTCCACTGCACCCGTTACCTGTCCTGCCGATGCCGGCGCTGCAGTGGACCACGACCGGTGGTCCCCTCGGGTGACCCTTGAAGCGAGGTCCCAGGGTGCTGACAGCCACCCTCTGCTGCTGCTTCACAGCCCCCAAAAAGTCAATGAGCGTGGCGGCGGAGGAAGGAACGCCATAATCTGGCCAGCTCAGGTACTGGAAATGGGACACCAGCCGCCGCTCCCTGGTCTGGGGAAAGCAGGGGAATTAGACCCTCTCCCCTCCTCGGACCCACCATGCCCCCGTGCTGTCCCCCACCAGGCAGCTGTGGCCACGCACCTCCGAGCTGTGGATCTCCAGAATGGTTTTCTTGTAATGGCTGAGGTTCTCCACGCCCAGGTTGGTGATGGTCAGGGCCCCGAAGCACACCTGGAAATCCTTCTCCAGGGGCCAGTACTGGCCACACTTCCTCCTGCCTCCCTCCTCTAGCCTGAGAGCAGGACAAGGACAAGCTGGTCATGTCCTTCTTGCTCTGCTTGGGATATGTCCCATGCCACTCAGCCTTGGTCCTTCGGGAATCCCGCAGGGACCAAACTGTCTGTTCTTGATGCGATGTCCCCCCACTGTGGAGCTCTGGCTGGCACCACGGCTGCAGCATCACTGCACGGAGCCCAGCACTGCTCATCCCGCACCAAAAATGCTCATTTTGCACAGAAAAAGAGGTCTGTGTCCCTCCATGAGCACTCACCGGGTTGTCATCACTATCACCAGGACGTTCTGCTCCCACACCATGCGCCAGAAGTCACCATAGGTGTTTTCCAGAGGCCCTGCAGGGACAATCCACACTTCAGCCCAAAACCTAATGGATTTGGGCAAACCCCTTTGCCCAGCTGCTCCACCAGCCCCCCATCATCCCCACAAGGAACCACAGTCCCTTCCTGTTGGGACTGACCCAGGTTTGGCTCCACCTGCCCTGCCTGGAGCTGCCACTGATTGCCCCCCCAGCACCGAATCCCTACGGCTCAGCACTGATCCCCCGTCTCTGCTCATCCCTGGGAAGATGGGGCAAATCCAGGGCTGGGATAGGGGAAGAAGGGAGGGGGCTGCTATCATGGATGGAGGAGGATGGATCCACTCGCTCTCTCCCAGGAGAAGCTCCACTCCCTCCTGGTTGGAGACTGAGAGGGAAATAAATATACCCAGGGAGGAGTAAATATACCCAGAGAGAAGGGGGACCTGCTGGGCATTGTAGGGTCCTTCTCCTGGGATGTCCCCCACCACGGCTGGTGGCTGCCACTGGGCAGGAAGGTGAAGCCCACAGCTGCATCAGGAGCAGAATAACCTCTCAGAGGCTCGGGCCATACCCTGTGTGCCAATGTAAGCGTTCCTCTGCTTGTAGCCATCCATGAAGCTTGCGTTGATGTAGTCAGTCAGCTGCAGGGAGAAAAGCGTGGATGAGATAAGGCTTCCAGAACCCTGTGTCCAGGACAGCTGTGTCAGCTTCCTGCAGGACTGTGAGTTTCCATCCCAGGCTGCCTCACCTCCGGGCGACTGTATGGCTTTGCCAGCTTGACACGGGTTTGGTCCAGGCAGGGCACGTCCCCATACCGGTTCTTCTCCTGGTTGTAGGGTGCCCTGGGAGGGAGGGGAGAGGGAAGCAGCAATGTTTTCCAGGCAGTGAAGGCAAAGGCAGCATGCCCTCCCTCTGCACAAACCTCTGAAGCCTGTAGCCTAGGCTCTGCTGCCATCACCTGGTCAAAGCCTCAGGAGGTGGAGTCCCGGCCAGGTCCTGGTCCCTGCTGTTCCCTGCGGCTCCCTCCTACCCTGGGGGGCTGCAGGACCTACAAAGTGGGCTCACACCATCCCTAGGCGGGGGTTCTCTGTTGCTAACCCAAAGTACCACACCCTAAAGAGGCCGATGGACCACCATCCAGCAGCAGAAGTGTGTGTGTGGGGGGCACTCAGCTTTTTGGGGCGAGAGGGGCTCCTGACGTCTTTCCCCCAACTCACAAAGAGCAGACAAAGGTGCCGGCTGGGCTCCTGCGCCGAATATCTTCATACTCTTCGTAGATGCCCTGCTTCTGCTTGTGACTGACATGATCCAGTAGCTCCTGGAGGGTCATGGACTTGGGCCCGGGGACGTGGACAGAGCCGTTATCTTTGGGGGCCGCCAGCGGCACCAGGATGAGCTCGTCCAGGGGGTCAGGGTGCCCATTCTGCTGGGGCAGGAACCGGCAGTTCCAGCTCAGAGGGTCCAGTTTGAGGGACCCCCCGAGGTACTCCGGAAGGCATTCCCGTGGCAGGTGTTCCTTCAGCTCCGACATCTTCACCATCTGCACCTGTGTGAGGAAGAGGAAAGGCAGGGGTCACTCCAAGAAAGTTGGAGAGGATTCACTGGGGTTCGGGACAGGGGTGCCAAAGGTCTGGTGCTCAGCAGCTTCCAGCAGATGGGGCTGAGCGGCACAAGCTGCTTCCACCATCCTGTCCCAAAGGGAAAGCAGCCTCAGCCCTCCCTGCCGAGGGTCCTGTGCCAGGAGGGTCCCCACTCACCCGCTCCCGCAGCTTCTCCTTCAGCAGCAGGCTGATGATGGAATAGGGCACGCGGAACCACATGGGTGCTCCCACGATGAAAACTTTCTTGAGCCGAGCTGGGAAGGCACCCTGCAGGCAGGAGGAGCGGGTCAGATCCACTCTGCTGGCAAGGGACATGTCCCAGCAGAGGTGACAATCACCAAAGGGACCCTGTGGTGGCAACGCCACATCCAAAGCATTCCTTGCATGCTCACGGTTGTGCTTGTTTCTGTGAGCCAATAAGGAAACAAATTACTTCCTTGGAATTAGGCAGGCAGAGGGCTTGTCTCCGCAGGGGAGAGGTGAAGACCAGGAACTGGGATTATGCAGAGAACACACCCTGGCCAGCATTTACTGTTACTGTTTTTTTCCAGAGAAGGCACCAAATGCCAGCATGATTAAAAAATAATTTGCATCTGTTTTCCCAAAAGCGCTGCCAGCAGCTGTGAGAGGAATCTGGCCCGGGGACAGCTGATCTCTTCTGCCCGCGGGACACACAGCCTCAGCCTCAGCTGGGTCCAGCCTGGCAGGCTCCCAGTGCCTTCCTGAGGTCCTGCGGGGCTGGAGCCTGTGCTCCTCAGCCAAGACGTGGTCAGCATGGTCTGGGGTGAAAACTGATGCCAAAACCACATGTCTTCGGGTTCTCAGTGAGCGCGAGTGGCCCATGCACTGTCCCTGGACACGGGGTCACCCCGGACATCACCTTAAGCAGGTTGAGGATCTTCTTGCTGAGGTCCAGCTCAAAGTTGGTGTACTGTGACCCTGCCATGTCGTAGATGAACACCAGCCCATTCCTTTGCGTCTCAAAGCTGAGAGAGAGGAAAGAGCAACATCGACTCCACAACATGACTCCTGGAGCAGCACCTCTGCCCCACACTGACCCCTAAAAATCCCTTTCTGTGCTTCCAGAAGGACTCACAGACCCAAACCTCACTTCCATCTGCTCCACCACACCTCTTCCTACAACCTTCATTTAAGCCTGGCTCATACCTTAAGCCTGTCTCAGTGTTATCACCCATGATGGGTAAGGTCAAAAACAGAAAGAGCCCACCAGGGGGCTGGGGAGGGGGGATAGGGGGGAATGTCCCGGCTTTATATTTTTGGCAGGACTCACATTACGCCTGGCTGACAGCAGGGCTGCCTCCTCCCCAGCCAAAGCCTGCAGGAATCTGGGGCTTTTCTAAACTGAACCCAGGGCATAGACAGGGCGAGGCTGCAGAAGAGCCTGGTTCATGGCACAGGGGATTTTGTTCCCCGGCTGAACACCTCCACGGGGAAGAGCGGCTGGAGTTCAAACCAGGGAATTTCAAGCCATGGGGAGCAGTGACCACCCTGGGAGGAAAGGGTGAGACACCAGTGTGAGACAGGGTACCTCAGCAGAGGCAGGCTCACCTCTCCACGGCTTGGTCTAGCAGGTAGAAGAGTGCCTGGAGCACCACGTGCTGCACACTCTTGCTGGGGTGGTGCAGCTTGGCTGTGAACAGGGCGATAGAGGCTCCCGAGGGGTCCCGCACGCTCTGCCGAGGAAACAGGGTCAGGCTTCTGCTGCAGCCATGCAGAGAGGAGCAAGGATGAGCCACCCAGCTGGGATAACTTGGGGGGGTACACCCCACCTACCAGAATGGTGAACTTCCCGCTGAGCAGCTCCGAGCGCAGCGGCTCCTCGTGTGGCTTCAGCTTCACAATTCCCTCCTTCAGCCGTGTCTCCTGCGGGCAGGGAGCTGGCATGATGGGGGGCACGGGCACTCCAGCTGTCCGCCCACCACCACGGCCCCATGGGGCACCCAGCCCTCCAAGGGAACCTCTGCTCCATGAGCCCATTTTCCAGCACGCACTCCAGCATGGGGAGGAGCAGCTTTGCAAAACCAGGCTGGGAAGGACATATATGGATCTTAATGTACAGGGAGATGCCCCATGGACAGAATGCACGGGTCGGGAGGGCACCTTGTGAGCTGCTCTCAGCAGAGGGGAGGGGACTGGGATCAGTGAGATCTCCATGGTGACCCGCCTTGGCTGAAAAAGGATTTTCCAGCTGGATAAAACTTATATGGGAGTGGGAAAAAGAAAAAAGAGTGGGGGGAGGGTAGTCCTCCGGAGCAGGGATCTCCCTCAGAGCAGGAATCCCTTGCCCAGGGGGGTCCTGGCCCCGCTCACTTACCCGGTAGGAGTGGAAGAGCTCGATGGCCCGCAGGACGTCGAACTTGCGGGCCATGAGGAACTTGACAGCCACATTCCAGGAGAGCGGGGACACATTATACTGGCCTGTCCACTTGTTGATCTCCTCCAGGAACTGCTTGGTTGCCTGTGGAAGAGACCAGGGGCATGCAGTGAGACAGGGTGGGAGGAAGAGGAGAGCCCGAGGAGCATCCCTGGCCATGGTGGGAGCTACAGTCCTCAGCAAGCCCAGCAGCTCCTCAGGGTGAAGAGGAGA
Organism: Pseudopipra pipra; assembly: GCF_036250125.1. Classification (NCBI taxonomy): domain Eukaryota; kingdom Metazoa; phylum Chordata; class Aves; order Passeriformes; family Pipridae; genus Pseudopipra; species Pseudopipra pipra. The sequence goes on along the minus strand of NC_087560.1, from coordinate 4,110,514 downwards.
GCTCCACAACAAAAGGGGTAGGGGCAGTGGGGATGGAGATGGGGGAAAAACCAGCGTGTGAAAGGGAGACAGTGGTAGGAAAAATGGCCTTGGGGCTGGGGGACACTCATGGAAGGGAAAGGGGGAGCAAGAGGAGCATTTTACAGGCATCAAATTCCTGTTCAGATACAGCAAAAACAGCACAGCAGGTACCCATCCGCTGGCAGCAGCTGGCAGCTCCTGGGGCTGCAGCTCCTCCTTGGAGCAGCAAACCTGGCTGTGGGAGCACAGGTAAAGAGCATGGAGGGCTGACACTTTGACCTGTTACAGGACATGGACCAGCTCGCCCGATAACACCAGTTTCACATGGCCATGGAAGACCAGGAGGGTCCCAGGATGCAGCTTTGCTTTCTGCTGCATATTTATCCCCTGTCCCACACAGGAGTCCCGGGGGAGATGGGGAAGCACAGCCCAGCCTTCCACCACATCCTGCTCAAAGGATACAGGCAGGATGGAGGGAGTTCCCAAAATGCCTCATTCTCATCGGGGGCACACCCCAAAATGGAGGAGCTTCTATCCTCTCTAGAGTGGAGGATGGCAATGTCATCCAAGGAGGAGGAGGAGGAGGAGGAGGGACAGGGAGTGCTGAAGGCTGGCTCCAGGAGCAGGGAGCACAGGCAGACGGTGGTGTTGGATGTCAGGCTGCAGCACAAAGTTACTGGGAGCTATTCAGAGCTACTGGGAGCTATTGAGCCAGAAAAGGTTGTTGGTGTTAATGACTTCCGACAGGAGGAAGCGAAGGGCTGGGGTTTATCGGCGGCACGAGGCTCAGCAGGGGCAGTGAGCCCTTCTCATGGGATGAGCTGAAGGAGCCCAGCTCATCTGAGGGGTCTCTCCCCCAACACTTCACAGCCAGGAGCACCCTGGGAGAGCACAGGGGAAAGTAAATGGGGCAATACAGGAACCATCTTCAGCCTTAACACAGCACACATCCACATGTATGTATATAGGAATATATCCTATCCACAAATATATCCTATCCAGTATATCCTGGCTGTACCTCCGCTCCTCCAAGGCATCCCCAGAATCTAGGGCTGGGGATGCAAGTGCAAAATAACAGTGGAGATGCTCCTTCCCCAGCATGTGCAGGATGGCCCAGGGATGGAGGTGAGCACCAGGTACACTCCCACTGCCCTTGGATGGAGACCAGAGCCAACACTGCAGCCTGGGATGGTAATGATACCCCAGGACGATGGAAAGGGAGGCCCCAGATGATGGGAAGAGGGGCCAAGGGGCACAGTGGCAGTGAGGAGAGGATGCAACATGTGGTTCAGGTCTCCTTCTTCCACATCTAACCCATCACACTTCACACAGTCCCGCTTCCAGCATCCATCATGAGGGGTGCCAGGCTTTTTGCAAGAGGGAAGATGCACAAGAACAAGCGCTGGCTTTGCAGGGCAGCTCAGCCATGAATTTCAGCTTTCCCTGGGAACAGAACCAAATTCCAAACTTACCAGTGCCGACATTCAACAGCAGGGAGCCAGGAGCTATCAACCATAGTTCTGCTCCCTTCGTGCACTCCACCGGGTCTCATTATCTACTCCCAGCCCTGATCCCACATGGATTTATGCAGGTATCAATCCTAGTGGAGCAGGGATTGCTCCACACACCGAAACAAAGCCCATGACCCAGACCTGCAGCAAGAAGCCCTGTTCTGGCAGCACTGTGAGCGAAATTGTCTGTGGTGGGGCGTTTGGAACAATGCTGGTCTTTGGAGTGCTGCCGTCATCCGTGTCCCCGCTCTGCTGTGCCGCGGCAGGGTGGTGACAAAGCCACTGCTGCTGGGACATGGGGGCTCTTCCAGCCCTCCTCCCCCAGGCAGCAAACCTACCCTTCTTCTTCTCATCCCAGGGAATGGGGGGATAAATCCGTGAAAACTGCAGCTGGGCTGAAAACCTCGAGGAAAAACGGTTTGGCTCCTCTGGGATAAGCTAGGGAGGGAACTGCAGAGAGCGGGCAGAGATGTCCCAAGACTTGCAGAGAGAGGAGTGGGGTGAATTTCCCCTGCCTTGCTGTCAGTAACAGGGGAGAGCAGAGGAAATCCTGACGGTCATGAAAAGGATGAGGGATGGCAGGAAGGGGATGTCCCAGCCCAAACCACCCATGAAAAGAGGGAAGCTTCCACTATTTTGGCTTCCAAGCCACCGAGGGCATCACTGAAGGCAGCCTTCCCCACCCCAGGATGATCCAAACCTGGAGCCACTACTACAAACATACCTTCACTTTCTCCATCCAATATTCCTGCATGAACCAAACATCTCAGATCCCCCTGCTGGGACACGGGCCCAGTTACAGCTCCTGCTGCAAACCAACCCTCCCTGCCCCCGCAGGCTCTGTTAAAACCCATTGCTGGAAGCTTTGCCGCCTTCACAACACAGAAGAAAAGCAAATCTCAGGCACCTGCAGGGACGGAGGGCAAGAACAACCCCCATTCCTTGGGATTCTATCCTGGAGATAGCAGTACTGCTCCCAGGAGGAAAAAGCCTGCACTTCCTGAGCACCAGCACAGGCTACAGGAGGGCCTCCTCCATGGGGGTTTTGGGAACTCGGGATCTCTGTCCCAACTCTCCTAAACCTCCATGTAGAAATGAAGGATTTTTAAAGGAGAAAACCAACCAACCAACCATCTGGAAAACCAAACATTTTGGAAGGAAAACCGGACCTTTTCACCTTCGCATGGCAGCCCCCAACGCCACCAAGGTGGCCGATGTGACAGCCCGAGCGTTGCCGTGGGGCAGAGGCAGCCTCCAGCAGCACACCCAGTCCCGCTCCCAAGCTCCGCATCCCCATCCAGAGGGAAGCCCAGTGGCCGCGGCTCAGCCGGGTGGGCAAACCTGGGGATGAGGACAAAGGAGGGAACAGCCAGGGATTGCTCCGGCCATCCGAGGTGCCCCCGGTGACTCCTGGGCCCCGCTCCCCGAGCCCGGCAACATCCTCCCGCGGTGACGCAAGGCCGGGGAGGAAGCCGGGACGTCACGGGAGGCCTGGGGCGTGGGAAGCGCGTGCACACACATCCCCACGCACCATCCCCACGCACCATCCCCACGCACCATCCCCACGGCAGGGAGGCCCGCCAGGAGGGACGCGCTGTTTTGGGGATGTGGGACCGCAGCCCCCTGCGAGGGCTTCTGGAGCGCGGGGCAGTGGGGAGTTGCGTGGATGGGGGGCTGTAAGGTTGGGGGCTGCGTGGGTTTGTGGGATGCGTGGGTGGGTGGGGTGGAGGGCTTCCCATGGGGCGAACCGCCCCGCTGGGAAAAAACAGCCCTGCCATCCGGGGTAGCCAAAAAATGATGGGAAAGGAGCGGCGGGAGGGGGCTTGGGGGAGATGTGTGAGCGCTCGGGCTCCTGCCCAGCCCGGCCCGGGGAAGGGGAGCCCGGCGGGACCTACCTGCTCCTCCTCGGCGCTGAGCTCCGCGGCCATGCTGCGCAGCGGGCCGGGCCGGGCCGGGCCGGGATGAGCCGAGCCGGGCCGGTCTAAGCGGCGGGCGCCCCGGCGGAGCCCATCCCCGGCGCTGCGGGCACCGGCCCCTCCCGGCGGCGAAGGCGGCTCCGCCCCGGGGGCCCCGCCGAAAGCGCCGAAAAAATTAAAATAAAATAATAATATATATATTATATTTTTTTATATATATATATAAATATATATATATATGCGTGTATGTCTGAGCACCCCGGGAAGTTTGGCTCGGACCGGGAGCGCCGCTCGGCTGGGCCGGGCCGGGCCGAGCTCCCGCCCCGCTCCGCTCCGCTCTGCCCCGGCGGGGGCGGCGGCAGGAAGCGCCCGCACACCCCGATCCCTCCTCTCCGTCCCCTCCCCGCGGCTCGGCCGGCCCCGGAGGGCGGGCGGGGGACAGGAAGGCCTCTCTGGCGGGGGGGCGAGCGGGGGGCAGCAGCCGGGATGGGGCTGGAGGGGCCCGATCGCCTCCCTCCCCCCCGCCCCGCTCCGCCGCGGCTCCCCCAGCCCCAGTTCTGGCCGCGGCAGGCGGGAGCACCGCCGCTAAAATGGTGGCAGCATCCTCCTCTCCTGCTGGTGCTGGATGAAATTCCCGGCACAGCATTTTCCCCTGCCGGTATTCCAGCCTCGCGGCCTTCCCCCACGAGCAGCAGTCTGGGATTTCCAGGCGCCTCTTTTCCACTCCCTCCTCTGCAATCCGTAAATTGCATTTCCCGGCTGGGCGCAGGTGTCAGTGCCTGGATGGAGAGTCCCGAAGCTTCTCCGGGAGGGAGCGGGGGGATCCCGGGGAGCACAGCAGCAGTCCCACCAGAAAGCCGGGCCCTGGGACAAGGGGACATTTTGTTCAGCCGAGGAGCACTGCGCTGGCAGCGTGCCCGCAGCCGGAGCCTGTGCACCTAACTGGGAGAAAATGGAAGAAGGGCAAAGGGAAGGGGCTGAGCCCCGGCTGGATGAGGGCTCCAGGCTCGTTCTGTCCCCCAGAGACCCAGACCACGTCTCCACGTCGAGCTGCCGGCTCAGCTTTCCTGCCCCAGGCCAAATTTCAGCAGCCGGGGAGGGTGTGGGGGGCGTGATCCCCTCCGCTGGAGCTGCTGCCTGTTCCAGCTGGGAACGGGATCACACCCAGCAAACAGAACAGTCACAGCATCAAACTGCACTGGCCCCGGCGACTTCCGTTTGACACCCTCTCTCCAAACACAGCCTTTGGTTCCCAACAGGAATTGTAATGCAAATATTTATTTCACCAGCCCAGCTCATGCTTTTAAAAGAGAAACTATGAGGCATCATCTGGAGCCAGTGGAGAGCTGCAGTCGCTTCCCTCTTGTTCTCCTCCATCCATCAGAGCACACAGCTCCTATTTGGCTGTATTTCCTCTCCTTCCCTTGGCCAGAGGACCTTGGAAGGCTGCTGGGGGGCAGTAACCTGAGTGCAGCTTTCTCTGCCTTAAGGGATGCACAAATCTTCCATCCAGATGCCCACCTCCGGGTTTAATTGCCTGACGGAAGGAAAACTGTGCTGACAGGAGGTTGGGTGCAGTCTCCTGTTCAGCACTCTCCCTGCAGATCTCTGCCAACCAGAGAGGCTGAAGGTGGGAACCTTTGAGGGATGGGGGGGATAAGGCAGTCCAGGTGTCTATCATCTTTCCCTGAGCCAGCTGCTTCACACGCTAAAAAAATAATACTGAACATTATAAAATAAGCAGCTGTTTGAAAGAGACAGCTCCAAACACTGCAGAGCCAAGGGTGCCGCCTCCCTCCTGGGGAAGCCCCCCTGCATCCAGGACAGTTCCTGCTGCCCGCTGGTGTAATCAATAGTGGCTGCACAGCCAGATGGTTGCACGCAGCCCGCATGCTTGGCACAGAATCAGCCTTTTTCTGGGAAAAAGTGGGGGTGTGAGGGCAGGATACAAGTGCCCCCACTATCTGCGGGTGGTCATCCCCACTCTCCCTATCTCCTCCAGGGGCATTTCCCTAGAGAGCTGGGAGGAAAGTCCCCAACACCGCCTTTAGCCTGATGTTTCATCTCCCCTTTTAATCTCCCTCTGAAAACCAACCTGGCGACAGTGAGAACAATCATTTCATCCTCTTAAAGCCAGGAAGAAGGAGCAGCCAGTGCTTAAAAAAAGTGGGATTGGGCTGGGGTGAGAGGGACAGAAGAGACCAAACTAACTCAGTGTGCAGAGAATCAAACCCACGTAAGCGTTTCCTCTGCTCCAGTCAGCGCTGGAACTGATTTTTTCAATCCCTATTTGGGAGGCACAGCATGCATCCACCCTTAGGTAGCAGGAAGACGCTCAAGAATTTGTCTTTCTGAGAAACCTTTTATTTGGCACGATCAATGGTAGTGTTTTTCAGAGCGAAGCCATTCCTTCCTCCCCCCACTGAGAAAAGCCTTGAGAGAGAGGCTTCTGCTGCACTCACTGTGCACAAAGCCCTGCTCCAAGGCAGGTCCTGCTGCGATGCAAGGAAAATTTAGATTGTCCTAAGAACATGTGGGTGTGGAAAGTCCACCCTTTGGATTTACAGAAGCTCACTGCCAACTTTTTTGGTAGTAAGAAGCAGACTGACCCCAAAACTTTCATTGTGAAGGCCTCAGAAAACAGCTGGATCAAAGGCCGAGAAGCCCCCATTTCTGGGGTCAGGAAGGTGGGGCTGCTACTTGGGGTCGTGAGCAGCAGCTGCACCTCAGAGGTCTAAGCACTGTTCCTATGCTGGAGCTTTGCCAGGGCTTCAGGAGAAGCAGGGTCAGGAGCTGAACTGTATCCCTGCAGCGTGTCCCAATGCACGACTGCCTTAGCAGAGAACCAGACAATCCTGTTAAGGACTCACAGAAGCCTTGACAAAAAAAAAATAAAAAAACCCCAACGCTAAAAAAAAAACAAAAACAAAAACACCCCCCCCAAAAAACAGCCCTTGGGGCAAGATATTCCACTGTCATGCCCTTGAAACAAAGCTATCCTATCATCATTACTTTGCCCCCTCTCAGGAGCATGAGGGACAGTGAGAAGCAGGGAGCCTCTTCCCTGCTCCCTCCCCAGCTGGCCTGTCCCAGCATTTTAACTCTCCATTTGGCTCACTGCTCCGTCCTGGCCCTCCAGAGACTTTTCTGGCTGAGGGGTAGACAAGTGTTCCAGCTCGTAATGTCCGTTCTTCGCGGCCACCACGCTGCTCGGGTCGCCCTTTTCCTCCGCCAGCTTTTTACTCCTTTTGCTCTCGATGATCTGCTGGAGCTGCCGCCCGGCATAGTTCGGTTTGGCCGTGAGCGCGGTGGAGGGCACGGTGAGCCCCAGGATTTCAGGGACCATGTAGGGCCGGAGCCAGCCCACCAGCGGGGTGCTGCCGGGGGTGTAGTGGGTTTGCCTGTGATAGAAGAGCAGCCCGTCAACCTGCGGACAGGAGAGAGTGAATGAAAGGGCAGAGCTGAGGCTCCCGCAGGTGGATGACCGGGCGCCAGGCGACAGCTCTGCTCTCCATTTGCAGGCCAAAACCAACAGCTGGATCATTTTTCCCCAAGCAGTGCAATAAACAGCGGAAGGGAAAGAAGAAACCTGCAGAGCTCCTGCCCTGAAAGATCAGCGACTCCCAGGTGGCTTTAAATTGTCAAAGGCAAACAATTCCAGCCCGCTGTCGGCACAGAGCAGCATCCTCTGGATGCTCTCATCCCACTCTGCAGAAAAGCCAGCGGGTTTCTGAATGAGGCAGCCCACTTTACTGGATTAGGGTTATTTTAAATAATACATTTGGAAAGTAATTAGTCCAAGTGCATGATGCCAAGGAGCCCTGATTCCTAACAGCTCTTTTAACTGGTGTATGCCAATAAAATTCTTAATGTTTCCCAGGAGAGAACTTCTCCAGCAATCAATGACAGTTAAGGGCACTCAGGACTTTGAAGATTTAGGCTTAACTCTTGTGCTACTATTTCCACACTCTGCAGTGCTGCAGCTGTCTGACATTTTCCCCACTTTCCTGCCACGCTCAGGGATTCTCATTCCCCCTCTTCCTGTGCTTCCCAGGGTGTGCTCTGTGAGGCTGGATCTTGTTGTCAGGCTGACTAACGCTGAAGGTGGTGCTCAGCTTCAAAATCTCTTAAAAAGCCATTTGGCTATGAAGAAGAGTGGCTGAGTGGGCAGAAGAGAGGAGAACAAAAGCCCATCTCGGGATGAATTGCTCCCAGGACCCTCCCCAAGCCTACAGCCCCCAGAACAGACACCCAGGCTGAGCACAGCACAGAGCAGCATCTATCCATTTCTGCTCCATGGATGCTAACCTATGGCAGAGACAGTAAAGTTCCTGGTACTACTCTGTTCACAATTTTCAGTCACTGTTAACATCTTGCAAAATAATCCCAGAAAAAGGGGGATTCCTCTGCTAGGAAAACATAAAACTAGAACAGAAAGCATCATGATGAACTTGTGTAACCCCTAAAGTGCAAAGCTTTTCCCTCCCCCTGCCTCTTGGGAACAGCCAGATTCTGCAGCACCCCAGCATATCCAGCCCATTCCTGTGGATGCATGGCACTTGATGAGCAAGAGGGATACTCCAGCACCCACAGGAATGTTTTGGTAAAGATCAGAGCCTGGAAATGCCTTCCAGACTGTTCCAAATATCTTCCCCAAGATGGAGAATTCAAAGGAGTTCAGCCTGGTGAAGTTAGGTCATGTTCTCCCTTCCTTGATTTAAGTGACTCCCATATTCCTTCCCGTTTATTTAATTTGTTGGCTGGGTCCCTACCCTGAGTCACTGCAGTGACAGCAGCCACACGAGAACAAGGGCTGACACTGTCCCTAAACGACAGAACCCGAGGAGAGACTGGCCTGGCAGGGTTTCACACTCCACAGCCACGCTTTCCAGATTCTAGATGCTTAACAGTCCTCCCATTCCTTCACACCGGGGTTTCTCAGAGGCTTTGGCTCCCCTGCCTTTGTGGAAACCTGAGCGTGGTTTTACTCAGATCTGTGAGAAGGACAGTAGCTCTTAAGATCCACTCCAAAAACCACTTGAAATTCAGAGCCAGTCAACTGATCCAAAGTCCACTGAACTCAGGGGAATAAAATTCTGCTGAATAGAGCGGGTCAGGCCCTAACTCTCAGGTTACAGATTAACTCTGAAGTCCCAAATCCGAAAGCACTGACCACCTCTGCTGCCACCACACACACGAGATTCCTGTCAGGATCACCAGATGCTGGGCCCAAGACTAAGACCACCTCTGCTATCCTTCACTATCCATAACCAGGATCTATTTTCTGTGCCGGTGGTGGAAGCTGTTTTGGGGGATTTTTGGGCTCCCTCTTGTGGCACACCAGAGGGACCCACGGCTCCTTTCATTCTGGAAGCAGCACCATGGTTCCAGTGTGTTGAGCCAATTACACCACATTTCACTTCTTGGGGTTACACCCCAATGTATCAAAAGACCAGGGGGGGCAAATCACAGCTGGATTACACATCTGGAGTCCGTTCAGCTCCATCTCCTGCTCCATAGTTTCACAATGGCCTCTTTCGTAGCCCAAAAGTTTCCCACTCTGACCACAGCGAGGCAACACTCCTCAGCCTTTCCTCTTGGGACCAGATGCCTCAGGAAGGAATGAAGCTTTTACTCAGGAAAGACAGGAATGACTGTTTCTACAGAGGCACTCAGAGATTTGTCATTAAGCAAGTCAGTTGCAGGAAAGCTGGGACTTTCTGACTCACTCTGATGGCTGTCCTGGCTTTGACAAGCAAAGTCAGCCCTCACAGACAAATTAGTGTCCCTTAATTTAAACCTGCACTTATACTAATGGCTAACTTGGGATGGGGCAGCACAAGAGACTATCACATCAATGTGGCTTTTGCCTTTGCAGGACAAGGAACCTCTGTGGAGGCTGTTCCGGGTGTGGGGCTGAGACTGGGCACTCCTAGGAACTGCAGCTGAAGGAGCTTCTGGCTTCCAGATGTTGTCACTGGGCCGGAATGCCACTGCCTCCTCCATCCTCTCCCCCTCCAGTGAGAAGTCAGCCAGGGCAGGCAAAAGCAGCCAGAGCTGATTCCATGAGGGCCTGTGACTCACTGCTCACAACCACATGGAGCTGAGCGAGGTGGCACGTGGATTTGCCTGTCTTGCCCTTCCCCAAAGGTCAGAATAGCACAACAGTTTTGTCAGGTGAGGTTTAGGGTGGATATGAGGAACAGATTCTTCCCTCAGAGGGTGGTTGGGCAATGGAACAAACTCCCTAGGGAACTGGTCATGGTCCTAAGCTTGCCAGAGCTCAGGGACCCTTTGGACAATGCTCTCAGGCACGTTGTGGGATTGCTGGGGCTGTCCTGTGCAGGGCCAGGAGTTGGACTTTGATGATTCTAGTGGGTCCCTTTCAACTCAGGATATTGTAAGATTCTATGATTCCACTTCTAAAGCTGATGAAGCGAACACAGGTGTTCTGTTCAGCCATTTCTGTCACAGCCATCCTCCCCCAGCTCCAGTACACCTCAGGCACCCACTCTGAAGACCCAAACCCCTCAGAAACCATTGGGATATTACGATCACCCTTCTCCTTCCTTCCCAGAAAACAGCCAGGTGCCTTGGACATAGAATATGGAAGCAGCCAGACTAAGGAAACCCATGCAAGCCCACATAGAGCCATGGGCAGTACCAACTTTGGCCCTAAAGAGGTCAGCTGTCCATCACACTGCTATGTGAACGTGAGTTGTGCTGCTTCTGGAGGCAGCCTGAGTGTCCCTATCAACACTCTCATCCCAAAATGCTTTTTCAGACCCAGCCAACTGCAGCAAGGGCAGCACAAACACATGGAATGCTGTGGTTTAACTCTTGCTTATCTGTGTGGTTGGATGAAGCCTGTACCTGTTGACAAGGCAACAGATCAACCATGGGCATAAAGGCATCCATCCCACACACACAGGGAAACAGCAGCGCAGCTCAGCAAGCTTCCTGCAGCTTTGGGAGAGCAAATTCCCAAGCAGAGGGGATGCACCTCTCTCCCAGCACTGGCAGAGGCACAGCAGGGCTGTTGCTGAGGCTGAGGTCCAGGCCCCCACCCGGGTGTTCTCACCTCAAAGGGGAAGTCCGTAGCCAGCAGCTCACACAGGCTGTCCGAGGAGCAAGGGAAGTTCTGCAGGCCCACAAATCTGTACTGAAAGAGTAAGAGAGGGTTAGAGGCCAACTGTGTGGCCTAAAGGCAAACAAGTTGCTGAGTCCAGCACCGGTGCAGAGGCAGCTAAGAAGGAAGGATTCCCCCAGTGCAGGATCCAGCATGAAAGGGAAAGGGTGAGGAACAGCTCCCACATGCTCCTGATACCTTTTTTCCCAAGCACCCAAGACTGCACGAAGGACCTTTCAGGAGATGTTCTTTTAACCAAAAGAGAAAATTATGACCTCCAGGCAGGATGCAAAGTAGACAGACATCTGTTCCAGGCTGCTGGCTCAGCCAAGTCAATCTTTCAACCCAGGAAATGAAAGCTGAAACGACCCCCCTTCATTAGGTAGCTATCTTCTGGATATTCCTGTTGGGAGTCAGAACAGGATGTTCTCTGAACACAGACACCTTCACTGCAGTCAGCCCCATTTATCACTGAGATGCTTAGCTCACAGGAGCTGCTCTGCTTGGCTGTGCCTGAGCAGAGAAATCCCTCATGTCTGTACCCAAAAATCATGTTCCAAGCTGCTGTGGGTTCTAGGTCTGACCTCCATACGTAAGTCTTCAAAGGAAGACTTTTTATCCTGGCTCAGCAGGGATTCCAGGTGGCAATCCAGCATTCATCCAAACAACTTCAATGATCAGTTTAAACAGAGGGAAGGCTTAAAGCTTTACAAACCCACAAGACTGCAAGAATAAGCCCCAATGTAGTCAGGCTGCCAACCAACACTGCCCCTGCAGAAACCACACTGGTTTTCCATTCCATTTCAAAGGAAAGCTAAAAACAGCATGGAAGTTAGCTGATACCCTGCAGTGTGATATCCCTCAGCACTTTGGATGGGGGAAATAAATCCCACTGCACTCATTTACAATATTCAGTGGTTCCATTTACATCCTGACCACGGCATCCCATTTCATCAGATGTACACTTTGAAGCCTGATCCATGAGGAGAAAGAAAAAAAGAAAGAAAGCTTCCGCTTGTGAAAGAAACTGCTGAAGCCTGCTGAACAGGAGAGCTTACCCCTCAGCCTCCTTCTCAGTACAAAAGGACTTACTGGATTAATCCTGCTTGTCTCTCCCAGCCCTTTCTCCTCTTGGATCTTTGAGGACAGCCAGAAGAATCTGAAGTCAGTCTGTGAAAGGACACAGAGAGTTAGTGACCATTCACTACACATCACCCATCAGCACCTGCTGAGTGTCTTCACTCCTCTGCATTCACCTGGGAGATTTACAAAATCGACCTCACCTACAGAACCAGCACCCCAAACCCTGCTACTGCCCCACAAAACATGTACATAATTCCAGCAGCCCCAAAGCTGTAAAGACGCTGGTGCTTGGGAGAAATATCCACATTTTGCAGAGCGAGCTACATACAGTGCTGGAGCACTGCATCTCAGGGAACAACAGGGAGGGCAGGGATTCAGTACCTGGCAATCATAAACAGGGTGTCCTCTCCAGCACATCACATCGAGGATATAGTAGGTTCGCTGGGCCTCATTGTAGATACAGTCCAGGATGGTGTACACTGCACACACAAACACAGGGAGGTCCATACCTGCTCCAGACTCTGCCTAACCCAATTGGCAAACGCCAGGCCACAGCTCTCCAGCATTAATCCTGCCCTGATGTAAGGCTGCCGGGTGCAGAGGAACCCCCTTCTGTTAACACAAACTGTGACCGCAAAAAGCCTTGAGCTTGAGGAGTCCCATGAGGCTACAAAGGGACCAGCCAGAGGCATATTTCAGAAAATGGCATTTGCCAGGGAATAAACCTCTTTCTTTCTGGGCCAAAAAACTGAACTCCCAAGAGGTAGTAAGGAAGATGACAGCACACACAGGTCTCTTTTAGAGGACAGAGAGGATATTGGGGTTTAAGAGTGTCAGTCAATCAGGCTAATTAAAAGATGTGACGGGACAAAGGGCAATGGTTTTAAACAGGAAAAAGGCAGTTTTAGATTAGATGTTAGGAAGAAATTCTTCCCCGTGAGGGCGGTGAGGCCAGAGAAGCTGTGGCTGCCCCATCCCTGGAAGTGTTCAAGGCCAGGTCAGATGGGCCTTAGAGCAACCCGGGATAGTGGAAGGTGTCCCTGCCCATGGCAGGGGGATGGAACAAGATGACCTTTAAGATCCCTTCCAAATCCAAACCATTCTGGGACTCCATGTGCTTATCTAGCATAAAGGTATTTGTCCACATCTAGTTATCTCCAGAGACACAGAAACAGGCCTGAGGTTGACTACCTATCAGCACGAAAAAGGGCATAGCTCTGGGGCTCAGGGGAGCTGGAGGAGCAGCACTGAGCCTGCCAGCAAACACATTCCCAGGCAGAAGCAGGCAGCTCCCCTCCCTCTATCCCAAATGTCTCCTCACACCTGTACCTTTCTCACTGACTGAGTTGTGCCGGTTCCCCCCCGGCAGCAGGGATGGGAACCTGTTGACACAGAAGCCACTCTTGGTGTAAGCTGCTGTTGTGCCCTGTGAGGAAAGAGGAGAGAGAAAACCCAGTCAAGCCAGCTTTATGTTGGCTGGAAACATAAACCAGGTCCTTTAGCAGCTGGTGAGACCCCCACCTCTGCTACCACTTACCCTGGAGGCCACGATGAGTGCCCTTTTCCCCACAGGACACACCACCACAACCCACTCCTGCTCCAGATCCGAGGGTACATCCACCAGCCACTCTGACAGCATCAGCTGCAGAGAAACCAGGAAAACCAGTTAGTAACAACTATCCTGAAGTTATGGACAATGAACAGCTCAAGAATAAAATAAGGAGGTTTTAACTTGGCTTCAACAGCTACACTGGGCATTTTAGAGGCAGCTGGCACTGCTTGTCACCCCCAAAAGGGCTCCTTCCCTCTCTCTCTCTCCCCCTAATCAACCTCAACCTGCCTAACACACTCTTCAAGTCTTTCTCTTGCTTCCCAGCTGTTGACTGAGCTTCAGACTACAGAACAGGGCTCACAGTCCTCGCTTGGCCACCTCACACCTTGGTCCCCACTCCAGCACTTTATTCTTAAAAACATGAAAGAGCTTAGAGATTCCAAAATATTAGGATTAAAGAGCCCAGAGAAACTGACCTCCTCAAACATTGCCCCAGTGGCTGTGTGCCTTTTAGGACCAATACAGCACCCAGGCTGATAAAACCCAGCTGAGTTTTCCTTTCCTTCCTGGTGACCCAAACACAGGGAAAGACAGAAATCTTTAGCTGAGTGTTGCCTAACGGGGTACTAATGCTGCTAGCTGAGCTGAAATCTCCCGAAGTGGGGAATGCAGTGGTGCAGGATTAATGGCTGGACTCAATGACCTTCGAGATCTTTTCCAACCTAAATGACTAAAGCACACAGGCGGCCCATCTCCACTTGTTTTCCTTTTGAACTCAGCATGTTTTGGAGGCAAACTGAAACACAGTTTCTCTCTGAGCACCAAGTCAGGCTGGACACATTCTTCTCAGCCCCAAAACGGCCATCACCGTGGCCTCAAACCACCCCACATCCCTCATCCTGGCCCTGTCTCACACCCACACCCCACCATGGGGACACAGGTGGCTCCTCACCTGATTGGCGTAGCGCTTGGGCAACTTTTTGCCAGCATCCACGTCCATCTCCTCTTCCTCCGCATCTTCCCCATCCTTCTCCTCGCCCTCGCTCTCCATCCCTGCCCAGTCGTCCTCTGCCAGCCTCCTGGCATGGTTCACGTAGTCCAGCCGCCTCCTTGGGGGGCGAGGAAACAACCCAGCGGGGAGGCAAGGTCACCCACCGCACCCCACACCCAACCCGGGCCGCCTCCCCACACGCAGCCCTAGGGCGGCCTAACGCGGCCCGCCCGCCCCCCGCGCCCCCATCCCTGGCGGCGCCCCCTCGCCCGCTCCCGCGCTCACTCTCTCTGGATGCGGAGGAGGCGCTGCCGGCGCTCGACCTGCCCAGAGCCGCCGCGGGGCTTGTACGCGGCCAGGCGGGGGTGCGGCGCGGCCGGGCTGAAGGGCCCCGCCAGCCCCACGCCCGCCGCCAGCGCCGCGCTCAGCTCCTCCATGGCAACCCCCGCGCGCCGGCCGCTTCCGCCCGGGCCGCGCCCGCAGCGCCCCCGCGCGGCTCGGAGGCCCCGGCGCCCCCCGCAGCCCGCTCTGCCCGTGCCTCAGTTTCCCCCTCCGCCCGGGGGCTGGGAAGGGACGCCGCGGGCCGTGACCGGGCACGGCCGAGGGGAATATCCCGGCAGAGACGCAGGAGCAGCCAGTGCCTCCGCGGGCGAGGATTCGCGCCCCCGGGCCCGGCTGCCTGCAGAGGGCAGCGTGCGGCTGGCCAAGCCGGGCCGGGCTGCTGCTCGCTGCGAACCGGACGGCGGAGCGGGGAGCGCCGCGCTGCCCTGCGTCACGGGAGGCTGGCGGCTGGCTCCGCCACCCCCTCCGGCAACGGGACCGGCACCGGCAGCGGGACCGGCATCGGCACCGGCAACGGGACCAGCCCCGGTACCGCCCCCGGCAGCGGGACCAGCCTCGGCACCGGTTCCGCCATCCCCACTGGCAACGGGACCAGCCCCGGCACCATCTCCCCCACCGGCACCGGCATCAGCACCGGCACCCCCGCCAGCCCCACCGCCGTCCCCTCCACCTCCGTCCTGCGTGAGATTTACGGATTTCAGGGAAAAACCAAACCCCACCAGCCGCCGGGAAAGTCGGCCCGGAAAGGAAATCCCGGGATCACTGGGAGGTTGGGCAGGGTTTGGGGTCGTTCCTGACGATTTCCCAGCACCCACCGACAGCTGGCAGGGGAAAATTTGGGGTGTTTTATCCACAGGACCCCCGAGAAAAGTCGCTTGGGATATATCTCCTCGCTGGCAGCCAGAGGTTTTCCTCACGGAAAGTGAAACCTCGGGATCGGCGTCCCAGCGAGATAAACCCTGCGTGGACATGGCAGAGCCCGGCTCTTGGGCCGGCCGGGATTCACATCCCGGAGGAGCCGGGGAAACGCCGCTCGCCTGACCAGGAATCTTGTTTTTATTCAGGAAATGTCGTTTTTCACTGGGGAATGTTGTTTTTTAACTGGGGAATGTTGTTTTTAACAGGGGTGCCGGGATCGGGGGGGTCACTTGGACACACGGAACTTGGCGTCACCTCGTAAGGGATTTCTTCTTCACCGTTTTTTTTTTTTAATTTCTCTGGGAAACCGGCCAAGCCATTTCCCACAGCGCGTGGTGGTGATCCCGGAGCCGAGCGAGCCTGTGGTATTGCCTGGGGGGGTTGTTTTGGCTGGGGGGATTGCGTTCCGCTGTGTCCCCCCCTCCTCTTCCCGACCCGCGACCGGCCATGGCGTTGAAAGCCAGAGCGCTTTACAACTTCCAGAGCGAAAACAAAGAGGAGATCAGCATCCAGGAGAACGAGGAGCTCGTCATCTTCAGTGAGAACTCCCTGGACGGGTGGTTACAGGGCCAAAACAGCCGCGGGGAGACCGGCCTCTTCCCTGCTTCCTATGTCGAGATCCTCCGCTCCCGGTCAGGCTCCAACTACACGGACTACTCCAGCAGCCCGGCCGGCTCCCCCGGGCACGACTCCTCCTTCTACTCAGCATCCCCCAATCCCGGCATCTCCTACCAGGGCAGTTTTGAGGACGACGATGATGATGATTGGGATGACTGGGACGATGCGTGCACGGTGGTGGAGGAGCCCCGGAGCGCCCCGGGTACCAACGGGCACCCCTCACCCAATCTGCAGTACCCGGAGGCCTATGGCCACCACCAGCATGCCGGTTACCGGCCCAAGCCGGCGCTGGAGAGGCAGGATAGCATGAGCTCCTCCAAGAGGGGCAGCGTGGTGGGGAGGAACCTCAACCGCTTCTCCTGCTTCGTCCGCTCCGGTGTGGAAGCCTTCATCCTGGGCGACGTGCCCCTGATGTCCAAGATCTCTGAGACATACTGCATCGAGATGGGCTCCAGAGGTCCCCAGTGGAGGGCGAACCCCCACCCCTTCATCTGTTCCGTGGAGGACCCCACCAAGCAGACCAAGTTCAAGGGCATCAAGAGCTACATCTCCTACAAGCTGACCCCCAGCAACATCAACTCGCCCGTGTACCGGCGGTACAAGCACTTCGACTGGCTCTACAACCGCCTCCTGCACAAGTTCACGGTGATCTCGGTGCCCCACCTGCCTGAGAAGCAGGCCACTGGCCGCTTTGAGGAGGACTTCATTGAGAAGCGCAAGCGGCGACTGATCCTCTGGATGGACCACATGACCAGCCACCCCGTCCTCTCCCAGTACGAGGGCTTCCAGCACTTCCTCTGCTGCCGTGACGAGAAGCAGTGGAAGCTGGGCAAACGCCGGGCGGAAAAGGATGAGATGGTGGGTGCCAGCTTCCTCCTCACCATCCAGATTCCCACGGAGCACCAGGACCTGCAGGACGTGGAGGACCGCGTGGATGCCTTCAAGGCCTTCAGCAAGAAGATGGACGACAGCGTCCTGCAGCTGACCAACGTGGCCTTGGAGCTGGTCCGCAAGCACGTGGGGGGCTTCCGGAAGGAGTTCCAGAAGTTGGGCAATGCCTTCCAAGCCATCAGCCACTCCTTCCACATGGACCCTCCCTACAGCTTGGATGCCCTCAACAACGCCATCTCCCACACAGGCAAGACGTACGAGACTGTGGGGGAGATGTTTGCTGAGCAGCCCAAGAATGACCTGTTCCTCATGCTGGACACGCTTTCCTTATACCAAGGGCTCCTCTCCAACTTTCCAGACATCATCCACCTCCAGAAAGGTAAGGAGGCCTTCTTCTCCCTGACCCCATGTGAGTGGGAATGGTGTGGGGAGTGGGAACGGTGTGGGGAGTGGTATGGGGATGCAATGAGGAAATCCTTTGTTGGGCCATGAAGGGAATGGGAAATGAGGATGGGAATGAGAATGGAAACCATTGTCTGTGGCTCCTAGGGAAGCAGTGTGGTCCCCGCTGGCACAGCCCTCCAGTCACCCCAGCTGGGAGAGGCTGCTAGGGCTATTGGGTCCAGGGTCTGACCCAGTGATGCTGTGGGCTCCATAACTGCTGCTGGTGCTTCCTTTGTGGGGATCAGCATGGGTGTCACTCCTTGCAGACCATTAGCAGGAGCCAGCACCACTGCTGGTGGCTTTGTGGTGACCTGCCCGGCACCTCTTGAGCATCCCACCCACTGCCACTTGTCCCTCCTCATCCTCCCTCCCTGCCGAGGTGGCAGATGGGTGGCCAGCAGGGATGCTGGAGCTTGCTCTCTCAGGGCTGGGACATGGCTGGATATGGCCTTGAGTGGGCCAGAGGAGCAGAGTGGGCTGTGCAGGGCAGTGGGATGGGGACATGTCCATGGGGGATGACACACTGAACCTCCTGGGGACAACCAAGGTCACACTTTTCAGGAGTATGTCCCTGCACTTCTGGGTCCAGGAGTGGGTTAGCACACCTTGGCTGTCAGAGCTCCCTGCATCCCATTTGTCCTAGTTCCCTGGAGTTGCTGGGGTCAGAGGGGGTGAGAAGTGTTTTCTGTGCTCTTCCTGGAGTGGGTGGCAGGCAGGGAGGACTCGGTGGCCCTTTGCACCCAGGCTGACGCAGCTGGGTGTGGGAGCAGGGCCGAAGTCCACACACTCCTCCCAGCCCAGCTGCCCATAGCAGGGAGGGGACACCCACACTAACATCCTCAGATTTTGGGGGACAAGTTTTCCCCAGGGTGAAACCAGGGCTGTCTGTGTCCAAGCATCCAGGGATGTCTGTGCCTCGCTGCACGTCCCTGGGGGAGGCTGGGAAGGCAAAGGGAGCAAGGAGAGTACAATCCTGCCCCAGCAGCTTCTATGCCTTTCCTCCCAGTGTTGTTTACCCATGGAGAGGGGCTGGATCCCGTCCGGAAGCGAGGCTGCGTGGGCAGAGCGGAAGGCAGGATTTGGCCTCCAACCTTTGCTTCTTCCTCCTCCTCATCCTCTCTGCTGGGAGCAGGGTTGGTGCAGCGGGAGCACTGTAACCCCGGGTCTGGTGCTCCCGGCAAGGGGCAGGGATAAGGGAAAAAAGCCCAGTGCAGGCCAGATCTTGTTTTTAGTTTTTTAGCCTCTGTGCTAATGAGGGGGAGGAATGCAGGGCTGGAGCCAGGCAGGATTCTTTCGAAACTGAGCTGTAAAAAAACATGGAGAGGGAAAAACTGGTGTCAGAGCATCAGCTGCCTCTGGGAGAGGGAGATGGTTTCCCAGCTGAGCTCCAGACAGCACCACACGCCCTTCCCCCATCCTGGTTCACTGCCTCCTGGTCTGGGGTCTCCCAGGGCTGCTCCTGACCCCCATTTATGGGATACCATGGAATATTTGGAGGGCAGTGCTTGGCTGTGCTAACGCTGCCCTGCATTTTTAGCTTAGCACCCAAAGCCTTGAGTTGCAGCCCTCCAGGAGCCCAGACCCCAAAACCAGCTCAACATGAGGCTGTGTGCTCAGAGATGGGATGGAAAAGGAGCTGGGGAGGCCAGAGTCCAGAGGGAAAAGGCTCCTGGTCTTTCCCTGCCTGGAGGAGAGGGATGGGTTCGATGGGCATAGGGAGATGCAGGTAGATCCCTCCTTTACTCATGTGGGGCAGCTCTGCGCCTCTGCTTTGAGTCCAGGCTGGTGCCCTAGCATGGAGGGCGGTGGGATCAACCAGGAAGGCCAGGGAAGGGTCACGCAGATCCGCCAGCCTCTCATCCTGCTCCCTGCCTTGCCAGGCGCCTTCGCAAAGGTGAAGGAGAGCCAGCGGATGAGCGACGAGGGCAGGATGGACCAGGAGGAGGCTGACGGGATCCGCAAGCGCTGCCGCGTGGTGGGCTTCGCCCTGCAGGCCGAGATGAACCACTTCCACGAGCGCCGCGTGGCTGACTTCAAGAGGATGATGCAGTCCTACCTAAGACAGCAGATCGTCTTCTACCAGCGCGTCAGCCAGCAGCTGGAGAAGACACTGCGCATGTATGACAACCTCTAACGCCTCCACTTGCTCTGCCCGCAGCCTCGCACGCCTCCTCTGTCTGTGGCAGACTGAGAACTAACAGGAACTCATCACGCTAGAGACCAAATAACTTTGGGCTTTCCTCCCCCTTCCCGGGCCTGTGGGGAAGGGCTCGCCCGCGGGTTGGCCGTGCCACCTCTTTCCCTGGGTCCTCCTACCCTGCCATGGGTCTGGTGGGAGCACGGGAGGCTCACAAGAGAGACAGATGTGGAGGTAACAGTGCTGCCCAGTGATTTTTAGCTTTCTGAAAACCCACTCTCCTGGAGCAGAGGCAGGTGCATCCCAGCCTGCTGGGAGAAGAAGTCCAAGCGGTCAATATTTTGCACACTAAAAGCTTTTCTGATGGAAAAAAGAGAAGGAAACAGGTCTTTATTTGGAAGAGATTTTTTTGTTCGTTTGTCATGAGATATTTTCAATATTTTCCATTTTTCTGCAGCATTTTTACTGATCAGTTTTTAACTAGATGCCCAGAGGCGAAGGGAAGTCTCTTTCTTGAGCATGGCTGCTGACTGGGAAAAGGGAGAAGAAAAAAAAAAAGGGAAAAAAAAAAGCCCCACAGCCTTTTCAATAAAATTGTTGTTAGAAAAAACACCAACCCGCTTCCCAGAGATGTCTGTGGAAAATGGAGCTGCTTCAGGATCCTGGGGAAAGCTCTGCATCTGAGCATCCCCTGGCTGCCAGTCAGCTTCAGATATCCCTGTGCCATGGAGGGAATGATCCTGGGAGGGCATCCCACAGTAACCACCCTCCTGCTCTTCAGGCAACCCACCAAGGGGCAAATCCTGCCCCGCTTTGCACCGCTCAGAGCCTGGGGCAGCGTGTGGCTGCCTGGGAGGCAGCGGGGCTGGCACGGGGGCCTTGTTTTCGAAGGGAAATGGCTGGGATAAATCACAGCGAGGAAAGTTAGGGCCGCCTTGGCCTGGCTCCAGGGATAAAATTAGCCCCGGCATGCAGGCCAGCGGGGTATTGTTAAACTAACAGCGACACTGGGAATGCGGCAGGCTGCGCTCCATCCTCCCGGAGCCCTCCCCAGCCTGCACGCTCGAGTACAGCCGGCCGTGGTGCACATCCTCCCTCCTGCGTCCGGCAGCCAGGCCAGTCCCCTTCCCACGGCCCCATCCCACATCCTACCCCAAACTCATCCCACCCTGTTCACATCCTACGTTGGTTCCATCCTACCCCGTTCTCATCACATCTCACCCCAACCCCATCTCATCCCAACCCCATCCTTCCACAGCTCCTACCCTGGCCCCATTCTGTTCTGTTCCCATCCTACCCAGGCTGCATCCTTCCATGGCACTATCCCATACCATTCCTATCCCACCCCAGCCCCATCCCACTCTGGCCCCATCCTATCCCAACCCCATCCTTCCACAGCTCCTACCCTGGCCCCATTCTGCTCTGTTCCCATCCTACCCAGGCTGCATCCTTCCATGGCACTATCCCATACCATTCCTATCCCATCCCAGCCCCATCCCACTCTGGCCCCATCCTATCCCAACCCCATCCTACTGCAGCTCCATCCTACCCTGGCCAGATACTACCTTGGCCCCATCCCATGCTGGTCCCATCCTACCCCAGCCCCATCCCAACCCAGCCTCATCCCACCCTGGCCACATCTCTCCTTGGCCTCATCCCACCCCAGCAGCCATGGGAATGGTGTCTGACCCCTGTGCTAATCCCACTGGAGTGACTGGCCTCTGGCCCTGCTGGTCATGCTCTGGATGACTGTGGTGGCCTTGGCCCCATGTTGAGGCCAGATGCTGTGGGATGGTGTGTCCCTTCCCCCAGCCCCGCTCCCTCGGGGAGCACAATGGGCACTGGGACTGAGCCTGCCACTGCCATCCCCGGGCAGGCAGCCAGCCTCTGGCACTGCAAGCAGCCTCCGGAGCTGTGTCAGCATCCCAGCTTCCCTGGACCTGCCTGGGCAAGAGGATTCCTCTGCCTGGGATCCCCCATGGCAGCACAGTCCCTGAGATGTACTGAAGCAGGATGTGCAGCTGGAGTGAGGAGATGTCCCAGTGCCCAGGAGTTTATCTTCTGCTCTGGTGTCCTGGCATTGGGATGGGGATGGGATAGGGTCCCTGCAGGCTGCATGCACCCCCTTGGAAGGCTTGTGCCTCAGTTTCCCCAAGGGTGCATCAGTGCTCTCTGTGGTCCTTCGGCACCCACAAAGGTCTCCCTGCCCCACCAGCCATCCCTCTCTGTACCCTCATGTCTGGACCATGCTCCCAGGGCACAGCAAACCCATTGGCTGGGAGAATCTGTATCCCATTAACATTCCTACCTTTTCCCTCTGCCACCTGGCAGCAGGGCCCTCTCTGCCCACAGGCAAGCATTTCAGGGCCTGACCCTGCCTTGGCCAGATGGGGGACTTGAGTATCCTCCTGCTTCCCTCCACATCTCCAGAAGCATCCTACAAATGTGCCAAGGCTTGGAGGATGAAACTGGCTCCCAGCATCCCGGGCTGTCCCAGTGCTCCTGCTGCTGGACAGTGGAGGGGGGCCTGGGGGTGCACACAGTGCTCCACGTGCACCTGTGGTGTCAGTCAGTGCCTTTATTATCTGTGACACAGGCTGTTCCCTGCTCCCACAAGAGATAAAAAGCCAGAAAAAAGCACAGGGCTGAGAGGAAACGGCAGGAACACAGAGCAGATCCGCTTCCTCCTCCCACTTCCCAAGGCTGCTCCTGCGTGGGAAAGCCAAGGCCAAGGCCCTGTGTGAGTCTCGCCAGCATGACAGCAGGTTTTGGAAGTGGTGGTGGTGGCTGGGGCATCCACCCTGGAGAGCCCTGCAGCCAGCACCAGAAAGCCCATTGTTGCTTCCATTCCTGTGGGTGGCTTCTAGGAGCTTCTTCTCTTCAGGCCTTGCTTCAGAGTCTTGCTTCTCTTCAGGCCCCTCTCCACCTTGGATTGAGCTCTGGGAGACCACGGTTTGTATATGGGCCAGGCCAGCAGGCTGTAGGGACAACCTGCATCCAACCCCTGTACGTGCATCCTGAGACCAACAAGATGCTCCAGGGTGGGAGGACCCATTTTGGGTGCAGGATCAGCTGGGTTCCCATGAGGACCAGCCAAGCAGCTGGAAGGTGGAGGATGGGGATGCTGGGACAAGCAGAGCTGCTGATCAGAGGCTTGTGAGCCACATGGACACGCCAGTGTTCGATAATTCGGGATCAGCCACCAAAGCACTGCAGTGACCCAACCCAGCTCCTCCCATGGCAAAGGGGAGTGCAGCTCTTGGTGGGGCAGCCAGGCAGGATCGGGCTTGCCATGCATGCCATGCTGCTGGCACATGTTGGCAAGCATCTTGGAGAGGCACGGCTGCCAACGGGGAGCAGGGAGCAGTCCCGGGGGAGTAGGGAGAAGTCCTGCCTGCCTGTTGGGGCTGGCAGCAGCTCTGGGGATGGGGCTGTGGGATTTCACTGCCATCCCAACTGTGTCAGGAGGTAGATGAGTGTGTGCCTGTATAGAGGAGTAATTCCAGGTGGATGCAGGCATGGGGTGGCAATGGGTCAGGCAGAGGGAGACAGCTCAGACTGCCAGCTCCAATCCTTTAATTGCTGTGCTTCTCAAATATTTCCGAAGCATGACCCTGAGTCGGCTCCTCCAGGCAAGGATACGAGCACCAGCTGGTTCTCTTGGCTGTGGCTATAAATGCTGCCTCCTGCTCCCAGCCCAGGGCAATTACGGGAGATCAGTAGTGCCTGTGCTAGGGAGTGAGCTGGGAACAACCTTTAATTGGGATGTGCCAGCCCTCCTTGTTCCCCTGCTGCTGGTTTCCCCTCCCAGCTGTAGCCAATGTGATGCTCAGGTTAGACCCTGTCCCAGCTCTTTGTGCCAGCCTGGATTCCCTCTCTGGTTGCTGGGAAGGCACTGAGCCTGGGAAGTAGGTCCTGTGCTACGGGGGAGCTGTGTTTCTGGGTGTGTTATTTGTGCAGGAGGGGTGGAGAGCCCAGGCTCTGGGATGTGGTTATCCCTCCGTCATTGTCTATCTGCCTTGGAGTTGCTGGGTGTGGAAACAGAGGTCAGGCTTAATTTGTCTAAAATTTAAATTGCAGCTGGGCTGGGGAGCCTCGGTGGGCAGCAGCTGCAATGGGGGATGCTTTCTGATGTCCAGGTCCTCACCACTCCATACTTTCCCTAGGACCTGTGAAGCTCCTGTGGCTCTGCAGCTCAAATCCATGTGCTTTATCTCTCGTGGGCAAGATGGTGGGAGAGATGCCAGATTCCTGGGGACAACACTGTCCCTGTGTGGGTTTGTTTGAGGTGCTCCCAGGGTGACGTGCCAGCTCTTCCCCCAGGCTCCATCCTGTCCTGCCAGGCTTGCTGCCAGCTGAGCCTGTTCTGCAGGCTGTGGGCATGACTGGCCTGAATCAGGCAGGCACGTAGCAGGGAGGGTTCCCAGCATCCTGGGGTACTGACTTTGGCTTGGAGCTGAGCGGAGGTGCTGACTTTGTCACACTATGCAGCTGCCAGCCTGAGGTCTGGGTCTGAGTTTCCCATGTAGGGCAACTCCTAGGAGGACCTGACCCCCCCCTTCACCTGCCCTGGGAGGAATAGGTGTCCTCCTGCTCTCCCAGGAGACTGTTCCTCATTCCTTGCCATCAGGGAGTGTGACCCATGCCCCCTGAAGGGACCCTGGGATGCCCCTCTGGGCTCCCAGTGAAGTCTAGAGCATTTCCTGAGGTTGGTGAGAGCTGCTAGGGAGGTTTTGGGATTGGGACAGGGAGGCAGGAGCCCTGGATCATCTTGCCCCAAAACAGTGTGGGGCTGCCTGCCTGAGCTCAGGGGGGTTCATGTTCTTGCTGTGCTTCTGTCCCCAGGAGAAGTGTGGATAATGTTGTCCCAAAGTCCTGCAGCTGTGGTGGGATTTTGGAGGCTGGGGATATGATGCTTACACGGGTCCCAGTCTCCTGTGCTGGCTTGAAGCCTGGCTGGGAATAAAGTCCCTCATTTGTTGAACCCTGCATTTGTGTGGCTACAGCTTGCCAGGAGGGTTTCCAAGCAAAAGGATCCTTACCTGCCCTGGGCGGATTCTTTGTTTGCATTTGAATAGGTGCCTGGAAACTGGTTCAGTCACCAGAGCTGTGACAGCCTCCCCTTCTGCTCTGTGTTCATCCCTGCCTGTGAGCCCTAGTGCCTCCAGCTCTTGCTGAAACCTGAACTGGGACTACAGTGCTGGTGTTATTAACCCAGGAGAGGTGTTGGATCCAGCCTGCCACAGGTGAGGTGGCTGTGGGCTTATGGTTCCCTTCCCACTTCCAAAGTACTCTCTGAGGACAGGCTGGCCAAGCTGGGGTTGTTCAGCCTGGAGAAGAGAAGGCTCTGGGGAGACCTTCAGAGCCCCTTCCAGTGCCTAAAGGGGCTCCAGGAGAGCTGGAGAGAGACTTTGGACAAGGGCCTGGAGTGACAGACCAAGGGGGAATGGCTTCATACTGAGATAGGGCAGGGTTAGATGGGATATTGGGAAGGAATTCTTCCCCGTGAGAGTGGTGAGGCCCTGGCAGAGGTTGCCCAGAGAAGCCGTGTCTGCCCCATCCCTGGAAGTGTTCAAGGCCAGGTCAGATGGGGCTTGGAGCAACCTGGGATAGTGGAAGATGTCCCTGCCCATGGCAGGGGGGTGGAACATGATGACATTTAAGGTCCCTTCCAACCCAAACCATGCCATGATCTTCCCTAAACCTCTCCAAACTTTATAGCCAGCTTGGCAGGAGAGGGTGCTGGGGAAGCCAAAGGGCCTAGCCAGGAAACTTTTGAGCTTGTTTGGGCTGTGGTTTGCCTGTTTCATGTCCAGACAGGAGCCCACCTGGACCCTCAGCCCTTCTCCAGGTGGGTGGATGGCAGTGGGCAGCACTGAAGCTGTGTCTGATCCAGCAAACCCTGCATAACCCAAGCAGAGCCACCAGCTTTGAGGATTTAAACCTGCAAGCAGAGCTTGGCCCTGGAGAGCCACCATCCACGCTACTGTTTTCCAGGTTGCTGCCTGTCCTCCCCTGACCTCAGGATGTGGATGTTTCCCAGCAGTGGGAATACAACCACAAGCTTTAAAAATAACCTGCTTAGCTTTCAGCGTTCCTTACAAAATAGGCCACGTTCCTTCTATTTAATCCTTGGGTGCAAGGCAAGAATAATTTGGAAGGAAAACGTAGTGGATGCTACCAAGGCAGCCCTCAGTGGATGGAGGGCTTCTCTGCAACCCCCATCCCTCACTGTGAGATGTACAGATAATAAAGTGTGTGTTTGAATGTGATGTTAGTGAAGATAATAAATGTGTGTGTTTGAATGTGATGGGGAAGGCGCAGAGCTGTGAACTGGAGAGGGAGTCCATGGCAGAGGTTGTCCCAACCTTTTGGGAGCAGCACTGCTCTGGCAATCTCTCAGCTGTGACGTGGGCAGCACGGTCATGCTGACCCGATTTTACAGAGTGGAGAGGGTGTGATTTGCCTCTGAACAGAAGGAAACATCATTTTTCCCCCCCTTTGGATGGGGCAGGAGGAGGGTTTTGGAGGTGGGGAGGAGACATCCATCAGCCATCCTCTTGGGTCAAGCAGGTCAGAGGTGCTGGGGCTGCCTCCACTGTGCCCCCTCCTGTGGAGATGGGGACACAGGGTGCCTGCCTGCACCCTGATGGCTGTGGGTGCCCATGGAATGTGCCAGCACCTGCCAGCTGAGGCAGGGCAGTTGTGATTTACTGCTCAGCAAAGGTTTGGCACCCTAAACCCAGCCAGGAAAACTGCTGGCGTGGTCCAGGCAAAGATCCCAGCTCTGCCGCAGCCTTGGAGTGGGACCACATGGGGTGATTGTTTTTGGGGAGGGTTCATGTAGTGGATTTTATCCTGGGTGGGGGGTGCAAGTGGTCCCCCGTGGTCTCTGAAGGCTCATGTCAGCTCCCAGTGGGTGGTGTGAGAGCAGGATGTGCCCTGTGATGAGCTTTCCAGCTGGAGCACTGCAGGGTATTATTGTTGAGTCCCATCCTGAGCTCACTGCTCGGTTTCTCCTCTGCCCTTCCTCAGACAGTTTCTATTTAAGTTTTTAGGACTCCAGGCTTGGGAAAATTTGAGCAAGAGCCCAGAATATGGTCCATTACCTCCAAATGTTGCTCAGCAGCTTAAAACAGGCCTGGCAAGGGAAGTGGCTTAGGGAAACAGTGATGCACCTCGGAAAAGGCACTTTATTCTGTTTACTTTTGCCGTACTGGAGTATACAGTGGAAAACGGCGCTGGCTATGGCTCTCTGCTCTCCTCTCCGGTTTCATGCTGCCCAGGTAAACTCCATCCCCCCCTCCCCACTACGGGCATCCTACCTGTTGTGCAACCTCCCCAGGGCTCTGTGCAATCAACTTGACGAAGCACACTGCAAGTAGAGAAAGAGCGAGGCGGGTATTTTTCCAAGTGGGTGGAGATTCCTAAATTCTCCTGGCATTGGCCACAGAGTTTTTTCCGAGCCTCTGCTCCAGTGTCTCAGCCCACCTAGCCCTGGGGGATTTGGGCAGCTTCATCCCCAGCCTGACTCAGTGCAAGCCGCTCCTCATCCTCCGTCTCATGCCAAGAGCTGTGGGAAGCATCCCTGGGGTGGATGGTGCTGCCCACGGAGGAGCCACCACTGGACCTGCCTGAGTGGCTCTGAAGGGACCAGTGCCATCAGATCCCCCAGCACTGTGGCCACCATCAAGTAGCCCAAGTGAGCACCCTAAGTCAGCATTCCCCAGGGATGCTCATGTATTTTGCCTGTCCCCACTTGCTTATGCAGTACCCCCCTCCCCTGCCCAAAGCCACCTGGAGATGTGGGGCTCCTAGGTGGGCCAGAGCAGCAGCCCCTGCATCCTCAGGGCCCTCCTGCATCTATGGGATGCCAGCTCCCAGGGAGGAGGAGGAGAGCCAGGAGGAGGTGGCTGGTGGTGCTGTGGGAGGTTCTTGACTCCCAGGTGATCTCTTGCCCCCGCACCTGAGCCCTTCACACCCAGTACTGGTTGTTTTTCAGTGGGGGGTTGGAAGTCCGGCAGTACTGGAGGAGTTCAGGGTCTGGCGGTGCCCCGGGACCTGTGCCCTGGGGTGGGGGACCTGTGCCCTTGCCCTCCAGGGCGCTGACAGTCGTTAGGGGGATGCCTTGGTTGGGGTCTGTCCTCCGGAAGGTCTCATGGTCAGGCACAGCCCCGTTCTTGGCCTTGGAGGCAGGGGTGCCCTGGACATGGTGCTTCCCTGTCTTGTTGCGCTTGTGCAGGTAGAAGAGCAGGGGCAGGATGAGGGCCAGCAGGAGTAAGATGAGGCAAATGGGGATGATGATGCTGAACATGTTGGCCTCGATGAAGCTGAGGAAGGTGCCCCCCTCCACGGGGCTGGGGCTAGTGGTGGCACTGGGGGCTAGCCAGGCAGTGGGGGGCACGCCCAGCTCACTTGCATTCGGGCTGCTCTGTGCTGTGCCCTGGGCCACCGGGGGTGAAGGTGCCAGGGGGGCTGTGAGCAGGGTGATGCTATAGGATTTCGAGGCGTTGTAGGGCTCGATGCTGTACTCCAGGGATGCTAGTGCCGGTGGCACGCCAGCAGCCACCAGCTCAAAGACAAAGCTGTCACTCTGCAGGGGTTGGTGGGTGCCCCCAGCAGCCAGCACCTCCAGTCCCACCAGCCCTTGTTCCAGCTCACTCTGGCTAAAGGTCTCAATCGGGGTGGTGGGTTGTCCTGGGTCCCTGGATACCCTCACAAGACGGCTGGCATGGGGTGCCCTGCGGACCCTGAAGACTGGGATGCTCTTGGTGCGGTTGGCCAGCTCACTGGCATCGAGGATGCTGGTGTCTAGGAGGGCTGTGGTGCCCCGGGGCCACAGGCTGCCTGGTTGGGTCTTCACTGCAGCATGGACAGTCACATTTACCACCCCGGTCCAGTTTCCTGCCCGCGACGTGGCAAGGAACTGGAAGTCGTCCTCAGGAGAAGTGAGGTCACTGAAGGTGAACATCACCTCCCTGCGGTCCAGCTGCTTCTGTGAGAAGCCCCGCGATGGCTTTTGGTTGACCAGCACTTGGCCAAACCTGGGGCCCCTGGTGATCCTGTACAGGATATTACCTGCCCCTCGCGGTGTGGTGCCCAGGAGGTGACGGTGGGACACGGGGGCTCTGTTCAGGTCTTGGGGCACTTCCAGCACTGTCGGGCTCGCAGTGGTGCTCAACGCAGGCAGCACCTCGATCTCCAGCAAGGTCAGGGTGGGTGGGTGGTGGCCATTGGAAAGGCTCAGGGCTAAGGACCCTGGGGCACGGCTCCCAGTGGCAACAAACACCACGTGGCCAGCGTTGACATCCGCCTGGGTGAAGCGGTTGATGGGCTGCCGAGGGTTGTGTGCGCTGGCCACGTGGCCGGCAGGAGGACTCCGGAGGATGCTGTACACCATCTCCTGTGGGGACACCGATGGGTCTGCCACATCCAGGTACTCCCGGGACAAGGTGACCACAGAGCCTGGTGGGACCTGCAGCACTTCTTTCCGCTTCACCACCTGCGGTGACTTGGTGCTGCTGGTCACTGTTATATTGAACACTTCAGAGATGACCACCCCTTCCTGTGGAGGACGGACAGACTGCTGTTCCCGGGGGCGGAGCCAAGCCTTAAAACTGAAATGGTCTTTGGAGATGCTGTCCCCACCATGGGCATATGCCAAATGTCCCGCTGCCAGGTCTGACTGCAGGAAGAATGGCTGTGACCGTTCCAGAGGCACACCGGCCACCAAGAGCTGTCCATGAGCCGGTAGCTCCGTCACCAGGAAGACAACATCATATCCAGCTCTCTCAGAGACCAGAACTTGGCTCAGGAGGTTGGAGGCATCCAACACCGAGGTGTCAATGTCAGCCCTATGAGCCCTTGTGAGCTGGAGACCTGGGGGGGGAAAGGGAAAACCAGGGATGAGAATCAATTTGGAGAAGTTGGTGAGAGTTTGGGGTGATGGAGGAAGGAATTGGATGCAGTTTTAGAGGTTTGACATAATATCAACCATGGAAAACAACACAGTGGTGTCTTCTTCAGCCAAACAAGCCCTCCTGAAGAGGAGGTTTGTCCCATGCTTCTCCATCCCACCTTTACCTGCATTTTTCCATAGCTGAGTCAAGCGCTGGGGACACTTTTCCTCGAAGGAGATCAGGACGAGGAGGATGAAGGAATCCGAGATAGTCATGGGAGTGACGATGCGGAAGCGGATGGCATCTTGGGCCAGCCAGAAGGGCTTATCTGGCATCTCATGCTGGTAGAAAATCAACTTGCTGTCCACCTAAAAATTAAAAAAAACCCTCAATGAGCTCCTATCTTGACTCTGGGATGGAGCAACCAAGCTCTAATTAGGTAAGAAAGGGGGATTATCACTAGTCATGGCATGGTAGCCATGATGGAGGGCTCCTGGTGTATCTCTACCAGGATAAGTTGTGGATACCCCATGCCTGAAAGTGTTTAAGGCCAAGTTAGATTTTGTGATTCCATGCCTGAAAGTGTTTAAGGCCAAGTTAGATTTTGTGATTCCATTTTGTGATTCTATGATGTTTCTGCCTGGCAACTGGGGAAAATGAGGCTCAGATGAAGGGTTAAGCTTGCTCAGCATCCTCCAAGGGTGAGCACAGCACAGAGGAACTTCCAGGGTGGGCAAACCTACGTGTTTCTGAGTGATGGAATAAAATAAGACCTTTGCTGTGCTCCGCAAAAGTTTGGCCCCATGGGAGAAAGGTTTTCTCAGAGCAGGGGTGAAGGCATCGTGCTTGGCTCTTCCCTTCAGCAGCTGCCAGGCTGGCTGGCTGGCTCTGCAGCAGGGAGATGGCTCAGGAAAGGGGATTATAACTCCATCAGCCTCCCCCAGTGCTAAATCCAAGGCTGGGGCAGCAGCTTTTAATC
Source organism: Pseudopipra pipra (assembly GCF_036250125.1). Taxonomy (NCBI): domain Eukaryota; kingdom Metazoa; phylum Chordata; class Aves; order Passeriformes; family Pipridae; genus Pseudopipra; species Pseudopipra pipra. The sequence continues at coordinate 4,080,083 of NC_087560.1, read as the reverse complement.
CGTCTTAGCAGCTGTTGGCAGAGCTGGGAAAGTCACAGCACGGCTGGAGCCTCGCATTGCCTCCTGCCTGGGATCAGGTGCCCCCGCCTGTCGTGGCAGTGGGTCAGACTGGGACCCCTATGCTGGTGGGGGGCGTTGATGAAGGGCTGTGCTTGGGGTTCTGGGGGGCTGGAGGAGGTGAAATCTCACCTGGGCTTGGGTGAAGTTCCTGATTTCCTCCCCCTGGGAGGTGCTCAGCCTGCCGAGGCGTGGGGCTTGCTCAATGCTGTAGTACAGAGTGGTGGAGCTGGCGGGGCTGTTGCTCACTGCCTGCAGGTTCTGGCTGGTGATGGGCTGCCGGGCACCTGGAAAAGACATGCAGTATGGATTTCAACCAGTCACCTTGCACCCATCTGCAGCCTCTGCCATGGGCATCTTGGCAGTGCCTGGGCAGGGGTAGGTGGTTTGAAGGCCCCATTTGCTGTTCTGCTGGGAGAATAGGGAATGTGCTGGTACTCACCTGGGCAGATGGTGAGGCTCTGCTTCTTGGCCAGGCTGATGGTGGGCTCTCTCTGGGCCCTGATGAGGAAGAAGTGCCCAGGAGACAGGTTCTCACCATCCCACAGGTCAAAGGCGAAGCCTCCATCCAGGGGTCCTGTGGAAAGCACAGACCAGGGCAGAGGAGATGCAGCCCCCCATTAACCTGGCAGGGTTTGGATCAGGGTGCTGTGCCATGGGGTTGGCATCCACCTTGATGGCACAGTGTCCCCATCACCTTGGGGTGGTGCAGGGGGACTGAGGCACCTCAGTCCTGCCCTACCTTGGTGCACGAAGAGGATAAGGCCATTGTCTATCTGGGCCTGGGTGAACATCTTGACCTCAGCACTGGGTGCTGACCTCAGGACAACCTTCCCATTGGCTGGGGGCTGGATGGAATAGGTCAGCTCCTCTGCTGGGGAATCCTCGTCCTCGGCGCTCAGGATGTGGGGGCTGATAGCAGCCGTGGCACCTTCCTGCAGCTGGGGGATAGGGAGAGGTTGTAATCCCCCTGGGATACCCCTGGCAACTCTTCCCCACCCCAGCTCAGACAGGTTTGCTGTGTGCTGGAGCACATCCCAGCCCAACAAGGGTGCCTTGTCCGCGTGTCGGGTGATGCCTGGATCATCTGGCCTCTTCCCAGCTCTGCATCACTGCTGCCGTGTTTGCCAGCACGTGCCACACAGCTGGGTCTGTGCCTCTGCACGGTGGGAGTGTGCCAGAGGGCTTACTCCTCCGTGCCTTAGTTTCCCCACTTCCCCAAAGTTGAAGAGGGCGTGGTGCCCTGGGGCAGGGGCTGTGCCTTTGAGACACTGCTTTGCAGGGGAAGGGATTTTATGGGGGTCCACAGGCTGATGCTGGGTACGTGTTAACCACAGCCCCATCTCTCCCTGGCTGGTGTTTCTCCTCGCTCCTGCTTCCATGCCCCCTCGCAAGGCTACAGTGAGGCTGCCCGCCTCTCCAGCAAACCCTCCAGGAATGACAAGTATGTGGCTGAGTTCAGAGCTACTGCGGAAGTTCCCAGGACCGCTTCCCCCCATCCAGCGGCACCCACTCATCCCTGGGGACACTGCCACCCTGAAGCCCTGGCATCTCTCATCTCCAGCTGGAGGCAACAATTTTCTCCACTCCTAACCCTGTGCCATACCTGGGTCTTGGCAGACCACGGGGGTGAACCTTGTGCTGCCAGACAGGTTCTGCCCACACACCCCAGAGCTGCCCTTTGCCCTCACGATGCCCTAAAATCATGATGTGCATGGATGGAGCCTTCCCGTGGCTCACCTGGGGTAGAGGGGCAGGATGTGCTGCATCCCATGGCATCATAAGCCTGGCCTGCATCTTGGGAATCCCCAAGACAACACCTAGGCAGGCACTGGAGGAGCTGGATGAACTCTTTTCTGCTGTTTTCAGCTGGCCTAACCCAAAACATTGCTTGAGTGGGTGTGGGTGCCGACAGGGAAATTAAATCCATCGGCAGTCCCCGCGGGATGGTGAGAGGCAGGCTGAAAAACACAGCTTTGGAGAGATGGGGTGGGGGAAGTGCTGCTGGACACACAGCCAGGGCATGAGCTTTGCTGTGCGTGCAACGAGTTTTTTGGGCTGCTCCCTCTCCCCAGCAAGAATAGCAGTTGGAATTGTAATTGTACCCGGGGCTTGGAGCCAAGGAAAATGCTCTGTGGGCAAAACAGGGGGGACTGGCAGCCCCAGGGCATCGCTGTCCACTGGGAATGGATAGTTATAGTGGCTGGAGCAGCTTTGCTCCCAGCCCAGAGCCCACGCCGTGGGAGCTGACCCACTTCTCCATGCTCCTCGTCCTCCCTGAATTATTAAAGCCTTCCGCCTGGCTACTGCACTCGCCTGCTCAGGTTATTGTGTTTGCTCAGCCTCTGTGTCACCTCCTTTCTCTGGGAGAGTGTGCAGGGAGGTGACGGAGCAGTGCCAGAAGCATGGCCGTGTGCTCTGGTGTGGCAGTGGGAGCCTCTCTCTTGGTGGCATCCAGCCATCCTTCCTCCAGATCCAACCCAAAAACTGCTGCTCCTTCCCAAGGGGCTCTACTTTGGGGTCTAGACCTATCCCGTTTACCCCCCAGCCCTGCAAGGACTGGCATCCCTGGAAGCCTTTGTGCAACCCGTTCTGACCTTTAAATGCTGAAGTCATCCCTCACCAGAGCACAAACATACAGGGCTGGGCCTCTCCCATCACTCCTCCTCCAGGCAGGAAGCTTTTCCCAGCTCCAGAGCCCCTACGGGCAGCTGTGGTTACCCTTCCCAGGGTGTGTTGTGTTGTGGTGTGGGGGGGATCCCAATGGAAAGGCAGACAGATTGCTGCCTCAGGGTTTGTTTTGGAGATTTTTCTGTCTTTTCGCTCTTTTTTTAGCATGGTGATTGGGAGAAGGGAAGATTGTGCTCCCACTGTGCCTCTGGAATGGGGAAAAGGGGCTGCTGTGGGCCCAAGAGTTGAGAGGTTAACTTTTCCCTGGACTTTGGCCCAGGTGGGGCAGATCTAGAGGCACCAACTAATGCTTTATAAAAGGGATTTGCTGGGAAACTTCCAGGGGCTGGTGGGAGAGAACTGGAACAGGCACAGAGCTGGGGATAGGGGACACCCCCCAACTTTGGTGGTATGCCCCAAAGTGGCTGTTTCTTGGGCTAGGCAGGGCAGCCCCTTCCCCTTGGGCATCTCCTCCAGAGCCCAGGCTCCCAGAACCCTTCCCAAAGCCACTGTATCATGGTCCTCATGGAAGGGGCTGCTTTCCTGCTGCCAGCCTAGAAACGGCTGCCTGCCATCCTGAGATGGTGAGGGTGGCTGAGAGGTGGGGGGATGATTGTGCTTGCATGTGTTCCAATAAAATCTTTGCTGGAATTTTGCACTAGTGACCTCGAATGGGACAGGGAAGTGTAGGAAGCAGAAGGTGGGAGTTCAGCAGCAGGTGAGACCTCTTTGCTTCTACCTTTTTCTGGTATGGGCGTGAGAGGTGTGAAAGCTGCCCGAATAGTTGAGTTACTCCAGCCTCGTGTTGGTGAAACGTGGGCAAGCTCCTCTTGGAGCTGCCAGGAATCATCCCGGGAGCCGGGGGTGAGGAAGCGCTGCCTGCCGCCGTGGCAGCGATCGCCGCGAGTGGGACCGCGGGGCGATGCTCCCACCTCGCGGCCGGTCCCCGTATCGGCGGCGGAGAAGGAGAGGGAGGACACCACGCTCCCCGCCTCCGCCAAAGCCTCGCCCCGCCAGGAAACGCCGCCTCCTTTCCCCAGCGCCCGCTGGCCGCCTCTGGGCGGCACCCCAGCTCCGCTGAGCCCCGGTCCCCGGGGCGAGCGAGCGGGCGTGGGGGGCAATCCCCACGCTGGGCGATCCCCGCGCTGGGCGATCCCCACGCTGGGCGATCCCCGCGCTGGGCGATCCCCACGCTGGGCGATCCCCGCGCTGGGCGATCCCCGCGCTGGGCGATCCCCGCGCTGGGCGATCCCCGCGCTGGGCGATCCCCGCGCTGGGCTGGCCGCCCCCCCGCGTGTCCCAGCGCTGAGCACCCCGGCCCCGCGAGGGTGGCCGCCTATCCCCGTGGCGTCCCACCCTTACCTGCAAACCGGCGTTGACCTTCAGCCGCGGCCCCTTGGTGCTGCGGGGCAGGATGGTGACGAAGACGGTCCTGGCCTGGCTCTGTCGGGATATCTCGGAGGCGTTGGCCAGGACGGTGAAGCTGTCAGTTAGGGATCGGGGGCCGTCCTGCCTATACTGGATCTGCTGGTTCTCCACCTGCGGGGCAAGGGCCAGGTGACCCTCTGGGGGGACACAGGCAAATGGCCCCACTGGGGAGGGGACCCTGCAGCATCCTGGGAGGATGCTGGCAACCCACCACTCTGGGGCATCCCTGCAGAGTGGATCCTGCAGGGACAGGAGCTGGGTCCCCATGGGAAACACACTGGGGAGGGGACCCTGCAGCATCCTGGGAGGATGCTGGCAACCCACCACTCGCTCTGGGGCATCCCTGCAGGGTGGATCCTGCAGGGACAGGAGCTGGGTCCCCATGGGAAACACACCTGGAGCCCAGTGTGGGTTCTGTGCCTGCATTCCCACTCTGTATCCCCAAGCACATTTAAACACACCTTGGTTGTTGGGTCCACAGGGCAAACCCACCACCCCAAGCCCCTCCATCCCCTCTGATTGGGAGAAGACCCCTACAGCCCTCCCCAGCCTCCCAATGTGGCTGAGGGCTGCAGCACACCCCTGGGCTCTCCCCAAACCCTTGAGAAAGGGCAGGTGGGCACATAGGGATGCTATACCTCGCTCCAGGTGAAGCTGTCCAGCCCACCCTCCTCAGGCCGCTCGCTTCTCAGGAGAGTGCCAAACCGGGGGGGCTCGAGCACCCTGAACTCCATGCCCAGAGCCGGGTAGTACGCGTTGGGGATGCTGAGAATGCCCGAGGAGAGGGTAGCAGAGCCACCTCCTGGCACTGTAATGTTGTGGACATCCAAGGGCACGTTGATGGGGAGCACAACCAGGCTCACCACCACCCCCTCCAGAGCGTCCGCACCACGGGCTGTGATGTCTGTGACAAACCGGTCACGCTCCTCATTGGGCTTCGAGTGGAGGTAGAGGACTCTGCCACTGTTGATGTCCTCCTGGGTGAAGGACTGGATGGGGTCCAGGCTGGGCTGCTCGTTCACATCCTGGCCGTCCTGAAGCATTGCCAGGAAGCCAGAGGCTGGGGGGCTGCTCACCAGGTAGACTATGTCTTGGGGAGGGATCTCTTCATGGGTCACCTGAGAGCATGGGGAAAGACAAAACAAGAGTGAGAGGTCTGGTGCCTGCAGCTGGGCTGCCCCACAGACTACCTGCTGTGCATTCAATCCCTCAAGGCTTTGCTGTGGGATGATCTGCAAGAGTCACCTTCTTGCCAAGGCCATGCCTAGACACCCCTCTGCCCCTGGGCAAAGCCTGATGTGGATACAAGACCTTTGCTCTGAGCCAGTTGGAGTAAAATGGAGTCCCACGGGTAGCCATCCTGGTTGGCCAGAGAAGAGATGCAGGCATGGGGAATGACTAGAGAAGGGGATACTCACCAGTAAGTATTCCTCCTTGATCCCAGCTGCTTCCCCCTGGAAGACATAGATCTCCTTGTGGTTGACTATGCTCAGGGGACTGGGATGGGTGTCCAAGAACACGCTGATGGCCAGTGTGTCCTCCACTGCCACCTCGTTTGCTTCTACAGTGAACTGGAGCTCATCCCGGGTGTTCCTGCTGCCGTTGTGGTGGTAGGAGATCTCTCCTTCAAGCAGGTCCTTCTGGGAGAAGGCCATGACCGGCTGCTCCCCTCTCAGTATGGTCCCCCACCTCGGGGGGGTTGTTATCAGGAATCGTATCTCTTCATCTGACCTAATGTCCATGTTGGTCTCCAGGTTGAGAACAGAGGAGTCAATGCTCCCTCGGGTGCCCTGGTGGATGACCAGACCGGTATTGTTGACTATATTGATATAGGGGTCTGATGCCTGCACTTCCAGGAGGGCCGTGGTTTGGTGGAGACCATCCGAGACCTGTAGCTGGATCCAGCCACGGTCAGCCCCTGAATGGACAAAGAGGATCTTCTTCTTCCTCAAGTCATCCTGTGTGAACCGATAGACCTGGTGGCTTCTGTCATCGACAGACACGATGCTGCCAAACAAGATGTCCTTCCTTGCCAGCACCAGCTGTGTGTCAGAGAAGCCGGAGTCCTTGTCAGTGAAGGCAATGTCGTCAGTTGTCAGCAGGTGTTGCCCATTGCGCACCACATTGAAGACTTTGTTCACTGCCCGGACGGGGATGTGGTCGTTGATGGGTTGGATAGAGACCCTGAAAACACCCCTCACCTCCTCCACATCAGGCTCAGCGCTGCCCTCGCCCTGCCTGATGGCTACGAAGGGGATGTCATCCTCCAGCGTCTCAGAGTCGTCGTGCTGGTACAGCAGCCGGCGGTGGAGGATGTCGTCATTGGTGAACTCTGTGATCTCTTCTCTGGAGGCCCAGCCATGGGAGGCAGCCCAGGCCAGTCTCCCGTGTGCTGGCCCCTCAATCACCTCATACAGGTAGTCCATGCTGTTCACGCTCTGCACAAACAAGTGATCCTTGGAGATGATGGCCTGTCCCCCTTCCGGCACGGTGAGGAGGACATTGGTCAGCACTGGCGCATCAGGGTCCCCACCAATGCTGATTGTGTAGGTATAGACGGGAGAGTGCTGCTTGCCAGCATGGACACGGTACTGGAAGGTGTCCTCGGCTTGTTGGGAGTTCCTGATGGTCACACTGTAGCTCAGGTGGTTTCTCTGCAGGTCATCTTGGGTAAATCCAAAGCCTTCGGTCAGCCTGTTGCCAAGCAGCTCCAGATTTCCCTTTTTGGGAGCCTGTGTGATGATATAGTGGAAGGAGACTGGGGCGGAGTTTGGATCTTCCAACATTGCCTCCAGCTCCTCGCTGGTGATATTTCTATGCCGCTTGTTCTTCATCTGGAGGGGAACCATGGTCCTCATCTTAATGGTGGCTCTTTTAATCCTTATGAGGAAGGTGTTGTTTGGCAAGACCTTCTGCCCCACTTGGACTTCAAATCTCAGCTTCTCCACACTGTCTTCCAGCCGGTGCTCTGGGTCTGTGCTAAAATACTGGATGCGCCCTTGCTCCAGGTCTTGCTGGTGGAAAGACTCGACTTTTTTCCATTCCCCTCCCATGCTCCCTTGCTTCTTGACCTCGCCATACCTTAGGGGCTCTGTGAGGACGTACAGGATGGCGACCCATTGCTCCACAGCGTTCGTCTCCACTGACAGGTTGGCTGTGGTGATGCGTGCGGCCCCTCCTTGGGAGATGGAGAGGCCGGTGTTGTTGACCAGGCGGATTTCGGGGTCAATGGCGAGGATCCTCAGGGTGGCCATGGGGCTCGGGACTGTGCCGTCGCTCACTTGCAAGGTGAGCTGTAAGTTTGTCCCACTCTGGTGCACGTAGACTACGCTGCCGGCTTCCAGGTCCCTGCAGGAGAACTCTTCAATGGGCACTCCGGGGTGGAAGTCAAACTCCACATAACCCTCCTCCATCTGCTGGCCACCATGCACCTGGAATTCGAGGTCGTCACAGGATGTGTCATCATCCAGGACCTGCAGGATGTCTGTGGTCAGGTGTTTCCGTGTGTGCTTCAGGATTGTCATGTGGTTCCCACGGGGAAAAATGACCTGTGGGGCATCATTGAGGGGGTTGATCATGATGGGCAGCAGGTACATCTGCCCCTGCCGCAAGCACTCTGGGACCCCTTGCTGGGTGGTCACTGTCACCTCCAGCATCAGCTGGTCCATGGGTCCCTCAGAGCCATCGTGAATGTATCTGACCTTCCGATTCACAACGTCCAACAAGGTGAACTTCCTTCTGCTCCTGGACCCGGGGATGTCCAGCTCCAGCTGGCCGTGCCTCGGGTCATTGGTGATGCTGAACAGAATTTGGGACTGACGGATGTTTGCCAGGCTCAAGTCTACTGTTGGCTGTGTGTGTTTCCACTCCAGATAGGCCATGCCCCCTTCGGAGACGATGAGGGGGCTGACATGTAGAAGGCTGCTGATGTTGGCAAAGGCAGGTGGGAAGCTGCTGTCGGGCCGGCATGGTTCCACCACTAGGCCCGGTGCTCCCGGCCAGACATTTGGGGGTGGGGAGGTAGGTGCCTCATCCTGCTCATACACCTCCTCATAGTCCCAGTAATGGTCCTGCTTCCCACAGCCTGATGTGATGTCCTTTGTGATCACGGCGTCTTGCAGGCTCCTTCTCTGCAGGTTTATCCGCAGGTCCTCCAGGCAGCCAACAAACGAGTGGTTGGTCATGGTCCACACTGAGATGAAAGCAAGATGATGCTCCCTCAGCCTTTGAAAAGCTTTTTCATTCATACCTCCAATGAAGAGGTTTCCCTGAAGGTCCAGGTAGTTGTTGATGCCCCGGTTGGATGTGGATGAAGCGTAGTAATCTACCAGTATCTCAAACTTGTGGATGTCCGTGTAGACTTTGACGTAGTGCTGCTGCTCGTCACTGATGAAAACGTTGTTGTGCAGGACGATGATGCCGTTCCCCTTCTCCACAAACCCTCGCAGGCGCCCGTTGGAGATCTCCAGGTAGAAGAAGTCGTTCTCCAGCCCTGCGTGGTAGATCAGGGGTGCCTGGGTGATGCTCGTCGTTATCACAAACTCGATGGTCGCTTCCTTCCTCGCATCCCACGTGGGAAACGCGATGTAGGAGTGTGGCCCCTGGAACCCGAATGGGTCCTCAGGCTCTGCGGAGAACTGTGTGCTGCACCCTTCCTGGACATGGTGGAAGATCTTGGAGCTGCCATCAGAGGACAAAGGGGAGAGAACATCCAGGCCGTTGAATGTTACCAAGTGGAGGCAACCCCTGAAGGGAGGGCTGGCCTTGGCAAGGTATGGCAGGTCCAGGCTGCCTGTCCCACCGGCATAGAGGCCATGCTGGATGTCCAGCTCCCTTGCTGGCCCTGCAATGTCCGTGGAGCTGTTGAAGAGGCCGTCGATGGTCAGTGTCATCCTGCCATCTTCCACCAGCAGCTCCACGTCATGCACTTCCAGGTTATTGAGCTGCAGCCCTGCTGGGGACTGCAAGGTCACCTCCTCTGAGCCCAGCTGCAGCCTGGCCTGTAGGGAAAGATACAAAGTTCTATTCAGGTGACACCTCTCCACCTGCCCATGGACCCATACCCAGGGGCTCACAAGGGTTTTGGTCTCTCAGTTCACTCCTCCACTTCTGGATGTGCTCCTCCCTCACCCCCCCATGGACATTCCCTCTTTGTCCCGCTCTCTGAATTTTTCTCCTTTTTCACTCATTCTCAGAGAACTCCAGTCTCAGGGCTGGGATCCTCTGTTTCCCAGTCCCATAGCTGGGCTTCTCCTCTCCCCCCACAGAGCAGCCCTGCCAGATATCGGCTCTTCCTTCCCTGCTCCATCCTGCCCACTGCCCTCCATCCCTGCAACCTGGGCTGCTTCCAGCCCTTTCCCTAGAGACCGGCAGGGGAAATAGCAGGCTTTGCTTCTGGTGGGCAGCAGCCTGGAGCCTGCCTAAGTAGAGGGTTAGCTGATGGGACACATGGTCTGCATTAGGGACACCTTCAGCCACCGGCTTGCTTGCTCTCCTGCTTTGGTTTAATGTGGTTCGTGGCCCAGCCCAAGCTGCAGAGAGGCAGGATGTGTGCCCTGCTCTTTTCCTTCATGGTGGATGCCAACACCACAACCACAGCAGGGAATTTTATTCCTCTGTCTTGATTGCTTGCTTCCCATGTCCCATCTGGGACAAGAGAGACCTATTCTTTCTCTGGATCCTCTTATCTCACCTCTTCTCCTCACTAACCCCTCTCATCCAAAGGTGCTGTGCACTGCAGTCTGACTGTGCAATGCACATGGGGTGCCAGGGTCTCAGTGTCCCCATGATCCCCCCCAGCACCCCCCAGGCAGTGGGTGAGGAGCTTCCCTAGATGGAACCTGTTTCTCTATATTTAACCAATTCTCCCAAGACTCCCCTTGTACTCTTAGCATCCCCTGGCAGGGGTCCTGGCAGCTGGGCTGCCCCTTCATCCTTGTCCTGGATAAAGCCATGACCCACAACCTGACCCACAGACTGACCCACAGACTGACCCACAGCCTGCAGGGGGGACTGGGGTGCCAGGGTGCTGACCTGCAGGCTGCTGTCTTGCAGCTGGAGCAGGAGGTGGTCGGGCTGGCCGGCGGCCAGGAAGAGCAGCCCAGTCCCCTGGCTGGTGTACAGCTGCAGGTGGAGCCGCACCGTGCGCGAGGCGTCCGCCAGGGGCATCTCCACAAAGCTGTCCCCGAAGAAAGAGACTGGGGAGAAAAGGGAGAAAGAAGGTCAGGCAGGGAAGGACACCTCCTGCAAGCCCTGTCCGTGTGGGTGCTGTGATTCTGGAGCCTCCCAAGCCCATCCATCTGCCCTCTTCTGTTTGCCCTGTGACAGGGTGCTGGAGCTGAGGAACCTGGAAAGATCCTTGCAGAATCTGTTTTTCTGATTTTCCTAGAGGAATCACAGAATGGTTCGGGCTGGAAGGAAAAGCTCATCTAGTCCAACACTCCTGCCATGGGCAGGAATATCTTCTGCTAAACCAGGGGACTCCAAGCCCCATCCAGCCTGGTCGAACACTTTCAGGGATGGGGCACCCACAGCTTCTCTGGGCAACCTGTGCCAGGGCTTCATCACCTTCTAATCAGATAAATTCTGCTTCTCCTCAGTGCTGGAGGAATAAACGTGAGTGCTAGTGATCCATATGTGGCTGTGAGACCGTACAGAAACCTTGGCTCAAAGCAGGCGCCTGGAGATACAGTTGGAACGTGTTCAACACCCAATATACATCAGCCCTGGAGGGACTCATCTCGATGGCATGCGGTCGTGGAATGACAGACTGTGTTACAGGGCAGAGGCGGGAGAGGGCAGGATTAAGAGTACAGGGAGTGTGCTTAAGTTTTGAGTGCTTATAGTTTTCAGCTGACTCGATGCATGCGTGTGCATTGCACACGTGTTAAATGCACGCAGCCACCCGTCCTCCTTGGCTCCAGCTCAGCCTGTGGCAAAGTTCTGTGCTTAAGCATAAACACTCCTGCCCTGTAAGATGGAAATGTTTGGGGAGGATGTCACGGAGACGGGGGAAATGCACATTTTTCAGTCCATATGTAGTCATGGGCTCTGCTGGGGTTTATATGTGTGAAGCTTTCCTGCTATGCTTCACTAGAGCATTTATCAAGTCCACCCAGCTGCTGACCCACACTTCAATTTGGGGTCCCAAATCTGCTTTGCTCCATGGGGCAACAAGACTAGCATTTGGCTTTAAGGGGCCCAGCCCATTCCCTATTTGGAGGAGGGAGGGGTGGAGGTTGGGTGCCGGGGTGAAACCAGCCTCCTGCACAGTGAGGTCTGGGTGTAAACACTCATGTCTGCCCTTACAGCTGCTTCCCTGGTTGCATTTTCCTCATGCCCAACTTTCTTTGGTGATGACAGGGGTGGGAGCAGGCAATGCAGGCTTTGCTCACAGGCTGGTGCAGCAAGTGAAAACCCAACCCTGCAAGACACAGCCACCCTGACTGAGGGTTTGGAAGGAGCCCATCTGTAGAGGTGATGGCAAGGGTTAGCCTGGCAGGGAGAGAGCTGGAGCACTCTGCTTTGGCTTACTGCATTTTTTTCAGAGTTGAGCCCTGTGGTGCCCAGTGTAGAGGATGCTCTTCTGACACTTTTGGGAATGGGGAGACCTCCTTGCCCTGGAGACCACAAAAAAATCACTTCCTGCCACTGGCAGCAGAAAAAGTGCCTCAGCTTTCCCCTGGGGTCCGAGAGGATGACGTGGGTGTCTCAAGGACCGTCACTTCACCCGTTCCGGGCAGGGAGGAAAATGGCACCATGGAAACATCTGGCCTTTGCTGTAACACTGAGCCCTTTGCTCAGCTCAGGGCAGGGCTGTCAGGGTGCCTCCTCATTCCCTGGCCCTCATGCCTGCTGCTGGCACGGGGCACTTTGGCTTCCTTGTCCTATTCGGCCCAGCCAGTGACTCAGAGGAGCTGTGCTATTCTTTGCAGGGCTCTGTCCTCCCCTGACCCGCTCCCTCCTTCCTGTGGTCTTGGCAAAACCAGCCTTGCCCAGTGGCCAAGGGTGGTGGGTGCTGGGGCTCTCGGCACCGCCTTGTCCTGGGGTTTGGTGAGTAAGAGTGACGTGGCACAGCGGAAAAGGGGCTCTCCCTCCTTGCACAGCCACAGGCACACATGTGTGCACATGTGCTCCCCGGAGACATCCATGTACATTATGTGCTGGCAGCTCCCTTTGAGGCTCCCTGTGTGTGCATGCTCTGTGCTCCAGCTCCCACTGAGATTTTGCTACGTTTTGGTTTTGTGGCTTCCCCTAATTCAAAAAACGTGTTTTTCAGGGGGGTTCTGAGTGGCTGCTCTCATGGGGAGGGAAAGCTTGGACAGACTGGACCCATCAGCAGCTCCTGTGCCAGTCCAGGGGCCTGGCAGTGTCTTGCTGTGGGTACTGGGGATGATGGTTTGGGGCCACTCCAGCACAGCCAGCTTGTTTTCCAGTGTGCCAAGGGGCATCAGCTCCTGCATTCAGCACATTTTGTCCTGCCTCCACTCTCCCAAAGTTGCCAGGGATGTTTTTCTTCTCCTTCTCTCATAAAATGCTACTAATAAAAAGCTCCCGGAGGTGCAGATGCCCAGGGGAGTGGTTCCATTTGTTGGGGAGGAGGAGGGACCCTTGCCTGGATCCAGGAGGTGCTGGGATTTTTTCCCCGGCAGCAGAGTCCTATGAGTTACTGCTGTTTGTCTTCCCAAATTCCTGCTTTATTTCAGGGCCACTCTCCACCTTGCTCGACAGCCCAGCCAGGATGTGAACACCGCTCAGCCTGTGACATTTCACTTTCTCGAGGGACCTGCAGCTTCTCACCCCCATCTCCCCTCTTCCTTGCCCTCTATGTTGGAAAAGAAGTAGAAAACATGGATTTTTTTCATTTTTTTTTCAAATGCATTTCACCCTGGAGGAGTCTTCATGGCACAGGATGCCCCATCCTGGTCCATCGCTTGGATCAGGCAGGGACGTCCTATCCCCATCCATGGGTAGGCTCCCCTGAGCATCCTGGGATTGCCCTAGGAGGATGAGCTCCAGTGCCCCAAAAGCAGCTTCCCCAGATGATCTAAGGATGCCACAGGGGGTGTTGTGCCCCAAGCCGACCCTCATCCCTGGATGGAGAAGCCCAAGCTGGCCCTTCCTCTCCTGTCGTGGGGAGCAACAGGTCCCCATGTCCTGGCCATGGCTTGGAGTGGACATCCCACTAGTCCCGGATAAAAATAATGGATGTTCCCAGCTTGCTGTATCCCGCAGGAAATCACTGTCCCTGCCTTGCCAAGACGATGGAAAGGCGTTGACGAGGCGAGAGGAGCCTCCGTCACAGTTTCCGAGCAGCCAGCCAGCAGCCAGCAGATTATAGACTGCAGTGTCATTTGGGTTTGGGGGGTTTTTTTCTGCATTGAAAAAAACGAGGACATGAGCCAAAAGCTCTCAGGAAGGGTCTGGGAGTGAGGCCTCGGGTGTGTTCAGCACCTCCCAGGGCCAGTGGACAAGCGAGGGCTCTGTGTGAGCCGGTGCTGCCCCAGCACCCGCCCCAGCCGCCGGCCACGCGCCGGCTTCGGGATGCTTTGGCCCTCTTCCCCTGCTCCTCGAGTTGAAAACACTGTGGGTTTGGCCTCTCCAATTGCTGTTTTTTTGGTGTTCAGGGAGTTTTGTGACACGGGGGAGCAGAGCCTGGGGCTGGGCAGCACCACAGTGGGGAAGGGATCCCCATCCACGCAGGGGGCTCTGAGCTGGGGGCTCCAGGAGTGTTTGGGGCTCAGCAGGGCCGTTTGGGCTCTCCTCCATGTTTTAACATCTCAGCACACAAACTTCTCCCACCTCCTTCCCAGCACGTAGGAGGATGAAGGAGCCAACTCCCAGTCCAGGCAAGGGGAAATACTCAGAAAAACTCAGTGTCAGGGTTTGCAGAGAGAACCAGCACCAGACACAAAAGGTTTTCAGAACGGGGAGGTATCTCCTGGGTGTGCAGGAGGATGTGAGCTGATGGATGGATGCTTCCCTGCCCAGCATGGGGCATCCTCAACCCTGCCATAGGAAAGCCAGCTGCGTTTTGGGGCATGCAGGAGGTGCTTCAGCATGTTGGGGGTACAACCAAGTCCCTGAGGGGCTGCAGGAACTCCCTGCGGAGCAAACTCTGCCTGGGGATAGAGGTGTGGAGCTGGGGAGGAGCTGGATGCTCAACAAGGCTCCATTCAGGCTGTGGTGGGGGGCAGGTGGAGGCCAGAGCTGGTGGCCGGCTGTGTTTGCAGGGAGGGGACTGGAATTCATTAAAGCAGCTCTGTAATGAGCAGAGCGGGTGCCAGGAGAGCACCGTGCAGACACACGCGCCCCCTTGAAAGACTCCCTGTGTTCGCAGCCTCTTCCCGCCCCGGCCACACCGGTTTTCCAACGGTGGAAAAACAGCTGGGAAGTGAAGGCTCCTTGTTGCCTGAACAGCCCCGGGCTTGTGCGGCCGCTGGTGCAGCCCAGCCCACCGGCTGCCCTCCTTCCTTCCCGCCGCCCCTGTCAACAAGCAGCCTCTGTGCCAGCAGCGTGCCCCATGCTGGGGTGCTGTTGGAGCAGCCCCTGGACAACCTGCTGCACTTCTCCGCAGCCTCAGGAGCTGTTTTTGAGGCCCTCTGGGTTGTTTGGGGGTTGTTTTTTCAAATTTAAATGACTTTATAAGGTAGGGAAGTCACCTGTTGTGCTGCACCCACCCGCTGTGCGTACACCTGAGGGGCTGGGGGGGATGTGAATACCTGAGGGGTGTTCAGGGGGGTACAAACACTGGAGGGGCTGAGGGGATGTGAATACCTGAGGGGTTCAGGAGGATGCAAACACCGAAGGGGCTCAGGGGAATGCAAACACTGGAAGGATTCAGAGGGGATGCAAACACTGGACGGGCTGGGGGGATATGAACACCAGAGAGGTTCAGGGTGGGTGTGAACACCAGAGGGGTTCAGGGTGGGTGTGAACACCAGAGGGGTTCAGGGGGCATGCAAACACTGGAAGGATCCAGGGGGGATGCCAGCACTGGAGGGGCTCAGCAGGATGTGAACACAGGAGGCTCCCGGGGGCAGCTGCCCAGCCCTGCTGATGCTGCTCAGCAGCTTGAACTGCTCCTGTTCCCACCACAGTGTGTGTACGAAGCTCCCGTCCCACTCCAAGCACAGGCAGGGTGGGCAGAACCATCCCTCCTGCTGGCACCGTGGGTGGTCCCCGGGCTCAAGCTCCCTTGTCCCCAACCTGGTCTGCAATGCCCAATGAGACCCACAGCCCCCCAGGGCTGGGGCTGGGCTGTGCCCCCATCCCCATGCAGGGCGGAGGGGCCAGGAGAGGAAGGAATCTGATGGGCTTTTGGAGAAAGGCTTCATTATGTTCCACATTCCCTTCATTTTACGGTGCGGTTTTATTTATGGCCGGCAGAGGAAATGAGCAGCCTGCGAGGAGGCTAAGGCAAACACAGCGGCCCTCAGCTTTGGCTGGGGCTTTGCTCGGAGGAGGGGGTGCTGGGGAGACAAGTGGAGAGCTTCTGCCTTCAAAGATGCCCTCAGACCTGAGCCCAGCACTGATCCAGGTCTCCACAGTGAGGAAATCCCAGTGCAGGGGAACTTGGTCTGCAGCGATGGCATTCAGACCCAATGGGGACCTTGTGGACACACCATGGTCCCCTTGTGCCTGCCCCAGGAAAGCCTCTCCTCACTTTCCTGCCTTGAGATTTACAGGAGAGGGTGTCATGGGCATGGATACATCCCTGCTGTGATAGCTTTCGGTAGAGGAGGACTTTTTATCCCCAGTCCCAGTGACTCCAGACAGTGATTGCTGCTCTGACATACTGAGCCAGGGCTCTGTGTGTTTTTCCAACCCCGACTATGGGAATGAGTGCTCTGGTTCTTTCCTCCCACCCTCCACCTGGCCCTCCCTCGCAGCAGGGCTCCTGGGGGCTGGGGCTGGTGCTTTCCAGGAGTGCTGGCCAGCAGAGATTGCTGGAAAGCAGCACCCAAGAAACCGCCAGCAAAGCTATGAGCAATTACCCTGATGGGGCTGCCGACCATCACCCTTGTTTTGGGTGCAGGAGGAGAGTCCTGGGCTGGGGTACTCTTCTTTCTTTGCCCCCATCCCAGCCAGCTGGTCCCTATCTCTGGCTGCACCGTGCTGCTTTGAATCTCTCTCCTGTGTTTATTCATTCAGTTACTTTCCCAGTTCCTCTGCCAGCTGCTCTCTGCTCGCCTTCCCCTGCCTCCTGCCTGACAGCTTCGGGGAAAAAAACCAGCCTTTTTACAGCCCCTTTTTACAGACTTTGGGGTCAGGGGAAAACATTAAAATATGCCCCCTGCTAATTCTGTGCTGCCTGGGAGGGGGCTGGCTGTGTCCTGCCTCCTGTGTCCTGTCAGCCCCCAACCCCCTGCGCGGTTCCTGTGCCTGCTCCTGCCTGCTTTCCCCATCCTCACAGAGCAGCATTAGGAGCTGTGATAGCTGGAGGCTGTAAAGCAGGGTCCAGGAGGCTTGGCTCTGGAGCTCCATCGCTTATCCAGCGTGGTTTTACGATGATTCAAGCAGCCCTAAAGCTGATGGTATTTCCTGAGCTCTCCTGCTCGGCCAGATGCAGAGCTGTGGAGGGGAGGGCAAGGAGCTGGGAGCCAGTCTACAACCCCCCACAAAGGTCACAGAGCTTTTGGGAAGAGCTGGGGGGATGCACCCCAAGGCAAGCACCCCCAAAGCCTGGTGTGAGCAGGAGCAGGGATGAAGAGCTTTTAATGATGTGTGGCTTAACGGCTCCAGAGGGACTTAAGGAATAAACCCAAGCTGGAAGCAGTGTTTGGAGTGTTTGCCCTGGGAAGCGAAGCGGGGGGAGAAAGTGGGAGGATTTGGGGAAGCGGGAGGCTCAATGGGACTTTTGTGCCGTCCCCTGCAGCGTGACTCAGTCTCACTCAGGCTCCTGCTGCCAGGAGAAGTTGGCCTGGAAATATTGTATCAACCCCAGAGGACATGGTTTCCAAACCATCTCAAGCCGGGTTTTGTTCTATTTTTTCTTTCTTTTCCTCTCTCCCAAGCCCTCTCCCCCTGCCTCACTGGCTGGCAGGTTTTCCAGCTCCACCCTGCACATCCTGGCACCCACTCCCACAGCTTTTGCTACCTCATCTGCTTCCCAGCCGGTGAGGGAAGGGCTTGCAGAGCTTCAGGAGGGCATGTGGTGGCATATGAGGGGACAATCCCAGCCAGTCCAGTGCTGGAGGAGCAGGGGGACCTTGGGGAAAGCCTGCGCTTGAGGTTTGGTTACTGGGGAGTGAAGTACCCTGGGTGCACATCCCACCTGTGGATCCCTGAATCCCATCTCTGCCTGCACAACAGTGCCTGCTCCCAGGACAATCCCCAGCCCCAGTGAGGGGAAGGAGCCTTCCCAGGAGCTGTCGGGGGATTGGCGGAGCTTGGCCAGGGGATGCTCACAGACATCCCTGGAATAGCCGGTCGTTACCGGAGTGATCCTCTCCTGCTGTCAACAAACAGCTCAGCGGCTGCTGCTAGAGAGGAGCACGTCTCCAGGCGCCCGGGCTCTGATGTTTCCCAGCCTCACTGGTGTCAAACGGCTGCCAAGATGGGGGGAGTTATCGGCCAAAATTGTGGGGGAAGGATGGGCACGAGTGGGGGTGCTGAAGCTCTGCCGGGAGCTACCTGCTGGCCTTAACTGCAGCCTCCAGTGCTCAGGGGTAGGGATGTTAAAATGTGCAGTTGGGGTGTAAAATGTGTAAATCGGGGTGATTTGTCTTTAGCTGTGCTGGTAGGGCAGCAGCCACAGCACCCACAGAACCCACAGAACTCTGCACCCCATGGGGGCTACAAGGGCCATGGCCGGGATTGGCTTTTGGTGATGCTGGCTGCTGTGAGGGGCAGAGAAAAGTGTCTCCACAGATAGGGAGGGGGGCTTGCAGTGTGAAAGGAGAAAGAGAGGATATTTTTTGCTCACTTGGGGTTGATGTGCTAAACTGTCTGCAAAGAAAAGGGGTATTTTCTTTCTAGAGCTGAAATCTCTCCTCTCCTCTTTCTCCTCTCCCTCTCCTCTCCCCATCCTTCCAGAGATCCCCCTCCCTGCCCCTGCCCTGCCTTCCCCTCCCCACTGCTGTTATCCCCTGACTTTTCCATCTATGAGAAACACCCGGCAGGGTGATGTTTACAGAGAAAATAAATGCCTGCTCTATTTCTAGCGCAGGGGGAACACATGGCTGGCGCGGGGGCTGTGGGGGTGTGGAAGCGGGTGCTCACATCCCCTCCCAGGGCTGCAGGGCAGGACAGGAGGCTTTTCTCAGCCACATCTACCTCGGTTCCAAGACTTCCCTCTCTTCTCCCCAGCTCCCAGAGGAAATGACCCTGGTGGGCTCAGAAATTTCTGTGGGATGGGATGCTGAAAACTTTGAAGCCCTGCTGAAGCCCAGATGGAGGCTGGGAAAGAAAATGGGTAATTCCTCCTGACCTCTTTCTGCCATGGCACTGTGCAGCACTGCACAGGGGTTATGGCATGAAAATGGATGGGGAGCATCCTTTAACATGGTTGGGGATGGCTTCACAAGCAGTTGGTGACTCCAGACCCCCCTCCCTTGCCTGCCTGCAGCAAAGAGGAAAAACAACTACCAAAAAGCCAAGATTTGGGCAAAAGAAGCAAGCAAGGATTCACGGGGCCATCCCGAGCTGACTCACAGCTTACAACAGCTCCTTCCACAGCCAGTGAGTCACGCTGATGGATGAATATTGCTTTGCTCTCCTTGTCTGGGAGACACGTGGTGGGCTTGGCCACCTCCAAACCATGCTGTCTGCCCCATGACTTTCTCCACTCATAGCAACTTCTGGCATCCCTTCCCTGGGATGCTTTCCATCTGCCACCGGCTGTCTGTCCGGCTGTCAGGCAGCCAAGTGCACCCAGAGGTATTGCCTGGAGCGATGCACAACTGGCACAATGGGTGACACACCACGGGGAGGAAGGATGGAAAATGAGAATTTATCAACCTCTTGGATCCACAGCTTGGGGCATAAACATCTCCCATCCCATCCTGATGCCGTTGGGAGGCCCTGTTTGGTCTGTCCTGAGGAGGAGCAACAGCAAGGCAAACCTGCCTCCTCCATGTCCTGGGGTTGGAAAGACCCACCATAGTCCTGCTCCTCTGGATCTAAGCCTGGCTTTGCAGAATTCAAAGCTGCCCTCACTCTGCTTTGCAAAGCAAAGGCTTTGTGAAAGAGCAAAGTGGGTTCTCTGACTTTATATATTTAGAATATACTTTATAGAATATATTAATATTCTATGAGTATAAGTAATATAAAAATATTCTCATACAACAATATATAACAATATTTTGCTATATTGGTCAATGTAACATAAAAACTTGAGTTCCCTTTTTCTGTTCTATTTACCCCAGGTGTGTCCCACCCCTGTGCAGCATGGCAATGTCCAACCAAGCACTGGGGCATGATGGAGACAGCTCAGGGAAGGGCTGATTTGGGAATGAGGATGCTTCGATGGGCACCCTCCTCGCTCCATGTCTCTAGGAGGTTTGGAGATAGGATATGGTGAAGGGGCTGGTGGCAAACCAGGCTTGGGATGCCCAGGCGAGGCCTGGGAATTGTACAGATGTGAGTAAGGAGTTCCTGGGAGTTTCCCAGCTGAAGGCTGGGGTGATGCTAATGCTCGGGAAAGCTGGCTTCCCAAAAAGGAGACAAGCCAGAGCCTGGCACCTGGAAAGGGCCAAGGAAGCAGCCCCAGGGAGCCGAGACTGGGCTGGGCCAATGCCTGTTGTGAACAGTCTGTGCTTTGAGCTTTTTTTAGGCACACAGACTGTTAGCCTCCCTCCTCTCCAGCCCTGTTCCTGTCCAGCTTTCAAACTGACGTGAGCTCCTCGGGGTGAGCTTAACCCTGTCCTTCGATCCTACAGGAATGTGCATATTATATATTTGCCCGCAGCCCTCTGTTGCTAAATATAAGAGTGAGACAAGAATATTCCTCCCTGATTCCCACGATACCAGTTTACCACTCTCCCCCCTTTTCAGCATTTTTCCTGTTCTTTCCCATCAGCTGGAAGCTTTTCCAGCTGCTTTGAGCTATGACCTTAAAACATGTGGTGCGATCATAAAAAAGAAAGTTTGACTGAATCAATCAGATTTCCAAAAGTGGAGGTAGGAAGAGTTGAGGAGGAGCTGATAAACCTGGAGAAGGCAGGAGGGGGGTCCTGGATGGGTACCCCAGGCAAGACACTGCTCCCTATCCATAGGCAGGTACCCTGGACAAGCCAGTATCACACTTGCCTCCCCAGGACCCCCATCACCGCTTCTGGAGGTCCACCCAAGCTTTGGGGGAGGTCACATTTTTGGCACCAACTTGCTGAAATCTTGGGGTGAACGCTGCTCACGGGGAGCCTACACATCCAACTCTCTCGTCTCTCCTCGTTCCAAAGGCCCAGTAAGAGGGACTTTGGGGAAGGGGGAGGACAGCCTGCGGGTGGTTTCGCTGGGAACCAGAGGGGAGCCAGGCTGTCTAAAAACAGTTTACTAAAGCTTTACACTCTGATGTCAACAGGGTAAGTTTTATGAGTGTTTTCCTTTTTTATATAATCTTGTATCTGATGAAGTTCATGACGACTCTTCCCATTCTGTGCTGGGCAGGAAGCTCCAGGTCCCTGAACCTGGGCTTGGAGGGAATGCAAAACACAGGCTTCACCCCCCGAAACCAGTCTGTCCCCAGCACCTTGCCTGGCAAGCTTTTGGCTCTCCCCGATGGAGACAGAGGGATATCCCACTGTGGGCAGCCCACGGGAACACCTGGAATCAGTGCTGCTGGTCTCATCAGGGATGTTCTCAAGTGGATGGGGCTTGTGGGAAGCTGGTGCCCAGACCCAGAGTCACAGCTGGCACATCTGTTTCAGTCCAGTGCAGAAATAGTCCCTGGCATCGGAAAATGGGTGTAAAACCTCTTTTCTTCCCCAGCCCCACATGTCTGTGCCAGGCAGATGCCCGTTGATCCCTGGAGCTGTGTCCCAGCCATGGGTGGTGTTACTTGGGGGAGTCTGGGGGGGTTGGCCTGTGCCAGTGAAGGCCATGTGCTCTTTTGTAGGGTTGCTCCAGCCCATTCACCATGAAAGAGTTCAGGAGTGCTAGGGTAGCCCTGGGACCCATTCTGGACACCAGGCAAGCAACGGTTCCACCTGGGAAAACCCCCGCCCAGGATGGAAAGGTCAGGGCTGGGAAGGAGACCACTCTGTATTAACAAAAGGGATTTTTTTTCCACTCAGTTTGCCAGGCACCCTCCTATTTTGGTACACAGAAAAAAACAGAAGGAACAAGGCCTGAGGTCAGGAGAGAAGCATGTCCCAGTGGCCACCTGCTCACTGGGAGAGAAGAGGGACATCAAGGGACATACAGGGACTTTGCAGGTGCCGAGGGCCACAAGGCTGGGCTCTGGGATCCTCCTCCTCCTCCTTGCACTGACAAAGGCTGGGATGCAAAAGATGATCAGGAGCAAAAGTCTAGAGGTGGCCAGTAATTCTTTGGGAACTGCTTGGAGCAAGCTCTTGCCCGCTGGTCAGAGCCCTGGTACCTGGAGGGAGCTTTGGGGAAGAGAAACTGCTCAGTGAGATGATGATGTAGTAGTAGAGATGAGATGTAGATGATATAGTATTTTGGGGGGGAGTTAGGGAAATAAAAGTGCTTTTTAAATTCCCTTCACTTTTGAAGCTGCTGGTGCTGCTGACACAGTGCATCAGTCAGATATCTCAGGCACAGCTTGGAAGGTCAGGCTAAGGCACAGACCCATCCCAGCAGGATGAGACCCCTGTCCAGACCTGCAGAGCCCACTGAGGCTCAGACAGTAGCAGCTCTGAGCATCCTGGAGCAGGGGAGGGAGCAGGGAGGGACCAGAGCTGTGGGATGGCTGTCAGGATGCTGAGGCAGGGCACACAGCCATGCCAAGAACTGGATGGGCAAACCTGGTTGCTTCTTTTGGAAAACTGGATACAAATCCCAACCACTCTGTCCTGAAGTAACCCCTCTGCCTAGCTCTGACCCCATGCAGCAGCCAGTGTTCTCCTAGGTCCCCAGGGTCCATGTCCTCCCAGGTCCCTGGGGTCAGCCTGCCCTGTGTCACCAGGGGGGTGACCCTCATCCCCAGCTGGCCCTCGGTGCCCTGTCACTCCAGGGGTGACCCTGCACACCTCTGGGGCTGTGCTGGTGGGAGAGGTGAGCCACTCACCCTTTACCCCACACCACCAGCCACCCCAGTGCACAGCACAGATGGACAGAGCAGAGCCAGGAGGTCACACACACACTGGCAAATGCTCCAGCTCCCTTCTTCCCACCAAACCCCTGCTCCTGGGATGAAGAGGGGTTGCCCTCGCAGACAGCTACGGTGGCAAGGCCAAGCATGGCAGGGAGGGTTGGCGTGCTCCCTCCCCACGACGCGGGGCTTGGCGGAGCAGGGGCGGTGCCTTTCTCCCACCGGCTGCCCATGGCGCCAACCAAAGCCCTGTGGCTCCCCCCAGCCCCATAACACACAGCAGCACATCTGCGTGTCCCCCTGGGAAGGGACACAGAGGCACCAGCACCCCGAGAGCCACGGTGGGCGAGCAGCCCCGTTCCCGCCCTTGGCTTTCCCCGGACACCGTGCCCCAAGACAGGCAAGCTGCTTCTGCCAGCTTGGCGACAGGAGGGACACCCATGGGTGTCCACACCAGTCCCCTCTCGTTCCCCAGCCCTCCCAGGAGCCGTATCCCCCAGGGTTTCCCGCCGCTCCATCCCTCGGGTGGGCTGGTGGGATGACGGCGCTTACCTCCGGCCGGGAGTCCCGCTCTCAGGGGCTGGGAGTAGCCGGCCAGCAGCAGCAGCAGCAGCGTGGAGATGCCACCTCGGGCACCCATGGTATCCCGCGGGGCTGGAGCAGCGGCGAGGGCTCCGGGACGGGACAGCACAGCCTCCACCGCTGCCTGCTTCCAGGCGAGGGCTGCTGCTACTACTATATTTAATAAAGCGGAGCGAGGGAGGGACCTGTAACTTCTCCCGCCTGTCAGAAAGGAGAAGTTCGCTCAGATTACAACGTCAGATTTCTCTCTTAAAGGGCTAAAGGCCCTCGCCACCCACCCACCCGCTCCTGAAAGGCGCCTTGTTCGTGCCGGGGCGAGGAGTGGGAGGAGCGGGGAAGGAGCCCCACGTAGGGTGCGAGGGGCGGCTCTGGAGGCACCGCCTGCTCCGGGCGAAGTAGTGCGTCCAGAAAACTTCTGGCACCAGGCACTTTTTGGGAGGAAAGCTAGCTCCTGCTGTCTACACAGACCCAGATAAGTGGCTCGATCCCAAAGCCACCTTTACCCATCCCTTCCCAAAGTGGCTCTCCAAACCTCGCACCTCTCTCAGCTGGCAATCAGGATGACCCTCGGCTTTCAGGGTTCATAACACTCCAACTGTGTTAGCACAACACTGGAGAAAGAGCTTTCCAGCTTCTCCTTGTGGTGCAAAGCTGATTCCACACGTGTTCAGCAAAAGGTCACAACCCTTTGGAGACACGGCATCTCCCCAGCCTGGCTCCCCGCTTCTTTCTGGGTTTCAGAGATCTCCTTGCTCATATCCCATCTTTCCATCCCCCTCCAAAGGTGCTCCCATCGTCCTTGGCTCTTGTGCAGCACACCCCTCCTTCCTGCTGGATGTGTGGATTTCAGGTCCTTTTCCCCTCGCCCTGTGCCATCTTTTGCTGATGGATTACGTGCGGCTTCTTTCCTGCTGGGTTGTTTCTAACCCTTTAGGGCCCTCCGTGTGACTTTGCCGTCTTTGGCAGCATTACAACACCTTCCAGCTTACAGTCATCTGCAAACATAATTAATTTGTTGTTTACTCTTGCTTTCAGATCATTAATAAAGACATTAAATAAACCTGGGATGTGCTGTTTTTTCAGTAACTTTTCCTGGGTAATTACCAGGGGCTTGGTAAGTTCATTAGCTAATTCTGTTTTGTCTGGGGGTTAAATATTAGTTAGGCTGG
This sequence comes from Pseudopipra pipra, assembly GCF_036250125.1. Lineage (NCBI taxonomy): Eukaryota > Metazoa > Chordata > Aves > Passeriformes > Pipridae > Pseudopipra > Pseudopipra pipra. The sequence continues at coordinate 4,055,963 of NC_087560.1, read as the reverse complement.
CTGATTTGTACAGATTCAATTTTGCCAAGTATTTCCTTTCCTGCTCTTTATCTTGGGGTCTGCTGAGGACTCTGGGAGGCTTTTCTCTGTCCTCAGCATTCCCCTCTCCTGGCCCTTTTATGGGCTAATGGAGGAACAAAGGGGTGAATGGCTTGGGCCTTCAGGGTGGAGGTTGATCTTTACTGTCTCCATCATAATTCATGTGTAACTGGTGGGCTGAATGTGTGCACTCCTCTCTGGCCTACTAGAACCATCTCCAGCCCACCAGAACCACCTCCAACTCACCAACAGGCATCCCTGGCTTTGCTTCTGGCTCTCAACCCCAGGTCTGCTTTGCTCTCTGGGACATGGGGAATGAGCCAGTGTTTGCCAGGGGAACATCAGCTTGGATGAGGGCAGCAAGTATGGCTTGAGCAACGAAATGGTTCCAAGCAACCTGAGCATCCTCTACCTCAGGGATGCTCAGGGTCTGCTCCTGACTCCATAGGCAGGAGGCTGGTGGGAAAATATCCGAAACAAACCAAGGCGAGGACAGAGGAAAAACCCCACAACTTTTTAAATTATCCTTGTTTTTCCACCCTCCAACGAGGAAAGCACAGCCTCTGGCTGAAACCTCACGTGTTATCCAGAGGAACATCCCCTCTGCATGGCAGCCCCAGTGCTCCTGCCACAGGTGGTTTCAGCTGCCCCCCTTGCTGGAGCCCTGAGCACAGCCTCGTGCCCCACATCTGGCCAGCACATTTCCCATTCCTCAGCCAGGCCCTGGCAGCAGGGGAGGATTTGTTTTTCCCTTTCCCAGCCAACATGTGGCTCAGTGGTGGAGGGGCAGAGCCAGCACAGAGCGGTGCCTTCGCTCTCCGGGCAGGGCTGGCAGCCTGGTTGTGCACCAAATCCAGTGCTGCTGGGGAGGGAGCCTTGCTCTTCCCCCAAAGGCAGCTTTAGCTGTGGGGAGCCAGTGCCAGGGTGCCTCAGCTCCGTTTGCAGCAAGGAGCTGCCCTCGCCCTTTCCTAAGTGCCCACCATGAGGAGCTGGAGGCTTCGGGGGGCTTTGGGGAGGAGAAAAAAATAAGAAAAATTAATTTCTTTCCTTCCCTCACAGCCCAAGGGCTGCTCTTTGATGCAGCCATGGTCCCCATCCCTCCTGGTGCAGGGCTGCTCTCCTCAGTGCTGGTTGACCCACTGGCCTCCGGATGCATTTATTTATCCTATTCCAGCTTTATTTAGGATATGTTTCCAGGGTAGCCAGTCAGGAGGGAGGTGTGGAGGCTGCTGAGGGGCTCCACTGCTGCAGCCCTCCACCCGGAGCCCTGCTATGCGAGCAGGGCACCCTGCTCATTTGGACACCTCTCAGCCACCCCATCTCTCACGGGAACCCCGCTTCGTGTGCTGCATCTGAGCACTGCGTGGGCTGGCCAAGCCCGGAGCCTTTTCCATGGAGACACTCTGTGCACCCTTTAATAAGCAGAGCTCAGCTCCTGTGCTTGACTTTTCCCCCCAAACCACATCCTGCACCCTGACTGAGATGTGTGCCAGCCCCAGGCTCCCACCCTGCTGCCCCCACTGGCAGAGGAGGGGGTCGGCCACCCACAGAGCGAGGATGGGGGTCCCGATGGCTGTGAGGGGCTGCAGCTGGGGAAGCAAGTCTGCTTGAGGGAGGAGAGCTGTAAGCGTGCTTGGAGCTTGCTGCGAGTGCCTGGAAGGAATATCCCATCCGGTGCTGGCAGGAGAGAGCACATTCATGAATGCTGCAGGGATTTAGCTTCTCAGCATCTGCCTTCCCACGTGCTGGAGGGATTTTAAAAGGAAACAAAGCAAAGCCTTTAGATCTGACCTGTCTGAAATGCTGGGTGGATCCGGCCTGGGGTGGCAGGTCCCCAGCCTTGGCCATGCACCCATTCCCCCAGGAGCAGGGCTTTTCCCTCTGTGTGCTTGGGGCAAAAGTGATGTGGGCTTTGTGTCTGTGGTTCAAAACATCTGGGCAGACATGCTGGGCTCCCCCAGGGGAGTAGAGGGGGATGTCACAAGGTTTGTTCGGTATTTCTGGTGTGCCCTGTCTTGGGGATGAGCTCAAGGAGGAAGTGGATGTTGTGGGGAGTTGAAGATGCTTCAGGAAGTTGGGGGAGCTGTGGGCAACTGGGATTGCTGCAGGAAGCTGGGGATTTTGGGGACAATCAGGGGTGCTGGGGGAAAGCTGGTGATGCTGCCTGCCTCTGCATTAGGCAGGAGAAGCACAGTCCCATGTTCTCCCAAGCCTGCCTCAAGTCTCTGCAACCACAAACAAACCAGTCTCTATGGCAGGTACTTGTGGTGCTGTTAGTTTAAGGAGGCAAACAGCTCGCGGTCCCGAGTGCTAATTGCCCTGACAAGCTGCATCTGGGCTCTCCCCCACCCCTCCCCTCCTCCCTCCACCCAGCCCCACCCCCTGCCCGGCTGCATTTAAGCTCAGGTGCCTTCAGCACAGAGCTGTGGTGTTGGTCAGATGCTTGTTTTGGGCAGAAGGGCTGCACCTTTTACTAAGTTTGGGAAAAGTCCCTTGACCTCTGTGGACCAGGATCGATATGAGGATGTGTCCCCAGCACTGTGAGCAAACATCTCCTCTTTGTTGACTTGGTGCTACTTTGGGTGTTCCCACCTGGGCACATCATATGCACCCTCTGTGCAGGGATGGGGTTTTTAAGTCCTCAAAAAGTCACCTGCTGGGGGGTTACCTCTGTGTTGGGGCTTTGGAGCTGTGCTGGACCATGGACAACCCCTGTGGACCAACCCTGCAGCTCTGCTGCTACTTCCCCAGGCCTTGTGTAAGGGGTTTGGTGTGAGATGGGCTTTATTTACATCCGGGGGGGTTTGGAGGGCTGTGACTGTACTTACCTGTGACTAATACCCTTTGGTCTTCTTTGAGCACAGAACACATCACTCCCTGGCATTAGTTTTAAAAAGGCAATCAATATAGCCCATTTATTTTTAGCCTGGATTTAGGGTGCTTTGGTAGAGGAGCTGAGCTGTGATTTGGAGCCAGCAGGCTCATTGGATTCTCCAGGGCTTGTCAGACAGAGGAACCAGCTTTTAACACTAGATAAATATTGATTGATGTATTTTCAAGGAGCGAGTTCCTCACTGAGTGAATGAGGGCTTCTCTAAGGGTGTGGGGAGGGCTTGGAGCATCCAGGGGAGCAGTGGTGATCTGAGCTGGCTGCTCAGGCTGATTTTGGGTGTCCAGTGATGTCTTGGGATCTAATTGGGCTGTGGCAGAGCTGAGCTTGATCTTGGGGACCTTGTGGTAGTGGAATTATAGAAGGGTTAGGGTTGGAAGGGTCACACAGATCCAACCTCCTGCCACGGGTAGGGGCACCTTCCACTAGACCAGGTTACTCCAAGCCCTGTTCCAACCTGACTGTGGAGACTTCCATGGGGCAGTTACAGCTTCTCTGGGCAGCCTGTGCCAGAGCCTTACCACCCTCATAGGGAGGAATTTCTCCCTAAAACCCAGCCTAACCTTGCCCTGTCAGTTTGAAGCCGTTCCCCCTTGCCCTGTCACTCCATGCCACAAGGACAGTGTACGTTTGAACAAATATTCTTCTTCACCAAGCTAGCCCTAAAGCCCACTACAACCAGCCCAAGGCCATGGCAGGCTCTGGGTAGTTTGAGTTGGCAGTGCACTGGGAGCAGGGTGGAAGGTCAGGAAGACGTAGACACTACTGGTGTGGGAGGATGTCTGGGGCAGCTCGGCTGGATGCGACACCAAACGTGTTCGTGATCCCCCGGTCTCGCAGGGGCTGTGGGGACCCTCCTGCAGCGGGCAGGGGTGCGGGAAGGGCTCGGGAGGCGCTGGCAGCGGCCGCAGCCCAGGAGGTGGCACCAGCGCTCCGCGCTCGCGGGCCGGGGACGGGAGGGACGCAGGGATGCTCCCGGAGCGGAGGGTATGGATGCTCCGTGGGGTTTGGGATGGGCAGGGGCCGTTCAGGCCCCGCTGACAACCTGGGCCGTTGTCTCTCCCAGGGCTTCGCAGAGGGCTAATCTTTGGGATTGATCCCCCTGATCCTGGTCTGGCAACAGCGCTAATTTGGGAGGGTCTTCCCTCTAAGCTGGTGTGGAGGAAGGGCTTGGAGCACCCTCTGTGCTGCCGGGCTTCTACCATTCAGCAACCCCACCCTGGAAAATGGGAATGGGAAGAGATCTCGCAGCTCCAGCCTGCTCTGGGGAGCGACTCTGGAAGCCCAGAGCTCCTTGTGCTCTGTTCCTTTCTATCTCTGGAGCAAGCAGGGGATGCCTGGGCTCCAGCCCACCTCTGCATTAGCCAGGAGGGAAATTAGAGGGTAGTTTAGATTTGGGGGTCCTGGTGTGTGGGAGGGGGACTCTGTCTGTGCTGGTAAAGACTGGAGGTCAGACATGTGCCTGCAGATGTGGGGATATAGGACTGCACCAAAGGGAAAAGGGAGGAATTGGCCTGATGGCACAGTGCATGGCCCTGCAGCCCATTCCAGCCGGGACAGCATCCTGATAAGGGGTGAGGTATCCTTTCTTCAGGGCTGAGCCATGCAGGGGTGAGTGCTGGGGCTGTTGTGGGGATGTGTCTGCTGGAGGGAAGGTGCTCAGTGGAGAATTAAGATGATTGCAAGGAAAAAGGGGAGAAACTGTGGGAGGCAGAAATAATTGGGATGGAGCCAGGTCTGAGGCTAGCCCATTACCAGGCCCTGTGGTGACTCCCAGTGTGGATGACACACAGACTCAAAGCCCTCAGGGTCTGTCCTGACTCTGTTCTTAATGCAGGTGCCATCATGGCTCCTCCACCTTGCAGGCATTGATGACAGCTTCTCCCAGGAAAGACCAGCCAAAAATGAGACATGAGAGCAAAAATAGGGGTTTGGATGGACACAAAAGGCTCATGTGCTGTATTTCCTCCCAAACAGCCTTGCTGCTGTTTTGCCCCTTGTTGTCTGTTTCTGGTGTCACCAGACTGGGCAGGTGTGAGTCTGCAAGGACCTTCCCTCCCAAACACATGTTTGCAGGTTGCCAGGAGCACACACTGGAACAGCAGCAGTGCAAAGCCCTGACTCTGGAAAGCCCTGGCTGCTGCTTTACCTGCTGTTTACCATCCAGTTTCTCAGAGAATGATGGAGATGGCTTCTTTACCTGGCAATATGGTGGCTTCTCCAGGTGTACCAAGCTGGCAGAGATGCTTGTGCTCCATCCCTCCATCCCAGCTTATGGTGCCTGAAGCCCCCAAAGCTCTCATTTATCCGCATCTAATGTGTGGATGAATAAGCAGAGAAAAAGATGTGATTCTCACCCCCCCCCCCCTTTCCCACTGCCCCAGCTTCCAGTGCTGTGGTTTCCCAGTCAGACTTCACCAGGGGATTTCTCTCCTGGCAGCGGAAACCATCTGTCTTGGAGCAGATTAGAAAGATGTCACTTTGCCGGCACAGCCATTTATCACTGTGGCTGGGGAAATTAGCAGGGCTCGAGGAGGGAGGAGGGAAATTGGGCTTGTCCTGGCGCTCTAAGTAGAGGTTGTGGGGAATTCTAGACTATTTCCAGCTTGGCGTTTGTTTGTCCTGAGAAGGAAACCAGTGCCTTGGATTTCTGCCTTTGAGTCCTGATGTGGTGGAGACTAAGAAATTCTATCAAAATTTACAGGGCAGAACAGCTGGGAGCTCTCAAGTATTGGGGTTTTATCCAAAAGCTAATATCCTCCATCCAGTTGTTAATTCCAGAAGCCAGTGTATAAATGAAGCCTTGTCTCACCTTGAGGTGAGACAAACCACATCACCCTGTTGTGGTTTGCAGGGTTACCTGCACTTCTCTCTGTGTGTGTGGGAGCAGCCCAGAGGACAGCAGTGGGACAAGGGGCCTCAGTCACTAGTTGCCAGCTGGAAACACGGCAAAACACAGGAAAGGGAATAAAAATTTTAAAAATGCTGGTTTGCAGCCCCGGTGCAGCAAACAAATGAAGAGTAAAATGCAAATTAAACCGGATAAAAATTCCTTGGCAGTGTCCCCTTTAAGCATCATATATTTTTATCTTGCTCTGGTTTTATTTGCTGGAAAGAGAAACGTAAAGAGAGAAATATTCAATTAAACCTGCTTGTCAGCTGGAGCCTCTGAGCTGTGTCACCAAGGGCTGAGGAGGGTTGCTGCCAGGAGCAGCTTCTCTGCTCCATCTCTGCTGGGGAGGGCTTGGGGCAGCCGGGACAATCTCTCGTTGTCAGCTCACCCACCACTGTCACAATCGCCTTGTAGCACACGATTGTATTTGCAAGGCAATACTAATCACCACAGTAACAAGGGCCTTATTTCTAGCAGGGTCTGTCCCCCTTGGCTGCGTGGCAGAGTGGGGCCACCTCCTCCACTGAGCAAGGCTGGCTGTGGTGGGTCCTCGAGGACACACTTTGTTTCTTCCTCTTTGTAACACCACCCACACCTTGCCCCTTACCTGCGGCTTCTTTCCTGGCTCCTCTCTGTGCCCTCTTCCTCCTCTCCACTGCAGTGCCCACATAGGACACCTGGGCTGGTGGTAGAAGGACCCAAGTCCTGCAGTAAGGAGGCTGGCCCCATATATCCAGGGTCAAAGCTGGGACTTTTGGGGCAGTAACTGCCTCTTCAGTAGCATGTGGGGACTCTCTTGTGTCCACACTCCACTAACAAAAGAGAGAGATGGTTGCAGGATGGTTTCTGCTTAGACCACAGGCTTTTCCTTCTGAAAGGTGAAATTTTGGAGTTTCCAGGAGCTGTATTGGTCTATAAAGACATGCAGAGGTTTCTAGGTGGCAGGAATGAGGGGTGATGGCCAGCTGTGAAGCCCAGCATGTGACATTTTCCTGTGAATATAATACCTGCAGAAAGTCAGAGGGAAGGTCCTGGAGATGAGTTTCTTTCCAAACCAGGCAGGGCTTCTCTGAACATCCCCTGCCCTACCAGCCAGGGCTGATTCCCAGTAGAAACTGGTGATCTGGAGGATCCTGGTCATGTGCTGGTGGGAAGGAACCAGCTGCTGGCTTTTTTTCTGTGAAGGCACAAGGCAGTGAAGAAGATGCTCCCAGAAACATTCCACGTGGGGGTACTTTGATTTGTCTTGGTGGAAAGGAAATCTTGCCTCAGTAGAAGATGCTGGTTAACAGTGGTGTGACAGGAGCAGCTGCAATGTGGACGTGTCTCCTTGTAATGAGAGTGAGACCAGTGCCTTGTTCCCTGCAGTTCATCAGCTGGCAATGACACTGTAGACCCTGGGCTGGAGCTGAGCCAGTGATATGGAGGCAAAAGGGTCTATTTACCCATGAAAAATACTCCTGAGGCATCTTAAGCCTCTTCAAGCTTCAAATACTGGTGAAACCACAGATGTGCTGTGTGTGAGGAGGTGCTGGCAGGACTGGAACCCCCCACAAGGGTGTATGGATCCTCGCTGAAACCACAGGTGATGCCCATGAGAGATGGGAGAGCTGCTCTCTGGGCATATAAAAAAAGGTCAGAGTGGCAGTTCAGCAGCCCAGGGTCAGGCTCTCCTCCTGCTAGGATCCTGCAGCCCACTGGCAGCTCCATCAAGCCCCTGGAAAACTATCTGCTGACATGGCAGGTTTTTTTTTTTCCCTGAAAAAACCCCAGCCTCTGTTGTGTGTTTTGACTTGATGTTTTGCTGCTGCTTGGTGAAACCCCTGGTTGAGTGCACTTGGGTGTGTGCCTGGGTCACAGCGTGGATGGAGAGAGGGAAATAGAAATGGGACAAGAGCCAGGAAAGATTGACTAGCTGGAGAAGAAAATGGGGCAAAAATGTTTTGGGTGAGAGAAGAACCCCCATCCCTGAGTCATGGGGTGGCTTCAGCCCCTCTTCAGCCTTCTCCAGCTAGTGTCCCTCAACTCCATCCATTCCTACGTGCTCTCCATTTCTCCAGCTGCCCTGGCACACATGGGTCCCCCTCCCCATCCATGTTCCCACCCTGTCTTATGCCCATCAGAGACACCAGTTCAGGAACTGGACCCGTTTCTGCAAAATCATGCATCCCTTTCCGCATGCTGTCTCCTTAAAAGGATGAAAATTCCCTGTGGTTACTGACCTTGTTCATTCCACATACTCTCAGGGAGGCACATCAAATTTAATTCTTGTACAGATAATAATTATTTTTATTTTCTGTCTTGTCATAAGGGCCAGGTACATCCCAAAAGACTTTCATGTGAAATCCAAGGCTGCCAGGGTGTGTGTGGAGAAAAGATCAAGAAATCAGGTTTTCTGCTAAATGCAGAAGATTCCCAGACAACCCAGACCCTGGGAGGATTAACCACAAGAGGAAGAACTCAAGTTGGAGGAGGAAGAGTATGGCAGGAGCCAGTCAGGAAGAAAGGAGGAGAGAGCAGGCCAGGTCTCAGCTGTGAGGACGGATTTTCGGAGTAGCCTTGGTTTGTATTTGTTGGAAACTGCTCCTTTGTCAAACAAAGTGCATGTGGGGAAGGTCAGGCTTGATAAATCTCCCCAGTTTGAAAGCAGGTTTTCAGAAGTGCTCCAGAATGTCCCATTCCAGTGATTTGTAAGTGGCCAAAATATGGGAGAGTTGGTTCAAAATATTTTTTTGCTTGGGAAATGTGAGTTTGCAGTGCAACATCTAAAGACAAAAAATGAAGCAAGCTGTGATAACTGAATCCAGTCAGGATTTCTGGTGGGATGGGTTTGACTCCCATCCTTTCCTTGCAGCCCTTCCTGACTATCTCTGTGTCCTTGCAGTGTGACTCCCCGAGGACAACAGATCTTTTGGATGACAAAGCCATTTCCTGCCAGCTCTAGCAAGAAAGTGGCTGAAATGCAGTCGAGAAACCTGAAAAGGGGATTCAGGAAACTGGGAATTCAATCATATTGAAAGCTCAGTGTGTCTTGTTCAAATTCTGATTTTGAGGCTGCTGTCACTGACTCCCCATCCCTAATGCTCCAGCCCTGGGGCATGGGAAGCGTCCTCAGACAGAAGGGCTGGCACTGGGTAAGTCACTAAATTTGGGGAATCTTTAAATATTCTGTGCTGGAGTGACTTGTGAATGTTGTGTGGTTAATAAGGGTTAATAGAAATTAAATAAGAATGGTAGAGAAGCCTGAGAGGACTAAACTGTTTTGGGAATAGGCATTATGGGGGGAAGTGTTACCTAGAAAGTGCCTGGGGAGATGGTTCCTAGCGTGGGATGGAGTTGGGTACAGGGATGGATGGGGAGTGGAGCTGGGGTGTGGTGTGAGAGAGAAGCTGCTTGTTGAGAACATACTGCAAGAGCTCTGGGAGCAGGGCAGGGATGCAGGGGGCAGAGCTGCCTGCAGCCCCACAGCCACCTTCCCCAAGTGCCAGCCTTCCCAGATTGGCTCAGCTCACCTCTGAATTTGGCTTTTGTGTGGTTTGTTTTTTTTTTTTTTTTTTTCATTTGGAAAAGTCTCATGGGGGCAGCTGTTGAGAGGCAAAGAAGCTGAATTGGATTTTTGTTCCTGCATGAAGTAGGCTCTGGTTACACAGTCCGAGAGAATAGGATGCTAAATTGGATTTTGCTGCTCACTTGGAATGGGCTCCAGTCGTGTGGGATTATTTGGGATTTAAAGTTAACATATAGGAAATGATTATGAAACCATCACCCAGCCAAGAAGCTGGGGAGCTGCTACACTGACAAATGAGGAGGAATCTCCCAAGTAACACCCAAGCTGTGAACAAAGCATTGCTTGGGATGCTGCAGTGGGAATCAAAGTTTACAGGATCACAGGTGGTTATCTCCTCCTCTGATGTGAAACTAAGGCCTGTGCACCAGCATGGTCAGCTCCTTCCCACTTCTGTCCCTTCCATGCCTCTCACAGCCAGGCTGACCCTCATATAGGGCTTGAGGAGACAAAGCAAATCCCTGTGTTCTCTAGTAAAATCAATGATGGATATATATATATATATATTTTTTTTTTTTTTAAAGAATGAAATTTGGGATACTTAACTGGCTTTGCCTCGTGCCAAGATTTAATGTCTCTGATTTGTTTCCCCCTCCTCTGCCTCCCCCTTGTTTTGGCCCCAGAAATGTCAAGACTAATTGCCAGCATTATTTCTCCTCTTGTTTCAGCACTGCCCACTGGAGCACTGGGAAACTGGGTGGTGTGTGCCAGCATCACCACCTGGTGCTGGTGTGGGCAGCCCCTGCTCTGGGGCAGCCTTATTTGGGGAGTGCTCCTGCAAGCTGCTTAGCCAGAGCCCATGGCTGAGAGCTGGGGCATTGATTGGATCCTGCAGCTCTTTTTCTGTAGGCATAACAGAAGTGGAGCTGTGGGAGCTGATTTGGTGAAAGTGGGGTTTGGAGCCTATCAGCAGGTAGGATTTTGGGGTACGATGGGGTTTGAGGCTGCCTGGGTCCCTGCAGAGGGATCCTGCTCTGGGGGACCGGCACATTTTAGGGGGATCCTGGTGGGGTGGGGAGCAGGGCTGGATGCCAGCAGATGGCACTCCTGATTGTACTGCAGACTCTTGCTTTACTGAAGCTGCTCTGAAATGGCTTCCCTGGCTTCTGTGGGCTGGGCTGATTGCTGTGGCCCAGGACACTCTTCTGTCCCTGCCCTCCATCCTCCTCACTGCCTGCAGCCCCTGTGCCCCACACCTCTCACTCCTCATTCAGGTCCTTTCCCCGACTCTGACTTGCTCTCCTGGGGTGGTGGGTGCAAGGACATGAGGCCAGAGGTCCCCTCCTGCCAGAGGGGGCTGCTCAGGGACTCCAGCTCCAGGTTTTGTGGCTCAGGTTGGAAAGGGGAGTATCACGGGAAGGAAGACTGGGAGCAGAATCAAGCACAGGCTCTTTATTTTCTGTCCCTTGGGTGGTAGGCTTTCACCTCTGCCTCAAATTACAAGTCATGTCACATCTTGGGAGGCTTGAAATTGTGTTTCTCAGCAATGTTCCCAAAGAGATTAGAAGCACTGAGATGGCTGAAATACCCTCTGAGCCTGGAGCAGAACAAGCCACTGAACACAGAGGGGAATAGGGAAGGAGCTGCAGCATCCTCACCAGGGTGGAGGGGAGGGAAAGGGTCAGCTCAGCCTTGGCCCTTCCCCACACCCCTCCTGGTTGGGGATTGTTTTTTTCAGTGCTGGTTCATACTGGTGCCAATGGGATGTGGGAAGAGGTGGGATAGCCACTTTCCCTCTGGCATGGAATGGAGAGGCCCAAGCACCGTCCCAAATAACATGAGCTGACTTTAACCCATGGAGCACAGGGTGCTGCTCCCCAAATTTACAGATGAAAAGTGAGGAGCTCTGATTTATGGGAATTAAGAAGGACCAAACAGCCAGGCAGCAGCTGACCCTGAGCCATGGAAGGGATGAGCATCCCAGGGCTGATCTAGAGGAGGTAGAGATCCAAAACTTCCTGATACCAGGCAGAAGCTGCCTGCTTTTCTGAATCTTGTCTGCTTATTCCCAGAATTGCCCAGCTCCAATTCTCAGTGTCCTCTTTTTGCTTCTGAAGCCCCTGCGATGGGATGCAGATGCAGAGAGCTGTGTTGGCTGCAGGGTCACATCTTGGTCCTCACCACCCCCTCCCTCCCGTCCTCATCCCTGCTCCTGGAACTGTACAGAGCTGTCTGAGATGTCACTGAAGTGAATTGTTCCCCAGGTGCCACTTTGAGGGCTTGGCTGACGGAGTGATTGGTGATCAGCCGGCTGAACCAACACATCCCACTGCAATTAGAGACCTGGTATGGGAGAGATCCAGTAACAGAGCTGGTTACAAATATTGGAGGAGCCGTTAAAGACGAGAATCGTTATCTCCCAGGCAGTCCAGCACGGCTCAAGAGGACATTAGTGTCAGAGCAGCACATAGGGATGATGAATGTCTCCATAGGTGTGGGTCTCGTGGTATGGAGTGGACAGAAAGATGAGCTGGATGACAAACACGTCCACAGACGTGGTCATCATCCCAATTACAACCTAGGAAGAACTGTGAGGTGTGAGGAATAGGAATGGATGGAAAGGGTATCAATGGAGTGGGACAAACTGGGGTCTGCTGCAAGGAGAGGGGACCTCCAGTGCTGAAAAGCCAGAGAATTGGTGAAGGAGGAGCTGGGACTGAAGGAGGAGCTTGAATGGTTGGGTCTATTTGGTGAAGATCTGCTTCCTGTTGGAATTCACTGCTCTGGACTTCATTGGCTAATTATGTTGCCATGTTCTTCATGACATGTGAGACTCAGCTAGAGCCTTGCCTCTGAGGTCAGCAAAACTAGTTGAATTGAACATCCGTTGAGAGTATTTGTGTGGCTGTTTTCAGAGTGGGCTTTTTCCATACCTCTGGAAAAATGGAAACTGAAAGGGAACTGCCAGCTTCTCTGAGGCTGGTGGGACCTGCTGCTCCAGTCCTGGCTGCAGGTGGGGGGAAGATGGTCCCTCAGTACCTTTGGTGGAAGAGGTGCAGGGCAGCAGGATGCTGGGTTTCTTTAAATCTTCCTGCTCTGGTGAGAGAACCTCAAACCCATTTTTATCCAGCTGTGCAGCTTTCTCTCTGCAATAACAATGTGCTCAGTGTGCAGAGGGAAATTAATACAGAGCCACATTTACCTTGGGAATCTTTGAGCAAGTTTTTAAATGAATATTCATTGGAATTTTCATGCTCTTATGTCTTGCTTGGCCCGTCGTGGCCATAACTGGGCAGCTGGGTCACCTCTTTCCAGGGCATCATTTGCCATGTCAGAAATGCTAGAAACATCCCAAAAGACTATATCCACCACTCAGTTTCTATGCAGCCCATGAAGTTGTGGATATGATGCAAATTCTGATGTTGACATTTGTGCTGTGATAGAAGAGGAGCTGTGCCTGTGGTGCAGCCTCCTGCCTCCCATCACAGCAGTGCTGGTTGGCTGGAGGAGAGGGAGTTTGCAGCCCTGGAAAGGAAGGTGTCCAGCATCCAGGAGCCAGGTCAGAGCTGTGGGATACGTGTAGACTCTGCAATTGTAATGAAAGTATGTGAGCTGACCTGTGGCCAATTCCATAGAGAGCTCTCAGTGCTGCAGCTAAATGAGTTAGTGGCAGATTCAGGCAAGACTAAAATTAAACCAGGTCAGGTACAGGGGTATCGTGGAGTCGGGAGCCAGGGTTTCAAAGGATGCTCACTCTGAGAGAGGGAGAGCAGGAAAAAAACCTTCCTGAGTGTGCAAAGGACATTTCCAGAGCTCTAGTCCTTTGATTATAACAGATCTTAGGAGAAACTGTGTTACTCCTTGAAGATGGGGAGGGGAAAAAAGCCATAACTATTCTGAACTTATGGAATTGGAGCTGCTAATCAGTGCAGAATAATGGTCAATTTATTGGATGTGAGACATCTAATGATGAAATACCAACTGTCTTTCCTAATTCCCGTGACTAATGGAGAAGGACACAGTAAGAAAAGTGCTGGAAGACATGCCAAGGTGGGGCAGTGGGTGTTTATACAAGGACAAGGAGAAAGCATGAACCAGGGGCTGACAGCAGGTCCAGGATGGAATGGGGCTTCCAGGCTGTATTTCAGGAGAGGGGAATAAAAATACATCTATGGATACATCTGTTAACCAGCCAGGGGAGCTGGGGCTGTTGGAAAGGAGCATTGGGCACTCATGCAGAGGCTGCAGCACCTTAGAGTGCTGGTGGAGTGACCCTGCTGATGTCCCCTTCCTTATCCCCTCTGTCCTGGCTGCAGGGACCCTGTCTTGGACTCTGGGTGGTGAGTAGGGCACGTGTGGCAGATTGCTGGGGATGGCTTGGATGGCTCTGGGGGGTTGTGCTGGGCAAAGACCCCAAGCCACTGGGCAGAAGAGGTGTGACAACTGGAGTCTGCTTCACTCCTGGAGCTGCACGTGCCTCCGCCAGTGCAGTAGCAGAGCCCGTAGCTAGATGCCACTCAGTACCAAGGTGACGCTATTTTTTACAAACTAAGAGAACATTCCCTGATGTGCCTTGGAACATTATCGTAAATAATTAAATCTGAACTGCAGTTGTCACAGTAAATGAACAAAAGATTGTTCCACTTCCCATGTGCAAAGTACAAATCACAGACTTTTAGTCTCCCTCAATTTTTACTGCCAATTTAAGGAAACTGGCAAAGAACCGATATAAAGTCTCCAGGTTGGGAGGGAATCCAAAATCCCTCCTAAAAAGTCAGCATTTGGGCAGATCGAATCAGTTTCTCTCTCTGCAAGGGCTAAAAAGGTTGGGAAGCTTGTTTTGGTGACTCAGATCAGAATCACAGAATGGCTCATATTAGAAGGGATCTTAGAGATCACCAAGTTCCAACCCCCCTGCCATGGGCTGAGAACCTTCCACTAGACCAGGGTGCTCAAGTTTTCAGGGATTTGCAAGTCCTACCTTAAAAGTAAAGCTCAAATCCCTCCCTGGCTGAAGAAACACTTCCATGTGTGCTTAAATCTAAGGAATGTAATAGGGCACAATTAGCGTGTTACTTATGTAACTAAGGTTTTGTTTAGCTCTTGGTCCATCCCACTGGTCTGCTCCTAAATCAGCTGCTATGGAGCCAAGCAGACAACTGATGTCACCAAAGGCTGGGATCAACAGCTTGGCATACACCCCCTGTACCGGCAGTCTGCAAATGGATTCACCAGTGGGGACACATTCCGCAAATGGAAAGTCTCTGGGTTGCTTGTCAGAGGAAACTGGGATGTTCACCCCCCCAACATCCATGGGATAAGCCCAGCAGAAGATGGGTCTGAGCTCCTGGCACAGCCCCATCTGAATTCCAGATCCTGGAGCCGGAGGAGTCTGGCAGCACTGCCAAGCAACTCTTTTACGAGCGGCACTTAATTATTCGCCCTTTTAAAACGTTTTGCATCATAAACCCCGGGATGGAGCAGAGTAAGGTGATTATTCTGCCATTCACTCTCCCTCGCTGGAGGCCTGTGGTGTGTGCAGGGCCAGCCTGGGGATCCCATCTGAGCCAGCACCCGGCCTTGTTGACACCTACAGTGTCACTCCATACTGAATTAAGACCCACCCAGGAAGATCTAGGGAGGCAAAACATACCTCAGACAGGTGTCACAGGCAGTAGGATCCATCATCAAACCGTTGTGTCCTCAACACCAACAGCCTTCAATCAAGGGAAGGGGAAGGAGATGCTCTCCAAAGCTCAGCCTGGGTGGCCTCAGAGGTCCCTGTGATATACAGGAGCTATCTTCCCCAGACACAGGCTGTATTTTGCTCACCTTAAGTCCTGGCCATCTCTTGGCAAGACCCAGCCATGGTAAATAATCTAGAGATTGTGCCTGATGGATGTTTGCTCAGTGCCAGCCTGTCTCCTGAGAGTTATATAATTCCCTTTCCCACAGCTCAGCTGTAAATTCAAAGTGATTCATGGCAGGTCCCCACACCAAAGGCTTTTACAGCCCTGCCACCCCTGGGCAGGCAGGGACAGAGCAGAGGGCAAGGGGTGGCTGGTGCCAAGCCAGGAGGATGGTGCTTGCCCAGGCATTGTGTCTCCAAGTGCTGAAGCTCTTGAGCAGGGTGGGCAGGGATGTGGGGGACAGAGCAGGGTGTCTCTGAGTGGCATCAGGTGTCCCATGAGGATGGGACAGTCTGGTCCTCTTCCTCTGACTGACAGCAGCCTCTGTTTCTTGTTCCTGGCACTGTGATGTGAGTGAGCCAACCTCTGTGGCCCTGAAAGGGTCCTGTCAGCTCTGAAAGTCCGAGAGCAGGGGGAAGCCAAATTACTGAAGCCAAATCCAAAAGCTGGATTTTTGGAGGGAGCAATCCCTTATTCTGCTCTTTAAGCTCCTTCCTGGTCATAAACCCAACTGAGGTAGTGGGAGGCCCATGGGATTTACAGTGTTGGGGGTTCCCCTGGGCATCAGGCTGCTCTGGCATTGCTGAATGGTGCTGTGGCACCCCAGGGATTGGGGAATGAAGAAGCAACTCTGCAAATATTCCTGTTGCAATTTGTTCGGTGCTGAGGGATGATATCCCGTCTGCAATATTAGGACATGTGTAACAGTATATCCATATCCCCCCACGCTTAAATCAGATGGACCCTGTGGTGGAGGGAGCTGATAAATTCCCCAGGCAGTTATAAAGGCAGGGAAACTTAATTAATTCTTATCTCTGAGAGGAAGCGAGCAGTAGGCATGGAAAGGAATCTTTTTGGCCTCTTTTCCCTGCTGAGGAGCTGGAGGGCAGGGGAGCCTGTGGGACTCTGCCCAGCACTGTGGCACTGCATCCCCATCCTGGTGCCTGTGCATGAGAGTCTGCTGGGAGGAGAGGAAACAGAAATGTGCCAGTCTGCTGCTCAGGGGCTTGATCCATCAAAATCCAGGCACCTAACCATGTCAAAACACTGGGACAGTGTAAATAGCTATTTCCAGGTACTGGAAATATGTCTAAATAAAACCTACTTGGCTCAAATGCTTATCCCAGACAATAAACACCTGTAAACTGTGAGGTGTCTGTGCCACTGCTGGAGCACATCCATTCCTGCTTGGAAAAATATTTTGGAGTGGTGTTTATTTCTGATGGTTGGCTCTGAGGCTGGGAAAGCACAGCAGGGCTGGATGCTGCTTTGAGGGGCAGATGGGGTGCCAAGAGCATGGGGCAGAGCACTGGTAGTTTTGGGGAAAGGGGGGTTATGTGCTGTCGGTGGGATGGAGACCTGCTGAAGTTGCCAGCATCTTCTGCAGCTGGTCCAAAAGCTTCAAAGCACCCTGAGGCATGAGGTTTTGAACAGAGCCAGTGTCAGGGGTGGTGTGCTGCAAGGGGAGAGCTGCTACGAGCACCCCAGCCTCCCACCTGCTGCTCACTTGCCCCTGGGGAACCCCCCTGTACCTGTGACATTCTGGGGATGGTGGGACCAGGTCCCAAGGAGAAACCCCAGCCATGCTGAAGCTGTGGTGCTCTGCTCTGGGCAGAAGAAGGTCCCTGCCCTGTGCAGGGTGTTCAGACTCCATCCACCTTCACCAACACTGATCAATTCCTCAGTTTTTAATGTTCCTGTCCTCCCCAAAAGCTTTGTTTTCCTTTTTCTCCTCCTTTTCTGTCACTGGCCATTGCATTTTCATCTTATTCTGCTGATAGTTCATTTTCATTTGACATATTAATCTCTGCTTCTTTCTGTAAAGATAACTCATCCTTGCATGATGGCAGGAGTGCATAACCAGCGCCATGCCGGGAATATTTTACTCCCTTTGAAAAGACGATGGAATAACAAGTAACCAGAGTTGAGCTGGTATCACCCATCCATTTTAAGAAGGCAGAGGTCCCTGGCAAGAGACCTGCTGTAAGAGCTTTTCTTCGCCTTGCAGGTGGGTGAGATTTGAAGCAGGAGCTGAGGGTCATGATGCCAAAGTGGGGCTGGATGCTGGGCCCCCCTGCCATCCCTACACACACTGGAATATTGGGATAATGGCACTGGGTTCATTTATTTGCTGCCGTTTATCAGGCTTGTGGCTGGCTGGCAGCTTTAATGCTGTTTATATAAGGAATGGCAGCAGTGTACAAGAACAATTATTCCTACCAATGTGCCCTGGGGAGGAAACTGTGCTGATTTCGCCACCCCACCCCTGGCAGCGGGGACATGGGAGGTACCTCACAGGGTGGCAAATGTCACTGAGAGGAAGGTTTTACAGCAAAATCTGCCTGGCTTCCCCTGAACCCTTCTGCTGAAACCACACAGCTCTGGGGATTCTCCTGGTGCTGTTCCCTTAAACACTTAAAAGGACTCCATCTGGTTTTAATTATTCAAATGAGCTGACAGGGTAATCAATATAAATGGTTAAATGTGGCCAGGACTAGTGTCAGCTCTGCTGCAGCACCCATAAAAGCTCTGGACAGGGGGGATTAGCTGCTGGAGACCCCTTTGCCCCTGGGGATGGGTGACACCGCAGCCTGGGCTGAGGGGTCACAGGGAGAGTGTGTGCCCACAGTCATCCTGTCAGATGCAGGATTTAAAACCATAACCTGCAGTACTTCTGGCTCTGGCTGCTTTTTTATTGCTAATATACTGCTAATTGCACTCTGCTGTGCGGTAATACTAATAAAGTGAGATTTAGAAAGCAGGAGGCTGGAGAGAGTAAATCAAGGGCATGGCACAGCCTCAGCTCTCTGCATCACAATTACCCACAGCTCCCTGGCACTGGGGAGGGGTGAGGGACCCCACCACCAGAACCTGCATCTGGAGTCCCCAGGGCACCCCTGGGTGCCAGGGGTGGAGGGGTTTTGTGGGTGCCACATCCTGTGGTGGGAGCCCCAGCTTCTCTCTGGTGCTGGAAGAGCTGTGTCCTCCCTAGCATCAAAGTTTCTCCTGACCCCCTTCTGCTCTTGGAGCTGTGGCCGTGCTGCTTTTTTGTTGTGTTGCCATGGTAACACTGCCTGCATCCATCCATGGTCCTGCCTGTATCTCTCCCTGCATCTCGCTCTGGTGCTGCCTGTGTCTGTCCCTGGTCCTGCCTGCCTGGATTGTACCCTAGCCCTGCCATACCCATCCCTGGTCCTGCCTGCATCCCACCTTGATACTGCCCTCGTCCTTCCTGTCTCCATCCTGCCCTGATCCTGCCTGAATCAATCCTAGCCTGGTCCTGGCTGTGTCCTGCTTGCATCCACCCCTGGTCCTGCCTGCCTCCCTCCCTGGTCCTGCAGCTGGTGAGTGCCACCAGCCTCCTCTCTGGGGTTTTGAAGGGGGTTCTCCCATCTGTCTGACACTGGACAAAACATTATTAACAGATGAAGAGAGGGAGGAGGTGGGCATTGCCGGGCCAGTCAATCTGTCTCTGCTGGTCCCTTATTGCAGCTGCCCGTGCTCGTGCCTCGGAGGTGCTGTGCTTCATCAAGCCAGCGCCTGCCTCGCAGTGGGGTCACGCAGAGACAACCACTGTAATGAGAAGAGCTGAAACTGCTGCGTGTAGCAGGAGGGGAGTGACATCCCCGTACCTACCACCAGCCAGCCACAGGCTTTCTAGGCTTGTCTGGCCCAGAGCAGTGAGAGAGCTGAGGTGAGACTGTTCCTGCTCCCTCCCCTCCCAAACCCTCATTTTTGCCTCGTGTTATGGCGTGGAAATGTTTGACTTTACAGCCTTAGTTTATATTGCTGGGGAGTAACTTAACCATGCTAAGTGTTGAAGCTGCATTTCTTTTTGATGATTTCAAAGATTTATTAAGTTCTCCCAGGGAGAAGGAAGGAAAGAAAAAAACCCCGAACCATGCCAGCAAATAAGATTCAGTGGTAAGCCCAGTGAGTAAACCCAGAATATATGTGCAGTGTTTAGAGATTTTCCTGGAGCGTTTGCCTGCTGCTGGCTTCTGTCGACAATAGGATGTAGGAGCATCCAAGATGCTCAGCCTTACCCTTGGCCATAGAAACTTTGATGCCTGGGAATGCTGTTTTCAGGGTTTCCCCTTTATTTTGTGGGTCAGATACAGCAGCTGAACACGGGCTAATTGAAGGTTTGCTGTTTGCTAACAGCTGGAACACTGGAAGTGCTCATCCAAACCACTCAGCTTAAATTAAAACATAGTAAGTGCTTCCTGAGCAGGAATCTAGAGCAGTTCCTGGGCAGTCTGTGAACATGAGAGATGGGTCCAGTTCACCGCACAAGTTAGTTGCAATTAATTAATGAACTGGTTCTATTAATTTACTCCCAAATCCAATCACTGGGGGATGAGGTCACAGCTGGCAGAGAAGTACCAGCAGATTGTGGAGTTTTCTGCAAAATAAATTAACAGCATTTAATTTCAAGAGTTCAGGAAAAAAAAAAAATGTGTTAAGAAGTGATAGGGCCTGGAAATCAGATGGGGCTGGAGCCAGGAGGGGCATGGCCAGCTGTGAGGTGGGTGAGAGGCAGAGCCAGGCTTCTATCCAAGGGTTTTTATCTACTTGCTGCATCAACCTACTGCTTCCAGGACTGATCCACACACGTACAGAGGAGAAAGTCCTGGGGGAACCTAGTCTAAATTATTGTCTACCCCAAATAGATGTGATTCCAAGCAATTTCCTGAAGTGTGGGATTATTACAGGTAGGTGATGTATTGATTTTGAAGGCTTTCAAGTGAGCAGAAATATTCTTCCCTCGTCCCAGAAAAGCTGAGGGGTTGGGGTTTTTTTGCCTTTTTTGGGGGGATTTTTTTGTTTTGTTTTGTTTTTAAAGAAGAGGGAAATGCACCATAATAATGCAGAAGTGAGGCATGGGAAGGCAGCAGTGGGTCCAAGGTTTCCAAAAGATTTCTAGCCCCCGAATTATCTTCAAAGAGAGGTGAAAAGCAATGAATTTTGGTTCCCAAGGTCCCACAGATGTTTTCCTTGCTCCCTTTCCCCCCCACACCCAGCATCCTTCCAACTTGGGCAGGTGGGTTCTTACCAAGGGGAGTGTGGAGATAAATCCCTGTTAATCTCTGCTCACTGTATGTGAAGACTAATGGTTCTGAAGGTTGTTTGCTCACCTGTTTGATGAACTGATGGAAAATGAAGTCGTATTCCTTTTCCTGTCTCTGCTCTAACAGAGGCCAAGCTCCTGTGTTTGGGTGTGTGATGTTGCAGGGAGCGGTGGGAAGATGGACTGGGGTAATTATTCACATCGTACCAGCAATCCACCTGCCCTGGGAAATGGTCTTCTAGACGTAGCTGCAAAAAAATTCAGCTTTCCTCATTAAAAACTAGACCTGGGCTGCCCAGATCCTCCCCAGTGCTGCTGGAAAGGGGTTCCTTAACATCTAACCCATCCCTTTTTCTGCCCCACACACTGGATGCAGGGAACAGGCTTTCTCTCCCACTTTGCAGCCATCACCTTCTGTATTTGCAGACTCAGTTTTGCCCTTGACAATCTCTTCTCTGGGTTAAGCAACTCAAATTCATTCAACCTTTTGTCTTTCCCAGATCTCCTGGACTGACTTCAGTGAATTTATTAGCAGGCTCTTAGGCCAGGAGGAGGGAAGGTCCTGCCTGAACCCCAGGCTCGTCACTGGAGGTGAGTATTCCTCCCCTGTCTTGATGCCTTGGGGCCCTTTGGGAGGTGCAGAGGATGCTTCCAGAAGTTCTGGGGGCTTTTTTGCCTCTGCCTCTTTCACAGAAGGCTGGCAGCACCACTGGCAACTGAGGAATCAGCTCTCAGCACCTTTATCTAAGGCCATCGATTTGGCTTTTCCTGAATGCAATCCTGCAAGAGCGGCTCAGTGCTTCTCCCTCCATGTATATATTTAGGTATTTTCCCATATCCAATTAATCCAGCTGCTGCCTCGATCCATCCTGCCTTTCATCCTCCTGCAATAAAGCATCTTTTGTTAGCAGCTCGCCGCTGGCCATGTTTCTCTGTCAGGCTTGTGTAAAACACCCTCAGAACCTGTGGGACAGGGACGCTCACTACCCTCTTCTGCAAACTTTGGCGCTGGTGAGGGGAAGGGAAGAGGTTCATTTTGTCCTGAGCCTGAGCCCCCTGGATGAGAGGCAGCTGGAGGGAAGGAGAGCTAAAGCATTGCTATGATTAGTAACCCCAGGAATTGTGAGAGAGCTCACCAGAGCATCAAATCAGTTTTTTTCATTACTGGACACTGTATTACTGTTCCTGCACCTCAGCTTGGCCACCCAAACTGGGCCTAAGGGAATCTGCACCTTTTTCCCCTTTTCCCCATCAAAACCCCTTTGAAGTAAGGAATTTTTTCCCACTGATGATGTGTTTTTATTTCCATTCTCTCCTCTCCTTTACCCTGCCAGCCCAGGGCAGACTTGGCTGGAGGGTTCAGGTGCCTTTAGGGAAGGAGATGACTCTGTAGGGTTCATCCCGCTCCTGATGGGGCTGGGGGTGTCCTGCTAGTATGGTCTCATTCCCAGGGGCTTAGGGAGATGGGATTTGGAGATACAGTTTTTTCCTGGCTCCATGTTCCCTTGGCCAGCAGCACAGAGGTGCTTTTTTGGGAAAGGTGCAATTGGGGTTGCAGTCATTGGACTGGGCATCACCTTAACTCTGCCCCTTTTGAGGTGTGTTGTACAAAGCAGGGACATTACAGGACATTTGGAGATGGGATATCTTCTCCAAAGCCCTGAGGGATGCAGTCCTCTTTGCCCCTTTCCCAGCAGAGGCTTGTGAGCAGGTCATTGCCATCCCTCTTCTTTCCCTGCTGATGAATGCTTTGCTGTTCCAAGTTTAGCATCAGTGGGTCTGTCAGAAAAATTAATTTTTTAATTAAAAAACATTTTTTTTCGGTGGTGCTTTAATGTCTGGATCTGGAGTAATTATTAGTAGCTCCAGGGAGACTGTGCTTTAGAAAAATTGTTGGTGCTACTGCAAAGGAATTTATCTGATTAACGTCAGCCTTCACACGTGGCTGTTGGGGGGGGTGGATGACGGTGGGAATCCTGCTGCTCTCATGCAAAATGATTAATCATGGAAAACAAGGCAGGGTTCAGCAAGCGCTGATTTTTCCACCTCAGAGGTGGATTGGGAGAGGAGGAGAAGCCCGGAACCATCAGACCTCCCTTGCCATCCCCTTCCCCTGCATGTGGGTCCTGGGATGTGGCTCCAGTGATTGGAAAGGCGAGGAGTGATGGCTTTGTCCCTTGCTGGAATAAAGAGGAGGGAAACGCCCAAAGAGGGCATGAGCAAAACATTGGCTATTCTTGCCCCCATCCTGGGTGGGAGTGGCGGGGCTGCTGCCACCCCTGAGGCTGGGCTTGCTCAGCAATGCCCCCAGCCAGCCCCTGCCCCGCCGTGACCACTCGCACGGGGGTTTAGGTTTCCCATGGCCAAATCCCTCTCTCAGCCAACTGTTCCCTTGAGGAACCAGCTTTCCCCCCAGGTCTTCCTTCCCAGCTCCTTATTAGAGGCTTATTCCCGTCCTGTAGTGTAAAATTCCTGGCTCTGGAGATTTTTGCTGGTTTAATCCCTGTAGCCCTGGAGGTGCTGGCTGGTCCTGTTTTGGATTCTCCTGGCTGGGGGAGATTAACTGGAGAAAGTGTCGTGAAGGCACC
This sequence comes from Pseudopipra pipra, assembly GCF_036250125.1. Taxonomy (NCBI): domain Eukaryota; kingdom Metazoa; phylum Chordata; class Aves; order Passeriformes; family Pipridae; genus Pseudopipra; species Pseudopipra pipra. Next base: position 4,033,068 of record NC_087560.1, on the reverse strand, counting down.
TGTTTCCTCGTGCATCCCACTTCTGCAAGTACTTTCTGGTGATGGGGTCCTCAGGATGGAGGGAGGGATGGATGGAAGGACAGAACAACAGAAGAAGGGATGGATGGATGCAGCAGGAGGTCCAGGAGCAGGAGGGGCCAACTCATGCACTGCTCAGGACCCCTTCCCCTTGCCGCACCCATCTACTAAATTTCATAATAACATTATCATGTGCTTCCCTAATGGGTTCTGCAGGCTTCAGGCAGATCCTACCCTTTGTGCCCAATTAACAGGCTGTGCCCTGGAGAGTGGGAGGCAATATATATATTTTCCATGTAGTAATAGGACTTTTTTATTTGCTTTTTTTTTTTAGTTTTTGGCTGTGGTGCTGTCATTATAATATTGATTTGTCATCCAGGTGTCAGGAACAGCTGGGTGGCAGAAAAAAATGGCAACTTTAATTCGTTTTGCAGGCAGGGGAGCGGGGGGAAGAGTTTCCTCCAGGCTTTTTTACCCCCACCCCCCCCCCGACCTTCCCTCTGTGATGCTCCATGTTCCACCCTGACAGGAACATTTATAAACTGCCACTGTGGGGCGTATTATTAACAGCTCGATTCCTTAAAGATGCAATTAATTATTCACCTGCCTCCAAATCGGTTTTAAGCACCTTCTAAGCTGCAGCGTAAATAAACCTTCCCAACTTGCCTCTCTCTTCTTTTGCACGTGTATTCCTGGTATTCATAAAGCTGAGCTATTTAAATTGAGCCAAACTAGCAGCTATTGTAAATTACTGCAGCTCCATTGGCTTCCCAGGCTCTCTGCTGAGTTACACCAGCCAGGGTTTTAACTCATCCTTGTGGGGTTGGCAAATGTCGCTATTTTCTCATTTGCCATGTTTTTAGGCTATTTTTGCCTTGCTGCTAAATCCCTCCTGTTTTGTTGTGCCTCTCCCCCTTTAGCCCAGTCTCCCTTTTACCTGTTTGCTGTTTGATAAATCATCCCCTAAATGATCCCCTGACTTGAGCATCAGCTACAACGCCTTGTGGAGGGTTTATTTATATTTTTTTTCTTCCCTTTTAGGAAAGATGTTGATTAGGTCTCAGCTGATGGCTGCTTTTGAAGGAGAAAATGCCGACTGTTCTCCAGGGGGGGTCTGTGAGAAAAAGGATCGTTTACTGTGGTTAAGTTTCTGGGCTGAAATTTAGGTTTGGCAAGTGGTAGATATTTGGGGAGAAAACATTTTAAGAAGAGGTTTGGACCTCTTTTCCTCTAAGGGAAAGCTGAGACCTGCAGTGGATTTTAATAGGAATGGATGGGGCAGAGCTCCTGAAATACCTTGTCATGACCACACAGAAACGCTGAGTACCCAGGGCTGAGGGGACAATGGAGCAAACAGGAATGGCTGGAGGGTGCTCACCCCCATAAATAGTCTCTACAAAGAAAAGAAAGTAATTAAAAATAATGTTAAATGGATAAAAAAATCCCCTTTTCTGTTGCAGGGTCCGTCTCCAGCATGAACACAGAGGCTGCCTCCTGCACTTCAAGAGGCCGTGCCAAATCTTTGCATAGATTAGTCGTTAACAATGGGGTTAATAATGATAATGGCACAAATGTCCTGTGCCTGCATGAGCTGCACTTAGGAAAATCTGCCAGCACCAGGTAATCACCATGTTTCATACTGTCAACGAGATCAATCACGTCGAGAGCTCATTCATCAGTCAGCTGTGCCGGGGGCTTAGCAGGCAGGGGGGAGTGCAGGCAGCTCACAGAGCCCCAGAAACCAGCTCTTGGGGGAAAAGGGGTGGTCCCCCAGGATTGGAGTGGAGGTGTCAAAGCCCTAGTGGGCTCCAAACCCAGCTGGGTGCCAGGCAAAGCCTCTCCTCCCTTCTCCTCTCAAGGATGCTCTCACCGATGCTCCCCTCTCTGTGGTGGCTGGGGCTGTCAGGGCTTCCTCTGCTGGAGACAGATTGTTTGTTGCTGTTTCTCCATCTGGCTGGAATCACGTCTGTCTTCCACTGTGTTGTTTGTTGCCTGACTGCCACGTGTAAGCCATCTTTTCTCCTGTGCTTCCTACCAAGGAGATGTCCTCAGTGCCCCAGCACTGCCCTCAGGTCCCACTTCCCCACATGGGATCCCAGTCCACTAGTGCTGGAAACCCTGCCCCAAGGGACTTTCTGCTCTGAAAAATAGGACCTTGCCTCAAAAATCATCCCTAAACCTGTAGTCCTGGCAGTAAGGAGCCAGCAGACAGGGAATGGGCAGCTGTCCCAAGGCAGCTTTGCTCCAACAATCAGTGGGAGGTGATGGAGAGCCCGTCCCCATCTGTGGCGAGGCCAGAGCCGGACCCTGCCTGAGGGCAGTCAGCCAAGCACAGCCTTGCAGAAGGGATAAGAACAGGCTGCCAACAGCATGTTATGGGCAGCTTGGGGTCCACAAACCCTGCTGGACAATCCTTTATGGCTGGTGTGTTGGCAAGGGGGAGATACCAGTCCTCCAGCCTCCCAGCAACTCTCAACACCAAACCCTGTGGGAGCAAGGCACCCCAGTGAGCTGTGGTTCTGGGGTGGGCAGTCCCCACCCTGCCCATCTCATGCCTGTAACTGTAAGGTGAGCAGACTGGGAGCTGGGAAAGGACTCCAGGTGCTGCCAGCTTGGAGCTGCCATGGCTGGCAAGGCTGTCACTCCTGGTCTGCATGAATCAGACAACCAAAGGCACGGGGACAGGGAGGGGACACAGCCCTGCCTGTCACTCTGCTGGCCTCTCCATCCAGCACCAAACCACCCTTCCTCTGCCAGCTCTGCTTGCACGGATCTGCTGGCCTCCATCCATCCTCTGTGCTAGGTGGGGATGCAGCCTGGGGACCCCTTTGGCCAAGGGGGGTTTCGTCCTGCTGCCAGAGCAGGATTTTGGGCAAAAGATTGTATCCCTTATTCTGGGTCTCACAGTGAAAAAGGAGCAAACCATCCTACCTATCTCACCATTGTGCCAGGTAAGGAGAACTGGGAAACCCACCACAGGCACTGGTGATGCCCACCTGCAGACAGCCAAGAATGTGGCACAAAGGACTTGGCACTCAATTTTAACTCCACTACCTGCATGGAGGCTTTGCTTGTGCAGCACTTTTATAATTCCTGGGACAGATATCATTGCAGAGCACAACCTGTGACCCCACACTCACAGTGTCCTCTCCAGAGGTTGACCTGAACTTTCTCAGAAGCTGTAAACCTTCCTTGCAGTGCTGTGGCCAGCATCCTCACCTTCCACAGCGTGGTACCCAGCTACCCCAGCACCTCTGCCAAGGATGCTGCAGATGTTGTCCAGCAGGTAACAGCACCTCTGTCCTCATGGCTGTACCGGGAGAGGATGCAGGGCTGATAGTGGGGCAAACCCCAGGAGCTCCTCATTTGGCTCTGCCCTCCCTTCTCCCAGTCCTGCCTGGCCCATTCCCCTCTTCCTCACAGCAACATCCCTTTCTTCTTTACCTCTCTTCCTTTTCCCCACTTCTGGAAGGCTGCTTGATTGCCTGGCTCCCTTCATTAGCATGATACCTCCTGGAAAATTGGTAAACAGAGGCGTATGAATGAGGTGTTGATTGCAATCAGCAGGGGAGAGGGGGGGGCTGAGAGTGCTGGAGAGGCCGAGGATGCTTCTCAATCACCCAGTGGTCCAGGTCGGCTGCTGGAGAGGATCCACTCCCCAGCACAAGCTCCCTGTGTTGGCCACCCCTCATGGCTCTCCAACAGCCACCTGAGCATCCCTCTGCAGAAGAGTGCTGCATGTTCACACCCTCACCCTTCCCTCTTGGGGCTGTGGGATGTGGTCTGGGAGAGCCCATCCTTACTGCTGGGGTGTGTGGGATGGCTGGGTTCCAGGACATCCTGTCTCACAGGATGCATTGCTGGGCTGATGGCAGGGTGCAGCAGGGTGACAGCACCCTGGGGCTCTTGGAAAACAAGAGCTTAAAGGCATAAGCATGATCCAAATCACATCCTATTATTAATCTGGACATGCTGCAATGAAGCTGGTCCCTAGCCAGCTGTTCCCCTGGCACCACTGGAGGTGTGGCAGGGGCAGGCAGAGGTTACAGGGCTGGTATCTGGTATCACAGAGGGGAATTTGCCTAATGTCTGGCCTGTTTCAGGGTGAAATGGCTGAAACCACCTTCCCCAGGCCAGCTCCAGTGCTGAGTTAATGCTACCTGGCTTTGTCAGCACCACAAAGGTGTTTGGCATCTTAGAGATGGCAGCTTGCAGAAGTGATGAGATGTGTGTGCAGGTCGTCCCCCACCACGGTGCAGCATCACCAGGGGAGCAGGGAGTGTGTGGAGCACTCTGTCAGGAGCTCTGTGCAGGAACCTGGATGCACAGTGAAGGTGGGCAGCAGGGGCAATGATGCCCATCACCCAGCTTGACAGTGTCAGATTCACCCTGCTCCCAGCCCTGGGCTGCTGCCAACGTGCTCACCTATGAGTGTCTTGTCATTAAGCATCTATTTAGGCATGCAGAAGTTGCCTAATTTTTCAAGGGTGCTGCAAACCCCCAGTGTCCTTGAAGTCAGTTGTTGCTGAAAGTACCTGATACCTCCAAAAATGAGTCATGGGGTACATGCATTTGATGCCCAGTAGAAATAGGTGGGCAAAGGGTCAGCCTGAGTGTGGAATGGATGTTTCCCTATCAGCAAATGGGGTATCAGAGCATATCAGAACCCCACTGGCTGTTGGGAAGTGATGCCCTGACTGCATGTAGAGGCAGGCTGCTGCCCTACATTGCTGGAGTAACCCCAAGAGTGATGGGAAACCCCTTGGGGAAGCGCCTTTCCCTGTGGAACACTCCTGTTGCCACCCAGGTTAAGTCTCTGCTCCCTGTCCACAGCCCTGATGCTCCACAAAGGTGGCCTTTGCTCATGGGAACCAAACTTCCTGCAAAGCCCTGCCTAGAAAAGATAGCAGAAATAGGATGCCAGAGGATTATTCCCCAGCCATGCTCAGCAGGAAACATGACCGCTGAGGATAAAGGCAGGAATTAGGGGAGGACACCTGAACACGGGGGCTTAGGCTGGGAGAAGGATCCCTGCAGAAGGAGGCAAAACACTGGCATTGGTTTTTACTCCCCTGCATCTGTTATTTGACCTTATAAAACTCCAGTTGTGGAGGTGGTTGTTATTTTTCGTTAAAACTTTTAATCTAAAATCCCATTAGGCTTAGCAGTGTGTTCATTTGTGAGCAGAAGAAAAACAGTTCAGTGTTTGCTCATTCCTGTATCTTCCTCACTTCAAACAGATGTAATAAAGCATTTTCTCTTTCCCTCTTGTTTCCCTTTGTGGTTTGGCTTTTTTTTAGGAGCCTTCGAGGCAGTTCAGCTTGGTTTTGCCCACTCCCAGCACCGCACATCTCTTCCAGCTCTGCTGCTTTCATGTCTGTTGACATGAAATAAAATTCGCAGGATGTCCTCTGAAGCGGGGACTTTTCTCTGCCTGGCTCTTCTGCCGGTGGGGTTAAACCAGCCCATCCAGACCAAATTGTCTGACTTTAGGATAAAATAACATTAAAGATACATCCAGGGCATATTTTTGTGTGTATGCTCATCTCTGCTGGGCAGCAGCAGCCTATGGAGGGACAGACTGGTCCCCACACTCAGGGAGGCATCACAGTGACCGTTTACAGAGTTTTTTTCTTCACTCTGCTTTCTCTGTCATCTTTATTTCAGGAATTGCTTTAAAACCAGGCTTTGAATAATTCACTGGGAGCATACGGCAGTCCACCCTGACTGCTTCGTCACAGCTTCCCTTGACTTCAATAATTCACTTTCCCACCAGGAGCTGATGTGCTTTCCTTGTACGTGGGTTTGCTGTCGAGCACACCCAGCTCCCAGCCAAAGCTGGGCATGAGGAGAAGGAAAAGGGGATTTAAGGCCGAATGCCTTTGTTTAACACTGCATTTCAGGCAAGGCAGAGGGTTCACCAGGCAGCTTTTCCAGCTGTGGGAGAGGCAAGAAGGCATGGTGAGACTGGTTGTGGCTTGGTGACAGAGATGCTCCTCTTGCTGAGGGCATTGGTCCTTCAGCCCCTTCCTTGATGTGAGGCTTTGGGGCTGCAGCTCCAGTGGGTCAGTATCCACCCCCCAAGAGCATCCCAAACCCCCAACCACCAGGGATGTGCCCCAGCCCCACCACTCCAACTGTCTGGGAGCTGCACCACACCTCAACCTTCTTAATGAAGTATCTGGACTTGTGTTTTCCCCCAGAGAATCAAGCCAGCATGTGTGAATGACCTGGTGATGGCCAGGAACAGTGAATAGGAGTGGGAATGGCAATAAGCTGTGGGGATTCAGTAGCCTTTCCACCCAGACCCTGCTTATCTGGATAAATTAGGGTTTAATTTAAAGGAAACACTAAGGCTCCTATTGCAGTGTATTGATGGAAGAACGTATGATATGCATGGGGAGGTGCTAAAATATATAATGTACAAACTCTATATAACGGTGCTTTTTCTGTAGATCTCTTTTCCTGCCGTCTCAGGAGCAAGGCTGGTGAATGATGTGCAGCAAGGAATCACAGCTGTGAATAACCAGCAAATTCCTGGGAGGAGAGCCGGGTACCAGATGCCGTGGAACACGTCTTTGCAGTGGTGCAGTCTGAGGCAGGTGAGGGTGAAGATGCTCTGGTGCCTGCATAAGAGCGTGGCATGGAGGAAGGGGCTTAAGCTGATGCTGAGTGTGGTGGATTTAATTTCCTCCCAGTAGCACTTCGATATTACAAGGTGCTCCAGAAAAACCAGAGAGGGCCTGGGGCGAAATGCAGCCGAGTCAATTGAAGTTAACTTCCCTGGGCACGAGGCCAGGCCCCTCTTTAAAGACTATTTTTCCAGAAAGGCTGCAAAAATGTATTTTCAGTTGCTTTTGATTCAGCTGCCTTGAGCCTGCTCAAGTGAACTGTGTGCAAAAAGAACCCTGAAAGCTTGGGCTTGCAGGAGAGGGTGCAGACTGTGGGGAGCTGGCCTTATATTGCCCCCCAAATCTCTTGAAGGAGTCCCATGAGTACTACAGGGGCACTATAGGGCCCCCCAGCCCTTCCCTCCTCCAGCATCACTGAGGGAGACTAGTGGACTAGGCAGGCTGGAGGAAGGTGGGGGATGCCTCCAACCTGCAGGGCATGGAAAAGGGTTTGCCATCAGGCAAGGCAAAGCTCCCCCCATACCCAATCCTGACTGGGGACAGAGAGGCCCCCAGCACTGAGGGACCCATGGCTGGGAAGGGAGGCACCAGGCAAGCTGAGATTTAGGTCTGGACAGATTTGCTGCAGGTCAAGGCTGAGCTGAACTTGTGTCCAGGATGCCTGGGGGGCTTGAGGCTTCATGTCCTGGGGCTGATAAGGCAGAATATCCTCTAGCTCCGCTGGCAGAGTTTCTCTCCCTTAAGGCTGTGCTTCCCCCACTGTGGTGTGGGGCAGGAGGGGTTTTCACAGCTTTTCTCCTCCTTCTCACTCTCCCCGGTCTGCTGCTGCTGCTCTGGATAGCTGCTGCCTCTCTAATTGCATTATAGCTGATGGGGGGAAGGAAACCACTGCTTTGGCTTCAAACAAACGACGCCCTAACCCAACTCATTATCCACCTGACTTGCTCCCCAACCTTCCGTGACACTCCCGTATTTGTCACGCTGTTTCAGCACGGCTAACGAGCAGAGCAGCCGAGGCTGTGGCCGGCGGCTCCCCCAGCTCTGGACCGGGGCTCCATAAATGAGCTTGTGTCCAGGACCCCAAGGGGATGCTCTGCCTCTCTGCTGTGTTCATCCTTCTCTTTGCCATCATCCTTTTTATTTGTAGGCGCTTCTTCTGGCCTACTTGCATCCAGTTCATTTTCCTTTTGTTAAATAAAACCTGACTCCAGGCCTTATTTGGCAAATAGATCTGGGAGAAGCTGGGCTGGCTCTTTCTTCTCCTGACAAGCCTTTCAGGATGGGGGAGATGAGATGGAAAGAGAGACAGATGAATAAGATGCAAAAGCAGTGAAGAAAAATAAACAGGAGATAAAGGGGATGTGGGAGAGAGAAAAAAAATGAGGTAGATCCATAGCTGGGATGGGAAGCAGAGGGAAGACAAGGGGAAGACCTGCTAAACCCCAACCAGCATGAAGTGAGGGACTGGGAGGGGGGGGCAAACTGGGAACACATTGTTATAATGTGTGTATAATGTGTCCTTTCCCAACTCCTCCTGGCCATGCCTGCATAGCGATTTGGGGAGGGGGACCTTCTGTGGTAAAGAAATGGCCATGCTTCCTCACAGGAGCTCCTCTCTCCTCTCCTCCAATATCCCCTAACCATTTTCCCCCAAGATGCAGGTTGTTCATGGAAGCAGACAAGCACTTTGGCCTGACTCTGTCTCCAGCTGTCAAATGCTGTAAATATCCGGGAGGTGGTTAAAGCTGGGAAACAGCGGAGATGCTTTAAACACAGCCCAGAGCCAACCCCACTGCTGGTAGGACTCATAAATATCCCCTCTGTGTTCTTGCTCTGTCAGGAGGCAGCAATAAAAGGGAACAAAAGCCAAAGCCATTGTGGGGTGGCTTCAGCATCTCTGGTGCCTCCTTACCCCTTCCAGAGCATGTCGGATAGCAATGAGGAGTAAAACCCAGTTAGATGAGGGGAGCTGATGGCATGGGGCTGTTCTCTGGGCACAGCACTGAGATGGTGAGGTTGGGAGCTGGTACAAGAGGCTCAGTGTGGAAATCATTGTTTTTTCTATTATTTCCCCATTTTCATCTGGCTGAGTAGCACCGAGCATCTGCCTTAAGGCAAGTCACCTGGCCCAGCTCTTGAAACCACCAGCTTCCTTGGCAGCAGATGAAGTCCTCAGCTGAAGGGAGAAAGTGGGGGCTTAAAATTATCCATGCTGGAATCAGGTGAGAGCGAATGCTGTTATACAGGGCATGAAATGAGAAATAGGTAATCCCCAGCAGGAAGCAAACCCTGGGCATTGCTGGGGAAGCCGGGGAAATGTCCTTCCTTTATCAAGGGGTCACGCCACCCCATCAGCCCTAAAAGCACAGGACCTGTGAGGCAGCAGGACACATGCTCAGGGAAGGTGGAAGCCTGATCTGGAGGCAGCGCTGGCGGCATAACTCTGTCCCAGTTGTGATTTTTATAATAAGCTGAATTCTCAGCTGGACCCAGCAGAAAATCAATAGTGGGACTTGAGAAAGCAGTCAAAATCCATGGAGCTAAATTGGCCAGCCCGCAGGCAGCTGGGTGGCTTTTTGGGCATTGTGATGTGTGGCTGCACTGAAAGGGGAAAAATAGAACAATTTCAAAAATTCTTTGAAATAATTGCCTAAGATTATTGAATTATCTTAAAATACCAGGGTGAGATGCAGAAGTGGCTTTTAAAAAGTTCGTGGTGGGAGCTGGAGGAGCGAGGGAAGCCACCTTCCCACTGCCAAGGGCATCTGGGGACAGTTAAGGTGGGTTTTTCCCTTTCCCAATTAGATCCAAAGGATGCCTTCCACTCCACCTGCAGAGCCTTATCTGCAGAGCAGCACATCGGCTTTAGCAAAAAGCCTCTCATTCTCCAAAGTCTCTTTAATTCCATCCTTTTAGATCTGCCTTTTCAAGCGCAGCCCCAGCGCCATCCATCTGCCCTTTCTATAGAGACGGTGTCCTGAATCGTTTTATTTTTGGCAGCTTTGCCTTCATCTCCTCGTTGGCAGGGGAGCAAGGAGAAGATATCCCCCTCCCTGCAGCCACTGAGGGTGCTGTTGGATTTGGGGCTATTTTGGTCCTCAGCTCCTCTCCCACTGGTGGATGCAGGATTGAGGGACGTTGTTGGGCAGTGGCTGTAGGCACCTCCCAAGGCTGTGAGAGCCTGTCCATGAGTTACTAACATCACGTGGCTTTTGCTGGTTCATAGCCAGGTGTCTGTAGGGACACCTGGCTATGCCATGTGCATCCTGCATCCCACCCTGCATCCACCTCGTGGTAGCCCAGGCCCAGGCCGATCTTTGAACATTCCCCACTCGGAGTTGGGGGAAGGCATGGGAAGCCTAGCCTGGAGTTTTCCATGCCTGTCAACCTGTTCCAAGCTATAGGAAAAAAGATAGATGAAGAAAGCGAGGAAAAATATAAAGAAACAATTTTCTTCTGACATTTTTCTTTTTCAATGTGAGCCCTTCTGGGAGGAGGTCTTTAAAATTAATAATGTTCTTTCTTTTTCTCTCTCTCTTCCCGAGACTCCTGTTTTAAATTAATGAAAAGTCAAATACTATTAAGTTCTGATCATGTGTTTGTGATAATGAAGGGACTGATTTCCAGCCAGTTTACAACTCTGATCCGTTTCTCCATCCCCCTCTCTTTTTTGGCTCTGATTAAAACTCTCTCATGGGCTCCCTCTGATTTCCAACATTTGTGGTCCGAGGCCTTTTCACTGAGCAGATTTGAAGGCTTTTTAGCATTCTGGTATTTTTCTCCCATATCTGCTTAGACCAGGGGTGATAGATGCTCTGCCAGGAGCTGGTGGGTGCTCCCAGGGGTCTCACCTGGGGTGCTGCAGGACACAGCACACATCAGGGCTGGACCCTGCCACTGGGATGCAGCTTTCAAGGCTAAGCTGGGTTTTCCCCTATAGTGACTTTACCGAGACACTGTGAAAAGGAAAAAAAATTCCTATGATGGCCACAAACTGCCTTGGGAAAGGGCAGACAGGGATCTCCAGGGAAGGGCTTCCCAAATGCCTGAACAGCTAGGAATTGAGGCAGCCCTTGCTTTGCTTGCTTCCCTGACAAAGTCATATAGTGAGGGTTGCACAGGTGGCAGTATGCCTAGAGGGATGATTTAGGGAAGGACAAAGGGATGGCCTCACAGCTAGATGGGCCATCCCCTAACGGATGGGCAACAAGGTGACAAGGTGCTCTTGCCAATGGCTTCATTAATCACCTGTCTGCCTGGGTTCTGCAGCAGACTGGAAGAGCTCAAAGGGTTAATCTGTAATTTAGGACTCAACACCAAAGATACAGTTGTTGGGAGAGAAGAAAGCCCTGTCGAAGGCTTTGGGAAATAATTTGCCTTGGCACTTTCTTATAAGAGTGAATTGATTTTTGCTGGGCTGTGTCAGGCTGAATTATGAATGGGGGAAAATAGGGCTGGTGCTCCTAGAGCTGAAGGTGTGATTAGAGGCACGTGTGGAGGGGGCTGTGGACTGCCTCCTTCCAGGACTTCCCACGTGAATCCAGGACTACAGTATCATTGTCCTCAGAGTCCTTGGAGAGATAGGTTTGCTTCAGCCCCAACACAGACGTGGCCCCCATATCGATTCCCCCAAACCGGGCCAGGAGAGGCCTTTCCTGAACCATCCAGGACTGTTTCCTCTCTCTGTCCAGCCAGAAGAGCAGAAGATCCTGGTTACTGAAGGGTGAAGCAAAGCATTACGATCATCCTGGGAGGATGTGGGAGTGTGCAAGAGGTGATCCCACTACCCTGCTCCCAGTCCTGCTCTGCCCACTGCGGTGCTGCTGGGAAGGAACCCTGTCCCCAAGCACTGTTCTTGTCCTTAAAAACTCCTGGTGCTGCCTCACTGCCTGCATCCATCTCCATCAGTCAACGCTGAGTCTGCTGTCCCCCAAGTGCTTTTTCGTGGCCCGCTTGATGCTGCTTTCCAAGGCAAAGGTTCTCCTGCAGGCTGCTGGGAATTGTAGTGCAGTAAAGCCAGCAAGCAGGAGCGGGGACAGAGCCAAGCTCCTGGCTGGCTGCTGGCCTGGCCTGTGTGGTTCCCCTCAGCAGAACCAGCAGCAGACTTTGCTCCCAGCATGCAGAGTCCCCGGGGAGCCTGCATCTGCCTCCAACACCAGCCACCTCTCCACAGCTCTGAGCATCCTGCCATGCAGCTTGGCTTTTGTTTGTCAGCTGAAGGGGAAGCACTGGGAAGAGAATGAGGTCTGGGCTTTTTCTTTTTTTCCCCTTGCCCTTTTATTTATTATCCTCTATTATGAACCAGATCCAGCTCATCAGTAAGACCTGGGAACAGCAATTCCTGAATAAGAGAGACGCTGTAGAAAAGGCTCGCCCGATCGCAGCCACTTCCCAAACAAAGGGGCTCAAACTACCCACTTCCTTCCCTGCCCCTCTTCCCAGAAAGTCTCCCCCAAAGAACAGCTTGTTCAATAAGCCATCTGCTCCGTCATCACAATAACCCAGTAATAAGCACCGAGCTCATCCAGCTCGGCACACCTCCCCGGTTCCTGGGAGGATGGAAATGCCCTGCTCCCCAGGGAAACAGGCGGCACAGGGAGGCGGCAGCTATCACACGGCACATCCAGCACTCTGGGAGGGGGAGATGGGGGCGACCCGTCCCTGTTGCCTCCCGTAGCCGTGGTTTAGTCCTCCCCAGGTAATTGTGCATGGAAATGGATTCCCATTTCTCTGCTCAATCGTCCTGTTTCCTGTCACAGCCGAGCGTTTTGCATGTGCAATTACCCGTCCCCGCACATATCCATGGGCACGCTCAGGTGTCGCCTGCCAGCCTCCGGCGGCCGCTGTGCAGCCACGTCGCGCTGCGTTTGGGCTGAGATAGCAGTCAAGCAGAAGCCATTTTCCATATGAAGCTGCAGGACCTATGGGATAAATAAATGAGTTGGAAAGCCAAGCAGTGTAATGAGTTAATTTAAAACCTGCCTCCTCTTCTTGTATATTAATTTACTTGGCATTATGTTTAATCTTTCATTTACTGGAGTTACATTGATTTCTTTCTCCCCTTCCCCCTCTTGGCAGCTCCCTGGGATGTTCTGCCTTCGGCAGGAGCAGAAGGAAGATAAGCCAGGGCTGGAGAGTGTGGACCAGACTTGGGCCAAGAGGACCTGCTGGGTCCCACAGGAGCTCAGGGTGGCACCTCACAGGTTTCTGTTCTTGAGCATGCCCAGCAGGCAGGTGTGTACTGAATTCCCTGCAGTGGAAGGGAGACCACCACTGGGTATCCATGCTGCTGTTCCCAGGGTGCTAATTACTTTAACCAACTGGGAGGGTGGCCCGGGTAATTAATCAGCTGTAATCAGGACAATTGGAGCTGACAAGGCATCAGGAAGTGGAAGCAAAGGACTGGGTGGAGGAGCTGAAATTTGGCTGGGGGTGATCCTGCTGGAGCATCCACCACACTGCTGCTGTCCTCCTGCCAGCAGCCACAAAGCCTCGGGTGTGAGTGGATGGCACTTCACATGAGCACCTCTCTGAAGGGCACAGGAGGCCAGCACAATGAATAAAAGGCTGCTGCAGCCAGGGAAAGCAGGACAGAGCCGGCAGCAGCAGCTTTGCTGTGAGAGTGAACAAGTGAACACAGGTCCTGGGCTTTGTGTCACCCCGTAATCAGGCTGTGATGCAGCCTTGTGACCGTGGCTGGCCTGGATCCCCACCAGATTGTCTGCTGGTCCAGCTGAAGAGAAACTCGAGGGTGAATATTGCAGGCAGTGGGAAGTGTGGAGGGAAGGAGAGAGGGAGGGAGGGAAGGAGCAGCAGACAGGGCTTGGCAGGGCTCACCAGGAACCCAATGATGCTGCAGCAGTGAGTACCAGAAAGCGTGGCAGGCGCGTCCCATGGCATCAGGATGCTTCACTGGGAGTATCCCTGACCATTCCCATCACCTGTCTCTGAAGGGGATTAGCTTACGCTGTTTCTTAGAAGGACTGATGGATGATCTGAAAGAAAGAGAGACTATTGTGGAGTTCATTTCAGATAGGCTGACCTGACAGACTGTACCTGAGGCCATCATGGCAGGGTAGGTTAATGCCAGAGAGAGGAAGATGGATGCAGGGCCCTAGGGCTGCATCCAGCCCATGCAGCAGGGGTCACAGTCAAGAGGTTTGATCTGTGCCCACTGCCTCTTTTGTTTGGAGGTGCATGAGGAGCATCACAGCAGCTGCTGCTTGGAACATCCCCCTCCCTCCCCTCTTGCTAACGAACGTAGGTGAAACTTGCTGTGCCATGACTTTAATCAGCAAAGAAAACTGCAAAGGCTCTTTTTTTCCCCTTTCCCCACCTGCTGAATTCAGCACTGAATGCGAATTAGGTGGCGTTTGGGCTTGGCTGTGTGCCCGCTTCCCGTGCTAATGCAGGGAGCCAGACTCTCCCGCACCTCGAGCCTCTCAGGCTAATCCAAGGCGTGCCTAGATCAGCCCCTGGCATTTCACACTGTGTGAAATAACCCTTGGAGCTTAAAGGCTGCTCGCCGCTGGCTCAGCCTGTGCAACTCCTCTGAGCATCCACCGATAAGATCAGCCTGTGCCAGGGAGTGGGACCAGCCCTTGACACCCAAGGGTGTCTGGGCAGAGTGGCTTCAGCAAGGACATGCCTTGGGAGCCAAGCCCACAGCCCTGGGGAGCGTGTGGTTGCATTATCCAATGGCCAGTGTAGTCAGCAGCAATGGGCAGCCCCAGGACCCCAGGGGCTGCTCCTCCTCATGCAGGAGTCAGCATCCTGGAGCTCTGCCTGTGTGGGGTGCTGGAGAAGTACCCCGGGGCTCACACCTGTGGGTCTGTGAGCACAGCAGGAGTAATTTGCGGCTCCATTAGCACTGGGAGTCAGTATAGCAGCCCTGCAGTGTGCCCATTTGATAAGAGGCAAGTTCCACTGAATAATGAGCAGTAATTGGATTTCAGGGTTAACCAGCTTGCAGCAAAAATAGAAAAGAGCAGAGAGCCATTGGATATTTCTGTTCTGGCTCATCAGACACTGGAGGTTTATCTCTGCTGAGAATAGCACAGGAGAGGTAAAGTTATTAGTGACCATCAGAGCATGGTGATACCATCTTCCTCTTGTGTTTAGGGATGAGTCTGTGCATCCTCTGAGTTTCATTTAAGGCTATGGAAGTTTATAACCGCCTATGGGAGAGTTCCATAAGTACCCCATTGCAATGCAGCTCTCCTTAGTGCTCAGGAGCACCCAACCTCCCTGCTACTGACCAGAGGCAGAAGGCAAGGTCTCTTGCCAGTGTCACCTCATCCAGATGACAATCTGGCATGGGAAAGGCCAGCAGATGTGCAGCACCACTATGCTTGGAGCTGCGGTTGCATCCTTTGGGGTGGCATCAGCAGAGGTGGAGCAGGCACTGGTGGCAGTCCCAAGCACTGGGAGATGCACACAGCCACGATGGCCCATCTTCCAGCAAGATGAATTTGTGCTAGAAGTGGTGTGGAGAAGGGCTAATAGCATGGTGGGGGAATGGAGAGCCTGTCTTATGAAGCTGAAAGCACTTGGCTTGTTTAGTCCAGCAAAGGAAGGCAAAGCAAGAATGTGATTACTCTCCATAAATATATGAAGCAAATAAACACCAGGTACAAAAAGGAACCATTTAAGCTGAAAGACTGTGCTGGCATAAGAACAAATGTGCTTAAACTGGCTAATGTAAGCTGGAAATTAGGAGACAATTTTTAACCATGGGAGCTGCAAGACAGTTTTTAGCCATGGGAAGCAGAGGAGGAAAGATACCTCATTGCTTTTGGAAATGGAGCTGGACCAGCATGTGAAGGGAGCAGAAAGCAGGCTGCCCACAACTGCAGGGGCCTGGAGTGGGAGCCAGCAGGGTCCTGCCACTCCAGGCTCCTTCCAGGATAGCTGGGCGCACGGTGTGCTGCTGGCATCTCCAGAGGTCCTCAGTTTCCCAAGGCAGGGAGCACTGTTCCCACAGGCAGGGCCTGCTGACACCATCTTCCCTCTACTCAGGGGCTGGCAGGTACCCAGCACTTGGGACAGCCCCCCAAAGTGCTCGGGGTGCAAGGGACGATGAACCAAAGGTAGCCAACATCAGCCACCAGCCTGGAAGGTACCACAGAAGCAAAAGCTTTCATCTGAGCAGGGCAGCTCACAGCACCTGGATTTGGGCTGGCAACCTGCTGCTGCCATCACTGCTCGTTCTGGATTTTCCTCAGGGAATGGCACACAGCTGGGCCACCAACTCCAGATTTTACTTCGTGCATTAAATTATTCTCATTTCTCTTTATATTCTAGGGCCTGCCTAAAGGATGGGTGAAGAATCTGCTGATGAGGACTCTAATCAGTTTTGAGTATCTCAGGTAATTTCTCAGCTAGAGATCATCTCCAAACAGGAAATCAGATTCGGGAGATAGCTGCTTTATATAGCACATCATGGTGGACTCAAGCAAAGCTTGTGTTAATAAGCAGAGCTGGAATAAGATCATTACTAACATTATTCATTAATTGCTTTACAATCCTCCTACCAAGTGGGCTTTCCTATCTCATTCATCTCTAGTGCTAATGGAACAGGAATAATTCTAGACCCAATCCTGACATCTGGGCAGGTTTTTTCGTGATGTATCTCCTTCCTGAAACTGCAGGAAAGATGTTCCCTGCCTTCAGCATGTTTTGAGTCTGGCAGCATGCCTGGGATCGTAGTAAGACACAAAAGCATCTGATGGAAATGGCCACTGGATGGAGCCTTAAAGGTCATAACAATCCCCTGCTCCGGTACAGATGGTGTTCACTGATGGAAAACATCGAGCGGGAAAGCAGTGAGCATTGGGACTGAGGGATGCTGCAGAGCTGGGCTGGGCAGTGGTGCCCAAACTCACCGCCCTGATCCCAGTTCCAGACACCTGAGCGAGCTGCCAGCACCTCTGCTTGCTTCTGCCCTCAGGTCCTGACCTCGCTGTGGTGGCTGTAGATTCCTCGGGGTAGGGATGCACTCACTGCTGGGGTTGCTCTAAAACACCTCACCAAACACATTGCTTCATTCCGGCAAGACAAACAGAGATAAAGTGACTGCGTGAAGAGAATTCCAGTTTTGATTAAAACCCACAGACCTGTAAGCCTCGGCTCCCTCTTGAATAAGGATGAGGATAATATTGGCAGGAGAAAATGAAAACAGCTGATGATATCTGAAGCAGAAGCGTGGCAGGGTGTCAGCTTTGGGAAAGGGGCTTGCAGCTCTCTCCTGGACAGGGTCTGGCGTGCCGAGCCTTTGGTGGCTCCGCTCCCTGCAGCCCTGGAAAAGGGGTAAGGCAAACCAAGCCAGTGGGATAAGGATTTTATGGATGAATGAATAAATGTGCTCACTAAAAGGGGCCCTGCCGAGAGGGTGAGGGCCATCAGTGCATCCAGCTGTTGGCACTTATCGTCATCGCACACCCAGCACTCCAGGGAGCCCGAGGGGGTGATGGTGAGCCGGGAGGGGTGCGGCGCATCTTGGAAGGGATGTCAAACAACACGTTCCCCGTGCTGGCTATGCAGGCGCTCTCCCTTTAAAGCAATCCCGGGGTCGAGAACGGGGAGGAGGCGGAGGCGGGCGGGGGGCGCGGCGCCTCGGTACGGCGGCGGCTGCTGCGGGAGGTACCGGGCGCCGCGGCGGCGAGCGGAGCCCGGCAGCAGCCGCCAGCCCCGGGGTATGCGGGTGAGCGGGAGAGGAACGCGGAGGAAGGCGAAGAGCGGCGGGGAGCGGGACGAGGGAGCCCGGCCGAGCCCTCCCGAGCGGCGGAGGATGCGCCGAGCCCCGGGGAGTCGAACCCAGCTGCAGCGCGGCGCGTCCCTCCCGGCCGCCGCCCAAGCCCGCGGAGGTAACGGAGGCGGAGGGGATCGGGGGCACCGGGATGGGGCTGGGGGGAGAGAATATCCATCTTCCCGGAGGCAGGGGGGACACCCATGGTCCCTGGGGTCCTGCGGCTCTGCAGCGCATCACTCAGCAAGTGGCACTTGGTCACCCCGCAGCGGGGCTGGGATGAGGGAAGGGTTCCCCCGCGGAGTGAAGGGCTCCCTGAAGCAAAGAGCTGGGGCAGGCAGAGGTGGGGTCGCCGTGCTCTGGGGGCCCCCATTGCTCGAGGGACTGGAGGCCCAGCTCGGAGTAATGGCAGATGCTCAGCGCCAACCTCAAAACCGCCCCGATCGAAGCTCGGCTGTGAGGTTGGATGCATCCAGTAACCTCAGGCAGCTGGCATGGGAGATGGGCAGAGGGCAGCATAGGGTGACAGGTTCCCATCTTGCCACCTGCTCCCTGAAACTGGCCAACTTTGGGGCACCTGGCACCCCGTACTGCCAGTGGTTGGGGGGGCAATGGGAGCCAATCCTTGTTTGTACTTGAGCTAGAGGAGATGAGAAGGGTACCTGGATGCCACAGCTGTATCACTAAGGACTGACAGCTCCGTCATGGATGATACCCCAGGTTTAACAACAACAGGGGTTCAGTTTGATCCCAGACACTTGGTTTCCAGCTCTTTGTTCACCAGATGATCTGCCTGGCTAGGGAAGCTGCTTGTGTGCCTCTTACATCTTGCTCAACTCCTCTGCTAAATTAGGGAAAATTGCCAGGCTGGCCCCCTGCTCCCTTGCCCGTGTCTCTGTTGAGAAACTGAGTCTTATCTCAGTTCCTTGACTTGTGCAGGAGCAACCCACTGCAACAGCAACCAGAGGGACCCAGGGCTCTCCTTTTATCTGCTGTGCTGCTAACAGAGGAGAGAGAGAGAGGTTTAATTATCCTCAAGTGTCAGTTCGAGATAGATCTGCTGGGACACAGCTCTTGGCAGGTGCGAAATAACAGGACGTTTTCATGCATGGGAGGCTGAGCTGGGAACAGTTCAGTGGTTTAATTGGAAAGGTTCATATCAGGGTACAGAAAATGGGATGGTGCAGGCTCCAGCAGTGATGCTGGTGCTGCAGCTGTGGGAAGGGAAGATGGATGTCGAAGGCTAAGAACTTTCTCTGGTGCACTGTTTTGGGGGCTCAGAACAGAGTGGGTGGTCTGG
This sequence comes from Pseudopipra pipra, assembly GCF_036250125.1. NCBI lineage: Eukaryota > Metazoa > Chordata > Aves > Passeriformes > Pipridae > Pseudopipra > Pseudopipra pipra. The sequence goes on along the minus strand of NC_087560.1, from coordinate 4,014,371 downwards.
GCTGGGAGCACAATCTCAAGTTGGTGCTGTCCTCCGAGGGGTTGATGAGTTTGCAGCCTCGCTTTGTTTCTGTTCAGCTTTTCAGTTAATTCCCAAGAGAGTCCTTGTGGGGCCATTAGGAGACATGCCCCTGTTTCATGGGGCATCCGGGACCAAAAAAAGAGGGAATTACTCCAGAATCAGGGCACTCTGGAGCTGTTTTTTAGGCATGTACGATGGGATGGCCTCGGGGATTATCAAACAGCTTCTCCTCTCTCCTCCTGCCAAAATCCCTGAAATGGTTTACAGGAACTCTCAAGATAATCAATTAAAGACTTTCAGTTCTTTGACTCCACGGGGAAAAGCCCCTTCCTGTCTAAATGGCTGTGAGTTTGGCTTCCATGGAGAATGTCCCCAACCCTGCCTGGTCTGCAGTACTGGGATGCATGGACCATCTGTCTCCTCATCTCCTGTCCTGTCTGCACCATGGTTGTTGGCCCCTGGAGCCAGATTTGGATCAGAGAGCAGAATCTCCTCCAGCTGTGGCATTGCACCATGGCTGTATTGCTACCACAAAATGAGGCCTGTCTGTCCAGACCCTGTACTGTCCTGGTCTGGGACTCTCCAGTGGGATGAAAAAGGACATAATATTTCATTGTTCATCCAGATTTGCTGAGCTCTTCTTTGTCCTCATTCCCAGGGGACCATGGGACACAGGTTGTAAAGAAATAGTGCCCCCATCCCTGCTGGCTTGTTGGAGGGGATGTGGTGTGAGGACCTAGTGCTGCTGCTTTTCTGGGTGAAGTCACGGTGTTGTGTTATTGTAGTTATGTTCATTGTTTTAGGGTTCAAGATAATGACTTAGCTGTACTTCATTTCAGTGCTGGGTGTAACAAGCCAACCCTTGTGCAGTTCCTACCGGCATAAAACAGCAGTTGGTGTTAGAGGTCTGGGGTCCGTCCTGTCTCACCTATACTGATCATGTTCTAGCCCCTTGTGCTAATCTCTGGTGTCTTTCTCTAACACTGTAAGAGGACATTCAGTAAACACATCTTTGTAAGATGGTGAGTTTTGTAGACGTGCAGAGATGGTGTTTTCAGGACGACCCAGTTATTAAACATCATTTTGTCACCGTCTCCTTCCCACTTGTGCTTGGTGAACGCTGCCATTTGCTTGTAGCCGTGCTCTGGTCCTGCCAAAGTCACATCCCTCCCTTGCAAATGTGCATTAGTGAAACTTGTAGGCTGTTGTTTGGGTGCAAACCCTGTGGATGTTCCTGGTGCTCACTGCTGTGGCCTGCTTGGATGCTCCTGATGCAGGAGAGCTGGGTATCTGGGCAGGGGTGACTCAAGGGAGGACATCTCTGAGGGGAGGCTTTTTGTCTCTGTGGTTAGCTGTGCCTGAGTGTCTGACAAAGGCATTTTGGAGATATGGTTGAGGAGCAGAGTCTCCTCCTCACTTTTCCTTGGAGGTCAAACATCCAGAAAATGGGCTGGACCAAGTCAGAGCAGAACCCTCACTCACTTCAGTTGCAACAGTCTTTTGGTGCCACCTGTGACAGGAGCATATTTAGGCTTGATGTATATCCCCCACCTTGACTTTGGATCAAGGCGTAAGAGCTTTTGACATGCACACAGTAAGAAGGGGAAAAAAAAAATTAAACCCACAATCCTCAAAATGTTTGCAAATCCAAGAGCTTATGCTCACTCCGGGCAGGCAAAACCAACCAAGGGCAGGATCAGTAAATCACAGAATCAGCCACTTTGCATCATCAAACATGAGGCAGCTGGAAATGCAGCTGACACGGAGCATCATACCCACACTGAGTCCCTGTGGAGATGCTCGGGATCTGGCACCATGGGTTTTTCCTTTAACACCATTGCAGCAAGGGGCTTGGGAATCAGCAGGGATCCCAGCCATACCTGGATGGGGCTGGGCTTCAGATGGGTGTGATTAAGGAAAAAAGGCTGCTTGTGGTACCAAAGGCACCCACTAAATGAACCCCTTGCTGGGGTTGTGCAAGGGACAGTGGCTGATTCAGGACCAAATGGGATGAGTTAATGCAAGCCCACACCTTTGTTAAAGGGATCTGATAACTTCAACCAATAACTGAAGTGCTAAGGAGGGAGAACTCCCACACTTTTAGCACAGGGAGAAGATTTAAGCCATCCCTGCAAAGCTAAGAACATCCCATATGGAGATCAGCACATCACTGCCTACAGCAGTAACCATAAAGGGGCTGCTTGTACAGCATCCCACTGCTTTAACCACTCTCCTACATCCACTTGCCACCAAAGCCCATCTCCAGTGGGGCCAGTCCATGCTGCTGGTGAGCAGAGGCCATCCTCTCTTCATACCTGGGAGAGCAGTGGAGAGGTGGAGTTGTATCATGAGATGTGAAGGGACCAGGCTGTCCTGGCACATCAGCATCAGTGGTGCAGGACACCTTGAGGCAACCACTGCTGAAGCTCATTGTGTGTGGGGCGTGTGTTGGCAGCAGTGGGGAGAAGATGGGCTGGCATCTGGCCTTCAGATCTGTCCTTCTGCCATCCCGAGAGCAAACTTGGAGCCGGCAGAAGTAGGGCAGGTGGTGTCTGCCTCGCCTGCACTTGTGTTGAGCCAGGCTGGTGTGTACTCTGTGGGCAGCAGCCAGTGAACCAGGACAGCACATCTCTTGGGAAAGTCAGCAGGGACTCAGAAACCCAACCCACAGGGAGTCTGAAGGCTTTTTCCAGAGTGTTTGGATCAGGGATGTCAGCTGGAGCGGCAGCATCTCCCGAGCACCTCAGTGGTGTTGGAGTCTGGGGTCAGGCCAGTCCATCTGGAGTTTCATGGCATTATCTCTTAAATGCCTTTAACTGCAATGGGATGGCCTGACTGATTGGATTGTGCTCTGTAATTAATTAGCTGGGTGCACTGTATGAGAAACAGCATCAGTGGGAAGAGGGGGGAATCTGCCAGCAAGAGCTGTTAAGCCTCAAATGTCCATTTCTCATTAAACCAGCCTTGTGTAGTGTTAGTCCCTGGGTGCAGGGGGTTAGTTTCAGTGTCCTGGCCTTTTTCCATGTGAGGAATTGTGGTTTTGCTGCCTGACCATTCCCCCAGAGCCTGTGTCCTGCACCCCAACCAACCCACCTGGCCTCAGAGTCCACTGGGAGGGAAGAGCTTGCTCGGGCTGAGGTGCATCAGGGTGGTGAGGGGGTACCCCCTCCTGCCAGGGTGACAGACCCTGCAAGGCATGCAGGAAGGCTCCAGTGGGTTAAGGGCTGATGGGCATGGCTGGCACAAATCCTGCTGTTCTTCTCTCCCTCACCAGAGCCCATGGCCTTCTCCACACTCCCCTCCTGCTCCCAAACCTGCCGTGCCTCTGCTTGGGCTCCTTTAACTACTTTTAGCATCCATTTTTGCATTTAAATAGACAGCATCCAGCTATCTGTGGGTTTTTTCCTTTGTGTTTACTGTCAGGATTAATCAGGAGCTGCAGTGTAAGGGAAACCTCCAATGGCTCCTTGTTTATTGTTTGATTTGGGAAATGCTTCTGGGCTGGGCTCGTGTTTCAGGTCCATGCTGTTTTTTAAGGAGTCCATTTTGGGAGTGTTTTGGGAGAAAGGCTGTCTCTGTGTGCTCTGGGCAGGGATGTCTCCCTTTGGGCCTGTGGTTGTCCCCTCTCTGCGTGGATGGAGGAGAGAGGGCTCTTCTTGGGGTGCCTCCTCTGTGAGGTGAGACCTATTTTCTGCTCAGATGCTCTGACCAATCCATCCACAACTCCATCAGCAGCTCCCAGCTTCCTCCGGTGCCTGTTTGTGGTGAGCTGGGATGTTTGTTGCTAACATGCTCTTGTAAAATTTCAAGCTGGCTGGTATTGGGGAAACTGAGCTTTGCCCACAGGTGCCTGCTCAAAATGGTCCCTTCACCTGTGTTTGGTGGGGTCTGGGATGGCCTTTCCCCCTCCTCAATGCTGCAAGGAGGTTTGGGGTGGAGGAGGGCAGTGTAAAACTTTGGACGTTAGGCATTGCTGCCAGGCTGAAGAAGAGTTGTAATGCCCTCTGCACCAGTGGCTGATAAATCTTGGAGAAAAAAAAAAAAAAAAGACAAAAAAGTCATGTGCCAGCTCAGCTTAACCCACAAAGGAAAACCACGTCATTTTAAAAAGAAAAGCTGTAAAAATAGATTTTTTTTTTTAGCTGAGAGTGCCATTCAGGAGAGTCAATGAGCTCTGTTTCAAGAGCTGGGAAACAAAACGCTCCAGGGGCTGTGAAGGGAAATCTTTCCTTTTCCAACTCCCCAAGTGTCAGGTGTGGCTCCTCAAGCTTGTTGTTCTTCCATCTGTCTGTGTGGTGGTCGCTGGCTGCTCCCGGCTGCTCCGCTCGCTGGAAGTGCGGGATTCACCATCTTGGGAAGGGGAGAAGCTGTGACTCAGATCTGTGTTACAATCTTGCCTTGGTTTCCCACTCGCCGGCTGGGCCGAAGGGGAGGTAGTGAGCACCACGTAGCATCCTTGGTTTATTTATTTAATTTTTAATTGGCTAAGGAGCCCTCTCATTTGCTTCGGTTCTGACTAATGAGACGCGCCTCACTTTGACAGCGTGTCACAAGCAATAAATTTCTCGGGAGCTTCTGGGCTGCATGGATGCCCTCATGCTCCTGCCTGGCTCACCCTCCTCCACATCACCCTCTGCTGCTGGCTTTTGCCCCAGCCTGGCCCTTGAGCACCCTTCCAGCAATGGAGAGGAAGAAGAGGTCTGGGTGTGAAATCAACTGTCCCTTTGGGCTGGTCTCAAGGCTGGGGATTTGGGGGCTTCCTATATTGTTTGTCTGGGCTGGAAATTGGAAAGAAGAAATTGCCAAGGACCCAGACAAGCTGCTGTTTAGCAGCTGTGATCTCTGTTGTGTTTTCCCAAAGATCTCTGCTGTGCCTCAGGGTGTGAGCTCTGTGCCAGGCTCCAGCTAATCTCACCAGGGGCTTGGGCTGGCTGGCAGTGAACCAGCATGCAAGTGAAGATCCTATGGAAGACTCTTATTCCCATAAAAAATGCATTTTTTTTACTGGAAGAATTTGCAGGAGCATGTCTCCTTTGGTGAGGCGAGAAGGAGATGATCTCTAATAGGACAATCTAGATGAATCCATGATTTTCAAGGCATTCCCCATGGAGCTTTATCAAAAGGGCCCTGGTTGCTCCAGGAGGGTGCAGAGATGAAACTCTCCTTCTTCCCTATCCTGCTGTGGTCAGGTTGAGGTGCAGTGACTGGGGTCAGAGCAGTCCTCCTGTGTGTATGTATAGTATAGGTATTGTGTTGTGTGGATATTATGTGATGCTGATAAAGGTGAGGAGAAGGGTCGTGGGTGAGCTGGGGGCTGCCACTGTGGGACAGGGATGCTCAGCCATGTTTGACCATAGTAGAAGGGGTTGAATGCTGCTTTATTTGGGCACCTTGGTGCTGTTTGTCACTTCTTACTGGGCGACACTAACCTTCACTCTCCCGGAGTCCTTAAGGGACTGCTTGAGATTTCAAATCATTGATGGGAAGCACCAACTATTAACACTGCTTCTCTTTGTATTCATGATGGATTCTCTTTAGGCATTGCTCTTAGTGGCTCTCCACTGTTAGCTTTTGTTTTCTCCTCAATAGCTTGTCTAATAAACGCCATTATCTTGGGCACAAATCTACTTCATGTCTCAATTCCACTTGGTGAGAGTTGGTAATAACAGCGAAACAGCATCCTTTGAAAAGAGACTCTGTCACCAGCAGCCCTGGATGCCACTTCTCCACTTCCCACACTTGTCCCCAGAGCAGATAAAGACAAGGGGAAGATGCGTGGCCAGAAAGCAAAAGGGGCATCTGCCTGATAAATTGGATGTCTGAGCAGTGCCGGCAGCAGTCAGTGCAGCAGCTCTGGGGATCAGTGCAGCTTGGCCTCTGCCACCTTGGTCATTAGAGATGATGTGCTTATGGCCTGGGATCCTTACTAATTCCAGCAGATTAGAGGGGAAGGATGGTGGTGAAGGGTGATGGCTTGCCAGGAAGGAGTATTTCTTTCAGCTTGAAGGAGCTTCTCATCTGTGGCCAAATCGAGCTGTTGCCTCCCAGTCTGAATCTGGTTCTGGAAAGGCTTTAACTAGTAGGTGCTGGAATGCTTACTGGGTTTTGGGTCAGTCTGCAGCTCTGTAAGTGGAAATATTAGGGCAGGTCTGTATTTTGGCTGAGGGCAGGCAGCATGTTCCCAAGGGTGTTTAAGCCCATGTAGATCTGAGCCCATGGGTGTCCCATGCTTAGAGGGAAGGGAACCATTGGTGGGAGCACACTGCCCCAACTCCTCTCAGTTGTCCCATTGCTAGGATCACAGAATATTCTGAGTTGGAAGGGACCCACAAGGATCACTGAGTCCAACTCCTGGCCCTGCACAGGACCATCCTCAAATGTCACACCATTTGCCTGAAAGTATCATCCAAACGCTTCTGGAACTCTGTCAGGCTTGGTGCTGTGACCACTTCCCTGGGGAGCCTGTTCCAGCACCCAGTCACCCTCTGGGTGAAGAACCTTTTTCTAATATCCAACTTAAACCTCCCCTGGCACAACTTCAGGACATTCCCTCGGGTTCTGTCACTGGTCACCACAGAGAAGAGAACACGTTTGCCTGCCTCCCGTAATCATCCCATCCCTGAGTTATAAATATTTTATCCTCTCAGTACCGACTGCATCAAATATTATTTTTTTAGAGGCATTTTCTTTTTCTATTTTTTCCTCACTCGGTTCTTGCATTTCAAAATGTGCCTGCTGCATGTACAGTGCTCAGACATGCTCTCGGCTTCCCCCCAAATGTAATTGCTTTAAAACTGCAGATAGTTGGTGAAAGCAATTTTCTCTCCATTACAGAAGACTCCAGCTCCTCTCATCCTTCATGCAAGTCACTCTCCCCCAGCCCTGCTTTCTCTCTGCCGCTGTGCAATGCTCTGCACAATGCTCTGTGGTACCTCTGCTTTCTGGAATGATGCTCCTGTTTTTCCAGGGCTCAAGTGGCTCGTGGTGGGGACCTCTGTGTGGGGGATAACAGGCTTCAGCCACAGCTTCTGCTGAGCAAGGGTGATGCTCACTGTAACCAAAGCCCTTCCCGTGGCTGTGCTGGTGCTGTGTCTCCCTGGCAGGATGGGTACCTGTGTCAGGCACGTGCTCACCGTGGTTTTGCAGCTCTACCACCCGCATGTTTAACATGCTCTTTCTGTTTGCAGGATGTGCTGGGCTTTCAAAAGCACTAATGATGGAAAATAAATTGGAATCTGAGAGAAATAACCTTTTCTCTGTAGGCCTTATCTTGCCTTGCCTTCCTCGGCCATGTTGAAGGCTGTGGCTGGAGGGGACTGTAAATGAGGAGGAGTCCCAGGTCTCTCTGGTCTGTTGTGATGTGCTGTGCCCAGTGGATCTCACTCCAGGGAGCCTGTCTGCACACTGGTGCTGATAAACCCAAGGGGGTCTGGAGAGCGTGGAAGTGAGGTGTTGCTGGACCTTCTTGCAGGGCTTGGGGTCCTGATTTGAAGGTCGAGGCACACCAGGTCTTCTGAAGGTCTGTGTCCTGCATGAGGGGGTTTTAGTTGCATTCTGGCGTGGGGCAGCAGTTGTCTTTGGTTCTGCACCAACCTATCCTGGGGAACAAGGCTCTTGTATCCACTACCCGCCCTGCAGATGGAGTTAGGTCACAAGCAAATCATAAAATCATGGAATGCACCTGAATGTGCTCTGTGCACAGCTATAGCTGCAGCATTCCTTGGCCTGTGCTGGGACCCCATAAGGTGTTGGCCTTCTGCTTGGAGGGGAACATCTGATCCCTCCCCCCCCAAGGACCACCACCCTCACATGCATCAGGGAGGGAGGATGCTGGTCATCACCCCTGGGACATCCCTACTGAGGCTAGCAACATCTCCAGAAGCACCCAAAAATGTCTTGTCTGGGCGCAGCAGGAGAGGCTGCAGCAGCTTTGTCAGCATCAAAGCTTTTGGTCCCTGGAGTAGAGCCAGTGTGCCATAAAACCTGCTTGTTCCTCCTGCCCCTGCTCCTGCAAAGGGAATGTGGAACTGGCATGGACCACGAGTCCACAGACAGCCATACCTCACACTGGGCCTCTGGTGAGAGGCTGTTGCCTATCTTACCATGCCCCTGGGCTGCTCTTGGACACGAACCAGCCTTGTAATGAAAGCTTTTTCTATATCTGTTTGTTTTCTGAGCATCAGTTTAATGTCTGGAAAATCCTCTTGCAGCAGAGCCCAGAGCACTTCAAAGACGCTGCGGGAGAGGACGGATGCTCTGTAGGGACCTCGCCCATGTCAGGTGGGGAGAGAAACCAGGCTGGCCACTGCAGCCAGCTTCCCATTTCCAAGGGATTTGGCTTGGTGTCTTGAGGGAGATGATGAGCTTTGCTCCCACAGCGTGGATGCCCATCACTGTGAGAGCCTGCCATGGTATGTACCATGTCCTCCCAGTCTTGGATCTTTGGAGATGTCTAGATGAGGAGCTGAGGGTTTGGGCAGGGAGGATTCATGCATCTGAAACCTGCTGTAGTTGTCTCATTAGCATGTTGAGTGCTTGTGCACCCCTCTTTGGAGGTGATGCAGGTGGCTTCCAGTTCCCACTAAGATGGAGTCAAGGCTGTCTGGCTGCTCTGAGGTGCTCCATACTTCCCCAAAGTGGGACTTCTTGCAGCAGTATCCTCCCAGTCACGTAATTCTGTGCTGTCTTAATGGTGTCAAGCTCTGAATGAGCTCGGGCAATTTCCTTTATAAAGCAACGCACTAAATATGTCAACACTCAGTGCATGTTTTTAATATAATATTTCAGATTGTTTTGAAAGAAGCCAAGATCCTGCTTTCCCTCTTCATTAGGAACGTTTTATGTGAAAGAGATGAACAATAGAGAGAGTTTGCCAGAGAGAAAGCTTTCCCAAGTATTATTTCTGCTGAGAAATCATCTGCTTTTTACAAAAAAAACCCTCAATGCATAACTATCAGGGCAATTAAACAGCGCATCGGCTGCCAAGTAAGGTTGTAGAATTGGCTTCACTGGAGATATTGGAGGCCAGGCCTGACTGTAGCCATTGGGCCTGCTTTAGGCACAGTAAATCCCAGTTCCCAAAGAGGGAATGGACTAAATGACCCACCAGCAGTTCCTGGCCACCTGGGAGTTTCAGAAATAATCTGAGCTGCTCTGGCATAAGCAATTCTAGGCTGCAGGATTGAGTGGGTTTGTGAATCTTGCACTGTTTCAGCCCAGAATTGATGACTTTGGCTTTTAAGTCACTTCCTGGCAGGACCAGGAGTGAGTTCTGTCCTGGTTTCCAGCTGGGAGACTTGGTCTCCTGCCATGGAAAGGGTAAGACCTTCTGCCTGCCTGGTTGCAAAGCTCTGTTCCGGCTGGCGCTTCTCAAAAGAAAATAAACCCAAAAAATCCCACTGCAGTACTTTCATCAGGGAAGCTGGGTTCCTGTCTATTCTCCAAAGAGTTTCTCTTTCATCACAAGTTGGAAGAAACTTACAGGGAACTGCAAAATTCCCTCTTCAATGAGGACAAGCCTGAAGGGATGATGGGAGGGAGCTTTTTCCCAAGCCCCTGCCAAGCCCTAGCTCTCCTTCCATCAGGCCTCCCCAGCTGAGGTCCCAAGAGGTGCTCTGCAATGACTTCCTCATGAAAGAGATGGCAGCCAAGAGCCTGGAATCATGGAAGAGTGTGTCTGAAAGATAGGAAGCCTCAGCCTCATTAGCTGGGGTGGTTGGAATTGGGGTGGTGGACCCTGAAGAGGGATTTGAGCGAAGAGGGTGATCCCACTGCCAGAATCAGCCCAGGAGAAATGCTCCAGAGGGGAGAGAGTGCAGCTGTTGGCATGGCAGCTGGGTGTGCCAGGATGTGGGCTGTGATGGGATGCTCTGACCCAGGGCAGGGCAGAGGGGGACTAACTGGGTGGCTTTGAGATGGGACCTGGCATGTTGTGTGTGTGCTTACTGCAAGATGCTGCTGGGTTGGGGAGAGGCTCCCTCGGGATGCTGCTGGCCTGCTGCACCCAGGACAGGCAGGATCTGGTTTTATTTCACCTCCTGGTAATCCTGTACTCAAATATTCTTCCTGCAGATCTGGTTTTTATCTTTTTTTTTTTTTTTTTTTTTTTTTTACCACTCCTAAGTGGAGTGCTTAAGCCTATTCTTTTGTTTTCTGTGAAAGGAGCAGTAAATCCTTTATCCTGCCTGGCTATTTCTGTGTGCGTATTTTCTCATTGTGCTCCAGCTTGTCAGCTGTGTCAAAGCCCGGAAACCTTGGCCTCTGTCGGACTCCAGACTTGGATTTCTCTGTATTTAACAACACTGGCTCCCTTGGACTAACCGTTCTTTTCTCTCCCCTTGGTGTCTTTTTTCTTTTTCTTTTTTTTTTTTTTTCTTCCTAAAAAATACCTGGTTAAAAAAATCCTAACAAGAGAGAGCAAGCGGAGCAGTCTGTTGGGTTCATCCCTGGGCACAGCCTGCCAGTGCTGGCAAGGAGCCACAGCCGGGGTGTCCTCCTGTCCCCCCCATGCCTCTGGGGCACCAGGGCTGCCCCAGGGAATGGGAACCCCCCTGGGTGAGGGAGCTTTCCGGAGATTAGCTCGGGATCGGCGGGTGCCTAATGCTCAGGCAGTGTATCTGCTGAGCACAAAGGCAGGATTTCGGTGCGCGGCAGGATTAGCCGGGAGCGGGGATGGGGGGGTGGAGGGAGAGGGGGATGTCTGTCTCTGCGCCGGGGCCGTGTGCCAGCTCCGGCTGCTGTGCCCACTCCTGGGAGCAAGCCTGGGGTGTCTCCCTGGGGGGGGGGGATCTGGGAGAGTGACCATCCCCGTGGCTGGAGGGAGGAAGACTGGGCTGTGGCACTGGTGGCTGCAGGAGGGACTGAGGATGGTGGCAGGGGTGCTGCAGCCCCCTCCACACCCCCGACAGTGGTGGCAGCAGCCTCAGTAAGCTGCCAAGGAAGGCTTTGCTGGAGATGTCAGAGGCCAGGCTTGACCATAGCCACTGGGCACGTTTCAGGCACAGTAAATCCCAGTTCCCAAAGAGGGAATGGACTAAATGACCCGCCAGCAGCTCCTGGCCACCCGGGAGTTCCAAAAGTATGGTCTGAGCCGTACTGGCATGAGCAATTCCAGGCTGGAAGAGTGACTGGCTTTGTGAATCTTGCACTGTTTCAGCCCAGAACTGATGGCTTGGGCTTTTAGCTTGCTTCCTTGGCAGGACTAGGGCTGGGTTCTGTCTGGGCTCCATCTGGAGTGCCCCCCATTCCCCAGGGTCGGTTCCATAAGCTGTGCTGGTGCTCCGTGAACACCATGGCAGCTTCCCACACCAGGCAGCACGGCTGTTTGTGTGAGAACAAAAGAATAAACAATGAAAACTGTGATTAATTACCGCAGCTAATTAGCAGTGTGCTTGGCCTGGGCTAGAACTTGGTAAGGTGCCAAAATCAGAGGAGAAGCCACGGGAGAAACTGTGATCAGAACCTCTTTGGAGAGGGAGCAGGGAAGGGGAGAGGATGCTTTCCCAGCACTTCTTTGCAACATGCCACATAGAGAGCTTGGGCTGGGGACATCACTGCCTGTATACCTCGGAGGGGATGCTACTGCCATCCCCAGCATCATCCTTCCATTTCCTGGTGCTGCCTTTGCTGAGAGATCACTTCCCTCAGCCACAATCAGCATCAGGAGCTGGGTGTTAGACCCTGCTGCGCTCCACTGCTGCAGCTGTTAATTACCAAACCCTCGTTAGGGTCTGAGGAGTTGTCTTCCCTACAGAAAAGGATCATCCTTGCTCGCCTTCCCCTACACTGTACAGCAGCCTTATTCTTTGCTCTCCATTTTCAAATTAGCTCAAGGACCATGATCAGCAAACAAATTTGCAGCAAGCTCATGGCGCGCTTGGAGATTTGGAAGAATCCTTGGCAAATATTTGCCAGGCTCCGCCGCAAACCCAGTGAATACTTTTCATGACTGAGAGACGCCGAGCGTAGCTGGCAACTTTGGATAGGATGGCAGACCTCAGGTTGGGGATGGCTGCTAAAAAAATACTTGAGCTAACAGATATTCTTTAACTTGCTTCCATCCGTCCTTTTCTCTGCCCTCTCGCTGTGCAGCATGGGGATAGCTGAAGATACACTTGACTACAGCCATAGCAGGATCACATCAGCCCCATTAAAAGGTGGCTGCACCTAAATGCCATTTGCTCAGCGAGGTCTGAAGTGGTGCCCTTTGGAGTAATTGGGAGATATGGCCCCTTTTCCGAGGACAAGAGAGTCTATTTTTCAAGGCGCCATCACTTTATTATTAATTTGTTAAACACTGCTCAAAACTGTTTGAGAAGCAAAAAAAGGATGTGAGCTCTGCCTTGGGTACCTCACTGATAAATAAATGTATTAAGTCAAACCTGTGCTGCAGAGGAGAGTGCTGCACTCGAAGGTGAAGGTGGCAGCTCCTCCATCAGGACAGGACCTCGCTTCTCCATCAGTGTTGAAGTCAGGAGGACTGATTGCAGATCAGCAGGTCGAGAACCTGCTTTCTCTTAGCATTTCTGAGGTGCCAGTGGAACCCTTTGACTTGTGAGCAGTGGAGAGAGCTCCCCTGGCCTTGTGAGACCCCTGGCTGGGCTCATGCAGGTGGGGGGTCCTTCCCTTGTGCATCCATGGCTGTGTGCTTCAGTGTGGGCAGGGGGCTGCTTGCACAGGCAAGCTTGTGCCTTCTCCCCCTCCCCACCAGTGATGCTGGAAGCACAGTAACACCCTCTGGGAGCTGCTCCCAAAAATCACCCTGTGCCTGGCAGCAGCCCCTCAGAGGGTGCTGGATCTCTTCAAGCATCTGCACCTTGCATCCAGATCTAAGCAGATCCCACTGGACTCTTCTTCTTTCCTCGATGACAGGGAGGAGGGGAAATAAGAGCAAGATAGAAAAATATCAATATATAAAGTTCTGTGCTTTCTTAGCTTTCAAGTCAAACTTGCTGTGGGGTTGGGTTTGCTCGGTGTGTGCTCAAAGCCATGAGTTCCAAGCCTGATATCTGTGCCTTCTCATCCACAGCCCCCTGTGCCTGGGAGCCATGAGCTGCCCTCAGCACCCGCAGACCCGCCGGAGCAGCCTCTTGGACACAGCCCCCTGGCACTTTTAGGCTTCCCTGCTCCCCTGGAAGGTGCTCATTGCTGACGAGGAGAACCAGCTGCGCCCACACCCAGCCTCCAGCATCCCTCCCAAGGTAAGAGTGTCTGTGAAAAGCACGGGGTTGGCAAATGCAAGCGAAATCAGGTTGTTTCTTGTGTCTGTTGCGCCTCCTACCTGCTCCTCTTCCCCTCATCTGCCCTTCTCTTGCAATTAAAAGGTGATTTTGAAGGTGAGGTAGCTCCTGGTGAAACCTGTTGCTTGCAGATTGTATCCCGTCTGAATTTGCTCGTAGTTTTAGAAACTCCTGTGCTGCTGCAAGGAGCTGGGCTTGGGTGGGACTGGTGCCTTGTGACTGCCTCTGCTTCCCTGATGTACTTCTGAGGATAATTGTCTATAATTTGCCTTTTAACGATGCTCTGGAGGCTTCCCAAGCACACACTGCCTTTCCTCCCTCTGTAAAAGGCCTTTGGGGTATTTTGGAGGCTTCCTGTGGTGGGGAAGCAAGGGGAGGCTGGAGAACGGTGTTTGGCAGGGGGTTGAGTCCCTGTCTCAGTGAAACACCCTCATCTGCTCCTTGCACTTGGCAATAGGAATTTTTTAAGGTTAAAGAAGTAAAGCTCAGCTTGTGGGGAGTGAGCAGGGGCTGAGGCTGATGCCAGGGCCAACTGCCATCCTCATGCATGCAAAATCAGTATTCATGGCTGAAGAGTGGAAATCGGGTTTAGAAACCAAGAACCTGATTTCTGGGATGACTTTGGGTTTTGAGATTTTAGGGGCCCCTTGCTTGTCAGTGCAAACAGAGGTGTCAGCTGTGTGCAGTAGCATATGAGCATCTCAGCTTCTCTGTGTGCCATCTGCAGTGCAGGGGAGCTGGGGCCTGGAGGGAGGTGAGGGTGTCACCAGCCTATTGCATGGTGGGCATGGGCATGAGACTCCTGTCTTGAGAGGTCTATAAGAAGGTCACAGTGGACCCAGCAAGTTAAAAATGTAAGTCAGAGCTGTGATCTGGCTTGTCCTAATTTCCTTTGGGAGCTCCTTACCTGCAGGGTCTGGAGCTGGGATCAGCTGGGATGCTCCAGCTGGGAAGCAGAGGCCAGTTCAGACTGGGAAGGCTGACATCCTTGCTGTAAATATCCAGCCAGCTCTAATCCTCCCGGTAGCTCCATCATTACTGTTTTCCTAAGAGTTATTTGACTCTTTGTGTTGCACTTCTCAGACAAATGGCTTTTAAATAAAACCTCTGCTAACTCCTTAGGCTTCCTGTCCAGGTCACTTCCTGCATGAGTGATTTATAGGGCTGCTTTTAACATTTTATTAACTTTAAATCGTCGGGGCCAGTCAATTGGAGTCTATCCCATTAGCTGTGGTGAGTGGTTGCCCAGGGCATCAGGCTCTCCTGCTGCCTCCCTTGCTTCTGGAGGGGCCTTGATGCTGTGAGACCAACCATGGTGAGAGACAGGAAAGAACAGAAGGAGAATTTAGATAAGGAGGAATAGATCTGGGATGGATAAGTGAATGCATAAGGGTTAAGGAGATAATGGAGCTTGTGATCCTATCTGGGAAGGTGGCTTATCTCCTGCTGTTAGTACGTGATTACTTGGCTGCATCTCCCGCAGCACCTGAGGCAATGGGAGAGGAGCATCAGGGCTTGGTAAGGAGGTGGCTGCTCCAGACCCATCCCAGCAAGGCATCACTGCTGGAGCATCCCTGAGTGCCCACCTGGGTAGGATGTGCCTGTGTTAAATAAACCCTGTCTGTGGCTGTGCCAGAGGCAGAGTCTTCCTCCTTGCCTAGTGCATGTGCAATTCCCTTTAGCTCCCGGCATCCCATTTGATCCAGCAGGCTGCCTTGTGTCCAGTTCCCTGCCATCTCAAACTCTCCCCTGCAGCTCCTTCCTCCTTGGAGCAGAGTAGAGCCAAGTCCTGCAGCCCTGGCACTATGGTGAGCGGGGCTGAGTGAGCAGAAACGACTCTGGCTGGGAAATCCAAATGAAATGGAGATCGTAAGTGATGTGAGGCTGCAGCAGCAGCTTTGATTACCTCTGGTTTAGTTGCTCCTCTCCCCACCGTGCCCTGTCTTCTTTTCCACCCATGCTCAGAGATGTTATTCAGTGGAGTTTTCCAGCTATTGGTAACAGGAGAAAAAAAACCCCTGAACTCTTGCACAGCCAGAGCTAATGAGCTCTCTCTGGAAATAAAAGCATCCTAAGGACAGCCTTGTGATACAGAACATCTCGTTCTCTGTGGCTGCTCCGGCCACCACCTCTGAGCGATGGCCCAGCACAGGGCTGGTTGGGAGCTGAATGAAGCTGTCACCACCCGTCCTTCCCCCCAGCCATCACTCATGTGAGGCATGGATAAAACTTGGGCCATGCTTTGCTCCTCTGGCAGAGCCCTACTGTGAGGACAGGGATTTGTGAACATTTGTCCAACACCCTGATGCAGGGCCTATCTCCTTGTACATGCTTGCAGGACAGTGCAAGGAGGGGTCACATGTCCCCATGGGGCAGGACCAGCTTTAAGTGGCTTAGAAAGGGATTTGGATAATGCCTTGGCTTCAGTCACTGGCTTGGATGGAGGGGTGTATGGAGGTGGACTCCCTGCAGCCCCATGTGTCTGCAGGGAAAGCAGACCTGCAGTCCCCGAGGGCTGTTGAGGCTGTCAGGCGTATGACCAGGAGGGAATCTGTCTTGCAGCAAAGCCAGCATCTGAAAGCCATTGCTTCTGATGTGCCCATGATTTGCTGAAACCTGTGTCTCCTTTGTCATTTTTCTGTCTGTCTCTGTCTCAAATCCCAGCGCAAAGACAGGGAACTTGCTCGCAGAGACGAGTAGGTTTTTTTTTCCCTCCACCTTTAAATATTTATTCTGAGCTCTCAAGATACATGGGCTGTGATCCTGGGAGCCTGCCTGTGTGCTGGCAGCATCTCCTGCATGGCAGAGCGGGGCTGGCAGCCTTCCCTCTGGGGAACACGGGCAGAGGCCATTCCCGCTCCTGCTGCCCTGTGCAAGAGCTGCTGGGTCCAAGAGGAGTGACATGAGGCATTCCCCTCTTTCTACACGTCAGCTCACATGGGAACAAAGCCCAAGACCCACTAAAATGTTGTCCAAAGAATGTGTGGGTGTTGTGAGCTGCGTTTTTGGGGCTGAGACAGAGTCAAAAACAGCCTGGTCCATCTGGCGAGCTCCATCACTGGGGTGGCACATCCCAAATGGCACCCACCCCACTGTCCCCTGCTTGACTTTCCCTGTCCCCAGCAGCATGCAGAGCTGCCACTGGAGGTTTTCCCTTTCCTCCCTGCAGCTTGTCCAGGGCTCTCAAGGTCATGCGGGTAACTGGAGCGATGCTGCCAGCCTTAGCTTTGCAGCCCGAGCTGCTGTGCTGTGCTGTGCTCAGCTGTGGCTTTGGGCCTCCCTCCCTCCCTCCCTTTCTCTAGTCTTGCTCCGCTTTTCCAAGCCTTTCAGCTGCCGCCACTTGGGTACACGGATTGCATGCAGGAAGAGGAGCCCTGTGCTGCTGGGATGCATGTGCCTGGCATGCCGATGAGGAGCGAGGCTGGTGCTGGGGTGTGGTGGCTCTGCCTGGGATGTGCTGGGCACTGACAGGCTGTGCCAGAGCACGCACTGCAGGCACTGTCCCATGGGCTCCTGCGGAAGGGGAGGTGGAGTCTCATATGGCTGCAACCTTCCAAGCATTTTCCCTGAAAGCTGGTTCTCCCGCAAAGCTGGCTCACTTCTGCCTCTGCTACGGGACAGACCGAGGAGTACGGTAGCATTAAACTCCAAGCAAAAAAGCCAGGAGATCCTTTCTCAAAGCAGCTCTGCAAGGGATGGGAGGATGTCTGCCTTTCCAGGTGAGCACACTCTGCCTCCAGCCGCCGCAGCCCGAGTGCCCTGCTCAGCAGCTGGCACTCATCAACACAGAGGCTTGTCCCCAATTGCCCCCAGCAGTGCCAGCCACGGGGGCTCCAGGAACTGTAAGGTTGTGGGCACTGACGCAGAAAATCCTTTGCAGAAGCCTAGGATTGGATGGCAGGTGTGGCTCTACCGGGAGATACTTGAAACCAGCACGTAGCCAAAGGCAAGAGGAGGCAGAGGAGACAATAGCTGATGTAGTGGGATTTTTTTTTTTTTCTGAGGAGAAATAAATTAGAGCCAACTTACTAGTACAGTACTGGCCCTGAAAAAATGAACTCCAGTAAACTGCAAAGTGGTGAGATTGGGACCACAGTGGTGGTCTCCTGGTCTGGTTTTCCCACACCTGCCTGCCCTCTGCCTGTACCCACCATAGGCTGGCAGCAGCACCAGCCCTCTCAACTCTCACTGAATTTCTGAATGTAACAGCCTCATTAGCAGGAGAGGTTTCCCCAAGATAAGTTACTGCTGCTGTTAGAAGGGCAATTATCTTTCTTTTCTGCTATCACACCTGTAGGCATTGAAGTTGCTGCTCTTACACTGTGTCATGGCTGAGCTCTTGTGCACAGGATGGTACCGCCAGGAGAAAGAAGTTAAATTATAGCAAGGATGTTTTTTGGAAAGAAAAAGAGATTTTTTTTCATTATGGGTTTGTTCCCTCTTGGTTGTCTCACTGGGTCAGAGCAGCTACACCCATGCAGAGTGATGCCAGCCCCTGCCTCCCCTTCCTGGCACCTACCTGCACTTGGCTTGGTTGGGATGGTGGCTATGAGTGTCTTTTATGGAAGACAGAGGAGCTCTTCTATGTGTCACACTCCTACTCTGCCTGTGCCTCTGCCTCCTCCTGGTGTCACCCCTTGCCCAGGGCTTCAACACCCCAGGGCTCCCCAGAATAATCCAGTGGGATTGTTCACTGTGCAACATGTCTGCAGTAACAGACAGTGCCAGAAGTGTCTCCTAGGAGTGAAAATCTGCAGCCTGAGACTTGTAGAAAATATTTCTTCGAAATTCAAGCTTATTCGGTCATCGGTCATTTGACCTAACAAAACCCTTTGGCACTCCCTGAGGCATGGGGAAAGCTCCCAGAACACACGTGGGGGATATTTGCAGCTGGATGTTGTAATAACTTAGTAGTGAGTGGTTGGGATAAGTCATATTTCATAAAATCAGCCAGGAAAAAAGATCGGTGATTAATTCTTTTTAATAAACAATGGTGAGCAGTGTGTCTTGGTTTGAGCCAGACTGACTTTTACAGTGATTCATGGATTTTTCCACAGGAAAAATCACCTTTGTGGGGACTGCTGGTGTGCGAGGTGCCTGCTTGGCTTCATGAGTAATTCCCCCCCACTCTGAAGGCACCGGGGTGTGGAAAAACGATGAACTTCTCTGCGGGAGCTGAGAGGGAGGAAGGGTGTGCTTGGCTCTGCCGCTGCAGCCAATGACTGTGTCCTTTCGAAGAGCATCGCAGGACGTGGGAGAGTGGGAATTTCACTGCCAGAAATGCTGAAGGACGTGAATCTCAGGGAAAAAAATGTGCGGGGCTGAGAAGTCTGTGCGTGCTGTACTAGGCTGCCTGAGAGAGGTCAGCTGGGACCAGCCAGTGCTCCTTTTTTTTTTGCAACGTGCTGCAGCACTCCTCCGACAAAGCAAACGCCCAAGGAGGAGCGTGTCCCAGCACCGTTCATTCCCGGTTAATTTGGTTTTTCCTTTATTTCCAGCCCCTCGTGCTGGAAGCTGGCCAGCCTCCGTGGTCCGTCGTGCGGCTGGCGTTCACGGGTTTGGGGCGGGAGCGTGCACAGGGGGCGGCAGCGTGCGGCTGGAGGTGTAGTGAGCGTCTGCGTGATGCTGCTTTTTCAAAAACAGCCGAGGTGGGATGGGGAAATGCCGGGCGCGGCACTAGTCATAGGTGTGAGCAGTGCCTGTGCCTGGGAGGCAGCACTGGGGGCGGCGGTGGCCCTTGCTGCGGCGTTAGGGTTGTTTTTTAGTTTGGAGATGAAAGCAAGAAAAAGCTGTAGTTCTGCTGAGACTAAACTTGAAGCTTAATTTGGTTTCTTGATTGGGTTTTTTTTTTTTTGACTGTTCTTGGTGAAAAATACAAGTATTTGGCCAAAACTTTGAGTTTCACAGCACAAGGAAAGGTGGCACAGTGGCGGGAGAGGCTTGTGTACTAATGTAGCTGGGAAGGAGCAAGAAACAGCCTGGAGGTTGGTCCAGCATCAGGAAGCAACAGGCAGGCTGACACACCCCTTGTTGCAGTAACACCCCATGGCGGTGTGGCCCTGCCCACCAAATATCCACCCTGATCCCCTGTCCCCAGAGCACCACAGGGACTGCATTCCCAGGCCAGCGTGCCACTTCCTCCTCGCCCTCCCTCAGCCCTCCCTCCGCCGTGGTGCCAATCCCGCATTCATTACGATGCCCATGTACTTCTCTAAGCCCAATATAACTTTGAATTACTGCTCATCTATTCCTCTTGACATCCTCATGCCCATAACTAGGAAGCCTGCATTACCCGTTTGCACATCTGTCAAGCTGCGTGTTCCTCGGCCATTTCCAGAGATACATAAAATTGCCCGTGGTTATGACATTATTGACAACCTGCCCCATCTCCTTCCCCCTCCCCGAGCCCAAATGGCTGCCTCGCTTTATGAGGATTGATATTTGGGCAGTAAATATTTTAGAGCCTCATCTGATGAGTGTGTCTGTGTGGGTGAATACATTTGTGGCTGAGGACAGATGTTGCAGCTATCTTCATTGGAAATGCAGGGCCTTGTCTTTCTCCTCTCTGCCTTTGCAGCATCTCTGTCATCTCTCTCCAGCCCCTCAGTGCTGCCTGTTCCCAGTGAGAAGAAGGGAAATTGTAGGGAAAAGCCAAGCAGATGTTGCCAGGAAGGACTAGAGCTGGCAGAGCTTTGTGAAGGGTGCTTGGCACCTATGGCCCATTGCTGCAGCATCCTGCTGCTGGGTTCCCCATGTCCCCCAGTAGCAGGATTGAATTTCTATGGCAAGGTGTTTTCCTTCCCTGAACCCAGGGAAACCACCAATTCCTGCTGTGCTGGACAAGTAGCTTTTGAAAAAAAAAGATGACAAGCATCAACTTATCTGTGGTTTCCAAAGGATGTATTTTGACTCCTGTTCTGAAAAGCTGCTTCATCTCCCAAAGTTTCAAAATGCACTTCAGTAAATGCCTCTAAAGAGGAAACAACTTGGGAACAGCACAGCCTGGGTGATCTGAACCATTGTTTTATCTTGCTGAGAAAAGCAAAGGAGCCCATTTTCAGTTCCTCAAAATGATTTGCTCTCTTTCCCTTCAATCAGCAAAACAAAGAGTGTTGCCTGATTCCTAGGGAAGAGAAAAAGAAGACTCAGCTCCTGCAGGGTGAGCTGGGGCTGGGCTAGGCTGAGATTTTGGGTGTCACAGCTCTCTTTGGGCTGGATCTAAGCTGTGGGTACCAGGATTCTGGGAGCTTTTAACATATGTCTGCACTCTGACTGTCTGGGAGTTTTGCTTGTGTTACCAAGCAGAGTTGTCCTTGCACCGAGATCCAAACCTGAGATGGGACTCTGGTCTCTTCCCCGCAGGGAGGAGAACTGCATGGGTCTCTGGCATGAGTCCTCTCCCCACACAGATTGGTTGGAGCACATGCAAGACAAGTCAGCTGTGCTCTGTGATTTCTTCTTGCCATTTTTCTGCTTGTTTTTCTCTTTGAGCCTGGAGCAAGTGCCTCGAAATGTGTGAAAAACCAGCTGCCTGGGGGGCAGTGTTGCAACCGCTCCATCGAAATCCCTTGGGGTCTTTGTCTCGAGAGCAGGAGCTTCCTGGCTCTGAAGTGGGTGCTGCATGCCAGGCTGGGCCCTGCCAGCCAGGGTGAGGTGATGTACCCCTGCTGACACGTCACCCAGCGCCAGCTGTTCCTGGGGTGTGGGTGTCCCTTTCCCCACCCTCTTGGCTTGCCAAGATGTGTTTAGGGGAAGGAAGTAGGATGGAATATTTCTTGTTGCTGCTACATGAGGTTTGAAGCAGTTGTGTAGTGCCCAAGGGGGTACGTGGATTTCCAGGGGTGCCCTGTGGGTCTTCTTGGTGGCCACTGTGCTGATGAGTGCAGGTGGCTGCTCGTACCATGGAGTCCACTGTACCTCTTATATCCAATTTGCTCATTCAAGAAGAGATCTGTGTCGTCAAGGAGCTGTACAGGATGGCTTTACAAAGGTGCTGGGAGAGTAGGAGGTGTCCAGCTCCAGTTACAAGGGCTTGGTGTCTCCATCTCCACCAAGCCTGGCTGCAGGAGCCACGTGCCAAGGGGAGGGGTTCAGTGGCCTCGTTGACTCGCCGATGAAGGATGCTGCCCTGGCCCTGGCCAGTCTGCTCTTTCACAGCACTATAGTATCTATTTATTTATGATTTCTGTGGGTGGTGTTTTGGATGATCTATTGAGCCAGAGTGAGATATTTTGAGGCACAGTGAGATATTTTAAAAACATCTCATCACTCTGGAAATATCCATGGTGCGATAGCTGCATATTAGTCATTCGGAAAGGGAGTGATTTCAATGAAATAAAAAACATTTCATCTTGTCAGAGCATTTTCACTCACTGTCTGCTAGGCAGCTCTTGTCAGTCTTCAGTCTCTGTGGCTGGTTTTACTCTTCTGAGGCAGTGCCTTTTTATTTTCTAACAAGAAGTAAAATAAAACCTATAATGGATATTGGTAGCTCTGAACTCATCAATTGTCAGTAAGAAAGAGCCTCTAAAAAGATGGAATAGACCCTCTTTGCACTGGATTATTTCCAGTGAGATTATTTCTCTCAGGAACTGTCTGCATTTGGAAGAGGAAACTCCTCCTCCAGGTATTGGACCTTGAACAAAAGCCCCTGCCCTCCAAGGTGATTTATCCCCCTGAGAAGTGAGAGTAACTCCAAAACTCTTGTACACCAGCTGGAGATTGGAATTAGGCTCATGGAGAGCAGAAGGAGAGATGGTTTTCTCCTAGGAAGAAAAAAAAAAAAAACCTGTTAGAAAACACAAATGATGAGGCCTCGTCCTGCAAGGGAAAACAGCACAAAGCCGTTCAGCAAATGAAAAGCCAAATGAGCTGTGAAAACCCACCACCACGGTAGGAGAGATTTTCACTCAGAGGAAATCTGCCATACATCACCTAATATTCAGCTTTGCACTGCCATTTGGGAAAACGTTCATCATGTTCCACTGGTCTCTGCTCCACTTTATGTGTATCTATAGCTGGGGTTTCTGCAGCACAGCCCACGCGCCCTGGGGAGGAGGCATTCGGCCGAGATGCTCCCTGTACTTTGATCGTCCTCCATAATCAGGCAAAGAGTAATTGCACTGTGGTTACGCTGTGAGTACTGCACGCTGGTGCTTCGAGGGATGCAACTGCCATTTCCTCATGCAAACAGTAGATAACTGGCTCAAAACAATCCCTCTGTGGGTAAATCTTTGGTTGGTGTTGATGTCCCGAGTTTTCTCAGGGTATGGGGTGCTATGATCCTAGATTGTGATCACAGAACTACAGAATAGCCTGGGTTGGAAGGGACCTCAGAACTCATCCAGTCCAACCCCCTGCCTTGGGCAGGGACACCTTCCACTAGATCAGGATGCTCAGAGCTCCATCCAACCTGGCTTGAACACTTCCAGGGATGGGGCATCCGTAGCTTCTCTGGGCAACCTGTGCCGGTGCCTCACTTTCCTCAAGCACAGCTAAGGGCACCTCCCTGGTGGGAATGGGCTTGCACATAGCTGTTTTGGGGGGATGTTTCTCTGCTGCTGTGGCTCCCCCTTGGCCATCTCCTTTGAGTTTGTGAGTCTTAGCTGGGTTTTCTTTGCACCTACTGCCAGTGCTGAGCTCTGGCTGCATCCCTCTGCATGCCCACCCCTCTTCCAGTCACTGCAGCCAGAGAAACTTCAGTCAGGGCTTTCAAATTAACTGAAGAGCAGGAGAGGGCAGTGGGGAAGCAGCCCTGGGTCGCCCTGGAAGGGTGCCAATAGTATCTCCAAGTTTAGTTAGCCCTGGTGCCTTGGAGCCTTCTCCCCAGCTCCCCCAGGACAAAAGGGGCATCCTTCCCCACAAATGCAGGAATTGCCAGGATCAGGGTGGTGACTGCCCTGGAACAAGTGCCCATAATCCCACCTTGCTAAAATCTGGGCTTGGCAGTGACGACTTGTAAACTTTACAATTGTTGCCTTTTATTTCTGGCCAAATCAAATGAAAATGACCAACCAGAGCCGTTTCTTTCCATTAACCTTTTCCCTTTCATGTCCACGCTTGACCCAAAATAATATTCTTTCGGTTTGCACTTGGTGCTCCCTTGCTGGACACTAATTCAGTTAGTTCAGTTAATTAATGAACACAAGCTGACCTCTTGCATTTCTTAGCCAGGGGTAGGACTTTTCACCCACGTGGTGAATCCTCTGCTCTCTTGTCCTTGTGGTGTGGCATCCTCTGTGTCCCTTTGCTAGTGGCGAGCATGTCCTCGTCCCGTGCCCCTGAGTCAGCACTATGCTGCTGGCATGCTATTTCAGCTTGGGGAAAAAAAAAAAAAAAAGAAGAAAGTTTCAGTATTTAAAGTATTTAAGCAGATGGGAAGCCACAAACTACAGTCGGTGGAAGGAGCGTGTTTCATGACTAACAAAATATGCCAGGTAGGCCGTTCCACTTGAGATATTTTCAGGAATGTAATCACTTTCACACATCTTCATAAATTTGCCAAAGTGTTAGTTTTCCCCCATATGGATCGGGGAGGATGCAGCATGTCATGACTGTTGCATGCATCTTGAATGCTGTGTCTTCATGGTGGATTTTTTTTTTTCCCTCTTTATTCCCCCCATCCAGGATGTAATTGCAATAAAAGTTTGATTCACTCCTCCCCATAATTACTGTGGGCAGAGGGTCATCCTTGAACATTTTGGTGAGGGAGCTCCTTGGACAAGGCAGGGCAAAGGACGCAGAAGTTAAATCCCTAATGATTCCTCCTAAAAATGACTGGGTTTGGGCTGGAGTGGTGCCAGGGATGCTGTCCCCAGTGGGATACCAGCAGGTGATAAAGGGATGCTCTAAGAGAGCCCCAAAGACTGTATCCTTCCCATTGAGCTCCTCTGAATAGATGCTCCAGCATCGCACTGGGGTAAACAAATGCAAAATATTTTGAAGTCATTCAGTCTCGGCCTTGAATTCTTTCTTTTCTTTCTGGTATCATGGCAAAATTAAATAAAAGCACCAGTTTTCTGCATGTTATTGATCTTTCACTCAAAATCTGGGCCCTTTTCCAGGAAAAATGAGTCCTTTTGTGAACAAAGAGACAGGCACCTTCCCAAAAAAAGGCAGCTTTCAAATCTAATGTTCTGTGTGTTTGAAATTTCATGTTTCTGATAGGAAAATATCAATTTCACTCAAATTTGCAGAGAAGTGATGTGGCGGGGGGGGGGGGGGGGGAAAGATAGCCCTGAATGGATTGATGAGCACTTGAAGGCTAGATTGCCAGAGGGATTTAAAAGCAAAAGGAAAAGCAACCTTGTCACTAATTCTGAGCAGCTTGTGTTTGAATCCAGAGCCAGGCTGTTGGGCTGGAGCTGGCCCTGCTGTCCTTGTCCCCTGGGGACCTGGAGCCTTCATCGTACACCATGCATGTGGCAGGAGGGCTTAGCCCATCTCTCCTGACTAGATCTCAATCTCAGTGGTTTATACACTCTTTTTTTTTTTTTAACGTTGCTGCTGGAGCCAGATTTTGAACTGGTGTGTGTTGGTCTGTTACCTTGGTTGGGTGCCCCACTGAGAACTGCCTGCCAGTGTCTTAGACAAGCTGGGCTTTGCCAGCAGTGTTTTACAGGTTAATTTGTCAAATCTCTGCAGCTTGATTATTTGTTGGTGAAGCCCTTGGGAATTGCTTGGGAGGAGATGTGTTACTATGCTCCCTTGGACTGTGCTACCACATGGATGCTCAGCTGTTGGGCAGGCTGCCGAGCTGGTTACCCTAAATATGTGTTCATAGCTCAGCCCATCGCTGTGACACCCCCATTATAATGAAGGGGGCTGTGTTCACCTTCAATCCTGCTGCTGCATCCTTTGATAGCAAGTGAATTGGTTTTATTCATATTTCATCCCTGGGACAGCAGTGATGCTCCATCCTTGCTGTAATGCGGAGGTAACGGAGGCAGCGCTGGCTCAAGGGCATTGTTCTCAGGGCTGTCCATCACAGAAACATGGAATGGTTTATGTTGGAAGGACCTTAAAGACCATCTCTTTTCACTCACCCTACCATGGGCAGGGACACCTTCCACTAGACTTGGTTGCTCAGGGCCCCATCCAACCTGGCACCCTGCTCCTTCTCAGCTGCTACATGAAAAGTTTGCTTGGTGCTTGAGCAGAGAATTCCCCCGCCCCCCGCCCCGGTGGGATTGCTCCCGGGGCTTTGCTCCCCGGCTGCGTGTGTAAGCTCGCTTATCTTTGGAAAGGCACGGCGGCACTGACAAGTGGTGCAGGAGATGGGGGCAGTAGGTGGATCGTTTTTAGCAGCGCGCACGCACGGAGCAGACAGCTTGGGCATGTTCCAAAACACTTCCCACGCCCCCAGGCTGAATTTTAAGAAGCTGGGGCATCTGCACGTTCAAAACGCTCCAGGGTGGGGGTGGGGGGGGAAGAAGGAAAAAAATCCCCAAGGCAGGCAGAGCAGCCAGCGCGTGGAAGGGGCAGGCAGCACCCAAAGGCTGATGTCTTGCTGCAGAAGGGAGTTTGTTGCAAAGGCTGAGCAGCTCCAAGCCGCTCTCTGGAGGGGCAGAGCACAGGTGAGCGTGGAGCCTCGTGGTGCTGACTTGCCTTGCGGCTGCTTGCAGGCTGATCTCGCTCTTGGTTGAGTGGGGGGAATGGGAAGAGGAGCTTGAGTTACCCAGGAATGGTGCCCGGGTGAGTGCCTGTTCCTCCTGTCCATCTGGGGTGGTGCAGCCTCTGAGGAGCTCCCAACCTTTGGGGTCCCCAGAGCCATGCAGTAAGATGGGGGTTAGTGGGGGGATAGAGCTGTCTTCCTTATGGTGATGGGAATGTGCTCATCCTACCTTTAGTGTTTCCAGGGGCTGCCTGGGATCCTGCCCATTGATAGCAGGAGGTGCCCCACTGATTTCTTTCTCTGGGGCAGCCCTGGAACGCAGGACCAGCCTCATCCCCTTCTGCAGCTCCTGGGGAAGCTGAAAAAAGCAGGCAGTGAACAGGAATTGACGCTGGGAACATGCAAGCCCTGAGCTTGCACTGGATGGCTGAAGGCTATTTCAGCCCTACCCTGGGCTCCCTGGGGCAGGGTGAGATATCCAGCCCAAGAGGGGAACCTGTGGAGGACAGCCTGTGTGTACAGTCCAGCAAAATCTTAGATCCTCTGGAGTGATGATCCGGCGTTCATTTCTGAGTCCTGGTACAGCTTTGGATAAGTAGCTTCGGGCTGTGAAGGTTGGGAGGTTTCGGTGCTGGGTGCCCAGTTTACATGCTGAAAGTAGCCCCGGCTCTTTCTCTTGCTGCTTCCTTGAGATCCAAGGTCTCTGCTCCTGGTGATATGGGCCCTTGGAGGTCTTGCACTGGAGCATCAGGAAGGAATGAGCGTAAATCTGGAGAGCCTGAGCTGCCTTCTGCATTCCTCAGATTACTGAGTCGGTCTGTGCTCTGCGATACAGGGACGGGGAACGTGCCCATCTGCATTGAGAGTTGCTGGTGAGGAGGATGCTGGCATGACATCCTGGCAGCCTGAAGCCATCCTCGCAGGGTGTCTGGGCTCTGATGGCTCCCTCCCATCTCACTGGGCCAGGCACTGGGGGATGCTCCTCCCGGCGTGTCACGTGCCAGAGGGGCACCGTCCCAGCACTCCGCTGTGCTGCCTCCTGTGCTGCTCAGCACACGGTCACCCTGGCACTGGGCATCTTGCACTGCACCCTTCTGCTCTAACAAAGCTGGTGGCTTATTTAAATGTGACTTTTGCCTGGTGGCAGCAGCTGGCAGTGAGGAGACTGGGAAACTCGTGAGGAGGAAAAAGTAGAGAAGTCCAGGCGTGGAGAGCTAAATGTCTCCAAGCTCAGAGCTCTTTTCCTTTCATTTTGGGAAGAGAAGACTTCTTGGGAAGCCTCTGCTTCCTAGGCTTCCTTCCAGAAGATGCTGAAGCAGACTCTAAGCTATGCACTTTGTAAGTCTCTTGGTACCAGCAGAAGTAGTGCACGCCACTGTGTCTTCATCCACCTGGTAGCAGGGAGTGTCCTCTTGGCAATGGATAAGTTTCTGGGGTCCTTCTGTCCCTTGTCCCTTGGGTGGGCAGGGCTACCTTTGCACCTCTAGCACCCAAGGGAGGAGAACAAGGCTTTCCTAGCTGTGGTGCTAAACACAAGATGCTCTGCTGTGTGCCCCGGGGCGAGGAGGAGGAGGGGGAGGAGGAAGGCAGACAGTGATGGGGATGGACCCAGGGGGTTTCTGCTAATTAGCGGTGTAACTAGCCATGGCACAGCCTGGCTCCTGGCAGATAATTACCTTGCTGGGTGCAGAAAGACTCGCTGTCCACAGGGACTTTAAAACCTCCCCATTCTTGAACTTATTTGGGAAAGGCAACTCAAAAAGAATAACATGGATATATATTTTAACAGAGCTATTTCTGCCAGGCAGGCAGGCCAATTTGTTACTGAGGTGACACATTTGGTTTTAACTAAAAGAATCAAGTTTTTTTTTGGCATTTTTCCTTTTTCAGTCCTTAGGGCAGGGGGTGGCTAAGCCACAGGAAAACTGGGGGGCTGCATGGCATCAGGCTGGTGGTTCTGGCTTCCTCGCAGATGAGCATTTCTAAGTGTTTCGGAGAGCAGGGGGAGAAAAATAAATCTGGGAGAGATCCCAGTCTGCTCATTGCAGCTCGGTGAGATTTCCACGGAGCCAGGGTATCCTGCCATCCCTGTGCTACCGTGGCTGTACAGACGCTGCCTAAGGGCTGCCGGGAGTCCTGGCCACAAGGCTGGCTGCTCTGCCGCGCTGGGGACGGCCCCCAGCAGCTTCCTCGCAGGTCCCCGCCAGGAGTGCCGGGGCTTTGCCGGGCAGTCCTGTCCCTTGTGTGCTTCTTGTGTCTGACGGGTGGGATCGCTGCCGGCCAAGAAGCATCTGTGCTCTCCTTACACCTCACACTGGGGCCAGGGACCTCATTAGCTGCCTCCATCTCCTCTCTCCTCTGTTTATCTCCAGTTTTTCAAATGTTTGCTGGGTTTCCTTTTTTTTTTTTTTTTTTAAATTTCTTTTCTTTTTCTGGCTTGAAGGGAGAAATGACTGTATGAGTCATGAAGTGCCCTGACAGCTCCCTGTGCACCCTGCCAGGCTCTACTGAAATCGTGGCTGAGGGGGGAGGGCTGCAGTGACTGCCGCCCGCACAGGTCCCATCAGGGGGCACAGGGTGGGGAGTGGGGAGCAGGCATCCCAGCCTTTTGCCCCTCGTCACCCAGTGTCTGGTTCTCCTTGGGAGAACGGGGGCGACATCGTGACACAGGTTGGCAGGAGGGCAGCAGGGTGGGAACAGCTTGGGATCAAAGCCCGGTGTAACCCTGCCTCTCTCCATTGGCTGTAGTGAATTTGGGGCTGTGCTGAGAGCTGGGGGAAAGGCTCTTGGCCACGTGCACGTGCCTTGTATGGAAACAGACTGACGGAGATGACAGGATTGTCAGGCTAGTGGGCTTGTCCCCATTCCAGTGCACCCAGGATGTCTGCTTCCACGTAGAGTAAGGTCCCTGGGTGGTGCTCCCCTGCTGAAGGAGCGCTGCCACTTGGTACCACAGACCAGCAGGGTGCAGGAGATGGTGATTCCTCCTCCACCTCCTCGGTCAGGGCTGCAGGTGCCAAACTGCCTCTCTCCAGCTGCCAGCCCTGCCTTGGCAATCTCAGTCCCCCTTCCTCCACACCCCATCTCCCTTTGGAAAACCAGCAGTAACTCTTAGTCAGTGCTGTCTCATGGATCATTGCCTTGGAAATCCCAGGGAGAAGGGTGCTTGCTCACAGTCCCGTGTGGCCACTGTGATCCTGTGCAGCCCATCGCCACCCTGGCACTGCTCACTGAGAGGGCAGGGCCATCCCAGCCTCTTCTTCCTTGCCGCTCTAGGATGCTCCCAGCATCTTGCTCGTGCTTTTAATAGCTCGAGCCTGTGCTTTCTAGCAGGCTCACCAGCTGACCTGGATACAGCCACGCTGCGTCTGGGCTGAGCTCCCCTGCTCCCTCCTCGTCCTGGGCTTGTTGGTGCCAAGGAGGGGGCCTGTTGCACCCCAGGTTCTTCCTGCAAAGACAGCAGCATCTGTCATCCTGCCCACTCCTGCATCGAGCATTTCCAGTTCAGGCTGGGTAACAGGGATTGCTGCCAGCATGTGCCTCTGGATCTCTGCTCTGTGGGGGTCCCTTCTCTTTAGCAGGCACTTTTTGTCCCAGATGCTGTTCTACAGAGAGGAAACAGGGACAAATTAGCATCCCTGGCATTTCTGGCTTTCCTCCCCTCCTTGCCTGCCTTCCTCCCCTCCCTTCTCTTTTTAAAGAGATTCAGGTCATGCCTGGAATTAGGGCTCCCTGAACTGCAGTGAAAACAGCGTTTAAACTCCTTACCATTGATTTAGATGGAGTGGTTGGGGTTTGGTTTGTCCCCCACCCCTGCCCTCAGCTTTAGATGGGCGTTCACAGCACAGCACATTACTCTTTCTTTCATGGCCTTTGCCACTGTGGGCTACTCTTCCCTGCATAGGTGGGTGTGGGGGCTCTGGGGGGCTGCTCCCCACTTTGCACCCCTCTAGCAACGAGATGCTTTTGACACAGAGACCTTGCAGGAAGGCATTTTATTTAGCCATCTTCGTTTATCGCGGCGCTCCGGCTGGGATTAGACACAGATAAGACAATCAATAAATCCTCCCCTTGGCTGAGATGTGCCGTGAATTTTTCAGGGAAGGGTAGTGAAAGGAGGGCACCCATTCAAAGGCAGCAGGATTGGCTGGAGGTGAGGGAGAGGACAGCCAGTGCTGTGAGATGGTGGTACAGAACGGACCCTGCCACGATCCCACTGCCGGTTTGTAAGGAGGCGTCTGTACGTGGTGGAGGAGAGAAGAAACCCTGTGCTGCTGCTGCGGCTGGTGTGACTCTGCTGCTGGAGAAAGTAGGTCAGGCTGTGCTGCAGAGCCTGGCACGAGCCCCCAGCACAGCAGGGCACCCACCTCTCCCCAAGCACCCCCTCAGCTGCTCTGCTCACAGCCAGGCACAGCCAACCCCATGCCAAAGGAACCCACGGGGCTGAGTTGGTATCAGCTCCTTTCCCTTGTGCCTGGGCTCTTTGCCTCTGTCCAGTGGTGGCTCTGGGTGAGGGTGGCAGTGTGGGATCTGTGCAAGGGGAGAGGCAGAGCTGGAGGGAGGACAGAGCGGGAGGGGATGCTGTGCTGCATCTCCCCTGTCTGCCTCCTGCCTGCGTCCCTCAGCCGGCCTCCTGGCTCAGGTGCAGATTTGGAGGCAGGAGGGATGCCCTAAGATGCAACTCCAGCATCAGGAGGGAGCAGCCTCTTCTCCATCTCCCCAGAATTTTGGGGTCTCCCATTAGCTGGGGGTGGACAAAGCTCAGGGACAGCATGACCCTCCTCCTTCTGAGAGTGTGTTCTGCATCATCAGGGAGATTTGGGGAGGAAGAAAAATGGTTAAAGGCAGAGTTTAACACCTAAATCTGCAGGGTTTTTGTGTGCCTCACAGGGCTCTCAAAGCCTCCCTCAGAGAGGAAGGGGGGAGAGGACAGAATGAATGATGGGGATCCTGTGGGTAGGGCTCAGGTGGGGCTGGAGGATGTCCCAGCTTGGCTCAGGAGGATGGCTCAGGTTATCACCGCTTCCAGGAAGGTTTCTTGGCTGCTGGGGACAGGGGAAAATTAAGATGTTCTTCCAAGACAGAGATGTTCCAATTGCAAATCTGGAGCATTGCCCTGGCGCAGCATTTTGCTGTAGCTGTAGGAACCTGTTGTGAGATGGAAGGAAACTTTGGAATGGTCCTTGCCACAGAACATGGCTGGGCTTCTGCTCCTGGCCACGCTGTGGGGAGGGATGCTGTGGGACTGGATCACAGATACAGGAGCATGACTTGCTGCAGCCAGGGCATGGGACTGCCAGGCTCAGAGAGGTGACAACCCCATGCTAACATGGCTCTGGTGGCATAAGGACCACGACCCAGACTGCAGAAGTGGGCAGGGACACTGTGTCCTCCAGCAAGGACCTGGTCTGATCCAAGAGGGCTGGTGGTGAAGACGCAGTGAGCCAAGCAGGAAAAAATTGAGTGTGTACATCACAGGCAGGTCTGGGCTTTATTGATTTTCAATGAAAGGCTGTGTCATGAATTTTTCTCTCCCACTGTATTTGCTGCAAAGTTGCATCTCATCTCGAAGCTAACCACTAACTAGAGAGCTCATTTTTCCCCCTCAGGAGATGCCCTGGGGGGAGGCAGGTTTGCACGTGGTCTTTTTAAGTGTGTGATGGATGCAGCAGCTTTACTAATCCAACACCAGAAGAGAAAGCCGGTATTAGCAGCAGAAAATGTTATGTCCAGCACTTCAAGTGACTTACCGTGAAGGGGTTGCATGTGTGATGCATCTTATTTGATGGGCTGCTCCAGGATCCATCTAGGAATGGTGTCTTGCTGTCCCCAGGAAGGACAGGGCATCAGCTGAATGTTGTCACTGTGTTTGCTGTTTTGCCTTTCCTTCCAACAAGGGGAAGACTCTAAAAGAGAGGGAACATAGTCCCTATGGCAAAACCCTTTTGGAAGCTGCTGAGACATCCTGTTGCATCCTGCTTTTAAACTGGTGTTCAGAATTTGGAGCATCTCTTTAATCTTGAAGTCATTGTTTTTAAACATTGAAGAACATTTGGGAGCGAGTATAGCTCAAAATGTTTTAGAAGACATTTCTCCCCATCTTCAGAAACTCTTACAGATCTTTTTTTTGCCTCATGATGAATGTGTTGAGAATCTGAGGGAAAGCACTGAAACCGGCTGAGGGGTTTAAAAACAGAAAACCAATGGAGAAAGTTGGAAAGGCTTAGGATGGGTTTCTCTGGAAAAGAGGTAATGGAGAGGAGATGTTTGGCTAGCAGGGAGGCGATGGAAAGATGTTTTGTCCAGTGTTGGGTATCACTGTGCAGTGAGATGTGCACCACAGCAGCTCACGTCCTCACAGGGAGAGGCTGGGAAGTCTTGCAGGGTTGGGAATTTGGTTGGGAATGCCCTGGAAGGGTTAACTCTGGTGCCTGGATGTAGCTGGATGCACAGAAGCTGAAGTGGAGCAGTATGCAAATCTATCCACTTTCATAAACTGCTTAATTAGGCGAATGTTAATGAGACGTTAATTACTGTTGTGCCGGCGAATCCCACGGAACGGAGATTATGTTTCTCTTCAAACATCCAGTCTTAATTATAACTTGTGCCTAATTCCACTGTCTTGCTTGGGACGGAGCTGGGTAGGGAGGATGAGGCGCCAGCTCCCATGGCTGCCCGCCCGCAGTGCGTCTCCCGTCCCTGCCCACGCTGCAGTGGTGGCTGTGGATGCGCAGGGATGGAGCCGTGGTGGTGGCTCCAGAACAGCAGTGGTGGCCTGGGGACGGTGGCTGAGAATGCCTCCCCTGCAGCCATCTCTTTGTGCCTGGGTCCAGCCTGGCAGCAAACCCTCCAGGTGCATGTTGTGAGCAGGTCAGGGTGGAAAATCTCATGTCGTGTGTAAAAGCTCCCATCCTTTTCCTTTGTGGGCTTAGGAGGTCCCCGTTGGTGCCCTGTGTGTGCTCCAGGGATGCCACATTGCTCAGCTTCAGAAGTGGTGGCCCCAGGCTGGGGCAGGGGAGCCTCTGGGGATGTGAGCATCCAGCATGTGCCCAGTCCCCTTCTTCCTCACTTTCTGTTTCTACCTGCCTTGGCCTTCCCAGTTGGATTGCAAATGCATTCTGTTACCTGTGCTTTGAAGTTCCTGTGGTTTTTATGGTGAATTGCCATAGGTCTTGCTCCCACAGTGCCTGGCACATGTGAATATTTTTAAATTATGGCTTCAGCTTGGAGGTCAGCAAGAGACCACTGCAGAGGTGAGCAGAGAAATGGCATCCCGTTTCCCATTTGAACAGCTATTATTATTATTTTTCTTTACATGGCTTTTATTAAAATTCAGGACAATATAACGCTTTCAAATGAGGTGATACTGAGCCATGGAATGTGCACCCTTGGGTTTTTGGCTGGCTTTCCTCTGTGCATAGCTGGTGGCTGCTCTGGGCTAACCAGGAGGGTCCCTGGATCGTTGCTCATTGCTGCCAGCCAGGTAGCAGAGAGGACAGCATTGTAAGGCTGACACATGAGGCTTGGTCTCCATCGGGGCTTTTTTGGTAACAGTAGGGAAGATTTCTTCCAGTGGTCAGTCTCTTTTTCCCCAGGGAGGTGTTTGCCTTGCCGCTGCTGGTGGTGGGAGAGCCCACGGGCTCCACTCCTCCTGGCACGAGCTCAATGTCCTTCGTGTCCCCAGCAGACAGGATTTTAATCACACACTATATCTGCATGCCTCAGAGCTTGTTGCCAGAATCCTGCAGCTGAGAGCAGTGGAAATCATCATCTCGGGCCCTCTCTGATGGCCAGCAGTGTCTGGGGAAGCCGCTCCAGGGTCGGAGTCACTTTGGATTTCCACTGCGTGCCACTGAGAGAGCATGTTGTCCCCCGAGCGATGATTCTCCACATTGGGTGTTTTCAATTACAAAGGGTGTCAGCTTAGGTTTAGTTTCCTGTGTTTCTTTTCTTCCCTCTGTTCCGACTCTGCTGTTTGATTTCCAGACAGGTTTGATATTTCCTCTTCCAGCAAGCCGGCAAGCCCCGGGGACTTTTGTGGGCGGCTGGCTCCGGCGCCACTCCTTTGATTGCAGGCAATGTCCCTCTGCGAGGGATGGGCTGGGCCCTGGGCTGGAGGACCAGGAGCAGACAGGCTGGGGGCTGCACCCATGGCAGCACCCAAGGGGGTGGCACCGCTTGGGCTCCAGCCAGCTCTGCCTGCCTCCTGCAAAAATCGTCTGAACATGAATTTTTTAATCTCCTAAAAAGCTTTTCTACCAGAAGAAATGTGTCCAGCAACCAGGGATTTTTGCCTTTTTTTTCTTCTCCTCTGCATTCTGCATCTCTCAGTCTTGAAGTCTCTGTTAATTAATTAAGAATTAATTCGTTGCAATTCCTTTAATTTTTAAAAATGGCAGGATCCAGCAACATACCTCCTCACAGAGCTGCCTGCTGCTCCCTCCTCCCCTCTTGCAAAGCAAATCTCGAACAAACAGAGCCCTGCTGCACAGTCAACAGCTGCGTGGGAGGCAGAGCCAGCTCTTTGCATACGATTCCAATCAAATACAGCGTGTTGGGGAAACATAGGGGACACCAAAGCCAACATGAAGGGGACTGAGAGAGGCTATTGCCTGCTTCGAGCCCCTGCTGCTGAGATCCCCCTGTCTGTTGGTGGCTCCTGTGCTGCTTTTTGGAGCCCAAGAATGCCACGAGCATGTGCTGGCAGGACCAGGTGCTCCAGTGCAGCCCCACTGGATGCCAGCACCTAGGGTGGGTACCCAAGGGGAGCATCACGGGCAGAGAAGCAGAGCCCCACACCTTAAAGCCTTAAAATAAAATAAAAGGAGGTGAGAGGAGAAAGGAGGGTTTGGCTCAACAGTGTCCAAATTAGCCTTATTGTGCTAGGAGCTGGGCGTGGGGTAAATCCATGTGCACAGTACCATGTGTGTTTGCTGAGTGAGATGCTGGGCAATAAATGACTGTTTCTCATACATTATCATGGCCTGACAGAGGTGGTGCAAAGGTGATAAATGCAAAAGTTTGAGTTAACTTTTAGTTGTAGTTGTCTCTCCTTAGGGGGAAACGAATTCCCTTTACTGCCAGCCCTTGGGCTTGTGCAGTTGGGACCGTTCTTGCCCTTAATTTTTCTTTTCTATTAATGCCTGATAATTTGTTTCTTGTTTGCCTTCACTTGCCAGGTTGATGGCACCGTACCACTCACCTTGTCTGGATGTGGGGCTTTCTCACTAGTGCTGAGTGTGTGCAAGGGGATGCTGGTGGGGGACAGAGATGCTCCTGGAGACGTCAAGGCAGGGACACTGTGCAGAAGGGGATGCTCGGGGCTGTGGGAGCAAAGCCCTGTTCCACCAGGCAAGGGAGGGGAAAGCAGTTGTTCCCCAGCAATCAGCCAGAGTCAAGAAAGCAGGTCTTCAGCAGGAACCTGCAATATTAAATAGTCTTTTAATGAAAAATACATCTGCTGTTGAGCTGTCTTGTGGCCCAAGATGCGGGTGTGCTTTTTGGTTCCGCAATGGTTGCTGCAGGACCTTTTATTTTACAATATTTGAAACAAAACTGGAATCTATTTTTAATCCTTTCTCTTTCCCCCCTTCAGTCTTCTCTTGCCACTCAGCTGTTGTGCTAAAAGCTCAGTAAGGGTTTGGGAGAGTCCAAGGACCAGGCTGGGTGCCCAGCTTACGGCAGGAGGACAACCCATCCCTGCATGGCCCCTTTGCCCAGTGATCCTGGCTGAGGCCATTCCACTCAGGGCTTTGCAAAGACAGGCAGATCTGTGGCTGGCTGCCATTTAGTAGCTTTAGCTTTTCAAGGAGGGAGGATTTTTTTTTTTCCCTGCCAGATTTGGGGCAGACCAGGCAGGATCTCCTCAGCCTGGATTTCAGATTGTCTTATGGCAGTCCTGCCTGGAGGCAGAGGTAAAGGCTGGGTCACAACAGTTTGCTCTTTGCTAGTGCTTTTCACACTGGGATTTTTCAGCAATTCCCCAGAGAAACCAGCCATTGAAGAGCCCATCCTGCTGGTGAGGAGCAGAAGGGGCTGGTTACATGGGCTGAGGTCCTGTGCGGGGTATTTGCTGCCAAAGCCTGCTGCTTGATACATTTTAGCATCCTCAGAGATGGAGTTTGTGTGTTTGGGCAGTGCTGGCCCTGCCAGTGCCATGGGCAGCCCCCAGGAGCTGTCTTGCCTTTCCTGCCGCCGCAGAGGCCCCATTTATCCAGAGCAATGCGTGACCTTACAAAAATAACAATAAAGAAAAGGTATGTGAGAAACATCTGTGAAATAATAACAAGATCCCAGGAATGGAGCTGCTTTCATCTGGAAGCTCTTTGCTGACTGTGAGTTGTTTCTGTCCCTCGTTAGAGAGGGAGCCAGGCGGCGATGCCCGCTCAGATCTTTCTTTACTTTCAAGATCCCCCCATGGCATCCTGCAGGCCAGTGAGCCTGGCCCCTGCCAGCTCATCCCTCCTGCTGCTTGCTGCTGTTCTGGTTTTTAATCCCTATAATCAGCCCCGCATCCAAGCCTGGTGGCAGTGGGAGAGCTGGGCTCATCCTGGGCTGTTGCGCCTTCCCTGCCACCTTACATCCCAAGTGAGAGATGTGGAGGGGCTGGGAGCTGTGGAGTATGGAAACCCCATGTCTGACCTGGCTTTGTAAGACTGAGCTGCCAGCTTTGCAGCCAGTCACCTCCCAGCCAGGGTAGATGCTGCTTTATTCTTGTGCCAGGTCTGGTCCAGACCCCTGGGGAACACCCAAGCAGTGCAAGTGCAGGCAGGCACTGTGAGCCTTTCTAGCTGGCTGGAAAACATCCACCAAGACATCATTTCTTGGGAAAAATCTGGTTTGGCCAAGCTAAAACACTTGTGGGACTCTGTGTTGAAACCTGAGAAGGTTTTTTGATGCTGTCACATGTGTGCAGAGGAGTGTGGACTCTCAGGGCTGGACTAGGGGAGAGCTGCAGAGCCCCAGAGCAGGGTAAAAAACATGAAGGGAGTGCACTGGCAGGTTCTGGGAAGCAGGAAGGAGGATGAGGGGCTCTGGACACATGGAAAGCCCAGTGCTGGTCGTGCCTTGGGCAGAGCTGGTGTTTTCAGTTGAAGCCTGTGTTGCTCTGGCCTGCTCTGCCATCTGCCTGGCTGTTAACGTGTGGTTATTTGCACATGGCTTGTAAGGGCTTTCAGCGTTGTTCCCTAGTTGGACTTCTCCTATAATAAAATAATTTTGCTGCTCTGGAAAGAGGCTCTTCTGCAAGCGAGGATTAAGGTGTATTTCAGTGTTTGCCTGTTGGTTCATGGCATGAAGGGATGGGCGGTTGAAAGGTGCTGCTTCTGATTTTGAGGCTCAGTAGTTGAAATGCCTCGTGTTGAGCTCAGGAGAGGAGGGATTTCATGCAAACTGCTGGAGTTAAAAGTGGGGTTGTGCAGGAGGAACTGTGTCAGACCCAGGTTACATTGATGAGGTGGGGTGGGGGTCTTGCAGGCTCGTTGTCACCTTGGAAGTGAAGGGAGCAATGCGCCTGTGAGCATCTGAGAGGATGTTTGTACACTGGTGTGACATCCATAACGTGATTTCAGGTGTGAATACACACATTTACACTGCTGTACACGAGAGCAGGATGTGGCCCAGGGCCGTTGGTGGGAATGCAGGAGGCCAGAAGCAGAGTGTTTAAAGGCTAATGAAGAAACCCTAGAAAATTATTAGCTTTGCAAGCAGCATTCTGTGTGCTGGAAACAGGGGTATTATGAAGTTCACAGTAGGCCCTCGGAGATCTTTGGAGCAAGAGTGATCCGTGTGCCATGCAGTGATATTATTGGAAAGGGTGGCTTCACTGCCTATCATCTGTCTTTGTTGAGTTAGCTCCATGGACCATTGCCAAACACAGTGCATCTTTCCCTTGGCCGCTGACAACCCACCTACTTGGAGTGGGTGATGATTTTTTTGTTCCTCAGCTCAGCTGGAAAAAATGAGTGTCCTTGTGGGAGGGTGGGAAGAGAGAGCATTGCAGGGTGACATCCCCCAAGGAAAGAAGCAGATTGCTGGGCTTGGGTGTTCGGCTGGAGCAATGTTCAGTGTCCCACTGCCATCTCAAGGTGGTCCTGTTGGGCTCCTGCAGACTGTTGGGTTGGGGCATCACTGCCTATCAGGCTTGGTGAACTCCTCCCCCCCAAGCTACTGAGGGAGCTGCAAGCAGTGGCAGAGACTCCTACCTTCACTCGTGGCAGGTGTGGGGATGCTCTTGCTTGGCCTGAACCCATCCCAGGGCAGCCAGGCTCTCCTTGCTGTGTTGCCACTCCTCTGAGGCTCACCCCAAGCCAGCGTTCCCGGTGTAGGTGTGGCACAGGATGAGACGTAGTTCCCTTCTTGTCTTCTGATGCTGTCAGGGCGAGGAGTGCTTGCCATGCTCCTGATTGGGATGGGAAGCTTCCTTTGCACTTGGCACTGTGTCTGTGCATCCCTGCAGAGCTGTGCTGCTTGGGGGGTGGCTCCCCAGGGCTCTGACAGCAGCCGTGCTGGCAATGCCTGCTGCTGCCAGCCTTCCCGCTGCTGCTCCAGCCACGGATTCCCCTCTGTGCTGCTGCTAACGTAAATTCCCAAATCCCCTCCATGTCAGACGTGAAGTGGTTGCTTTGCAATGAATTAGGTTGTTAGGGTTTTTTAAAGAAAAAGTCTGGAAAGCATCCCTTTGGCCCCAGAACCACTGCCCAGAGGACAGGAGCAGGTGGGGGGAAGATGCCATGCAGGGAAAGAGGAGATATCAAATGGAGACAAAGGATGTGGGAGGGGAAGATTGCACTGGATGCCTCCCCTAGCACTGAGCATCCGTCCTCTTGTGCCAGCAGCCCCACCACTGCCAAGGCTAGAGAAAGTTTGCATTAGGGGTGTGATGCTGCTGGGGCTGCCCATCCTTGGCTGTCTTTCCCTTGCAGGAACACTGTGGAGGAACCAGAATTCTGATTCCCTGGGGACTTCTGTAAGGGCAGCATCTCTCCGGGTCAAGGATTAAATCCATTACAGAGAAGCACTTGGGGGAAAGCCCTGGACTCGATGCACATGGAGGCTGATGCATTAAAACCATTTCCTGTGGAGATCTCCCACTTGGCAGGCAGGGAGAGGGGTCAGGCACAAACCCACCCCTGGAGCTACTCCAGTGCTAATGGCTTGCCTTGCTTGCAAGCCAGGAGCAGCCTGGTTACCAGCCTGGTGCCAGCTGGAGAAAAAAACCCTTCAGCCCCCAGCCCCTCTGAGGCCCAAGGCATCTGAGACCCTCCCTTGTGCCGTGCTGTCAGTTTTGGGGGGCTGAGCGATATCCTGGGGCCGTGCTGCTGCTCTACCAGCAGGTTATCAAACCTGAGGTGGTTTTCCCAACCATTTCAGTCCCAGCTGCAAGTGTTTTGCAAGGAAAAATATCCATTTACAGTGTTCCCGAGCAGCTCTAACCATAAACAATACGTGGGTCCCTGGAAGGTCACGTTTTCTTGCTGCAGTCCAGTACCTGGCTGGGACGGCTGCCTGCATATGAGGTACAGGCAGGTGCAGGCAGGCGTGCTGTGCCACTTTCTTCCTAGGTGTTGCCTAACAAACGACAGGATGCAAATAGTCTTAAAAAACTTGCCAGATGAGCAGCCCTTTCCCAGAATGGGTGCTGGAGTCGAAGCAGCCATTCTGATTTGCTTCGAAAAACATGTGTTTTTCACTCTTTGTGTATTTTTCCCTTCTCTTCCCTTCCATCTTGCATCCCCACACACTTCCTTTCATTCCCCTCCTTCCTCCTCCTTTTCATGAGCTATTTTCAAATGCTAGGAAGGGCGAGATCTGAGGGGAGAAGGAGTAACCGAAATGAAAAAAAAAAAAAAAAAAGGGTGGTAAAATTATTTCACACATTTACGGGGAAAAAAAAAAAAAGGCGTGGGTGTGGGGAAAGAGAACAGCTCCAATTCCCAGATGACAAAAAGCAACTTCATTCATTTCCCGACGTAATTTTATCAGGTAGGAAGGTTTAGTTACATTTCTGCAGCACTACAGTTCCCAGTGATGGCCCTAGGGTTCCCAGGTTGTCCCTTCTGCTGTGCTGCCCTGAGCTGGCACAGGTTTGGTGATGGGGCTTTGGTACCAGGAAGATGAGGCAGGAGGATGCCAGGTGGAGGGAAAAGTAAGGATGAGCTTCTGGGGAACATGGCTTTGGATTAAGCCAAACTCGGCCCTGGGAAGGGTATGGGAGATGGTACAAATATCACCAGCTTCACAGGAAGCATTTCTTGACATGTGGGCAGTATGTTGGATGGTTTCCTGTGTTTAATAAATAGGATTAAACCCAGCGACAACAGTGCTCCCTGGGAACTAGGAGTTTGGGTTGTGATAAACTTTTTAGATGGCAAAATCTCTTTATGCTCAATTGTTTTTTCATTTCACTGGGAAAACTGGAAATAACTGTTTTGGCTTGTCTGAACCGTTCTTTAAACATGATTTGTTTGTCTCACTGGCCGCACCAACTCATAGCCACTGGAAAAGGGAAGAAAAAACCCAAATCCCCAAGGAAGCTTTTCTGAGTAGCTCACTGCTGCGATGCTGAAGGTAGTGCTGGAGGACTGATGCTGTGTTTGTTCCACATTGAAGTCCTGTCCCCTTCATGGTATGGAGCTTTGGAGAAGGCCCCCAATGGGAGGAGGTTGGGGACCCAGCAGCAGGCATTAGCCTGCCTGTCTCCCTGTGCATGGGGCCAGGATCTTGCAGCAGGCTGGCATTTCACACTTTGGCGAGGGTGACATTTTCTTTGCAGCTTTTCCATGTTCGAAAGCTGGCATTTCACCCCAAGAGGAAGCTGGTATTTATAAGGCAGGGCACTGGCATTTCATTCATTGTTACCATCCAGTGATTCAGACAAGGTCTCTTAGCCAGAAAGGTCAGCTGGGTCTCTGCTGTTCTTTGCTGCTTTTCTTTCTTTTTCCTTTTTTTAATGCCCTAAGGGAAAGAGGGAAAAAACGAAGCCACGCCACATGCCAGAACTGCTGATTGCCATTTTTCTTGCCTTGAAAATTAAGGTCTGCTATGCTACATAAAAGCTAGGACTTTCCAAAGTCCATCTTGCAAGGGTGTCTTTGGTAAGGTCCTTATTTTGCTTTGAGTTCCAAAGGTACAACCCCAAGCCTGGTGCCAGGGCAGTGTGGGGCAGCATTTCCCCCAGTGCTGTGTTAGTGCTCACCATGCTCACCATGCATTATGGGTTTTTTTTGGAGCTGGATCTCATGTTAGCCTTAGTATGTTTCAAAAAACCTAAAACTGCATCTTTTCTGGCCAAACATCAGATTTTGTCCCCAGGGTTGCTCTGGGAATGGTGATGTTGCATTGCCCCTTCCAGGGACAAGGGGCAGGATGGGAAAATCAAGTGTGGGTCCCCACTGTGACTCTGGGGCTCTTGTTGGACTGGGGCAATCTAGACACTACCAGGGCCTGGGAAACAAATAAAATCAATAAGAAGCTGTTAAATTGTGCCTGAACCTCACTAGGAACAGCGTGGGGAGTGCTGGCTGCAGAGATGTATCTGCTGCCACTCCGCGGGCTGTGGCACATTCATTAAGCATCTTGAAGATGGATACACCCCCCAGTTCACCTCCTGCGAAAGCCTGGGAATTTATTTCCTCCTGAACCGTGCCATCAATCACCGGTGACAGCACCGCCTCGGCACCACGTGGCTCAGCCGCCGAACAGCTGGAGAGGCATCGGGCTGGCTGCCCTGCCACATCGGGAGGGGGATGCCTCGGACCCCCGTGCCCTCGCTGTGGGGAGGGGGATCCCATTCCCTTGCTCTCAGCAAAACTGCTGGGAGAAAGGCTGTCCCACGCTGCAAATGCCTTTGTGCACCTTTTTTTGTGCTGTTCAGAACTGCCTTGTGCCTGCCTGCAGCTGGTACCTGCGTCCCTTGGCAATTCAGTGCTGTCTGCATCCATCTCTAACCCCCAAAGGCCAGCGGCGGGGGAAGATGGTTCCTCATCTGCTCTCCCCTCTGTGCATCGCCCTGTGGTCCTGGCCCCTTCCTCAGCACCCTGGCTCTGCTCCCAGCCATGCATTCCGTGCTTGCTGGGTGAATTCTGGGAGCTCCCAGGGCTCCGCACTATGTGTGTAAATGCAAGAGCCTGAAGTCTTGGCAGAAGAATTTTGCCGTGCCTGGCTTGATGCTTTTAGCTTTGATTGGAGCACCCAGACAGGAGCAGGACAAACCAGCGATCCGGGGCAGTGTGCAGGATGCTGACTGATGCCTGAGCTGCTTTGCTTCCCCTTTTGCTGAGCTGCTTTGCTCAGTGATGCCCTGGACTGGAAGGATGTGACAGGTCCACTTAGCAGGAGGAAAGACCTGCTGGAGGGGGCTGAGTGACCCTTCTGCCCTGCACCCAGCACCCTTGGCCCAGCCCTGTCTGGACACTGTGGCCACCCCTTTCCTTCCTGGCACGGACATTTCACCCTCCAGTGCCTTCCTCTGTCAGCCAAGCTGCACATTACTTCAATTTATGCAGAGACCTGAGTTTTACTTCTTCCCGTAATTTCTTCTGATGCATTTAATTTTTTCCCCATATCATCTAGGAACCTACAGATTATCCAGTAAGAGCAGAATGAAGACTTGTCAACCTTTCTTACATGCTCCTTGAGATGAAAATAACTTCCTGAACCCCTTATAATGCTTTATTTTCTGCTACTTTCTGTTACTTTGAGTATAATTTGACTGACTAAAGGATCTTGAAGCTAAGAAGAAAAAAAAAAGATAAAGTAGACTAATAATAATAATGGTAAAAACTGCTCCTGAGAGGCTGATAAGGGCCTGGAAACTCACACACAGGCACTGCCTGTCAGGGCAGGTGTGAGCCTGCTTTTGTTCCCCAGCTCCATAAGCCAGTGCTGGGAGTAGGGACAGCCGGTCTCTGCAAAAAATGGGATGTTTTTCAAGAGAAGAAAGATATTGTGTCCCCTGTGATATGGAAATGAGCAGGGAGGTAAGGGCAGGGAGAGAGGATTTCTGATGGTAATGAGGCTTTACACTGTCTTTCTTGCCTTGCCTCCATCCCTCCCTTTCAACTGTAGGATGGGGTTTCAAAGGCTGTTGTATTCTTTTCCTTGGATTATTTGTCATGCTTTTTTTAAGCTTGCCTGTTGTGGTTTTTAAAGATAAAAGGTGGGAGCTGCAATGAAGGGAAATTTTGTGAGGGCTGGGAGGTGCTTCAGGGGTTATGGTTACTGATGTGATCGTGCTATGAGCTCTCATAG
Organism: Pseudopipra pipra; assembly: GCF_036250125.1. Classification (NCBI taxonomy): domain Eukaryota; kingdom Metazoa; phylum Chordata; class Aves; order Passeriformes; family Pipridae; genus Pseudopipra; species Pseudopipra pipra. Next base: position 3,971,249 of record NC_087560.1, on the reverse strand, counting down.
GTGGGTTAGCTGGGCTTAGGAATGCTTTTTCTTTCCCATCTTACAAGCCTCAGCACTGCCAGAGAGGGATGTGATCTGCTGTCTAGAGCAAAGGCTGGTGCCATCCCAGAGCATCATGTTACAGCTCTGTAGCACTGGTGGAAACCAGCCCCTTCACAGTTGTACTCCGCTTACATCTCTTGAATGTTGCTTGTACGCATCCCTATGGCACCTCCTTTGGAGGAACAGTCTCTCCCTTGAGATGGCTGAAGACTGAGTATTCCTCTTGCTCCTAACTCAGCGGCTGCAATAGTCCTTGTGACAGTCACGATTGGGCCTTATTTTAGTCTGAGTTTGTCTAGATTCAGCCTCCAGCCACTAACTCTGGTCCAGCATTTCTCTGCTGCCTTGAGGAACACTCTGTATTCTAAACCCCTACCTCATGTGAGAAGCTGTGCCTCTCGATGGAAAGGACTGGATGCAAATTTCTTGTGCAAACATTTTCTGGTGGAAAACTAAGGTTTGGGCTGAGCTCAGTTTGTCAGGTAAAATATGTGCTCTCTGCTGAACAGGTGAAAACTATCTCCTCTGCAAAGCCAGTGCTGCTGGCCCATGGATGTAGCTCCCAGGGAAAGAAGGTGGGAAAGGGACAGCTTGGGTCGAGGGGAACGAGGGGGCATGGAATAATCTGAAGCTGCTTTTGGGCAGTCTCAGGGTTGCTGTTGCCTCTGTGTTGCAGATGGCCACTGAATTCCTGCGTGGCAGGCAGTGCAGTGAGCGCCTCGGCAGGGAGGGCAGCCCAGGCTGAGCTACATTGTCATTGCTTTTCGTCTGTTCTTGATCTGAGAAACTTCACTGAACCTCCCAGGGGAGCTCCCTGCCCCTTCTGCCCTGTGTCGAAGGACCACTGAAATGTGGCTGCTTGCAGAAAGTGCTGATGCAAACCCAGCTGATGCTCTGCAGGGCTTCCGCGGGTCAGGAGGGCTTGCAGGTCAAATCTGCTCTTCATGCAGGAGCTGTAAGCAAAGATGCCTCATGGTGAGCTTTGCTGGTGTTTATTCTGGAGCTCCCTTTTTAGCTGAAGCCCTTGAGCCACACTGGTGTTGCTCCCGCTCTGCCCAGCAGACATTGCTGCTCAGCTGTTTGGTTTTATCCCTCCCTAATTTTATAAGAAGTGACAGTAAATCTATCCCGTATGCACAGGACTGTGTGGGGTGTTTAAACAATCATTCCCATCCAGATGTGGTGATAGCTTTGGGGTGTCTCTTGGCAATGTGGGTTGGTGCTGGGTATATTACGCCATAAAAGTTAATGTTCAGAGTCTGACATTCAATCCACAAGAGCAGGAGGGCGTTTGGCAGTGAGCTGTGCTGTGTGGGGCAGTCCCATCGCCCATGGGTGCTGGGAGGGTGCCCAAGGGGTACTGGGGATGTCTCCTATCGGACCTTCCCAGAGACACTGCCATAGAAGGGCTCCCAAGCACAGCCAAGGGTACCCACGCAGTTTGTCTTCACATCCAAAAAGACCATTAGCCTGGGAGGAGGAGGAGGAGGGGGAGCAAGGGGACTCGGCAGAGGAAGATAGGCTGTGGAGTGGAGGATTTGTGGGAAGTTAATGGGCGGTGAATTGGCATTGTGCCCCGGCAGGTTCTCATTTCCCTGTCTCTGTGCTGGCTCATCCCCACCCCAGTGCGGGGAGGGACCATCCCCCCTGCCACGGCTGCACTGAGCTGGGCAGGGCAGGGCAGGCAGGCAGTGCCAGCCTCAGGGGTGCCTAAGGAGGGGGATGCACCCACAGCTGGGGGCTGCCCCAGCACATCATGACCAAGGAGTGCAGGGAGCCGGGGTTTCTGGCTCTGAGGCCTCAGGCACACAGTGGGTGGCAAAAGGGATAAAGCAGAGAAAAATGAGGTTGCTTCGCTGCTGCCCTGCGGGTGATGCTGAGGGAGATGCTCCATTTTGAATCAAATCTGGATCAAAGTGGAGATAGCTCCTCTGCTACCTGGGGATGTATAAGGCTGTGTCTGAGCTCATAACATTAGGGTTAAAGCCATCTCCTTGCTCTGCCTCACTCCTCAGTGCTCTCAGAACAACTCAGTATTTGCTCTGCTTCATATTACACTGTCTTGGAGGAGCTGGAGGGAGATTGCCATGGCTTCCCCTCTGGGCAGGAACGGTGGCTGGTCTTGGGCTGTGCCTGCTCTGAACTGGGAAGGATTCTGACTCTGTAGGAGAGTTATTTTTGAGACTTCCTTAGATTTGAGGGCTGCAAAGAAGTTTGCTACCCAGCTTCTTGCTCTGGGGCAGGATACTTCCCCCATCAGCTCAGCCTGCAATCCCAGGGCAAGTCCCTGATGAGGAGCCAGGGTGCAGCAGGGCTGGGGGCTGGAAGCACAGTCCAGCCCAGTGGGAAGCATTGCAGCTTTCCTCTCCACGGGGCAGAGAGAGAGACCATTGCCTCAGCCAAAGCAGAAATTTTCTGGTGTTGTTATTAGCTCTCTGACTCAGAGACAACAGCTCTTCTCCCAGGCCTGGAGAGCACTCTCAGCAGCAGCACTGTGACCATTTAAGGCTTTCACTGTGTCCACTGTGTCCTCGCCATGCCACACCAGGGAGGGCTCTGTGCTCTGGGAATGTGACAGCAGTGCTTGGCATAGGGTCAGGAGCATCCTGATGGTGGCATGCTGGGTTTGGGAGCCACTGGTGAGGGATCAGCCCTGGGGGTGTGGCTGCAGGGGCTTTGGTCCTGACATCTGCCTTCGCCCTCCTCCATGTCCCTGCTGCTCAAAGCTGAGACCTGCCTGGGGGAGGTCCCCAGCAGCAAGGGGACATGGTGGGATGGTCACCTGCAGGCCAGACCCTGCTTCACCCAGCGATTTCTGCAAGACCTTTTCCCTGCTCGCATTCCCTTTCTCAGGCCTGGATGGGTGAAATAGACTTTACAGCCCCAAATCTCTTAATCTCCAGCATCCATAGCAGTATTAGCCAGACTACAGGAGTCATATACACACAAATTGCACTCAGAGGAGGACACGCTCACAATTTCATGCTGGAAGGAAACGTGTTACTCATTTTCTCCTGTCTCCCACCCATCCTCTGCAGAAGTACATGGAAGCCATGATAGGGATATGTTCAACATGCAGAGAAATGTCACAGCTGAAATACAACATGCTCTCCAGGCAGCCTTGCAGGAGCTGCACGGGGTGACATCTGATGAAAATGGGGCCTAAAGCTGCAGCACATCCAGCTACTAACTCTAAGGAAGTTATGCTAAGCAATTAGTATCCTTTATTTCTTTACAATCCTCCCTTTGTTTTTCTTAAGCATTCCTGCTAATACATTTAGCAAGGCTTGCAAAGCCTTTCAAAAAGCATGATCAGTTTGCATAATCGTATCTACAAAATGATTACAAGCACCAAACCTAATAGACTTAAAGCTAGTACGATTACCACTGGGTGGAGCAGGAGGTTATAAATTCCTCTGGCTGCAGATGACCACCCTAGGAGAGTTTCCCACCAGTGTTCTCCATCTCTTTTTCCTCTTTCAAACACGCACCATATTTTGTCCACATTATGGTGTGCAGTGATTAGAATTTTTTTTCCATCAATTCATATGTGTTTTAATAGTTCATGTAAGTCACCACTTTCCTTACTGGCATTAAGATTAATTCCAGTCAAAATAGGTAACAAGTCTTTAACTAGTGTATAATTAGACTGTAACAACTGGTGGGATGTAACAGGAGCTGTATAATTAAAACCATACCCTATAATTCTAGTAAAGTTACAAATTCAAATATTTGAATGATTACTTGTATGTACAGTAATATCACCTACAAAAATAAAACCACAAAGGGTCCTTAAGAAAACACATCCTTTTCCAATATATATAAGTGTAGTTTTAGGGGTTTAATTGGCACATGTTTCAAAAATGACAAATATTTTGCTCAGTGTCAAGACACGTCTTGGGCTTTAATGGTGTTACTTTTACAAATGAATCCTTGTTGTTCCCATCAACACCAGCTATTAGCCATATGTGTCTGCTTTGTGTTATCCATAGTTTATGTTCAGTTGGAAGGAGTATGATCCCATTGTGATTTGAAACAACAATTGGGTATATGGTGTATACTGAAGCATTATATTACTGAGGCAGAAACTGTGACCTTGTTTTTATGGGGTCATAACTGTCCAAATACCACGAGGATTGAAATTCTCTTTCAAACTGAGTTGTGTTGTCCCAAATTGCTTTTCAGATCTTTGTGGGGTAAGGTGCCTTCTTTGCCTTCCCTCATGTAGGCACCCTCCTGTGCCACTGTAGAGTGCATCCACAGTTGAGTGTGGATACAGCTAAGAGTGGGTGAAAGATTGCCCTGGACCAATCCAAGTGTCTCTACAATCAGCTGGTGATCTCTCTTATTAATTTTCTCCCACTGAGGCAATCTATTAGATAAGAGCCATTGATTAGTCCCCAGTACTAACAGAGAGGATCACAACGGGTGTTCTAATTGCTTAAATCACTTGTTGTTGCACTTAGTTTATTTAGGAGTACTTCAACATCTATACCATTTAGGACTCCAAGTCCTGTCCCTGTAGTACCAGTTGCATCCCTTTTTGTTTGCTTTGAAGGGGGCTGAGCAGAGAAAGGGTAGTGAGTCCTGGGTCAACACTTCCACAAGTGACATTAACCTTTACTATTACTTTTTAAACTATTATTTGTCATCTTGTAACGACTGGTGTTAAGTGTTGAGCAGCAAGTGATATTACTGAGGCAATGAGACCTGTCCCTACTGCTTCCCTCTGTCAAGGCTAAATTATAAACCTTATCTGATTGAGGACTGAAAGTGAGAGCCTCCCCATTGGGGGTTTCAGGAATTGGGAACCTTGTTCCCATGTAATCTAGGAAAACTGTCTTCCTTCTGGATTTTTTTTAACTTTCCACTAATCCGGATCATCCATCATTTTTATCCTTAGCCACGCTGTGGCAGTAACAGAGTCAGTAATACCAAGAGTAGTGAGATGTCCCACTCCGCTCTTGGTTGATGTGAGAGTTTTTCCAGGAGTCAGTCATTCGTCAGCTGGCTGGCCAGTTACCACCTGCTTGATGTCAGAATGGTGTATCCAACTTTATTTTCCTAAAATTTTAGCAGCAAAATAGGGACACAGTAAGATAGTATTTGGTCCTTCCCACTTGGGTTCCAATTTGAATTTCCATGAGAACACGTTAATTAAAATTACATCTCCAGGTTGCATATCAGGTACCTGTATTTCCAGAGGCGTGGGCTGATACCATTAAGCATATTTCTCTTATTTTCAACACCCTTCTGCATATATATGTTGTGTTGGGTCAACCATCAACCAGATGAGACCAGCAGGTATCTGAACTCCTTTAATAAGGCCCTGGGTCATCATTTCATGTTGTGGAGGCCTGGTAACTGATGTATTATCACTAGGAAGTGTACTCATTGAGGCTATGTCAGGCTAAAGTATTTCCTTCTCTAATTTTTATAGTGGCCTTGGTATGGGCTGGACAATGTATTACAGCAATTTCTTTGGGTGCTGGGCTGATTCCAGCAGTTGTGAATTTCTTCTCCTTTTGATACTTTTTTCCCCAATGATGTGAAAAATCCTCGTTCCTGCCATAGCATTGCCATTGTATGGCACACCCTGAGAGCATACCAAGAGTTTTTTTGGCTTGTTTCCCTTTTCCCAGATGTTCTGTACATGTCAGGGCTACCAGTTCACCCTGTCTTTGCTGGGAGCGTGCTGTGGTTACGCTAAGCAATTAATATCCTTTATTTCTTTTCAAGGTGAGGAGCCAGTCCCTCATCTTTACAGCTGGGTGTTTGTATGTCCCATGCCTGGTGCTGCTCCTGTTTGCAGAGCTGATAACTGATGGCAGGGAAGACTTTACTGTCTGAGGAATACTTATGCAAACAAGCACAGTGGTTTAATAGGGAACACCCGGAGAAATCTCTAAAGAAAGCGCAGTAAATTCCCCTTCATGTGGATTTATGGAGAGATTTTTCACAGATATTTATGGTTTCCCAGGTGCATTGTTGTGAGTCCTTAGCACTGATTTGCATGGTGTGCTCCAGGAGCTGATGAGAGGAGAACATTGATGGGGCAGCCCCGTGTTCATACCAGGACGGGAGCAGCGAATGGCTCCTTAATCCCCTGGTGAGTTCCCACTGTGTGCGGCAGGTTGCAGCACCCCCAGTGCCAGCTGAGCACCTGGAGACCCTGGAGAGCAGGGCTGGGTGAATTTAAGTGGCCCTGACTAATTTAGATGGTCCTGGTGCAATGCAAGGGCAGGTCATTTCCTTCCTGCTCACAGTGGCACAGCCCTGTCTGAGGGTGCTGCTGTGGGACAACCTGCCCCATCCCACCCCTGCAGACCTGGGCCCCACCAACACTCCCCAGTCACCCTCCTAAACCACCTGCTGCTGTCCAGAGCCAACCTACTGAATCACATCCCTCTTTCTCTTCCTTTCCAGGTTCCTTGCCTTGCCAGCAGGTCCTTGTAGGATTTCGGCTCTGGTAAGTGCAATCCCTTTCTCCTTGCTGAGTGCATGCCAGTGTGAAAGCATGTGGTGCTGGTGGGGCAGTGAGGCCAGGCACCATCACTGCTCCCCAGGCAGGTGTAAGAGCCTGAGTGAGCCTCTCTCAAGGAGCCAGCTCCCGGGATGCTTCACCCCAGCACGGATTATTTCCCCACTGTGTAAAAATAGGCTGAAATACATTTATCACTGCCTTTCCGTAATCCACAAAGGGAAACTGTGTGGGCATCTTTAATCCTTCCTGGGTAAACTTTGTCAGATGGGAATTGAAAACTTCAACTGAGTGATTGGCACAATGATGGCAATAAAAGCTGGGAGGGCTCTGCCACTGGGTGGGACTTGGGGTCCTTTGGAACAATGAAAAGGTGAAGTGATGGGTGGAAGGAGAGCACAGCCTGCCTGGGGACCTTTGCAGAGGAGCCACGCTTAGAGGAGCATTTAGGACCTGGAAGAAATGTAAAAGTCAGAGGTTGCAGTCCTGGTTGCAAGCTAGTGTCATTACCTGTAACCTTTCCAGGAATGGGCTCCTCTCAGGCCACTCTCTCTGCCACCTGGATGACTTTCTCCTGGGGGACTCAGTGGGTAAAAAGATAAAATTTCTTGTCTTTCTTGGGCTTCAGTCTCTGTGCCATCCAGTGTTTGATGTTTTCACACTTCTAAAATCCCTATGGGTTTTCTATCCTTTAACCCAGCAGAAAGGGTCCTGCTTCTGTGCTGGGATAAATTAGCAGGACTGTCTTGCAATCAGCACAGCTGCCATGTATTGTGTCATCTTCACCTTTGTCCTCTTCATGTGTTCTCTTTAAAAAATATGTATTTATCAAAAAAGCAGCTTCTCTGTTTGATGCCACCTCTTGGGTTGATAATTCAGCCCCACGGAAGGCGTCAACACCAGTCCTGTGCTCAGGGATTGGCCACCACTGTCCCGGGTTGCATGGCCCCATTGAACTTGAGGGTTTTTCTTTTCTTCAGCAGCAAATGGTTTGCTAGCTGGGGCCTAAAATTCTCAAAGAGAGGGTTGTTATGGTGATCTCAGGGTTTTGGGTGCTGCTGGCGTGGCCTTGCTCTGAGACAGACCTGTTCTGGGGTGGGAACACCACTGTCTGGAGCATATCTAACCATGGCAAGGGGCAAGTGCAGGTTGTGAATCCCGGTGCCTGGGGGACTGCCCTGATGTCCTCTCTCTGTGCATCCATCTCACTGGAGGGCATCTGGAGTGGCATCAGCTCACCACAAAAGCTATTCCTCACTCCAAAACTGTGGAGAGACTCCTGATCTGTGATGCTTTGCTTGTGACCTTGGCAGCCTCAGCTGGAAGCAGCTCAGGCCCTCAGGAGAGCTGTGCTGTGTTGAGCAAGCAGCATTGCTGTGCTGGGTGCTACTCCAGCACATGGCAAAACTCCAGCCAATGGGTGGATGAACTGACCAAGTGATTTTTCTCTGTCAGGGCTGTGTTACATTGGGAAGTGAACTTAACAGCTCTGTCTTCACAGACAATTCCTGCAGGAGCAGCTCTGACCACGCTCCTGCCAGCAGCAAAGAGCAAGTGTCTGTGGCTGCAGAGTGGGGACAGGGAGAACAGCACCTGTCAGTCCTCAGAAAAGAGGGGAAAGTGGAAAATGGCCTGGACGAGGGGGCAGTGGGGGGAGAAGTGGCTGTGGGGGTAGAATTGCCTCTCCTGAAGCATGGTAATCGGCTCATGGCTTCTTCTCCCCGATCCTCTTACGCCCCTCCCGTTGCACACCTCTCCCCAGATGCGGCCATGTGTGTTAGCAGAGATAAAAGCTCTCTTCCTGCACGGGCTCTTCTTCCCCAGCATGCTTAATCATGAGCCGACGTGGCAAACAGCCTTCCTGAGAGATGCCCCAGGCTTGGCCCCTCACTCTCCCTCCCTGCCTCCTGCCTTTTGCCTCTGCTCCCACTCTGCCCCGCACCCTGGGGCTCCCCACACGGCCCCGCAGCCTGCGTGGCCATCACGTGCCTCTGATAAATGAGCTTCATCTGCACCCAAAATTAATCACATTGTCATGCTGGCAGAGGATGAGGCAGCTGTGCCGAAATGCCCGAATCCCTGGCTAATTTATTACAGGGGCTGGATGCAGAGCTGCTCCGCAGCTCCTGCTGCATGGGGACACGCTCCGGAGAGGCGGATGGTAACGAGGAGCTGCGAGGCTTGGCTGTGAATGTCTTGGAAGGAGGTATTCTCCTTCTTCCCAGAGCCCAGACGTTGATTTTCAATGAGAAGAACTTGGTGGGAGACTTTTTGCATCCAGGAGGGCTGATGCTGCTGGTGACAGCCCAGCTCCTCTGAGCCACCGTGGACCTGGAAGCTGATGTGCCCTCCTGCACTGGAGCATGCTCAGGAACCCAGAGCAGAAGACTAACGAGGAAAATGAATATGAGGGAATTATTCCAGGATTTCCAAAACCGTGGTGTTTGCGGAGGGTGGAAGCAGGAGGCACCCAGCCAAGCTGATGTGTCTTGTTCACTTAATTACTCCATCACTGCTCATCAGAAACAAAGTGTTCACCCTCTGTGTGCCCACAGCACATGTGCTGCCTGTGACAGGCTGGGATTGATGTGGAAGACCAGCTCCAGAGCTGGAAGCTCTAAGCAGTGCCAGTTCCTGGTAGTGGACATCTGGGACGGGGACCAGTTGTGGTGTTCACTCCTAGTGTTGTGCATCTTTTCAGGAGCCACATCATCCTGCTTGCTCATTGCCAGCTGCTTCTCTCCATTTCAGCATGGGTTTGCTGGGCACACCCTCTTCTCCTAGGTCCATCCCTAGGACAGATGCAGGTTCCTCCAATATATTCACTCTCACTTGCCTTGCAGTAATTAATTGCTGATTCCAGACCAGACTCAGCTCTGGAGTGCTTGTTAACTAATTGGATGCCTTCCAACAAATCCCAGCAGTCTCTCCACAATGGGAAAGCCGTGTGTTCCTTGTCTGCTCCCTGATTGCTTTGTCCCCCTGTAGTCGATGGGAGCACCTTGGAAGAGATCTGCTGGGGCTGCTCTCCTGGGACTCGCAGGGGGCTGCTGACAACGTGGCAGGTACTTCCTGGGCATGCAAAATAACGGACAGCAAAGCAAAGTACAAGGTAAATGCCCCATACAGTGACTGATGGCATCTTTCACTGTGCTCCCAGCTGGTGGAAGAGGCTGGGAACCTGCTCTGCCTGCTGGTCTCTGAGGGTTTCACGACGACTCTCTTTGCAGATGTTGTCAGACGTGGGGTTTTTAACTCGTGGCCCAGCAGAAACGCAGGAAAACTGTTGTCCTTTGCAATCTGAGGTTCTGTGTTGCCCATGTTTTATGGTCTCATTTTTTAGAGAAAAGAGGTTTTTATCAGTAGAGATTGAGTTGCTGGTGCTCCCACCAGCTTTCCTAGGCAAAAACACTGAGTTGCTTTTGTTAAAACTTTAAATCTTAACTCAAAAGGGAATGGACTCCCTTAGGTCTGCCATAAGCTGGTGCTCAGATAAACATGGCATTTTGGGGAGGGAGAAAGGGTGTTTTGGTCTCCTTCAACATGTGCCTGTGAGGACCCCATGGGGTCTCTGGCTGTCAGGCACCAGCAGTCGTGGTTAGCTGAGCAAGAGAGGACAGAAAGCTCCATCTGAGCATCTCTGAGCCTCCTCCTCAGACCCTTCAGCCTTCTGGGCCGACCAGGGGGTTTTGCTCCTTCCTCACCCTCATGTGTTAGAGCAGATTTTGGGGGCTGTGCTTGTGACTCCAAGCTCTTGGGAGAGGCAGATGTGTGCATGGCTGTGAGCGGGAGACATGTCTGCCCTGATGTTCATCCTTATTTCTAATCCTCCTGGGCCTGTGGGGTATGATGCAGAGAAAGAATTGGCTTGGTTGCATGTTCACAGCAAGCTGCTGCTGCGGAGGAAAGGGCTTCCATGGGTGCCACCCCTAACCCTGGGGATGGGTCCCAGTGGTCAGCACTGCTCAGCCTTGTTGAGGCTGCCTACTTCACCAGGCTGCCTTATTCTTTTCACATGCTTGTATTTTTTTAAGTCAGGGCTACAGCTGGGGCTTTGTAGTCACCCCTTTGCCAAAACGTGACTGGCTTATGCCGCTGTTGAGTGGAGATGCCAGGGAAGAGTTGGGGAACAACTGAGACTTGATGTGGGAATTCGGAGGTGCCTGGTGATGCCAGTGCAAGAACTAATTCAACAGCCTGGGAAATAATAGCTTGGGTTGCCAAAGTGCCTGTTGAGAGAGTGGTAGGCAGCAGGCAGCACTCCTTGGGAGTCTGGCAGCAGAGGACAGCAGTGTTGGGCAACTCCAAAAGATGTCTTTGGCTTGGGTTGTGTGAGGAGGAGGAGTGAGGGTCAGTCATCGGTCTCACAGAGGTGGCTGGGCTGCTGCTGGTGCTGGGACAGGGCAGCACCTGCTGCCAGAGTCAGGCCTGGGCAGCCATTGCTGCCTCTGCTCAGCATTTACATCCACTTGGTCAGAAGGGAGCCCAAGCACTGCTCCAGGAAAGGCAGAAAGAATTATCCTCAGGAGCACATGGGATGCTCCAGGGATGCTGAGCCACCTCAGCAGAGGGAAATGCTTGTCTGCCCAAAGAAAAGGCTTTTTACACTCTCCAGCCTCTGTCAGAGACTGGGGAAAGCCAGTTGTGGCTATTTTGAAACACTTTGCAGTGGAGGTGGCCAAGTCTTCTAGGACTCAAGAGTTCAGTTTCTGATACCACCTGCTCCCTAGAAATTCAAACGAACTGTCTCTGCAGATCCCTGTGTACCAGAAGCCAGGGCAAGGACTTAAGGACTTGACATGGCAGGGCTGACACTGGCAAATTTGCTGCCTGCTTTTTCCTAGGTGCAAATAGCTGTGCCACAAATCACACCAAACTTCCCTATCCATTAACAGTCCTCTGTTCTCTGCTCCTCCGATCTTTTATCAGTGCCAAGGAACTGGAAGTGTTTCTTTTGGTCTAGTCCAGCCCCAGGGTAGTAAATCGGACATCTCCTGTCCCTCTGTCTCTGCCAGAATCCATATGGATATAATGGATTTAGTGGCACCTTGCATTTTCCTCTGGCCAGGCACATATAACAGTATTTGACCCTGGCACCAGCAGTGCGAAACCCCTGCACCCATGTTTTGGAGAGCATCCTGTGAAGCACCCATCAGTTATCCTCCAAGCTCAGCCTTTGGGGATATGGCATGGTTTGAAGGGGGTTCAGCACGGTTTGTGTGGTGTTTCGGCATGGTTTGTGTTTGCTTGAGCCACCATGAAAACCCGGTGTGACTCCACAGAGCCTGATTTCTAGTCCCTGTAATTAAAAACCCAGCTGCTGAGATCTTTTATATGGATTCAGATTGAGACTTGGCAGGCTTGGGTAGCAGGGAACTTGCCTCGGTGACCAGGAAGATCTATTGTGTTCTTAAAGCAAACTCCATCTTACCTTGGCAAGGATGGGCAGGGATCTGAGCATGCCAGAGATGCTTTTATGGGCTGAGCCAGTGGGAAACTTTGCTGTGTTACTGCTGATACCTGGCCCATGGGCAAGGAAGTGGGAGCTTCCTTAGAGGTGGGGTCTCCAGACACCAAAAGGAGTACCCAGAGCCCCCTAAGGCACATAGGGGCTACATTTTGTGTTGAGGTCTTGAAGGGAGAAGAGGGATCAGCATCTGGAGATTTTCCAGGCAGTGCTTGAGGCGAGCCCAAGTGGAGCTGCCTCATCCCACTGGAGCTGGCAGTGAGAAGATGGCTGCTCCTCTGAACCAAACCCCTATATTCCACATTTGTCCATCACTAGTGATAACGTGCAGAGAAATAAATGTCACTTACAAAATTTATGGGAGAGCCGCTTTGCTAGTCTCCTTTTTTTAAGGTTATACTAAAAATTAAATCACATTTCCCCCAAAGGGCAGTCTGTCACCGTAAAAAACGTGTCAGGCAGTGTACGTGGGGACCGAGGGGCAGGGCCACGCAAACGGCACCGCTCGCGTGGCCGGTTAGCTGAGGAAAATCGTTATTTTTGTACATACACTTTATATGGCAATTTCCTGGCTGCGTAAAAAATTAAATAAATAAATCAGAGTTACACAAGCTCGGAACTGAGCTCCCAATATAAAACCTGGCGTGTGACTTATTTATGCAACCCAAGCATAAACCTCTTGCCGGTGCGGGCAGGCGTGGCGTGGCCTCCTGCTCCTCCTCAGGTGTGGAGCGTCCCATCCCGGCAGGACCTGTGATTCCAGAACCCCATGGCTTGCAGGAGGCTTGCAGGAGGTGTTTTTTTGAGGTTAAGCAAGGGATCAGTGAGGCTTTGAGGGACCTTGTCCCTTCCTGCCCCAAGCTGTGGGGTGGCAGTTCAGGGTCTGGCTCTCCCCACGTGCCGTGTGCCTGAGCGGGGCTCTGTGGCTCTGTGTTCATCAGCTCTGGCAACAGACCTAAGGGCTTTTCTCACCCTCCACTCAGTGCTCATTAGCATCTCCCTTCTAAGGAGTTTATGAATGTCGCTTCATCTTGCTGCAGCTTGGGCTTGTGATGAGAGGAGCGTGTGAGCAGGCTCAGGGAGGAAGGCTCCCCTAGGGCTGTGAGTGCTGCCTGGCTGGAAATGGGGCCACAGAAGGAGGGGATGTGGCTGGAAGAGCTGCTGTTCCATGCCATGCAATGCCATGCAGCGCCATGGAATTCCACCAACCCCAACTCTTCCATCAAGGAGTCCTACTTATACCAGGGATTGGGAGCTGGGAAAGGCAGATGCCCTGTCTGAGGGAGGGTGAGGCTGCCTGCCTGGTAGCCTGTGAATGGAGACCTACAAACAGCTTCTCTGTGGTGTCACAACCCCATCCTCCACGTGGGTGGGGAGGAACCCAATTTTGGAACCCTCCTTCCCAGCTCTCACAATCCAGGACCAGGAGAGGTATTTTTACTTGGTCTTACAAGTAGGTCTTGAGATTATCTCTAAGCAGGCGCTTCATAGCCTGCAATAAAACCCTCCTGTGTGCCACACAAAGCCTTTCACAGCAGCAAGCCCAAGGCTTTGCCTGCTGCCTCCACCCTGTGCTCTCCTTTTGTCCATGTCCCTGTCTGGCTCTCCTGGGACATCTGGAGCAGGCTGTCATAAGTTCTGACCCCTGCCCAGCAAAGGTTGGTTGCTGAAGATGCTTCTAGACTTTCCGTGGTGGGTCCCAGATGTCTTTTTAGTCACCTGAAATGTGTCAGTTTGTGTTGAACCAAAGAAGGAAAGTGTCTTTGATGTTTTCTTTTCTGAATATTTTAATTTTTCCACGAAGAAAACCTGAATTTCCCATGAAAATTGTGTTTCCTGTTTGAAAACAGGTTGTTAACGTGCCACTCAGCATTACTGAAGGCTGCTTTTCCAGGGGCTAATACCTGAAGATTGACTGATTTCAATATCTAGCACGCTGCATCCCCTGATGCAGCCTTTCCCCTGCATCATCAGGGCTTTTGTGCTATTCCTTTCTCCAGTGTGCATCCTCTGGCGACTCAAAAGACCCAGGCTCGTGCTGCAGCCTGGCTCAGCTGAGCCAAGGAAGGCCTCTCCACTCTATCCACCTGCCTATTTCCATGAAACCTCCAGGAATTTAATAACTTTGAGATTTCCAGCTGTCACTCACACGCTGCTGAATTTGACTGATGAATTGGAGAGTAATTAGGGGAGACTTACAGCACTTGGAGCAGGTGATGGCACAAGACTTGTTTTCTTAAGGAAACCGTGCAAAAAAAAAAAAAAAAATCTGAAAGTACCTCTTTTCAAATTTTTCGCTTGTTCTACCTGCAGAGAGCAGTTGACTGGCCGTGAGGGAGCGTGGGCTGCCCTTGGGTGGTGACACCCAGCACTGAGTGCTGCATGGGCAGGATGGGTGCTCTTGGCCCTGCAGTCCATGGGGACGTGGCGCTGTGAGCTTGGTGCAATGACTTTGGTCCTTTTGAGGTGACACTAGGTGTGAATTAAAGGTATGGCATGAGCATCTCCAGTGGTGTGCCATTTCAGGGCAGACCCATCGACTCAGAGTCATCTCTTGTAAATTAAGGAGATTTAAATTAAAAACACGGATTGTTAACAGTCTGTTATACTGCACATTCTGCAAAATAGCAGAACATCCTTTAAAATACCTGTTAAAATACTGAGTGGTGCTGCCATGAAGGGACTTTGGCTGGTTGCTGAAGGTGCTGCCTTCAGCCCTAGGTGTGTGTCCTGCTCCAGGACACCTTGCTGGTACAGGAGGTCTCGGCTGAAGCAGAGAATGGCGGGGCTGGAGCTGATGGCTGGTTGCTTTGTGTGGCTTGTGTGCCCCATCTTGCCCTTTAGAAGGGGGACATCAGTGTCGGGGGCGAAGAGCAGGCAGGGACGTGTCAAGGGAGCTACTGAGCCTGTTACTGTGTCAGGAGAAAGCATGAAAGATGCTGCCTAAGGCATGTGGTGGAGCCTCGTGCCTCAGGCAGGAGGAGGAGGGCTGCCGATGAAGGCTGCAGCTCGTGGTCAACTCGCTGCCCTGCAGGATTTGTCTGGGATGCTCAGACAAACCCACATGATGCCTTACACAGCTGCCTGCCCATGCCAGATTTTATTTCCCTTACCTGCTCCTCTCTCTGTGCCGGGGGGTGGCTCAGTGCCAGGCTTTTTATGCTTTTACTTTTTGTCTTTTCCAATGAGAATAAGTCTTTTAGCTGTTGACTGTGAGACTGTGCCGCAAACAAAGTCATACAGATCTTGTGGGTTTTTTTATAGCCACCTCCATCTTCCAGGTTCACTGTTTGCAGCTCAGTCCGTGCCCAGAGTTGGACAGTCCAGTCCTCCTGGCTAGGATGGAACTTAAGCCCGACTGGTCCATGCTGGAGGCAGGGATGGGGACCTGCTCTGCCACCCCATGGCATGATGATGTCTCTGCTAGCCTTGAAGGAGAGGGGAGATGTGTGGCTGAGAGGAGGCAGATATGGAGCAAGGAAAACTGGCTCATTTTGCTTAATTATGACTGACTGTGACAGCCCCCATCTTTAGTTTGAAAAGTATCTGTGAGGTACGGGCTGCTTCTCTCAAACAGGATAATTATGTTAATTAAAATGCTTTCTTTATAGCGGTTCTGATTAATAAAAACAGTTCCAGTGCTCTCTTTAAACACGCTAACCTTCTGTTGTGCGGGAAAACTGGCTTTTCTCAGCAATTTATGACTTTTAGAAACAGATTACAGTGGGACAGCCTGCTGCTTTCACACAGTAACGCTTCCTCCCCGGGGGAGAGCAAGGCAGCCCACCACCGCAGTGCCCTGCTCGCGGGGAACAGACGGAGGAGAGCAGTCGGGCAGCGATGCCGGAGCAGGCAGCAGCATGTGCCCATGTGGGAGCCGTGGATGGGAGGCGTCAGGGAGCTCTGCGAAGAGTGCCAGAGAATAAAAATACCGCTTATTTCTCTAATTGCTGTTTATTTCCTCCGCGAAGTATTGGGATAATTAACAAGCTCCCAATTAAGAAAAAAATTGTGTGTAGAGGAAAAACAGGTATGGGTGCCAAGAGAGCTGAGTTTGTGCCAGAGCGTGGTCAGGGGCAGTGGTGGTGGTCCCTCTCGCTGAACGACAAGTGGGATGGGACCCTTCAGGGACTCCAGGACTCTGGAGGACATGGTGATTTCCCAGCTCCTCACCAGAGACCTTTACCAAGAAGGTGGTTGTGCTTCCAGAGGTTTGAAAGGTTAGCATGACCATTGGTGTTTTGTCTCTTGGCTGGTTTGCTGGTTCTTGTGGGGGTTCACTTCTTCTGCGTGGAGGTGCAAAGCCCCTGAGCGCAGTCTGATGTGGGTTTGGAGAGGGGCTGAGCGTCTCCCACCCTCCCGTGAAGCAATGGGAAGGGCTTGGTATCTCTGCAGGTAGCTCTGAAAATACAGTCAACAGGCAGCCCAGTACATTACTTGCTTCTCCTAAGGGGAATGGGATTGCCACACACTTGTCTCCAAATGCCAGTCCCCCAGGGAGATGCATGTTCCCACTGTGGCAAGGAGGTTTTGTGTCCTTCCTTCCCTCCCCCCTTTTTCCTTTTTCCACATCTGTCCCTTGGCTTGCCATCCCTGCTGGCAGATGGTGCCTTACGCTGGGCCAGGTGCTGGAGCAACATGTGAAGTGGTTCTCAGCTCCCAATTAAACTTCCCAAGCCCAGCAAGGGGCTCTTACGTAGGGGTAGTGATTTACATCAGGTCCCTTCCCTTCCTCTATGCCCAGGAAGGGCCCCTCCAGCAGCCCATCCCCAGGCTCAAGGACTGCTGCTGAGCCCTCTCCTTTGGCAGGTGCTTTGGGAAGGGTGGCACCATCATGTTGCCTTGCAGACAGCTGGCCAGAGGGGCTCAGAGGACCTTGGGTCTGATCTGCCCTGCTCTTGTAGAAGAGGAGGAAAGTGAGTGCTTTTGTCCCAGACTCTGTGAAATACTGCATGTGACAAACTGCCCTTGCCCAAAGAGGTGACAGCATTGGTTTGCCATCCAGCTGTGACTCCTGACATAGGGTGGGGTGGCTGGGTGACTTCACTGAGTTGACTTGACCCAGGTGAACTGCTGGCAGGCAGCCCTGCTCCTCGTCTCTTGCCACAATTTAAGTGGTTTTGGGAAGGATTCATGGGGGAAAAGGGGAGTATAAACCCCTACATGCTTTAGGGTATCAAGTACAGGCCAGTGGAGGGTGGCGAGGGGCCCTGGGGCGAGGCTCCCACATGCATGCAGCAAGTCAGCTCTGTTCTCTTGTGCAGTTGCACCCTGCAGAGCTCAGCGAGCAGGGCAGTCACTCAGGGAAGCCATCCAGAGATTCCCCACAGGTTGTCCCCCCAGCCTGGGGGACTGCAGCCACCCCAGCATGGCTCCAGCCCCCTGGCACAGCCCTTTCTCTGCCCTGCAGGCTTGGCTGGGGTTGGCTTTGCTCTGCTCTTCTCCTCGCTGCCCCGTTTACCTCTGCTATATTTACATGTCTATTTTATGATTTCAATTTTTAATGCTTTTGCTCTTTGAAGATGCTTAATGCTTTGGAGTGGAACATTTTCTTCTGAGTCCTGAGTGCCAATTGAGGACAGACCAATAAATCAGCTAATAACTGGAACCTCATTTTCTGCTCCCATGGCTGCAAGTTAACCCTCCTTGTGCCGCCCAGGCTCTCCTGGTGCTTCCCATCTCCCCAGGCAGCAGAACTGCCAGTGCCAGCTCTGAACACCCTTTGGCTGGGGAATGTCACGCCTTTGGGGTTCTTGTGCTGAGCTGTATCTTAAGTGATAGTTTCTGGATATATCTTAAGTGGTGGTTTCCAGCTGCCACCTGCTTTCCCCTTCTGTCATCACTGGTCCCAACATCCCATTGGGTCAGCAGAGCTGGAGATTAGCAAGGCAGCCTGTAGAGAATTGGGGAGCATGGTGGATGGGTCTGGCAAATTACCCAGTGAGACCCAAGCTCCTCAGGCTGGGACATCCAAGTGCCATCTTCGTGCTTTTGTGATGCCACAAAATCCAGGACCTCTAACTGCACTCTGCAGGAATGACATCCAGAGAAAGCCCCTTCTCTGCTGCTTGCACAAGTGCTCTGGAACCTGACAACTTGTGGCAGAACTGGAGGAACCCCTCAGGAAGGCATCCCATCTCCCTTTCACTGGCAGCTGGAGCCGATGAATCCCCAGCACAGGAGTACGTGCTCTGCACTACAAGTCTGACAGAGAGTGGCAGATCTTAGGTAAATCTTCTTTCCAGCTATTCAGCCTAGCCCCTAAGGGCTGAGGACTTTCCACACTGCTGCCCTCATTACTCCAACTCTATTTCCTGTTCTCATTCATCTCAATACTGTCTAACCCTATAAAGAAGCACCTGCTTTTACCCGATCCTGCAGTGAGTTCTGCAGGGCGCTCACAGGGCATCTGTGCTTCCCCTCTGCACGTACATACCTGGGGGCTTGAGGATTCAGGTGGTCCCCCTGCTCTCAGATGCCTTCCCTGAGACAGGCTGCTGGCCTTACCTTGCTCTTACCTTGCTCTGGGACTTTACTGCCTGTTGAATTATGAAAGCACTGCTTGCATCACCTGGCAGATGGCCACGGAGCTGCCTCTCAGCTGCTCTTTCACTTCTGACTTGAAGATGTTGCATGCATTAGCCTCATCTGCTCTGCATCTGGAGCCAGGCTGTGTCCATGGGCTACACTAACGTGGGGTGCCCAGTGCCCAGGGAAAGCCCTGCGTTGCAAAAAGTAGCTAGCCCTGGTCTCTGCTCCCCACAGGCAGCTGTGGTACTGTGCTGCTGTATGGTGGGCAGGGGTGCAGGCAGGCCAGGCAGGGGGACCCCTGGGCCAGCAGCATGTGGGGGCTGAACACGCCAGTGTCATGTGGTGAGCCCTGCAAGGCTGGAGGGCTTGGCACCTCCATGCCCTGGTCCCCCACCAACCGTGGCAGAGACACTCTGGTCTCTCTGCCCCCTGGCACCAGCCTGGTGCCCTTGGCACTGCTGCCCCAGAGGGGAGAGTGGGGTTTCACGGGGCTCCATGGCTGCCTAATGAAGTGCTGAACCCTCATGAAATGCTCTGTGAGCCAGACACTCCTTGCCTGGAGTTCCTTGCTCTGCCACAGGAACACAGGGCTGCACAGCAACAGACCAAGGCCATGGGCTTGCTATTCCCCACCTTTGTTTTTCAAACAGGTGTCTCTCGGATGCTGTGGGTTTGCTTCTGGGGGCTGGAGCCCCACAGATACATCTGCAGGGGCTGAGGCTGCACTTCAGGTGCCCGGTAAGAACCAGGAGTGTAAGAACCAGTAAGAACCAGTGGCTCAGCCAGGGTTTGATTCCCACTTTTGCTGTCAGAAGTGACTTGTCCCTAGGGAGCACTCACAGTGCTTGCCTTGGCGCAGCCTGGTACCCAGCTTGGCTTTGGCAAGGCAGGACTGCCCAGGGCTGGTTGGCAGAGGTGCTCTGGTGCACAGCTGATGGTTCAGGCTGCCCGTTGCCATCTCCATCATTCCCAGTGAATGCTGGGAGAGGGTGGAGGAGGGAACAGCACCCTTCTTCCAGCCTCGTGCTCTGTTGCGCTCCAATGGCCTGCCTTGTGTTTATCCATAATTACATTGTGGTGACACGGTTATGGTTTCCAAACCCATACAAATGCTTAATAACCCATGGGAATGCTTTCCCATTCATTAAGGGGCATAGACTGGATCAATTTCCCCTGGTCCTGCACAAGCCAAGCACAGGGCAGCATCTCAAGGCTGATCCCCTCTCTACTGGGGACCTGCCCTGGAGGGACACCATCTCCATCCCCTGCATCATCAGTCAGATGCTCTGGAAATGCAGGCAGAGGGTATCAGGGATAAAATTTTCCATTGGAAAATACATTTTTTATCAGACTGCGTTATCAGAATCGGCGTGTAGCCATGAAACCAAAATTCAGGTGGGAGAGTATTGAAGCAAATCATTCTGGCTTCCATCTGTTGACAGTGTCCAGGAAATTCAAATGTGTCTCTTTGATTTGATGTGTTTTGACTTTTATGTTTTAATTTAATATCCAGGTTGTATTTAACATTTTATTACGGTTTGTGCTTGAGAAATGAAATACTTTTTCCCTTACTGTGGCAAAATTCCTGAATATTTCCCAGCAAAATGCAAGGGCTTGGGTTTTTCCCGAGTCCTGTTCTGCAGGTGATTTTGATTCACTGAGTTCAGTGCAAAGCAAAATTCTTAATTTAGGAACCTTGCACAGACCAGCAATTGCATTTTCTGAAAATTCATGGCTTTTTGATTACATGTGCCCTGCAAATGCCCCAGAGCAGGTTTGGTATCTGGGAAAGCAGCGTCTGTCCTAGTCTGGTATTTGGAGGTGCTGCTGAGACAACATATAAGTAGATTTGTTTATGGCTTTGACCTGACCACCAAGGGGTGGAGGTGTCCTGTACTGGCGGGGGCCCATTGCTGGGCAAAGTGCTGGGAGATGGCAGATCCCTCTGATAGGAAGGCATGCAGTGCATCCCTCTCCCCTGTCGCGGGGCAGTCAGACCACTCTGCTCCCACTTTGACCCTAACAGGGCTGGGTGTGCCACAGATTAAGGCCACCCTTATACCCCCAGTGAACTTCCACTTGAGCAGAAGGACAGTGGAGCTGCAAGCAGAGCTCAGGGCTACTGGAACGCTGCCACTGCCAGTGCCTGTTGGCTGCTCGCATGCACGTGAGCACGCGTGTGGGTGTTGTGCATGCATGTAGGGATAAAGCCACTTTCCAGGCAGTTCTTTTAACAATCAAATGACAGCTTGTCTGCTGCTAGGATTGCAGGCCTGCCTGGCAGAGGCCCCACACTAGAACTTTGGAAGCTGCCGACAGCGAATAGCCAAACGCATTTGTAGGGGATCAGTTGACAGCGTGTTCCAGCCTTCATCTCTGGCGGGGGGGAAAAAAATCATCTCCCTGATATATGTGTTTCAACACCAATTATCCAAGCCTCATTTGCTCTAGACTCACAAGACCATGTCCCATGACATCTACTAATTGCATTAAAGATCTCTCATTATCCTAATTCTACCAGATGCAGGGTTGGAGTGGCTCAGGCCCAGGTTTTCAGGGGGGCACATGTGTGCGAGCACGTGGGGCAGAGGGTGCGTCACATGGCAGGCGGGGCACGCACAGCCAGCGCTGGCAGCACTGGTGTGTTCCTCCTAGGCCTCTGTGCCCGTTTATTCACAGTTGGGTTGTGGCTGATCCCTTGGGCAGGATGTGACAGTTGGCTGGAGCAGCTCGGCGGTGCCGTTCCCGCGGCCCCTGCGGTGTCGGGCACGGCGATGGGAGCGATGCTGCCAGCACTCTGCACCATACGCCGCCAAGCACGAGCCCACTCCCTCCTCTTTGCCAAATACTTATTGTTCCTGCTTTGAACTTATGCAGAGCGAGGTTTGCCAAGGCTCCAGCATGAATCATTAATTAATTTCTTTTTTTGGTAGGTTTTTTTTTTGTTGTTGTTTTGTTTTTCTTCTTTTTTTTTTTTGTTATTTTTTTGTTGTTGTCTTTTGTGGTTTTTTTTTTCTGTTTTGTTTTGTTCTGTTTTCCTTTGTGTGTGTGTTCTTTTGCTTTGATAATTGAAAATAAGGAGGGGGAGGCACTGTAGGGGCAGGAGAGCAGAGGTGCCTTTGGGACCATTTCACTATCCACAGTCAGGAGGGAGTCATGGGTGCTCTGCTTGTTCTGGCTCCTTGGGCTGGGCTGTAGTTGCTGCCAGGGGCTGTGGGCACCCAGTTTCCTGCCCCTCAGCCTCAGCCCTTGTCCCACCTATTGGACTGCATGTTAGGAAACATACCCATGTCTGGCTGTGAGCATCCCTCTGCTCTTGCCATCCTCTTCCTGCACCCTGTGGCATGGTTAGGTCTCCTCTGGCATTCACAGTGCTTGGGGTGCCCTTTGCCAAGAGCTTTGCTGGATGCAGGAACCCTGAGGCTGAGCAACAGTATGGAATTGCGTTGCTTCCTTTGGAAACAACATTCCCTGACAAGGTCTCTGGAAGTGCTGGTGGAGGCAACAAGCTCATCAGGGAACCAAGGAAAGGCTTGGGAAGGAAAAGGCAAATAAAAAGGACAGAAAGGTCTCATTAAAAGAGAAAAAATACATTTTCACTTAGTGGGGCAGCCTCAGGATTGCAGGAGGAGCAGAGGAGGGCAGTAAGATCTGTCTGGGGACTGACAACCCAACTTCTTGTACACTGTGTACTCCAGTCCCTGACCATCCCTTGGGCTCCTTGCCGCAGTATTCCGGTGCCTTGTCGGACTGGGGAGCCCCAGGTGGGTTGGTCTCATGATGCTGAAGAGAGGGACCAGCCTTGGCCATAGCCACAGAGGGAAGGCTGGGGCAGCAAGCTCTGTTTCCATACCCCAGAGCTCAGGGACCACAAGAATGGGTTTGCAGTGATGCCTTGAGCCTGCCTGAGCTCTTGCCGTTTCCACCCTCTTTCTGGTTTAGTAACTTGTTCCTTACTGACATTTTTATTCCGAACACAGGGAAAATGCCAGCATGGTAATTGCAGTGCATGTAAAGCAAGGCACTGTGCCATATCCTCTACATCATTTCCTTCCCCCTTTTCCCAGCTTGTAAGGCCCAGGTGGAATTGGGCAGTGGCTTGGCTGGAGAGTGGGATACAGGGACCCACATGTGCCATGGAGCTGCCACTGACAGGTGGGTGGGACACGGGTACCGTCCCCTCCTCTGTGGTGACTCGTGGGATGCAGCAGGGCTGGGAATAACACCAGGTCTAATTGCTCTACTAACAGCTAGACCCACTGCCTCCAGGAACACTTACATCTGCAGATATCTTGTGGTTTCTAATACCATCAGAAATCCCTCTTGCTCTCATGTTTACCAGCATGCAATTGCAACCCCTTGATGTCTGCATAACAGCCTTCCATCTCTTGGTTCCCCACAAAGAGTGACAGAGCTATAACAATCTGGAAGGAGGCAAACAAGAAGCAAAAACCCACTGGGATCTGGGAAAAAAATCTGTGTCCTGCAGGATGTAAATCAAAAATAGAAGTGCTTTTCCCTCTCTCCACCCCAAAAGCATTTGATGAACACATAATGTAGGAAATATAGAATTTTGCAAAGCCATGGTAGCCACCTTTTTTCGTGCAGTAAGCCAGAAAATGTTTACTGCATGAACAGAGCAGAAGCCCTAATGTTGTAAAATGATAGTGCTGAGGAGCCATCTGCTTATTGACTGAAGTCTGGAACGTGGGCTTTCTGCTACCGTGTCTTAGAGATGGGTGTGCACACGTGTGTGCCAGGGGTGCACACTGAATGTGTGCTGCCAACATGATTACTTGTGCCCAGAGGTTGTTTTTTCATGCTTGGAGAGACCTTGGGGTGCTGCTGGTTATGTCAGGATGGGCCATGGCATGGTGGCTGGACATGGCAGGCACTGGTAGGGCAGGGGGAGGGTCTCCTCCCCTACCCCTGCAACTCACAGCCCTGGTTTGCAAAGCATGTGATAGAAAAGCAAACATGAGGCAAACAAGCAGCCCCATGAGCTTAGAGGCTCTCAGAATGGCTTTGGAGGGAGATTTCACTGCCACAGCACCGACAAGGTGCCCATCAGAGGGTTCAGCACAGACCTTTCTTGGATTCGCATCTGATGAGATCTGCGTGCATGCCGGGCTCCTCCTGCTAAGGTCTCTGAGCCACACCAGCACATGGTCACCTGGAGTTAAGTGGGGGATTATGCATGTATGAATGGTTGGCATTGAACTCCTAAACTCTGGAAGCAAACTGTGCCCTGCAGAATGGCTGTCCCGCTCCCGCCGAGGTCAGGGGGATTTGTGGCTGCTTGTAAGAGAGTCCAATCTGTTTCTTCTTCCCCCGCTGAAGGTTGTGCCACAGTGCCCTCAGCATCTGGCTAATCCAGCCAGTGCCCTTCACCCACACACAGACCTGCACATCTCCAGTGCCTGCTGAGGCCACGGTGTCCTTGGTATCCCAGCCCACACAGGGGAGCAGCAGGGACCCCCTGCGTACCCATCAGTGTGACAGCCTGGCTGTGAGAATCAGTCTGCAAGTCTCCATGGCAGTGAATTTGGTCTGTAAGCATTGTTTTGATGACAGGAGTAGCGAAATAACACCCAGGGGACAGAAGGGATATCAAAATTATGATATTGCCCTTTGGAATTATTTCACGGTCAATGTAGCTTTCCTGTCCTCACGGTGATATTTTACCCATCCGTTGCTCAGTGGATCCCTGTCTTATATTAATCCATTTCTGTTGATGCACAGAATGAAATGCTATATTCCCCCCAGCCCTCCTGCTGTCCATTTTCTTTCCAAGCAGCAAGCTGCCACCGCTCGGGCAGCGGTGCTTGCCTGCTGCTGGGAATTCTGATGGGCTGTTGCGGAGCAGGAACGGGGTACAGATTCGTTCATCCACCTGCTCTCTCCTAAGCTGCTCTTGTATTATTGATAACTCAGGGCTGAGTGATTATTACATGTACAAATTTATTTTAATTCCTTATGATTGCTGCTGTGATTAAAGGATGTGCCAGGTTGTACGTGGACTGGTGGTGATTAGGCACCACAAGCCATGGCAGAGATAACATGCAGGGCCTGTGCTCAGTGAGGCTGATAGATAAGACAGGACTGGTTTTCCCATGCAGATCTTTGTCCCAGACCTGCAGAGGGATTTTGGTGTCTCCATTTCCTTGATTTCAGTTGTGGTGTGTCCGGGTCCTGGCCTTGAGTTCAATGCTGGGGTGTCCCCATGCCCTGGGATTGTTTGCTCCAAGCCAGGCAGGAGTGAGTGGCTTTGCTTGGGCATCCAGAAACAGAACCAAACTTTAATGTCACTTATTTTTTCTAACCTATCCCATTTCTTATAGAATTATGAACTTTGGGCTAGAGTTATAAAGGTGTTATAGAACATCACAAAGTATCCTGAGTTGGAAGGGATCTCCAAGTATCATTGAATCCAATTATCTTAGGTATTAGGTACCTAAGGATGGATAGAGAAGCTGAGGAAGATGAGGTGTCTACACCCTCCTCACTTGCCCCATAGACACCCACCTGCATTTTAAATGTCACAATATCTAGCCATTAGGGCCAGGTAAAGCTAATTGTGTGAGTAATTCTGTTGACTTAGTTATTCCTGCAAACATTGACAGAATCAGCCCTCCTATTCCTCAACAGAAAACACTTCCCAGCAGAAAATACAAACAAATTGCTCTTCATATCATAACATTTTAAAATAAAAATATCAATAAGGAGCTAAGTCAAAACTGCATTTTAGATTCAACAGATTATTCAGCAGAAAATGCAAAAACAATGAAGCTCCTCTGAGGATGATAACCATCAGCACACACAGACGTATTGCTTTTTCAAATCACAAAATCTCAATACCTAAGATCAGTAGAAAACTAAGTAGAAAATGCTTTTTATAGGATTCAAATTCCAATTAAATTAGAGCAGATTATTCAACAAGAAAGCCCACAAAATGAAGTCTCAGTTTATGTATTGGAAAGCAAAATGCAAATATGTTGCTTTCCGGCTGGCAGGGTTTTAAACCAAAAGACAAACTTACTTTAAGTAAAAATTATTTCATTCAAATTCTGGGGGAATCGACTCAAGTAACTGATCCTCAACTGAATTATTCAGCTTTTTTATCAACAGACTTATTTCTTCCCTCTTTATTCTTAATTTGCCTATTCATAAATCCCACTGCTTTGTCAGTCATAAGAAATACTTTCCAGTGGCTTTGACAAAGCAAAAATTAGCAGGGAAGGGAACTGGCACATAAACGCCTCACTGCAGAATACTTCCTTGCAGCGTAAGGTATTTTTCTCTTCCTGGAGCTTTAATGCCAGCAGAAATCAATGTGATATCTCAGCTCACCCTCCCTCACGGTGCTTTGCTGCAGGGCTCCCACCAGGCTTTGGTCCTCTGTGGTGCCCGTGTTGGCCCCATGGTCCCCGGCAGCTGGGCTGGGGGATCCCGATCCCACTGCTCCACCCAGGGTCCCTGCAGCATCCCCAGGGCAAGAGCTTTGCCTTCAGCAGCTCTGCGTTGGGCTGAAAGGTCCTGTGGGGCAGGAGATCGTGCTCTTCAGTCAACAGCTTTGTTACTCCGTTTACTTTGCTCTGAACAAATGGTATCTTCTTTCCAGCCTGGAATTGCCTGGCTTTGTCTTGGAGTTGGTGGATCTCATTATGTGAGCTTGTGAGGGTCATGGGTGTTTCTAGGGGAAACACTGGTGATCATAAATCTTTCCTTTTGATCTGCAAACATCAATCTCTGCTGATCTGAGGAAGGTTACAGCAAGAGTTTGAGTCGGAGTGGTAGAACTAGATGAAAATCTGATTTCTGTAATTTTACTAGGAATTGAGAAATACTTTAACAAGGAGATTAAATGTATCTTTAAATACAGAACTTCAAAAGAAGAAAGGCATTTGTTCAACCTACACACTGGAGGAGTTGTAGGACCTGAGAAACAATTTGTAAAATCTCATTAGATAGGAGAAGGCTCTGCAAATCCATCCAGCTTTTCCAAAGAACTTCGAACCTTCCTTCTCCCTCTGGTCTGCAGCGATTTGCTGCTGTGTCTGTAGAGCAGTAACCTGCCTGCAGGCACCATTAGCCATTGAGCTGCATCCTGGGACCCTGGGGATGTGATGTGGGACATAAAAGCAGTCAGGGTCCCTCCTTGTAACTACTTCTGATTCTCCCAGTTTCCCCAGGCAACAGGGTCACCGTGAGGCTCATGTTAGTGGAAGGAATGGAAAGAGCAGTGGAGGCCTTAGGTCAGAGGTGGGACTTTGGGGGTGACATGTCCCTTCTGCTCTGGGAACATCACCTCGTGTCTCTGCTGCAAAGTGGCTTCTTGTCCTCATCCCCTTGTTTGGAGGTGCCACAGAAGCAGCACTGTTTTCCCCTCTCTCTCAGCAGGCTGGGAGAGGACACCAAGGGGCTGCAGTGGCGGGGGGCAGTTTCCAGAGAAGCACTAATGGGGTGACAGCTTGGATGCAAGGTCCTTGCACCCTGCTGGTGCCACCCAGCCCCATCCTGAGTGCTCAGCGTGCTGCAGGTTTTTGCCTCCTGGCATGTGAGAGGGACACTGGAGATTTTGGAAGCAGCTCAGAGAGCAGCTGGGGTTTCTGGCATCCAGGAAGCTATTGAAGGTGGCTTACACGTTTTAGAGGTGCTTGGATATGCTGGTGCTGAAAAAGGAATGTCCCTCCACCTTTCCTCTCCCTTATTTCTCGCACTGGGGTGAGGGTTCCCCACCTTTTGGTACTCCAGCTGTGAGTCAGACTCCCAAGGACTCTGGGGAATGGCAGAGCTCCAGGGCTCTCCTAGCAGTTTCCCATCCTTGTGACCATGTTTCCCAGTGGGCTGGCAAGGCAACTTTGGCTCCTCTCATGGAGCAAGCAGACCCTGCAGCTAATGCTGCTGCTTAGCACTGCCTTCACACTGCCCAAGCTGCCTTCTGTCTGGTGGCAGAGGATGTAGTTTTTGGGGGAGAAAGTCTCATATCACCCTCCTTCCAGATTTCAATGTCCACCTGACACGTAGAGGGTGGCAGCAGAATGAAATCCCAGCCTATATCATCTTCCCCATGTGACCTCTGCCTTGTCCCCAGGAGGGAAGAGCTGAACAGCTGTTATGGGTGACACACAGCAGAGGGGCTGGTATTCTTCCAGGATGGAGCTTTATCAACCCCCCAGCACTGCTAAGATGGCAGCTTTAAGTTCTGCCTTGGGCACAACTAGGAGATAGTTCAACTTTTGCTGGAAGAAAGGGACAAAACAGAGGAAAGGGGCTGCCCATGCTCTGGGAAGCTGGGGAAGGAGAGGGAGGGAGAAGGAAACAGGAGAGATAAAAGGAGGGTATGCAGGGTGGCAGAGGACTGCTCCCTTCATCTTGTTGCCCATTAGTGTGGCTGGAACAGCCCACAGTGTCCCCTCCCTACAGAGGGTTTTCTGCAGAGCTCTTCTCTCCACCAGGAGGGAATGAGAAAGCAATGTCAAATATATGTTTGAAATGTCAACAGAAGGGCCCTGCAAGATTGACTGCAGTCTTGTGAAATATTTAATTCTTTCTCTCCTTATGAAGAGAGATATTATTCTGGTTGAAAGATTTATGCAGAGGGAGCAGGGCAAGGGAGGAGGGAGAGAGAAGCAGGCAGGGAGAGGGAGGGATGGGATGGCTCCCTCTTTCAATATACCCCTAACAGGTTGCCTGTTTGATCTGCCTGCCTATTACTCATCGTGGGAAATGTTGGCTGTTGCTTCATTATCTCAGCCTCCTTTATTTCTATCAGCATATTTTCCCTTTCTGCTGCCTTTATCTCTGTACAGATGTCTATTGCAAAGCACCTGCCCACCTGCACTCCTGCTCCCCAGCCCTGAACAGCCCCAGCATAGCTCACCCCAAAGCAGGGGGACACCAGTGGTGGCCCAGGGCCCTTGCTGGGAGAGCCACGAGGAAGCCATTCACACCAAATGGTGACAGAGGGCTGGCATATGGACCAGGATACCCTTTTTTCCCAAGCCTGTAGGTTTTATGCTGCCTAAGAGTGAGGTGTGGGATATGAGTGTGTGATGCTGCAGATCCGGGGGGACACAGCTGAGGGGCAGAGGGAGGGCAGGGAAAGCATTCCTGTTATCTGCTCCCTTCTCATCCCCATCACCTCCTCTGCTTCCAAAGGCTTGCTGCCTGTCCATCTGCCTGCTGAATGGGGAGTATGGGACCAGCCAGGGCTCCATGGGACCTTCCTTTTGGCAAGCCTGCTCTGTGGCTGTAACCAGCATCCTGCCCTGTGTCGTGCCATCAGCACATTGTGGCAGTGACAGCGGATCTGGTGGGTCTTCCTCAACCCCCCACCGTGGCAGGGCTGGCACTCAAAGCAGGGGAGGTCTGGATGTCTGCAGACAGGCTCACCTGGAGCCTCCTGGGCAGCAGAGCTTCTGTTGTAATGGCAATAATACCAGTAATCCACCTGAGGTCCTGTGAGAGAACTGGCTCAGGAAGCAACTCCCCAGGCAGAGAAGAAGTAAGTTCCCACCAGCAACAGGAACAGAGATGTAAAATTCCAATAACACTAAAAGGAAAAAAAAATTTCTCGAAAAACCTACTTTTGATTCCACCGAATAAGGTTTTTTTATATACTTTCATCTTGGTAGTTGCTTTTCATTTCTAGTTCTTTTTTGCAAACTATAAATTACCTTAGATTTATTAACCTAAAAATTGATTTTCTTTCATTTCAGATGTGTCAAAAACGGGACATTTTGACCTTCTGAGCCTTTTTCCAGGATTTTTGTGAAGTGGGTAATTTGTCACAATGGATCATTTTTTGGGAGGCTTTGAATTTCAACAAACTGGTATTTACTGCTGAAAACACAGTGAGTTGACAAATTCCCAAACCGGCTCTATTCAGGCAGTGTCTGTGATTTCAGGTTTCCAGAGCGGAGCGGAGCAAGATTTTGGTACATGACAAGGTGCTTTCACACCCTGGGTGGGGACACATGCCGAGAATGGGTGCCTCTCAGACTTTTACAGCTCTCTGTGCAGAGACCTGGAGCTGAAAATGGTGCCAGAGTCCCCTGGGTGCCTCAGTCCCTATGGGTGCCTGAGTCCTGTGGGCCACCCGTGTCCCTGCTGTGCTGTGCACAGGGCAGAGCAGCTCCTTGACTCCCCTTGCACCTCCCCACTGAAACCACAAGTACTGGCATCACTGGCATCTGTGCTGTTGCTCTCACTGCAGTGTTAAACCTCGATAAATGCATTTAATATTTAATTGGTCTTTAGAAAACATAAATAGGCAGGATATTAAATGCAACTCCTCAGGCAGAATAAGGTGAGTAATGTATGTTACCCAGCGACTGGTGGCATCTGCAAAATGCACTTAGTGTGGTTTGAAACCAAAGCTTGGGAGATATTTCCTGCTCTCATTTTTCAGACAGAGTTTATAGGATGCTCAAACACGGGACTTTGTTCCACACATCCACTGCCTCTGCTAACGAGGTCAGCAGAGGTTCTCCTGCTCCAACCTCTGCTGGTGGCCTCAACCAAGAAGGACCTGGGAGTTCTAGACATTAGAAACTGCTTCCTGAGGGTCCAGCAGGTTTTGTGCCATTTTCTGTAGGGGAAAAAAGCACTGGGAAGTTGAAATTGGAATGAGGTTATGGAACCAAATTAGGGGTCTGTCTCCTAGGGCAGTTCCTCCAGCCAAGAGCCTGCCCTGCCAGGATCTCTTGAAAGAGTTTCAGCAGAGACCTTTGGGAGTTCAGCTGACCAGCATCTCTTTTGTAGAAGGGCTGGATCCGCAAGGCAGCAGCCTGACATCCTCATTAGCCTCCTAAGTGAGCTGAATCCGGGCCTGCTGGAGGAAAAGGAGGAGAGACCCTGGGTGGTTACACCTCACCCAGCCCCTAAGCACACGGAATTCCCGGTGCAGCACTATGAAGTTGCATCTGCTCAGGATTTTGCAGGATTTGCCCACAAATTCCCACCTTCAGCTGTGCCAGGTTTTCAAGGGACTTCAGCTCCAGCACCACATGTCCTCGAGCCAGTCTGTGCCTTGGGAAGTCAATTCCCCTGCCCCACTGAGACATGAGATCATGATCCAGATCTTGGGCCTGGCTATGAGCAAGTTATGGACTCTAAAGCGGATGTATGGGCAGATAACCCTTGGGAAAACTAAAACAAACAAAAAAACCCTCTGCTCAAACATCTTTTGATGAAGTTGAACTGCTGTGCTGAGGGAAAATTTATGTTTTCGTGTAATCTGGGGTTTAGTCATTCCCCCTGACCAGCAGTCCTCACAGGGGAGATGGCAGTGATACGAAGAGCATCCTCCCCTCCATCTCCAGCACGTCTGACTCCTTCAGTGTCACCAGCACAAGTGGTGGGTGAACCTCCATGCGTTTACAGGCTGATTTTTCAATCAGAGGAGCACTTAAGCTGCCCAGAGTTCAGGTACTTGTCTCTCCGATGATGCCACTCCAGCGCGAACAAGTGGGCTGGAGATCCCAAGGGAAGAAGATTTGCTATGGAGTTGCCAGTGCCTGAGGCTTGTGGGCTGGGGGTGGCACGAAAATAGCCACTCTTCCAGCTCGGCTCCCTGCTCACCCACAGCAGTGTCTGAGCCACCATCAGCTGCTTCTAAATATGGAGCAGTGCTGCAGGCCCTCGGCAGCAACACCGGGGAGCTGCCGCTAAATGCTCCGGAATAATGATCCTGCTGCTAGGCGGCCCTGGAAGAGCACAGGCAGGAGGAGGGAGCGGAAGCAGCAGCAACAGCAATAATAGCCAAGGAGCGATCCAGCAGGGAAAGGTTTTGATCTGAGGGCTGGGCGACAGGTCTGCTGGGGCTTTTCCTGTGCAGCTGGAGAGGGGGACCTGGGATTTGCTGGGGGGGGAGTAAGAGGCAGGAGCTCTGCCTCACCCACATGGCATCCAGCCCACTGCAGCCATGTTCCATGTGCAGCAAGGACATCCCTGCACAGGCAAAGCCTTCTGCTCTTCCTCTCTCCAGACGGAGCGGGCGGGGGTGGCTGCAAGTCTGGATCAGCCAGATCTCACAGCCATGCCATGTCATGCAGGCAGTCCCTGCCTACCCTCTCCCTGCTGCCTGCCCGGGACCAAGCTGGATGCCACCCAATGCTGACCACGAGAGTGGCATTTCCCACCCAGGAAACACACATACTGGACCTTCTTCTCTCATGAAGCTCCTCAAAACCTACCCAAAGCAAGATATAAGAAGCCACCATAGTCCTGCTGGAGCTGGAAGCATCTGACTCTGCCTTCTCCTTTTTATTTTTCCTCCTTCCTTCACTTTTATTCTCCCTCCTCTGCAGAACATTTTGGAGACTCTGCACTCCGTGCTAGCCTATTATCCACAGAACCTCCTATCTCCCTGCTTCAGGATGCTGCCTGGATCCGACCAATTACCAGCTCCCTTGATGTATAACACCATAAAACCCTTAACCTCATTATAGAAAATTTCTTTTGAATGGCCTTTAAAAACCATCTCATTACACAGGAAGAACTGTAATTACCTATAACGAGACTGAGATATTGTGAGAGCAAGTGCGTTTGGGCTGTCAAAACAGGAGCGGTGGGAGATCATCTCCAGTGGTTTTGCCACAAGGGCAAACACTCTGTAATTCCCTCCCCTGCACCGGTCCTCATCCCAACCCTCCTCCTGCCCCTCACTCCTCCCTACTCCACGTCTTTGCTGGGCAAACACAGCTCCTCATGTGGCTCTGCTTTCCGAGGTGAAGCTCGTCTCCCCCAGGACTCATCCCTGATGCTCCCGGTCTGTGCAGTGTGAGCAGATCTCTGGCAGAGCCCGGCCCTGCACAGATAACACGTGGTGGATGCTGCTCAAGGGCTGCTGTGGTCCCTGCACTCAGAGCTGGGCTTGGCCAAGTGGAGCTGAGCAGGTGATGATGTGGCTCCTGGGACATGGCACTGCCACAGCTGCGGGATGACACCTTTCCCAAGCAAAGCCATCTGATGTAACAGGGAGGGCTGAATACCAGTTTGCCTGCACTGCCTTCCAGTGAGGATACAAAACATCCTTTTTGTAGGGCAAACCCCTGTCTCTGCTCCTTCCAGTTGTGGCCTCTACTGACCTGAAGGGCAGAGGTCCATCCCTACAGCCTGTTAGGCTTTGGCTCTTTGCTGCCATGGTACAGCTCATCCCTGGAGGGGGCCCGGAGGGGTTAAGTTTTTTCCTTTCTGCATGCACGTGACTCAAATGAAAATGTTTTTTTTTCTCCAAACAAAATTTTTTCCATCTCCCATCTGTCAGTAATGTCAAGGCACTCCTTTGCACGGATCCAGTCTTTGAAAAGAAAAAAAATAAAAATCTTACATTACTTTGGAAAAATCCGAGTATGTGTAGCCAGAGCTGTGATATATTCCCCTTCTTGGGAAGGAGCTGTTGCAGTGTTAAGCCTTGGTGTTCATCCCGAGGGGCTCCCCCCCCCTTGCCCCCACCAGGTGGCTCTGCCCCTTCCTTCCTGCTCTCTCCTGGGGTGTTTTTGGCTGTTGCTTCTTTATTTCTCTCTTTTACTGTTTCTATCTCTGGGTTGGGGTCTTTTTTGGGTGTGTTTTCCTATTGACAAAGAAGCTCAGGAGGGAGGGTGGACACTGGGAGCACAGCTGCCCTGAGTCAAAGTAATTGCTAACAGCCCTTATTGCCCTAATCACCAGCACTTGCCCCCCACCCTCCCCACCACTGCTCAGAGCCATATTTAAGCTCAGGGCTGTCCCACTCTCTTTTTTTTTGAGCTCTAGCACGGGTGGATGTCTCCTTGTGCTCCAGCCTGCGGACTTCTGGACCTGGTTTGCTGCTGTGGATGGACCTGGCTGCAATATCTACCTCTGCCTGCTCTTTTTGGAGCCATGGGCTTGTGCCCCATCAGGGAGGGCACCCTCTGCTCCTGGCCTGCCTTCCCTGAAAGGGCAGCCAGCCATCACTGCACCCTTGTGCTCCAGGGGATGTGTTTCTGAAGCCACCCAGTGAGTTTTGACACCGTATTGGGGGAGCTTCTGGTGTTGAAGCCTGTGTTTGGAAGACAGGTTAACTCCTGGGGCTTACCCCTGCCTCACTGCCCTCTGGAGCAGGCAGAGGGAGTGCCAGCATTATGAGGAGCGGGAGTCATGCTCTGTTTCCTGTAAGATGGCTTGGCTGGCCTGGAGCTGCTGAAGAGGCTGTGAGTGAAGCAGCAGTGCTGTCCCTGCTCCTGCATGCTGTGCTTGCCTGCCTGCCCCGCAGCCTGCTAGCAGGGATGATTTTTCCTTTCACTCCCCTGAATGCCTCGGGGGAGGCTTGGACTCAGTCAGTCTCCTCTTCTCCCGTTATATCTACTAAGGATGGGTTATAATCACTTTGGGTAGTTGTGTTCTCTACCCCAGTGTGCCAGATGCTCTGGGAAATTATCTTGGTCCTCTCCCCCTACCCAAGTAGCAGCCTCAGGGGTCCCCGTGACACCAGTCATGGCCATTTCTGCAGCCTCCCTCCTGTGCTGGCCTCTGTGGTGTAGGAGCACAGCCCTGGCTTGTGCTTTCTTGGGATGTGGCGTTTTTATTGCGGAATCTGTACGAGGGTGGGCAGGTCCTCTTGCAGCACCAGCTGGTCTGTGTGGGAGCTGTGGTGCAGGACTCTGCCACCACAGGGACCCCACAGCAGCAGCTCTCCCTCCAGAGGGTAGCTGGGAAGCAGATCCTGGTCTGCAGCCTGTGTTGGCCGAGGAATGTTCCCATCCTGCTATAACCACCCTCTGGAGAGGGCTCTGCTCAGCCTCAATGTCTCTGACCTTTTCAGTGTTGTGCGACAGCATTGGCTGTAGAGCTACTTGCAGAGCTGCTCACTGTCTAATGAGCCTGTGGGGATTGAGGGGAAATGGGCAGCCAATAAAAATATGGAATATTGAAAAGGTCAGAGCTGTTTGGTGGGACACAATAACTCACAAAACTTCTCGGGCGCTGCACCTCTGGCTGCCAGCCCCTGGGTATGTGCCCAGGGGCAGGGACTGTGGGCTTGCAGCTTGGTGGTGGCTGGATTGCTCATGCTCTTGAGGCAGGGGTGAGCTTTGCAGGTGTGCCAACACCTCTGTGGTTTGGCACAGCCATGCTGGAGAAGTCCTTCTCCAGAAGGAGCCTTCAGAACGTGGGCTTTGCTTTCATATCTGTGGAGGGAGAGATGAGTCTGTGGTCAGGCACTGCCAGCAGGTTCCTGCCAGGATCCCAGCAGCAGCGAGCGGGGCCAATAGGGACACACGGTTGAGGTTGTTTCGGTGTCGTGCTCTGGATCTGTGCCCCAGGTGTCACAGCAGTGACATGCAGGGACCACAGACCTTCTGGGGAGTACTGCTGAGTGCAAGGGCTCTGATTCCATCTGTGATATCCAGGAGCTGGGGCTGCATTCCAAGTCAGATGTTAGCAAGGAGGAGGGGCACAGAAAAGCCACAGGGGCAAAGTTCTCATGCAAAGCTGTGCTGATTTAGCAAACCTGTCCTTACGAGGGCAGGGGAAAACCTGCATCCAAAAGTTCCCAAACTGACTCTGCTTCTCCAGTGTTAGCACAGAGGGGAGATCCCCCCTTTTCTGACCCCTTCTAGTTCTCTGCCCCAGCACATCTGTCAGCTCACCCTCTTCCATGGGCCACCGGCTGGTGGGGATCTCACCTCTCCAAAGTGCATCTGATGGCCTTTGTGGTGGCAGAGCAGGGCCCAGTGATCTCACCATATGCCTGGCTATGGAAATATGCTGTAGGCCTGCCAGGTGCTGGGAGCAGAGGGAGAAAAAGGTCTTTTAAAACCCATCACGCCATTTCACCCCATGAAAATGGTCGTGACAATGTACCACTGAAAGCTCCATGACAGCCCTGTGACACAGTGGTTGGTTACTGGGAAACATCAAACAGCACTTTGTGCAGCTCCCTTTCCTGTGGGCAGGAGGCATTTGGAAATGACAATTCATTGAGCTTAACAGTGAAAATTTAAGTTCTGGGAGTGAAACCAGAGGGACGGGGGGAAGTGTGTGTTGGTGCCAGGCAGGCAGCAGTCAGGGCTGTGTGCTGGCACAGCAGCAGGTCTCACCCTGGACACTGCACTCCTCATCTGAATGCTGATTCCTCTGCAGACTGTGCTCAGCAATTGGGCTTTGCCCAAGTTTCTGGCAGGGGAGACAGTGCTTCGTGCTGCTTTCTTTGGTTAAATGTGATGGTTGGATTATTCTGTGGGCTCCCCATAGCTGTGTTCGTGTGTGCCCAGCTCCTGCATGTGCCCTGACCCAACTGTGGGCACAGCAAACGTGATTTTTACAGCCCTTGGCTTTGCTATTTCAAGTGTTCATGTGGTGTCCTGGGGACAGTCTGTGTGATGTGTAGTTCAGTAAATATGTGATGGGGTGTTTTAGGGCTTTATTGCTTTTGTGTAGCACTAATGTAATGCTATTCAAAGGGCTCTGGCATGCCATGAAATGGAGCAAAGGAAGGATGTTCTTCCTCTCCAAGCCCATCATCTTCCCCACTTGATGCTCTCAATCATGATATAGTGGTCTAAAGGAGACAACTTGTCTCTGTTAGCACTCATGTAAAAAACAGGCCATGGGACCATTAGAAGTGACTGTGGACTTGCCTTGTTTTAAAAGGGAGCAAAAATATTTGGCCCAAGTCCCATTGGAGCATTTTCAGCTTTTGTGCAAACCTTCTGCTAGACAACTTGTTTCTAGAGCTCCTAGTGGAATCAGGCTCTTGGGTTTGGGATCACCTCTGGGAGGAGGTACAGGTGCTCTTTAGAGCTTAAGCCAGTCTAAAAGGTGTCACCAGGCCTTAGTGGTTTATTGGATGGGGCTGGAAGCACTTTCTTGCCTGGCAGACCCCTGATTCAGGGCAGGACTTGTCTCATGTTCCTAGCTGTGCCCAAGTCTGCTTCTTCCAGGCTGTTCCTGGGTAGGGAGGCCACCCTGAGAGCAGAGCCTATTCTGTAGTGATTCCTGGGCCCCTGTCTCACACAACAGCACTGAGTTGCTCGAGCTTACATGTTGATGGGTGCTCCCTGCATGTTGATGAGCTGCTGTTGTTCTGGATTGGCTCCTCAGCACCACATTTTGGGCCCCTGGCACTTAATAGCTGCAATACCTAATTTTAGTTGTAATGGCACTCATTCTATCTGCTGCTCCCAGCATGTGTAAGTGACATAAATTAATATTATACAGAAAAAGTCAAGTTTCTGGTGGGAGATCAATAGATCATAACGTGGTGATATTTGAAAACACATCTTATTAGCAGTTCATGTTTTGGCACTTTCAAAAGATTCCCATGAGCCCCCCTCCCTGCTGCCCCAGGGAGCTGCTGTGCATGTGGTTGCTGACAGCATGCTGTGAGATAACATTGCCTGTGCTGGATGTCACTCTGTGGCTTTATCCCGTGGGAAATGAATGCCCTGATGGAGAGAGGTTGGAGTGCTGTTGGTCACTGTGGGGTGGGGCCAGTGCAAGCTGCAAGAAGCCTTTAGCATCTTGCAGCTCTAATGAGTAGGGCTTCTTTCTGAGCTCACTCGGGGTGTCTAAACAGGCAGACACTACAGAGCTGATGTTGTGTGGTGCTGTTGTGACCAGCCTGCACAGAAAAGTGAGAAAGGGAGGGCAACCACAGCTGCTCTCATGTCCTGGATGAGGATAGAAGTTCATTGGAAGGACAGAGCACACCTGCGTGACCTGGGCTGTGGTTCTGTGTAGATGGGCAGAGCTTTGAGCTTTCAGGGTTGAAACAGCACCTTTTAGCAACATTGATGAAGAAAAGTAACATGAGGGGCCCCCATGGCAGGGCATGGCTCTGACTCACTGCAATCCTCAGTCTCAGCATATGGAGATCTCTGCAGAGGCCCTCTGCTTAAAGTCAGCTTAAAGTGACTTCCTCGAGGACAGGACTCAAGGTAAAGGTGTGTGTTTTGAACTGGGGTCTCCAGTTATTCCTGTGCTTATCTCCTTCTCCCCATGTGTGGTGGATGGTGCTGGGTTGATTTGTCTGCATGAGTCAGGGTCTTTGGCATGGAGTTCAGAGCTGAGTTTTGCAGCCAACTGTAATAATGTCTTTCTAGGGCATGTGCACACACCTCTCCCCTCACATGTCTTGCTCTGCTTTCTCCTCCTTGGGAAGAAGCTGATCTCTGCAGCCCTCACCCATCAGAGCAGATCAGAGCAGCTCCCAGCTCCCCCCATGCTGTAGAGGAATTACCAGGATCAGAGGTTTGGATTGTAACTGTGGGGGATGATCCCTCTTTCTGTAAGCCTGGAATGAGAGAGGTGGTGTGCAGTCATTCTGCACTGGTGGAGTGTGCTGGATGGAGAAGATTCACTTTCCTCTGGTCCCCAGAGCCAACGGAGCTGTGCCGAGTTTTGCTCAAATGGAAGATGCTTGTATACACTTCTGTAAGCAATGAAGTGACTCAGGTTGCCCACTCAGTCTTCTCTTTCCACAGACTGTTCCCAAAGTCCCTCTGGATGTGTCTGAAGCATCCTAAATAAGACCTGTGTATGCTGCACTCCAAGGTGGAGGCTGCGCTGAGCTGCTCAGAAAAAAATAGGCCACTGCTTTCCTCACGCAGGAGGCATTTAAAGAGCCTGTGCAGGAGGAGTGTGGGCATGTGGCTAAATCAGAAGTGAGGAGCCGTCCCCTCCTGTGGTACCTCACCTGCCTTCTATGAAATGGGGATGCTGCAAAGCCAGGCTGCTTGGCTTTTTTTGGTAACTTGCTTAGTGGCACTGGCTTTGTGTGCTGCTCCTGCCACCCGTCAGAAATCACTGGGGAGAAGCAGCTTGCTTTTTGCTTTGCCTTTCTGGCTAAGGTTTCCAAAATGGCTTGGGTTTTACCTCTTCACCCAGAAAAGTCAACAGCAAAACCTGCTTGCCTGAAGTGGGATTAGGCAGTTGCCCTCATGGGAATCCCTGCCTTGCTCCCCTGATTCTTTCTCCAGCCAGATACTCAGGCAAAGCATCTATCTCCATCTACCAACCCGAGATGCTGTCTCTTCACTAATTAAATGAGGAATATCATCTCTTTATAATTCTGTCAGTTGATTTCAAATTAAAAAGATACCTATAGGACCAAAAGGAATCTCATCCTCCCTCTGGGGACCACCTTTCTTTTTATTTAAGTTTTTTTTGCAGGCTGATAATTCCATCTGAAGGTCTCCTGTGCTACTGCGGTAACCCTTGGACGCTATTCAAGTGCATCCTGGCCCCCGGCATGTGCTCATTGCCTCCTAATTGCTCTAAATAAGTTGGGAATGATGAAATTAAAGTGCCATTGATATCAGGCAGCCCTGGCACGCTGCAGTTACAGGCATGTGAGGGAAGTGGACAGATGGGGAGATGTTAGGATAATAGGTATTAAATGCAGATTTTTACCCTGTTTGGGATCCCCATCTAAGCACAGTTCAACTTCTTGGTGCACCAAGTTTGGCAGCTCCTGTGCTGGTGCCCCAGCTGAGCACTTGGTACACGTTGATGATGTGCAGGACATAAAAATGTATGACCTCCCTCAGTTCCTTGGAGGTTCCTGGATAATGGACTATCCAGGGGCAAAGATGTGCAAAATAATCCTGAGTCCACCCAATGTCCTCAGCCTGTAAATCCTGGGTTGCCAGGTTGATGTGGTCAAACTGCAGCAAGTAGGTATGGGCTTGCTGGGCCCGTTCTCAATCATCAAACAGGGCTTATCCCCCTCTTCATTCCCTTAATCTGTGATTTTGGGGTTGAGTTCAGGTTTCAAAGCTGAAACAGCTGAGTTTGGGTTTCTAGTGTTGAACCCAGAAGAGAATGGGGTGTGCTCCTGTCCTGGCATGCAGGAAGGCTGGGCTGAGATCCCCTGCTCCTGATTTAGCACTGGTAGGAGATGTGGGGTTGGGAACTGCTCTGGGCAGAGGCTGGGATATGGTTGGTGTCATTCAGTAGCTGCTCTTGTGCTCTACTTACCTGGAAATGCTGCTGCCTTTAGTGTCCTTTGCTCTGAAAGAAAACAGAACATTTTTGGCATGTGGAGTCAAAGGGGAAGAATGATACCTTGCTGGCTGGTGCTGTTACTGAGTCCCATCAGAGCAGAGGGGTCTGGATAGGACCTGACTCCAGATCTTCAGCAAAGGCAGTTTTGTGACAATCTGTTCCCAGCCAGAACAGAGTCATCACAGCACCCACAGGGTGAAAGTCATCCCAGTCCAGCAGTTCAACACTCATCCCCATGACTGAGTATCCCACCCCTGATCCTGCAGCGAGCGCTGTCTGGCTGTGCTACCACAATGCTCAAGAAGAGCACTTTGGTCAAAGCACCCCATTTTTGGAGCCTGCAGAGGTGGCTGGTCCCAGAGCTGCAGGTGAGGATGAGCTTCATCAGTCTGCAAGCACTTGTGTAGCCTTACAGGTGTGTTTGGTTTGGTGACTGTGCAGTTAATAGTTTTCTAAAGATGGATGGCAAGTACAGCACAGCAGTTTGCTTTCCAAAAAAATGCCAATCATTCTAATCACTTGCCTAAGATTTGGGTCAAGTCCAGCTACCTGGCTTTGGATAATAAGTCTCCCAAGCCTTCTTGAGCTTGTCTTTTGAAGCATCAGTATTCTCAGGACAGTTGAAATGGATGGGAGGTGCTCTGACATGGCAGCCAGCTGGCCTCTGGGATGGATGGCTGATTGCAAAGTGATGGAAAGTTACATTTGCTCAGTCTGAGCCAATTCTATTCCTGTAACTGGCATTGGCTGTAACTTTGGCTTCCCTGTGGCTCATCAGATTCCCCACCCTCTGATGTGCTCACCTAGAGACTTTGGGTTGAGATGGCAGGATCCCTTGCTCTGGGCAGCCCTCCAGGTTCCTCTATCAGAGGAATTCAAGACCTGTGAATTCCACCTGTTGCATGTTTAAAGGCCAAAAGAGTAGATTTATGATTCACTGGTCTGACCTGTTCTGCAACAGAGGCCAGATCTTGTCCTTGTCTGATTCTTTTGTCAAGTGCAGCAACTCTGGGTGCACTCAGGTGTGTGGTTCCCAAAGATGTGGGTGCTGCAGGGTCTTGGCTCTGCTGGCAGGTAGGAGAGGTCTCTACAAGGCTCCCATCTGTTCCTAGCTGGGGTGTTTGGAGCAATCCTTTGAGTAGGGGTGCTCCCAGAGTGCCTGAGCCTGCATGGGGTGTCACATGTGGTGTTTGTTGCACGAGGGATCACAGATGCTGCCTGGGCTGGTCCCAGTGACTGAGTGCTCAATCCTCTCAACACATGGTACCTCCAAGCAAACAGGAGGTGGTTGGAGTTGCTGTAAATTCCCACAGGCAGGAAACACACTGAGTTTGGAGGGAATTAGGTGTAAATTCATTGAGTTACCTTTCTTAAAAGGATCTATGAGCTGCAGGGATGTCAGCATGATGCCAGTTATGCTTTCCAGTGGGCTGATCTCCCTGAAGCCCAGCACCTTGCAGGACTGTGATCATGTTCAGGGGTGCACTCCCACCCATTACTGCCGCTCCCTCTGCTTGGTTAGAAGTGCCCCCCCAGTCACAGCCCCTCCACAGCTGAGCTCCCAACGCAGCACATGGAATTCTTGACTCAAGCCAAGGTTTGTGCGGGTTGGCACAGTGTGCTGTGCCCTTGGGATCCACACTCAGTGCACCCTCCTGGAGCACAGTTAATCCTTTCCTTCCAGTCTCGCCTGTGTGTCGGTTGGAGCATCTCTGCTGTCACCTTACTTCCCCTTCCCCTGGCCACTTCCAGGAGGTGACTGCCTCTGGGCGCTGTGCCTTGGATAGGAACAGGTCTGTGCCAGCTCCTGCCAAGAGCCATCCCCTTCTCTGCATGGCTGAGCACAGCACAGTACATCCCTGGACCTGCAAGGAAAAGCTCCTGGTGATTTCCATCAGGAAACAAGCTGGGCACTGCCACAGGACCAGGGAAACGGGGAAACACAGGGCAGGGCTGGCTCGTCTGTGCAGGCACGCTGAGTTTTGGCCTGTGCTGAAATGGGCTGTTCTTCATGAGGATGGAGGAGGAGGAGGAGGAAGGAACAATGCTGGGTGAAAAGCCCTGGTGAGCTGGGCTTGGCGTGGGAGTGGAAGGAGGAAGGGAGCAGTGCTGGCTGCTCCCAGGAGAAGCCACACAGGAGCTGTCACTATGTGTCACTCGCTTTTTGACAGGTGCAGCCTGCTTGGCCATCAAGTTTAGTGGAAAAGGCCGAGCAGGCACCAAGGCTTGTTTTGTCACCAGGATGGAAAATTATTTGATGCTGTAGACAACTGCCTCATTGGTCTCTGTCATGCAGAGCCTGGGCAAGGCTTGGTCTGGTGGAGCTTCATATCTGGGGAGCAGATCCCTTGGAGTGCTGTCCTGGGTGAGATGATGCAGTTTGTGGCACGATGGCTCTGATAATTGGACCAAGCTTCAGTATCTTGTGGGCTTTGCATCCTGTCCAAACAAGGCAGTCTCAGACCCTGGCTGACACTGAGCAGAGGGGGCTGCTACTGGTCTCCACTTGCCCCAGGTACCCAGAGATGTCCTGGCATTGCCTGGCAGGGCAGTGGGTGGAAGGAAGGACTTGTTTCCCCATCTTGGTCCCTTATGTCTGAGATTTCTTTCACAGAGCCTTTCACCCAGAGGTGAAGTCACTCACCATGGCCACCTTTAACAGCTGCTTCTCTGCATTGTGGGTTGTAAATGTCCCCTTAATTTAGTGCCTGCAGTGCACTAAAGCAGCAACCTTAGCACAGCCTCTGCATAATGACTGGAGAGGCTCTACATTGTGAGCTCTGACTTGCTCTCCTTGACTGCTGTAGTCCCAGTGGCTGATGTCTCCTTTATCCTGAGTGCCTCAACCTTCTCCCCACTTGCTTTTGAAAGATAAATCCCTGTAAAATAGAAAGATTTAGTCTAGTCCAGCTGGGCAGGTCAGTCCAGGCAGTAATGCATTCACATCCTAATGTTTCAATTCTTTTGGCTAAACTTCCTGGTGAAAGGTGGTTTTTTCTCTCCTTCACAAAAAAAGAATAACAGCTCTGACCTTGAGGAGAGAAATTATGAGGGTTCAGAGTTCTGTTTCCTTTTTTGTTGCTATTTTTCTTGCAAAATATTCTAGTTGAGAGGGATTTTTTGCTTAAACAATTTGTACCCAGTGGATAGATTTATTCCATTCAGCTGCCAGCCACAAAAAAACCCTGTTATTCCCTGTGGCATGTTCTTTTTTTTTCCTCTCAATACTCATAAATACTCTTGCTAAACCTGAGTTTCTACTACTTGCAAACATGAGGGACCAGGTACTCCTGACCTGTTTCTGATGCTGGAGGAATCATCACTTGCCTCCTTCTCTGTTGTGACCCCAGGTAACTTGAGTGGTACTCAGGACCTGTCCTAAAATATCCCTCTGTCTCCCCAGGCCTAATCCCATTCACTCCCTTGTTATTTCTGTCTCTTGGGGATAAAGGATCTGTAAAAATTTGCTTTTTTGAATGTCCTGGAAGCAAGAGGTTCTTTGGAGGCAGCACTTTCAAATCCCACCTGGCTCCTACTTCTCATGCCTCTGCTCCCAGCCAACACCCTGCTGTCCTGGCTTTTAGCAGGACTGGGCAAA
This sequence comes from Pseudopipra pipra, assembly GCF_036250125.1. Classification (NCBI taxonomy): domain Eukaryota; kingdom Metazoa; phylum Chordata; class Aves; order Passeriformes; family Pipridae; genus Pseudopipra; species Pseudopipra pipra. The sequence continues at coordinate 3,928,157 of NC_087560.1, read as the reverse complement.
AAATTGATTTCCTGGTTTAGCATCATTCCTTCAAGGGAGAAGGGGAAAACGTGGAGATTTGGGTTGAAATTGTTTGAATGTGGCAGAATGTGGCAGAAATGCAAAGTGAGCATTTGGGCTTGACAGCAGAGTTGGTTTAGACTGAGTAAAAAAGAAATGAGGAGACTCTTAAAATGTCAAGTGGGCTTGGAGGGGGGAAAAAAAGGAAATGTTACTTTTAAACACATGAAAACTGACCGCTTTGATGCTGACTGATCACTTAATACTCTTTTGTGTCTGTTCCACGTGACGAGGGCAGTTTGCCAGGCTGGGATCACTGCTGGTGAGTTTGGCTGTGGTAGCTCCTCACATTCCTGGCCTGCCTCAGTTTCCCTTCATAGAATCACAGAATGTTTTGGGTTGGAAGGGACTTTCAAGAACATGTTGTTGCAACCCCCTGCTGTGAGGGTTGGAACTTCCACTATCCCAGGTTGCTCCAAGCCCCATCCAACCTGGCCTTGAACACTTCCAGGGATGGGGCAGCCACAGCTTCTCTGGGCAACCTGGGCCAGGGCCTCACCACCTCCACAGGGAAGAATTTCTTCCCAATATATAATCTAATCTTCCCTTGTCTGCAGTTTATCCATGAGGTTTGAGGCTCTCCAGCTGCCTCATCTCACACCCTTTGCCGGGGTGGGCTAGTGCAGGGAGACCCACGTGGTGCTGCAGCACGTTTCTTGCTCAAGAGATTTAGCTGAGGTCTGGGCTGAGATCTCCAAACTCATTGCAGTGGTGAGTCTGAGTCAGAGCCTCCCTCCCCTGACAGGCAGCTCTGTCTCTTTATGCTTTTAATTTCTTCGTAGCTCAGATTTTCGGCGTCCTCACCTCTCTGCTAGCGCAGTGTTTTTAGGAACAGATGGGCTTAATTTCCGATTGCCGCCCCCTGAACTTGGGAGGAGGTTTGAGTTTGGAGCCAGTCTGCCTCTTGTTCCATGTGAGTCCATCCGGCAGGCTCCTGCCTGCCCTGCCCCCTGCGGACACGGAGCCAAGGACCCGGCAAATACCCCTCTCCATGATGAGGAAGGTCCTCAGAAGTAAGATTTTCTCTGTCAGTGGATAAATCCGTCTCCACGTTACCTTAGCAGTGGAAACGGCTGAGCATCTTCTTATGGGTTGATACTGTTGAGATGCTTAGTCTAAGCTTCATCTAATCCTCTTTCAGTGAGCAATCGGGCTTGTGATCTCACACAAACAGGTTTTCTGACTCCAGCCTCGGCATTTTGTGGTTTGTGATCATAGTGGAAGAGTGATGGTCCTGCTGCATCTCTGTGCTGCTGCCCCTGAGCTGAACTAGAGGTGAAAGGGAAAAGAAAATGAACCTACAAGTTTCTACCCTGAACTCTGTACCTGACTGCTGGATTTTGGGTCTAGATGTCAACTCCTGCTTTCATAAGGCTTTGTGGCGTGGGATTTCCTTACCCAGCTTCCTGTGGATCATAAACTAGATTTTTACAACTGTGATTTTGTGTTGGATTAAAGTTTTGGGGTGGTTTTCTTTTGAGAACACACTCCTGAATCTGGCCTCCTTTGCTTCTGCCAGTGTGGCCTGAGAATCCTGTCACTCTTTGGGAATCAAAAGCAAATGTAAAGCACATTTAAAATATTTCCATTCCCTTCCTGTGTGTCAAGGCCCCAAATTCAAGGCAGAGTTTAGACCTGCTGGACTTTGCTTGCGCTTGAAAACTCTTAGACTGTGAACTTGGCAATCAAAACCTGATTCCTGCTTTCTGGAAGTGGGAGCCTTGTGGGTGTGGTTCAGCAGGCTTGTTGCCCTCCAGCATCACATTGTCACCTTGGCACCTGTGTGTGGGGATGGAGTTACTGGCAGTGGTCCTGGCACCTAGGACCGTTCTCCTCCTCAGGGCATGGGAGAAAGGCTGTGGGATTTGCTGTCAGTAAGATCTCATGAGTTCCCAGCTGGTGGTTAGACCTCATCCCTGGGATCTGTTTTTGACCGGCTCTGGGATGAACATCACCCCTCCTGGAGCAAGGGATGGTTCCTGGATGGCTGCCTGTCCATTCTGCCATGGGCTGGGCTGGCTGCAACGATCGATGGCCGTGGGTGAGAGTGAGCAATCCTCTCTGGAGATGATCTCCAGCGGGGCAAGTCACTCAGCATCTCTTCACACTGTCCCTCTCCTCCTGTCTTGCAGGGCTGTGTGTCTGAGGCTGAGCCAGGTGCCCCCCTGCTCCGTGTTGGGTCCCATGAGACAGGCAGGACCACCCTGTCCTTCCCACCCGGGGCCACAGCACCCCCCTCTGCCCCCGCTGACCAGGACACCTCTCCAGCACCCCGAAGGAAGCTGCAGAGCTCTGCTGCCACGGTAAGTCCCTGGGCTTTGGCTTTCCTTTCCCGGGACGCTTCTCTGGAGAAGGGTGTGCTCCAAGTTTGTGTCCCCATTAGCTCCACGTGCATCCCTGGCTGCAGTGGGGCCACAGCATGGGGGGTCCACACACAGGCTCTGAAGGAACAGCTTATGCACCAGAAAATTCAGGTTTCAGTCAACAGACTCGGCTCACAAATTCAGGTTGTATTTAGCAAGTGGCTTTGGCTGAGGGAAAAAAAAAAGTGAAACACTGAAAAGTTTGATTTTTTTTTTTTTTTGACATTTTCAAAATGAAACCTTTCAGCCATCTGTTTCGAGATGACATTTCAGTTTGAATTTTTTCTAGTTTTTTTTTTTTTTTTTTAGCGTGGGGGGGAAGCCACCTACAAACAAAATTAAAGCTACACTTCAGCCCAAACAAAATGTTTCATTCAGCCCCAGATTATTACTGGGGCTTTAAAATTTGGCAAAGAAAAAAAAAAATTACTTTGGTCACCCTGCATTACTTTCTTTTCTCAGTTTGGCCACCGAAACAAAAGACAAGCATGTGGGAGCTGTGGGGGACATACTACACAGTGTTGGGGGGTTTTGAGTGGGAGCTTGGGAAGAGCTCGTGGTGGCAGAACATGTTGTACCAATGACTTTGGTGATGGCAGGAGACCGTGGGAACTAATTTTAGCTATGCCAGAAAGCTTGTTCTGGAGAGGAGAGCCTGCTGTGCTGAGCCCACCTGGCTCCTCCCAGGGCTGTGGTGGTGGCCACTGGTTTCTAGGCATGCTGCTGGGTGCCAGAGGTGCGTGGCAGATCTCACCCAGTGCCATTTTCTCCCTGCAGAGCAGCATCTGTGCCTGTTATCTGTTTTCTCCACCTGGTGTTTGAGAAAGTCCATCTTGAGGAGATAAATGTGATACTGAAGGGAGCTTCTGGTCTGCCCAGAAGGTTTTTCAGCTCTCTTTGCACAGGAGAAACCACCCTGGGGAGGGAGGAGAGCAGGGGAAAGGACTGGGGAAGCAAGGGGCGAGGGTGGCTGGTTTGTGTGGCCAGAGCATGAAGGGATGAGCTCAAATGTGTCGGCTTGGTTTGGGGTCAGATGTAGTGAAGTGATGGGAATGAGGGAGAACCCCACCTCCCTGAAGCACCACGACTTGCAGAAGAGGAGCAGTAGGGCACTGTGAGGGGCACAAGCTGCCAGTGCAGAGGGAAAGTGCTTTGTAGTGAGCAAGGCCCTCCTCTGGGGCTGCAGAAGAAGCTGCATAGGCTCCTCTTGGCCCCTGAACGGCAAAGAGGAGATGATCTGACCGTCCTTGCCAAATCCCATCACTGTGAGTGCCTGGGTAGCCCTTCCACCGCACAGCTCAGCTGAAACTACCTAATTAGAGAAAGAAGCTGTGCTTTTCATTTGCTACACCCTCTCTACCCCCAGTCTGTCCCAGATGTGACCTTATCCAGTCACACAGAACTGCTGCATGTGGAGGCATGTGTTGAAAGGGAGGTGTGTTCAGTGTAGGCTGCTGGACTCTCTGGCATGGGGCTGTACCTGCCCTGTGTACCCACCTGCTTCATGCCCTTTGTCAGGAAGGAGGAGTGGAGGGCTAAGTCATGGTAGAACCCCAAAATCATGCCATAAACAGTCTGTGCACCAACACGGGGGGCTGCAGGAAGGCATCCTCCACCACCTTCCGAGGAGGAGCGTGCTGCTGGCACACCCTGGCTCCTGCAGCATGGGCGTGCAGGGCTCCCACTCCAGCAGGAAGGCTTCAAACACAGCGTTCCAGGCAGGTGTCTGGGAGCGTGGTGGGACAGCAGGTGTTTGATATCTGCTCTCGTGTGGTCCCATGCTTCTGTCAGCACTGGCTCCCTGCTGGAGCGTTGTAGGGCTGCTGCCTTTGTTGCAGAGGAAAAAAATCAGCTGTTCAGAGGTACGTGAGATCAGAAGGGATCAGGGGTTGGTGCAGGTCTGAAATCGATGTTTGCCCTTGTTTGGAGAGTAGATGGTTATGCCCAAACCTCTGCTGGCTGTTTTACAGGTGGCCATGGCTGGTAAGGCTGGAGAGGGTGGTAGGACCTTGTCCCTGTGGTTTTATCCCACAGGGAATCCCTCCAGCCTGGTGTGGGAGGGTCTTTCTCCAGGCCCTTACTGGAAGCCCCCAAAGCCTCCTGAATCATGGACTTCTGGGTTTGCATTTAGTATTCCCATCTTCCATTCTCTTTCTGCGTTTTCATTTCTCCCTCTCTTGCCCCCTCCCTCCATCTTTATCAGTAGCTAATGAAACAGGCAGGGAGAAACCCAATTCATACAGTAATTAAATTTACTTAGTGGGTATTCAGCTGGAGTAATGAGAAGTTTAATTCAATGATTAGTTTTTTCTTTCATTAATTAAAAATGGAACAACGGTGCAGTTACAGTGGGCTGCATTGATCCTCCTTGTGGAAAGCTGCTGATGGAGGAGGAGGAGGAAGGAAAGCTTCTCGTTTTATCTTCTCTGGGTGCTCTCCCCACGCACAGATGCCCCGTTCCCAGTTGACCCCTGGCCCAGGTGTCCCTGAGTGACTCTAGGTGAGGAATGCCTGTGGCAATGATGGAGGAGAGCGGTGCCAGAGCCCCCCACCAGGTCCTCTCCCAGATCTGCCCCCACCAGCAGCCTTTCAGTTTAAAAAGGGATTTGAAATCCTTGCTGTAGGTGGAAGATTGAAAAGCAGGTCCCAGCCCACAAGAAGTTTTCGGTGGGAGAGTTGTTTTCCTTCCTTGCTGAACAGATTTTGAGCCATTTAAATATGTTAAACTCATAAACATGTTTTTAGTCTTTTAAAAATACGTGATGTGTGGATGCAAAAAGTAAACCAAATAAGTAATTTCCCATTTTTCCAATGCTTTCTGCAGGCTCTTGAGCAATGTTAAGACTTCAGATGTCCTTTGAAGCACGATTGGGCAGGTTCTGTTCCCCAAAAGCAGAGGCATTGGTGTGCTCCTATTTTTGACACAGGTTTATTTTGGGTAGCTTTGGGGGTCACTGTAAGATCTGCTAATGTGTGAGTTAATAAGGGGGCGTAGTCAACAACAGGAATAAACCCCCCCAAAAAACCCCAACGAACCATTAATTGGTGTTATAGATCCTGTCTCTGCAGGAGGGGTGGTCACTCCTTACCTGTGCCCTCTCTGTCCCATGTGTCTGCCAAGTCATCAGCTTCTCTGCTGCTGCTGTGGGGGTACCCTGTGATGGTGAGAATTAGCCAAGGGCTGGGGCAGGGAGTGTCTGGGTTTGAAGCAAATGAGTGCCAAGGGCACTCAACACCTCTGAAAATAAGATGCTTTTGCTTTTCTTGGGTTATTTTGGGTGGTAACTGCTTCAGGAAAGCTAGTGGGCAGACAAGAGGCTCCTGGCCAGTCCAAAGCTGTGTCCCTGTGCTGGGAAGGGCAGACAGAGTCCCATGTGGGACTGGAGCTCCTCCAGCAGTGGAGGAGCCTCCTGAGGCTCCTCTGTGCCCCTGGCTTGTGGATCTACTCAGGCTTCAGAGAAACTACTTTTTATTCTCAGAAAGGAGAAATACATCCCCCTGCTTTGACCTCATCTCCTGAAACAGCAAAAATTGTGATGGGAAATGGTTTCTGGCAGCAGAGGAGGTGACTGAGGGACACTTCTTTCCACACCTGGTGGGAGAGTTTGCAGCTGTGGTACCTGTACTCACCCCTTCCCAGCACGTCCCTTGACTGTGGCAGCAGTGGGGAGGTGAGCCTGAGGTCAGGATGTGGTCAGTTTGGGCACTCTGGTGCTGGCAGCCCTTGGCTGGACCAGAGCTCTTGGCATCTCTCAAGGCCCAGCCTGTTGCCCCCAGGGAGTTGTGACAGTGCTTTGCTCTGGGCAGTGTTTTGGGCTGACTCTGGCTGTAGCACAGCATCTCCAAATCCCAGAACATCTATGGGAGAACCCTCAAAACCCCTGGTTCTGTGGGATGCAGTGTCCCCCAGTCAGAGCCTCGTGCCTCATTGCTGGGGTCCTGAGCTGTGAGCCCCTTTTGCAGCTCTGCATTTTGGTGATGTTTTGCACTTCCTGTCCTGTGTGAAGCATTTGGTTGGGATACGGGGATGCAGCCAGGGACTGAGCTGCCTGGGTAGACTTATGGAGGGCAGAACAAGCCTGTGTTGGGCAGTGAGTGCTATCTGACCTCGTAGGCAGCCACAGCATGGTCTTAAAACAGTGTTTTTCCAAGGGGCTTTGCATGCATGTGCTTCTTGAGAGATCACTGCAAACAATTCCCAAGTGCTCTGGCCCAAATCTGTCCTGGTAGCTGTCAGCAGATCAATGCTCTACTAAGTACAGACCTGCTCTATTTCAGTGGGAAAATGGCTCCGTTAAACAGTTCATTTTGGGCCTTTCAGCAGCAGGACTATTGAATTTTGGTAGTTGTGTTTTTCTGTCTGTTGCAGCCTGATTTATAACTTTTAAATATCAGCTCAGATGAAGATTAAGCTTGCCTGAGCTCAGTTTTGGGAGGGAGAGGGGAAAAGCATTCACAGCTTTTTAATTTCTCTCCTGCTCATCTCTCAAATGCCAGGTTTAAAGCCCTGATTTTGGTGTCATTTCTCCCACAGTGCATGAGTGGAAAGCAGAGGAGAGGCCAAAGCCCAGTGTGCCCCTGGCATCCAAACCCCCAGCATCCTGCCTTCATCTGACCCAGGTAGGTGACACACAAGCTTGGTGTGTTGGTGTATTACTGGGCATGACACTCACATGCCTCTGTCATGCTGAATCCAGGACTGGACTGGATTCATTGGCATGTGGTAAATATGCCTTTTCCCTCCCCCTTAGTCCAGAGTTGCTTCCCAGCCCTCCTGGGAGTAAGGCAGTGCTGCTTTCAGCTAGTATCTGGGGCAAGCAAGAAATGTTCAATCCATCATGCCTGTACAGGGGAGTGTATTACTGGGGGGAGAGGTATCTAAAATTATTATTTGAATGGTGGTGCTTTCGAGAAAGGGTTTTGTGATGGGATCATCTGGCTCTGCTCAGGTGGGTTTGCTCCAACTCGTGTTACATCAGCGAGGGGCAGACACTGCCCTCCTGGAGTGATCCAGCATGGACAGCCAGATGCTGCTTGGGGATGCTGGGCAGGAGTGGTTTCATCTTCCAGGAGAGGGCAGGACAGAGGATCCCCAAAAAGTGATGTTTTTGGAGATGTCTCTGTTACTGTTGCACAGCTCCTGCATGCTCTCCACTGACTCAGCCTCTTCCCAGTGCTCTTGCCGGGACAGTTAAAAGAGACGGGAGCAGGTTTTGGCTTGTGCTGTACAACCACATCCTCACCTGGAATCTGGGAGCTTGATGCAGGTGACATGTGAGACAGCAAACATCAGAGCTGACTGGGTTGAGGCAATTTCCCAGGGTGTCAGTCCTTGAGAGAGAATTAAAAGGATCTCTCAGTGAAGAGCGGAATTTGGTTTCCTAATAAAAAAAAAATAAATTAGGATGATTCAAGCATCTCGAGCACAAGTCGTATGAGGAGAGGCTGAGGGAGCTGGGGTTGTCCAACCTGGAGAGGAGGAGGCTCAGGAGAGACCTCATCACTCTCTACAACTCCCTGACGGGAGGCTGTAGCCAGGTGGGGGTTGGTCTCTTCTCCCAGGAACCAGCAGTAGAACAAGAGGGCACAGTCTTAAGCTGTGCCAGAGGAGGTTTAGGTTGGACATTAGGAAGAAATTTTTTACAGAGAGAGCGATCAGCCACTGGAATGGGCTGCCCAGGGAGGAGATGGATTCATCCTCCCTGGAGATGTTTAAGGTGAGACTGGATGTGGCATCAGTGCCATGGGCTGGGAACCATGGCAGGGTTAGATCAAGGGTTGGACTGGATGATCTCAGAGGTCTTTTCCAACCTGGTTGATTCTGTGATTGTATATGATGGAGCTGGTGGAGGAATTGCTGAAACTGGATCCTGTCCAAGGTGGTAGGAGATGAAGGAGTGTGCTGGGATCTCTGCTCGGCAGGAGTGGTGCCACTGGGACCAACCCTTCTACCTGGGGAGGAGAGTGCAGGGGCTCACTTGGGACTGCCCAGAGGCAATGTCCCAAACCTGGTTCAGAGAAAAGGGAATCAAAACAGTGAGGCAGAAGTGTCTTTCACACTCAGATACGTTATTTCCCTTTTATATTGTGTTCTTTGCTCAAAGCAAAGAGCAGATTGCATAGGCTCAACCTGATGCATGCAAAAAAAAGGGACCTGTCCTTACCTTGCCTCCCATTCCTACATGAGAGGAGCCTGTGGGGAGGCATTTCCAGCCTCGCAGAGAGGTATTTCTAGCTTCTTGTTGCTGTTTCCCATTTTATAATAAGCAGGAATGAGCCCAGACACCCGTCTCTCCCTGCTCCCACAGGTGCTCTGTGTGGATTGGACTCTGGGAAAAGCTGTGTGCGAAGGATGCTTGGTCAGAGGAGCTCCCACTGTGCCAGGGCTGACAGAGCAAGTGGAGAGACCATGGAAATAGCAGTTTTCTGTCAAAACACCTTTTCAACAGCAAGCCCTGAAGAGCGTTTATTCTTAGCGATCTTTTATTAAACCAAAATTCTGCTGGGAAATGATCCTGCTGGTTAAAGTCCTCCCTGAAAATACAAGTACTGAGAGCCATCTGGTCCCTATTTGGATTCGTGCATTTTCTTCCAGAGTGCTATTTGCAAAAACTGAAGATTTTTCCTAAGAACAGTATTTGGAAAATGAGGTGGTTTGGGTTTTTTTCTTCTGCTTTTTCCTTTGAGAAAAGGAGAAGTTATTTCCTAGGGAATTTGGGATAATGGAGTAGTGTAAAGTAAGATATGCAGGTATCCCCAGAAATGCCAAGGCAGTGGAAAGAATTCCAAAGTTTATTTAGAAGGCCAGCACACGAGGAACTTAAAAATACCTCAAAGTGCTCACTGAAGCACCAGGCCCCAGGGAGAAAAGGCAGGTTCCCACCCTCTCCAGGGCCTCTTTATCCTCTCTGTTTCTCCCCTGCCTTCCCAAGGCTCTGTACAGGTCTTGGAGGGAAGCACGATGTGGTGCTGAGAGCAGGGATCTCAGCCTGAGCATCCAGCAGGCACATAAGCCCTCTCCCCAAGGAGCCTGCAAACCTTGGGGCTGGATGATGTGGTCAGAGGCTTTATTTAGTTCTGAAGCAGGGCTGAGCCTGAGTGGATTTTTAATGCATGAATTTTCAGTGTTTAAACTGAGCAGGTCTTTGAACTGCTGTGGTTTCTGAGGGATGTTTCTCTTCCTCTCTGAATGCGTGTGCCATAAGCTCTCCACAAAAATCTTCCCTGCCCTATCCAGTGTTCTTAGCTCTAGTGATGTGGACAGAAACTTGCAGAAGGGTTTCCACTAAGACCCTGTGGAGTGTCTTGGATTTTCACTATTGAAAAGCCAGTTTTCAGCATCAAGGTTACTTCAAAAGGCTGGTATTCCCAGGAGGGGAGGTCTCATGTAGGGGTGTCACCAGTGTTGGGGACAGTGGGGACTCCAGGGCCACTCTTGTCTTCAGCTGGCCCAAATGCTGTGGTTAAACAGGGTGGGTGGAAGAGCTGAGGAAGAACCAGGCTGGAGGAAGGAGTGTCACAGAGGGAGAGGTGTCTGTGGCCTCCTTTAGAAGGCTGGTTTCTTCACCTCAGCATTGCCAAGTAAAAGCCCTGAATTTCTATTCCATGCCTTACCTGGTTTCTACCTGGCTCTCTGGATTGAACCAGATTTCTTTCCAAACATCTCACTCTGAGGGCTGACAAAACTATTAAGAAATTTTTAGTTTTAAAAATATTAATTGTTAAAAATATTAATTGTGCAAATGACTACCAAGCCAGGCAGGGAGCCAGGCTGTGCCACCCAAGGGTGGCACCACAAGTGCATCTGCTGGCCTGTGGGGCAAACCTAGAAGCCACCAGCATGGTCCAGCAGCTCTGCAGAGCCAAGTGGTGGGACCTCATGAGGGGTGCCTTGATATTCTAGGTCTTTCAGTACCTGTGAGCTTTGGTGGGGGCCATCAGGGACTATTTGTCACAGGAACCTGGGCACTGTGTTAGCGAGATGAAGAGGCTTTTGAGGTTTTCTAGCAGTTGAGCCAGCTCTTCCCCATCTTAGGATGGGAGATTGTACCATGCACACACAGCTTTGGGATGTCACATCAATGTTAACAAGAGGGAAGAAGGGAGAGCAGAGCTGGGCGTGCGTGGCAGTTTGTTTCTTTAGGTTTATGCACTGATACTTTCTGCTTAATTGCACCCTGACATGCACCAAGGGGCAGGGAGGGGCTTTAAAAAAAAGCTTTTTTTGAAAAATATTACGGTCCATGAAATACTCAGGATGGGCTGACTGCTTTTTTAAAAACTGTTATAATTATTCCTGCAAGGCTTCCAGTTCTCCTGGTCTCATTGCCCTTGGAGAGAGGCAGCAGGAGTGTTTGTCCTGCTTAGCACAGAGGGGTCGAGAGGTGATCCCTGCACTGATGCTTGGAGATGGGTGAGTTGGGAGTCAGAGGGCTGGCTTGAATGGGAACTAATGGTGGACTGAGGGCTTGGAAGGGAATGGAGGCAATTTAATGATGATTAGGGTGACTCAGAACAATAAAAATGTCCCTGGTGCACCCCACAGCTCCCTCCTGACTGTGTCCTGCCTCCCATGGCTGTGGGGAATCCAGTGGTGGGTCAGGGCCATGGGAAGCCCATGTCTTGCCTGTAGAGAGGGGCTACTCCAGGAAGTCTCTCCCAAGGCTGTTAGGCACAATCCAAAATTAGCATCTCATTCACTCGCTCTTAGCTCTGCGAGGCTAATAGGGCTTAATAAAAAAGGCCTCTTGTCACCAAAATCAGCAAGGCTGACTCAGAGCAGGCAGAGGGAGCAGACTTGCTGATGGAGGCAATGTTGATGTTGTAAGTGCTCACCCTGCCACAGCAGGCCCGTGGGACTTGCCCAGGAATCCCTGTCAGTGCCTGTGAGGGGTCCTTGGTTCCCATCTCGGTGGGTAAACCACCGGGTGAGGAGGATGAAGGCGTGAGCATCGAACCCAGCCAAACTGTGGAGCGTTCCCAGTGCTGTGCCGTGTTCCACAATTAATCACTTCCACCCACACTGCACCTTTCCCCTCCCCTAGATCCTCCCTCGCCTGGTTCTGGAGTGGGGAATGGAGGCAGCTCCAGTTTTATGAATCAATCAAAGACAATGCCTGCTTTGGAGAGCTGCTGATTTAGAGAGCCCTTTGCAAGCATGTGTGCAGTATGATTTCTTATCGTAGCACAGCTCTGGATGAGCCTGCCAAGAGGAGCTGTTCCAGCTCCTGGCCACATCCTGGGGAGATGGCCTGAGTGGTCCTTTCATCTGCAAATAAAACAAACAGGAACAAAGAAGGCAATAATATTGACTTTCATTATTGATATTTCCATTTATCTCAGTAATAATTAGTATTTCTGTAGCTGGAAGGGTATAGCTCATAATCTCAGTGTTTCAGGGGAGCCTATTAATGTCATCACCAAAACCAACCAGGCATAAAGCGCTGGACAAGTGCCAAGGAGGGTGAGTGGGGTGGAGGGATGCAAATGGGGCAGGGCTGAACCTGGAGGAGAGGAAGAGGCTGTGAAGGGGGTGCACGGATACTGCAGGGAGCAGTGGGGCAGCAGAGCTGGGGAAGGGAGACCATGAGCAGGGCTGCTATGCCTGTGGTGGGGCGGGAGAGCTGTATGATCTTGGTAATGGGAGCTGGGGCTCTTGGGTCCACCATCAGCCAGCCCCTTGCTGCATCCTCCGGCACAGCTGGAGCACATCCTGCCTGTCAGTGTTTGGGAGGGAAGGGCAAGACTGGCACTTCGTGCAAGTGGCCTCTAGGGGTGGACGATGCACTGAGATGCAGTCCCAGCGCCTTCCCTGCGGCCTCCAAGCTGTGGCAGCAACCCCTCCATGGCACCAGCACACCAAGATATGTGGGAAAGCAGGGCAGGTTCCTGAGTCTGTCCCTGCCTGCCCCAGGGCACCTGTGCCGTTTATGTACGAGCTTCCCACAGCACCCAGCCTTGTTGTTTGCTGGCTCTTAATTAGTCATTCCCCATTCTCTTTTAAACGATGCTCTCTGCAGGTGCCTTGTGCCTGGCCTGAATCTCCTCTGGGATCCCGGAGGAGGTGGGGCAGAGGTTTCAGCGCTGGTGCTGCTGCTCTCCTGTGTGAAAGCTCTGACGTGCAATTTCTCTGTGAATTATCCTGGGTCAGTCTGCAGGTCCGTTTCCTGCATCTGTGTTTTCAATTGTCCTATTAAGTGTGCATCCAGACCACTCCTGTGAGGGATGGTTTCCAGTGTGCAGCACCCCAAGCATTATCAATTCCACAGGAACCGCTGTCACAGCAGCTGCAGGGACACGCGAGCAGCAAATGCAAATGCAGGGCAGTGTTTTTATTAGGATTTAAATGAGTTTAAGACTGTTCAGAATTACAATGTGATTTGAGCCAGAAGGGGCTTATAAAACTGGTATGAGTTCATATATTATACAGTAAATGTGCCAAAGCCCATGGCTCCTGCTGAGCACTGTCCTCACTGAGGTGGGGAGAGGACCAGACAGCTGTCGGGGCTCAGCCCTGCTGCCCCAGCATGTCCCCATGGGGGAAGGCTGTTTGGGGTGGAAGGAGGGCTGGAGTCATGGAGGTGGTTATGCAGGAAAGCTGGTCCCTCTTAACAAACCTGAGCCTGTGGTGCAGTACAGGCTGGCAGATGTGGTCTCTGGCTGAAGCATAGTGGTGCAGGGGGGGCTTGTGGATGTGTTCTGGGGCAGGGTTGAACTGCTTCATCCATTCATCCTCCTTATATAGCTCCAATGTGTGAAAGTGGCAGGGATGCTCCAGCACTGGAGGATGCTGCTCACCAGAAAAGCAGCGTGGCTGCACCTTCTTCCTGCCTGTGTAGTGAGCCATGGCTTCTCTGAGTGCTGGTGGAGCAGGTGGTGACCCTTCCTTGGGCCAGACCCCACTCCAGGTTTCTGGGAGCAGCAAGCTTTCTCTAGTTGGTCTAGGATGTGCCAGCCACAGCTTGCACCTCTCTGGAGACCTCACAGCATCTGGATCACCTGCTGGTTGTACAGGCATCACTCATAAAGGCTTTAATGGCCATTAATGTAGTCTCTGGCAGTGCAGGGCTCGGTGTGGAGATGGGTGATGTGACAGAGCTGTCCCTGTGCACACAGGGATCCTGGGTCTGTGACACCTGGAAACCACCGTGGTGGGGGTGATGGATTTCTCATCTGCTTTCTCAGACGGAACAGGAATGAAAGGGAAGTTTGAGCTATTGGCTTGGGATGTTCGTGCTTCGCCTCGTTTCGGTGCTGTGCTTTTGATCTCTGAAGGATACAGCTGAATATTTGAATGAGAAGTACGTGTCTGTGCTGAAATCCTAGACAAAATGCCGTTTGTGCCTCCCTGCCTGTTTATTTGGGTAAGAGAGTGTTTTGCTGGAGAAACACGCGAAGGAGCTCGAGGGAGAGGAGGGAAGGTGGAGGTGAGAGCACTGGGGAGCTCACGCTACAATTTCAGGACGCTTAAGAGACTCTTACTGTCGGTGGCGAGACAGCGACGTCGGAGGCAGTTCAGGCAATTGTCTGAGATAAATTGCTTCGTTTGATAGGTTTGTTGGTACCTCACTGGTTAAGTTCGTGGGTTATATATTTATTACTCTATACAAAGCGCAAGAGAATTCCAGAAATATGTACAATACACATCTCTGGATCCACAGTTATCTCCCATAAATGACCTTGCAGGCATGAAATATTGTCACCGGCCCGCCTGCTGCTTCTGAGCAGCTGCATGTTTGCTCTGTAGGTCTGGGGAGTGAGAGCACCAGGCCACTTTTTGGGGCCCTCACACTGGGGAGCAGGGCTGGCATCGTTTGCCACAGGAGGGAGCATTCCCCTCATTCCCAAAAAGAAAGGTTTCACTCGTTTCGGGAGGCGCTGAGGGAAGAGCCTGTGACAGGTAACATGCTACTTAAAGCTGCTTTCCCCAGAGAAGGAAAATTGCTGCTGGTGCCTGCAAGAGAGGTGAAAGTGGAGGTGTGACAGGAGCAGCTCTGCTGCTTTGCCCTACTTGGAGGAGAGACAGCGAGGCAGGATGCGAAGGCACCCTGATAAAAGGACCCACTGGTGGCATTTGGATGGTGCTGGAGAGGCTCAGCTCTCCTCTCTGCAAAGAGCCCAGGCTTTGGCCCTGCTGTGCCATCCCCATGGTGCGGATGCAGGATTAGGGCAGCCAGGACTGGGAGATGTGCGCTGCATCCAGCAGCCCAGATCAAAGGGACTTTGGCCTGTGACTTCCACCAGAACGCCCTTAATGCCCAGCCCTGGAGTGGGGAGATTTACTCAAGGGACTCATTTCCTTGCCTGAATGTAGAAAAAAACTGTGTCAACTTGACATTCGGGAAACTTTATTTAATACCTTTTTATTCGTTTAACAGTTTAGTTAATTGCAACGGTTTTTTGTTATTTTTACATACTTATTTTTAATTCATTCCAGCTTTGCCCTTATATACTCTTTGTTCTTTAAAGCTGTTTCATTATGGGTATTTATTGCCTGTGCTGGTTCTCTGGGTGGGTGGGGAATGGAGGAGGGGTACCCCAGCTGTGCCCATGTGCCAAAGCTCTGGTGACACCAGCCGGTCTCAGCAGATCAAGACAAGATATAGAATTGTTTAGGCTGGAAAATACCTCTAAGATCATTGAGTCCAACCACTAACCCAGCACTGCCAGGCCCACCACTGAACCATGTCCCCAGGTGCCACATCTACATGTCTTTTAAGTAGTTCCAGGCACGGTGACTCCACCAATTCCCTGGGCAGACTGACAACCCTTTCGCTCAAGAAATTTTCCCTAATTTCCAATCTAAACATCCCCTGGTACAACTTTACTCTTGTCCTATCACTCCCCACCTGTCCATAACCTCCTGTCAGGTAGTTGTAGAGAGAATAAGGTCCCCCCTGAGCCTCCTTTCAGGCTGAATTCCCCCTGCTTTGCCAGCTGCTCCTCAGCAGACACATGCTCCAGACCCTCCCCCAGTTCTGCTGCCCTTCTCTGAACATGTTCCAGCACCTCAATGTCTTTCTTGTAGTGAGGGGTCCAAAACTGGACCCAGGGTTCTAGGTGTGGCCTCACCAGTGCCCAGTGCAGGGGCACAGTCATTGTCCTGATCCTGCTGGCCACAGTATTGCAGAATCTGCTTCTTGTTCTGGTGGCTCTTGTTGAGAAAAGTGCACCTTCACCAGCACAGGGAGAATTTGCAGACTTGCCTCTGTTCTGATGAGTTGTTTGTTTGAAAAACACCCAAAAAAAGGAAAACATCCCAGGGTTTCATTGTGCTGTTTTCTCTATGAAGTAATTGCTACTTTCCTTTAGAAAGAAAACTCTGGTAGGAAAGTTTTTATTTTAAAGAATCGGGTAAATCCTTGGAAATGTCCAGGTGTAAAGTGAAATGTCGTTGTGCTTGTCTATGTTTTAGATTCATCAACATTTAACAGAAAATGTTTTCTTCTCTTAAGCTAATTCTCACTGAATTGTCAAAAATATGAAAAAATAATAATTGCACTAGTGGTAAGTGCTTTCACAGCCTTGGCTTTTACCACAGCTAATTGTGCTCTTCCATTCTTCCTGTTCTGTGTCTTGGCTGTCTTCTCTTCACTCAGACCTTTCCCCAGGCACGGTGGGTCACTACACAGCCTGCCATATGTGACCTCCTTGGATCTAAACTCACAGCAGCCCTGGCCCTGTTATTTACTTAAGTCACCAAGTCTTGCTGGAGCTGCCTATGCCTGGTATTATCCAGGTAGATGAGCTTGAGTTTAAGCTCCCCTTTGTGTTGGGAGCCCTGTGGCATTGATAACCCACAGCCTTTAGCACTGGCCAGCTGAGCACCAGATCCAAACCACGCTATCAGGCTTCTTGTCATGTTCCTGAGCAGGGCACACTCTGCTTGTCTCCCTGTGGGGTGTCATCCCACTGCCCAACTGGATGCTTTTAGGGCTGGGAGCAGTTTGCAACCCCTGTGCAATCTCAGCTTGCCCTCTACATGAGCACCAGCAAGGAGCAGAGCTGGGCAAAGATGTCAAGAAGCTGTTACAGCGTGTGTGGGAGCTTATATAAAAGGATCCATTTTCATTCTCCTGCCTGTCTGCTTCAGTCAAAATACAATGCCGCAGCTAAGGACGTGTTGTGTCACAGCTGACCACAGAGAGCTAATGCATGGCTGCTGTGGTTGGTGCTACATCTCCCTGCACCACAGCTGTCCTGAGCCCCCACCGCAGCCCCCAGCGCTGCCTTCAGCCCCGGCCCCTGGGAGCCCGCAGCTCGCCCTGCTGTGAATCATGGCTCCTGCTGAATTGTAGCTCCCAGGAGTGCAAACCACAGTCCTGCCAGGCTCGTCTCACAGCCAGAGGAACGGCTCTCTGGTGCTCTGCCTTCCCAGCAGGAGCAGCCCCGGGAGCTCGCTGCAGCCTATGGTGGGAGCTCAGGGAGCAGCACTCAGTCATGTCAGTAATGCCTTTCTGTTCAGTGACATGTGTGTACACATGGACACACACGTACCAGAGTGCCCTTGAGGTGTCTGGCAGCTGGTATCTTCATCTTCATTATTTAGAGGCTGTGAAGAGCATCTATTTGCCTGTCACTATGTGGGCATGTTGCAGGGCCACTGGGGATGACTGGGTGGCTGGGTGTGGCAGGGACCTGGAGATAAGGGCAGAGGGGACAGTGGATGTTTGTGTGCTCAGACCACCTTAGTCAGGGCAGGATGACAGCAGTGGAGCCAGACCTGTGCTGTGAGCCCTTAGAGATGTGGTATGGGGAGGTGAGCAGTGTGTAGGGACCTGTGTTTCCTTTCCTGTTTTCCAGCATACCTTCACCCATTTTTTTGTCAGGGCTTATCTCACCTGGACCCCATCCAGTTGAGCTGGACCCTTCATCCTGGGGATACTTGGCTTTTCTCTGCCGCTGTGTTGGGTAGCAGACATACTCTGCCCATCTGCTTGGACCTGGCAGAGGTTCACAGATATTTTGGACAAGCCTTTGCTATCATATTTCCCCCCTTCTCCCTTAAAAATCTGTTGCACCTCCTCTGGAAACTTCTGCTGAGGCTGTGCTGTTGAGAGCTCTGGAGAGCAGTGGTTGCCCTGACTTAGAGCAGCTTTTCTAGGAGGTGGATGTGTACAGCTCTGCCCTCCAGCAGCACTGCTCCATGATCAGGCACTGTGAGGGATCATCCTCTGGCCAAGGCACCATGTCTTTGTTCTCTGTCTGCAAATTACTCCTTACTGAGGGCTTGGCTCCATGAGCAGAGCCTGGTACAGGAACAGGCAATATGAATCACCAAAACCTCAATGCACTGAGCAATTTTCATCAGAGGTTTTCACACCTTGCCTTTCCTCTTTCTCCTATTCCTCTCATTTCTCCTTGGTTAGAAAGACATGGAAGCAGGTCTCCTGAGCTTTGCTGGTGAGCTTGCCACCACCCCTCGCCTCTCACCGGTGCGGGCAGAGCAGCTGATGGGGCTGTAGGGGTGCAGTGGTAGTGGAGCTGCAAAACTCTTCCCAGTGCTGGCTAGACCGAGGCAGAGGGCACCAGTCATCTCCCACCCCATCCCCCGAAATGTCACTTGCTTTTAAATGCACTGGTAGTTTAAAATAAGAATAACCTGCTCCGGGGCTTCTTAAACCGTGGAATTAAATATGGTTCTGGTCTCTAGGCAGAGTCTGACTCTTCAATTCTAAATCTGCTCAGCCAAGCGAAATATTGCAGGGGGGAAAGAAATCAATATTTCTTAGGCCCAGCACGGAGAGGAAGCTGTCTGTGTGTGGCTGCAGGCGTGCAAGTGCACACATGGGCACATGAGGCTGGGGTGGGAGGGTGCAAGAGGAATACCACAGAGAGACAAGGTGGGGAGGAGGACACAGTGCTTGTGGTGCCAGAGCTGTGTGTGCTGCTTCAGGAGAGGTGTGGGGGTGAGTCCATCCCACTCAGGTGTGTGACACCATGGTTCTCTCCATGGGGTTCCCAGCACAGTCTTTTAGAGAAGGAAACACAGTTTTTTCGGTTTCAAGACATGTAATTTAGTGGCCAGCAAGAGCCTGTGAGCCTGTTGCAGAGCAGGTGCTCTGTGGCTGTCCTGGTTTCTGGTACCTGGTATGTGAAGCTGAGCTGTGCAGGAGATGGGAATAATCGGGGATTCTAGCTGAGTGAATGACTTTTCCCATGACCCACAGACTCCATCATTTGGAGGATGGCAGTGGTTCAGATAATGGATGGTGTGCTTCTGCTATTCACTCCGAGGACTGATCTGGATGCACCACATGCAGCACTGTGTGGCCCGTGGCAGCATACCCTGGGCATGGCTGTCCTTGTCCACAGTCTTTCTCTTGCCCAGAGGACACAGGACACATGGGGAATGGCCCCTGGTATCTGGTCCGGGAGCATTGCTGAAGGTTCCTGTCCTTCCCTGCAGAAGGGATGTGCTATAGCTAGGGGTTGTAGTTCAGGGGCAGGTGAAGATGCTTTTGCCAGGTCTAAGTTCTCCAGGTAGTTTCTGTCCAGCCCCTCTCCCTGCTGTCCCTGCCTTGCAGGGTCCCAGTGT
The DNA here is from genome assembly GCF_036250125.1 of Pseudopipra pipra. Classification (NCBI taxonomy): domain Eukaryota; kingdom Metazoa; phylum Chordata; class Aves; order Passeriformes; family Pipridae; genus Pseudopipra; species Pseudopipra pipra. The sequence goes on along the minus strand of NC_087560.1, from coordinate 3,909,197 downwards.
TCTCCCTTTGTGTCACTGTGCCTCCTCTGTGGTGTGTGGTGCTGGGAGGAGGGAGCTGTGCCACTGTGCTGGGATCAGGGGTGGAGGAGGATCTCCATCTGCAGCGAGGAGGACAAATGTTACTGACCTGCTCTGGCACCTGACCAAACCACAGACACTCACCCCTCCCAAAAAGCCTCTCTGACAGCTTAATTTCTTAATTGCTGTCTGTGATCAGGATGTCAGCTCTGGCTCTCCTCCAAGATATGTCACTTCCAGCAGGCTGGTGCTCCCTACCACCTTGCTTGGTCACTATTTTCAGCTTACCTGCATAGCTGGCTGAAGAATCTCCCATCTCCATGTAGGCCACCTCTGCTGCCCTGAGGGCATTGGGGCAAGTACTGAGGGAGTTCAAATTATCTAGGAGTGCCTGTTCAGGGCCCCAGCTCCAAGGCTGTCTTGTGTCTTGGCCAGAAAGCAAGGGTTGGAGCTGAACTGTGTGTTCTGAGGTCCCAGGTAGAGTCCAGCACAGCACCTGGAGGAGGTAAAGTCCTCAGATGCCTGGTGCTGGGCTCAGAATGGAGAACTGGAGAGCGTGGTGGGATGCCTGGGGGTGAGGGGATCTAAAGGAGAGCTGCCCTCTGTGGGGTCTGGCACTGGACTCACGGGAATTCCCAGTGGCTCCAGCTGTGCAGTGCTGTGAACATGTGCAGCAGGAGCTTACAAGCTGCAGCACAGTAAGGCTCTATATCTCAATAAACAGCACTCCAAGGCAGACCTGAAAATAAATATTTGAAGAGGAAATAGTAATCTGTCTTCTATTGTCTCTCCTTTCCTCTCTCCCTCTCTCTCTCCCCCTCCCTCTCTCCCCCCCCTTTCTTGTCTTTTACATCTGACTGAACATGAGAATTTGTTGTTAAAGGGGGTTTGTTTTCATGTGGTTTTTTCCCCTCTGTTTTTTTCCCTTTCTCTACTCTCCTAAGGAGGAAACTACACTGTTAACAGCCCCCCACAGCAGCACGGCTGTCTTCATGCTGAGCTTGTCCATGCCCAGGATGCTGGGTGCTTGTTTGTCTTTTCTCTGTGCTTAGTTTGTTTGCCGTGATAAAACACAAGTAGACGGCTTTTCCTTCTCCCAGGAACAGATATGATGGGATCAAGCTGCTCGAAGTCTGTAAATGTGGTTCAGCCCAACCCTGCAATAGGTTTCCTCGTTCTTTGCAGTGGTGCCATGAGGGATCCTGTTTCTGGTCCCTGTTCTTAGTGGGAAAGGTTAAAATTGGGCCAGGAGGAGGCAGCTGGCCTCGTGCCTTCCTGGAAAAAGGGGTAAGGTACTGCTAAGCTGTGAATAGATGTGAGGGTGGGGGCTTGTGGAACTGCCTGTACTGCAAGTCAGACAGAAGGTGGGCTGCTGAGGCAGTGGATTTTCACACAGGAGTGGAAAAATCAGCCTCTTGCCTGGCACCGGCTGCCAGCGGGTCACCAAAGAGAGGGTCACCCACACAGACATGGTGTGCCCCCCATGTGTGGGGGAGCTGTCAGCAAGGCCCCCCATGGCCAAGAGCGGGTGAGAGTAGGGGTGTTGCATGCAGAAGTTGGTCGTGGAGCAGCAAATGCAGAGTCAGCCCACGGGCTGTGCGATCTCCCCCTCTGCATCTGGGGATCCGTGGGCTGGGAAGGGAGCATTGGCATCATCTAGAGCCCTCCTCCAAGCGTGAAGGGAAGTGTTAGGAGAAATCAACTGTAAAAGTAGAGGTGAAGAGTGGTAGTGAGAAGGGAATAGGGAAGAGAAAGACTCCGAAGAGGAAATGGGACTGAAAAACGCAGAGGTGGTTTAAGGATATCTGAGACGTCACAGGCAAGGGAGATGGGGTGGGGAAGATGTAACTTTGGGAGAAGTCTTCTCAGACTGACTGAAAATGTTTGCTAAGCTTCTTGGCTATATTTAGCAGGCTCTGTGCCCTTTGGAGAGTTCTTCAGGCAGATGGCAGAGGAGAGGTTTGCCAAATGGTGGAAGCCGTGTCAGAAGGGGGTGCCCAGCACTTGGGCAAAGAAGTTTAATGTCAGCTTCACCCTTTCTGCAGCAAAGCCAAACAGTTCTCTTTGCTGCCCGCTGGACAGGGCTGCCAGATGGCTAAATATTTGCTTGTAAATTAGCAGTGGGAAACAGGCAATGTAAAGCCCCAAACTGAAGAAACACGGGGCCAGATTGGACCCTTCCTCCTGCGGAGGATGGTCTCTGCAGAGCAGGGTTGGGTAGATCCATTACAGGGGCAGGAAAAGGAGATCTCAAAGCCAGTGAGCCCAGGCACTGTGCTGACGTCTCTCACCTCCTCACTGGCATGGTCACAGGCCATTACTCAGGTGTGTGCAGCCTCTGGCAGTGTTTGCTTTAAACCAATATGCAGAAAAAAACAGCTTTTCTCTATAGGAAAAAAAAAATGCTGCTTGTTGTGTATCTGTGCAGTATCTCACTGAATGGGATATGACTGGAATGAAATTTCCAGGCACTAATGCAATAGAAGTACTCATAATTTGTGTGTGTGCATGTGTGGGGATAGGCAGAGCACCAATCCCATGGCTCTGGGCAGCATTCCATATGGTCCTGCGCTTCTTGAGCGTGAGCTCACCTCTGGAATGGCTTCGTGGCTCACTTGGGGTGTCTCTTCATCACACCTGAGCTGGGGCTCCACGCCAGTGGGGAATTAAAGCCTGAGACATGCCAAAAGAATTCTGTGGGGCAAGGACAGGGACCACAGGGATGTGCACAGAGACTCTTACCAAGGTAGAGCTAACCCTGCCTCACACGAGTTCTTCCAAATCATGGGGCTGCCCAACTCCCTGCTCTCTGCACACCTCCACTCCAGAGGCATAAGGTTATTTTAAAAACAAGCAAATATTAAAATATTGGCTTCCTTTTATTTGCTGCCTGGAGTTGGAGCCTGGTGTTTTGACATTCTCCAGCGTTGCTGCACAGGGGGGAGTGCTGGGCCTCTCTCCTTTCCCCTTGGTTTCTAATGAAAGCCAAGCTTCCTGTGTCTTAACGTGACTCCAGGGGCTGGGGCTTGGAGAAACTCTACCTCTGTAATGCTGGCAATAAAATCATAAGAGCTGGCTACACTGCTGTAAAACTTTTATTGCTGTGGGGAGAGGAACAGTGAATCCTCCTTCTCTCCCTTCTCGCCTGTCCTGCAGCTCCCCAACTCTCACTCTGCTTCTCCTCCAGGGCTCTGAGACTTTGTGCCAGGCAGCACGGAGCGCGTCCTTTTTTGCTCTGCTCCTGCTCCCCTTGATCCCCTCCCCATCCTGCATCCCTGGAGCTGGTTTGCCACCACTCTGGCCCCACTGTGCCCCACTGGCAGGTCTGCCCCTGCCTCCATTCTTTTCCTCAGGATGCCGTGTGGCTGCTCGGCCGTGCATCACTCTGTTTGTGGCGTGATCCAAAGGGGAAGAGCCGTAATAGCTCCCTGTGTGGTTAGGCCATCCGTGCATTTTGCATTTCATGGCGACTGGGAGCATCGTCTGCCTTCCCACACCATCCCTTACGTATTTATAGATCACAGCAGCATTATCCGTGTGGATGCAGATCGTGCATGACGGTTTTCTATAAATACAAATGCTCTGTAATTATCGTTAGAACTATTTAGCCCAATTCAAAGGTAGATTAAATAATGAATGTGTGTGTGATATGCCTGTCGACATCAACAAATGGAAAGAGACATCTCTGGATGCATATCTGGAGGTTTCCCTGGTGAAGGAGTTGGGGGAGGAGAGCGGGGAAGGAGCTGAGCTGTGTTGCTTCAAGTGCCTCTGTCTCAGGGGTTCAGGCAGTGTGGTGGGGACTGAAAGGCACACTCAGCTCCATGGTGGGATCTTGGGATCTGTGAGACACCATGTCAGGGATCTGGGAGACACCATGTCAGGGATCTGGGAGACACCATGCCAAGGGATGGACAAGGAGGACTGGCACATGCAGAAGCCACTGGTATTTTCAGCTACCCATAGCCGTGCAGCTTTTCCCTCCACTGCACTGAGCAGTGGGAGGTAATTTCAGCCTAGGCTGCTGATGGAGAGCCATGGAAGGCATGGGATAAGGCTGCCCAAAGCCTCTGACCCCTTGTTTCCTATGGTCCTTGATTTCTTCTGAGGCCATGCATGCCCTGGCATGCTTCCCTTCCTGCTGGTCTCACCCTGGCCACAGCAGAGCCCTTTGGGGACCCTGGCTCTCTCTCCTGTTTCGGCTGTACTCCTGCCCCTGCCATCCTTTAGGAAAAGGAAGTGGGGAGCTTTAGAACATGAGGTTGGGAATAGTCCCCTGGGCAGTTCTTGCTGAGGATGGATGTGGCTTTATTAACATCCCCAGGTGTTGCAGCAGAGCAGGACTGACCTCCTTGGGAAGAGCAGTAGCACTGGCATTTCAAGGAGAGGATGGATGGATGGGAACCCCTAAACACTGTGTATGCCCAGGGCAGGGAGTTTGCAAAGCTGATGGGAGGACAAGGTAAAGGCACCACTGCCTTTAGTACAGGAACTTGTCTCTCCCTGCCTTTTCCCTCTCCCAGGTGCAGTGAAGCCTCGACTCACAGGTCACAGCCCCATTAGCTCCTGTGTGGCTGTGGTGGATCTCAGCCCTTCCCTGGTTCCCTGTCACACTGTGGGCTGCTCCCCTACCCTGGGGGCAGCAGCATCAGGAGCATCAAGGGAAGCAGGGCTGGGAGAAAGGGCTCCATCACAGTAACTAATAACTGTGTGCTGACAAATTGAATTATACCTTTTCCAGTTGCCTGCACTATTGATCAGAGAAAAGGTTTGTATTTTTGTTAGGCTTTTTTTTTTTTTCCTTCTTTTTCCTTTTAACTTACAGTTGCAATGTCCTGGGGGCTTATAATGAACTAAATAAGGTCAGGTTAGCAGAAGAATCAAATATGCTCTGGCAGCAGAAGCGTGGGCTTTTCCTGGTGACTGAGTGGAGGGGAAAGCAGCAGTAGCTCCTGCTCCTCCATGCCCTAGTGCATGGGAGTGTCCTGCCACAGTCTCCTGCTTCCTGGAGGGCTGCTTGGAAAAGGGGTGATGCAGGTGGGCTGTGCAAGTGTGACTGTGCTTGGCCTGATCCTGAGCAGTGTGGCAGGAGCTGGACGGGGGAACCGAGACCCACCGGGTTTATCTGTCACCTGCCCCAGCTTGTGCCAAACTGCACTGCCTGGGCAGATTGATTGTCCCCTGCCCTGCTTGGGAGGCTGCCAAGGCAGGCAGGAGATTCACAGTGGGGTGCAAGGAGCTGGGATGTGGCCAGGCACAGCACTTTCCTGGTAGCTCTCTGTGGGGTCCCTGCCTGGGGAAGCTGACGGTGTTTGGTTCTTTGCTCCCGTGCCGAGATCCTGCTGTGAACTCAATTAAAGCTGTGTTGGGGAAAGAGGGAATAAATTACCCAGATGAAAAGGATGAGTAAAAAAGCCATGTGCAGAGAAATGCCAGCCCACCTTTGCAAGGCTTTATTGAACTCGGACACGTGTCACCTTGGCAGCAGAAGCTTCAAGGAAAGGGGAGCATTCCTGGTGTCCCCCTTGATGTCCCTACTCCTGGGCTGGGACTGGAGCAAGACCAGGCTGTTGCAGGAGAAGCAGAGAGTTGAGGTGATCTATCAGTGCCAGGGCAGAGGCGAGGCTGGAGGCTGTGCTCAGGTGAAGATTTGCAGAGGCAGCAGGGTCTGCCTGAGAGGGGAGGGCAGCTGCAGGTCCAGCAAGTGGCTCCAGCAGCTTGTGTGTCCCATTCTCTGTTTAACCTGCTGCTCCCAAAGGGGAATCCAAGGGATGTGTGATGCCACGGCCAGCTCCACAGCCGTGGGGCGGTGCTCAGGCTTGGCCTCACGCCACCTCTCAGTGAGCAGCAGAAGCAGGGACATTCACGTCTTGTTTTTCTGTAACTCTGTTTACTAAGACCTTGATTGAAATCCTGGCTGCCCTGGAGTGGATCTGGATGCTCTCCAGAGCTGTCTGTGTGCTGGCAGAGCTGCCGCACTCCACACAGCAGGTTTTCCCACTTTGCACAAAAATCCTGTCCCTGGTGACCCGGGAGCCCCAAGCTTTGCAAGAGAAGGCTCTGCCAGGGCCAGTTCCCAGCCTGCCCTCTGTTCCCCTGCTGTACTGGAGCTCACTTCTCTTCTGGACCTCACAGTACAAAATTCACCGATTACAGGCAACGACCAACAAGCCGTGACCACTTGTCTTGGAGTATTGGGTCTTGGTGGGAAAAGAGATCTGAGTCCCATCCTGCTCGGTGTCCCCCAGAACCTGCCAAGGTGTGACCAGCAGCTGGGGACAGTCTGGGCACAGACCTGATGTCTCTGCTCTTAATTGCAACCTTCGTCCTCCCACACTGCCCTGCTTGAGAGTCCAGCCACATCAGGTACCAGATTAACATTCTTGGCACAGTGTAACTCCATCACCATTTCTATTAAACTCATTTGCTATCTAAAGGAATTAATTTTCCACTTTGTTTGCCCGTGAGGAAGAAAAAAGAAAAAGCCCTCTGAGCTAAGGCCTCAGTGGTTGAGGAGGGGGAGTGGAGTTGGGTGCCAGCATCCCCTCCTTCAGCTAGGAGGAGGGACAGCATTCCCACCATCCATGCAAGATGATGCCCCATCTTTATGTTTCCACCATGCTCTTGGAAGGAGGAGCTGCCCATTGCTAGCACCAAGGCTAGTGCTTGCTTTCTGAAGCAAATGACACTGTTCCACCCTAGGATGAGTCTTTGAAAAATCAAATTGTCCCCTTTTCACTAGGGATATATATCCCTGGACTTCAGGAAGTTTGACCACCTTCCAAAAATCAGGTTTCATTGGAGTCTACAGCAAGCTCAGGGAAGGTAGAGCCAAGCTGGCTTCTCTCTGCCTGCTCCCCCATCTCCTTGTGTGTCCTGTCCTTCAGTCAGTCACTTTGCAACAGGCTCAGGAACTGGATTCCTTCCCCTGCCTAGGGTTTGGGGCCTGTCTGTGTGTTTGAGTGCATGAGGGAGGAGGAAAACAAGGGTATGGGGGTGCCAGAGGGAGTAATGTGTGTGTATAGCATGTGAGCTACATTACTTAGGTTTGTGCATCCCCTCTGGGAACTGTGAGGCTCCTGCTGAGAGCCCCACCATGGATTATCACCTCCACTATGGGTCCCTCCTGCCTGGAAAAAGGAGGGAGATGCTCTGTAGCCCTCTGTGCCACTGCTTTCAAGGTCGGAGGCTGCTGGTAATTGATCTACAGCCTTGCTGTAAATCTGATGCCGAGGGGAACATCCCCTGCTGCCTCTCAACAGCAGCATCCATCCTGCATGGCTCGGCCAGCCTGGTCACCAGCAAGGCAAGGGAGGCTTTAATCACCCCCTGCCTCTGCCAGGCAGGATTCGGGTCTGCAGCTGGCCTTGCTGGCTCCCAGCTCTGCACACACCCTGTGCTGCTTGTGGAAGTTCCTCCTGGAGTCACTGAACCCCTGCCATGGTCTGCAGCTGCAGGACAGGAGAGTAGAGGGACTGACGTGGGATCTGGGATCCACCACTTGGCCACGCTGGGGCCAAGTGGTGGATCTAGTGGGTTTGCATGGATCTAGTTTGGATCTAGCATGGCTTTGAGTGCCCCACAGGACCCAGTGTTTAGGGTATTCTCCCAGTAGATGGGAAATCTGGCTCCAAGGCAGGGAGAGGAGGAGTTGGAAAGCAGCTTCCCAGGGAGCCTGCGGAGCCTTGTGTTATGGGGGAAGAAGAAAGGTGGTGTTGGTGGCTACCAACTGTGGAGCACTGGGCCACCCTCCTCACTTCGTGGCCACCAGCCGGATGCCAGGCTGGTCCCTGGCTGCTATCCCTCTGCCTGGTAGACTGCCATGGTCAGAGCCATGGAGGTAGCTGCTGTTGGCCTGTGAGCTTCTGGGTGTTGTTCACAAATTGAATTGAAGCCCCTTGAAAATGACAGCCCTTTGTAACTGCTGAATGTTTCCCTTCATCATCATCATCATCGTTTGCAGCTGAACTGCAGCTCTGTAAAGGACAGAGCTTTCAGCCCAGAGTAGGGCTGGCTTCAAGCTCTCCTCACCCACCCCACAGTGTCCTTGTCTCTTCCCATGGGATCAGCCCTGTTCCCAGGGTATATCTTGCTTCATCTGAAGATAAACTAGCTTCCCTCCTACAAATCCTTTCTCAGTGGTTGGTACTAATGGAGAAGAAAAGTAATCAAGCTGGTGTAACCCCCCTGCTACCTGTGACTCTCTCTGCAAAGCCTGTTAATGAGCCAGCTCAGGTTGTGCTAATTACTGTAACCCTGGCAGGCCAGGTGAGAGCACCAGGAGTTAACTAACACTCAATTAACCCCTGGTTGCTCGCTCTGATTTCCGCAGCCATCATAAAGTCAACATGGAAACAGTGACAGGCAGGAGGCAGACAAGGCTCTGTACAGCTGCAGAGGTGACAACTTTCCTGTCTGGCAAAGGAGCCATGAAGCCAATCCACACGAGGAACCCCAGCCCACGCTGCTGAGCTCTTTAGCTGCTCTCTTCTGATGACTTGGGGCACCTTAGAGCCCCTCTTTATGTCATGAGTGTTAGCTCTCAGCTGCCTCTCCATCCTTTGATGCCCCCATCCCTGGAAGCACCCAGCTAGATGGATGCAGGGAGCATCCAGCCCTGTGCAAGAGACCAGAGCAGGTGGGAGGGAGAAACCAGGAGGGGTTGAAGTGGTTGGGATGGTCCTTGACCAGGAGCACAGCCTGCATCCCATTGGTCTCGGGGAGCTTTTGACCATGGTGTATCTCATACCAGCAAACCTGCTGGCTCCTGAGACACCTTGGCTGCAGGACTGGGATGTGTGGGGTTGGGGCCATCCCAGCCCCTTGCATCTCGCAGGGTGGGCACCCCACAGGCTGTGCAGGTGGGCGGGGGGGACCCTGACAATGTGCTGAGCTGCTGCCCAGAATTTGCCCTGCAGTTGCTATGGTGACATTGCCATTTCTTACCTCACTGGGGGAAAGAAAGCCTCCAAACATTTAATTCTGCAGCCCACCTGGGAGCCTTTTAAACTCCCCATTCGGTGTTTGACATGTAATAATTTTTCTGCTTGTAAGATTATCCTAAAATGCTCATTCTCTTTCTCGAAATCTCAGCAGTGGAGCCTCAGAAAGAAATCAGCATAAAAAATACCAATACAAGTTTCAAATGCCAATTTGTCATTGTCGCTGGGAACAGGCAGTGACAGGCACCAGGGAAGGAAATACAGCAGCACGAGTCAGGGCTGACAGCGCCGGCACAGCCACTGCTGACCGGCTCCCGTGGGAGATGCCACAGTGGAGAGCTGAGCCCAGGGATGAGTGGAAGCAAGGAACTGGGAGAGGAGAGCTGGTCCTGGTCGGTAGCAGGGAGGGCTTTGATCTCCTGCCCCACATACATAGTGATGTCATTGCTCAAGAGACTCCTCAGTGCTGTAGTCATCAATGCAAAAAGGAAAATAAGATAAAACCTCACTAAAGAAACCGAATGAAGACTTGGCTCAGTTCCCCGGGTGTGATTCGTGCTCCCCAGGTGACCTGGGATCCCCCTGGGTTTCCCGGATGGTGCGGGGGAGCAGAGCCCAGCCCTGCCAGGCTCCCAACCTTGACATGCGAATAAATATAGTTAAAACTGTCAGGTGCCAGGTACCACGGTGCCAAGAGGCACTTGGGTACCACCAGGGGGACCCCATCATATGGCTGTTCATGCTTGGGTATCCACACACCTTCCCAAGCAGATGGTCTGCTCCACAGCACTGGGATCCAGCAAGCCTGTGGAGCAATTTAATCTCCAGAAATAATTTAATATGGCTTCCTCCAGAGTACACTGTTTTGGTTTTTTTTTTTCCCCTGGCCAGCCACAGAATAATTTAATCCTGCCTTCTGTGTGAAGGTCTATTTTGAGCTTGCCACCTGCAGAGTGTTTTAATCCCACAACTCACAAAGTAATTCAATCCTCTCCCTTGGTGAGTAATTTAATCCTCTAATTCCAGGGTAATTTAATCCCCTCCCTGGGGAATAATGGAATAATTTGATCCTCCATTTCCAGAGTAATATGATCCTCTACCTGAGAAGCTCAATACTTTAAACCAGCCACCTGTCTGTCTGCAGGCACTTGCCATCCCTGCAAAATGCTCCCTGCCTGGCTGGGATCTGGATATTTTCCAGTCAATCCATTCCCACGCTGGCTGGGGTAATCCACGCAGGTCCAGAATGGGCAAAACCATTTGGCACTGCCTGACCTTGGGGCATTTGAACCTGGATGTGTGTGATTGCATCATTTAAATTCCTCCTCAGCTGATTAATCTATTTGCTGATGAATTAGTTTTAATCTGGTCAGTGCCATGGTTGTTAAAGCAGGGCAGCCTTTGCCCCTGCTCTGGGGGGCTGGTGGTGTGAGGGAGGGTTCTTGTGGGCTTGTTTTGGCCCTAGTACTCAGTTCTACATACAAATATATATATATATATATATACATGCATAAGGAATATCTTCCCATCTGCCTGGAAGGGCAGTGCTGTGTCCCCTCACCCAGCAGGTCTGGCTATTGAAATGTTTTAACCCCAGGTGCCATTGGGCCAGGACCCCCTTTCACTGGGGGTCTACAAGCAAGGTGCCAACATCTGAGTCTTCTACCAAGGAGCTGGGAGCACAGCAGGGCCATGCAGACTACCTGCTCTTGGAGCTGAGCACCCCTGCCTTGCCACAGCATCCTGGACACACTCATTGCCTCTGTCCTCACTGTCACCTCACATGGGGCCTTTGGGCGTGTCACAAGCCACCTCCCAGCATGGAATTCCACCTTGAGTGCAACAGAGGCTTCCTACGGGGTGGCATGAAAGAGAGATTCACGGCAGAAGTTTGGCTGGTTTACAACTCCTCCCCCTCATTTCTACTCTAGGAAAGGCTCACGGTTAATAGGAGAAAGAATTTCCTTAGCTGAGATGTTAAAAAGAGAAATACCAATAATGATAGTGTCCATTTCCACGCAGAGAATGATCTGTGAAATATGCAGAATAGAAATATTTCCCCGTCCCTCTAAAGACTGCAACAGTTTGTACTCAGGAGAGGATTAGCACGCTAAAAATGAAATAACACCCGTAAAAGAAAAGCTTGTGGAAGGGGAAAGAAAGGGTGAGGTTGGGCAGTGGGGCAGGAGAGGAGACCTGGCAAAGAGGGGGAAGCACTGAAGGGCCATGTTGGCCCCAGGTTTGGGTTGCCAAGGCATAGATGGGATGATGCCAAAGCAGAGATGGGAAGGTGAGGCCAGGCAGCCCTGCTCACACACTGTGCAGCCCTTTGACACAGGGTGGTCTGTCCTGCATCACCCATCACATCCCCTGGGAAAAGTGATGAGGTTGAGACTGGGATTATTCTTATTGTTTAATCTCACTGTCAAGTTAGTGCTTAAGTCTTGGAAGCCAAAAGAGAGGCAAGTGGTTTTGAGGACCAGAGCCAACCTCCATCACTCCCTGCCTGTAGCTCCTGTCTGCACTGTGTTGGAATTAACTCCCTGTTCCCCCCACCCTGCTGCAACCCCCTGGGACCACCCCATCACCCATCACAGCTCTCTGCAGCCTCCCTCTGGGGCTGCACTGGGCTCAGAAGTGCCAATGATAATTGTCTTTCCTAGGGACAGAGAATACAAGCAAAAATCCTTGCCTGGGCTAAACAGAAATCATTGCTCGTTCCACTGCATGCTTTATATGCCCCAGAGCCCCCCGGGACTGCTAAAATTCTGCTTTTAAAACTCTGCTTTATACAAAAGTCTGTCCTGGATATGTCATCTCACATTCTAACGTGATATATTAGACAAATAATTCTTTATGTGCAAAGCGTTCCTAAGTACCTGCAGGCCAGAGGGAAGAGAGAGAGGGGCCTGAATATCTTTAAAAAATCCCATTCTAAATGTTTCCACTTCAAAGTCTCTTCTACAGATTCTGTTCCATGCCACGTCTCGTGCCCAAAAGTCAGCTCTGCTGGTGCCTTCTGGGTCGTGGTGATGCCCTGTGGCCATGCCCTGTGGGGCATGTTGTGCTGTTGTGCTGTGTCTCCCAGATGTTGTGGGGGAAAAGAGCAGGGGAGAAGTCTCTCCCTTTACTCCTTGAAATGCAAGCCACTCTCTTTAACCAGTCTTGGTGTTCACTCACCTCTCTTCCCCTCTAATGAGTTGGTTTTTGTTCTCCTGTATCACGTCTGGATGCACATTGCAGGTAATTGATGGACAGGACCAGACCTCTGAAAGCTATCAACGTAGCCACTGTGAAATCACACGTCCAAATATGTTTATCTTCTCAGCTTTTTGGGCCCAAGTGCTCTTGGATACAGATTTCCGAGCTTCAAGGAGGAGAGCAAATTTCCTTCGAAATGTCAGCATAGAAATGAGAGATAAAAGAGAAGACTTAAACTTTGCATTCATGGCAAAGCAGAGCAGTGTGGCTCAGAGGGAAGGAACTGGAGCTCAGCCATGGGCAGGCCTCGTTTTGGGGGGGTGGTGGTCCCTTAGGGATCTGAGTGCTGCCCTGTGATGGGTGCAGCTCCCATGGTAACTTCCAGCCAGCATTCCACCTGCTCTTCTCAGCCCGTTTTCCCCAGGAGACATCCCAGCAGTCTGGCATCTGGGTATCTTCTGCTGCTATGAGCTGAACCCCTGGTTTTTGGCACAGCTGAGTCCCTGGAGTCACACCACCGTGTCCACCCCATGTCCACCCCATGGAGGGAGGTCTCCATGCACTTTATGTTGCTGCAGCCTGTGAGGAAGGAGCCGTGGCTGCTGCTGAGCAGCTTTGCTCTGCCAGCACTGGGACAAGGCTGTCCCGTGGCTGCCGCTCCCTGGGGTGAGTGGCAGGCAGTGGCCCCACGGCAAAGGGGTCATGTCCCTGCCCGTACACCCTGCCTGCCCTTGGCACGGCTTTTGAGTGCTCTGTGAGTAATTCTGGGGTGCAGAAATCATTCTCCACACAAGCACCTCTCTCTCTTGCACAGCAGCAGCAGCAGATGTCAGATGTCAGATGTCAGCTGTGGGCATGGGAGGACAGCGGGCGAGCTGCAGCCAGGGCACTGGGAGGATTTCCCCTACCAGCCAGGAGTACGGAGAACATTCCTGCCACCTGGGTACAGCCATCCCCCCCGACCAGACCCTGATGGGGCTGCCCACGGCCACCACGGAGACATTTCAGGCAAACCACGAGCCCTTCTCTGTTGCAGACAGAGCAGCCTCAGTGTGCTCCCTTCGTGCTGCTGATTGACAGCAAAGACGCACGACCGCACATCTTGTTTTCGGCAGTCTGGGTGTTTGTGTTGGCAGAGCCTGGCTCACGCTAACGACAGGAGCTGCCTCTCACTGTCAGCAGTGGCTCTGCCGTCGCTGAGCCTTTGCACACCCACCTCTTCCTCAGAGTTGCCAGCAGTTCTGCCAGCCTCTGCTCCTGGCACTGCTCGCATGGGCCACCCGCGGCCACAGTCCTGGCAGGCACCCACTCTCTGCCCTCTTGCAAGCACAGGTTTTGCCCCTCTTTTGATATAGCCCTGTTTCTCACTGTCCCCCTGCCATCATCTCTCTCCCACTGTCCTGGGGTGCTCCTCACGCACTGGGATGAAGGCTTAGTCTGCTTCCAGCTGCACTTCTGAAGTCGTCTGCTTTAAATGCCGACAGCGTGCGAAGTGAGGAACCCTTGTGGGTTTGCTGCAGAGCTCCTGGGGGATGATGTGGTTTGTGCTAAGCGAGAGCTGGGAGTACAGGCTGAGTGGTCCCTCTGGGCTCTCTCATCACTCTGTCTCCAAACTCCTTTGCTTGAGGAGCTCTGTGAGATGAGCCCTGCTCAGAGCAGCACTGCCCAGCCCATCAGCTGCAGCCTGTCAATCCTGCTCGCACTCCCAGAAACTCTCCAGGAGCTCTGAGGCTCCACTGACTGTGTCTATAACCCCTGGGATGGGGCTGCCTGCCCAGACTCCTGCTGCATTTCCATCTGGGCCCCATTTAGCTGTTTCCAGTGTGGAACGGAGGTGCTGGATGAGAGCTGGACCTACTGAGCTGCAGCCACTGTCCCACCCTGTGTGAAGAGTGCAGGTTCCCAGTCCTGCCTTGGCTCCTGGCTATGCAGCCCCATGTCCATCCCTTGCAGTGCCCTGTCCTTCTGTTGCGCTGTCACCAGGAGACTCCCACCACGAGGCCAGAGAGCCTGCAGACTGCCACCAGGACTCAGCTTTGCCCACTGCTGCCATGCAGGGACCTGACAGCAGCGCAGTGCGAGAGGCTTGTGCCTCTGCCTTGGGATGACAGATGCTGCCATGCCACAGCGAAGCTTTCAGGCTCTGCCTGAGAGCGGTCAGGAACGGAGGGAGCTCTTTCTGGCATTGCCAGAGAAGGGAGGTGAGGAGGAGGAGGAGGGCAGGCTGGAGCAGGGGTGCATCTGGGGACACAGGCTCAGGAGCAGGGCTGCGGGGAGGGGAGAGCAAGGTCTGCACGCTGCAGTGAGCCCGGGCGGCACGGGAGAGGAGCCTGGACCGATGTCTGTGTGTGTGCAAAGGTCATATGTTCATTGCATTTGCCTGACAACATGTCCATACCACAGAATCACCTCTGAGGACCTCAAAATCACCCTCCCTGCCCCAGGGACAGCAGATAATAATGAGACATCTGTAGATGCTAAATGACTCAAATGAGAGCTTGGTTGCCTGCCTACTCCTCTCCTTCTTTCCTACAAGCACTAAAAAAATCCGAAGGGAGTTTTGCGGCTCCAAATCCAGCTCCAAGCCCATTCTCAGCCTGCCAGCAGAGTATTAGGTTAGGGCTCTTGGTCTCCAAAGGCCAGGGATGCAAGGAGGAAACTTTGAGCCATGGCTGAGACCTCTCAGTAGCCCCAATGTGCCTTTTGGTTCTGTCATCAGAAATACACCAAAAAATGCTCCTCTTTGATGGAAAAATGTAAATAGAAATAGACTTCTGGAAATGTTTCTGCAGAAGTGAGGAGAAGCCACATTTCATCCCACTCCCACCTCCCTGGAGCCCTGGAAGCCTCTTGCCGTGTCAGAGCAGCTCTTGCACATGTAGCCCCTCTTGGGAGGTGTGTACCCACCTCTCTAGCAAATGCAATTACCACAGTGTGAAGCACGAACTTGTCTTCTCCGTGTGTGACTCTGGGCTGTATCACAGATTAAAAGATTTGTCTTTCCCCTTTATCCAGCAGGTGGGTCTCTGGTGGCTATTTCAATACCATTCCTCACATGGGCTCTGGGACAGCTGTGCTGAGGTTCTCAGTAAACTCAATTACACCATGGTAATAGCAGGGTATTGACTCAGGAGCCTCAGCAGCACAGGACTCTTGGCGTTTATTAGTTGTTTAATTACGTGGCACATCAGGCCAAAATAATGTCATTAGCTAATTAGCCCGTGTTGGGGGTATTTGTAATTTTTGTTAAATGAATGTTAACATCAGTGAAAGGTGCCAGCTGGTAGCCCAGGAGTTGGGGCTCCTTTAGTGCACAGAGCAGGTGGAGACTGACCCCAGCCTAGATGCTCCTTCACACCGTCCCTCTGTGGCATCTTCATGGGTTTGGGTGAGCTACAAATAACAGCACCTACTCACAACACAGCTGGGGCCCCCAGCACCCTCCAAAGAGCTTCCCGTGGGCACGGCTGGGCCAAGCCCACGGCCAGAGTTTATTCAATAGCAGCATTTTCAGGATTTGAGGAGCAGTGCTATGGTATTAGGAAGGACTGTCACGCAGCTCAGCCTGGACAGTGACCACACGCTGCCGGAGCCACCGTAAGTTACCTGCCCCCGTGTCTGACACTGGCACCATCACGCACCACTGAACACACAGAGAAAGGAAAATAAGTGTTTGAATGCCAGTGGCATGTACTGCAGTTGTAACCCACCAGAGGGGGTGACAGCAGCACAGCTGTAGGGCTGAACTGTCTAGTTGCACACCCGGCGCTGTTCCCACTGCCTGTTTGGTCCAGGAATTCACCCAGTTGCTCAGTGATGCTTTATCTTCCTCTCTGTGAGGGGCTGGGGAGGCAGAGCCCACGTGTCCCATGCAGGAGGCACTGCCAGGACTGCCAGCACACACACCATCCCCATACCTGTGTGCAGGCAGCACTGCCTCCCTTCCCAGACTCCAGTATGGACACTTCTGGACTGGGACTGTGGGCTAGGGATCAGTCTGCAACAGGATACTCTCCTCATTTCACCCTGGTAATGGTACACAAAGTAGCAACATCCCAGTGGCTCACCTGGAGATGGATGCAGGCTGCTGGCATGGAGATGGGGAGTGTAAATCCTGTGGGATAAATCTCATGGGATTAGGAGATCTACAAGGCAGCTCTAGCTGTCTCACTGTGGTTTCAGTGGCTTTTCTCTGGAGGACGCAGCATTATGTGTGAGCACTGTGGGTAGGATGCTGCAGGATGTCCATCAGGGATGTTGTTATAATTAGTGTGTCTTGGCTGCTCTATCCCACCAGCACCAAAGATTTGCAGCGCGATGGCTCCTGACTTATGTTGGTCCTTCTGCTGGCTGCTTTGGGCCTGCAATTCCCAGGGTTGTGTTGGCCCCACAATCTTTTTACCATTGTTTAGCCCAAGCAGGTCAGCTCTGGGCTTTACAAAATACATTTGATGTTCCTAAGGATTCCTTAAAGTCTTTCAGTCTGGCTGGGTCCATTCCAAACTCTGAAAAACTGCAGGCCCCTGCAGATGCTTTCATGTCCTTGAAGACAAGTTCTGCCGACTGGAGAACCTCCCTGGGGAGCCCATGCACTTCTGAGAGGTTCAAGAGTCCATAGAAAATAACTCCAAAATTAACCATGCAGTCCTCCCCCAAAGTCCTCAAAGGCACAAGTTCAGATGAATAAAATAAATTTGGAGTTAATAGACCGCACTGAATTTGAAATACAACGTTCCAAAAAAGGGAGGGGAAATAGAAGGCTCATCCAATAGTTAGGAACTTTCCCCTTTTTCAAACTTCCTTATCTCCCCAGTGCCTTAGCTGCTTAATTGGAGACTCTCTCAAATAGTTATGTTCCAGAATAGAGAATTCTTTGGTGGAAAGATGACTTATTTTTTTTTTAAGAAACATTAGGGAGAAACAAAATTAGGCTTGTAAGGAGAATGAGTTACATCCTTCTGCTGGCCATTGCTGGTGTGGTTCCACAGCACTGCTGTGAGATAATCACCCCTTCTCCCATGCTCTGCCGCTCACCTTAATAACTCTCCCAGGATTTGATATAATGGTTTACATAACCTTTCTAAAGCATCCTGAATTCTGATGCCTCCAGCACTTAAATGTGACATTGAGTCAACTCTGAAGTACTTTACAGCTGGGTGATGCTGCTGGGGGCTATTGGAGATGATGAGTGGAAAAGTTTCACTTACCAAGCTGAAGTGGGCAAGAACTTTTTACCAGCTGAGCCATGTAGCTGGAAGAAATCTCAGGGTCTCAAATCCTGAGCTGGAGGTGGGCTTCTCTCCCTGTGCCACCTGTGGATGTGTGTAGCACCAGGGTTCATCCAGAGCAGCACCTATGGACTTGGATTCATGCCACCTGTCTGCATGTGGCCTCTCTAGAGGTACCTGCCTTGGAGCCCACTGGCTGGGTGACATTTATAGCCAGCAGGGAGAAAAAAAGGCACGTCCAGGCAAAATTCATCTGACCTTTCTCAGGCAGCCACCTTACGACGAGATTAGCCCTACCCCTGAGAGGCCTTTTCTCTCCATTAGGAGATAGGGCAGCTCATCCAGCTTGTCCAGGGATGCAGGCTGACTTCGAGCAGGAGCATCCCTCCAGCTCCCCACTGAGCTGTAGGATTTGGGTACCTGCATGTCCTGTGCATGGCCAGGGAGGATGCTTTGCTCTTTTCTGGGGCACTGTGCAGAGTGCAAGTGTGGGAGATGGGCAGCCTTGCTTCCCCCCAGCACCCTCCAGCACCCTTCCCTCATGGGAGTCTGGCACGTGGCATTCACCAGCCCAACCAAAGGCTCAGAGGGTCGAGACAAAGATGGCTGTTTTCTGGTATCTGGGGCTGATTCTGCCGCCTTAAAATTCCTGCAGTAATTGCTGGTGTTGATTATATATGTAAATCTGTGTCTATAATAGTCTCTCTCTTATATATGTCTGTGTATATATATACGCAGGCACACGTAGATGTGTGTGTACCTAACATATGTGCTCTCAGCCCACACAACATATGGGGCTCTGACAGCCTCAGGAGCATGCGTGATTCCTCAGCCCCGGCTTGCAGGGCACCCACGGAGAGGAGTGGGGTGACGTGCCCGCCTCAGCCAGCCTCATCCCAATGTGGCATCGTCCTCACGGTCCTTCCAGGTGGGATTTTCACCCTGCACAGCGTGAACGTAATCTCAGCTGTGACCACTGTCCCCCCAAAAGGTGTATGGGGTGGTGGCACCCTCCAGTGCTCCCCAGGTTTTTGGGGTTTGGTCTTTGCTGAGGAGGTCAAGGCTTGTGAGGAGCCTTGCACAGCTCGGTTGGCCCAGTGCAGGTGGGTGTGATGGGATGTACCAGACTCCCGGTGCTTTGCTGTGGCTCATTCATTAGTTTGTATGTCTTAATAAATCAGGCTGATGCTCTGCCAGCAGGCATGAAACTCGGGCTGGGTTGCAGTGAAATGGGAAAGAGCCAGTGGAGGGCATACACAGGAACCCACCCTACACCTCTTGGGGCTTGTGCTACTCCAGATTCTAGGCCAAAGTCGCTCAGAGAAGGAGCTTTTGGCTGTCCCTTTAACCCTGGTGTGGGACATGGCTGCAGAGATTCCCCAGGCCAGCGTCCAGCACCAGCACAAGTGTCCATGACATGGTGCTCCAGGTCTGCAGGCAGAGCAGGCTCTCTGGGGTGCTAGTGGCTGTCCAGTGCTCAAATCCCACAGCAGCTGGGGGTGCTGCCTGACCCTGTTTCCCACCTCTGGAAAGGTCATCATGTGTCCCAGCTCCTTCTGTTTGCCAGTGTGAGTTTGCAAAAGAGGTGCCAAGCGGGGCCCTGGCACTGTGATACCCTTGCATGGCTGGTCACAGTGAAGCAACATGATTCAGCTTTGTGATTTCCAGCCATGGCACGTTCAGAATTAGTCCAGAGGAGCAGAGCTGAGGGGGGCACAGGTCTGCAGAAGCACAAGGATGGGGAGGGAGGGTGTGCCCAGCTGAGAGTGGTCTCTGTACTGGCCATGAGCTGACACGTCCTGCCAAAGCACAAGAAGCAGAGCAGGTAGCTGAGGAGAGGGCAGGTGTAAGGAAATTCAGGTGTGCAGCTGGGAAAGAGCCTTTCCATAAGAGAGCTGTTGGTGTCAACGATGTTAGTAGTGTCACTGATGGAGAAATTCAATCACTACCAATGAAGGAAATATAATTGTCTTTCGAGGTACAGTAGGTTGTTGTCATTTTCCTATGACACACTCCATCAACTTTCAATTTCTAGTACAAAAGCCCTTCGTTCTTGCTCGGGCCTCTCTAATCTGTTGCGGTGAGCACTCATGGCAGATGTGGCATGGGCTGGGGGAGTCATCTGGAACCAAAATGCCCAAATTATACCTGCCTGAGAGAAATACCCAGACCCTGTGGGGTGCGGGGGGTGCCAGAGGGAGGAAACCAATTTGGGTCAGCAGTCAGTGAAATATCTCATCCCCCTGAGCCCTGGCTTCTGTAAAACAAGAAAACCAAGTATGGTAAAGGGCTTACATAGCTTGGATGGAGGGGATTGGGGTGACCCCTGGCACTGGTTGGGCACGGGAAGGCTCAAACCCTCTGGGGCTGGAGGATGCAGATTGAGTGCCATCACCCACTCTGGTGTTGGTGGTGGCAGAGAAGAGAGGAAGGGGAGAGTGTGTGGCAGCAACCTGGAGCAGAGGTGTGTGTGTGTGGGAGAGCCAGAGCTCAGCACCAAGCACTTCCCTGCCACTAGGTGAAATAAGAGGTGATTAGCAACATATCCTGGCATCCCAGCCATGGAGCCTTCTCCTCAGGCACTGGAAGAGGAAATATGTATTTAAAAACACTGCTCTAATGGAGAGAGGTAATGATGTGTTTTGAGGCAGAGATGGTATCATTCATAAAGCCCGTGCTGCTTAATTACATCAGCCCCATTTAAGAGAGAAATGATTTCCCAGTGAGTTTCTGTTTTTTTCCCTCTGTCCCACTGTATCTCACCATGGCTCCAGCTGTTTGTCAGGCTTTTTGGGATCTCTTCTCCAATCACAGCTTAAAGCTGGCTGCCAGCCCTGGGGACTGTAGACTGTCACTGTCACCAAGTGCCAGCCACCCAGAGAAGCCCCAGAGGCTCAGGGGAGGCAGAACTGAGGTGATACCATCCTACCCTGACCCAGGGTGGGGTAGCAGGGGTAATCCCTTGTTCTTTTGGGCAATAGTCAAGGCTAGTTGACCCTATTTTCTTGCTGTCCTTGGCCACTAACTCTACATCCAGTATTCCCAGGGGCTGGGGAAAGCCTGCTCCCATGTGAGATGGAGGATGTCCCTGTTAGGCACACAGCCCTACTGCCCTTCCTGGGGACTCCTTGGGGACCCCGATATTTTCCTAGCAGGCTCTGGCACAGTGCTGTCTGCTGGTGCCTGTGCCTGCTGCCAGTCCTGCTGCCCTCTGGCCCCACAGGCTGGGGCTCCTCCTTCCAGAGAAAAGCTTTTCATGCTGCTTTTAAGCAGCCTTACCCCGTGGTGCTTTCCTTTCACCTGTCAGCTCTAGCCTGACGTTATTTGGGTAGAAGCAGAGGGGTGGGAGTTTAGAGAGGCAAATTTGTGCTTTTTTTTTATTCCTTGCATTCATGAGACATTTCAAGTGACACACAGAGACAATAATGTATCACTCAGCCCGAGTACAGCTTCAATGGTTTAAAAATATGCTCCTGAACTTTCCACCCCTATTCATGCACAGGCACCATCCCTTTGGGGTCTGCACTTTGGCAAGAACAAGCAAGGAGTTAAGCAGCTCGGCAAGACGAGCTATTTATGGCTGTTGCAAGCTCCCTGCTCTGCTCCCATACCCCATTCAATCCTCTAATTATCTGCAGTTGTTTCATGCTGTGTCTCACCACACGTTCTCTGGGGGAAACCACTGGGGCTTTGCCAGCTGATGAGGAGCGGGTGGGAAGGGGGAAGACTCTGCCACACATGCTGACACAGCCTGGGGAAGCAAGGGATGCTGTGAGGTTGCTTGTCTGTGGATTGTGGGGAGACCAGGGCATGGCCACGGGACCTTCTGGACGGGGAAGCAGAGCTTACTAGAGCAACGCCCCCAGTGGGAGTTACCCGTGGGCAGGAGGACGTAGCAACAGAAGGTGCACAGAGACTTCCCTCATCACTCGGTTCAGTTCCCTGCGTCCCCAAGCCCTCCTTGTGAAATGGAGCCCAGAAGCTGCAAAGCCAACATGTGAGAGGGCAGAAGGCAGGAGGGACCCTGGGGCTTGCCAGCCCTTGACATTGCTACCCTCCAGACAGCACTGTTTCTCTACAGCACTGCCAACTTTGGAGAAGAGAGTGGCTGTTGCCAGGATTATGAGCCCCTTGTTGCTCCCCTGGCAAGCCCAACCAGCTGCAGAGTTGCTCCAGGATAACATGAAAGCTGCCCTTCCACCTCTGTAAAACCCTGTGAAGATGCTGCTCCGGCATCATAAGAATTTTAGTTAGTCTTTGAGTAAGTTAACCAAACAAGGAAAGAAACGAGAAACAAGAATAATCTCTGGTGCCTGAAACTGTGTAGCTGTTTCATTAAATCAGCTGTGAGTGTCCTTGGTGCAGCAGCCACCCCCAGCATTTCACATGCCCAAGACCCACTCTCAGCACCTTTCCTGGCCCTTATGAACAGTGACAAAGTGGTCTGGGGGAGGCCAGTCAGGACTAGCACCCTGTATCCCCTTCACACTGCAGGATGAATGGGCACTGGGAGGACCAAAGGAGACAAACATTCCTCTGCCCACCCAGAGACTGGACAGCACTGGGGGAATCTGTACAGATCCTTTTAGGCACCAGCTCCAATACTTCCAAGGTTGGCATCTGCAGTTAGTGCCATTGGACTGGTAAGAGGTGGGGACAGTTGCTGATTACTCTGGTCCCAGATAAGTTGCTCATGGGAACTGAGATGCCCAGATTCTTTGTATGGTGTACCAGGCATGCAGGGCTGTTACCTTCCCTACCTGTATCTACCCATGTCTCTTCTTCTTCCTCCAATCCTCTGCCTTGCACTTCTCTTCTGGCTTATCCTGGCCAGCACTGGTGATCGTGGGTCTCCTGGGTCCTTCTTCCCATGTGAGCTGTAGACCAGCTCTGTGCAGGAATGGCAGAGAGAGCAGGAATGTCTCCCCCCTTTGCCCTCCTCAGGCTGGATCAAGGGTCATTTACTCTTAGGGTAGATGCACATTGGACCCCTGGGAACTGCTCTCAGACCCAAGAGCTTTTACAGACACACATACATCCACATGGGTGAATTACCTGACCTGTGCCTCTCCTGTCATTTGAGCCCTTGGAGCCACCCACTGTGCTCCCAGCCTGCTCTCAAGCCCATCAGCAGGGCAGGGAGGCTGTGGCCAAGCCCCTGTGTGGTCCCAGCAGGCAGCAGAGGCAGCACACATCCACCTCCATCTGCCACAGCATCCATGGGCACAGGCAGCCCCTGCACCACACACCTGGGCTCGGAGAGACAGCCTGTGCCCTCCATCTGCTCTGTCTGTGGGGAGTGGGGCTGAGGCACAGGTACCCCTGCAGCAGCTCAGTTCAGCTCTGGGTAAAGGCAGAGCCCTAGCAGCCCCTGCCCATGGAGGTTTAGATGCTGGAAGGGCCCCTTTGCACAGACCCAGTGCAGCAGGATTTTGGGGTTCAGCACCAAGAGAGCAAGGGGACCCTTCCCCTGGAAGCCCTGTTTGGTAGGTGCTGACATGGTGCCAGGGGCCTTTGCCATGAGGCCCTTGCTGTGGAGTGGGGAGTGCTACCCGGAGCCAGAGGGTCCCCCTCCTTCCCAGCTCCATGCTGCACACATTTGATGTATTCTCACCTGATTAGTGGATTTGAAATACAGCCTTTGGCTTTGAGACCCAAAATAGATGTCTGATTGTCTTTACTCCACTGGAGGCTCCTTAGTATGTAAACCCTCCCCAAAACAGTGCAGCACCGTGCTTCCCAAGGAATGGCATCTCTGGGATCCCGACTTTCTGATCCAGATCCCTGGCTCTGGATCAGCAGTATCCTGCTAAGCAGGGACAGCCATGCCCTCCTCCACCGGGCTTCCCCAGGCCCTGCTTGCAGCTGTGGCATAGGGGTGCAGTGGGGGTCCTGGCACAGCTCCCCTGTGACAGGCTCGTGTTAGGGACACTGCTCTGCTGAGGGGAGCAGCATCACTGCTCTGCTGAGGGGAGCAGCATCCCTCCTCCACTCCCCCCTTCCTTCCCCTGTGCTACACGGAACCCAGCAGGTTTCTAGGGAGACACTGGGGCCAGCGGGCAATGACATTTGTTTTGGCACTTACGCTGTCACCACCAAAAAAACCCAAAAAATAGCTGCCTCTAGGGAAGAGCTGGGCCCGGTGACATTCGCTTCATCTTACAGCAACTAATGCATCCGGCAGCATCCCCGGGAACCGCGCGCTCTGCCAGGATAAACGAGCCCTGTGCTGCCCGCAGAGCTGTGCTGGCAGAGCTGCCTCCCAGGCCATCCTGGTGCTGCTGGGCCACTGCACCGGGCACCAGCTGGGCTCAGGGCAGGACCTCTCCGCTCTCCGGGGGTCAGGGACACCCCGTGCTGCAGAGAGCAGGGAGTGGATGTTCGTTAAGTGACACTAATTGCTTGATACTTTTGCAGCGTTCCCTACCTTGTAAAGATTGAGTCAAATACCAGCGCCCGAGGAACCGCCTCTATTAAACTGATGTTCATTAGAGCTGACTTGGTGCTACCTCATTAAGCTGCAGTAATTGAAGGAGTTAATTGATTATCAATAGTTTGAGTTCCCTCTTCTCATGCCCGCAAGGCCCTGCTGGGTCTTCTTCAGGGGCCAGCATTCATCATGTGGCTCAGACGTGCCTCACTGCTGGCAATTGCAGCTTGGGTTGCTCCGTGCATCCCCATCTCTGTGCTGTGCCCGTCGGGATGCTGGCACTCCTGGCAACGTTTTCCACGTGGGTCCTTTGCGTTGCAGATTATTCACCCAGATCTGGCACTAGCTCAAAACTGTTTAAAATACTTCTGATGGCTCCCCTTTCTGTAGCTGTTCTTTAATGCATATGTATTATATTTGGAGAGGGTGTGGGGGGCGGTTCAGTGACTCTCTCCTGGGTGTGAAAGCAAAAGCAGAGCCTCCGAACCAGCTGCTCCCCGAGCAGCTCCATCCCGCAGTGCAGGGGTGTGGGGCACAGCCTGGCAGGGGGGCCCTGCTGCCCAGCGGAGGCTGTGTGGGTGGCTCGCACTCTGGTTTTCCTGTGCGTGGGTCCTCGGGCTGACTCCCTTGCGTAGACACGTGCTGCCTGACTCAGTCGCATCTCTGCTGTTTTTAGAGGTGGCCTCTCACACCCTGCCTCACTCAGCAAAAAACAGGGAGATGCTGTGCTTCCCCCAGCCAGCCTGAAACCACATCCCCTCCACTCAAGAGCAGTGAGTCCTGGCCCTGGGCTGCTGGAAGTGGGGCAAACGTGGGTGTTGCAATGAGAGGACCCTCCTGGCAGAGACTGGTCTGTACTCAACCCTCCTGCCATGGAGATCTCTGCCTCCTGCCTGTCCTGCCCTCAGGGTCCACCTTCACACTTGCCCTCCTGCTGGCAGTAGAGTGCTCAGAGCATCCTCAGGTGCTCCCACGAGCTGATGTCCCTTTGCTGCACCCGGAGGACCACAGGTGACATGAAGGTGATGATGCTGCCGCAGGCAAGCCGGGGATGAAGGCAAGAATCCTCTCCACACCTCCATCCTCACCCCTCTCAAGCCTCTATGGAGGGCACAAGCAGGTCTCAGAAAGCCAGAGGGTGGGGTTGCCACAGGCTACTGTCTGCTGCCAGATTGTTTTAGGTGAGTGCCATTGCCCTGCCCCGGCTCAGGCACTGTGCTGCATCACAGGTGACAGCAGACTGCGAGAGGGGAGACAGACAAGCCAGGAGGAAACTGTTGCTCCCCACCTTCGTTAGTTTTAACTAACGAGCTGTTTATAGGAGTGACATGACACCTGCTTTCCTCTTTATAAATTCAATAATTTATGAAAGGTATTAAAGGCAAAACAGCCTCCTGGATAAAGCCTGTGATGCGTGCATGCTGGGTATTAGCCAGACGGGACAATGAGCTACACTTGAATGACACATGAAGATATTTACCCTCTCCCTCTATAAATTATTAAGGGGCTTTTTTTGCACGTAATTACATGAGCTTTTATGTTTCTCACTCCCTGCTTTTAATCCTTTTTGGAAAGGCGCCAGTCACTTATAACAGGAGCTGAGCAAACAGCAAATGCTGTGGCTGGGTTTGGGGTCGAGTTTGGGGTCGCTGCCGATGCCAGAGCTGCAGGAGAGGGCACAGCTGTGAGCCCATCCCACTCGGCACGTGCCACTGCTGGGCTCTCCCTGCACACTGCTGCAGGGTGGGGCTGGGACAGGGTTTGGCCCCAGCATGAGGCGCTTTTCCTCCAGCCGGGGTTTAGGGAGGTGGCCATGGGAAAGAGCAAAGCAGGCTCCAGTGTTTTAAACACTCTCCAACTGTGCATGTAAATCAATTATATGCAGATGTAATTGGGCATGCAAATGTCACTAGGAGACTGTTTACATGTGCAGTGTACATTAGGGGAGCACGTATGTGTGCAAAGAAACACTGAGGGTATTAGTAATAATTACACCCTGAGAGTGTCCGGGTGCTTGGTCTGCTGCCCCTGCTTCTCTGGCTCTGGCCTTCAGGGAGCAGAGCTTCCTCCTTGCCCTGCCCCATGCCAGCCTTCCCCTTCGCTGACTGATATGTTTGCTCCCCAGTCTCTGCCCAGCCTCCAGTGCAGCTTGGCTCCCTCCCCTGCTCTTCTTCATCACCTTTCCCTGCGCTGCTTGCTGGGCTGGCTGCAGCCCCAGCTAAGCCATGCTCATCTTTGCCTGCCACACTAGGTAGGGGCCAAACTTCTTTTCAACATTAAGGTGAGGAGCCCATTTCATCCCCTCCAGGCACCCTGACCCCTTTCTGTTAGTTGCCAAGCATCTGTGAGTCAGCCCCAGCGGGATGGCTCCCACACCACCTTCACATTCTCCACGCCCAACACAGCCTTTGCTTTTTCAGTGTGGGCATTTGACACAACTCTTATGTCCTCCACACTCATGGTGCACACCAAGCCCTCTCTCCTTTGTGCCAAGATCTTTAATCATTGCTCTTTGTCCCGTTGTGCGTCTCCTATTCTTACACCAAGCTGTTAAAAAGATGTCACTGTCGTAACTTCCTTGTCCCAGAAATTATCTTTCATGTCCTGGACGTGGGCTACAATAGACACTGAGGTGTTTGATATTATTAATACCTTCTGTATATGTGTCAATGAGCTTAAGAACTTAATGGAGCCTTTTCCCTCAGCCCTTCATGCCACATGTTTGGGCTGCTTGACAGAGCAGTCAAGCTATCAGCACTAGAATCAGGCTGACATGAGGACTTGTGGCCTCTCTCCATGACAGAACATTGCACAGTAAGGCCTAATTTCCACACCCTGGACTCAAACGGGTCACTCAAACAGTGCCCTGGCAGAGACCTGGGTGAGCTGAACTGGAGCAGCCCCTGCGCACCAACAGGTCATCCCAATCTTCAGCAGCACCTGCGTGAGGGGGCCTACAGAAAAGCTTCTTTCTCCACTTTATGCCCATTCTCCAGAGCATTATGGACATCACGTCATGATTGGAGATGGGCAAGGCATGAGCATGGCATCTCCTACCTCTCATCTCACTTTCTGTGGGCAGAGATATCTGGAGATGGGCTCAGCTGCACGCCTGCAGCCTCCAGCAAGTGAGGCTGTGGTAGGGACAGTGGTGGGATCCCCTTTGTGGCCTGCACAGCCCCAGCCCATGTCAAGGGTGACGTTGTGTGGCTCCAGCCACAGCTGTCCCAAAGGGACAGCTGGTGATCGAAAGATTTTTGGATCATTCTGCTCCAAATCAATCAGCTGACCAGGGCAGGGAGAAGTACAATACAGTAGAGAGAGAAACCATTATGATAATACTTGATAATGATCCTCAGTTTCACTGAGGAGCAGCCGTACAATGCAGAATTTGGACTCCCTCCAGCTGATAATGAGAAGCCACTGGACTGACTCAGCCTGCTGTGAGGAGGCATCAGCACACATCCAGATGGCTGTGGGGATGGGGGAGCAAGAATATCCTGCCTTGCCTCTTCGTCCCACTCCCCCCACACACCCTGAAATGTCACCACCTCCAAGGAAGAACGTGATCTGGGAGCACATTTCTCCCTGACTGCATCTACAGGGGCCCAGTGGAACAGCCATGCTCAGGAACAGGTTCTGGTGGAGGTCAGCAGCACTGAGGAGGGCAGGGGAGGTCTGTATCCATGCCTGTCCCAAGCAGCCAGAAGGTTACACTGCCTTCTCCAAGGATTGGTTGGGATCTAGAATCTTACTGGGCAGGATCGAGGAGTTGGTTGCTGGTCGAGTGTAGGGGAAATGTGAGGTACCCTCCTCTCCAGATGCACAGGGGCAGAGTGGGCACAGACCCTCCCCTTGTCCTTGATGGCAAAGGGAGGAGCCTGGAGGGGCAGACAGCCGATCTGGCGTTCCCAGAGCCAGTGCTGGCAGTACTTCAAGGTGTGGTACATCTTATCTCTGCCTGGCATTTGCATGTATTTTCTCAGTTCAGCTTGTTACAGCGAAAGTGTGAAAATCTGAAAGAAAAGGAACGATAATAATAATAATGGGAGTAATTAAAATCCACCTCCCTCCTGCCAGCTCAGCCCTTTCTGGATGTTTTGTGGGATTCCTGGACACGTGCACTGAAACCAGGGGAGACGAGCATGCCCGAGCTTGCCCCATTAAGGGGCAGGTCCACTCCCCACTGCCCAGGAGGGAAGCTGGGTCCCTCATGCAGTGTGCAGGTGCCGCCTCTCCAGGAGGGAGCTGAGAGCAGGGATAAACTCCTGCCTCCTGCCAGCAGAAGGGAACCATCTGCCACAGCCCGTTTTCATCTGAGGATGGCAGTGGCAAAGAGCTGGAGCATCTGGCTGAGAGACAAGCCCTTGCAGATGGACACCCAAATGTTCTTGCCATTCCCTGCAGGTTTTAAAGAGGAACATGTTCATTGAGGGCCTGTGAGCTGAGCTGCTCTGCGGTGTCCTCTGCATCCTGGGGCTACACGGAGGTCAGCAAGGGATAGTCACACCTGGAGGGCCAGGGCACTGTGAGTCACTTCATGCCTCAAAATGGAGGTTGACCCAGCCGAGGGTTTGACCCACAGCAGCTGGAGGTGGTCTCTACAGTATGGGTGAGGCCAGTAAAGGTGATGGAAGGGGGAAAAAAAGGCATGTCTGCTGCAAAGCTGGCAGCTGCACATAGCTGCTGGCTGTCAGTGGGGACAGGAGGGAACAGTACTCCCAGGGAGGTTTGGCTGTGGGCTTCTGGCTGTCCCCAGTGCTCTGCCACCCGTGCTACAACACCTCAGGGACCGTAACAATAAGCTCACCGGTCATGACGGGTCAGTAAATGCAGGAACATGGGAGCCTTTGGGGCTTCTGAGCAGGGGCCAGTGCAGTTCCTCCCACAGAGATCAACGGGGTTCATTGCTGCCAGGATCTGCCTTTGTCCGAGGTGTCCTTGGGGCTTGTTGGGGTGAGGAAGTGTTGCCCATGCGGTGGGGTGAGAGCTAAAGAGAGAAAAGCCCAAATGGCAGTGCTGCTCCTCGAGGGAGGTTGGTTTTACTGGCTTCTCTTACACTCTGGCACTGTGGGTAAGGGCCTTGGTGCTCCAGTGAGGAGAGTGGCTGTTAAATGCTGCTTTCTTCTCACTGCCCTCCCCACCCTCCCCATCTCCTCACCACACTGCTGGCCAAAATGTACACTGTAGCTGTCAGAGCAAACCGGGGCTGTTCTATAGCAGAGGTGTGCATGGATCCCTTCTTAGCCCAGCAGCTCGTCCCTGCTTCTGCACACCCAGTCCATCCTCTGCCACTCGCCTCCCTCGCAGGGTGGGGTGGCCGTCAGAGCCGAAATGGGAAAGACGGTCTTGGAAGGCCCCCTGCTTCCAGGCAGCGCATAGCATCGCTCTCACATGCCACCAGTGCTGCCTGCTCGGCGTGCTCACCGTGTCGTTGTGGAAGGGCTGAGGTGAAATTTCCCCTCTCTCACACCAGACAATGCCAGGAATTACTCCAGAGTGTTATTATTGAATATGCTGTGCCCTGCGTGGGGCTTTAACGGTGGGGGGGAAGCATTAAAAAAGGCTCTTAGCCCGTCCTTTGTCCTCCTCTGTTTGTTTTTCCTGGCTGCATTCAGATTGCCGGCTTTGTCTGTATTTGTGAAGTGCTATTAACATCGATGGCATCCCTGCCATAGCCATAATAATAAGAGGAATCGATCCACACTGAGTGAAGGTCTGAGGACCACTGAGAGGGGCCAGGTTGTGTTTCCTTGATGGCAGGAGCAGAGCGTGTGCACTCACACACGCATTCTCACCCCCTCTGTTTTGTGCCACAAGGACCCTATGCCCAAGCCCATGCAGGGCTAAACACCTGATGGGCACCCACTCTCCCAGCCAAGCCAGAGTCTGCACCTATGGGAGTCTAGGAGTGGGCAGGAGCGGGAGCAGAGAGCTGGAGTGATTCAGCCCTCAGCTGGCAAGCTCACCCTTTGTTTATTCCTGCTCCACTCAGAAGCTTGCCTGTGCCAAGCAGGAGGATAACAGGGCTCCAGGGAGGCAGCAGCCTCTGCCTGAGTGCCAGGAGGGGCTCGTGCTGCCCAGGGCTTGCTTGTCACCCACTGCAAGGACGTGAGCTTGGAAGGCCACCCCTGTGCTGCACAGCAGGCACGTGGGGCATTTGGCTCAGCTCGATGTGCTGCCCACTGGCCTCCCCAGAGGGGCAGCCATCGCACAGGAGAAGCCTGGGGCAAGCGAACTGCTCTGCTTTCGCAGGAGGGAGGAAGGGAGGCCTGCCCAGAGGGATGCTCTGCATGGGAATCTCCACCCCTGGGCATGGCTAAATGGTTGGTGGAAGAAGGCCAAGCCAGCGCTTTTCTCAAAAGCTCCCACCGGCTGAAAGAGCTGTCCAAGGGAAGGCGCATGGGATGCAGTGCATGGGATCCAATGAAGGGACTCCTGGTCCCAGGTTGAGCCGGTGGAGAGGGTCCTGGTGCTCGTGCCTTGGGTCCACCTTGGCTGGGAGCCAGGGACAGCTGGGTAGAAGCAGGACAGAGCAGGAAGCACCCCAGGATAGCCCTGCCAAGAGGAAGCAGGAGGGGAAAGTGCACATTAGAAGCAAAGTCTGTGTCCATTACTGATAGAGAATCAGCCTCAGCTGATTTGCTCAGCCAGTGCTGGGCAAATCTAATGCTGCTCGACAAAGTGTGTCCATTATGGAAGGGGTGAAATGGTGGGCAGCACTTGGGAAGTCGTGCACTTAGTCCTGAATGAGATGCCACCAGCTCAGCATGTACTGAGCCTCTGAGGGGGCCTTTGGGATCACCAGGTCCCAGATCAGTCCTCAGAGTGTTCCCCCACCCCGTGTCGCCTCTTCCCTCTCATGTGCCGGGGTGAGGGGACAGTGAAAAAAGAGGAGCAAAACACTGTACTGAGGCAGGTGATGTAGGACGGACCCTCCGGAATCCCCAGGGTAGCCTGGCATCGTCCTTTCGGCGGGCAGGGCTGGGCACCGACGCGACGGTGACGGGCGGTGCTCCGCCGGTCCGTCCTCTGCGGGCAGCGAGGCTGCACCGCCGGCGGCGGGGCGGGGGCTGCGGGGGCCACCAGCCACCGAGCGGCTCCGGTTTGCGGGGGATCCAGCCTCGCTCCCCCCGCCCCGCAGCCCCGGGGACCCGCACCCCCCGCGCGGAGCGGGGGCGGCGGCGGGAGGAGGGACCGGCCGCGGCCGCCGCTGCCGTGCCCGCCGCTCCGCGCACCGCCCCGCGCCCGCCGCCGGCTCCTCCCGGAGGGGAGGCGGGGGCCGGCAGCGCCCAGCCCGGCCCCGCCGCGGCAGACCCGGCCGGCGGAGCGGGCGTGCGGAGCCCGGGCCGAGCCAGCCGCCCGCCCGCCCGCGGGGGCGATGCCGCCGCCCCGCAGCGCCGCCGGCCGCCCGGGCGCGGAGGGCAGGCAGCCGCCGGCCGTGCGGCCCTAGGGCGGCCCCGGCGGGGCCCCGTGCCCGGCCCGGCCCTCCCTCCCTCCCTCCCTCCCCCGGGCGCGGGGCTGGGGGGCGGCCCGGCCCCGGGAGCGCCGCCGCTCGTGTTGTCGCTGCGGAGAGGGGGAGCTGCGCTACTGCAGGTGGAGGTTTGGCGGGGGGGCCGGGGGAGATGCCATTTCTGACCGAAGGAGATCGCCGGCGAGGATGAGATGCGGGTAAGCGGGGCGGGGGACCGGAGCGGGGCACCGCGGCTGGCGGGACCGGCGGAGCGGGAAGCTGGGGGGGCTCCGTGGCCCCGGGACGGCGCTGCCCCGGGGCCGGACCCGCGCCGGTGCGGGGGGCGCGGGGCTGGGAACTTGGTGCGTGCCCCTGGGACTGTATAGGGGTCCGGGGGAGCCCGTGTGTCCTGGGCGCTGCCGCCCTCCAGCCCCGACGATGCGGATCTGCCGCCTCCCCGCCTCGCTCTGCCCGGGCACTTCCTTCTGGCCATCTCTTTCCCGCACCCCCGCACCGTTCCCGCAGCCTCGGCGCAGCCCCTGCGGGAGCTCCGAGCCAGGCGGGGCCGGGGTGCGGGGCCGGGATCCCAGCGAGGGGCTGGGGCTGCATCTTGATGGGGAGCATCTCCCTCCTCTCCCCGTAGTTCCCAGGTGAATTGGCCGGCCTGGAGAAGATGCCATGTTCAGGTAGGGTATCGATAGCCGGGAGAACGCTGCCTGCCAGGACTGGCTGGGAAGCAGGGATCAGCCTCAAGCTGGATGTACCCTGCCAACAAGGTTTAACTTAAGAGGAGGAATCGTCCTTCTGCCCATCCCCAAGACAGAGGCACTAAGGGTTAAAGACGGGCAGGGAGAGCTCTCCAGCCCTGAGCGACCAGGCTGGAGGCAGGAGCCATGGCGTGGGGCGGGGAGTGGGGGATATTTTTCGGGGCAGGGGCTCACCTGGCCGTCACCTGCCCCCCCAGTCCTGGAATTAAGTGAGTCAGGGCCGCGGGGAGTTACTGCCGGATAGCTCAGGCTCCGGGAGGGCTCTAGGGGCACTGAAGGGTCCCCCTGTCTGGGCTCAGCCCCACGCCCCGGAACCAGGAGCCAGCCCAGAGAATTTGGGATGCTGGACAGGGTTAAGCTGCCGGCGTGGGCTCAGCCCTCAGTTTGTGTCTGGCAGAAAAAAGAAGGGGTTAATGTTAAAGGGGCTTCGCAGGGCAAGTGTGGATTTCGAGGATGACCAGGAGCCTGCTGGCAGAAGGGATCTGGGAGCCCTCCCGGGCAGTGCCAGAGCTTGTTGCTCTCCGATACCGTGTGTAGGTTATTGGATTTTTCACCTTGCGCCTTGGATGTATAAATAGCCCAAGTGAAGGGTAGAGGCACGGCTCGCTCCAGGTGCTGGATGTGCCACCTCTGAGAAAGAAATTGGAGTGATGGTGCCGTGAAAGTGATTTGCATGAGGAGGGAGGGATAGTGGGTGAGCGTGGGCACTGGTCGGATCGGGTCTGCTTGGGCTGGCTGGCGTCGCTGAGGCTCTGCTGCCTCTCTCCACCTGTCCCTACCCCAGCTGCCAGCCCAGCAGTCGGCATCCACGGTCCTTCCCAGCAAACGCCCTTTCCACCGAGCGACTCTCCCCGCAGCAGGGGATCGGTGTGACAGCCCTGCTGCTCTCCGGGGTCTCGGCTCGAGGGGGGAGCATGGGGCAGAGCAGTTCAGGGATTCCCAGGAACAGCCCCACTCCATGGATGTCCTTCTCCCTCCATCTCCCCTTCCTCTGAACCACCTTCCGGAGCCCGGCTCTGGCTCTGCAATGATATCCCTTCCAGAGCCCCATCCCAGCCTTCCTGCCAGTCTTAACGCTCTCCTGGCTGCTCTGCCACTTGCAGCAGCCCTGACCTGACCTTCATGCCTGCCGGAGACGGCTGTGAAGCAGCGGTGTGGCTGTGCCTCCCGCCATCCCCCCTGGCATGGGGACTGTATGGACTGTGCTAGGGTTGCCCAGCCCATCCCCACCCAACAGCAGCTATCCCAGCCCATCCCCACCCCACAGCAGCTATTCCAGCCCATCCCTAGCTCACCACAGCTATCCCAGCCCAACCCCACCCCAAAGCAGTTATTCCCAGCCCAACCCCACCCCAAAGCAGTTATTCCCAGCCCATCGCCAGATATCCCAGCCCATGCTCATCCCAACGGCATCTATCCCAGCCCCACGCCAGCGTCACTGCCCAAACCTTTCTTCCTCCACCTTCCTCCTTGTCCATTCCCCTGGGCTCCTGGCTCCTGCTGAAGCCCCCACTCAGCTCTCTGACCATCCCAGCAGAGTGGGCTGGGACTCAGGGAGTTGAGATGTCTGGGTTGACGGTGCCTTCTCACCTGCTGCTCCCGGCTCCTTCCTGAATCCCGTTGGCTGAATCACTGGATCACTGAATGCCATGAAGGAGAGGGGGGGTCTCTGCAGCTCTCAGCTGATGAGCAAGGCCGAGAGAGAAATGTGTCCCTGGGCTAAAGCCTCCACGTCTTCCTGCAGATGGTTTTCACAATAGCACCTGCCCACACCAGTGCTCAGGCAGCCCCAGCCCTCACTGGGTCTCACAGGATGGGCAGGAAGCAACTGGGGGAGACAGTGGAGCTGAGTTTACAGCTCCTGGGGAAGAATCAGGTTTTCCAGGCCTTTTTGTGGAGGGCTTAATTACTAAACAAATGGCTATACTGCTGTAACACTGTAATGTGCTGCAGTTACTCTACACCTGTAACGTAATTACTCTCTGATACCTCTAATTACCACAGTTTCCTATCAGTGGAAGGTTAACAGCATCACTGAAGGACTTCTGGTTCCTTTAGTGTCCTGCTTAACACAGCCACTGTAGTGCTGCTGAAGTTTGTGCTGCTCCGTGTATGTAACAAGCATAAAATCCTCCAACTTGAGGTTTTATTTCAGGGATTGATAAATGACTTTATAATAACATCACGATTGTAGTGTAATTACAGTGAATTATAAATTGAATTATAAAACACAACAGAACCTCTTGGGGTTTGATGAGGTGTGTTGGGCGACTGCTGGCTGCTGCTGTGACAGCTGTGGGGTGACACCAGTGTCAGGGCTGGCGGTGGGACCCCATCCCCTCGAGGCAGGGTTGGAAATGGGCACATCTCTGTGAATGTCCGTGCGGAAAACACATCTCTACCAACTCTGTTGTGAAGCTTCAGGTGTGAAAACTGCTGGAAAGACACTTTTCTGCATCACCTGAGCCGAGTCCTGCCAGTCCTTGGGCTTGTGGGCCCTTGAGCTGCGTGCTGGAGCGGTGCTGGCCCTGATATGGATGTCAGTGGTGCCACTGGCTCATATGGACTCTCCTGCCCTGGTCCAGGCTAATGTGAACTCAGTGTCCCCACACTCACCAGTGCCCACCCTGCTGGTGGTTCAGAGGGCACAGCCAGCGGTGCAGGTTGAGGCATGGCTTGGTGAGGGCGAGGGTTTGCCCATCTTTCCAGCACACACCGTGCACTGAGTCAGCAGCTCTGCTCCATTCTCTGCTGAACCCCAAGCAGAGTTCATCCTGGCATGAGCAGGGATGGCCTTTGGTGGGAAAAGAGCCAGAAGAGCTTGTCAGGTAGCAGGGAGGGCTGGGATGAGAGAGAAAAGGGCTACAAATGCTTAACTCAAAGCAAACAACCCAAGAAAAACAAAGGGAGAAAGCAACAGAAGGCTGCGGCCTCAATTTCCTTCTGAGTCAGTTTTTCCCCCTTTCTCTCTCTCTATCCAGGTGAGTAAAAACTGGAGCTTATGGCAGGGAATGGCTGCAGGGAGAGAGGTCCCTGTGCCTCTGCCATGTGTCCCAGCTCCCTGTGACCCTGCCTGGGTACATGCCTTACTCACAGCCAGTGTCAGTGGCTGTTTGAACCTGCAGCCTGTTGGACAATGTCAGGGCATGTGTGATACGGAGAGAGAAAGGGGTATCTGGGGACAGGGCTGGCTTGGGGTAGGGGACAAACACCACCATAGTCCCCCCTTCTCAGTGCTTTCCCTGTCAGCAGCACAGTGTGGCCTCTGCCCTCTTGTCTCTGTGAGCCAGGAGAAAGCCAGGTCACAGAGGTGGCCGTGTCTGAGCAGCGTTAATTGTCAGCTTGACCCAGGCAATTGAATAAATGATGATAAATGCCTCCAAGAGCCTCATCTCCTCTTTAGCCTGGACAGCTTCCTCCATCCCTGAGGGCAGCAGGTTATTCTGTCTGGCTCAGGAAGGGGGGACAGTGGGGAGATTGCCCAGCAGGAGCCCAGCAACCATGTGATTCCCACCTTTCAGCAGCAGCAATCAGGAGTGACTAACGGGACCCCTCTGGGCCCTGCCGTGCCCTGGGATGTGTGAAGTGTATTGGTGCATTGACAGCAGCATGGCCGTGTTGGGGGGAGCCCTGCCATGAGCTCCACCAGCATCTCAGTCCTCCCTCTGGCCTTGCCAACATCTTGGCCACCACCTCTTGCCCTCCACATCCTGTACCCCATCCAAACAGCACCTCCTATCTGAGCACGGATCAGGTGGGGCAGCAGGTCAGCATCCCTCTTGCAGGGGCTGGGGAGCTTGGCTTGGTTTTGATCATTCTCATGGTTAAGCACAGAAACAGTTCTGTTTAACCATCCTGCATGTTTTTTTCCATCATTTTATTCACATATCTCTGTAAGCCAGCCAGCCAGTCACTGTGATGGCATCCTGCAATGGACACGTGTCCACACATGGACATGCCTCTCCTGGGCTCCAGAGGAGCAGAGGCCAAAGGCTTTGCCCACTGAAGCACTTTTGTCCTTTGTCCCAGGGCTGGGATCTGTGTCCTGAGCTGGGGACAGTCCTGTGGGTGAGCCAGAGAGTCCCCACAGGAAGCAGGGACAGGGTCAGGAGGTACAGGACTGGGCTGTGCCTCCTGGGACGTGGGTCCTGTGGTCTAACATTGTCCAAGGGATGCTCAAATAGCAAGATACCTGTGGCAGCCATCAGGCTGGGCTGACCCCTACTCAGGGGGACAGGCTGGCCATGGCTCCCTGAGGGAAGTGCCCATGAGCACCCAGCCCAGCCCTTGAGGCTGTGGGGTCCCTGGGATGAGTGTCCATGACACAGCTCAACCCCTGCCACCCCACACAGCCCTTGTTCCCCTGGCAGCCCGTTCCCTCCCCAGCCTAAATTGCTCTTAGTTATCTCAGTAGGACCCACAATTATTATTTTTTTTGTCATTTCCATTCTGTTTCTTCATCAGAATGCAAAACATTAAATATCACTCTAGTAATTATGGTTAATTTCATAACCAGCACCTTAATTGGATTGGTCTCTGATGGGGAATTCTCGTAGGAGGGAGAAGCAGAAATATTTTGACGTGATCTATTCTTTCAGCTCTTTGTTTGGATTTGAGATGTCAAGTGTGAAATGGGAAACAACTGATTTAGACCTCAGAGGCAACCTGGGGGTGGCGAGCGAAGCTCGAGAACTCTGGAGGCGCTTCTTACCTTCCAGCAGCCAAACCTCTCCCTCCCATTCCTGAACCCAGCCTTTCCCCACCGAGGTCATTATGGGGAGGACTGTCCTGTGGCTCCCCTGGCCAGTGGGTTGTGTGCTGTACCACAGAGCAAGGCACAGCACTCCACAGGCTCCCAGTGGGTCCGAGGACCTCAGGGGTGTGAGTGACACCCACAGGGACACCTCTTTTCTTTTGGGAGTCGGGCGTGCAACAGCCCATGGGCATCCCCAAGGCTGGAGAGGGACACCAGCCCCTCTTGTGCCCCGGTGAACCAGCTATTTCAGTGCTGCTGCTGAGGGCAGCCAGTCCAGGGGGGCCCTGGGGACCCCCAGCACTTGTCTGGGGCTGTGCTATGTGGTGGCCTTCCCACAGAGCCAGCCTGCTGCTTAGGCCTGAGGTGCAGTTCACTTTGGGAAACATGAAATTGCGCTGCCATTAGGTGCTGCCATTAAACTGATTTGTGCTCAATCTGTTTATCCTTTTCAATGGGAAGCCTTACAGAAGGTAGAGGGAAATGGAAGCCCTGGCCTTGCATTTCCGATTGCATTCCGATGCACTGTATTTCCCTGTGATTACTTTTGTTCTCAGGGTGCAGGCTCCATGATATTATTCACAGCACTGGGAGAGGAAGAAGGGGCAGAAAGAATCGGTTTCAGCTCTAGCAAAACACTGCAAACCCACCCCCAAAGCTGCCCTCTGTTGAGGGCAGTGGGGAGCCACTCCATCCCCATGGCATCCCTCTTTTTTTCCGTGCCCACGGGCTCAGCGGGTGCTGGAAGGCAGAAAGGGCTGAGGCACGGATGAGTCTGCCAGCGCGCCGACACCCCTTCTCCTGGGGATTAAACTGACTGTGCTTTGCACAGCCCCGTACCTGCCAAGGATTTGTATCAGCAGGGCTGGCAGCACCTGGAGCCCAAATCCTGCTCAGGCCATATCCCACAGCACCTCCCTTCCTGCGGGGGTTTGTGCTGGGAAGGGCTGGCAGTCCCTCGCCCGCTCGTCCCGGTTCCGTGGGTTCAGCTGGCTGCAGGACAGGCAGGTTCAGCTGCACCTCAGCACAGTCTGTTGTTTTTATCTAATCCATTTTATTGCTGAATGAAACAATAACAGCAAATACAGGCCCTGAAGACAAGCCATAAATAATGCAAAAATCAAACAAGTGAGAAAGGGGGAAAGAGAAAAAGAAATTATACATGTAAAACCAGCCCAGAGAAAGCCAGGCTGGGAAGAGGAATCTTCTCTCCATGTTTGCCATCGCTCATGCTTTCTTTGCCTCCCTTTTTTCTCCACTTCTCTCTCTCTGGAAATTCCTGCGGCACTAAATTTGTGATTATGTGAACAAAACTTAATAATAACTGGGAGGGGGAGAGAGAGAGAGACCTGGCTTGTGGGAA
This sequence comes from Pseudopipra pipra, assembly GCF_036250125.1. Classification (NCBI taxonomy): domain Eukaryota; kingdom Metazoa; phylum Chordata; class Aves; order Passeriformes; family Pipridae; genus Pseudopipra; species Pseudopipra pipra. Next base: position 3,871,042 of record NC_087560.1, on the reverse strand, counting down.
GGAGTGGATGGAGAGAACTGGGGCTTCCATCTCTTGCAGTGCCTTGAGACACAGCCACACTCCTGTGTGAGCCTGGCACCCCCCTCTGCCCTGTGTCCCCACGGGATATGGAGCGAGGACAGCTCTGCTGATGCCACGGGCACTTGCAGGGCTGGGTGCCCTGGCAGCATGGCACACACATTGCCTTACTGCCCAGTGCTGCTTGTCCCACCAGTGGGAGATCCCAGAGCCATCTCTGCTGGTCTGGGCTGCACTCAGCCTCTCTCAAAGGCTTCCAAGGCCGCTTATTTTAGGCAGCAGTATAAAAATATCAGGGCGGGTCCTAAAGGGAGGTAAATCAACAGGTTTCCCTGAGGTCAGCAAAGCTGACACTGTATGTCCTTTGAAGTTGTCTTGCCACTGTCCCAAAGGTTTCCAGGGGAAGACACAGTGCTCTGGAGCAGCCCTTGTACTTGGTATCCTGTGCTGGTTGTAGGGGCGTTCAGGGGATGTGGCCTGGAAAGCTGAGTTGTGCTGTAAGTACAGTCTGAGCTTCAGTTAAACGTAAGGAATGTGACCGGCCCCTGGGCTTGCTGTTCCCTTGCCTTTGGGACTTTGATCTGGGGTTTCCACCCTTGAGCAGTGGCAGGGATGCAGTAGGGACAGAGGGGCTTGGACTGGTGGCAGTTAGAGGGGTCACATCCCAAAGCCTCAGCACTGTCCCCTGATGGCTTGTGGGACCAGGGTGTTGGGCTGGTTTGGCATTTGCTGTCCTGCTTAGGCAGTCCTGGGTAAAAGAGGGCAGGAGGCACTGGGGGGTTCCCACATCTCTGCTTCTGGTCCTGGCTTTCTGCTGCTGGAGTTGATGGTGCCCCAGCCCTGCCCTGGGCACTGAGCAGAGCTCTGGGGAGCTGCAGAGCCATGGGGTGCCTTTGGGCAGAGGCTGGTGGCTGGAGGGGAAGGGCTGGAAGCAGTGGGAGGGTGCAGTTTGCCCTTCCTGGTGCCCCCAGGTGTGGTTTGGGGGTGGGCAGGAGCAGTGTCTCAGCCTGGCAGAGCCAGACACTGGCACTGGCCACAGCCCAGGGACCATCTGCAGGGGCTGGAGCCTGGGCTGGGGGAGCGGGAAGCCCCTGTCACCAGACCAGCCATCAAGGCAAGCCCATACAGCGATGCCATCTGCTCCTGACCCGGAGAAGGGGCGCTCTGGCAGTGCAGTGACTTTGTAGCAGCCGCTTTTGTGCCATGTCAGGTGGTGTCCTGGCCTGACACTGGCACGGGGTCCAGCACAGGCTCCGTGCAGCTGAGCTCTGGCTGATTCAGCAGCACCGTGGCAGCACAGGGGCACGCAGAGCTCCCGGGCAGGACAGCCTGCCTGGGCTGTGCCAGCCCCAAACCCACTGCTGCTGCCCAGGTAGGGCCCTCTGCAGGGCCCTCACTGGGGCTGGGACTGCTTGGGGTGCTTTAAGGCAGCTCAAGGAAGCACAGGAGGCATTTGGGTCATGGGCACATCAGGGCAAAGCACAGGAGATGCCTTTGCAATGTCATTGTGACCTGGCGGCTCCCCCAGCAGACACTCATTGGACTTTCTTTCACCTCTTCAATGCAAGTGTTTCCATAGCCCTAAGAAGAGCCTGGGGTTTTTCCATCCCCTTTTCTCACCTTTCTCACAGACAGGGAAGAAGAACCATCTAGAAACTCTCATGCTGCGCTGGAGCCTCCTTTACCCAGTGCTCACTGATCAGAGTGCCTGCTGAGCTGGGTTCCTTCAGTGAGCACCTAAAACATCCTGGGGACCCAGCCCACATCCACAGAGATGGGAATCCCAAGGAAATTTGCTGAAATAAAAAAAGAAAAAGGAGAAGCCCCATTCAACTAGCTGGTGCATGTCCTCTCCAGCACCCACCAGTCTCCAGCTCTCTCCTGCTGATGCAGCCCTAAAAATCTCCGGTGCTGGAGTCCCAAGGCCAATCCATGGGAGCTATTCCCCTGGCAAACACAACTCTCCTGCTCTCTGGCTCACAAGCAGGAAAAAAAGAGCCTCCTCCAGGCTCACCTGACCTGGGAAGCACTGAACCATCCCCTGGCCGTGGCTGTGGCAGCAGTGGCCAGTCCATGTCCCAGCCACCTCTGCCCACGAGTAGGGGAGGAGCATGGCTGGCCATGAGCCCCAGCTCCACACTGTGCTGCACCCTCATCCTCCTCGTTTATCTCGTGCTGGCTCAGGGCTTTACACCACCGGCATCCACAACTGCCTTCACAATTACGTATTGATCCCTTGTCAGGATGATTTCTTTGCTGATGGGGCGCTGAAGCATGTGCAGCAAGAGAGAAGAGATGTTCAAAACGAAGGAGCAAAGGTGTGAGGAGGGTGAGCAGCTCTTGCACAGATGTGATCACAGCAAGAAACAGTAAAAACTGTCCTGAGCTTCAGCATCCTGCAGAGACAACTGGGATCTCCTTTCCATTGATTCAATAACTCGCCTGCTGAGCCTGAAAGCCACTCTCCAGGTTGCCTCTGGGCCTCTGCCAGTTGCCCCCCTGCTGTACATATCAGTCCCTGCATGGGATCAGGGAGATCCACAGCCCAGAGCTAAACCAGTGGACAGCTGGGCCAAAGATTCCCTTTTACAGCATCCCAGCCCCTCAGCCCATGTTAGAGCCCTTCTCCTCACCTGGGCATCCCCTTCCTTTTTTTCCTGCTCTTCTTTCCCTTTGGCTTGGTGCCTCCCTGACTTACTGTGGTGCTGGGGACACCATGCTTTGGATGGCAGAGCCTGTTTCCATGAGGAAATGCCTTTGCAGGGCAGTCCCATGGGCCAGCCATGTCTGGTGCCAGCCGGGCAGTGTCAGTGCCGGAAGGGGATTTGCATCTTCAATATTTCTTCATGCTCCTTTCCAGCCTCAAAGCAACTGCCAGAACAGATCAGGTTGCAGCACACCTATTCCAGGCTCCCGCCTCAGAGCAGCTGAAAGCAGATACTTCAAGAGGCTGAGCAAGGGCTCCCAGCTAGAGAGCTATGCCTTCCTGTGGGCGAGGGGAGCAGTGAGCCTGGCCAGCTGGTGGGGCTGGGGGTGGTCTCCTCTCTGGCTTACCAGCCATGGTTCTCTGCCTTGCACGACTTGCTCGTGTGTCTCCACCACCCTGAGAGGTCCTTCTCATCTTCTGCCTGTTTCTCCCCCATTCTTTCACCCTCCTGTGCTGCTTCTGGAGCATTTGGGGACAGGCCAGGACACAGGACAACCCTCTGCACTGTGGCAGTGTTTTCATGCCCCCACCAGCCAGCCCTGGCAGCGGTCAGGGCTCACTTTATGCTCTCCCTCTTTGGCTTCTTCTCACCCAGATGGAGCAGAGTAATCCCAGGATCTGCCTGATGGTCCTACCCATTGCTGCCCATGCCTGGGCAGTCGGGAAGAGGGCAGCTACTGCCAATGCCTGCACTCAGGGGACTGGGTGGGAAAAGAGGAGGAGGTGGAGCAGATGGGATGAGGAGAAGGGGGAGGCAAATAAAAAGGGCCCATAAATGTGCGCTGGACACAGGGGAATGATGGAGAGAGGAGGAAATGGGCACGAACGTGTTTGGCAAATTAAAGCTGCTCCCTTTGTTTTGCCGCTTTGCAGATAGCTACAGGAACACTTAGTGCAGAGCCCGGGGTCTGGATAAGAAACTCTTTTAGCAGCAGGAAAGGTTGTTAAATATTTATTTGTAAACCTGGAGTCTTTATCTCTAAAATGTAGTCAAGTTCAATAAAATTTGATTTAGCTGCAGCAGCGTAGAGGAGATGAGAGCATGGACTCTGAGAGTTGTGTGTCATTGGCTTTGGATGAAGCCATCAGGGCAGAGATGGGGGTGAGCCCATGGCTGGACCCACACCTACACCGTAGCCCAGTGAGGATGCCCAGCACTGCTGGGGTCTGGCTCACTCCTGTGTGGAGCTGGGAGCACCAGGTCAGCTCCTGCAGGGACGGACGGGGTGGGGACACTGAGCCCCCAGAACACTGCAGGCTTCCCCCCTCCCTGCTGGGATATGGCTCGCTTTGTCCTAAATTGCCTGTTGTCGCTCGATGCTCTCAGAAGCATCTGGTTCAAGGGTGAACATCTCCTGCACGGTAATTTATGGCTGCCAGGTGGGCTTAGAGCTGACTCAGGCGTTTTTGCCGCTCACTTGCTGTCAGTGCAGCAGATCGCTCAGTGCCAGGGAGCACCGACCCTGCTCCGAGGGCGGTGAGCAGGGGACAGCCCAGGGACAGCGGTGACAGTGGTGGGCATGGCCAGGCAGCTGCCCAGCCCTTGGGGCATCCTCAGGAGCACACCCAGGGGCAAAGCCTGGGCTCCCTTTTGGGTCATCACCCAGTTTTGGTTTTCCCAGGGCCGTTCCTCCCACACCAGGGCAGCCTGTGCCTCACAAGGGAGCGAACCCCACCCATGTCAGTGCTCCAGCCCAGCCCCGGGCTGCATTTCCAGGCACGGGCCCAGAATAGTATCTTTCCTCCCAGTGCTGAGCCCAGCCAGAGACACTCAGCAGGTCCTGCTGTATTTAGCACCAAGGCAGTGCACTCCAGTGCGTCCATCTGCGCCTCTTGGCTGAGTCCAGCACCTTCCTGGGGGAAGGGACTGTACTTTGGAGCCCTCAGCCCTGGGCAGCAGGTGGTGAAGACAAGGGTCAGTGGCTGCCATGGCTCTGAGCATGAGTTCTGTGCTGGGTTTGCTCGTTGCCCAAAGGCAGTGAGTCTGGCAGCTGCTGCTTTTTTTATCGATTCTTTTTTTGTGTGTGAGGAAGGAGAGCCGTGCTCGTGCCAGAGGGCTGCAGCTCTCCCAGGATGGGCTGTGCATCACGGTCACGGCCTGCTCCTGCCTGGCAGCTCGTGCTGGGGCCACGGCTGGCACCCTGGAAGGGTGCTTGGACATGTTTCAGGGGCCTCCTCAGAGTAACTGTGAGGGGTTTGTGGAAAGCCCTTCTTGCAGGTGGCAATTGGGAGGGGCCACTACCGCCTCTCCCCCAGTGACACCAAGCCCTGTCCCCACAGTCACCCAAGCCCTTCAAGGCAGCTGCAGCCCCCACCTACAGCCCCAGTGCAGGAGGCTGTAAAGGCACACATGGGCTGTTGACCCACAGCTCACATAAAAATCACACTTTCAGTCATTTTTAGAAGGGCATCTCTTAATATCCACCTCACCTTGAGGCACAACTATTCCTCTCCAAATCAGGCAGAGGTAAATGGGAACCAGAAGTGATTTAAAGCTCATCTTAGCTCAGAATTTTCCGGCTTATTTATTGTCTTTCTCCCAGAGCTCTTCTGTGACTCTGGCTATTAAGATTACGGATGTCTTTGTCGGGGATTGTATTTATCACGGATTTAAATTTAGCTGAGAACTAATAACATGTGAGGTGTGTCTAGACTTTAATTCTGCGCAGTCGGGCTGTGCTCCTCGGTAACACCTCACAGATTCTGCTTCATTCATCCGCCACCTCTTTGCTTATATTGTACTCATCAACACCGCACAGCCTGGGCTCTGCCGAGGCCAGAGCAGGGATGACAGCAATGAACCAAAGGTGCCGGAGGTGCAATCCCCTTCCTGCTGGTGGAGAGACAGGATTGGGCCCAGGGGAGCTTGGGATGCAGGATCTGTGGCAGAAGTCAGCTCTCCCCCTTCCCCATGCCCAGTGGGGACCAGCACATAGTGGCACGTGCAGGCAGAGCAGAGGTTTTGGCCCAGCACACAGCCAAATAAGGCCAGTGCCTGGCACACTAATGAGCTGAGTGGTTTCAGCCCTGCTATAATTAAGCCCCTCAGACTGTATTTTGTTTTGCACGCCGTGTTTTGCTGTCTTTGATGGCTCTCTCACCACGGCTCCGAGGAACGGGAATTGGTTTCTGAGGAACACAGGCTGATGGAGGCTGCGGGAGCCAGGGCACGTTTACAAGCGGGTGGAAGAGCAGTGCCCTGAGAAGCTCCTGGCCACAGGGAGAGGAGGCCCAGGGACCCCCTGGCAGCTCAGCCCCAGCTGGGGCTGCAGCACGAGGCCAGGGAGCAAATCCATGTGCCAACCAGGGTGCCATCCTGGCTCCATGGCACCTGCACATCCCTGCAGCGGGCCCTGGCCCCAACCCCACCCCAGTGGCATTTCGACGGTAGCAGCAGCCCCACTTGTCTCTGTACAGCTGCCCAGCACCGGGGAGGTGATGACATGGGAGATGATGGATTGTAAGTACACAGCAAATGACTCTTTGCAGCCTGGCCCAGACCCAAGCAATCCCACTGAAAATGTTTCCACCGGACTGGGACCTGCTGGCCTGGGGCCAGCAGGAGGGACCTCGGCACCACTGCCAGGGGAGCTGGTGGGATCAGCTCCCACCCCTGCACCTCTTCACTTTGCAGGTGATGTGCTCAGTGTGGTCCCAAGGGAGCAGCCCCACTGCAGAGAGAGCGGGGAAAAGGGATGGAGTAGGAGAGCGAACTGGGAGGAAACCACAGAGGGTTTCTGTGGGGACTCCAGGTCCTCACAGCCCATTGTGCCAAGGCTAGTGGTTTCCCAGATGGTGCTGGTGGACATTTTTATGGCCAGTCCATCATCTTCCATCCTTGCATCGTGCAAAGAAATTTTGAATAATTTTTGGGGAACAAAAGTTATCCTTGGGTCATATATCTGTATGAAATGCTGAATATGAGCAGATGCAATAACAGGAATGCACAGAACGTGTACCAACCCCATAAATAGTGCTGAGCAGGGAAAGTAATGTACAGGATATACAGTGATGGATACAAATGGAGCCAGTGGAAGTAATGGATTGGGTGTGTTCAGCGATAGCCATAAATAGCATTAGTGGGAGCAGTGCAGAGAGTAACATAACAATAGATATAAACATGGGCTGGAGTAGTCTTAGATCTAATATAGAATATTAATGTGATTTGATTCCTCACAATAGCTTGAATAAGGAAATAAATGCAACAGAGGCAGCGTGACAGGGAGTGTCTGGTTCTGCCTGCCAGTGGGCTGGGAGGGCTCTGGGCACAATCCAGACCATGAACTCCCTGGGGAGGTCTCCCAGCCCTCCCCAGGGATGGCAGCAGGAGGCTGGGTCTTTCCCAGCTGAGACCAGGCAGTCTCCCCATGCCCTGCAGCCCCCCTGGACCTGAGTTCAGGCTCCAGTGCACTCTGTAGACAGTGTCTGACCAGTTGCTGTGTCTCAGGGGGGATGGTGTGGGTCTGCCCTTGCAGCCTGGCACTGGTAGGAGGCAAGGGGCTGGCCCTGAGGGCACACATGGAGAGCGGCTGCTCTGCCCACGGGGGAGCACAGAGGAAGGGGTGAGTGCCCACGGAGGTGTCGCCATGGCCGACCCCAAGTGGGGTTCCCCCAGATGTTCGATCCTGTGCTCAGCTACTCTGTGTTTGCAAAGCAGCCTTTATATTCAGGCTCCATCTACAGGGAACGGAATAATTTCAAGAGCTTAAAATAGGATGTAGATAGATGTGTTTCATATTAAATTATTTTTTTTAAGAAGCCAAGGAAGCTGTCTGACACAGATTCCTCAAGGCTTTCCACTCATAAGTCTGTGCACGTTCAGTCAGCAAGTGGAAAGTCGGGGGGTGGGGAGGAGAGATGGTCTTGTAGCCAAAGGGCTGGATTTCAGCTGGAAAATTAGAACCTCTGCTCTGCATTGGCCATGCCTTTCCCCTTACTGTCATCTCTGCCAGGACAGTAAAACCTTTCGCTGTGGCCGTGCCCATCTTTTTGCTCATGTCCCCCTCGCTGTTTCTCTCCCCCCTGTTACCTGCAGGTGAGAGATAGGATGGTAGCTGGGGAGGCGAGTATGCGCAGCCCAATCCTGGCCTGCTGGCAGCCGATTCTCCTCCTGATGCTGGGATCCATCCTGTCCGGCTCCGCCACGGGCTGCCCGCCGCGCTGCGAGTGCTCTGCCCAGGAGCGCGCTGTCCTGTGCCACCGCAAGCGGTTCATGGTTGTGCCAGAAGGGATCCCGACTGAGACCAGGCTGCTGGACTTGGGCAAGAACCGCATCAAGACACTCAACCAGGATGAATTTGCCAACTACCCTCACCTGGAGGAGCTAGAGCTAAACGAGAACATTATCAGTGCCATTGAACCTGGGGCTTTCAACAACCTCTTCAACCTCAGGACGCTGGGGCTCAGGAGTAACAGACTCAAGCTGATCCCCTTGGGGGTGTTTACTGGACTCAGCAACCTTACCAAGCTAGACATTAGTGAGAACAAAATTGTGATCCTCCTAGACTACATGTTCCAGGACTTGTACAACCTGAAGTCTTTGGAGGTGGGGGACAACGACCTCGTCTACATCTCCCACCGGGCCTTCAGTGGCCTCAACAGCCTGGAGCAGCTGACCCTGGAGAAATGCAACCTAACCTCCATCCCCACGGAGGCACTGTCTCACCTTCACGGCTTGATCGTGCTGCGGCTGCGCCATCTGAACATCAACACCATCCGGGATTACTCATTCAAGAGGCTGTACCGGCTCAAGGTCCTCGAGATCTCACACTGGCCCTACCTGGATACTATGACATCCAACTGCCTCTACGGGTTGAACCTGACCTCCTTGTCCATCACCCACTGCAACCTGACGTCCATCCCGTATGTGTCAGTGAGGCACTTGGTTTACCTCCGATTCCTGAACCTGTCCTACAATCCCATCGTCACCATCGAGGGCTCAATGCTCCACGATCTGCTCAGGCTCCAGGAGATCCAGCTGGTGGGAGGGCAGCTCACCACAGTTGAGCCCTTCGCCTTCCGTGGCCTCAATTACCTGCGCATCCTGAATGTGTCAGGGAACCTGCTGACCACCCTGGAGGAGTCAGCTTTCCATTCGGTGGGCAACCTGGAGACGCTCATCCTCGACAACAACCCCTTGGCCTGCGACTGTCGGCTGCTCTGGGTTTTCCGGCGGCGATGGAGGTTGAACTTCAACAAGCAGCAGCCCACCTGCTCCACCCCTGAGTTTGTCCAGGGCAAGGAGTTCAAAGACTTCCCTGACGTCCTCCTGCCCAACTACTTCACCTGCCGCCGAGCCCGGATACGGGACCGCAAACCTCAGCAGATCTTCGTGGACGAAGGCCACACGGTTCACTTTGTCTGCCGGGCGGATGGGGACCCGCCGCCCACCATCATGTGGCTCTCCCCCCGGAAGCACCTCATCTCTACCAAAACCAACGGGCGGCTCACTGTCTTCCCTGACGGCACGCTGGAGGTGCGCTACGCCCAGATCCAGGACAATGGCACCTACCTATGCATCGCCAGCAACGCGGGTGGCAACGACACCATGCTGGCCCACCTGCACGTGCGCAGCTACTCCCCAGACTGGCCCCACCAGCCCAACAAGACCTTTGCATTCATCTCCAACCAGCCCAACGAGAGCGATGCCAACAGCACGCGCGCCACCGTGCCTTTCCCCTTTGACATCAAGACTCTCATCATCGCCACCACCATGGGCTTCATCTCCTTCCTGGGTGTCGTGCTCTTCTGTCTGGTGCTCCTCTTCCTGTGGAGCCGGGGGAAAGGCAACACCAAGCACAATATTGAAATCGAGTACGTGCCACGGAAGTCTGACGCGGGCATCAGCTCTGCCGACGCGCCGCGCAAGTTCAATATGAAAATGATTTAGCCAGGCAACAATTTGCAAATAATAATGGTGTTGTTTTGTTGGGTTTTTTTAAAGAAAAAAAATGAACAAATAAAAAAATAATTAACAAACAGTGCTACAAACATACCGACCTCTCTCCTTCCACCGTGCCCTCCGCCCCTTGTCCAAACCCACTGCACCCACACTGTCACCACCTCTTTCTCCTCTTCTTCTTCTTTATACCAGGAAAACATTCATCCGATGTCTTCAGGACTCCTGTGTTTGTAAGGACTTTGTCTGATGGACTCTAGTGTCAGATATAACTCTGAGAGGGGAAAAACAACAGGGTGGGGGGGAAAAAGAAAGTAAAAAGAAATAAAATCAATAAAAAGTTACGAACTTTCTTCTGTAACTTTGATTTCAATAATTATGGATTTTTATGAAAACTTGAAATAATAAAAAACCCTATTTCCTATAGATAGTTGGAATGCAAAATCTTGACTTCTTGATCTGTCCAGTTCTGTACCTGGCAAGCGCTCACTTTCTCACCACAGAGGCACTTCCCAGACGCCTTGCCAAGAGCAGCCCCAGGCCAGGGTGAGTCTCCCACCAACACCAAATGCACCTCCTGCAGTGTCCTAGGCCCTGCATGGCACCCAGAGGAGTTTTGACTTTTCTTCCCAAGGACCAGTTGTGGTTTTATAGCCAGTTCCCCTGCCCGTCCCCAGAACCCGGAGAGCAGGGCTGTGACACTGATGTCCATAAGCAGCAATGGAGCAGGGCTGTGTTTTCCAGCCCTTTGTGTTGGGAGAGGGATGCAGAGCCCATCACAGGGCAGGTGGCAGCTGGCTGTGCCCGTGGCCTCCAGGCTGAGAGCCAGCTTTGCCAGGGCAGGGCTGGGGATCTGCTCCTTACATGGGGAGAGGTTTTTCTGCTGGCCTTTACCTGCAGTACTGGGGTGTCTCCTCTCCAACAGGGGACAAGCTGGCTCCTGTGCTCTGGACAGCTGTCCCCGTGGGCAGGGAGGCAGCACTTCCATTGGCAGCACCCACCTGGGTGTCTCCAGCACCTGGTACCCCACGGCCAGAGGAGCTCCAGTGCTGCTCCCCACCTGCCTGCGATGACTCTCACGGTGGTTTTGGGACCTGATCGCCGGCAGCCAGGCTCTCAAGCACTCTCAGGCACATCGAAGGGAATTCAGCTTCAAGGCTCACAGGAGACTTTGTCTGAAAAAAAATAAAATTGCATAGGTCAATAAACGGACACACAGGCTGAGCCAGACAACAGGCACAGGCTGTAACACACTGTCTGCCCTGGTCTGGCTCCAGTGTGCCCATCACTGTGGGGTCTGGCCATCAGCAGCAACCCACCTTTGCTCAGCTCTGGGACTTGGATCAGGAGGTCTGGAAGGTCTGTGCTGTCTCACAGAACCATAGAATGGGTTGGGTTGGAAGGGATCTCAAAGATCATCTCATCTCCTCAAGGAAGAAGGAGAAATGGGGGTTAAATTGGCCACTGGGGTTCCACAGCTGGAAGCACAAAACATCCCTGCAAATGGTGGTGATGTGGCCACTAGAAGCTTTTATAAGCCTTACTGAATGAGCAGGTGCTTCCCATCCTTCCCAGCTGCTACTGGGAGGGTGGCACCACACTGACCAGCAGCCTCCTGGCTCAGCCAGCCCTGGTGGCATCTCTGAGGCAGATGAGCCAAGATTTGCATGCCTGATTTGTAAAGCACCTAAGGAGTCTTCAGGGATCAAAGTCACTACAAGATGATAACGTGTAAGCAACAGGAACCTGGAGCCCCAACAGAGAAAAGAATGAATTTGCTTTTTTTCCAGCAGTGTGCCAATCTAGAAGAACCAACCTGAAGCATCTGTGCAGGTGGGGAGGGGGGAAATTTTTGCTGGTTTCAGCTTTCTGTTCATCTTCAAACAAAAGATCTTGTGTTTCTTTCTCCACAGCAGGTTTCACAAGCATTGATTTGTTCTTTTCTCATCTCTAACCCAGCTTTCCTTTATAACTTTGAAACGAAAACATTTTTTTAAAAGCCTTTTGCTTTTGCTTTCCTTTTTAAGATAGCCAAAGCAAAATGCTCTTTATGAGCTTCCCCTCCCACCAGTGTTTAACCAACATTTTCAGCGAGCTAAACACGAAACCACAAACGAATAAGGTACAAACAAAAAGGATGAAGTTGAAGGCAAGGCACGCTCCAGGGACTGCAGATCCCAGTGCAGAGGCTGGGAGTAGTGCTCCCCCAGGAGAGGCAGGGATGCACAGAGGTCTCAGCCCTCGGAGGACGATGCCAAGCTGAGCACAGCTGAGCAAGCACATTGGGAACAGAAGTCTCAGTCTGAACCTGGTTACCAGGACTGACAACCAGTGGTTCAGGAGACAGCAGAGAGGTGAAGGGGGGGTCTCCATGACCCTGGACACTGATTGTCCAAAAGAGCTGCTTACTTAGTTGGCTCCAGTTATCCCTTTTAATGCTGTAACAAAAACAGTTAATTCAACACACATAGATTTAAAGGAATACTAATAGCCAAGTGCAATGAGGTATTTGCAGTACAACACAGGGCCCCAGCAATCAAAGAGGGAAATCAAGTCTTTCACTGTCAAAAAAAGCTTGAGAAAAACAAAAGGGGAGGGGGAAATGATTTCTTTTCCATGGAATGTCTCAGCATTTTTCCCAGCCCAGCCCTGCCACACAGCCCCACATATATCCCCAGCCCCATCACTTCTGCTGCCCCAAACCCTCCTGGATGAGGCCACACTGCTGCCCTACATCCAAGCTGCAGCTCAAATCCCACATTAGCAAGTGTGCCCCACGCTCTGTGGCACTGCTGCCTGCCACACACTTTGTTACCCACACTGATTTTTTTAATCTTTGATGCTTTGTGAACTGGATAATTTTTTTTTCCGGTCACCGTGTGATTGAAGCAGATGGATGGAGCAGAAGAAAAGCGTCTCGGAGTGGCCAGTAACTCAGCTCAGCCATTTTCATGGCTGGTAAAGATGAGAAAAAAAACAAGTCCAAAGAATAAACCCTCTTTCTCTCCTTTGCTGAGATTTACAGTCTGTTTCTATTGCAGTTTAATCAGAGGTGAGAGAGCAGAGGCTGGGTTCCAGCACTGTTCTTCAGGGAACCGTGGCCCCTGTGTCAGAACCAGACAGCACTTTCCACTTGTTTCTTTTGAATAAGGGTAAATACAAAGCACTTTATAAAAGAGCTTAAAAGAGGTAGCAAAAAACCCAGGAAGAGATGTGTTTAGGGCATGGAGGGCAAACATGCCTTACCTCCTCTGCTTCCCAGACTGGGAGCCCCATGGGGATCTCCATGACCGGCAGCGTGCGTGGGGCTGCAGCAGGGAGGAGGGTGAGGGATTCATCAGCACTTCCAACCTGAGAACATCACCTGCCCCAGGCCCTTCCCTCCCCACCAGCTCCACATGTCCCTCCCTTGCCATGGCCCATGGCTGGCAGGTGTCAGCTCTCCCCTCTGCCTCCCAGGCAGGAGCAGCTTTATGGGCACCCTGTGGGACAGACATTTACACCCACCAACTCCCTGACCCTCCTCATCAACCCCTGTACCCTCTCGGCTCCTCTCCATGGATCACCAGAGGCACATAGAGCAGCACAAAAGACCTGCAGCCCCCCAGTTCCCTGCCTGCAGCCCCTGGGTTCTCTGCCTGCAGCTCCCCAGCTCTCTGCCTGGGTTTGCTGCCTTCCCCTGCTTCTATCAGGCCTTATCACACTTAATTTTACTCCTTCTCTCACTAACTGCCCTCTCTCTCTTATCTCTCCTTCAAAGCCAATATTTTACTCCCTTTTTTCCTCCTTATCACTCTCTCTTTTTTTTTTTTTATATTTTCTGCCTTCTGTGCTTCTCCCTTGCTCTCCTGCCATTTCTCTCTATCAAGAGCTCTTCTCTCTCTACCACGGCTGTGCTTCCCACAGTCCCTTCCACACACAGGTTTCTCCCCCAGTCTCTGCCTCTCTCCTCCCCTGTCAGGGGTCTCATCGTGCTCCCACCACGCCGAGCAGCACAGTGGCATGGAGGGAAAAAGACCTTTGGGCTTCGATTCCTTTTCTCCTTTCTCCCTTCCCCCCTCCTCCTTTCCCCATCTCCCCCTTCCTCACTCCCACATGCTCTCCAGCCCTGCCCAGCTGGTTTTCCATGAGACAGGGCAGGGACTGGGCAGTGCAATGCCCTCTACCAGGTTTTTGCAGGACATGGTAGCGGAGAAGGGATTTGAGATGCAGGAGCTCAATGCCCTGGAGGACACAGCTGGGAGAGCAGCCCTGCTCCCCCTCTCCCTTGCCCTGGCTCCCTCAGGAAAAGCAGGCCTATTGCTTTCCTCTCTTTTTCCTGGATCTGTATCTGCACAGTTATGATAGGTTTACTGTGATTCTATTGGTTTATGATTAAAACCCATAAATTTAACTAGGTCTTTTTCTTGTTTTCCATAATCCGCAGTATTCAAGGCAATTCAAATTTTAACTGGGAAGCATGGGCTGTGCAGTCAGGTCCCAGTGTAATGTGGAATGGTTCATTTCCCAATCCACCCCCATTACTGGTGGTACTAAAGAAATGTTTTCCCGTGAAAGAGGTTTTCCCTCAATTCTCTTGAAAAACATCCTTACCCGAGCAAAGGATCAGAGGAACGATACAAACCTTGACTGAAACACAGTGTCCCCCACCACTGTGCTTTGTTCCCATCCTGAGGTTGCTAAGCAGAGTTTCCCTGTGGATTTAGGTAGGTGCTGAGGGTCTCAGGGTGACCAGGCTGGGGTGAACAGGATGGCAGGTGTGGGTCCCTGTCAGCTGCCCTGTCTCAGCTCCCATCACCAGGCAGTGGGTAGCTCCAGCCTCTCCAGAGGTTTCATCATGTGCCTGTAACGATCCAGATAATAAGACATTTCATTCAAATGAGCAAATTTATTCCAGTGGCACTTTAATAACAAAATCAATAAAAGTACACTTCCCAGCAGGGCTTTATCATATGCTAAAACTACAGCATATTGCCTGGATATACTAAATTTTCTCCCTGAAATAAAGTGCAAAGTTTAGAAGACAGATGACGCCATTTGCAGCACTAGTAGGATAATATCCTAATAAATCCATGGCCACCTGGGCACTTCAGAGTTGTCACACACTGCACTTTGTGGCCACTGAGAACTTCCCAATGACAGTGAGAACTAGAATGAGAGCTCTGCTCCTGGGGCTCACGGTGCAGATGTAGGGAGTGTGGGCTCTGAAGCACAGCCCTGTGTCATCAGAGCAACGAGGCATCCATGCACACAGACCAGCCAGGGTGGAATGCCTGCATGGGAACATTGTGGACCTGGTTATCAGTGCAGGCAACCTTTTCTGTTGTGGCTCTCTCTGAAAGAAGCAGCTCTGATCAGGTGGAACACTGAGCAACCCAGCTTGGGCACCAGCCACTCCATGTGGTGGGGACCAGGCTGGCCTCTCCCAGCAAAGCTCCTTGGTGCCACCACTAAGCTAGAAAAGAGATAGGACAGTGAGGAAAGGCTGCTGGCCCTGCAAGCCCAAGGGGCAGCAGCACCCTGGGAAAGGCACCTGCCTAAGGAAGCATCCATGTAAAGGGACAGGTGCTGCTCTGCCCGGTGCTGTGCACTCCTCCATGCAGATCCCACCTCTGAGCCCTGCACTGGGCTCTGTAGTGCTTTCCCATGGGCCATCCCTCTCACTCCCTCCCCACCTCCATCCCCCTCAATTACCGCTTGCTGCTTCATCGCTGTTTCCCATATCATCACACTCCAGCACCTTGCTTGACATGAGATTATGGCTCTTCCCTCCTCCATCATCCTCCCAGATCGTCATCCATCAGCTCTCCAGACCCTGCCCTGTTCCCAGCCATTCCCATCTGCCAGTCAGCCATTTCCCACCAGCCCTCCTCTCCTCCTCATCCCGTCAGCTTGTGCTTCCAAGCCTATCAGTGTTCCCCAGCCTTGAGTGCTGCGAAACTAATTAGCTCACTACAAAGATTGAGGAATAATTAGGGACTCCACTGAAGGCACAAAACTAGGGCATCTTGCCTTAAATAAATGCAAGCATCTCTGCGCTCTGCTGACGGCCTGCAATTGCTTCAGGCAGACGATTACACGACTCACTGTCCCTCGGCTCCCACTCCAGGCATGTTCTCCAGAGGTGCCTCTGCCTTCATCTCGCCCTTTAGACAGGTGCTTTCTGGGTTTTTTGGCTTATGTCCCTGCATCTAAAGCCAGCTCCTCCCCAGAGCTCCACAGCTTGCCAGGCACCCAAAGCAAGCAGGCAGCATTCCTGGGGACGCTGGTGCTGCAGGTTTGGGTGCTGCCTCCTCAGCAGATCACCATCTCCATCTCTCTCAGGGGGAAAGCTAGAACTAAGCATGGAAAATAGCAAGGAAAATGTTTGCAAAACTTCTTTTCCAAATGCGTATGCTGGGTAGAAGAGAGGCCAAAACAGCCTTTCCCCTGGGCAGTTCCACTGAGTTGGGCAGGGGTCTGCCCTGCCCCATACTGGAGTCCCTAAAGACAGGGTGAGAGAGGAGGAGGATTTGGGGTCTGCACAGATCCTACTTCCTCAAGCACAGACCATGCTGGGCACTCCCCACCTGAGCATGTGGAAGCCCCTGGTGACACACAGGGCTTCCCTGTAATCCTGTACCTCCCACCGTGGAAATCCCCCTCCCTCCTGCCTCCACCAGGTAATGAGCAGGAGGCAGAGTCAGAGGCAGCCCAGAATGAGGCATCTCTGACCTTCACCACTCACTCATCTCCCGGTGCTGTGAACGATCCCTCCTCCAGCCATTGTCTGTGCCTGAAGGGGTCCACACAGTTTTGGCACTTACTAACAATATTTAATAACAACCTGACACTCAGCCCCTGTGTCTCACCCAGAAATCTGAGGCAGCCTGATAATGTCCTCAGTTGTTTGTGGAGGAGCAGTGCCTGCTGCCTCCCAGGGAAAGATGTGATGGGGCGTGGGCAGACAAGCCCTACTTTAGGCCCTGCAGAAGAGCCTCTCCAGCTCCTGTTCCCTCTGAGCCTGGTCTGTCCAAGCTGAGCATCCCCTCCTGCCCTCAGCCCACCCCTGTGGTGAGGTGGCCACAGTGGGAAAGGACAGGTTCTCACCTTAGGGACCAATCACCAAAAGGACCTCATGGACCCAATGATACTTCACACAGAGCCTCAGCCCCTTCCATCAGAGGCCTTATGGCCTCGTGGATTTGGTTTGTTCTCAGGGGTTTTGTGGCCTCAAATCCCCAGCCACAGAAGTGGCAGGGAAGGAGCAGTGGGAAGGGGGTCCTAATGTGACAGCCTACATCAAACTGACCCCCATCTAGCCACAACTCCTCCTCAGTGGTGCAAAGAGGTGAAGTATCAGGCGTCCATCCCCCACAGGAGGTTCCCTTCCCACATCTAAGGACACAGGCTTGTGGAAGATGAAAATCTTCAGCTTTTTGTATGAGGATTTGGGATACAGGGAAGGTTCATATCCTGAGAAGGGCCACACTGAGCCAGCCCCAGGGCCATGAGCCTCAGGACCCCCCAGGCAGGGGTCTGTGGCAGAGGGAAAGCCCAGGTGAGTACAGAGGAACCCCAGCAACCCTCCTTCTGTGCAATCCCTCCCAGTCTCGGGCAACCCGAGGTTATGGAGCTGCTGAGCCACGCAGTATCTGCACCATTTATTTTTTTTTTTAGTCCTTAACAAATCTTTCTTCCTCAAAGTCGTCTGATTTCATTTTGTAATGTACTCATGCCCCTGGCCCGCAGCTGGAATTGTAGCAGTGGGTGCCACACCCGGATCCTGCTCTCTGCTGCCAGAGAGGTGCATTTGCTCAGCGCACCCTGCACTGCACATATGGAATTACACTGCAAGTGCAGCTCCCTTTTTTCCAGCTCTGAAGGGTTAAGGATTTACAGAGACCAGGTGAAGCTAGGCAGAACAGGCAGGGCTGGATCTGCTGGATCTGCACCCGCAAATGGACTGGAGCAGCTGCTCCCTTCTCCTAGGTGGCCACTTAAAGGGACAATGCCAAGGTTGATTAGACCCCAAGCCTCGGCCTGCCTTTTCTTTCTCTTTTCTTTCTCCTGGGGCTCACAAGTGTTGACAATTCCAACAGAATGAGAACTCAGGACAAAACACAAGAGTGAGAGCTTCAAACACCTTCATCTAACAACCCTTCCCAGGTAGGCTGGCAAGGCAGCTTAACATTGCCTGCTCCACAGCAGCTCAACAGCCCATAGTGACCTGCTCCTCAAACCATGGGGGAAGAGACCCACAGCATTTTATATTCCCATGTTTCTCTCTCTCTCTGTGAGATAGACAAAATCACCTCAAACAAACCATCTTGCTCAGTGACAAGAGGGTTCTGCTCTGGCATCTTCCAAGGAGAATGAGAAGCTCCCTGAAAGTCTGGGGTGGTTTGGGATCTGTGTGGAACTGGAGGTTCCTTCTGTCACAAGGCCCTCACAGATGGATGCTTAAGGCAGCAAACAGACAGACATCTTTATCCTGCAGTACAAGTGGAGCTGTTCTTGTCTTTCAAACAGACACCTAATCATTTTTAAGATCTCTGCCTCAGAACTATCTTTTTGATAAAACTAATCACAGGCTTAAATTACAGATAAATACCCAATATTAAAAGAACAGTTTGAAAAAGAGGAAAGGGGTAGTTTAACAGTGCTCATTTTCTCTGCTTTTCTATGGCACACATCTTGGGCTATTTAACTGTAGAGCTTGTGGATCTTCATTCTGACAGCTCTCTTTTCTTTCAGATGGGGCTTCCACAAATGTTTCCGCTGGTTTCTTTCCCTGCTCTGCCTCCATTAACCGAATTATTGCAGCAATCACTGTCTCCAGCTGAGCAGAAGAAGCAGGCATGCTAAGGGCTGTGTGAACACACACAAAGGAATCAAGCCAGTGCTTAGAAGGCTGGACCCAAAGGCATCTACACGGGGAATGGGGGACTCACAGGTACCTGCAAAGGATCTGGGCTATAATAGCTCAGCAAAGAAGAGGAGCTGGAAAAAAAAAAATCAAAGCTTCAAGTGGCTCAAGAGACCCGGCGAGGACAGAGGTCTGTGCCCACAGCTCTGCCAGCCCTTGTGCTGCCAGCCAGAGGGATGGAGCTGCTGTTGGGCTGGCAGGAATGATCCGGCTCTAGGTGCTTTTAAGCACTGCACAATCCAGGCTCACGCTGGTTTCTTCTGCTCTGCAGGGAAGAACGGCTTTGATCAACAGAAGATTGCTGAGTTAATTGTAATGATATTCTAATAAAGCTAGGGAGATTAATTATGGTTCTTTATCAGCGTTGGCCCTCTGCCAAGGGTTTGCAAAATTGTTTTCCTCTGTTTCTTGTCATTTGAATTTAGGAGAAGAAAGGAGGAAGTTGGGCGCCTCATTTTCCTGCAGCAATCAGGAGAGTGGCCTCGTGCCCTGCTCACACTCGCTCGGCGCGCTGACGGAGGGGAGCGGGGGGTGCAGACAGGGAAAGCAAATGGAGAGCGACAGAGCAAACCAATTAGACGTGATGCAGCACAATTACGCTCCTCGTCAACAAGGGGGCTGGTGCAGAGAAGCACAAAGGAGCACGGCGATGGCATGCGACCACAGACTCCACGGTGGATAAACCCGAGGCATGTTACACCTTTCCAGGCTGGGGAAGACAAGACACAGTGCTCGCCCTGAGGGCTCACGGCAGCGGTGCTGACAAGGGGCAGAAAAGCCCCCTGGCCTTCATTCTTGCTCGTACCACACCAGCACAGCAAAGTGAGTGTCCAGAGAGCAGCCAGAGCCCTGCTAAGTGGCCTCGGGGAACATGAGACTCAAACTTTCCTATTTCACCTGACAAATAGCTGTTCCTTCCAGGGAAGATTTAGCAGTGCCCAAGCAGGTGAGAGACAGACCTGCAGAGGAATGATCCGAACTGGAAGGCAGCTGATCAATCAGGCAGAGCTGCCTGTCTTGCTCATGGAGAGGGGTGAAGAGGCCCTTCCTGCAGCTGGCTGGCACGAGGTGTGCTGGTGGAACAGGCTTTGAGTGAAAGCAGGGAAGGCAACACGCTCCTCACACAAACCAGAGAGGAAGATGAGAATTAAAATAATACCACTTGCTTTTCAGCAGGCAGTACGGCAGTACCAGAAACTTCCTACTGATGGGTCAGGGCTTGTAGCTTTGAGGAGGAAACATGCCACCATCAAACCCATGCCTTCAGCTCTCCATGGGCACCCACAGAACATACAACAGATCCAGAGGCATTTCCCTGAATGGCTCCAGGAAGATGACACGTTGCCACTGCTCATGAACCACGAAGACAGACTGGAGGTCTAAATTAAGATTATACCTATTATTCCTGCCAAATGGAACATTCCCAGGTTTTATGCACCTGAGACATGCTCAGGTAGGAGCAGCCTGGCAGGGCCTCTGCTCTTTCTGCAACAGTGAGGCTGGCACGGGGCACGGTGCATTCCCAAAGGCATTCGTGCAGGATGGAAATTTGGCAAGAGCAGTCACGGAGCACCAACCTCCACATGCAACACGGCCACTGACAACCTCAAACTGCCTTTTGAAAGTGCACCGAGCACTTTTTGCCTGCAGAAGGACGAAAACATGACAGCAACATCCTCTCTGTGCTAAACCAGAGGACTAAGAGCAAGGTCACAACAGGGTAAGAGCAGGGTCCGTTTTTTTGTACCATCAGCCCTGATAACAATAGAGATAATTCTTTGGGGTTTTCAATGACCCGTAAAACCATCTCACACCCAAAATGTTTCTTTCCAACCAAGAGGAAAAATTGCTGATCTAAATACTTTTCTCCTGGAACACGACAGAAACAATTATTCACTTAGGCTTTTGTAAAGACTATTGAGTTTGGCAAAGTGTCGCTCCAGGGGCAAAATAACCTGAAAAAAAAGTTTCAAAAACGTTTAAAAGCTCCATTTTTTTTTTTTAGATAAGGAAACTTCAGTTTTCCCATTTCAGAACAAGTCCTTACACTGAATCTGAGCTTATTTTAAACACAAAGAAACAAACAAAACATTAAGAGAACAATTACCAAGATGAACAACACCAGAAAGCAAAGTGTTGCAGAACCTTCCAGCAAAACCTTCCACCCCAAGAAAATTTGTCCTTTTATACAGATTCTGGGTGACCAAAGTATTTCAGCAGCTTAAGATATTCCTTAAGAAGAAAATCTAATTTCCAGCTGCCTGGAGCCATTATCCCTGCCAAAGGTTCTGGTACTGGTCCCTCTCAGATGGCCAAGGACTGCACCCACTGCTCTGTCACGCACTACCCAAGATTCCCTATAAATAAAATTATCAGCATTGGCTCTCGTGTTCATTTCACAGGCGGCTGCTCCGCTGACAGGTTTCACACGTTGCTACTGTGTCTTGTCAGCTTTATACTCTCAGGCCAATGCCAGCTCACCAGCTCTGATGTATATACATAAAAATAAATGGCTCAGAAACCCCAATAAAGTGACAGATAACATAATGGGACCTGGCTTCAGAAAATAAGCTTCTTTATGGAACCTCTGCGCCTCCAAATTTGATTTATGCCATGCGGGGCTGCCTCTTGCCGATGGTCTGGGGAGGAGAGCTTGCCCGTGCTCAATTCCTGCGGGCAGTGAGGGGACAGTTGCTGATTAAGAGCTGCCTTTAGGGCTCCTACCCTAAGACTGGCAGTATTGGTGGCAGGAGCAGAGAGCAGAGCTTCCCACAGGCTTTGGGCGATGTGATCTTCCCCCGGCTCCTGCAGGTGCTCAGTGTTTTTCCCAGCACCCACCCCAGCCAGGTCCAGTACCTGCCCCCCCTGCCCACCTCGGGGAAGCTCCTCTCACCCTCTCTGACCCTCATAACTCCCCTCCTTGTGCTTTCTGGCCTTGCCCACACGGTCTGCAAGCTGGAGGTAGCTGCGAAGAGCTCAGAGCTTCAGCAGCTGACAGAGCATATGAAGTTAAACCAGACAGTGCCTAAAGGAGACCATGTGAGCTTCAAAGGGGAGAGCTCCTGATGGCATGAGCAGGTCCTCCTGGTAGCCTCTTTGCTCTGGGCTGCAGATGGTCCTTATTCAATCTCTTTCTAGAGGAGCTTCCTTGCAAACAGGGATAATCCTTCATTTGATGTTTGCTCCCTTGGATATCGCTGTTCACAGCAAGCACTGCAATTTGTGTTTATTCTTGCCAAGCCATGTTTATTCTTGAGCTGCTTTGATTGTTACAGTGAAGGCTGGGATGGCTCTTTCAGTCAAAGTGCCTGTTTCCAGGGGGCTAATAATGAGAGAATGTCAGTCTGCAGGCACGAGGGAAAAGATCACAGCCCCTCCTCTCTCAGCAAACAATCAGCCACTGCCAGACCCCACGCTTTGCTCTTCTCAGTCTTTGATATGCAGCTGGGAGATCCTTCGCTCCAGCCTCAAGTGGAGGTGCCAATTGGATGCCAGCCCCACTGCCATTCCTGCAGAGGGGCACAGAGACTCCCGGGAAAAGCCTCATGGATGCAGTGTATAGATGCCATGCCACCCAGGGATTCAAGCAGCCCTGTGCCACGCACAGGATAAATGCCTGGTGTGGGGTGAGCCCAGCAGAGCCTGTGTGGTGGAGCTGGGCTGCTGGGACAGACACACAGGGCTCCTGACCCACTAAAGCATGGCAGAATAACCCGTGGGCACAGAGAGTTCCTGCTGCAGGTGCTGGGTCATTCACTGCCATGACTGGTGCACCCAGCAACTCCTGTCCAACTCCCAGGCTCCCATGTGCAGAGGAAACCCCCAGCTGACTGCTGCCAAGCATGAACCTCACCTGGAGAGGAAGAATTCACCTGCAAGATGCAAGATCACACACAGACCCGCCGCAGCACAGCAAGGGGACCTCTGGCTCAGGTGGCAGCCACATGGCTCCCCATTCCTTGTTCCAATCTCCAGGCCTTCATCCCATTCAGATTTTAGTCAAACCTTACATTGTGCTGTCATTTGTCGGGGCTTAGTACCAAGGAGGGCTGTGGGGGAGGTTTCCCCTCAAATTAAATAATTAAAATGTTTTTCTCAGGCTAAATAATTTTAATTTCCCCCCCAGCAGACCAGTGGCAATAAATATTTAATACATTCCTTGCTTGACTGCATCCAGCGTGTTACCATTTTAGAAATCATTTTATTGTGTGTATTTTTCTTCTTTTAATTACAGTCACCTGGTATCAAACCACTTCAATAAATAATCAAAGGCAGGGGAGAGACAGGGCATCCAGGATGCTTCAGGAGAGGCGTGTGGTGCTACCTGCATGGAGAGGTAGGGATGGAGGGGAGGGATGCAGGGGAGGGATGCAGGGGAGGGATGCATCCCATGCTGGCAGCCACTGTCACTTACTGCTTGGTGCTTACAGCTGACCCTGACCTTAATGCTGCAATCCTGGCAGCTGATTTGGGTTACCAAAATGACAACTCAGGAAGGGACATGGTGCTTATCCAGCTCCAGTGCAAAGGTCCATTCTGCCAATACCCTCTCTGGCAGGGGCCAGCAGCAAGTGCCAGGGGATGGTGTGAAAGCCAGCCAAGTGTGCACTGATACATCCCCAGGACACTCCTCCAGCCGCTGGCAATCTGCTGCCAAGGGACTTCCTGAGTCAGGTATCCTATCTCTCTCCATAAAGCCCTCAATGCATTTATTTTTATTTTCTTCTAGGAATTTCTCTAATTAGCAGGATAGCCTGAGCACTTCTTAACTGTTCTCTGTCCAAACCAGCCACTGATCTCCAGGTAGAGGCGCCCGCTGTGCCTGCAGTGATATGTGGGCTGCCAGCGATGCTGGGTGCAGCAAGGGGGGATATGTGGGAGCAGAGGTCACACACTGACCTCCCATGCTGTTGGAAGGTGGAAAGTTGGGAGCCCCAGCGCTTCACCACATGGCCAGATCCTGCCATCCCCACAGCCCCCGGGCTCATGGCCCCAGTGGCCTGGCAAGGAGAGGGTTAGCAGCTCCTGCGGCTGCCACCACAGCCAGCCTGGTGAATGGCATTAGCAAAAATGAATATAAATACTACATGAGGCTAATAGGATCTGAGGGGAGCTCCTTAGACAAGTTGATTTCCAAATTGGACTGACTTTAACCTCACATAAATAAAAATGAACGCTTATAAAATATGGTGGAAAAATCCATAAGGGCAGATGAAGGCATTGATGCGTTTTTCTCTTCCTCCTGCACTTGCAGTACAGAGCAGGGCTCCACATGCTGCTCAGGATCACCTCAATCCTGTCCCTGCTCCAGATTAGTCCAGGCAGATTTTGTCTAGGGCCAGACTTGGTCTACAACAGCAGATGTTGCCCTGGGGTGTCCAGGGAGGTTCACTGGCAAGGTTCAGGGCCAGGGAAGCTCCCCTGGGCCAGCTCCAGGCATGATGGAACAGGCAGCAAGCGAGGTGGGGCAGGGGTTCAATCTGCCCCCCATCAGAACTGAGCTGTACAAACCCAGTGCAAGCCAGCCTCCATCTCTGGTGCCAGAGAAGGTCCCTTTCCAATATTCAGACACCGCTTTTCACTAAAGCTGGAGGGACATAACTTTTCCACCCAGCCTGACAAATTCAGCTTGAATTCAGCACTGCTTTCCTAAAGCATGGCATCACACATCACACAGGCATAGAGCCAAGAGGGTCTCACATACCTATATTTCTTTAGGCAACCACTGTTAAGAAAAAGCCCTGCCCTGAAGGTCTTCACACTAAGCAGAAGTTGAGAAGAACCAGCAGGAGAAAACAGGGTCCCTGCCTGACAGACAGGCAGTTCCTGCACTTGTGCCCAAGCCCTCACTACCAATCTGGGACAGAGGCTGGCACAGGAGGGGTGAAGGGCAGGGACACATTTCTGCAGGGTGCACCCAGGAGCTGATCTTTGAGCAGGAGGTGCTGGAGCAGAAAGCAGAGAGCTGGGAGACACAGTGAGCGCTGGCAGAGGCTGTCACCGGAGGCTGACTGACAGTGAGAAACCACGTGTGGAGAGGGACTATGAGGTTAACAGCAAAGAAAACTGTGAAAGGGCTGGAGAGCAGAGACAGGTAACTGCTGTTTGCCAGCAGGAACCAGCAAAAGCAAGTAAAGCATGGGTGACACAAGCAAAATGACAGGCACAGAAAATGATCCTTGCAGCACAGCTCTGAACAGGCAGGAGTGGGAGAAGATTGCATTTGTCAAGACCAGAGAAAAGGATGTTGAAGGAACTGAGCCGTGAGACGATGACACTCCAGATGAGAGTTTCAGCTGTACCTTAGCAACCCGAGGCAGGGGAACGAGGCAGGGCAGCACAGGCACCTCCACAGGCAACACCGCGCTGGCCCTTGGAGCAGTAACCTTCAGGCAACCACGGGGTGCTTGCACATGGATGCTGAGATCCAGGCCCAGGCAGAGGACCAGGCTTGGGGAGCTGTTCCTGAACCCAATCATCTGCTGGCATGATAAAGATCTTCAGATGGATAAGACAAATCAAGAGGTAGACAGAAACCCAGGAAAGGCGATTTGGGTTGCCAAGGGAGGACAGGTCTCCAAGAGGTCTGTGGGATGAGGGATCAGGAGGAGGGAAATGTTCTGCTGTTGCCAAGGAGAGCTTATCAGCATCAGGGAAAGCAGGGCACGGGGCCAGCCCTGTGCTTGAACCATAGGACCAGAAACAGCCAGCAGTCATCGACAGCATGTCCAAAAAGCTCTGGGAACTGGGGGCAAGAAAGGAGTGGGTGAGAGCTGATGGGGTCTAAGGTAGAAGGGAAGAAAAACAGATCTGTCTGGGAAGGGAAGATCAAAGGGGAAAGAGGTAGGGAATCATAGTGCATGGAAAAATTCACTGCACCCCCACCTGTAAGCTCAGCCAAGCCTCCCACAGGCACCAGATGAGAGGCATCAGGAGCTAAGGCCCTAAACCAGCCAGCTCCGAAATCCTAGTAATGGCAGCAGCTCCTCTATAAAAAGGGGTCTGGCCTCCCAAAAATAATGTGGACAATAACAAAGTGGAGCAGCCTTAAATATCCATTTCCTCCACATAAATAACATGGCCTATAACTCTGGCTTTACATGCAAATATTTACAAGGCAGAGAATCTACAAAAGATAAACAACTTCTGGGCTACTTGGGACAGAGACAAGGAGCTTGGAAATGAGCTCCTCTTGCCTAAAGTAAGCAAGGTCCCTGGAAAAGAGAGATGGGTCCAGGGATCTGAACAACTAGCTGGCACCGGGGGCCACATGCCTCTCTGAAAACACGGGCAGTCATTTGATGCCTGAGAGATCTTTTCTCTGCTGCCACAGGCCAGCTCAGAGCTGGTTGTATGCAGGACCTGGTGTTCACGGTAGGCTTTGCTGACAGTCAGGGGAAAGGCTGCAAACTCTCAGCTCTGCTTCTGCCAGGAGACAACCTGGGGATGATGGAGGAGCCAGGGTCCAGCAGCTGGAGGTCTGTGCCCATCCATGAAAGCCAGGCTTGTCTAACCCACCACCCTGCCCATACCAGCACAGCAGGTTCTTCACCAGGTTCTTCACCAGGGCAAACATCTCAGCCTTGTGTGTGTTGTACTGGTTATGAGTCTCCCTGCCTCCAGCCCTCCCTGCCATCCTCCCTGGCACTGCTTCAACATATCTTTGAGAGATGCATCATTGCCAGACAACACCAACCCCAAGGAGACAGTCCCAAAAACGTGAGCAGCCCCGGCAGCTGGGGAAGCACCAGACACACAGCAGCTGCAGAGTTTCTGAGATAATACCGTGCACAGTTTTGGATCCATTAAAAAATGCAAAGCTTTTTGACCCAATTCAAGATTGAACAAAAACAACAAACCCAGGCCCATTTATTAAATCCTCCAAGGTTTCTGGAGGCTCAGAGCAACTTTCTAGGAGCAAGGAATTCCCGCCGCGTCTATCCTCTGCACTCACCGCTCATTATTCTTAGCATGGAAATTTTTCCTACCATTTCCAGGAGGTGCTTTGAGCTGTTTTCAGCTCAAAATGTTCTGTGCAGTGAATCCAGATTGGACTTGGTAGGCAAGGATAACAGGAGGCTGCAAGCAGGAACAAAAATCCCTCACGACACACATACAGCATAAAGGCACCTCCAGACTCGAAGAGTTACCACCTTCAGCCCACACCTTGCAGACTTCTTCTGAGCTTTACTGGTCAAGTTTTATTGAATTTAGCAGTGTGGGTCAGTGCAGGATCAGGGTGTGTGAGGGACACGTACATCTGGGAGCTTGGGAGTGCTGCAGGACACGGCGGGCACCCACTCACCTCCCCCCTGCCTCGGCGCATCGGAGCAGATCAAACACAAACCCACAAGGGGGTTCTTCTCTGAAAAACACTGTCATGGCTATTCCAGAAACAAAGGACAATTACAAGGGAAGACGCCTCCCTCTGCCTGGGGGAAATCAGATTGCTGCTTTCATATTTGGGCTGTGTCCTACCCATGTGCTGGGAGCCGGCGTGTTCCAACTCAGCGTGGCCACAGCACGGGATGGATGGCTTGCCCATGGCACAGCTCGGGGCTTGGACAAGTCCCCAGCCCTCTCATAGGGAATGAGGTGCAGGAGAAGGACCTATAGGGATTTCACAGCAGGCTCAGCCAGGGACAGACACAGAGATGTCGGGGGCAGACTAGGATGAAGGCAAGGGAAATTGTTTATAAAAGCGATGGATTTATCTTTCCAATTCTTACCTCTCGCCCCTAAAATGCAGGTTTCAACCCAAAGACATACAGGTCAAATTTGGAGACAAACCTCAGAAAAAGAAATGAAAATGAAAATTTTAGACCTGACTTGTTTTTCCTAGACATTTCTGAAAGAGAGCACTTTTCACTGAGGAAGCAAGCCAGCATGCACAAACAAGAAGCAAAATGAAATGACCCCAAACAAATCAAATGGATTTTCATGGTTTGTTTCTTCCTCGGGGTGTGTGTGAAGAGAAAGGGATCACTGTCAGTCTCCTAGAGACATTATTTTAACTGTTCTACTTCAGACACCACATTGAAAAACTGAATTATTCAGAGCTCTAATTGCAGCTCTGAGGAGCACTTCCCTTCCTTGTGCACCATCCTGGTGCACAAACTGCCCACATCCAGGGCACAAACTGGTGTTTTTCTCCTGCTTTCCCAAGGGATACAGGCTCTACCCACACCCAGAGATCATTGGGTACATATTCCCAACAGCACATCACCCTGGGGGAAGAGGGTTTTACAGACAAGCGTGTGCGAGTCCGTACATGCGCAAATGAACTTAGTGGGATGGAAGGAAGCACAAGAAATAATGAATCCCCCTGCACTCACTAAGTCCAAACAAATAGACTGAACTGGGAGCCTGATTTGCATTGGTTTGATTGAAGATGTAATTTGCCACTGGATAAATATGGTTGCATCCAAATCAAACCTTTAGTCCCTCAGATGTTATAACTCTTTCCTCTCTTCCCTCAGGGCTTGCCAACCTTTAAGGCTGACCAAGGATGATGCATTACAAGAAGGAATGGACTTAAATAAGATAAGGGCAAGAATAGATATAAGTAAAGACTTTCCATAAGGAAGAAGGAGATGTTTAAAAACACCTTAGAGAAAAGGTGCCATCACTAGAATGATCACAGCCAGTCCAGCCCCACATCCCTCACAGAAGATTATGGAGGTAATCACAGACAGAGCTGGCTCTACATTCCAAGGGGCTGGGGCTCTGTTTTCCCAGCAGCCTCCTGCTCAGAGCACTTTTTATCTACCAGAGCTCCCCTTGGTCTGTCCCATGGGTCCCCGTCAGCGTAGGCAGCTCTCCTGGCACCACCTTGTCACCATGGTTGCCCAAAGCAAGGTACATGACATCACATCCTCGGGGCAGGTGGGGGACATGCAGGTCTCAGTAAGCACACATTGCTAGGATGGGCCTCTGATAGAAACCTGAGCCCAAATTTAACGCTATCCAAATTGGGAAGCATTTCCCAGAGCTTTTCAGGAACTCAGAGCCTTGGCTCTGCTGTCTCTGCCCCAGTAAAGCCTGGTGAGGTTCAGAGCTTTCCTCCTCTGCTTGTGTCTCCCTGGCTTATCACAGACACTGTGCTGCTGGAATTGACACTTGGATGCCTTCCTCAGGCTATTGCTGACTGGGTGAACCTGCTCCCCATCACAGACCCGCTACATGCTGAGCTCCCTCACTTGTTCTTTCCTCCCAATACCATATTTATGAGATCCCTCCAAGGTCTCTGTCAATCGCTCAGGCAGCCTTGGCCACACAGCAGCTACCAGAGCAGTGAGGATCCTGCCAGCCTCTCAGGCAGGCAGCAGAGGGGAACCAGGGCCCAGCAAGAACAGATTGACTGGGGGGCAGAGGAGGACATAGCCCCCATCCTCAGTAGCTTCATCTCAAGGGACACCATGGTCCTTCCCCTCTGCCTGCCCCCACAACCCACAGCTCAGCTGCATCCAGGTGTCAGGTAGGACAGTGCCGAGCAGAGAAGACACAAGCCAGTGCAAGAGAAAGAAGAATTACAGGACAAACATGAAAAATTTGGCATTATAGCTGGGGAGGAAGTTACTTGCATGTTACTGAGCAGCTCTTGGCTTTGCCCTGTGCCTGAAGCCCTGGAACTCACAGCCATGCTACGAATACACCAGGAACGAGCATCTCCTGGGCATGAATTCTACCCCCATACAGGCCTCACTGCTCCAACTGCAGCTTCCCAGTGCAGAGCATCCCTGGGAAGAGCAAGGATGCTCACAGCCTCAATTTATGTGAGGGAAATCCATCAAAAGGCATGAAAGCCTTTCATTCAGGACAATTTGTTGCAGGAGTTATAAACTGAGGTGCTGGGAAGCCAATTGTCAGACCAGGAGCGCTGCAGATTGGCAAGACAGAGAGGACTGCCCCTGCCAAAGAGCAACTTAATAAACATCCATTGGGTAGGTGGGGCTGTAAACAGCACATCTGCTCCCAGGCTGGGCAGGGGGAAGTGAAGGGGGCAGGGGTAGGCAGACTCGTCCCTGGGTGCTGTTTGTAGCCTGGAGTCATCACTCAAAAGCAAGGACCATGGCGCAGGCAACGCCAAGGCCAGAGGAAGGGAGAGAGATTGATTATCCCATAAATCAATCGCCGGGCACTGATTACAAAATAAACCACCAGGGCAAAGGTCAAGTGCTTTGTTATATCACCCAGCCCACAAGATTTATTTACCACTTGGGCCATCAGTCCCTCTTGCCATCTATTACAGGGAGCTGCAGCTCTCCCTTCCCACCTTCGTGCATGGCTTTTGCCTACAGACACAACCAGCACAGACCTGCAGGCAGCAGCACAGGGCTTCAGAATCAGATCCAGCTGCTGGGACCAGGCAGGTACAGGCACTGATCCTGTAGGACCTACAGAACCACATCTATAACTCTGGGAAAGGTGACAGCCAGGCAGGACAGCCCTGCTGCAGGCAGCAGTGGTGGCCGAGGGTGTTCACCAAGTCCTCCATCCCCACCAGCCTGCCTGGAAGCTGATCAGATCTCCACAGGGAAGATCAGAGGGACATGGTCTCCTCTGCAAAGAGCCACAAGGCCTGGCTGGGTCCACCATGAAGAGATTCCCACAGCCACTGGCCTCAGGGTGCACTTATCATTTCTTTCTGGGCTCCAGGAACGACCAAACCCTTTGAGAGGATCAGCGACTTCCCAGCAGGGAAGCAGGGCCTCACTCCAAATCAGATCTGTACCCGGCCAAGCTTTCTATGCCCACTCCTACCATCTGAGTTCTGCATCCTTACAGGGAGAGCTTGCAGAGATCATCTCACAGCACTCAACTGGAATTCAGCCTAAAAAACTTTATTTTTTCCCCCCTTCCCTTTCTAACTTTATATTTTAAACACAGGCAGCAATAAGAGAAATTCCTGGCAGTATTGTTCATCTGTTTCCCATAAGCTGCTTGTCACTGACCACGAAAAGATTTTTCAGTCTGGCTCCCAAAATATAAAAAACCTAAAATGGACATTTTTGAGTCCTTCGCAACAACCGACGGAGAATAACGTCAGAGCCGTATGATGTGTGTGCGTGTGTACTCGGAGGGTGGCAAAGAAATATCACAGGGAGGAGGAGAGGTGCCAGCCCGTGTGCCGTGGGCAGGGTGCCTTCTGCCTGCCTCCGACCGCACGGCCCGGGCGCTGCTGGGTGGGCTGCGAGCGCAGGCAGCCTGGGCCAGGGCTGCTTCCACTTATGGATGTTCCCATGGACCATGAGGCTGTTACCCCATCCCCCTGCACCACGGTGCTCTGCCAAAATGGCTGCTGCAGTTGGCACATGCCTAGGAGTTTATTTTTCTTTCCAAGGCACTGAATGTTTCAACTCCTATTTTAACCCATCTGCCAGCAGAGAGTGGAAGGCTCCAGCTCGTGGGCCCAGCCACATGTTCCCACAATGTGCACAGGACACCCCCATGCAGAGGGACACCGCTGCACAGAGGGGACAGCTGAGGTGATGAATTGCAACACATAAAATCACAGGCTGGTTTGGGTTGTAAAGGACCTTAAACACCACCTCGTTCCAACCCCCCACCTTCCACTAGACCAGGTTGCTCCAAGCCCTGTCCAGCCTGGCCTTGAACACTTCCATGCTCCAAGCCTGGTGTAAGTCAGTGCTGTCACTAGAAAAACTTCTGTGATTTACCCTTGCTGGGGATAGTCCCCACAGGCACTTTGTGCCCCAGGGTAGGATTCATTCATCTTTTTTAGGGCAGCCTGTGGCCCTGCCAGTCACTGCTCTACTCCTGCCACCCTCTCAGTAAGGTCAAACACCACTCAACCTCAATTGTCTCCAGCTTGAAAACACAGGGCACCCTCTTCCCCAAGAGGTAAAGCCCCCATCCCTGCCTCTCTGAACTGTATCAAAAATATTCCCAGCCCTCCAGGACAAATCTATGTCCCAGCAGAATTAGAAAAGCACAAGGATCCACAGTTGCTCCACCAGTCCCTGCTTCCCCAAGGAAGGCAGCACTCCATGGGAGAAGTCCCACCACTGGAGAGATGGGCATCTCTACCAGTAGCTGTGTTGATCTCAGGAATTATGTTCCCCCCTCCACGGGTGGGCTCCTCAGAGGATGGTGCTCATCTCCAGAGCTCCATTCTCATCCACAACCACCACCTTGACCTTGGTGGGGAAGGGTGTGATGGGCAGCCAGCCCCTCCTGCGCTCTTCCAAGGAACTCGATGGCAAAAATACGTTATTCCAAGCATTTGGAGGCTTTTGCAAATCCCTTGAAGTCAACAGTATATTACTTTAAGGGCTTGGTATGCCTGCTCCTCTCCTGCAGGGGTTCTGACCTGCACACCCATCAATCTCTCCTATCACTTGGCCTGGCTCTGTGTTTCGGACGATGGCAACAAACCAAGGTCGGAGCGAGGCAGTTACATTCCCCATCCTTCCCTCTGCTCCTCCTGGCAGATTTAGAAGTTCACATTTAATCTGAAAGAGGGAAGATGGAGAGGAGCCTCAGCAGCTGCAGTTTCTGTAAATGTCAGGCTAGGAAGGAGATCTTAGCAAGCCTTAATACACTATGCAAATCCTCAGAGCATGACCGTGTGCTACCAGGGCTTTTTATTCCCCTCCGTGGTAATCAGAGAGACAGGGATTAAAAAGGGGAGTCACTACACAACTAGCCAGTCCTTCTGCTTTACCAACCACTATTTAAAGACCATATTGGGACATATGGGCCTAAGGGTCCGTAAAGACCTCCAGGCAGAGGTGGGTGCTCTCCTAAAGGGTGCTAGCCAAAGAATTTTACACGCCTAAAGCTATCAGAAAGTGTCCAAAGGAGGGCTACAAAGATGGTGAAGGGTCTAGAGGCGAAGCCATATGAGGAGTGGTTGAGGTCACTGGGTTTGTCCAGCCTGGAAAAGAGGAGACTGAGGTCAGACCTCATCAGGGTTTGCAGCTTCCACACAAGGGCAGCAGAGGGGAAGGCACTGATCTCTGCTCTCTGTGACCATAGACAGGACCCAAGGGAACAGCTGGAGCTGTGTCAGGGAAGGTTTAGGCTGGATATTAGGAAAAGGTTTTTCACCCAGAGGGTGGTCAGGCACTGCAGTGGGTTCCCCAGGGCAGTGGTCACAGCCCCGAGCCTGCCAGAGCTCAAGGAGTGTTTGGACAACGCTCTCAGGCACATGGTGGGATTGTTGGGATGTCCTATTCAGGGCCAGGAGCTGGACTTCAGTGATCCTTGTGGGTGCCTTCCCACTCAGGATATCCTATGATTCCCTACTTTGGAATATGTTTGGTGTATGTGCAAGGGGATGAGAGACACGTGCATGCACTTGTCATGTGCGTGG
The DNA here is from genome assembly GCF_036250125.1 of Pseudopipra pipra. NCBI lineage: Eukaryota > Metazoa > Chordata > Aves > Passeriformes > Pipridae > Pseudopipra > Pseudopipra pipra. The sequence goes on along the minus strand of NC_087560.1, from coordinate 3,838,173 downwards.
CTGAAAGTGAGACTGTGCTCCATGGAGACAGGAGGAGCAGGAGGCACTGCACGGTGTCTGGGTGTGCAGTTCTGTGCTCCTCTTTTTACAACTGCATGTTTACATCTTTTTTTTTTTTTTCCTTTACATGCCTTTTTTTTTCTTTTTTTTTTTTTTTTTTAATGCATCAGGAAAGCTCCATCACTTTCCTTTCCTGTAATGATGTTGACCTGATTAAAATTTTTATTGGATTTTACAAAATAATTTCATACATTCTGTTCCCTGGAGCACTGTGAAGTGGAGGGAAGGGGGGGGAGAGAGAAAGAGAGGAGAGAGTATATTAAGAATGAGGTGAAAAAGGAAAATATTTTATTTTACGCTGAAATAATGTTTCATGAATGAATAATAGATTAGAAATCTCACTCTTCTTTCTTCTAAATTTAAATAGTGCTCTTACAAGTGCCCCTGAAACATGTAGGCATGAAAGAGTCACCACTTGAGCATTTCAATTGCCTATTTCAAGAGCAGCTTTGCTTTCCAGCAGCTTCCAACCCTTTTCACCATGTCTCAGCAGTAAGCAAGCCATGGTTAATGGGTTGCCAAGGCCTCAGAGATGAGCAAGAGCACAAGGACAGACCTCAGCCCTCCTGGCTGTCCATGGCACTGTCATCAGTCAGCCCAGAGCAGCCCCTGCAGTCTGACTCCTGCTTTAACTTGGTTCTTTAACACAAGACCAAACTGGGTGGAGGGACCACACTGTCCCTCTCCTTTGGGAATGATGTGGGGTTGGTCCCCGGGACTCCTAAGAAATTCTCATTGATGAAGTCACAAGACAGGCCACAAACAGGGTGTTGTGGAGGTCCACACACCAGGCTCTTGGTTCCTATTCCCAGACCCTGGATGAGCCTGATGTGCCCCAGGGGAGCTCATGGAGCAGAGCAGACCTCTGGGAAGCCTGAGGCAGATGAACCACAAGTGACAAAGGAGGGTTTGAAAGTGGTGCTCTTTTGCTACTGTTTTCCTTCCTTGTGAAGGCAATGCCCTAAACAATAATGTTTTAGTTTCCCAGTTCCACTTCCATATATTTAAATTAGATTGCAAGCCCCTGTCCCAGGGACTAACTGTTGCCTTCCAGAGGAAGGCAGGCACTCCTGCAACAGGCAGCTTTGCATCCTGGGTCCCAGTGCAATAAAATAATCACCAAAAAAATGCTTTTCATGGAGCTCAACATTTTTGCTTCAGGTGTCCTTTCAGGAGTACCCCCCCACACAGGGCTGGCTTGCTTGGAAATTTAGTTTCCCTGGTGGCTGCTTATGAAATAAATATTTCAATGCTGCATCAATGGCTCAACAGAACCTCCCCCCCCCAGGGGCAATAAGTCTCTGAGCTGAATCTGATGCCAGTTGAGTGAATGAAACCAAGTGAGGGCTAAAGCACGTTACTCTGTGGGCACCACTCACAGCCAGCAGCTGAGACCATCTGCTAGTTCCTTGCTCTCTAGGTGGTTTTCAAGGTCACATTTCTAGAGGTATTAAGGTTGTCTGGGTAACCTTTAATATATGTTTTGGAATGAGTCTGTGGGGCAAGGGTTGAATTTTTTCCCAGCATCGTGTTCTCTAGCAATTGCTGTTTGACATTTCCCCAGAGGTTTTAGCTTTATCCCTGCAGGGAGAGTGTTCAGATAAGCTCCAGGTCAGGCCACCTCTGCAGTCCCCTAAATTCTGCCCTCCTGCCACTTGCCTGCCTGGGACAGGACTGCTGTTTTACACAGCATTCTCTGTATGGTACAGGGAACAGTGCAAAGTGTCACCTCACCTCAAAACACAGGCCAAGCACCTGACCCCCAGCAGTACTGAGTGCCACACCTGGGATTCTGGAGGGCTCTGCACTCTGCCCTCAGAGCACCATCCCTCCTGCTCCTGCCATCTCCCACTGCACCACTGTCCTAAGGGACACATCCATGTGATTTCAGGATGTATCTGTCACCCACTACATCTTAATCCTGACTTCAACACTCTGTGTTACTCCATTCCCCCCTGAGTCCCTCCTGGGCAAAGGCTGGGGGGCAACCACAGTATGTGCAGGCTCTCAGCAAGCTGCCCCAACCGAGAGGCTGGCAGAGCAGAGATCTGGCAGCACTGAAAAGTATCTTGCAGAAGAAAGGGATTTGCAGTGTAGCAAATAGGTAACTGATAAATACTACAGCAAGAAAAGTCCAAGCCCTGGATAAAAATGGCTTATGGTGTGAAGCTGTGCCCATTGTCCAAGAAATGGAGGGTGCCTGTCACCACTGTTACACTGCCCCACACTCAGCACAAACCCCTCATTCATCCCTGAGTGACTTTTATTTTGAGTTAAAGACAGTGACAAAGAAAAGAAGACTATAAAGCCTCTCCAAGAGGCAAAGCACAGCAATTCATCACACAGTCTGAGTGGAGTGAGACACAAAATGGCAGCAGCTCCTGCAAGCAGGCAGAGCCAGCTCCTGCCTGCAACTCCTGCCTCTGTGCTGCACAGTTTCTTCAGCCCTGGCTCAGGAAGGGGACAAGAAATTAGAGACATAAATTCCTACTCTGTGATGGGCAAAAAGACAAGCCTACAGGCTCTAACCAAATCTGAATCTTTCTGGAATTCAGGTGTTAACCTATAGAAAGAAGACTAACACTCTCCAAATATCCACATTTTACTCTCCCCAGTTTGTGAGGAGATAGAAGGCAGGTACAGTCCCTCTCTGCCAGGTGACCAGATCATGCATAACACACAGCTCTAGGAATCTCATCCATGATCTGAAGGCCTGCTTCCAGACTTCACAGCTTCATCTCCTCCCCTGGGAGCTCCTGGGAAGCCTCCAGCTTTGAAGCTCACATCCACATATCAGCAGCCCTCCATCCAGGCTCCCTGGAGCGCCTGCCTAGCAGCCAAGGGCAGTCACCAGCTCACTGGCCACTGACTTGGCTCGTGTCTTGTCCCTAAATCACACATGCAGATGGGTTTAAACACATCAATTGATTTCCTAACCTCACATCTCCCTGTGAGCAGGGGCTGGAACAGCCATGTTACACAGGGGCAAACAGGAGAGGCATGGATTTGGGAACTGCTCCCAGACCAGTGAGGAGGGACAGGTCAACATCAGCTCCCACCAACCCATGCCATCAAAAGCCAACTCTTACAAGCAGGGATTTGGCAGCCAGTGTGTAAAAAGAGCCTGTAGCCCACATCACAAAATACCATCATCACAAGTTGCATCTCTTGGCCTCCACCAAGGCAGCAGCACATTAACTGCATCCCTTGGCACACAGGGGAAGCTTGTGCTGTTGTTGCTGCTTCACCCTGGATAACAAGGGTTTTAATCTCAGGTTTGTCAACTTAGCACCTTGCCAGAACTAGGACTCATTTTTAGTATTAAAAAATAATGCATATTTATCAAACCCAGTCAGGCAGCAGGGGGGGGAACAGCTGGCAGCAGCCTCCCTCTCCCCATCTGACATGTGCTTGCCATTTTTCGCAGTTTCAACAGCTCTCCAGCTCTGGTCCTTATAATTACGATGAAAAACCCCTCACACTCAACCATAGTGCCTCGCAGCCAAGATGCCAATATGTTTCCACATAAAAGCCTCGTTCCAAAAAACCCAAAATTTCTCAGAGCCTCTGCTTTATTCCCATCCTCCCTTACATCATTGTATTCACATGGTGTTCAATTATTTACAAGCATACAAAACACTCCAGCTTGGATTCTCAACTGGCATTAATCAGTGAAGTGCCAGCTAAATCAATGGAGCTACAAAGATTTGCTCCAGAGAAGGATCTATCCTGCTGTCCCTGAAGACCCCTTCTTCCCTTCACAGCACACACTGGGAAGGAGAGGATAAAACACAGCTTTGGTTGCAGGTTTTTTAATTCCCTAAGTTTTACACACACATTAACACATGTTAATGCCCACGAAGACCTGCTCCCCACTGCTGACCTACTTTCCATTCACGTGCATTCAACACACTGGCCTCCCATGGCAGTCCCAGGTATTCCTGGAAGCAGCCATCCACACCTTACCCAGAGCCCTGTGACAACACCAAGAGCCCTGTGCATGGGGCAGGCCCCTGGCTGTTAGGAGAACATGCTCAAATTAATTACAGCTAAGGCTTTCAGATTATTCAGCCAGGCCTGATGCTTCCTTGGACTGCTGCAGCATCATCTGTCTCCAGTCCGTTCCTTTCCCATGGCAGCACTTCCGAAGAGGTCCAAAGGGAGAGACTGGTAAGCACAGAGGGCTCACAGGCAGGATGCTCTCCTTCAGTGGTGGTTGATCATTTCTAGCTTTCCAGACTCCATCATTTTAATTCAATGAGACCAAGAGAGCCCAAATCACAGAGAGGCCAATTCATTGGGGTAGGCATAGGATATTCCTCTATAGCTGTGGGACAATCTTCAATCAAATGAAGCTTTTTAGGGTGGATAAATCTCCACAGACAACTAAGCCTTCCACAAGACCAGGGCCAGCCCAACCAGTCCTTCAGTAAGTCTCTTTATCATGACTTCGTGATCATACAAAAAGCAGAAACTGACTTTTGAAGGACACTTTGTTATTTACACCTTCACTTTGAATCAGAAAGTGAGGAATCCATGAGAATATAATATGAGCATAAAGAAAAGGTCTAGTCCCTTGAGAGCACAGACAGACTGGAGAACCCAGAACCCTGGGGCACTGGGCACCTCATTAGAAGATAGGAGTTTAATTGTACTCCTATTACCATCCCTAGTTCACAAACTGGGGCCTCTCCATTCAAAAGCAGAAGCCCAAGGAAGTGCAGGAGACAGACACCAGGCTGGGTCTCACTGCACTGAACACAGCTTACTCATCCCTCGTGTACCAGCACCACAGCATAGAGATGTCACAACGCCTTCATCATGACTGGAATCATAATATCCATGATTCACATGGAACGCTTTTTATACAAAGCATCAAGATAAAAATAAAATGAAGAGGGAAAAACTTAACAAGAAACTTGTTTCGTTCCCTACAAGATGGATAAACCAAGACGAATGTAAACAGCTCAATTTGACCCAAATATTTTTTCGTTGCTGGGTAACCCCACAAAAAAAATGTTGTTATCTCACTAGCATCTGTGGAGATTAGATGGAAGGGAACTTTAAACAAACATTCACTGTCATCCCTTGTTTGAGGAATTTCAGCCCGGACACAACTCTTGGGACTGCTGCTCTTGCAGCACCCCAATCCCTTTCCAGAGGGAGCAAACAGCTGAGGAGGGCAGGAAGCATCTGTAATATCTCCAACACATGGACATGCTGTTGACATGAAGGTTTACATGGAACATTTGGGTTTACATGAAACATTTGGGTTTACAGCTTTCCGAACTCTTCCAAGAGAACGATGGGGCTGCTCTGGGAAGGCTCCGAGCAGGAATCACAGGTTCAGGCCTTGCCTGCAGCAGGAGGTGGGAGGAGGGGTAGTCACAGCAGATGGCTGTGAGCCATTTTGGGTGGCAGTAGGCACCCGCCGAGGGGCTCAGACTTCACAACCCACACTGGCTGCCATATGTTGCGACGGTGGCTCATCATCACACAGGACACAATTTATAGCCTCTTTCATGGCTGAAAGTACCACACTACCTCTCACTGCCCTCCATTAGTACAATCATCTCTCCACCAAGCATCTTCTAGTACCTCGCTATCACGTTTACTGATTTTTTTTCATGTTTCTGTAGGTGGAGGGAGATCTGATAGATCATCTGAGAGATTCAGGGACGAGGTTTTAGTCTCATTTGTGCTCTGGAGGTCAGGCCTGCTCGCTCCTTTACTCCCTCCCAACAGATAAGCACTATCTCAACAACACACAGATGCTATTAGAGATCACCTTGGCCACTGCTAAGCTGTGCAGCATTCCTGCCAAGTGCATCCCTGAGTTGGAAGCATGTGGCAAGCAAGGCTGTGCCTGTGACACTGGGAGCTCAGAACAGGTAAGGTGGGAGATTATGGCTCTGAAAATAGCAGTACTTCCAGCAACAGCAGGCTTCCTTGTTGAATTCCTCCTGGAGAAACTCAGGGAAATGAGAGCAGCAGGGAAAGAAAGCTCGGGAGGTGGCAGGATGGAAATCAGGCTTCCATCAGCCAGGGCTCAGGGGGAGAGGATGCCACTGGTACCTGGCAATAGGCTGCACTGACACTGTGCACGAGGGACAGAGGGAAGGTACAGCATTGCTGTGCTCTTTGTGCCCGTGTTATACAGCAGCAGCAACATAACCCCAGTGCTGTGGCATCATGGCAGGGCAACCCTGCAGCCCAGAGAGCTCCAGAGATGGGGACAGTAGGATGCCTTAGCCCAGCCTGGGAGCAGGGCCTCAGGTCCCCAGGATGGGGGATTCTCTTGCACCTCTGGAGGACCCTTTGTACAACATGACAGTCTGCTCAAAACATGCAGTGTCAGTCACATACAAGTTCCTGGGCTGGACCTTCTGCCCCATGAGAGCAATAAGTGTGGTATGATCACCACCCTGTCACCAAAAGGAGCAGAGCACCCTGAACCACTGGTTTACATCCCACCTGGGTCAGCCCAGCTGCCAAACTAAAGGCTCAGACAATTTGCTCTGTAAGGGTCCTTAAAATATCAATTCAGCACAAGCATTACAGCTCCCACCAGGCTCTGAGGGAGGACAGTCATCCACACTTGTGCTAGGCAATAGCGGTTGCATCTCCTGGATTTATGGAGAAGCTGGGATATTTTTAACATTTTGAAAGAAACAGCCACACAGTGTTGGTTATTTTAACTCAGTACAGTCCACACATTCAGGCCAGCCCTACATGTCCATTTGCTGGTGCCCAAGCCCTCCTTCCACAGTAACTGCTGACTCTGGCCTGGTTTTGTCTCCCAGCTCACAGCAGCTGCATTTTAATCCTCAGGTGATGCATCTCCTCGCCAGGCACAGCCAGAGAGCTTCCTGAAGGAAGCAATTACAGAAATTGAGCTCACCCAAACAATTAAAAAAGCTGAGATATATGTCAAAGCTTCAGGTTTTCCCTCTACTATGCCTAGAAACCTGCATCAGACCAAAATGCACCAGTGGGAGCAGACTTTACCCTTCTCCAGGTGCTGCCTGAGCCTCCACCCATGCTGATAGCTCTCTGGGTTAGCCCAGAAGCTCCAATTCACCAAGGAAGTCAGCACAGCCCAGCTATCCTATTTAGACTGAATCAACCAGTTCCATAAAGGAAGTGGTACTGGTTACACCAGTGCAGACTGGAGCCTGGGAGCACAATTTTCAGCCCTGGAAATCAGAGACTTCTGTCTGCTCACAGCCTGCTAAAAAGCTGTGTTCCTCCTGCCCTACCTGACAGCTACACACACAGCCAGCTCCATAATCCCCAGCAAAGCACATCTCAGCTGCAACTTAATCTGAACTTCTACTTCAGCTCTCACCGACAGCTCAAGTGAAAATGAAAAGCAACTGATAAAGGAAAACCCACAAAGTGCAGCAGGTGGTGAGGGGGCCAGAGGCAGGGAATGTGACTGGAAGGAGCAATGCACTGCTAGATCTGTGCTGGCAAACATTAATTGCTTTTCAAGTATTCCAGTGCTTTCCTTCCCCAGTGGCTGCAGAGTTTCTGCTCGCTCTCCAGTGACTAAGGAGGAGAGGAAAACCAAGAGTGTATGAGAAGACCAAGCCCAGGAACTGAGCATTCACAAAGTGACCCCACAGTGGACAACAAGAAGCTTCAGTGACCCTGAATGAAGCTGCTGACATTTCTTTTGAGCACCATTGCAGAGCAAATCTACCAAGTCACCTCAGCCTTCTCTGGGGGAATCTGAACCACTTGAATTTCTACTCAAGCACATGATTTGCTTCTGATTAGAGATATGGGTAGGAAAAAACATAAATAAAGCAAGCACAGCCCAGATGTTTTGCCCCAGATTCAGCTGCATTTCTGAGGCTCTAAAGAACAGAGGAATGACCTTCTCCTCTGTCCTGCTACCCCCATGCCCCTGGATCCAGTCACTTCCAGCTCTCAGAGATGGGCCCCACTGCTAGTCAGCACATCTCCTGCTATCAACACCCTCATTACAAAGCTGGCTTGTGCATCCCTCTGCTGCTTTGTGACCTGGAGAGGTCAGGACTGGTAAAGCACAACCACCACCAGGTACCACTCCTCAGCTGTCACAAGTATCATCTACAAGTGTGCCCATCCTTCAACCCCTCCCTACAACAGTCCTGAGCCAGCACCAGGCTTCAGGTTCAGACTCTCAACCCTTCAGCAGATCCCTTCTGTGAGAATCTCACCCAGCATCATACATATGATCCCATAGCAGCCACAGAAGAGCAAGTTAATAACCTGTCTTAGCTAAACCTTCCTCCAAGTGGGCAGGAATTGGTGCTGCCATTTTTGCTGCCGTTGTCATGCCAGCACTGTAATGTTTTTTATGAGATCTTAGAGGAAAGGGACTAAGGAAATGGCATCTCATCCTGCCTTTCCATAGCCAAGTCTCATCATGAGAGAAGGGAAAAAGAAGCATCATCATTTTTAACACAGGAGAAAGTAATTGCTGCTACAGCAACGCAAAAAGCTCACCTTCCACTCAGCACAGCTGGTCAGCACCCCAAAGGCTGCTGTAGTGGGGGATGATCTGGGACTGAATGCTGTCATTGCCTGCAAGGAGACAACCAGGATGTTGTAGCAAGGGGGGACTGAACCCCAGATCACTCTTCCAAAAGAAGAGTGAAAAGCAAGTCCCCTGAAGCCCCTGTGACAGCAACACATCCATGGCCACCGTGCAATCAAGCCACTAGGGTGTGACAAAACACCACCAAGGGGACGTGAACAAACACCCACCCCATCACCACGGGGGTGCTGAGGAGCAACAAGCCATTTGGGGTCCAGGAGAGGCACTTCAGGGGCAGTGGCCATCAACACAAGGCACGTACTGCAGCTAGGAAGCTGTCGTGCCTTCATACACACTGCCCTGTTTCCCTGAAGACCCAATTCCAAGCCCTCCAAAAATCAATGAGATAACAAGGAGATGAGTTGCAGCCAATATGGATTTGTCAAGAGCAAATCACATCAAGCCCATCTATCTCCTGCCTGTACAACAGGCTTCCAGCAGAGCACTCCCTGTCAGACACCTCCACTCCAGCAAGGCTTTTGGTGCTGCCCAGTCTGCTGTTCCCACAAGCAAGGAGGATGTGGGCTGAAGAGAAACAGCAACAAGGAAGGCATAAAACTGCTCAGAGAGAGGGGTACAGGGCAGGTATAAGTGGTGTCCTCTGCTACAAAGGAAGAGCATGTTGACAAACAGGATTTTGTAGGTGCCTGTCACATGCCCACCATCTTCAGAGCTTCTGCTACTGGCCCAGATGAAGGAGCAAAAAGGAAACTTATTAAATTCACAGGCAGCATGAGGGTGGAAAGAACTGCAGGTTCTTTTAGAAAACAGGACTAGAAGATGCTAGTATCTCAAGGAATCGTCCTCATTTTTTTCCCAGGCAGATACAATGGCCAGGTTTTTCTCTCCAGCAGGAATAATCAGCTGTCCAAGAACACACGTCCAAATAGAAAGAACAAGTTTTCAGGGACTCGCTTCACTACTCTTGCCTATCAAGGGCTACTGATGCTACAAGGACCTGTGGCCTCTTGCTCTTAACCTTATGACAGTACTGTGTGGGGTTCAAGACAGACTAGCAGCATGTTGCATTAGGCAGACATCTACTCAGAGATCTCTTTCCTAGCAGCTTGCAAACAGAATCAGTATCAAGCCCAAAGGCCCTGAACAGGATCAGAAAACATGAATTCCCACTCCCAGGCAGCTCTTTATCTACTGCATCACTGTCACCTTGTTGCAACTGGCACATTGACTGCCTCTTCCGAGAGCTGCTTTCAGCAGGAGAGACGTTCCTGTGCCAGCAGCACATCATGCTAATGCTGACAGCCAAGCACATGCTACATCTCACTGCTGTGCACACCATATATGTTTCATAAAGTTGTCTCAACTGCCTGCCCAGACCCTCCCCATAACCAGCTGCACCTGATTCTGCTGTCAAGTGACCTTCCCTGTGACGACTCACACTGTTTTAACCTATACCCTCTGCAAGACAAGGACTTCCCATCTCCAGTTCAGTTTGTCACTAGAAGCAAGCAAAGCACAGGTGCCTGCAAAAATAATGAGCCAGCATCTCCAGACGTGGCTCTTTTTATGGAAAACCATGGCCAAGCCCCTGCAATGAGCTACATTTGTGGCCTGCAGGGAAGAGACACTTGAAGCCATTCTCAACATGAGAGGGCTTTTCCCTTTGACCATATATTTGGTTTATCTCAATGTGAGCTGGTGGGGAACTGGACCTTGCAGCCTTGGGGACTCTGATGTTCCAGATAAGTTCATTCACTGCCAGAATAAGAAAGCAGAGTTTCCAAATAAGTGACGTTTCTCTTCCTTTAGCAGCCAATTGCAGGGAAGACTGCGAAGTAGCAGTGGATTGATCAGGCTCCTATGGAGGTGACTAATGGGAAGATGATCCAACAGCTACTGCAGATGAGTAGATGGCATTGCCCCCCACAGCTGCCTTTGCAGAGACACCTCTCTCACATGTAATGAGGGAATCCTTGTACCACACTCACACTGTCTACATCTCCCAGGGACATATTTTTGCCATGTGCTCCAAGAACCCAGGATGGGAAGCAAACACTTGAAATGAAAGCAGGAGAATCAGGTCATGGAAGGAAAGTCAGCATCACACTTCAGGTTCAGAAGCACCCAGTCAGCTGGCAAAATCCTCTCCACTGGTGTGGATGTGAGCAATGGGTATTGACAAGGCAGATTACACAGAGCATCACCCAGACTGCAGGCTTTTAGCACCCTGTGGAGCATGATTGAATGCAGTCTTATCCCCCCAAAATAAAGCCTGAAATAAAACGTTGCAGCAGGAATTACAGTGAGACTTGGGGCCATCCCGAGGCAGGTCTCTTCATGGTGAGGGGCAAGACAACCCATGCATCAGGACCTTAACCAAATTTAAAGAAAGGTCATGAGAAGAGACAAAGAGGATGAACTGGCGTGTATTTATGAGCCAGCACAAAAGACAGGAGGAAGATCAAGCTGTAAAAGCAAGGCATTAGCACCTCTCTAATCAGCATAAATCTGTGAGGATCTGCCATCTCTCTCAGCAGCACTTACTGCGGTTTCTCTCCTGAAGGATGGGCTATACAGGTACACCTGTACTCACTCCTTCAAACTAAGAGCTCACAGCATCTGACAGCCTTGGAGCAGTGAGGTGAGGCTCCACAGCCTGCCATTGCATTTTCCCTTCAGAAGAGCCTGGGCATCATTAACACTGCTAAAAAGCCTCTGATGTTTAAAGCAGGACTGTCATTGCTTCTGTCAGTCACACAGATGCCAATGCCACAAGGGTGCCTAGAATTCAGACAAGGTCAGCTGGGAGCTGAATAGAAGATACAGGCTGTGTAAATTCACCTCAGAAATGGCCCTGAGCACTGGAAGTCAGGGGTTAGTGTGCCACTGGCAAGCCTGTTCAGTTCTTAGGTTCCTCACACCCCTTGCTGCCATTAAGATACTATGTCAGGGCACCTGTGATCCACACTATTAACACCAGGATGTCAGCTCATCCCCGCCTGAGAACAGCAGCACAGCCACAGTTATTCATGCCTTTTGCCACCTCTCAGCTAGACCATAACAACATGACAGCCCTGCAGCATGTAAGAAGCTCTATCCAAAATATGCTCTGCACCCCAAGTGCTCTGTAATCCCGTTACCACACCCACACCAAGCTGGTCCCCTGCCTCCCAGCTCCTGATCCAGGGGTCCAGGAGAAACCTGACTCAAGGCCTTGGCCCTCATGTCCCTGCAGCCTCAGCAGCAGAGCTAAGGCTGCTTCCCAGGGTGGAGTCCTGGGCATGACACATGGATTACCACAGAGCACCAGCAGATCCCGAGAGCTGATCCCATCCACCCACAGTAGAACCTCCTCATCCCACCTGGAGCTGTCACTGCCCAGGGAGCACAGGTTATCAGACAGATTTCCTGCAAAAACAGCTGGGTTTCTTTGTGCTACCTGGTCTGACAGAAATGCACCACGATATGTGAATTTAAAGGAAATACTCTAGAACATGACTTTCCACTGCAGGCATTTAACCCCGGGGATTGACACTGAAATATCCAGACCCTGAGAGATGCAGACACGTTCACTGTCATGCATGACTCAAATATCTCAGTTATACACCCTCAGAGCACAGGAAGCTCTGTCTGCAGCCCACGCTAATGGTGGAGAGTTTATGAATTCTCAGTCAGCCTGCTCAGCCATATCAAATTAGCATGGGAGTTGTTTGGTTCCTTTGGAACAGGACTGGGACAGGTTATTTGGAACAGGACAGGTATTACAGACATGAAAGAGAGAGGTGAGCTCTGCACTGCAAGCAGTGATTATCGTGGCATGAAGTGACACAAAGATATGGGGTTTGAGCCTCTGCTGAGCTCATACAGTTCTCTTAAGGCTTCCCTCCATCATCTGTAAAGACAAGGATAACTTGGCTCACCTATCAAATTCCTATTTACATCACCTAAAAAGAATAAAGGTCTAGTCCCATGAGGTTCTGATTCACTCTGCTGAAGGTGCCTTATTCTTTTAAGACAAGTTAATGGGAGCTGTGATACAAAGCAATCCACCTTGTCTGGATGTGCTGGAAGAGATGACTTATGAAGAAAGGCAGCCTCAACACCTCACCTTGCAGACTCCCAAACATTGCTATAGGCCTTTTCTCTACCTGCCTCTGCCAATTTTCACCATGAGCTGTACTACATTATTATCACCTCTCTAAAGGTTCATCCTCATGCTCCAAGCTCATCTCAGACTGCTTAAATGCCAGCCGGTGCAGGCAGAGAGCCATTAGCACTGCAGTGCTGTTATTGCTGCTGCCTGGGCTGGAATTAATGCTGCTCAGCTACAGAGCAGTGAAAATATTGACTTTCCAGCTAATCAAACCAAATTCCATGAAAGCTACAACTTCAAACTTCAAAAAAATCCATCAATGATTTATAAATATTTGAAAGCGCCAGATTGATTGCATCTGGATTACTGCTGCAGAGGGGGCTCAGGGCTGGCTGAGGAGGAGATGGACTAGACAGCTGCTCAGACCTAATGTCATGTATCACCCTGCACAGACCTTCCCAGCCTCAGTCAGAGGAGGAGCACTATTATCCCAGTGCTGTGTTACATGTGTTGGTGTAGCCCCACTGGCTCCAGAGTGCCCAGCCTAGAGGTAGAATGCACCATCCTAACTGCTGGAACCACAAAAATTAGAAGTCTCATAACCTGGTTGTTCAATTTCTGACTCTGGAATAAAAAAATATGTATATTCCAACCACTTTCACCCATTTCCTGCCTGCCAATCAGGTTGCTGGCACCCCCAGAACATGCCAAACTTCAGCTGGCCTCATGGGAAGTGAGAGGACTTTTTAGCCTGGCTTTCTCTACACCCAGCCCAGCCATCCTATCTTCATGCCATCCTTCCAGACAAGGAGGAGTATTTTATTATCCTAAAAACCTTTCCAAGGGGAACAAAATACAGGAAATTATGCAAGATGCAACAAGTCAAGATGATCTATTTTTATTTCACCCCACAGAGAATTCCAGCTTGGACAGGGGGAACTTTTTGGAAGGAAACACAATAAATAACTTCAGTTGCATCGCAGGTGGTCTGTGCTGCATAGAATTTGGTTTGCAAAGCCATTGCAGGCTGCCTTTGTCCTCCAGGTCTCTGGAGCTACATTTGTACACAAGAGAAGCCAGCACAAAGTCCTCACCTCTGAAACCATATATCCAGCACTTGAAATCAAGAGGGGAAACAGAGGCCTACAAATCTTATCCTGAAACACAAAACTCTCCTTCTTTAGCAAATGCTGTGAGGACAGAGTCCTTCAGTGCAGGGCACACAAGTAACAGAAGAGGCCCAAGGGCCAGGGCGGGTGCAGGGGCTGTGCTGAGCCCAACCTCCTTTGTGCCTCAAACCTCAGTGACTGCCCTGGCAGGAAGCACAAACGCTGACTGAAGTGCTGTGATTTCAGCATTCAGAGTCTGTCCTCCATAATCCTCTCTGTAATCCTGTGAGCTAACACAGCTCCACGCCGCAGCCTCTCCCTTGGTGGGAGCGCTGGTGACTCCACGGGGTCTGCAGCTGGGAGAGCTCTGCACCTGCTCAAGCCTGGTCTTTGTACCAGGCAAGCAGCAAGGTTCAGCCCTCTCCCCAGAGGCTGGCAGTATTCTGTCAGACATGCCAAGAGACCCAGCTTTCCCAGGAACACTGTATCTACTTCCACATGGAAAGGCACGGGCATGAAAACCTTCGTTCACTGAGTCAGGTACCTCATGTCCCTGTTGTGCACACAGAGTGCAGTGCAGATGTGTTGTCCCACACCATAAGGGACAAATCTGCCCCTGATCCTTTATAGAGGCAAAACTCCAAAAGCCTGCCAGCTGCTTGAGCACAGACCCTGACAAGAAGGAAAACACTTGGCTGCCAGCTTTCTCCAATTTCTAATCCCCACCAAGCTCAAGATCTGGGCAGAGGGCTTCTCCCTTCCTGGCATCAAACACAGTGGACAGGGCACCTCAGTACTCAAAACACTGCTTGCACTGTTTGGTTGATGGCTGGATTTAAACCATGACACACTGAAAGAAGGAAATTAAACCACTCGTTTCTTTCTCACCACTGAAAATAAAGTAGGGCCCTAAGGTAGTAGTTCCAGACACAAGATTCAAAAACATTCCTTGCCCATAACCTTCCTGGAGCAAGCCTTCCCATCTTTTCACACCAGAGCAAAGATATCTTAAACACAGCTCATTCCAGAGCACTGCTGGTTCCTCCCCAAATGCCTAAGAATAGTCTCACCCTGTATGTATTTAAAGATTTTTCCCTAATCAGGAAAGAAACAGGATAATCACTTGAAGTAATTTAGTGAACTAGTTAAGATTCACAAAAACATCAACTTCATTTGGCAGGATGGCACATACCATCTGACCCTCAGTGCCCATGTCAGGAGTCTGAGGGCAGGGCTGCATCTCGGTTCTGTGCCACTGCAGTGCCACAGACGGGGGTTCCTGTACCACAAACAAGGATCACAGCTACCACGACAGCCAGCAAAGCAGCAAACACACAAATACTGCCTGGGTTTTCTGCCACAGCTGCCTTGGCCAGTGACACTGCCTTGTAAGAGACTGCATGAGGAGGAGAGGTCCCTGGTAGTGCCACATAACCAACAGCACTTGTCTCAAATGCCCCCTCCCCTGCTTTCCAGTCCTTTTCCCATTCCATTCTTGCTGACCACCTGTCCAAGGTCAGCTGCTTCTCCAGCCCTGCTGCCTGCACACACACATTTCTCACCATCATCCTCATCCTCACTCCCAAGGGTGAAATTGTTGCTTTGCATGAAAATCAGAGGCCAAGGTTGAAACTCGGACTCCAGTTTAAGTAAAAGCTATTTTAAAAAACTCCTATATACTCGTGAGTTTGCTCATGGAAATCAATGGCATGCTAACAGATGTACCAAATATCCCCCAAAGTGCATGTGTCAGTGCATTTCTTCCTTCAGAGATCATTAATGGCTCACAACCAAGGTCAGGAGTCAAGTCTAAGACTTTGCTGCTGATAAAAATGAGAGCAGCATTTTGCAGTGACACAGGGCACAACCTGCCCAGCTAATAGACTCACAGGAACTCCACTCCCAGACCTCCAATCCCCCAATTTATAAATAATAAATTGCCATTTTAAAGCTGCTCTCTAGGAAGAGCATCCTGAACCTTCCCCGCCCCTTGGAGAGTGCAAACACAGAGACAAGATGACTGAAACACAGCGGATTAAAATAGCTGTAACTAAAATCAGCTCCAAAGCCAGAATAAAAGCCAAGCACAATGCCAAAATCTTCTGGAGAAAGAGAGGTTTTTAGCAGAGAAGGCCTAAAATGGGTAGGCCTGGCACCAACCCCCCTCTCCCCTCCAGCCACTAGGAGGAAAGGCACTCGGTCACCATAGAGACAGAGCACAGGCACGATGCTTCTGTCCCCACTCTGAAACCTCCGTCTGTCCCCACTCCACAGCCCCCGTCTCCTCCGAGGCTCCGGAGCAGATGGCAAGCTGTGAGCAAGGGAAGGAGGGACTGGTGAAATGCTGCATGTAAATAAGACTGCTAAACACTCCTGTTGTGACTCGGCAGCAGCCGGGCAAGGCTATTAAGAGGCTGCTGCAGGCAAACGGTCAGCCAGCAGTAATGAGCTGGCCACGAGTGACTGATTCCATGTCAAGGTTGGGTGCTATCGATCAGATGTGCAGCTGCAGTCCTGCCACTTCAGGAAAGATGGGGGCTGATGGATCACCTGCAAGGCCCACACCACCAGGAGAAGGCAAGGGAGCACAGCATCCCAAGAGAGGCCAGGACAGCACCACGACTTTGGGCAGGAGCCATCCCAAACATCAGGCTTCTGCCCGTTTCCAGAAGCAAATGAAGATGTTCCCTTTGCCGCTGTCCTGATAGCCTCAGGAGTATTCCCACTCCTGGTGCTACCAAGTGCACCATATCCCAGCTCAGCTTGCAGGACCTGGGGGTTTGAGGTGAAGGGTCTCCCCAGCATCAGTCATTAGATCGGTCACCAAGAGTTATGGAATTCTCTGGGCTCGAGCTCTTTCACTCCTCCCTTATACAGCCTAAAAAGAGTGGTGATAGTCACAGCTCAAATACTCTATTTAAAGGCTGCCTCGAGGACTAGAAGTTAATTTTAAAACTGACCTAAGCTCTCTGCCATAGTACCTCAGGAGGAGTCTGGAAGGGTGGGGGTACTGCTAATGCATGTCTAGAGAGCGTGTGTTTTACCTCCCAGCTCTTATTTCTCATTATTAATGTCAAGGTTTTTTAACAAAATTTGTCTTGGTCAATTAACTCAGATGGGGATGCTTGTAACATTCCAAATAAAGCCAGCCACATCCTGCGCTCGGAAAGACAAGTGAGCATAGCTCAGGAAACAAAGGAATGACAAGGGCAAGGCATGACTCACACCCACCCCACTCCCACATCCCTGAAAACAATCCACCCTGTGAGCCTGGTGAGGACACTGATACCCCAACAGGCTCCACCTTTCCCCATAAGAGTTCTCTTTGCTCTCCTGCACACCAGGGCTAACACCTGCCTGCGGCACAGAAGATAAAAAATCTGTTTTGAAGTATATTTGCCCAGCTAATCTACAACAAAAGTCACAAGGCAATAACATCGTTGCACATGCAAATTGAAAGAAGGATTCCTTTTTCACTGGAAGGTGTTACTTCTGCATTGAAATATCTCCTGGTTTGATTTTTATCAAATTTAATCACAGTGCATTGATATTTAAGGTACGGTCAGACTGACCAGGGCCATGAGGGGCCTCTCAACATCTCTGCAGCTGGGTAAGGATCACACTGAGGAAGCTGGGCCCAATTCCCCAGGTTTTAGTAGTTACACTCCGCAGTGGGTCACTTCAGATGATTTGTTTTCCTTGCCTGGATGACCACTGCTATGGAATTGTAAAGCAGTGACCAGCTGGCACCTAAGAGGGATGCAGGAAGAGATGTATTAATCCTAGACTGCTGAATGAGTATGCTTCCCTTCCCAAAAGCACCTCAGGCTATTCCCAACCAAAAAACACTTTCTGTATCAAAGCATCCAAGTACTTTTCTAAACTATTTCATATCCAAGAGAAAGGATTCATTCCAGGGAAATCTGGACAAAAAGTAATGTAAAACTGCTTCAAAGATCCAAACCAAAGTGTTTTACTATGAGAAATTCATCTCTCAGCTGAAAAAACCTTTTACCAAACTCATCTCAAATTTAGGGTGCTCACAGGAGCTGTACTTTCACATAAATAAAAAAGTCATTGTACAAACAGCGAGGAAGGATTTCTGAAAGCCATCGTCTGAACTCACCACTTCTTCCCAGGAACGCATCCACAAGTATATTTTTTGCTATGGGAATTATAGCACATGTCATTTCCAACCAGAACATGCACTAGGAGTCACTAACATCTCGAATGATATGGACAGAGCAGGCACAAAACAGTGGGTGCCTGGAGCAAGAATCGCCTCCGGCCTCCCCGCAGGCCCTCCTCATCAAGTCAACCACTAATGAAGACTCACAACAACCAGTCTTGGGGGAGCAGCCCCCACATGCTGCGTGGGCAGGACAGACCCTACCACAGACTGTCACCTGGACTGACACAGTGGGACCAGGAGAGGGGAGATTCCTGCAAAGCACCAGGATCTGCGCGGGATAAGACTTGCGTGGAGAAAAGCGACGTGCTGGTGACCACGAGTGCACAGCCCTGCACTAAATGGCTGGTTTGGGCGAGTGGGTATTCACACTGACTCTACAATTTCATATTCCAAGCAATGGAAATAAGGATGGCTCTACACATTTTGGTTTTAGGCCATCACCTAAAAGCTGGATCCCAAGAGCTCTCACCAACCATGGACTAGAAATCCCAGGAAACAGGTCCAGAAAGTACCATTTTCGGCCACACAAAGCCCACTAAAATTCCTCTCACAACCACCCTTTTCCACGCCAGCCCCTCCAGCAGCTCATTCCTGCCCTCACAACATGCTTGCACAGCTCTCTGTGCTCGTACAGCTCTCAGGAGCTGTGTTTTACAAACAGACATGATGAAATATCGAGTGAAGCCTCAGAAACAGCTCCATCAGTGGAACCAAGGGAATCCTGTAGGACCTTCTCAAGCCGCCTCCGCAAACCACCCCAGGCACACATCCCTGCTCAAAACACTTCCATACATGCTCCCTGTTTGAGGACTACCAACTTCAGCAGTATTTTAGCTGAGGAACTGAGGCTTCGTTCCAGCTTTGCACTGCTCATACCTGCACAGACCTGTATGGAAGCTCCATGGCTGTGGCTTCTCTCTGCCACAACACACCTCACCCAGTCCTTTGGAGGACAGGGACACTTACCCCATCCCAAGAAGCAGCCTGACAATTGAACTGGAAGCCCTATCGGTGAGAGGACATCCCATTATCTGCACCAGGACACATGAGAAACTGTAGATAAGCAAATAAATAAATACATACCAGTCGCTAACCCAGAAGTGCAGAAAGATTATTGCTTTGATTTACAGTACAAACTACAATTTGAAGAAAAGCAAGACTGATTTCTACTAATTAGAATCATAGAATCACAGGCTGGTTTGTGTTGGAAGGCACCTTATAGGTCATCTCATTCCAACCCCCTGCCATGGGAAGGGACATCTTCCACTATCTCAGGTTGCTCCAAGCCCCATCCGGCCTGGCCCTGAACACTTCCAGGGATGTGGCAGCCACAGCTTCTCTGGACAACCTGTGGCAGTGCCTCACCAAAATTCTCTCCCTTTTAGTTCATTCAACAGGGATGTGGGAATCACACCGAGCAGAACACGAGCTGTAGCTGCTGCACAGGTGTGGCAGGTAAGTCAAGAAGCACCTGACAAAGGTTGACTGTGCCCATCCAGCAGCCCATTCATTAGTGAATCCTGCCTGGGGCTGGCCTGGCTAAGCTGGCCTGGCTAAGCTGGCCCTTGGCAGCACAGCCCATCTGCAGTGGATGGCAGTGGGCAGCTCCCCAAACCCTTCCTTATTAACTGAGGGCACATCATCACATCCCGGGGATCCCCAGAGGATCTCCCCGGGAGAGCACAGCCCGCCCAACCCAACACACAGGCACTGCCTCTGTGTCTTTCTGCTGCCAATGTCGAGTGCTCTGGATGAGAGGTGGGATCAATACCACACTCCTGCTAAAACCAGTGTTGAGGCCAACGATTTGACACTGACTGGAAGCAGAAGTAAAACTGACCTCATCGATTTTCATTTTCCAAGCAAAGGCAGTGAGTAAGGAGGAGACTAGTCTTTGCCAAGAGCAAAAGACTAATTTGGTGGGGGGGGGTTCTATTTTTAATTATTTTGCATTTAATATCCATGCTCTTGATCCCACAGAGATTTAAGATTTCTTTGGGCCTGCACACTTGAGTAAGGTTGTGTGTGCATTTAAGCAACTGTGGGATCCAAGACCAAGTTGTTACCAAGTATTAGGTAACAACAGATTTGCTTAATAGGATTTTTAATTTGCCATTATCCCTTTAAAAATGTATTTTTTTCTCTGCTAAATAGTAATAAATTAGCCTAAAAGCAATTATTTATATTTCTTTAGCATCTTGGAGCCATCTCAATACATTTTACCAATCACAGCCACTCAATGAGGCCAAATCAACTGCCACATGTAGATCTTGCAGGGCCTGATTTGAAGATGGGGATCTTTACAGCAGAAAGCTTGAATTTTTCACTAACTGACTGAAAAATGTATTTATAATTTCAAGTGGGAGAGGAGATGCACAGGAGCTCTGCAAGAAGAATTTAGTCTGTTGAAAGGAAGGATTCTTTCAGCAGATTTTTGTACCCTGCCCACCTACCACCCTCCCTGCCATCACACATCAGGAAACAGAGTTGCACACAGCAAGCCCAGCCCTTCTGAGGATGCTGACACAGCCTCCCTCGCGCCTGGGCTTTGGCACAGAGGTGCTTGGAGCCTGGCTCCTGCTAGCAGTGCCTCCCCCTGCACTACACCACAGCATCCCAGCTCTGGAGGCACACACTTCTCCCAGGGCAGAGATGCAGCAGACCCAGCCCAGGCATGAGAGCCCAGGCCTGCCTGTATCTTTGGTGCTGGCTTCAACAGACAAAGATGAATCCTGCAGGAATCAGTGTTCCACAGGGATTGCAAACCTTTCATCTGAGGCTTGCCTGCTTCCAGAGCTCTCTCCCTAAGTTCAGAAGGGTGTCAGCCCCTGAGAAGAGGCTGAAAAGATGACAGACACTAACCAGGCACTCACCTCCAAACTGTGGCACTAAAACCTCTAGATCTTGGCACTCCTCTCCACCATAACCTGCAGCATGTATCCCAACCCATTTCACTCCCAACACTATCCCTGGAGCAGCATTACTGGAAAGGCAGGGAGGGGAAAGAACAGCAATGCCCAGAGAGGCATCAAGGCTGATCCACAGTGACAGAGGGAAAACACAACTACCTTTCCCCCCAGAGAGCCACGTCCCAGCCACACTGCCGACCCCTCTCCCCACCAGACCAAGCTGCTCATTTCACTGTAGCTGGATGGTAATGAAGCACTTGGTGGAAATAGATTTTCTGTTCTGCCTGGCCATGGGCTGCTGGAGCCAATGTCATTAGCTATGCACGGCTAGCAGGCAGCTCCTTCATTAGCAGGCCACTCGTCTGCTCCAGCCACCGACATTATTGGTTCAAAAGAGTGTGCCCAGCCATTATTGCCCTCACTAGAAACTCAGCCTAATTGGCTTAGGAGAAATACAGGTTAAGAGCACGAACAGCTCTGCAGCTAGCACAGTTTTGCCAAGTCATGATTTTATGAGTTCAGGGAATTGCATACCCTCAGGTCTTGGAGTCTTCGGCTCTGCACTTAACCTCGCTTTCTGAATCAACTGAAGGAGATGGGATGCTTCTAACCCTCATGGCTACAGGGGGGAAGAATGGTCCTCAAAGGGCTGCAAGCCAGAGGGAGCTCACTTGTTATATTCTCTTTATTCTGTGACTCACACCATTTGCAGCCCATTTCCCAGGAAGGAGTTGGTAACATAACTTCCACAAATGTGGATAAACAGGTACATTTGCTCCCCTGCGCCCAGGAAGAAGCCAGTCCCACAGCCCACTGCCCCAGGCAGTTAAGCTTTCCTTGCCCTCTGAAACCAAGCACAGGCAGAACCACCCCTGAGGACAGGGAGCTCCTGTCCCCTGGCACCAGGTCAGGGCAGCCCCTCACTGAACACCACCAGCCTGCCCCTGCTTACAGGTGGGTGGTGTGGCTCCATCCACCATCACAACCCAACTTCAGAGAGTGGGGAGGAATGAGGACTAGGGGAGCACTCCTTTCCAGCCACAACCACCACCAAAACACTCCCAGCAAAACATACCTTCAGTTCCAAGCTGTTCCTCTCCAAATGATCAACCATTCATGGTCCTTCTCAGGAGGGCTTAGCAGGAGCCTCACCAGAGGCTTCTCCCCCTGAAGCTGAAATAACATATCAGAACTCCCCAAATTTCTCCTTACTTGCACACCTCTCCCCAGCACCCCAACTGCCTCAGCTCCTCCCATCAACAAGGTTTATAGCCTCATTACCAGTTCCAGGTGCTGCAATGCTCACCTGGCATCAGAATTCCTTGCTGATCATCCCTGCCAGTGCCACCTGTTTTCAATTACCCCTGGACTGAGCAAGGGACTGCATTGGTGGGCTACCCCCACCCTGGCCTTTCTACCACCTGAAATTTTGATATTAACATATCTCTGATTTCAGCTGCCTCTCTTTCCAAGCCTCCTGCCTGGGGCATGGCTGGATTTCAGCCTGGTGTCCCAAATTCACAGAACTGGTGAGGTTTGCCCAGTTTCCTGGGGCCCACACTCTTGGCAGACACTCGACTTCATTTTAGGGGTCTGTCTGAACCTTCATAATGAGTCAGGGCTGAGCTGATCTGTTGAGAACTCAAGCAGACTAAAATGGATGGGAGAACTAGCACTGTCAAGATCATCTTGCAGCCTATTTCTTTCTTCCACCATTCTGATAAAATTCCCTGCAGATTCTAGAAGAAATTTAATTTTTTACACTGATGTATGATACAGAGGAGTTATGCATTTAGGGGTTTTTTGATAGCATTGCTCACGTAAGCTTCCCTTTACTTCTTGCAATAGTCAATGTCTCGCTCTCTGGATGGAGACCAATATATAAAACAAGCCTTGCCCATCTTACTGGAGCAGATTAGAAATTTTTCATCAAAGCATTGCTTACCACTAAAAAAAAAAATCAATTTTATTCATTTAAATCAACACATCTCAGAAAATACTAATGTCACACAGACTGTTCAATAGCCTTTCCATTTTAAAAAATGAAACAAAGCATTTTGATAAGTCTAAAACGCCCTGTTCAAAATGATTTTTCCAAACAAAATCATTGTGTTTGTATTTTAAAAATACTGGCAATCTGCAAAGGCTGAAATAGAAATGAAATGTTTAATTTTGGAAGAACATATGCTCCATCAGAATTTTTAACATTCATTTCGGAGTCGAGAGAAAAACTGACACCACAGACTTTTCTCGTCAAAAGGAAAACTCGCTTCTTCCCCAGTCCTAATATTTATCACTTCTGCTCGGTGTTAACAAAATGCAGAAATACTTTTCGCTTCCCGTGTGACTGCAGGGAGCAGATCTCTGTTAAATAGCTGCCGCACGTCAGCCTAGAGGCGGCTGCACTTCAGCCCTCTGCACATCCCTGGTTCGGCGGGAAAGGCTCTGGCTCTGGAGGTGGCAGCCCTGCGGTGACAGCAGCCTCCTGTCCCGACCGGCCGGAGCAGCAGCAATAGATCAGCGCCGCTGTCACGCTGCTGTCAGCGCCCGGCCCTTAACGCGCAGAGCGATGGATCCGCTGGGGCTGAATTAATTGAATCCCAGTCCTACAGGCATCCTCCAGAGACAGGAGTTGGACACAGCAAGCCGTGCCTTTGGCACGGGAACGCCCGCTTTTGTTTGAAAGCACCTCTTTCCCAGAATATGTTTAAAAGTGATTAGCAATTGGCGCATAAACAAATGACCAAAAGCTTTGTTATGCATTGTAATTCAAATGTGTGGTTAGCACGTCTCTGCTGCTCTCCCTTCACCCACACTGGGAGAGACCAGAGAAAGGGGCTGGACACGGGCCTGGGTGAAGCTGCTCTGCAGTGACAAGACAAGAGCAAGCAGCAGGAGCAAACATCCTTCTCATCTGCCCTCCAAAATACAGTCCCTGGAATGACCTGGCAAATCCAGCTCTGGTCTTTCAGCCTGGAAAAGCAGCGATGGACAATTAGTGTGTGTCTACAGGAGCAGGACTGAGGCTCCCATCAACCTCCCATGAGCCAGTGCACAGCCAGGGATGGAGAAGGGGACACCTCTGCCAGAGGAGATAACAAAATCCACTCCTGATTTGGTACAAGCAGCTCCAGCTTTCGCATTGGAGTAAGAGGCAACAAGTTTACAGTTCATGTCCCATTGAGCACCAGAGTTAGAGGGCTTTTTGGCATGTGGAAAGAGGAATGCTTAAAATGAAGCATGCATAAGAAATCCTTTCCCACCCCTGTCATGACCACATTGATGGTGAAAATACCAAGTTCATAGAATAATAGAACTGTTTGGATTGGAAAGGACCTTAAAGCTCATCTAGTTCCAACCTCCTGCCATGGACAGGGACACCTTCCACTAGACCAGGTTGCTCTAAGCCCCATCCAACCTAACCTTGAAGTTGTTCCAGGAAAGGGGGGTGGGTAAGTTTGCCATCTCCACCAGTTCAAGTGCTCCTGCAGCAAAGAAGTGCGTTTGAGATGTGGGGCCTGCAGAAAGGGGCAGCTCCTGCCAGAAGAAAAGGATTATACAGTCACCTAATAGACTAATTAGTCACCTAATAAAGTCACCTAATATAGACACCTAAAAGTCAGGTGTACAATTAACACAGCCACAGTCTCACAAGGGTTTGGCAGGTACAGCAGGTTCCTACACCCCAGCAGGCTGCAGGGCAGGAAGGGACTGACAGTGTTTGCCTCCTGTTATATTTGCAATTTTCCCTTTTCCTAACACCTCCAAGAAAAGGAAGAGTTGTGTTCCAATCCTTATACAACTGTCCCCAAGCAGTGCCCACCCCACTGAGATCTGGGCATTTCTGTCTCTTCTGATAGTGCCTGTATCCCTCAGAAGGACACAAAACGCCCTCGGCACGAAGCAGGCTCTGCAGGCAGAGGCAGGAGCTTTGCTCTCAGCAGCTGGTAGCACTCACCAGCCCGCAAGGCCAAACGTTCTGAGCAGCCTCTCTGAAGTCATGGGGACTCACATGCCTTGGCAGCAGTGGGGGTCCCCCAAACACCCATGCATTAGCCTGCTCTCAGGGGACAAACAGCTTCTGAGTCATTTCACAGCCTTCAAACATGGGCTTTGTGCACTGGGCTATAAAAAGATGGGGAAAGAAGTCTTGAAAACATTGGGTTTTTTCATCTTTTAGCAAGGTTGCATGGGAAGGGGTGGGGATCGTGTGTCTCAGTGGTGCAGCAATTCATGAGGCCCACAAGCTTCCCTGAAAGGAGGAAAGGCAGCCCTAGAGAGATCAATCGCAATTTTATCTACCCTTTTCAAGTTCTCATTTCTTTTTATCCCGTACTGCCAGATAAAAATCTCTGCCTCAAACATGGGCAAGGAGATAGAGCTTTATTATACTATTCCAAAAACACTAGATGCTGTAGGCTTCGCCCTTTTATGAGTTCACTTTGCTGGCACTCCCTTTTCTGCCTCCCCCCCCCAAATCTCTTCCCTTTAATATTTTTTCTCTCCGAATCAGAAAAACAGGCACAAAACTAATTATGTGATATTTCAGATCCATGTTGTGTTAATGGCACCAGATCGCGTGTGACATTTCCGACTTGTTAGACTATTATTCTCGCTTATTGTTATCTCTGCTGCTCTGAATACAGGCTCAGGGTTTTATATCCCCCCCATGCACCGGGCTCCCACCCCCTCCTTCCCTCTCTTGTTCTCATTTATCAGTGTGTGAGGATCTGTGGAATATTAAACTGGGCCATGCTGGGCTGCTCGCTCTGCCCGTTGTGGACACTGGTGGAAGGGAAGAGAAATGGCAGAGCAGGGAAAAGCAAATGCCTGCAAGGATTTGTGGGGAGAAGCCATCATAGCAAGAGTCAGTCCAGGGGAATCACTCTGTGTCAGGCTGTGAATTGTCCATCCCTCAGGTGACCTTCTAGTGACGGCTGCCCATCTCACCCAGCTTGTATTTTCCAAGGATGGACAGGAGTCCGTGGGAGACTGTTCTGATGTAGCTTCATCTCCCCAAAAGACAAAATTGTTCCTTCTGCTTAGACCCGTGGGTCTGGCCTTAGGCTGCGAAGGCAGCACATTTACCCCGGCCTTGAGCCTCTCTGCTGCCTCTCAGAGGTGACAGCTGGTAGGTCACGTCCCACCTACAGCCTCTGCTGCTGACCATGAACCCAGAGAGGTCCTTTAACTCTGGGCACAGAGCTGGAGGCCGAGGTCCAGAAGCACCAACAGCCCAGCGAACATCAGCTGCTCTGCAGCTGCAGCACGAGGCAGAACAAATGGCAAGAGCTGACCAGGGGGTGCTGCTGTCCCCACACACCTACCAGACAAATACCTGCAATGCCACCTAAGGAATAGGATTTCCTAAGGGAATATCAGGGCACAGCTGTTGCCCCTTTAGGGCTAGTTCATGGTCCCAGGGGGCCAGGGGAATGTGCAATAGTTTCAGCTGTTCCACACAGTTTTAGCTGCTCCTTCACCTGCCTGAATTGCTCCCATATCCCGAGGAGTGCTGAAGGTATTGGCCCAAAAGCTGCCATCCTTTTGTTTCACTTCCTGAATGATTGTGCTCCTGGGTCTCTTTAGTCATACAAACACAGCAGCTGATTTGTCTCCATGCAGCACTCAGTGAGATGGCGGGTGCCAAGTTCTTCCCACTGATACAGGCAGTGCAATCATGCCAGCACTGAGACTACAGGGAGAAGACTGAGAGGGTCCTCCTGCCTCCACTCCTGCTTGCTGAGGCTTCCCTGCATGCCACAAATCACTCTTACCTCTCCATCCAAGTTCTCCCACTTCCTTCCAACCTCGCCTTTGCTTCTGCTCCCTCCGTGACGATCCCGTGCTGCCAGTGAGAAAGCCCACATGCCTGGCTCCAACAAGTAGGTCTGCAAAACTCCTTTTACTCCATCAAAGTGTCTCAGGAGAGATCTATATTGGTAACTAGACCAGGGCCAGGGCACAGGCTTCAGGCACTGTCATGGCCATCCAAGCCATGACACGCTTCCTTGGCATGCACCAGCCAGCATTCTCCCAGATGATCCTGGATACAGTTCAGGGGATGGCATGAGCCAGGGACTGTCACCAGTGAACTGCATTGGAGAGGCCAAAGTTTAGTTGTATCAGCACAAACCATACCACATCACACCTTCAAAGAACCAGACTGGATTCTGGCTCATCACATTTACTAGAACATATACAGCCTTGGTACAGATGAGCTTTAGAGAGGAGTCTTTGCCAGCAATATAATCTCCAGCTTTGTTCCTCTAGGGCTCAATCCAAGGAGAGTTTGCAATCATGTACTGCTCCCTCCGTGCCAAGGAGCTGGGAGGGGGTGCAATACCAAAACCTGAACATTCAGAGTAAGTTGTTTTGTATAACTCTGAGCCCTCGTCTTGGGTAAAGCCCCACCCAACTGTGATGCCACCAGCAGGGCGGGAAGTCACTTCAGCTTCCTACTCTGGGAAGCCTTACGAGGGACATCCGAGAGCCCACAGATGCAGGCAGGGCTCTGTGAGTTCCCAGACAGGACCAGGTTGTCTGCACGAGTCTGTAGGTTGTCAGCCATTTAGCAGACACACATGGAGACCTGAAATAAACTTCAGCTGGGAATAGCCTGCTTCCAGAAGCATCTGCAGGGATCTGCTGCAGGAACAGCTTGGCGAGCGCTGCTCATGGGAACGGTGCTGTGCCACTGCGGCTTGCCCTCAGGGGCCTCAGGCAAGCAGTAATTTGTGGGATTTCTGTGCAACAATTCCTCTCCAGAGACATTCTGCCTGCCCTCCTGGTTCATAACCCACTGAAACTCTGGCTCTGAGCCACTCCAGGTCCAGCTCCATGACCCCATTTTTATTGGCTCTGTATTTGAAAAGAAGAACTCAGAGGAGACAAGAAAGAAAACAAGCTGCCTTGCTGCATCCCCAGCCCCTTCACAGTGGGGTCTATTGGCCTCCTGCAGTAGCCCCTTGCACCCCCTGCCCAAGCACCCATCT
This sequence comes from Pseudopipra pipra, assembly GCF_036250125.1. Taxonomy (NCBI): domain Eukaryota; kingdom Metazoa; phylum Chordata; class Aves; order Passeriformes; family Pipridae; genus Pseudopipra; species Pseudopipra pipra. Next base: position 3,810,267 of record NC_087560.1, on the reverse strand, counting down.
GTGCTCTCTGCCTGCTCCAGAACCCCTCAGTCCCCATGTCAACACTCCTCCCTGGAACAGCTGCAGCACAATATGCTCCACAGCTTGTCAAGGGGGATGGGAGGAGGAGCAGCAAGATATAAATAAATAAAATAAAATACATCTAGCTTAATCCTTTTATCACTATACTTCTTTCAGTCATTTACAGAGATAATAATCGCCCAGACTCTGCAGGAAGCACTGATGGAAGCAAGCACAGAAATCTTGTGGCAGCACCCTGCTCTCTCATCTGCTGTCACTTGGGTGCAAGGCAAGAAAACAAATCCTCACAGAGGGCAGGCCAGGAGCTGGCCCCAGCACGGCTGGCTGGCAGGTAAGCAGAGTCGGGGCCAGCAGGACACAGAAGAGGGGAAAAAAATGGGAAGAGGGGGGAGAATCAGAAGCAAAGCTATAGGAGAAGGAGAAATGCAGAGAGAGGGAGCAAGATTAAACAGCACGCTGGTGTCAAGGAACAGAGAGAGAGGGAAGAGGTGATATGGCACATATATAAGTTTAAGGCCAGTCAGTAAAATGCTGCTTTCCTCGGAGACTGCCCAAAGGTCAAACTGCTGGTCCATGCCAGGATCATGCAGGGCTCCTGATTACAGGGTAGAGGAACAGCTGGAGCAAATGGGATGCCCTGTTGTGTTCCCAGCAGGGACCACACTCCCCTGGGAGGGACCAAGCATCCTGATGGCCACCAGGGTTCTCTGCTGCATTCAGGAAGGAAGTGGGAAAGAAGAGTATCCCTCTGGGCAAGGGCAAGAGAATCACAGCAGGTTCCTCCTGGGGGAAGTTGGCTTTGAGCTGACACTGGCCTAAAGCCACCCAAACACAGCATCAGGAAGAGCTCAGCATGTGCTGACCTCTTAGCCCATGTTGACTCAAGTGCTCCCACACAAAATGGCAGCTGTCCCTTCCAGTAAACAGATGCCTTTGTGGCTTTAAAGGGCAGTGGATCAAGGTCATCTTTTCCCAAGGTTTAGCCATCTCTTTCTTTTCCCTTTGGGTTTGCTAATACAGTACATCCATCCGCTGGCTTGTCAGCACATTTCTTCCAGTCCCACTGATCCACACAGTGATTTGCATAAGTGCAGCACCAATGCAACCCCATTCTCCATGTGTTCTTCCCACCTTGGAGAGCCTCCTAACACACCCCAAAGGTTCCTGTCCCTCCTGAAGAGTCCCCAGTCTCTGGGCTCCAGCCAGACCCAGACCTGCCACCTGCAAAACCCAGGAGAAAGGACCCTTCATCCAGGAAACATCAAGTACCTGTGGGTATGATTTTTAATTTCCTGCAACACTAAGATCTACAATGCAATGCCAAGAAAACATCAGTTATTATCTGACTTGGCTTTATCCTTCCATAAACTGTCACCATGGCAAGGCTTAGGAAGCTGTGCCTACAAGGACTGCACACACTTTGAAGGAAGATTCCTGTATGCAGGTCACTGGCTCGTGCCTGGCATCCCCGAGCATGAGCTGGGCCTTGGGGAAGCTGCCTTTGGCTTCTCTCCAAGGGGAAAACCTTTCCAGGAGGGCCAGGCTGATATTTCCCAGGCAATCCTTGCTGAATACATGGGTTTTAGCCTCTTCACTTCCTTCAGGCTCTTTTCATGGGTCCAGCCAACTGCAAACATGAGGTAGTGGCCCCTCTGCACATCATAAGCAGAGATTTGTACACTGAGAGTGCTTTCTAAGCAAAAAATGCCAGTGGCTGCTTCTGCCACTGCCGAGAGAAGCAGTGCCCTGGGACAGAGATAGGGGAAAACAGAGCTGCTTAATCCACTGTGCTCCTACGTGGGAGCGTTGTCAGTGCTGAGAACATGCCACAGAACCAAAGAACAGCTGAAATGAAGCAACAAGCAAATCCCCAGAGAGCAGCTTTCTTGCTCCTGACAAGAACATTCAGTTGGATCACCAGATATCACCTCTGCTCAGCCCTCAGGTCCCTTGGGCTGTGCTCCTGATTTTATTCCCTAGTTCAATGAGGAGCCTGCACAGATGGGTTTGGGGAGAAGGCAGCGGGGCAGAAAGGCTGTTGTGGCTGGATCTGGCCATTGCCTCACGTGCTGCCTGCCCTGGTTTTAGGTCCATTGCAGGAGAATGACACACAGCCATGTCAAGTTTCCCCCATGCATTTCCAGGGGACCCTGGTAAAATCTGACCTTCATGCTATAAACCTGTGGCTGGTTGCTGAGTAAGTCATTTCCTCCTGGGTGATTTAGCAGGGACTGTCGACAGAGCTGCAGTTTGTCTGGATTAGAAGAAGAATTCATCAGGCAGCTGCAAGGGCCACCTGCCTGTCTCCTCTCATTCCCATCTCCATGGCCATTCCTGCTTGCTGCCCCCAGCAATCCTGCCCCCTTTCTCCCCACAAGCCCTGAGCTGTGAGGAGGAGAAGAAGTCAAGCAGGGAAAGAGGTGCTGGGCTGCCTCTGCTCTTTTCTTTCCCTGTCATAAAGCTCTCAGGGTCAGCTCTGCAGTCAGGGGAATATTATCTCTCCTTGCTGCTGTTAATCTCTTTATGGCATCATTTGACCCTTTCTAACATCCATTGATTTTTGAACTACCCTTTACGGCAACTCTTTAGATCCCTTTGGTCTAAATTACTAAACATCAGCGCCCAGGGCGAAACATGGGAACAAATAAAGCAAGAGGGAAAAGTCCATTCAGCAACTATCACTTCATTGGTGCTTTTGGGGCCCCTTCTTCCCTGACCCTCAGCCTGCACTCTGTGGGGACCCTACAGACCCTCCTTCCTCACCTCCCTCCCAGCATGGAGAGGCACCTCACTCTGTCACAGCCCTGCTCTGGGAACAGGCACGGTGGGATTTCCTGTCACACACGTGGCAAGAGGTACCAGACCCCCCTGGCTCCATCTCAGGTGCCCCACCTCTGCTCATTCCCCAGGCAGGGTCACTCTCAGGGTCTGCCTTTTGCAAAGGATGTTGCCACCTGTCTCCAAACTCACAACAACTGAAGTCACATCCAGGAGAGGCTCCTGGCCAAGCCTTTATAAGTCAGCCTAATAGGGCAACTCAACAAGAGGTAAAGGCTGCTGCTTTTAATCTACTGGAGAAATGACTTTTCATTCCAGATTAATATGTTTTAATTTATTTCTATTTTCCTGAGCTCACTCCTTGTCCAGCAGTGACTGTCTTCTTGCCTCATATTTGCTACTTGTCCAAATGAAATACTGAGGTATATTGTCTACTATTATGGTAAAATACACAATACATCACACTGAGGCATTCTGTGAGTATGACATAAAAATGACAAATGTTCTCTGGCCAAACACTGAAATGTATTCATCCCGCATTAGTGCAAAATTAATATTAATACACTAGAAAATGGCTCGGGTGATGAGGGTTTTGTGTCATATTAGAGAGGACACTCCATTCCTTCCTCATTTTTTAGACAGCATCAGCCCTCAGTGCTGACATGAGCCCCAGGATATCTACCACAGGCATATTTTCACAGAACTGCAGCCAGGACCACAGAGGGTGAAATGCCTGGACACGACACAGAGCTGAGGCCCATAGAACAGATATAGAGGGCCAAGGTGGCACCAGAGTTAAAATGGTCCCAGCTTTCTCTGGGCTGCAGATGCCTCATGATTTGTCCTATGTATATTATCATTCCCTCCTCCAACCTCTTCAATCTCTGACCCTGTCAAAGACCACCATGAGGGAGGAGCTAATGGGTGATGGGATCACTTCATCAGATTTGGACTTGGCTGGATTCACCTGCTGAGTGCAAGTCTGTGTCAGATTTTCATAATTACTGCCCTCCTCTACAAGGTGTGATAGAATAGCTGATGAGTGCAATGCTGAAGATAACACAGTTTACAATTAGGCCATTTAATTATTCCATTGTGTGATTTCCATAACCACAGCAATATCTCTGCAGGTTTATTGATCACGTACGACAAAATATACCAGCTATGACTTTAATGTATCAATCGTAAAAAACCTCTTTCCTCAACTCTGATCTGAAAGATGCAAGCCCTGAAAGTGGCTCCATTTGTTTGCACACACTATTAACTGCCCTGCCAGTACCATACACACATACTGTATATGTTCTATGTAAGTAAGAGAAAGAGCTGAGGGACATTTTCACCTTACCTTAGCCATGTCTCAGGTCATGTTTTCTTACACAGATGTTTAGTTGCTGCACCTTTGCCAGATTTCCTGGAATCAACACCCCCAAGCAAGACCAACCCAGTGTCAGTGGCTGAGTGCAGCTCATCAAGTCTTCATTTGCTGCCAAGGCATGAGCAATTCCAGGCCAGGCCAGGCCTACCACATCCATTTCTCTCCCCCTGGCCAGTGCTTCAAGGGAAGATGAAATAAATAAGTGCTTTATCATTATGGGTACAAAATTGCAAAGCCAGGATGAGCCGGATGGCTCCAGAAATGCACACTGTCAAACTCTGTGGGACCCTGACACAGTGCCCTGTGCCTCCCCTGCCCACTGCACACAAACCCTCTCAGAGACACAAGTTACCGAGCAAAAAAAGCCTCCAGAGCTGCCCCAGGGAAACAGTTTGTACCCAGCCTGCCCACCCCTGCCTTTCATCTCCAGTGCACGGGCCTTTCTACAGCACCATCAATACAGGATGGAGGAGGAATCGTTAGAAGTGGCACTTCCATCAATACCTCTGAGAGGAACAGGTGACGTGAAAAAAGGTGAACCTGAGACCTCTTCAGAGTGGAGACAAAGAAATTACAAGGATCCTTTATTTTTGATGTGTTAGCATTTTGGTTTCTATCTATACCTAATTTATATACCTAGAAATGGAGCATCCATTTTTCCTTTGTAAATGGGAAGTGGAGGCTGAAAGCTACAACCTTTGCCTAGAAGACTAAATGGTCTTTGGAACAGGCTGATAAGTGATAAAAACAACCTGCAAAAGCATGTATCCTTGCATCATTTAAGATGACCTTTTAGAAGGGAGATACAGGAAAAGGGGAAGAAAATGAACAGAGAAAAGGGAAAAAAAGCCAGAGGAAACAAAATTTTAAAACCAAACATCCGCTGCTGGCATTTGAAGCAGCTGCCACTAGAACAAGAAAATAAAAATAAAAATAAAACGAGATTCGACATTTTATTTCCCCCTATCAAACAATATATCCCAGCTAATGGCAGTAGAATAAAAATTTACCCGATGAAGCCTGCAAGAGAGGAAAGAGAGGAAGAGGAGAGAACGAGGAAGAGGGAGGGGAGAAAGGTTATTATAAATGTGTCAAGCTTGTTTATGGCCCTTTATCAGCAAGCGCAGTGGAAAGAGAGAGGCACCGTTAGTGCATTTTAAAAGTGTTTGGCAGCTTTGTTTGAGAATGTAAATAATCTTTATATTCAGGAGCATTTATGTTTCACAGAACACGCAGGCACGTGCCACCTGCACGGACAGATTTTTGAAGGACCCTCTGACAACCCTGCTGGGCTCTGCCTCCTGGGTCTGTGACGTGGGTGGTTCATCTGAAGGTCTGAAACTGCATATGATGGAAAAGGCTGCACTGGGAATGTAAAGGGATTTAGGTGAGGACTTGAATCTCATAGAAAACCCTTCCATCAAGGTCAGATGCTGGGCTGGTTCTCCTCCTCCCTGAGTCAGGGGAGTTAGATTCCTCTTCTAGTGATGTTGCTACAAACCTGGAGGAAGGCAGCTCTGATGCTCCATGCAGAAGACCACAGCTATGCCCAAACTGCAGCCCCCTGGGAGCACAGAGCAGGAGCAAGTGGGTCAGTCCAGCAGAGGATCTGGTCATCTCTTTTCCTGCTTCTCCCAGTTTCCACTTCAATTAATGTAACTGATAGGTAAATCGCTGCCATTTATTTACATGGAAAATATATTATCAGGAATCCCCATGCCCTGGAGGGAGCTGACATCTCATTTTTCACGGGCAGGACAGGGAGGGAGAGCCCTGAAGAGTAGCAGTGGCAGAGATAAACCAGGAGACTGCCATGAACACGGAGACAAAGGAGAATGTCATGGTGCCTCTCCCTGCCACAGCGAGGGAGATTCACGCTCGGCAGATTAATTCTGAAGCAGTGTTTAACACATCTCCCTTTGGGGATGAAGGATTTGCCCAGCGTTTCAGTGAGACATTCAAAATCACACTCATCACTCTCAGAAATGGCTCTTAGTTAAATTGTCACCTCTGGAGCGGGAAGGCGGGCGCAGGGCCGTGCTCGGCGTGGTCAGCCCGGGGGCCGGGAGGGGAGCAGGGCTGTGGGTGCTGCTGGGGTGGCCACAAGGCAGGGGCAGCCTGGCAGCAGTGGGGGGGAGCGGCACAGGGGCCTGAAACACGGCACCATGAAGCTGAGCAGCTCGAGTTGAGGGTTTGAAGGAGAGGCAGCTCGTGGGATGGACATGGTGCTGGCAGGGAGCAGGAGAGAGCTGGGGGATGAAGGGGTGGGTGTGTGACTGCCAGTATGGAGCAGAGGAGAAGAATAACATCTGGAAAAGGGTAATGGCCAAAGGGCAAAGTTTTCCTTCTTGTGTGGGAAATGCAGACTGGTCAAGCTAAGCCTTCCCTTTCTCTGATCTCATCTTGTATGCCTTCATATTTCTTGGCTCTCTCCTACACTCCCTGACAGGCAAAAAGGGTATAAAATTCAGAGGAAACGTGCAGCTTTTGCTGTCCTTACACATCCTGGACTCCTACAGCCCGAAGAGGAAAAGGGGAACAGCTCAGAAAGATCAGCAGATGAGTGATGCCCAAACAAACCCAAGTCTCTACCATATGCCTTGGTGGCCTGCTCCATATCCACCACACAGAAAAGGTGTGAGATGAATGGCCTCGGGAACACCTCCATCAGCACAGAAGGGCAGAGCAGATGCAGTGACAGCACTTGCTGTGCTCTGCTCTTGCTGTAAATCCACTCTGAGCTGCAGGGGTCGGCCCAAGTACGCTGTCTGTGGGACAGTCATTGTGGGACAATCCTCTCCCACAAGTCTCTAGAACTGCCAACCAACCAGTGACAACTTTAGCTGCTACTGACCTGAGGACATCTGAACAAAAGTCCAAAAGCCTTTTTAATCCTCTTGTTGCTCTTGAGATTCTTCACATCTGCTTTATGAAGAGGTGTGGCTGCATTAAATCAAAGATTTTGAAGATGTGAACCCATTGTAACAGCAAAAGGTGTGTTTTTTTTTTTAAACTCAGCACACCAGCACTTTCCAGAAGGCCCTGGAACACTGTTAAACCTGTGTTACCCTCCTGATAAGGAGCCAGCAAATTCACTTTCCCATGTGCAGCCAGGTGCCTGGAAATCATCATATAAAGGAATTTAAATGTAGATGTGTGATATTTACTGCAAAGCACAACCCACACGCAGACAGGGGAAGGAATGCTTGAGCAGGAGGAGTAAATGACTATCGCAGGCAGAAAACCCACTGCAATTCATGCATCACACAAATGGTTGTGTATATTAAAGCAATGAGGACAAAGGGTATTGATTTAGCACAAGTATCAAGAGTCCCAGGTGCTAAAACCTGAAGAAATACAAACTGTGCTGGGTAGAATAACAACAAAACGAAATGATAAAAGGATATGAGTGTTTGAAAAGACGCATAGGACGGGCTATAAATTCTAATAATCCATATTTCTCGAAAGCAGCAGCTATTGACTCAAAAACAAAAGAGCAGGCATTGTAATGTAACAAATGTCAGACGGGATAGCAGCAGGAATTCAATTTGCTCTGGCCATATATCAAATTGAAACTTAATGTAATGGCACGTAGTTAAAGCTGCACCCTCACTTAATGGCTATTACCAGTCCTGGGTGGGTTTTCCAGCAAGCATAAAGCAGTGAGTAATTGGCCCCGCTCTGCCTGCATCACTGCTAATGAAAAAAAACGTGCTCGAGCCTGGCAGCAGCAGGAGAAGGGCAAGGCAGGGAACCCAGGCAGAAGCAGGCAGCACTGGAGCTGCAAAGAGCCTGCCCTGCCAGGATCTCTTGAAAGAGTTTCAGCAGAGACCTTTGGGAGTTCAGCTGACCAGCATCTCTTTTGTAGAAGGGTTGGATCCGCAAGGCAGCAGCCTGACATCCTCATTAGCCTCCTAAGTGAGCTGAATCCGGGCCTGCTGGAGGAAAAGGAGGAGAGACCCTGGGTGGTTACACCTCACCCGGCCCCTAAGCACTCGGTATTCCCGGTATTCCCGGCTGCTTGGGCAGGGCTCTGCAGTCAGCCAGGTGTGGCCGCTGTAATTACTTCTCTTTGGTGACTGCAAACAGCCCAGTTCAACGACAGATTTCCTGTCCCACAGTTACTGAGGCTGCTGGAGTGAGGAAGCAGAAGTGTTGGCATCACTGAGAATATGCTCTGACCATATGTTAGAGGCAAAAGACACTTGGAGATGGTGGGGAAGAGGGAAGCGGGGTGGATGTGGGATGGGAACCTTTGTAGCAAGGAATCATAGAATGGTTTGGGTGGAACCTCCTGCCCTGGGCAGGGACACCTTCTACCAGACCAGGTTGCCCAGAGCTCCACTGTGCCAGGCCTTGAACACCTCCAGGGATGGGGCAGCCACAGCTTCTCTGGCAACCTGTGCCAGGGCCTCACCACCCTCACAGGGAAGAATTTTTTCCTAACATCTAATCTAAACCTACTCTCTGTCAGTTTGAAGCCATTCCCCCTTGTCCTGTCACTCTAGGACCTTGTAAAAAGTCTCTCTCCATGTTTCTTTTAAGCCCCTTCCAGATCCTGGAAGGCTGCAATTAGGTGACCCCTAAACCTTCTCTTTTCCAGGCTGAGCAATCCAAATTCTCTCAGCCTTCCTCACAGGAGAGATGCTCCATCCCTCTAATCATCTAGGTGGCCTTCTCTGGACTTACTCTGACAGGTCAATGTCCTTCCTGTGCTGGGGACCCCAAAGTGAAGCATCCAAAGCAATCAGGGGAAGGCAAAGATGTAAAACTGTCCTAATCTCTCCACTGCAGATAGGCAGGGCATTCCCAACAGGCACATTAGAGTTTCTACCAAGAGCAAAGCTTGCAAAATATTAACTTTCTGGGGATATGCTGCTCCAAATCTCAGGACACAATTTTGGAACAATCAAAAATAAAATCAGCCCCTGGGAGAAACTCTCAGGTTTGTCATTGAGCCTCACAACACGGCAGAAAAGGTCAGTGCTGTGTGAACCTCCCTGCAGCACAAACACAACCAGTTTTATTCCTTATCATGAAATATGGAATTGAGGCCTTTGACTTTACTCTTTCAATGCTTCTCAGGAGGCTATTTAAATGCCTTCTATTGCCTTTTATTAAAGCAATAAAGATACCCAGATCTTGGGACTCAGCTCTGCCTCCTCACTTAGGAACTACACCCAGAACATGCAGAGGTGTCCAGGGCTGGTGTGGATTACCACGAGGAAAGGCCAGCAAGCAGTCGCTTTGGGTGGCACAACTGGTTTTCCTCATGCTGCACTACCACAAGGCACTGGTTGGGTTTCAGCAGAGAGGAGCTGCTGAGCTGTGTGAAGCCTGGCTCCCTGGGAGCCCAGCTGCTCTCCCTGGGGACAGAAGATGCCCATTTCCCTGATAATTTTCCAGCCTCTGTCCCCGGATGAGGACACAGCCCAGCCACCGCACCACCAATGGGGAACAAGGTCAAGCACGAGCCCAGTTCTCTGTTTATCCCTGCCCTCAGTCTCAAGTGCACACAGGAGGCTGAGAAGAGATCTGGGTGTTGATCAGACAGCCGATGAACACACACGGAGCACGGGAGGCTGAGTGTGCCCATGGGAACCGGTCCTTCCAAGCGAGACGCTGGAAGGGGGAAGGGATGTTGTACAAATCCACATTCCAGATTAAATCTCATCTTTAAACCCTGAGTTCCCATAACAGTATCTGTTTTAATGCCCACAGGCCTTGCTTTCCTCAGTAATCTCAGCCATCAGTCTCCCATGACTGACAACACCAGGATTGAATCTCTTTTGAAGCTGACAAAACTCACTCTGAACTGATTTTCTCCTGAGCTCTGTTTATCCGAGACTGAAGAAAGTGGCTCTGAAGCAATTACAGCCTCTGTTTACCCCCCAGATCTGCACTGATGCAGCAACAGCCACCAAGTGAGGCCAAGGCCAGTCTTGGCAAGCACAGGAACTTCCAGTGAGCAGGAGAGTTCATTTTCTGTCCCCCAGGCCCCTTCCCCTATGGAGGCCAAGGCTGCGTTGACACATCTTGGCCGATTCCCAAGAGACCTGGGGCAGGCTGCCTGGCAGAGAGGGGACCCCAGCCTGACTCACAACAAAACAGTTGGAAATACTCTGGGATTTTGTTTACAGTCCCATAAAGATTTTATGCAGTGCATTTAGCCTCATGTCTCTGCATTCATCGTGTTAAATGCTGAACGTTTTACTTTAATGCCGTAGTGGCTACAAGCAGGAATACTTAACGTCAATAAATAAGAAGTAATCACATTTTCCCAGTGAATGGATCAAAAATGGCCACTGGGAGAGTTCACCTTCTGAAGTTGAAAGCCAGGGGCTGTCACTAGGGTTTCCAGTGAATTACAGACCCTGTGGGGCATCTCTGGGAAAAGAAAATAATTAGAAAAATAATAGTATAAATAATAAAGCTTATGCATCTTTTAATTGAGGAGCTGGCCTGTATCTTGGGCACAGCACACTCATGCCCAACAGCCAGCATTAAACTTTCAAATTTAGCCAATGGAGGGAAAGGGGGATAGAAGCAGATGGACTAAGACTCTGCGCATTTGTGAGTAAAATCTACCGGAAAAGCACATTAGTGCTCCTTGGAAACTAGAGCATTTCAGGAAGGAACACACACACAGATGAGGAGCTTCTCAAGTGAGCTCAGTTCATTGCACCAGACTCTCAGGCATGGCTCCTGCAGATCTCTTAACTAGACTTCTCTGGGCTTTGGGCACACTTGTATCTACCTGGGAACTCCTGGCTCTACCACCAGCTACATTCCCCTGGATGGAATCGCTCCTTCCTTGAGGTGAGCACATGGCCAACTCATGGGGCCATGCTACAGCCTGCAACCTAGATGTCCACGGTCAGGAAGGGCTCAATGTCTCATGAGATAACAGCTTTATTATGGCAGTATATTAGCAATAAATTAACTATGTTTGAGCTATCTCAATTGGAATGACATCCTGACCAAGACGGTCAAAATTTAACTGGATGTCTCATGGGTTTACCTCAAAACACCTGGTCACATTGATAGGCTGCCCAGAGAAGCTGTGGATGCCCCATTCCTGGAAATGTTTAAGGCCAGGCTCAATGGGGCTCTGAGCAACCTGATCTAGAGGAAGGTGTCCCTGCCTGTGTCAGGGGGGTTGGACTGGATGATCTTTAGAGTCACTGCTATCCAAACATTCTACGATAGGCTCACATCAGGTAACTATATTCTATGATTTTCTAAACACACCTCTCCTCCACTCTCTGCCTCTGAGCTTCTCTCTGCTCCAATCTTCTCATACAAAATTGGCCCTCCCTTGCTTCTTTCTGACATTTTCTCCTTATTCTACCAACCAGAATACCAGCTTGACTCATTTGCATCCTAATTTAACCACACTCCCAATCTGTCACTCAACTGTCAGCTGTAATGTTGGGAAACAACAGTTCAACACCTTCCACACCACATCACTCCCAAATAAGCTCTCAACTCTGAACTGTTAGCTTCTGTTGGTACCTTGTTGCACCACACTTGCCTAAATTTAGTCCTTTGTTATAGAAAAGACCCCCCATAAGGGGTCTGATCCCCAGGTTACTCTTTCAAGGTGGTGCTGATGCCAGCAGCCTGATGTACATTACAGCAGAACTTCTTGTCCAGTAGCTGTGACAGATGGGGTAGGCAGAGATGATGCCTAGGAGAGGGTAACACATATCCCTACCAAAAACTGCAGTTTGCAGCTTGTTAGACTCTGAAAACAAAAAGATGCTTGCGTGAAGCTTTTTAAAAGGGTCAAGCTATCAAGTCCACTAAAGTGTTCTGGAGAACTTTACTATGTAACTCTGGAAGCAGAACTGAGAGGGTGGTTGACTTGCAGCTGTGCTCTACAGCTTGCCCACAGCAAGCCCAAGCACAGAGGCACTGGGAACCAGCCTGTGGAGACAGAAGGTGGGAAGCCCATTCACTTCCTCCGTCTCAGTCTTTTTTTCTCTCTTACTAAGTTGTCTACAGAAAAACAGCAACTTTGAAGTTGACAGCCAGACACCAGTATTGTCCCACAGCTGGTGGGTCACCAAAGAACACGACAAGATTTTCAGTTTCCTTCAGCAATCAGAGATCTTCCAGAAGACCCTTGATCAGCACACCTCAGCTCCACTTGATGATCCACAAGGTCTGTAACAGCCACTTGCACAACATCCCCCAGAATACCTTGCATGTCTCCCTTTGAAGTTGTGACCTGATTACCATAAGCAACACACTGCAGATGTACCTCTGCAAGCCCAGAAGCACCAGGGGAAATGAATATATTAGTATTTATCATATTAATGCAGATCAAGCTGGGTATTTGTTCTGACATTTCAATAATAGCTTTTTCTATTTTTTTTTTTTTAAGCAGCAGCTTGTATTTTTTTCTTCCTTAAATAATTCATTGTTACATTAAACTTATTTTAAATTGTGGTCCTTTTTTAATCAAACTAAAATCTTATTTGGATGGCCAAAGGGAAAAAAAAAGGTATAAATGAAAACTCTCTTTTCTCTTCCCCATTCTTTCACTCCCTCTTTTTACTCTCTTGTTAAAATCTCTTAATCAAAGTGACAATCTGTCTTTCCCGGGAAGGAAGCTGGCGCCTTTGAACAGTGCTGCTCTGATAGCTCTGTGCTTTGATGTGGGATTTAACTTATGCCTTTAGCAATCTCAAGTGTCTGTGCATGCATGCACTGTATCCATGTGTGTGTTTCTGTGCTGTCCTTGTGCCCATATACAACCTGACCTACCCACACACGCAACAGAAATAAATAAAATGGGAAGGGAAACACCGAAAATGCCACGACCACGCAGAACTGTGACCCCGTGGAGCCAGGACTCAGCACAGCTCAGAGGGAACCTTGTTCTTTGCCTTCTTCCACAGTGACATCGCCAAGCACTTCATCTGTTAACGTCAGTGACTGCAGAGCAGCCTGTTAAAGGAGCTGACACCCTGTAGAAGGTCAGGTGTGTACTGGAAGCCCTGTTCCTGCAGTTCACAGAGTCCCTGGACCATGGCTACTGCATGTTCACATCCAGCACCCTCCTGGGTGATGAGACACGGTCTGTGACTGTGGTGTTACCATGTTACTTGCTGTTCCCTTTCCTTCCTTCCCTCAGTTTGACTCCAGGCTGCCCCAATTGTCATCACAGTCTCTCTCCTGCTTTGACAATTGTTTCCCTCCTCCTTTCTCTTAGCCCAGCTGACCTCAGTACTGGCTCTGGGGGACAGCAGTCTTCACCTTGTCTCTTCTTCTTTAAGCATATAGCACAATTAGCAGATCTGACCTAAGGAAATACATACCCAGGCTTGGGCCAATGGGCCATTTCAAGAGCCTGGGCTTACTTTGTTTCCATGGGTCACCACTGTCCTGGTGCCTGGTTTTGTTGTGGGATGAACATCACAGAAAGCAAAATCAGAGCAGAGCTACTGACATCTTCCTATGTCACAGCCACAAGGCTCCCTCTCTGTCATATAAGGAAGCTCCATCACCTGCTGCTATGATTTTACAGCAGTTATTCACCACATAATTCCTCAAGACCTCCATTCTACTCCTGGCAATTGCCTTCTGGAATTTCAACCAACCCTTCAGAGAGCGCCTTCCTGACCAGCACTGGAACCTTTTCCATCCTTTGGAGAAGTTCTTAGCCTAAGTGAATCAGATCCCTTGGTTTTGTGTACATCAAAGATTTTACAGGTGCTCCTACCTCTCATCCCTGGTGGTTCTCCCCATCAGCAGGACAAGGCACAAATGCTTGACAAAATACTGAACAACACAAACCTCAGAACTACAAGTCTCCAAAGCAGCTTCAAGTCAGAGAAAACAAAACCTTGACAACAACAGAATCCAGTACTGCCTCAAGTTTCTTGTACTAAAAGACAATCTTTAGAGTAAAACTGGTGTCCTTTCAAGACAGGGTTTTTTGAAAGTTTAATGTTCAAGTTTTCCCTGCTCCTCTACTCTTTTAAAAGCTTATACACAAACACACACGTAGAAACACACACGGAGAATTTTCTTCAGCATTAAAAACAAATACACATATAAAAACACATACACGGAAATACGTTATTTTTTTCTGGATTTTTTTTCTTTTTTTTTATGTGTCTCCTGCTCTCACCTCTTCTAAGGGTTACTGGAATTTACGTTGGAATTCTGTCTTACATTTCTACAAGTTGTGGGGATAACACACTGGGGAAAAAAGCTGCTTTTGTCCTTACCTGCCTACTCTGGGAACCCCTGCTGAGACATTGAAAATTCCTTCACCACTGGGCAAGCTCACACCTTGCCCATGGTGACCAAACAGAGATCTATCCAATTTCCAGTGTCTACATTGCAAATAATGGGTTATAATCAAGACAGAAAACAATGATCAACACAGCATAGGAGGACACAATACCCCAGGCAGCAAGGGACCTCCAGACTCCACCTAAGCAATTGCTATCCCTCTTTGGTTTTGGACTGACACTCTCTGGCCAACCTGATCTCTGGTGCAGGGATGCTTTTCTCATCTCCATGGTACCCCTCAGGTTCACCTCCCTGTATTTGGAGAACCTCTGTGTTCTTGCCTTGAGTCATTCCAGTGCCCTCCCAGGGCATTATCCCATTGAGCATATATTGCCTCTAGAATATTTTATCCCTTGCTCCAGATCCCCTTCCTTCACTGGAAGGATTTCTGTACATCCTGGATCAGCCACAACCAAGGGCTATATGCCTTCCATGGGGAAGTGAGGGAAGTCAGCAGCTGATCCTTAAAAACCACGGAAATCTGAAGGCCAGTGATGGTTTTCAACATCCAAGGGTGTGGAAAAGTACACAAGGTGGGTTTGAGATGGAGATCAAGGACATATGGACTTCTTAGGGAAAGAAACAGGAGGAATAGAAGAGACAAAAAGGAAAAGATAGTGACAGGGAATGGGAAGAACACGAGGAAGATGTTTTACAGTGGATAAGAGTAATTTGTTTCACATGTATTGGGAAGCAAGGAGATCTCCAGGGAGGTTTCCCAGGCATTCATTGTACCTAGAACACGCACAGGAAACTTCAACCCCTAGCTTTTGTAATGTTTGATGTAGGATACAAAGTCCTGCTCTTCCTCCTCAGAGGCACAGCCCTGTGCTAAAACTTTACAGCTTCCCTGTCTGACCTGACTGCTTTTATATGGACAGCTAAGTCCAGCCTGACACACTTCCCCTCTGAGCCCCTGTCTTCCAGAGGCATGGAGCATCTACTGAGAAGCAGCATCCCTGCTCTCAGATTTGGATCTCTGTGTGCAGCTTTGGGAAATGGGGCAAAAGAGAGGCTGTGCCGAGTGTTGCTGTCGGTTCTAAGCCCGTTCCCCCAGTGCTGTCTGGGGCATCAGTGGTCCAGCTCTGCAATAATACACAGTGCACATGTGCTGCCCAAGAAAAAAGCCAGGAATAGCACCTCTCTGCAGAAGCCCTGTGTCGCCTGTAGCTGGCAAGTGAAGCAAAAGGACAGGATGAGCTTGTCCAGCCACAGAACACCTGTGCAGAGCCCTGCCAGTCCAAGGACACCTCCATTCCTGCTCGGTGCTGGTGTTGCTCCCTAAATCCAAGCCAGCTGTCTGCAGTCCCTGTGCTGCACTCGCCTGCGCTTCACGTGCCGCATCTCCCCCTCCGGAGATTTGCTACCAGTTTAATAGTGTGCACACTGGAGAAGGTCCCCCCGCCCCTACCCTCATGCATACCCAATCAGGCCTCCTGATTATGCAAATTAAATACAGCAATATCACCCCCGCGCGCCTCTACCCCGCCCCCTTCCAGCACAAAAAAAAAGGGGGGGTAGTAACAAACCCTCCATTCATAACGAGAAACGTTAATTATATGTAATGATGGGCAGTCAGCTCCCCGAAGCATTTGCATAATTACTAATGCTAATGGATTCAGAGTGCCTCTCTCCTTCTCGTGGAGGAAATTTAATTGGAAAATGCATAAAAGCATGAGGAGGGAGGAGGGTGCTCTGAGTGGTCTGAAGTGGCACACGCAAAGGAGAGGAGCTCTCCGGGAATGGAGGAGGAAACTTGGTCACTCCCTCCTGGCTCCCTTGGACAACCTGCCTTTTCTTCCCTCACCTGTTCCGGCATCAACCCCATGGCTGGGGAGCAGGCACAGGAGGGACTGAGGATACGGTGAGAGATCATCCAGGTCAGCTGTCTTGATCCCAAGGGCATTACAAAAATAAGATTTAATGAAATTGGGAAGCTTTCAGCTAGGTGCCTCAAATATAGTGAGTAATAATGCATGCCACTTGCTTGGCAAGAGGATTTCTTGGGCCCTCTGGCCCCACAAATCTCCAGCAGCTCTCTCTCTCTTCCCCTGTACATGCTGGTGGCTGCTGAGCTTCCCTGAGGCAGAACTTGCTGCTTTCTCCCCGCTGTCTCCAGTTAAGCTGCTACCAGTCTCAGCTCTCTTCCCACAGCAAAACCGACCTCAGGGCAAAGGGCTGGCTGCAGCACAACAGCCAGAGAGCCAGAACCTCTCCATGCCCTCAGGGAATGTCTTTTCTTCCCCTCTGTCAACCTAATGATGGCTAAAGAGACGTCAAATCTGAGACAGGGCCCCCTCCCGTGGTCTTCTCAGTCCTCAGCCTCCCTCCCACAGCTCTCCAGGCCAGCACATCTCTATGGCCAGGATTTTGGAAAGGGTGAACAAGAGTTCATGTGACCGCATGTTTGTTCTTCCACCCTTTCCCTGCAGTTGCTCCCTGTCTCTCTGGAGTCTGGCACTGGGTCTGTGTCCTGCAGACAGTGCACAGGAGGGCAGTTATGCACTCGCTGCCCCTGCCCTCCTCGAGGGGCTGAGTTCCTGTATGGAGATAAGTTTTGTGTTGCACTGTGAGCAGCTGGTGAGGCAGCAGATGGCTGGGAACCCGTAAAAATTAAAAAAAATTTAAAAGTGCCACTGTTGCAGCCCCGGGTATTGTTCACTCATTCCCAGTGCCACCAGACTCCGGGTGCATATCAAACAGGGCACGTGCCCTTGGAAACGCCACCGTAGACAACTGTGCAAAACAGTGGCAAAGCCACTCATGTCCCCAGCCAAGCAGCCTGAGGAGGACGTGCTGTGACAATAACAAACCTCTGCATCATTGCAGAGGGACAATCAACCCTTCATCTTGCCCCTTTGCCATCCTTCAGCAGTGGCGCAGCACCCTGAGGGACTGGTCACCGCTCCTTATTTATTGTGCCATAAAGCACTGTGCACACCTTTGGCAGTGCATAAATAACAGCAATAATACGGTCCCTTGAGCAAAGCAGCATTTCATCAGCAAGAAAGTTGTCCTCTCTCTTTCCCTCTTAACATTCCAGTGGCAGCCCCTCGCCCTGGGAGGGGTTTGCATGTCTGCTTTCCATCGCTACCAGCCCGTAACTCAGGGGAGGCCTCGCCTGTTTCTCGTCTTTCTATCGTGAGATAATTTTAGTTAACTTTAAATACTTGTGAAGGTGAGGGACCAGAGCTGGGCAAAAAGCAGCTCTGGCAATGAATCTCTCTCTTTCCGACTTCTGACTTGCCTCAGCAGCTGCTCCAGGCCCGTGTCTCCATTTTAACACCGCCAATAAGACAGAAATCCAACTGACACCTCCGCGCTCCAGAACCAGCGCCTCGGGCAAGCCTGAGATGGAAAATGTTTCAGCTATTCTTGTCCTCTTTTGTCAGCTCACCAGGGACCTCATTGGAGACCCACTGAATCCCGTGGAAGCTGCAGGTTTCCAGCACTTCCACAAAACAAATGAACGAAACCCCTCAGGAGTCCAGCTTACAACATAGAGAGCTGAAGGACTGGTGTATACACAGACAATATTTCTTACCCAGGCATGTTTGAGTGACTGATTCTTTCTCAGAATATTGTTTAAGCTCTAAGTGTGTCAACAATAACAAATTCTGATTTTTAGCAATATACCTTGTTCATCCTAGACCCCCCCAAAACAGGTGTTAAACTATTTCCTTTAGGAGATTTCCAAAGCCTAAACTCCTAGCCTACATTTCGCTTTACTTTGTTGGAGTTTTTTTAAATAATGATACATTTGGATATATAGATATTTTGCCTGGATTAGGAAACACTTTGAAATCAGGTGCATATTTGATCCATTTTCCCAATATAGTAGAAACACACAGAAACCTTGGGGCACATTTTCACTCCCTCCAGCTAATCTCAATACAAAGACTAGCTCAGCATCCCTTCTTTTAGAAAACATCCTATTTTATTCATTTATCACTAGAGAAAGGACGAGATCGAATCAAAGAAAAAAAGAAACTGCAAAAAAACCACCACTAAGCAGTGTAACTGCTGATTAAACCTTCTTTTAGTCAAGCATTCAACCTAAACATACCTAAAATTTTAACAAAATTTATCTGCCCTTTCCACAGAGAAAAAGAAAAAGCCTTTTAATCGTTATGTGGAGCCTGCACCAGGCTACAGACCACAAATGGAAACTGTGAAGGTGGCTTTGCTCAGTGTTACCCCAGAGCTCTGCTCTTGGCTTTGTAACTCTGTTAAAGGCAAGGAAGAACAATTCTGCAGGAGTTTACTCAGACAATATGAAGAGTAAACAACTGCTGCAGCAAGTATTATTTCATTCTAGTACAAAGGTTTAATGCTATTTAATGCTGCCATGTGCAAAACAGGTTTGAGAGCCCTCAAACTTTTTAAGAGGAGGCTGCTCCAGAGCACTGGGACAATATTTGCCCAGTCTCAGCTGCCTACATGTGGAGGGAAGCTCCATCCCTGTGCTGGGATGGCTGTTCCCAAGGCAGCAGGAGAGCTGCCAGCAGCACAGCAGAAATAATGAGCTCTCTTACAACTCAGGACAAGAAACGGACAGGAGGTTTTGGGGACAAAGAGAGGAAGATTTCCTCAAAAGCAAGCACAGGCCCTCCCTCCTATCCTGCAGCGAGGCTGGAGCTTGAGAATGGAGAAAAATCAATGAGTCCAAGTTGAAGGACTGGAACTGACTGAGAAAGGTACTTCAAATGCTCACTCCCCCAGAGACAGTCCGGAGTGACTCAGGCTGCCTGGCAAAGCCCGCTTCATTTCCCCAGACTTCCTTGCTCTTTGAGGTTGAGGGCTGGGTGAGCTGTCTCAAACCACAGCAGTTCGTATTTGTACCGCATCTGCAAGGCCGAGGGATCCCAAATGTCTGCACAAATTTCACAGAGAAGTCATCTCAGTTATCACAGCACGATTCTTAAAAGGGAAATTCACTCAGATTATCGTATTTTCGAGTCTGTTTTCCCTCCTATATTTACCATGGTCTCAATCCAAAGTCCCAGTATCTGCAGGGTTGCTGGCCCATGAACCAGAATGATCCAGAACAAAGAGAGAGATCTGTAATAATAAAGGAATCTAAGAATTATTTACTTTTTTTTTTCTTGGTCAGGTAAAAACCTCAGTGGCACTGGCAGCAGCACTACAGCAATAACTCAAGATAGATCTGGTGTTTTCCAAGCTGAGTGGAGAGATGATTTGGTGTGAATTATCAAAGGTAGCTATAATTATCACAAGACTCACAATGGGGTTTGCAGAAGTTTCTCTGCTGCTCGTGGTGAACTGTCAGACGCGAGACAGCACCCAAACAAAACATTGTAAAGGTTAGTAGAGAACAGCTTGGAAGAACACTTCTGAAATGGCTTATTGCCTGGAAATACAGAGTAACAAAGTGGCTTTTGTGAAACCACAAAGGCACACAACAACACTGTTTAGTTGTTTGCACAGATCTTTTAAATCAGCAGCAAATTAAATAACGTTGTTTCTACAAGATTAAGCCGCAGCTAAAATGCTGCATCTTCATAAGACAAAATCTTTGCTTATTGACAAAAATATATTAACTTCTTTTTCAGTACAGGAAATAAAGACATCCTGGAGAAAGACAATTTTATTTGCTGTCTCTGATGCTACAACCTTTGGAAATGTAAAAATATTTTCCAATAATCATTTATAACTCCAAAGCTGAATAGGAAGCAACCCATTGTCTTCCTGATGACTTTGAAAGCAGAGCTGAAACTCCATTTGGAACATTTTTAAAAGTTAAAGATTTACTGTAATGAAATTATTTCAATATTGGCAAAGTGTCTCCACTTGTAATTGGTAATGTTCCTTTGTATATGGAATTGTATTTCCCAAGGCTAATGGAATACAGGAGTATATCATAGAGCAAGTATCCTATGGATGTATCATTCTTTGATCAAGGAGGCTGCAGTGCAAAGTTTTAAATCTTTTTTAACTCATCTCCCAAAGTGTTCCAGCTTTCCCACAGGGCACTTCAATATACTACATTTGAAAAGGGTATTTTTAATGTTCTTAAGCTGCTGGAAGTGACTTTTGTGCAGGGAAAGAGGACCAGATTGTTCAGCAGCAATTTTTAAGCTCTTTCAGGATACCAAACACAGGGAGGCACTTCAGTGCTCTGTACTTAGGGTCCTTTCACAGTGTGCTAAAAGCTTTTTAATGATAGAGTTTTTAAAATTAAAACAATGGCAAAACACATTAATTGAAAGGTAAGTTACAAAAGGGAGTTGAAGAGAAATTATTTGGCCATAAAGGCAACTTTAACCTCAGAAACCATTGTATCCAGAAAAAAAAAAAAAAAAGGAAAGAAATTGCATTCAGCAATGTGCATTAGCTCTCAAATGCCTGCCTTCACATTTCAATTAACTCTAGAGCCTTAATCCAATTCAGCCACTGACAAAAACTGTTGACTTCTCAGGAAACCAGGAATATTACTACTCCAAGGTGAAAATTTCTCAAAAAGTTTTGTGGAGCTGTAGCCTGACCACAGCACACATTGAGAGTGAGCTGATAACGTGGGCACAGGCTTCAGAAGTCCTGTAGTCAGAGCCGAAGTTCTCTAAACTCTGGGTCTCCTAACTCTTGAAGGGTACATGACATCCCTCCCTTCCCTTTACAGCAACAGAAATAACATTTTTCTTGAGAAACAAGCTAAGGCAGCTTGCAGAAATATTGACTCTGTTAAGGCAGAGTTTCAAATTAAAGTCAATTTCAATTATACATGTAAAGAGTTTTGTGAAATAATTTCAAAAAACAAAGATACATTGAAATGTGACGAAACTGCTAATAAGTATTATATTTTAGATAAAAATTGACACTTGGGAAAATTGAATTTTGTACTTGCAGGCAACGGAAAAGCAGACTAGCAATGTGAAGGAAAATAGTAGTTCTTTAAAGCATCGTTTAAAACAATTAGCTAAGCAAGGCACTTGTGCTAATTCTCTGATATTAGAGTTCCACCTGTGTCTTGTTTCCATAAGTGATAGACAAAACTATTCTACAGCATTTCCTCAGCCAGACAGAACAGAGGACCTCTACACTGCACAGGCTTTCAGTTTGAGAGAAGCTGTTTCCACACTCTCAGCTACAGCACAGTCACAGTCCAGAGAATATTCCTGACCTGGCAACAGGGAATTAGTGGGAAGATCACCTTTTCTCCAGGCCTCCACAAACCACTTTGGCAGAAGGAAGCTCTGCAGGACAGGTATTTTTCTAGGATGCTACTTTCAGCACTCACACAGTTCCCATTGCAGGTGAAGCTGTTCATCTCAGGGTGTATTTTTAAAATGTGTATTTTGTCATAACACTTCAAAATGCTGCAACAGCACTTTAAAGCATTGTCTTTGTTGCAAAGTTTGAGGTTCTTAACTTACCTGCATCCAAACATCAAGGCCCATACGAGGCACACGAGGCACACCAGCCACCAGACTGTGCTCTCCATCAGCCCCAAATTACAGGGATCATCATCCTCTCTATTTCACAAGTATTGCACATATTTGTGTAACAGTGAAGGCTTAAATATGAACACTACCAACATCTACCACTTTGTTAAAGGCTCTGTCCTTGAACTATTCAGAGCTGGGCAGTCCAGGTGAGTGTGCATCTCGTGGCTGCTGTTTGCTCACTGCACATTTATTCCAGCACCCGAAGCTCCTCACAGACATGTATTTGCATTTGCAAATCCAGCCAACAACACAGAACTGCACCCAGGGTCACACACAAAGAGGCAGCATTCTCACATCTGCCTTCCTTAACAAGGAACCTGGGTTAGATGCTTAAATAAAACCTGGGAGATCTGTATTCCAATCATGATTCCACCACAGACTCCCTGCGTGACCTTCAGCAGGTCACTTAAGCTCTCTGTAAAAATAAGACTGATAACACTTCCACTATCTGCCTTGCCTATTTAGACCTTAAGCTCCTCAGACAGAGATTGTCTCTTACATGCACTGAGCCTGTAACAGTTGGAGCCTCTAATAATAATTGTCTGCATTACAGTAGTTAAGAGCAACAATGCAAGCAGCAGTGACAGGGACAGGGCTGCACTACCCTCAGAAACATTGCAAAGGGAAACAAGTACAAAGCAAGAAGTTGTGGTTGAGCAGAACAGGGATATTATCAAATGCAAACATATTTTTGAGTTCCATGATCGACCTGGAAGGCAGGTTTTGGGCTGTAACGACAGAAATCACGTTATTACCCACTTGCACAGCCTGACAGCACAGCCCCATGCAGAATGCATGAAAGCTTTCCCTTTGTGTTATGCTTAGGGGCTGTGATGGAAACTCATTTTTTCTTCTTTTCATAAATAAAACCATAAATGACTAGCAGTCTGGAAAGGCAAAATCTTGCAGGGGACAGGGGGGGAGCTGCTCTCATGTTTTATCAATGAGGAAGCAGAGCACTGGGCATCATGATTTGTCTGTTTGCCTGTTTTCATTATCTTTTTAATGTTAACATTAAAGGCTTCTGGAGACTGTATTAAAAAAACGGGTTGTTGAATGACTATTTGAATAGAGATGAAATGCACCTTTGAGAATTGCAGGTAATAGCAAGGCTTTGCTTCTGCCTATGAGCTGGGAAACGTGTTCTAATGACAGTGCTGGGGGTTCCTGAAAAATTCTTTCCCATTCCAGGTTCTCTTTGGCCTTTGCTCAGCAACAGCCCAAGGAGAGCTGGGCACTGTGGGATCCCAAACTGCAGCGCTTTCCTGGCTATAAATGACCACGAGATGCAGCTGCTCTGACTCACTTCAGGCTGCCAGTGTTGCCCCAACCACTCACAGTCTGCTTCCAGGGTACAATTCCAGTCCATCCACTGGCAGCTCTGGAGTGGTTAGGGATGCTCTGATTAAAAGGGAGGTGCAGAGGTAAAAGCCAAAGAAAACCAGCTGTACTTCGTATGTCATAAAAAGGGGCTATAAAAGTAGAGCCTGAAACCTTTGGGCTAGGGTTTTTTTTGTTGATTTTTAAATTTTATTTGATTGTTTTCATTCTTGCTCAGGGTTTTTTTTTTATTATGTTTTTTTCCAATTAAACATTCAGGTCTTTTCAATCCCGTTTCTCTGGAAGATTTTGTGGATGAGTTGAGAACTAATAGGTTTAGGATATCAGAGGAACCAATAAATTGCAAGAGCCCTAAAAAAATCACAATAGATTTTTATCTAAAATGAGGCAGTGGCTTAAAGGGTACCACAAAGATGCATTTTACCAACCTAACAAATGCTCAGGCCAGCTCTTGCATAGCAGGAGGTGCAGACTGCCTAAGAAATTTGCTTCACAGCCCACCCAAAAATGCTGAGGGAGGTGAAAAACCCATGCACACACATGCTTATGTGCACACAGAGGGATTTTTAACAAGGAGTAAGCATCTTTCCTGTGAATTCCTTTGCTCTTCTTACCATTTTCTGACAGACTCTCCCTGATTCCACCAGTGGATCCCTGTGCTAGAGCAGCTGACAAGTATTCTCTCTTGAGCATCAAAGCCAGAACCAATGGGTGAGATCACTTACATGTGTGAATGTGGCATGTGTTGCTTATGCCACAATTCAGTCCTTCTGTCACCACTCTACTACAGAAATACTGGTAATGAGGCACAATTAGCTGCTTGTGCCCTTCTGTCCCTGCACCTTCTGACACAGATGGAATAAAACATGGAAAAAGCTCTACCAAACACTCCAAGGAAAACCTGGAAATGAGGAAAATCTGAGTTCCCTGGAGCAGTTATTCCCACGTGTGTAGCGTGCAGCTGAAGGAAACTATTTGATTTCAAAATCAAAAACCCAATCAGCTCTAAGGAAAAGAGCTGATTAGAGCCCAGAAAGTGGACCATTACCTTCCTGTGGGGGACAAGATGACTCCACTCTGGGTTTCTTCCTTGCCTTCCTCATGAAGGAAAATCTACACACCCAGTTCCTATCCAGGAGCAAAGGTGCATGCTGGACTCCCACCTGAGTTCCACAGAGGGGTCAGTGCTGGTTATATGGGAGCCAGATTCCTTATGGAGTCTATAATTAAAGGATACTGTACCTCAACTGCACTCAGGCAGGTGCTTACCTGCACAGAGAACTCATTAAGTCGATAGTAAAACTGAAAAAGAAATCATTGGGATCTAAAGTGCAGGCCTAAAGATGAGCACAGTCCCCAGTGCCCTCCTGAATCAGGGCCAGGATAAGCAAAGAGCAGAGAAAAGGGAATTATTTCAGCTTTTTTCCCTTCTGGATGCTCCATATGCTACTGCCAGCTGTTCTGGGTTTGTTCATACTCATTACAGTGGGTATGTGTGACAGACTCTACCTCCTTTCAGAGTGACTCAATCATACAGGGCCTCAAATGGTTTGCTCGAGGCTTTAACGCAGGTTGTGTTCCCCCACCACAACTCATCAACCCAACACACCCAGTATCTCCTCCTAATTATCTAAATCTAGCAGCTCTAACAAGTCACACCTCAGGACAAGAGAAAGGTTGGGTGACTGTTTTGTCTGTTCAGCCAGAGCTTCCTTCTTCACCCACCACACAGCTGCCATCTTATGTGCTACCAGAGGGAACATACCTCACTGACAGAACAAGCAAACTTGTTTGGGGAAGTCAAATTTATAGCTAAGAAGCTATTCTGCAGAACAAATTCACAGGTTCAGAGATTTCATGGCCCCAGAGCCTGACCTGCTGCACAGACACCACAGAAACCTTCCAAATTCCCTCCATCATTCAGGTGGTGTCACTGTCCCCTGTGAGCTTCCCAGCTCCCACAGGATCCCAGAGAGAGCAGAGACTCAACCAGGAGCCCAGCATAATTTTTCTACAGCATAGAGCCAAACCCTGAACTCTGGGCTGAGGAGGACCTTGGACATACAACAGAAGGTGGCTGGCACATCCCAGGATCAGACTCCTCATTAATTCTCCATGTCCCCCTAAGCAGAGGTCCTGCTGCTAGGAAAAGTCTTTGGGTTTTAAGTATTCTATCATTCTTTCCAAAAGCTGCCGTGCCACTTGTCCATAGTGGGTCTGAAATGTGATGACAGGAGAATTTGGCTGTTTTCCTGCTGCTGTCCCAAACAATCATGTCTCCCAAAGACTTGCAGCCTTCTCTGAGCCTTTCTTTTTTTTATCAGTTCACCCATTCAAACACCAAAAGTCCTTCCCCATCACTTTTTCCACTAGATTTCCCTTCCAGTGGCTCAGAGTGGGTCCTCCCACTGTTCCCCCACATGTTGTCTCTCAGCTTTAATCAAAGTCACTTCCTTATTTCCCATCTGATTACCCAAGTGCTGCCTGGCCCTCAGCCACCCTCAGAGCTGGCACAAGCAGGTGCAGCTGTGACAAAGTGACATCAATCTGTGTGCACCCTGAATTGGAGTTGTCTCCCTGATGGAGACCTCTTGATCCCAAGCACTTCTGAAAGCAGTCTCATGGTTTGCACATGTGACTGAAGTGCAGGAGAAAAAGAGG
This sequence comes from Pseudopipra pipra, assembly GCF_036250125.1. Lineage (NCBI taxonomy): Eukaryota > Metazoa > Chordata > Aves > Passeriformes > Pipridae > Pseudopipra > Pseudopipra pipra. The sequence goes on along the minus strand of NC_087560.1, from coordinate 3,784,317 downwards.
CAGTTCTTGTCTCTTTAACCTACTCCAAGGATCACCAAATGAAGAATCTGCCTCATCCTATACACCTTCTCCCTCGGAATGTAAATGCACTCTTTTCAGCTTGGGTGTTGGGTCAGAGGGGTTGATGAGGCTGCTGAGTGCTTCGGGGCTATCAGCAGAGCCTTTATTTACACTTCTCACCCTCACCAAATCACTCTCTGCGCCCTCCCTTGTTGTCCCACTGCAAGGTTCTCCCATCCAGAGCTAAAGGGAGCTCCCCTCAGCACATGGCAAAGGTGTCAAACACACAGTCAGTGTCTGACTTTTCTACACCAATATTGCTTAATTCCTACCCAGGCAGTAGGGACTGTCAGACACAGCCTGCACTTTGCACCTGCAGCCTGTACCTTGCAGAAGGCACCTGCAATTGCACCTCTGCATGGAACTGTAACCCAGTGGGAATGGGAAGGAAACTGGTTCTCTTCTCTAGCCCGACTCTTTCCCAACTGATGGGAATAAATGCCTGTCTGCAAAACTGTCTTCAGGGAACTCCCAGAGTCCCAGAGCACAGGTGGATACAAACCAGAGCCTGGTTTTTAGAAGAAATATTTGTGCCAGGAGCCTTGAAATTATTTCTAAGCTACAGGCAACACTGTGCTGACTCACACTTCTACTGAAAGCCATTCAGTTTTCAGAAGCATCAATGATATCTGCCCAGGGACTTCCAGCTCTTTGAGTTATTAGGTTTGCTTCACTAGTGAAGCCAACACGAAATCCTGCATTTTGGACACCAACAGGATTTGAGCAGTGGAACTCCTTGTTTCAGGGGGCTGGATACTATAAATCCTCATAAGCTGAAAAAGCAACTGAACAAATTCAAGGGAGGAAACCCCATCTAGAGCTAATAAATGCACGAAATGATGTTTGGCTATAAAAGTTATAAATCTCTGGAGATGGAGGGAGTATATTAAGAGGTGTCCTCACATGCTTATCCTCTTCCTACGTTCACCCTCAGGCATCCACTATTTACCACTGCAGGAGGAAGAAAACTTGGCTGGATGGACATAGTCCAGTTGCTCTTATTTAGGCTAAGGCAAGTAAAGCATTCAAATACCACTGTGCTTCTAAACTACCTGCACAACCCCCCCAAGCCTGTCCACCACCACCACATTGCACCAGGAGCTACAACAAAGAGCCACAGTGTCATGATGAATGATTTGCCTCCTGATACACTGCAGAAAGAACTCCTGTCTGGGGTCAGAGACCTGCATTTACCTCAATTACCCAAGGGAGTACAGGAGAAGACTCATCCAAAGCTCAGTTTATAACCAGCAAGAGAGGAGAGTATGGCCAGGAGGCAAGTGGCCTTGGATGAGCTGACTTCTCTCTCTCCCTGAGCACAGTGCCTGTGTGACACCCGAGTGTGGTACTGGCACCATCACACGGGGCTGCACTCACAGTTTATCTGCATTCCTCAGCTTGGATGGGACAAATCCAGCCTTCAACAATGTACACACACAGAATCTGCACCTCATTGCCCAGGAGTTTCAGTCATTCATGAAAATTGTTTTTGAGGAGTTACAGTGTCTCTGTAAACACCCTGAGAAGGGCTGCTCTCAAACACTCCTATGTCTTGGCCTACTGTGGGCAAATTACCTCAGCAGAGTACTCCCTGCACTCAGCCAAAGGAAAAGCAAACAGGACCAGAGTCCCACCGTGATTCTGGAGAGAAAGATGTGCAAAGCAGGCCTCCCAAGGTCATGGCTGAGAAAACACATCCACAGCTGCACTAGCAGCTGTCAGGCTCTGCTGAGATGTCTTTGGTTTGGAGATGTCTGGGAAATAAAGGACACCAGTGAGCACAGGGACTGGCTATGGGCAGCATGATTTGGGCACAGAGAATAAAGCCCACCTGCTCATTCCTTGTGCACAGAGCTGTGCACCACCCCTTCAGGCACAGTTCAGCCTCACACTGGAAAAACAAAGGGAGATGCTAAAGGCCAGAGTTTCTCCTTTTTTCCTTGACCGCTCTGAAACACCAAATATACCACAGCATCTGGCCAAGCAGCCTGGCACATGCTGTCGCTCCCTTTCCAAGGAGACTGACTGACAGATTAGATCAGACACACGGATGATGGGCTGGGACATCTTGAAGCCCCATCTCAAGCTGATTCCTGCTTGCAGCATTAATTTCCAGTGACAGAGGACCCCCCAACATGCAGAAACCAGCTGTGCAGCACTCACTGCAAGTAGGACACTATGCCATACATGCTAAGGGGAGCACAAGGGACTTCTGAGGTGCCTTGGTACATTCTAAGGCAGAACACACCAGTAAGAAACTTGTCACTGATGTGAGGAAAGGCTGAAATGGCTGTTGTGAAGAGGAAAGTAGAACTGAGTAGTCCCAGGATACAGATGGGAGAGTTGAAGTCTCCCTCAAGACAGCCTGTATGTAACCCATTGCAAAGCCTAGTATCAGCAGATGTACAAAGCACTTCCCTGTCACCAGGAGATCTCTGGAATCTCTAAAATGAATGCCAAAAAGCAGCCACAAAATTAAACCTTGGTCACAGAGGGTCATCTCCTGGCTGGCCACGTTGTGCATGCAGGGTTCCCTCGGCCCTGTCGCTCACTGCTGGCTGCAGCCACAGCCTCTGCCTCTCCCTCTTCTCTGGTGTTCCAGGTGACCTCTGCCTGATCTGCACTTCAAATGCTCCATTTCCAGCCCCTCTGTCTCCCCTGGCGGCACACACACCCTCTGCTTCTGCCACAGAGCTATGAATCATGATAGAATAATAAGCTCGTTTATGAGCCTCACACAAGCCCAAAGGACCAAAGAGCGGAATAAATCGCTACAAAGCTCTCTAAGCCGATTTATTCATTCAACAGTTTCTTGCTTTGACTCCAGCCTCCTCTAACTGGTGTCCAAACAATGAGGTAGTACAACAGGCCAAACAGCAACCTTCTTTCAAGAAGTTAATTTATTTTGTCTTTTCAAGATCAAGAGATGAACTGAGTTGTAAAGGATTTGAATCCTGGTGTGCCAGCTGAATGCATCACTGCTCTGACTGATTCCCAGGCTTGCAGTGAGGCCTGCAGCAGTGTGTAATATGTAAATGAACTGCTAAAACAGGCTTACAGACACAGCTTGGACAGGGAAAGATACTGCCGGACCTCCAGGGCCCTCTTGTCCTCAGGATAAGTGGATGGGGATTTAATCATGGGTCTTTCCTGGGGTAAGAAGACTTCCTAGGTGGAACATAGCTGTTTGCTGGTACAATATGGTATCAATAAAGAGGGCTTTTCCCTTCTTTCACACTAAGGATCACAACACTCTGCAGATAACAGTCCTCCCAGGCATAGTTGCCTCTGTATGATAGCTGAGAATCACTCACCATATGTCATAAATAGGAAGCAGAGGCAAGGCAGGTTGAAAACACTGACCCAAGTTTGTCTTTCAAGGTAGGTACAGAGCTGGGATAGAAATCTTCAGATTCCTCCTGCCTATCCCTCACCATCTCAGCTCCCTTTCACATTTCCCCTCATCCTTTATGCCACAAGCTCAAGTCTGCTTGCTGTTTTTTTGCCAGGCCTATCTGTTCTTCAGGGTTACCCACTGCTGGGCTTTCCCACCCCAGGCTCCCCAAGATGCTGGTAGGAAAGTTGTATCCATGTAGCTTTTTCAGCTTTGTCACAGATCGGGTGCAAAGAAGCAGCAGATCTGTGGCCACACAGGATCTCCCCTTTGAGCAGGCACTCACAGAAACCCAGGTGAGTATCCAAGCCTGGAGTTACTCCTTCTCAACCTCACCACAGAAAGTGTGATGCACATGACCCAGCAACTGGAGATCCCAGACCTGTTTCTCTGTCTTTCCCTGCATTACCTCAGGTAACAAGGTGTTCTCACCTCCAAGAAATGCATAGCAATTGCACTTTAAAAATCCCATCTGTGCCTTACATTACAACACACCTCAAGGGATTGTATCTGAGGCCCACAGGTAGAGGCAGAATTATTTCTTTTTTTTTAGTAGGGTGAGAAAAAACTGTGCAATAACTCAATAAGTCAGCCTAGTGGAACATTCATCTGGGATACAGGAGAGGGTCAGGGTCCCATGACAGACTCCCTAAGCCTCTCTGTGACTGCTAGGTACTACACAAATGCAGAATATTGCTCTCTTAGAGATGATTTGGGTAAGAACTATGAAGGGAGAGGCACAGCTATAAGAGGAAAAAAGCAGAAAAAAGGGCATCTATTAGCAAGCATCTAATTTAGTGACTATCCATAAACCAAGCAGTGTGAATAAGAGACATGAATGGATCTCTCACAGGCCCTTCCTATTACTGTTTCACACAGGCATCACAGCAAAAAGGAAGTCTTAAGGATGAGTAAGTTGAGTCCCTTGATTCATTATTCTCTGTAAAGTCCTAAAAGCCCCACAGTAAGACAGAAAGCACCAAAACAAACTCCAAGCAGTTTTCCCTGATGCAGAGGAGGTTTGCCATTTGGCAGTTAGTTGGCTTCTTTTACTAATGTCCTCCCTGCCAAGGCCACAAGATTTTCTGAAATCCCTCTGCAGAACAGTTGGCTTTCCAGCTGTGGTGCCCTCATGAGAGTATCCCTAATTTATCTCCGTGGGGATGAGAGGAGCTGAGAGAAAGGCATTCGGTTCTTGTTCAAATGAATCCCTCTTTGCTTTCAAAACAGCCCAGGAATCCCTCAGCTGGCATTTTCGTTCATGACAAAACACTGGTGGAGGGTGTAGTATGAGGCTTAAAGGAACAGCTCACTGTCAACACACAAAAGACTGCCAGGCTCACGGTGCCTCTGCTTTGCAGCAGGACTCTGGGCTTTGAAGGGCTTTTACAACCTCCTTTCCTCTGTATAATTAAAAAGTAATTATTTTTGCAACACAGGATGGAATCATGTTCAACAGCCTGATGACAGCAAGGAGCTAAAGCAGGGGAGGGGGAGGCACATTTTGCAACTAGAGGATAAATGGCCTTCAAAAATTGTGGAGGAGGAACAGAAATTGCAAGGAAAGGAGAGGCTGGAAGTGAAAGGAGAAGCTATTCAATTCCTGTAGGGGTGTAAATTTTGGCAAAGTGCTTGCTTCAAGATCAGGGTTGAGGTCCATTTAGCAGAGCAGTGGGGGAGAATCTGAAAACCAAATTAGAAAAGACAATTAATCCTCCCCTGTGCCCTCAGTGCAGGCTCAACTCAGCACCCATTGCAGCTATTGGAAATCTTCCAAATGACTGTACTGACCCTCAAAGCCTTCCAGCAAGGCCTGGACTAGGAACCATTAGCAGGAGCCATCCAGATCCAAACAAAACCTGGAGTCTCTGAAGGTATCCCACATAACAGGCATTTCCCCAGCCCTGTGGGGAAGAGGCCAAAGCCTTCTGCTGGAGTGCAGGTGAAGCCACAAGTGAAGACAGGAAACTGTTTGAAAAAAAGCAGGCTGGCCTCACTGATTGCACAACTGGTCATTTGTCTTTAGGAAGGACAATACCTTGGGTGTTGGAACAAGATGATCTTTAAGGTCCCTTCCAACCCAAACCATTCTATGATTCTATGTCTTTTTGGCAAAGATGAGGATGAAAAGCAACTTGCTTGGCCGTTCAGGGGAGCGGCAGTGCAGGCAGTTATGACGTATCGTGGGCCACCAGCTCACATTTGTCCCATGCAGCAACCCAGCCAGACACATGTTAAGCCACCATCATGCTAATTTAGGCCTGACAATGACTGAGCAGCCCACAGAACAGGCAGAGCCCACTTGTGATACCTGTGAAAGCTACAGCAGCAGTGCCACTACTTGCATGTGAAGCAGCCAATTTAAATTTGGCCCTTGCCCATCTTCAAGAACAGCAGCCTCACAGTGATCACACTGTACTTACAGAAAGCTCTCTCTCTCTTTTTTGCTTTTTCTTTAAGCAGCTCTGGCACTGATTTCAGAGGCAGGCAGACAGTTTGGTCCTTTCAAGAATCCCTTGGATTCAAGAATCAAGAACCTGAATGCTTTGGGGCACTTTTGTTAAGAGCCCACAAAGTGCTTTTCAACAAGGGTCTTGGCCTCTTGAAGGCATTTTGCTACTGTGGGTTGTACAGTTGGACAGCTTCACACCGGTTCCACAGCGCAAACACTGATCCAGCACCTCACTGTATTCAGTTTAGACATTTTTTCCTCATTTTCACAGGCAAAATAATCACTTAAGTTTGACTTTGCCTCAATAAATTGCCCAAGATAATAGGATAGATGAAAAGAAGAGCAGGAAAATATAATGAAAAGGTGCTTGACTGCATGAGTCAGTACTGGCTTCTGTGTCAGCAGCACAATTAGTCCTCCCCTTGCAGGCCGCGTGGTTTGGTGTTGCATTTGACAGACAAATCAATCCTCCCCTTCTTCTAAGCACTGTCTAATGAATAAATCAGCAAGGTCACTGGTGCTGCTGCTTCGCCCTTTCCCTGCCAACCAGCTGGAGCTGGACCTGCCGCCTGGCTCCATCTGCTGTGCCTTCCAGCAGGATCCAAGTGTCCTGGGGAGCAAGGTGGAGCAGCTAAAACACATGACTGGGCAGCAAAAGTCCCTGGGTTTACTCCTGACTAATGTGCTCTCTTGGGCAAGTCACACCAACCCCTTAGGCCAAAAAAACGTTCACTCAAGCACATCTTGTCTGCTGAGCCAGCTGTGGAGGAAGAGGTGGAAATCAAGGAACACCACAGAAAGGGAGAAGTACCACAGGAGTTGAGTTCACTGCTGGGAGTGGGAGCTGCCACGCAGCAGCCAAGGGGGCAGGAGGACGTGCCACAGCCAGCCCCAACCCAGCCAGCCTCAGTCCAGACCCCTCCTGCCTGGCAGAGCCCCCAGCTCAGTAGGCACAGGGCTTTTCTGGACAGCCCTCGATGGTTGTGCCATCACTATAAACAAATTGCTATAATGATCTGCTCTTGTGCATGCAAAGGGGCTGCGAGCTAGTTGATGCAATAGTAACAACCACAGCAGTAATTTACTCAGCACCGAGGATGTTAAGTGTTCTCAAAACACCCAGGCAGATGAGGCTGCTGCCTCAAAGCACCCACTCTGAATGGAGAGGAGGGAGAGATGGGAAAACAAACACGAGGGGAACGGGTGAGAATGGCAGTATGTTTGAGACCTGCCAGGTGAAGCTTCTGGCCCACCTGTTGCAAACCTGCCACCCAGCCCCACGCAGTTGTTCTTGCTTTTTTTGCTTTACCCAAGGCTCTTCCTGTGGAGGATTTGCCCCAGAACTGCATACAAGGCCTCCATCCCCTCCACTACTTCCCCAAGTATAGAATTTCCCACCTCCCATCTAGTTGCTTCACTCCCACACCTGCCTTCACTTCAGCACCCCTGAAATTCCAGCAGACCAACGAATAACACAGTACCAAAATGCTTTTAGGGAGCCCACAGAAAGTGCTTCTCTCTGCCTGGGCCAAAGGCTGCTGTAAGGGGTGAATATGATTTCTGTGGCAGCCACAGGAGTGGTAGGAAAAAGGGAGGCAAAGGAAGAGTCAGCTGAGAAGGCAGAGGCAAGTGCTGAAGGGGAAAGGGATGACACAAAGCTCACTAGGCCTGAAGTCAACCAAGGAGAGTGTTGCCACGCCTGACCCTGTGGGCAGGACTCCTGGAGAGAACAGCACATATCCCCCCATGCCATGGGCAGCAGTCACTCATACATAGGAGAAGCATGACTGAGCTGGAAAACGGCTGAGGGCTCCATGTGACAAGACTCCCACCCTCAAAAGGGGGCATTTTCTCATTCATACCCTTTCCCTCATTGCCTTGACATTGCCAGGCAGTTCCCCAGTCCCTGTCCAACGCTGGCTGTCCTCCATCCCAATCTATTGCTGCCCTCCTTCCCAATCTACTGCTGCCCTCCCTTTTTCCTCCCAAGCTGACAGGTTGCTCTCCAGCATCCCTTTGCTAGACTGTGAAGTCCCCGGAAAAAGCTCCCGCCTTCCCTCTGTTGGCTCTGAGGGCCTGTGATGCTCTGGGAGCCAGTGGCTGCTCAGTCTCTAATTCTCACCCACACACCCGTGTGATTTGTGGATGTGCTGGCACACGAGCACTTTGGAGAGCTGTAACAAACTCGTGCAGGGATAACCCAGTAGCCATGGGCAAAAGAAGAAAGTAGAAGAGAAGGGAGAGCAGAGGCAGGAGGAGGAGGCACTGTGGACTTACAGGAGGACCAGAGGAGCCAAGCAGTGCACCTCAGTGCAAGGCAAGTGATTCAGCAAGAAGAAAGCAAGAGGCTGGTGAAGTCCTTGGGAAAATGATCTGTCAATCAGTCCCTTTTCCTTGATATTACAATGAGGATGAGTTACCTACCACTAACTTGGCCTCCTGAAATGGGCCAGGAAACTGTGGTCCTGAGGGAGCATTATGGCATGGAGAAGTGTGTGTGTCCTCAACTTTGCCCATCAGTGGGATAGGGGAAACTCCCAGGAAAACCACCAGAGCAAATCCTCTGCCTTAGCTGGGTCAGCCCGAGCGAATCGCTAACAGCCTACCTGAGTTATTAACTGCAAGTTCCATTTAGACATGAAGAAGGAAGAGGAATGCTGCAATGCCTTTCTTGCCATCCAGCACACTGAAACCACTTCTGCTTGAGCCCAAAAGCTCTCTGAACAGCCTACTGCCCTGACTGGCTGTTAGCCACAACATCAAGGAAAGGCCTACCAGCTACAGAAGAAGAGAGAATGCCCATACAGTAATGAAAGACGACTAACTGCTAGGCCATTGGTACAGATATTAATTACAAATACAGCTTTCTGCCATGCAGGCATTCTAGTAATCATGTAAACAACGAGTTCAACTGCCTCTTTCCATCACATTGATGGAATAAGAAGCAGGCAGTCCTCTGGGCTAGTATGAATCACCAAAATGCAGCCACCCCTAGGGTGGGATGCAACTGTGTGCAGTGACAGCACCTAATCTATTAAGGGAGAAATGAGCATGGCTGAACCAGCCAAAACAGAAGACAGAATTGAAAGAAGGCAGAGAACGCCCAAATTCCCCCTGCCAAACTTTCCTAAAACCCACAGAGAGAAACCAAAGGCAGGTCTCCACAGCTGGCCCTGAGGCAGTGACCCTAATTAGTGACTCCAAGGGCTAAAAGCACCTCAGATGCTCACATCTCATCTTGAAAACACACCCACTGCTGACCGTTTGCACCTTCCTGACTGGTGTAATTGTGGCAGGGGTTGAGGAGGTTGTAAGGAGAGAGCAAAGCACCAGGAGGATGAAGAGCCTGTTGGACCTTGCATGAGGCATTGCTCCTTGCACTGCAACTTGTAGCACCCCTTCCCACACATCCCCCTCCCACACCACAGACAACAAGAGCGCTGTGGGAGGAGAGATGTCTGGCTGCCACTGGCTTGGCTTGGACTCCCTTCACTGCCCTTCCTCCACATTTGCCGGGTGGAGGAGTTACCTGTACGCTGATTTCGGGATGCCAAGATGCACAAAACCTGCAGCCTGCTCTTCTGTTGGTCTGTTTGACCATGCAACACACCCCTCTTCCTTCTCCCCTTCCCCTTTTACAGCAGTCTGTGTACTGGCACTCAGCAGATGCTCAGCTGTAAATCTCACTCTAACACAATAAATTCAGCTTTCTCAAAACAGACATTCATTGTTCAGTGAGTAAAACCTGGGGTTTAGCAGACAGTGAGGCTATTAAATGCTGCTGTCAGAACAGGTTTATTTGACTGCATCAGCTTTTGTAGATATAAGCAAAATGGAACTCAGTACTGCTTGCAATCTCCCCTAGCACTGCAGCCTGGGACCACAGGCAGTGGCCACTGCCTTCCAGTCCACAGCTGCCTGCTCGTGTGCAGAACATACAGCACAGTCACCAAGCCACCAACACAACAGCAAAACCAGCCCCCAGGTCCATGAGTAAAACCAAGCTTCAGAATGCTTTTAATCTCTCTCTAGCTTGAAAGACAGAATTACTCCAAGTCTAAGTTATCAAAAGGGTGTCAGCAAACAGCGAGGGCCTGCTCTTCTGTAAATGCAGGCAAGCCTGGAAGCAGAGGACTGGACAGCAACCTCCCCAACAGTCCCATAGCACCTGAGTCAGGCAATCAAAAACAGGTCTATTAATAGATCATCAAGCAAAAGTAGGGTAAGAAACCAGGTCTGAGGTCAATCCAGGAAATCCAAACCATCCTCAGCTCAGGAAAGGGCTGGGAGCAAGTACACTGAAGCTCAGAAGAGGAAGCCCAGTCCCTAAATGGTGCTCCAGGGCTTATGGGAAAAGGGGTGGATGGAGGTCCCAGGTAAGGGTGCCCAGGTAAGTGCACTCTCTGCCCTGACAGGGAACTGCTCTGTTCTAGGGCACAGCTCTGCCTCCCTGTTCATGAGGAAGAGTTTTCTGAAGGGAATAGGGCTGCTTGAAGCTGTTCCTTCCTTCCAGAGCTGCTGTCAAAGAGTATTGAGCTGAAGACGATGAGGAAGGTGCAAGAGATGGCAGACAATGAAGGAGGAAGGGAAGATGACAGAAGGGAAGAAAAGGGAAACTAAGATAAAGAGAAGGCAGACAAAAAATTATAATCACTGCAGAGAGGCAGGAAATCCTTCCTGCTCTCATAAAACACAGTCCATTACATCAGTCCCTTCCTCCAAGCCCCACTGAGGTCACCAGCCAGCACTGTCGTGCCTTGAAAGCAACTTTCCTCTTCAGTGCAGACAGGACAGGCAGGTGCCTGGAGCCCACACCACACACAGTGCCTCTGTGACCCAATGACCCCATTTCCCACTTCAGTAGCAGGATTAAGAGAAGGGACAACTTTCAGCAGGTAGCATAGTGGGAGGATCTATCTTGGGACCACAGAGGCAACATCTCCCCTGCTGAGAATCCCAGGAAGAAATTTTGCTGCAGGACATTTAGAGAGGTGACCCAGATCCCACAAGGGTGCTCAGCAGATGCTCTGTTACAATGACCAGCTCTTGCTGCAGAGAGCTGAAGTTTATTCCTAGCAACTTCAGGGGAATTTGAAGGAGATTTTCTTGTTTCACACAGCTTACTTCATGAAACTAGAAAAAAATTGGCCCTTGTTTTCCTGGAGCATTCAAAACAAAGCTAAATTCCCCATGTCCCAAATGACCATCACTTCACCTGCTGATCCACATGCGTAGAGTGCAATTTGGGTTCTCTCTGAAAAAAGGAGTTACCTTGCAGTTTCTATCCCAGTGGAAACCCCACAAAGCCACATCTTAACTGCTTAGTTGCACAGTTATCCAGCCCTGTGAGACTCATTGCCAGGTCCTCCCAAGCTATAAAAGCCAAGAAGGTATGTTAGAGATCCGAGTGTAAGACAGTGTAAGACAGCAGCATGAACTGCTGGACTGAAACAAGTGAGAGGGAATCAGGCTCTGCACATCACAGCCCTTTTAGGGTCTCTACAAAGCAACAGAGCTATAGGCAACAGAGCTGGGCCCATGTGTGGAGGTCACAAGGGAGAAAACAGGGGCAGGGCAAACACTATGGACAGCAATATGGACAGCCCTTTGTAGTTCAGCCAGGTGCCCACTAGACAGATCCCTGGCTAAACAGGGCATATCCAGCAAAACTCCTCATTTCTGCTTTTATGAGATTTCCAAAGCTGCTTGGGGGAATATCTAAATTCCACTTCAAATTAATGTGAATAAAGCACCGAAAGCCCTGTGGTAACTTGGCAAATCTCTGCTTTAATATAGAGCCTCAGTGTAATTAATATCAGATTGTGGAGCTCTGGGATGTAGTGCAAGGAGGTCACTGGAGCATCTCTGGCATTTTCCTGAGGGCCTAAATTTAGGCTGAACAATAAAGAAATTGCATGGGGCAAGCGCAGAAGCTTTGTGGCTTTGGAAGGACACTGCCTCCCTCCATATCAGCTTACACAAGGAGGGTTCAGCCCGTGCTCCTCAGGTCCCTGGGAGCCCAGGAATTAATTTTGAATCGGATTAGCAGGCTCACTGTCAGAAGTCTGGAACTCATTTTGCAGCATTCAGCACCTCACTTAGGAAACCTCACAAGGTGTACCAATCAAAAACTTGAAGATTTTTGAGGAAGACAACCCCAGTGCATCCTCCTGCCGCAGCAGCTCTATTATTAGTACAGGCCAAGAGCCCAGCCACTCCTCTCCAGCAGAATTGGCTTCGTTTCTGTCTCTCCACACACAGTTATCACAGGCTTTGAATGCCCACACTTAAGTGTCTTGTCAAACAGTACTACCAGGGCACAGCCACCCCAGGGCTCTGCACCCAGAGTGTCTCCCCACAGCACAGCCCCTCTGAGCTGACCCCTGAGGGCCAGGGGTCTGGCCTGCTGGCCACCAGCACTGCCAGCCCAGGGGTCCTGGGGAGAGCAAGGTCTCCCCAAAACTGCACACTGAGAGGCTGACAAGGCTTCAGCCACCCAGAGCAAGCCCACCCCAAAAGCACCACGGGACAGGGAGGCAGGGATATCCCCAAAGTGTGAGCCTTTCCTGTGGGAACTGGTCTGAGCACAGAACGCTGAGCAAGGCATGCTCAGGTGTGTTGTGTAACTGCAGGTTACAACCAATGGTTGCCTTAAATGGACAGAAAACAGGATAGTGAGAAGCAGACAGCAAAACAATGAGAAGTGGATGAGAAGAGATCAGGAGGGAGGTCTCTGAGCTTCTAAATAAATCTGACAGGGAACATTCATCTTAAATCAGGGTTGCCACCAAGCCAGTTGAAATCTGCATGTCCAGTTTTCCTGTCACCCTGCCAGTTGCTGGGGAGGAAGATGCCCAGACACACTGTACATGCCCAACTACACTGACTACCTTGATTCTGCTCATCTTAAACTCCAATCACAGCAGAACCACACAGGTCTTACATCAATTCCCAAGACAAGCCCAAACTTACTTAAGTGTAGTCAGGAGAGCTGTGCAGCTAAAGCATGAACACACTGCATCCTGGACTCCCTCTGATCCAGGATTTAGCATAAAACCTCCCATCATAAACACAAATAGCTCTCAGCCCCAGTCCAGACACATTTTTGTTGTGGGTGTGCGCAGAGAGGAGATGCCATATATTTCTTCCTTTCTGCAGTCCAAATCACTCCCATCTTGGTAGCTTTCCAAAGCCTTTTCATAGCTTCCCTTAAAGAGACACACTGTCCCACAACTGGCCACAAAAATCTCCCACAGCATCTCAGCACACAGAACTATGTCAAAAGTTCTGAGTACACAAGGCAAGAGAGAGCAAACACAGAAGGCTTGGGGATGAAGGTGGAATTTCCAGGATGGACACTTTTAGCACAGATACCTTGACCCAGCACAGGCACCTCCCAGGCCAACTAGCCTATGTCTGCCCTCAGAGAATTTTTACACCGTATTAAATACCTTCTGGTAATCATGTGCATAACCTTGTGAAAGGAAGGCAGTGGGTGCTTTAAGCCATGAGAATGGGGCTAACCAGCTCTCAGAGCCGACCTCAGACAGCTAATCTGGGAGGAAAATGATTTTAACTGGTCAGAAACCAACCTTTTTGGGGGAGGAATGAGATTTTTCCAAGGCCTTCCACTCCAGTTTTATTTGGCCACTGGTAAGCCAACATTATAAGCCAGCTTCAGCAGCAGCAAACCAAGACAACCTTAACATCTCCAAAAATCCAAGTCCTCCCCAAAAACCCACACAGCTCACGGTAAACAAGGGTTAAGAAGAAAACAGCAGTTTTCTGCCTGGCATTCACATAGTTGGATTCTAGCCTGGAAATAAAGGAATACAGAAAAACACTTGTAAAAATATAAACACAATGTGCTCAAATCATGCTTCCATTGACTTTGAATAGTGTTATGCCTGGAGTGAAATGGCTCTGTTGGGCTTAAGCTTGTCCTTAGAAATGCATTTTGGTTCTCAGCAATGCCATGGGAACTACGTGGGCATCTCCAAGGGAAGAATTTGGCCAACTACACTTAACCACTTAAAATTCCATGGTTATTTGCAGAATACGGGCCAGAGTCCCATAAAAGCAAAACAATTTGAAGAAAAAAGATATTCCAGAATGACTGTGAAATAGCACCCTCTTCTCTCATCAACACACATCAGTTTACAAAGTGATCAGCACGGGTATTGATTCAGCAAAGGAAGAGGCAATATTTACCTAAGCACCTGCACTTCTGGTGCGTCAGACCTACCAAACAGCCTGCAACCACAGCCATCATTTACCACGGGACAGAAGGCTCTGTCATTTCAGCCTTGAAAGAGCCATGAAGCAGTAGATAGCATACTCCAAAGTGTGCATTTTGGCAGCATGGGAATAGGTCGTTCTGTGCTAGAGCCAGAGCCTTCTGTTTTGGGTCATGCTGCCTCAAATGAGCTGCTGAAACCCATTCTCACGTGTTCTCTCTCTTGTTGCTGTACTCTTCCCTTAAAAATCCATATGCCTGGGACTTGAGCAGGAATTTCTCTCCAACCTTCTCCTAAGGAGGAAAAAGCAAACACAGAGCTCAGTAAAGAAAGCACAAGAACCATTCATGCCTCTTCCCACACTGTTGTCATGTTTCTCCCACAGTCCCCACCTGCTGAAGCCAGCCTGGGTGTTGTGAACAGCAGAGGAGGAAGAGCAGTGATTTATGCACATCCTGGAAAATCCCCAGCCCTCCACTCAGGTGCTACTCAGTCCAATCCACCCTTTCTAGCCAAATCCCCCCCATCCCACATCCCAAGCCTACTTGTTGTTCAGCAGCTGACTCCAGTCATAAAAGAATAGCAAATGTAAGGAATGCCACTGGGGCTCTCAGCAGGGAAATCTGCAATATCAGGAATCAGTTTAAAAGTCCTGAACCACCTCCCAAAGCAGACATTAATGTGTCCAGAACACGTTTTTGTGGGCTGTATTTAATAGCATTTTCCAGAATAACATCACTGCTGTCAGGCAGCCCCAGCACACCACACTCCCTGCAAACATAGGGAGCTGTGTTGGACTTCAGACACCATTAACCCAGAGCAGGACTCGCTTCTGCAACGAAAGCCTATTTTTTGGAAATAAAATGCTTTTGTGAGGAATGGCATCTCCTCACCACTGGGAAAGCAAATCTAAACCCCAAAGAGTTCTCAGCCCAAGGCACGGTCCCAAAAAGCACACATTGCCCAATGAAGATTATTAGCACGTTTTATGTGTCACTAAGTAATGTCTGTATGTTGATACCAGAAAATGCACATAGGCAATCCACTACCAGCACCTTCAGCATCTGTGTGGGCAGGGGAGGGAACCCAGAAAAGAAGATACAAAAAGCAGATTTAAAATGTTCTATTAATTTCTTTTTGTCAGCTGTTGGAGCAGAAAGGGCTGCATCCAGAGAGACAAGCAGCACCTCCTCCTGCTCTGCTCACACAGCACCTTTTGCATTTAGTCCCATCTCAGTTTTGTCACCATTTCAGGAATCACACAGACACTAATGTGTCCCTAAAGCCACTTAATTTACCACTCTCCTACGTCAGAGCTTTCCTCCATGACACACAGCACACTTCAGCAGAACAGAATGAGTTGCAGCTTGCACTCTTTGATTGGTAGAGAGAGCACTTTGAGGGCCCCCAAAAGAGTCTTAGACTTCATCCCCCCCTCTCAGCACATACAGAAGCACTTTCAGGGTGTTCCTTCCCTGCCAGCCCTTAGCTGAACTGACCAGGCCACGTCAGCAAGTGGGACAGCTGGGGCAGAGAGAGTGGCACAGAACTGGCACCATCACAGTATCAAGACTGAGTAATTTCAGTGCCATTTGGTAGCAGGAATATCTGGAATCACAGCGTGGCTCTGGCAGCAACAGAATGCCTATAGCTTCCAGGCACTATTTGTAGCAGTAATGCAATTCCACAACATGATAAGCTTTGTGCAGGTGGAGCTGCCAGTACCCTCACAGCAGGTATGGCCAGGAGACACTTCCCATTCCCAGACCATTTCAACATAGTCTCGAAAACTACTTCACAATCTCATGTTCTCCCAGAGCTGAAGAGTGTTTTTGAATCATCTCTGAAAAATCGCTTCAGCTGCTTGTGAGTTACAGAATGATGGAAAGCACACCTTGGGGAAAAAAGAAAACCCAACAAAACCCAAAAGCCTTCCAGCCAGAAAACATGGCTGGTGCTTTAGACCCAGCACAGGGCATCTCAATGAGTCTGTGCTTTCCTAAACTGGAAGAAGTTTGGCTTTGATTTAACAAAGTTATGAGTGTCTGAAAATGGCAAACTCAGAATGCAATGTAGCAGAAGCCTTTGTGCAGCCTTAACTGTGCATTAGCATATTCTAAGTCATTTAATTATGTGTTGCAGATTGTTTTTCTGTTAATTATTTCAGTTATGGACATTATTATTTTCCGTTTTGGAAGACAGAATCTATTTCATGAGGGTTAATAATCCTGCTAACTCCCCTTTCCTAAACTGTTCATTGCTGCTGATAAGGTTCCACCTGCCTTTGTTAGACTGTAGGCTTCTAGCTCATTTATAATTGGATACATCCTGTACCAAGTATCTCCAGAAATGCTGATATGATATCCCAGATGGTAATATTCTTTCTTTTCTCTGCATGTAATTTCACAAAAAGGCTGGCTGACAGCTAGTATTTAAAGGAAATTTGTGTAAGCAGACATGGTAGGTGATCTGATCTGCTTTATATTGGGGATGGGTAAATCCATTCAGATGAAAAAGAAGAGAAGGAGAGTGAATCAGAGCCAGGGACCAGCATCTGGGAGTCCTGGGCTTTACTCTGAGCACTTCCACTGCTCTGTTAAGGAACCATTAAACTGCTCCACCTCAGACTTCCTCATCTAAAATGGGCTTATTATTGACTGTACCTACCTGGTAGGTGTCTATTGGGGATTAGCTAATATTTGGAAACACTTTGAGATCCTCTGAGGGAAGGTACAATATAAATGCAAAGCAGTTGCACTGCTACTCTATTAACTGTTGACAGCCTGCTCTGCTCCCTTTGAACTGCCTGCCCACACACCTGAACCAGCAGTGAATCCAAAGAATAAAGATGAGGAAAAGTCCCAGTCAAAAAGTCATACACAGGGGACTCCCCATGAATTGTCCAAGGAGTGTATCTCCCATCTCCTTGCTCTTAGTGCACAAAAGCAAACCTCTTCATGGAATAAGGGGTTGCTCAGCAAAGCATAAAGAGCTGAAGGCATTATCAGGACTAAACACACATTAAATTCTTCTCCCATAACTTATTCAAACATTTTGCATCTGCAAAACTCAGCTGTGAATCTCAGAAGGATCTCACCCTCTGTCCCGTGGTACTCTCATCTACATCTTCCCACAAAAATTTATTTGGGAACTTTTAGCTGGTTTTATTCCTGCAACCTCAGACCCTTCTAATCCTCCTGAGGAAAAAAGAGAACAAAAATCCAACGAGGACAATATTTCTCAGCCTTCAGCTCAGCAACTGGTCCCTTCCTTCTGCAAAATCATTCACATACCATATACAAAACCAGAAAGTATAGGACAGTAATTATTTTTCAAAAGGCCTATAGGCTGTCCCTGCCTTGAGAAAGAATAACAGACACTGGACTACAAGAACTAATGTGTTTTACCTCAAAGCATCACCTAAACATTAACCTCATCAGCCTGATCTCTAGGATGTAATTTTTTCCATCCTGTAAAACACTAACTCTTAACAGGTTGAGGAGTGCCTCCCTCTGAAATCCACTCCAAGCAGCTTAAAATGGTGCTGCTCCTCTTCAGCCTCCTTTCCTTTCTCTTCACCTAAAAGTGTTTATTTTTCTCTTAAACTCACACACGTCCCAAAGTAAATGATAAGGCCAGGGCACCAGGCAGGGCCAAAGGCTACAGTATGAATTTACTGTGCCACTTCACTCTCCCAGAAGCCTTTCCTGAGTCCTAATAAAGATATCTGAAACAAGATGCTAATGCTGGATTATCCAGGTAATCTCCCAGAGTTACTTCCCTGGTTTGCCTGGTTATACATAATGAATTAGGCCTTTACTTATTATTTCTCCTGCCCTTTGGGGTCGCTGCGAGGCTGGGGAAGGAATACAAATTTAAGAATATTAGATCCATTTATTAATATCAATTTCTGCCAATCCTGCATGAGACATGTTCCTCACCCCGTGCATGCCACTGATACGCTGAAGCGGCTGGGGCGTTAATGGCATGGATCTAATAGCTAAGAACTGGCCCAGCCTTACTCACCATTCCCATAAATTGAATTTTAAAAAGGCAGATGGGTGCTTCCTAAGTGAAAACAGAATCATGTGCCAGTTTTCATTTCTTTTCCATTTGTGAGCACTGGTGAAATAAAGTCTCCCCACTAGCTTTGTCCACATAAGCCTGTCATTGCAATTTAGTCTCTGTCTTAAGAGTCCCTGTTACTCCCATACTGGATTTTTAAAGCAGCATCTTAACCACTTCTCTGCTGCCTTCCTCTGCAGAACACAGCCACAGCAACTACATGGGCTTGCAGGGATCTTCAGGCTGAGAGAACAAGATCTGTACCACAGCACCTTCTCTTTCTCCCTCTTGCCTCGTTCCATCTGCTCTTTGACATAAAAGCAATTAATTCCAGTCATAAATAGGAGTATGCCTGCAGCACTGAGGGGCTGGGAGTCCCAGGCTGAGCCTTACTCAAGGGACTGGTGTTAAGTTCAGCTACAGTCCGAATGCTGGTAGACTCCTTAGTCCAGACAGCTCTTACCACCAGGCCCCTCAGCCTGCTGGGTCCTCTGCCAGCAGGAACAACTGCCAAGAGCAACAATGTGCTGGTTGGTGTCAGCATTTTCCCAAGAACCCTGATGAAATACTGTCTCTTGGCTTCTGTGCACCAGCTGTGAACATAGATGGCCACATGAGCACTCTTGATAGGCCTCACCATGGAGTTCACTTAATTACCTTAATGAGTCTCACAATAATTTCTAAGCCCCCTCCGTGAGGGATCAGTCACCAACCATCAGCTGAAGGCCAGGGGGTAGGAGCCAAGTAAGCAACAGTGTTAAGTTTCTATAACACAGAGATGCTTTTGAGACCCCAGGCCTGCTCAGAGCTGCTCTGGGCAGGACAGGGTGGGCTCTGATGCTGATCAGTCTGCACCAGCTCTTGGGCCAGGCAGTAACCAAGACTTTAGCAAGGCCCTGACCAGTCTCCACCTCCACTACACTAGTCCATCTCCACCTCTTTAGCAACAGGCTCAAAGACAAGGCCAGAAGCCACCACTCCTGTGTTTAAGGCACAGAGAGCACTTCCGTGGCTGAGGGCCTTGAGACAGAATTTGAGAGTTTATTTGCTCTATTAATTCAGTCAACTCTTGAACTCCAGACACATCCTCAATAAAGCCAGGCCAGGTCCAGTCACTGCCCCCAGCTGTACAGATGCTCCTGAGGGCATCCCTGTGAGCAGCTTCCTCTGGAACCCTCACCTAGATCTCTCTCTTGCAACACCAAGTCCAGGGAGCTCAGCAGCTCAGTCCACCACTCTCTCCTCAGGCTTCAGATTGTGGTCATGTTGCAAAAATAATTGGAAATCTCAGCCAAAATACACGAGGAAAACAGATTTTGCAGTGCAAGGAGTTTCTCTAGGTTTTAAAATACTTCTCAGATCTTTGTAGAGTCAAGAAGTGTGCTGTTTTCTTCCTTTTTCACTTTGATGTGGTTTCATCTACACCTTTGAAACATGGATCTCCTTTCTGTAAGCATAAACACAGCTCTTTAAAGACCTTTTATGCTTAAAATGCCGTGTTTTTTTGCTATTGGTCACATATTTGAAACAAAATAGAGTGTATGAATCCCTGCACTGAAGATTGTTGGCATAGCAAAAGGGACTAGGACTTGTCCTGATTGACATTGCCCAAGTAATGGGCAATTGTTACTGGAGATCTTCCCCTGGCACATGTCATGGCCCTCAGCATTCACAGATGCATTTCCCTTTGCTCACAGACCCTCTGGAAGTTGTGCTTGTCTCAGCAGCAGCAGGTATTAGTGACTTCCTCTGCTGTAAAGTGCCAGTGCTATCTCACGAGGCAAGACCAGTCTGCCATGGTGCTTGAATTAGGACTTGACATTCCCTTTTCTCCCTTGAAGTGCAGACCATTTGTTCCCCTTCTCTCTCAGGTGGCATAATTGAGTCCCTTGGGGAATGCTGCTAATCGAATGGGAAGTGAGGCTGTCTGAGCCAGCAGAAAAGGCAGCTGGTTACAACTGAGGGATAAGTCAGATGTAGCCCTAAGTTCAGCTGTCAACTGAAAGCCCATCCCTTGGAGACTGAGGATGCCAGTAATGGTCTCAGTGTGAAGGTCATAACAGTAGATATTCCCTCCCATGCCTTTGTGATCACCACAGAAAAGCTGTCTGATCACCACACCTGAGGCATAACCCCCTAGGACTCTCTGGAGATATACTCACTGCCAACCTGAAGGTTTCCTTGTGATGCTGATTATGTGGGATTTCATCTCCTGGAATTTGATAGGAAATTATTATCTTGCAGCCATCGGAATCCTCTAGCAAGCTTGGAAAGGAGCAGAGAGCAGTGTGGGAGACATGGAGGGCAGAACACTGTGCTATACATATCTTGTACTCCAGAAGAGAGGAACATCTTCAGACTGGTTCTATGTTTCACTGACAGCCAATGCAAACATTTTAAACCTGGTACTGATCAGCCAGAACTGGGAAGGAGTGAGAACACACACGCACACACATGATTGATGCTGCTTCTGGTGAATTTTGCATGGAATGGGGTAATCTCAGAGGCCTATGAACAATGTATTAGAGAAGCCTATGCCAGAGCTCAGAAATGCAGGAGGAAGCAGCTAGCTGCCCATCCACTTGGGAAACCAGGAGCAGGCTGAGCCTTGCCATGTTTCTGCAGCAAAGGGAGGGAGGGAGAGAGGGAAGGAATCTCCTCATTGTACATTAGAAATACTACACAAAGGTTCAGTTTTAAACCCACACACTACAGTGTTTGCTGTCATTCTTGGTGGATCACTTGATACCATCCCACCAGCCACAGCATCTGACATCAGCCTCTGTAGAGCAGTCTGTTGCAATACCAGCCTTCCACCTTTTCACAGACTCTGAGATAAGTACCTGAAACATCCCAGTCCAATCCTGGTGGGATGGGCAAGATGGCAGCTGATATGCCCCCAATATCATCTGTCTGGAGACACCTCTCAGAGGCAGAGGAAAACCCTGACTTCAGCACTCTCACGTGAGATTTTTAACTGCATCTTGACTGGTCAAACTCCTCCTGGAGTAACTACACCCAGCTTGACACTTCAGACTGGCTGCCACAGCTGTTGGCATGGTCTGGAGAGCCAGGCAGGCCCCCAGCACAGCCAGCTCACACCTCCCTGTGCCAGCTGAAGCTCACGGGGTGAGGGGAAGGATTTTTCTCCCTTCTTTGCCCTTCAGCCCCATTGTTCATGTCCTGCCCAAAAGTGGGTATAGTGCAAGTTTTCAGGCACAGCTAGAGCTTATTAATGGCTGCATACTGCTGATCCAGAGCCCCTTCAATGTAAGGTCTCTGTTCACCATTGCAGTACTGTGTCACACGCTCCTCTCATGGGCAGAGGTGAGATTTTAAACAAGGACAGAGGAAAAGCAAGTTTAGATGCAGAGGATAAGACTGAGGCAATAGAGATTAGAGCAGCCAAAGGAAAGCTGATAGTCATACTGTGGCATCCCATTGCCTTTTACCTCTGACAGACCTGGCTTTTAAACACCACTTCCATGTCACTTTGTGCAGTGACTGTTCCATGAATTTATTTATCAAGGCAATCCAGAAAAAAAAAAGGAAAAAAAAAAAACCAAAGAAAATATCCAGGAAGTTACTCAGATTACAAGTCTGCACAATTAAAACCTTGATATTTATGGCACCGTAAGACAGAGGCTCATTAATAAATAATACTTTGCTCTTCTACAGCACTTTTCCTCTAATGATCTCCAAGCAATTTACAAGTTTTTGCTAGCTGAGCTTCACCAAACCCCTGTGAGGCAAGGAGTAGATAAATTGAGCCCCTTTGCTCCCAGCCAAAGTTAAGATCTCTGGGAGGGAAGCAAATAATACACAAAAGCAGCACTGCCAAATGTATACAAGTGCAAAAATAAGCCAAGTGCATCATTTTTTACTGTTTTTACCTAAAACACCAGCTCAAGCTGAGGCTTCACCATGCTGGGCACAACCTGGCACAGGCTAATGATATTCCTCGAGCCAAGGACACAAGACATGCAAAGCATAAAAGAATGTGGGGTCGGGACAGGTAGGAAAGCACCTAAGAAATGTCTCGCACACATTGCAGTGCTCTAATCAGCACACAGCATGCCCCGGCTGTTTGAGGCTGGCACTTTAGTGCAGGAAGGATATTGTCTGAACACCTGAATTAGCAGGGTCTGGGCTTCCCTCAGGAAGGAACTACGGCAGCATCTTTGGCTCCCAGGGCCCAGACACGACAGAGGCGCGGGGTAACAGATGGCAGCGGGGCTGGTTGGCAGCCAGCTGGCTGGGATACACAGAGCTGCCTGGGCAGCTGACCAAGGCCTCCTGATCAGGGGAATGTCACCCAGGTGAGGACTGCAGAGCTGAGCAGATTCACATCTAACCAGAGGAGCCTGTAGCTGAAGTGGGTGTAGCCTCCAGCCACTCCATCACTCTGGAGTCCTTCCTCCCACTCCTTTGTTTTTGTAAAGTGTGAGATTATCTCATACGCTCTGAAAAAGTCCTTCTTCCTCCTGGGAGCAAAAGAAGCTGCTGGGTTAGGACATGGGGACCCCAAAGGCTGGGGTGCCTTTGGGCCACAATTCCATAACTGATCCCTGTGGGCTCACACTAACACCGTTATCCCCATTAGCTCTTGGGAGCTGGAGAAACCTTCTCTGACAGTTTTGCCCTTAAAGCTCAAGAGATTGACCTTTGCTTATTCTTTCCCAAGCTTTTCAAAGCCAGGTCCTATGTGCACTGACTAATGATGGCAAGGTTTACTGTAGACTAGGCTGTGCTGCAGTCAGAACAAAGCCTGGTGCTCGTCCCACATGAGGAGGTGTGCAAAAGCAGAGAGATCTGTGTGATATTTTGCACAGGTTGGCTTCTCCGAGCCCAAAACTGCAGGGCAAGCACAGCAGAGGGGCACTGCACAACTGCTGGGTGGGCTTGCTGCTCAGTCTCTGGCCTACTGCCAAAGCCAGCTGATTTACCACCCTGTCAAGAAGAGAAATTAGATGCCTTGTTTAGAGGTTTATATTTATTGTAATAAAAAAAAAAACTCGACAAAGAACCTACCCAGTGCCTGCTAGAAATATGTGTAAACCAGCTAAACACACTTTATAAAACCTTACAACAATAATACACTTTTACTGAAACAATCACAGGAGCAATTTCACCTGTACTTACTGTCCAGTCATCTGAGCACAAACAGCCCTGAGATTTATGTGCGAGTAGAAACATAATTTCTATTATCTCCGACATTAAACTTGGCAATGGAAAATCCCATGCCTGGAGTACAAAATCAATTTCAATAACCAGAATAGCAAGAAGTCAAAGGCAGGACTTGGAAAGGACATGAGTTTCTCAAATAGCCAGCCAGCTTTCTTTTTAATGGGAACGCCACTGGGATAGGATGGGATGGGCAATTGGACATTCTGGCTAGATTTTCTCTCCCAGCATGAAATATTGCTGTAGTTACATGAGGCGGGTTCTGGACCACAGTAGTGGCTGTCAGACTTTGCTTTTCCTGTCAAACCCCACACTTGGGGCATATGTGACAGAAGAGAAATGACCAAACTGCAGGACTTAAGACTGCTGTTCCCTGTATCCAGGTCTGAAATACAGCTGGTCCAAAATGCTGGCTCTGAGGCAGGACCAGGTGCATCAGAACAAGATGTGCCAAATCCTACAAGAGGTAATCTGCCCCCCATCCCAATCCTCATGGCAGCAAAGGCACCTGTGTGAGAGGTTTCCCTGAAAACAGGTTAGGGATATGGGCAAAGCTGATCCTGCCTTGGAGAAGGCAGATGAATTAGGTAATCTGCCAAGATCCATTCCAAGGAGGATTTGCTGCAGTTACAAGGCATTGCCTTAACGCTGACACACAAAGCTTTATATCTCTTCCCACTGTTGAGGTCTGAGCATGACAGAGGGGAGTGTTGCTATAAGTAACAACTCTGAATGTTCCTGTTTGCCAGCAAAACACCAGCCCCCACATCCAAGCTCATCCCAAACTGCCATATCCTGCTTTGGAGGCAAAACTCAGACAGGCTTCCCAAGCTGTGATGCTACAGGCACCAGGATCCAGGGGTTGCACCAGCTCAGATGTGACTGCATGAATTGCAGAGGTTTCTGGTCATCATGCCATTCCTAGAAGTATCAGCTGCAGATGGGGAAAGCTGCAAGCATGGGTTTAGAAGCAACACCTTCAGACATATGCATTCATGCATTCTCTTTTAGGACCTCTTTACTGGGGACCACTTTACAGAAAGCTGGAGTAACAGCACTGCTGAACCAAGTACTCAGATTCTCACATGCACCCTTGAGCAAACCGTGCTCCAGCTGCCCCCCTCTCTCACTGTCTTTGCTTTCCAGGGAATCATGTCAGGTTCTAATCCATTACTGCACCCTCTAGGATCAAAGACAGGCTGATACTAGGACAGCTTTGCCCTGTGAAGGCACATCTGTAGCCCCTCATTGCAAACACTGCACGTTGCCCCCTGCAGTAAATTCAATATTCAAATGCAAAGCCAGCATTTCAAGTTTATCAGAAAAGACAGAAAAGGGATAGCACATACAGACACAAAAACCTTCTAAAAGAGGCACTAAAAAAATTTAAATGCCATCCTCTGTGAAAGAATATTCACAAGCCACAAAGAGCTGAGCCTCTGCCATGAACTACAATCAAGAAATGAACCAAGGTATGAACTGCTCTCCCAGCTCCCCTCACTCATGTCTGTGTGATAACCAATAGCCAGCACCACACAAAAGGAGAGAGACTCCTGAGTGATCCTCCCTAATAGATTCGTCTTTTATCATGTTTTCACGACCTCTGTAAAAGGCAATTTAAATTCTAATTGTCCTGTGAGCACCACAGGAATCAATTAGTGACAAGAGATGTTAATTGTGCAGAGTGGGAGGAGGCACTGCAAGGCTGCTCAGCTCCAACATGGGGTTAAGAGCCCAAGGGAATGCTGGGATGGTTGGGGCTTTAATCAGTCCTCCCTTTCTAATAGTTTCCATGTTGTTCTGCAGTTGTCAAGGTCCATTAGTCTTCTGGAGCACTGAATGAAGCAGTGGCATCCCCTCCACTCCTGCATTCCACAAGCACATGCACGAAGGATCAGAACGAACTGCAATTGAGAAAGCAAATCCTAAAACCTCATTCTCTTTTTGTTCTCACTTCCCCCTTCCCTACAGACCCTGCATAGGAATCAGGCCCTGGGCAGCAAACACTTAATGTTGGTGCACTTTAAGGGAGGTGAGCCTGCTCTGGTCACCTCAAGATCCAGCTTGAGCTGTCTATGAAAAGCAAACACTCCTGTTTTTGTACCAGGCCACAGTGCTTCTTTCATGAAGACCCTGGCACTGCTCAAACTGTCCCTTGAAATGCCAGGTGAAGGTCAGGCTCAATGCCCAGTATTTAGACTACCCAGGCATGGATAGGGAAAATTTGTCTGAGCCAGAATGAGAATATGTAGCTCAATAGACTCTCCTGCCCATCCTGGCACCGGTACCTCTCAGCAAAAGAGGATTTGGCACAAGCAGTCAGGTGCACCCTGAGATACATTATTTGTTACTTATTTCTCCTCAGGTGAGAGTAGCCCTACCCTGCAGCTGTACCCTGGCCTGGAGCTGTGCTCAGGGAAGTTACCCAGTGGTTCAGAAGTCCTCGACACCTCCAAGATATGTGGCACAACTTCATGCCAGGAAAGCACATGCTCTGTGAAGTTGTGTGCCCAGGATGGTTAAATCTCGCAGAAATAACAACCCCACCACCATTTTCTATGAAATACTATCACAGATCATTGTCACTAAATCCCTCTACATTACCCACTTGGCCAACCATGAGCCTTAGAAGCTGCTTTAGGTAGGTGCTGTACCTGCCCGTGGAGAATCTGTGCTTTGATATTTTATGGAATTCACACTCCAAAATCCCACTCTCCAACTGCCCACCACCAGGGCAAAGGCCTTCACAATGACAGGATAAAGGCATGTATCCTTCCATGTAAATGAGTACCTGATACAGAGAAAAACTGCAGCATTTGTCTTTCAAGGTTGTATTTGTATTCCCATTCTCACAGTCACATATTAGCTCCTGAAAGTGAACTGGATCATAGCAAAGAGCTGCATTTGATGCCAGATCCAATGCACAGAGCTGCAGGCTCAGTCCAGCTGTGTTCCTTCATGCCTCTACCTTCAGCCTTCTGTCAAAGCTCCTGGTATTTCTAGGCTCAAACCCCACAGCCATGGCCAATCTCTGGATTTCTTTTCCAGCCCTGGCTGTAAATGTTACATGTCCCTCCTCCCAGCTAGTTACCCTCACACATCTTACCCCACCCCATGGCACTGACCTTCATTAAACAGCCAGACCTGTTCAAACTGGAGATGTGTCCAGAGGCTGGGGCAGCTCTTCCCTGCCAATATCACTCTCTTTCCAGATGATGGCTGGTATTTCTTTGACTCCTTAAACTCACTCTTTACTGGTCATCTGAGTAACTCACTGCCTTGAGGATCCCATGTTCAAGCTTTCTTCCCTGCAAATCCAAGAGGGGGTTGGAACAGCTCCCAGCACAACCAACCTGTGCTAGTCACAGGGCATTGCTGCAGCTCATCCCAGCACACTCCCCAGGGCTCTCAGAGTGTCCAGGGTAGGACAGCCCTCATGACTGCAGAAGGACCTCAGAGATCAGGGTCAAAGGACTTCATACCTGGTGCTTCAGGCCTCTACAACACATCTGGCCAAAGGTCCAGAGACATCCTACCCATATGAGGCTGGGCTGCATTCAGTCATTTCTTGAACACTTCCATTTCTTGAAGATGCTTTGGTTAGGCAGGAAGAATTCACCCCACCAGCAGCACCAGTTCCTCTTCTCCCCTGCCTTAAGCCAGTAAGAAGATAGAACTACCTCCAGTGGCTTCACCTCCATAGCAAAATCACAAAAACCACCTCTGTTGAAATGATTTGTTCTCAGATTTGAGATTGTTCTTACCTGAGAGATCAGCCTCTTTACCAAAGTGTGTCCACTCCACGAGGAGGTTTAATTATTTCTTTTCTGCCTGGAACAGAGTAAATGTTCTTTCTTTCTCAGCAAATCCTCTTCTTGGGAATGCTCTGCCCATGGATGCAGATTGATTTTTTTAAAAAATTATGTTTTATTTTTCAAGTCTGTGCCACATTCTCTAGCCTCTGGAATAGGTGCTTTTTCCTAAGAAGCACTGAACACAATGGGAACGTCCTGTATGACACCTCCATCACGTATCCTAGTCACATTATTGTCATTTTCCAAAATGAGCTTTATGCACCCAACCTATTGGGTTGAAGAAAGAAAGAGAGAGAGGACCTCAGAGTCTGTGAAAGTCTCAGGAGTTCTGCTCCTTGGTGGTGGCATCAGAATCAACAAAGAGATACTTCCCTGCCATTCATGAGCACGAAGCTCAGCATAGCTTTACCTACCTGTAATTTGGAAGAAATCATTAGCCTGACTACCAGAGATCCTAATATTTTTATTGCAAATCTCACATGCATGTTTTCTGAGGGCAGCAAGGCTCAAGTAAGCTGGGAGGAAACTAGATGGAGGATGGCCTAGGCCAGAAAGGTTGCTTAGGGACAAAGTAAGGCAGAGAGAGAGCATGTGGTGAGGCCAGGTTTGAGATGGAAGCTGGAGGGGCAGCAAGGAGCCTGGCATTAGCATCTCACTGAAATTCCTGAGACATATCCCCTGCAGGGAACCCAGAGCTTCACAGCAGCACAATGGACTCCTGTGATGCAAATGGAAAGAAAGCCTGGCAGGTGTGAAGTGCAATTCCTCCCAAGGTGTGAGGTTCCTCCCATCCCTTGCCAGATAGTCCTTTCCAGCTGCCACGTCCATTTGCCTGAGCAGTGGAACAAAGCTGGTTATGCTCTCACCAGTAGAGAATTAGCAATTCCTCTACTTGCCCTCTGCCCAGAGCATCCACGGAGTCTTTTCTGAATTTCTGTTACAAATAATAATGCATTTTGTTCTGCTTCACAAGGCCCATTGCTCACCTGCCTGCATCTCTTTCAGACTCCACTAGTTCCTCTTTTCTTTCACTAGCGTAATCATTTTATGCTCTCATCTTTTCCTTACATTATTTGGGTGATTGTGGACACATTTTTATTGCTGAGATTTACAAAAGAACTCAGTCAACCCTTACACAGCAGAGCTGATCCTGCTCTAGAAGTGGGAAGGAATGACTCTGTGAGTTGGTCCCCACACCACACACGTGGCTCTGGAGATGCAGCCCATCAGCCTCAAACCTGGGGTTCCTTGAGCCCCACCACACCACAGAGCCCAGGGCTGGTGTGCACAGTGCTACACACACTCCTGGCAGGGCTGGGAGGGAGTTTGTTCTGGTGCATTGCTTCCTCTGCAAGGTTTGATGTCCTCATACAAAATTAGCACACAGTAAACCCAGTCTTTTCAAACCAAGGAGGAAACAAATGCCCTCTGAAGGACCATGACAAAACTAAGTAAAATTAGGAGATTCCCTGAGGCATCAGCTCCCCGTGCCTAGAGACCAGCTGAGCAGTGAAACTCCCTCTGGAGGCTGCTAATGCCTTCCTCTGCTCTTGAAAACGATGAGAGAGGCAGGCTCGCTCTTTCTTCCTTTTCCTCTTTATTCATTCACCGGCATCTGCATTGCGTGCTAACACAGCCTGCACTGTCCCCGAGCAGCCAAGGGAAGGCGGGAGGAGCTCCAGCCAAACCCGCGGGCTCGGCAGAGGCTGCACTCACAGCCTCGGTGAAAGCTGCTGTCAGGCAGGAGCTCATGGGAAGAGTTGCCAGAGGAAACCCTTTTTCTTGGCAGAGCAACTTCTAACACTGCCATAAATTTAAGAAATGAGCCTGCATATATTGTAACATACATTGTAATCTGCTAATAATATGGATAATGTACATTATACGAGCACATGCAACAGATATCACATACAGAGATGTTGTTAAGACAAAAGATGATAAAGTGTGTCACACATACCTAATTACTAGTCATTACTCCAGATAAAGCTGGTTTTGTCTATGCCTTTTTCTTCAGCATTCACATACTGTGCCTTAGGGGTCCCAATTTTCCTAATCCTAATCCTAAATGTAATCTTTAACCTTCCTTTTAACCCTCCAAAATTGCTGCCCCAAATGCCTCCTGTGATGCTGTTACTTATTCACAGTTCAAGAGAGCATTATTTCAGCAGCCCATCTACCTCTTGTTCTCCTGATTCTCTCTATTCACAGGTAGCTTTGCTTCTTTCCTTTTTCTGTTCATCTGGAATAGTCCATAATGGCTCCCCCATGGATCCTCACTACCCACCTGTCTTGGTCCAAGCAGGACAGCTGGAATCAAGTGCCTTGCTGAGACCAGGGACTGGTGGTTTTTATGAGCTGAACTGTGCACAAGGCAGGTAGTGGCTTCACCAATTTTTGCCTTTTTTTTCTCTTCTGCTCCTACAAGACCAGTCCTATAAAAAATGAGAGAGGCCCAGGCACAGGTACCTTTAAAACCACACCAGATCCTACACCTCAGCAACCAAACACCTCTTCAATCAGACAAAATAGAAGGAAAGAAAGAATGAAAAACAAGTAGCAGTTAGCAGAACTGGGCTACAGAGAGAGACCAGTAAGACAGGAATTTCTTTTGCCAAGGAAGAACTTAAACTGATTGGCTTCTAGTAGCCTGGAATAAATGTTGACACCAATTTGACTTAAAAGCTGCCGTTATTTTTTCAAAGCCATTTTCCCCAGCTGCCAGAAAATACAGTCACATTCAAAAGCTACAAGCAAGCATATCAAGTTTCAAGCAACTGAACTGCAGCCAGGTTCCCATGATGGCACCTGGCATGGACCACATCAGAACAAAGTCATGGCACTGAGCAAAGCCCAAGTCACAGAGCAAAAATGCTTCTTGAGTTGGATTTCTGTAGTACCAGCCATGCCCATAACAAGTCCATATCACTCTGAGGCCACATCCATAACTCAGCCTCCTGCAGATAAAAAAAGAAATAAATTTGGGTGTCTCAGCACCAACTCAGACCATTTGTGTCCGGGCAGGGACTGATGATGGAGTCTGCACAAAGCAGCCAGTGGAACAGACCCCAATGTATAGAGGGCCATGTGGACAGACCAAACCCTCCTGGACCAAGCACTGGGCACTGTTATACTCTCCCAGGAGGTTACACAAACCTGACCATGAGAGATGGTTTAGGATTTGGGGGTTGGTATTGCATTTCTGAAAGGCTATTTCTGACAGTCCCTGCCTAACCCATTCAAAGACCATCAGCTTGTGTAACAGAAATGGAGTTGAGACAAGTCCCATGATGCATAGATACTGTTTTCTGGCCATAATGTCATGTTTTCCTTGCAAAAAGTCAGTTTCAGGAAACAGGAAAAAGCAAGAGAATGGTTATTACAATATCACTGTATCAGATAGAACAGATACAACTCCCTGAAAGGAGGTTGTAGCCAGGTGTGAGTCGGTCTCTTCTCCCAGGTAACAAGTGACAAGAGGAAAACACCTCAAGTTGCATCAGGGAAGGTGTAGATTGGATATTAGGGAAAATTTCTTCACCAAAAGGATTGTCAAGCCCTAGCAGAGGCTGCCCAGGGCAGTGGTGGAGTCACCATCCCTGAAAGGATTTAAAAACCATGTGGATCTGGCACTCGGGGACACAGTTTAGTGGTAGACCTGGCACTACAGGGCTAATGGATGGACTTGGTGATTGTAGGGGTCTTTTCCAAGCTAAATGATTCTATGACTGGGAAAACATAAGACAGACCATCGTGCTACATGAAGTCTGCCCAGCATGGAGGGAACACTTTGGCTGTCTCCTCTGCATCAGGCTGTAGTGAACACAAAAGGGCAGCAGTTTCTGGCAGAGCCCTGGAAGAGATGTTAAAGTCTCCCAGCAAGGCAGACACAGCTCCACCAAAGCATCCCTGATGGCCACACACAGGAGCAAGTGTATTAGAGCCAGACAAAGACTCGACCTTGGCAATGGCTGAAACAGAAGGTGAGACACTCAGCCTTTTTCTGGACACCAAATTGCAAGGAAATGAAAGCACAGGGAGTCGACGTGACCTCAAACAGCAGCTGGCATTAAAGTGTCATTTACTTATATCTACACAAATGTAAGAGCAGAGGAGCTTTCTAGGTTGCTGTCCCTTCAGTCAGTGGTACATTCCTGATAACACTCCTAAAATTGGCATTCTTTTGCCAGTCCCACATTTTGCCAGGAACTGTCTGGGAGGGGAAACATGCTGGGGCAGAGAAACCCTAGCTGAGCCAGGTACTCCAGGAGGCACTGGGGTCTGTGTCCCACAGGGGTGAACACAGCAGGCATCTCTATTAGTGACTCTGCAGCCTTCTGGTGGCATGCTGTCATGGTAGGGAAACCTGTCAGAACAACCAGGGCTGTAATTAAAACGTCGTTTTTACACGTGGGGGGGAAATGTACTCACAGACGGGGAACACGGAGAAATCCGACGCGACTTGGAGCTAATGGAAGGAAACAAGATTGTTTTAACAGCAGCAGCCACTGGGTGGTAGAGTCTGCTACCAAGAGAGGTGGCCAAGGAGGCGCTGCTGCCACGGGCCACGGTTGTCTGTGTAGAGTAGTCACTGCTAATGCAGGGATGCCCTGAAAATCCTGGGGTCAGCTACCCCCAATGGTCCTCTCAGCCCCGCTCTCACAGTTCACATCAAATCAAAGCAGAAGGAGTGTGTCCTTGGTTACACTGAACCCCTCTATTACACTGATGCAAGATGGGTAACAGAAAAATCAGCTCCAAGATCAATATTTCTATTAATTTACAAGCATAAAAAGGTTAGAGAGGTGAACAGAGTAAATAATTAACTCATTTACAGGTGGTGGTTTGGGTTTTTTTTAAACAGAAAGAGTAGTTTTATTCTCCTGGGCAATTAGCTATGCAGCTGACATTAATCACAACTACAGCAATTATTTGAAGTATTTGATTAATCAATCCAGAGAAAAAACAGAGCTAGGCCAAACTACCCTTGCTGCACAGCCCTGTTGGTCAATCAGTCAATACACAGGTGCTGGCTTTCAGAAAGGTGACATGTTTCCTGCTGGGTACAACAAGTCCTCTGGCTGGCTGGATACAGCAGTAAGATGGATATAACCCTTCAGATGGGGAAGATGCAGCCCCATGATGCTTTCCAGCTGAATTAAAGAGTATTTATTAATGCCAGACTTGCTGAATTGGGACTCTCAGCACTTGTGGCCCTCCAGCAACTAAAGCACAAATACAATCAAATGCTTGCCTGGACCTGATGCTACGCATGAAAAATACCATTACAGAGCAGTGTGTGTCAGCCAACACTGGCAGTGGGCTAAAAGTCCTAATTATTTCCTTCTCATCTATAATATGAGAAGTTATTTCAATCAAGGAAGAATGATGAGCATAGAAGGTGGTCTGAACATTATTATTATTTAAAAATTAGGTTGGAAAAGCTCAGAGGTATGGGGGTTTTTTTTCTTGCTATTTTTTTCTTCTAATAATCATGCTGTAGTGGAATTCCAGTTTACAATTCCTGCTACTCATAGCAGTGATCTTCAGGCTTAATTGGACAAAACTGCAGACTCTTGGAAAACCACCCAAATCAAATTTCAGCACTTTTTTGACAATTCTCACACATACCAGTAGACAGCTGGTAATGGGCTGTATTAAAGTACATTCTCATCTGGTTTTGCTCTGGATTAGGCTGCTGCTTTAAAAATGTAAATGTTAACTCCCAGAACAAACTTTGCTTGATGATGTTAAGCTTATGTGTAAACTGAAATGCAGCAGACTTTCATTACAAGAACTCAACCATTTAAAAAGATGAAAATTACAAGATGGGGCACATTTTTTAAACAAATATTGGAACATTCAACCTGCATTTTTTTACTATGTTTCCCCATCTAACACTTCTATTGCTGCATATAAATGAAAACTAATGCTTCTTTAACACAAAAACTGTAACGGATCAAAAACCTGCTGGACTGCTACAACTCCTGCAGGGAATCTGCCTCATGGTTATGGCAAAGCAAACTTCTGATGTGTGGCAGCTGATTGCACTCTCTTCTGAGCACCACCCAGGTGAAAAGCAGGCTCTCCTGTGTACACACAGGGCACCAGAGTGCCACATTCCCAAAGCTTTTGTGCACAGATCCTCCACACACAAAGCCAGGAGGCTCCATCCCAGCGTAGAGGACACGCTGCAGGAAGAGAGGCAGGGTCTAGAATAAGGCACCAGTACGTGCTTTTGGTAAGATCAACCACTCCAAGTTTTTTGTCAGCTCCTCAAGCAGCATATTTCTTACATCTGGCATGCAAAATACTGTAATAGTGAAGAACGTCCCATTTTGATTTAAATGAATGCATTTATTTCCAAATGGGAGACTGTAAGTTAAACAAACACATTTCTCTCTTTGCACATGAAAGCATTGTTTTGTCACAGATGTACAGTATAATACGTTTATTTTCTCAATTGTTTTGTATTTGTAAGGCACTGCCAGTTATTTGGATGGGTTTGTAAGGATGAAGCAAATTGCTCTGTGGGGCTCTATTCAGGGAACATAATATTCCCACAAAAGCACCATAATTCTGCATGCAGCAACACAAACTGCCACCACATTGCAGCAGCTGGCAGGGTGGATAGAGTTAGCAT
Source organism: Pseudopipra pipra (assembly GCF_036250125.1). Lineage (NCBI taxonomy): Eukaryota > Metazoa > Chordata > Aves > Passeriformes > Pipridae > Pseudopipra > Pseudopipra pipra. Next base: position 3,750,470 of record NC_087560.1, on the reverse strand, counting down.
TATCAAAACCAGCATGACAACTCCACTCCAAAACCCCCTTACATGCATAAATTAATGATGAATGTACATTGATTAGCCCCCACCCAGACTCCAAGGAACCCTGCCTTCCCTGCAACATAGCTTGGAACCTCACCACAGTTAGTTTGGCCATTCACAAGGCCTGGGGAGCACTTCAGCTTGTACTTGAATTGCACTGGCCTTGCCCAACCCCCTTGAGCCCCACTTGAATATGTTCACTGGGAAGATTAGGGACTGTGGAACAGCCCCCGAGCCACGGGCAAGAGCCAAGAACACAGAATATCATCAGCCACATGCCAGGAGGTGCATTTTGGGAGGCTTCCCACACAGAAAGCTGAGAGGAAGAAGATCCTGACAGGGACTCTGTCTTTGTTCTAGAAGTTAGATATAAATTCAGCTGCACCTGTCCTTCTGACCAACTGCCTCCCTGCTCCAGGCAAAACAAGCTGTCACAGAAACACTTCACAAGACTGTGTTTTTCATCACAACTATAACAAGCTGGAAGTATCCACAGGCTCAGTGGACATTGCTGCCCCCAAACTCTCAGGGTTTTCCATCCATTTGCCAGCTTCCTCCACAGCTCTGTCTAACCAGTTCCCACCTGGCACACTCTGGCTTCCTGAAACTTGACCAGAAAGGTCTTCCTATCCATTTCTAAGTCCTTCTGGTTACACAAAAAAGGGTTTTTAAAAAAAAAAAAAAAAGAAAGAAAGAAAATCTGTGTTCTTAATGCAGACTAACCCATGTTAGCTAACTCAGGTTAAAGCAGTGAAGAGCAGGCAGCTTGTCCTGGAGGCTCAAGCAGAACATAACAAGGTAATTCACATTCCAAGTCAGCTTGTCTTGTGTGATATTGAATTTGAGTGCAATGCCTTTAGCATGCATAGGTAGATAGGTAGGCTTGTACTGAGTATATAAGACAATAATAATGATACACAGGCAGAGTGAATACCTAGATCTGATAGGAAAGCCTCCTGTTCTACTACTATCTCTCTAAAATATTGCTGCACTTTCCTATCAGGTGACTTGACCTTTAAATGCACATCTTCACTTTGTGATTAGTTTCTGTGGGTCATCTATGGAGCTGCTTAAGCCAGGCTTCACCTTGCATACTAATGACTCCTCTCAGCCTAGGAATATGGTCTTGGGTGCTGCTTCTGTTACCATACCCAAACTCAGCTTGAGAAAACCTTGCACAGCCTAGTTTATATGAGCAGGTGCACTGAAATTCAGCAAGAGAGGAAAATCTGTGTCAGCAGGAATATCAAGAGAAGAGCAGTGCAAGGAGGCCTTAAAGAAACAACCACCCCTTGCTTTATACACGTTGTCTCCCACAGACATGAGAGCTGGAACTTTCATGAAGAGGTCTAACAGGGATTGAGACACTAACTTAAAGGTCTAGTCTCTATTGGAATCCTTTTTCCAGCTATAGAGAAGTTGTTTGGGATCCCATTGCTCCTCTAAGCCCATCTTTCCATCACCTCTTTGTATGCAGCATCATTTAGCAGCTTGTCTTCAAGCAGAAACAGCTCATGACCTCAGAAAATTTACTACTTATAGCACTAACAGATAAAAATAAAAACAATGCAGAAGGGAATTTGGGCAGAAAAGAAATCTCAGCTTTCTAGATTTTTTTGCAGGATTGTTTTAGCTTTGATCAGTCAGCTCTACTGTGGAAGCCAGGGAAGAGCTGACTCAGTGAACACACTAAGTGGTGATTACACACAGCAACCTAATGACAGCAAGATGATGTTGTGGTCACTTGTGTACAACTGCTGAGCATCACTGGGAGAGACAAAAGAATAAAGAAGAGCCCTGCAATTTATTGCTGTGCTTCCTAATAGACCAGTAAAATTCCTGTTGGCAGAGTCCTGAGGGAGGTCTTGAACCTTTGCTGGAGCTGGTGGCTGGCAGAAAAAGGCAGTGTCAGATGAGTTCTCTAAGCTCTTTGCAAAGGTGAGCCAGACCATTATCCTTGTTTTGCACATCTCCATGTGATCAGCCCAAAGTGACTTAACCAAAATGAGCCACCCCTCAAGATGTCCAGCCCATCTTTTCTGATTCCCAGGCTGTCATTCATCAAGCTGCAACAACAGATCCCTGGAAGACTACAGTCTCTGACCACTGAAATGGCAGTGAGCAAATCCCATAGAGAGCACCAGAGCTGGGATGATTTTCCTGCTGCTGGTTGTTACCTGAGAAACTTCTAGAGAGGCTGTTCTCACAAACAGGACAGGAAGGCAGTGCTGTTGCAGAGTCCACTGCATGGGTGGGTTGATCTCGCTGCCAGCCACAGCAAAGAGAATAATTACACAGAAACAACTCCAATAGGAGAAGCAGATTATCTGTGCATTTGCTAGCAAGGTGGATGAGGGTGCTGCAGAATCCTAGAATGGTTTGGGTTGGAAAAGACCTCAAAGACCATCTAGTTCCAAACCTCTGCCATGGGTAAGAACACCTTCCACTAGACGAGGTTGCTCCATGCCCTGTCCAACCTGACCTTGAACACTTCCAGGGATGGGGCATCCACAGAGGCAGAGTCTGAGACCCCCATGCCAGGGTCTCACCATCCCCACAGCAAAGAATCAGATCAGTTAAAGGTGTTTACCAATTCAATTACACTTAGACACTGAGGAGCAACAGAAAAGAGGCAGATAGTGTGGCTGGATGAGAGCATAAGAGCAGGTCAAACAGATTTCAAAAGAAGATTTGAAGTATGAACTTCTCAGCCTAAGGCAGCAGTTGCAATGAAATACACCAATATCACATGGACATCAATACAGATTGAAAATGGGTCAGTTTTACAAAACACCTCCCTGCTTCCAAGTGGATTATTAAGAAACAAAAAAAAAAGGGGGAACTATTCACTGCAGTTACCACAGCTGATTCTGTCTAGAGCTGAAGTCATTACATGACTTCATGTCTGAAAGGAACAAAAAGAAAACAGATCCCTTTTTTTGGAGCCCTGTGTTGAAACTGCCAGTCTGACTCCCAAAACAGGAGAAGCAGATTATCTGTGCATTTGCTAGCAAGGTGGATGAGGGTGCTGCAGAATCCTAGAATGGTTTAGGTTGGAAGACACCTCAAAGACCATCTAGTTCCAAACCTTTGCCATCAGCAAGGACACCTTCCATTAAACGAGGTTGCTCCATGCCCTGTCCAACCTGGCCTTGAACACTTCCAGGGATGGGGCATCCACAGAGGCAGAGTCTGAGACCCCCATGCCAGGGTCTCACCATCCCCACAGGAAAGAATCAGAAGTGTTTACCAATTCATTTACACCCAGACACTGAGGAGGACACCAGAAAAGAGGCAGATGGTGTGGCTGGATCAGAGCACAAGAGCAGGTCAAAGAGATTTCAAAAGAAGATTTGAAGTATGAACTTCTCAGCCTAAGGCAGCAGTTGCAACGAGATACACCAATATCACCTGGCAATCAATACAGATCGAAAATGTGTCAGCTTTACAAAACACCTCCCCGTTTCCCAGTAGATCATTAAGAAACGGGAAAAAAAGTGGAACTATTCACTGCAGCTAACACAGCTGGCACTGTCTAGAGCTGAAGTCATTACATGACTTCATGTCTGAGAGGAACGACTGGAAAAGGAAACAGATCCCTGCTCGCGGGGCTGAGCCGCCGCTTCCCCGGGTGACCGCGAGGGGTCTCCCCCGCTCAATCCCACCGCGGGGAATCTTCTCCCTATCCCGATGTTTTGTCATCCCAATCCATCCCTGCCCCCGCCCCAGGACACCTAACCATCGTCCCCGAGCACCAGGCCACTAACACCTCACAGCTCCTCCCCAGGCTGAAACCGGGTGGTTGATGACACGTCTCTCTGTGGTTTTACGTGTAATCCCACACGCAACCATCCCGGGCAAGCAGGACAGACAGAGCCCCAGCAATGAAGCCACAACCTGTCTGCATGGTCACAACATCTCCAGCTGCCTGAGCCGTGCACACATCACGAGTGTGCCTCATGCTAGAGGCAAACACATCGTTGCTCCTTGGAGGCTGCGAGCACCAGTGAGGCACCAGATTTCACGGTATGGACTGGAGCCTCACGACTCCAGGTGCAAGGACAACAAACGGGAATGCCAGTGGTTACAAAACATGGGCTGTAAGTAACTGGTGGGTAATTATGGAGGGACGTGTCTGTGTGGCTCAGCTCCAACATCAACAGAGGGAAGAGCCTTGCCTATTGAGTCATCAGCAGCATTTCCTTCCAGCCCCTGGGTTTTCCAACAGGTCCCCTCTGAGTTACTGCCCCAACCCACAGTGGTTGAGCTCATAAAGGCTGCTGAGCTCACATCCCCAGGGAACAGGGCGCCAGTCCCCCACAGCCAGGAGAGGTTTCCTGGCCACAGCCATGCTTCAAGGACATGGTGCCTCACCAGCCTCTTTATTACAGCAACTGAACTGAATACCAACAACATTCCAGTTCCAGCCATCACAGAAGCTTTCAAGACACCCTGTCATAACCAGCCCTGTCATAGCCAAACAAGGGCTGCTGGAGTCACACAAGAGTTTTGGTGCCCCACCCCTTTGGTTATCCATGAGTCCCAAACTGTCCACAGCCTGATTGCCCCCATGTAGGAACTAGGTCAGCACTTCCTCTGCAGGATGAGAATTTGGCTAATGAGAGGTTGTTAAATGAGAGGAAGATGTTTCTTAATCAGGGACCAGATAGCACCTAAAAACTGCAGAAGTGTGCCAGACCTTTGCATTATCACAAGGGGAGTGAATACACAGTGGGGCATTTTTACTGTACCTTCTTGGTTTGCAAGGCTACCTGAATTCTTCTACACTTTCTTCATTTCTGCTATTTAATATGGACTTTTCATTCATTTTCCTGTTTGTCCTACTCTTTCCTTCTGTTTTTCTTTTCTATTCTTTTCTCAGTTCCATGTTCTGTTTCTACTACTGTCCCCAACCCTTCCAACAGAGCTGAACAGTGAAAACATACTGATCTGTCTGTTCCATATAATTCCCACTGTAATTTTCTCTCAACAGATTTGTTACCTCATAAAAAAGTCACTGAAGGGCTTCAACAACATGCAGGACCTTAGAACTCTCAAAACCTCATCTCACTGGATCAGGTGCCAGGTCACATGAACAAAGCATCAGGTTTGATGGGGACCAGAGGGTATCTGCCAGGGTTCTGCAGAAAAGCACCTGCTCAGCTGCCTGTGGGCTTTTCTGTGCTACTGCAACAGCACCTTTACATCTCTACCAGAGCAGAGTAATTCCCCAGGTCTGCAGGACATCTGAAGACATTTCTGAAGACCAGATAAGAGGAAGCTGAAAAATTCAGCTTCAGAACTGCATGTGTCTCTGAAACAATAAATGTTTTGAGCGATCAGCATTTCTAGGCAGTGAAACAAATCAGTGTTTCCATTCCCGGGGGAAGTGGGAAGCAAGCAAACTCCATTCCTCTATTCCATAGCATACAGGAAACCTAAGTGATTGATAGCAGCAGTAGGGAAATGCACATTCAGCTTATATTTCCAATGTAAATGACTTGCCAGCTCACCCCTCTGCTTCCTGTTCCTTCTCAGCACGCTCCCCCACACACACTCCCGCTGATCGACATAGTGTGTGTGAATCTGGGAGGAAAAAAGGAAGAAGGACTTGTTAGACTGCTTCCCCCCACCCCAATTTAAATGAGAAAGATAACATGCAAAACCAAAGGGCAAACAGCTGTTCAGGATTGAGCTCTTTTTGCCCACAGACCCGGGGCGTTGACATGGGGAGGGACTAAGGAATCCTCCAGCACTGCTCCCAGACCCCATCCTGTGTCAGGTGCAGAAGGCCCCTGCTCTTACAAAACATCCCCTTGTATTACAAAGGTCAAAGCAGTAAGCAAAGAGGCTCTTTAGAATGCTGCACACCGTTTGTGGGACCTGCCTGGCTCACAGGGACGCCGAGACACAGCGATTGCCAAGGCAAGAGAAGGAACGCGGCGAACATCCGCTCGCAGGAGGCGTGCCCCTGTTCTTTCCCAGGCAGCTCACTGAGAGGTGCTTATTTTTACAAAGCAGGCTCTGAGATCTTAAAGAACCAATGTTGTCGTGGTGCCCTAAACCAATGAGTATGTGACCTACTCGTTCCCACTCTGTCCCTTGACCTTTTCCCATAGCATTCTCCAAAAGCATCACGTGAAAAATAGCCCTTTCTCAGCTCTCCAGAGGCTTTGGAGACAGCATCAAAGCTCTGTGCTTATAAACAACTCCAGCTAGGCCAAAATGCCATTCCAGCATCAGGGGTCCCAGGATTTGTAAGCCTGTCACAAGGAACTGGAGGGAGAGGGGGCAGGGGAGAGGCAGCATGTGTTGCCAAGAGAAGGGGGAAGCAAGAGCCAGGCAGCTGGAGTGAGAGCTGAGCTCCACGAAAGCCCCATGGGCTGAGACAGGGCTTGCCCACACACCTCAGGGATCTTTTTACCTCCTTCCTTATTACCAATAGCTCTCTGACCACAGGCTGAAGGATCATTTACCTCATTGATCCTTCAACCTAATTTTCCCATTCTTACACCCTTCTCTCACCTTGCACATCCACTAACACTCCCAGCATCCACTCTGGAGGAGAATTTACAGCCCAAGTGAAGATAGAATTCAACAGACTGCAGAGCAGCAGTCCTTGGGCACCAAGATTAGCTATTTGTTGACTCTTCAGGATTTAATAGCAATTGGCCAACAAATACCTACAGGAATCCCTGTCAGCTCCCCTGGTGTCTCACACCATCCCTAGCACACTGCTCCTGCCTTTTGCTGAGAAAATTTCAACTGTTCCCAGTTTTTGTGTTTCCTCATAGCTCCAGATCTAGCTTCCCTTGGCAATGTCTGCACACACTCCTCAAATGCCTCAGAAGGCACTCTGTAACCGAGTGAGACTTCTCCTCAACCATCACTCTCTTCCTCTGCCTTCAACCCATTCTTCATTTTCCCCTTTATTTGTCCTCCTATTCCTACCACAGGCTACAGGCAAGGCCTCCAGTCGGGCAATCCATAGCAAAGGCTGTTCGATGATGAATTACAGTTCAGGGACCACAGTCCCTTGTTTCAGTGTACCACTGTTACCATGAAAACAGCAACATGCAGGAAAGAAAGGAGATAAGTCCCTTGTAACCACCTACCAGCACGTCACCACTGTGCCTGGAGCTCCAGCACTCCATGGTCACATATTCCATGGTACAGCCCAGCAGCCAAGGAAAGTCATTTTTATGTCTGGATACGTGAACCAGTGGCAGTGGCAGCCAAGCAGGCTGGTGTTTGTGTAGCTCTTACGTGGCAATAGGGACAATTATTGCCCTCTTGCAGGGCAATAATTTCAGTCCCAACGAGGAAACTGGATAATTAGAGAGAAAAGCAGCAGGCGCTTCAATCATTCCGACTGCGTCAGATCTTTTCAAATGTCACAAAAAGAAACGGTGGGATAATGAATGCCCTGACTCACTTTCAAAGCACCTGATAGGACAGCCAAGAGGAAGAGTAACAAGGTTAGGAGGGCTCCATCATCCTTCCTGCTTCCTGGGGACTGACCCTCGAGGGTGGGAGATCTGGGACAGGATGGTGTGATCATCGGATGGCATAAAATAGAAATACAGTCATGTGAGTTCTTTTGCTGTAGATGTTTCCAGTTTAAGAACAAACCTCCTGACTTAACTCTGGTTGATCTTTTTCATTTTGTATTTTACCTGTAGCTCTTCTTCACCATTTTCCCTTTTATATAGCATCAGAAAAGCATTAACTCATGACTTTGTTTCATTCCATTGACATAACTGCTTAAATATCCTTCCTGATGTTTTGACATATATCACTTGGACAGACACTTAGAAATTTAAACCACGGAAGCAGGAGGACATTTTAAAAAATTAGAAAATATGTGGACAATTCCTCTGTTATTTTAACAGTATGAAGACTCAACACTTGTGTAACTCTGCCAGCAAATGCAGGGAAATACGTGCTCACATGGCACAAATATAAAACTGAGCACATGGATTTTCAGACATAAGCCACACTTTTGCTACACACCCTGCACACACGTTGTAAGCCCCATGTTCACAAACACACATTTACAGCACATAAGGCAGGCACAGATTATTTTCAGTGCAAAGTACCTTTTTCTATAGACAACAGGAGCATGTGTACCAAGGGAGCACACATACACTGAGCATGCAAACAAAACATCCATTCATTCCATGTAACAAAATTTAGGTCTACTGAATGAAGAATTGCACCTGTGTATCCATTTAGAATAAATTTGACATTAGCAAATGTACAGTTGCTGTGAAAGGAAATAATATATCTGATGCACTCAACAAAACACCCATAATTGTTCAGCCCAGAAAACAGGAAAACAGAACAATCAAATGAAATGACACACACACATAGGCACTGCATGTGTACAGAATGTACACTGGTGAAAGCACACCATCATAAACAAACACACTACTCCCAAAAGACTTATCCATCCCCTAATGCTGTGCTAAAATGCACACAGGCAAATCCTTAACCATATGCTCACCTGCACAAATATATATCAGAAGAACAAAATCCCATTGCACGTAATAAGGAGTCCAAAGTGCACACTTTAGAAATGAGGAACATGCTACACAAATACACAAATACCCAACTGGTGCATAAAAGTGTTACATATGTGCTCCATAGGAGATAATTCATATGTCTTAAGTACAAGCTGGAGATAACAAGCCTAATGCACTGGGGGCTGCATTTTGCCCTGTAGTTCACAGCACAGCACACAGAGGTGGGGCTGAGGTCACATCTGGCCCCACACAGGTTCAGTGACTATAGTTCACATGTAGAATCTGATCTTCTCCCAGAAGAAGCACCTGCAATGCTGCTGTAAATCCCCAGAGCCAGCCTAGAACTATATAAGCTACTGTGTCTGGACTGCCATTCTGCTGCACCAGCCAATAAGCCATTTGGAGATTCATTGGCAATTCTGCCATTTTTTTCCCCTGTCTAGGGTACTCAAGAATTCAAGTTTAAGGGGAGTAAACTACTGCAACCCTTACGTGGGGTGCCCTCCCACCTTCCTGCCTTTACACCTGCAGTGGAGGGCAGTCCCTAGCTCCACTACAGCTTGAGTCATCATCTGAGCAACAAAGCAACTGCTGGAGGTGGGGGATAAAGGCATTTTACTCCCCTATATTGCCCAGATAAGACCTCTGATAATTTTGCAGTCAGACTATCGAGTACCTGAAGAGAAACAAATGCACCTGATCAAACGCATCGCTGGGCAAGGCCAGACCAGCCAGGCAGGACTCCAGCATCCATCAGAAGCATGAGGAAGAACACACTGCTGCATGCCTGAGGCCTACAGACAGTCTTCCACTTCAGAAAGGTTTGCATACAGAGAAAGCACTCCTATTCCACAGCTTCTGTCCAATACAGGCTAAATGTGAAATCCCAGGGACCAGCCTGCAGCTTGAACACCAGACTCTGCTTCAGCTGCTTCACTTCCCACACCCACTCCAGACACAAAAAATCCCGTGGTATGTGATCATTTCATCTATTGCAGCTTGTTAAGAATGCCTGAGCTAAACTCACCACAAAGGCTTAGAAACAGCATGTTTGCTCCTGCTTCCAGAAGTGTCCATTTCTCTCTACTGTGCTGAAATCTAGACTTGCTTAGATACAGCTGTCCATGTTAAGTGACACAAAAGGCCATCCACGTCTCTCCTTTGGTCCTTCATCAGGGAAATGGGACTCAACATCGCTCCATTAGCTCTGCCAAAAGTTACAGTCTCTCTAAACACCGTGAACTGCACAGCACCACACATGGAAAAGATCTCATCCTGCTATCACAGCCCAGCCTGATGGCAGAGCAACAGGGTAGACAGCACTTGGGTTCTGCCTCATCCCTCCCAAATGCCTCTGACCAAGCAAAAGCCGTGGAAATCCAGAAAAACAGGAAGTATCTTTTTTTCTCCAGGTGCTCTATATGGTGAGTAGAGCTAACCAAAAGAAAAACAAAACAAATCAGGAGAGACTAATGAATAAAAATAACAGACTCTCTGCTTTTCTTCTTGTAATTTCCCCACCCCAGACAGCTGTAATGTGGAAAGTATTGAAATTTAAATCACACCTCAGCCTAACCTCAGCTGACAGGCTGCCGATGCAATAATCTCAGCCTGGCTATCTTCTCTCAGGGAGAACGACAAACCAACTAAAACAAAGTGATAAATTTTCAATTTTATTTTAAAATATACCAGATGGGAGATTTTATTTGAGTCATAAATATGTCAAAAGCAATGTTGGCATATGATTGGAGATTGCCCCCACCAAGGAAACAGCTCTCCTTGTTTAGAAGTGCTATCAGATTGTTAATAAGAGGCTCCAGTTACACTGCAGCAAAATAGTCTGTATATTAAGCCAATTGAATGCCTATTTGCTAGACATCTTTTTTCTCTTCTTTGCCAACCTCACGTTCCAAAATGCAGGAGAAATGAGGGTGCTGAGGTCAGACCTAAGCATCACCAGTCTGGGTTCTCATTTTGTTGTTGGAACATGGTTGAAAAGTATTTGATTTCTCGCCAGTATTTGAAAACTGAATTTCACATCAGTCAATGAAGCTTCCTTTGATTTCCTAGAATCCCAACCAGTAGATGTCAACCAAGTTCAGCCTCAGATTTAAAGTAAATCAAATTCAAGCCCTTAATCCCAGCCATGGGTCAAACGCAAATTCCGGAAACGGTGCTTGGCCTCAGTCCCAAAATTTCATGTGAGCTAAAACCAGTTCTAAATCCCACCAGCCATTTGAAGAAATATGAGCTGTCTTTTGTAGCCTCTGCACCTCTCCTCCTTCTACCACTGGTGCTGTGACAGATCACAGTAGTCTAACAGGAAGAAGTCTGATATTTTTGCCTTTTCATCATTTCAAAGGTTTTATAGACTGGCTCTACCAGCTACATCTCTGAGAATGTCTCCAGCCCTCCAGCTTACTCAGGAAATCCTCATACCATTAAATTCAAATCAATCAACTCTACCACCATTGATTCCCATCACCACAGAATGTGGCTCACCGAACTCTTGACACTGAAAACTGAATGCAAAGCAAGTGAAAAAAACCAACAATCTGTTATTTTATGGTTTTTTCATATAAATGCTTTGCAGATTTAATCTTTCAGCCACGAAACTGTAAAGAGGGGTTAGAGAATTAGTAAGAGATCTGATACATAACATACTACAGAATAATATTCTGCAGTTATAGCCAATGTAACAGAAACAGCACCACAGAGGGGAAAGTAAGAAAGAGGCATAAGCAAAATATGGCCTAACTTTGCATTGGTTAGAGGTGTGTGGTCTTTTTAGACTTTGCTTGTTCCTCATTGTCAAAGGAGCCCTAAATGCTCTTTCAGCAATCTCTCTACCAGATTGATCATTTGCTGTGGAAAGCTTTTAAAAAACTTTCTGAACATAAAACACCATCAGATACATTTATCACAAAATATCATCCTCCCACCCACAGCCTCCAGTCCTGGACATGCCATTCATTGGTCATGAAGCAGCAGATGCATCAAGACAAAGCTGAAGCTTTTTAGCAGCTTTTTAATCTGAAGGAGCAGATTGAAATAGAAGAATCATACCCATCCGTCTTAGGCTTAAAATATTTGACTTAATGTAGCACACAGCAAAGCTGGCATTCCTCTGGCTTCTGCAGTGGTTTTGATGGGGGCTTGTACAATCCATCATTGATTGGCACAAGGTCAAGGGAATCGGGCGAAGTACAAAACAGCTGGGAAAGAATTCAGCTCACAGTCAAATGCCTTTGACAAAAGAGAACCCCATGCTGAGGATATGAAAGAGGATGGCCTGGCTCTGCTCTTCTACCCTCAGGAGGACTCACTGAGAAAGCAGAATTGACCAGTTCCAACCACACTTGAAACTAAGATTTCTTAAAATTCTGTCTAACGAGCCTCAGCACTAATAATGCTGGCAGAACATGGGCAGAGCTGAATTCAGGAACACTGCTGCCTTCACAGGTTAAAAGGTCTGTGAGGCCATTTCCATTACGGAACCATGCAACTATTTTGGGCACTAATGCCTAATAAGGCTGCTCTAATGGGCCATTGCCCAGTACAGTGAAGCTGTAACCTGTCCAGGACAGAGACTGCAGTTTACTGTATGTCTGTACAACAGCCAGCACAATGGAGCTCCAGCTCTAATAACAGCCTCTAAGTGTTATTGCACTACAACAATAGGCAGTGATAACTCAGATAGTAAAAATAACATATGCATCAGGAGTATCTATGGCATAATTACATAGTTTATTCAAAGCACCTAATCAAATTGTTCAGCAACTTAACATAAACACAGGCACAGAGGCAGATACTCCCAGATGAAGGAGCAAATTATGATTAGTGCAGGTATAATTGCCTTGAAACTCCCCACATTTTCAGTCAGGCCAAGGACCAAGTAGCAACATGTTCAGGCAAGCATGTATTTCTCCTTGGGGAACACGAGTCTCACCACTTGTTTAAGAGCAGTCTGAAAATGCAGGGATCTGTGAGCACTTCATCTTGGATCCCAGGAGAAAGTAACCTCAGGCAGCTTGGTAAGCTTCAGACTAAGATGTCTTCAGGGCAGTCTCTAGTTAATATGCTGCACTAATGAAGTCTAATTATTTGGATAAGTTTTACTGTTTAATAAATCGCTTAACAAAGGAGGGGACTCATTTAGGTATTGGCTGGTTAACCAACCTGGCAAACAAGTAATATCCAGGCAAGTAAGAATGTTACTTCACCAGGTCCCACAGTTCCCACTCCCTCCCTGCTGTCTCACTAGAAAGCTGTCCCATTAAATCATTGCAGCACATACTATCCATAAAGGTCTCAGAAGGCTTTACTACTTTCCTGTTTGGTAGCCACATGACATCAGCCCATGCTGACATCCAACATCACATATCCCATCCAGCACAGGATGCCCTCCTTTCCAGCACACTGCTGAACACCCTTCCAGTGCTGTCAGGTGTCACACAAACTCACTTGTGCTCCTGCTGCATGTCTGTCTGCCTCCAGGAAAAATATAAGCATCAATTCACATGTAGAGCTGGAGGCCTGAAAACACACATCCACCTCTTCATGAATTAGCAGCACCAGGAACAATCCACAAGGGTGGAGAACCAGCAAAAAATGGTCTGCAACCAGGTCAGCTCCCATAGTCCTGCTCCAGACCCCTCCTTTTTGTTTCCCTGATTGTCTCTTCCCTCCCTAGCACCAAGCCAGGACCTGGACACATGAGCAGGTACAGGCTTCCCTCTGATGCAGGAGCTACCTTATAAATTATACAGCAAATTAAAATTACTTTATCACAGTGATAACACCATCATCTGCAGTGTTTATGAGTTAATAAATTGCATCCATGAATGAATACGTGCTGACTCACTAACTAAGCTGCAAGTGAGAGCTGTTCATCTCCTCTGCAGTACCCTGAAAACCAGTGTCCCTCCTCTGCCAGGGAATTCATTTTCCCTGCTTTGGACAGGGGAGCAGGAGAAGGAGGGAATTATTTCCTCTTGCTGGCTTCCTGCATTAGTAAAGCCCTGGAGGTTATTTAAATGGGAACTTCAAAGGAGGTATATGATGGGCTGTTTACTGCTGGAGGAGGCTCATTTTACACTCAGATTTAAAAGCCTTTCTGACTCAGAGGCAAACAGCATCACTTACAGGCTTGGGAGCCTCTCAGATACAGCCAGCTCAGGTGCAGGGGACCAGGAGGAATGGGATGGACAGAGAAAAATTTATTTCTTTTTTAATGTTGGACAGGAAGGATTTTCAGGCTCTGTGGGGAGTGAAAGGGAATCGTTCTGTATGAATAGAGAGCCTAAATGCTCCAAGTGGGGAGGAAGAGGCTGTTTGGTCTTTAGGACAGTAAGGGAAGGGAATTATGAAAAGCTGTTCTACAGGGACAGTTACAGAGGGAAGAAAATCAGAGATTCTCATGTACTGAGCCTCCTGCACATTTATCCACCATGTCTTTTCATCAAGTCTTGAGGCTACTCTGTATTAGCTGCAATTCATTCCTTCCATCACCCTTTTCCTCCTGGGGATGGCTGTGGGTCAGGCAATGACTTACCCTGGGAAGCCTTGTTAAGTGGATTCACTAATACAGGAGGAAGATTAAAAAAAAAATGCTCCTGGCACTTGGGAGTGGAAGCTGCATTTGTGATGAGTCTTTGTTCTCCTAAGCACTGATTTCTCAGTCTGACACTACTGGTGGATTTGGAAGGGAGACGAGGTTTAGAGATAAGGTAATTCCCCTCCCACCAGATTAGATCCAGCTGGTACAAGGAGCAGTCCATATCACATCAGTGCAGCACAGTTCCTTAAATACACCCTTCCCACTGCCTCCACAGCCCCACTTAGCTTTGGTCCCAGAGAACCTACCACACATGTGAAATTTAACTGGTTAATCATGAGGTTTATAGGTGTGGAGTTTTGTTTTCTTCCTGAAGGCAGAGATATACTAGGAAAAGCTCCTCATGTCCATCTGCTTAAGCAACCAAGCACACAGAAGAGGCAAGATCAAAGAAACTGTCTCCCTGGAGAACCTGTGGGTACAATTTGTAAATACAGAAGCTTCTGCAGTTGGGCATATGGACCTGCCCCTAGAACTCATGCTGGTCAAACCTGAGAACTATGAATTTTCAAGTAAATTATGCCTTTTTTTTTTCCCCCATGGGCATAACTAAAACAGAATCTTCTGACAGAAAGGCATTTTGACAAATTTTCTGACACATTCTCCCTAATACTGCCTACAGCAGGAAGCAGCAAGATTACATGGTAGAAATATCACCTCGTGGGAGAAATAAGCTTCAGGTAGTGCCAGCACTTACATGTGGTTGAATATAACTGCTCCAAGCATATTTCGACTTCTGCCTCCATCAGGCTGGCAAATTATTGCATATATATTCATCTGATACAAAGAAAGTGGGCTCTGGGAAGGACATTTTTTTTCTCCTCTGAAAAATAAAAAAGGGTTGCTTTAATTAGAACCTAGTGACTAAAAGCCTTTTTTTTTTTCTTTGGAGCAATTGCATCAATTTTGTTCCATTAGCCACCATATGAAGCTGGGTTAGGAAATAACTTGATACGTAGTTGAGAAAAGAAAGGAAATGAGAACAGAATAACAAACCCCACTGCCTAGAAGCAGTCATGCATCCAAGAGTATTAGGGGGGGCTGTGATGAATGCACACCCTTATTTATGCATTTCATTCCTTTTCCCAGGATTGCAATGCATGTGAAAGCAGAGGAGTGACAGCAATAGCTGATGGTCCCAGAAGAGGTCACAAACCACAGCCTGTCTGTACAGAGAAGGCAGGTACATCTGATAACCCTCCACCCCAGCAGATCCCTGCAGTTCCCAAGCAGCCACTCCAAATGCCCTATGAGCATGTGACAGATGTGTTTGCTCTCTCCCAAGTTCATCAAGAACCTTCTGTACTGAGAACACTGCCCAGTCAACTTTACTCTCGAGGCAAAATTGCAGTATTATTGGTTCCACCTGCACTTCCACTGCTTGCAGTCAGCACATTCAGGGGTGCACAGCAGATCAAAATTCTGCTCGAGTTCCAGATTGTTTGGGCTTGCATGTGACAATGGCTGGATCTTCAAAGTGTTCTCAAAGAAAGCAGCTGAAGAGCATGGACATGTTAAACAAGGCACTGCTGCTGCAGAAAGTTTCTGTCAGAGTTGATTCAGACAGATGGGAGGGCTGTCCTCTGTGCAAGGCCACGTTCTAGGAGCTCGGAGATGAAAAACAAAATGTAAATTCAACAAGTGAATATTCATAAGATGAAAACTTCACAAGACTATTTTATATTTAGAAGGCTTTGCTTGAGAACATACCTCCCCAAACCAGACATTTAAACTACTGAGCCATCCAGACTGACACTAGCTCTGAACCTTCTCATCACACCAGCTCAGCAAATGTCTCTTGGGAGATGCAGAGCTGACAGGAAACTTTCCCTATAGGGCAGCAATCAAGTCAGCTCTAGATCTACCAGTGAAGCCTAAATCGGATTTGTTTACTCCTGTTCTCTTCTTCAAACTTCAAATAAAACAAGATTTCTCATCTGTGACTTGCCCCTTGTGTGGGAAAGAAAAAGTGACTTTGACTGACTAGTTTTCTCTTATACACAGTTCTACCCTCTGAGCAGGATGACCAACTCCAAACCACAACACACATTTCCTGGCAGTGCCACTCTTTCTTTACCTGAAGCAGCACCCAGTGTCCTTCCCTCCCTAGTTAAACCCCTTGGTTTAAGCCTGTCATTTGTTCTAAATCTTAAAAAAAAAACCAAACCAAAACACCAAACAGTGGAAACACATTTCACCCTGACCCAAGTGAGGAGCAAGACTGAAATTCAGAAGAAATTAGGTAGCCCAGTAAAGAGAAGATCTAGATTGTGGAGAGCAGTGAATTTGGGATCCCAAGAAATTATTTTTTTGCAATGGTTATTATTTACTATGCACAGTCTTGTCTGTAGACAACGAACCCAGACAGGGCTCATTGGTATGCTAAAAAAATCAGCTTTTAGACTGATACAGTTATATTATGTAAGACTATGTGGATACTGGTTTTAATATTGGATCATTTTATTAATGCATCCCCACCAAAATTGAGAATTTTGACATAAATGTACATCTAAGCAAGCTACACCTTTATGCTTAAAGATGGTATAAAATCACACTTCCATTACATTGATAATTTCTGTCTAGGTGAACAAGCCCAGTCAGGAGGTTATTTCTGGCTGCTGTACTCAGTCATGTCATTCGTTTTCTTTTATCCTTTATTCTTTCCTGATACATTTTCTGACTACTATGTCATGCAAACAAAACAGGATTGTTTTCAAAAGGCTACACAAGACCTTTGCAACCTCCTTGTATAGATATCAGTTCTGCTTGTGTTCTTAAAAGGTCAGAGCTTGCAAAAGAATAATGAAAATAAGATTTAGCTGCAATATTTGCACTATTTCAGGCAGCACAGCTCAAACAGAAAAAAGATACCACAAGTCTACCTTAAATAATAATTAAAAAACCAACAAGAAATTACCATTTCCCATCCCAAATCCTCTTAACCATATCCAAAACTATCATTGTAGGTAAATGAATTAACAGAGCAAAACCTACAGATTGCAGTTCAGATCACAGTGGTATTTCCTGAACACACAGCCTAAAACACAGCCCCTTTTTCAGGCAGCTCTGTCTAAATGGATGATGTTTACTCCTCATTTGCACAATGAAGAAGTGAAGCAGAGAAAAACAAAACCCACTGCCCAGGAACTCTGTCTACATCAGTTCTTTTATCATCTCCATTACTGAACTCTCTGAGTATCTTTCATTAATATGTTGACTAGGCCACAAAGCAGAACTAGTACATGTCACACACAGGAAGTCTGTCTCAGAGCCTGGAAAACAAACCTCTGGGATGCAGGCTCAGTCCTCCCACCTCACCCTCAGGGCACCTTCTTTGCACTGGCCCTGGGTAGTGAAACAGTGGATTCAGGGAATTTACCAGTAAAGAACTTGAGAATTCAACTGAAATTTCCCATCATTAAGAAAAAGGGGCAGCAGTGACAGGAAACAACAGAAGTGTTTCTTTAAGTGACAGGACTGACATTTTGGTGATGTGAAGCCCTCTCACTGCTAGGATTTGAAGTGCTGAAATTTTATCATCAAATTGGAACCCAGCTAGAAAGTATCAATAACATGAGGAACAGAGAAACAGTGACCCCATTATATGTGAGAGAGCACTGCTGCTTGAGCTGAGGAAATGTTCCCTTTGTCAGCCAGGCAACACATGGCAGGAATTCCTCTTGGATTTTCCTTAGGGTAACCCCCCGTGCATATTCCTCAGGGAATCTGCAGGATTAGAGACCATAATCCATAACCACACATAGAACTGCTGAAGACTGCAGGTGAAATCCTGGCTCCAGCAAAGTCAGTGATTAAATTTTCATGAATTTAGTCCACTGAAATTCCACTGAAGGTTTGGCTCCACAAAACAGTTGATCTAATCGTGAAGTATTTCTTACTAGATCACAAATGTCAAACCCCCATGACAACAAACTGAACTGAGACAAACAAACCTGGTACACTTGGTATTAGTTCAGGCCATAGGTGTGCTCCAGAAGTTTCTGGTGAAGTGAGTGAAGTCTGCCCTCCAAAATACCACATACAAGTGACACTGTGTGTCTCATTCACACTGAACACATACTGCCCAGTAATGTAACATCCAAACGGTTTTTTAATGTTCACAAAACTGTTATCTGTGCTTTTATGACAAAGAAGTTGTAAGACCACCTATGTAAGAGGACTGAACAATTGAGCTTTGTGTCCAAAGCCATCGATGCTCATCTACACCATCCTCCCTCACAGAACAGCCACACCCAAGAAGTCTTAATAAGAAAGTCTGTCACACTGCACAGCCTGCCCACTTCAAGTTAATTTTTGATCTCTGTCTTTGATTTTCCCTCTGTCTTTGTTCTCTTACTGCTTCAGCATTCAAGGAACCCATTTCTCTGACATTATAATAGTTTTGGACTGTAATTCCCTTCAGGTTCTGCTGCAGCATCACTGAACTCTTACCAAACAGCCTCATTTGTAAAATCTGACTTCAGAATCCATTATTCTAATGCCTGTCTGCACTGCCAAGAACATTTGACACAGCTTTGGGAACAGACCAGATGCAGTACCTATGGATCCATTTCCTCAAGGAAGGGAGATAACCCTCAAGCTCAAAGCAGGACTACCAGGAAAATAGATGCAAGAGTTGTGATGAGAATATAAACACCAGAAGTGTATCCAGGCAGCATTGCCAAGCTCAGCAGGTATGTTACAGAGCATACCTACACTTCATCTGGCTTCAAATTGCTCCTTTTGCAGGCAATAAAATTACTGCAGAAATCCCAGAGAATAAACTGAGTTAACACCCCATTAAATACAACAGACTTCCAATTGAAGGCAAGGACGTGCCCAGATTAAGCTACCCCTGTACAAACTGGCCCAGGGGTAAAATACATCACTTCTACTGACTTATGGGCTGAAAGAAAGCAAAGAAAAAACTGACATGAATTTCTACAAGGTAAGAAAGGATTTGTTCTTTGAAGCATGCTTAAACAGCACAATGTATTCTTCCATAAACATTCCTTCTGCAGTTGGTCGCACACCCCAAGGGAGAAAGCCAGGAATTTGTTATTTTGTGTTTTTTCTTTTATCAGTAACATGATCTTGGCCCCTCACCCCCTCCCCCAGATTAAGCAGTCTTGATTTTATCCCTTCAGTTTGTTTTGTCAGCATCTGGTTTGGAAAGTGGTACCAGAGAGAATGGGCACTGTTGCTGGGTTCATTTGTTGCCCCTGTCTCACAGAAAAAAAAATAATTTAAAACACTTACTTCCATAGTTTTGCCTTTTCTAAACACTTCAATTGCAGTAGTTGTGGGCCCCTTCCAAATTCACTACTCCTCCAGTGACATTTGTAAAAAATAAAACTTTCTCTATAAGAAAAATCTTTGCTGGCAGAGGCACTCAGTCAGTTTTAGCTGGGTTTAAGTTGAGACAGCTCAGCACAAAGGAATAGGGCAAGAGAGGGAAAGAAAGGCAGGACAGGAAAACATACAGATAAGGGCAACAGCATGTAGTCAGGAGTTAGATTTTGATTGTCATGTATTTACTGACAGCCCTGGGTGCTGAAAAGGAGATAATTCTCTACAGTCTGTGCTCCCACATCATTTCAGTGTGCAGTTTCATGAAATGGTGAACCAAAATGCAAGCAAGATACCTCCAGAAAGGAGTTCCTGCTTCTCTTCTTCTATCCCCTACTTACTTCACACAAACCCAAGTGCTTGCCAGACCTCAATAGGGGCTCAGCCAGTTCACAAAACAGAAAATTTTCACACACACAAGAAGCTGGGTAGTTTTCTATTATTTTGATGTGTTAGTGAAGCTCAGAGTTGGGCAGGGGTGCTCCTGGCTGGAGTAAGACCATAGGGAAACAGCTCCCACCATGCTGTACATGCTCTAGCTCCAGAGAGCTGGCAGTGCTGGTGAGGTGTGAAGCTGCTGCAGGCTCCCAACTCGAAAACCAGCTCTGCAAAGACAGGGTACTATGTAAATACCAACAGTTGCAAAGCTTCCATGACATGGATTTATGTATCCACAGCTCCTGCTGGTTCGGAAGCAGGAGAAGTCAGCTGTGCCAACTGTACATTTGAGCCAACACACAGAGTCAGCCTTAGCCAACCAAAAACCTTCATCACAGCCCTTCCTGGCTGTCAGAACAACTTCAAACACAAGCAAGCTCAGTCCATGTTTTAGACATGTAACACAGGAATACTTGCTGTACCACTTCCACCCTGACCAGCTCCCAGAGTGTGGTAGGAAAACAGTAACATATCCACATGAAACAAAGCTAGGAAGTTATTAAGAAAACCCCAAACACCAAAACCCCAAGAAACTGCCATCTGCCTAGAACAAAATCAGGGAGCTGACTTAAGCTTCCACATGCAGAAGCTCTGGCCCACACTGCCAGGCTTTCTCACTCTGAGATACCATGGAGATACCAAGATGGATCATCAGAGGGCACTGCTCTCCCCAGCAGAAAATGGGTTCTTTTCCTTACATGGATAGAGATTTCAGACATCTGGAAATGCACATTTACCATGTAACTGTGAAGTCCTGAAACTAGGGTGCAGCTGGAATTCCATTTTCACATTTGCTATTTTTCCTCCTCGAAAGCACTTCAAGAATGTATGGAATTTGCAGGCCTGAATTCAAACTTACTGAAGCTGAAAACTCAATCATTTCTGCACTGGCATTAGGTGAATATGAACCTCAAGAATAAAGGCAAACTCTATTCCTGTATCCTCTTATTCCTTCTGCCTTTACCCTACAAAGTCCCTTAACAGATTTTTAATGGGGTGAAGGTGGAACGTAATTCTTAACCACCTCTTTCAGGAAAAAAATTGGTTGTAAACAGAATCTGTGCATTTACATATGCCAGAACTGCTCATTATTAATGACAGTAAGCAAAAGAAAACTTAAGCCCTTCCACCTGCCCATCAAGTCCGTAGCTTGTGTTTGAAAGCCACGTGCCAGTACACAGCAATATTTCTTTTACAGGAGCAGTAAAAGTGCTTTAAGAGAAGGGTAAAAGTGTTTTAAGAGAACAACCCCTGGGAGGACACGTCAACCCCCCCTCCATAATCCTTACTTAAACACAAGGAACACAGCCTGTGTACTGCTGTTTCAAGGCATATACACCATTCATGCTGAAAGCACCTCAGTCCTTTCTAGGGAAGGTGTTAAGATTAATTTTCCAGAGGTTTTCACTCTCCTGGACTCAGCCATCCCATGCTCCTGATAAACTTCCTGCATTTCTGCCCCCAGCCCAAGCAGTTGACTTCTCCTCCTCCAATATTCAAGAAACAAAAGCAACTTGGGCAGAAATTTGAAGAGTCACTGAGGAAAAGAAACTTCCTCTGAGAGGAATTATAATACTGATACAGTTGTTAACATCCATTTTGAAGGGTGAGCGGTTGAAACTGTATTTATAAGGCCTCATATTGCAGCAAGGGATTTCTCTGCAAGTATCCTGGGCTTAAGCAGTTTTTCAAATAAATTAGATGAGGGAATTCTCTCTTGATTAACAGTAGAACAGATTTAATAAAACTAAAACTGCCAATATAAGACAGAAAGAGAAATCCCATGGGACTATTATTCCAGAATTAAAACTAGAACTCTCTCTGTTCCCACCCATCCATGTATTTGGTTGATGTAACATTTTTCTACTCAATTCAAGGAAACCAGATGGATATCTAGCAGTCAAAAATTTGGACAGGCAAAACTCTTCATACCTAAGTATTTAGAATCCAAATTTATAAAAACAATTAGATGGATTTCAATGCACATACTTCCAGGGAAAAGTAAGAATGCCTTTCACCTTCCAGAGGATAAGTGACCAAAGTTAAACAAACCTGTAAACAGAATATTTAGCAACTTTAGGAGAGGAACCATTTCATCAACAGGAAAATAAACAGCAGATTCCCTTAGAATCACCTTGTATCTTAGAATAACATGCATTTTTATATCTTCAGACACACAAACCATCAGTGTCTACACAGTGTCTAAAAAAAGCCAAACCCCCGCATCACAAGAATTACAGGTTTATTAATATAACCCATAAATCAGTTTGTATAAATGCTTCTCCTTGTATTACACATAATGGATGTGGCTACTTCACCACACACCAAAATGAATACACACACGTATTCATTTTGTACAGTGCATACAAAATCCAGAGATTTTGCAGTTAAGATGGCAAATCATGAGTATATTTTAAAAAAAGTTAAAAAAGCTTTAAAAACCTCAATACTACTAGCAATGAGGAAGAAAGAAGCAGCAAAACTATTCATGGTTCACAAGTAGAAAGATTCTATGGTAGGAGTAGAGGATAGGCCTCAATGTACTCCTGACTGAAGGATACAAATGAACTGAAGCAGAAGATTAAAAGGACCTAATTTCAGCTTCCAAATACTTTATCAACAGGAACCTGCCTGAGAAAAGAGGAAGTGATCTCTTCCTCTTTAGAGCCCAAAGGCCTCAGATCCCCCTAACTTCCCTGGCACGATTATTAATCATGGGGCCAATTGACCAGCTGCAGAGTAAACAGGGGGGAACAAACAGGAACAAACAGCGGAAATATTACACCACATTGCCTCAAATTGAGCATGAGTTACCACCATCTGCTCCTGGTGCCACACACAGGACCACAGGTTAGAAAGGAATTACGTCTTTCTCTTATTATGAGCTCATTGCTGCTTTGCACTTATTTTTTCCTCTGGGTATGCACCTGTTTTGCTGTTACTTTCTCCAGCTCTGGACCAGCCAGTGTCACACAGCAGCTATTCTCCAATATAAGCTTTCCCTAATTTCCTTCTGCTTTTAGTATCTTTATCATTACATAACCAGTGTTTTAAAAAAAAACAACTCCAAGGCATTGTAAATCTAAAGGTATAGTCTGTCCCAGGTAGCAGACAGTACTAAGCCTGTTGGTATAAACAGACCAGGCATTAATTTGGCAATCAAAATAACAAGATGTGAACACAAAAGTAACAAAGACACGGCTGTTTACAGCACTGTGACCTCAGAAGGACCACCAGTGCAGGCAGAAGTCATCTAAACTCCCCTACAGAGGGCCTACATCAAGTGCAAATGTCATGAGGCTACAGTTTTGCTTGATTCTCAATGAGCAGCAGGGAAGAGATGATAAAAATTCAGTAGGGGAAAACAAAACCAAGTAGAGAGCAAGAGGTATGATACAGAAGGTTCTTACAGGAAAAAAAAAATCAATATGGTGGTGGGAAATTGGGGAGGACAAAGGAAGACAAGGATGTCAAAAGAGGGCTCAGCAAGAGATATGATGAATTTGAAGTTACACAAGTTGGGGAAGGACCCTGACAACCATTAGCTAAAAACAAAGATCTGAGGTTTTCATGACTATAAATAATAACCTAAATTCCTTTGGCTTTTTCAGAAGGAGACACTTCAGATGGAGAGGGGGAGGGGGTACATAATTTCCTTTCAAAGGTTAACATGCAGTTGCCAAAATCTCTGACAAGAGATCGATGCTAGTAATAGTTCTTTCGGAAAATGCAGTTAAAAGTGAATCAGAATGGATTCAACGTTGAACAATTTTAATGAAGCAAGTGTCAAACAACAACATCAACTTCTTAAAAACAAAGGAGCTCCAAAATTTAATTACAAAAACATTGTACAGAAAACTTGGCATCT
Organism: Pseudopipra pipra; assembly: GCF_036250125.1. Classification (NCBI taxonomy): domain Eukaryota; kingdom Metazoa; phylum Chordata; class Aves; order Passeriformes; family Pipridae; genus Pseudopipra; species Pseudopipra pipra. The sequence continues at coordinate 3,726,637 of NC_087560.1, read as the reverse complement.
CAACAATTCCGAACACATTAATCCAGCAAATGGATTCTGTTTTCATATATTTCTCTTAACATTTCTTTGAGTGACAAAAGTATTTTATTCCACTCTTCTCCTTGACACACACTTCATTTTTTACTTCCTTTTTCTAATCAGTCAACACTGAAAAATGTAAACTGAAGTGACACTCTGAAAACACTGGAAAGAAAATCCATTTTATAGGGTTAATCAATGTAAATAAGAAGCTTCTTGATGAGACAAAACATCATCTGTCACAGCACCAGTGAACAAGAACTTAGTTTTCCCCCAGATGCCTCAGGATGGATAATCCAACTCCCTTCCTTCCTTGTGGGAAAAAGCAAGAGGTTTGTCAGCCCCAGCTGATATCACCTTAAATTTTCTATCCCGTAACACTTGCATGCTGCTCAGCAGAGTGATGGCTGAGCAATAATGTGCCACGAGCCAAGAGCTGCCCTGGGATTCTGCAGCCAGCACCCCTTATTGACAGCATGGATGTGTTACAGCCTGGAATTGCATCCTTCCATCACCTCACATGGAATTTCTGGAGTCTTTATGGGATACAACTCCAGGAATTAGGGAGGAAGCCACAGACTTCAGGGTTTTGTAAATCAGCTTTTGGCTATGCAGTGCACTTTGGCCACTTTCTACAATAGTCAAACATCACCAGTTCTAAAAAAACAAGATACGCACAGGAGATTAAGGTATTGGTGCTTCTTCTGGAGACATTAACAACCTGTAGGATTTACAACATTCATTAGAGAACCCACTCATGTCAACATCAGCTGGTCTCATCTATGTTACAGAAAGCAGAGGTCAATGCAACAAACTGAGGCTCCTTTTTGTGAAGTCTTGAAAGCAAACAGAAGACACAGAAAGGAGTTTCCTCCCTGAAGGAAGACTTGAATTTACCTGGAAAATCCCTGCTGCTTGGCTACAGCAATAAGCCCAGGAGTCAGCAGAGACCAGGGTATACAATATGTTGACCTGGAGATGGCTTCAGGCCAGCATGAAGTCCACGTGTACAGCACAGGAAAAGAAGAAACTGCTTTTTAATCTTCACAATATTTGTGTCACAGATACATTAAAGCTGACTGCAACACACTCCAGCAACGAAAGCAACCTCCAATTTACAAAGGGAATTTTAAAAGACGTCTAATGCAGAAGCAAAGAGATTGTCACGTGGAAGAAAGAGAATTTCAACCACTACCATAAAGCCCAGAGATGTCCAACAAGTGCTGAGCCAAACCAACAGTTTGACAGGAACCAAAGGGCAGCAAATGTTTTGCATAAGTCAGTGCAGACAGTGGGTGCCTTCAACTTTCACAGGAGGTGTGGTGTAGCTCAGCAAGGTTCCAGACTCAGGCATGCAGAGCTCTACTTGATGCAACTCAAAGGCCATTTAGGTCACACTGGAACATGAAATGCTGAATGCTGCAGGCTCCACGGGCTGTACTTGAACTGTACAAAAGGTGAGAGCACATACAGGCTGGAATGCAGAATTCTGTGGGCTGCTATGTGGACCTAGCTGCTAATAGCTTTCTCTGCTCTAATAATTCATGCAAAAATATATGTGCTGCTTCCAGGCACCTGGCTTCCCAGCACTGATTTCAGGAGGGCAGAGAAATAAAAAAAAAATGCAATCCACCTGCTCATTTCTCTTTTTAGAGAGAACTGTTCTCCCCATGAGATCATTTTCTCAAGAACAAGGCAGTAACATTAAATTAGACTGAGCCATGTATCAGAGGAAGGGCAAGCTTTGTGGTTTTAGACTAAAACAGAGAATCCTATTTATCCCTGCTGAGAAGAACTAACATTGCACTTTCTATCTTGATTTCCACTGACCTTTGTGATAGTAAAATGCTCTGCAAACATTTTCAAGAGATAACAGGAGACTTTCACAGAAGAGCAGGATGCCATGTGCAAGAGAGGTGCTCAGAGAGGAGGAGGAGAGAGGAAGTCTGTCTCATAGTAGAATCAAGTCACAAAGCATCAGCCACAGCCAGCCCCTAGCAGGGAGCAAACTCACTTTGTAGAAATTGCAGGCTAACACAAAAAAACCCCAGGATTCTGCTTAGGAAAAGCTTATATAAACATAGCAGGCAGCATAGGACAAGACAGTGTACCAAGGAAGACTCCCTGTTACAGCAGAGAGCACAAGTGCTGCTATCCAGGACTGCAAGAATCAGTGAACCAGATCAAAAGAAGAAAACAAGTAAAGGAAGGTAACCCCACAGGATAAACATGAAAACAAAACAAAAAAGACACTAGAAGACATCAGGCAATATAACACATCGAAGTTATTACTACGACACGTACGCTGACTTCATTTCACGAGCTGAGATTTCATCTCCACAGCCAGCCAGTCCACAGAACGCAGGCACCCTCACACCCAGCAAAACTCATCGAAAATGTAGATTGCACAAAAGTTGCATGCTCGTAAATGTTCACACAGAGGACAGTTCCAAGTGTTTAGTGGGCGGTGTCCGTGGCTTCTTAAGACCTTTTAATGCATTGATCTGTTTGTCTCCCTGACAAACCACACGGGAAGGGCCCAGGCCAAACCTGCCATCCTCCCTCCCACCCTAGTCTTTCCCTCATGGCTTCTTATTCCACACTGGCCAAAAAAAATTTGTAAAGCTTCCCCGGGTCAGGAGACCTGCAGACAAAACAGAAAATAAGTGTTAGAAGACTACAATCTGCCAGGACTGAACAGGCACTGTGGCGTTATTTTCTGCATGTTTTATCCGAAAACACAACGTTAAGGATAGCAAAGCAGCCTATAGAGACAAAACTGAACTGAGCTTCTGTTTCCATCCAGATTCTAAATAACAAAACCCTTCCTCTTCTCCCCTTCTTCTTTGCACAAAGAAGTTTTTACCATGCAGTACAGGAAAACCAAAGTACTCACCAGTTTAGTCATATATTCCCTAAATACAATGCACTAAGCCACCAAAAAACACCTCAGATCTGTGAAATACAGTTGTTTTCAGGAGTATCATAACAGTTTTCTATGGTATTGATTTGTAATGTGTCTCAACCTCAAAGAGATCATTTGGTTGACAGAGATGACATTCAGAATTAATATACTTCATATGCATGTTAACAAAGGCACACTGATGATGACAGTTTGTTGATATGGTTCATCAGGTACCAGGTGAACCTTTCTATACAAAGCTTCCTTGTTTTCTAGGGAGTCTCTACCATTTTCTAGGTCTGTATCCAACAAAACCCAAACTTCTTCCTTCCAAAATTGTCAGAAAATATAATCATTGCCAAGTGCAAGTCAGTGTGATTAACAGTCCCAACGAATTACTAGACCACTATATTTAGTTACATGTATGTCTTTATATAGTGAAACTAGGTGACTATAAATCACATTTTTAATTACTTCACACTGTTTTGCTACTGAAAAGAGGAAAGGTCTTGGTGGGAAGGGGAAAGTGAAAGGGGTACTATTTTTCAAATTGAAAGTAGAAACAGGAATTATGATTACAGCCAAATCCAGTTTATCCAAGAAAATTACACTTGCATTTTTAGGAACACAGAAAGTGTCCAACATTTAGGAAATATGAAGCCGTCTGACAAGAGACTGAAAGTCTAGATTTTAGTAGCCTTGAGATACGATTTCTCTGGCAAGGTGCTTAGAGGACAAATAGCCATTTCAGGGCCTGGCACACCCTTCTAATAACTGATGGATGAGAAACTGCTTTCCCTCTTATCCTTTCTGTAAAACCTCCCCTCCCCCAGTTCTCCTTCTGAGCTTGAGTGCTAATTGAAAACAGTATCCGAAAATGAGGAGGTTGATGAGCTGCTGAAAAATCCCAGACCTGGATCGACAAGCTGTTCCCTTCACAAATAGCAGCAGTAAAGGCACTTCTTTATTCTGCTGGGAGCTCAGTCATCTCTTAGAACTACAGTCCGTTCCATCTGGCTACCCTCAGGAAGGACAATGATCTTCCAGCTCAAGCCACACTATAATGGGAAACGTGTAATTAACTGTTCTACACAGTATCACAAAAGGTCAGAATCAGAAAGGATGAAAAGCCCTGTCTTCATATTTGCAGATGGCACAAGGCAGCTGTATTTGCATTTCTAAACACTATTCAAGACATGTGCAGTAGATCTCTACATAATAAGTGCCCGAAGAATGCAGGTATGTACTTTGTTACAACAGAAATGGGCAAACTCCTCGTGGCTGCCTGGTGCTGTGCACCATGGGGAAGTGGGGGAGTAGGAGGTGTGGGAAATGCAAAGCAGCACAGTAATGCAGAAAGACTGGTATTTATTTCTTTGTAGATTTGGTTTTCTGCTCTGTTCTCTATTACACTTTCCTAAGCTGTTGAACAGGAACAAAAATACAGAATCGTGAGCTCAATAATAATCTATGCAAAAGCCACACGAAATTAGAGTCTCAGCAAATGCTATGTATAGCCCAAACCATACATCAGTGCTTCATTTACATGTAAACCTTCATAAACAGAAGAGCTGTGGTACAGGTGCTACAGAGCAGGTAGTTGTAGAGTATTTTCAGTTTATAACAGAGTTGAGCTCCCCTGTAACCTCTTGAGACAAATAAAATTTCCCTGTAGCCACCAGATTCTACAATTAATGCTGCATTTTTGTGGTTTACTTCACTCAAGAAAGGAATCTCCCTCTAAATTAATCACCCTGTTACCATTCTGTCAGTACTTTTACTCCCCTCATACAAATACAAAAAGATTTTGGAGCTAAGGGGAATTTCAGAACCCTTTAATGCCGTTGGGATACTTTCAACCCAATTTGACTTTCATTAAGACACTTTGCTCCCGCGGCTTTGAGGAAGAAACCTTTTTGATTGTACAATATGGTGATCAGCACAAGAATCAGCATCAGAACAGGTGCCAGAGGTACAGAGGAGCTGCCAGGAGCAGCCTAGGAGGGAACACTCACCCAGTCACTAGCGCTCCAGCCTGTTCACCACGTCCCGGACGGTGGCGATGAGGTTCTCGTTCTCCTGTGGGTTTGCCAGAATAATACTGTGCAGTCTGTTCATATAGGAGTCAATAGTCTCCATCGTGGGTGTTTCCCCGCTACCTGTAGTTAAGGCAGTAAAATGAGCCACAGGGTATTTCCATGACCACAGCAATTCCAAAAAGTTCACACTAAGGGTGATTTGTGCCAACGTGCGAACGGCTATAGGAGGTGATTTTGCCATGCACCACTTCTTGTGACAGATTCTGTAAAACAATGTCCTCCTAACTCCACAAAGTGAGTAGTCCCAAGGATATGAGGACTAATGAAGCATGGTTCTCTTTGATTTGGGTCTCACGGTTGATTATAACAAACTCTCTCAGCTGGGCATTCACAGTATCTAAGTGGATTCCCTGGTAGCTGACAATACAGACACAGCCTTTCTTTTAACCAAAGAACTTGCAGGTCCTGTCTTTTCCATTTAGTAACATTTTCATAAACCAAGTCAAGTAGAGCAAGGACTGAATGTGAGTCTCACTTTATTAGGAAGAGTAAGAGCAGTAAGAAAGTAAATGTCATGTTGAAATAAAGCACTGACACTACACTTCCCCCCGCCCGCATTTTAAATATTTCATTATCTACTACAACAAAAGCTCAGAAACAGCCAAGAGCACAGAACTATCACAGCAGGCCACGTGTTCTGAGTTCACAACATGGTATACACACAGGCAGTTAAATGTAACACGCCAGTCTTACCTGGCAGTGGGACCCCAGCGAAGCTGGTGGTGAGTGCCTGGCGCAGGGTCTCGAGGTGCTGCTGCAGCACCGTGTTGCGGCTGCGCTCCTGGATCACATCCACCTCCAGCTTCTCCACGGCAGTTCTCATGCTCTCCACGTGCTTCTGCAGGGCAGCGTTCCTCTCCTCGAACTCCATGTTGGATTTCCGCAGCTGCCGCAGCTCAGCTTCCCGGGCTGTGAACAGCGACCCGTTCCCAGGGAGTCAAAAACTATTCCAAACATACCTAGGATGAATGTTCTAGAGTGCTCAACTAATGACTGTAAACAGTGCAGCTTTGGTTTACAGATGAAAAGCATCATATCATAGAGTGCCAATAGTGCCTACAGTAGCACTGAAGTAGACTTAATTTCTAGAGAGACAGACAAACTAGAAAACATTCAAAGCATCAGAATGGAAGTGAATAGGGGAATTGCTTAGGGAGGAAGATGGCAAGACTAATTTCAAATGCATTCAGAATGACAGAGCTTAGCAGCAAACAAGATACCAGCAGCAAACAATCCTACAAACAAGATACCAGTTACAAAAATACTTTTCTACAGATCATCGCGAAAAGTAACTGAATCTGAATTCTGTTCCATCAAAAAAATCTCCAGGCAAAAAATACTAATCTCTTGGGACACACAGCTATGAAAAAAAAAGAGTAACAGAAAAAGTATCAGTGGATTCTTCCACATAGTGGTGGTGGTGGGGATAAAATGCTGCTAACCAGCTTGAATCATCATCATCATGCTATATCTTAGGTTTCTTGGAGCTAGCTGATCTTTAAGGTCCCTTCTAATCAAGGCTGCTCTGTAGAACAGCAGATCCAGCTTGGACTGCCTGGAATAACAGCACAGGGAGCTTAAACATCAGAAACATTCTCTAAGTAGATTAATTAGGGAAGACAAAGCAAAAAAAAAAACTGCTTTGCAGCCACTGTGTTCATACAGAGGTAAGATAAAAGCAGAAACTGTACCCAAGTCATTACCTGAGCTGGGATGGGAGAGTGCAAGGACTCTCCAGCCAGGCAGCACCTGGCAAGAACTCCAGAAAAGCAAGGAAAGGATCCTGCAAGAGTCTGACCTACCTTTACTATGATTCAGGAACTCTTCTGTAAAGATTGGAATGTCAAAGACAGATCTCTCCTTTGTATCTGCTTCTTTCTGCAAAAGGAAGAATAATAACACAGCTCAACAGTTTGTTTTCAGCAATTCATTTAACTGTTTTGATCAGGAAAATAGAAGAGCAGGGAGACCAAAAACTGAGGCAGCTAAAAAGCTGTATGGATAAAAGACACCTCCAGCTTCTACCAAGACAAGTCAAAGGGTATATCTCAGCTAAAGATACAGGTTTAATCACAGCCAAATACCATCATCAAGAGATATCATGTAACATACCGAAATACACCCTTTCACTCTAACAACATTACACACAAGAATGATTCAGTTTTAAAGCTATCTGAATGTATTTATATTTTCTACCATCAACTGACACATTCTGAAATAGTCTGTACAGAAATGTCAACAAACAGGAGACAGAGTAAGGAAAATGCACAGCAAGTTTCATGATTCTTGGCCTTTCACCACCAATGCAAAAAACCCAAAACACACTTTTAAATCAGGAAATGCTCTATAACTCAGTCCAAAAAGCCCTAAAAAACTTGATTTGACTCAAGGCAAAAAACCCCTACTATACTTCAGTCACCACTTCTGCGTGTCAAAGGGCAATTCATGCTTACTTTAGCTCCTGCACTGTTATTGGCAAAGCCAAAGAAAATTTGGTTTGATAAACTGCAGCAACTACAATCAATCTGTACCTTAACACAGAAACAAAGTTAAGCATGCAAGAATGTCTGTGGAGAACAAAAGCTTTTCAAAACTCTCCAACACTGTGGTTGACAATGAACCATGAACTCGTGGCCCAGAACTGCAGTGTTACACATGATTTGGTGTCCAGCAGGCAACCTAAATGTTTAACAGCTGAGAAGGGAATTCTGGCCCCTGAGCTCAGAGTGTCATATTGGTGTCTGCCACATAAAGGGGCCAGAGGGGGTGAGCTGAATGCCATTTGGCAGTCAACCAACCAGGTACTCTGTCTTTACCTGAAGAGACAGACTGTCAATTGATTGCTTTTAAAGATAAGCTGACTTTTATTGTCTGGTAGAATTACAGCTGAGGAGCTCTGTATTTATTGAGAGAGAACTCAAACCTCACTTGGCATGGATCAACTGAAGACAACACACTAGAAACAGGCAAGACTAGAGGAAGGGGTAACAAAACTCCCCAGCTCTCAGAGGCACAGCAGGGCTTCGCTTTGGCTTCCTGATCACACGTGCTTTTCACTAAAGATTTTATACATGCTGCTACAGGGAAAATGTCTCAAGAGTACATATTTAGAAATGAGAAGTCATGTACAGAAATGTGAAGAACTTATTCATTTTCTCTGAATACTCCCTAGATACCTAGGAATTAATTTCACCCCAAAATCTAGGATCTCAACATTAATATGCACTAAATGTTGGCAGTTAGAACACTTATAGAATATCCATCTGAAACATTCTAATTCATGCTTGCCATTGCTACCTGGATGCAAAGAGGCACCGGCTTGGATCATCACTGGCTCCTAGAGAACAGATGGTGGAGGAGAGAGTACTACAAAGAGAAGAGGGTATTCTATTTGCAGCCCTAGGACACAGGTTCTTCAGGTAAAAACCAGGAAATGTTAAGGCCATTAGATCAAATTGTTCAGCTTCCAAAAGGCAACCAAGAAATTCTACTAAACAGAAGTGTGATAATGAAAACCATCAGCACTGTCCCACTGCAGAACACACTACCCAGCATGTAAAAGATTCTCCTGAGAACTCTCAAGTGCCTAAGCCACTCTGAGTTCACTGAAGATTAAAATCACAAGGCTTTGATTACCTCCTATTGAAAAAGCTCCAGCCTGTTCAGGTTATGTGTCTTCCAGCCATCCCTCAAACCAAAAGAGAACCAAAACTGTTTCTATCGTTTGCCTTAAACAAGACTGATATACTTCCAGATTGTCAACAAATGGTTATTAAATCTGAGGTTGAACTTGGAAGGTTCTGGAACAAATCAGACTTGAAGTTCTCAGAGACATGGTGAAGTATGGTAAAGAGAAAGCTGAGATTTGGGGGGTTGAAGGTCACCCTTCCTGGTATGGTCAGGCTACAGACAATGGAAGGAACAGATACAATAAACATACTACTTCATTAAGTGTTCTCAGAGAAGATGGTTTTCTTATGTGCTCCTACTACAGCAGCCATTTCCCTGTCTTCAAAGGTTGTTAGATACCACCAGGCAACACCTGATCTCCTTGACATGTGCATAAATCTTTGAAATCTTACCACTAAGAAGTGTAACAGTCTGCATGAAGATAGACCTACTTGGAATCGAACAGCTTGAGGAAATAAAAGACACCAGAACAATGGAGAACAATTATCAAGGATTTCAGTCACTGCTGATGACAACAGTTCCAGTGTATACTGCCACATGTTATATGTATGAGGAAGAAAAATGTATGGAGGAAGAAAAATGTTCTATTTCATGCCCACAGATGAGCTCATGAGACAGCACATCCATGTTTTTCAAGTCTATATCGATTAAATGTTCTCTCTCATCCTTTAGTTATATTATAATTCATATTTGAATTGCCTATTGCAATACTTCTTAGAGGTCATCTCTCTATATACAATGTTTAGAATTACTTCAACAGTGACTCACAGAAACTAAATCATGAACACTGAAGTGGAGCAAGGGGAGAAAAGAGGTTTCCTTGACCTTATTTTCTTATATTCTCTCAAGACATAATTTAATCAGCTTGTACCTACTGATCACAAAGGAACAATAGTCAATGTGGACAGGAGAAAGCAGCAAGACAACAAAAACCTCTAGTCTCACTTACAGCAACAACTTGAGTACATATTTCAAAAGCAATCCGAGTTTTTTCTGCTTATTCCTGTACAGGACTATAATACTTGACTTCCCTGCACAAAGGATGTGAAAGCATATTAGGTGATAAGCATGTGGGATTTTATAATATAAAGGTGAAAAACACCAAGTAGTCAAAGGCACAGTTTCAGAGAAGGATGTCTAACATGCTGTTAGTTCAACTATGTCATAGTGTTCAACTGTATCTGAGGAAGTTTAAAAGTCCCACAGAGTGAGGAGGACTCCATTTTAACTACATTTATGACGTGAGATACCAGCAATGATGGCTTAAGTGAGAAGGATAAAAGAGATAAGACTCTGAATTCGTAGTTTGCCACCTGTATAATTTAAAGGTTATGCAATAGTCACAGTCAACCTAGAACTTGAAGCCTTCAGTAATGTGTTTTTATACAATTAAAGAGCAACTTTGATTCAGTGACTGTAGAATCAGAAAACTTGGGGACCACGTATTTCTAAAAGTTAATCTTACTGCAATTTCCTTTGAAAGTTAATACAAGGCATATCAAAAACATCCTACCAAAGCATTTTCCTGAAAGTGAAACTTATTTTCCTTCAGGTTGACAAGACCAGTAGCTGCCTCTCAGCAGTGCACAGCCCTGTCACCATTGTAATAAACACATTAGAAACCAACTGGATTGCTTTCCCAAGGCAAAAAGCCTCACCAAGAAAAACAGATCTTTCAGAAAGCCCTACTGCTTACAAGTGAAGAGGCTGTGTATAAACAAGATTTTTCATTGCTCTTAGTTTGCAATTTATTGGTAACCATGAAAGAAGCTCTGTGGCCCCAGGTAACACAACTGGAGAAAGCTGCAGCATTTTGAGGGGAGAGAGACCACAGTCAACCAGGATGCACAAAATTTGTTACATGTGTCATCAACTTAAGCAAGGGCATTTTATCTCCAGAGATTATCATTCTTTTCCAATATTTACAGATGCAGAAAGAGGGGGAGGGCAGGAGGAGGTTTAAGCCAAATGTTTTCCAGTTATTGGTTGCTTTACCCATTTTCCTCTCAAGGAAGACACGAGCATTTGTGTTGCTGCAGAAAATCAGTACTCAAAATAGCCACCTCAAGGTGCTAACCTGGCAGATTTATCAGGGTCTCAAGCTATCTGGAAGTTTTATCTCGATATTTACTTACCAAATAATAAAAATTCTGTGCTTTGAAAAATTTTTAAATAAAAATTCTGCAAGTTGAACCTCTAAAACACCAGGTAAAGGCTCAATTATACTGACTTGCACCCAGTGACTGACTTAACATTACAAACAGACCCTTAACAAAACAGACCTATGTTTTATGTGTACCCTATGTTTCACTTCATCTTAGATCATTCACACCTGCCAAAGACTTATGAGATGTAGTTTTCATCATACTAATGAGTATAAGAGTACTCAGTTGTTTCTAAACTTTTGATCAAAACCTGCATAGAAAGAAAAATTCACACTCTTCTGATTAGGGTTTCAACTGGCATAAACTGGGGTTTGACTTCACTAGAAGTTTTTGTCACCTGAAAATCTACCCACTGATGTTAAGTGTAGAATGAAGGAGTTTACCTCATGATCATGAGCTGGCTGTCTTGCTCCATCTGAAAAAGAAAACAACCAACCAGTCTCCCAAAACACACAAGATTTGAGAAAACAAGAACCAAAGAATGAAAGCAGTTACACAACCATAATCACACAACAATTCTAGACAAGGCAACTTGTGCAGCTTTCCTAGAAAGCCAACAGAAGCTGTGTCTACCTTTGATGCTTTTGGTGCACATCCTCCAACACAATCTAGACACAGCTAAATTTACATCAATCTAATCACTTTACACACAGCTGATGCAAATGTCATGGAAAGAACACATTCACCTTTATTAAGCCTTTAAAGTAAAAGCTTTAAATGAGTGTCAGGGCACATGACCAGCTGGGAACCTTCTGTTCTAGCTGGGCACATGTTTCTGTCCCATTCGATACCTTGTCTGTGGGATTTGCCTTTTTGTCTGTCCTGGGCTTTCCTGCTGAAGACTTTGTAGGCTTCAGTCTTCTGGTACTGCTCCAGCTCCCGCATGTAACGCTCCTTATCCCTGTCTGCTTCATCCAGGTAGCGCTGAAACGAAAAAGTCCAAGAGTTTCAGGGAGTTTCCTCCCCTTTGGGAAGAAGGAAAGAAACACAACTTGTCAGATGAAGTTCTGATCCATGTCACCTCTGCAAACAGGAAAGGAGCGAAGAGACAATGAGAACATATCTGAGATGCAAAGACATAAATTTTCTGGATAAAATGTATTCTGGTGTCCCATTTCCTCTTTTTTTTTTTTTTTTCCAAATAAATATTCTGTTAAGTCTACTTTTGTTAGAGCTAGGAGTAATTTGCCACTAAGCTACTCTATTTAACTGAATGCTACCTATACATTATAGACCAAACATTTCAGAATTCCTTTTCTGTAACCAGGATTAAGTGCTGCCAAACAAGAACACCTTATCAGATGATGCTTTATGGTTCAGACCTGTGACAGTGGGGTTCCAAATACACTCTTGTTTTCATGCCTCACAGACAAAAAGCATCACCATGCACTTGGCACATCTGAGAGGTGAACAAAACATGATGGCTATTGCCAAGAGTAGCAAAAAGGTAAGAGCCTGGCTTTAAGTGATATAACCTGTCCTCATTTGGGTTGATGGAAACCTTTCTTATTGGGCTGAAGGTATTTCACACATCTGCATGACAGAATGAGCTTCCCTGGAGACTTCTTTAAGGGAACTAATGAACTGAGGAACATTTAATGAATGGTCACTAATGGTATCCTTTCAAGAAAAAAGATGCCTTCCCATTTCTTCCTCCTAAGGAGTTTAAAATTCAATGGATGTAAGTATTAAATCAGACTGAACCTTAGTCAGCCTGGTATGACTTACTTTCATTAAGTCATCACAACAATACATATAAGTTATAAATTCCATGCATTTGCAACACTGTTTTGACCCTGCTGAGGACAGTGTTAACATTCTGGATTGGAGTGCAAATTTGGTGATGCTGGGCTGGCATGGCTTTTGGACATGGTATTCTTCCATGAGATATTCTTTTTTTCCATCTCCAGCAATGGGTTGCTGAAAGGGCTCAGCAGTCTTCCCCTGACCTGCTCTAAGTTAGAGACTTACAGCTTTACTCAAGGACAGATTCCCTGGGGATTTAAAAAGCAGTACACAGAATAGAGATCTGAACTCAATTTCCTTTTTCCTGGGTTAAAAATCTGCCTCAGGCACAATAAGAATATGTTAAAGGCAAGGGACTGAGGGGCAGAATGTCTTCTTCCCTTCTCTCCCAGCAGACATTTCCATCAGGAGTATGTTGCTGCAACACATCCTCTCCACAGATCTAAGTTTCAAACCTTACTTTAGGGCAATCCTGATTTTCCTCCAAGGAACATCATTCTCACTGTCTGTTACCAAATCAACTGCTTTGCCTTGCCACACATTTTCCATTATGGTTAAATCACTATCCCTATGCACCATTTTATATCATCTCTGCATACCTTGTACTCTACAAGCTTAATAAAAAGCAACAAAAGAAAATTTCGGTTTTTGAAGCATCTCATTTTTCATTCATAAAAACTTTAAAGTATTACCTTACCCTTGAAGTACTTTTGAGAGTTTTGAGAGTTCAAATATCCTGATCAATTCATATGAGAGCATCAAGCTGCATTGTGATTTAAGAACTGCTTTGCTGTAATATCCAACTGGCAATCAGGTGTGGATAGTAAGACATCCATTAGCAATTAACCCATTAACAAGGTCCAGTCCAGATGGCCTTGGTCTTCATTCACTTATCAGACAGTGCAGAAGGCCACAGTAGTCTCAATTAGAAAACACCACATCCCAAGGCTTTGACCTTACAGGTCTCAGCTGTATCTGAGCTGAGCACAGCAGTTACTCCAGATGGATCCCATAAACTGTGGGATGTCTCGTTAGAGCAATCCCCCCCCCCCATCCCGACTGTATCCTGGCATTACCTAGAGGATACAGTTCTCAAGTCACACCTGGATGAGATGCTATGGCCCTACCAAGGTTCACCATTTGAACTCTGGAAAGACCTGTGCCCCTTATTTTGAAACATCCTCCCAAACGCAACTTCAGTCAAAAGCCTATGTTAACTTCCTCACTAAACAACAATATTCCCATTTAAGAGCAATCACAATCCAAGAAGGAAAAGGGAGTCGAATGGTACCCGTTTCTCCTCAGGAGGCAGTTTACTCCATTCATTGCCCAGCATCCTGGTGATCTCTGGGAAAGGCACTTCAGGCCTCTTGGCTCGGAGCTGCTCCCGACGCTCGTTCATGAACCGCACGTACCCTGTGAGGGGGGATTTGGGGGCATTGCTGTCCCTGAGGGGTTTCTTCCTCTTCCTCCCTTTGGCCCAGCCTCCTCGTTTGGTCCTTTGCTGCTGCAAAATGAAAACACAAGACAATTCAGACTGGATGAAAATAACCACCTCTGGAAGGAATAAACATCCATGTCTCAAACAACTTCATCAGGAATACGTTGCTGCAACACATCCTCTCCATGGATGTAGGCTTTAAACCTTACTTTAGAGGAATCAGGACTTTTCCCTAAGCAAACCCAAAGAAGTCTCATTATGAAAAGTTCTTTACAGTATCCCCTGATCCACAGGGACAACAAAATATCATTGGCATTAACTTGATTGTAAAATCAAAAGAATTGATAATCCGTGACATGATCATCTTAGCTAATGCAACCACAAACATTTTTATTACTTGTTTGCTTGTTTGATTTAAATTTACTTTGGTTTTTAATTATTCTCATCCTCCCAGTCATTTACTTCAGTATCACTTTTGGAGAGATTTTGGGTAATTAGTTAGCAGTTGATAACTAGTTATTTTGCCCCTTCCAAATCCTTCTCCTTCATGTATAATGTGCCCAAAATGTGGGGGTGAGGACAGTATACAGGCTTTTCTATTCTCATCTGTTCTGTAGGCTCTCTTTCCCACTAATCACCTCCAATGGAGCAACCAACAAACTCCAAAGGAGGGAATATTGTAAGATTTGCCTGGGGCACACTGTGAGCTCCCAGGAATAGTATCATTATCATTCATCCTCTTGGCTTCATACTATTTCTACAGCAATCTCTGGACAACACTATTTTCTAATGCTGTGTACACACAACTATTTTCAGTACTTCTAATCTTTCCCCAGACCAACATGTTCCTGCCATCATGTTAGTTTTAGTTTCCCTCCTGGAATTTTACTACATAATTAAAAAAGGACCTCACAGCTGAAAACAATCTACAAGGAGGAATATCAAATGCATCTATCAAAAGAAAAAAAACCCCAAACCACTTTCTTGTCAAACTTCAGCTCCTTCACACTTTAGTCACCAAAAATCAGTGCTGTTCTCTGCACATTCTAACTGCCAGCTCTCCTTGGCTATCTGTGTGCAGCTGGGCAACGCAGGAGAATGAAAATGGCACACAGTGAAAATATGTGATCCTGTAAAAAAAAATCTGAGTAGGTAAGACAAACCAGAATGACAAAACTCCACATCTTTGCTTCCTTGAGAAGTCACTATTATTTCATCTCACCTCCTCCTCAGGCTTCTGCTCAGTGGTTTCAGCAGCATTAGAGGACTCATTTTGCAGCTGCTGAGCCTGTGACAAGTCCTCCACCAAATCTGGGTTATTCACAGGCTGTGAAGTTCCACCACTGAATGAACTCTCCGAATTAGCTAATCTGAAAAAGCACATAAGAGCAGAACAAAAAATTTAATCATCATATTGCTAAATCACTTCCTCCCTAATCTTCTAAAACATGCAAAAATATTGCAAATATATTCATTCTCACACTAGCGAGAAAAAAGGGATTTTAAAGTGATTTTTGAAGAACTGGCTGTTCCATCCAAGCAACTGCTATAACTACCAGAGCTACCATAGGCTTTCAAAGACAATTTGATTTTTGAAGTGTTATTTTGTTTCATTTTTAGTGAAGTATTTCATTATACAAATAACTGTCAGTCAAATATATGTTTGGATCAGACACCAGAGAGCATGAATCTACCCTTCTTCAAAAATACCATAAAGAATTTGAAATGAATAGTTTCATCATCAACCAATATACACCTTTTGGGATGTGTTTAATATATTCCTCCACAAATACATTTACAGGTCTGTGGTTGTGTATGATTTTGGATTGAACTTTATTCCACGTAATCTTCTGCTGATACATGTGGGTATTTAAAACACAAACATGACGAGCTCCCAACAGGCTCTGGAATGGCCATTATTGAATTTTGCTGCAAGAGCTGTATCAATCTACCTTCCTCCAGGAAAGGACAAGCTGTCTGGAGGCAAAAACAAAAGCAAGCCCACAGAAGTACTCCTGAAAGTAGACTGAGAAATGAGCACACATTCTGGGACAACAACCCCCTGGACATTCTCACCACTGTGCTCAGTGGGCAAATTAATAGAAGATTTTTGCACTCATCTCAGGTTCTAAACTCTTCTTGAGCCAGGCTAAAGGTAACTCAGCTTTACCCAGTTACATTCATGAAAATTCCTTTATAGCACTCTGTGCTTCAAGTCCCCTTTGTTCATTTACTCCAGTCTACAGCTCCTTGTGTCTATGGGAAATTTTAAATATTCAAAATAACTGTTCCTGTTAATGTAGAGTACAGCTACAGAAGTTTGAGCTACACTAACACAGTTGTTAGTTGAATGCCCATGGGAAAATTTGTCTTTGGAGAGAAAAGCATATTTTTATTACTACCATCAGCAATTGTGGCATAATTACTGACACAAGGGCTGGGGAGATCCACACCTGACTTTCAGACACCAGGGTGAGTTCATATTACTGACAGTTAGAGAGGGAGAAGGGAACAGGGCATACACCCTCCTGTAAGTATGTGTCAAACTGGATGATACAGTTCTGGATTCACTTTTATGGTTTGAAGAATATTTCAGCTTTCCTATGCATTCCCCCTTGGCAGGGGAGCTCCAAACGACACATCCAGCAGAAACTTCCATGTGATGCAGCCATTTGCAGTGAACACTGATGAAACCTCAGCTGACACATCTTAAACACAAGCCTAATCTGGACATGGGTCTCATTTGGCACCAGAAAGTTTGAAATCCCAGATATATAAATCCAAATTCAGACCCTCTTGAAGCAAATGTGTCCATGTTCGTTTTTACAGCGCTTTACCTGCCTACAGAGTCTGAATTTTATTGCTTGGTGCTTTGCAAAATGGAAAAGAAGTTTCAAGTACACAGCAAGAATCTCAAGTATTCTTAAAAGACAACTTCCTCTGGCACTGTAATTTTAAGAGGCCATTGTTGCAGTCTGTAAAAGCAGAGTCAGTCTGGCAAAAATGAAAGTCATGAGACTCAGTGATTTTCAGAGATCAGTGATGAACAGTGTATCTTTAATGGAAATAAATTGAAATTACTACAGCCCACAGATACATCCTCCTCCCTCTCTGCCCCCATCATGTCTCTTGTCTTAGACTAAAATCCTAGAGATTTACCTTTTAAAGGTAAGAGATATTAAAAAAAAAAAGTTTGTGACCACTTCCATCAGTTCAGAAGAGTCCTGGTTTCTCCTAAACAGAGTCCTGTGATGTTCTATCAAGGCCAAGGAAATGTCAAAAGATTGATTTTTATTGGGTTTCTTTTTTGTTAAAAAATTACTTACAATGCCCTCTGAAACAGTTTCCCTGGCAAGTCCAGACATAGTATCTACCAGCTGAAGGTGAAAGAGTTGCTTACCCAGTTACATTGATTTCACCACCTTCCTTGGATCCATCTTCATCTGTAAAAAGTGGAGGAAGATTGGAGCCAGCTACCAAGTTCTCCATACCTCTGGGGGAAAAAAAATAAAGGTAAGAAAGGTTAAAGTATCTCATTGTTTCTCTTGAGCAGCACTTCAGTTCAAACATCATAACATAGCACAGATCTCTTTACCCCCTAAGCCAATTGGCAAGTCATGGCTGGTTGGCTTCAGGACAGATCCTGTGGGCAGCTGTGCTTAAGGTCAGAGAAGAAACATCATAAATGATGCTTCAGTTCAGAGTTCCCCTTTTAACAGAGCCCTGTGCCAATGCCACAGTGTTGCTGGAAATCACTGCAGCATTCTGTTTTATCCCTCCAGATAAATTTTCATTGATCACACTCAGCACACAGGTACATAGATCCTGCTCTTCCAGCCCACCTGCCTGTTTATTCTCAAGTCTGCCCCCTCACCAGAGGTTTGTGTGAGCCCAGAAGAAAAGTGAAACCAAGCCCCCCCTTGAAGTTTCAAATTAAGGTTGTATTTGATAATTCCTTGTGTACATTTTCACAATTAATCCATGCACACTGTTACTGCTGAGTAAGAGAACACAGCTATGTTAAGAGTATTTTAACCTTTGAGTCCTACAGAACAGTTACAGAATCAAGTGGTTTAAGGCACTATATACCTCTCATTCAATACAAACTGCCCCCCAAGTTACAATCAGTTCCTTTTGTAACCTTCCTTCCTGCCATTGGAATTTAAGGTGTGATATGAAATCCAAAGCATCATTAAATTTATTCATCCCCTTTCTCACTAAAACACAAAACTGTTGTATTTTAGTGAGGAAAAAAAAAATCCCAGAAGTCTTAAACTCACTTTAAGATTATGAGTTGCCCATTTTGAAGGGCCATACTAGGTAAATTGCTGTTCCTTCAACTTAGGAGTCACTTTTGATGAGCAGCCAATACTCAGCTTGAGTACTGCTATCCCTTTCAGCTTGAGTACTGCTATCCCTTTCAGCTTGTACACCTGGGCTTGGAGGGACTGATGAGAGCTATAATCTTATATGGCTTTCCCATGGATTGGTGTGCTTTCCACTCAGCATTGAAATCTAAGTGATCTGAGACATAAAATCCTGCTCTGTGTTTTTAATATTATATATTTTCCCACATCCCACCCCAGTTCCAGAGATAAAGGTTTTCTACAGACAAAAGTAGTGATACTGCTTCTTGCATCTTACAGATTTTGCAGATCTCTGTCACAAGTACTACATTCACCCTTTTCTCTTCTGCTTCTCCAACTGCCAAGATCCTTAGACCATCCCTAAAAATGGTCATTCTTAGTCCTTATCTAGAAAATAATCAAAGCTAAGCAGACTGGTTCAAGGTGCTACAGACATTGACCCCTGGCAGAGAAACTCCCTTTCCTCCTGTACAGGAAAGGGTCAACAAGGAACGAGGAAATCCAATTCCTGCCCTACCATACAAACCACAGACTGAGGACAGTTTTGGGGGCTCAGCCTCAGAGCTGTGGCACAGCTGGAGACTGACCAGCAAAGGGCTTCCAAGGTGCTCAGGGATGGAGAACACCTGCCTGAATAAGGGGTGTTGAGGAAACCAGGCTTGCTCAGGCTGGCAGAGGGCAAATCTAACAGGTGCCTAAAACTGCCAGATGGCAGAGCAGAGATGGCAGAACCAAACTGGTTAGATTGGCTTGGCTGGTTGTGTTTCCCAGGGAGGTGCTGATGGAGTCTATCCTGGCAGATCCTAAATGCTAAAAGCTGGAACTGACCTCAGCTAGTGTTGGCAACAGTCCTGCTCTGAGTGGGAGGCTGGACTAAGATGACCTCCCTCCAGATGTCCCTTCCAAGCAACATCTGCAGCTCTCTGAATCACAACTCCACATCATGTTTTCTTTCAAATACTGGCATCTTTGACACAAAAAGGAAGAAAACTCAAATAGTATAATACTTTTAGGTAAAGTGGTGAGATATTCTGATGGAACAAAGAAGATTTTAATCCTTAAAGGAGGCAGCACAAACAATACTCCCCTACACATAGAAAAGAACCTACATCAAGGCTGGGACTTGATATATCACAAGAAATCGGAAAATTCCCACTGGTTTGAAAAATGAGCTCTTCACTGATGCCCAGAAAGCTGTTTAAGGACAGCTACTAAATATATGCAACACAAATTGCTTCATGCAGTTGTCAACTAAGAGAGAAATGAAGTTCTGCTTTATGTTACACAGTCTTTGTTTTGTCAGTCAAAAGTTCTAAATGAATATTTTCAAAAAAGGAAGCTTAAGCATGACCTCCTCACCAGGTCCTGGTATGTCTGCTCACATCTGGCCCTAGGCAGCAGCTGTAGAGCCTAAGCTCACTTTCAAACTGCAGGGAGGCAGATGGACACCAACTTTAACAACACAGAAACAGAACACAAACACAGGAAGCTGGGAGAACACACACTTATTTTTTTTTATTTAACCCATATGTTTTAGATATTAACTCTCTCAGATGACTGAGCCACATCCTCAAGAAAATGTAACATCACTGAAGTTACAACAGCTTCTAATAAGTTCCAGAGAGCAAGAAAACAACAGTTCCCCTAAAGCTCACTGAGAACAGATGGGAACCTACACAAGTCTTTCAGTCCCATTTCTCAGGGACAACTCCCTCATAGCTTTGCTCCAAAGTCACTGTCCACTAGTTTCAACCCCATGGCAGAGCCACATATTTATTTCAGGGATCTACCAAAATGGCCAAAACAATAACCTGAGGAAAAGAACAGTAGTGGGGAAGAAAAGAGATCAGTGCTTCTCAAACTGGAGCCTTTATGGAACTAAGAGGGCTTGAAAAGGACAGTTGGCAAGTCCCATCTAGATCTGTTCTGAATATTTGTGTGGCTTTGTCAATGTAAACTCTGCCCAAAGCATCTCCTGTGACACAACCAGCTAAATTCAAGACACAGGAAACAACATACACTTAGTTTTTTAATGGTTCACACATATATTCTATTTTCATTTTTTAACTATGTCTACCCAAATGCAAAAATAAAATTGAAATTCATGTTAAACTCTAAACTTTATCAGCTGTACAATTCAGTGCAAGGAAGCATCTCTTCCAAATAAAACTAATTCAAACTAGAGCAGCTCTGAGTTCACTGTACTGCTACACTACTAAGTGTGTTGCAACCACCTAAGCAGGAATAAAGAGACTGATTTATTTCTTAACAGCAGTATTTGATGATTTAAACATCAAACATTTAAACACACACTAACATTAGTTAAATCTCTTCAGGAGCCTAGAGAAGATCCCATATTATCAAAAACGTGGCTTAATTTATCTTTTTCTTTCCCTCTCTTCCCTCATTAATCCAGGCAAACGAAGACTTCATGATCCAGAAAACATACAACAGTATTTTGCAACTTCCAGTTTAAATTTTTTAGCTGGACACTTTGGTTGCATCCCATAAGAGATAACACTTGTACATAATTGTACAGAGTGTACCAACACAGTCTGAAAGAACTACTCAGGAGATGAAAGAAAAAATCTTTTACAACATAAATATCTAAGTGCTACTACACACACCGATACACAGGGAGAATGAAATGGTGAGTAATCAAACACCATTCAAAACCACAAGTATGTTTAAGCTTCCTTAATTTCTTCTCACATTACCTTTTGTAGGCCCTGACATAACTTATGTTATTCTATCAGGAAATAAAATAGCTGAGCTGTGTTTTGAGTAGATTGAAAGCTACTGTTGGATCGAATTTCTAGTCACAGCTGTACAGTAGAAAGGAACAATTAAAAGAAGGTAGTTGAAAAATCAGGATGAGAACAAATCCATGACTGGAGCTAGACAGAATGACTGACTTTTCCATAACATCATTACTATGGCTGCACTATTAACAACACTACTAGAGGGCAGCAGAAATAAGCACAGGGGCGATGAATAATCTGAAGTTTAAGAGCCTTTTATGCATGCAATGAATGAAAGGTCACAATCAACCTCTTGAAGGAATCAGATCATTTTACTCCAGTAGCAAAAATGTATTAAAAATGTGCAAATAATTTCATCTGGCAGACCAACTCAGCACAGCACACCTGCATTCTTATTTTTCAGGAGACAAGCAGAGTCAGAGCAGGACGTGTTCATGGCCACACTGTTACACCACCAGCCACAGGTTCTAACACTTCTTAGTTAGTTCTTCCCTAACACTGAGCACTCCTGCCCCGTGACTCACCCCAGATGAACAGTCTCTTCCAGACCCTAAGCAAAACAATCACTGTACTCTCCAAAATGTTCATGGCTTCCCCAAAACACAACCTGCTTCGTTTGTGTGAAGTCATTCACAGGGTAAGTGAAATAAAGCTGGACTCTATATATTGTCTGCACAGGTCTGGTCATGGAATAAGGCCCTGTCAAATCCAGACTGACTTTCTTCTCATCCCAAGGCCATGCCAAGTCTTAAGATGGCCCTAAACACTGGGAAAAGAGCAAACAGTCCTTAGCAATGTTGTCTTTTCAATGACTACATTGCAATAGATGATCTGAAGGTTAAAAAAAAAATAAATCACAAATTTCTAAACTCTTTAGCCCTCCCAAGGTAAGGTTATAAATACGTATTATTTATTACAGCTAAGCATATTTAAATATGAAGTCAGTCAGAAACCCAACTTACAGTCTGATTATAAAACACTGCAGGAGTCCCAATTACCTCATTGCCAGCTCTAGTTTTAGAAACATTACTGCTGAGTGGAGGATTTTTCTCCTCAAGTCTTTCATCCTTCTTTGCCAGAATAAATAGCTCCAAACTTTGCCATTCAGAGGAACCCAGATTAAATTTAAAAAAAATATATATCATCTGCTATGTCACAGAAGAGCCACAGTATTCCTTATCTAAGCATCAGAACCCAAACACTTCATCCTGTAAACAATCTAAACTCAGATGATTTATTGAGAAAAAAACCCCACAAGACCATCACTTCCCCTGTCCATCCACATGTAGCCAGAACATCAGAAAGAAAACTGAAGCAAGTCCATCTCCAATTAAAACCAGAACACTTTTGGAGCTGTCAGAGGAAGTTCAGATTCCTTCTGACAGCAGCATTTTCTTCCATCAAGCTGGAGCAGAAGCATGTTATCCAACATACTTGACTGCAAAAAGTCAGATTTGATTTTTTTTCCCCTACAGGCAACTCATTAGACAAAGGTTTTTGTGACTTTAGGAAAATTGCAAGCCAAACCTAATGGGACAGAGGTTTTTCTGTCAAACTAGAAAATATATACCAGAGAACAGCCAACTGCTTTTAGTTTTACTTCTTGCCAGTAAAAACAAAGCAACACTAGAGACCAAAACAAAGACTTGCAACCAAAAAGTCCAGAGTTCCACTGCATTTCCAGGCAGCTTAAGGAAAGAAGGGAAAGAGGTAAAGCTGAGGTTTAGGCTTAGTTTGTCTGGGTCTCTGCAGCAAACACTAACAAAGCTATTTGTACTCAGACCTTGGAAACAGCTGCCAAACATCTGCAAAAATGTATTTTTAAAAAACATGTACAATTCTGTATTCTACTCTTACTTGTATAAATGCTTTAGGATGAGGCACATATAAGACATTTCATATACATTAAATCCTCCTGTTTTCTGGAATTCAAGCCCACAGGAAAGGTATATACTCAACTCTGCAGACAAAGGCAAGAACAGCTCCCCCTTGATTCCCTTCAAACTCATGAAAGAAATTATTCAGCTTTTTACATCAATTGAGAGGAAAGAAAACCCACCATGAGACAACTGTACAAATAATTGTGCTATTTGCCCCTGGACAGCTAAAACCAGTAACTGTGGTTACCTCTGGTACCCAGAGGGAAAGCTTTGCTACCTACCCCTTCATTGCAGATATTAAGCACCTGTAGATTAGGACAGTTCATTTTATTCTGAGTTAACTTTCTTCCTGATAGCATCAGTTGCCATTTCAACTAACACCACTAACAAATACAACCCTGCAAAATTCATTTAATTCCCATGTTACAGATCTCACATGAGAAAATATAAACCATTCAGATCACAAAAAAGTAAGTCTCAAAATAAATCTTGAGAATACTTTATTTTTATTAATACTCTACCTAAGGTAAGTCCAGTATTTGACTACCAGGAATAGCACTGGTTTTTGTAATCTATCCATAAAAATCTCTTCTGAATTGCCACTTACTACAGGCAATTTAATCTACCTCTTCACCTGCTCTGCCAGTTGAAAATTCCTCTGGGATCTGAGGACCTCATTTCACAGGACAGTTTTCCAACAGCTACTTTCACATTAACAAGGCAAAGGGGATACCCCATAAAAACCCACAACCAGCAGCTACATTAAGAGACACAAACCACCCCTGGAGCACAGACACTTCTCAAACCACAGCCACTATAAATCATCCAGGACCTCACCAGATCCTGTTCACAGTTACTTTCCTGCAAAATTAAAAGTTCCATTCCTCTGATCATTTATGTCTGTAAAACTCAATCACTCCCTGTTTGTGGAATGCAAACATAAAAGGGCCATGAGCAAAGCAGTTTATTAAAAAATGTAAATGTACAGACTGAAGTTTTTCATGGTGTTTGCCCAGGTCAAACATTTACCAGCACCACACAAGTGAAACAAGAAACAGTATTAATTAATGTTCGAGGAGTACTTTGATTTAAAATACCAAATGAGTATTCTGAACTAGAGAGGACTTAATGTCAGGGAATCCTGATCGTGACTGGCCAGTGAAATGCAAAGTTACATATTCAAAAGTGAAATAACTGAAGAGTGGATACACTTGATGAGATTGAAAGGTTGGTTTCAAGCTATTTTAGCACTTTTGCTCTCTCTCAAAGCCTTATTCATCAAGAAAGTTGTCAAGGAAGTACAGCATATACTCCAAGCTCACTTAAATTCTGGGACAGGAAACTCTAGCTGCTGCCACAGAAGAACACAGACTGGAATTTTTCATGCACATACCCACCAAAACAAGCCATTTTACAGAATATGGGGTCAAATACTTTGGATGTGAGAATACACTCAAAAAGGGATTGAGTATATGGTTTAAAAATGACTCACCACAGGCTTCATGACCCAACACAAAAGCATCTCCTCTGACCTCAAGAGCCACAAAGACAGCATGGAACTGGATATTTTAAATGCACTGATATGAGTACAGGGACAAAGGTTAGAGGAAATGAAGTGTGGGAAGAGTCAGTGATTCTCACACAAAACAAGCAACTCTTTCTGCCTGTTTTCAGAGATGATCCATCTTTAGAAAAAAAGTATGGCATGCCAGCTTCCATACATTTTTGCTCTTTTCTTGCTATTGCCTTGTGTATTATAAAACAAAGGAGTCTGAGCACTCAAACCCCTGTCATGTAGAAGAAATCTCAATTTTTAGATAGCCTTACTTGTGCAAAACAACAGGCATATAAACCTTCACTTTGATAGGCTATTTCTTTCCCTTTATAAAAAAAACCAGAACTGCTACTAGCAAACTCTTTCTAACAGCAAGAATAGTGAAGAACTGGGTTGGGTTGTTAATTTCTAATCTGTTCTTAAAGCTCTCTGGTAATAGTTTAATATGTACCAGAAATGAAAGTTTGGAGATATATTGCCTGAAGTGCACAAAAATCCCTTTTCAGCCAAGGCTCCTCTAAGAGTCACACACTGTACCATTGGCACCCTAGGACAGAAATTGTAAAGACCTTGGGAGCACACAGAGGGAAAAACTAACAAGGAAAAGAAGCACAAAAGACCAGACAAGAGGGTCAAGTAAGTACCAGTGTCAATGGACACTGCTTACAATACCTTGTCTGGAGTCCTGAAAAGAAGAGAAACAGAAAAGATATCCCATTCCTGCCAAAGCATCCTCTCCAGGAGCAGCAGACAGCTCCTTTGACCAGGGCTAACAAGATTTGAAAGCTGTCTGAGGCCACAGTGTTAAAATAAATACTACAGGGAACGACTACACCAAAGAAAAAGAAATGAGAGAAATTTTAAAAGACTGAAACTTTATGCTCTAAACTAGGCATACACCAGGATCCCCCCCTCAGCACAAAAAGGGAGAGCACACAGAAAGTTTCAAGTCATATGGGAACTCAGGTACTTCCATGGCTCCATAAAAGAAGTAACTTAAATCAACAGCAGAATGTAGACAAGTTAAAATAAAGCTTTACCTACCCTTATCTTTACCTAAAGGCAACAGGAAATTATACTGTTTAGCATCATGAACAGAAAACAAGGGGAAAACCCAATGGCATAAGCCCAGTGGAGTGGTCTGCCTGCTCTCCAGTGTCAGGCAAGACACAGGACACCCAGAGATGTGTGTGAGGGGTGGAAAGGGCAGGCAGGGAGCACATTCCTGGAACACCTGTAGCATATGGAATGAAAACAGGTAATGTTGGAGCTGAAGTAGGATTGAGGAAAGCATCCATGCCAGCAGCATGCCCAAATATCCCGGGCTGAGTGTTCAAAACAACAGCTAAACTTCTGCAATATTGCATCTGATCCCCAAACTGTTTCCAATAGCCCAGCTGAACTGCTGTGAGGGCAGTGGCTCACTTCTTTCACTGTGTTCCTTACTGATTCTGCAATCTTGTCTTTGAGCCTCTGTCATGTCACAGGCAAGAAGTCAAAAGAAGGAAGGAAAAAATGTTGACTAAGAGCAGAGCATCACAGCCCAGAGGTTGGAGCCAAACAGCAAACAAGAACCTGGGAAAAGGATGTCCAGGACTTGTATTAATCTGCTCATCCAACTTCCCCCTTTCACAGCTGCTCCTCAGATGGGAAACATGCACAAGCTTTGCACACCAGAGTTGATCTATGTACACAATAAATTTAGCCCTAAAAGAGAATGTAAATCTTTTCAAATAGGTCGATGACTAAACAGAGGTGAGGATGGAGGTCTTGCACAACACAAAGCCTGAAGCATTTACATTTGAAAAGATTCCTAATTAGTGTCTAGTTACAAGTGTTCTGAAAGATACTTGGCATTCAGGTTTGAGTATTCACCATATTTAGCAAACAGCAAAGACTTATACTGCTTTTACATTTCTTTTGGATGATTTCATTTCTATATATATTTGTTCAGTAAATATGGTTCCTCTGAGCTAAAGCACAAATATTATCCCAACACCTCTATATATGGGTAAAGATACATAGCTGGTTTGAAGGTCATAAAGGAAATCTCCAGGAGCTAAGAATACAACCAAACTTCAGAAATAGACTTTAAAACACTACCAATCTTAACCTTTTTATTCTGGACATCTCAACTAATTGTTAGTCTTTGCTTGATTTAAGACAACCAGAAGTCGCTCTGAGACTCTGACCTGAATACCCATCATGCAATTCTTACTGCAAGGAGAAACAAGAACTACAGCCTTCATGATCTGTGACAAAAGGTCAGCAGCTCTCTGCTTTACACAGCATTAAACAGTATGGAAAGTGGGAAAACACTGCTATTTTCAAAAGGACTACAGCACAGACTTCACCTCAGTACAAGTTCGTAATCGGACGTTCATTGCCTCGATCAGAAACAGGCCAAGCCAACTGGGGGGAAACAAGAATTCAGGCACCACGGCCTTTTTTCATCTGTGGAGTCTAAACATTTTACAGCAGAAGTGCAAACAGGGGAAACTTACTTTCTTTGGTTACCTTTTGCAGTCTGTTAGAAGCAAGCACACGGATTACCTGAGGATCCACCACCACACTTAATCCCTGAAGTTAGCTCGAGGGCTTGTTGAGTTAAACAACTGCCTTCTTAGTCACCAGCACTCCCTTTTTATTTAAAAAGACTCCTCTGAAAAAGCACTTATCTGTATTTTGCTCCCCCCCACACACATTTCCCAAAACAAAGGCCAAAAAGCATGGCATTGCTTTTTAAACATTACATTTTTAAAAGCAGAATGTATTCAGCTTTTATGAAAACTTCAACAATTATATTTGAGCTTACAGACTTCCCAAGAAAAAACATTTATTACAGTAATGGAAGTTTGTCCTTCCAGGATTTTAATAGTCTCCCAAAACAGCTTATTCCCACCCTAGAAAGGGTCATCTATGTATAACTCTAGACAAAATATGCTCATAACATTCCAAAGCTCCGTGGTAAGATCACCAAAATAACCCAGCAGGTTCAATTCACATCTCAGATGTGCTTTGTTTTTCCTGACAAGATGTACACTCAGAAGAAATGGTTAAGTCAGCCTTGAGTAAACCCTTACCTGGCTGCCCTAAACAGCACACATCCATCCTTCAGCAAGGAG
This sequence comes from Pseudopipra pipra, assembly GCF_036250125.1. Taxonomy (NCBI): domain Eukaryota; kingdom Metazoa; phylum Chordata; class Aves; order Passeriformes; family Pipridae; genus Pseudopipra; species Pseudopipra pipra. The sequence goes on along the minus strand of NC_087560.1, from coordinate 3,698,887 downwards.
GACACTTCTCAAAACACTCCAGTCACCTCTCCTACTGCTGCCTGATGAGTTACAGCAACGAGTAAACCTCGAGCAGGTTGCACTCCTGAGAGACCAGAGAGCACTCCAGCAATCACCACTTAACATCCCCCAGCCACAGCACGAGAAGCCCAGATCTTGGAGTTTACCATGTAAAAAAACAAGTAAGAAGTTTACTATTTGAAACTGTGCCAAGTAACCAAGCTGAAGAGGAATGCCTGATTGAAATTTCAGCTTGTAAAAACTGGGGGGTTTGACAACTGAAGTATATTTCATTTAGAGCTAACAGCTCAATTAACAAGAAGCAAAAACATTCATCCACTTGACAATGAAATTTTCTTCTACTCCAGTATCCATGTCTTAGTCATCATGAACTTTTTTGTATTTCTATTTAAAATGCCTTTCTCAGTAGCAATTGCTAACATCACCTGATAGTCACGCATTTTATGCATAAGTATCTTCTAAGCATATAAAAAAAATCTGCAGATTCCAACTAGTTTTGCTGATTAAGATCCACCCAGCAAAGCATTAATGAGCAAGGCAAATGTCTTGTCACCACAGTTTCTTTGTTGGTTGTTCCTGCCTGGCTGTGGGGAAAGAAAAAAGGAAACAATATAAGACATGTCCACATTTTCTGTTATACTGAATTAATCCTACTCCCAAAAATCAAGAAATACACCTCTTGTATCATTCACATTTAATGACTCAAAATTCAGACCAGAAGTGACTTCTAGAGGTCAGCTGGTCCCAATACCTACTCAAAACCAAAGTGAAGTTCCTCCTCATGGCAGACACCATGTTAGACTGTCTGGCTCAAAGCTTCTGGTCAACACTGACATAAACCAGCAAATACCTTCAACTGCTTTGGTTTTTTGACAGGAAGGTTTCCAATTGCTGAAGAAATAACCACTGCTTGTTTTCAGGTCACAGTGATGGATGGAAGATAGGATATAAAAGCAGTTGAAACAACACTAAGGATGGCCACAGGAACACAGATATATCAGACAATACCTCTCCCAGTCCTGACAAAGCTGGAGAGACAGAAGAATAAAAAGACACCAGAAGAGAGATGGAAAGTGTTCACCTTACTCATCTATTAACCAGAAAAAAAATCCATCAGGAACAACCTTATCAAGGAATCCAGGATCTGCTCTCCAATTAGTGAAGCTAGAGCTGGACTTCCAATATATGATATTGCCCCTAATCAAAGATTCCCTCACGCTTTGTATTAATCTCATTTACTCTCAATTCTGAGTACAACAAGCAGTATTTACCCAAATTCAAATAAACAATGACAAGTTGCCATTTCCAAGAGGAGTTGTGTGTTAGGCTCACTACAGAGAACACAGCTTCCAGCAGTTTCAAGTAGGTTTAATTCAGCAGCAGTTTTAAGCAGGGTTTTCTTTTCTTTAAATGGAAAGCTTAGCTCAGGGCTGCTGTGTCTGCCACTCCACTAACTAGCCCACTTGTTCAATACATTCTGTCCTTCAAGTGGAGGACACAGCAAAATGAACTGCATACACTTTCACAAGATTATAGGGGCAGATGACTGAGGGACCAAGAAGATTCTGTAACATCAAGCCCTTCATGCCATATAAGCAAAAGAGGTTCTCATTTTTAGCCTCACAGAGGATATACTGTTATTTGCATGACAATAGGGCATTAAATCTGAAAAGAAGGTCTCCACTATATCAAAAATTGAAAAGACATTCTGTGCCAAAGCTGGATTATGATTCACCAACTAATACTCCTGCCACTGGCAACAGGGAACCATCTCCACAGTGATCCTCAAGCCCTACCTGAATAACCACTGCAGTACTTAGCACTGTACACCTGCAACCCTTCCTCTATGTTCAGCATCCAAACAGCAACTGATTTGTCAACTATCTCATTGATTTGTCATCTCTATTCTTTCAGTAAACTGCCATTCTAATTCCTTGTCTGTTTTTGCTGATGCTGTCTTGCTTCTTTGGAGTGATTGCTTTGCATTTCATTTACCTTTTAAACACCAAATTATTTAACAGTAGGAAGTCACAGCAAATGCCAGGAAACTTGTCCATCTGATCTGCAAAACTTCCAATTGGTCAGATTTCTGTATTTTTAATTACAATGGTATACAAATACATCAACAGAACTGAGAGGTTACCAAGCAAGTTCAGAACCAGAGGCACTCAAGTGTCAAAACTGGAAGACAGATACACTTCTTTTTATGCACTGACAACTGATTTGAGTAAAATTTATCTACATGACAGACCCTGTTCATGATAACTTTCAGTTAACACGTTGCTGCATTACCACAATTCTGACTCATCACCTGCCCAGAGTATTCCACTGGTCAGGCACTGATCCACCTTCACACCAGCTGGAAGGAAGGAACACAACCATGCAACAGAGCTACAGACCACTGAGTTCCTACATTAATACAGCATTGCTTAAATGCCCCCATGAAAAGTAAATTATAGACATTTAGCTGACAAACATTACTGACTCAGACTCAGAATAAGGAATTGTGCATCAGTAAAGGAAAACCACTTTTCTCAGTGTAATTCCCACAAGTCACTAAGTGGGAACTAAAGTGTCACTAAAGACACTAAGATAAAAGCTGAAGTTTTTTTAAGTTTCCAGCCCTTACTGTGCATTTGAAATCTCCTGCCTTCCCACTCTTTCTCACCATAAAACTTTAAACCTTCTGTCTGAGCTTATTTGAACATCAATCCTTAAAAACACTCTCCCATGTAATAGCAGTGCAAGAACACAAACTTGAGGAACATGTGAAAAGTTCCTTGTGATCTGTTATTTTCTGCATGCCTTGCAAACCCCTCCTGATAAATGTCTGTTCTACAATTCCCTTGAGAAATACTTTGTTGAAATGGCATTGGGACAGAATGTGTGTTTTTACAAGTGGCAATAAAATTATTCAAGTAGCTTGCCTAAAAAAATCCAAACATATAAAGCATTTTTCTATAGAGAAAATGCAAGTAAGCCATTTATAACAGAGTGCACATTCTTTCATACTTGTAATGAACTGTAAGTTTTCTAAGGTTAAAACAATATTAACAGAAAAGATTTCTCAAGTAAGAAAAATATCTTTGATATTAGGACAATTTTCACAGCACTACACGTTCAAAACAATTCATGTGAAGTCTCACAGTCTAAATTTAACAAAACAATTCATGTAAAGTCTCACAGTCTAAATTTAACATGCAGTTAATAATTCTACAGCTCTTTATATCCAAATGTAAACAGATGAACATTCAAATCTTATATCTAGACACAGACCACTTTGCTTAGTCTAATACAAATACTTGTAAAATTTCTGTACTTTTTACAGTACAAATTTTTATACTTTTCTAATTAGAAAATTTCCTGGGCTAGAACCAGAAAAGCTCATTTCCTGCCTGCAAAGCTGCAGTGCACCACCCACATGCACAGGCCAGAGGGGATGACTGTGATCACTGTGACCCATTTTGCATCAGGCACCTGCCCTCTGCTAAGAAACAGAAACAAAGAGCATCTCAAACCTCCATCATGGTTACCCAAACTTTTTTAGAAGACTGACAGTACCACCATCACCCCATCAGCTGTCCCACATGGCACTTACACACACATTATATCTGCACAACTCCCCAGTGCAGCAGTCACTTAGATTTTGTTACACTTCTGTAGGTCAGACCCTAAAGCTAAGAACCTGTATCAGTAAATTGATTGGTTTTGAATAAATGAACCATTTCAAGAAGTTAAACAAATGCTGCACCTGCCTTTATTTTTAGGACTGAAAATATGCCTTTATCTCATGTTCAAACTGATCTTTTAGCAACCCTTTCTGAATTCCAAAGCAGCTGTAGCAGTGCCAGCTGCAGTAGACACATATTTTACCTTTCCTGGTAAGACTCCTGCTCTCATTTATACCTGAGGCTTAACTGCTCAAGCTTCACTAAATGCTAATGTTCCCAAGCTGGATTATCCAGTCACCTCCAACACTTCTTCATGTCACTGCTTTCCAAGGAAGTCTTCCCAAGCCTCCACCTGTCCCGAGGTATGTTAGTTTTATTGTGATCAAATATCAAGTCTGGTTTGCTTGAATCCAGCCTTTAAAAACAAAAAGCTAAACCAGGTCAGTCAAGCACAAGTACTGAAAAAGCAGTTGTCACGTTGCATCTCCCTAAATAACCAAGAAGTTTTAAATTGATGTCATTTTCTTCAAAAACATAAAATTTCAGAAAGCAGCATGAATCACACACTATTTGTGACTTTAAATTGACATTTAAAAAGCCAGGGATCAAACTGATATGATTCAGAAGCTTTTTTTCCCCTCACTTTCTTTTTCCTACACTAAGATCTCTAAAAAGAAAAAAATATCTGTGCTTCTACATTTTGATTCAGTGTGTGGTGTTAGTGGACAGTTTACAGCACCCTGGTGATGTCACACAATGATTTATGAATTACTGTCAAACTGGTACAGCAGAATGGGAAAACAGCAAAATATTGGTGGCCTAAGATGAGCATTAGACAAATAAAATTTTTGTGCCTCTTTCAAGTTTTGCATATTGTGATACCACCTGGATTTAAGGAGAGCTTACAAAGTAGTAGTTTCTTGCTGCTAAGAAGGGAAGGTCTTACTCCCTTCTCCTTTCACAGCTGGTTACAGCAATCTCCACAGCTTACTGGGCATTTTATAGAGCTGCTTAACTTCCTAACTCTTCCCTTTGGGAAGCTGGGTATCTTCTACCAGCTCAAATACACAGTTGAAAGGACTCAAGGGGCTGAAATAAATACCAGAGCTTATCAAAAAAGGAATGTGTATGGAAACTCCCACTTCCATGCAGGGTAAAACCAGTCATATTAAGCTGCACCAGCCACCCCCAATCACCCAAGATAACTTTTTGGACTCATTCTGCTAGTAGTGGGCTGTAGTTTTCACAGGATGTTAAAAGAAGCATCCAGAAAGGTCCTCTGGCTGCATGAAGACAAGCCAGGTGCTGGAAGGTGCAGACAACAGTTCTCCACTGCCTGAGGCTACAGTTTCATGGTAGCATAAGCTGCTGAACTACAGCTACTCCTACAGCATCATCTTCAGCCTGGCACTTGTTCACTGGACCAGCCACATGGTGCTTCAGCATGCTAAAGAAACACAAGAGCTTTTAGTTCATTTATCAAATTAGTTTATGCCAAATTAGAGGGTGAAATGGCTCAGCAAAGGAGCCAGCATTGCAGCTGGCAGCAGAAAAAAGGATGCAAGTAGCACAGCCAGGAGCAAGTAATGCACATTACTGGGACTCCACAGCTCCCAATTCAACTCTCCCTAAGATTCCAGTGGTGCCAGAAACGAACATTTGAAGCTATTCCAGAAACAGAGGGCCCCAAAATAGCCTTAAGTGGGACAAAATATGATTACCAGAAAAAATTAGGATTATATCATAAGCTGACTTGACATTTTCAGGTTTTCTCTTTCCAATCTAAAGCAAAACATTTATCCTCTTGATGAAAGATAAGACTCTTCTACATAAGTCTGGAAAAAGAACTTGAATTCCATAAATTTTGATTCATTTACTCTTATTAAACTGGCTTATCATATCTTACAGGAATTGCAGCAATTCCTCATCCTAACTCAGCAATGAGTAGCTGGGAGTCTGTTCTGTCATGCTTCCCACATATTCAAACAGTGAGGATTTAGTCAAGTCTGGGTTATCTTGATTTCATTTCACCAGCAACATGAGTTATGTGCAACAGCAGCTAAAACATACTGCAGTAAATGCACCCCAAGCCAGAAATCTCCTCCAAAAGACTTTAGTATGGTTACCTATGATAATCACTGACTAAATGTCAGGGCTGAAAAAACCTGCTTTCTAATGTGCTTACACAGTTCAGGACTTTTGGAGGCTCTGAAGATTTGCTCATCTGCTCCAGAAATCCTATTAGAATTTGTGATTAATGAGATATTTCAACAAGATGCTTGTATTTTTGAAGACATGGTAGCTTTAAATGAAATATCCTTCTTCAGTAAGTCTTACTTTTTATCCTTTAGGTATCAGAAAATGTCTTTGCCAATGTGCTGGATAAGTGAAAATGCAAACAAGGCAGACTTCTTAAAGTAAGCTGGAAAAAGTGAGAGATGAAAGGAACATGTACCAAGGGAAAAGGTTTAGAATGCAAGTAAAAAACCAACACCCTGAAAACTAAACTGTACCCAAAGCCTTCTCTTACCTTTATGTGCCACTTATCCTGCACTGGGAACACTCCCCCTTGCTCCCCAGTTTTCTTGGCAGAAATGCAATGTTAGCAAACTCCAGATTCCCAAGTGTGAAAGAAGATTCACAGTTTGCTGTTTTCAGTGCTGTGCTGGGTGCTGATCTGCTTTCTCTGCTTTATCCTCTCATACCATTACCAGAACTTGTCTTGCCACAGCTCCCTCTCCACTGCTGTTCCAGCCATGGAGACTGACACCTTCCCTTTCCATACACTGTCAGGCATATCTTGAGTACTAGGATGGGCCACTAACTCCACTACACCAGAAATTCAACCTCTGATGAACATCTAATTACAGCCCACAGGCATAAGCCTGAGATTACCCAGCCTATTCTTACACACACAGCAAAGTCCATTCTTCCAAAAAAAATCTTTCATTTCCACTACTGATGTTTTGTTAATTACTAGATTTCAGCAAACAGTACTCCAAAATTAGGAAACAATACACCACCTTATGCCCAAGGCTTTGAAACAGCAGCCAAGGGAATTCCAAGAAAAACAAAGGGTTCGTTTCTTGAGTAACAAACACAAAAGCTCACAAAAAAACCCACTAATTCATGCCAGACCACTTACCTGAAATAAAAGGAATTACAGAACAGACACAGCTAAGTCAGACCTGCTTTAACAACCACTGGTTAAGACTGAGAACCCATCCAAATAAAGCCTAGCAAGTTCTAGAGATGACAGGCATTCTGAAGTTAAAAACAGTTTGTTGAGTTTCTTCTGGCTGCAAACAATCCTTAAGACACCACTGTATAATTAAAGCTTTGGATTTATCTTTTCATATTTGAACACAACCATAAAAAAAAAGCAGGCTTTCCCCTGGCAACTCACTGAACTGCTGAGAAATCCTCTGTGCTTTGCACTTGTTACCAGAAGAAAAAAGTGGAGGAAAGATTCAGAAATAAATTCTGTCAGTCTTAAGCCTCTTGAGTTCAACTAACAACCAACACTTTCACTATCCTCATTCTCTTAAGGCACTTCACAGTTTCATCAGCAGTGACAAGACTTTATGCCATTTGATCTTTTGACTAAAATACTCCTTCCTATTTTCATGCTATAGCAGTATTTTGAAGTACAGGCTAAGGGTGTCAACTGCTCACCTCATTGCTTATCCCAGCCATGAGGCACAAAAAACACATTCCAATGTCTTACATGCCCTTTTACCTGAAGAAACACTATAAGCAATCCAAGTCATAAGAATTGCAGAAACAGTGAAGTGTAAGGTTTATTTTTTTTTTTATTCATTGTATGCCATGTAAGGGGTATGGTCCAAAACACTAAATCAGTCAGCCAAAGTCAGTTCTTGCCATTGTCTCCTGCAAAGCAGAGCAGGATTATTTGTTTCTAGAATCAAAATCATCAATAAGCCTTTTCTGAAGACAACTTAGCACAGCTTCCTTTTAGCATATTTACTATTAAAAAATCGTAGTCAGTAATTTTCTGAACGTCATTTCTGAAAGACAGGTTTTCTTCCAAGTGCATCAGCACTTGCAAGAGCAAGGCCAAGGAACAAGGAAGATTTCCTAATAAATTCAGAACTTGGAAGTATTCAGGTATTCTACAGTAATTAGTTTTATTTCCCTGTAATACAGAAAGAAGATTTCCAGATAAACAGTCACTAAAAACTACCTGTAGCTGCACCTCAGCTGTCCAAAATCTGTCCTTATCAAATTGATATCAAGTAGCCATTCAGTAATCAGGTGCCTGTCTCACCTCTGCCCCTACCAGGTATGAACAAGGCAAGTTATTCCTTTAATAAGAATTAACTCTCTGTGGGATTAACCTGCATACAAAAAGCTTTAGCAGATACATCCCAACAATCCAATTATGCAAGAGATTATTATAAGGCTGGTGTGTTTTAAAGTGCTTATCAGCTGACCTGTCCCACTGACAGTAACACTGGCAGCCCATGGACAAACTCACATCCAGCTGGTTTGCCCTCAAAAATCAAGGACCAGTATGAGACCACAAAACCAACAGCCAAGGGCTCTGCTGTGGGTGCTACTGAAGCAGGAACAAGCCAATCCTGGAGTAAGACAACAACACATGGCCAACATTGCAGATCTTGCCAATGGAGCCTGACTTACAGCACTAATAAACCACTTGACTCTGTATTTCAAATAGCCACCAACTAGCCTTAGCTGCTTTCATGAACAAATCCACTGAAAAAACAGTGGTTTCTGAAAACAAAGTGTTCTCAGTAATTCGTACATAGTAATTCATACCTGCTGAACACCTGGCATTGAAGGCTTTTATCCACCACTCTTCATGTCTTAAAAAAATAACTGTTTATCAGTTCCCTGAACATAAATATCCCCTCTCTCTTTTCTAAGGGAAATCATGGAAGTAAAAGAAAAAAAAGAAAGCTAGAAGGAATGCAGAAAGCAACCTAGTTTGGGGATCTCTCCCAAGCCAATCACATGACAGATGGAAAGAGCATTTTATTAAGGGTATAGGAACAACTGGCAAAAAAGAAAAAAGACAACCTTTCTGCATTCACCTACTGTCCTGGAAAGTGGAAAGGCACGTTCCCTTGAGTTACCCCTCTCCCCCACAGATCATTATCAAAAGAGTGCAGCCTCTTCACCTGTGCCCTAACGATTTCTCACAGCACTGTGAGTGCCACAACACTCACAAAAACCAGCACAGCTCTGTGAGCACTTCAGTAACAGTGAGTGGGAATACTGAAATTTTTCAACCACAACCTGGAGAGGGCAGGACCTACAGCAAGAATTTAGAAACTTGTATCAGCCTGTTTTAGGGAGATGTGCTCTGAATTCACCTGCAACTTTGCCACAGTCAGTGGTAAGCTTAAGAAAAATCTCATCCAAGAACTAGTCCTAAAACAAACCCTATTTAAGCAAGGAGAAATATTTACTATGGAAGGCTGAGCTTGCTTTGGCAGGTGAGAAGTTTCACACCTTGCTAATTGCAGACACCTGGATGCTGAGGGACCCTTTATTTAAACACATTGTGAACAGACACAGTAACAAAGCAAGATTACAAAGTTAATTTGAACACGTCCATTTACTATTTTCTCCATTCCTGTGCTCTGATACTGAGAACAAGGTGATGTAACACAAAGCAAAACCCCAGCTCACAGTCAGTGCTTGCATTCAGCAGCCCAGCAGGGAAGTCAGCAGGTCTCCTCAGGTCTCCAGGCAGCCCTGGCCATCAGACACAGAACACCTGAGCTTGGCCAGGGCAGATGTCCTGCAGAAATAGAAGGAGGAAGACAGTAAAAATCTCTGTCCTTGTGGCTGCTTTATTGCAAAGTACTAGAACTTGTTATTACAGTCACCTTCTAACAGCCAGGTACACACAGAAGAGTCGAACCCCACTCTCAGGTGCTGAAGAAACATCACTGTAATAAACACAATCCTCTTCTCCCTTTTCTAAGGTGCACCTGTCACCTTACTCTCTATGTGTCACACCAGGAGGAACCAAAGGAAAAAAAATTCAATTTACAATCAGGACAGTGGGGGTAGATCACACAAACTCCAATTTTCTATTTTGAAATGTGCTGGGTATCCCATACAAGAGCTAACTTGGGAATTTTGAGACCAACCCAAATACTCTGCTTTAACCACCATTTCTAAGACCAAACCTCCTTCAAATTTGTAATCTCAGCTTCTATTTCAGGACATGTCAGATTTCTAAGGACAGGAAAAAAATTTTATCACTTTCCCTCAACTTCCTAAACTCTAAAGTTACATTATTTGCCAGCAGGTGATATGGTTCTAGCAATGCTGAGATCTCATCCCTTCTAACAAGTATATAATGTAGGGGTGAGAGAAAACAAGAGATGATAAACCAGTATTTCACTATCATTTCACTACCTTCAAATAGATTATGCCCCTGGATTATGGCCTGAATAAAAAAAAAAAAAAAAAAACGGTTATGAAAACAAATTCTTTGTTTTCAACAGCTGATTATGTTTGTATTCCTATGAAAATAAGAATGATCACTTCAGAATAACATACATGTGCTATAAAAGTGGTCTCTCTAGTAGGTCACACATGCAAGGCCGAGGGGTGGGAAAAACCCACACCTTTCCAGTCAGGGGTGGGAAAAACCTTTTTTTTTTTTTAGCATTGAGAAACATTTTTAAATAGTGTTTATTTCATCTTTATCTTGTCCTTTCTCAATTTCCGTTCAAGCATATTTTCTAACACATGCATCCATAGAGCAATACCTGCATATAATCGATAAATCAATAAATATACATAAGTGGGAGGTGCACGCTAAGAGGTGTTTCTATGATAGGCACGTGCAGCCAAAAAAGTTGGAAGCCACTCCTCTAGAAAGCAGCTCTTCTTCTCTGAGAACACGATTTTCCCTCTTTTCCACTGAGTAAAAAGCCCTCCCTCGTTTTTTTTATACATGACTAAGTTATCAACAAGTTACACCAATTTTTCTCGCCCAGAAGGTGATTTTGGGGGATCTTTTTCTTAGAGTATCTCCCCCAGGCAGCTCCACGCCTCCTCCCAGCTGCCCTGGAAGGACACCCCTGCCCAGTTCCCGTTTCCCAGGGCAGGCAGGGCCGTACCAGTCTCACTCCGGCGCTGGTGTTCCCGAGGATCCCAATGAATGGCGCCTCGAAGGGCACGTGGCTCCGGTGTTTTCAACCCTGCGCTCGGGGCTTTTTTTTTTTTTTTTTTTTTTTTGCCACCTCAAGGATAAGAGACTTCAGTTCCTCGGGGACAGGCGACAGAATGTAAAGACCTGGACAGAAGTATCAAAAAAAAAAACCCACCACGCTATGATAAACGACCTGCTTGACAAGGGAACGTCAAGCGGACATAATGAAAGGATAAATAAATACAATTAAAGAGCCATTAAATATGATGGCTTTGCAGGAACCAAGGGAAGACGTGTAAGGGAGAATACTGAAAGCCAAGCGCTCAGACCCTCACCCAGCTTTTCCCCCTCGCCCCCCCGAGCTCCGGCGGCTCCCAAGGCCCCCTCACCGGTGGCCCGCAGCACCCACAGCCGCCCGCCCTCCACGGGCGAGGGAAGGCGGCGGGCCCGCGGTGCTCGCCACTGACCTGCCGGCGGCGGCTCCCACGCAGGGCCGGGGCGGCCGCGACCCCTCAGCCCGCGCAGCCGCCGCGCTCCCGCACGCGCAGGGCCGCCTCACCGCCCCGCAACCCCGGCCGCTCGGATCCCTCCGCTCCCACCTCACACCAGTCCTCCATTCTCCTCAGGAGGAGCCTAAGGGGAGAACGCCCGGCTGGGTCGGGAGCGCCCAAAGACCACCGCCCGCCATCGCAGTTCACTCAGCGACCCGGTGCGGGGCCGAAGCGCAAAGAACACACCGGGACTACTTCACGTCCGCGGACGAAAACACACTAGTTCCGAACGCGCGGAGGCCGACGGGACGCTTTTAAAGGGCCGCGCGGGGCACGCCGGGAGCTGTAGTCTTCCCGCAGAGGCGCCACGCCCCCTCACGGCCGCAGCCAATAGGCGGGCGGCGGGCGGGGCTCCCCCGCGGTGCGCGCGCGAGGGGCGGCGCCTGGAGTTGGTTGTTGCGCGGGCGCGGCGCTCGCAGCCCCGTCCCGGGAGCCGCGTCCTCGGCGGGGCCCGGCGGGAGCGGGACCGGGACCCCGCACGGAGCCGCCGCGGGGCTGGGGAGCCCCCGCCAGGTGAGGGGCGGCAGGGGGGTGGTGGCCGGGGGGGAGGCCGGGGGGCGGCGGCGGTCGGGTTCCCTCGGCGGGGCCCCGGCGGGATGCGGGGGGAGCCGCGGGCGCAGTTGCCGCCCGCCCGCCCGCCCCTTCGCGGGGGTCCCGCCGGCGCCCCTCGCCGCGGCCCCGCCGGTCGGAGCGGCGCCCGCAGAGCCCGCCTGGCGCCGGCTCAGCCGCGCCGGGGCCCCCGCGGGGCCGCGCAGCGCCCTCGCCCCCGGCGGGGTTTGGGGCCCCGGCTGCCCGCCCGTCCGCCCGCAGCCCCGGGCGCTCCCCGTGCCCGCCCCGCCATCCCCCGCCCTGCCGGGGAGCGCCCGCCGCCGCCGGGCTGACACCTTCGAGGAATTCCCCGGGATGGAGCCGCTGTGGGTGCCGGGTGGATGCTGCCCCTGCCCGGGCTCTGCCCCTGCTCTGTTATTACCGAGAATTCCTGACTTGAAAGGCTTTGCGCGTTGCTGTGTACGTGTGTAGCCGCATTCCATCCTCCCTTCGGTGCTTCCCTTCCTCTCGGAGGTTATTTTGGACTTGCAGGTGGGTCGATCTGTTCGCCAGCTTTTACAGCGGGTGAAGCTGACGCTAGCCCGGGAAGGCTGGGATTTGCACCGGGACAGCAAGGGAAGCGATGAAAGCACTTTGCGATGGTCAGTTAGTTACGGAGCAGCTGATACCTGACACAGAATGTCCAGGCTGCCCCTCCGTGAGCACAAGGAGGAGCAGGAGCGTTGTGTGGTGGATCTCTGACCTCGAATTTAATAGGGGTCCCTTCTTAGAGAACGTGATTTCTGTTTATTTTAGGTCTTTGCCGTTTAATTTTGTAGGGCTTGGCTTTCGTTCTTTAATTGCTTCTTAAGTGCCTCCAAAGTTTTTCCCCTTGCTCTTTGTGGCTTAATGGCTGTCTCATGTCTGCTAAAGTACTTTATTCTCGGATATTTAGAGAAAAAATAATACACGGAGATGTATGGGCAGGAAGGAAAGAACATGGAGTTGTTTTAGGAGCCAAGACTTTATGGAATTCCTGTGATTAGGTTCTATAGTTAGAGAGTTAAGTTGAACTTGTTTAAAATTGCTGGCTGAGTGAGTACCTTTATTGCAAACTAGATGTGCTTAATTCTGTGTGACTTTTGACTTACAGCCTCATCTAGACAGTTTGATTCCAGTGGTGTAGCAGAGCAGCAAATACTTTTGGAGATTTTCTTTGGTCGTTTTGACCAGTTAGAGCTCGTAATCTAGTTTCACAGTGGTTTAAAAGGTTTTGTCTGGAAAGTAGCTAAGATGATTTATCCAGATGAAGCATCTTCCTGGCAAAGTTACTGCTCTGTGTGTTTTCAGGCAAATCTCATTTTAGTCTCTAAAACGTAGAACTGTGCAAGAAGTGAGTTACCAGTTTTTCCATGAGTAACTTTCCGTGATTAATCATCTGTGTTCATTTCTTGATGGCTTTACCTTCTTGTTAGGATATCTCATGTAGATAACTTAATTCGCAGACTTCTTAAATGACATTTTTTGGGCAGTTCTGTTTGCCTCAAGTGCCTCACCTGCACAGTAGTGGCAGGTAGGGGGTGATTCCTGGGCTTGGGCAGGAGGCACCAGCTACAGAGCAAGGAGCCAGCAGACTTTCCTGCCTGGCCTTGCTGCTGGTAGGCACTTCTACCCAGCTGCAGTTGATAATGGATGCAATGTCTGCATTTCCTTCTGTTTTAGAACAGGCATTAACTATGTAAATAAATATACAGTTATTTTGAAGCAACAGCATTCCCTATGTATGGGTAAGAGTTATGGCTGCTTCTGTGACAGAGAGAGCAAGGAGGCAAAGTACCGTTTCAACTTCTTGGATAATTTGTGTTTCTGACTTTTCAGCTCCTTAGAAAATCCACTTGCAGGCATGTTTACCAAAATACATATTCTTTTCTGTTTACTCTCCAAGTGAAGGAATTGGTTGGAATCAGTCATTTAAAGAAAAGTAAAGGGCAGATGCTGTTTGGCTAAATGCCTCCTAAATATTGATTTCTTTTGCCTAAACAGGATTGTAAAATATAATGGTAACTATTGTAAGTTATTGGTTAGGGTCACAGACATTGGCAATCACTATTAACCTTCTGTATCATGCTAGGAAAAATATGTATGCGAAAAGCTTACTCTAAGTTAACAAGTTGTAACACGTTTTTCTCTACTTTGTTTCTGAATTTACACTCCTGTGTCTCTCCTTTCCTTTTCCCTTTTCCTGTTTAGTCTTTGCTCTTAAACTGCCCTTTTCCCTCCAGCTGCCCCTCATCCCAGTTTAGGATTGGCCCCTCCCATCCCTGCTGGTTGCCCAGGTTTCCCTTTTCTCTTTGGGGATCTGCAGCTTTACTCCTTGTCACTGCTCTTGTTGTTCTGGCTGCTTTCTGATGAGCTCGGGTTTCAGGTGGTGTTAATAGCCCTTTCTCTTTTTCTTGGACCTTCTCTTCCCCAGCCCCTGAAAACAGAGCCCCAGAGGTCCACTCTGGGATTGCCAGGTAGGGATCTGGGCTGAGGGCTGTCTCCTGCCAGCTTCCACAGTGTTCCCACTTCCTGTGCTGCTGCAGCTCCCCAGGAATCCTGCCCAGCTGCTCCCTCCCGTGTAGTCGGTGTGTCAGAGCTGACAGTCGGGTATGGGGAGAATATTGAAATGCAAATGACAGTGAGGAGAGGGTGAACAGCACCGGGAAGGTGGTGGAGCGAGTCCCTTGTGACGTGAAAAGAGCTCGCAGAGAAAGCACCTGACACAGGGAAGCTGAAATGAAAACTTTCTTATCTTTCTGCTATTAGTACCTCCAGATGTTTTTAACCTACTTAGAGTACAAAAATAATAATCTGTAAAACATGTTTGGGTTTATTAGCCGAAGGAAAGTGCAAATAAATAATGTAAAGCTTTTTGGGAGCCATATGCAGCATTTACTGGCTGCTACTGGCAGCCAAAAATCACCAGTGAGGCAAAATCCACTCTCTGTGCCTGTAGAGTAGCATGGATTTTGGAGGAGGAGATGTGGGGCTCCAGTCCCAAGAGGGAAAAGCTGTGGGTTCTCCATGCTGATCCCCAAAGGAGCTTGGTGCCAGGTTCTCTGAGAGCATTATCTGTGACAGGCTGGTGTGGGGACCTTGTTCAGAGCCTTTATTGGCATCACCAGTCCTCCCACCCTCCTGTGCTCCCACATGACTGCTGTGTAAGGACTGAGTATTGCTCTGGGATTTACACTGGCCTGAGGCTGAAATGCCTGCATTGTTTCATATGTATCAGCACAATAATATACCATTTCCATTACCATACACTTTTAAATCTAGGGTGGAAAAATACAGGCTGCAAACTGGAATAAGACTTGCTAGTTGACTTTCACTGTTTTAAAACAGGGTAAAGTGGAGCAAGTCAACAGTATACACTGAGGTGTAAGTGACAACTTTAGAATTTCTGCACTGTTAGCAGCAAGGAGAAATGACTTGGTTTTACTTGGTAACAGTTCTAGTTAGTTGTCCAATATTTGAGCTCAAATTTCCATAAACTGTGGTTTAGTATTGCGGGCTCTGTATTTTCTTCTGTGTTTTCCAGATCATAAGCAGAAATTATCAACCATGTAAGAAGTTTTCAGGCTTCCTTTTTCCTAAGATAAGTGCCTGAGTCACTAGAGCAATTTCTTTCCCAATATCTCCTCAAGTGGACTGAGTTAACTTGAGATTGCCTGATAGTTGAAAATATGGATAGAGGAAAACTACTTGGTGGGTGTAACTCTGAGGTCACCTTCTGCAAATTGAATTTCTTTTGGGACCCCATCAGCTATTACAAAAGTTACCCTGTTAGCTCACCAAGTTACAAAATGGCTTTATACCACAAATGTTTTTGGGGTTGTTCAGGTGATAACGATAACAACAGAATTTCAGGACCCCTCAAAGCCTCATTCATCATTTCTCTCCTCCCAGTAATCACATATTGCTGGGCAGGATGAGGATAAAATCAGTTTTAAACCACACCACTTGGAGAAGTATTTCGTAATCAATCTCTAATGGATTTTCTTTGTTAAGTCTTTGATTCTGGGGAAAATTGTCACCCTGACTAGTTTCCTTTCTGTGTGAGTACTTGGAAAAAATCTCCAAATAGGTCCCTTAGGCTCACTGCCCATACCTGCTATGTATGGGCCTGCCCTTAACTGAGATGCTTTTGCACAAATTATAGTCACAGTAACCAGGATTACAATGATCTTTATTGAACATCTGCACTTTGATCACCAAATAGTTATGTTTATGTTTAAAAGATGGGCAAATATGGTGTGTAAAAAGTATTTAAGAGCATTAGTTTGTTATCTGAATCTCAAAATGCCTTCAGAGTTCTTGCTTAGGAATATTTTTCTTGGTTGGCAGGTTTTAGAGCAGAGGATGGATAATTTCCCCATGAAATGCTCAACATGGAAGGGAATGAGTATTTCATCCCTTTAAAGTGCAAAAAATTATAAATATTAACTGGGAAAGACATTTTAAAATCTTCCCATTTGTAGACTTTATCCCACATTTTACTTGAGAGTAATATTTCAGTTAAAAAAACCCCTTACATGCACTGAAACATAAATGCTCAACTGTCTTAATACACTCCCTGTTGACTGCAGGAGGTGTTTTTAGCAAAGTTTTTGAAATCACAGTAAACAAATGGATAAAAACCCTGCCAGGCTAAACATTGTAGGCTTCTAGCAATACTTGTTTTAGCAACATCTTGTCTGAGACACCAGTTCGGTGTGGTGCTAAAAAGTAAGATCCCTGACTTGATAAAGTCAGTGCTATTTCAGAAAATACTGCTACTAGCACACAATTTGCCAAGTGCAACGTCCTGGGTGTTTTAGCAGATTTGGATTCTTGCATTGTTGGATAGAGGTTCTGTAGGAAGCTGTTCAGTGAAACGTTCGCCCGTTTGACCTTTTGTGTTTTTGTAAAACTGATGTCAACCCTAAAATGTTCCTTCTTGGATACGTGCCTGTGTTTATACAGGCCTCTCTGCAAAGCTCACCAAAGGAGGAAGACTGTATATAATACAGAAGATGTAAATTTTGCATGTATATATTTATATATATATATATATACACATCTTTCACCTCTGAGGGTCTTACTGTCAGGAAAACCTTCATTCACATTAAAAAGACATTTAAGTCTAGGTTATAAACATGAACAAATATAGACATCATTCCACACTGACTTCACATCTATTCCCTCTTGGTAAGTCTCTGTGTATATCACAGATGCTCTTGCTGCCAAGTTGCCTCTTACTGTCATTGTTTTGCTTTTATACTTGTTGATGTCCTTTCTGTGGAGTTCTTTAATGCAGCAAGAGGAAGGAGAATGGTTTTAAAAATATGTAATCTCCCCCCAAATTGGCCAGTAAATTCAGAAACATGCATGTCTGAAGGTAATAGAGACACTCAAAATTACCATAGTTCTTGAGTTGAAACTGTCCTTGGGTAACTCTTAAGTCTTTTAGCACCTTCTTTTTTATTTCAAGCAAGTACTGCCTTTCTCTCTACCTTGTTTTATATCCTAGTAGTCTTCTGCAGAGTGACCCCTGAGCCTGTTTGGAACCCCATTAAAATCACTGACTCCCTCTGTAAAGGTTCACAATTACATCAACATAGCTTTAATAAACTTTGAAGTTAAATGCAAATATATACCAGCTGAGAGAGAATAAATATTAGTATAGGAGTTTTCCATGGGGGAGTAACTCATGTTGTGTAATTGTTTTTCCATTTGCTTTGAGCCTTGCTAATTGTCCTGCTCTGCCTCCCTCGTCCAGATTGGGTGGTTTTGCTTAAAAACAGGTTGCACAATATTGCCCAGTCTCAGACTTTTGAGTCTGTAACTATATGGTTAAGGAGGGTGACTCCTGCTGTTTGGAATGATCTTTGGAGAGGACAGTTTATTTAATGACTTTGGTACTGTAAACTGTAGACATTCTCAGTTTTTAGAAGCAGGGAGACAGCTCACAGTGAGGATGTAGGGAGTGAGGGGCACATGAAAGATCTCTGTATCATCAGTGACACAGGCTGTGATTGTGCAACAGTTTGCTGTTGGTTGTAGTCAGTGGAACAGTTCACTGAACTTGCTGTTAAACATACATCCCAGCCATAAATGTTGGCTATTCTAGAGCTTTATCTACATGAAATTGTGTTTTCATACTGTGATTTTTTTTTTTTTAATTTAACATACCAAGGAAGGAAGCCAACCTGCAAGGAAGGAAGGCTCAAACCTGCTCTGCTGCTAACGAAGCTGTTGATAACATACCTTTCAACTACAACAACCAAATTTTGGAAGTGCTATTGCAGGCCTTAACGTGAGACAGATCCATGTTTAAAGGTCAGTGGTTTTGGCTAGAAAAGATTGCTTGGGAAGTGCAGAAAATGGAGGTGTGTTAGGACAAAGCTTGCTGAATTTTGTGCCTGTGAATTTTGCCTTGTAAGTATTCCTTGTGCAGCAAGGGCAGCATCCCTGTGAGAAAAAATGTCAGTACAAGCAGAGCTCGGAGCTCAACATGTGTTTCATTTACCCTGTGAGCTGTATCAGTCCCAGCTGCCATATCCCAACTGGCATCTTGCTCCATGGACCTGTTGGCAGGCAGGGTGTTGGTTCACAGTCCCTTACAAGTTAACCCACTTATCTTCTTAGAGCCAAAGCAAATCTCTTCCAAAGGTGGTTCTTTTAGGCGAGTTGTTCAGTGACTGGTACATCAGAGGAGTGTTGCACTCTGGTATATAAAGTACCTGTTTTTAGCAGTTGATAAGAGAGACACTGTTAGTAACAGTTGCCATGAAAAACCTCCTGCGACAGCTTTGCAGGTTTAAGGTGAGATTGCAGAGTGGTTTAGATGGAGATTCCTCAGCTGCACTGGAGCTTTAGTCATGGTGAGTTCTCCTGTGTTCTGCATAATTGTCTCTGTTGTTCTGCTTGTTGGAATGTGAAAGTGTCTGATTGTTTGTTGCTTGCAAAGGGAGAAGCTGAATCAGGTCCCTTTCTGACGGGAATTGCCACTCAGCAGGGTTCAGCAAATACATTCTTTAAATACACTATTGCAAATAATGCTGGATTGCTTGGTGTTGGAAATAGCAAGAGGTGGTTCATTAAAAAGAAAGACATCCAATTCTCACTCCCCACCTTTTTTTTTTCCCCCCAAGGCTGTAATTTTTCTTTGTAGTACATAATGGTGATAAAATTGCAGGCTTTTTTTCCTGCTCTGTCCTTTGCAGATTGACTTCATTGCCTATGGTTGTACATTATCTTTGTTTATCAGTGTAAATCAACACAGCTATTCCTGAACAATGGAGATAGCAACACACAGACCTTTTGAAGCCAAATTTGCCGAGTGAGAAACAGTGTTGTATAGAAACATGCTGAAAAAGATAACCAGCGTGGATTATGGGGCAAGGGGGGGTTCCTGCTCAACCTCCCCAGAGGGGATTATGGAAAAGGCTGTGGAATTAATAGTATTTTCTAAAACATTCCTACACAACTGCCAGGGCACCTGATGGAAGGTTCATGCATACACTAATAATTCTTAGGGGAAAAAAAACAGTAAACAGGTGATATACCAAAGCAACAGCATTTAAATCAGTGGGACTTAGATTTAAGATATCAAATGTTACATAATTGGGTTTTTTCCCTGGAGTTCAGTGCCTGCAGTTCTTTGCATATTAAATGTTGTTCTGTCTGCATAGAAAGCTGACTTGAGGTGCTTTCATGAAAAAGTTGTTACAGAGCCAAACAAAATGAAATCTGTAGAATGCAGGAGGAAATATTAATCCATATAATGAATATTGTCTTCAGTGGTAAGCCCCCCTGCTGACTTAGGGGTTATAAGTTCAGCCAATAGTCCCTGCAACTGTGTTGCGTGGGTAATTCACTGAACATTTTTTTTGTCATGCTGACGAAAGGAGTTGATGTACTTTTTCCATCGAGTAATCTCAATAAAAGATTGAAAATATACTGGAAAAATAAGCAGCCAGTATTGGTTCATAGTTGCTGTTGATTGTGCTGGATGCAAATAGCTGAGCTGTGGTTAAAAAATTACCGAACAAGTGAAATAATTGAAAATCAGTATCAGTTTCTAAACAAATGAAAGCTCTGCTTTCCCAAAAAGGATGGCACTGTCATTAGTGTATACAGTGTAGAGCAGCCATCTCTTATCAGTCTCTCTACAGCAGGTGGATGTGGCTTCTTGGGTCTTTCTTGCTTGTAATAAGCCAGACACTTATGCATTCAGGCTTGTATTCAAGGGAACAGTTATGGTTATAATTTAAAAGCTCTGTTTCTTTCCTTTTGTGAACATAAGGCAAAATGGGTGGGGGTGGTGTAATTTTTGGCTTTCTCCTGCCAGTTTACAAGTGTCTGTGACTTAGGTATTTTAGATCTGTAGATTCCAACTACTTGTAATTGGTTTTGTCACATGGGTCAAGGTTTCATTCCCATCACTCTTTTCCCATGGCTTCCTCCAGAAGTTGCAGAGGTAACTGCTCTGCAGGGAAGGCAAATGTGTATCAGATATATAAATGTTCACTGGATGATGCCCAGTAAAATATTTGCCCTGCCTGCATAATCTCTTACAAGAGTTCTGAAAAATTCTATCCAGGGGACAGCTAAAAGCCTGAGCAGGTCCTGGATCCTTCCTGGGACTCATCAGTACAGGACTTGCTGTCTCAGAGGTGCTTTTGCAGTCATCACTCTGCACCTATAACAGTTTTTCTTGAACACACTTGTTTTTTTTCTTGGCAGTGGTTTTATGATCTAGTTTAGATGGGAGGGCTGTCACACCACAAAAAAGAAACTCTGTTCATTAATTTGAGAGATGCACTAGACTCAATTTGTATTCTGAGAGCTTAAAAAAGCAGGAGAATGGACAATCATGTCTTCCTGAGGTGCTTTTCTCAGGCTGGTAAGGAACACACTCTGTGCACCACATGAACTCATCACTTCATATCCTTGAGTGCACACAACAGTGCCTGGTAAAACCAGAATATACAGAGAGCAAAAGGGATATGGTTCTTGAAGTTAATTGCACAGCACCTGAAAAATCAGAAATCTGGCCGTTGGATAAGGAAAAAATATTGAAATATAGGTCTGTCTTCTTTATTTTCTCCATGAGAGAGAAAAATGAAGACTTCTTGTGATGAAGATGACTTGTCTCTCTGGATGCTGCTTTGCTAATTGGTGTGACCCTGCTGTGTCTGCACTATTTCACAGGGTCTGCCAGGGGCTGTGATAAGCATTTCCTTTTGGAAAAGCTGTACACAGTGTGCAGATAGAGGGGACCTGGTCTCTTCAGCCTCTTTAAGATGTGTTGGAATAAATATCTTGTTTGGAAAGGGTTGTTTGTTTTTTTTTCATATTTTTCAGATGAACAATTCTCTTGAGTTTTATGCTTTTTGTTACATAACTCTGAAGTTTTTTAAAGTTTTGAGCATGACCTCAAGGTTTTGTCTTGGCTCTGCTAACGTATTTACTGTTTGTAACCATGTAAAAATGGATATATTTTCCTGTGTTCTTGATCTTTAAGACCAATAGGCCCCTGTAGTTTGTAGGGGAGGCTTAAATTTTCTTTAGTGCTTACAGAATTCAAAATCATTAGAATTTTCTCTGTATAAAGTTATTACTTCCTGAGGAAATATTGGCACAAACTGTGGAAGCCGTTAGGTTTTGGAAATTTTGCTCAAGTTACTAATTTTCTCTGCATTATTTCTTCTTTCTCTTCATGATTAGAGGCTGGTGGACAAAGCAGACTTGGGGCTGAAAGGGCCTTCTTTGGAATGTGGCAAAAAGGCAGAGACTTGGAAAAGAGAATGTCTTTTGAGTGGAGGGAAAAAAATATACTTGGAGAAATAATTTTAGGTGCTATGGCTTATTCTGTTGTTTGGCTCTGCAGACTAGTCAGTCAGTTCTGGCATTTCCATGCAGCCACTTCTGCTGGTTCATATCTTACATGTGTTAATGTGTTTATAGTTTCATAGAAAATACTGACAGGTCCATTCTAGTAACAGTAAAAGTTGAGCTACATGATTTCAGTCAATAGCTCAAGAGGAGTGATTGTGATTATCTTTGGCCGTGAAGATTTGGACAAAAATGATTATTCTACACTGTGTTGCTCTGAAATCCACAGGTTAAGAAAATATTTATGTCCCAAAATCAACTTTTTTTTGTATTATTGGGAAAAAAATATATTCTACAAACTTTCATTCAAAGAAGAGACATTTTCTATTTTCATACTGAGAATTATGTGTGTCTGAGCTCAAATTTATGTGTATATCTTAGAGATATATTTGTTTCAAGTGGCTATTAATGCTGTTTTAGGAAGTAGTGTTGAATCTCCAGCTATATTCATATTTTGGGAAGAGTCCATTTATATCTGCAGAGTAGTGCAGGAGAAGGTAGTGGTGATTTAAAACCTCCTCATGGCAGCACAGGAACTATGTTTCACTATGGGGAGAGTGACTGAAATTCCCATCTTTCCAGAAATTTGCTGGGACTTGGGTTTGCTGAAGTTGTTTTTCCTTTAAGGTGCTGGTTGAGGAGACATTTAATGAGCATCCCAGTTGCCTGTGTGCTGGAAGCAGATAGGCAGTGCAGTGAAATGGCTTTTTAACTCCACTCCTATCAAAACCCAGAACTCCATAATTTTACTGATTTTACAAATAAGAGAACTAAAAGCTTGGCTTGCCTGAAGTCAATTATTCCAGTGTTTAAAAGAGGATCCAGAACACTCTCGTGGTCTTAGTCACTTTGCTAACCCAGCCTTCTGAAAACAGCCATGGTAAATATTTATTTAGTTGCCATAATACATTCTGGGTATGTCTTTTAACCTCAGCAGTTGGGCTGAGTTAGGCTGCTGCTTCTAAAACCTTCCAGTCTTTAGTCTGAATGTTAAAGATTTATGGCTTTACATCACAAATTGTGTTTCTAAAGGCTTATCCTGGCACTGCTGTGTTTTGGTTTTGTAACTCTGTTGTATTGTCATCTTTCTTGAATGACTTGCTGTCAAAGCACATGCCAGGTCATGTGTTACAGTCAGTCCAGAGCAACTGTACATTTTGCTAGTTAAATATTTCTCCCTGTGAGCTGGAAGGGGCTGCCTTGCATATCAGAAGCTTGGGGTCAAACCTGCTGATGAGTATTTACTTTTCTCGTGGCTGAATACTTGAAGTTACCATGTGATTTGGGAGTAATCTTTGGAATTAATTTCTGTATGGTTCAGAAACAGGAAAAACTTGGAAACTGGGATAATGCTTAGTTTGTTGCTCGGTTTTTCAGATAGTTTTAATAAGAAATTTAAATTTTTAGATAGGGGAAGAGCACTAGATTAAAATAGATTTGTGCTATTTTTAGAGCATGGCTTTATACTGCAAGTCAGAGACCGAAAAGATACTTTTAAAGTAAGGAAACACCATTTTTACAAGTCTTATTGTTGACCTCAAGACCACATTTTCCATCATTTGTGACAAGGGATCAAACAATCTGTCTGTAAAACAGTAAAATGCCTTCAAGTCCTTTGGTATTGTCAGGTCATGACAAAAGCTTGGTAAGATGAGAATGATTGGCAGAATGATGTGCACCCATAATTTTTTTAACTCTTGTGTAAAATATACTGAAATCTAAAATAGGGCATAGTCTTCTCAACAAAATGACAAAAAATTTGCCAGTGCAAGCATTCCAACTCATGGAGCTGAATCAGTTGAAAAGAGCAGCCAAAAAGGCAATGTGGAAATACCAGTAAGTTGCCTGAAACGTTTAGCAGCAATGCTCTTCCTTAAAATAACTTGGTACAATTAATTGGTGCTTTTTGTCCTTTCTTTTGCACAGCAGTCTTATCACAGCCTTATCTTTAAGTGAGGAAATGAAGCTCTTTCTGCACCGAGGTTCTGAAGCAGGCTGAGATGGCTGATACTTTATTGCAGAGATTTATTTCTTAATCTGCATTGGAGACTTTGAAGCCTGGTTTTTTAGCAGGCTGATTTAGTTCTTGTTTGATTGAGGAATATACAGAATAGGGCTGCTGTAATTAGAGCTTGGTGGTAGCTTTTGGCAAGCCCTGAGTTATTTGTGCAGTAGCACTGGAGTGAGGACACGATGCATTTTGAGGGAGGGGAAATCAGAACAATGTGCTGATTTGCTTGTGTGGGCTAATATGACTCTTAGAATGAACTCCTTTAAAACTTGGGGGGTTTTTTTAGGAAAAACTGACAGGCTAACCTGGGGTTTCAAATCAATTTAAATTGTCTTGCAAGCTGGAAGTCTCCATTCGATGTGCAAGGCCCTCGCAATTCCCCCTGGTTTGGGGTCAGCAGTTTACAAACAGTGCCTACACCAATGATGTGTGAAATCAATCTTTCAGTCCTCCTGCTGCTGCCTTTGAACAGTTCCATTGCTGACAAAGTGTCAGCCTCGGGATGAGATTATAAAAATTCTAAAGCTTAAAAAAATAGAGAAGACAAAATGTTGATGCTTGGAAGGTTTCTCTGCTCTTGGAATGAGAAAGTTTTGGTCCTGATGTTTTCTGGAGGTGTGTTGCAAGATCCTGAACATGATTGTGTTGGTAGTGTGGTGCTATTGCATAAATATATTGAAGACATTTTGCCAGTCTTTCAAACTGAAGCTACTGAATGAATCAGTCTCCTGGCTGGCTAGTTGCTTGTTAAAGCTCATATTTTGTGAGTTCAGAAATACTTAACATCTTTTATTCTGTGAGTGAATAAGCTGGATTAATTTATATACAACACTTCCTAGTTAGTGAAAAGTCAGTGGCATTAAAGATGTAAGTCCAATGAAGTAGTGGTTATACCTGCCACACAATCTGCTCCTCTTGTTGAAAACAGTTCTTTAAAGCTGAACTATCATGTTTTTTTCACATCCAACTTCTTACCTCCGTTAGTAAAACATGCTTTCTGTTGTTGCTTCAAACATCTGTGACAACTGGTTTATTTTTCCCGTTCAGTGTCCAGTTGTGTTTCATATTAAATAACTCCTTTTTTTTTTCAAAAAATTTGTTTTAGGTGGAGTTTCTTGCATACTGACTCCAGCTATCACGCTTCAGTCTGGCTGTGTATTCAGATATCCCTGTAAAGAGTTGATATCTAAGGAGTTGATATCTCTGAGCCATCTCTCATATTTTGCACTTTTCTTCCAACGCAGCGTGGTCTGAAATATCTGTGAGATATTGTGTATTCTGGCTTGTAGGATTCACTTCCCTGTAGGTGAAGAGTTCGTGTTATGAAAAGTTCTCTCCACGTGGGCCGAAAAATCGCAGGGACCTGGTACAAACTTGGGAAGCGTCGGGGAGCTGATGCTCCCGGGCCTCGGGAGGCACACACAGGATGCCTCCCGCAAAAAACTCATGCTGTGGGAAAGAATAAGAGCAGCTGTTGGAAGTGTCCCAGCGGGTCTGGGACGTGGCCATACAAGGAGCCCTCTCTGCACAAAGCTGCTCTGTCTGGTCCATGTGTTGCATGTGTGTTAAAGTTCACCGGGCTCTTTGTCCGGGTGTCCTCTCTGGGTGCCTTCCATCCCCGAGGTGCCCCAAAGCATCCCTACATATTATTAGAGCGGCAGAAAGGAAGTGGAAAAGAGGGAAAACAGAATATTTCAGCGGTTCTTTGCCAAATCGCGTTTTGGGATTCGTTTCTATTTTAAATACCACAGCGGCTGCCAAGGCTGGCAAACTGCGATCCCCCTTCGGAAGGGGGAGGAGACTTCGGTGCTTCTCTGCGGAGGAGGAACATCATTTTCCTGTTGCTTTGTTTTTACTTTTGGAGCGAACAAAGAAAATCTGCGGGAGAAAAAGTAGAAAAAGCCCCGTTTTTCCAAGCTTTATCCAGAAATTTTACGAAACAATGGGTTTGATTTGCACTTTAAATGTGGTTTCCTGTCTTCTCTCACGTCGTTTGCATACCTTTAAAAATTGTTTGGTTTAACTTTATTTTATAGAAATGTGTCCTTTCCCCAGCTAGTACTGGTTAGGGTATTGTTTCCTTGATTGTTTCCAAGTGCATGTAGGCAAGAAATGATCAAATTTAATCACGAAACAATTGGTCACGTTTGCAAAAAGAAAAACCGATTAAAATCGCCAAAAACCCAGGCTGAACATAGAATAATATCTGTGCTTAAATAACTAAATCCCAGAGTTTAGGAAGATAAGATGACTGAACAGCAGAAAAGAAAAAACTGAGAGCCAAAAATATGAGTTTTCTTCCTGCCTTTGTCATGCCTCACTTGTAGCCTTGGAAACTGAGACAAAGAGGTTAAGAAACTTGCTCATTCTTAAAATGGAGATAAGATACAGTGTGCAGCTTATTTTAGTCTCACTTATTCCTCTGCAGAGTGCTGTTAGTGAGCAGTGCTGGGTTTTTAACTGTATAATCTGTGCAATGAACTTGTTTATTTAGGATTTGAGCCAATGAACCCAAGTTTAGTTGTATCCCTGTGCCTGCCTGTGGGGCTGATGCCTTGTTTTGATCTGTCAGTCTTTGCAGGTTATTTCATCATCTCTTCTGTCAGTCTTTGCAGGTTATTTCTTCATCTCTCCTGTCAGGAGGGTGGTGGGTGTTTTGGTCAAACCAGATGACTCTGGAAGGTGGGATGCTCAGTACCTGCAGTCCATGAGCACAGTGCAGAGGGGATGGTTGGCTCCATGCTTTTCAAACAAGCTCTTGTTTTCCTTCCAGGCATCTAAACCAGGAATTCAAGATTGAGGGATCAAAACACTGGAAAGGGTTCTTGGCAAATTGATCAACTGTGAAATAGTTACGAGCTCTTATTTTTTAAATCCGAAGGTGCCACTTTTTAGTTAAGGTCTGTTCTTAGGGCTTTTGTTTTAGAGCCTCTCTGGACATTCCTGCACTGTTTATATTAATGCAGCTCATTTGTAGGCAGTGCAGACACTTTTAGAAGTTGTAAGACTGTGGAGACATTTAATGGCTGAGGATAAATTGCACAGCTGTGGACACTATTTATACTTTCCTCTATAGAAAAGAGTCTGTATCATGAAATAGGCATAGCTCAATGTTGTGAGTTATTTTTCATGTTTTGGAAAGGGGGATTGCCAGCTCTTAGTTTTACATGTTAAAAAGTCCATAGCATTTCCATACTCTAAGAAGATAAAGTTCATGCTTTATCCATTAAGGAAATAGATATTGAAGAAAGGAGAGACAAGATAGATGGGCTGAAGTGTTTCAAAATGTTAGTAAGGAATTCTAGGAACACTGCAGAAGATTTCTGGGCTGAGAGTAGTTCCTAAGTGTGCAAATGGAAACTGTAAGAATTTAAATATGATAAAAAATAACCAGGACTTGATAGAAGGTGAACAGTAACTCATGCAATAAGTTAGTTGAAAGGTTAAGCATCTGAAACCTCTGCAAAGCACACATCCCTTCCACAAGAAAGAAGTCTCCAAGCCCACAGCTTGAAAGAGAAATTTAAAGCAATTTCCAAGTTATTAAAATATATAAGAAAAAATAATTATAACTTTAATAATTAGATCTCAACCAAGGGACCCAGAAAGGGAGCAAGTTGTTTGTTCTTTGTAGATCTGTTAATGATGGGAATCTTTCAGAAGTCAACTTTAAAGGACAAAAGGACAAACACAATTATAAGATGTGTAAAATGGAAATTAGGCACTGAGACAGAAACTGAATTGCTTCAAAGATGAGAGGCTAGGATAAATTAAGAACCAGCAGATACCATCTTCGAAATACTGGAATCTAATATCTTTGACAATTACTTTGAAAAAAGTTTGCTGAGAGAAACCCTAGGAAATTGCAGGCACTCCATAGTTCTGTGCTCCTGGGTTTTCTGTCTGGCACGTAGACTGTGGATAACTTTGAGTTGCCCCTCAAGATTCCATAAAATTATTCTGTTGTTTAAAATACCTCTGAATGCTTCTACATCCTCTAGAGATTTAGTTGCAACACTGTAGTTTGTTCCCTTTTCTCCCTTAATGCTCTGAAATCCGCAGGCTTGTTCTGTCTCAGATTGTTGTCTGTTATGGGAACCAGGGGATAGGGTTAGTGGGTGAATTATGAAGTAATTTGATCAAGGACTCAGGAGATACGATCTTTCCTCTCTTTTCCTCCCTTGTAATGTCAACACTGTGGTTTTTAGAAAATAATAACTTGCACGTATGCTCTAAAATTCCAGCTTTGGCCCCGACTTGTCCTGAGCTGTTACCACTTTGCTGGGGTTGATCTGATATGGGTTACTGTTTGACAGCTCTTGTCCCTCTAAGAAACTCATTTCCAACTTATGTATTACAGAAGTTTGATCAAAAGATAAAGCTTGAACTAATAAGATGAATAAGTTACTGACATCAAAGAGAAAATGGAATGGTGCAAAGCAAATGAGAGCCTGGAGCACTGATGTATTCACAGAATATTTCTTGTGGGTGACTGTTACTGACCATTGTGTGTGTCTCCTTGCCACTGCTATTTTTAAAACTTAGGCCATTTACTACCAAAAATAAATCCTTTGGTTAATAAAATTTTATTTCAGAATATTTCATATGTTTATACTTTTATTTTTAATTCAGATACTTATGAAGTTCTTAGACCTGCCAGCAACGTTCCTTCAATTCTGTTCAGCTCTGTTAATGCAGACTGATAAATTCTTTCTGTATCCAGTTGGAATCCATGAAAGGGACATTGTCCCTTACCTGTCAGTCATCCCTCAGCTCCAGGTTACTGCCCTGAATCCAAGGTGCAGAACGGAGCTGCAATGCCTCTTACTTGATTTCAGCACACAGTGAAGCAGATTACTTTACTTAGGGATTTAAACATCTGAAATCAAACTTGCTTTACTGTGCACTGAAAGGAGCTTGTACAGTCATTCACTGTGTTCCTGCAGAGAGACAGGAGCTTGAGAAATCACTCATCTGACAAGAGCAAGTTTTTACTTCTTGCCTGGTACCTTCAGCCCACTCACAAGTGAGGTGTTTTTTCTCCCATTCTTCAGATGACTGGTTATGTAAGAAAAGAATATGTGGATGCAGTGGGGAAATCAGTCAACCTGCTTCTTGTCAGTCAACAACCTTCAGTTGTTGGGCTGAGTGACCAGCTGGGCTGTGCCCCGTGTTTGAATGAACCCACAAGGGGCTTCTGGGGCTGGTTGAGAAGAATCCCTTTAATATGTTGCCATCATTTGAATGACACTTTTAGGAGATATTTCCCTGAAACATTTCGATGTGTTTATACACGCATGTCTCTTTCTTTGCATATTTAGCTTTTCCACACTGTGGGTGTCGGTCCAAGAACGCGTGTTTGGGGAGATCCTGGCAGATTGCTGGCTGGCTCCACAGCCTGATGGGGCCCTGCTATGGAAAACCTGCAGCCTCCAGATCCTTCTTAAATTGCACAGTGCTAAGTGATTTGTGATTCCAGTCTGAAAAGCCCTACTGCTACCTTAGACTGCTTGAAAGTGAGACAAACTAATGTTTTTCTTATTGCTGCTGTGTTAGAGAACCACTGTAGGAAACGTGCTGCAAATTTAGCTCATGACTGATGCCTTAAACCCCTAATGGTTTAGGCATCATGACTTAACAGCAACAGCTTCTTAAACCTCCCTGTGCTTCAGATACAGGCACAAAGGTAACTGCATCAGGTCGTAGTGCAGCAGCAGTTGCTTCTGCTTCCTGGGGCGATGGGAGAGATAAGATGCACAAGTGGCAGAGCACGAGCTAATTAAATGTTCTTGAGGTGTCTTTGAGTACATAAATGGTCAGCACTGCCCGGTGGCTCTGTACAAATGCACCAATAGAATAATACAGCTGTAGCTGTGAGGTTCTGGGCTATCACGTTGCAGAACCTTTCGATGATGAGCCCCTTGGTGTTTCTTGGTTTACTTGCTCTGAAACAATAAGTAGGAATATTTGTTTCACTTGTAGGTTTTTAAAACAGTCCTTTTTATTGAATGTACTGAGAGTTGCTCACTCTGTTAAAGGGCTAATATCAAGTGTGCAAAAACCGAAGTGGCAAAATTTAATAAAACTTGGAACTTGCTGGCAAAGGAAGGGATAACACCTCATACTACAGCGGTTTCCCAACCATACTGAAGTTGTGTGTGATGTAGCACTAGTTAAATGTGGACTGCAACATTTCAAATGCAACCATAGCCTGAGCAGTGAGGCTTTTACGTTCCAAAAACTCTTCATCAAAGTAATAAGGTTTTGCAGATCACTTCGTGTAGCCTTGGCTGGTCGATATCTGTGGGGACAAAATAACTTAAATAGACGTGTGTGGGAGGAAATAAGTTCTTAATAAATTTTTTTCATAACTTTTTATTAAATTAAGGAAAATAGAGGTATGATTCTCAAGGGTTTTTTTTAATGGGAATTTTTAAATAAATTTGAATTGAGCGGATATCTCTAATTATATAGAAGTGTAATTAAATATTTGTGATACTGCGAAATCACGCTTTCCATATGCTTACCACAAAGCCAAGCATACTTTCTGTGTTCCTCTTGTGTATTTCTGTTCAGAGATTTGTGGTCAGGGGTAAACAGATGACTTTTGTGTGTGTCCAAGCTCTTGAACCCTGTTTTACCCTCTTCCTGTTGTGCAATCCGTTTTCCCAGGATTTTGTCAGTCACAGCAGAGTAATGTGTATTTACTCCCTTAGCTGGGTTAACATTTACTCCCAGGACTCTTGGGGTATTTTATGATTCCCTTCTGGAAGGCACTTGTAGTGTCATTATGTATAGTCCATCAATATTCTCTGGAACTTCTTTTATGCAAGGTAGAAGGCAATGTGAGAATCGTTTTGAAGAACACATCATGTGGAGAAAACATATTTTTCTCCAGAAGGATTGTGTGGGCGTTTAATACCATCTCAACTCCATGACTTTCATAGGAAAAATTTTAAAGCTGAAGGAATGAGATCTATGCTTTGATTATTACAGTAATATTTGCTGTTAGGGACCCAGACTGGCTAAATCTAGATTAGGAGCCAAGCCCTTCACCAGGGTTTGATAATCCTGATACACTGGTGTTCTGTGATACTGTGGTGGGAATGAAAACCCCCCTGAAGTCTGACCAACCTTTTGCCTGTGTCTGAAAGGAATAAATTATGTTAGGAGTCAGAAACAGATTAAGAAGAGCTTCAATGTGTTACAGTCTGAAGGATCCATAAAAATCAATGTTGCAAGATGGCAGTAAAATTTTCTTACTGCCTTGATGCTGAGCTCCTGCAAGCAGACACGAAATCAAAGAGGAGGAGGAGGATTGTTTTTATGACATGCAACTGTTGCCATGAGATTCTTGGTTGCCATCAGAAAGGTAATTTCACTTAATGGCTCTGATAAACTACCAATTCAGACATACCAAAGCATTGCATTAAAACAGAATTCTGTCCATTCCTGTGCAGCTCTCATCTTCTATCCCAAATAGCTGTTTAGCTATCCAAAGTATCAGAAGCAAGAAAGCAGGTCCTTTCAAGGTTATAGCTCGTCATGCTTGGATAACACGATTCAGAAGTGCCTAAACACAACAAATCAGAATCTGTGAAACGATGCATGGCTTCACGCTCCTGTAGGTTTGAAAAAGTGCATATAGATTTCTTCCATTCCAAAGAGCCCTTGAAGTATGTCAAGTATTTATAGCTTTGGATGTCTCACTTGTGCATGCTACATGCGGGAGTTAATGACTCACACCTTTCCCAAACAATTGAAGTGCTTCCTGAATAGTAGAGAAAACATTCCCTCCTCTGCTCAAGCACTGATTCACATTCTGATTCACATTTGTTTGTTGTCATGTGGCAAACACCATTTGGCATGTTTACTCCCAGGTCTTAATTACCCTGCAGCAGTACTTTTCTCTTTATAGATCTTATTTCCTTTCCTTCTCTCAGCTGTAGCATGAAACAGCACCTAAATTAATCCAAAAATAATGGCTTAGTTCTTCCTCCCTTCACTCCCCAGCTGCAGGCTTCTGCTTCTTCCCGTGACACCAGCACCTGTGGGCCCTCCACTGAACTGCAGTCGAGTTGTTAAAGCAACAGAAAGTTAATCCAGTGAAGAAAAGACACTTTTAGCACTAGGTTTGCAAGTTGGCTCGGATAGGAGGCTTATAAACATCAAAACCAGCCCAAAGGAGGGAGTCACGCTGGCACCAGGAACAGGGTAAGGTGAAGGAATCTGTGCAGTAGCTCTGTGTTTAACATAATGAAAAACAGTAAGCTGTTAATTCTGCTTAACCATAACTTTTGTTAAAGATTTGTGTTGCTTTTTCTCCCTGAAAGAGCTTGTCTGAGTCGGGTGAACACAGGGCTGAGGCGTGTGAGAAGGGGCCAGAAGGGAAGGAAATGGCACTCTGGGTTCTGGCTGTGCCCAGACAGCCTTTCTTTAGCTGTTACCCAGATCTGCACCCTCACACTCCTGAGTAGTGTTTTAGCAGACATCTGGCATAAGCCAGCACAGGTACTCACGTAGCTCTGTCAAGAAATGGATCCCAGAAAAACTGGGAATGAGGTGAGTGCTTCTTTAGCCGAGTTTCTGTTGACCCCACAAGCTCACCCCGTGGCCGTGCAGAGGGATGGCAGCATCACCAAGGATGACTTAGGTCATGCTTTTTTTTTTTCCATCTGCTTATCCCAAATTTGTTGCCCTCTCATGAAACAGGTTCATAGGACTGTGCTGGAAAGCAGGCCATGGAAACCTTGTGGGCTCAGAACCTGGAGCTGTCTGTGGAGCAGCAGATCTGCAGAAGGGTAGCAGCAGGAAGAGCTGGGTGGGGAGATGACAGTGTTCCAAGCTGAGTTTGTCACAGAAGAAAATATTCATTACCCGTACTCTCAGATTGTTTGTCTGCATTTCTGATGCTTTTATTTGAATTAAAAGAAAAGTTGGAGGCGTAGCCAGTAGTTGGTTGTTGAAAAATGCAACGGAACATTTATAGGCTAAACATAGCCTATAGGATGTGGTTAAAATAAAGTTATCTGCAGGACTTGGGCTTAGTGAAGCAGCATGCTTTGAATTTTAAGTCCTGTGTGCTGTTGTAAATGCTGTCTGTTCTTTGCAGAAGAATTTCTAGCAGCTAGATCAGATCTCTCCAAGATGGTCCTCTTTGCATGGGTTGTGTTACTCAATCACCCTTCATTCTATTCATTCCTCTGCCCTTTATTTAAGCCTCTTCCTGTTTTTCCTCCTCCCTCCTATATGCTTGAATGCATATGTATTTCCCTTAATGTACCTCTTCTATTTAAATTTACTGGTGGTACTTATTTGTTTTTCTCCCACACCCAAACAACACAGATTTGCTTCCCCTTTTTGATAATTTTTGCTGTTGATCGATTGCATTGATGTGTTATTTCTGCTTCATTAATTTCACAAGTTAAATATTTTAACAGGTAATCAATACTATAGACAGTTTTGCAAAGCAATTTAGCAAAAACACTGGTAGGAAACCGGCAATCTTCCTCTGCCCAAGTAAACTAATATACAAACCCCAAGTTTCCCCTCCACGTCCCGCACACACGTCTGTCTTCACACACAAATAAAAATATTTGAAATACGATGAGATTCCTGTGGGTTCTTTAAATGAAATGACCTTCTCTTGCTATCCCAGGTTTTAAAAAAATAACCATTCGAAATCCAAACTGCTTTCCCTGAATTATTCTGACTAGGCCACACAGATTGCAGCTTGCATGTCGTAAGGACAGGGAAGGGTTGTGCTGCAGTGGAGCTTATTGGGGAAATGTGGAGTGAAGGCATCCCCAGACTAGATGGATTAGGAGCCTGATGGCTGGGAGCTGTTTCTTTCTGTCATCCTTCTCTACAACATTTGAAAAAGAATTTGAACTAATATCCCTCATACCTCGAAGCTGTGCCTTCAGAGAGCCATTCTGTTCACTGCTCTCGTTGCACAGAGGCTACATTTATTTTATAATCAAGTGTTGTTAATGCAAGGAAAAACATCTGCTTCTTAATGCTGGAAAATGAGCAGAATTTGTCTTGTGAGTGCATAGCAAGTGGTGCTGCAGTTCTGGAAAAATCATTAGGTTTTGGGAGTTTAAAATAATTCAAAATTTTAGGAGTTTCATCTTTGTGGAATTAAGAATTTAGCAGAAAAGGTTGGTTTATTTTTAGAAACTGAGAAGACTGCTTGTTGGGGTACCTTTTGACTTGTTCTTTGCTGCTGCCTACAAACAAATGTAAAACTTATCAAGGTGTAATTGCTGTTTCCAAAATCAGTCTTTCTCACAGGCTGCATTGTCCATCAGATATCTTGGATTATCTTTGTAATCCTTGGAGTGGCTCATTTTTCACAAGTGAGGTTGTAACTCCTTGCAGTCCGTGGTTGTTCTTGCTGGGTTTGCATTATTAATGAAAATCAGAATGAAAAGCCTGTCTGCCACTTCCAGGTTTTCATAGAAGGAGCTTTGCCTCCAAAACACTTTGGCAGGATTATTTAGTGATTTCATTCTGATGTGTCAAATATATTCACATATCAACAAACAACATTGGCTATGATAGTAAATATTTGTTTATATAATGCATTGCAGTGGTGGTTGTATTTTGGTGACTTGCTGTTCTTTTCCTTCCCTTCCTTGGTTGTTAGATGTGCAGAAATAGAAATGGATTGTCCTTTATCCATATACTGAGAACTTCAGTTACCACCTCCCTCCAGGTGCTAAATTGTCATTTTCCAACAATTCAGCTTGGCTAATATGGGAGATGGACTCTGGATCTGTTATCCTAAGGACTCAGTCCAAACTCAGAGCCACAATAACAATGACCCTCCTGGTATTCTGTGTCTCTGCATCCTTTGTGAGATGTGGGGACTGCATCCTTTTTGTGAGAGGCTGGGGAAAAAAAGGGGAAAATTTCTCCCCAGGAGAGTTTCTTTAGGAACTAGCTGCTGGTTTTGGATTTTGTCCAGAGAACTATTCAAACCTGACCTTCAAAACTGAAAGCCAACTATTAACATGTATTCAAGAGACTAGTTGTTGCCAGGCTAGGAAAATTACTTCAGTTTTTCTATTCAGGGTGAAAAAAACACAAACCCAAAACTGAAGTGACCAATTTAAAACAATATGAGCATTTTTTCTTGTGACTTTCACTGTGTATGTGCAAGAGGGAGGAATTAATGAGGTGATTTGATGAGAATTTTTCAGTTATGTGATCTGTAAATTAACCAATTATTCTTCTACAGATTGATTATATTCTAAATAAACTGCAGTGATTCAAAATATACCCCAGCTTCTTGTGAAATCTTGAAATAATCCTTGCAAGAAATGTGCTGTTGGACCAGACTGCCTAATTGACTTGGTGTTTGATAGCCACATATCAAATGTAAATAAATATTTTATAGTTATGGATCAGTTATTCAATGCATTCTACAGTAATGGATCTGGTATCTGTTCAGATGGAGCTTTTATGCTGTTGATTTTATTTTGGGCACTTACAGGGAAATGGAAGCACTTGAGGTCACTGGAAAATTTTCAGTGTTAGGGTGGAAAGTTAAGACTTAGGGGGAGATGCAGGTCTGTTCATGCTGGGAATGGGTGGATAGAATGAAGTGAAAGTGTCAGTTTTATGACCAAAATGATTGACAAAAGTGCATTAATTTTCCTGAGCTACTTTACACTTTACTTACACTTCATTCCTCCTTTTTTTTTTTTTCCCAGGAGAGTTGAAATATATTTTGTTGACCCTGTTAACTTTGAGCTGTTTAGTGTGATGGTATCACTCGGTGTAAGCACAACACTGAAAAAAGCTGGAATATCTAATTTATTAGAAAATAAGCTTTTACTCCTCTCAGTTTGGGCAGAAAACAAGTTCTTGGGAAACTGGGATTTATGGGGATTTTAACAATCTCTGAGTAGAGGAGGGAGCTTAGTTTCCAATACACTTCACGTTTGGTTCCTCATTTCATCTCTGCCAAAGACAGGACTTGAACTCCATCAAACCTTCCTCAGCTGCCTTTGTTCTTTCTGCTTTACTAGACAGTACATTTACTTTTTTTCAAAATTTGCAGATTTTTAAGACATATTTGTAGTTCTAACCTTCCTTTTATTTGTTTGGCAGTTGTTAAGGGAGGACACGTAGCAACAAACTTCATTTTCTTAGAATACCAGTATGGACATGTGGTTTATGGGAAATTAGTACAACGAAGCAAGTCTTAGAATTTGCTGAGATTATGTTGTTATACCATGCCCAACTCGAGTTTTTACCTAAGAATTATTGTAATTATGGAGGAGTGTTTCTCTAAATGTGTTTCCACGATCAGAAATAACTTATAAAAAAAAAAAGATTCAATTACATGCTAGGAAATTAGAGTTGCCTCTTGTATATAATATTAAGTAATATTAGAAGCATGAAGCTGTTTACAAGTGGCCTCCCAGAGGTCCTGAGCTGTGGCTCAGCACATGCAGGCCCCTGATAGCTCCAAGCTGATCTTTGGCAGGATTGCCCAGGGGAGGGATCTGAGCAGCATCAGCACTTGTGCAGATGTCACCAAGCTGAACCAAGTTCCCAATCTGTCTGGAAATTTCCTTGTGTGGGGGATTAGTTTCCAGCCAGATTAGGAAGCACATCTATCCATCTGATTATACAACCCATGAGCACTTTCATCAGCTGCAGCTGCCAAAGAAGTGGCAGGATAGTCCCTTTGACCAAAAGTGCAGATTTTTATCTTCTTACACAGGTTGTAAATCTGCACCTTAAGAAATATTTTGTTAACGTGCTCACAGGCTTAGCTGCTTCTGTACTGTTTAAAGAGGAAAGCAAAGCTCCAAAAGCTTGGCCTTAAACATTTTGTAAGTAAATTTATTACTGAATAACTTTGGATGTTTTGGAGCAGAACAGCTTGAAACGTATTTTGTACCTCAGCAAGCTAAAAAAGGCTCTATTGCTCATAATGTTTTTACACTGCTGTATTCATACTGCATAACTTTTGCCCAATTTTTAACTTCAGATTACAAGTTTGATACAGATCTAAAGATGTGTAAAATACTGGAATTAGAGGTGTCAGTGCAACACAGTGAGCTGAAATACAGTGAATTAAACTGTGGTTTTGTTTTAGGCTTCCTTTTTTTTTTTTTTAGTTAGATGCTTATGCCTTAAGATCTAATCTGTCATTCTAGATTCTTCACTTCCATTTCAGTTGATTTCTCAGGTTCATCTTGGAGGACTTATCTTAGAGAGGGCATGGGAAGGGAGGTGACGAGATGCTGGTGATAGTGGCACCACTCCAGGAGCTGCGAGGCTGTTTTCCTGGTTTGTAAATTTTCAAGCTCAGTTGTTTTTTTTTTTAAATGGCATTGGTTTCTGTTCCTCGTTCCTTTGGAAAGTGCTGCTTAGGCTGGGCTGGCACAGGGTGGGTTTGGCTCAGCTCTTTCCACTGCCTGGCATTTCTTCCTGCCATGGCACGCTCAGGTCCCAGCATTCGCTCGCTGCACTGAATAACTGAGATGATGAAGGTGCTGAGCACTGGCTCCATCAGGAAGTGTATTAGATATTCCAGTATGCTTTGGGGCAGGGCTGTAGGCATATTGCTGTGTGCCTGGTTAAAAAAATAAAAAGGTTTCTTGCCACCAAGACACACTAGAAACTTTGACAGGTTGGGTCCTTTTGTTTCTCAGTTTCTTGCTTATTGTTCCCTGTGCAATGACCTTGTATAGTTTCAATGTGCAAAACACTGTCTTGTCCTGTTGAATGTCATTTGGTGTTTTTCACCAAATGGAGGTTACTACAAAGACATTTTTAAAATGTTTAAGCTACAGCAGGTAATTAATCTTTTCTTAATAATACTGTTTGTATTCTCAAGGCCCTTTGAGAAAAGCTATCCAGGGGTGTTGAGTAGATGATACAACTGTGATAATGAGGAGTTTGCTTTGATGGACCTAATTGTGAAATAATTTTTGCCCAGTACATTTTCCCTCTGAAGTAGTTGTTCTTCAGGATGATTTGTTTTTTCTTTGGATGAGATACTCTTAGTCAAAAGTGTCCTGTGGACCATGTCCACCTGCAGTCTGCTTTGCCATCAGCTGCTGTCCTCAGCAGCCAGCAAGTCACACTTGAGGGAGCATATTTCAGGTATTATCTCATGCACAGAGTCTCCAGCCTGTGCTCAGGCAGGAGCTTGAACACAGTAATTACACCCTTGTTTTGGGCCTCAAGTGAGCATTTGTGCTAGGAAAGGAGCAGATAAAAATTGAGCATCTTTCTTAGGTACAATACTTTTTTAATTTTAATATTTTAGCAGAATAATCATTTAGGTTAATGTTTGAACACTGATGGTTTGAATGCTCAGGAAAGGTGTGTGGCTTCATGTTGTGCAGGAGGGTGAGGGATGTGGTGTAGTTCTCCTTCCCTTAAAAATACCTGTACAGGATTTCCCTTTGTGCAGATTCCACATCCACAGAGAAATAAATGACTGCTGTGTGGAGAGATGAGGATTTAAACAAAATATTGGTAGCTTATTAAAAATCTCCTCTGCAGAGGGGTAGCAGTTTTATGTTTCAGTAAGATTTTTAGGTTGTTGGCTGCTGCAGTACTTATTCTTACTGTGAAAGTGTGGAGAAAATGCTGCTGAATTGTGACAGTGTAGCCCAGTTTTTTAAGGATGCCCTGCTTAAGGGAATATTCATAGGGCTTAATAATGTATTATTCAGCTTTAAGGTTTATTTGTGGAGATTTGAATTCAGGAAATGGCATTGTTATGCAAGAACTGGAGCAGCTAAAAGGAAAGGAGATTAATATGCTAAGATTTGGAAGGAGAAGCTGGGGTTGGAGGATTATGTTAGCTCAGGCACTGATTTTCATATTTAACTAAGAAACTTTCTGTAAAACTTTTTTTTTTTTTCCCCTTTGGAGCAGAGTAGGTATTCAGGATTGAAAAGATGTTATTGCTGTATAGAAACTGAAGATGTTTCTAATCCTTGTGCAGAACTTTTCCCACTGATTCAGGAGATCTGCTCCACTGTAGGCCTTTCTTTCCAGGGACTCATTAAAATGAACACACAAGTAGCATCAGATCATTTTTATTCAGCTATGTTATTAACAAAATAGAAAGCTGGAGTGATTAAGCCATGAAACTGTAACTGTCCCTGGGGAACAGCTCAACAATTGTGCCTCAGAATGTTTCCTACTTGATTTCGGTGCTTGCTTTCAGCAGAGGACAGAGGTAGAAGTCCAGAGATGAGCTCGTGTGTGTCTACAGATAAAAAGAGTGGCATTTGCAGAGGAGCTTACATTGTGTTATGTTTAAAATTGGGAATTTAACATCAGGGGTTTTTTTATAAAGATGATATATATTTTAGAGATTTCATTTTGATGGTATATACAGTAACTGCAAATCATAAAAAATGTCAAAGTAAGGTTTCATGCCATAAATTATGTCACAAAATACTGTACAAAATTCCAGTATAAAAATCCCTGGTATCTCCTATATCACTTTCTCTTCCTATGGAAAAAAGCATAACATTACAGCTTTGATATTATGTTAGTTTTTCACTGGGGGAGAAAAATCTCTTTGAACAGAAGAATGAGTTGTAAAGGAGTAAGACTGGAGAAAATTAATCTATAGTGATGAAGTAACTTAAGATCCTCAGGGAATACATACCTTGCCCTGTTAAAAAAAAATAAATAAAATCCCTGTGGTTTCAGAAAGGGAAATAAAGATGGTCAATGTCTTAATGAAGGAAGTGCCTAATAAAATGTTAGTATTGAAAAATACTGGCCTGAAAGCCAGTTGAAAGATTAGTTTGTGTGTGTAATCTGTATTACCTGTCTATGACAAAACCTGGGGCTCTTCATGGATAACTTATGTCCTGTATTCTGTGTGCACCTTGGGAGTTAATGTTTCTGTGCTGTAACTTCCAGGAAAATAAATGTGCATTGTGAATGCTGTGTCCCACTGCAGTTGGACTGAAAGGGGCTTTCTGGCACTCTCAACTGGGCAGGTCCTGGAGCCCTTTGTAATTTATCCAGCACATCTTGGAGCCTTCAAAGCACCCGAGATGTCGAGCTGTGCATTTGGTGTGTGGTCTGGAGGCAAAATGTCCTGACTCTTATGAATGAGAAAGTTGTTGGAAAACTTTTGAGTGCCTGGGGAGAGGAGCACATGTGAAAAACAAGGTTCCCAACTGCACAAATTCCTGCTGAGCAGTGTCAGGCTGGGAAGGGGAAAGGTGAGATACTCTGGAGCACAGTTACACTCCATTCTGGATAAGCATATGGGGTATTTGTGTTTCTTGACTGCACATACCACAAAATACCTGGTGTTTGTGGCCCATCATTGTGTGTTAGGAAGTGCCTGACAGGAGTGTGTTGTCTTTTTTAAGACTTTAAATTCAAAACTTGATAATGGAACATGCAAATAAAATTTACTGAGGACAGAGACTTCGAGGTAGAAACCTCAAAACTTTGGGAAATACTGATGTAGAAAATTCTGAATAGCATTCACAGGCACAAATGTGAATCTTTAAAGTGCTAACACAGATAATCTCTAATTTGCAGGTAGCAAATCTTCAAAGATCTGTGGAAAAAACAAATGGGGAAAGGCAGCTCATCTTAGTAGTCTAATTTAAAAAAGGAATATTTCTGTGCCATACCTTGGACAATTGTCATTCCAGAAAAAGCAACAGTAATTTTCACTCATTCATTTTCAAACTTTGCTACCATTAAAGAATACTTCTTGGTTTTCTGCTGTTCCTCCTTTAGAAGTGTTTGTTGCTCTTGGCAGGTGAGTACACTAGAAAGCTCAGGATGGTTTGGTTATTTTGGAGGAGCTGGAGCTGTTTGAGAAGATAGGAATTTCTGTTTAGAATGGAAAAGTGATCCTAATGGTCTCTTTGGAGACTGAATGGTCTCTCAAAAATTCTTTTGCTTCTGTATATTAGAAAAGCACTTTTCTGTGGAAAAAAAAGGTTTGTATGTTGGAATTGAAATACTGAACCAGTGAATACGTGTCCAGATAAATTCCACTAGTACTGTTTTCAGTTTTGATTAAAAGTAATCCTAAAGATTTCTTAGTGTTCACAATGCCAGGGTTAATCTGGCAATACTTGCTTTTCTCACAGTGTTTATACTCCATCCACTGTACACCCTAATTCTGTATATCCATCTGTCCGTGAGGTGGGACAGGGTGAGTGTCCCTGAGCATCAGCAGCACTGTCAGGACACTGATCCCAGCCTCTGTCACACTGCAAATCATCCAGAGCTGGATCAGGGCAGGAGGCACTTGAAACTAGCAGCTACACTTCAGCTTTTCCATCCAAATTGTTGCTTTTAAAGACAATGAGGAATGGAGGTTAGTAACCTTTTCTTTTAAAATAGGAATAATGTTTAATTGGACAGGACTGGTTGGGTCAGGGAGTGATATTTATAGGCTGAGGCATTGTTGTGTTGGTCTGACAAATTAATATGTGAAAATTTTTATTTTTAAGTTTTTATGCATAAATGAACTTGATATAACCTCACGAAAGCCAGAAGGAAAAACTGTATTTCTTAACATGACTTCTTTTGATTTTCCTTCCATGGACATATGCTGCTAATATTTAATTTTCAACATGTCCTAGATCATACCCTGAAATAATAATTTTACCCCATCAGATCACCTTTCTTTTAAGATGTGGGGTTTTTTGACTGCCTGGAATTAGTTGGTCTGAATTTAGTTAGGTTTAAGCATTAAGGATACACTCTAGTAGCAAAGCAAAATCTGAAAAGATACCATGTATTTATTAAACTTTGTGTGCTGTTTCAAAAGAATATGCAACCCAAAACCTCAGTACAAACTCTGTTTATGGGAAGATAATAATTTTTCTTTTGATTATCTGTATCAGTACTGCCTATTTATGGAATTTATAGTTATCCCTTGTTTTAATTCATGGTTCTTCTGGTTTTTAATTTTAAGTAACGTTTTTTCTCCTTGTAGTCCCAAAATGTTATCAAATAGCCTGATCAGTTGAACACTCCCTGTATTATGGCACACTGTGTAAAAGCCTCAAGTGGAAGGTAAATCTGAGTGTGGTAAGAGAGAACTTTAGGAAAGAACAAGTGTCAGACACACTTAGCTTTGACAAGGCAGCACAGTGCTCTGGTTCACTGCTTGTAATGGGAACTGGTGTGAGTAAAGGGACATTTTATAAAAAGGAAATTGTAATTAAGGAAATAGCATGTTCCTTAATTACTGTCATTTCAGCATGATCTACAGTGAAATGGTGGTTTATGTCCTGCTTTTTGTAGGATTGTGACAGGCATGGGCTCCAGGGCACATCTGTTTTTTAAGCATTTTTAACATGTAGTAGTTCTGCCTGTTGATTTCACAGGTGGAAGGCAGAGCTCCCTAGTCATGTAGATAAGGAAGGGAAGGTACAATAGCTCATATGCAGCATCTGGGGGAAAAAAAAAATCTCTTCCAAGCCCCATATGATTAATGTAAATGGAGTGAGAAATGAGGTGGAGCACCTAAAGCTCCCCGGCTCCTTTTCCTGCTTAACAAAGCCGGGGAAGAGCTCAGGACATTCTCCTTTCCCACAGAGCATGACTACTCCAGCATTTAGATTATCTCCTTTAGGAGGACTTCAAAACCAAGGATGGGATGAGATACAAGAGGAGATCTAATTAGATCACTTCCCTCTGTAGGCAGACCCTTGTTGCCAGTGAGTGTTTGTGCAGAGAGAAAGGCAGATTCGTAGCAAGAAAACCAAGCAACTTGTGTGTTAGGGTTGTTTTTGTTGGTTGTTTTGTTGGCAAATCTGGCCATCACAAGTAGACCTAAGTATTGCATAATAATAATTCCTTTCCAGATACTCTTACCAATCAATCCCAGTGTTGCCCTGTGCAACTAATGCCTGGTGGGAATATGGATCACCTGCTTGGCCAAGTACAGAACTGAGTGTTTAGTCCCAGGACAAGACCACAGGCTGTCTTTCCCTCTCTTCTGGTTCTCTGTGTTGTGCTGCCAAAGTGAGTATTTGATGTTGGATGTGAATTCTGTCCCTGGGCACACCTGACATTTGCAGAGGGCTGGTGTTTTATTCGATGCACAACCAGACCGGACTGGTTTTGTCTACTTAAAATAGCAAATTCTAAAGATCTTTAGCTTTGGCCATATTGAATAATTTTCAAACCTTTTTGATCTAATTTTCAGCAGTACCTCAGTTCCTTGAGGTTCCTGATGTTTTGTCTCTAATAATGTGGGCTTTTTAAGATGGATGGTTCTTTGGCTGACAGGTTATTCCACGGAAGAACATTCGGAGAGTATTTATTGACCGATGGATCCTAATGGCTTCTGAAATGCTGTACCTCAGTTTAGGTTGGAAATCTGAGTAGATATCACATTCTTCTCGTTTGTCTTTTGGGAGAAGATTAATGAGCCTTGTAAATTATTAAGGGCTGTGCTCTCATCTTCCAGACCTGATTTCTCTGAATAGGCACTGTGTGCTCAAGCTGCTCATTAGTGGGTGGACTGATGGCTGACTGTATGTATTATTGATGACTTGGTGGGAATTTCCTGTCTGGAGAAGGGTGGCAGGCTGATAGAAATGCTTGGCATGGAAAGGTGATGTTAAAAGGTTTGGCATGCTGTGCATTTGTTTTGGAAAGTGTGGGTGTTTGGGCTTATGCCGTGGGGTCCCCAGCATGGAAAGTTGTCACTGGGAAGTAGATGGAATCTTGTCTTGTACCCCTCTCACTGCTCTTAGACCCGTGAGATATTTTGTTATAACTGATGTTATCTGAAGCATATTCTTGTAAAAGCAATACACATTTTATTTAACATGTCTTCATAAATATATTGCAATTTCTACCACTGTTTTACCACACAAAAATGGGCTGTTAAGCAAAGCTAAAGCAATGAAGCAGAAAAGAGTCCTGGAGTTGAGTTTGGCTACTGTAGTATCCTAGATATTATCAAAACCAGCTTCAAAGTGTTACTGCCAGCCATCAGGCTGTTATCCTGCCTGAACTCACCATCCTTGAAGTTTGAATCTGCTCTTAAAGATCTAGGGAGACAAAATTTCATTATTCTGTATCCCATTAAGAGAATATATTACTAGTATATGTAGGATAACTTTTCTGCTAATGTACAGATTTAAAATGTTTCAGGGGCATAAATCAATGCCTTAAAATGAAACCCGAAGCTCAGAGTGCCCATTTCCTTTAAGACACGGCTCGTTCAGATTGATTAATGACTCTTGGGGGTATAAATATATAAATATATAAATCTCCACTTAGGCCTGTCTAAATCTGGATTGCCACAACCTTATTGTGTGACATCTTCTGTGTCACTCCTACTCCTTGTGGTGGCACTTGCATGGTTTCCAGCTCAATCAGCTCCCTGAGCTGCTCTGCATGGGATTGTGGGACTATCCATGTGCACACACAGGATGGGGCAGAGGCTCAGAAGCCAGTGACAAGGGCAGGGCCGTGCCAGCCCAGGTTTAGATTGATTTAAAGGGCTGTAGATACAACACCCTTTTGAAACATCACTCGTTTGGAATATATTATCTTCAACTTTCCGCTGAGCCTGGAAGTTTCTAGTTGAAA
The DNA here is from genome assembly GCF_036250125.1 of Pseudopipra pipra. Lineage (NCBI taxonomy): Eukaryota > Metazoa > Chordata > Aves > Passeriformes > Pipridae > Pseudopipra > Pseudopipra pipra. The sequence continues at coordinate 3,654,439 of NC_087560.1, read as the reverse complement.
TGGATTTTAGATTAAAGCAGAGAATTTGCAAAACAATAGGAGAGAGAAAAATGGTAGCATGAGTCATAAGCATGGGACCTTCCCCCACTGTCTGCTTAGAAGTGCTGAGATTCCGAGGATTAGTTAACAGCAGAACTGTAGTTTCCAGCATGCAATCAGCTGTTATGTCCATTGTGCTTTCAGTTTGTTGGAATAAAAGAACCACATTAGTCATCAAAACTTAGTGTTAGCATAAAACTCTGTAGTTTATGACAACTATTTTTGGACAGCACAGTTTAGATGGGGTGTTAAACGCTGATGTTTGTTAAAAGTTTATTGGTTTTATATGTTGGCAAAGGGGTCATAGGAGTCTAATAGTGGCCTATTGTAGCACTAACCTAAATGTGGCATTTGGGTTGGTCTGTCTCTTTTTTTTTGTCAGGATATTTATCACTGAGAAGCACAGCAGTCAGATGTGTTCTGCAAAGCTTTGAGATTGCGATGATGGACAAATATCTTACTGGAGTAATTTTAGTCGAACTTTAAATGGGACTGTAAAGGATTTCTGCCTAGATTTATTGCTGGATCACTTCCTAAGCCTACAGTAATTTGTCTGTGTTCCCTGTGGGCACACAGAGCTCAGGGGCAGTTGGCCACACAGCCTTTCTCAGAAGCAGGGAGCTGTGGGAATGTTCACCTTCCGAGCTAACGGGCTCCGGAGGATTGGGAAGGGTTTTTGTGCTGGGGTTCCAGGTGTCTGTCTGTCCCCACCCCCCTGCCTGGTGGACTGCAGCAGTCACTGGGAACTTGGAAAACCCTTCCATTCATGGGCCTTGACGCCTGCTGGTGTGGAACAGCCTCAGATCACAAGTTCTGTGCTTGCTGGAGCAACTGCCAAGATGTTGCTCAGCTCCTCTGTAGCTCATCCAGAAGCACTTTGGCATCCTCGAGAACATACTTGCAAACACCAAAGCATATTGTCTTCAGAAATGAAATACTGAATTCCACATCCATCCCCATCTTTTACCAAAGCCACTTTTTATTCTAAACTAAGGCATTTTCTTAACTCTTGTGTTTAACCAAATTGCTATTTCTTTTCATGAATTTGCTTAATGATACCATTCAATAATGGCATTATTGAAAAACAAGATATTTCTTTCTGTATGGTTGGGAGGATAATATGGCCAAACTTGGAATTTAACAAAATCTGGAAATGTTTTTCAGCATTCAGTAGTAAATCATTAGTTTGGGCAACTTTACATGGCACTGTTCTGAAGGTTTTGATAGGAAATACTGTATTTGCATTGGCAAAATGAAGTGTGTTGAAATTTTTCTATGGAACTTGGAATTTTTGTGACTTGTGGAATGCTTAAAAGCTGTCATCTCAAGTTTGAACCACTTAAATGCTACTCTGAACCCGCTGCCTACTCATCATTGCCATATCCTTCCCTCATTTGTAGGTTAAGGCTCCTCTTTCCCATCTTTTAATGTTTCTGTAGCTTATCTCATGTGGAGAACAGAAAGCAAGTTAAAGCTGGGATTTGCATCTACAGTGGCACTGCAGTCCAGGAAAGCTCCACTTCTGTCCTTTCCTGGCCATTCATTCCCACTCTGTGCTGCCTCCTGTGCTGTGCCAGCACACACCCACGTGGGGAACCCAACCAGGGAAGTGATTCAGCTGGAGAAGCAAAACCCTGCAAAAATACCAACTGCCAGCATAAAGCCATGAGGTCTTGAGTGGTTGTGCTGGCTTGGGAACAAACAGCTGCAGGGGGAAAGGTAGGAGTTGTTTAAGTTTGTTCTTCTGCTGGAAAAAGTTATAATGGAGCCGCAGCCTAAAAATCAAGGTTTTACCTAAAAGTAACTGATGTGTAAATGGGGCACACAAAATAAGACAGACCACAAACATGATCAGGGTGTTTGTTTCAGATCTTTGTGTTGACTTAGCCCAGGTCAGGTTAAATTAGGTTAAATGAAATCAACACAGTATTCTTGGGTAAAGAAAGCATTCCCATGCTAGTGATGCTGATGGGGCTCAGGCAAACTCCTTGATTGCTGAAGTCCACTGCAGTGAGGCTTCCTGGTGCAGTTCCTGTGAGCCAGTGGGTTTGCAGGTTGCAGCCTCTTCGAGGGGCACTGCAGATACTTGAGCTGCAGGTGTTGGTCACTTTGTGCAGCCCATGTGTGGGGGGACCGGCCTGCTGAGCCACACCAGCAGTTCCTCAGTGTTCATGTGCACATTGCTCCACTGACTCAGCTTTGGGTCTGTCAGGGCAAATGAGGAGGAGAAGGATTCCTCATGGGTCAAGTATTCCACTTGGTTTCATACTTATTTTTCTTTAATGCTAGAGACAAACACAACTAAAATGTGTATGTGTGTGTGTACTACTGTGGCTTGAAGGTAGCAGTGATCCAGTTGGAACAGAGTATCCTCAAAGTGAAGTTCTCTACAAAGACAATCCAGTCTAGAACTTGCTGCTGCTAAAGAAGTTCCTGAGCACTCTGCCCTTCCCCTTCCTCCCCACCCACCTTGGTGCTGCCACCTCAGATCTTTGTCAGCTGGTTTAACTCAGCAGCACACAAACCTGGCGAGAACAGAGAGTGTTCTGCTGTGTTAGGGAGTGGATGGGCACAGAAGAGGAAGCAAAAGGGCCTGGCTGACAGCAAAGGCAGGGAAAGGAGTGAATCCTGTCTTTCATCTCCAGGGACAGCCTTGTGTAACTTCACTCTTAATGAAAGAGGTGATGCAGATAAGGAGCACTGCCTGTAGCATTAACACTGTGTACGTGTGCAGTGCTCACTGCAGTGCCCTGGTGTGGGCCTTGCTGCAAAGGCTGACTTCTGTGCTGTCACCTGTGACAAGCCTGAAGTTACTGGAATTAAGTAATTTTCATATGATAATTAATGGTGAGAACTAGAAAAAAGTTGTTAGGGAGTATATTGCACTGAGGAGGAACCCAATTAAGGTTGCATTCAACTTGTCAGAGGAGAGAAAGCAAGCCAAGATGCACAGTTACATTGGAAACCCTCTGAAATCCAGATAACCAGTGAAATCCAGAAGAAGGGTGCTCAGTTTGAGTTTTTGCTGAATACCAGGATAGAGGAAGAAGATTAGAACACTCCTTTTCCCTTCTTTCTGCTTGTCTGATGATTCAGTTCACTGTTGGGCAGGCTGCTCTAGCACAGGAGAGGAAGAAGTCTCCTCATGGATATCTTATAGAGCAACTTTAATATGCATACACAGATTTTTAATTCATAATTACTGTCTTCCTCAAAGATAAGGGAATAATCAGTTTGAATCCCTTACATAATCACCTCCAAATTTCTCCTATTATAAAGGGAAAGAGGATTTATGTTTACCTTAGTGTACATTTCTAAATATTTTTGCATGTTAAACAGCTATTTTCACGAAGGTATGTGCTTTTTTGTCTGTAGAAACTTGGTGTAATGCTCAAAATTCCGTGTGGAAACAGGTCTGAATCTAAAAGGGAATAATGGAAATGACTCTGAGCCATATTTGGGCAGCCAGGAAGGTAATGCCTGTGTCAGAGAAGATAAAGGGAAGGGAGATTGCATGAAACCCATCAGGACTGTTAAGCTGCAGTGATGCAAAGCCATTGGTGTTTTAAATAATGGTTAAAATAAATTCCTGTCGGGTAGTGCTGGACTATTTGAAATTCCCCTAGGTTTAAATAAAAAGGGAGAGGGAATTTTAACCAGCTCATTTGATAGAAAAATGACCTGCAGATGGGGTTTGAGAGAATAATAGGCAACAGATTACAGTGGGAAAATTGTGGCAGAGCATCAGACTTTGATGGGTTTATGCAGAATGGGCAGTGGGGAGATGGGAAGAATCTCCACTGCAAACTGCCATTATACACTCCTTTTATTTGCACTGGCTGCCCATGGACTGTAGCTGTTCATAGCAGCATTAAGTTTATGAAGTCACATATGCTGAAAAGTTTTAAAATATTAGAAATGCTATATGATGTGCAAATAGAAGTGGGTTTTTCTTCTGTTTATGTGCCTGTTTTCAAGAACAGTTGTATGTGGGAAAGCTTATATTTCTTCCAGTCTTGACCTGCTTTGATCTAGGGCAAATACCCTTTCCCTGGTTCCCAGTGTCCTGAAATGTCATTAGTAAATATTGGGTTTTATCAACACTTCGAATAGTCCACTGAAAATGCAAACATGGATTTTTTTTTTCCCCCCAAAAACCCTTCATAACTGTGCCAGATTAGAAGGATTTTATGAAGGCAAAAATTTTACAGCCACCAAAATTCAATTATAAAGTGAACTTTAAAGCAGGAAAGCTTACATATATATATATATGTATATAAACAGTATTTTTCCCTCTGTTCTGTCTTACTCTTGGGAAAATCTGAAATACGCTTGGTGTAACTTAACAACAACAAAAAAATTGAGATTGCTTGGGCAGACTACAAAAATTAAAATATTCTCATGAACGACACCTGCAGGTTTGTGGTTGTTTTTTTTTTATTAAATAATGGAAGCCAACATTTTTGATGCAATTTACGGCATTTTTGAGCACAGCCGTGATCTGAAGAAATGTACTTTAAAATTCCTCTGTGGGCTTCCACAGCCCAGGGATGCAATGAGATGGAATGTGTTTCATGTGTGTGCCTCCTGTGGGATTTTTCTTTTTGCCTTTTCTTTAAAAAAAAAAAAAAAAATAGACTTGGGTATTCGAGATAGGTGCTGGGGGTGAGAAGTGGGCTGTTTCTCACAAATGTGGGTTCTGTGGCAGCAGATGAACAATTCCCATCTGTGGAAGGACCAGACTGGTTGTTCTGCCCTTGCCCCCGTGCAGCAGCTTCCCCAGAGGAGCAGAGCCGGGAATGGGAGTGCAGGGCCTTCGAAACCTTTTCTAGTATGAGGGGAATGAACCTGCAGCGGCCTTACCTGACCTCAGCTGGAATTCCTTGACCACTCCTCTGGTAAAGAAACATTCCCACAAGCTGTTTCCTGCTGTACCACCAGGGTACAACCAGCAGTAAGGTGAGAAAAGCAACTTTACCTGTTGCAGGTGGCTCCGTGAGGCCTCAGCTGTGGCAGCGCTGGCCTGAGGGGAGCCTGTTGTCACAGACTGACCCGTGTACTTGCTCCAGTGTTTCAGGAATAATCCGTGCTTCTGGAATTAAATGATAAAAGATCCCAGTTGGCTTTTAATGCTGGAAAATTAAAGTGGGATTCAGGTATTGCACTTACAACTTTAAAAGTATAAGATGACTAATAATCATTCTTCAGCCTCCGTTACCACCACCCACTGTCCCATTTATTTGCAATCTGTTTCACTGCCTTTGCTTCTTTTTTCTTTTTTCCCTGCTAAATATCAATGCAGTTAGAATACAAAGCCTCATTAGTGCCTGCCTCTAGCATGGTTGTCCCTCCATAGATGGGGTACAAAAGTTACAAACTGTAGTAAAGTGCTCATTTGAGGGGGAAGCAGAGCGCACAGAAATTATTTCAGCTCTGTAAAGTGTGAAGGCACAGGAAAAAAAGCTGATTTCTACTACAAATCTTAAAGTTTGTTCCCTATTTTAAATCTTCTTTTAATAATGCTTGAACAGTTCTGCTGCTTGTAAATACATAGAATTACAGTGAATCTTCTTTTATTGTCTGTGTTTTTTCCTCAAATTTTCTCTACCTTTAAACGTGCCTCTTTGTTCTCACTGCTCCAGAATTCTTTAATCCACTTCTCAAAAGCTTCTGAATATGGCACAGTCTAACTTGAAAAGAATGCAGAAGAAGAATGTGGGGCAGAAAGCTGGAGGTGTGGAGCAGCATCCACTGGCATGATTACAATTTCCCATGGCAAGACAGGCTGAGGGGGCCTGTAGAAGAAATCACAGGTCATAATGGCATAGGAAAAAGTAAATAGAGGTGAAACAAAGGAGCAAGTTTATCTGCTTTCTGTTTGTTTTTTTTCTTAGGAGAACCTGGCAGCTCAAAACAAACACACAAAGGTGCTTGAGACAAAGCCGTTAAGCTGTGGAATGTCCTCCCACAGGATGTTGTGGATGCAAAATGGGTTCAAAAGGCAATTGGATAAATTTATGAAGGAAAATTCCATGCAAGAGTATGAAGTAGAGAGACCCCAGTTCTTTTACAGGAAGTCTCTAGGATGCAAATTGCTGGAGATGGGAGAGGGTTTGGAGGAATTGGTGCCTTTATGCTCTGGGTGGCTGCCAGGAGCAGGCTAATGGACGAGCTGGACTGTGGGGCTGATCTGCCAGGCTGCTGCCAACCTGGAAACACTTTGTCCTCCCTGGGGCTTTCCTTGTGGTATTTATGATCCTTCTGATCTTCTTCTCTACAGCTTTGATATTTGGCAACTTTGCTTAATCTGCAGTTTGGTACCTCTGTTGTTTCAAATGTCATCAGCTGAATCGCATCCCCCCTTCTCAGATGAAGTCTATTATGGTAAATTAATACTGTGAGGGAATAATTTATCCTGCACAAATGGAGCACTCCTGCTTTTTCCATGACAGTGGATTCCTCTGTCCCTAAATTTGTGCTTAGCAGTAAACCGTTTGAAAAAGTAACTTGTTACTTCAGCTTTTCCAATTTGGAGTTTTATTCTGAACTAACATATAAAATCATTTTCCAAAGAAGCATTTAACTGATTTCTCTGTAGCTTTGGTAACTGTTTTATTGAACTATAACATTCACTGAGGTCATTGCACCCTGGACAGTTGCTTTATGTGACTGAGCCATGTTCCTTTGGCCCTGTGGTCTGCACCAACCCAGCAAATTGTTCCTGTCCAGCAGCAGTTCTTTTGATCCAGAATTCCCCCATTTCTGCTGTTAGACTTTTCCTCTTTTCTGTGTATTCCCAGTGAACTGTTTCTCAGCCATGGGTTTTCAGCTGTGCATGTTATCAAGTGTCTCCTTTTGCATTACTCCTTTGGTAGTAATTTACTACCCTATTTTGACTTCATCTTCCTTTAACTGCAGGTTTCAAATAACCATCTTTCTCTGGCAAGAGAGTTTAGAATTAAAGCTGCTCAGATTCTCCCTTTTCATACAAGTACTTTTATCAATGCAGGTGCATAACTCTTACATTAACCTTGCTACTAAATTTTGGTATCATCCTTTAAATACTTTTTTTTTTTTGTTCAGAAGCTGCTCTGCCCTGGTGGAGGTGAGGCTGCAGTCAGCTCTGTTATGTGTCTATTGACAAACCAGAACTGGAGCAATACTTGCAGTGTATTGTCCTCTGTCCTTGCCTGTTTCCCATTGCTCAGTACCAATTGTTTCCAGCTCAAAGCTGTTTAATACAGCTGCCAAAACCACTAATGCCCAACCTGTCTCTAGTAAGAGAGAGCTTAAAGAAACAATCTTTTCCTTCAGTGTTTTGCAAGATGGAAATGCTTCAGGTAATCATGCAAAGTTTGCCTGGTGAAGTGGTTAAATGGCTGGTGTCAAACAGTGCAGTGCTGTGTGTGCAGGTCACAGGCCAAGAGGATTTCAGATAACTATGGGGGGAAAAAAATCTTGAACCATTGAACACTTGCTGAATTTTGTGCCATTTAAATGCATACTCTGTATCTTAATACTTCAGAAATATTAAGTGCTACTTGCAGTTCCCTATTACAGCTCTAGCTGATTTCCATCACTATTTTTAAACTGCAGTGAGAACAAGGAGAAGTACCTTTAAATAGTTGGGGGAGAGAAATAGCATAGCAGGGAATCACAGAGCCTTTTTCCTGTGCCCTCAGGCCCTTGCTGGGGGGCGTTACTGTCACCCCAAGTGCTGTTTGCCTTCAGGTGGCTCTTCAGCAAATACTCCTGGTTTTGTCAAGTTTATCAGTGTTCAGTCAGATTTTATATTCAGAGCACTGTATGTTTTGACCTGTCTTCAAGCTCTGCTTATTCTCTTGGCCGACCCTACAGTTCTGGTCATTTAACTGAGCTGATGCTCATTTTCTGACCTTCTCTCTTACCTTCACCATTTGTTGCATTTCTTTGCCTTCTGGCTATTTCAACCAATTCAGTTTGCTTTCTGATGTAGTTTCTTGCTTTAGATTTGTGTATTACATTAGTGCCTTTCTCAGTGCAAGGTCAAATGGTACTTCATTGAGAAGTCAAAATGTGTGAATTGGCTCTTGTCACAAGCTTAATTTAACCATCATTTATGTTCTTGGAAGTATTCCATTTTTTATCCATTTCATTTATCTTAATACCTGCTTTTAAGTAAAACTGACAAATGATAGCAATATATGAAAGATATTTTAGCACAGTCTTTTGAAAATCATTTTCCTAATGTGTGAATTCTAGTCCAGACCAGACTTGAAATAATAGTATTACAAAATGTCAAAGCTGGTAAAACTATTAAAAAAGAGAAAAGGAACTTTGACTAATGGCCCATGTGTATGGCTTAACATTTAAGTAAAGATTGCATTCCTGACTGAGTGATGAGAAAACTTCAGCTAAAGCATTTCTCTGTAGCTTCCTGCTGAAGTAAGTTTTCTTTGTGTGGCTTGAGCTGTGGGAAGAGCTCAGTGCCACACCTCTCTGGAATTTTCCAGCATTGTCTGGGATGCTGTTGCCACTCCCTGAGCCCTCTCTCTGGGGGCACACTGGCTCTGGGCTCCAGGGGTGCTTTGTGTTACAGCTGAGTTGGCTTTCTGGGCTGGATACTTGTGTATGGAGAAGGGTGAGGGAGCTGGGAAGCTGTGTTTGACAAGCCAGGGAAGTGGCAGGATCACTGGCAGAGCCACTGAGGTAGTTGCTAATAATTCAGGATATGTCACTGAGGATCAGGAGGTGGATCCTCTCCCTTAGCCAAAGGGAGGAACAGGCTGCAGGGTCAATCCTGGTCCTGGGGCAGCCTAAAGACAGGGGGTGCCCACAAATTCTGTGGATTGCAGAGGGCTGCATTGATCTGCTGTCCTTTGGGAAGGGCTGTGCCCGGGGAGGTGCTGGGATTCCTGCTGGGTCTGTCCTGGGACTCACTGTGGCTGCACAGGAGTTCTCTCAGTCCCACTGATCCACTGACTGGGGATTTGCTGCTGTGGGTGCCATTAAGCTCACAGCAGCCTCTGCTCCCGGGAAATTCTTTCATTCCTGTGACCACCTTTCAGGAGGAGAATGCCAGGCACCCATTCAACCTGCCACTTTCTGCTCTAATCACAGTTCAGGAAGATTTTCTGATAACCCCCATGGTACATCCGTGAGGGTTTGTTCCTGTGGGGGAGAGGGTTGGGAGCTGACAGCCACAGTTTGTGTTTGCTTGTTTGGATACAGGCCTAGAGTGGGAGCAGGAAATCCACTGCCATTTCACAGCTTTATTTGTTGAATGGAAAGCAGGGAATTGACATCATGTATTCAAGAGCAAGAAAAATGGCATTTATGGCAGGGTGTAATTTTTTTTTTTATGGTCCCAAGCATTCCTTTGTTTGCAGTTTTGGCTTAATATATTCATGATACTTTGAAATAGGGCTGTGTGTGGAGATGGGGGTTTTAAATTGCTTTTGTTGTTGTTTCTGGCTTATATAAATGTATATATTCTGCAAAGATCAAAGGTGACCTGGAAAGAGGGTTTGTAAGAGATTATTCATCCAAATGATATTTTTTCCAATACAATGGGGGCGGGGGTGGAGGGAAGAGAAATTTTAAGCTTATTCTCTCAGACTTTGGTTTTGTTCAGCTTTCTTACTTTCACAACATATTTTATTTTTACCAAAATCTCTAATAAGCCACTGGAGTGAAGTATTTGCTAACAAAAGTAATGTTAAGTATTTCAATAAAATCTCTCCTCCTCATTGATCACAGACACACACACTCTGTGGTTATTCCTTTAATTCTCCTGAGAGATTCCAGGACATACTTCAAGACCAGATCTACTCTTTTTATGCTATTATTTGAAATATATGGATTTTCTCTTAAGTCTTTTCAGGTCTACTTTATTTTTAATTTTTTATTTGCATATAAAATTTATGAAGTTACATTATGATAACGCCATTTCCAGTGCTTCTGAAAATACCTTTAAAGTCTTACTTGCATGATCTGTCAACTCAAATTATTACATTTGCATCTTTTTTTGTAGAGCCTTTACAATTAGAATTGCTGTGTTTTGTGATAAAGTTTGAGAAGATAAGCCAGTTTGTTCGTGGCCATTTGGAAATCCTGCTTAAGACTTTTACTAAAAAACCAAAAACGTTCTATTAGGATTGAAAGGAAAGTGTGGGAAGAAAATGGCAAATTCCAGGGTATGAAGCTGTGGAAGTTTTGTCAAAGTCAGAGTGCTTGAGAAACTTTAAATGGCCTTGTTTAGTTGAAGGAGGAACCAGGAATTTGCTCAGGGAAGGCGTGGGCTGGAAGTTGCATAAAACAGAATCAGAAAGGTCATGGGAGATGACAGCAAGGTGCATGTCTTGGATGTGATTTGTGGTTCAAGGCAATTCCTGTGCTTATGTGGAGAAAGTTATTTCCAGTGCTGTGGCAACTCTGGGGAAATTTCAGAAGGTTCTGTTAATGTCACAGATTCTTCCAATTTATACACACACAAACATTTGATGACAGTTGAATGTTGTCCATAGTTGCTACCTTCAAAATAGCAATGACAGAAAGAAAGATGTTTGTAATATTATAAACCAAAAAGTAGAAGTATTCCTGAAATATTAAAAATGTGAGCGTTTTGTGTTCATACTTGAAGTGAGTTTTCTTTCTTAAAGGACGTTTTATGAATGACTTGGAGAATCTGGAAGAAAATTCTCTGTTAATCCCCCAAAAATGAAGGTTGTGCCATTCTTGTGCAAGGAGGCCAACACTTCTGCAGAAACAATTTGGAGAAGAAAAATATCAGAATAAATTAAAGCCACAGGGATTTGTACCATTTTTCAGCAGTGCTGCTGTGCCCTGCCCTGTGCTGGGGGTAGAATCTGTCCCATCAGGATGGAGAGCAGGGTGTTAATGTGGATATCTGCACACAGAAGTGAACAAGGGTGTTTCAGGAGGGTTATACAGAAGGATAGACACTTAAGCAGCACCACACACAGGGTAATTAAGAGGATTGCACAGCATGTGGTATTCAAAAACTCATAGTTGTATCATTTATACAGAAAATCACTCAAACTCTGCTACTTCATGAACATTTCTCCTTCCCTTAGCACTCCTCCCACTTACCTTTTGCCAGGAGCTGCTGTAAGGAAATACTTCTCTGCATTTCTTCTGCTTCTGTCAGTCTGTGATAATGATGAACCTGAAACTCTTCTGCAGTGGCAATTTGCAGTACTTCAGTAAATTGTGGCTTTTGTCAGATAAATTGCATTGGTAAAATTTTCCTTGATCCCCAAAACCCTCATTTATCTTCCCATTAAAGATATATATATTCTCCAGCTTCCATTCTTCCCCTTTAATCTGTGAAGCACAGAATATGATGTGGTTTCTGCATTGATTTTCAAGATAATTTTTAGTCTGTCAAAGACCTTCTGTCTCAACAACTTTGAAACAAAGATTTCTGAATAGATGAGAAAGTGCAGCTGCCAGATTAACAGACACAAGAAGCTGGAAGGGAAGGATCTCGCAGATGGTTCTAATAAAACTCAGCACACAGCAAAGGAGTGTGGTGGGGGAGTGGGTTGAAATTCAAATTGTAATCCCAGTGTGAGTTTGGGGGTTAGTTTGTGAAAGAAAGCTGCAGAAAAGATCATTTGAGGGTTTGGGGTTGGGGGGGGTTATTGCTGGTTTCAGTTTTTCCTGTTGCTGCAGCACTGCCTTTTCCTTCTCCCCATATCCCCGTGTCCATGATGCTGCCTGAGCTTGTGTTGCTGTGCCCAGAACCCTCCTCTGGAAAACAGATATTCATAGGATTTCTGTGAATGTAAAACACCAGTAAAAGCTGTTGAGGGAGGAAAATTTTCTTGTTACAGCACAGAGCAGTAAAAATGGTGCAGAGGGAGGCTTCTGTTGCTTCATTGACAGGTGCTGCTCCTGCAGCCAGAGCCAACAGTTCCTTTTGGCCAAGCTTTGATAAACCAGGTTTTCCCTTGTAAGAAGTTTGTACTGCATGATTCATTCATAAGGATGGGTGACTTGTACTACTTTGTCTTCTTTCTGCTTTTTCCTCTCTGATTCAGTGCTATTAGGGCTGTAATATTAGGCCAAAAATTAATCAATAAAAATTGCAGTAGGAGAGGTGCAGCTGAGGGCCTGGTGATCTCAAAACTCAACCACCAGTTCTTCTTGATGTGACAGTTTGGGGGTCATTGGTTCTTGTGGCCAGAAAACCTCACTTTCACCTCATCTCCAGAACCAAAGCAATCAAGTTTTTGTTTCTTCTTCCTCCTCATGCTAATCTTTCTGTTCTTCAGTGAAAGGAAGAGTGTTTGAGAGCACACAGGCTTTCAGCTTACATGGCAGCCCTTGGGGATGTGTCTTCATCTTGCTGTGTCAAAAGCTTTTCAAATCAGTAGCTCAGGAGTAGCAAATCCTTCAAAGGCATGAGTAACAGATACTTGTTTTTGAGAGTCCTTAAGCATGAGCAAGTCATTAAGTACTTCCTTTCTCCCTGTGAATCAGTTCTATTTTAAACAGTATATTCATCATGTATTTCATATTTTAAAAAGTAAAAGAAGTTTTAAACCCTTTTCCTGAGTCTCCTGTGTACACCCATGACTTTGTATTAAAAACATGTCTGCAAAGGACTGCACATTCCCTCTGTTGATGCATTCCCTTTCCTAATCTCCTTTAGGAGTGGATATATTCTGTCTGAAGCAGTTCTTTGCCCAAGGAGACCATTTTGAAGTGAAGAAGTTATTACTCTGAAAACAGAGGATTACCTGATCAACAGCGGGGTGATGCCACTTAAAAATGCAGCCTCTCTAGTGTTCAGCAACAACTGACAGCAGTATCCCCTCTGGAAATCCTGGTCTGCAGTATTTTCTGTGCCAGGTGACCCTTTGGCAAAGCTGTCACACAGCCATTGTGTGAGGGAGGCCTGTGGAATTCCACTGAAGGAAATCCCATGGTTTAATGAAAGGCTTTGGCTGTGGATATTGACCCTGAGATGTTGTTATGCTCTGCTTATGCAGTCAATTCGGAAAGAATCTGTTTCCCCTCTCTTTACTGTGTCATGCAAAAAGGATAACTAATATGAATATTTATAATTAGGTATTTTTACAGGGGGCTGTGTCCAAGATACAACACGCTGAGACATTAAACAGCACAAATGTTGCCAGAATTCCACCAGCTTGGCAAATCTGACAGCCAGCTGAAGGCAAAAACTAGTTTTTATGATAAAAATCAGGCCATGTACTGAATGCTAAAGCACTGCCAGTTGTTCACAGCCCGGGAAGAGTTCACTTGCAATCAGCATGAATTGGAAAAACATTTCCCAAATGATGCTTTGTTTCCTTGTGGATTTGCTTCCGTTTCTGCCTCCTTACACAGTCAGCAATCATAATTCAGATGGTGGGGTTTGAAACATAGTCTTCGTGGTACTAATCTTGTAATGAGGTGCCCCTTCCTCCCGGGCTGTCACTCAGATTGACAGGACAGAGGGAGCTGCTCCCAGCCTTGGCAGTTGCTAGAAAGTCGGGATGTTTTGCAGCAATGGCTTGTGATTCATTTGTTTAGCATTCCTCGCTCTTTGTTTTGTGAGGACAGCTTGAAGGGGACTGAGTCACATGGCAGCTCTTTTCATACTGGGCTTCTACTGCCTTCAGTCTCTGCAGAAAGCCAAGGGAAAAATGGAGGGATTTACCTACATCTTCATTTAATGTTAATTGTCTAATCAGAGCAGCAGCTAAAAGGAAGGATTTCATGTCACATTCATCAATTAACTTAAAATGTTGTAAATTAATCTGTAGTACTGGGCACTGGAACAGAAGTGAATGTAGAGTGGTTTAATTCTTTTCATTTTGAGTGGTAAATTGCATTTTTTAAGTCAGTGTGCTGCTTGTGAATACAATGACACCCATATATATGATCTCTGTACCACCTGTTGCCTTAGCTACCATTTAACATGCAATGTGCTTATGTTGGAGATAAAATGTTTTCTGTGTCACCTACAAAATATAATGTGATGGCAGTTTTAAAGAACACCTCAGTGATCCTCACAAGCCGTAGGAACACCAGATTTATATAGCACTGTGGCAGTGAATCCCTGCCATCCCCAGCTGTGCCAGAGCTGTTGGAGTGCAGCTCTGCAAGGAAAGGCAAATGGCAAGCAGACACCTTTGCTCCTGCTGGGCAGAGCCTGCAGAATTGTGGGACAGAAGTACAAATGCCTGCGTGCAGCCAACATTAAAAAATGTGCCTAAGTGTTGATATTTTATTCTATGGCTGCAGCTCTGTCAGTGTTTCCCTGTTTTGGTGTCCTAGAGGGACGTGCCCAGAGGTGCCCATGATTTGGGAGCAGATCCCTCAAGCACTAAAGGAGGAGAAATCCAGCCCCTTTCCCAGGCAGCTGCTTTAGCTGGAGCCTGCTGCCTGAATCCACAAAGGTCCCAGCCCCCTGCTCTTCTAGCCAGGAAAAAAGGCAGTTTGGAAGGGGTTAAAATGTTACACAAACGTGTCACCTTATGGAGGGACTTTAAATAATCTTTAAATGCAGATGTTCCCTGCTGGGAAACATTTGCTCATTTCTTTGTTCTTCAGGGCTGGTTTTTCTTATTTCAAAAAACTCAATAATAGGCAAAAAATTCTGCTGCCAAGTGAAGTTCACAAGGCTGCTAAGGACTGTGGTGTTCTCCCTCCATTCCTTCTGGAGGATTTGCAGGGCCCTGTTCTCCTTCCTTTTCTTCCCCTACCTTGTATTTCTAGCTAATCCTATCTGCAAAAACAAACTCTTTGGTAATATTTAGGTTGGGAGAAGATGATTCAATTTTCTCCATCCAGAGTAAGCTTTTGACTCATCTCTAATATCTCCATTTAGATGATGAACCATAAGTTCAAGTTTAAGGCTAATTTATTGGCTCTTGCTTTATCTACCTCCAGTAGGAGGGCATTCACCCTTCTCTTTAAGTACACTTTCAAGCACATAATGTGTGTTTTCTGTTAGGATGGTTCATATTCATCTCACCTGTTGCTACTCATCTGCAGAGCTATTTCAGTATCTCCCTTTCAGAGGTCCTAAAAAATGTTTTTTGTTATGGTAATCGTTGTCAGGGCACTTTGCTTATGCTGCTCAGCAGTTGATGGCTTTGCTTGTCATGGTGCTCAGTCTGTGCAGGCTCACCAAGCTGTGGTTGCTTTGCACAGAAGTCTGAGTGCTTTGCTCCTTGTTATCTGTGGCTTTCATAATCTGAATAATTTGAGTTTGCTTTTCTTTCTGCCAAATTTGTCATACACAAATGTGTTCACACTTGAAGTCACAGAAGCAGAATACCAGAGGGGAAGAGATGAGGAGGAGGAAAAGAAAAAAAAACCACCCCACAAATAAAAGCCCAAAAGAACTAGACAGTGCTGTCTCCTTGCATAACTCCAGACAGCTCTGGGAGCTTTCAGGCACAGCCTTGACACTCTCAGAAAAACAGCAAATGCTGCTCTGCTGGGAGAGGAGCCTGGAAATGTCTCTGCCTGTTCAGGAGTGCTGGGTTAAGGTGAAGATGATTTGAGTACCTTACTGGCCTAACCACCATAACCTGCTAATGTGTGAACAGAAGTAACATAAACCTGTGCTTCTGTTCTGTCAAAACAGGTAATGTACAGAGCTAGTTGTCAGGTTATTTCCTAGCTCATTCTTTATATTTTGTTTCAAAGGTGTAATTAAAAATTAAGAAAATTAGTAAGATTAGCTGCTCCTTTTCTTACGAAAAATCCCTGATTATTCCAGCTGGCTTCTACAGGCTGTTCCTCAGCGTGTGCCTCCAACCTGGGCTTCCATTGCAGAGCTGCAGTGTGGCTGCTGAGCCGATAAAATTAAAGGAAGACTGCAGCAGAGTGCTCCTGGGGGACAGCAAACAAACAGGAATGTTAAGGAAGAAGACAAAAGTCTGGTGTGCCAGCTATGCAGCCAGAATTGTGAAAAGAATTCAAGTGTCCTTTGACATGGCTCTTGCAGCATTTCAGAGATCAGGAAGTCACGGAAGAAGGAAAATTAACAACAAATCAGATTTGAAATTTGTTGGAAATAACCTTATTTTCTGTCCTTCACAGAAAATGTTGCTGTCCTGACCAGCAGTCATGAAGAGAAGGGGGTGAAGCGAATTTGTCTGGAGAAATAGGAAGTTTTGAAGTTTTCAGTGGGATTTATTACCAGTGGCTGCAGGAGGTGTTGCCAAGCCAACCGTTGACACTGGAATGGATGAAAAGCCTCAGACTTGAGCGGTAACCCATCTTCCTGACATCTTTTTATTTCCCTAATACAGAACCATTTGTGTGGATTATAGAGGATTTTGTTCTGCTACTACCAGAGTTTAAATAGAGCAATCTTACAGGGGTCAAACATTGGCTGAGCATGTGAATGTGTAAGCTTTGTTCATTAGCAAAAAGTTTGAATTTTAGGATCTGGTGGTTTACTCAGTAGTTGTAATTTTTTCCTGAGGGTTCATCCCATCTCTTCACTGAAAAACAAAATCAGATTTTGTAGATTTGGATTTTTCTCCATTGGTAACTGTCTTTCCACCCAATGCCCAGCAAAACTGCAGTTTGGAACAGGTTGTAGAAGCAGCTCTGTCCCTGATTTTAGTTATAAGGTAAGTACTTCATGTGACTTCTGCACTGTATGGAAAGACACATATGGTACAGTAGGAAGGTTGCTTATTTCTGCTAGACATCAATAGTTCCTCAAAAAACTCTTCTTTTGCCATTTGCTTCTTTGCTTATCAAGTTCTTGCTTATATTGTTCTCTGTCTATCATTCATAAGTGGTGTTAAACATTTGAAATACCTCTGTACTTGAGACCTGCCTTCCCCAGGTCAGTGTACTAGTCAGAAATACAGGACTGTGCCACTTTTTAAAGTCAAAGTGGTAGTAAAAAGACCCCCAGCTCCTCATCACTATCCTGGTGTAGGCTCTGTCCCTTTGCAGCAGTTGGTGAAGTGGAGCCAACCACTAAATCCAAAAGGTTTAGGAAGGATAGAGGGGAATTGCCACGCCTTTAATACTCCACTGAGATGATGTTTCAATATCTTTTGAGACAAAAGAGTGAAAGAAGGTGTTTGTACCCTTCTCAAAGCCTGACTGACCCTGTGTACGATAGAATTTGCCTCAGTTTGGTTACACTGATGGGAAACAGTAACAGGTGTCAAAAATGACACATCACCGGGTTCCTTTCAGTTGGCATGAATAAAACAAAGGTAAGTCTGAAATGTGTGGTGGTTTTGTTCAAATTGGTTCTTTCATATTCTGTTCTTGAGAGGAGAGCAAACAGATCTGACAGTTTTATGTGACTTTTGGTAGAAAAATTAATCCTGCATTTCTGAACCTTGTAAATATACCTGTTCTCCTTTGTCAGTCCAGGTCAGATAGTTATTCCACCCACGTATCATAGGCTGTGTTAAAACTTCAGTGTGAGAACAGTCAGTGCCCTAGAAGGATTCTCTCCTAATTTCTGTGAGGTTAAGGGCAAGATTTTAGAAAATGATCAGCATTAATGCAGCAGTTCCTATCTGAGATCCACACTAAGGTTCCTGTGTCTCTTGTGAGAGGACAGTCAGGCCAGCCCTTAGGAGCCTCCCAACCACTTTCAGCTCAGCCAGTGCATCCATCAGACAGTCAGTAGGCTGTTGGGGTTCTTCCCTAATTGACTTCCCACCTCCAGGAGTTGTCTGGTTTGTTGCCAGAGTTGCTTGTATGCCGTGGTAGTGTCTCCTGCTGCACTGGCAGGAAGGGAGGGCTGGCAGATTCCATCTGTCTGCAGTGGTGACAAATGAAGCTCAAAAAGGGCTTATAAGAAAAATGTTTTTCTTCTTTGAGGTTTTCAGGTTTACTGTGCTCTTGTTAATGTTTTCTCTGTTGTTCTCTGTGCCCCTGCAGTCCTTTCCCTTTGAACGTGTGCACATTTCCTTACAGATCTCTGATTCATTGACGTGTCTAATGAGAACAAGAAAAAGACAGTTCCAGTTTGTTTTGCAAAAGCTGTGGAGCTAGGGCACTTCAATGGGATTTTAGGTTTCTCTAGGGCACTTTGGAGCCAGAAATATGAGCAGCACAAGTTAAAAAGCAATACTAGTCACAAACTCTTACCCATCCTTACCAAGGAAAATGCACCACCTTGGCTTGTCGTTGTGCAGCAGGTCAGGAGAAGACACACACGGGTTGCAACCACCATCATTTGTGAGGAGACGGTTTTAGAAAGCTGGAAGGTGATGTTTTCTTTGTTCCCTTGTATATCACTGCCTGGCAGAGCAGCTTCTGTATGCATCCAGCCTTTGTCCAAAGAGCACTGACTGTAAATCTGCTGGGGCTAATGGCTTCTGCTGAGGAAAAAGGTTCCCATAATTGTTTCTACATCCAAATTACTATTATTTAGCTGATAAAAGTGACAATCAGAGGCCCAGGAACAGGGATAACAATGCTACTTGATAGATTTCTCTGCTGGCACAGGAAGATCTTAATCTGCTGAACATCAAGAGGTCTGTGTGGTTGAGGGAAGTGCTGGGTGAGCCCAGTGGGAGGAGGCCTGGGAAGAGCCAGGAGTTGCTGTTTTGGGCAGATAGATGTCCTTCCTGCTGGAGATGCTCTGGAGTGGCCTAGGTGGGAACTGAGAGGGTGAACATACTCCTTCTGTCCCTGAGAACAGCTGGAGGATGTTGCCTGGGAGGTGCTCTTGGCTGAGGGATTTTAAATGGGAGGGTTGTCTCTCAGCTTGAGAGCACATTTTTTCCGCCTGACTCACTGGGTGAAATCTAAATGAGTGATAAAATTTCTAAAAGTAATGTTGAATTGGTCGGAATAATAAAAGGTGGATTTATCATCAGGAAGGAAGAGCAAAATAAGGGCAAAGATTCAATGCAGAGGAAGTCACCACCTTCCCAGTAACAATGGAAGGCCATGGGCAGCTCACACACCTCTGTGCAGCAGAGTCCTCCTGGCTCTGCAGCCACACAGCAAGTTACCATTGGAGGGGATTCTTCTGAAACCCTTCCCAGCCTCCTTTCCCATGTGCAGAACCCACACACATTCTGTGGGATGCTTTCCATTGAAAAGACAGTGCACTACAACGTGTTTGCATAGGTTAACTTGCCATGTAGAACACAAGCCTGTGTGTACATGAAATACACATATTTCATGCCCACTATCCTCCAGAACTCATTTTTTCCCAGGAACACCACTAGCCTTTGTTGCTTCTTTTTGACTTGTGTGCTGGTTTAAAAGTAAACCAGCAGGAGAAATGAACCCAGCTCGAGAGAGATTACAAGTCAGAGTTATAATTTACTAAAAAGATTACAATAAATGCAATGATACAGAGAAAAAACTGGTTTTAACCCCCAGAGACAGATGTATAACCCCACACCCTGGGACAAGAACAGAAGGGTGTTCCATCAGAAATGACATAGAGGGTGTAGAATACACAGTTTTGGTTATACCCACATAGTGATAAACTGGTTCCAGCCCCTATAACTAGAACAACTTGGCAGGTAGAACAAGGAAGGAACAGAAAATGCTGGCACTGAAGAGGAGTCTGGTGGGATCCATGTGTGCTGTAGATCAAGTGAGGTACCTGCAGGGAGGGGCTGTTGGCTTAAATGCATTTTTAAGATAATAACCATAATAACATTCTGTTAAAGATTTTACATTTCTATACTGTGTTTCCTCTGTGCATTCCTGAACAGCTTTGCCAAACTTCAACTGCTGTATCAGTTTATTTGTATTTACAGTTTGGAGAAGCACTGGGGACAGAGGCACTGAGCTGTGTGTGCTCTCAGCTGCCTTCTCCATCAGGGTTGCAGGAATCATGGAATTATAGTGCTAAAACAGGGAAGAGGTAGGGGAACAGGGTAACTGCAATTACATATAAACAATAGAAAGATCCAAAATCCAAGATTTTTAGCTCTATCTCAAAAGAAGCTGAAGATACTGAACTCAGGATGTGTTTGGGTTGGGGTGTAAGGAAATGAGACTCTTCTTGACCCAAGACCTTGCTTGCTCCTTTGTCAGGTCCAACCAGGCTTTCCCATCTCAGGTTTAAAGGACTGAAGGCTGATTCAAAATGGAACCACTGACAGACTAAGAAACAATAGCATAAAAGTATTTATTCCATGTCCCTTGTATGCAGTTCTTTCCAGAGGGCAATTCCCATTTTTCACTAGCTTGCAATAGTCTCTTCCCCTTATGCTTGTCTCTGAAATCTGCCCATCACAGGTGTGCTAAAAATACTGTCCTTGTCAGTTTAGCTCACAAAAGGCTGTGTTTGCTGAATTCATGCTGGTGTGATGGCTGTCCTTGGCAACTTCAAATAAGTGGGACAACATGGAAACATCATCCCATAAGTGTGTGAAGCTCCGAACCAGTGCTGCTCTTCATTTTGGACACGCTCCTCTCTGTTACATCCAAACAACTCTGCTGCTGCATGTTGGCTGTTGTAGCTCTTTGTGATGGGGTGGCAGATGGATTATGGTGGGAGCAGGGAACTTTCAGTGGTGGGGAGATGAGAGGCTTTGCTTGTGGTGAGGTCTCCGCTTTCCATTTGTTCAAAATTCGTAACGAATTCACCTTCTCTGAACTTTCTGTCATGTGATACTCCTGTATTTCACTCTGACATTTCATTTATCAGCTGTTCAGTTGGTGATAATTACATTCTATTTTTCATGCTGGGTCCTTTCATTCTTCTCTAGTCTGTTATTATGTGTTGTGGCCTTGGCAGGAAACACATTCCCATTCTTTAAAACAAAACAAAAAAAATACCAGAAAAAACCCCGAACAAAGCTCAGATCCTGCTGATTAAGAAAATTATTAACTTCCAGTGTTGAAAAAGATAATGAACACACCTGAACCTGCTTCAAGCAATAACCATGCAATGCAGGTAGTCCCACCTGTCCCCACTTTATGGGCAGTGTTGGATACCCTCAGACACTGCAGCACCCACCTCATACAGAGGGTTGCAGCAGCAACATCCCTTATCTCACATTTAACACAAAACAGTTGGAATTTTAGAGGCTTCTCAGATTCCAAGTGTTTCTTTTCAATTTATCTGGAATGCAAGTTTTCCTCTCAACCATCCATTTCCATAGGGTGGGACTAGATCTCCAGAGGTCCCTTCCAATAATGATTCTGTGATTCCTTAACTCTCCTCAGGGTAACTCTCTGAAAATGCCCATAGAACCAAGTGCTGCTGATGCACAGTCTTTCTTCCTTTGTTCTTCCAAAGCAGGAGTTTTTTTCAGCCCAATCATCTCTATCTTAAGTAGGAACATTAGCATATACATATTTTAAGCAAAAATACTTCACAAGCAAATAGGCAGGGCTTGAAAGAGACTTCAAAATAGTTCCAAAAATACCTGCCTTGCTTTCTTTTTCAGCCTTGTCTTATATGTCATTCTTTATGTGAGTTAACCTATTTTTTTTCGCTAAGCTCTTATTTTTGTTCCATTACTTTTCCATTTCTGGTAGTAAAAATTCTGTGTATTCTCTTGGGGAAAACTGTAGGTTGCACTTGCACCGTGGTGATTTACATTACAGTGGCATTCCAGAGATATTTCACAAAATTCAGACTTTTCCTACAGAACTTAGGCTGTGTGCAAACATAACTGGCATTCTTTATTTTTCCATACCAGATAGGAAAGTGTGAGGACAAATAAAATACAAAATAGAAAAGAATCCCTAATCCGGATTCTTTGGATTCCTGCCTCCCCACCCACATTTTTGGAGAACACTGCAGGCATGCTGCTGAGACATTGGTTTTCTGCTGTACAGCTCCACCCAAGATCTGTGCCTTTGCTGTGCTGTATTGCTGTTCTTACAAATATCTTTACCAGGTTAAAAGATTTCAGATTTTTCACAGTCATTTCTTGAGTTCATAACTAGAAATAAAAGTTCCCGGAGCTGCCACTTGCTAACAAGCAGTGACACAACATTCCCCCCTGATCAGTGCATCTCTGACTGGCTGTATAACCATCAGAGGGATTGAATCTGTCCAAAACCTCCTGTTTTCAGGAAAAGCACTGCTGAAAATAGAATTGAGAAAGACTTCCTCTTTCAGGTGTTTTTTTTTCCTGCAAATACGGTTCAGGTGGCTCACAATTTAAACATATATTGTGTTACATGCAGGAGCCAGGAGTGTATTAACAGTTCTGCCTTCCAAATGTGTCAGAGTTCTTTCAGTTTGTTTAAGTTTAGGGCTTTAAGTGAGTGAATTTACAGTTATTAAATGAATCAAAACTTGGGAGTTTGCCTTTTTAATGGAAAAGTCACTTCTTCTGCAGCTTAAGAAAGATGGCACCGAGCTCACTGAAGGAAAAATAATCCTTGCCTGACTATGACTGTGTGTTAATGATTTTCAAGACTTTAGTTGATGATGTCCATTAAGCTTGATGTTGGTGATGGATACAAAAATTAACCTTGAATATCTGAATGGTAGTGACGTGCTTGAGTCTTGCATCAGTCAGTAGTTGGTTAATTATCTGAGTATCAGTGCAAAGAGAGCAGGCTCCAGCTGGCTGTAATTAGGGCTGAATTGTTCCATTCCTTCAAGACAATTTTTACATTCATGGGATCTGCAGCTTTCTGTTGTCCTCATTTCCTGCAACATAAAAGCACTTGTATCTCAAAGAATTAAAGGGGGCAGATAGTGAGAGACTGTGGATAAATCTCATTAACATCCTTAGCAGTCTGGCTGAGAAATATGCATTGCAAGTTCTAAATAAGTTTTAAAAAAATAAAATAAAAAGGGAAAACAACCCACAGGAGTCATAGCCAGAAAGTGTTCTTTCAGTTGACTAGAAGAAAAGGTGAATCTTTAGAAAGCACAGTGGGTTCTATAAAAGCTGAAATCTGCTCTGTAAATTTTGGTCTTAATGAGGGACCAGCAGCCTGTGTGGGAAGAAACCTGGATGGCAAATCAGGAGTGCATGTGACATAACAGTGGGTGAGGAGTCAGTAATTCAGCACTGATAGTGCCATCGATCACAGCCCATTAGTTGAAGAAAGGCTCCCTGGTTTCTGCCCTCATGCTGCTGAATTCCCCTGCTGGCCTTGGCTTCCAGGGGTGTCCTGGCTGTGGGAGACTCCTCAGCTCCCTTCAGTTCTCAGGTCATCATGACCAGGGCAGCTTCTCCTTGCCAGCCTTTATTTCAACTCCTGAGCAAGACTGGCAAGTTTTCAAATTGTTACTCTGTTTGGGAAAGAAACAGCCTTATGTTTGGTTTGCATATTAAAATCCATGTTGGTATCTCAGTGCAGAAGGGATATGCAGGAACTGGGGCTGGGGGAAAGGCAGGAGGGGCCAGTGGGTGTGAGCCTGAGAGGGTCAGAGCAGGATCTGTCTAGGCCATGATGCTGCAGAAAACCTGTTGCTCTTCACCTGCTGAAATCCCCACTGACACTACTTGAGGTGCAGGGGGTGACAGAGCTACAGCAGCTGCCTGCTGCTGGTAGGAAAAATTCTGTGTATTCTGGATGTTGGTGCTCACTGCTGGTGGTCAGCAGCCTGTTCTGTTGCTGAGCTGACAGAAATCAACTCCTCCTCCCCATCCACAGGTGGATTTGCTGCAGTTTGAAAGCTGAGGCTGTTCAGAGGTGACAAGTGGGGAGGGTACATGGAGGTGAGCATCTTCATCTAATTTTAGTTTACAAATGTCTTATAAAGGAAGTTAGTGAGAACACTAGTGGGTAGGGAAAGATGTACAAGTTAAATTCCTTCTTCTTTATTAAAAGCAAATTAAATATTTTCATAGGTGGTAATAGTTGCACGTGTCTGTATTTGCTGTTCAGATCAGCTCTATTCAGACAGGCATCCCCAGCAGTGAATGTGCAGATACCTGAGCTGCATTTAGAAAATGCTTTTGCCATGTGGTCACAGAACTATTAGTGCTGAGCTGAGCAATCACCCTGCAGTGCCCTGGCACCAGCACTGGATGAACACAGACAATTCTTTTGTAAGAGCACTTTAGTGGTCCAGGTCTGAAGTGTAGAATATACACCCAAGGAAATAATTTTATTTTGTGTGCTGAAATAAACTTTTCCAGGTTTTTTTGGTATACTTGATTATTAATAGAGAATTATTGTTTTGCTATTTAGACAAAAATACTGTACTTACTGACCTGCTGCTGTGGAAGTTTATATTCTCTGGGTATAGAATTTATAATCACAGATTCTGTTTATTGACTGAAAGTAAGTCTGTTAATCCTCAGTATCTTGCTAATTTCCTGGAAACTTTACTATGACAGCTATGAAAAACCAGCTGAAAAAAGTAACTGATACCTGATCTGTACGTACAGACCTGTGTCAGCTCTAGTCATAGGTGAATCACTTAAACATGGCTTGATGTTAGTTATTCAGACCAGTGAGTAGTTTTGAGAGAGAATTGATGAACTGTTCTCCCCCACTATAGAATCAGAGATCATTAAGGTTAAAAAAGACCCCAGTGATCACAGAGTCCAACCACTAACCCAGCACTGCCAGGTCCACCACTAAGTGCCACAGTTACACAGCTTTTTAACCCCCCCAGGGATGGTGACTCCACCACTGCTCTGGACAGCCTGTGCCAACAGGGCTGGGCAATCCTTTCAGGGAGGAAAGTTTCCCTAATATTCAACCTGACCCTCCCCTGGCACAGCTTGAGGCCATTTCCTCTCCTCCTGTCCCTTGTTCCCTGGAGCAGAGCCCGACCCATCCTGGCTCCCCCCTCCTGTCAGGGAGTTGCAGAGCCAGAAGGTCCCCCCTGAGCCTCCTTTTCTCCAGGCTGAGCCCCCCCAGCTCCCTCGGTTCCTCCTCATCACACTTGTGCTCCAGACCCCTCCCAAACTCTGTTGCCCTTCTCTGGACCTGCTCCAGCCCCTCAGTGTCCTTTCTTGTCGGGAGGGGCCAAAACTGACCCCAGGATTGGAGGTGCAGCCTCAGCAGTGCCCAGCACAGGAGGACAGTCACTGCCTTGGTCCTGCTGCCACACTGATGCTGGCACAGGCTGGGTGCTATTGCCTTTTTGCCCACCTGGGCACACGCCAGCTCCTGTTCAGCTGCTGTCACCAGCACCCCCAGGTCCTTTTCCAGCTTTCCAGCCACTCTGCCCCCTGCCTGGAGCTGCAGGGGGTTGTTGTGACCCAAGTGCAGGACCCAGTGCTGAGTCTTGCTGAACCTCACAGGCCTTGGCCCCTGGATCCAGCCTGTCCAGATCCCTCTGCAGAGCCCTCCTGCCCTCCAGCAGATCAACACTCCTGTCCAACGTGGTCTTGTCTGTGAACTGACTGAGGGTGCACTCAATCCCTCTCATGCAGATCATTCCCACAGGCCAATCCTTCTCCTTCCCTTTAGCCTGGATTAGCACTTAGCAAAAGGAAAAGAAGGCAGAGGGGAAGTAATTAAGGCCTTTCCCACCCCACATAAGTTCCCTTTCCTCAGTTTTGATTTCCAGCAGGGGAATTTGCTGCAGGGCCCCATAAGCACCAGTGTTGGTGGCACAGCTGTGCCACAGCTCTAACACTGAACATACAAACTGTGGGACTGTGACAGGTCCACCGTGTTCATAGGCCACACAGCCATAGTCTGCATTCTGCATGTCTGTATTTCAGTGGTTCCCAGCAATCTAAAGATGATAGGTTTTCCAGGTAGTTGAGAGAATTCAATTATCACAACAAAATGTTAAAGGTACAACTTGCAACAAAACCCAGGAGCTCTTCAGAATCTCCTCTACACTGTGGTTCATGAGGTGATTATTCCCACCGTGGCCCTGCATTCCCAACTACCCCACCTCATCCAGAAGTTTAAGCCTGTATC
Organism: Pseudopipra pipra; assembly: GCF_036250125.1. Classification (NCBI taxonomy): domain Eukaryota; kingdom Metazoa; phylum Chordata; class Aves; order Passeriformes; family Pipridae; genus Pseudopipra; species Pseudopipra pipra. The sequence goes on along the minus strand of NC_087560.1, from coordinate 3,628,618 downwards.
TGTGTTGTAACTTCAGCGTGAGGGATAATGTTTCCTAATTGTTGAGTTGCACATTTAGTGCAATAACTGCTGACCTCTCTCTGCAGTGCTGTGTCACAGAAGGAATGGCTTTCGTGTTGCAGCCTGATTGGAGTGCGCTGTAATGCCTCATGCATCATTTTAATGGCTCTCTCAAAAAGCCTGGTATCTCGGTATGTCATTATCTCAGACTCTGCAGTTGTTGTTTCTTATTTAAATGTCCTATCTCACTAGAGATTTAATGTAATTAGAACCAGCCTGTGGAAAAATCTTTTTCTATTATGTCTTAGCTATTGTTCCAGTCAAGATGGTAAAGCAAATCAAACAGGATATAATGAAAATGATAAAGCCATTTGCAAGAGGCAGTTTTCTCAAGGGATGTAAAAGGCAGCACCACTTTTCATTTTGCTTTGTGTTTCTAAACATGGCATGAGCCTGGAGTATCTCTAGTGAGAGTTGTCCAATTCACCTGAGAGCAGAGACAGGTACAGCTGACAGCAATCTGAGTTGGCTGATCCAACAGGGAACCACAAGTACCACAGCAATCAGCTTCTTCCACTGTTATTGTTGCTGTACCAGCCTGTTCAGACAGCACCAGGTCTGCTTGCCAGCAAAGGTGTGTGTGAAGGAGCTGGGTCTGTGGGAATAAGCATCTTAGATGGGTGTTTTTTCCTCCAGATGTAGCATCCTGAGTGGGGAAGGACACGCAGAGTGTGGTGTCTAAAAGGTACTGCAAAGGTACTCGTACCCAAAGCCTCAGTGTAACGTGTGCCCAGCCAGAAGTGATGTTCCTGGGGTAAAAGGATAGGGAAAACAATGTCAGAGGCTTTCTTGGTCTGATTTGGAGGCAGGATCTCAGCAAGGCAGGAGGCCTCCTCTGCTGGGTGATTTCTGAGCAGCTCAGATGTTATTACTCTATGTCTCTTTGCTTTTCAATTAGGTTTATAATTTTATGTCAGAGCTGGTTTGCAATATCTTTTCTCTTTTGTGCACAAGCCGCTTGTGAACAGGCTTTTGTATTGTCAGCATGTGTTACAGAAATCTATATTAATTCACAGCAGTATTGATAAACTTTAGGTCTGAGAGGCTTGATCAAGAGGCTGAGTGCTGTGGAATAAAGCTACACATGCAGTGCTTGCAGGGGGTGATGGCAGGGCTTTCAGTCTTGCTATTTTAGCTCCCAACAGCTGTGAATAGATGGATCAAGTGTCCAAGGGGGACAATGCCTCACCAGCAGCTGAGTTTGTCTTCTGTTGGGTTTACCTGGGACAATGGGGTTTGGAAGTGCAGAGTACAGCCAGCTCAGTCTGTCCTCACAGGAATGTGAAGCAACAGAAGCAACAGATCAATCTTGTTTTTCAAAAGCCAACGACAGGGCAACTCAAATGATCAACATACAAGTCATCCAAATTATAAAAAAATCATTAGTTTGATACCTACAAACTATTGTGAAACTTCAGATGTAATGGAGAAAAGAAGTCTCCCTGAAATAATTCTCCTGTTTGTACTTTTCTGGGCTCGGTGATGACTCATTTTTAGATCACCTGTGCACGTTCATCTTTTCTGTTGCCCTGAACCCTGTGGAATTGAAGAAACAATAATTTCTTCTTCTTCCCTTCCCCCTCTTCCTTTCTTGTAAAGAAATGATTAAATACTCGGAGTACAAATGCTGCACATGAATATTTATAAGAACTTTTATAACATTTAGCAAGGCAATGCTTCATGGCTGTCTCTTTCTGAATGCTCATAAGAAAGTGCCATAATTTCTTCGAAGCTGCACTGGCTCTTTATTATTTGCTGCTGGGTTGGCAGGAATTGGAGGCACCTCGGGGCTGCAGGGCTGCAGTCAACGATGACAAAACTCAGAGATCATTGGGGTGTTTCCTACTTTTCTGATAAAACACTTGGCTTGTGTTTAACATCTCATAAGAATACGTTTTTCGCGCATCATTTGCATTTAAGTTGCAGAAAATTGCCAGGTAGAAATCTTGTTACCAGCATTGGATAAATACCTGATTCCTGTGTTGGTGCTTTGGTCCCAGAGAAACGGAGTTAAATGTCTTCTGCTTGGAATACTGACATTGTGGGACCGTTAAGTGGCCCTGGAGCACACTGTGAGAGCCACTTGGAGGGTCCTCCTGTTAATGCAAAAACGTTTTAGCCTCCACTTCTCTGCATATTGTCTCTTTATGGCAGGGTATCCTGTGCATACCTAATAGCTTGTGCAATGCCCCAGAGTGCCACACACCCATTTCTAAAAAGCAAATGGAAACTGGTAGCTCCTAATAGCAGTATTTATATCCCCTTGACATCCTGAGAGAATTTAGATCAGATTAAGCACTAGAGGAGAAGGAAGAAAGGCTTTAGGAATAAGCAAAAGGGAGAGGGGGATAGAGGTTTGGTTTGTCAAAGCTGAAGATAATTTCAGAACTGGATTTGGAAGTTCCTTGCTCATAACATTATTATAACCTCTCCCCTTCTCCCCTATAAAGTAATTGCCAGAAATGCATGTGCTCCTGTCCACGAGGTCACTCTATGAATTGAAGGCTTTTATTTCTTTAAAAGAGGGACTGTATTTTCTGTATTGGAAGTTGTCTGTTGGAGCTTTGTACGTGATGTGTGGGTCTGTGTGACATGGTGAGCATTTCAAATGGGGTGGTGGTGAAATGTTCCCCTTGTTGGGGTTGGTACAACAGACCCACTGTGAGGGCAGAGTGGGAATCATTCCAAAAACCATTGCTGTGGGCAGAGCTCTGTGATCTCCCCTGGAGTCAGCAGGGATCCACAAGGGTCCAGCTGGGTGTTGGTGCATCCTTGCTGGCTGTGTTCTGACAGGCTGCTTTCTACAGTGTTCTGTAGTTTTACAGCTTTCACTGGACAAGCTGGCTAAGTTAATTCCTCCAGGAGTTCATTATTAACGTAGTTTTTCTCTTTTGTAATCATATTTTCTCAGTTTTAAGTCCTCTTTTATTCTGCTCGTGTTGAGTCTGCCTTGTGTGGATCTCGATCTGAAGATCTCAGAATGTACCAACATATTTAATGCTTGGGAATTTCTTCCCCTTTGTGTGTGTGTTTATAAATATGTATAATACATACTTCTCTGCTACTGCAATATGCAAACTATACAGGTGTATTTTTAAAGAAGGCACTATTTATGTGATTTTTAACCCCTGAACTGCTACTGTGATACTGTAACTTTCAGATAGTGATTTCAATCTCTTCCCCACATGTTTTGGGCACAGCAGTTAATAGAATTACTTTCATAATTATCAAAGGAGAACCGAAGGAGACTATCAACAAACAGTTTAGTTTACATTTCAATTAAAGCTGTACACTTGTGGCATTACATTTACCCCTATACATTACAATAATAATACTGAAAGAAAATAATGCTCTCAGTTGTGCTTTAGTTGTGCAAAACTTTCAAGCCAAATACCTGCTGCATGACCTCTATGAGAGTCACAGCTTGGTTACCACTGTAAGGAAAGTGTGTATTCACCTGAGAACTCTTCCAGTATGTTTAGCAGCAGGAGTAATGCTGGATCTTGGGATAATGGTCCCTTGTTTGTATCTATAAGGAAACAAAGGTATTGTCCACATTGTTGTGGAGTAGCTCATCAAATCCATCCATAAAAAAAAGCTGTTGGATGATAATAACTACGAGAGTTTTTGAATCACATTCTTCGCAGGAAAGACTAAAATCAGACTTCAAAAAAATTAATTTGCCAGCTCTTCCTAATTTATTTCTTTAGGCTTTGTTTTTAGAGTGTAAAAACGAAGTGTGCACCGGGAAACACAGAAAGCAGTAAGATTCCAGGGACCTTTAGAGACTTTTACTTGTCTCTGGATCCTGGCATATTAAAGGTTAATGGAGATTTGAGGCAGAATGTAATTTATTACATCTCCAGAGCTTCAGACTAGTTCTTCCATCACAGGCTATAAAACCAAACCCCTCACTCAGGTAGTGAACTTGCTGCTCGAGCTTCATGTCTTACTTAAAACGAGGGACTGCAGAGCCCCCGTTGGTGCTGGGCAGGGAGAGGGACCCGCCTGTGCCTCCTGCAGCTCAGGCATTAAGGGTGCTGCTGCCTCAGCTCAGCAAGCACCCAGCTCGTTATCTCTGGCAAGTCTCTTCTGCCCTTTCCCTTCCCGGTTCTTCTTTCTCCAAGTTTAGCAGGTAATTAAAAGAGTGCAGTGGCTGAGGAGTGAGAAGGGAGTTTTTCCAAATGCCGTCCCCTGTAGGATGTGATACATCGCCCACGTCCCAGGGCCGGCATTGAGGAGCTCGGCCCATTTGTTTTACTTGAGGTTTAAGGAAATCATCTGCTGAGCGTTTCAGTCTCTCCCTGTGCATTGCAATTCAGCCAGCTCCTCTGAAGAGAAAAATGGGAAAGTAAGACATGGTTAATGTACCAGTCTTTTATGTGGAGAGAACAAATTTGACATAGGACATTAGAGATAGAGGCTACAGTCTATCTTCTGGCTGTACAATGCTAATTAGCGTTATGAACCCATCCTTTTGTTCAGCCTGGTGGGTTGTATCAGCCTTGGAAGGATTCTGGGCTGGAACAGCAGCGCAGTGTGTTGGGACTGCCTGGCTTTTGGCACCGGAGCGGGGTTGGCAGCAGAGCAGGAGCAGCTCTGGGCTGGTTGTGCACCTGCTTCCCGACAGCACTGGGGCACAGGGAGGGACAGGGAGAGGGCTCTGGGACACGGGAACACTGCGGGGTTTGTGCCACAGGACCTGGCACTGGGGGCACAGGGAGGGACAGGGAGAGGGCTCTGGGACACGGGAACACTGCGGGGTTTGTGCCCTGTGGGGCACAGGGAGGGACAGGGAGCGGGCTCTGGGACACGGGAACACTGCGGGGTTTGTGCCCTGTGGGGCACAGGGAGGGACAGGGAGCGGGCTCTGGGACACGGGAACACTGCGGGGTTTGTGCCCCAGGGCCCGGCGTTGGCACGGCCGGAGGGGAGCGGAAGGAGCACTGTGGTGAAGCTGCTCCTTGGAACCAGCGTGTTCCAGGAAATGCTCTCAGCTCTTCCTCTCTTCCCACTTTTCTCTTTAGTCTTCCTGTTCCTGCCACACCATATGGAAGTTAGGGAATTACTTTGCTCTCTACTGAGAGAAAAAACGAGAAATGAGTATTTTTATGTAGCGAAAATCTTTGTATTAACACGTGTTTTGAGAACCTGCACAGCACAGAGCAAATCTGCTGCCATTCCTCTGCAACCCAGGGGCCAAGTCCTACACCTGCACCCAGGCATGATAAGCAACTGATAAATGTTCTATTATTCAACTTCAGCATTTTTTTTTTTTTTTTTTACATACTGCATTCTGGCATCCAGACATGAGTCTGCTGCCTTTATTGAGCTTGACATACTGCAGTTTCTATCAAAATTAAGTTTTTGGGATCCCTGTTTAACATACCTCGTTTCAACAAAAGGCTTTATAAAACAGCTGACTTTAAAAAGATGACGTTTGCACGATGAGAAATGATTTTTACTTAAAACAGCCATAGAGGGTGAAGTTAGTAGTGACTTAATTTTCTGGTTATGCCAAAAAAATATTTTTGCAAATCACTGAAAACCAAAAAATTAAACTTTGAATCCTTATCTGAATTACTCAGACTGGTTTTTCTGTTGAAAGCCTGATACTGTTGCAAACCAAAAAAATATCTTGAAAATAAACCACAAATTCATTGTATTTGCAAAACCACATGTCCTGTCTTCCTCATGCCTCTCTGTGTCTTCTTTGCAAATGCTAGAGTTTAGTGACCTAGCAATAGCTAACTTGGTTAACAAGTATACAAAAGGCTAAATTAACTTTTAAATCTAATATATTTTAATTTCGTTTTTCTATGTTGTTATTAAGAAACAACATAGAAAATGCCATGTATATTCTGTGGGTTAGGCCTGGAGAGAGGTGACAAGTCTGAAACTGGTTTAGGTAGGAGGCTGAGTGGGATGCTCTGTATTAATCTTTGTCCTAAAATTAGTCAGGGCTTATTTATGAGTAGCCTGAAAAAAAAATGTAAATAGGGAGAGCAGGAAATTTGAAAGCAAAGATATTCCCTGGGTATACTGGGAAAAAAAGATGGAGCAAATACGTTGTATTTATCATGTACAACTGTAAACTGGGAATAAAAGAGTTTGGGCAGGGCTTGCCTGACTCCACTGAGAGAAGTGAAGATCCTCAGAAGGTTGTGGAAGGCATGAGCACGCCCTTACCGTGAGTTCTGGCTGCCAGTGTGGATTTAAAAGGACAATGCCAGGACACCACGTGTGGAGGGAGCTGTTTGAGGAGTGGAAGGGTTTGTTTCCGTCGGGTTTGTCACTGGGATGGAGCTCCAGGAACACCGTGTTGTGTTTGGAGAGCAAAGTCCGAGGGTGCTAATAACAATTCACAGGAGTGCTTGGAGGTTTGGGCAGCTCCCTTTAGAGAAAAGACTTGAGAGCTGAATTTATTTATATTTTTATTTAAAAATAGCAGTGTAGAACCAGTAGCACTTGTTAAATACGGGGCAGAAGCAACGAGCTAACACTGCAGTGAGAGCTGTTGGGATTGCTGTGGCAATTCCCCTCTGACAACAGCCAGGATCCCATTCCCTGTCTGTGTAACCACAACCTGCCACCGTGACTAATTAAGCCAAGGCTGAGCCCATAACCTCAAAACCTGCAGGACAGACTTTCTTTCTGTCTGAATTGCAAGGTCAATACTACAGAGAGCACGGGGGCTCTTCTGTGGACCCTCCGTGGGAGACCTGGCATCACCTTCCTGGGCAGTGTTGGTGGAGCAGTGGTGAGGAGGCCTGATTTGGATTCCTGAGCCATTTTCTTCATATTGGTGTTGTCTCCTAAGTATATAGGGACTGAGCCCAGGACCTCAGCAGGGGGCAGTGGGAAGAGTTTTGCTGCTGCCCTGCAACTTGGTGCTGCTTATTCTCTTAGACTCCTTCTTGTTAGAGACAGTTTAGTTCCAAATGGCACAGTGTTGCCTAGGGCAGGAATAAACCTCCCTCAAGACCCTCCAAGAGGGCAAGTAATTGCAGCCTTTCCTATTTCACTGGGGCTGGCAGTGACAAAAGATAATTGCCCTGGGCTTGGTGTGGTTCCTGGTGTGGACTCGTAGCAGCCCTGTTTGCTAATAAAGTATTCTGTCATAAAAACCTCGTCTGAAAGGTGAGGAATTCAGAGTGTGAGTCTGCTTTTACTTTCAGATCCCTGTGGATTGGTATTGAGTTATCTCAGCAGTACAAAAGTAGAAAATTCACGCTGTGTTTTTTCTGGATAGCAAAAGCTTGGCATTCTCAGGATTCTGTCAAGCACAAGTAGCAAAATTTATGTTTGGCCATCAGCTCCTTTAGGAAAACATTTCAATCTGTAAAAAAAAAAAGAACTAAAGAAAGAGAATTGAATATGGGTGTTGATTTTCTTTGTCTTTCCTTTGCTACAGCTTGTTTGCTATGCTTCAGCCTTGTTTCCTGCTGTGTCCTGACCCTGGAGTGAGCACTGGCTGGGCTGCAAGTTTGGCATTTCCAGGTATGATCTGCAGCTCCTTAATTAGCACTGGAGTGCTCGGACAGCAGGGCTGGCCAGGGGTGGGAGGAGCAGCTGCTGGGGCTGTGCCAGGCTCCACTCCAGCTGCTGGGGCTGGCTGTGATAAGACACCTCTTCCTTTTAGGTGGCTGCTCCTGCTGCCCACAGAGCAGATGGGTTCCTAGGGCAGGTTTTTCCTGCCTGAAGTCAACCTTCTTGGGAGCAGCAAATGATTCCTCCTTCCCCTTTCCTCCTCTTACAGCACTGGCTAAAAATTCCAGTGGTTTCCATACTTGATAGGTTTAAGCCATCTATCTATGAAAATGGAGGGTATTTCTTCTCTCGTGGAGTAAATCAAGCAAATTCCCAAGCTGCAAAAAACCAGTCATTGGCTGTAAGGATAAAAACTAATACAGAATTCTATTACATTTCCTTTCTTATTCTGTCCTTGATGATATTTAATGATGCCTTCACTGCATAGCTCTTCCATGTATGGATTCTTTTAAAGTATGGAATCAGATGTTATGGTCTAAAATAAATTACTGGAGTTTTGTGTGATTGGTTGGTTTTTTCCCCTGCCCTACATCATGTCTCTTTTGGTAGCCTGAAAAGCTAATTACTGACTGTTGGGTGCCCTGGGTTTGGCTGTTTGTCCTTTTCTGTCACCATGGAGGGAAACAGCTGCATCACAGAGCCCCCCGTGGTGTGCCTGGAACACTGGTGTGTTGGGGCAGGTTTTTGTGACTGTCAGACACAACACTTAAATCATAAGAACAAGTGAAAAATCAATTCTGATTATGAATGCTAAAAGCATACAATTCCAGTACCTGCTAATGCCTTTTCTGAATTTCATCTATGATGGTGCTTTTTATTCCTATTAACATTCTTATCAGTGGTGGCTTCCCATTTTACAGGGATGGATTCAGGGCAAAGCATAAGGAGCACCAAAGAATGTCTGTTGTTACTGTTGAACACTGAAGAATATCTGTTATTGTTATTAACTTCAACACTAGTAAACATTAATATCTTTAACCTTGTGACTGAGAGCTCATCACTCATTTCACTGCTGTGGCTTATGGCTGCAGATTAAAATTTCTTACATCCATCATGCCTGGTGAAGTAGCTTATTGGGATGAATAAATGACATACTAATTAGGAGAGTAGCCTGAGAGAGAGAGCAAGCTGCTTGAACCAGCTTTGATGACCAAAAAATTACCTGTAGCTCGTTTCTCAAGATTATCAAAGAGGTCCTCAAATTAGAATGGCTGTCTTTGATCATGGATGTGAGGAACAAGGCAAAGTGAGTGCTCCAAGCAGATGGCAGTGGGAGGAGATGGTTGGTGTGGAGTGGGAAAACGAAGGAGCTTTTACAAAGATTCAGGCCCCTTCCAGGCACTTGCTCCACGTAGTGAATGAGGTATCAGTATCAGGCTTATTTTTATTTATATTTTCCACCATAAAATAGCAATGTATGTGTTTTCAAAAGTTAAATTGTATAGGTTAGTTGTAGAGGAAAAATGCCTTTTTTTTGTCTTTCTTCTGTAACCTTATTCTGATGTTTCTGTCCTGTAGCATGAAAACATTCAAACAGTACTGATCTTTAGTAAGACTTCCACCTGGCTTCCTTACCTTGGGAATGACCATGGCCTGTCTCAGGTATTGCTTTGGATTTGTTTGGATCACTGAAGGATGTGTTGGGGTGACACAGTCCCTTGGCCCAGGTAGCTCAAAGCTGAGGCCCCAGTTGCCCAATATCAAACATGGTTGTGTAGTCACAAAAAGCAGAAATGAGCACAAGGAACGTTCCAGGGCTGAGCTGTAAGTCTGGGACAAGAGTGGCAAAGTGTGGGAGAAGGAGAGAAAGGCCTGACCTTACTGCTGGGAGACAGTGGGATGTCAGTGTTATTGCACCATTTAGTTATTTTGCTGTATGAAGCTAAAACCACTGAAAGTAAAGAGCAAGATGTGGGAAAAGGAAGAACAGAATCATGCCCAGACTCCAGCGTGGAGTGGCCCTGCCCTTAGTGCTGCCCAGACTTCCTAAATGGACAACACTGGAATAATCTAGAGAGTGAATTTTGTTCTCAGCTGAAATAGTTAATGCTTTGTTTAAGCACTGAAATTGGGAGCTGTGGGTTTACCCCACCTAATACAACTGTCCGTGGCTCATCCCAAGTATAAATGTGTAATTGTTCCTCTGAATCCATCAACCTCTTGATCTCAGTGCCAGCTTGTTTCAGGATGTGTTTTATGTGGAATAATTTTCTTCTTGCAGATGTAAATATGCTGCATTGAGTTTATTGTTCTTTTTCTAAGATAGATACTAAATGGGAACACCCAGTCTGTCTGCTTTATGTGACGGATCATTTAATATAATATCATTTTATTTGTCTCATTCTGAACTAAACTATCCTAATCTGAAGGGATTTCACTGAAAGGATGAAAAACTTCCCATATTAAAATAGTTTTGTGGCTGTTTTATGCAGCATTTCTTCCTGAGATGTCATAAATAGAGCTGAACACAATACTCAGTAAATCATGTCATTGATTTTCTCACACAGAAAGTGTGCAATCTGCTGGTTCCCTTGCATATTCTGTTGCACCATTTGCATGTCCTGCAGTTAGGAATGGGTGAGAACTTCTTAAAAGCTTAAAATAAAATTGTGCCATTTCTCTTTTGCCCGTGGTTTGGTAGGAAGAGCGAGTTTCCTTCACAGAAGTCATGATCAAAAAGCTGTGCCATTCACCCTGTGCTCAGCTCCTGGCTGTACCAGTGCCTGGTTCAGAGGGACTTCAGGACTCTGTGTAGCTCAGCCACCTGGTTCCCAAATTTCTGCCCAGTTCTTGGCTCTGCACAGTCCAGCCCTGCTGTGCTATTGCTCATAATTTTTTGGTTATTTTTAATATCTCGGGTTTTTTTAAATGGCTCATAGTGGGGTTTATTTTTAAACTTAATTCTCTCCAGTTCTATATTTAATAACTGCTAAGGCTCTCCCAGGGGGGATTGAGACCTCTGGAGGGTTCCCAGCTGGCAGTGCTGTATCCCCTGTGTTGGAGCTGCCTCTCACACTGGCTGTGATCCACCAGCTCTCTCCTGAGTTACCTGCCCTGACACCACAGCAGGTGTTTGGCTGCTTTTTAGTAACTTCTTCCCTATCCTTTCAAATACTGTTTTGTATTTCACTATCCACGAGTTAATTGCTAAACTGCAATGGGTAATTTTTTTTTTGGGCAGTTGTGGGTTTTGCTGCATCAGCACAAAGGGTTTTGGAGCCAGAGGTTGCAGCAGTGCAAGGGAGGGGGGTTTAAATCAATAGAAAGTGCAGAGTGGCTGGACCCCCCCTGCAGTGAGGATCCCCACTGCTCTGCTCCCCCCTGCAGTGAGGATCCCCACTGCTCTGCTCCCCCCCTGCAGTGAGGATCCCCACTGCTCTGCTCCCCCCCTGCAGTGAGGATCCCCACTGCTCTGCTCCCCAGGCTGGGCTCAGCACAAGGGTGCCCACAGCTGGCACTGCCTTTCTGCCCGCAGAACCACCATCATGTTTGTCAGGTATTGCTTTTTGGGTTGTTGTGAGCACGTTCTGGAGAGTTTGGGTAAAGTTTGTTCTTCTGAATGTTTTCATGCTGCTTAAAAAACAGGAAAAAAGATCAAAGGGTGGAACTGCAAGTGAGCCCAGGAAGGGTAAATCAAAGATAATTAGATTGCTCAAGGTATAGTCATACAGGTGCAATTTTGATATACTGTGAGGGGCTTAATTCTCATAATTTTCCTTAAATGGAGTTGAGAGAAACTTTAATGCACTGGAATTGAGGATATTTTTTAAAAATTATTATTATTACTGTGCTTTTTACTTCCAGCTGATGCACTTAACCTTAATTTGCTGCTATGTTGTAAAGCCCTTTTTAGGAAGCAGAGTAAACAATTTGTAGTCTGGTTTATCTCACTGGGGTTTTCTTTTTAAAAAGTAAAAAATAAAAACTAATTTTCCATGTAAATATAAAAGTATTCCTAAAGAACATACTGTGCAGCATTGTTTGAATGATCATTATAATATGAATATAAATATGTCTGGTCATTATAAATTTGTGTTGATGCTAAATGGTGATTTTTCCAAAAGGAAAAGAAATATTTTTAGTAGTTTTCTCCAGTTCAGAATGTCAAGGATTCTTATCACTGAGGCTCAGAAGAGTTCATATCCAAATACACTGGACTGCTGGGCCTCAACACCAGAGGGGAGAGCTTGTCCTTGTTACTGCTTTGTGTGCTCCCAAAGTGATGATGCAGAATCTGATCAGATTACCTGGGCAGATCCCGAGGATATTTCTTGCCTTTCCCTTGCTCTGTGGCATTATCTCTTTGGGTTAGGTAAACTGCAAAGAAATGCCTGTTTTCTTCTGAAGCATCACAGATTGTCTAGCCCTAGGCAGGCTTTTGCCCCAGTTCGTTGGTCATTTCTATCTTGTTTTATCCTTGCAAGTTTTAGGGAGGGAAAAAAAAAACCACATGTTTTAAAGGGTTTCCTTCACTTACTCAGGATTATGAAATATTTATGTCATTTAAACTCCCTTTAAATGAGAGAAAATACAGCGTGACACTTTAAAACTGGGAAAAAAAACACTATCTGCAACAAAATAGAACTTTTTAATCAAAAATGGTAATGCCCAGCATTTATGGAAATGCCCATCTGTGCTTTGCCAGTCACAGCTCTGGCTTGGTACAACAATGAGCTGATATTTAGCAAATATCCTTCACTTTGGGAATAAAGTTGCAGCAGTCCATAGTGCTGCTTCCCATCCCTTAGTTTCACATTTTTCCCTTGAGTGGGGTGAGTCCCATTCCTTGACACTCCCTGGGAGTGTTTCTACAGCCCATTGCCCCCCAGAGGGACCTGCAGGTGTGAATTTGGAGAGTTTCAGCTTTTTAAAAAAAAAAAAAGTCTCTTAAAATGTTTACAACTACATTAAAATTTCGAAGACACAGGAATCAGATACTGGCAAAGAGTCCCCATCCCTCCATTCCTGCCGTGTGAGGTTTGCACTGGGGTTGGTGACGATCAGGGACTCTCCAGGTGCCTGTGAGTGCTTCAGACAAACCACAAGGCTGTGGTCGTTTTGTGGCCTTTGGCCACTCCCATATAGGAAACCCAGGCTGGGTTTTCAGTCTGAGGACGTGTCTGAGAGTGGTGAGAGGTTTGTGGGCTGTGCAGGAGCACTTCACTGGGCCGTTGCTGACAGAGGCTGAGCAGGGCAGTTTATTCTGCAGCATAAAAATTGCATTAAACTGTTCTCAGGGACAGCAGTGCTAAAGGTAAATGGCTTTTCCCTGGAGCAGAACAAACCAAAGGAAACCTGTCCCAGTACCTGGTGATCTCAGAAGAGCCCACAGAGTGCTCAGGAATATCACACACCCTCATTTGGGGGGAGCTTTTTGGAGTTGCAGCCCTGTCTGAGAGGTGCATTCGTTTCCATGTGCTCACTCACTGAGCAGGCCTGATTAATTAGTGCGTGTCACCATCTGGTACTTACTGAGACTATTCATTTTTAAAATGTTGAAATTGTAGGGAATGTTGCACACCAATTAAGTTCCTTTTAATTGGATTATTTTAGTATAAAGTATTACTGGAGAAGGCCTTCATTGTGATTCAGGCAGCACACGTCCAAAGGAGACCTGACAGCCTGAAATTACCTAGAACAAAGGGAAAATGCCTGAAATGCATGTTTGTTACTATCTTCATGCACTCAGCAAAGATGATGTCAACAAATAAGAGCCACGGAAACACTTCTGCATTGCTGTGCCGGGTTCAGTTTCCTGACAAGGGTATCTCAGCTGATCCCTGCTTCATCTTTGCACTGCAGCTCCGAATCTGTCATCTCCCTCTGACCTGCAAAGTGAGATATGCTTTTATGTTCCTGTCTGTTTGATATCAACTCAACAGGGCCAGGCTGAGCCCTGCTGTGTGCAGTTGTGTACCTGCTGAAACGAGGAGCATTAGTCTCATTTACACACAGAACGAGTTGGCCTTTAAAGCTGATAAATTATCTGTGCTGACTCAGCCATTTAGTGGATGAATGAAGTGTCACAATCTGCTGTTGGGAGCAGAACTTGTCTGTCTGTACTTGTTCCTGACACTGACTCACTTGGTGAATTTTAGTTCCTCAGTGTCACTGCACTGCAGTGCTTCCCTGTATAAACTGTGAAGAGTTCTGTTTATCAACTTATATAAAAGGCTGAGATACAAGGGTGAAATGCTCACTGTTGATATTATGTGTTTGCTAGTAATACTTTCTTTAGAAGTGTAATGCTGGTTTTTAATGTAACATCTGTGTTTGTTATTGCCTTGATTTTGTGGAGATTGTCTTCAAATAAGTTTTGTCATCTGAAATACTCATTGCAGAAGAGCCAGGAGCTCTGCAGAGTGCACATTCCTATTCCATTGGTTCAGAGGCTGCCATGGAAGCAGGAAAGTTATGGAAGAAAAGATACCTGATCAGTAGCAGCTGAAGAGATCTGAGGTGTGAGTGCCTGGATCTCTTGTTGACCTGCTTTGTTTTGGAGAGTAGCGTAGGAATCCAGCAATGAACAGTGTCAGGGTGATTGTTTCCATGTATTTGTGTACATTTTCCTTCCCTTCGATGGCCTCTGCTGCCCCCTGCCAAGCTGCAGCTGCCGGTGACAGCCATGGAAGCAACAGCCTGCTGAAAGAAGATTTCATTTCTGTTATCACTCCTAATCACTCTTACCATAATTATCACTCATAATAGGGAATCTGCAGATGAAAAGGCAAATGTATTATCTTTAAAGAGAGAGGAAAGCAGCCGAAAGATCGCTTTTAGTTGCACACAAAGGAAGAAACTGTCTCAGTTTGTTTTAGCATGCAAATGCTTGTTTTGACTTATAAAGGTCACTATGGATTTGATTTGAAATAGCGTAGGAGTGCTGCTGCTTTCCAAGTACAAAAGTAGCACAATGTTTGAATTGTTTTGGTTGTTTTCTTAAGATCCATTTCCTCTGGTTGGAAGGTGCCTGTTTCCTCTCTGCTGCAGCTGCAGGCAGTGTCAGGGCATGTGGCAGGAACTGCTCGTCCTGCGGGTGCCTGAGCCAGTTGGAAACCCAGCTGGGCTTCACAGACCCAGGAACTCAGTGGCTCTGCTGTCTCAGACTGTGTCACAAATCATCCTGGGCATGGTGGTTGTGTTTAAACCAGTTCTGTTGGCTGTTGGAGAGCAAAAGATCTGAAATACCTACGCATGGCTTATGGATTTTCCGTGTACCAGTCACACATCTGCATTTCCACAGTCCCCAGGTATCTGATTGTGCTGGGACATGGGGTGAATGTTTGCCCAGAGCTGTCACCCTGCTGGAGTTGCTGTTCCCACTGGATTGCTGTGGTTCTGCTGAGGTTCCTGCAGTTCCCATTCACGTGTGGGGTGAGCTCTCCTTTGGCTTAGAGGGAAACTGCTCAGCATGCGTGTGTCTGAGGGAGTGAGAGGGAACAGCGTCACAGCACAGCCAGTGTACCACAAATGTGCAGCAGAGAGCTTTCCCATTGCTCCCCTGGCTTTCCTTAGCCTGGAACACCATAAAGCTCTCTGACTTTTGATGGGGTTCCAGAGCAAGTGCAGCTTATGCAATTTCAGAGAAATAATATCACAGGGTGAAATCTTAAAGCACACACACATGCACAAAGCCTTTTGTTTAAATTGTTTGTTCAGAGCTTTTATGTAATGGAGAACTATATTTTCAAAAAAAAACCCATTTAGTTTAGATTCCCATTAATGTAACTTTACTCCTTTTATTTGTTAAACACATGAAAGGAAGGAGCTAACCAGAGTATAAAATTGTAGTATGTGTGCTCTCTCTCTGGTTTTAGGGGAATTGTTTCTTAATGTAATTTGTCTGCTTGCAATATATGGGCTTGCAAAGTGTTGAAACAACAAATCTTGAGAGAGAGATCGAAAAACATACAAAGGCATTTTACTCTGTATATATAAAATAAAGGCAGATCTCAGCCTGGCAGGCTTTCTATCTCTTAGGTCATACAGAGAAAGCTTTTGGCACCGACTTTTTGGCAAAAAGCTTTGTCTGGAAACATATTTAGTCAGCATATGAAATATGATAGCCCTGGTAGCACGGCTGTGTCTGAAGACACTAATAGAGTTAGGCTTCAGCCCCATCTGCTGTTGGATCGGGATGGCTCTGTTGGTTTGCCAGCACAGGACAGCCCCTTGCCAAAACCCAGGGCAGGACGTGAGGAGACTGACAAATCCCTGCTCGTGTCAGCCCTGCTAATGAGGCTGTTGTTTGCCACGCTGATGAAAGCCAGTTGTGCCTGTGGGGAATTCCAGCACAGCTGTCCATGGAGAGCTGCACCTGGGGCCACAGGGCTTTATCAATGCCCTTGCAGTGCACCTGGGGGAGCAGCAAGGGTATTTCCTCCTGAAGGTCTGTGAGAATAGAAGATTATTGATTTCCAGTGCCTGTCTTTACAGAAGGAGCAGTGGACGTACAGATTCTTTCACCTCAGTAAAATCTCTCCAATAATTTGAGTTATGCAACAGTGACGAAGAGAACAGACTTGCGGATTTGGCTCAGGAGGCTTAAAATCTTCAGGCATTAATTCATGAAACTCTCAAATCCTGCATACTCCAATGTCTGTAAAGCACAGCAGATTCGTGTTTGATTTTTACTTAGGGCTGATCATTTCAGGAAATAAAAAGATTCACTTTGAAAGAGATTTTCAGTTCTTCTTCAATTGTTATTTCTGGAGGGGTTAGGTAGAAAAGCTACATGTGAAACAAATCAGGGACTAAAAATCCATAGCTTTGTTTTGAGGATATCAGAATGGTTTATGGCCACTGTGGTAAGCAAAAGGAGAAAAACCAGTGACTTTCTAGAAAGATTTCCACAGTATTTTTATCTGACTTTTCCAGGACATCATTCCAGCCTGTCCCTTCAGCCAAAATACCTCTCCAGTTATCATTTGACTCTGATGAAAGAAGTGCTAAAATGGCAGAGTTTGGAATTGCTTGAACATATTTTCTCACTTAAGCTGAGCTTGTTCACATTCAAAGCTAAAACAAATTATCTCAATTGCATTTAGGAGAGTAAACATGCTCTTAGTTTTCTGTCTCATGTTTAAGTAGTTCTGGTGAAAGCAATGTGCACTAATCTTCGGGTTTATATCCTCTTCCTGCATTTTTTTTTATTGGATAAAATTAAAGGTCAATGGTCCTGAACTAGTCAAGGGAATTACTTTGAAGTCTCAGTCACTGGCATTTCACTCTCTCTCTCTCTGCTTTCAGTAACACAGGGCTTAGCTGCCAAAGTTTTAATTCTTTATGTATGAGAAGAATGATATTTGCAACTTGCTTTTATATTTCAGTTACATGGTTTCATAAATTTATGTAAGAAGAGAGAAGCATCAGCAAAAGGCTGCTTCCAAGTTGTCCATAGTGTAGAAAATATAAGTATAGTGATCAAGCAGATTTTTCCCTGTTCTCATCCTCATTGTCTTTTGTATTCCAGCATGATCAGTGCTCGAAGGAGTGGCCGTACTACGTGAGCAGAGTGGAAACACATGGATGAAATGCTTACCATGCACTGAGCAGCACGGCCCCAGGCACAGAGCTCCGGGAAAATGTCTGCTTGCAACACTTTCACTGAGCACGTCTGGAAACCCGGTGAATGTAAGAACTGCTTCAAGCCCAAAAGCTTGCACCAGTTACCCCCCGTGTCAGAAAAGAAGCCCCTCTCGCATGGAAACCTGAAACCCAATGCAAACCAAAGCAACAGCCAGCGGGGCAGGAACAGCGGCAACTTCCGACCGCCCGTGGCCAAGAAACCCACCATAGCTGTGAAACCCACCATGATGGTGGTGGATGGGCAGGGCGTGTGTGCCGAGATCAGCACGCTGGAGCAGGGGGAGAGCAAACCCCTGCCCGCGGGGTGGAACCGGAACAAAGCGGCCTTGAACAAAAAACCACTGAACAACAACAACAACGAAGAGGAGATCGAAGGTTACGGCCACGTCTCCAGGCCTTACGGCAACAACGAGGGGGTGGGCAAGATACCAAATAACAATAATAACGGACTGACAGAAGTTTTGAAGGAGATTGCAGGTTTGGACACCGCACCTCAGCTCACCGGCAGTGAAACGAACTCAAGAGAAACCTTCTTGGGGAGGATAAATAATTGCTATAAAAGGTCATTAGAAAGGAAGATCCCTCCGAGCTGCATGGTGGGTGGAATGAAGGATTCACAGAGTAAGCACGTCATTCTGAGTGGAAGCACTGAAGTAATAAGTAATGAAGGTGGACGTTTCTGTTATCCAGAGTTCTCCAGCGGAGATGAGAGTGAGGATGACACGTTTTTTGGCAGCATGCAGGAAGAGCATGAGAGCTGGGACGAGAGTGATGAAGAGTTGCTAGCGATGGAAATTCGCATGAGGGGCCAGCCCCGCTTCGCCAACTTCAGAGCTAACACCCTGTCTCCTGTGCCGTTCTGTGTGGACAAAAAATGGAACACTGTGCCCCTTCGGAACAAGTCTCTGCAGCGGATCTGTGCGGTGGATTATGACGACAGCTATGATGAAATTTTAAATGGTTATGGGGAAGAGACTGTGATTCTCTACGGGCAGGAGAGCATGCAGAGCATGGTATCGTCCGATTCCACGTCTCCTGATTCTTCTCTGACAGAAGAGTCTCGTTCCGGGACAACGAGCAGTTCTTCACAGAAGCTCTGTAATGGAGGGTTGTCTCCCAGCACTCCTCAGGACCTCAAATTGATTGAACCGGAATATGAAAGTCTTTGTGACGATCAGCAAGTGAAGGATGTGTCAAAAGCGCCCAGAAATGCTCCAAAAAGTCTAGAAACTCACAAGGCAGTCCTTGCGCTTCGACTGGAGGAGAAGGATGGCAAAATTGCTGTGCAGACTGATAAGCAAGAGAATAAAAGTTCTTCAGATGTTGCTGGTCAAGCCGTAACTATTAATTTGGTGCCCGTGGAGGAGCAAGCTAAACCTTACAGGGTGGTGAACATGGAACAGCCAGTGTGCAAGCCATATACTGTAGTGGATGTATCAGCTGCCATGACCAATGAATGTAAGGAGAATCAGACTGAAACCTCAGAAACCAAAAATGCATCATCTAACCCGAGCTCACCGGTAACTCCAGGCACACCTGTTGCATCCTCTGCAGCATCACCTGTACGTGTAAATGCTAACCTGAAAAAATCCAGTGCAATCAGATACCAGGAAGTGTGGACTTCTAGTACTAGTCCAAGACAGAAGATACCTAAGGTGGAGCTGATTGCAAACAGCTCAGGACCTTCCGTTCCTCCCAGGAAGACAAGCCACAAGTCAGCTCCTACTTCACCTACAGCTACAAACATTTCTTCAAAAACTATCCCGGTTAAGTCTCCCAATTTATCTGAGATAAAATTCAACAGCTACAACAATGCTGGCATGCCACCTTTTCCTATTATCATTCATGATGAGCCCACTTATGCCAAGAGTTCCAAAAATGCTATTAAAGTTCCTATTGTAATCAATCCCAACGCTTATGATAACCTGGCTATCTATAAAAGTTTTCTAGGGACCAGCGGGGAGCTGTCCATCAAAGATAAAACTACCAGTGTGATAAGCCATACATATGAGGAAATAGAAACAGAAAGTACAATAACTGAAGCCATAGGCAGTAAACCCACTGAGTTGTCCCAACCAAAGGGGGTGACGAATAGCTCCGAGTGCAGGCTGGGTTCTGTGGCTCAAAAGGTCCAAGAGTTCAACAGCTGTCTCAGTAAAAGCCAGATATCCCCACAGAGAAGTCACAGTGCTGACCACAGCTCCCCATCAAAAGCTCAAAAGGCAACACAGGAGCCTGCAGCAAAAACAGACGTAACGCCGGAGGGTTCTGTTGGCAGCAGCGGTGGCAGAGAGAATGCAAGCACGGTGCTCTCACAGATTGTGGCTTCTATCCAGCCTCCACAATCTCCTCCAGAAACACCTCAGTCTGGACCCAAGTCCTGTAGTGTACAAGAACTGTATTCCTTACCTCCGGAGGGAGACACTCCTAAAAACACCCTGGTACGACCCAAATCTCTGTTTACGTCACAGCCTGAAATAGAGTCCTCCAAGACGGCGGAAAGCACTGCTGGGAAAGTGCCGAAGGATCCGCTGTCCCAGCTGGCTGCCACTCCCTCTCCAAAGCCAGCGCGAGCCACCCCCAATGCCACGAGTCCTCAGGCAGAGCAGGCACCGCCGTTCCCGCCCCCGCGCTCCACCTCCTCCCCCTACCACGCCAGCAACTTGCTGCAAAGACATTTCAGCAACTGGACCAAACCCACCAGCCCCACCAGGTCCACGGAGGCCGAGTCGATCCTGCACTCGGAGGGGCGTCGCGCCGACGCGAAACCCAAACGCTGGATATCGTTCAAGAGCTTCTTCCGCCGCAGGAAACCCGACGATGAGGAAGACAAAGAGAAGGAGAGAGAGAGGGGGAAGCTGGTGGGTCTGGATGGAACTGTCATCCATATGCTCCCCCCTCCCCCAGTTCAGCGGCATCACTGGTTCAGCGAGGCCAAGTCGGACTCCAGCGAGAAGCCCTCCATCGTTTTCATGTACCGGTGTGAGCCGGCGCCGGCCGAGCCGAAGGCTGACCTCCCACCCAAGGGGGGAGTGGAGTCTGCCATCGCAGAGGCACTGGCAAAAGACAAAGGAGAAGCACAGGAAAAGCCTCCCGAGAGCTCTGAGCAGAACCCAGCGAGCCATTCCTCACCACCTCAGATTCCCAGGAAAATCCCCAGGTACTCTGCTCCGCTCTTTCAGTCGCTTACTCAGTTGTGAACTGTCCTGTATTTACTGCTGAAAAGGGGGGAACTGAGGAGTTTTGCTACATGAAGTGTAGTTTTTTCAAAATACATTTGTTTTAGGTAACTTAGAACATGTTTTAAAAATCTCTCCATTATGTTGGATATCAGAAAAGTTCTTAAAAATTTTTTAGAAGCAGTAGCTGATATTTGCAGTTTGTCTTGGAGGTTCACCAATGTGTCACAGTAGCCATGTTCCATTGAATCAGATCCATTCTCCTGAATTTTTACTTTAAGAAAGTGCTTGTATGTTATGGGAAACCAGAGAATTTCTCTGCAGAAGGAGAAGGCAACTATTGAAAAGCACAACAGAAATTGAAAATCTGTGGCTCTTGAAAGGTGCAGTGCTCAGCTTGATGCTACACTGCAACATCACTGCAGCATCCCAAAATAAACCATGGAAAAAATTAGAGTACCTATAAAATAATCTTACCTCTGTCTTGCAAGGCCTTTAGCAGTGGACATGCTTTGTCCCCCAGCAGGATTAGGTGCAGCAGAGCTGGTCACAGCATCATTTGCAGCCAGTCACATGGGCACAGTGTGCATTTCCCTGAGTGCTGACCACAGCTGGGGATCTGTTAGAATGTGTCTTCCAGTGTTATTACACAAACCAATCCCGAGGCACCTTCAAACTTGCATTATCTAATTCATTACAACAGTAACCTAATGGTAGGAAATTAAAAATGTTGTAAAGTGTGAGCTGTGTGTGAGCCCCAGAAAATGCATCATGGCAGTGCTCTTTGGTTTTCTTCCTCCATATTTTGTATAAGAAAGCTGCAGTGTTTCTTAGTTAAGATAGTTTTAAAGTTGACTTAAGCTAACAGAAATCACTGGGTGAGCACAGTTAGTTCACCATAAACGGATTGCCACCTGTCCTAAAGTAAAATAACTTGGTTTTCTTTCTCCATGCTCTATACAAGAAAATTACTAGCAACCCTTGGGCAGAGTGCAGTCTCTCTAGACTTGCCCCAAATTAAATGGGGAGAAGTAGGCAGCTTTAGGGCAGGTTAAAGAATTGGAGGAGTTTGTGCTCTCGACCCCCTTTACAGGAACCCATTTTTTTCCCGTGTATCCAGGGGAAGCTGGAGAAAGTGAGGTTGATTTTGGTTGTGTTGCCATCAGGAGATTCTCTTGCTCCCAGCTCCCCAGGGCCCCCTCTTGTGCTGCCAAGACAGTCCATGTGGTCACCTGTGCTGAACCAGACTGGGGAAGGGATCCAAGAGGGAAATAACTTTGCAGGCATTTTTCAGCCAGATCAACTCCTTGGTGTGCCAGGGGACAGGCAGGGAGGAGCAGCTGCTTCTGCCAGTGGTGAGAGGGCAGGAAGAGTTCCTGATTCTTGCACTGCCCTGGAGATGGTGCTGTTGGAATGTGTGATATTCTTGCCCTGTGACTGGAGCACCTTCTGCCCTCCCTTTTGAAGGCAATTTGTCACTGCTCTGTCTTATTCACTTACTCCAAAAAGTATGTTTGCTCTTTAGTTTTCTGCAGGTTACAATGATACTGGTTAAAACCACGTCTCTGAGTTTTTCCTGGTGAAAATGGGAGTCTCCCAAATGTTAGAACTGGAATTTCTCCTTTCTGACAATATTGTCCCATTGTTTCTACACATTTCAAAGGACATACACTGAGATGCTCAGAAATACATTGTGGGAACACTGCACAGTCAGTAGCTTCATCCTTTAGTTTTTATATTCAGGGACTTTGATGCCTTGAGTTATTTGGGGTTTTTTAATTAATTTTTAATAGTCTTAAAAAGACCAAGTGAAACCTTATAGTGCCAAAAAAATGAGGGTTTTTTTTGTTGATTTTTAAGGGGTTTGGCTTTTGTTTTTAATATCCCAGTAGATGAGAATCAGGATTGCCAAATTCCATTTTTGCACAAGCAGGAGACATAACTGATGAGATGCTGTGCTTGGTTTGTGTGAGCTCTTCAGGTGTTACTGTGAGGTTGGTGATAATTCGGGCTAAAATAAGTGCATGACAAAGATGTTGAAAATCTTGGGTTAAGCTTGCAGAGGCTTAGAGGAGAATGGAAGAGCTGAAGATACTGATCAGTGAACAGGACACTTCCCTAACTCAGGATGCCAAGAACAGTAAACTCACTGAAAAAAAACCCAAACTGATGACCTGGAAAATAAGATAAGCTTTAAAAATGGCAGATTACTGGGAGGTCTTGAAAGCAAATTAAATAAGATGCAGTATTTACTTACTTTGCAATGTCTTACAAAGCTGCTGAAGATTGATAACCACAAAAGGACTGAAGGTATTTGAAGTTATCACTAGAAAGGGCAGTTTTTCCTTTGAACAGCACTTGCAAAATACTCAGTTCTTTGGAAAGCTGAAAATTATCTCTCTGTTATCCAAAGGAACTTGGTTTTGGTTTATCCATGTGATTGTTTCCTTCTGTTTGATGCCAGGACACACATATGCTGGTTCAAAAGGAGCTAGCAAATGATATATTGAATTTGCCAAAAATTTGTAGATGGATTAATTTGTGCTAAAAATCAGCAGTCACGTCAGCTTTGTCATTAATTGGAATGAAAATCAGGTGTTCTTAGAACACCTGTAGTTCATGAAGCAGCAGTTGTTCTCAGGCAAAACCTAAAATTGACCTCTAAAAGGATAACATGATGATATTTCTGGCCCGAGTCACTGTAATTGATGGAGGTGGTGCAGCACAGTGTGCAATCCACTCATCACAAGTTTAATAAAAAGATTCTTCAAAGGCTTTGTTATCTCATAGATCAGAGCGTTGCCATTGGAGTTTCATGAGATTAAGGCTTCTCCTCTCCTTCATTGAGACATCTCTGCTCACACCCAGCAGCAGCTTTTTAGGTTGAGACATTTCCCAAAAGCAAAGTGCAGCTCAGTGTCCTGCTGCTCCCTTGGCTGTCTGCATGAAGGGCTCAGCTGAATCAGCCTCAGAGCCCAACTCCCCTCACTGCTTTAGGTGGCAGAGCTTTGCTAATCCTGAATTTCCCTCCCTGTTTAGGTGGCAGAGCTTTGCTAATCCTGAATTTCCCTCACTGCTTTAGGTGGCAGAGCTTTGCTAATCCTGAATTTCCCTCACTGCTTTAGGTGGCAGAGCTTTGCCAATCCTGAATTTCCCTCACTGCTTTAGGTGACAGAGCTTTGCCAATCCTGAATTTCCCTCACTGCTTTAGGTGGCAGAGCTTTGCTAATCCCGGTGCCAAGTGCCCCGTGCATGGCCACCCCCTCTGCAGTTACACATCAAACAAAGAGTTTCCTTTCACAGATACAAGTCAGCCATAACTTTCCTTTATGGGATCTTTGGCCCAGACTTGGATGAAGTAAAGATCAAACTGTGTGTTTCCTGAAATACTCCCTTCAGGTAGTGAAGTCTGTATATTCATTTTGTTCTGGTTCAGGTAAGGAAGCATTTTTTCCTAGCTAAAGTTGGGATTACCAGTCTAATTCCTAAAATTATGTTAACTTTTGCGAAAGGCTTTGAGTTCGTAACCAGCAGATCTGAGCTCTGTGTCTGGAGGAATAGGAATGTTGTGATGGATCACTCAGTAAAAACACTGGGAATCGTTGTTCTTCAAAAATGTGGTCATATAAGATCAGGGTTACATCCAGAGATAGGCAGGAATAACCACCACTGCCACATTCCACTTCAGCATTGTCACTGATCCAGTCCTGCAGATTCCACAGCTGCTTCAGAATCTACTTGGGAAGATAACAAAATCTGTCAAATCACAGAAGGGCTCCGTTTAAAACAAAGTCCCTCCCAGTTTGAAGGAGCTCTGGTCTAATTCTTAGGGTGAGGTTCTCACCTGAATCCCAAACCTTTCAAGTACAGCTTGCACAAATTGATGAGGAGAATGCAAGGATGTTATAGATGAAAAGAAATTTCTTGCTTGAGCAACTCTACTGAAATGGGAGAAATTTTAGGTGGATCAACTCTCCCTTCTTGTCAAATCTCTGTTGGTTTGCTTTTATCTAGATATCAGCAAGCTTTATCTACCTTACTCAGCAGTGCTTTTAAAAGCATTAACCATTTATCTTGCACTATTTCATCAATTAAAAACTTGTGAGATTTTTCTCTAGAACATCTCCATGCTGACAGAATTGGAAATGCTGTGTGTGCATTAAGCAATGAGTTTGGTAACGTTTTCTGTGGGAACTCGTAAACACCAAGGACTGCTAAGGAGCCAAGTAGAAGGGATTTTACCATTTATTATTTTATAAATTTAGATTAAGAAATGGTGAATCTTGTATTATTGTTCTTAACTCCTCTAATACAGTTTGTAAAATGGAAAGAGCGAGAACTTAAAATGGATAAAGAAAAATATATTTTTTATAACGCACAGTTAATCTGTGGAACTCATTGCCATTAAGTTTCAGTGACACTAAAGAGCTTAGCAGGATGTCTTTACTGGATTATCAAATGTATACCCTTTATCCATGCAAACATCACATTATACAAGACTTGGGGGGGAAAAAAATAATATAAATTCTCATACTTCAGGACTAAGCCAGCTTCTAAATAATCAGAATTAGGAACTTTATGGCTTAGCTGTTTCAGGTTGTCATTTTAGAAGTTTGTTTCACTTTCCTCTTGGGTGACTGTTCCTGGCTAATGGTGGTGATGAGGAACTGAACTGCAGGAGCCACTGGAATGTTTTCTGTACCCAGAGTGCACCCTGGAACCTGGGCACTGATGGGCTCTGCTCAGTGTTTTGCAGGAATAAAGTGGTCTGTGTTCTGAGGAGAAGTTGCTGGGTAAGGTGGCCTTTGACCTCCTTCCACTCATTAACCTCTCTGCATTTTTTCTCCACCATTATTCAGTCAGTTGAGGCTTTAGATTGGCTTTATTACCTTACAAGTGCAGGGCCTGAGGGGATCTCAAAGTGCTCTCTTTGACACTAAATATACGTACAAATCACACAGTTGGTGCTGTGTGTGTGTAAAACTGAGTCATCTTCCTTGTCACCCCCAACTGTCCTGCTGCCAGGGGCTGCTGCTGTGCTGGTGCACGCTCGGGGAGGGGATCAGGTCTCTGCTGGGTCCAAGGCCACATCAGCTTTTCTCTGTGTTTGTCACTAATTCCTGCCACTGGGATTTATCTGCTGTCTTGCACAGAACTGTGCTCCCTCAGCCTGGCCTCTAGACCTGACCCTCGTTGAGGAATACACTGTCACAGTCACTTCTTATAAGCATTGCACATTATCTCCCTCCTATTCCTTGCTGTTTATTACTCACTGTAATTGAGTAGGTGTGCTCTGAATAGAGGAAAACACAGGTCACACAATAGCTGTGATTCCAGTGTCCTCACCAGAATTAACACACTACACAGGCAGCTTTCTGGATTCTGCTGTTCCCAAAAGACTGAGACAAGTTAGACCACACCATCCTTTGGCAATCCTCCAAGAGCTGGGAAGGAGGAGAGCCCGAAGGAAGGAGTTAGGGGCATTTGTCCCTGCAGAAAAATAACACTTTTAAAACAGTTTTGAGCTTGTGCACATGTGAATGACAAGTACAAGTATGTGAATTCAGTGGGGTGTTATCTGAAGGACAGTCATTTTTATGGCAAGTTTTTTTGCTGCACATAATCTCAGCTTCTTAGGAAAACAAAGGTGTTCTCTGCGTGCAGAGGGCTGCTTCCTCCAGTAACTGAAGAGTTGTTTAGTGTCAGCCTCTTGTGCCCGAAGGAGCAGAGTTCTCTAAGATAATTAATTTCCTATGAAGTTTGTTTTTGAAATAAAAAAGGGAAAAGAAAAAGACTTGGACAGAGGAGGCTGCGCCCACTATGGTAGAAGCTAAATATGTGCTCTTATGCAAGGCATCAAAGAATCCATCCTGGCAAAATAGCTATAAATATCCCAAATAAGGAGATAGCTTTAAGTATCACTTGCTACCAACAAGCAGATAGAAAGTAATAGAAAATCAGGCTCTAATGGTTCTAATCTCAGAGAACTGCTCGTTTATCAGCTGCTCTTCTCTTCTGGAAAACTGGTTGTTTTAACTGTTTCATTCATGAAGCAAAAGCAACTGGGAATTTGGTTCTTGTAGCTCCCTGAGTGAGGATGGTTTCCCCTTCTGTTCCTCCTGTGTCCTGCCAGCTCTGATGGAGGGTTGCTGGGTCTCTGCACTGTGTCCATGAGCTGGGTCGCTCAGTCTTGGTGTTAAGATCCTGGAAAGCATTTCCCCATGGATTTCATGACCTGCCATCGAACTGCTGGGCTTTAAAATATATTCTTTTGAGGCACGGACTGCAGGTCTGAGATACTCACTTACTTTTAACAGTAGGTTAGTCTTAGTTCCTAAAACTCCTCTTAAAACTTGAACGTGCTTTTCCTTAAGTAATAGCATGACTAAGGCCATAGCTGTCATTCCAGAGCAGTGATGCAGCAGCCTGTGCACTGGATTTCCTTCAGGGAGGCAGTGGAAGAGTTAAGGAGGCAGGGCTGGGGCTGCCTGGCTTCCTGGGGCTCTTTGGCAGGGCCCAGCCCCAAGGTAAACAGAAGGTGCAGTAGGTGTATCACTGTGCAGAGTTCAGCCCTTGCTCACAGCTTGCACAACTTGTAGCACACCAGAACACTGTGGAATCAATGGCTCGCCAGAGTTTCAAGACATGATTAAAAGACTCAAGAAGGCCCTGAAAGAATTTCCTTTAATGGGGAATTGTGTGAGTGAGTACAGTGGGTGAGTTGGTATTTTTTTTTTTCTTTCTTCCTTTCTAGCTGTTGGTTTACTTTGGCAAATGGCTTCTGAGCTTAGGTTTAGTGTATGTGCTTGCATGTGACTGGTTTGGAGAATGAGTATGTTCTGTACCTCACCAAGCAATACT
Organism: Pseudopipra pipra; assembly: GCF_036250125.1. Lineage (NCBI taxonomy): Eukaryota > Metazoa > Chordata > Aves > Passeriformes > Pipridae > Pseudopipra > Pseudopipra pipra. The sequence continues at coordinate 3,601,379 of NC_087560.1, read as the reverse complement.
AAAAAAGTTACTCTGAGATGTGATAACTTCTGGTTTGTGGCAATGACAGAACTGTAAAGCTGTTAGAACCTATTTCTTCTTAAAGAAAACATTCCTGTTGAGGAATGCAGGTATGTATATTATTTACAGCATTTACAAGTCTGTAGTTAAATTTCTCCTCATCTTGAGAGCCTCGTTACTGCTTTAATTTTATGTCTGCTTTCCTCTGAAATTACAGTAGGTTAACTCTTTAATGTGGATATATTTATGGCACATGGAATGTTCCTCACACCATTCCTATGCATGGTACTAAAATGGAACAAAAAAAGGTTTCGCTGATTAAAGATTACATCTTTTTGAACTTATGCCATTTTTTTCTCTTTTACTAACAAGTTCTAATGAGTTTGGTTTGTGTCAGCCTGCAGTTCAAATTCATGAGTCTGAGCAGAAACAGCATGTGCTCACTGCACTGTCCTGGGGCTCGTGTCATGCAAAGGACTGGCATGTTTTAACCTTTGCAGTCAGGGATTGCTGGAAGATTGTGTACCATGATTTCCAGGATTTTGGCTTTGCCATAGAGACAAATATGCCTGTAATTTATGTTAACTCTTTCCAGAAGTTTTAAATGTTTAGCACAAAAAATAAGTATCTGTACAGATACATGATGTGGTGATCATCTCCTGATGGAAGTGTGTTACTCCTGCCCCTTATGGAAGTCATAAGTAGTTAAAATTCTTGCTGTTGAATTTGATCAGGCTATAGGAATGAGAACTAGAGAACAGCACATTTGGCTGTAATGAGTATTTGTTTCTGTGAGTGAGAGAATGTAAAGGCATGGAGATATTTTTGCTCTAACATGTTTTTGTGGCATATTACTGATAATTGCTGCTATATTTTCAATAGGATTAGGGGGTTTTTATGAAATCTCGACCATTTTTTCATACATAGAATGCATAATTTTTAAATTATACTGCAATAAATATACCCGTGGAAACTGATTAAATCCACAATTTTCAGAGCTTTGTGCTATAAGTCATCACAATTTGATTGAAACTTCCTAGCTGAGAGCAGGCACAGAGGAATGTGTTCATGGCCTTTTGCAGTTGGCCTAATGCAGGTGGATTTTAATCATGGCTTAGATGAGATTGTGTTGCCCAAAGTGTTGGTTCCCAGAACCCTACCAGTACATGAAAATCTATCATTAAAGTTTTATTTTTTGAGACTTAACTTCCCCGTGCTATACCTTGTTATCTTTGGTTAAAGCACAATTGTTCCAATTGGTAAAAAGCACCTCAAACTCTGCTGCTGTCCTGAGTCCCACACATTTTACCCTGCATATGTATGTGCATGGATGCTGATTGTAGCCAAGCTGTAAAACATTGTATTATGCCTTGCTATCAAAGGCATTAATTATTGTATTCCATGGATTATTATAATTAGTATAATAGTAACTAACACGTTACTATTTCAGTCACAAGTTGTTTCTTCTCATGAAGGAAAACTGTAGAAAACTGTCCTTAAAAAAGGAGGGCGAAAGAACTTGTTTCTTTACCCGTTCATTCCCCCTCCTGAAAATGCCTCTCCTGGTGTTTTGCCAGGAGAATCTCCTGCCCAGCTTTGACCTCCAGGTGATTTTTGTCCTCTTTGTTTCAGTCAAGTGCCCGATGACACGACCCTGGAGGACTTGTCCCCTCGTGTCCCCAGAGCCGTGTTTGTGAAGCAGGACAATGGTGGCAGCGCCTCCGTCATCCCGGTGTCCTCGGTGTCCTCGGCGCGGCCTCTGCAGGGGGAGGAGGAGAAGGAAGAAGCTCCACGTTCTCCCAACTTAAACACCTGCAGTGCCACGTACAGCAATTTAGGTGAGTGTGCTCTCACAGGAGAAAATATCAGTTGGATCTGATTTTGGATACCTCTTCTTCTGAACGGCTCAATGCACCTTCATGAGGGGAGCTTTTAAAGGCCGACATTTTAATATTGATTTGTAGAAAATAAAGTTGTCTCCTTCTGTGATCACAACAAGAAAGTGAAGATTCAACAAACTCAGAGGTTTGTTTTCCTGTAATTTAAAGCAGCCTTTTAATTGGTCCTAGTGATAAACACCTCAAATGATTTTAAAAGACACATTGTTTTACCTTTTTGGAGAAATTTTGTCAAAGAGGTTTAAAATACAGAGCAAATGACCTAATTTCTTTAGAATCAGTAAGTAGATTTCAATATTTTTCCAAACTTCAACAGAAGATAGGACTTTTTATTTTAGAGCATCAGTAGCTGCTACAATATTTGTAACCATCTTTTGTTGACTGAAACCTTTTTTATCCTAGTCTGAATGCTCCTTCATAATGAGATATGAATGTCCTGTCATTACTAAATTCCTGACTCCTATTAAAAAGATACATGGATGCAGTGCCTCTCTGGGAAGATAAGGGAGCAACACAAATAAGCATCTCCTGATATCCAGTATCAGTATTATCAACCTAACTTTCTGAAGCATTTTGATTTGAAGTACAGTGAATTTAGGGGTACCTCCAGCCAGATTTCCTAGAAGAACAAAATCTCTCATTTATTTACGTTCCAGGATATCTGAATACATGTTTTTCAGTAACACCCCAGCCCTGTAAACACACCAGCTTCTTAAGTGCTTGGCCAAGAGTAAACTGAGTGCGTTGAGGTGGCTCACGAGTGCAGGGGGTTTGGCATGTCCACACATGTTTCAGGGATCAAGGGCTAAATTTTAAACCCTCAGGTGCCTGCATTCCTTAGACAGTCAGTGATAGTGTTGCATTTTTTTGCTTGAATGTGAATTAGCGGTGAACTTTTGAGTGTATCCTGCTATTAAAGCATTCATTAGATATCGTTTGTAAAGCATAAAGTAGAAAAAAACCCCACCCAAGAGCGATGCTAACACCTACCAAGAAACTCTTCCTCTGAGGAGGAGAACTAAAATTTATGTTTTTATGGTGAATTACTCAAAGGTCTAATGAACTATTTTCATTTTAGTGAGTGTTTTCATTTTATCTGTGTCTGTATTTTCTGTATTTAGGAGATAGCTCCATGCAGGCAGAATCCAGGCAGTAGATGTAGCTCCCTCAGAGCTGCTTACAGCACGTTTAGCCCATGCAGTAAAATACCATTAAACACTGGAAGGGGTCACCCAAACTGGTTGTGGAATCTCCATCTGGGGAGATACTCAAAACCTGACTGGACATGACCCTGGGCAACCCACTCCAGCTGCCCCTGCCTGACCATCTCAAGGGATCCCTTCCATCAGCCCTGCCTTGTGTTAGTGCTGTTCCAGAGTTGGAATGTTCCCTCTCAAAACCACATAAAACTGAACCCCTTGGCATTTTATTCAAAATCTTCTCATCCTTGGGTCACTTTGAGCTTTGCTGTCAGCCAAGGAAATTTTAGGTATGAAAGAGTTAAGTCAGCTCTAAGGCTTGCCTGGGTCTGGCTCAGCCTGGCTGCCTGTTGTTAGGAGCAATGCTTCCCTAAATGGCACTGAGTTCTCTGGCTGCCATTCAAAGCTCTTCTGGTTTACTCAAGCAACCTCACTTTCTAGTTCTGATGGCAACAGAGAGATTCCTAGGTAGGCACAGAGAATAATTCCTACTTGTTTTCACATCTTGCATCACCTAGGCAGCAAAGTCTTATCTTCTGTAGAATTAACAAATACTGGTATGTGAAACTGGAAGAAAGGATAATATGAGAAGTTACACCACATTTGACTCTTGCTCCAGCTGCAATTGGAGCTACATAGTGCAGTTTGTAGTTTGTAAAATGCATCATGTGAACATCTCAAGTTGGAGCATAATGCACAATATTCATTTTAAATACTAATCTGATGCATATTCTATGTTTTTTATTTAAAAGCAGATAATATGTTACTACTTTGATAAATGTCTAATCTTCAGTTCTGATATGTCATGTAAAAGTTCATGAACAGAAATAACTGCAAGCTTTGGTAAATTGTCCTCTGCAGTCAGGTAATAGTTTATATCAGGTACTGCCCTCAAATATATTTGGTTTGGCCTTCCAAGAGACAAATCTTACAAAGCAGAAAATTCTCTGGGAATCAGGTACAATATAAAAGACTTGGGGCTTTTAAGAGATCTCAGCATGATGATAGAAATAAAGACTGTTCCTGGCTGTACAAATAGAAGAAAACTTCAATAGGAGGAGAGAGGTTCTGTCTGTCTCATTTTTTCCCTGCAACTGCTGTGGCCACAATTTGAGACGAATATTTAAAGAAACTGTACAGGCTCTAAAGAACAGCTTTGCAAATGCCTTGTATTGTGGCAGGCACTTCATGGGGACTAATTCAGGAAACTCAGTGTGTTCAGCTTATCAAAGCAAGAGGCTGCTCGTGGGGTGAGCAGAACTGTCATGAGGGATACCTCTGGTATCAACTGATTTCACAAACTCCAGGGGCTGCCAGCTGAGTCGAGATGCAGAAACAAATGTTCAAATGTGTAAGATAGGGCCTGGATATTTCTTTTTATAATGGGTGCCTTTATTGTAACACAAGTTAATTCAGGTAAGCCCTGTAGCTGATGATAAGGAAGACAATAGACTAGATAATTAAAAGCCTTTCCTTTACAAACCTTTAAATTGTTCTGTCTTTGTCTGAATTTGTTGGGGAAATTGAGTTGATTGAATTTGCATCGCTGTAAGTAGATTAAGGTATTCTCAGTATACTCAGGATAGTATTTCTGTCATTGAAAAAAGAATAGGTTATTTCATTATCAGCGACTTTCCTCTTTACACTTAGAGAAGTGGGCAAAAAGGAGGATAAGTTTCTAGGTTTTGTGATTGCTGACATTGGAAAAAATCCCAGATCACAGCATCTGCCACAGAGCACTGCCCCAGTCAGTAACTTAGACCAGGGCAGTGTGCTTTAGCCAGGCTGTAAGTAAGGTGCTGAAATCATTGCTGACTAAAGCTGACAGCTCAGTGACAGACAGTGATTATAGCACCAGTCTGGTGCATTCTGTGTAATGTATGATTAGCACAGGTAATGCCTTCAGTGTGGTGTGATGGAGGGTGGGCAGCAGGACCTGCCAAGTCACCCAGCAGACAAGCTGAAGCTTCTGGGATCTGCAGCCCATTACCAGAGACCTGTGCCCAGTCTCAAATTATTGCTGAGAAACTGGAGGTGCATCCCAAATGTTACTTAACAAATGTCAGCTTTCCTCTCTGTTACATATCTCAGCGTTTCGGTGAGATTCTTATCTATTAAATTAACACTAAATGAGTAAACAACTGAGTGTAATGCAGGATTTCATGGAAACCTCTGTACTGAACAGTGTTATGGAACAGTGGTGTATGTGTGCAGCATTTGTTGGATTTGGGGCTGTGAAGTGTGCTGGGAGCTTTTGCAGTGGTTGGAAGGCACCTTATGCCCTTGTGGGGTTTTTTCATGGTTTGGTTTTATTTGTCAGTCAGGGTAAGAGTTTTATTAAGGAGTGATGTCAGATTTGATAGGTTCACCCACTCACATCAACAGGCTGCAATGCAAAGTCTGATGATAAATCAGTTACCCAGAAAAATAACATTTAAATGCCTTTTTCAGAGCTCTTTTAGAGTTTCAGACCTCTGCATGGTGTCTAGAGACTTCAGCATTAATATTTAAATAGTGTAGTGAGATTCTGTAATGGAAGATGTTATTGAACTGTAGAATTACTTAAAGCTCTCTAGAAAGCTGCTGTCTATAAAGAGTTAAATTTTTTTCTGTCATCGAGCAGTCTGGAATCCACTTCAAAGCTCTCTGTAATGGTAGCCCAATATTGTGCCTTTTCACTTGCCTCCCAAGAGTGTGGCTCAGGCTGAACCTTGCAATGCTGGTGAGCCTGTGCAGTAGGTAAGGAAACAATGGTTTTAGGCATGCAAGGGGAGAAGGAAAGGATAGGCAAGAAAAAGAAATAGATGCATTGCTGGTACTTCTATGCAGCAGAATATTATTGTGCCTTTGACAGGGACAACATTTAAGACAGCTTTTTTCTTGCTAGGCAATGAATTTATAAAAATGTGGGACATGAAGTTTCCTGCCTCAGGAAAGCTGAGCTGGAAAGACTGGCCCAGTGGGTATGAAACAAATGTACAGTATTAAAAACTCAGCACAGCAACAGCACAGACATGAAGCTTTTCAACTGTGTAATACAGATGGGTAGATTTCAATATGGAAAACTTGTTCTTGTGGGGAGAAACAACACTGTAACGTGGCGTGTTTGACAAACTCATTTTCCTCAGCTGAGAATACTTGAAACAGTGACTACAGCTCGACTGGTACGTGCAGTTCTCTGGATCCTGCCACCCCCTCCATACTCCTGCAGAAAATCCCTTCTGGCTATGAAAACCTTCCCCAGTTCTGTTTGGATGTCACAGTTCCAATGCAAAAGCAGCACTGGTTGCAGTCTCAGGGCCCTCCTCTGTATGAATGGCTTTTGGAGGGCAGGGCCAGTAAAGCAGAAAGAAAACAAGAGAATGGAGCAGTAACACTTATAAATCTTACCTTTCTTGGAGAGGGCTCCTGCTACTGCTGGTTCAGATGTGCATCTTGCTCTCATCTTGTTTCTCTCTGGCATCTGTGCAGTCCTTGGATCAGCAGATCCTCCTGCAGTAGTGTCCTCTCTCCCACCCCAGCAGTCAGGCTGTCCCAGCATAGTGGGGAAGAGGGGAAGGATAAAAAAACAGGCAAGTGATCTTTAACACAGTGCTGCTGGGGAGAAGTACATAGGTCACAGATTTGGTAAGAGTAAGTAGTTGTGGAAGAGGGCACGTGTTTGGATGAGTAAGAAAATTGGATATGAAGTAGAAGTGAACTGGTCTCAGGACTAAGGAAAAAGCTGTGGCATCTGGATGCATGTCTGGCATGCAGACATCAATTCTACTTTTGACTCTGCACCTCTGCAAAGGGGAGATTTCTGACAGAGTTCCTGTGCTGCCCGACTGGCCCCAGGGTCAGAGGCTGCAGCACAGCAGTGAGGGGCAGAGCTGCCACAGCAGAGCTCTCTGGCTGCAGTACCACGATCCCAAAGGAGCAGTGGAGTCCCCTGAGTCTCTGAGTGTTAAATTTCTTTTAGCAACCTTGAAAATGATTTGCAATCTTCCCTGAAGATCGGGTATGTACAAAGCTGATAGAGTTTCCTGCTCCAAATTCGGTTTTTTAAACACTGGAAGAGCTGGGCTTATCATTAAATCCATAAGGCTCTTCTGAGGGTTTCTGGAGCTTAAACAAAAGATAGAGATAGAACTTCCATTTGTGATGTTGTCTCCTTGAAAGGACTGAAAAGAGAATGATTGTTAAAAATGTAGGATGCAAGGCTGCAGTGTTTGTGGGTACATATAAAAATACAATCCTCTTTGATCTTGTGAACTCATTTCAGCATTCTAACCCAGCATTCCAGGTTTTTGTGCATCCCGGCCAAGTGGATCTAGGATTCTTTCATATTCAGAAAAACTATAGCAACGTATCTTAAAAAGTAAAAGAGGTTATCTTTTATTTTTAATAGACTGCAGAGTCATTTATTATTAACAATGGACTGAAGTGATGTGATTCACATCTGAATCTGAGATCCCCCAGTTTGGTTCAGCATTCCAGCTCAGTCCCCTCTTTACAAGGATTGGTGGGCTTGGCAGTGGTAGGTTAACAGTTGAACTCAGTGATCTTTAAGGTCTTTTCCAGCCTAAACAATTTTATGATTGAGCACGTTATAAACAGTCAAATAGTCAAGGTGTCTGTTCCCTTATTAGAAAAGGTGCTCCACTGCAATTATTGTTTTCATGTCTGCTGTGTTGCAACTGTAAAAATTGGCTTCCTACCTTACTGTGATAGTGAACCTCCCAGGAGTAGTAGAAAGCTTATAAAATAATTTCTCTGAAAGTAGCAGTTGATTATTAAGAGTGGAAAGATCTCATTTTGATATGAGTAACAACTGTTTAATTGTCCCAGAGCAGCAAGTTGGTCATTTGTATTGTCTGTTTATTAGTTTCTGTTCTCCATTATATTATTGTCATTTATTTGTTCTTCATTTCCAAGGACTCTGGCACTTATAAAAGATAATTGCCCTCTATAAAAGCCATTCAGAGCACATGACAGGAAGTTTATCTTCCCTGGATTCACACAGATGTCTGAAAGCAGTCTGTCAGTGGAAATTCTGTGCTTGTGTGTACGTAACCTGCTGTTTGGAGTTTCTTGACTGAAGCTGGGTCAGATTATCTATGAACACAATATTGCCAACAAAGGTACCCATGGCAAGAGAGGAAGGGAAATGTATTAGAGAAGTTACAGTTGGGGGAAGGGATGTGAGTTTTAAATTGTAGGGTAAAAAATATTTCTGTCAAAACACGACTCAGTTCTCGATGGGAACACACTTCTCAACCTGAGTGAAAATAGGCCTAATTTCCTTGTTTCCAGCTGGTGAATCTGCTGGGGCAATCCTAACTTCCCAATGTGACCACAGAAGTATCTAAACTCCATTATTTGTGTCTGAAGGTTTCTGGTTTCCATTCTGAAATAAGATTTTCAGCCTCTCTGGCAGATTTCCCAATTTATGGGAATTTATGGACTGCTGTCTACCCATAGTTTTGGCACATCTGAATAGGAAGTCAGGAATAATATTATAGTTGAGTGCAGAAGAAATTATGGGTGGCTGGGTGTAATTGCTGAAACTGGACTTTGGCCAAAGTGCCAAATTGATGTTTGGTTTTTCCTTGCACTTCTTGTCATTAATCAGGTGGGAGGTAAAGTGGCAGCACTGCTGGCACTGACACTGCTGTTAATATATATGCCAGGGTCAAACCAGGACTGGCTGGATGTAATGACATGTATGGGATGCTGATTTGGTCATTTTGCTTAGTAATTAGTTCATCTTTTCATATATGTATTTAGGGGGTTTTTAAATATTGGGAGGGTCCCAGTCAGCTTTATTTTTTTGCCTTAAACTTCTTTGCAGAACACAAATATGAGCAGCAGATGCAAAGTACTTTAATCTTCTGTTACTGTTATCTTATTCCACAGGACAGTCCAGAGCAACCATGATCCCTCCAAAACAGCCGAGGCAACCCAAGGGAGCTCTGGATGATGCCATTGCCTTCGGAGGGCTGGGGGACCAGGAGACAGTGAACAACTTGCAGCCAACCCCACCTCCACTGCCAAAGAAGACAATCCTGAGAGCCAACACGGAGCCGACTCCCAGAGACCTCCAGAAGCAGGCTCTGGAGAACAACCTGTGCCTCATGGCCAACCCCACCTACGACATCGACACCAACTGGGAAGCGAGCAGCGCCTGCTCCTCCGTCAGCCTGGAGCTCAAGGTACTGGACAACGAGTCCGGAGATTCCTTGGACAGGCCTACGGAAAAACTGAGGGCAACCACGTCGGCCACGAACAGTGTTTCCAGCCTAACCACTATCAGTATTAAGGACCGGTGCTCCAACAGCATGGAGTCTCTGACGGGGAGGCACCTCTCGCAGGCCAGGCAGGGCAGGGGGGTGCAGAAGCCGCAGAGACAAGCACTTTATCGCGGGATCGAAAACCGGGAGGAGGTGGTGGGGAAGATCCGAGGCCTCCACGCCGACTCCCTGAAGAAGCTGGCGCTGAAGTGCGAGGATCTGTTCATGGCCGGGCAGAAGGACCAGCTGCGCTTCGGGGTGGACAGCTGGTCCGACTTCCGCCTGACCAGCGACAAGCCCTGCTGCGAGGCCGGCGACGCCGTCTACTACCCCGCCTCCTACGCCAAGGATCCGCTCAACAACTACGCAGTCAAGGTAAGAGGGGCCTGAACAAAGGGGCAGCAGTGACCAAATGTGACAACCACCACGCTCTGCACCACGTCCAGCAGTGACGGGGCCTGCGAACACATGTGGGTGCTGCTGGCAGCAGCGCTGGGGGAGAAGTAGGTTGCCCAAAATACAGGCTCTTACTTCTTGGGGTTGGTCTCTTTTCCCAGGCAACTCTCAGCAAGACAAGAGGGCTGGGTCTTAAGCTGTGCCAGGGGAGGTTTAGGTTGGATATTAGAATTTCTTTCCAGAGAGGGTGATCAGCCATTGGAATGGGCTGCCCAGGGAAGTGGTGGATTCTCCATCCCTGGAGGTTTTTAAGATAAGACTGGATGTGGCATCAGTGCCATGGGCTGGGAACCACAGCGGGGTTGGATCAAGGGTTGGACTTGATGATCTCAGAGGTCCCTTCCAACCCAGCTGATTCTATGATTCTATGATTCTGTCAAGAGCCAAGTGTGGCATTGGTATCTGCTGTTTAATTTCATGTTTTTACTGCAGTTCCAAAATTGCTGGAACAAAATAAACACATCTCAGTCTTTACCATTGTTCAATGACATTTTGAAAGAAAAGCTGAATTATTTTAACATGGGTCAAACTCACAGTGAAAAAATCCTTTTGATTCATCTGCATGGGGATGAACTTAAATCATCATTCTTAGTTAAGAAAGATTTCCTAAAAAACTGAAACATTAAAAATTACACAGAGCTGTGTAATTCTAAGTGTAAATTCTAGGCTAATATATCTCATGTTCCTATACAGGGTCTTACAGTTTCACCAGTGTTCCTTACCAGCCTTTCAAAAGCTCTGGCTACAGCCATCAGTGTTGCCTTATAAATTCTTCAGCTAACACATTAAAGAAATAAAATTTCCTAGATTTACTGCTAATATATTAATGCTTAGTTGGCAGCTGTCTCACTAGATGTTATTCCTTTATGGACTTTTATATAGGTAGTTCTTCCTGAGCACTGTATCTCTGCATTTCTCAATGCTTATCTGGTAGGAAGATAGTGAGAAGGACAGCTGAGACTCATAGCTCTGTCAGGCTTCCTGGATGACCTTGAGTAAATCACCAGACTTCTGACTCCTCCTTGTTGAAACTGAGATAAAACATTTATTACCCGACAGGGATGTGTGAGGCCTGATGAGTTATTCCTTACAGAGCACGCTGACATTCTCACAAGGGTGGTGCTTTACAGGAACAAAATGTTGTTACCACTCCTGCGTGATTGTTTGCAAGTAAGATACAAAGAAATAAAAGGTAGGATTGGTGCAACTGATACGTTTTTCTGAAATTTGAAAAGGCATCTTTTTAAGGCAGATTTCTGGGCATAACCATTTATATTTTGGTAATTATTAAGGACCTCAAAAGATGTGAAATGAAACATTGATGTCTTGTGGATGCCACTTGGTACAAAGTGGCCAAGAAAGAACCAGGCCGTGAATGTGTCTCTGGCCCTCAGCTCTGGCTGCAGAATCAGCACCCTGGCATTTCTCATCACTGGCTTGGATTGGTTTGGTTTAGTTCCAAATGGTTGTTTCTGGGGCCCAAGGTGGTATTTTTCTCTAAAGGCAGGTTTGAGCTGTCACTAATGTGACACCTCTTTGCACATCACATTTGTGCCTTTAAAGCATTCCCTGACTGGCAAGACCTGTTGTTGTTTTTGTTATCTGCTGTCCTCCTAAATACACTTCCCTTGCAGAAAGCCAGTGAGAAGAAAGAACAGCAATGGAACATGGTCAAATAGGTGCTAAATTTTCCTTTTCATAATTCAGGTGTCTTAAAAATAGTTCTCAGACTAAGAACATTTACTGCATGGTAGTAGATGTGAGTGAAGTGTCCACAGAATATCCTTGAGCTCCAGGTCACCGTGAGCTGTTGTGCTGTTACAAGGAGAGGAAGAGTTACTCTTGAAAATACCCTCCCAGGCACTTCATGTGATAGGGGAAGATGTTTGCCCCAGGTTGATCTTTTACTTACAAGCCATCAGTCCAGGCTCAGGTTTGTCCAAAAGCTCATAACACCAGATTGCTGTGACATTACCCAGAGATTTGGGGAATTTAGCTTTAACAAATACGCCAGTTTTTACTACCGTGGGTGTTTTTTTGTGTGAGCCAAATTACATCATAATCTACCTTCAATAAATCAGCTGGGTCTTCCTGCCATTTGAAATCCCTCGTCCCCAAAATAGGATGGAAAAAAGAGTGAGATGAAAATTATCAATGTGCCTATTGAATCCAAAATATGGTCTTCCTGTTGTTTTGGATCAAGTCTTAGAAATGCATTTTGAAAGTGTACATGGAGCCACATCTTCAGGCAGTGTGAATTTATGTAGCTCTTTTGAGTTTTGCAGAACTACCCAAGCAATGCTGGCTAACAGTTCAGACAGTTCTTAAGTTCTGTGATTTTAATATTAGATCTGAGAAAAAATGTGATAATGAGATTTTATAATTATTATTCTCTTCATAGAAAACAAGAGATTGACCCCCAAATAGTGTTAATGGTCTTAATGCACAAATTTAAAAAAAATTTAATATTCTAGCTCCAAAAATAGAACTACAAAAGCACTGTTAAAAATTCAGCTTTAACCATTTGACTACTGCTGAGTTAAATTTAGAAGAATGAACATTTTGTGCAGATGGACTTTTATGTTCTGATGGTTTCACCAGCAAAAGAAGCTCTGATAAATTTAATGGAGAATGAACACAACTTGTTCATTTGGGGTGGATATTAGAGGAAATGTTTATAGGGGTGTGTTGTTTCACAACATTGTATTATGCTTTTTGCTTCACTCTCACATAATCTTCTCATAAACACCCTGTGCAAAAAAAGTTGCAGGAGGCCATGTGGAAATTATTTTGACTGAAACATTATAAATAAAACCAGTACATAATGGAAAAATGGAAAAATAAAAGCTCAAATGGAAAAATAAAAGCTTCCTTACAAGGAAGGTTTCCAAAAAGTTCCAGACCCTGAGGTGGTTTTTTTTTCACTAAGTGCAGTACCACCTCCTAAGTAGTTGGTGGATCTGGGACAATATGGATAAACATTCCCCTGAAACCACAGTCTTACCAGTAATTCCAAATATGTGGTGGAAAGGTTACACTGAAGTGAAAGCAGAGGGCAGCAGCTCTTTGCACTCAGGAGACTGGGTGAGTTCAGCTCAGTGTCCCAACGGGGACTGAGTAAGGCAGTGATGTCACAGGGAGCTTTTTTATTTAAAAAAAAAAAAATATGACTCAGAATGAGTAACAGACAAGGTTATTATGTCAGTGACATAAACTACTTCCACTTTCAATATGAAATTCTCAGGGAACAGCACAGCGGTAAAACCCCTGGGCTGGCCCTGGCCACGGGCACGTGGTGCTGTGCTGTTCATGGGGATGGCAGGGACTGCAAGGGTGCAAACAGCTCAAAGGAGCAGTTAAAATTTATTGCTTTGATTGCTGCAGGGCAGGCAGAAGTTTTTCTAGCAGTAAAACCTGAGGACTTCTTGTAAGGCTGCTGTCCCAGCTGTAAAACAGAGCAGTGCAGAAGTGAACAGTGCTGGGCTGAGCCTGGCTGGCAGCTTCCTGGTTGCAGCTGAGAATTATTTTCTAGTTATGTTTAGTTTGTCACAGTGTGCTGAGGTGGTTTTTTTTGGTAATTTAGTTTCCTAGTGGAGCTTCTTGACAGAAGTGTTATTTAAGGTCATCCCAGAACTTCATGCCTCAGATCAAAATAAAATGTACATTCGACTTGGAGCCCATTCTGAGTTCAGTCACGGCAGAAGAGAATTCTGTATTTTGGCACATCGTTAAAAAGTCAAAGCTCTATTCCAAGGCCAGATCAAGAAAATGAGGTCAATCAGATATCAAACTGGCCTCCTTGGAAAACAAGGCTGTGCCAAGAATAAGCTATCAATTTGGGATTAGCAAGCTTTCATTCTACACAGAATTTCATTTGCAGTTGTCCCTCTGTGCAATACAACAAAGTAGCACAGATGGTGCAGTCTTTGTGATCTTCTGTGTTTCTCATTTTCAGCACTTGTAAATTCATTTCCCACAATATTCATCGTGCTTTAAGTTCACTGATGCCCTGTAAAATGCATAGGACAGAGTGGAAATGAGATTCCCTGCTGGGGAAGTGCAAGTCAGCTGATGGCACAGTAGGCTACGGGACTCATAAAGGAAAAATAAAAGCTAATGCAGAACAGTTTGTAGAAGCTCTGAAACATCCAAATCCTGCTTCTTGGGCTGGGAGCAGGGGGAAAATTGAAATGGCAGGATGTAAAGAAACCTGCCCTGTCCCTGTAAACGTGACAGAAGTTTAGTTCCTATGGGTGCATTAAAGATGCATGATGACAGTGCATTCCAGAGAAAAGGAAGGTGGATACTTTCCATTCCTTCCTACTTGTACTTCTTTTTTCTCGTGGCTTTCTTGCATCATAAGGAAGGGCTTTTTACCAGCATTGCTTCATCTTTGGAACAACCAGCTCTTTATCAGCTCTAGAAATAAGGCTGGCCAAGCCCTTATCAACAGCTTCCTCTCAGCTGTTATCACATACCATATCTCCACAGCTCAGCTGGAGGGAGCTCATTAAAGCAAAGGGTAAAGGACTGATTGATCTTACTTTCTGTGGGTGTTAGATATTTTCTCCTTTTTTTTCCTCTGCCAAAAAATAGGTGTTCAAAACATATTATGTATGTAAAAGGCAACAGGATTTCCATATTTTTTGAGTAGACAACTGGAACAGACAAAAGCTTTAAAAATGCAAAGGAAGCTGAGCTGTACATTTATTCACAGCTTTGACACAGCATTTAACCATCACAAACAGAAAAGCAGCTCTGTGTGCACTCTTTAGCAATGCATCACAAGCAGTCAAAAGCACCTGTTAGGAAGGCCATCAAATGTCACAACTTGTTCCCTAAATCTTTTCAAATGTAAGTCCAGACTTTGGTCCCATAACTTCCTTTAACTCAAACCATTTTGAAAATTATAAATCTTGGTCATTCAGGTGATAGTTTGAGGTGATAGTGGTGTTATTCCAATACAAAATGGTTGGGTGAGAATGATTAGCCATTGATAGTATTAAACACTAGTATTCACTACTCCATCCCAAAATGGTAATATAAAATAGAGTTCCAAGTAAAAACTGCAACTCAGAAAATGATAGCATAGTACAGGAAATAAATAAAATTTGAATTCTCTAAACTGTCTTTGAACAGATCAGTAAGAAAACTAAGTTTGTCTCCACTGCTCTCAGTACATTTTCCCCATTCTAACAAGATATTTGTAAATCAGAATGTGAACACTGCAGTATAAAACCCCAGGATGTACCTGAAGAATACCCTCTTACAGGGACATCAGATTACTGCAGGTCTGTCTTCTAGAAACTGCTTTATGAATCCAGGCAGGTGTCTGATTTGTTCTTACAGCCCAGGTTTGGGTGCTGCCTCCAGACAGCCCAGCTTTCCCTTCCCCCTGGCCATTACAGAGTGCCTGCTGTACCAATTTTGGTGTTTGTGTAGTCAGCAGTTTAATCAGCCTGAAATAACCCAGCTGCCTCCTCCGCTTCTCACTTCATGGTGTTTGTAAACAAAAGGCAAGAAGCAGAAAATACATCTCTCATCACATCTCAGCTCTCTTTGGAGATACTGCATCCACGTTTGTGCACCCATCTACTTCTCTGTATGAAACAAGAGAAGGAAAAGTGTCCAAAAGCCATCACCACTGGGCATTTGTGGGATTGGATTTTTTTCCCCTGTATTGGTTATATTCCTTAACAGCAGAATAAGGAGGGGAAAACTCTTTTCATGAATGCAGTCATTTTAGTATTGGTTTTAATCATAATATTATTTAGTATTTAATTTCTGGTTTGTTGATAATTTAAGTTGTGTTTTATTGATATAAAGAGAAGAGTCTGAAACAAAAACATCTTTAAGAACTGATATTGGGGAAAGTTTGGCCCTGCTATGGCTTCAGACTGCAGAGTGGACACTGCTCGTGAGCAGTGGAGTTAATGGAACTTCTTGTCCTGGGAAGTGTTCCAAGGATCATTATATACAGAGCTCAGCTCTGCTTGATGCTGGAAAGGTCTTAACTCAGAATATTATATTCATTATACCACTCTTCAGAAAGATGTCATAAATGGGGAGAATCCAGAAAAGAGCACCAATAATCAGAGGATTAGGAATAAAGGCAGGAGAAGTAAAGGTTGGGTTTTCTCAAAAAGCAAGCAAAGAGGAGGGGGAAAGTTCCACCTTCCCCAGCTGTAAAGGTGGAATGTTCAAGGGTGGGAATGGGGGATCAGTTTTTATTCAGTCAGCAGGGAGAAGGGCTGTGACTTTAATGTGAAGTTGGGGTTGAATAGCAGGGAGAAAGGCAAAGAAGGCAGAAAAGCATAACTCTGTTTTGGGGTGGGTTTAGTAGACTGGAGAGGCTTTTCTTAGGAATGATGCAGCTGACAACACAGAGCTGAGGTTTGCCTTGCAGACCAGTGGGAGTGGCTTGGGAAAAGGGAATGGGCCCAGCAGAGGCATCAGGAACAGGGAATGGGCCCAGCAGAGGCATCAGGAGCAGGGAATGGGCACAGCAGAGGCATCAGGAACAGGGAATGGGCCCAGCAGAGGCATCAGGAGCAGGGAATGGGCCCAGCAGAGGCATCAGGAGCAGGGAATGGGCCCAGCAGAGGCATCAGGAGCAGGGAATGGGCCCAGCAGAGGCATCAGGAACAGGGAATGGGCACAGCAGAGGCATCAGGAACAGGGAATGGGCACAGCAGAGGCATCAGGAACAGGGAATGGGCCCAGCAGAGGCATCAGGAACAGGGAATGGGCCCAGCAGAGGCAGCACCCTCTGCCCCAGTGCTGAGTGCCTGTGGTGCAGAGGGCACAGCCAGGCAGTGCCACACGGGAGGGAAGTGTCACCACAGCCCCAGAGCGTGGGTGCAGGTTCCTTTCCCCTCTCACAATTCTGGGATTGGCTGTATTTTCTGAAATGAGCGATCCAAGGCTGACTTTGGGAGGTGCAGAGCCCATCCCCAATTTTAACTGAAATGCCAGGAGTAAATCTGAGAACCTCCTCTGAAGGAAGCAGGAAAGAGAGGCTGACTAGGCCTAAAATTAGAAACTAGGGAAAAGTCTCAATTCCTTTGCTTTTCTTTTTCTGTAGGCAAGGAGAAATCCTTTCCATAAGCTTTAAAAAAGGCCTTGTATTCACCAAATTAAGAAGTGTATGTTGTTTTCAGAGAAAATACTTTTGTGGATTATATTCCTAATAGAATATTAGTTTTAGCTGGCAGGTGGCATTAGAAATCCTCTGTGGATCAAATATAGTGCAGTAGCTAAAGCCAAGTGTGGTTTTGAACTGTTTTTATCAGCAAGCAAGCTTGACCTTAAAATTAAACTCTTTCAGAACAAGTTTATTTTTTTATATTAGGTCAGTTAAGTATTTTTAAAAACTATAGGTTGGATTACAACACACTGAACCCTTTCTGCAGTTGGAATTGATTGTCCCCATGGCTGGCTACAAGAAAAAGGCCATGGACTTGAAGGGCATAGAAGACAAAACTTTTTGTTTTCCTTAATAGCTCTTCTTGCAGATTTGATGTACTCAATGTGTGTATATACAACACATATATATGGGTCTGTGCAACTTTTCTAGTTCTGTTTTCTGTGCAGTATTAAGTATTTAATCAATCAGGGGCCTTCAGTCTCAAACACAATCAGTTGGCATTTTCTTTTCATATATAATTCAAAGGTTATTGTTTTATTAAAGGTTATTGCTATATCTTTGCTGTATTTTTTTAAGCTTTTGTAACCCTCGAGAGAAGGGGGGCAGGAGCAAATGCATTCCATTGACAACTCACTTCACCTCTAACGGGATAAAATACATTTGAAAATTTAAATGAGCAAGAGCCGCTGTATAAACAGGGTAACTGTCAACATTTCCAGAAAATTGCTTTCCTCTCTTAAATAAAATTGACTAGAAAATGCATTTTTCAAACCTGCTTTGCTTGTGCATGGCAGTTATAAACAGGCAGTTTAAGTTATATTTGCATAATAGGGAAATGTAAATGCTTGTGAGGTATGGAAATATGCACAGTATCGAAGACAGGAGGACAATCAAAATGCTGGTACAGCTTGTGTCCACTTCCATGTGATCTGACAATGCACTTTTCTGATCAACAAGCATAAAAGATTAAATCCCCACTTTGTTTCTTAACATATAGTTGTTATAATTACGTTTCTTAACCACATAACCATATCAAAGATAAAAAACTTGTGTTAGTGAAAGGCAAGTTTATAACTTACCCTGCAGAAGTTCTGACTTTTACTAACCTTAGTTATCTCAGCTTTCAGAGGTGAGCTGAGGGAAGCTGTAACTTCATCTGGACACAGATTTCTTCTCTCTTGTCTGAGCTTTGCAGTTAAGACCTGTACATTATGTAGCAAGTGAATATTTGGACACTAACTGTGTAAAGATTAAAACATACACTTAACCTTACATGCTTTGAATGATCTCTCTGAATTCAGTAGAACTAAGGTTAATATGCAAATATCAGCATGCCTGAGTCTTTGTCATTTTAATCAGTAAATGCCTTAGAACACAGGCCCTAATAGGGCTTGTCCAGTGACTGTTGTCAGGGGGCTGGAACTGCCAGTTGTTATGGCAGTGCAGACAATTAATAAGGATAATTATTATGGTGATAATGTGTATATCAACAAGATATTACTGGGCATAAATTAAATACAGCTGTACATGGCACAAAACCCCCAAACATATACTTGGGATCTTGACAGATGACTGAAAGCAGTTAAGGTCCCATGTTCTAACCAGTGTCCCTCCCTCACCTGAGCCACAGCCAAGCACAGCTGTGCCATGACACACCCTCCCCTCACTGCAGACATGGCACTGCTGCAGCTCAGGGATTGAATTTCCAGTATCCAGTCCCAGAGCCGACAGGCTGTAACTTGTCATGCCATGCTGACTGAGCCACTTGCAAGTGTTTGGTCACACACTCTGTGCATGTTTCTTTGTCTCTTCTATTGCTGTTGATTATTTTGGTCTTGTTCAAGCTTCACTTAAAGCTGAGAGAAGAACGTGCAAGAAAATGATATGGATAATCAAGTAACTGTGAATAAGCTTCACTATGCATTGGCCATATATTGCTGCTACTCTGATTAAAAACCAACCTGCCTGAACTGTATTTTCCATTGGATAATCCATGCAGAGGGAGAGGTGCCTGCATGTATTGCTCTGCAGTTGCTTACTAGCCAATGGAAACAGTTTGGGTGCCTTAAGATTGTCTGCCAAGGTCGGTTCAGTAAAGAATTTTTTATTGCTTGTGTTTAGGTCTGGTCTGTAGATCCCATCAACAAAATACATATTTATAAAAGGGATGCAGAATTTAGAAATCTAAGAGTTATGTCTGTTTGCTTTCCTCCCCCAGATTTGTAAGAGCAAAGCAAAGGAGTCCCAGCAGTATTATCACAGCCTGTCTATCCGGCAGAGCCTGGCCATCAACTTCAACATCCAGCAGGACTGTGGCCATTTCCTGGCTGAGGTGCCGGTTCGACTCCTGCCGTGGGAGGACGATGAGGCGCCGGACGTGGAAGAAGAAGAAGACCGGGAGGAAGAGGAGAAAGAACCTGAGCAGAAGAACAGAGACACGGCTTCCAGTGCGGAGGCTGCAGCCAAGGAGGGCCCCAGCAGGCCGGGGACCATGAGCCGGCCCCGCAGCCGCGTGGTGGTGATCACGCGGGAGGTGCCGCACCTGACCGTGGCCGACTTCGTGCGCGAGTCCGAGCCCCGCCACGCCAAGAGCCCCGACCTGTACGAGAGGCAGGTCTGTCTGCTCCTCCTGCAGCTGTGTTTGGGCCTGGAGCACCTGAAGCCATATCACATCACACACTGTGATCTGCGCTTGGAGAACCTGCTGCTGGTTCACTCCAGACCGGGAGGCAGCCCCCTGAGCCCCGAGTCCATGGAGCACGGTCCCAACACCGCCTGCCCAGCCAGGCTCATCGTGAGCAATTTCTCCCAGGCCAAGCAGAAGAGTCACATGGTGGATCCAGAGGTCCTGCGGGATCAGTCCCGCCTGGCTCCAGAAATCATCACTGCGACCCAGTACAAAAAGTGTGATGAGTTCCAGACTGGCATCCTCATCTATGAAATGCTGCACTTACCCAACCCCTTCGATGAGAATCCAGAGCTGAAGGAGAAGGAGTACACTCGTGCTGACCTCCCGAAGATTCCTTGCCGGTCCCTTTACTCTCAAGGGCTTCAACAACTTGCCAGCTGCCTGCTGAATCCCAACCCTTCAGAGAGGATCCTGATATCAGAAGCCAAGGGAATCCTTCAGTGTTTGCTTTGGGGTCCACGTGAGGACTTGTTCCATGCTCTGAGTACCTCCTCCAACCCCTCGCGGAGAGATGCTATACTTCAGAACTGGCTGGACATAAAAAGGACGCTGCTGATGATCAAGTTTGCAGAGAAGTCCTTGGAGAGGGACTGTGGAATTATTCTGGAAGACTGGCTTTGTTGTCAGTATCTGGCTTTTGCCACTACGGACTCACTTCATCGCATCGTGAGAATCATGAAGCAGCACTAGTTTGTAGAGCCTGTTGCTTTTCGTGAAGCACCCTCACCTCTGCCCCTGCCCTCACTCCAGCCTGCACTAGGGCTCACATTTTGTACAAGTGTTAAAAACAGCCTAGATATCAAAGCCAGCAACTCTGAGCAAATAGGTTCTCATTGGAGAAATTGCATCCTGTACCCAGTCTGACAGAAACTTTCCTTTTTTTGCCGGGCCCGTTAGGGATTGATTATATCTGTATGACTGCATCGGATCAGACAGTACGTGACTTGATTCATATCTGGCAGAAAAGGAGAGCAAACTTTGATACCACTATTTCTACCACTGCAGTAAACAAATTGCCCTCCTGTTCTGGGTAGTTTCTGTCATTTCCTGTGTAGCACTGGTTAGTGAATAGCAGTGACCATCAGCAGAGATGGATTAGTTGTAACTGTGAGATGAATGATCCACCGTGCCACAAAACACTCATTTGCTTCCATTCCACATACCACACAAAATTCTTCTCAGCTTAATCAGTCCCCCACAGGTGGGCTGTGCTCCTCTTTCCTTTGGTCTCAACCACAGACTTTGCTGTATTTTCCTCCCCAGCTGTGTTTTTCTTGCTGACTGTGGCAAGTGTCAGTGAGCATCTGTGTTCAGTCCCCTTCCCTCCTTCTCTGCCTCACTGCCTACCCATATCCTCTCTGCCCATGGATCCATGAGTTCAACAACGCTGCCTTAACCAGACCATTACCCTTAGCTTATGACCTCTGCATTAAAAAGCAGAATATGCACACTTTGTCTATCCCATTCACCAGTCTGGACTGTTGATGTACTGTAGCCATAACTGCATTTATACAAGAACAAGACAATGGTGGGCCACTGAAATTCCCCCTCCATCACTAAAGCTTGACTTGAAATGGATAGGACATACATAACCTTCTCTGACAATCACTGCTACAAATCAAGGATGAAAATAACAGCCACCTCTTCTGTTTTATTTTGGTCTGCTCTTGTCACTTGGGCCATACTGCAAAATGGGACTGAAATTGGCTCTGCTGGTTTGTTGGCAGGAGATAGAAATGTTTAAAGCTTGTCTGTGTGTAGCTAACAGGCCACATGGAGACACTTCTGCAGATGTAGTTCTCTGAAGGGTAAAACCAAGGGGGCAAAAACACTGTTTTTTAATTATTGAGAGAGCTGTTAAGTTTGGCAGCCACAGCTGACAGTATCGTGGTCCATGTTCCCCACAGGGGTGTCTGCCTGCCTGTCTCTGTTGTAACTATTGTTTTCTAATGTTGCAACAGACAACACCCGAAAAATGGAATGTTGTCAGAAGAACTCAAAGAGCACCACAGACAGAGTTTTGGATGAGAGAAGGAATTAATGGGGATTAAAGAGTCAGAATTTCTAAAAACTCAACCTGAAGGAGCTTTTTCACTTTTAGAGGCCACTGCTGACTCCCTTCCATGCCCTGACCCTGACAGCCATTTCCCATGGAACCTATGCAGTTGTACAGACAATACCTTTGCTCAGTATTGCCAGGCTATGAGTTGTTTCCTGAATCACTCTGAAGAACTGATCTGGATGCAGGGAAAAAAGTGATCCTGAATATTCTGACCCAGGTGATGGAAAGCAGACAGCCCTAGTTATGAGCCTGTGCTTCTCTCCTATGGATCTATGTGCAATTCTTGTATTATTTTTTAAAGCTGTACATTACAGTGTTCACTTTACACACCAGCCTTTACCTGATGCTAGATCTGCAGCCCCTTCCTTTACTTTCCTGGCACATAAATGCACAGATATCCATGTGTTCTTTTTTTTATGGATTGATGTTTCATTTTAATTGTTAAAACTGTGAGGAATCCATTCACTTCAGCCTTGAAACAAATAGCCACTTTATACAGCATATGCATGCTTGGACCAGATGCATGGAAACCGAACAAACAGTCCTGCAGGCTCAAAGTCAGCAAAACTAGCTCTGGATCCACACAGTACCCTGGAGGGGCTGACATGTCCATCTTGCTCTTCTCTGGCATCTCTCAGAGCTCAGCTGAAGGGCGTGTGGAAGCCTACATCGATTGTGCTGTAGTATAGACTGTCTTTGTGACCTTCCTGAAGATTTTTTGAAACTTCTGATGATTATTCTGTTGTTTGATTCACCTGTATCAGTGAAGGATCAGGCAAGGATAAGGGTAATATATTTTAGCGTGATATATTTTTTGTTTCTTTCTCTATTTTGCAAAAAGGTTAGGATGGCGGCATTGATGCAGAAAAAACAGGACAGTGCATTAAAAGCCCAAGTGCAATGTGTGTAGTTGAGGTACCTCCACTACATCAGGAAAGAAAGTTTCTACACTACTGCTGAGCAGCTCGTAGAAGAACCTTAACAAAGAATCCCACGCCGGGTGCAGCCCTGCTCGCTCTGGACACAGGAGGCACCGCTCTCGTAGGGTAACGCAGCGAGCACGGCGAGGCACTCTGTGCTCTCTAGTCGCCGTCAGTCAGTGTGTGAGCTGCGAGTAGGGCTTCTGTTCCCCGTGCTCTGTGTTGTGTTTGTTCCGTGGTGTGTGTGTGTGCACCCGCCCTCCCAGCCCCCTGGACAGGAGCCCGGCCCCACTGGCCACTGCAGCGATTCCCTGGGGCCGGTGGCTGCTCCCGTGGGTGTTCCCATGGGTGCTCCTGTGGGTGCTCCCGTGGGTGTTCCCATGGGTGCTCCCGTGGGTGTTCCCATGGGTGTTCCCATGGGTGCTCCCGTGGGTGTTCCCATGGGTGCTCCCGTGGGTGTTCCCGTGGGTGCTCCCGTGGGTGCTCCCGTGGGTGTTCCCATGGGTGCTCCCGTGGGTGCTCCCGTGGGTGCTCCCGTGGGTGCTCCCGTGGGTGTTCCCATGGGTGTTCCCGTGGGTGCTCCCGTGGGTGTTCCCATGGGTGCTCCCGTGGGTGTTCCCGTGGGTGCTCCCGTGGGTGCTCCCGTGGGTGTTCCCATGGGTGCTCCCGTGTTTACGGACCCGCGTTCCCGGTGTCCCTCCCGTGTCAGCGTGCACATGCAAAGCTGAATTCTGAATGTTAATGCAGCTGGTCCGATGCCTTCATATCTCTGGCTCTCCAATTTCAGTTTGTATCTGTTGTGATGAACCAGTACTCATTTTAGCTCTGCAGTATAATCAAGCATGGATAGATGTTCACTACCAATCTCTTTCTTGTGCAGCACTGGGTAAACTTTAGCAATTTGTAATGTTGTGTGGTCTTTTTCTTTAAAAAAGAAAGGATGGTCAATGTAGTCAAACCTGATCTGGCCTGAGCTCTTCCTCGAGGAGCCTGAGGCTGACTTTGCAGATCTGCCCATAACTGATGATTGTAACTTGTGTTTGTGGTGGTTCTCCATCCTGGCACCAGACCGTGCCACGTAAATATACAGGAATGTATGCATTAAACTGATTGTAAGCAAATCCTAAGAATGCTACAGCATAATTGCTAAGCAAAAGGAAAAAAACCCGCTCTGTTTGCAGCAGGATCCTGTGTATGACAGGAACAAAACCCCTGGCTGTGCATGTTAGAACTTACTTGAATATGTGCACAGATCTTGAATTTTTTTTTTAGCAATGTCGCACTTTCAGTTGAGCTCAAGAAATAGGAAGAGCTGCAAATCTAAGATAACAGTATTGACTGTAAATATATATTTTTCTATTAATAAAAGCTGTCATTCAAATATTTTTAACATGAACTCTAAAGATTTTTCCAGTGCAAACTAATTTCTGGGAAAATCAAATGCTTGTTTGAAGAATTATGATGAGTGGTTTCTGATCCTATTAGAGCCATTAAAACCCTCTCTAATGTTACAGAGAGAGCACAGTGATTGGATTCACAATGTTTAGTGCCTTGTCAAAAACCTGAAATGTAGCTGGTCAGTTGGTGGGAATCTTACTCTTTTCATAACAGCCCTAGAAATAATCCTGCCCACATAAAGATGCAAAATACTTTGCAAAATTAAATGCTGTACTTCATAAGAGACTGGGTTGATCTGTTCCATGAGATTTGTGTTCGGGGTTTATGGGACTGGGTCCCTTTAGGTTGCTTGTAGTGCAGCATAAACCTGAAGTAACAAAACTGTGGGCTTTCAAATTTGGGATCTGCACAGGGAGAATAATAGTGGATAACAAGTCAGTTGGTCTGGACTGACCAGGCACTGAGAGAAGCCTTTTGCTTTGACAATCTGCTGCAGACACTCTGCTGTGGGAAGGTGAGGAATTAGTGTGGGAGAAGCGGGGAAGGTGAGATGTGCTGCTCCTGCTGTAGGCAGGGGAGGTGCTGCACACAACCTCTGTTCCAACAGGAGTGCTGAAAAAACTACTCTGAGATGTTATGGAAAATGGGTTAGGTTTGTATTCCTTAAGTGGGAATGACTTATTCACTAATTACCTGTCAACCCTCAGATCTGATCTGGTCAATATGCATAACCAGGTGAATATAAAGAGAATCTACTAGTAAAAGCTTGCCTACAAATTTTCAGGAATGAGGGAATCCAGAAGTTTCTTCTGGAGCCCCTGGAATGTCCAAACATAGAAGCCTGGTCTCACTTCCACATTCAGACCTGATGAAAGCAGTAACTCCAGCTGGGATAGCACGTTACTGGGGCACAGATGAAAATGCAGGGGAGCGTTTACAGGGATGTTCCACCTTAAATCTCTTCTGCTCCACACATCCCAGCAGCACCCACGAGGTAGGAATGGATCACCTTGACATGTTAACACAAGGGAATTCCCACGTGTTACAGAGAAAAATATACTATTTAAGTAAGTTATGTGTTAGGGTTCAGCTATGTAGAGAATTTATTCAGCAGCTTCACACTGTAGGTCCTTAATTTTAACATGTATTTGCTGCTGAAATAAAATGTAACTGTTTCTCATGTCCCATCTAAATTAACTTTTTTTTGTTTGTAATAGCAAGTAAATCCATATGTAAATATATATGAAATAGTCCTATTTTTATTTAAATCAATTTTAACTTTTCTGAGGGATAGAGTAGAAACTGAGTCAGAGCTTTTAATGCACTTTCTTTTCCCCCTTTCCCCAAACTGGCTGTTTGTTCCTCTGTACAAACAGTACTTGGCCATTATTCCCTGCCTGACTAGACCATCAGTTTACTCTATTTTGCAGAGGTGGTGTTGGTTCTGCTGAAACTCCTGTAAAACCCCGAGCACAGTCAGAGCCCTTCAGTCAGCGCAGAGAGGGACGTGAGGATGATTCAGTTGTTCAGTGAGGTAAGAAGTGCAGAATAGAATTTTAAATACCTCTTTAAAATACACCTGTGGAAATCACTCTGTAAACAATCATCTGGATTCCAAACACTTCAACAGAAGAATACACAAAAACTACTTTCCAAAAGAAACACTGGAGAGAAATTTCTTTAGGGCACCCTCAGCTCCAAAAGGAGGAGCAAGTCTTTTTCCCTGCTGTGCTGCAGAGAATTTCTAGTAGACATTTGTCTGGATTTTATTATTCACCTGGATGCAGTATTAGAACGATGGGGATTTGGAGTGGGTGTAGAATGTAATTTAAATAACTTCCTAAAGGTCTCCTTGCATTGGTGCTCCACTCAGCATTTACTTGGAAACCACAGAATGCTCTCAGATCAAGCAGAGTTGCCAGTGAGAAATGAAATATTTCACTTACCTGTACATAAGCATTTTACCACTCTACAGAATTTGAGAATTTGGTTTGTACTTCAGACTATAAAGATATTTTTTTTCCATAAATCCAAGGGGAAGATTTCAGGGATTTAGAAGAGGTTGGAGCTTTTTTATATGGAGGGAATATTTGTTCATAAATATATATATATACATACATATATATATGAGTGCATGTGGGCATGTTTTAATATATATATGTATGTATATAAATTTTGTATCCCAGAAGTATTCTTTGCCCCTTTTTGCTTGAAAATATATATATTATATATTGTATATATAATATATATTTAAGAGTGTGTAAATTTTTAAATAGTCATTTCATAAATAACACCTCTTCAAAAATGACTCAAAACTTCTGCTTCCTTGTCCTTTGACTTGTTGGTATGAGAAGGTTTTGCAGTTGAAATCCTTGGGTTTTTTTCTTTTAAAACTTAATTATGCTGAGCATTTAAGATTATGTTCTTGTTTTTAATAAAAGGGGGAAATTTATTTTTAAATTAGGGATTCCAAAATCAATGGACTTTTTTAAATGGGATTTCTTTAAATGCCTTGAATAAGGGAATTTTTTTTTTTTTTCAATTTCAACTCAATTCTTGTGGGTAATTTGTATTTGGAATTCCTGGTTGCATTGCTTTATCTGGTGCTTCATATTGATATTTACACATTTTTATATCAATAAGTATATAAACTTCAAGCCTTCCTTTGTGATCAGGGGCAGTTACACTCTGGTTTGCTGTGGTACTTTGCTGTGTACTCTGTGGCATTCATGTTACTGTGTATATAAACTAGTTTTATTACACTCAAATCGAACTTGCAGTTGTGTAATTTTTCTCTCTTCCTAGACAGAATATGTATTTCTGAGGAAATTGCACGTGGCAAGTCCAGCAAAGGATTTTGAGAATAGCTGGGGGGTGGGTGCAACAGCACCAGCGTGGCAGGGACACACTTGGCTTGGTGAGGCTGATGCTCAGCACTCCAGCCCTGCCACCACAGAGCTCAGGTATCCCAGCCACAGGAATTCCAGTGCTGGGGACACTGTGCCACCTCCCACCTCTGGTGTGTTCCCCCAGCAGTCCCACCACAGCTGGCTCCATCTGGACAAGTGGCAGCAGCAGCAGCCCAAAACTAAACTGGCCACCAGCAGCTGCTGGTGACTGAACTGGTGCCTTGCAAGGCCTTCCTGGAGAGGAGTGACCTGGAGATGAAAACAGCCACTCTGGGACAGCCCTGAGCACGAAGGGAGCTGGGCCAAAGTCAGCCATTTCCCTAGTGTGGACAGGGCTTAAATGACCTGCTGTGAAGGAATAAAATTGCTCTTCAGTCAGATTTCTCTGTGCCGTGACAAAGCAGGATGTCTCCAAGGCAGTCAGTCGTCTGCTGTGGAATTCACTGCGTCTGTTCTGTTACCTTGAAACATCCAACCTGATGGAGGGTCTGTGGGAAACAGATGGGATAATGTGCATCTCCCACAGTCGTGCAGACACACTTCAGTGGCCCCGAGATCAAACAGCTCAATTTTGTCCCCGGCTCTGACAGGCAGCACTGGTGGCTGCAGATGCTGATTTATTAGCATGGAACAGATGACACGTGTACATCGCAGCAGCACTGTGCTCCTGCAAGACAGACAGTCCCACTGCTCACAAACACTCTTTAAAAAAAGCCAAGCTGAGAAAACACCCCGCGGGCTCTGTTCTTTGCACAGTTGCAGTGGCTTTGCACAGGTATGTCATCGGTTGCAATGATCAGAATCAGTCTCAAGTGTAACCACTACAGGCCATTCATATTTATTCCTTAGACACTGTTTCAAAGCCTTTCAAAAACAGTTAAAGCTATTGTCTTCATCCCTTTGAAAAAAACAAAGCTAGCTGACTCCAGAGGTGCCAGTAAATATGCAGCATGTTTAACAGCCTGACAGATATTTTGGCTTTGCCAGAGTAATCCCTCTTGACTTCAACAAAGTGCCACGGACTTAACTAAGCAAGAGTTGGATTATGCCATTTGTCAGTGGCAATCACCACCCTGCAGGGAAAAGATATGCAAAAATAAGCTGAAACCTTGTCAAGACATGATAATTATACTAGTTTAACTAAAATCTGTTTGAAATTAATTTAGTTACGTTAGCACAGACTCTCTTGTGGGTGTCCTTAAGCGGTGGCAGTCTGGCGTTCTCGTTTCATTGTGCCAGACATGAAGGCAGGTGGAGCAGATGCCTGGGTTTGGTTGAGGCAGGAATGTCTGTATCCATTTGTCACCAGCTCAGAAATTCACCCTGTGGTAGAGAGCCCCTAAGGAACTGTGTTCCTCTATGTGATAAACCTCCGTGTGTCCCTTGAGCTCTGCAGGCCACTGGCTTTGCCCAGGTTGATGAGCTTCCTGTATGAATCACACCGTCCTCCTCACCCAGCAGTGCTTTAACCAGGCTCAGAGGGGAGCAGCTCACAAGGCAGATTCTTCAAGTGAAGTGTTTGCCACAACCTATTCCTCAGAGGGAGGCTGAGGCTTTCAATTCTGAGCTAAGACAGCTCTGTGGAGAAAGACACTCATTAAAACACCACGTTGGGCCTTCAAATCCACTTCACGTGGTGCTGCTGCTGCAGTCTCAGGAGACAGCACCAGAGCCTCGTGCCCAGGCCACCCCTGTGCAAGGTGGGGGAAGGCTTCTTGTTATCAGTTCAGTGCTTTCAGATGAGCAGAAAGTCCCTGTCTGGCAAACAGATGCTGGGGGAGCCAAAGGAGGGCAGCCTGGAGGCCCTGAAGCAGAGAACTTGAAATAATAGCTACTGAAGCTGCATTTTCTGTTACATCTCCTGCTCTCTGTTACACCTCTCCTGACCCTTTGTTTTGCTGTCATTAAGGTGTTATTTTTGTTAAATTGCAGCTGGCAGAGTCAGGACATGCACAGAAGCAAGCATTGGACGTAATAGGCAGTAATTCAAGGAAAAATCACAAAACTCTACTTCTTATCCTGGAAAAGGAGAAGGAATGGGAATGGGGAGGCTTATTGAGAAGGTTTGCTCTTTTTGGTACGAGCCAGGAGCCCTTGTTCAACAAATACATGGAAAGCTGCTTTCTGCAGCTGTTGCCAGGTGTTTTACAGGTGCTGGGATGACCCCGTACTCCCCTGCACACAGGACAGCCCCAGGGACAGCACCTGTGTGCAGCAGGGCTGGGGACAGTTACAGATCTGATGTCAGATGCCAGGTTTTGCCTGATTTCATTGGAGTCTTAATGGTCCAGATAAACTGCAGTGAATAGCAGATTAACCTTGAAAAAAATGAAATCCCTGCAGTCTATCTGTAAGAAGCAATCTATTAACTTTGCACCTCTCCAAAGTGCAAAAGGACATAAAAGTTCTTCTAAAGAAAATGAAGAATTAAATCAAGATAATAAAATTCTCCTGGTTCCTACGTGGGCACTAAATTTAAATCAAGTTACTGTTGGAAATGGGCCAATAGTTTGCCCATGTACAGCCACCACCACAACCACCAAAAGAAAAGGAACATCCCATAACCTGTGAGCCAGTCATGCAGCTGCTCTTGGCCAGGGAAGAAAGTCTCCTTCCAAACTTTTTTCCACTTATATTACTGGAAAAGAAAGTTTAATACTCTGCCATATTAATACTCCATCTTCTGTATTTGTGTTTGTGTGGGGTTACTGCTGGGGCTGCGAGCACAGGACACCAGGGCGTGTTCCAGCCTCAAGAAGGAGCAAGAGGAGGTCAGGTGATGTTGTGGGACACCACATGACCAGTGTTTTAATGACATTACTTATGAATGTTTTAATACCATCCCCTGCTTCCTAAAACCCAGGCCCAGGGCGTCACCATCCCCAGCCCTTTGGCAGCAGTGAACTGCTCCCACCATTTCCCTGGGGCTGGAAGCATTTCCCATCACCTTGGAGGCTCCAACATCCCCTTCCCCAGGAACTGCAGCACAGGCCTGCTCTCTTCCTTGCTGTAAGGCCTTTTTTGTGGTGTGTTTTTGAGGTGATGTGGCTCAAACTGAGGGACTGGGAGTAAGGGTATCAGTATTCTGTAGAAATGTAGGAAGGTATTTCATCTCCAGCCCATAAGCACCCTATTTGCTTGTCCTGGGTAGGCATCTCCATGCCTGGACTCTTGACTTTTGAAAATTCTGGATGTTCCATTAGACTACTTAGGTTTGGGGGTTTTTTTTTTTAGGAATTAGCCCATGTTCATCCAACTCAACATTTCCTTTGCTGGGTTTTTTTCTGGGATTTTTTAAATAATTCAAATCCATCTGGAGTCTTTTACAACCTTCTGCAATTTATGCTAGTCTTGAATAGATTTCACTTTGTGATTAATCACTTCTTCCTGCAAATCAGGAAGACTGGAAACATTGAACTAAGACTTGTTCTTGGACACAGCTGTCTTGTCTTCCCTAAAGAATCTGTACTTGCTACATTAGTTTTGTTCTATGCTCACAATTAAAAGGGTTTTCTTTTTCTCCACTCAGCAGAAGTAAAATAAAAATACAGTATGAGTTTTGTGCTGCTCCTAAAGCACTTTACAAGGAGAGCATAATTCCTGTGTTACAGATCCAGGAACTGATGTACAGCATGGCAAAGGAATGTGGAAGAAGGACACAGGAAGCCATTTGAGGGGAATAGTGTGCAAGGATCCAGGGCCCATTCAAGTAAACCATCTCCTACAGTGCTTCTACTTACATGCTACTCCCCACTGACTCACACCTATTCACCATGACTTGAGAGCCTCCAGCAATTAAATGTATTGCAGCAGGATTTTTATAGAATTATAAATTTGTTTTGTCAATTTTAGCAATAGTTGCTGGAACACAAAAGTAACAAGATTACAGTCTCAAAAGAAAGGAATGCAAAGCTGTACCACTGGAGTACCAGGTCAAGCCACTCTGACATCCATTTCAGCTCCAGTATACATTTGAGATTCCTATCCTCTGTCACTTCACCATCCTCTTTTGTCTCCAGTGAGGCTTCAATACCTCTGTTTTGCAAGAGGCAACTCTGTCTTGGAGCATCTTTCCCACCTGGACCAGGTAGTGCCTGGGCATTGCTGAGCAGCCTTTCTTTTGAGGAGGTCATGGGCAATGAGCCTCATTAACATGAACAGGAGTCCAGTGGCCAACTGCCTGGGCACCCCATCAGAAATGTATCAGTTATTTCTTAACTCCCAAATTATGCTGATAATTTCAAACAGTCTCTGCTGGAAGCTTCAAAGGCCCTCATGTGATTAGCACGTCCAGTTCATGTTATTCCCCAGAGGAGTGTGGTCCCTTCTGACATGGTGTGACCTTTCATGACCATATCAGTGTAAAATACACTGAGCAGAGCTCCAGTGAGAGCACTGGGAACTTGGGCACAGAATTATGGCATATTGGAACATGTCAGGACTCTGTGTAAATCTCCTGTTTGCTACCAGGTATCTTGGAAAACAGCAAATTGTCAAGGCTCTTTCTCCTGCTGTAGCCAGGAGGTGCTCCCTTGGACAGTTTGGGATCCCTCATGCTGTGGGTGCCATTCCAGCACTGATGTACTGGAAAATGCCATCTGCTGGGCAGCAGAGCACGGGCTCCATTCAGCCTCATCACTCAGGCATCAGGAGCAGTCACAGGGGAGGCAGGTGTTAAATAACAGTCCAAGTCTCCTCCAGAGCTACTGGCTGACCAGAAGGGCTGTCATTGCAGCAGCACTGCAAATTTGACAAGGATAGTGGACAGTAAACTACCTACTTCAGATGCAGTCCCAAGGTGGTATTAGAAAGAAAATGAGAGATGCAGCACAGTCCCCTCAAAGTAATTCCCTGTCAGCCTGTGTCCAGCACTGCCAGGTCTGGCAGCTCTCAGTCTCCAGAGAACTGGGGGCCTGATGACACAAATCAGAGGACTGGCCAGTGAGCCTGACTGGTGCCTTCCCCACCAGCTGCTCAGAAGCAATTGCAGAGCTCTCCCCAGTGCTCCATGTACAGCCTGGATTTAGCTGCACAGCAGAAGTTCTCTTGCCAGCCCTGACTCCTGCCCTGGCCCAGGACTCTGCCAGGTAGTCCATTCTGTCAGACAACACACTGGACAATGAGGAGAGTGGCTTTCCCATAGGAAGGGAACTTGGCAGGCAAATGGTGTCTACCTACACTCAGAGAGAGAGGGCTGTGAAGGATGCAGGCAGAGTTCAGTGGAGCTATGCCCACTTAATACTGCTGAGCATCAACCTCTAAATCCCATTAGTAAGTTTAAATAAGTCTGAGAGGAAATGATGTTGGATTTACCATAGACCTCACTCCTTTTGGAGTTCTGTCAGTAATTTTCCTGCTGGGCTGCCCATGGCTGACACCACTGGCTGTGCACCTTAGAGGCTTGTTCCAGTAACAATCACCAGAAAAAATAACTCTTCCATAATATTTTCTTTAATGTTGCATGTCTTTGTAAGCCTCTCTTCTCTTATCCCTCTTTCTATTTTTTTTCCTTTGATTCTTTTCCAAGTTTTCCCTTTTAGTTATTAACTAAATGCCAACTCACTGTGTATTTAGTAATCAGATTATCTACTAATACCTGCCTAAAGCAGTCACCATTGATTAAAAAAGAGAGTGGTCATTATGTTATTTTTAATACAAGTGATTTACGTCCTCAGGCTGAGATTGAATTAAAAGAGAGATCAAATTAATGAGGGATTGAATTAAATTAGAAACATCTGATTGCAGTATTTCCTACATCTCCAAACTGCCAAAAGAAGACAGTGGTATGGCTGTGAATTTATGTTATCCTATGAAAAGGTACAAAGAACACCTTGTTTTAGCTGCATCTGGGAAGTGGGCCTTACCATGGATATTGCTGGGTAAGTGCTCCAAATCCACAGCAATTTTGGAAGGGGATATAATGTAACAGCAGAAGATTTAATCAGAACACCAGGCACGGAGTGAGTCACTGCTAATTCCTTATTTCACACAATGTAGGGCAGATTTCTGAGCTCTCTGCTCACCCACCTCCTCCCACACACACGTGGGAACCATCACCACGGGAGGGAAGTGCAGCCGGGGGTGCACACGAGCCCTGCAAGCAAAGCTCTGGGACACATTTGGGATGCAGGCAAATTGATGACATTCATCTAGTTATTAAGATTGCTTTTGAATAATTTTATCTTTTCCACCCTCCCCAAAGTGTCTTAATGAGGTATATGATGTGAAAACACTTCACTAGCTTCTAATTTGGATGCATTTATTAGTTCTAAATAGCACAGGGAATGAAGATTTCAAGCTTGCTCTCTACAGGGAGCAATCAGTGGGCTCAGGATGTTGTCTGGACTGAACTGAGCTCCTCAGTTTTAAAAGTGGTCTTTCTAATCCTACTTCTTATCTGACTAATCATCAACAATCCCATTGCTATTCCTGCCCTTCATCACAGCAGTGCTTGTGTTGCCCTGCATTTCAGTCATTTTAGTGAGACTCTAAACTGCTTGTGAGAAATGCTTTAACTGACTTTGACTGTTTATTACCTCCTGATCATAAATGCTGATTACAGAGCTGGGAAGATTGGTTTGTCTTTATTGTGAAACTTCCACATAGAAATACAGAAAATTATTTTTTTTTTATTATGTCAACGAGTTTCCTTTGTTTTTTGATTCAGTGGGTGCAGAGAAAAGATCATTCCTTCCAGGGTGAGAAGCTGCCTTACAAAAGCAATAAGCAAATCAAGAGAAAAATCTTGGCAGTATGAAGTTGTGACCTAATTCTATCCTTCACTGCATTTCCTCCTCTCTCCAAAACATCCAAAGTTCAAAACAGCTGCCCTTATACAGAGCAGAGCTACTCAAATAGGTCACTTACAGAATAAAGGCCATAACTGCACAT
Organism: Pseudopipra pipra; assembly: GCF_036250125.1. Classification (NCBI taxonomy): domain Eukaryota; kingdom Metazoa; phylum Chordata; class Aves; order Passeriformes; family Pipridae; genus Pseudopipra; species Pseudopipra pipra. Next base: position 3,567,538 of record NC_087560.1, on the reverse strand, counting down.
AATCCCCTGAAACACAAACTAGTCAGAGTGCTTACCCGAGCCATGCATGGCTGGATTCTGGAATGCTCCACATCTCTGGAAAAGGCCTTCCTTGGGGTAAATGCAGCTTGTTTTACATCAAAGACAGAATGGCTTTTCCCTCCTGATTTGAAAAATCAATTGCAATTACAGTCAGAACAAATGCTGAAGTTCAGTGTGCAGCTCCCTGGGCTCCAAACTCAGAGAATTCCCTGCACGTGGCAGATCCCTGCCTTGGCATGCACAAGGAGGCTCCATTTGGGATGGAGATGTGCATTTTGCAAAGGTGCCTCCTCAGTCTGTGGAGGTGTGAAGGTAAATTAAGATGACCCCACTGCAGGCCACAGAGCTGGGCTGGTTCAGCTCAGAGCCCAGTTTGTGCAGGTAGGAGAGGAGCAGCTGTAGGATGTTCTCACATATGTGCTGTGTGTGAAGCACTGGAACAGCGTGGCCATGAGCCTTGGAAGAGCAGACAGGTAAATGACAGCCAGGAAAACTCCCAAGTTAGGAGCTCTTAATAAAAAGGCAGCAGATCCCTGGCAGAGCTCTCCTGTGGTGGCACCCACGGCTGGAGGCACCGAGGGTGGGGGGCTGGACCCTGCAACCATTTGCCTCAGCAACTGCCCCACACAACCCCAGGGTGGCCAGGGCTGCCCCTCTAAGTGTATTTTGAAGGGACTGTTATTGCAGGTTATTACAGTTAGAAATTTCCAAATTCAGTCTTTTGCCTCTGTTTTCACTCTGTTTTATTGTTGGGCTTTTTTTAACCAAAATGAATCAATAACAGTGGTATAGCACATGTTCTCCCTATTGCTTACATATAAATATAATTTAAAGGCCTACACTAATATATGCCGTGTTCTTTCTCGACAGAGAATTCCCAAGGGATTAAGACAACCAAAAATTAAGATTAAAATATGAGCTTTCAAATGATGAAATATGTATTTCCTCGATGGTTACAGAGTTACTGCTTTCTGTATTTATGGGGGGGTTCACCCCTTATCGAGTTAAATCTCAGTACAAAGCTATATTTGAACACTGATCAAGTTCTCCACCCTTCCAGAACCCCCTCACAGCCTCCTTGCAGGTTGCACAGCCATGAAGATGGACAAAGGTGTCACACCAGGTTTTGCATCAGAAAGCAAAGGCCTTTGGACACGCTGGGAAGGAGATTTGAAACAATGTGGTATCCCTGGCACACGTGTGATCTCTGCCCCTCAGCCTTCCCCTGCTTCACACAACAGCTCATCAGCTGAACTGCTTCCACTCCTCCACTGCTCACCTACTGTAGTGACTGATTCTGTAACCAGCTCAGTCCACTGTGCCAGACCATAAGAAACTGTTCTCTAATGAATTAAGAAAGCTGCTACATGAAAAAAAAATGAAATGAGCCTTAGTAACAGCATTTCATTCCTGAAGTATTTGTGTCATTACTGCTGGAGGAAGCATATCTTATGCTGTGTCTAGACTCAGACACATGATGTTTTTCTAAGTCCACGGGCTATTCTACTGAAACAAAGGAGATGCATTTTTTCAGTGGTAAGAAAAGAAAACTCATGAAAGGGATTCAGAAATACGCAGCTGCTGAGGTGATTGCCTGAGATATGTGGGATAGAGAGGATTATGGGTTGAAAACATGATATTCCAGTCCATTACTTCGACTTGAAGACAAAATAGAACTGTACAGAAATCTATGGTACTATGGTGTAATGTAGTGGAGAATTAAGCTCCACATCTTTTTACTTGCTCTTTGCTTACAGGAAGAGTAAAACCTCTCCAAGTCTGTTTCAGTGCTCAAAATCCATGTACCCACAAAGAGCTAAGGCACCCAAGGGTGATGCTCACAGCTGGATCATCCAGTTCATTGGTTTTGTGGAAGTGAACACCAACAACCACCACCCTGCACCACCCACACCCTATGGCCAAGTGGCCACCAAAACACATTCCTCCTGGGTTTGTTCTGTGGCAAAGTGACTGTGGCATTCCCAGGGACAGGAGAGAAGGGCACAGCCTGAGTGGATGTCTCAGGCAGGCAGGAGGAGGGGCAGCCAGGAGGGGCTGGGTGCCAGACAGTGTCCCTGTGCTTGCTGCCTGCTCCTAAGGCTGGCACGGTAACAGTGTGCCTTTCCTGGGGAAAAGGAAAGCCTGCCCACATTCTAAGGCATGGAGAGGAGGCCACCAGCACCAGCAAACCCCCAGCTCCTCTGCAGAGAGAACGATGACAGCAGCCAAAGCCTGGAAACAGGAGTGGAAGCACGTTTTTGTGCTTGTGAGGAAGTTGTATGTGGCAGTGAGAACATAAGGAGCAGGTCTGCTGGGGGACATCGACTGACTCGCTGTCTGCGACACGGCAAGGTACATAAATCCTGCTTTGGGCTCCTGCTGTGCAGGAGTCACCAGATGGTGCTCTACATACAGGCTTGAAAGTTCTTATCTTAGCGTGGGAACTTCGGTGGCCTTGGAGGAAATAACGCTGTTATTTTTGTGAAGCCTTTCCTTTAAAGTTTAACTGGCGTCTCAGTCTCTCCATCTCAAATCGGTTTTTGGTTAAGCTGTTTGTTCAGAACAGTTTTGGCGCTGGGATTTATGAAAAGGAATTTACAGGCATTAAACTTGTAGCCAGGTCTACAGGAAATATGGGAGAAATGCATAAGCTGCACTAAGATATTTAGTCATATAATTTTTACATCACTTATTTTTCCTGCAATGGGTAATACACATACAAAGCCTGGAAATCTGCCTCACAGTGGATATGACATCAGAGAACTAGGACCATGTAATAAAAGAAATCTTCTGAGGATGTGATGAAGATGAAATAATACTGGTAAGGTCGTAGGCTTTTCAGATTAAATAGCTACACCATTCTTATCAAATATCAATGCACTACCAAGTGTATCCATCTCCACATTTTCCCTCTGAAACTCTATAGTCATCCTACTTCAACTAAACAAAATTTCAAGACAATCAACAGAAATATTCAGATTATGGATCCCTCTTTTTCTTCATCACCTTTTAAAAGAGGATTCATCGCACTAAAACATATTAGAAGTCACACACACTACGGCTCTGAACATCAGGACAACAGCAATTTATCAGAGCGTGGATTTGATCGTCTCCTTGAAATTTTGGGAAGCGCCCAGGAGATGGCAGCAAATTGCACTCCAGGGTAGGAGACTCCAGGTGAGCCTGAGGGCTGCTCAAACCACCTCCGGGTTCGCAGTCACACGGGGTTTGTCTTCTACACAGTACGAACTAAATTCATTTATTTTCTTATTTGCGAGAGGCAGAAAGAACGTGAGACTTCCAGTGTTGCACTCAATCAGTGTGTAGCATTGCAAAACTATAGTAGCACTTTAAAGTTGTCATTTTCATAACATTTATAATTACTTGAAGCATTTATTTCCCCACATGAAGGCTACTGCTATAGGTTCCTTTGCATAAATTAAGGAGGCCATTAAAAATAGTTTCAGGAGGAGAGCGATTTGTTATGAAATGAAGGTCAATCTCATTAGATCACTGTAGCAGGGATCCTAATCACATCCTGGCAGAAACAAGGCATCTCATTACAGAAGCTGTATTTTGTTTGAAATATTAGGCTGTCGTTAACTGAGCACTAAAATACACATAATATTGGACAACATAAATTATTCCCCTGAAAAACTGCCCTGCACAGAGGTGGCAAAACAATAATGGGGATACTACACAATTGCTTCTGGATTCTGAGCCACAGTTGGGTTGATAGAATTATACAGAGAGCTGGTTTCAGACTGGGATGCAGCAAACTACAACTGGTAAGAAAGATGCTTAATTTTCCCTGGAACAGTTGGGGAGATCTAAGTAACTGCCAGCTGAGAAATACAAACATTTGAAAGGGAAAAAAGCCCTAAACATAGAGTCCAGAAGTAAACATTGCTTTTACAAATACAAGAGAAGGAGTTGCTTTTCCTTTTGTTATCCTTACCCATTTGGAAAGTACCAAGTGGTTTTTTCCAGACCTTTCACTCTACTTGGAACTGCAGCTGAATGTATGGATGTGTTTAAATACTTCCCTGGAGCTGTGTCACAGCACTGAGCACCTGGCAGGATTATGCTGAGCATCTGCTCCAAGCCAGTCAATAGGAACCAGAAAGGTACCTGATCAGGGGATCATTCCCAACTGGATACAGACTATCCATGGGAGAGAGCTCAGCAGTCACAGGAGTCCTGCTCTCCACAAGCTGCAGACCTCCTAGGTGTCAGCTAAGGACTGTGAGGTGCACCAACAGCCTAGGGAAATGGTGAGGAAATCAAAACAAGAGGTGACATGGATTTCCTAGTGCCATGACATTAATCCAGGGCGGGTTCTTCATCCACAGAGTGTGTGCTTTAACTGCAATACCCTCTTTCCTTCCAGTGGAACAGGGTTAACCATCAGTCCCCTGCAGAGATCGTGGGGAGAAGGCGGGTGTACAAAGGGAGCAGCTCGAAGCAGCTACAGATGGCACCAAGAGAACACTCTGGCAGAGCTGTTTTGCAGAAGCAAAGGCAGCCCCACTAACTGGTTTGTGAAAATTGCTTGGGCTTTTTAGAGAATTGGGATTTTTTTTAAAAAAAAAAAATGTTTATCAATTTTCCAAACGTGACGGAGAAACAGCAGTTACAAAAATGAGATATTTTAATTTATATTATCAGCTGCAGATTATGTAATGAACTCTGACAACAGTGCTTAGAGTCTGAGGCACCATACAGAGACCCCCCAAGTCACTGTGCCCCTCAAGCCATGTCCCCAGTGAGTCAGTGGATGTGTCACACCCATCATGTAACAGGGACACTGGGACATGCATGTTGGATGACAAGCCCATGAAGTGCTTACACAGGCCAAAGCATAAGAAAGTCTATTTTTTTCTTTGTCTTTCTGCCTGTCACTGTCTTCATATCTTTACACCAGCTTTAAAGTTTGCTTTCTGCGTGAAACACTTTCTTAGCAGGTAAAACACAAATATAAATATAGCTAGGGTGAGAGAGCTGGGAATTGGCTCCAATGGGTGCTGTAAAAGGGAAAGGGCAATACAGACACACAGAGGATGTGCAAGGAACAGTCATGGCACTGTCCAAAGGGCACAAAAGCTTACAGAAGGTGACCTTAACAGCTGAATTTTGAACAAAAAAAAAACCCCAAACAAACAGCAAGAAATGATCAGGTAAGGTGAAATATTTTCCAGGTTCTTGGAGGGTGAAGTCTCAGGAGCATTTCTGCTGAAAGCAAATAAACAACCCACACCTGCCCACGGCTCATTTCTGCCTATGTGTGGCCCTGACTTGGTGCACATTCTCTTGGGGACCATCCAGTGAACAGACTGGGTAAAAATCCAGGTTAAAAATACAACTTTCTTTTCCCTGAGTTATTTTTTACCATAATCTGCTTCCTCCTCCCGGTCTCCATGGTTACCTAAATACTCTGAGTGGTACCTTTGTTACTGCCATGTGAAGAAGTGGTATGGAGGGTGGAGAAGCCAGCAGAAGGCTGCTGGAGCTGACACTGCTGCAGAAAGGGAAATCTCATCAAAGGGTGCTCTGAGACTACACAAACCTTCCCTTTACAGGAAGCCATTTTCCAGGATAAAAGATCCTGAAAATGGAGCTGACTGGAGCTGGCAGGGAGCTCAGGCAGAAACTGCAGTGATGGGGGAGTGAGGAGGGAGCAGGTGCTATTTGTAGTCCGGTGTAAAACACTCCAAAGAACAGAATGGGCAATGCCACCATTTCTCACTTTTTCCTACAGCATGAAATGGGTGAACTACAGGGATTCGGTTGCTCTCCAGCATCAGAGTGGACTTTGAGGCCAACCTACACTTAATTCTTAACAAAAACAATGTTAATGTACCTCTGGGGAAGCTGCCAATGCCAGTGACGTATCTGTAAACAGAACTTTTCATATCTTGTTTTTTGAACTATTGTATCAATCCTTTGGATGTATATACAGAATTGTTTCAGATTCTAACATCAGGCTTTTAGCTTCAAACTGGTTTTCTGTGGTGCTTCTCAAACCTGAAATGTCTCCCTCCAGCAAGCCAACCCTTAGCATGACACAATGACTGCTATCAAACACAAATAGAGAAATAAATATCAAATAAATTAGTTTAGAGTACACAAACATGCCTGCATGCCATCCAGTGTATTTGAACAAAGATGTATTATTATATAAGTTCATGAAAATCATATTTAAATGCAGTGTCTTTATGACTGAAAATTATAGTTCATGTAAGTTAAATCAGACATAAAGAAAGTATAATAAACAAATCTCAACCTCTATTTTTGCCCTTCCTCAGTCATGAGCAGTGCTCCCAGTTCCTTCTACACCCCTTCACTGGCAATAAAATGGACCTTGCTGCCAACATTTGATCATTACCTATAAGCTCACCGTGTACAAGTCCATTAAAAAGTGAAGAAATGCATGGAATGACTCCTATGAGATCATTTACTTGCAGAGAAGGGCAATTAGTGGATTGCAAGTCATGACTGGCATTCTTGGGAGGCACAAAATCAGATGGGTAGGAATGAAAGTGGTAAGAGATTTCTCCTGCTCCAGAACACTTGAAAGACTGGATTTCATCACTGCTGCCCTCCCTACTTAACACTGACAGTCCCTGTTCCCAGCCCTGGTCACTGCTTTACAATACTCTGACATGGATACTCTCATTTGCTAACTGTACTTAATGATGAAAAGATTGATTAGGAAAATGTTTGTCAGGTAATCAGTCATTTTTACTATGCACTCATCGATGTTCATGGACCTTTCCAGGCTATTATACACTTCAAAGAAGCTCATGATTATCTCCTCAGGAGCTGGTGAAAAAGCATGAGATTATTCTTTACATTATTCATTCAAGTGGAGTTAACTCATTTCTATAACATTTTGTAAACTGTTTGTCCCAAAAGCAAGAATACACTTTTACTTTTCTAATGCATGCCTGCAAATGGAAATTACCTCTGCTGTGCAATTGTCTACAGGTCTGTCTAGATGAGTGATTTATGGCAGTCCAGACTCAATTCCATCAGTGCAAAGTGCACTGTGTCCACAGAATTTAACTCCTGGTGTTTATATTAAAAAATGGAGAGTAGAATCAAGCATAATTAAACTGAAGGGCAAGTTACATCCTTATTGGATCTGCTTGCACATTTGTCTGGGCACTTCTGGGTCTGCAAAACAGCTTCTCAAGCCACTTACCTTAACCAGCCCTTCAGCCAACCTGTCCAGCCTGTGCCATGCTGCACTTGGACTCGGGGAGGTCCCCAATCCTGCAGTTAATGTTTTGCTGGCACACTTGCATTCTGCATTTGAGAACTTCAGGCTGCTCTTGCCCCGTGCCCACCCCAGCCTTTGATGCCCTCACTCTCTCAGAGCCCATGGAAGCCCATAACCTCCTTGTACACGTTTCTGGTACACCTTTCTGAAAATACTGCTGTGGTGACAGTCGGGAGCTTAGTGCTGTGTAATGCTGAATAAGCATTCTCTGAGGAGTTTCAAAGAGGCTTAAACTGTATTAAAGACAAAAGCACATCTCAGCAGTCAAGCTAGTGTGCACATCAAGCAAGAGATCTAAGCACCAAAGCTGTGCTGGAGACAGTTCAGCCCAACTCAGTCAAGGCAGCTACTGAAATTACAGGCAGTGTTCAAAGTGCTTGTTACAACCTGCTTTCCAGCAAACCTTTCTCCCTGCTCTCCTGGGAACTGCACTGCCTTGCCTCACTCTAGCAGGGCTCCATCCCTCCTCCTCTCTGTGCTGGCAGAGAGCTAGAATTTCCTGCCTACATTTCCATGTAAGGGGGAGGGCAATTTTTGATGGCATCTTACTGTTCATCCCATTTTCCCCCTAAATGTCACTTGACTGGTATGCTGTGCTTGGGATGAGACCCCAGCACAGGCCCACACCTTATTCCAGACAGAGTCCGTGAATTTGAAGACTGGTGATACCCAAAAGTTCTGGATGTGTTCTCCAAAGAACCAAGAGTATTTCACTGCACAAGAGTCTGCAGAGACCCCACCCTGACACCCACCATCAGCCCGTGGATGAGAGCAGCAAAACAGCACTGCAAAGTAGAATGCCAGGCACTGTTATATTTATGGGTTTGGGGGAGTCATGCTTAGAGGAACACTTGGCACTTATCTTTATCTCAGGCAAGTGTGAGTCCAGCCCACACAAACCCTGTGCCAATTCAAAAGGCTGACTGCAGTCCCCCCATTGCTCCTCTCTCCCCATGAGCCCCTTTTGTTCCCTGCACCTATAAACCTGCAACCCCATCATAGGCTCTTGTCTCTTCTTCAAGCTTGAAGTCCTGGCCTGCAAGAAGTCCTTTCTTGCATTCTTTTCATTTTCAGTTATCAATGTTAGATGCTAAAAAGAACACCAAGAGTCTCTACTGAACACCAGTTCCTGTGAATCTATAAAAAAAATGTGAAATACATTATGTGACATAGAAGTGAACTATTTCTCTACCTGTGAAAGCAGAGAAAATTAATACAGCAAATCATATCAGACCATTATGTCTGTTAAGATCAACACTGAAACAGCATAACAGCATCGTACTAAAATCTTTCTATGAGTTTTTAAAGATCATTGATCCTTTTTCTACCAAATTCCTTTTAGAAAGGCTTTTTTCCTGTCAACCCTTAGTGGCATTTTTGATAGTACCATCTATACACACTTTTAAAAATATCATATGTCACATAATTGTAATATAAAACACAAACGGCACATTAAGAAGCAGAAATTACAAGACACAATCACACCCTAAAAGCCATAAATTCAGTGCAAAACCTCACTAATGGTGCAACTAACTTTGAGCATATCTTCTGGGTATAGAGATTCATTTTTAGTGTCAGAAAATGGTCTGATAACACTTGCAAGATTGGGAAGTTTCATCCATGAGCATATAAGGACTTGAAAGCTGAAAAAAGACTTAGTATCTCCATGGTATCCAGGAACTGGTTCTGGATATAACTTCCCAAAATTGTAGGAGGAAAAAGAACTAACTTTGCTACCATGGAAACAGAACAGTGGAATATAACTGATTGTTACTTGTCCACCTTTACAAGACTGATCCCTAAAATGTTAAGGCCCTCAATAACATGGGTAGTTTTGTTTCCACCTGAGAAGTAAATCTGCTAGAAAAAGAACAAGGACAAGTATTAATCAAGCTCACCAAGCAGAGGAGAGCAGCCTGGGAATGACAGGTATTTCCAGGGAAAGTAGAGGATTAGAGAGGAGAAAAAGAGAAATATCAAGAAGGAAGATACCCTGATGCCAGAAGAGAGAGGGGAGGAAGGGTTTGGTGTGACCAGTGAGGCAGCAAACGGGGCCTTTACAAGGGCTGGATCCTGGCCGTGCTAAAATGAATCTTACGGATATAATGGGCAGCAAATCCTGGATCAGTGTTACCTCCAGAGCACACCTGCACAGCTTCTGCAAACCACGCATGTCTTGTAATTTCTTAACTTGCTATTTCTTTGCTCTTCACTGGCAAATACCACTCTCTTTGGATGTGTCCAAAATGTCCTAACAATTGCCAGCGCTTGCACTTCCCTCACGGTTTGTCGGGTTGTGCAACACGAGTGATGGTCTTTTACTTCGCTGGAAGCATTCCTTCCTCCCGCTAGACAAAGGTCCGGATTGTAAAACGCGGGATGTTCTCCCCCTTGAACACTTGCTTTCCCTGCCGGTGCTCAGCTCAACCCCCAGCGCTGCCACAGCCCCTCAGCCCACACCAGGCACCGAGCCCCGCCACCAAAACACTCCTCAGGCGGCAATCGGGCGGGTTTTTACTTCTCCCATGATCCGAACGTCTCCTGAGGACGCTGTTACTAGATGGGTAGTGCAGCTATTTGCGGGAGCATGTTAATGTTTAGAGCGCTCTGGTATCTGTCTTAACGACTGTGCGATGTTCGGAAAATTATCGCTTCGTCGTGCTGAACGAGAAGCAGAGATGTGTTTGTTAAAAGTCTGAGGACGGGGAGGGCGGGCACAGCTGACACACCAGGCTAAGCCACCACCGGGACGGTCAAGCCGCGGCCCCTCATGAGGGCGGGACCCCTTTAAGGGGGGTTCGCCATCTTAGACGCCTCCCCCCCCTCCCGCCACGTGACGCGGGCGGCCGCCATCTTAGGCTGCCCGCGCGCCGGGCGGTCACGTGCGGCGGCGCTGAGGGGGCGGCGGGGCCGGGCCGGGCTGAGCGGCCGCGGGGCTGAGCGGCGGCGGAGCCTTCACCATGGGGCAGTGCGGCATCACCTCCTCCAAAACCGTCCTGGTCTTCCTCAATCTCATCTTCTGGGTGAGTCCGCCGCCGGCTCGCGAGGGCCGGGGGCTCCGGGGTTCGGGGTCGCAGCCTGGCGCTGAGGGCGCTGCGGGCCGCGCTCAGCAGCCGGGAGCTCCCCCGGGTTGTGTTTGAACGAACAGGCGTCCTGAGCCCCTGCGCGGGGCCCGGGTTGCAGCCGTGGGCGCAGTCCCTTCCCTCCCAGCCCCCCTCCACGTCCCAGGGTGGATGGAGCTGCCTCAGTAGCCAGGCAGGAAAGGTTTAACGGGCATTAGGGATCTCGAGGTAGAGACTTGTGTAAGCGAGTACAGCTGCGTTATTGAGCTTCTCCAGTCTCTGGCAGTTTAATTTCTGTAGCCACTTTAATTTTTGTAGCGCTTTTATGGCCATCTCAGGTCTGGCCCTCCACTTTAAGGCCATGCCAAAGACTTAGCGGTAAGTACAGGGCACCGTTTCCTTCCTGGTATTTGTAACATAAAGTTAGGACGCGTGTGTATGTGTATTTATATATATATATATGCACGCACATACATGTTTTACGTGTTCCACTAGCCACAGTAGCACTGTAGTATTTCTGCATCGCTGAAACCTCCCACAGCCACAGTCATGCTGACAGCAAGACAAAAGCTTACAAAAGTGGAACAGTAGGTTGCTGTAAATGACCTTTCTCAGGATGGATGTACAGGCTGTAACTTGGCGTGGTGTTCACTGTAATAATTGGCCTGTCAGAGCAGCATAACTCTTAAATAAATGAAATCAAATGAAAGAATATTCTGTAGGCTTTTGAGAATTCCTTTTGTGCATTTTGGTACTGCATTTCTCATCCTCTAATCCCAGCTCCAGGAACAGAATATCCGTTGTTCCAGCTTCTCAAGGATTTCTTATGTGAAAAAGTAATAGCGGGTAACAAGATATTTGAACGTAGAAGTGTAGCTCTATATAGCTGCATCGTTTAATATTGGAAGCTGTATGAAATATTAAAAGTGTTACAGAGGAATGTTCTCGTCTGAATTTTTACAAAGGAATGCCTCTCCCGGGTGCCTGGAAATGAATCATCGTCAGGGAAAATGCACATCTCTGCATTCTCACCGGCATTTGTCCGCCCAGCTGTTCAGGGACGGGAGCAGTGAATGTGAGGCATATCTGGCATTAAGTGGTGCAGAATAGGAGTCTGTAATTTTGGCTGAGGTGTGTAGGCTCCGTTCTTTATCTCTGAAGTGTGAAGTAGTGACATCAACCTCTTAGTGCAGTCGTTTGGCTGGAATCTGCTTCGTTGGGTGTGGCTTTTTGTTACATGCATAGTTGCAAATGGCATTTAAAAAGGTCTTTAGTAGCTCCTACGTCATACTGAAAGTTTTGACTGGACACAGTTTTTTTTGAGTTGCGTTCTTGATGGCACCTTGAAGTAGATTTTTCTTTAGTTGCTGATATAAATTAAGCTCTGTGGTGAGTAAATGGGCACAAATTCTGTATGCAGTTTCTTCCCCACTCCAAAAACTTAGTGATAGTTTTCATGTATTATTTATTAGAAAGGTATTGCTCGTTATTTGCTGCATTTAGTAATTTAATTGCATGTTGGAGTTTGCAATTACTCAGCTTAAACAGTGGTGGGATCAAAGTTATTTTGTGTAACGCTAAATCTAGTACTTTACAGTTTTGGATGACTTTTCTTTTGAGACAAACTTGGCTTAATCTAAAGTGGACAGATTGTGTTTAGATAAGATGTACTTCATGTCAAATTAAAATGTCATCAATCTCTTATTCTGTAAACCACCCCCAGCCTAAGAAGTCAACTTGTGCTGATAGCTTTTTGGCAGATAAGGGACTGGGTTGCCTGTGCTGGCACAACCTCACAGCTCATCAGCTGCATGTAGAATGACACAGACTTTCTAAAAGTGAGAGTGACAAAAATCAGTGGTTTTCCTTTCTTTAGCAAGTCACAAAAATTTCCTCAAAATAGGAAATCTACCTACTTTCATCAAAAGCAGTAAAACTTCATTATTAAATGGCAAAAGAGAAAGAATTCCAGCTCTTGGTCGAGCACATGTCATTTGTTGACTGAGCTGTGTATGTTAACATTTGGTGCCCATCTAGTTGATGCTTCTGTGCTGTTACAGAAATCTTTTGCTTGTCATTCATATGTAGTTTCAGTTTTCACAATTAGATCATGCATATTTCCCCTGAGACTTGACAACAGACAAATGCTTATAATTGGTCAAGTAACTATGAAATCTCCTTTAAATGCTTTTGTAAATTTACTGTGTCTCTCTAAGGTGTCCTATACAAGTCTTATGGATTATCATCATCTTTTTGGTCGTCTGTAGGAATAGCAAGTTGTTACTACATAGTTTGCTATCAGAGGTTCTGCAAGAGTAATAATTCACTGATCACAGTGAATTATAATTTCCCCCATGCCCTCCCCCCACCCAGTGGGTCTTATATTTGCAGGAGGATGGGAATGTTCAGAGAACTTTTGATTTTTGTCTTATAACTGTGACCTGTTCAGAAAATTGTCACTGCTGCTGAAGAAAAGGCAGAGGTGTGTTTGTTATACTCTGTAGTCCAGGTTCTAATTGCCTTTTTTACAGATTTCTTTCAAGCCATCTGAAGAAGGCAGATCAGACCTTGCTGACAGATCACAGCCACACACTTACCATCTACAGCTACTACTTTCAATTCCACGAGTTCATCTCCTTTTGCTGTGTGTTAAATTTTCTAGTTGACACTACATAAAAGTCACCTTGTTCATGGTTTTGTGAAAACTTCTTTCATACCTTGTGAAATTCTTAGATTAAGTGTACTTTCCTACATGTTAATAGTTACTACAGGATTTTATTTTATTTGTTTGAAGAAAATGGGCTGTGGAAGCTGTCTTCTTGTCATAGCTGGGCAGGTGCTAGTTTATCATAGAAATCTGGATGGGCTTTATGCTCCTTCACAGGTTTTTGGTGTGGTACTTTGGACAGTTTAGCAGAGTTGTATTTGCAGGGATGTCAAGCATCGAGTGCATCTTCTGTAGGTGCCCATATTGCATTAGAACTGCAGTTCTGTAAGAAAACAGTATCCTGAGAGTCAGCAAGAGTAGCAGAATATAGATCTTGCATGGAACATTATTTGAATTTTGGGTACTTTGTCAAAGAGTGCTTAAGCTCTAAAGTATTCTACCAAGAAATGCATTGATAAGAAGCATCAGTTAAAACTTGCCCTTCTTAGAAAGTCCAGAGGAATACAGATCAGATTAATATGTTTCTTAGTGGTTTGTTGCTATGAGTTAATTTTGTAGTAGATACAATAAATGACAGAGGAAAAGCAACCCTTCAGTTGACCTTTATCTTGCCTTAAGTTTGCACAAGATCTCTCTGGTCAGCTGGTTATTTTCATTTAGGGGCTGCCAAGTCCTTTCCTTTGAGGAAGGGTATTGCATAGGAAGCAATTGTGATGTGAAAGACAATACAGCTTAGAAATAAAGTCATGAAACTTCTAGTGCATATATCCTCATAATCAGCAATACTTTTGATATCCTGATGAAATTGGTAATTACAATAAAGTGTTTGAGAATAGCGTGTTTTTCAGAAAAACTTCTGTTAAATTACAAGTCTGCATCGTTTTGAAAGAGGAAGGAATAAATTTACCTGGAACAAATATTTAAAAACTGCTGTCAAATGTGTTTATTTTGTGCACTCTTTATTTAAGGCTTCAGGGTGTGACTTGCATAATTCAGTTGAAAGCACTTTGAAGAAATGAGACGAAGACACAAATGCTAAGGAAATGTTTTCAGTCTTAGTTTAGGATATAGTGTAGCAGGATAAATATATTCAGAGTTCCATGTAGTCTTGCTTCAGAAAAGGGACTTTGCCTATTTTATATTCCCAGAGAATCTGTGTGCTTTGACAGCCTGCCCTGCTAAAACAGTACCTCACATCCTGTGCTTGCTCTGAGGGTTTTAACTTCACTTCTGGGTCCTCCTCCTTGAGAAGAGGAATGAACTCTGCTTCTGCAGTACTTCCAACTCAGTAGTTGCAGACTCTTTAGGTTGTTCTTGCAGTTACTCAACTGACTTGAAATCGTTACTTTTCAGTTGACTAAGCTGTTATTAAAGATTCTTTGATATGGCTGTTTAGAGATCTCAAGGCTTCAGTTGTGTACAGCAAGAATCGCTTCTACAAATCTGTGCTCACTTTACAACTTGGGTGTTCTCACCCCAGTTCAGTAACCAGAGTTTTGGAAATGGTGTAGTATTATCTTAGAGGAATCTGTGCTCTCTCTAGAAGGAGCTGGAGCTATCAGTGTGTGTGTAGAGTGTTTTGGTTCTGATAGAAGAGAGAAAATGCAGCAATGGGAAAATTCATTGACATTTAGTAGGAGAAAGGAAAAGTAGAGCTCACTTTTCTCTTATATGTAGCAACAAGCCCTGTAATTTCTCTGGTTTACTGTGAGCTTGAGAATAGTTTCTGCTCTGGACTTTAAAAACAAACTTCTTGTGAGTTTTTTGGTGATCAAAGACTGTAACTGACAGATGAACCCAGAGGCTGCTTGTCAGGGATTACTTGCCTGAAGCCTTTTTTGTGGTGAAGGATAGTCATTTCTGGATGTCATAGCTGAATGGTTTGTGCTCCTGCTGCTATGGTAGTGAAGTGGGTGTACCTGCAGGATTGTGTAATGGCTTGGAATCCCAGGCATTAAAAAAAATTAAATTTTTTAATTAAAAATTGGAATTTAAAAGTCCTCAAGTGTTACGCCCTCCGAGAGATTTTTCTTACAGTGTTCGGACATGAATTTTCAGGTAGCAAATGTGGGCCATGTGCTGGTTTTAGTAATAAATACTTCAGTTTGCTTTGAAGTAACATAGTATCATTTATGTTTCTTGACAGGATGAGTTTCAGGTCTTTGCTTGGGACTTTTCAGGATTTTTGGCATTTGGTCTGGAGCTTAAAGGTAGAGCTAAAACCTAACAAAAACAAGTTGCAAAGCTAAATGTGATAGCTTTGAGTAGTCCATGGAATCTGTAGTATCACTTTACCTGGTGAACTTTGTGGCACAGAGTGCTGAGCATTGTTCTTGTGCAGAGTGAGGAACCTGGAAATAGTGGAGCACCAGCTCAAGTTACAACCCTGAGGACTAAATAGTGTACAAGAATGGCTATATTGTTAACATCTAGTTAAAAAATAAAATACTATCTGCAGGTGCACTGCATCTTGCAGTTAGTGACAGTTAAAGTATATAATGCCAAATGCAGAAGCAGCCTGGCTCAGCCTTTTGCTTTGGCCTAAAAAGCCATTGAATTTGGGGCTGGCATTACAGAACTGAGTGTGGCTGGTATAGCCAGAGCAGTCTGGCTTACTTGAATTTCACATGGCTTTGTTTTGTAAGCCTTTAAGATAGGTTTAGCTGTGTTACAAAGTTGAATGGAACTGCTAATTTTCTCCTCCCAAGGGATTTTGTAGGACAGTTATAGCTCAGTGTTCCAGTTATATTATTATTGATGAGAACAAACAGAAGAGTGTCAGGAAACCACTGGGTTCGAGTCTGGATGTGCATCAATTTTAGCAGCAGAGAAAATGTCAAGTAGCAGTGTGGATTTGTTTGGGAGGGGAGTGGAGAGAGAGAGACCTTCTTTTCAGCACTCCACTACTGTCTAAGAGAAATAAACAGCAGAGATCCCGTGGGACCTTTGAGGTTTAACCTGGGGAGATAGATTTTGAAGGTCAGAGGGCTACAAGGAAAACTTAAAGAAGGTATGAGGGAAAACTCACTCTCTATCAGACAGTAGTGAGTACTCTTGTTAGAACCAAAAATGTCAGAGAAATACAGTGGAAGTCAAATAATGGAGAAGTGTGGGGTGAAAGAAAACCCCACTTGTTACTGTACTGTTCTAAGAAGGCCAGGAACTGGGTGGCAAACCACAATGGGTAGGAAATGTTCAGGGACTGGTATGCATGGATAAAAGTAACTGCTACAAAGAATGGAACTGATAGCACCGAGTCCCTCAGAAATCTCTCCTGGAGTGTATGTGTGCTTTATTTAAAACAAAAACACATTACAAAGGCAGTGAGAACAAAGATACACTTCAGGTAAACACTTAAGGAAAGGGAAGATGGGCCTGGGACTGGATCCAGGCAGAAAAGCTGACTATGTGTTAGTGTAGAAGGCTTTTTTCTTACTTTTTCCCTCGGTTCTTTTTATCAAAGATGATGTAGATGGTCAATCATAATATGACATGGGTTTATATAACAACCTCATGCTTAAAAGAGAGGGAATTAGCAATAATTGGGTTTAGAGTGGTATCTGTGTTACTGCCAACATTTGCCAGTCAGCACTGGTAAATTGGCAGAAGTAGGAATTTATAAGTAGGTGTACTTACCAAAAATGGGAAATATTCCTCTTGCCTAATTGACTGTCAGGTGTGTTTTCTCCTACAATACTTTGCTGCTACCTTCATTTTCTTGTTCAGAGAGTGTGTATTTTTCTTAAAACAGGGAATAAAATGTAGATGCTAAAGGTACAAATACTATTCTTGGGCCTAGTTAATTAAAATAGTACCAAAAATAAATTCAAAATCGCTTTGTTATGGGTTCTCTTGTGGTCCCAAAGTGAAGAAAATTCCATAGCAAGGTGAAGAGTAAAAGTAACACGAAGGACAAGGCTTTGTAAACCTACAGAGTCTTTGGACAAGTGGTCATCAGATCTCTTCAGGACCAAAATGAGTAGGGTAGTGTAAGGAAGCACTGGTTTGTAAATGAAACTGTGGTGGCCGTGGCTGATAAATAAATGATCAACAGAACAAGTACTTTAAATATCTTACTTAGTCATCCTCTTAGGTAGCCACAATTCTGGCTTTCAAACTGCTGCAGGTGTGAGCATTACTGAAAACATGAAAACAGTTCCTGGGGTGTGTTTGCAGCCTGCTTGGAAAACAAGCAAACAAGCAGAGAAACCTGTGACTGTTTCTAGGTGCACCGAGACAGGGCAGCCTTGTGCACCTCAGGGCATGGGAGAGGTGAAAGCTGACTTAGTGCCACAGGCAGGAGTTTAAGAGGCTGTATTTTACCAGCCCAAA
This sequence comes from Pseudopipra pipra, assembly GCF_036250125.1. Lineage (NCBI taxonomy): Eukaryota > Metazoa > Chordata > Aves > Passeriformes > Pipridae > Pseudopipra > Pseudopipra pipra. The sequence continues at coordinate 3,550,173 of NC_087560.1, read as the reverse complement.
GATGGGAGAAGGTTTCCTCAAAGAACATCAAATTATCTGTATTTTTTCCTATATATATGTATGCTTTCCTATAATGTATTGAATGATAATTTATCATTGTGTCATTAGATCTTCCAGTTTTCCCTCCCTTCTTTGCGTAATTGCTCAGCTTTCAATAACTCCTTAGAGGTTCCTGCCCAAGCAGTAATATCAACCTTTTTCTGATCTGTGGGAGATCTGTGTTTCTTTAAAACTTGCCTCTGATGAAAAGGATGTCAAATTGTTCGAGCCTTTCACAACAAACCGTCTTCATGGACTGTACTTTTATATGAGTGTTTTTAAAGGTTAATTCATCATAAAATAGGAGTCTCCCACTCCAGGTTCAGAACTGCAAGTGAGATGCAAACAACTGTAAAAGGATGTGTGAATGCTGAATAACCAGTCACCTCCCTAGAGCTTGCATGTGACCTGGCACAGAGTCAGGAGCTGCTGCCATCTCTATTCAGAGCTTTGAGCAGATTAAGTTAGAGAATTCCTCCTTCAAACCCTGTTCATCGAGCACTTGTTTGAATTGTGTGCAGTTCATATATTTGGCTTCCATTTAATGATAGGAAATACATGATTGTATTTCCTATCATGGTAGCTTTTTATTCAAATATCTTTGACTTGATCAGGTTTGGACTTTGCAGATTTACCATTTACTCTGCAGGGTAATTAACACTGGGATTTGGGTTATTTTGATTTATTTTAAAGTTATCCTTGTGTCATTGTATCTGTACTCGTGATACAGATCTGAGTTTCCCTAGATGATTCCTTGAGATGTGGATGTTTTAAGTACATGGTACTGTTTTGGGGGTCTGGTTTTGTTCAGGTTTTTTTGGGGGGGGGGTTGGGGTGGTTGGTTTTTCCTTTAAAAAGCACATATTTAACTTTATTCTTGGTTTGCAACAGGTAATAAATGTGCATTTAACTGGTGCAGCACTGGTCAGTGTAGACTGCATACTTCATATGGGTAAAACTGGCTCTTTGTCCTGTCTGTTGCCATAGTGTTTGTGCTTTACTAACATGAACATACACCATGGTACTGTGTGCTGAGTAGTTGAAACTACTGAGCTGTGAGGAGGGAGGAAAGGCCCTCAGGCTGCTCTGGTCCCACAGACTGAACACCTATGAGCAGGTAGCACAGGAAGTGTACTCAGCTTCTGGCTTAGTTTCACCCAAAGTGAGTCTTGTTACACACTCCTAAGGCTATTCAGTGATGCAGAGCAGAAGGTAGTAAGTAAAGATCATCAGAGGAGGAGCAAAAAGGATTGCTTCAAAAGCACTTTTCTCATCCCAATGCTGCTTTAGAGACCTCCCCAATTCCTGGTTTAGAGCAGGCTGAAAAAAACACCATCCCTGGCTGTGATGTGAAAGGAGAAGGGAAGGCATCTGAAGCTTATTTACACATAAACTGGCTGGGTAGTGGTGCTGTTTTCATTGTTCTGTGAAAGACTATTGTACCTGTTCAGAAACAGTGTAAACTGTGATACATGGGGAAGGAGTTCTTAAACCTTGTGCAAGCTCCAGCAGGCACCTTTGCTCTCAAGACTTCCTGCCCCTGCAGATGATTTGTTGAAGAAGCAGCAGTAATTTGTAAGGGTATGGTCACTTCATCAAATAGGAGCTGTGTCTGTTCCAGGAACACCAGTTGCTCCACATTGTTCAGAAGCTCAGTGCTGTCAGGGATGACTTAGTTGTTACAGCACCATATGTGGAAGGGATTTAATGAAGTCTTCAAACCCGGCTGCTTTTAATCTGAGCAGTCTAAAGACTGGAAAAGCAAAGTTTTTTAATATGCATATGCTTCTTCAAGTAGGGAAGGAAAGCTAACACCTGTAGACCTTTTTTTTTTTAAAAAGGTTAAACTTTTTTTTTCTAATACATTCTTCAAATTTATGTGCTCAGTTTATGAACCAGATTTTTCTTAGAAAAGGAGGAAGCCACTTAAATTACACACAAGAGAAGGACAAAGGAGTTCACAAATGGTTCTGATTTCAGCTTTGTGGTGTATATTCTGTGCCAGCCACAGCTGTGGGGCTTTATCTGCCACCTTGCAATATACCATATTTCTAACAAGCATTTTGGTTCTTAGAAATAGGAGATTACATCACTCTCCTGCCATTCACAGGCTGCATTGCTAGGCAACAGTTAATGTAATTCCATTGTTCACTGACACTACTTTGAAGCTTTGCTTTGTGTACAGAAAGTGTGTGTCTGCATTTTGCCATGTTGTACCTAATATGGCAGGATTTGTACAGCTGGATTAGCATTTCAACATCTTCTGTGCAAAGGGGTGATTTTTGTAACAGCTTGTTCACTCGTGTCTGGAGAAGATGTCTTGCTGTTGGTCTTTGTTACTGAATTTTCAGTTTCACTCCCCTTGTATCTACACAGCACCTTTTGTTGGATGAACCTGAGCCTCCTGGATGCTTTTAAGACTCCTGCAGAGCACACAATTACCTCTGCAGAAAGAGAGGCAGAGAGGTGAAATGTATTGCTCAAATTGATGCAAAACTGATGATACTCTTGAGCTGGCTCTTAATATCTTTTTCTTTCACATAGTGTTTCTGTAACCAAGTGCTGCAGGGAATATTCCATACGTAAAGTCCTATTGTGGTAGTGGTTATGCAGCATTGTTTTCTAGGAGGGAGTTGCAGTAACACTGCTGTACTTGTGCTCTGTGGTGGCAAACAGGCCTGAGATAGCAGGTACCTTATGGCCAGTCTGGTTCTGTGCCACACTGAAAGGGCTTCCCAGGAGCATTGGGAAGACTTTGGACAAAGACTTGACCAGCCTGGTCTGAATTCATCACTGACCCTGCTATAAGCAGGAAATTGGACTAAATGATCTCCTGAGGTCCCTCCTGGACTGAAATATTAATTCATTCTTTGATTCTACACTAACATGATCCAGCCTTGTAGTATTACAGCTACTGGAATGAGGTGTGGATGTGTCTGTCTGTCCTCTCACAGTGCAGGGCTGGGGTAGTTACAAGGCCATTGAGTGGGAAAGGTGGCTGGAGGAGCTTGCAGTGTTCTCCCTCAGATCAGAGCTCAAGTGTGTAACACTCCAGTTGAGTGAACTCTTGGATCCAGGTACGGATTGGATTGAAATGGGGATACTGTCCTTTACAGAAAGTGAAATTCCCCTCATCAGAGCTCAGTCCTTGCATCTTCTGAGTGGATTGTTTTAGCTTAGGCTTGTACTGGGACACGAGAAAAGCGTGTCATGAAATAGTTAAATTACATTGTCTGTCATTTCAGATCAATGTTCATTCTGCAGCAAGTGTGAGGACAGTTACAAAAGACATTTGTAAAGCAAAAATTGATAAGGCCCTTTAATTTTGAAATAAATGTGTGTTTATTTGCTCCTCAAGCAACAGCTGTCTGTCCTTCACTAGGTTGGCTCAGCTTAGAGTTAATGAAGGTATTGATGTGTTGGGATCCTTGTAACTGTGAGGGAGGTGAGGTCAGAGCAGACTGATGCAAGAGCTTTGTCTCAGTGTTTTAGATCTATATAGTTGCAGATACATCCTACAGGACTTGCAGTAACTTGAAGTTGATTTTTTTTTTGTTTAATAAGGACCTTTTGTACAACAATCCTTCTGAGAACATCTGTTTTACAAGCTTGTGGTACATGTTTCTAGGTATTTGGTTCTGTCTTAATAATTGATGTTTTATATTTGTTCCTGCCTGCTTTGTTGATTAGAATCAGGTTTTCCAGTGCTGCGAACACTTCAGAAATGCTGTTTCTAGCAGTTCATCTTTCCCTAGCAGAGGTTAAAGTTTCCAGTGTGTATATCTGTTCTGTTCTAACAGTAGACCATAGATAGCAATGGGCAGAATTTCTGAGGAAGACTGCTTTGTGTTGTTTGATAAAACAGTTGTTCCCTCGCTGCAGGAAGGGTTTGGTGTTGGAGGACTGACGTGGTTTGTGTCTGTTGCAGGCAGCAGCAGGCATCCTGTGCTACGTGGGAGCCTATGTGTTCATCACATATGATGACTATGATCACTTCTTTGAAGATGTCTATACACTAATCCCAGCAGTTATTATCATAGCTGTGGGAACCCTGCTTTTTATTATTGGACTTATTGGCTGCTGTGCTACAATCAGAGAAAGTCGCTGCGGGCTCGCTACGGTAAGTTCCAGAGTTCTTATATAGTGTTCACCTGATGTGTGTTTGGCTGCCTTCCCTTTTTAACAAACTTCTAAAATATTACTGAAAGTTTTTTCTAATCTTATTTTATGGCCTTAAATGTTTTCCCCTTCTATTTTGTTCGGAACATCTTGTTTCAGTTTTCTGTTCCGAGTAAAGGTGTTAAGTTAGGCAGTTCTAGCAGCAGAAGGCTTCTCAGTTTTACCTTTTTTAGAACTGTGGTAATGTCATTAAAAAATGTAAAACCATATGACTAAGTCACAACAGTTTTTAAATATCCCTTTTATCTGTTGTAGTTGAAAAGCTGAAATTGGAGAGAGAGAGAGAGAGAGAGAGAAAGATGATCCAGGAGCCTTCTTGTTTTAAGTGTCTGGTATCAGAGTTAACTGAGGGTTGTCATAGGGCCTAATTGTTTTCTTTATGGCTTAATTTGGACACTTTCTTTGCAGTATTTTATGTAGAGTGTTCCCAATCATTTTAACTGTAATTTCACCTTGAAAACTAGGTAGGAAAGAAGATAGGCCAGTATTTAAACTGTCCCCACAGAGTTTTTGGGGAGTTACTTTGTTGAGTGCTCTGTAGACTTCTTTAATGCTTTATTTTACACATGTTCTTAAATATAGCAAGACAAGTGCATGGCTTGCTGTCTTTGCCAGTTGTTACAGAGCTTAATCTGAAGAAACATTCCCTTAGTCCATCTACCACTCTTAGTAACAGCCTGGGTAGCTCCTTTGTGACATTCCTGTTTATCTAATAAAGAAGATTGAAGGAAACACTTGATTAAAGCATTCCAGTATGGTATTTTTGGTAGCACTTGCCCAACTGGGCAGCTTCTTATAACTTGGTGAAGTTATGAACACTAAAGCTTCTTGAACAAATTGTGGGCTCATTTGGTCAATTTAAGTTCCTGCTTTAAATTATCTGTTTAGTCAAAACCTCACCTGAAAAATTACTTTAAGTAGAGAAATCTATGTGGAGACTTTAGAAAGTAAATGAATAAAACTATTTGCCCAAACACTCTTGATTGTCTTTTACAGTTTGTGATCATCTTGCTCTTGGTTTTTATCACTGAAGTTGTGGTGGTGGTTCTCGGATACATTTACAGAGCAAAGGTAATAACTTCTCAGTTTCAGTAAATGTTTTGTTGTGAGATGTGACCAAAATACAGAGTGCAGTCTTTATACTGTGTTTGATTCTGTAGAACTGTTAATGGGTATTTGTTAGGGGAATAAACCCAAACCTCTAAGTGGGTTAATATGTGATATCAGTATCTTAAAATTTGTAGGCAAAAAGTAGCTGGAAGAAATCATTGAGTTGAACAGTAGAGGGAGGATTAATTGGTACCTCTACATTTTCCAGATGGTCTTCTAATGTATTTATGCTTTGACTTTGTGAATGATTTGGCTACACAATATTTGAACATAGGGCATATTGTTTTAATATGCAATAACTTAATGTTGTCCTGTGTTTTGGTGTGCAAAGTAACACTACATAATAATGAAACAGATTGAATGTGTTAATGTGTACTTTCTAGCTGTATACAGGTTATGGACAGGGGTTATAGCTAAATAAATTGTGACTTCTTTCACTGTTTGTTTAATGGAATTAAGAAACAGGACCAGAAAAATAAAATTAAATGTTTCTACCAGCATAAGGTATGGCAGAAATATACTACATGGTATTAGAGATAACACAGTGTAGCTTGAGGAGGTTTCTGAGTTGCACACTTTACTGGCTTTTGATGTGTCCATATCTTAAATTATTTTTTTTTAAATTCCCAGAGAAAGCATTTTAGCTGTGACATCCAGTATGTGAGCAGTGCAGGACACTCAGTGCTGTCTTAATAGCAAGCTGAACTACAGTACCATTTCCCTTTCTTTGGCCTTTCATGTCCATATAAACAGCACAGGTCTTACTTGTTCAGCATTCTCCTTGCTTTCTCCTGCTGCCCTGGGAGAGATGGTGAGACAGAAATTAAGGAAAAGTCTGGTGGCTTTGCTTGGCTTACAGGGGAGGCTGCCTTGAGTGAGCAGCCAACAACATGACCTTGAAGTGCAGACTGTAAATATGCTGCATAACAGGATAAGTTGTTTCAACAGGAAGTGCTCTGTGGGCAATGCTTAAATTCGGAATATTTTTTTCTCACAGTCTTCATTTGATTTCTGGTATCTTGGCAGTGAACTGAGATGATCTTTTGGGAGTTTGTAGTGGAAGTAGTCCTTGGAAGCAACTGAGGAAAGCACTGCAATTCCAGGGGAGTGGGAAACATGTTGATTTGAATGGTTTCCTTCTGTGTCAGTCCTTGGAGGCAATACTGTATTCCAGTGTAGCTGTGCAGGAATTACTGGGGATCTGGTCGGGATGAGCTGTGCTCATCTTATTCTCCTCCGTGCTCCCATCTCAGAGTGACTTGCTCCTTTTCAGTTAGCAGTATTCACAGCAGATAAAAGCAGAGCCATGGCTCTCCCTTGCCTAGCCCATCTGAAATTACACACTTGAAAATTGGATTGGTCCCAGCTCTGTGTTCCTGGTTCCTGTTTTTTTTGTGTCTTGCTACCATACAGTTTTCACTGCAGTAGGTAATGCAGGGCCAGAGCTTGGAAGGAGAGGGAAGGTAATCTTCTCTTTGGTGGCACTGTGATCCTGTGTTAAGCTGTTTGTGGGAGTCAGTATTTGAAAACTGAATCTTTCATCTTTTGAAAGGACAGACGGGTTTTGTTAGTAAAAATGGCAGTTTTCTAGTATCCTGCAGTACTTAGCATCTTAAACTATTGTTTCAAGTGCAATAGGAGTGTCAGAAATAAATTTATTACCAGTGAACTGGCAGGGGAAATTTTTTTGCCAGGATAAATAAAGCAGCTCTGTGCTTTGCTAATTTTGCTCTCTTGTTTCTGCCATGGCATGTGTACATCTGTGGGAGTTTTGTTTTGGTTTGTTTGAAGGCACCTGAATCCCGTTAGAAATACGTTGTGTTAACTCTACAACCTTCCCAAGGAAAGGCAAGGTCAAAGTCAAGGCAGTTGTTCATGAAAACTGTGGAGCATAATGTCTCAAAGTGGCATCGTGCCCTTGTAAGTTAAGATACAGTTACTGAGCTTAGAATCACTTGATTTTCGGGGGTGCCTCTGTGACCCTGTGTGTGCTGATCCAGTTCAGCCCCACGTGAAGCATGCCCAGGTCATGCTGAGATGGACTGACCTGCTGCAGTCTGTTACACTGCTCCTAACCTGCAAGAGGAAGGCTTTTTGGAAGTGGCAGTAGGGATTAAAGTGGCTGTCCCTGTTGAGGACCTGCTGACTTATTTCCTCTGGGTGGATTGATTTGCTCTCTTCAGTTTTCGTAAAACCTGCCAGTTAGCTGGAGCTAGTGATTTCTGTTGGCACTGGATGGAATTTGCATGGATTTCAGGCACAATGTTGCCATAATTGAACCATAAGCCAAATGATACACAAGGAAGCACTGAAATAAAAAATTTAAAAACATATATGACAAATTGAATAGCTGTTTTGTTATGAATCAGAGCTGTAAATCACATTAGTTAAATCATCAAACAGGTGATTTTAAGCTGGTCTGAAACAAGTTGCCTGTGCAGGCTAAATTGACTTTTATGTATACCTATCTTGATACAGATTTGCTTGTTAAGATAGGCAGCATTCTTGAGGAGGGGGTGGTGGTGGAATGCACTTTGTGCTATTGCTGCAGAAAATTCTTCCATTAAAGCATTTAAGCATGTGATGACAAGACCTTCCTACTATAGCTTGCAAATCTGAAGAATATGCAGGCTTAGTGCTCAGTCCTAAAATTACATTCCTTGCACAGAATTTCTGTTGAATGTGGTAGAAAAAAATCGATTCAGAGCTAATCTTAATATTGCACAAAGGTTTGTCTGCACTAAAATTTCTGTGCATTTAAATAATAGTTTACAGTGAACACATTACTTAAAAGTTCTAGTAAGGTGGGGGCTTTTTCCAAACTATAAAAAGCCTTTTGTAGGGACAAGAGGTGGTTCTTGGGTGGCATCCATTTCTAACACATGTACTTGACAGCACCTTTAGCAATTTGACTCATCTGCAGCAGTTTGAAGAGCTATTCCAGTAACTGTTGCTGTGTACCCTGTACTGCCTCTGGGGTTCCTCAGGAAGGGTGGGGACACTGGGACTGAACAGAGAGCTTGGGCCCTGTAGGGTCAGCAAAAGGCATCATCTTTGAGAATTTACCTGTGCTTCAGCCAAAATGGGAAGAGCAGGTGGTATGACTAACAACCTTGTCATCCCAATATCCTTGTTGGTCCCAAGGGGAATGTGTTAGTCTGGATGGTTTTACCAGTTTTGGTTTGGAACTTGGAAGGAAGAGTAGAAAGATGAGTGCATGCTCTGCTCTTAGGGAGAGCCCTTAACTCCATGGGGTGTCTGCCACAGTGTCAAAGGAAAAGCATGTTCCTTTCTGAGAGACATTGCAAAGCTACTTTGCCTAAAATCTTATGGAAGATAACCTGCTTGAATTTTATTTCTCCCTTAGCTGCAAGATAGGAGCATCTTTGCAAAAGTCAAGTTAGAATTTTAGGAAGCTGTGCCACCACAGGTACAGATGATGGGGAGTCACCTTGGTTTCCTGAACTGCTGTAATGGGAAGTGAAATAACTTTACATAACCTGTAGTGCTTCCGTTGGTGAGCTAATGCAGATGCTCTCCTGCCACTTGCCAGGTGGAGGATGAAGTGGATCACAGCATTCGGAAAGTGTACAATGGGTACAACGGGACAAACCCCGACGCCGCCAGCCGGGCCATCGACTATGTACAGAGGCAGGTGAGCTGGCCAGTCCTTCCTGTCCTTAGGACACAGGTGCTCTGTTGCTCTGCTACTTGTCTACGTGGTCTTCCTCCATTCTGACACATCTAGGAAATAGCTGAATGGACAATAAAGAGCTTAACTTGGTTACAATTAATATAATTATTGCATTGGTGATGGGGAGATACATTTTTGTGTAATTAGCTATCTGTCAATCTGTGTTTGCATTCAAATATTTAGTACTTAAGTATTTTTCAGCAGTGGAATATAATCTTAATATACTTGTCCTCTTGCTGTTGCCATTGGAATTGCTGTCATATTGTCTCTTTACCTGTCTGATTTTTTCCAGCTGCGCTGCTGTGGGATCCATAACTACTCAGACTGGGAGAATACTGTCTGGTTCAAACAAACTAAAAATAACAGTGTGCCACTCAGCTGTTGCAAAGCAGCCCTCAGCAATTGCACTGGCAGCTTGACCCACCCAATGGACCTTTATTCAGAGGTGAGGCAGCCAAAGCATGAACCTACACAGCCACAGAGCCATGTGCATTTTCTGACAGTCATTTACTTTTCTGTTTGGGAACATCAAATCTTGGGTGTATTTGCTTTAACAGAAAGTAGATGTGGTTTCTCCTTTTTTTCATTTGTGATGCATTAATTTTTTTTTTTAGTGTTTGCATTATCCTTTTGCCCTGTTTGATGCTTTTGGGGTTTTTGGTGTGTGCCTAAATATGATTGACAGATTGATAAATATGAAGCCTCCTTGTTTCAGGGGTGTGAGGCTCTGGTTGTAAAGAAGCTTCAGGAGATCATGATGTATGTCATCTGGGCAGCACTAGCATTTGCTGCTATTCAGGTAAGAGAATGTCCCTGGTTTGTTAACTTCTTTCAAATTAAATTCTAAACTGCTCTACAGGTGTGTGCTTAACAGGTATTACATTTTAACACAGAACTTCCCAGCCCATGCATGGTCTCAAACCTGCTGTGGATGTGTGTTCTGTTAAGAGTTGAAGAGAGCTGAACAGTCAGTGTTACATACATTAACCTACTATAATGTAAATGGCACACTATTTCTTGAAAACTAATTATCTAGGTATTTCAGTATCATGAATGTCCTCTGATGGCATTTAACACCTGAAGAATTTGCACAGTATTTGAGTTTCAACTTTTAAACCAGGTAGCTCATACTTCATGCCATTTTAGAGGTACATCAGTGTAACTGTTCTTCATGGCATACAAATGATGTCAGGACCACCCAGGAGACACCCCAAGGATTTGACAGTGTACTCTGTTCTCCTGCAGCTGAGCTTGGCATTGTGTCTCAAAGATTTCTTGGTTTCTGGACCTAAGCAAAGAGGTTCTAAACTGAAGACCTTTATTACAGTTACCCTGGTCATAAAAAAGTAACCGGGGAAATAGATTAATGTATATATTAGTATTTATTAAATTTAAAAGAAAATGAGTTAGGACTGTCTTTTAAACACATTTGTAAAGTTGGAATTTTAAATGCTCATCAGTCTGGCAGACTTAGTACACTAGTGACATCTATTTTCAGGCTGTGCCAGTGTTATGGTCTGTGAGCAGTGTCGTACATACCCTGAATCCCAGGAGACTTGAGAGCTAATTGCAGAGTTACTTTTGCACCCCTAATAGTGTTTGGATTTAAACAACATTGTACCTGTTGAGTCTGAAAATTCAAGTACTTCTGTTTTCAAAAGCTTTCGAGCTGGACTGTATGTTTGAAGGTAAACAATCTTTTGCAAACAGTCTTGTGAAAACATGGTTACACTTATATTTCAGTGCTGCAAGGTAGGTAACACTATATAAAGTAATGTTGAACTGTTCAGACCCAGACTACTTCAGTTGTGAAACTTCAGATTTGGTGAGATCTGTGCTCAGTCTCCTGAAGGGAAAGTATTTTTTTAATTGCCACTCTTAAAACTTTAAAGCAGTATTTGGTCTGCTTGAACAGTGAAATATATTTGTGTAGCATAAATGAATGTATTTATCACAACCATGGCTACTGTGACAGATTTTTTTTATGTAATGGTTTTGTTATGAGACTGAGTGAGCTGCATCCCAAGAGGAGGCATTCTTCCTAATTTTGGAGTTTGCAGGTTGATAAACAGGTCTGCCCCAAAATGCAGCACATTTTATAATCCTCTCTGGGACTGGGCCAGAATTTCTGACACATACTTGCAGTGGCAGTGTGGCTGCTTGCATCCTGTTCAAACTGTTCCATTATTTATTTCCTGGAACTTGAGACATAACTTCTGGCATCCCTGTCTTTGTAATACAGAGTTTAAATATGTCCTTAGCCTGGTTTCTCAGCAAAATGGTCTGTGTGCTAACTGCAAGAATGGAAACTTCAGCACATGCCCTGTAAACTTAGAGGAGCAATTACGTTTTTCTTACCTCTGGGTGAATTTTCCCACCTTTCCTATACTTGCTGCACAGTCCCCATGTTTCATGTTATGCAATAAGGCTGCCCAAAGCTCTCTACCTCTCCCAGCCTACAGTCAAAAGACTGAGAAGAGCATTTTGGCAAGGCTTGGAATTGGCAGGAAAACTTAGTATTTTCAGCACAGAATAATTTTTGGTATGTTCATCTTTCTGTAACCATGGGGATCCTCCAGTGTGCAGTAAGTCCCAGCCACAGGGACAGCACAGAACTGCTCATAAATGGGAGGCAAACTGAGGGGAACAAAGATACAGCTTTTGTAGCTGGTGATCATTTACAAATGGCATATGTATATACAGCCAGTGAACTTTTTTGTACAAAATTGGTTTGATGAAAGATTGGGCATACTGCTAGCAAGCAAATAAAAAAAAAAATTAATAAAAAAGCAAACTGAACAAACCTCCTGAATGTGAGGGATGTCTAAACTTCGAGAAGAGTTGTTGAAGAGGGGGATGTATGGATCCTCCTTCAACATGGACTTCTAAAATAGTTTTGTTCACAATATTAAATAGCAACCAAAGAGAAACAAAATCAAATGCCTTAAAAAGGGGCTTTAGAGGCATTGGCATGGTTTTTAATGACATAATAAATAATTTCTGTAGCAGAAGCTGAAATATGGGAGTTACTTCTGTGTTTACAGTGAATTCTAGGAATATGCTCAGAGGCCTAAAGGATAGAAATTGTTTAAGTAGTAACTCAGAAGTTATTTGAATGAGGTTTTATTGTAGCACCTGATTGTTACAGATTCTGCACAACTGTATGAATTGAATCTCTTGAGTGGTCATTGAACGGGGTTATCTATGTGCAACTAACTGTAAACGTGATGGAACTACTTTTATTCAGTCAATGTACAAGGCCAGAATGAATTCTAGCAGAAGACTAAAGGAGGTGTTTCTCTGTAGCACACTCTTTCATTTTAGCCTTGTTTTGAACAGCAAAAAAAGATGAAGTTTTTGTACTTGCAAGCTGTGAGCCTGCTTGAGAGTTCTGTAGCCACTGGCAACTCTAATAAACTCTCCATTTAACATCTCTAACTTAAGTGGTTTGTAATTGTGGATATTCCCTCCTCTTTAGAAGGTCTGTGTCCATGAAGAGTTGTTCTCGTGTAACTTGTTTTCTCTAACTCTGACATGACTAGAACAACCTGAGCACCCTGCTCTAGTTGATGTCCCTGCTCATTGCAGGAGGGTTTGACTCGATGGCCTCTAAAGGTCTGTCCCAACCAAACCATTCCAAGATTCTGTGATATTTGGGAGTTCATATGTGGAGAGAAACCACCTGGCTGAAGAAAGATCCTGGTTTAATAAGTTGCATTGCCATACTCTAGGTTACTCTCCATAAACCTGAGCTGGTTTCTGCTATAGATCCCAAGCAGATAGTGCACTCCAGACAGAGTATTGATCTTTACAGCTTGTTCCTTTTCAGGAAATCAAAAGCTTATACTGGAATTTCATCATGCCTCTTCCTAATCACTGCTTATTAGATTTAGGATTTTTAAAACCTTGTCTCCAGTCTTTCAGCAGACTGAAGTACTGTGTTGTGTGTGCCATCACTTAGTTTTAAAACTTGTTATACCTGTGATGCTTTTGCATCAGCCTGTCTTAAAAAAGTGAGTAATTCTCTTTTTGTCCCAGTTCTATTATTACTGGGCTTTTGTTGTATCAGTGAGGCAGATTTACATTTGATTATCTGCTCACCCAGCTCATTCTTGTTTGCTTTCTGTCCAAGGGGTTTTTTGGGGTTATTTCTGGGGTGGTTTCATTTCTTTTTTTGAAGAAACCATCACCTTCTGAGTGATGCTGTTTGGTCCAGGGCTATGACAGGAGCCTCTTGAAGTATTTGCATCTGTGAATAAACTTAATACACTTCTATGCATGTGACCAAATCAATCCAATCTCTTACTTTACTAGAAGCTATTGCTAATCACTGTAGGCCACAGAACACAACACTATACCTGGTATTTTTTTAGTAGCTACCTTTAGTAGCCTTTCTCTATCTTCAATAAACATGCAACTTCTTTAAAATATCATGCCCTATATCCCTGATTATTCTAGTGATTTAAGTCTTGTAAAGGGTAATCATACCCTGAACTCCTGACAAACATGCATCACAGTTGTTGGTACTGTGAATTTTAACATGTCTAAAAGTGAATTACTCACACTGGATTTTAAGCTTTCTAATATGTCATATTAAAAGAGATTAAGCATTTGAAAGAGGTTTCATAAAACTCTATAAAGCTTTGTTCTTTCTCATCATGGCATTGAGAGGCTGATACACTGGAATTTCACTTGGATCTTTCATTCCAGATACAGTATCTAAAAATCTGTACCTGTCATAAAATTCAGAATTTCTTCCATTTGAACTGCTGAGGCAGAATACAAGTGGCTGACCAAAAAAGCTCTCTTAAAGGTGTCCAGGATAATCTTGGAAGAAAATGGGGCTGGAGTTTGCGGCCCTTGCTTTTTGCAGCAGGAACCAAAAACCCATTTGTTGCCATTTGCCATTTCCCTCGTGGACAATTCCAGTTTTTTAGCAAGCATGCTGGCACTGTCTTTGCTGAGGTTGTCTCTTGAAGTGCTGCCTTTGTTCTCAAGCCTGTTCTGTTTTCTCTCCGTAGCTTCTGGGCATGTTGTGTGCCTGTGTAGTTCTATGTAGGAGGAGTCGGGATCCTGCCTACGAGCTCCTCATCACGGGCGGGACCTACGCCTAGAAGAGCCTTCAGAGGTGCAGCTCAGTGTGACCCCACTTGTGTGGAAGGTGATGGGCCAGCTCTACTTCCATAGCTTTCTTGCCCCACGCTTAGTCCAAGCACACCTTTGAGAGCCAGGGGCAGCGGTACCGTGCACTGGTGACGGGCAAAACAACTCAGCTTTACACAGACCCGTATGATTCCCTGTGACTTTCACTGTTTTAGCCAGCTATTCATGTATCTCAATGTTTTAGTATACTAGTAAACTTTCTAATTTCAGAGCCATTTGCAAGTTCAGTGTAATTTGGTTGCTTTGAAAGTCAAAGGATGTGTGCCTACTTTGGTGGATTACCTCTAAGCATTAACTGGCTGGTTCTTGCATCTAGAGAGAGGATGTCTTAAACCTTCACTACATGGAGCTTTTTTTGGCCAAAGTTGTACAAAGGAAGCCAGCTGTATTTAATTTGAGAAGAAAAAATAATTTTAATCTTGCCCCTCACCAGTGTCACTTTTAGGAGAAAAAAAAATTAAAAAAGGAAAACTCTTAAGTGAAGTCCAGTACACTTTATATATAAAAGAAATCGTAAAAAAAAAAAAAGGACTAACCGATTTTAGGATTATGTTACTGCAGTTTTGACCTTCAGAGATCCAGTCTTTCAAACACTAGTAGTTTAAAATACAAGCTGGCTTTTCAGGAGTATAATGTATGCACTACTGTTCTATAATGAAATATTTCATTTTTCTATGAAGAGCGGTTTTATGTGTTGAGTGAACCTGTTAGACTGTAGACCTTGAATTGGTTTGGAAACGATGTAGCCATGTAGAGTAGAAAAATAGTATGTGAAAGTGATCTCAACTGTAAATAGTAAACCTGATTAAATAAATCTCTGTATATCCTCCCTATAAACATGTCTTGTGTTCCTTTTAAGATTCCGGTGTATTTGGTCAAATGAAGTCCTGGTGTGCTAAACACACAAGCTTTAGTGTGAAAACACCAGTTTTAAGTGGCCTCACTTCATAGATCATATTTACAGGTTGGTGGAAGCTTGACTGTGTAATATTTGTTCATTTGATTTGAAACAATGCTTGAGAAACAAGGCATAACAAACTTAGTTGAACTTGATGGAAAGTTAACATCTTGTGCATACAATTAAGGAAGAATCTGTTGCCTCTCAACAGCAGGTAATGAATAGCCTTTACTATAAGTGCTGTATGTTAATTGTGTTTTAATGTGTCTTACATTATTCAGATGCTTAGTCACTGCTCTGTTTGCTCTGGCTGCAGAAGCCAGGAATGTTGAGAATTTCCAGCAGTTGCTTATGTGCTTTTTCCTGCAAAGCAGACGTGCTCAGCTAAACTGACATCAACATAATATTCTCAAATACCTAAAGAACATCTCCCAGGAGAAGATGATTCTAATATGCACAGTCTGTTTTTTAGGCCAGTATATCTTGTGGGGGATTTAAGTTTCTCAGAACTGTTACACTGCTATAGAAGTGTACTTGTGGAATTCTATACTAACTTCTAGAGGTGGGTTTCAGATGATGTGCCCTTGGGGTTTAGATTTTCATTCTTTGTTCAGTATGTGGCTTAATAACCTGAAAGGCTTCCTGACTGTGGCATGGAATTTCCTGGGTGCAGTAGCAAGCCTGTCAACAGAATGTACTCTCAGGATTTTTGATGAATTTATTATCTTCATGTTGTATTGCATATTGTAAATGTGGAATTAATAAGATTGAGAAGACCCTGGCTTGAAGAAGTCAGAAAGCAGGGTGTTTAAAACAGACCTGTGTTGCACAAAATAAAGCTGAGGATGCTTCAAAAAGTAGTCAGCTCTTAGTAGCTATAAAGCAGAAGGAAGCTCTGCAGTCAAGAGCCTGCACAAAGCCCTTTGGAGTGAGGGTAGTTAGGGAGAGATACAGCACTTGTTCATCTTGCTGGAAGACGTGGATTTGAAATAGAGATGACTTGACAGTCTTAGCACCAAGTACTTGATGTAAATCAGGGAAGTCTCTGCTTCCTCCTAAAAATGCAGAGAATTCATGCTGGACTGGGGAAACTTTTTCTGAATCTACTAAAATATTTTACATCATTTTGGCATAAAACTCAATCTTAACAAAGCCCAAACTGAACTTTTAACTGTTATGAATTAGTTTTTTGTAGCAACCAGTGACTTTTTGCATTGCACAATTGTCAGTAGGTCTTCAACATGCAGATAAAGTTATGGTGGTGTTTTGTTTGGATTTTTTAAAATACAAAACCAAACTCATCCACCCCAAGAAAAGCCAGCTGAACACAAGCTTGCAAGGGTCTAATACACAACATTTTGTATGACTCACTGAAGCTGGGAACAAATCACATAGGTCCACCTTGCAGTGCTGACTGGCCTGGTTGCTCAGCAGTGCTCTGGTTTGCAGTGTAGGCTCTGTCCAAGCCATCTGGTGATTTGACTTGCTCAGTATCCCTGGCCTGCACTTCAGTTCTTTCCCTTTCTCACTGCCCCTTTCCCTGTCCTTCCTACCTGGTTTACAGTCCTGAAACTTCAGGTTGAACACCATTCTCCTTAATACTTTAAATGTGAATTCTTCATTTCTCTGCCAACTTTAGCATCACTGATTAATAGCCTTTTTTCTTCTTCAGGCATAGAATGCACGTATATTTACTATTTTTAATGTCATCATTCTAGCAAAGGGAATATTACATTTCTTCCCTTCTTTGTGGAAATCTTGCATATATTTGAAAATTAATTTTTTTTCTGTGACTGTCGAAAGAAAAAAATCATGTGTTTAAATTCTAGCAAGTGAAATACAGTTGATTCATCAGGAAGTACTTATTTTTCCTTTACTAAAAAAATGAATAAACTTTGGATTGCATTAGGCAGTGTTGGTGTGGCTGTAATTTGGCCTTTCTAATACATTCATATCTCCCAGTGCATTTTAGGGGACGTGGGGTGACTTTGTTTCATTGTAGCTCTTTTTTCAGTAGTTCCTGTGTCTGATATTTTACGTTCCTGTTTGAATTTCTTCTTGGCTGTCTTGCAGCTGAAGAGGCCGAGAGGGCTCAGTGCAGACTGCACACAGAATTATTCAAAGAGTGATTGAATACGTGTGTGCTGTTTGGAGCACACAAGCAGGTAGCTTGCCTGCAGCAGGAAGTCTTACCTGATCCAGAGGGTTTTAATACATGGGACTGGAATTACCTTAAGGGTTCTTTTTAATTGAGTTTGTTTTTCTCACTGCTATTAGAATGACTTAAGTACGTTGCAGTGCAAGTGCTGTGCTTTACTGCCTTTCAGCAGCCTAAAATGAGGCTCATGAGAATTGCAGAATCTCATTCAGACTCTAGGTCTGGTAAGGCATGATTAGGTGTGTTTGTTTTACTAAACAGGGAGAGGGGGCATGATCTAACAAGCTCAGTTTTCTAGGGATTCTTCAGTACTTGGAGTTTCAGAGAAGATTTGAGATAAGTACTTGAGCTAACAGTGTTAGTGATAGCCTTCACAGTACAGAGCTAGTGGATCTTGTCACTGACTTAATCTTGGGCCCAGGCCCGAGATAAATCCCACTGGAAGATAAATCCCACTGGAATGCAATGGAAGTCAAACTGTCTTGGTTTTCCCGTGTGCTGCATCCTGTAACACAAGCACACCCCCCACACACACGTGGGTCACAGCAATGTTCAGCCACTGACACCTGAGCCTTTGAATTGCTTCTTCCAGTTTTTGCTCTTTGGTGCCACTTGCACTGTTTGGAGCAGCTGCTCTTTCTACACATAATAAGCTTATTTCTCCTCCCACAGCCTCATTCAAAACTCATCTTGCTAATCTTTTCCTTGCTGGTCTCTGCACCCTGTGGTACCTGCTCTGTTTCCTCTGGAGCTGGATGGAGTAGTTAGAAAGACACTTGGGGGGGCAGCATCTTTTAAAACATGATGCATGCTTGGGATATTGCTAAAAGGCAAGAGAGCAGGCTGCCAGCTGTGCTACATCTGCACTGGTGCTGGCACAAAGCTGCCCCTGCCAAGCTGCTCCACTTGATGTGGTGACCTGTAAAGTGGCAGCAGTAGGTTGCTACAGGCCCTGCCTGGCTGTGGGATGAGGTGCTGGGACTCAGCCTGTTTCCCACTGTCTCACATATCATTCTCATTTCTGGACTGTTTCAGTACTGATCTCTCATGTCTTGTGATAACTGGGTATGCAGTTTGTCCATCTCAGTTGTGATACTGGGGACTGATTAGGAGAGGGCAAAATCAGTGGAATTGTGTTGCTGCTGATTTGTTGGAAGTGTGGGTATGAACTGATTTTGATAGGGCATTGTCGTAGTTTGCCTGTGCCCTACACAGCAGTAGGTGTAAACTTGGCCCTTCTACCTCCCTATGAAAAGAGTCTGCAAAAAAACCCACAAGGTAGACCTGAGGTAGTCCTACAAGTCACGTTTCCTTCTGTACACCATAGCATGATGTTTAGTGCTCAAAAATAAGGCTAATTGTAGGCTGCCTGTTATTAGGTGAAGGAGGTGGTGCTGGGGAAGCACAGCTGTACAGCTGCTCCTGGTTCATGTGTTGCACCCCAGGCATGTTTCCCAGCCTGGCAGCTGTCTGGGGTAGCAGAGGGGAAACATCAGCTACAGAGCTGGCCCACCTGTTTCTTTACTTTCTCCCTGTGGCAGTTGCCTTCACAGTACAGGTTTTGTGCTCTCGATACATATTTAGTCCAGGCATATACCTCTGATTTAGCCCTTGCTGTGACTGCAGTAATCCCTGCTGGATCTGTGCCTGGTGACAGATGTTGCTTCCCTCCATGTCTGGCCTCCAGGGCAGGAGTTCAGCTGTGTTCTGGGGGGGGTATTTACACTGCACATGAACACCAGGTACAGTTTACCCATCGTCTGTAGGCAGGGCCAGGTTTTGCAGACCATGAACTTCAGCTGCATAAATGAGAGACCATTGGAGCTCAAGTCTGGGGACCTGAGACTCAGAGATCCTTCTGGAGCAAGCAGAGAAGTACTTCTGCCAACCTTCACCTTCCTGGTGTTACACACTGGACCACACATTTTCTCTCACCTGCTTCTCTTGACCCTGAATGCTAAAGCAACGTGTCAAAGCTTTTCAGTTGAAACCTTTCTTTGCCAGAGGGGAGCCTGCAAACTGGGTTGCTACTGGTAACTGGTGAGCCACAGCACTGTGTGGCCGTGGAGCTGTTCCTGTTGACACTCCAGAGAATGGGCAGCTTTGCTCTCATTTGGATGTGTGGTGCTTTAGGCACAGCTCCTTTCACTAAATGGGCTCCTGCCCCATTTCACAGAATAAATGGAGCGTTTTCCAGGCTAGCATCAGGCTGTGACTGAAGAACTAGGTTTTCCTCATGCAAATTAGAATGCTTAAGCAAACCACTGACAGTTGTGGGGCTTGGCAGTATCTAGGGTGCCTTGCATGCAAAAGCAGTCTGGTCTAGAAAACAGCTTTTGAACAGAGTTCTGAAGTTTTTCTCCCACCTGGCCAGAGGAAGCAGCAAGATTTGGTCTTTCTTACCATTGAATGAGTTTGCCACCACACCAGGTACACAGGGGTAGTGTTCATTCATTCTCAGCTGAGAGTAAGAAATGGATAAGTCATCTGTGGCAAAGGTGGCACTGAGGAGTCCTGTGCCAGCCTCTACCAGGTACCTCGCAGGCAATTAGACAAGATTTTATTTCCCAGTACATACTGCAGAAGAACCAGGCACAGGACTTAGAGAATGCCCCATCCTTGGGAAGCATATTTGGTGCTAGTAGCCTGGCACTCTGTGAATTGGTTTTTGCCTTTGAGTACAATATCCACTTTCAAAGCTTAAAACCACCATTTACCCCCGTACACTAACACTGAGGGTACATTACAGACACTGAGCTAACCTAAGTTTAGAGCTTCACAGCTGATAGGTGGTGTGGTTACAAAGGTGCTACAGGACCCTGCAGAGCAGGGAGGATGCATTTCTCTAGATGCCTTCTATCCCTCTTTGGTTTTGAACCCCCCCATGGCTGCTGAATGGAGCAGTGACCTAGTAAACCTTTAGCTGCCACTTAGCAGAACAAAGTCACTGTCGCTTAAGTCTCCCTTTCCTCACCCAGGGCTCAGACACAAGAAGGGCTGTGCAGCCCTTCTCTAAAGACAAAGCATTTCTCATGTCTATCAGTGCATTGAAAGCTTTCCCATTCACACTTCTGTTAGCATTCTTATCCTGGGAAGGTTAAAGTTCACCAGTTTCCCAAGAAGTTCCTCCATGGGCTGTTTTCGGCTTAAAATTTGAGAACAATTCTTCTTTAAATGCAGCTGTTGAGCGTTTGTGCCCTTGCAGAGTGGAAGGGAATGCACTGTACCCCCCACCCGCTCCCTGCATTGAGTGGGAGTGTTATCTCATGTCTGCAACCCCCTGCCCGGGAGCCATCCAGTCCTATTGCAAAACAAGCCCTGTGTACACAACATAATTTGTCCTTTTGTACAAGATCTTCCATTGCAAATATTGATCTGACCACCACCCAATGGGAGCTTGTTTAGACGGCGTCTGGGATTGAACAATCACCAAAATGCTTGGTGTGCCAGGAGAATTTTCAGCTCCTGACATCAGAGTGCATTACAAGCTCCCCATGATGAAAACTGAGGTGTGAGATGTGACTTCTCCAGTCATACCTTCGCTTCACAAAGTCATTTATTTATTCCAGGGTTTAGCCTGGGCTGTTTGGACAATCCAAGTGTGTAATCCCTCACTCAGGAAATTTCATTCAAGTTTAGGCTGGAATGTCTTCAGCTGCTGTGAGTCCATTTACCCTCAGGCAGAGGCTGCAGGAAATGCCCACATTTCAGTCAGAGAGTTCAAGTCAAAGCACCACTGCTGCAGCTGTAGTTCATTCAGTATTACACCCATTAACACACAGGTTACTTCTCTTTATGTCTGCCTTGATTTGGTGGTTTAGTGGAATCCTGGTCAGGCCACTGAAGCTGGGATGTGTGTGCTGGTTTGTTTTTTCAAATCTGTTCGACACTGGCTTGTTTAGATCTGGTAAATAAAACTCCTCCTCATTTCAAAGATCTGTAGATACTTTAGGATATCTGTTCCCAATTCACCCACACCCCGCAGTTGTTTTTTTACTCTCTTTATCCTCAAGGTGATGTGTGGAACCCCTGGCTATAAACTGGTAGCTGTGTTCAAAGTCGTGTTCTGTTCACCTGGTGGGTTCAGATGATTTTGTCCTTCCCCTTAGAAATTTCAGGGATGTCAAGTCTGATTTCTACCGATTTTGCTGGGAGGTCTCAGTGATTTCTGTTAGAGTTTCCTATCTAAAAGCAAGATTTAATCTGTGCTTTCAGTCAGAATAGAACGACACAGTAACTGTGCCTTTGGGGCCAGCGTGTGGGACCAGAGCCACGTGGCACTGAGAGGCTGTGACTGTGCCCTGAGCGGTGCCCCGGCAGCTTTGTGCCAGATCAGGTGTCAGCTGTCCTTCAGCAGCTGGGAGAAGGACAAGTTGAGCACTGTACCATGTGCACTGGCTAATTTGATGGAAATATGATTATCCAGCCATTCTAGGAACAGATCAAATTTGCACTCTGCGGGATCCAGGAGTGAACAAATCTGGAGATAACGGTGGCTCTGAGCTTCCCTCATCCAAAATGAGCTGGCTGCTGAAATTAGGTAATTGCTAACAAAGAACAGATAATGGCTAACAGTTTGACTAGAAGTTCTTTGCTTCCTCTGCTTTCTCTCAGTGGATGGGTCATTGTCATTTTGTTGATAACCTAGTCATAGGCAGGACACTAATTCCTGTTCCTCTTCCAAAATCTAATTTCTCCACATAAGTATCCTTTTCCCTACAAAACCCAGCCCATCAGCCCTTGCAGCCCCTTAGCAGCCATTTACTTTCCAGAAGCTCAGTGTGACTCAGCATCACAACTTTGTCTCCTTCCTCTTCCTGGGGAGCAAAACCCCAGCTGTTCTCTCTTTTACCCTCAGCTCCAGTGAGCGTGCCCAACACATCACAGCTGCACTGCAGAAACACTTGTCATGGGTACTGGCACTAATTTAGGAAGCTGGTGAAGGGTAGTGACTGCTCCTAATGCTGCTTTTAGTTTAGTTTTTTAACGCTCTGCTTTCCTTTAAGGAAGGCTTGGCCGCTTGGTTGTGCCCATAACCCATGGCAGCAGGGAGACGTGGATCTTCAGGTAAGGATCAAGCTAAGGGGGTCCTCCTGCTCTCCTTGCTCACCAGCTCTGAGTGTAGTTTCCTTTTGAGGACATGGCAAGTACTGGTACCTATGTGGCTGGCAACTGCTCTTGCCTTCAGTGCCCCAGCCCTGCAAGCTGGAGAACAAGAAAGCCAGGGAAAAGAGATGGTGTTGAGCAGCCAAGGCGGCTTTTCAGGCCTTCACAGTTTGTCTTGTGCTGTGCAGAGTTGTTGCTGCTCCGCACTGAAGGCTAACAGTGACTCTCCAGTGCAGACTGTTTGTACAGCAGTGATGTGGAGTCCCCCAGGCTCTCTGCTCCTGCACAGCTAAGTCATGTTGCAGCAGTACTGCCAAGAGGCTGCATTGTACCAGAAAGTGTGTGAGTTACCCACCACTGTTCAGGGGAGATGTTTCTTAATGCCCAACCAAGCTCCTGTTAGACACCACCTGATGCCCAGCTTGTAATGCATCTCCTGTTAGCATCCATGTGCTTCCACTTAAACTGCATTCAGCAATCAGTGAGGTATGAGCTGCAACTGGGAGAAAATTACCTCTGTGTCGTGGAAGTAATCAGCTCCAGGGGGGGAAAAACCACATAAACCCACGGCAATGTGGAAGGGAGACTCAGACCTTGAATGGACCTCTTGAAGAAGCAAGACAAGAAGGAATCCAAGGTAAGAGTTGCTACTGTTTGTGTCTTATGTACATGATCTGTGAGCACTCTGGCTGATGTATGCTGAGCTCAAGCCAGGGTCCTCAGGGCAGTGACAAACAGTCCAAACCTTGAACAGTCAATGTGCTCCTGCTTTGCTGACTGCTCAGCTGGGAAGGGGCGGATTTCTTCCTTTTAGTTGCCTAGTTGTCAGAAATGCTGGAAGCTGGATGGCTCTACAGACCTGTGAGCTTGGAAGGAGCCCTTTCTTTGTGGTTGAGCACTGACTCTGTTGGCTGTCCTAGAGTTGGATCTTTTGGATCTCTGTTTCTTGTCTGATACTACTATGTTGCTACTGGCTTGTGGGCTCTTAATGCCACAAGCAGCTGAAATCTGTTCTGTGCAGAGATGGGCCTCACACTGCACTTGCAGACATTTCCTAATTATGTGTGGTTGTCATTGGTTAAATGTTATTTTACACAGATTTTCCTGTTCCTCTCATTAATGAACAGTAATGTTCATACACATCTGAGTGTGGTTTAAGGTACTGTTGGGCTGGACTGCCTGCTTCAATCTTTGCATTGTTGTTATGGTTAAAGGAATAATAGAACAGATTACCACTACAGTGTCTTGTATCACTCTCACAACCATATTCCTCAAATCCAAAGTCCATCTAATTATCTATATTTAATGGATAGATGATGCTTATTTCTTACAGCCCAGTCAAAGTTTCTAGAGTTAACAAACTGAAGGCCTGCAGTGCCAAGTCATAAACAGCTCACTTACTTCCCTGTAGCTTCTCTTTAATTAGTTTGTCTGTCTGTACATACTAGTCACAGGCTGTAGGTAATTCACATGACAAGCAAACCTTTGCCACTCTTTTGTCCTCCATGCTGCTTGGCACCTCCTTGCCAAAAAACTGGTAGTCAAAATGAAAGTGGAGACTTATCTGAAGTGTTTGTCCAAAGAGAGTTTTAACCACAAATGTTGGAATTTAGTATAAGAATGCCTCCCACTCGAGAGGGCTCATTTCCATTTCCCATCTTAGCTGAAAATTGAATGATAACTTGACTGTGTCGGTTTTGTTGCCTGAATTTTACCAGACTGGAGAGGAAATGTTAGTAAGGCAATATTATTACAGCATTAACCTACAACTGTCCTTCCTGCGTTTCCTACTGGTAGGGGTAGGTGGATGGCATCTAAAGTGTGGATGTACTGAGAGGGTGTGGGTATTTCTTGATATCTCTGTTCTGTTTGTGACAAGTGCTGCCACACTGATAGGGCAAACAGAAGAATTTGGGGTGATAAGTAGTTACCAGGCCTTATCTGGACAAGGAGAGGATTCATGAGAAAGCATTGTTGCTGTGTTTTTGTTTCCTGAACAGTCTGCAGTCAGCATGTGGCACCCAAATGCTATGGCACCGGGTAGATTTTGAAACACCTACAGCCTCTTGCCTTTCAACAGCATTTATCTGACAGAAGAAGAGAGAGGTAGAAAGGAAAACCGTTTCCTGACCTTAACAGCAAAAATATGGAATGACTTGATGGGATAGAAACAGCAGTCACTGTTCCACTGTCAGTCTGTGGTGATGTGGACCATGTGGTGCATGGAAGCAAAGATAATCTGTAATAGGATTTCAGGGTAATCAGGACTGGGCACTGCAGTGTCTTGTGTGAGGTTGTCTGGGCCCCCAGAGAGGTGAGGAGTCCCTGCAAAATCCACGTGTCACACAGAATTGGAGGAGATGCATCTCAGTGGTTTATTTTTTCTGTTTAATTAAGATAATCTGCAAAATACCTACCTAAATTTATTTCTTGCTTTACTACAGTTCTCTTTTGAGTGTTCAAGAAGTCAGTATATTAAATCTGCCATGTTTTAGGTTTCCTCTCCTGCTGCAGCTAAGGAGTGATGCTGCAGTTGTCTGGCAGGGCCCTGGCCAAGCTGAAGGTTACTGTGCACCTTCTATCACTGCTCAATTCAGCCAAAGCTGTCATTACCTCCTCAGCCTGGGCAAGCACTGCTGGTCTGCCACTGCTGCCTCAATTGCCATTCCAGCTCCTCCTGTGCCTCCAAGCCTGAGCTAGTGCCAGGTTCTGGGAGCCCTTCAGCACTGATGTGCATGTGCTGCATAATAACTTTGGGAAGTGAGGGAAGGACAAGTGCAAAGGACTGTAGGGAGCTAAAGAAAGGGCCTGCAGCAACTGCTATTCCATTCTTGAAGGAAGACTTATTCTAAGGTACTGCAAGTGCCTCTGACCTTCACTGTGCTTCATTTAAGGAATAATTGCATTGACCATTACAGCTTTTTTCTTTTGTTGAAATTTCTCTTTGTCTTTCCTGCTGTGTCTTAGCTAACAGCTCCTCCCTGCTCCATGCCTTTTGGGTAGCAATTTGATTAATTTTCATTGTCTTTGTTCAGTTTTAAGACCTGAAACCTTGGCAAAGAGGGTCATTCTGCCCCCAGAAACAGTTCACTCTGATTCAATCACCGACTTTTATTTTTTTTTTTTTTTGAAAAGGGAAGAGTGGCAGAAACCATCCATCAGTCCCTTGGTAAGCACAGTGACATTCTTAAATACTGAACTAGAAAGACTGATAGAGCTGAAATCTGTGAAATACAGTGAACCTGCACAGTGCAACTTCTGGGAAGAGGGATTGTTGAAGAACAAAGTGCCTGGAAAGGAGCCAGGAAGTGACTGCGCCAGCAATCCCAGAGGTGCAGAGGCTGTAGACAGCAGTAGGAGACAAAGAAGGCTGTGAGCAGGAGAGGAGAGGCTGAGCCAGGTGGAAGGGAGGATGCCCTGGTGACACTGGGCTGCAGATTGTGTGAGGATGTGACTGGCAATCCCCTGGTGCTCAGAGGGGGATCAGAGCAGTGCAGCACTGCTGGAGACTTGGCTTATCTGTTGTGTTGTTGGGTTTTTAAACTTGAAAATCCCAGAGAGGTGTTAGGGAAACTTTCAGCCAAGGCCTTGAGCTTATCATCTGTCCAGAATCCAGAGCAAAGCAGAGCCATGGGTAGTGTGGATTTCATTGTATTAGGAGATGGTTGTGGTGGGGAGTGCCTGAACTTTCCTTACTACAGATGTGTCTCTGTCCTTCAGCTGTTCCTCTCTAGCTGCATTCACTGGTTTTCTTCTCTTCATCAGTGACCCTGATGAAGAAGTCAGTCCACTGTCAAAAATACCAGCCTGACCTGTGCAGGGAGAGAAGGGGATCCATGGCTGCAGTGACCATGAGGGTGGCTCACGGGCTGGCTGGAGACAGTCCTCCATCCTGCAGAAACTGCACTTGCTTCCGTGCCCTTTTTCCTTCAGTGCAGTGAAGGTCTGAGCAGGATTTCCCTCCCAGGTTCGCTGAGCTTTGTGACACTGCTGGCAGGACAGTGTGCTGAGGGTGGGAGAACAGGGCTAAGAAAAGCAAGTCCTGATCTCTCAGGGCTGAAGATGGATTTTGCAGACGGTGTAGGCCAGGAGATGCTGGAACGGGGTAGGAGCAAGGAAGAGGAGAGCACGGTCAGTTGGGTATTTCCTGACTGGTAGTTGCAGAAAACAGTATTATGGGATGCCCTCGGTCATCCCTGAAGCAGACCTTGTGTGCAGGTTGTTTTCAGTAATAGAATATTTTTAAAGTCTGAGGGCTGGGGCTTCTTTTCATCAAAGCTTTTCGAGATAAGACCCTGGCACGAAGCCTCGCTGCCCATTCCTTTCCGCTGTCCACCAGCCATCCTCGTTTTCTTCAATGACAACCACGATGTCTCCTTCACTGATGTCCAGTTCATCCATGCTCTGAAAGGAGACAGGGAAAAGCAATGTGGTTAGCCTGAGAGCACAGGAGGGCCCAAGCATGGATGTGGTGGGATTTTTTTAATCCTGCCCTTCATCAACTGTCTGCTTGGAATGAGCCTGAAATACCAGACAGTGAGGGATTAAGCATTTTGGCTATTTCCTTGAGACCTTCACATTTGCCCAGCCTCCATGGTGTCTCCTCCTGTGCAACTTGACAACACTGGGGAAGGCCACAAGGGGTTAAATACAACTGTCCTAAACCAGCTAACCATGATCTGCATAGTCTGCAGGTGTTGCTAAATAAAACAGAGCACAGCTTAATTCCCAAGGGAGATAACAGTGTCTCTGTTAATCCATGCCTTAAATAGGTCTCCCAGTTTTTTTAGCAGGGAGCAGCAGTGACCAGTGGAGGTACAGCGACTCTTCCCGACAGCAGTGCCTTCCATCCCTGACACAAATGCAGAGGCTGCAGGGAAGCTCTCCCTGAGCTCCCAGGCAGCTATCAGCCCATGCTGGCCTATTTTCCATAGGAAACCACTTTGCTGCCTGCAGCGTAGTAAAATAGAAAACAGGGTAAGAGAGGCTTCCAGAGATGTTTGATGTGTCAGCTAAAACTAAATTTAATGTACCTGAGTGGGTAAGAATGGACTCAAAAGATGAGAGGTTTCAATGTACAATATACTAAAGGTAGTAACAGGCTCTTTTCTCAGCAGGGAAAATCCGTGTGTGTCATAGTTTCAAGGCAGCTCTCAGAGTAAGGATCTCACAAAGTGATCCAGTAGTCTCCTCAGGGGAACTGCCTTTAGCAGTGAGGTACTTTCAGCTATGCTTAGATGAAATTTCAGTAAATAATAATAAAAGAGTGTTTAAAACAAAGCAAAAAAAAATATAATCTAATAAAAGGAGTTGGAATACTGCTGTACCTAAGAGAAAGTGCTCCTTTTGAGCCCTTTCTCTGTTTTCATTATTTATCTGGCTCTCTATTTTGTCACCTGTCAGCATTTCTTCACTGTTGGCCATTGATGGCAAGTCCCTTGGTGTGATGCTCTCTCTGCACTGTAACATAAGACCTCCTGGATGCTGTTCCTTCTGTTAATCTAAAGCTAATAAAGGGACCCTTACACTGACAAGCAAAGCAGCAGGCTGGAGTCCAGGTTCTGGAGTCCATCTGAATAAGTAAATACTACTGGTCCATTCCCCTTTTACTGCAGGTATCCTGCCTAGTTAGGACTGAAGTCAGAGAGAGTTCAGTTCCCAGTAAAGGATGCAGGGTGCTCTTTGTAACAATCCTTTGATAGAGGAACCACATCCACTGTGATTCTGCAACTTGCAACATGGGAGTGTAGGGAAAGAGTGTCATTTATAGGGAGTCAGCCCTCTCCAGCATGGAGAGCCAGCAGAGCAGGACCAGTCGTGGCTGTGAAGTGACAATAACATCTCCTGCACAGAATTAACACTTTCAAGATGTTTGAATCAGCATAATTTATTTTTTTTTTTAAATCTGATGCTATGAAATATTTATTTTGAAGCCTTGTTTTACCTGGGCTGTGTAGTCATAAAGTACTCTGTAGTCCTGTGATGATGTGATCCCAGCTTCTTCATTTACAAAAATGGATGCATAGACTCCATCTGTTCTCTCTGCTAGGGGGGAAAAAAATGAGGAAAAAATACCCACCACAGAAACAAAGAGTTCAGTTGCTTATAAATGCGTGGGATCATATGCAAGACTTCACAAATACAAGGGTTTCTGTTCTCTCTCTGCCTGGAGATGTACATGTATAGAAAAGCTGCTGTGAACTGTAGGTAAAGTCTTGCACAAAAACTGTCCCCCATTGATTAGATGACAATACACCCACTGAACTTTGTGGGAGGTCAGAAAGTAGCTTTAGCCTCATCCAGGTTGGGAAAAATGTTTACCCTGGTAAAAAACAGTCCAAGGAGGGCAATGCTGTGATTAAAATGGTTGCTACTGGGGGCATAAAATTCTAGCAGTCCAGTGACTCACACAGGGCTTCTCTTGTTCCCTTGAGAAAAATGGAAAATACTCTGCCAGTGGGTCACCAGACAATTTTCCAATGGTTGATATAGTTCTCAAATAGCTATTTGTCATGGACATAACTTCTCTGCAGATGTTTTGTTTCAATCCAGCTTGTTGTAATCAGGGCAAACTCTTATTCCTTCTCAGCATCTGTCCGGGAGCTTCCCCTGCTGAGCACCAAACGCAGTAAGCGAGATAGTCTGGGCTTTGTTTTTGGGTGCCCAAGCAGGCAGGCCTGACAGAGGCAGTTGATTTTAAAGCTGTTGTTTTAAAACAACTTTTTTATTTTCTTCCTGCTGTATGAATCACACTTAAAATGGTTTTATTTACTATCAAACCAATAAAAATGCCATAAGCCGTTACTTTCTCCGAAGTCAAAATACTGTGTTTTAAATATCATCTGATAAATTTCTAGTTGTAAGGGTTACAAGACAACAGTGTAGGTGTTAGATGAGATAGATATTTGCATTCATAAAGCATGAACCTGGTCTGTTAAAAGCTTTATGTATTCCCTCAGGCTTTTTAGAGGCAGTGTATTCCACACAAAGAGAAAACTAATATCTAAGTCAGACTGTGCTGCTCTGAATGTACAGTCCCCCCTTCCCTAGATGGAGGTTTTGAAGATTCTGTGGATTATCTGGCACTTGAAACTGAGAAATTTATTTAATACACATCCACACGAAATTCATTTCCAGACTATTTTGACTACCAACATGTGAATGTCTGCCACATGTCAGAGCCTGATTTAGCAACGTGATCTAAACCAAACACATCTGGTAAACTGATTTCCTGTGGAGTCATACCAAGAGGAGGGGCTGAAGGAGTGGCAATTTCCGTGTGGTTTTTGCTGCTCCCATGCAGGAGTCCAGAGAATCTGCAGAACCAAGAGAAGCCAATGACAGAATGAGTGAACAGGCCTGGGTATGAGCATTCCTTCATCTCAGCTCTCTGACTCAGCCTTTCCTCCATCTGCTTCACACTGAGTAGATGTCACCTCTTCCCATGGCCTTCTATTTTCATTTATGCTGTAGATATATTTACCTTCAGTTAGAAATATATTTTTTAAAGTGCAGCAGAATACTGAACCATCAGCCATCACTAAATTGTGCATAACATGCAGCAGGACAGTATTTTGTTGTGGATCCAAAGACTCATAGTGTGAAACTCCAATTATTTCATAATGTTAATACCAGGAGAATTGTCAGTTGTTTATAGGAGGTTAACATATATTTGTGTTTAAGGAAAACTGATACAATTTAAAATACAGAGCTTGTATAACGAGCCTTTCTAAAAACTGTGAGTTTAAGTGAATTTTTATTTTAATCTATCCCTAGTTATTTCCTCTATCACAGCTGGGTACTGGAGACTAAGTAAAGTGAGAAAATGGGTTAGGATTCTCAAGCAGAGATGGAAATAGCATTGCATGCTTAAGGCACATTTAAACAGTATAATTTTTTCAGCTAGTGAACACTCGATGTGTCTGGAAAATGGATATCCTGACTCCACAGTTCCTGAAAAACTCAGACTGAGTCTCTCTAGGCTCCTCGCCCATGCAGAGCACAGTTGTGTTTGAAATGGCAATACAGTTGTCTTATGTAACTGCATAGGATGCAGCACTGAATTCATTATTGTAGAAGATCTGGTTTTCAACAGAAAAACAAAGTATAGTGTGTAGCCCTGATCAGCTCCCTGACAAGCCTGCACCACACTTCAAATGGGAGATCACAGCCTGCTTCCTGTCTTTGCCATGTCCTAAGGCTTGTCACGACATAAATCTCTTGTGCTTTAACTATGATGCCACTCCCACTGTGAATTAGCCATTTCAGTAAAAAGTATTTAAACCAATAGATCTACCATGCCCTTCTGCTGGTGTAGCTACATCCACATTCCAACATTTACCAGCAGAAATGGATCAGAAAAAAAAAAAAAAAAAGCCTCCCTAATGATCACAGTTATTATTTTTCCCCTTTGGTTGAGATGCAGAGAGCAGCTCTTTGTTCTGCTCAGCTGAGCAGTGCAGGAATCCAGGAGGGAATGCCCCAGAGGACAGCTCTGCCCAGCCTTTGCTCCTGGCCAGGTTCACCTTTGCCTCCCTTGAGCAAGGTGGGTTTGTTGCTATGTGCCCTGACTCACTGGGAAAGAGGAAACCAGTGACTGCTCTCCACCCCTGGGCAACTAATTGTGTGATGAACTCATCCTGTGTCACTCTTCCCACTGGGCCACGGCAAAACTGCTCTGACTCCGGTTTTAATAGATTTACTTCTTCTGGCAAGTTACACTTATTGATACGTGGCTGCCTCTTGCTACAGTGAAGGAAGTAATGACTTTCCAGGTGCTGTTTTCTGTCTTCATACCTTGCTGTTCATGCTGAGAAATACCCGTGCTGGGAACTGAAGGTTGCCACTCACCTCTTCATCATCCCACAGGACTGGGTGGGGCTGCTGTTGCGTCTGTTGGGCTCTCTGCTGTAGTAGTTCTCATACCCTATGGCATCTGCAACAGGGCAAGAAAAAGGAGATGTTCAAACAGGCAGAACTGTTTTCTCCCCACTGCAATGCAACCTGGGGCTGGTGGAGCAAACAGCAATCCAGTTTGCAAACCTCTCTGCCCACACCTGGAATGTGGCTGGAGCAGCTCAGGGGCACCTGGGGACTTGACAAAAGCCATTCCAGTGACTGTGAGCAGCCGTGTCCTTGCTTGGTTTGACCTGAGCTGAGCACAGTGGTGGGCCTGCAGCACCAATTTGAGAGCTGTGGCCAGCCCGAATTAAAACAGCCTTTCCTCCATGGCTGTTTCTTCTGTTGTGTTAAAGCTCAGGATTTTGGGGAGCAGAGTGTGGCCGTTGTGAGCCTCGGACTGTGTTCGTGATAGAATTGGCTGCAGCATGTTTTGTTTCTTTTTTTCCCAGTGTATGGAGTCAGGCATTTTTGTCAGAGCTGGGGAGATTTTGGAATGTTCCTGCCAGCAGCTTTAATGAGCAATTTCCTGCTCTGTGCCTATGCTTGTGCTTGTTTCCCTACCTATCTCCCCCAGCCGCCTCCTGAGAGCTGATTTGCTGTTTACCCAGAGATATTTGGGTTCTGTTCTCTCAAACACAGTTATGTTACATTTCCTTCACTCTCCCCTATGGTGTCCTTAAGGGTGAAATTGAGACCATTTCCAACTCTAACTTTACAGATGGATTTATTTATTTTTCATCTCAGAGCTCCCAGTGTAGTTGCCTGCACTGGGTGTTAGAGCTGAACAAACACGAGTGAAGTCTGGGATACTGTGTTATCTCAGACCTGATAGCAGCAAGTTAACAGAGACACTGGACTTGGGCTAAAGGTTGTGTTGACATTCTTGCACTGGGTCAGCCAAGATAATAAGCAGGGCAGGCACATACAGCTAATGAGTGTGAAGAATCCCTACAAATAAGACTCACAGTAATTAACAAGTTTTCTGACTAATTTAAGGGTCTCCTGTTGCCCTTCTCGATTGTTACCATGGTGCAATTTCCAGTCTATAGGGCATTGTAAGATTAGGTAGAAGAAGGGAATGAGCAATAGCATCCAAGGATTGGTCAAAATGAAGCTCTTCAGCCACACAACACAAAACAACACGTGGGTTTCCTCCTGCATTTTGGAAATAATAACACAGATTGACAGCTCACCGTGTGCTACTGTGCAAACTCATTAGCCAGAGCTGTGGAGATAACAGGATACTGCTTCCAGAACATGTCACCCTCTCAAAGGTGGCAAAATAAAAACAACAAAAAAGAGCAGATCAGGTTTTTCTTTGCTTTTCATAAAGCTCTCAAGGGTTTTCCCCACCTATTTCTCATTTGAAATTACTTCTGACATAGCCAAGAACTGTTTGCAGAAAATTGCCTGGGTGACTGGAGAATGAGAAATCTTACACAGGGAAAAAAACCCAAAAACAACTAGCTAAGAATTACAAATTTCTTGCTGTACAGAAGTTGTTTCACACTGTTGCAAGACACAGTTCTCCCTTCTGCCACTGAAAATGTAATTTTCCCTGGGTAAATGCTCCTATATTGGTGAATTTAAATCCTGCGCGTGAAGAAGAATAAACTATAGTAGCAAAATGGCATCCAGTGCAACAGTGTCAATGTTTTAGTTTAAAAAAATTCCCCAAATCTCAATTTTTAATCACCATAAGACTAGTGTCAGGAAGGCTGAGTGAGAACCAGGCCTCAGACAGCTCGGTGCTGAGTTAGTGGCAGCGTTCAGCTCTGCCGTGGAGGGTCCTGAGGTGGGATTGCTCTGCAATGAAATCAGAGGGGTGTGAGCTGTTCTTGTACGACATAATTACCCCTCGGAATGGGCCTTCACAGTGCTGATGTTTGTACCTGTGCAACTCCTAGCACAGAAGGGTTTTATCAGGACAAAAGTTTTTTGGGCCAGTGGAGCTTCTTGGCCGCTCTGGCTGGCAGGGACTAACCCCTGTGGGCAGTGCTGAGGGCTCCTGAGGGGAGTTTGTGGTGTTAGAGCAGGCACTGGGACTGAAACAGTATCTGTGCACAGGTCTGGCAAAAATGGAGGAGGAGATTTTCCCAGCTAGACACTGTCATCAGCTAATGAAGAGATGAAATGGGGATTTTTCTCTCCTTTTACAGCTGCGGAGCCTTTGTTTACTGCAGCAGCTGCACAGGAGTGGAGCAGTTTGTAACTATCTTATATTTCTTTTTTAAGTACGTGGGTGTGGTGGGTGTTTGGCCATGTGAAACACTAGATAGGCTCCTTTCCCGGGATGTGTTTGGAGAACTCCTACCCTGGAGCAGCATTTTTCACTTTACAATTGCTACAGCCCCTTGCTGGGTCAGTCTGCATCCAGCCCAGGGGTTCTGATCATTGAAGTCAAGGAAAAGGCTGCTCTGGTTTGAATGGGCAGAGTCTGTGAACCTTACAGCACTTCTCTGCAGCCCTCTACAGCACTTCTCTGTGCTGGGGCAAAGCCAATTCCATTCCCCCAGCCAGTCCTGGCTTGTTCAAACAACTTCCTGAGAGGACAAAAGTTGTTATTTCCCACTGGACACATGGAACAGACGAGAAAGTTGGGTCTTCTCTGTGCTGCAAATGAGGAGGTGACACCTCTGTCAGGGGGACACGGGGGTGCAGTTACATCATAAGTTGTCTCTGACTTGTCACCGCTGCAGGAGACTGAAGTTGCCATCTCTGCAAAGCAATTTGCCACCTCCTTAGAGGTGTCAGTTCAGCTGTACTGTGAAATGAGCCTGGTTGCAAAGCCAAAATGACTTTTTTTTTTTCTTCTTTGGAGGGTTATTTTTAACCTGGATCATTCCAGCATCCCACTTAGTGCAGCACAGGCAGCAAGGCAGCACAGCGAGGGGGAAGTGAGCCCGGCAAGTGGGAACAAAGAGCCGGAGCAGAAACTCCTCCAGCTGGCTGCACCTCCACAGGAGCTGCACTGCACAACTCCAGCCTCAGCCTGGTGTGTAACTCATCTGGCAAGAGCAAGAAGAATAATTACCTGGAGGATGTGTTCCTGTCATTTTGGTCTTAATGAAGTAGTCTATGTCCGACTCTACAACGCAGTTCTCCAGGCTGACCCGAACCTCTTCATACAGCTACAAAACAGAATCCAAGATTCTAATTTAACTTTTAACATTTCACATTGAATTAACAATTAATGCTCTTCTAACAATTTTCCCCTTAAGAGGCACTTTATATTCGGTACATGTCTGACCTGGATGATCTTTGGCCTGTCCCCCATGCAAATATTCTTGTAAACACACTTGTTTATTTGTGCTCTGGATATTCTTTTAAGAGAGGAGGCCAAAATCCAGAGCTTTTCAATGCAATAAAAAAATTAATAGCAGGAAACAACCATTCAGAGTCAAATCTAGTGTATTCAAACATACTCGACGGTTGAGGTTCAACCAGGCCCAGGGCCGGGTCCTGCAGCCCCACAGGCTGGGGCCAGAGTGGCTGGAGAGCAGCCAGGCAGAGAGGGAGCTGGGAGTGTGGATGGACAGGGAGCTGAACAGGAGCCAGAGTGTGCCCAGGTGGCCAAGAAAGCCAATGGATCCTGGCCTGGCTCAGGAACAGTGTGGCAGCAGGAGCAGGGAAGTGATTCTTCCCCTGGACTCAGAGCTGGTGAGGCCACCCCTGGAGTGCTGTGTCCAGCTCTGGGCCCTCAGCTCAGGAAGGACATTGAGGTCCTGGAGCAGGTGCAGAGGAGAGCAACGAGGCTGGGGAAGGGACTGGAGCACAAGTGCTGTGAGGAGAGGCTGAGGGAGCTGGGGGGGCTCAGCCTGGAGAAGAGGAGGCTCAGGGGAGACCTCCTCACTCTCTACAACTCCCTGACAGGAGGGGGGAGCCAGGTGGGGGTTGGTCTCTTCTCCCAGGAACCAGCAGTAGGACAAGAGGACATGGTCTTGAGCTGTGCCAGGGGAGGTTTAGGTTGAATATTAGAAAGAATTTCTTTGCAGAGAGGGTGCTCAGCCATTGGAATGGGCTGCCCAGGGAGGGGGTGAATTCACCGTCCCTGGAGATGTTTAAGGTGAGACTGGATGTGGCATCAGTGCCATGGGCTGGGAACCACAGACCATGTGGTTGGATCAAGGGTTGGACTTGATCTCAGGGGTCTTTTCCAACCCAGTTGATTCTGTGATTGTGTGATTCTATGACTGAGTGTTCTGGTAGCTGAGAGGGAGACATGTAGGTGTCACTAAGTGTGGCACAGACTGTTTAAAGTCAGACATCTATCTGGTTTATATCTAGGGAGAACAAGCTGAATTGAAAATATTCCCCTGGAGACAGCACGTGCAGAGAAGGGCAAGCCAGTGCTGTTGTTGGAGCACTCTGACTCCTCCTCTTCCTCCTGTGCCCGTGGCTCTCCTTGGCAGTGCCCCTGGCTCTCCCTGGCAGTACCTGTGGCTCTCCTGGGCAGTGCCCTACCTCATCATCCTTCACACACTGCAGGGAGAGCTGGTTGCAGTGCACCCACAGCAAGTTCCGCAGGATGGTGATGCGGTCGCACTCCTGGAGCTGGAACACCTGCAGCCAAGGAGGAGACATGACATGGTGACATAGCCTCGTGGTGCTCAGTGACCTGCACTGCAAACCATTCTGAAGGCTCCTATTTCAGCTACTGGAGAAACTGCATCTGCTTGTTCAGGCTCAAGAATTTGTTTTAATTGATTGCACCAAAGTAAAGTTATGTTTTATAGACAAAAACGAAGCAGGGGAGAGGAATCCAGGTCTGGATTTGACTGCTACCTCTACTGCAAGGATTTCAGTCGGGGTCCTGTCTGCCTATCACACTGAAATCTTGATGTTTAACAGACCAGTAGAGTAGTGGCATGAAAGGGCTGTATTTATGTTAGAGGTAGAGCCACCTCTGCCATCGAAAAGATCTTTCTAAACTTTTCTCTTTTGAAACTGTTTGAGGCTCTCTGGAGTCGCCTCTATGAATTTCTAATGTTATTTTTGTCATAAAGGGAAGGCATTTTTCTTTCTTCAGAATTTACTCCCTTCCTGCATCCATCTAATTTTCTCGTGTTGTTGCACCTCTTGGGAAGAATGAAGGGGGAAGAGAGAAGTGTGAACTGAGCTGGGGGAAGAGGTAGATAAATGCTTTCTTTAAAAACTTTAAAAAACAACAAAAAAACCCCCCTCCCACCCTGATCTCTAAGCTTTTCTGTTAAAAGTAGAACATCAGTTTTTGATTTTCTAGGAGGTGTGAAAAGCTCAGATGCTTCCAGCCATCTGTTTCCATCTCCATTTGCTAGTAATTATGTCCAGAACACCACAAACATATACGATATTCAGCAGAACACTCAGTTGGGTACACTGCCTGCCATCTAATAACTTACCAACCGAAAAAGAATCTTGTGGAGGGAGTAAGCTGGTGTGGGGACCAGTTTCTGAGAGCAAAAGCTTTTTAAAGAGAGCCTGCAGGGTGGAGAATGAGTATTTCAATATCCCTTGTGAACAGAAAGCCTGTGGCTGCAGCCGAACCCTTCAGGGCTGTGGAAACAGCACCAGAGCCAGCCGGGAATTTTCCAGGGAAATGGTGTCCTGTTGGGAAGTGCAGCTGATCAAAGAGGGAACTGTGGTGACTCTGGGCTTGTCAAGGCCTTGTCAACACCCAGCAAAGTCCAGCTGGGTGGTGTTTGACACATCCAAAACCAGTATCATTTTTTTCTCTGAACAAGCACTTTTAAAAGGTGTTGAAGATGCCCCTTCTTTACCAGTGGTTGTTTGGATTAAGCAGTGGGCAGGCCACAAGCTCCGTGGGCACATCAGGATTTAGCCATGTGAGACAAAAGAGACTGTGAGGTTTTGGAATGCTTTGCTTGTTGGCTTTTTAAGAAGGAGAAAATATTCATCTTGGGGAAGCTAAGGCTTGGCATAATTTCTGTGGAAGTCTCTGTGCCAGTCGTGGACTTTTCAGCCCTCCTGGATAGGGAATATTTAAGAGGAAGCAGAGAGTTGGAAAGCTATATCCTGGCATTTTATTTTACGTGGAAATAAAGCCTGCAACAAGTAAACACAGCAAAATCAGACTTTAGCAGATGGGCAAAGGTACTTTAAGGATTACTGTGACCAAATGTGTGGCTGATTTGGATGCCAACCAGTTCCTGGAAATTGTTGTGCAAAACTTACTAGCCAAGTGCAAATCTCCTGTCCATCCTTGGCATAATGTAAATAGAGACTTTTCCACCAGCACCACCTTTCATTTGAAAGATTACTCCATGGCAGAGGACTAATGTTCTTGCAGGTGAATATAAAGTGCTATGAAAAAGAAAGTTTCTGAGTGGCTTGGGTATGTACCAGTTCATATATTGCTCCACCTCTCCCACCTCTGCCCCTATTCCCCTCCTTTATATCTACAGTTATGCTGACCAAGCAGGGAGAGTGTCAGTGAGACAGCAGCAGCTACATCTAAATCAGCTCTAGCTTTTGCAGTCATTTTGCAGACATCTACTGAGACTCCACATAAAGCAAACAGCAAAACCCTTGGGATGATGTGTCAGGTCTCTGACTGATACCTGCAAGTGGGATAAAATAAAGAGCGCACAAACACGTCGCTGTAAGAGTCAATGTTTACCTCGCAGGTTTTGATATGTTCCTGTTCCCACTCTGTCCTGACCTTATCCAGCTGCTCGATGTTCTGTTTGTACACGTTCTCTGTAAATACAGACACACAGAAGAGAAACATAACAGTTAGGGGGGAAAAAAGAGACACAGCCTTTCTCTTTTTCCTGCTGTTGGGCCTTTGCTTTGGTTCTTGTACTTCGGGCCTGTGGTTTGCTTGAGTATCACAGGAATGTGTGAGCTTGAAACTGGTGGGGCAGAAGGATCTTTGGGGTTTTTTCTTTGTAACTTTATACTACAGTAAGGATTCTTCTCTTTATGGTTTGCAGATCATTTATAAACTTTACAGTAGGGATGATGCACTTCAGAGCCTGGACCATGCTTGGGCACTGAGCATCCTTAGGCTCCTTCCATGCCAAGCCAGCCAGTTAAGCCATGTGATTCAGTATAAACTATTCCATGAGCAGGGAGGGACAAGCCTGAACCCCTGAGCCAGCTCAGATGTGTGCTGGCCTGTCCTGGACTTCCAGTGTGTTTGTGGCTGGAGAATGCTCCATGCTCATGTCCATGGGGATGATAAATCTGGTTTGGGCTGGCTGGGGGCAATTTGAGTGTCCTCTGTGCTTTCAAACTTGCTTCAAGGAGAGCTTTTCTTTCCTGGGTGGAGTCCCTGAAGGACATCTTCTATAATTTCTTTAATGAAAGCAGGACAGTTGCATTTCCACAAAGGTTAGAGAAAGCAGATGACTGTCAGGTTGCTGTTCTTTAGAGGTTTTTTTCATTAATCTTTGGGTGAGTGACTTTGGGAACCTTGACTTCAGAGACAGCCTGGGTGATTTGGATGGTGCTCTATCCAGACCCTGTGCTGGTAGATCCCTGCTGAGAAGAACCATAATGTTCAGTTGCAAATAGAGCATCACCTGCTTCATTTGCTGCGTCTCTGCACTGCTTGGCTTTGTTCTGACTCTGAAATAGGAAAAGAAATACCCCAAATTAATTCCTGACAATATTTTTTGCTTCAGCCCCATTTTTTTTTTTTTTGCTGCCTGCTCTCTTTTCCCTTCTGGGGGAAAGGCTCTAAGTTGCAAACACTTCCTGGCTCTCCTGCCTTTATGCCTGGTTCTGTTGAAAATGTGCTGTGGAGAAGAAGGGACCAGAATTTTCCAGGTGCAGCCATAGGCCCACTGACTTCAAGGGAAATCTTTCCATTCAGACATCCCTGCCACAGGAGCTCAGAGCCAGCATGATCCAGCCTGAAGCTGTGTCTGCTGGCTGAGTTGTTTTTTCTCAAGTGTTTGATGTGCTTTTCTAATAGATATTTATAAGCAGAAATAAATGGCAGTTAAAATTCTTCATCTTTCAAGCTCCTCATGTAATACACAGATGAAAAGAGCACAGCTTCTAAAATACTTTGCAAATGCCAGATTATTTCCCATAACACCTCAGAAACCTAAAAGCAAAATTCACTCTAAGTAGAACTTTTCTTTTTTTAAAAACCTGCAGCTTTTAACAAATGAAAATGCAGCCATTATTGACAGCTCATTTCTCCCAGGTCTTCCTGCCCAGATGGTGATGGTTTCACGTTCATGCACAGCTCTAGACATCAGGGTAATACATTCTCCCACTCTGCCCTTGAAGGCAAGGCTCAGGTAGGGGTCCCTACAACCATGTTCCTCCTCACAGCTGGTTGGAAAACGTGGAGTAAGCTGGCAACAGAAGCTTCATTCTTACTTGCTTCCTGCCCCAAACTGTTTGTGAATGCTGAGCAGAATTAAACAGCTTGTGAGCTGCCTCTGTGCATTCCAAACATGCTGGCTTGTGTGGGGAGGGAACACCCTGGGATCCTTCTGGGAAAGGAGCTGCATCAGGCTGAGCTGCCATTGAAGCTGCTGAGTGTTCTGGTGTAATTGCAGCAGAGCCAGGATTCCATCCCCTCGTTACAGCTTAACTGGAGGGGTCCGTTCATCAAACATTAGTGAATGCTGGAAATAAAATGTACAGTTCTGATGCTGGTTTTAGAGTCCCCACCCACCCCACTCCTTGAGATGATTTTTGATCCTTTTTGCTTACACTGCACTGATTTTTATCGAGCCAAAGGGAGTTCATTTATTTTGTTTTCTCCATCTGTTCCGCTGTAAAATGTTCCCATTAAAAGTTAGTGAATTGTCAGCTACAAGTATCAAGATGATGCAAGGAAGGACTGGAGTGCCTTAATTTCCAACGATTTATTTTTGAGTCTGTAAATTTAGCTGAAATTAAACCAACCATAAGGAGGAAGATGTTGAGGAAAAATATGCATTTTAATGTAAGATTCTCTGCCTACTAAATGTAAGAGACCAAAAAGCAAAACTAAATGCATGACATCCTTCTGACTTGTCTCTCTCTTTTTTTTTTTTTTTTAATGAATAATTTCAGAGAAAAATCTCATTCAGTTTCCTTTCAGGATTCATAGAGCAATTGGATCATAGCCTGGGATAAATTAATTAGACAACTTAGTTCTTTCCCAGGGGATTCCAAGGGGTTAATTAGAAGAGAAAGCAGCCCCTGGCATCCTGCAGAACAGGTTGGTTGATTGTATTCTCTTGGAAAGGTAAACCCCACGGTTTTCTCTCAGGACAGCACAGTCATCTGAGGTACCTTTTCTGTTTGCTTTTGGTTGCCTGAAGCGCTGGTCCGTTCGAAGGACTGCTCTGCCTCGTCCGCCTCCCGGCACTTCTGCTCGTAGGTCTTCTTGGACTGGGGGGAAACGAAACCAAACGTGAGGGAACAGGGCTGGGCTCTCTCCAGCCTGATGTTCTACACAATGTCTGGTTTGCAGCCTGGGGGAGCAAATCAGTGCCCAGAAAAAACTCCCAACGATGCCACAAGGAGATAGAAAAGTAGAACTGAAAAATTGGGGCGAGGGGCTGAGAGCATAAATTGTGTTCTTTTCTCGCAGCCCTGGAATTGTCTGCTTTGTACAACTGCAGCTGCCTCCAGGGGTGCTCAGGAGTACACAGGCAGCTCTGCCACCATTGGGGCAGCAGGTCCCAGCGACTGTGTAGAGACAAAATTAGGAGCCCCTGTTCCCAGGGTGCCCGTGGGGTGGGTTGTCATTTCTACACCGTGACTTGGAGCATCAGGTGGCCAAAGTCAGTGTGCTCCTTGCCCACTGCTCCGGTGGTGGAGTTCTCACAAGCAAGAGAAATCCTTATTTGCACCAAAAGATCTCTGTGTCTTAGAGATTCACTTGAAACAACCGCATTTCAATAAAAGTTGTTAGTACAGTACCAGCTGTAGCACTGACAGGTCTGCAACTACTTTCCTTTAGAGGCAGTTGCCCACTGGAAACCAAAACCAGCTGCCTACAGTTCCTGTACCTGCATGCTGTCCAGCTGGAGAGGATTCCTCCTACTTGTGAGATTCCCTCACCATTTTTAAAGTTGTATTTACACAGACTGAAAAATTACATTCACTCCTGTAAGTACTCTTGCCTAGAAAGAATGAAATCCTGTTCGACCTGGGGCATCGATCCCATATTAATTAACTTTCTGGGGACTCTTCAGTGGATGCAGCAGGGAAGATTGGCTTTCTCCTCAGAGCAGGAGTCACATCCTCTCTCTCACACACACACTCCTGCACACTCACACAGCCTCGACCTTTCTTTAGATGTAGGTCCATGTGATACAGGTTATCCTGGAGCCAGTTTGCATCAGGAAACCTGCCCAAGCCCTCCTTGCTCACCTCCATTGTTTTCTTATAGTGGGACAGTTTGCTCTTTTGCACGCGCTCCATGGCAGCCTCGTACTGTAAGAAACACACACAGGTCAGCATTTCTTGCTTTGGACTTCTTCCCTCCCTTTCCAGTGGCAGGATTAGGAAAGCCATTGTCAGGGCCTCTCTATAAACCACCTGTCTGTGGGGAAAATTACTTCACTCTGCTTTTATAAATGGCAGGTTTCTAAGTGATACAGAGAGCATCAAAGTGCCAGGTAAAAAATAATCCAAGATCATTCTGCTTCAGTGGTTTCCATTAATAGCAGAGAGGATGTAGATCTTCATTTTCTTCCTCCTTTTTTTTTCTTGAGGAGATGAAATAGTGTAACACCCAGTCACAGTGCCCGTGGGCTCTGCCAGCAGAGTTCCTTTGCTGGTGCCAGAGCTTGATCCTGCATCTCTGCAGACCAAACCACTGTCTCACACATGAGCACAGGTACTTGTCCATTTTAAACACAAACCATCCCTGTTTTTATATTCCATTGCTTCTGCCAAATTTATGCTCAGTACAATTTGATTTCTATGCTGTCATCTGGTCAGTGTTGGAAGGACAGTGCTGGATTATCTTCCATGGCTTTAGTTGTGATATGCCCAGCTTTATGTGACAGTGAGATACTCTCCTACTTGGCAGGGGATGGGTTTCCTCAGTGGGACTTTTGGTTCCTTTAATTTTTATATTCTCCTTAAGCAAAACTCTCTCCAGGGCTACCCAGAGGCTTCATACTGGGCACAGTCCTGAGAGCAGCTACAGTAAACCACAAATCACAGCATCTTGGGAGGTTACCAGAAATGCTGACACCATCCAGCATATCTAATGCTGGCTTCCTCACAGCCACGTGCTGGACAGAGAGAAAAGCTTCTCTAAGATTCCAAAGCAGTTTTTCTTTGTTTTCCGGGCCCCTCTAAGTGTTCCCAGGTGAGGTAAAGGCTTGCTGTTCTCAACAGGAGAAACAGCCCCTCTGCCCATCCTAGTGGCCAAGGGAGGGAAGATACAAACACTCATGAACCTGGTGCCTGCCCTCTCTGTGTGCCCCGTGTGCCTCATCAGATTGCTGCACACCTCAAACCTCAGGAGTAGTGCTGGTTTCACCTACTTTCATATTCAGAGTTCTTTGCTATTGCAAGTTCCTGTGTGTCAGGGCCTTGTAGACACAAGATTTTTGTGACATCAGATGCTGGTCATCTGCATTTTCATTTGTTTCAAATCAGCAAAGAACTGAATATTTCATTTTACTCCTCCATCACTCAGTGTTGTCAGGGTTAAGTGACTCTCCCATCTTGGTCTTCAACGCCACAGAAGTGTGAGAGTGACCACTGTTGTCTCTACTGAGAACTGTTTTTCAAGGGACTTGGACCTTGATAAGATCACAGGGGATGAAATGGCCTTAAATGCACTCAAATTTTTATTAGATGGCATGAACTAGATGCTACTTATTCCATGTATTTGTAATTCAGCATATATTGGTGTTGCATTAAGCATGATATTCGTTTGCTTTTATGTTTTTAAATGTTGCTGTTACCTCTTTATTTAGTGCATGTTGGAGATCATGCAGGATCAGAGCAAAGAAACCCATTAGCAAGGGTATCAAAAGAGAAAAGGAAGGATTAAGTTCTTACAGGAATAACAATAACAGTATCTGCAGTTACACCAGAGAGAGTAAAAGGGACTAAAGCCTCTGGCTCCTGTGTTCAGAGCACTACTTTATTTCCAGCTGGGATCAGAAAGATATTTTTGTTCCACAGTCTGGTCTATAGAGTGAACAGGGCACACTGGGAATGCTTTATCATCTTTTGCAGAATTCCAGCCTGTGGCTGGAGACAGGTCATCAGCATGGACCATTTACCCAATTTGTTTCAACATTTCTCTAGTTCCTCACCTTTTTTCTTTGCTCCTTCTGTCTTTCTCGGAATTCCTCTATTCCTTTCAGTTCATCCTTCAGCATTACTGCCAGTTGGATGTGAGAGTTTCCAACACTTTCAATTTCTAAAGCAAATCAGAATTCATGTACAGTCAGTGGAAATCCTTTAAATACCAAGTCATACTTTTTAGGAGATGTTTCTGCCATGTGGCTGCCCCGTGTCACTTGTTATGAACAGGGTGGCCTTAAAAAAGGTCTTCCTGTCTTTCTGCAGGCACTGCCATTGCTGAGGGTTCACCCAACCTGAATGATGCTTATTGAAGGCCCTCCCAGTGCCTGCACAGTGCAGGGGCAAGAGCCCTCCCTGCACAACTGGAGCAGCACTCGGAGCAGCCTGGGCTAGAGCAGAGCCAGCTGCATTTCTTCCTGGCCCCATTTACCCCATGTATCCCCTTCCTCTGGGGCTGGAGATCAGGTTTAGTGCTGCAGAGGGAGGGAGAGAGCTCTGACCTCCACCTTCACCCCGTGTCTGCTGGACTGTCACTGCTCCAGGAGCTGCTTGCCAGTGGTGCCCAGTCATTAGACGAGGCTGCACACTGAGAATTCCCAAGGGTCAGCAAAGATGGATTGAATTTCACAGCACCTGGCTGATGCTGTTTGAAATGGCTGGGAAATTCTCTGCATTTGTCAGCTTTGGTGCCTCTGAAATGGAATCCCACATTTTCCAGAAACGCTGAGCTCCCCTATCCAGGCTCTGCAAACACCTCAGTTCACCAGCTGCTTCTCAAGGGGGTGTTTTGGGCTAAACAGCAGGTGCCAGTGGCCAGGTCCAGTGTCCCACTGGCTACAGTGGTGCTGCATTTTGTGTTTTGAGTCTTGGGCACATTTAGAAAGGTGCTGGTTTTGTGTCACTAGTTTGTGGAAGAGGGAATAGAGCTCATATTTGTGACTTGATCCAGGTGTAACCTACTCGAGGAACAAGCCATTTTCTTTGCCACCAGCGAGTGGATTG
This sequence comes from Pseudopipra pipra, assembly GCF_036250125.1. Lineage (NCBI taxonomy): Eukaryota > Metazoa > Chordata > Aves > Passeriformes > Pipridae > Pseudopipra > Pseudopipra pipra. Next base: position 3,505,692 of record NC_087560.1, on the reverse strand, counting down.
GGTGCCCAGCCTTGGAGAATGCACAGTGAGCATCCTTTCCCTCCACACTACAGACTGGGATAGAAAAGCTGGGAATAGAGGGGGGAAGAGGATGAAGGAGGGAATGAACACGTTGGGTGCCCATGTTTCCCAGGTCAGAAGGGAAGATGTAAATACTTACGTTGCTTGAGCATCTCGAATGCTGCCTTCAGTGTGCTGTGGGGCAGAAACAAGGCACTTTGTTAGTATTGGCTTCTAGGGGTGGATTGTGAATCTAGGGGAAAAACCTTCCCTCAGAATCTCAGAGATCCACAGAGAGATAAAAACCCTTAATAGTCTCTTAATAGAAGTCGATCAGGCCAAAGAGCACAATCGCATCAGTCTGTTACCGTCAGGAACCGCAGTAAAATGCTCCATGAAGCAAGGAATGGCACTGCTCCTTCTGTGCACCCTCCTTTTGAATCCCACTGTGTTTGTGACCGCGGATGTTAACAGCCATTCCTCTCTGGCCCCTTGGCAGTAGATCCGAGTCAGCCGCAGGAAATGCAGTGGGCCGAGGGGAACTGGGGTTTGGAGCGGAGGTGTGAAGGGCAGGACCGGTCCCCGCTCGGCGCAGGATGCAGCCCCGGCCGGTTCGTCCCCGGCTCCGGCTGCAGCATCCCCGGCCGGCGCTGTCCGAGCACCCCCGTGTGGCTCCTCCGCTCGCTCTCCTCCCAGACACAGGCGGTGCCGAGCTCTCCGAGGCTCTGAGACCCCCATGCTCCCGGGCGTTTCGACATCCCGAGGGCACGGCGTGAATAAACGATGCACGGAGAGGAGCAGGAAGCTCCTCCCGATGGGCTCACATCGCTGGGTGCTGGGGTGGCAGAAGGGCATGGAAAAGGAACCACAGGCTGCCTGGTGTTCTTTTGGCTAGCCAGAGTCCACTTCGAGAAGTCACCAGAGATACCAGCATAGATGTGATGGGAGAGCAAAAGGTCTGGAACAGGCATTTTCAACTTAATAAATTCCTCTAGCTCTGAATTTGCAGGCCTGCAGAGCATTTGCAGACACGCAGGCCAGGGCTGTGGTGTGATTTGGACGTTTATCGGGTTTAGAAGTCATCTCTTCAAGCCCCAGAGTGTCTTGTTCCCTGAAGGGAGCAGTTCTGGGCTCCCCACGGAGCTCTGCTCTGCCCCAGGCAGAGCCCAGGGGGAAAGCTGGGTAGTGAAGAGCTTAAAGTCTCCCTGGCTGGAGCCTTCACCAGGAGAGTCCAGGGGAGGATCCATATCCCTTCCCAGCCATGTGTGACCACAGATGAGCAGGGAAATCTGCATCTCTTGGGCCATTTTGGGAGCCTTAAGAGACACATGACAGCTCCTAATTGCCCTGTGTTAATTTAGGCTGGACATCTGTTCCCTAATCAAAGCTTGCTCTCCCAGCACTGAGGCTGCCTTGCCAGGCATAAGAAAAATGCATGGGCAAGGGCAAAGGCTGGGCCTGTCCTCAGCACCAACTGCCTTGAAATCCACTTCCAGATCTAAGTAGAAATATAAGGAAAAGACTTTCAGCCAGAAAAGAAGGGCTGTTGGATTTTTTTTCAGGTTTCAATTAGATTGGTTGTGGTCAATCTCCTGAGATAAGTCAGGAAGAACATGCTAGATTGAGTATTTTTAACTATTTTCCTAACAATACTTAAATATTTGAAGGTTTATTTTGAAAAAAAAAAATATTCTGGTGTGAAATTTGGATGGAAACTAAGTTGTTACACCAGAAAAGAAACAAAGTGTATTCTTTCCAGCTAATTAAAAGCTTGACATTTAAAGACAAGTTGAATATCAGCAGCAGAGATAACTTTTTCTCACCTAAATGCTCCTAATGAATTATTTTGAAAAATTAAAAATATACAAGGAATAAAATTTGCTTTTTTAGTGTGTAATTTCCAATAGGAGGGGGGGAATGTGCAAACAACTTCATGCCTGAAATGTGTAAATACTGGAATTTAAAAAATAGAGAACACTTGCAAACTGCACATACTGTTTGCACTCTGTGTTGATCTATTGTTCCCAGAGATCTTTTTCCTTTGCTGTTGGTGACTCGAGTTATGCAAAAACTGGCAAAATTGCTATAGTGGATACTGAAAAATGGCACTTTCTCAGTATATATCAAGGAGAAAAGCAATTTGCTGCTCCTTTGGTTTCCAGGCACCTGAGCTACCAGAGCAGCTCATGATGATAAGCCATCCACGGAGCTGTTCTCCTTTGTGCTGGCTCTCTGTGAGGCTGAGGGGGTCTCTGGTATAATAATGCAGCTGGCAAAGAGAGACCAATTTGTCCCTTGCATGGTCTCTAATGGCCTTTTCAGAAATCCCTGGCCTTTTCTTCCTTGTATGAAGGATTTGTCCAGCCAATTCCCCAGCTGCTGACTGGAGCAAGGCCACAGGCCATCAGTGGGTTGGAACAGCCTTAAGCCATTTCCTTCCTTATTTTTATAATAATTTTCTGAAATCAGTGAATCGGACCCCACATCCTTATGGGGCTTAAGGGGGTAGAAAATATGTCATGGTGCCAAGTTATGCATGTGGGAGAGAACAAATAAATCAAATTCTGACCTGTGGATCCATCAGGACTCCCTTTATGACCCCTGGGCTGCAGCAGCAGTGCCATAGATTAGCTGCTCATTGCAGTGGGATGCTCTGATTATATCAGTGAAATATTTCAGTGCTTCTCAGGGCTTAGTGGAAGCAACTTCTGTAGCTGATGTACAAGTGGGTTTTAATTCTGTCTGTGCTGGTTTGGATGTACCTATTAACAGCACCTATTAGCTATTGCCTGGGGTGGGTTTGGCTCTCTAATGGGATTGATACAGGCTGTACCCTGAGGCATCCAGAGTGAGAATGTCTCACTCTCATGGACACTCTGAAGTGTTTTACCCTCAGTATATGATACTGCTTAACATTCTGGCAGTAATTGGATTTTTTGTTTGTTTGTTCTGTGGCTAAATTAGAAAATTAGAAAACCTGCAGTTGAAAACAATTCAAGCAAAACTGAAAATTTGCCATTTGCCTTTTTTTTCTTTTTTTTTTCTTTTTTTTTTTTTTTTTTATTGCTTGCTTCTGAAAATTCCGTGTAAATTCTGGAAGACTGTTAAACCACTCCAGCTAAACACAGAGCTCCAGCCTTCCCTTTGGGCACCCCTAGATGGAGGCTCCTGCAGATGTCTCCTTGAAAATAAGGCTGGACAACAAATTTACTGTGCATGTCTGTTAAACGACTTCCCCTTGTACATTTAAAAACTGGATTTGTCAAAATGAATTTCGGGTGAAAACAGGATTGCCTGAACCTGGAATAACAGGGAACAGACAGAGCCTGTGCACCAGCCACTGCAGCAACTTCGGGTAGTTTTTGCCATCTAGTGGCTACAATAATCTTGCCAGGTTGGTTTGGGGTTTTTTCGCTTTCTCCCTCTTTGTTTTGGAGCTTGTTTTTGCTGAAGAGCCGGGCTCTCGCTGGAGAACAGGCTGTGCTGGGCAGCCCTGTGTGACATGAGCACACCGGGAAATGCCCTGTAGGGAGGGCTCTGGTTCCCTTTGCTCCACAGCCCTCCCGAGCCGAATTTCATGGCCCCAGGGATGCAGTTGGCAGAGCCCCGTCAGTGGCAGTGCTGAGGTGACTGCTGTACTCACTATGTACACTGTCACACCACGCTTTGATGGGTTTGTTTATTTTTTTTCAACTTTGAGCTTGATCGTTTGGGCCTTTTCTTCCAGTACTTTGCCTTTAGAGACTGGGCTAACTGAGTAGTTCAGAGTCCTTTTATATCTCGTGCACAGGAAGGTAGCACAGGCTCTTCTAACCGTAAAACCACAGCTTTCTTAATTTTCTTTGTTTTCTACCTTTGCTTGGTGAATAGAAGTGTGCAATAACCCCACCTTCCTTTCTGGTAGGTTTCTATTTTCACATCAGCGTGATCTACAATGTTCTGTTCTTATTGTAATTTTTAAATATATCCTTTCTGAATTTGAGAGAAGTCTCTGCCAGATGAAGTCTCCAGAGCACTTCCCAGCAGTCCTGCTCACCCTCTGCCTCTGGGAACTCAGATCCCAGTCCCACAGTTGTGAAACCACCCCAGTGACAGTCCCCTCTGGGGCCACAATTGACATCTGCCTTTCCTCCTGCCACACAGGGTAGTCCCAGTGGGGTTTTACCAAGAATTCTTTCTGTGCAGCCCAGTCGTGGTGTGGTGAAACAAGTCTGGAATCGTCCAGTCTCAAACAATTTGCACCTGGGCCTGTGACTGCATTGCAAAAGAGAAGTGAAGAGGGAGGGCAGCAAACAGGATGACAGCTCCCTGTGCCTTCTCCTACCCATTAATCTGTGCCCACAGACAACAAATTGTGACTCCAGAATGAACCACGCCATTCAGATCAAAGGCTTAAACAATCAAAACAACTTTGGTACCTTTAAAATAAAACTAAATTTCCTCATGTCTCTTCAGAAAGAGAGTAGCACTGCTCAAAGATGCCTGTCCTGATCACCAGAGAACTTATTTAGATTGACTTGCATGGGAACTGAGCAGAGGCTTAGGTCCATTTTGCAGAGTCCTGAAAGTTCAAAGAACGAGTGTATAAATTCTGTGTGGGTTCAGAACATTGGAGTGGAGAATAATCAACCATGGAAGGATGTGACCTTCCAAACTGACTTTTAGCTGCAGTTCAAAAATGCCTGCTTTGTGTGGATTAATACAGAGGATTCTGTATATTAAGTGACAGATGCACTATTTTTATACACAGGAAGCAGCAATTGGCATTTGGTTACAGATGCCCTCACCTCACACTCACTGCAATGTTCTATTTCAGGGATTGCAGAGAAAGGCACAGCAGACATAGGCTTGAAGGAACTACCCTTTCTCGAGGTCTGAAGGAGATGGTAGTGGAAAAGAGGGACAGAAAATGTAGGGAATCATATACATGAGAAGAGACAAGCAGAGCAAATGACAAAAATAGATGTTGTCAGACTAGGCAGAATATAACCAGCTACTGCGTGTTTACATCAGTGATTTTACCCAAGAACAGAGTTCCCAGAGGCTCTGGTTTGGCTGCAAACTGGGCTCTGTAGCATATTCTGTTTTCATGTTGCTCTGCTGAAGAGTTGCCCAAAGCCACTGCATGGAAATTCCCAGTCACCTTGCAGCCAGAAAGGTGCTTCCTCTTAAAGGCACAAGCTCTGCTGAGAATCATCTAAATGGTGTGTGAGGCACCACCACAGTGTACACTACCAGCAAACACTTGGAAACTCGATCTCAGTTTGTAACTCAGCTGAAAATGCCCAGTTTCTGTACATCCTCTCCCATGTGTGCACCTCGGAATATGGAGAGTGCACAACCATACTGCAGTTTCCACTTCAGAACATGTAGTTCCCTCTCCACCCCCTGGATGTGGGTATAAGCTGTCATTTGCCAAGAAAGCACGGCTGTAGGTTTGTAATAACCCTTCTCACAATTTCTCTTATGATTAGAGACTCTGAAATGGTGATGCAGATTTAATTTTTTTAATTTAAAAAGTGGGATAACAGGAGCAAATTGCTTTGCCTTAAGACTCAGTGGATGCTAAAAGGTTTCGGGGTTTCAAACAAGAAAAGGAAGAAAACTCCACTGGGGGCTGCTCTGTACAAAGCTGCTGCTGCTGTGGCAGCCCCTGCACTGCCAATTGCTGAGGTTAGGAGATGATTTAGAAGACATATTTTCATATCCTTGCCCTGTTCTTTTACTCTTCCCTCGGGATCCAGTGCTGGGGACAGAATATTAAGCTGAAGGGATTAGTGTGAGCCTGCGTGACCTGTCTTGCAGTCTTGCACTTAGAATCAAGTGTGTGGGCCTTCTGTGCATTAGAATGAACTTGCCAAGGAACTGCTGAGTTAGGGCTGTGCCATGGCTTGGGAAGAGGATCTCCACCTCCCCTGGAGCCAGGAGGTTGTACCAGCTGCAGTGCTTGAGGCAAAGGCAAGCAGCCAGAACGCCTCAATCTGCCTGAATCAGGCTGGACTATTGAATGATGGTGTCCTTTGGCTGTTAGACAGCACTTAGAGGGAACTTTTATTTCTTGAGCTGGAAGCTGGAGTGTTTGTTTGCTACGTCCACGGTAACCGGCACCAGCTTCTTTTGGAAAGCCCTTCTTGGCTTTTTTTAAAAATAAGAAATGGGATAAAAAGTGGTTGCAGGACGTCTCCCTCAGTGCAGCGTGTCTGCCTCGCTGGTGTGAGAGCTGTTAGAAACCTTCTGACCCCTGGGGGCTCCCCATGGCCGGTTGTGACACTGCTGTGAAAGGCACAGCGAGGGCCTCCCTGAACTCAGTCCCACCTCCAGGGCAGAGCTACAACCCTGCTCCCTGCTGGCTCTCGGGTCCAAGCCATCCTCACGTTTCTGGTGCACAGCTGGAGACACAACGGGAGCCTCTTTTCCTGGGTCCCGGTGTTGTATCCCTGCTGACACAGTGGAGTGTCCTGGGCTGCAGCTGTCCCTGCCAGGCACGAGCAGTGCTGGGCCCTCAGGGGTCAGCTCTCCATCACAGGAGCTGCAAGGATGGTGAGGGAACAGCCCTGGACAGCACATGGGATGGGATCCTGATGACTGCTGTCACCTACAGCTTCCTCAAAGCAATGGAAAGTGGTCCCAGAGTTGTTGTTACATTCCAGTGACCCTTCCCTAATATCTTCCTTTTGAGTCAGCAGCTTATTTCTTCATCTGTGTCTTTCAGTAAATAAAACAGGGCAGTTGACTCTATTTATACTTTAAGCTGAGTTCAGCAATTCACTCCAAGGCAAAATTTTGGGGGAGAAGGGACAAGCCTGAATAAATGTTGAAATTGTTCTTTAATTTGATTCAAAACTAAAAGTTTGTAAAATATGGAGGAGGCTTGAGGGAGAACTGTTTTCTGCAGCAATAGCCGCTACCCTGTGCAGCATTCCATGGAATTCCCTGGGCTTCTCCCTGTATTTACTCATCATGCTTGTTCTCTGTGCCTTGTTGTGCCTGCCCTGACTGGGCTGAAGTGTCAACCTGGGCATTACAGTTGTTCCTGTTGAGGTCTTCTGGGTATTTTCTCGTACTGGAAGGGTTTGGGTGGTTGTTGTGCATGGATTTTTTATGTTCCCTTTATCGACTTTTCAAAGGTGCCTTCCCGATATCGAGAACTGCTGGGGTGTGAAATAATTTCTCAGGAGAAGTGACAGAAAACCTTAGTATTTGAGATGTTTAAAAGATGGCTGAATTTAAGACCAGAGGATAATAATTTTGCATTAGAAAGAAAGTGACTGAGTGTTCTAGAATTAGTAATTCCTGCTTCTGTGCCATACATAGGAAGGTCTGTAAAACATTCTGCAAAAAAACCCTGGAAGCTGCTTTTGTTTCTGGTGGTTGTCAATTGGAAGTTTTAGGTACAAATACATTAGCCTTTATTTGAGAAATACTGCTACTCAAAGCTGCTTTTAAAGATGTGAACAGCCCTGTTCAGCCTGTCAAGTACTTGTATTACAATTAGGACTCAGTGTGCCAGGTGATAATAGGAAGTCCTATAAAGAGGAAGCACTTGGAAAAATGCACTGGGACAATTGTAGCATAGTCCTTTCAAGCTTTTCTTATTATAGGTAGTGCATAGATTCCCTCCCTCAAGTCTCCCTGAAGGACTGACCTTGGGAGCAGAACTGCTGCCAGTAATCAGTGTCATATAAACAAACACAAACTTCACATCGTGTCAACAGCATTAAACCCAAACATTTCATTTTCTTGAGTTGTTCCAGCCGTGAACAGACTTTAGTTTTCTCTGATTTTAGGTCTTTGCTCTGGACAAAAGCCCTTCATTGTCCATGGGTGTAATTCCTTAAACGACCAGAGGATGCTGGATGAGAGAAAGCCAAGTATCCTCTCTGCTTCAGGACAGCTACAGTGAGACACTTGCTCTGACAAAAACATCAGTGCAAAGCTGGTCACTCCCCAGACCAGGCTGGGTTATGGAAACACAGTAAATCAGCTCTGCACCATGCTTGGTTGGTATATTCAGCCTTCTTCCCTCTATGCCAAGCTATAAAATTGCTAGATCAAAGTGGAGCTGGGCCCAAGGCCAAACTTACTCCAACTTGAGGGGAACTTGGATCCATATCCCAACTCCGGGACTTGGCTCTGCCTCTAAATCAAACTTTCACAATCTCTTAGGAAAAGTCAGATCAATGAATTATCCACTAAGTCAGTGAAGAGCAGCCAACCCTGGCTGTTGCTGAACACGTTTGCTCTGCCTGCCCTGCATTGCCAGTAAAGTGTTTAGGTGGAGCCTTCCTTTAATCCTGGAACTCTGATCTTTGGTTTGGGAAGAAGCCATCCATCCTTAATCTGATGTTTTAATTCTGGAATATTTCTTCTCCTCCTTCTTTTTCTTTGGTTAAGTCAGTGAGTTGAGACAGCAGGAAGGCAGAAGCTGTGTCCCAGGAACCTGGTTATCCCTGAGCACTGCTCGGGGGCAAGGCACAGATGGACCCCTGGGAGGGGGAGAGCTTTGCACCTTCTCTGGAGAGAGCCTTAGTGCCCAGCTTCCCTGTCAGCCTGGAGGGACCACCCCAAACCCACAGTCAATGCTACAGGTGATTCCCTGGCACTTCCCTGCCGTGGCCATACACGGCTTTGGGGTCAAGTTTTCCCATAAAATATGAACAGGAAACCAGGCTTGCACTGAGAGTGATGAATGGACACGGGAAGGAGACTGCAATTAAGGAATGAGATATGGGAGGGATGAGGGCAGCAGGCCCCAGGGATCAATAGAGCTGGGTTGTGTTTAGATTGAGGTCTTCTCTTTCAGGCTTGTCTTCTGTGACCTCACATCTTCATCCTCTGCCACCTTATTACTGTATTATTACTTGTTACAATAATGGCAAAATGTCTCATTATTGCTGCTGCCACCAATAATAGCAGCAGTTTATCAGCAGTGTTTATTAAGTTAAATTCCATGCCAACATATATCTTCCCCTCCCAACACAATTTATATGTGATTTAAGATCGTAGTGGAGGAGACAGAGAAGAATATATGTCATCTTAGTGCATTTCAGTAGCTCCATTGATTTATTTCATATTAAGTCCCTACAAAGAGATTTAAATTTTGTGTTCCTAAGATAAGCATTTTTTCCTGCTGCAGAAACTGATTTTTGGGGTCTTTGCACTTGGCACCTGTTCTGTCACAGTCTCTCAGGGTCCACCAGCTTCCCAGAATTGCCAAGCCACCATCCTAAACATTTCACCACCATTTCCTTTCCCTTTCCCTTTTTTCCCCATCACTTAGTTTGCTTTTGGAAGCAAATATTAAACATTAAGAATCTTGAAATGAAAAAAAAATCTCAGGAAAGGACCTACTGGAAGTTTCCAAATAGAGATTTTGTGAATCCTTCTGTGAAGGACAATGGTGTCCCCCCACTTTTCCTGTACATTGGGAAGTGCTGTGTAACACACTGAAGTGAGCAGCTTGTGCTATGAATGATGCCATTCATAGGCAAAACACAGGAGTCTGATATTTCTTCCAAAATCATTTTGTTTGCATGAATAATGAAAGAGTTCCTTACTTGATTTCTGTTTGTCCCCCTGCTTTTCGGGCGATTTGAATCAGCTCTTTCCCATATCTCTCTTCTGCTTGTGCTCTGTTAAAAGAAAAACTTGCTCAATTCCTCTTAGTGGTATCAGGATCACATTTACACAAATCTTGTAATTGTATCTGAGGTACAAAGCCACGAGGAACACAATTTATTCTATTTCTCCAGTCCTGGTGCTGTTAGTTAACCTCTTAAATATTCGGGATAAGCTATTTCCAGAAAAAATGAGGGGGAAATGAAGCCCATTGTCGTGGCTTTGATTCCTGTGGAGTGCTCCATACAACTCTGCCCCCCCAATGTGGATTCAGTTAGAACAAGAGGTGCCCAGAGCTGAGGTGAAGATGCTCGGAACACAGGACCTCCTTTGCAAAAGGAGCCTAAAACTGATGGCTGACCCCACCCAGTAAAATACTGACCAGGAGGGGAGCAAAGAGTAGGTTCCACAGGATCCATTTAGGAGAGGTTTAGGAGAATACATGGGAGCCAGGAGTAGCAGGAATATATATAGAAACCTGAGGTGCTGCTTGAAGAGCTGCAGTGGAAGGAGCCTTGCTGGTTGTTGGGTGAGGCCGGGGCAGTTCAGTGGAAGGGACAGTGCAATGTGGTGTCTCACCTAAGGGGGAACTGTAACTGGTGACTCAGGACAGTGGTTCTGTTTCCATGGTTAATAAAGAAATACAAATATTTTCTTTTCTCTTTCCCCCTCCCCCAGCTCTGGAGGACATTTCTATTTTCTGTTCAAAAGAAGTATTTGTACTAAATATGTTACTTCCTTCCTCCTGGGTGTAAGACCAGGGCGGAACCAAGTTTTCAGTCTTTGAGTAACTGCTAAAAACTACTGAATGGTCAGTAATTAATAAAGAACAGATAGCCTGGTGCTAGCATTTGGGGGAGGGATGATTTTCCCCCAGTCCAAGGAGATCAGTCAGGCTGGTGGACCAGCAACCCACAGTCACCACAGCCCAGAGTGGAGGGTGTTCCTGGCCTCTGTCCTTGGCTCTCTTGTGTCTAACATTGCATGTGCTCTCAGCTAATTGCTCTTCTCCCACACTAGGAATTGCTGTGTTTTAGTGGGGTGTTCCTCCATCACTGCTTTGGAATTCCTTCCAGAGGAACAGGGTGCAAACTGCAGTGGCAGGCCACACCAGTTCATTGCCATGTTAGATGAATGAAATGTCATCAAAATGGAAATACACTCCAGAGACACATAACAATGCAGAATAGATTCATTTGCTTCTGATCTTAGTAACGAGAAACACTTTTATGTCAGAGACTTTGCTTAATGCCAGTGCCTATACAGGAATGAGAATGACTCCAGTGCTGCAGTCCCAGTTTGTTTGCTCAGTAAACAATATATGATGGGGAAAAAAGCATGGCCAGCTCTTAAGCCAGTCCCAGCTCCTGTAAAACCCTTGGGTCAAAAATTCCTGAACCCCCAGGCACAGGACTGGACTATCCCAGAGCCAGAGGAATTTGGCAGGAGGCTGACACCATCTCTTCACATCTTGGTGCTGCCTTTCCCACTTTTAGGTACACTTACACGCAGCTTCTGGGTTTCCCTGCAGCCATCCAGAGCTGGAATGTATTTTGTGTTTTAAATCCAGGCTTTTGTTCTGGAATACAGCTGCCTTCTCACTCCCACACCACCTAGTCCCTTCTCCAGGCCAGGCAGGGGGATTTGTGGGTGGAAAACTGATCCCATGTTAGTGTGGGCAGGGCAGCTGCTGCAGGAGTCCTTGTTGCAATTCCAGCATGAAGCCAGTGGTATGGGCAGCCTCTAGGAACAGAGATTCATCCCATCCTTTGATCTGCTCCCAGGTCATTCCCATGAATGATGTGAGGACAGGCTGAGACAAATGTCCAGCAGAAGTAAACTGGAAATCATACCTTTCTCCTTAACTCAGTGCCCACTTCTCCTTTCCCTCCTCCCTCAACATGCACATACACACACATAGACACACTCACTGGAATGTTTTGGGGGTGTAAAAAATCTCATGGAAACATCAAGGGTTGGACTTGATGATCTCAGAGGTGCCTTCCAATCTGGCTGATTCTATGATTTGCAAAATGACTGTACATGTATTTTTTATTTCTTTGTGGAAAGTCCGCCAAAAAACCAGGGAAAACCTTATCCTGCAAATTGCTGAAGCCTCTGTAATGTTTTGGAAAGAAACACGGGCATGTGCAGCATCCAATGCAGAGTTCCACTGCCTGAAGCCTGCAGTGTAGTTCTGATCCCTGTAAGTTATGAGGCACAGAGGAGCTATTTTAAACATTTGCAGCTAAGCTGCCATCAGGCAGATGTGACTTCAGGACTCTGATGTGCACCAGTATAAAAGGCTTCCACTGGTGGTCAAGAAAAGCAATTCAAATAGCTTCAGGTTTCGAAGGGAGACTCTTCACAAGCTGTGAAACACTCACCTGTCAGTCTTAGAGCTCACACCCCTTGAAAGTGCCAGGGCTTGAAAAACAGCCTTCAGAAAAACCCCCTGAACCAAAAAAACTACATGGGGACAGCACAGAGAGAAAAAGCAGGCTGTGACTGAGGAAGGCAGAGCAATATTCCTGAGGAGACAGTGCTGAGATGAGCTGCTGTGTATATAATCCATACTGTGTGGCCTTTCCTGCATGTCATGCCTGAGCATGTGTGTGCCTCATGCTACACGTTGAAACTGTTTTGAAGCCACTTAAGAACAGAACCAAATTTCAGGTTTATTTTCCTAAGTCAGAAGTACAGAAATGAATGGCAAAGGAGCCCGAGCAGCAGTGTAATATGTTTTCTCACCCACAAAATTGTCAGCTGTCCATAGCTGCTGCTGAGCAGCACCACAAGAGGCAGGTGAGGAGGGACACAAACTACAACATTGTTACTCAAAGCCTGGTAAGGTTGGCAAATGATGTGGGTTGGCTTGGGTGTCTGGGGAAGGCTTTAGGCAGCATTTTATGTAGCTCTGTATTTGAAAAATGGCTCGTTTTTGGTAGTGGCAGGAAACTGAAACAGTGCTTGTGGCAATAGCACGTTCAAAGAGAAACAGAAATGTGCAAGTCATTTTTTCCTGTAGAAGGGGAAACTTAGAAATGCCACTTGTGGATGTGTGTGCTGCCGTGGGATCGGGAGCGATGATGACCGGGGCCTTAACGGAGCCCTGGGTTTCTGGCTCCTTCAACCTCCTCTTCCCTTCTCAAATCTGTGAGATTTCCATTTGTTATCTACCTTCACAAAGCACACCACAAGGCTGGGGTTTCAGTCAGGCTTTTCTATGTAAACTCATATCACTACCTAATCAGAACCAGGCTACCATTCCTTTCCAGATGCCAAAGAGGAAAGAAAAAGGAGCCTGCTCACATTTTTTCACTCTGTTTTTCATACCTCTGCTTGAGCAAATCTTCCACATCTTTGCACATCTTCTTCCCCTCCAGCAGGCGCTGGACGAGCACCTCGTAGCCAGTGTGGAAGGTGAATTCCTTGCACTGAGGACAGAAAGGAAAAGAGTTGAGCTGATTTGGGCACAACAGTTTACAGGTTTAACACATACTGGCTGTCTGTCATGTGGAGCAAATTAACTTTCTGGAAAATCCAAATGGACCTTTAGATTAGCCCAGGGCTAAGGGCACAGGTAGGGGTGAGGTTTCTCCAAAGTGGAAATCTGTAAAAGTTTTTATCAAATCAACTTTATTTTTTAACACTGAAAAAAGATTTGTGAAGTGGGTCACAAGCCTTGCTGTGTGGAAAGTGGCACTAGCTGTCTTTTTGGGGAAGTCATGTTTAGCCTTGGGTGTGGGACCCCTGCAGAGCAGAGATGTATTGTAGCTGTTAAGAACAACAGCTCCTCTTACCATATGTTTTCTGAAAAGAATAGTCAGAGACAACTCAGTACAAGTATTGATCTGTGGGGTGGTGACTGTGCCACCCAGCCAGTGGAGTGTGTTCAGATGAGGATTTGTAACACAGGGAGAAAGAATTTCTCCTGTACTCCTGGTCCTCCCTCTGCCTCACAAGAGGACTGGGACAAGCCATATTTCCTTAGAGTGCCTCAGTTAAGCAGTCCAGAGTGATAATGTTATTGAAAATGCAGTGGTGAATGTTGCCTGAGCTTTATGTTACAGCGTTATGGCAAAATCACAGGCTGTGTAACCATAAAGGGAATGAGTGTGTTCCTTCCCTCAGGCACTTTATCTACAATACAAATGCTTATATATGAACTGAATGCAGTTTATACATCCATCCACTGTCCCCTCAGTAGTTATCATTTAACAAATGGGTTACTTTATTGCTTTCCACCATGACTGTGAAGAAGGCAGCTGCTTAAGTTTTGGGACTTGGAAAAGATCCTCTGGCAAGCAACTGTTGGGCACTTGAGCTTTGCTTCCCTCTTGCTGGGACTGGAGAGGACAGAGGGACACTGAGGAAGGATGGTGCTGGTTGATGGCAGCCTTGGTGCTGCTCACCTGGCCCTGGGGCTTCTGTGGAGATTTGCAGACCTGGGAGTGGGGTTTTTTTTTGCTTCTTCAAGAGCCAGGATAAATTTCTGCAGATAATCTCTGTAAACCTACAGGTTGTAGTAACATTTCCAGTGCTACAGTTTCTTGACAGCAGTTAATTCCTTCTTCCCTAATGGACATTCTTATCAGGAGCAGAGGGGAGAAAGGAAAGACAGTTGGATAATGGTCCAGAGGAGACAGACAAATGGCTCTACCAGAGCCAGGAGAGATAATGATGTAGATAAAAGCATATGGAGAGGGTGCAATGGACCCACTGTTATCATTGTTGCAACCACAGGACAATGATAGGATCACCCCTTAAGAAACAGGATCTCAAACCCAAAACATTAGTTTTCCTAATGTTTCCAAGGGCAAGTTACACACATACATCCCAGGGAGGGATCCTGCTGTGGAATAAATGAGAAGCAGCAAGCTTTGCCATTCACAGAGGAATGTAGGAGAGGTTCTTGATAATATCCTGGCAATGGACTCATCACTTCCCCCCCCCCCTCTTTTTTTTGAGAACATTCCAATGGCAGAAGGCATCACTGCTGTAAAAAAAAAAAAATTCCTATAAATGGCTCCCTCTGCCTGGCAGAAACTCTGCTCAGATGCTCCACAACCAGCTCACAGTCCCAGCATTTTGATTATATATTTCCAGATGCAATTAGCTACCTCCCATAGCTGAGTACACAGCTTCCTTGTCCCAGAAATGCTGCCCAGAGGTAAATGAAAACATCATATGGGTTGGTATCAGCCCAGCAGTCAGCCACTGCCACAGGCAGCAAAGGGAGAGCAATAACCACTCTGTGAAGTTCCTCTGCTCTTTCTGTTCAACATCTCTTTTTTCAGCAAATGCTAAAACTCACTTGGTGTCTCCCCCAGCTCTTTTAAACTGGCACAGTTGTTATAGTGAAAGGATGGCAAATTCTGTACAACTTACTAAGTTCTCTAACCACAGAATGCAGCACCAGCTGGTTATCAACCCAGAGCCACCCCACAAACACAGCAGTGTGCTGGGGGTCAGCCTGCTGAGCATGACCCTCCCAGGGCCTGCCAAAACCACCTAATGGACCTGACCCAGCCTTCTGCACATCCTGCTCTAAGCCCAGAAATTCCAGGGGAAGAAGCAATGCCATATTCAAAACAGCCAGCACCTCACTCCACAGTTTTGCTTTCTGTCCCTTGCCTGCTAACAGGAGCAAGACTTGAACGTGTTAAAAATGGAGCCACTGCAGCCGCCTCCGAAGGAGAGCTGGAATCTCCTCCAGTTCCTGCCTGCCAGGGGTGTTGCCCCTCTGGCTAGCCCTTGGAGAGAGATTTGGCTCCAGCTAAACACAGGGCTAAAAAGGACTTCCTACCACAGGCACTCATTTAATCTACCTTCATTTTGGAGGGGGATCCATCTCAAAATTTGCTTTATTGTCCTCGCTATGTGTTCCTGAAGAATGTGGAAGCCCTGTTTCAGAAACCAAAGGATCTGAAATCTAAACCAGGCCTCCCAGGCAGCAGATCTGGCTGTGGTCTGAGCAGCACATGCCACTGGCATGTCACAGGCTGCAGAGGGGGGGAGAGGAAATGCTGACAGCCCAGGTTTAGATAAGTGTGAGCTGCTACGGTCGCTCGTCCTGCAACATTGCTTCTGAATTTCCAACCACAACGGAGTCACAAATCATTTAGGTCTAAGTTTACTTACACAAACATTTCACAGAATCACAAAATCAACTAGGTTGGAAAAGACCTCTGAGATCATCAAGTCCAATCTTTGATCCAACACCACCTTGTCAACTGGACCATGGCACTGATGCCACATCCAGGCTCAGGACGGTGACTCCACCCTCTCCCTGGGCAGCCCATTCCAGTGGCTGAGCACTCTCTCTGTAAAGAATTTCTTCCTGATGTTCAACCTAAACCTCTCCTGGCACAGCTCAAGGCCGTGCCCTCTTGTCCTACTGCTGGTTCTTGGGAGAAGAGACCAACCCCCACCTGGCTCCCCCCTCCTGTCAGGGAGTTGCAGAGAGTGAGGAGGTCTCCCCTGAGCCTCCTCTTCTCCAGGCTGAGCCCCCCCAGCTCCCTCAGCCTCTCCTCACAGCACTTGTGCTCCAGTCCCTTCCCCAGCCTCGTTGCTCTTCTCTGGACCTGCTCCAGCCCCTCCGTGTCCTTCCTGAGCTGAGGGCCCAGAACTGGACACAGCACTCCAGGGGTGGCCTCACCAGTGCTGAGTCCAGGGGCAGAATCACTTCCTTGCTCCTGCTGCCACACTGTTCCTGAGACATTTCAACAGCTCTATTTCTTCTTTCTCGTGTTGTACAACTGCATCCCCTCTCAAACTCTTCTTGCATTCAAACAAACCTCCTTTGCCCTTTCCTGACATACTATTTTTTCCTTTCATTGATTCCCATGTGTCATTATAGCCCCTATTCAAGGCTGAATAAATCCCTGTTGAACAAGGACGATGCTTTACCCCTCCAGTAAAGTCTAACTGATGCTTTGTACCATGGCAATAATGTCTGCTCTCTGAGAAACACTTCTGGTACATCAGAGGATTGCATTTGCCTTCTTCCACTATCAAATCATAGCAGTGACACCTAACTGAGCTATGATCTATGGATATGCCTGCAATTCTCTCCTCTCCTGCTGTTTTATTTAACAAGGTCCCAGAGTGTATTGGACTTTTTTTGCTACTGATCTCTTACTCTCACTTGGCACTTTGAAACTTTGATTTTTATCTGCTTTCTGTTACCCCAGGCCTGAAGGTTATCAGATACCTCTTGTACAGTACTTCATTCTACCTGTTTGTATCAACCACAGCTATTTCCAGCCTGTTCTTCCTGTCTTAGCCAGTATCCAATGAATACATTGAATAACAATGATCCTGAGACCAGCTCTGGAGATTCTTTCCTCCAGCTCCAGCATTTCCATTTTGGCACAAGTCTCCAGCATCTCCCCCAGATCAGTGTCTTTGCACTTTATGGTTCTCCTTCTCCTGCTCTGTTCAGTCCTCTTTTGTTTTTCTTCTCTACTTTCTTGAGGATTTCCTGTGTAGCACCATAACAGACCCACACTTTCTTTGTCAAGACAATCAGACAGCAAGATTGTATCTCATTAAACAACCATCTAGTCTTGCTAAGCTGTCTCGCCTCTATTCTATTTTCCATTTACCATTTTGTGTTATAATTAGCACCCACACTGAATGGTTTTGCAAAGGCTGTTAAAGCTGCACTACACAGACAGTGCTTGGTACCTCTCAGCTGGGACTTTGTGATAATTGTAACAACTAACGAATAGTCAAAGAACTATTTTATTTTTTTTAGAAATCAGAAAACTGCTATAATTAGATAGTAAATGTAGTCATTAAATGCGTAAAACATCATTTGCTTATACCAAAATCTAAGTGGCTGCTTGGAAGAGGGTGATTTGACTCACCACCAGTAATTTCTCTCATTGCCAAGGAAGGGATTCCACTCAGTCAAAGCGTGTGTGGCCATGAAAGAGGATTTAATCTTTGTTACTTTAATTAAAGAGATTAGTTGTTCCTTGTTGTCCAACAGACCTATAATCACTGGTAAGACAGTGCTTGACACAGGGATTTCATTGTCCTGAGGTTCATCCATTAGTGCTGTACATGTGTCTCTGTACCTGAGCCCGGGCTTTTCCTTCTCCTGGGGAAAGTCCCAGCTAATGGAGAGGCAGCATCTCCTCTCTCCTGCCCAGACATTGCTGCCCTCAGTGCAATGAGCAGCACTGTTCCTCCAGAGACAAAAGGAATATCAAAGAGGGTAACACAACTTCCATGCTCTGGTTTAACCAGAACAGCTTTTCCTGGAATACTTGACAGGAGGTATGGGAGACTGCAAGCAGAGGTGTTGACAGTGAGCACACTGGGATAGCTTCCTTCTTTCCACTTCCTTTTCCCTTAGAGGCCTAACGATGCTGCTCCCTCCCATCAGCACTCTTCTAAGAGATCTGTGCCTTGGGACTGCCTGGTAGGAGTTTCTGCATAGGTAATGACACAGGTAAACAACAGGATTTAATTGGGGGAGAGACTCTTCCTGGCTGGCTCTGAGCTGGATCCTGCAGCCATCAGGGAGAGGCTCCAAGGATTCTGATTTGGTGAGGAATGTGCAAGGGAAGGCTGATGGGGTCAGTTCCCTGCCCAGAGGGTAGAAAGTTCAGCACTGACATTGCTGGGGTGCCACAGTTTCACTGAGAACCAGCCTCACTCCAGAGCATATTCCTCTGAGCCTTGTGCTGCCGGGTGCCCAGAGGGGACCAAAAGGCTTTTGGAAGAGCCAGTGTCTACATTTGGAAGTGGCAAGGTTACTGTTGCAATAATATCAAGGAAGAGAGATTGAAATGCTGGCTTGGTCACTGAAGCACAGTTTTAGTAGCTTTTACAATGGACTGAACTACAGCAAAACTCCCCAAGCCTGTGTGCAAAGCACTTGCACATCCAGCTGGGAATGGTCACAAAGGGCCATGAACTGCTGAGTCCTTGTGGCTGTGCTGTAGGAACTGTGGCTTTTCTGTTGTGGCTGGATTTCTTGGAGCATTTCTAACCATCCTGGGACCTGGCTTGCCCATCCAGGACTTTATTTGGAGGTAGTCTACATACCACAACTCAAAGCTCTGCCTGCTCCTGCAGGACAAGCCGGCCTGGCAGGATCTCAGCAGTCCTGGCAGGATCTCAGCAGTCCTGGCAGCTCTGTGGGTGCTGTTTGGGCAGTGCCCCCAGCTGCACCTTGGCTCTCTGCAGAGCTCTGGGGGCTGCAGCTCTGGCTGGCAGCAGGAAAGGCCTCGGCCCAGCACCTCCACTGCAAAACCTGCCAGGAACTGGGGCCGGGTGGTACCTGGGGAGAGGCAGTGCCCCCACCCTGATGGGGGAGAAAGGCTGGAAAAGAAATAACTACTCTGGGTGCATTGCTCAGTACGTGGTAGGACAGTGCTGAGCTGCTGGGGTGGTAAAAACAGCATCAAAGTCCACAGTTCCCTGCTTTGCACCTCTCAGATGGACCAGGCTGCAGTGCTACTGCCACGAGCACTGACAGTCATAGCACAGCTACCAGGGGTTATTTTAGACTAATGAGCCTTCATTTAGGAATTATTTTAAATGTCCTATCTGCTCATACTAAAAAAAATATTTAAAAAACCCCACACACTTTCTCTTAAATATGAAAGTATTTAGCTGTAAAAATTCATTCCTTGTCTTTGCTCTTAATATTTTTCCAAGGCTTAGATCAGAATTGTCCTCAAGTGGTTTTGGACTAAAAATGCTAAATGTTGCTAACTCATTCAAATAAAGGGTCCATACAAATTTTCAAAAGAGAAAAATAATCGAAACTAAATCTGTTATGGGTATCTTTGGAATTTTTCTCTAAATCAAACTTTTTTTGCATCATATCTTGTTCAGTTTAGGTAGGCTCATAACAGTTTTAGTAAGGTAAAAAATTAAGCTTCACTTTTCCAGAGTCAAAAAGGAAATAACTACCGATGAGAGGAGGAAGTTTAGAGAGAACAGGGAACAGTGAGTTTTGAACAAGCATCATTCTGCCAATATATTTTCCAACTGTCTGTAAGAAATCCTTCCTATGCACAGTGGTATCACACATGATACCTCAGTCCTGGACTGAAAGTAAGTTGTTCTGAGTGAGTGGTACCAATTAATTATATCATTGCATCATACCACTGTGTAGTGGCCCTGCTTAGAAAGAGTGTTTCTAGGTCTTGTTCTCTTGATCTGCCACTCTCCTTGTCAAGTGCTCTACCAAGGGCTTAGTATGTACTGCAGGTGAACAGCAAACAGATCTAATATCCCACAGTCAAACATGATTTATAATCTCAAAGTACACGCTAGGATATTTCCTACCATGCCGTGGCCTTTTGCTGGAATTGAATCACTTGCTTTACATTTTATGTTTTGTGTTTTTTCCCCTGGTATACTTTAAAATCTCCCAGTATTTCGAGAAATATATTCATGAGATGAAGTGTCTCAGGAATTTTACTGCTCTCTTTCTGTGCCGTTCAAGCTGTCCTGAAATAAGCAGGGAAATAAAAAGGGATAGCAGTAAGAGCTGCTATTTTATGTCTCTGATGTCCAAGTGACTGTTTAAATCCCATCTCCAGCTCTGCTGTGGTTCAGAGGGGGGTGTGCCTGGTGCAATAAGAAGTGATTTGGTGTTTAGTGCTTCCTGTCCCACGAGAGGCCATCCCAGCTCTGCTCTGCACCCCTGGGATGTGACAGAGCCTTTCTGCAAAACCCAACCCCGGGGTCTCAGCCTGACCCTCCACTGCCTTGTCCTGGAAACGTGTCAGCACCTGACAAGGCAGCTGAGCAACCAGATAAAGAACTGAGCCCACACCTGGGGGAAGGTCATCCTGTCCAGAACAGAACCTCAACTGAAACATCCTCCCCTGAGCAGTGCTGGGTGTGACACGAGTCCTTTGCTAGAAATGCTCATGTGACAGTGAACTGGTTAAGGAGCTTAAAAGCCTTTGACCATGCTGTGTCCTGCTGCACTGTGCAAGAGCTCCTTTTTCCTGCTGCTTGAAACTGGTTGGAGTGGGTGGGAATGTGGTGGCAGCTTGTGCTCTCCAAGATTGAACTGACTACAGAATTTATACAAGCTTAAAAACACAATACTTTTTTTAAAAGTGTATGATTTTTTTCCCCCATATAAGCAGAAAAAGCAAGGACGAGTAGGTGGTTTGGAGCTGGTTCTATAACATTTCTGTCACTTCTTGTAAATTCACTCTGCATCAGAAACAAAAATGTTTGCTCAGGATGTAGGTGGGACTTTCTGTGATAATTTCAGGAGTTGACTTGGGCATTTTCCACATGAGGCTTAGTTTGCAGTTTTACTGCACCCTGTTACCTAAACCTGAGATGCAGTACTTTTCAAGGGGAGCAAATGGTGTTTATTGCCAGACATAGCATAGAATGGGACCTTCAAAAATCAAAGGGAAGAATGGTACCTCTGTACCATTCCAATTGCTGAGCTGTTTGATTGCCATCTCCCACTGCCCCTGTAGCAAGACAGGCTTCAACTTCAAATGAAAGCAAAGATCCTCGTCAGACTTCAAACCTGCAGCAGCTGGGGTACCCAGAAATAAAACTGAAATTGAGATTTCACAAACTACACAACAGCGTTGCAAAACTGGTAACACTGAGCAAACAAGTAGCTTCCCAGTGGTCTTTTGCTCTTGACATTGCTAATTTTTTTCTGAGAAGGAAATGGTAGTTTTAGAGTTCTGCTGACAGAGGAATTTGCTTCTCAGCTTCCTGAGCCCTTGTCCTCCCCCCTGGCATCCTGGACTGCTCATGTGTTATGTATTAGGCATTCTTATAGTCACAGCATGTTGTTGGGCTCTCTTCACATTTTACTCACCCCATGATTTGCACAGCTACAAAGTGATGGCTGCACAACAGCCTCCTTCACTTCTGCAGGTGAAGTCTGCTGCCTGGCAGACTAATGACACACAGGGAACAGGCTTGGAAGGTCTCAATTCCAGTCTAATAAAAGGACTCTGCTTGTGCTTATAAGCTCCATTTTAGCATCCCTTCTTAATAATTTGATTAAATAATATTCTGAGAATGCACAGTGTTTCCTAGGGAAGAAAAACCGTAGCTTAATTTTTGGTGTCTTTGTCAAGAGTACAAGTGTTCTGTTTTTCTTTGCATAGCAGTGTTTTTACATCTCACAGCGTGATTAACCACAAAACCAGTCCTTCAAGCTTTAGCCAGAGCCCTGGAGAACGTAATAGTGACCTCTGAACTCTCAGCTTCTTTCAGTCATTTCATAGAAGGAGCTTTGCCTTTTGGAAGGCAGAAATAGAGCTTTGCAGACATGCCAGAGAATCTCCTCCATTCAGCTGCCTGTCTCTCATAATGGCTCAGTTTAGGAACCCTTCACAAAAGGCACGAGCAGAGTCAGGAAATGGAAACCTTGTGCTGTCCTGTTTAGCAAGAACACCTTCTTTGTGCTGAGTAGGAGAAGAGCATCTCTTTTAATTTTGAGATGCTGCCATTTATTGTTTCATTCCAAGTATGGTAAAGCAGCCAGAGAGAACACTGCACTTTCTCTTGAATTGCACATTTTACCAGGTTGAGATCATCCTTTTTTTTCCCCTTTCCATGAGTTTCTGCTGACTTCAGCCTTGACCTGAAGCTCTTGCAGGGAGGGATCTCTGACCACCTTCAGGCCATGGCATGCTCCTGCTGCACAGCAGTTCACAGCCCTGGTGCTCCTGTCCCAGGAGGAGGAAGGAGCCAGCAGACAGAGATGCATCACAACAAGAAGGGTGACAAAAAGCTAGGAATCCATTCAGGAAATCCGGATAGAACAAACTTCTGGAACACCTTTGTGATGGGGATAGTGGGAAGTGGGACAGGGGGAAGCAGAATCCCTCACCAGTTTTAAATGAGAGCCTGAGGTGGCTTTATGACACAGGCTTGAGGGGGCAGCATCCCTTTATATTTTCTCCATGTGGTGACTTCAGACAACAGCCTAACCCATAAAGTGAGGTGGCTGCTTCTTGGGGGCCAACAGAGAGGCCAGAAGTGAGCACTTCCACGTGTCTTTCCCAAGGCACAGCACTGTTTGGCCATGGTCCTTCCAGAACATGACAGATAAATGTGTCAGTGGTGAAATCAGACACTGCTTCAGTCTCTTATTGAATAACATTAGCAACACAAGAGAAACTGGAAGTAAAATAAGGAGAAATAGAATCTTACAAGTAGAGGATACTTCTGTTCTATACAAAATGATGGTCAGAGATTACTTTTGTTTCTATTCCTCTTTAGTTCATCCACTTCCAGGTCCCTTCTCTGTTACAACAGAGCTCCTCTCCTGCAAGCACCGTGGGCTCAGTCCCAGACCAGTGTGAGTGAGGCAACCTGCAACACCCCTGACCCACCCAGGGACAGAGGCAACTGTTCACCAGGTCTTGTAGAGCCACAGGCAACAGACCTGCTTATTAGTTGGTACATTAATTTATAATGTATATATATATATCTTTCTCCTCCTTGTCTTAAAAAGCTTAGACTTGTTTCCTGTTAGTCCTGAGAAAGGCACTAAATACAGCACACTGCTGCACCCACGGTCCCTGCTTCCCCTGTCAGCCAGACATTCTGTTAGTGGGCTTTCCTGGCACATGGAGAAGGGTAAAACTTGAGGAAACATTCTCAGAGTCTTGCTGCACAAGGGGAATGAATTAGAGGTTTACTTCACTTCTTAGTGAGGATTATTCCAGTAGCTGCATTACCACTTCCATTTTACGTGAGATCTTCACCACCTCAATCATCACTTTCAACATATCCCATTACTCAATAGGATGCAACATATTCTTACACTCCATGGTGTGTGGTGTATGACAAAGACCCGGGGAATTGTGCAATCCAACAGAACAAAAACAGCTTTAGGTTTTTAGAAACTCTTAAAACAGGAGGGTTTCATGTCAGTAAAGTCAAGCAGTTTGTCCAGGTGGGAGAACCGTGCCAGTATCACACTACACTCAGGCAGGCACTTCTCTGTGTTTGCTCCCACCTGCATAAATGTCTGTCCTGCCTTATACAAAAATAACTAAAAATGGATTAATGCTGGTATGTTGAAGAATTGCTGAATCAATGAGCTGGATGCACCCCCTTTCTGCTGCAAACTCTAGAGGTTTGGGAAATGGGCAGGCTCTACCTAAGTGTGTACACACACCAGCACAGCTACTGCTGAACCCTTTGGGCTGTTAAAACTGTTGCATCAGCCCGACTGTCACACACAAGGTGTCCAGTCACTCACAGCTGCCTCGTCCATTAACCGGCAAAATCCATGAGCTTCTCGTGTGAAAGGAACTGTTATCACTTCTAGAGCAGAGTGAGACACAGTTTTCTTGCCCTGTGAATTATTATATAAGATTTTAAAAGTCCACATTTCTCCTCTTGAGAACAGCAGCAACAGAAAACAACAAAAATTCACATTCACATTGATAGAAGGAAGAAATTCCCTCTGGCTCGAGCAGATCTGATTGACACATCCCCCTGCCTTAGCTGGCACACATCCCCCATCCACTGCCTGTCCAGGGAAGAGGAATGTCATTTTAATCTCTCCTTTCTCCAGCTGTTTAACTTATGGATGAATCTGGTGGCATGAGGGAAGACATACCTGGACTCCAGGTGCAGGTAAATGGGCTGTGGGCAGTGAAAGCTCCAGTTCCTGTTCCTGGCTGTGTCTTCCCTGCAGAGCTCCCAGAACCACAGAGGGTTTTTATGAGTCTGGTCCCCTCCTCTTTGGTTAGAAACTGCACTTAATCCTCCATCTCCAGACAAAGCCTTCACCAGACGTGAACTTTTTCATCCTCACCCAGCTCTATCTTCCAAAACAGCTCCCCAGGAAAACTGGGGGGTTTTGTGTTTTCCTATAAAAAAGGTTTTGTCAAAAGCACAAGTCCTAACAGGTGTGCAGCCAGGGCCTTGCAATGGCAGGTGCCCCCTTTCCTTCTCCTGGTGCTCCTGGGGATTCCCATCCTGCTGAGCAGCAGCCCCAGGGCTGTTTGTCTGCTCTGACTCGTTAATAACCCTGCAGTAATTACAGCACTGAAGTGATGAGACTCAGACCTCAGGGCTGCTGACCATCTATTTTCCTCTTTTCTTTGTTCTCCACCCTTTATTGTTTATTTTTCATTTTAGGAATAGATTAGGCCTGGAGAAATTGAGAGCAGCACCAAATAGCTTTTTGATTTGAAAAGCTCTAACTTTAAAGAAAAAAAAAGCTTGTCTTTATTTATTTATTTACCTGAATGGAACAACAGGAGCTGGTATCTCTAAGCTAGACTGAGCTGGTATGTTTTCACTTTATTCTCAAGACTGTTACTTTTCATTTCAAGCAAAGATAAAGTTGCAACAAGAACTATGGAACTTTTCAATTCCTCAGTCTTGTTCAGTGACATTTTTCCACCACTTTAAAGAAG
This sequence comes from Pseudopipra pipra, assembly GCF_036250125.1. Lineage (NCBI taxonomy): Eukaryota > Metazoa > Chordata > Aves > Passeriformes > Pipridae > Pseudopipra > Pseudopipra pipra. The sequence continues at coordinate 3,480,670 of NC_087560.1, read as the reverse complement.
TACTAAACTCCATTTGTAGTAAGGGAGCAGTTCTTTGGAGAACTGAAAAGCTCTTGGGATCTAGATGCACGTTTTCAACATGATTTTGTTTCTTCACCTTGACACCCTGAGTGATCCCTGTGCAGAGCCCTCCCCTCATCCCAGCCTCAAATCCCCAAACTTTTACTGAACAGCACAGTGAACTTTGTACATTATTGCAGTGTGGCTGCTGAGAAAAGTTTTATTACAAAACCTAGATTAAACTGGAGATGAAACTAGTGTTTTCTGTGCCATCTGCCTTGCCACATTATGGCGTGAAAATGAAATCAGAAGAAGGGTTTTTTGAGCTAAAAGGAGCTGAAATATAAGTAAGCAGCCTGGCTTGCCTTTCATACAAGCATGCAATGAGTGTAACTGGATTGAAGCTCCAGGTCTTGCCCTGTGCCTGCAAAGCAGCACGAGGTCCCCAGGCAGTGAGTGTAAATTCTGGAGGAAGAGAAGCAGGAGTGTGAGCCTTGTGGGGGGAAAGGGGCGGGCTGGGAATCACCCAGTCCTGCCAGGAAAATGTGTGTGGAAATGAGATTCACAGGGAGACTCTGAGATTCACCCTGGAGAATCTGTCATGGGAGGAGAGGCTGAGAGAGCTGGGACTGCTCAGCCTGCAGAAGAGGTGGCTCAGTGTGTATAAATACCTGTGGGGGAGGAGGGGAGATGGAGCCAGGGCTTCTCAGGGGGAACCAGGGACAGGGCAAGAGGCAGTGGGCACCTGCTGAAATTCTAAAAGTCCTGTTTAAGCATAAGAAGGTTTTTTTGCTGTAAGGACGGTGAGACACTGCAACAGTTTGCCCAGAGAGGTTGTGGAGTCTCCCTCTGTGGAGACACTCAAAGCTTGGTGCTGCACAAGGAGCTGTGACCGGCCCTGCGCTGGCTGGAGATCTCCCCTTCCAACCCCGGCCATTCTGTGACTCTGCCACCAGAAAATGCACCTCAACAGGCTGCTTTAGCAAGCCAGAGGACACCCTCTTTGATCTCTGTTTGAGGCTCCATTTCAAGCTGTGTGTGACAAGTGCTCGTTTAGGTGCTGTTCTGCTCCTTAGATGTGTCTGTGTACGGTGAAAAGAGAGTCGATGACTCATCTACTCCATATTTCAAATACATACTCATGGCACAGTTAAAGTTGGCATAAATAAGAATCCTCCATTTCTCTGAGCCCAAGCAAAACCAAACAACTTTTGCAGAGCAGGATGGGTCCAAATGAACCAGATACAACTGTGTAAAAATATTAACAAATTTGTCACAGTGACTTACTTCATTAATCAACAGATTTAAATAGTCAACGCCCCTCATCTGCAGCATGGTCATCAGAAAACTGTAATAAAATGTATTTAACTGTCTGATTATTTCAGTCACTGACCTAACATGAACTTGCTGTAAACCCATTCATCTAGTGTTCGTTTGTTTGAGCTTCATTTTAGCTCTTGTGCTCTGCTCAGCACTGACTTGTGAAGCATTTCCATGGCCACAACGACTAACCAGGTTTTCTACTTGTGATTTCCTCTGGTTTCAATGACTGTCGTGGTTGCCCCCACCTCATGGGTGCCTCTCATTGTCCCAGTGAGCCAAGTGTCCTTCCCAGAGCAGGTGGGAGGATGGAGGAAGGAACTACATGCTAAAATAGAGCAGAGCAGCCTCTTCTGTGGTGCTGAAGTGACCTCACAACACACACAGACATCAGCTGGGCAACTGGTTCAACTTTTCCCAGCTGGTTCCCCCTTTATTCCCCATTTCCACACACGTCCCTCAGTGATGCCCTGGCCTGGGTGTGAGCAGGGCTGTGGCCAAACATCTGCCCCTGGCCCCACTTCTGGAGCTCAGGGCGATGCAGGACCATGCTGGCAGCAGAGCCTGGCCCACCCACGGGCTGGGGGATTATTTATGGGCATTTGCCTTGTGTCAGTGGGTGCAGATGCCACTGGTGCATTCTAATACAAACAGAACTCGGTGGGAAGCCCTTGCAAAGCTGGGATGCCAGGGGGGAAGGTTTGCCAGCCTCGGTGCCAGGGCTGGCAGGACCCCTCCCCACAAACCTGCCCAGTCCCACTTCCCCCTCACAGACCTGCTGCAAAACAGCAGGTCCTGCAAAGCTGAACCTCCCCAGGAGAGCAGGGTATCTCCCAGTAGGAAAAAACCTTCCTATTTTGAATAAAACAGGTGGTGGTGGGTTTCGTCAGTACATGGCCTAGTGAGTCTAGAAGGTAGTTTTACTGTGACTTTTATCCTCATCTCAGCACTCTTGTTCCACAGTTAAGAGTCTCATTAGAAGTTCAATTATTTGTGAAGCTAATTACATCTTTTTGGCCTATATGATAGACCATAGTGTGGAAAAGCTACAGTAACAGTTGAGAGGCTCACCTACAAAGTCAGCTTTGCACTGAGCCTGAGGCAGACATAGCCTGAAGCCAAAGCAAGAGAGATTAGGCATCTTTGTAACAGACTCTTTTCCTGAAGCACTTCCATGGCTCCCTCTGCTCAGTGTCTGACCAGAACCATGGGGGCTGCACAGGCAGGGATGTGGTACAGACCCAGGGCAGGGAAGTGGATCGTGCCAGCTCACACGTTAAAATTTGGCTTTGCTGGCCCATGTCTCACTCACGCTTTTAAATCTGAGCTGTGAGAATCCAAAGCCCTGAGCTCATCCCACAGCTGAGAAGGAACAAGCCTTTCACACTCCAAGCACCTACTTTGAAATCCAAAGGACCTCAGGAGCCCACAGCATATTTTCAGAATTTACTTGGCCACTTGAGTTGGATTCAAAGTTGTCCAAGGGAATAGATTTGCTCCCACTCAGCTCTGGGCCCTTTGGAGCCTGCCCCAAAAACCAAATGGCTCCTTTGAAAGTGTTCCTCATTCCCCTTCCCAGGGGGGTACAAAGCCTGGAAATGGTGCAATAATTTCCTACCTCTTGGCCAGAAATAGCTGCATTTCATAGGTTGCAACTGGAGTGTTGAGCAGCATGTTGGAGGGAAACAAAACAGCAGGAAAAGCCAATGACAGGAATTGCAGAGGAAAAGCAAATGATGAGTGCAAGAATATAGAGAGAGACTGAGAAGGACACCCAGTATTTCTGACTGAGGGGGAAAGATTTTATTGGATAGTGGGTTTTCTAACAAAAAAAATTCCTGTTGCTCAGAACTCGGGGTGTTAACACAACCCTGTTAGCATGGATCTCAGCTGGGATTGCAGACATCCTCCTCATTAACATGGGCATTTCCCTTCCTGTCCCTTATGATGCTGGAGAAGACAGGTAACATCTGTTATGCTTGTACAGCAGCCCAGCAGAATATTAATGTTAGCCCTGCACTGGTTATCAACCCAATCTGAATTTTCATCTCACTAGTATTTTCCAAAAAATATTGTCAGAGGATAGAAGGCTTCTGTTAAGAAGCACATTTTAGTGCAGGCTTTGAGCAACTTTCCCTTAAAGCGTTAAGGATCGAGGATATAGAAATAAACATTGTAATTAAAAAGTACACAGGTTTTAGCCCAGGCCATGCTTCAAAGAAAATCAAATTAAACAAAGACACAAGTGTGAGAGTTTTAGTGTAGTACTATCACTGCTAAATTAAACGGGAAAAGAGAGGACAAAACTTAAACCTGTTAGGAGGAACAATTTACATTTTCCTGAAAGACAGGAAACTTTGTTCTTATGAAATCTGAAGACCATTGGAGAGGAATAATGGTGTTCCTTCTCTGCTAGTTGGGGAAAATCTCCTGATTTTAGGATTTCTTTACATATTTTACATGAGGTAGGCACTGAAGAAACCCCTGCTTATCCAGAAGTTTACTGATGATAGAGCAGGGGGTTGTTGCTCAGGGACACCCAGTCAGGGTGTGGTACAGGGAGAGGGAGCAGCAGTGTCCTTGGGCAGCAATTAGAGATCAGGGATCTGTGTTGAGTCACCCACCACGGTGCAAACACCATTTTTGGTTTTCAGTCATAAAAACCCTTCCACTCAGGGTACAGATCAAACAGAGGAGACAACTGCTCACTGAAGCAAACCACACAAACACATTTTCCTCTCACTAATGGGCAGAACAGAGCCTCAGGAACGCAACAATAATTGCTGATCTCGTGATCTGGGGGCACCCTGCACGCCTGTGCTGCATTGGGCAATATCCTGGGAGTTTCCATTTTAAAACACTTATTATTGCGTAGCTAAAGCTGCCATCCTGCAACCAGACATATCCTGCCCTCTTCATCAGGCTGGGGGATAACGACATTCCCAGCCCAAAAACTATTAAAGCCAAAGATGGTTTCCTGTGAGGAAGGTGATCACTTCAAAGCAAAGCAAGGATTTGAGTCACAGTGACGTGACTAAGCACGGGAGAGAAGTTTAGGGAAGAAGAGCTGTGAAGAACCGGCCTGGCCAGATTGTCAGCTGGTGTTAATCACCCTCACACTACTCCCATAGCTGGAGTTATTCTCCCTAAAGACCAAGACCTTGAAAAGTAAATATACCAAATGTACCAGTTCTAAAAGTCACGGGGCGCGTTTTCCAAGTTCATGGATGCAGGAGCAGAAGCTCCCAGGGTGGCTCTGGCTCACAGCTCTGTCTCCCCCCACACACTGGACTGGGCACTTAGTAGATGTATAAAAAAGGGGAATCTCACCTGGGTGTGGTCAAGCACAGTTAGCACTGAAATAACATTGATTTTTGTATTTCCTCATTGCATTTTTATTTTTTTTTTAACTGCTCAGCTCCGGTGCTGGAACGGGGGTGGGGAGGGCTTCCTGGAAGTGCCCAGAGGACAGTGGCTCACTGAAATGTGGTTTTTCCCCTGCCCTTCTGTTTTCTACCAAGAGAGGCTTTACCCTGAAGGGTGGGTGGAGAGGAAGAAAGCACAAGCAGAAAGAACAGCCTTGAAATGGCAGGAAGAATTCATATGCCTTCATGTCTTTCTTTAAAGCAGTCCTAGATGCTGGATAAATGAATGCTCAGACAATAGGCAACCACATAACATCCTGTTAACCCAGCTTCACACTGCTAGAATTTTAGATTTGAGCTTTCATTTTTCAGTTGCAAGAGAACCTCAGATTACCCTTGAGAGAGAAATGACTCGGGTCTTTTTATCTTGTAACTGCAGGGAGAGAGCTTGGAAACAAGACACCGAAAGGGTTTTCAACCAAAAGTCCAATAACAAGTACAGAGCACGTCCTCTTGTTTTAGTATTCCCTGGTTTTAGGTCAGCTGGGGGTGTTTGGGCTTAGCTGTGGACTGTCTCTGCTGGTCCTTTCCACCTGAGCTGCTGCAGGACTCCTGGGCACTGCATGCCTGGTGCTGCCCTCCTGCAGCTCTCAGCAGGATGGGCTGTGCAGGGAGCTGAGCAGGAGCATCCTGCTGGCAGCTGCTGGCTTTGCTCTGCACCAAACAGCAGAGAATTCAGCCTGGCATTACCAAGGGGAGCCATTCCTAAAGCTGAGGACACTCACTGCACACAGGTCCTCAGGACAGTGAGGCAAACAAACCCATGTCCTTTTCAAGAGAGGTTTCTGGACCTAGCACAGGAACTGGGAATGTCAGTTGTTTTATGGGGATTGGATATATTCTTTACAGTGCATCCCTTCTGCCCAGGGTCAAACACTTATACTACCCAACAATGTGTTTTTGCTTGGGGACAAATTTGGGTTTTTACTGAACTAAATTTAGAACACAGAACAGCATTAAATTAGTTTCAAACTATATATAAAACCAAGCTGTATTTTAAAAAAACTTTAAATATAGGAAACACATAGGAAATGTTCACTTACCCAAAAAGCATCTTTAAACTGCAGCTGGGTCATTGTAATTGCTCTGTAGAGGGGTAGGATGGTTCAGCAAGTCCGTTCTGGGCTGAGAGCAGCAGCAGGCACAGCACTGAGCCTTGTCCCTGCAGCCCAGCCCGAGCAGAGAGAGCAGCACATCCACAGACCTGGCCCTCCTGAAGTCAGGCTGGTGGCCAGAGCACGGGGCAGTTCCAGGCAGCTCAGCTTAATCACCTGTGGCTGGGAAGGGACAGAGGGCAGAAAGGCTGTTGCTCACACACAGATTCATGCATGCACTCAGCACCCCATCCCCAAACCTGTTTCTCTTCTAGTAAACAGTTAATATTGAAATGAGGAAGCCAGGCAATGTCAAATGGTGTCAGGCTGCTCGGTGCTGTGGGTGCGTGTGAGCGGACAGGAAAAAAAAAACCAGAGGGGGGGAAAAAAGCAGTAAATTCAGTGATATGATTTGATCAGCTACAAGAGGAAAGAGAGGAATTAAAATGCAAAGGAAAGCAGTACAATACAAAGAGACAAGCTGTGGAGGAAATTGCAGCCGAGCTATCATCTACTGCTGGGGTCTTGCAAAGAAAAAGCAGCAAAAGGAAAGTATCTGCCCCGTTTCTGCAGCACCTTCTGGGGCTGGCAGAGGCCCATGCATTTGCACATGGGAAGAGTAGCTCAAAGTTGCATTTTGCAACTGAAAAAGGCTTTTCAAGACTCTGGTTAAATTAAGAACCCTGAGAAGTGTGCAGGTGTCTGCACACATTTAGGTACCTGGATGTCAATGCAGAGAACACTCCCCATTTGCATGCCCTCATGTAAATGGCTGTATGAATATGCAAGACATGTGAAATCTAGAAGTAAAATCCAAAGTCTTGAAAAAAAATAGAGCTAAGGGTTTGTTAGCACCAGGACTTGAGGTGAAGCCTCACAGATCTGTGAAAGGGCAGCACCCAGCACCACACCCAGCCCCCTCTGACAGCAGGTATTTCAGGCAGCTCCCCAGATCAGCTCACCCAGCTGTGATAATACAGCAGCAAATATCTGATCATAGGGTAACACCTCAGATGCTTCCATGATACACTCTCCAAAATACCTGTCCTACAGGTGAGGTTGCCTCTGTTCACCTCCTTAGGATGTTTTAAGCACTTTTAAATATGTGTTTTTAAATACTCACTGACGTTTTCGGAGGGTCGGAAAAAAAAAAAGGAAAGAAAGCATGTGGCTGCCTGTGCAAAAGTGTGTCCTGCCCCACCAAGAACACAGCAGGACTGACTTACTACAACTAGTTGATGTTGCTCCTGGGTGTTGCTGGTTCCCTGCTACCCCTGCAGCACCAGCCACATCATTTGGTAGTGGGGAAGTCTCACAACCTCCCTGAGCTCCAGGGGGGCACAGGGATCTGCTCAGAGCTCTGCAGCAGCTGGTGGCTGGAGTCATCCATCCTCTCTCCATGGGCAATTGGCAGCTGGTGTTTTGGAGAACTGGCAAGTTTCCTTCCTGGTGGTCTGAAGGAGACAGAGAATGTGCAGAGACTTTGAGAGGCAACATGAAGTGCAAGCAGAACAGGGCAACCCAGAGTCTGCAGGGCGAGAGGAGCAGCAGGAGAAAAGCTTCATTGCATGGGAGGGGGAGAAGGAGAAACGTGAGGGTTCACTTTCAGACAGTGCTGAGGAGGAAAGAGGGAAGCTTTCTCCCAGAAGGGAAAATTCCCTGAAAAAAAAGCGTTTTGAGGGCATGGGCACTAGTCATACTACTTGATCTGTAGGCAAAAAAAAAAAAAAAAAAGATTTTAAAGTGTTTTATCTCAGTCTTTCTAAAACTAAATGTTTCCTGTTACTATTTCCAAGCTGCAGCTGTGATTTGAAACCAACATCTTTGCTGCTGTTGGGGTTCATAAAAATGCATCGAGTGCATTGTGCTACTTTCTTGTTATTTTTAGTTTGGCCTCCAACCACAAAGCCAGTTATTTGACTGACCCTCACACTGAGCTCTGTGCCTGCATCCATCCCACCCCCCAGCACCAGTGCCACACAGTCACCTCCCCAGGGCTGCTCCCTCATGCCAGCAGCGTGGGCTGTTCCCTTTGTGCTGTGGGGGACTCTGTCTCCCACTATAAGAAATAAAAATACAGTTGTTTATATGGGTGTATCACAAAGTTGTAAGATATCCAAGTTCCAAAAGCTGGACTTGAGTATTAAAGTCTTTTTTGGCCAGATAAGGGAAATACAAAAGTTCCTAAAAATTAAAATCTTTTAGGGCCATTTTGTACACAGAGGTTCTTTCCTCTCTTTGGGCTAAGGACAAAGGAAGATCCATCATCTTTGACAGGGGACGCCTTACAGCCAATTGGAAGAAAGGGAAAGGCCCTTTTCAGAGAAAATAACTCTTTTTAGGGAAAAATGAATATATTAAACTTATCTGAAAAAGGGTGGGATTTTGTGAAACTATAAAATGTATAAGATTTAAACCCAAAGGGTCTTTCTCCCCAGAAATTCGGTGAGAGAAAGACCCGGCACACCGAATAAATTCTTCCTGGTTTCTTTGTTCCCTGAGTTTATGCCATCTTTCTAAATTTAAAAGAGGGATTTTTCCCACCCCCCCCGTGGCTGCAGAAGAGCTCAGGCCTCTGGTGCAGGTGTCCTGGTGAGCTGGCAGCAGTGAGCTGCTGTGAGTGGTAGCCCTGGCTCTGACAGAGCTGCTGGCCAGACCCTTGGGCCACTGCTCCCACCTCCCAGTGCTGCTGGGCCATGGCCAGGGGGGGCCACGCCTGGCAGGGATCATCAGGCTTTGCAGGGCTCTAAAAGAGGGAGAAAATTCTCTCTTGCCCTGCCCTCTGAATAGGAACAAGCCAACCTGGCCTCCAGGTCTGAAATGCCGAATGTCGTGACCGGGTTAATATCTTGGTGTGAGTGGTGTGGATTTTACAGAGGCTGGAAAGGCTGAGCCTGGCAGAGAGCCCTGTGGGGCTGAGGGAAGGGGGACAGAATCAATGCTGCTAACTGCTGTAATGCCTTCTACTGAAACCACCTGGAAATGCCTGAAATTCCCCCCTACAAAACAGTGATAGCGAGACCTTGGTGCCAAACAGAAGCATTTTCGGTGGGCAGAGGGCTGACACAGTTCTCAGGATGCTTTGGAAAAAACCTGCAGGGCCTTTCATCCCCAATTCCTCAGTCTCTGAACGGGGCTTTTCACCTCACCTTCACCTATGGCTTCACTCAGAAATTTAGCAAAGGCAAGAACGAGCCTTAAGTGCAACTGTTCCCCAACAGCTGCTGCAGCTCCTGCTCAGCACTGCTCCGAGAGGTTAAAAATCAGGGTTTCTGTTTGAGAAGGCCAAGAGCATGTTTCCACAGAGGGTTTTTATTTTTTTTCCCCCAGTAATTAAATTGTTTGGCAGCAGAATGTACCATTTGGATCTGTTCTGTAGTGGAAAGTGATGAAAAGTCTGATTTTTTTTAAAAAAAGTTTGTATTAAAACCCCTCAAGTTTTGTAGTTGATTAGAATGGAAGTTTCATTTAGTTTTTAACTATATACTGCTTTGAGCAAAGCTTTTTATCAGGGATCTGGGTGGCAGGTTTGGACTTGACAGTAGGTAAAGTATGAAAATAGCATCTACAAACGTGTTTATGCTCATCCAGGGCTACAAGAAAGACATTCTTCACAGTGAATGTTTCTGATTTTGGGGAGTCTGAGGGAGTAGGCAGTAAACCTTAGATTCTACACAGAAAGAGGATGAAGGTGACTGTAAAAAGTATTAAGGCAGTGTATAAAGAGGTGCTGAACACTCAGATAATCCAGGTGTTAAGCTGGCTGTAATTTGCAAAACTCCTCAGGTGTATTGTGGTCCCCTTGGAATCATGGTTTGGGAAAAGCAAACGGAGAGCAGAAGGCACTGGTGCCTCTACAGCCACGACATCTGTGGGACAGAGCTCACAGCCATGGCTGGGAGGCATCACAGCAAAGCACAACAGTCCAGCCTCTGGTGTCTGTCCAAGCCCTGCAGCCTGGAGACACCAGCACCAAGGAACCACTTCCAGGGGAAAACCAGGGCTACAGCAGCCCCACACTGCAGCTGCTGAGCTGGGCCTGCTGCTCCTATTGCCACACAAATGCATCTCCAAATTTCCCAGCGACAAACGTTAGGGGCTTGCAAATTATCTACAATCATGCCAATTTAAACATTTCCAAACCACCTTCTGTGGGGAGCCACTCTCTGTTGCCATGGAAACAGAAACAGCAGCCTCTCAGCATCCGGCTGGGTTTGGTCCAGCTCCTCTGGACCATCCATGGCTGGGCTGGAAGCTGGTTCAGTGTCCCCAGACCCTGTGCCATCGGCCCTGTTGGGCTCTGAAATGCTCTCCTTTGATTGTTTCAGAAGGAACTATTGCAACACCCTCCCAAAAGCTCTGTTTCACAAAGCAAGACAGCCCTGCTGGCCTTTTGCTTCAGTAAAATCAATAATTAACATAAAGACTAATTGCACAGACTACGTTCTTAACCCCTATCTAGCATTTCAGAGCTGTTTCTAGCAGAGGCCACCCCTGACAGGTGGAGCTTGTGTTTTACCCAAGACAATCACAGTCTTTTCCTGTAATTACAAAGAACTGGATTTCCTCGAAAATTAACACTGTGACACTTTGTGGATCATAAAATTATTGTTTGCATCACAGAAACTTGGGTCTTTTTGTGCTCAGGATGTGTTTAAACATGGTTAGTGACCATTCAAACCCCCGAAAATGTTTCAAATACAAAAAAAAAGAAGAGGAACTGTGGAAAGTGCAGTGTCACTGGAGGCTTGAATAACACAAGCAGGATCTGGTAGTTCTTGGGAGAAAAGCATAAGTACTTTGTGAAAGAGAAAATGAAAATATTTAGGTTTCTATCTCCCCTTCTGGTCATAACTTCAGGTACCTGCTGAAATAGGGTTTTTATTTCTCTGCATTTTTGGTGTGCTTTCTCCATGCCATTAATTCAAGGGAAATCACTACTTATTTGCAAGTGCTGCATATTCATTAGCCAAGCAGGCAGTGCTTGAGGCACTGAAGATGTTTCCACAGCTCAGGAAGGACCCTTTCCATGCTGCTGCTCTCCACAGAAAGCAGGTTCCAGGTTACAGGCATGGTGGGCAGCAGCTCAGGATACGCTGGGCCAAAAGAAGATTGTTACCTGGTGTTTTGCCACAGTCTCACCTGGAGAGCCACAAAGAGGAACAGGGAACTGGTAAAAGCATTTTGCAGCATTTGTGCTTTCTGTAGACCTGAAATGCCAGAAATTTGGATCAGTTGAATCACCCCACAGCTCAGAAGTGACTACACTGGTGTTTAACATTGCACAGTCATGGCTTTCTAGCACTGTTCCTATTGAAAGCAGGGTTCATTGGTGGCTTTCTCAAAACAATTCAGCTTTTTCTTTACTTACAGTGAATTACTTGTGGATTGGTTTCTCAGCTTCTTCCTTTTTGCTTTGATAATCTGGTAAAGTAACTTCATGAGCAAGCATTTCCTTACCCCTCTGCTCAGAGATGTTGGTGCACACCCACATCAGCAGCATTTATGCAGCATAAAGGATTTTGCTTTAAGGACCAAACTGTAGTGAAATTACCCTTTAATGTGACTTTTCTTGTTGTGAGAAAGGCACAACACACTTCACCCTCTGTAGAGAGAAGGTATATTTATATATCCATGTGATATACATGTTGTAACAAGAATAACTGCTACCTTAAAACTCACATTAAGGTCAGTGTTTGCCTTCTGAGGGGTTTTTCTTGTACTTCTAGTGAGCTCTGTTTTTTTAAAAAAGAGGAGGAAAGGAGAGTGTGTAGCTGGAAATTCTGTGTGCTCCAAATCACAATCTATAGAGAAATAAATACACATTGCCAAGTGGTTTATACAGGATCACTTTAAACAGGATTATTTGTGCACAGGAGGTGTAGGAGGTGTGTTTGTAGATACTGAATTTATCTACTTTGTGTTCAGGAAACCTTTGCAATTCTAAGCTCTGTAATATTGACACTTGATCTACCTGCTGTCCCATTATCCTCCCTTTGCCCTATTCCCTGACATTCTTACATGCAATGTTTGTTTAGAAATCAAATTTTGCTAGATCCTTGGCTTTAGAGGTAGAAAGATTTCAGGCCAAGCAGAGCAATTCTGTTCTCTTCATTGACTTTAGCTTATATTTGTTCCTCTGAAAGTCTCTCTCTCTCACTGTCCAAAGAACCATCCTCGTGTGCATTCCCACAGAGCTGGGTGCTCCCCTGAACCAGGGATGACTCATTTTGGGGATGACCATGAGGTTACCTTCCCAACAAGAATGCTCAGCCTCTCTCTAAGAAAGTTATTACATGGGGACAAGGTGCTTTAACCAGCTTTAGTATTGGAATTGGGAATAACTCTGCATGTGCTGCTCACAACGTGAGATCAGAGGGGCCAGGGCAGAGACCTTCACCAGGCCTCTTCACCTCAAAACACAGAAAATGGGACACTTGACCTTCACCATCTTTCTTCCTGCTCTTTCTGTAAGTCAAAGCTAAGGTTTTAATTCGGAGTTTGAGCTTTTGGGGCTGTTTTGAGCTGTTCCAGCTGCCCACAACCTGAACAGTGCTCATAACCCTTCCATGGGTGGAAATCACACAGTTTCATTGAATAAAGGCTCATTCCTCCAGGGGGGGTTCTGGGATGAAATGTGGCATTAGCTGAATCTGCTCTTGCTTTCTAAAATATCCCAACAACCTGGCTTTGTTTGGTGAGGTTTGTGACTGCTGAGAAAATAATCAGTAGGTGTGGGACAGATGTGGGGTCTGTCCCTGAGGAACCAGGCACAAACAGTCCCTCAGTTTTCCAAAGTCTGGCTGCTTGGCTCTCCCTGATCTCTGCTGTGTGTTGCTGGAGGAGGTACAGAGATGCCTAAGGTAGGACAGTGTGAATGCACTATTGGGCTTCCAATCCCAAAGTGAAGGAAGCCTAATTTAAAAAACATTATCAGAAAACAAAGGAAGCCTGCATTACTTTACCCTAGGAATTACAGAAACTTTCACCAGGATGCAACAGTATTACAGGACTGAGCTTTGCTCTTCTCTGGTTACACTAACAATTACATTGGGTTTTTTAAAATACTAGTTTTCCATGCCCTTACCATTAAGAGCTGCAAAGTGAGGAGGGCAGTAGTTCTGTCTTGCAGTGAGCTAAGCTCTAACACCACCTAACATGACTGCCCTAGAGAAATATTAAAATTAAGCAGTAAGTTGGATGTTTGGCAAAGACAAAACATCCAATTTGAGGTATACTTCAAACCAACAAAGATCACAGCAATTGTTTTAATATTCCTGAGCACACTGGATTTCTTAGACTTTAAAAAAAAAAATAAAGTCAGATCCCACCACCACCATGGCAAGAGTTGCACTCACATTCCCAGGAACTGAAATAAACAACTATGGGCAGAAAAAAACCCAACCCCTAAAACTGAAAAAGTGTTTTGAAAGTGTGTGTAGTTTTGCTCTGCATCAAAATTTCTAACATTCTACTGGTGACACATCAACACTTGTGCCAAAAGGAATTCCCTCTTTGTTCTGAGCATAATTAAGAGGTGGTATATTGGGAAGAAAACAAGGCAGAACTAGTTGCTTCTACTCAATAAAGAGAGAGCTGGGAGGAAGGAAAGCATTAGTCAAGGATAACACAGAGAGAGCATTCCAAGGAGTTAGTTCTAGGAATTAAAAAACCCTAATACACACCCCACAAGCTGTTCTGGGAGGCTTTGTCTTTGTTTGGAACACTCAGCTCATTTCTGTGACTTTCTAGGAGATAAAAGTGAATATACAGACTCTCCTAACCTGAACCTGTCATGCCATTAACCTTTCAGACGGTTTCAAACAATTACATTACACACTTGATGCCTTAAGATTCCACATACCACAAATTAAAAACCAAAACAAACACAATTGCTTCTGCAAACTTGTCCAGAAAATGCTAAAAGCACACGTTGCTGGTTTTGAATCCTCTTTAGGATGTAGATGAGATGATGTGTCTCTGGTTGATAAAGCCAAGAATGTTGCCACTGTACATTATGTACATTGCTCACACCTCAAGCAGTTGCTGTGGGCGACCCACAGTAAGAAATAAATGTACAAAACACAGAAAGACAGAATATTTTAGGTTTTAATCCAACAAATGAACAGGATCTTGACACAGTAAAATACCATTATATTGCTAATGCTGTAGAATTGTACCTTAAAAACAATTGTTGTCTATAGATGTAAAAATAGCAAGTTTTATGATACAGTAAAACACAGTATAGAAACCATTTAAAATTAAGTAGAAACCTCTTAAACAATTGAGGCATTAATCTAAGTTTCTCCAAAGGTATTAAATAAACCACAGTTAATACTGACTCTAAACATCCTCCCACCTTCCCCACTCCCCCCTCCCCAATTAAACTGATTAGAAAAATAGTAGTCTCAGTTCCTACATTTTGCATTCTTTCAGAACCATTTAGATTCTCCATTTTCTTCAAGTACAGTAGAACAACTTTTCACAACACAGTACTACCCCGAAGTAATTTATTTCCCAGCGTTACAGAGTTTTGGAAGTAAGTATTTCAGATTAATTCTGAAGGCTAGAAGAGGCCCAGGAAGTCTGCAGGGGGGGGCAATTAAATTTTGAATGCAAATTATTTACACAACCATTAGAGTACTGTAATTACAGCATAAAACTTGCAACACGGCTGATGGATGCTTTTAACAAAAGCTCCAAATGAAAGAAAGGGGGGAAAAAAAAACCCCACAACAGATTACAAAATAAATAATCTAAAGTTCTTCATGGTAGAAACGTTCATCATGAAGCTGCCTACCATAATCTGTTGCTTCACTGTTAAGGAACAAATCCTGGTTCTTAAGAACTTCTGCCTCAGAAAGTTTTTTGTCATCATTCAAATCCATCTCTTCAATGAGGTGAAGAGCCTGCAAAAGAAATGGAACACCACGTGCACCAAGTTAAAACAATTCTGATTTTTTTGCTTATTTATATGTCATAAAAGGAGGGGAGTTCAGCAGCAAAACAAAGAAGCCATTGCAGAACATTTGAGTTGTAGCTCGTTCACCAGTGTTACAGAGTTCAAAGCTAACAGGCTGTGCAGCAGCTCAGCTGCACCCATTATTTCAGAGAAACAGGAGTCCTGGTATTACATGGGCTTTGTTTTCATTTGCTGAACATCTACAAATACAGGAATTTAGAGAATCCTTCTGTTCCCACTTTTTCTGATTGGTTTGGCTCAGTGTAACCGAGCCAAAAATAACGGGGACTAACGTCAGCCAAGCAGGTTTTAAAAGCACTCTGGATGGCAGAAGCTGCAGGATTAATATGACAAACATCTTGGGAAACACATATCAGTTCCTGAAAATGAAATATATAGCATTTTTTCTATTTTTATGTTATTTAGCTACCAGGCTTCTCAAGTCATTTTGAAATGCCAAAAAGAAACTGTGACATTCAGCTTTCAAACAGCAGTTTGTGGCTGAAGTCAATGCTACCTTCTCTTTAGGACAGGTGACTTTGCCAAGCCTTTATATTAAGCAAAGAAAAAACCCAGCAGGTTAGAGAAACAAATATAACAAATTATTTCTTGCAGAACTGAGCTATCACTACAGCACAGCCTTGCTGCAAGCTAAAATTTGCATCAATAGCTAAGAACAGCTGAAAAAACCCCAACCAAGCCAACCAAGAGGTATGAACAGACTCAGCACCACACAGAAGTCATGTCACAACAGGGCTATTTCTAAGAATCAACCACCCTCAAGAGTCAGATGTCAAAAAAAGGCTGTGCAGAGGCTCACAGAGCCCCAGCTACAAAAATACTCCTCGAGCAACTGAACGGCTCCAGCAGGGCCAGACACACGAGCAGCCGACGCTGCGGCTGCCACGGGGCTTTGCTGTCACCCAGAGCTGAGACAGGAGGGGTGGCAGCTCAGAAATGAGACCAAGCAGCTCCTCTCTTTCCCAAGAACCACAGAACCTTGGGAAGACCTGTTGTTCCTGCCATTCTGAACACCAAAATCCCCCAGTGTGAAGGAAAGACAAGGAAAATTTAGAGAAAAAGTTACTAGTGGAAAGGCAGAAATCCTCTCTGCTGCAGCCCGGGACTGTAAACTGCTACAAAAAATAGAGACAGCTAAAATGAGAATCCACTTAAAAGCTATCATGGTGTTCTACCACTGATTAAACCATTTTAATTATCATCATCAAAGTTTGCTTTACACCATCTTGAATCGCAGAGTACTTCCATTTTCTTGTACTTAAGTTTTTAGTTCTACAAATTATGGTGATTTATCCAGTTACAAGAATCACAATCAGTTTCTTTTTTTCAAAATTATGAAGCTTCTTTTGGTAGTGCATCTCATTAGATTTACCTACAATAGCTAAAAAATGACTTATTAAAATGCTGTACCCTTGAGTCAAAGCAGATAAGCTGTTTAAACACGTAGAAAAGCACTTTGCTCATTCACAAACACTCACACAATTAGTAGGAACTTCACATTTGCCTAATGCAGGTAAAGGACCTGCACTCCTTGTCAAACTGAAAAGAGGTTAAAAACATATGCAAAGATCTGACATTCATTTTCAGGAACTATGACATGATAAATCTGAATGTTCTACCATTTTGTTGTGATACCTTCACAATTCTCCTGCAGCAGTTAAACCCTAAAGAGCAGCCCAAACACCCACCTCCTCTTGTGCAATACCCTGATTATTGGGTACTATCCAGGACAGCAGCTCTTGAGGGTTGAGTTTCCCATCATGATCCTTGTCATAGTCATTCACAAAACGATCCTTCTCCACAAGTATCCACTCTGGATCTTCCCTTGCAGCTGGGAAGACACAGTTGTCACGTTTAAAGCCACTCTTCACCTTAAAGCAGGTGTTTTCACCTTTCCTCCTAAGCAAGTTCACTTAATCTCGTAAAACATAACACAAAAGTGATGTCACTAAGCAAAGACAAACCTTAACGGGCAGAGGAGAGTAGGGAAAGTAAATTCATTTCCTGTTGGTATTTTTTTATTTGCACACTGGTTTTGTACTTACCCCGTGCACTGGCACTGCACAGCCTACCCAGCAATCCTAAACTTATCTCTAGCTCTTCAAGAAATTCAGAAGCAATTCATCAAACTGATAAATATTGCAGACAAGCATGAACAGATATTAAGACTTTCTAAACCTTATGAATGTCAAAAGTATCACAAGCAGATAAGTAAGTTTAAAAATAATCAGGATTCTACTGTAAAAGAATAAAAAAGAATGAAGTCTCTCCTTCCTTTCTAACATTTAGTTTTGCAAGTAGATTATCTCTTAATGTCACAATTCACCATACACTGTTGCCCAAAACCACAAGACAGTTATGAAATCAGAGTCACCACGTAGTCTAATTAGTCATTTTAAAGTGTGCTGGAGGAGCACTACCTGCAGAATAGAGAAGGCCTTTTGGAGGAAAGCTGAAGTAGCTTGTACTGATTCTGAATTCTTGCAAACAAGTTGTAATGCAAAGCTGTTCTCTTCTCTATTACTGCAACAATTTCACTCCTTTCCAACAGCTTTGTACAGTCTGGCTTGGAAAAGCTTTCTTTCAAGTCAGAGCAGGAAAAAGATAAAGAACCCTGTAGTTGCATCAGAGACCTACTGTTTTTACTGGCTCTGGCAAACAAATATGGTCATAAAGGTGAAATTCCAGGTGGCTGATTGGAGTGAAATAAAACAGACTATTCCCCTGGTTCTCCATATCCTCATGTGGCTCAAACAATTTTTCTCAGCTATGATACCATTCAAAATTGGCACTCCTTAGGGCCAAGCAGACTTTCCACATAACTGAAGTTAAAGGGTTTTTTGGAACTGGAGGAGTTACGTGTCATAACTCATAGTGAATAAAATATGGTGTGTAAAATATTTATCCATAAATGTTGGTTAACACCAGATAAGTGCCCTTGTTCTTGTTAAAGAAAGAATAGGTCAAATTTGAGAAAGGGCAGGAGTGGGGAAAAAAAACCCATAACAAACCAAAAAGTGAAGGTAAATATCAGGCTTCTGATCTCTGGTACAGAACTGACTCCTTCCCTTCCCCTCTCCTGTAACACACCTGGCTCACCCTTCCAAAGCCAGGCTCAGAGCTCCTGCTGGAGCTGATCAAGCCCAGGGAAGTTTAACCTTCCACCCCTGCTGGCTGGCTTTGCAGATGTGCTCAGTAATACTGCACCTTATCTCAGCTCTATCCCTCGGGCTCAGGAACACACTTCAGTCTTTAGGAAAGCAAGAAACAACTTGCAGGGAAACAGCAGAATGGGCCCCACACAAAGTACTGCCAAATACACACGGGGCAGACTGAAATAATGAGCTCAGTTCCAGGAGACAGAATTATACTAACACAGTCAAATGTGACTCTGAATCTGTAGGTATGAAAAGCTGAAAATAAAGGTGCACCCAAATCAAAAGCTTTTGTTAGCTCCCTCTTTCATGCCCCCTCCCTTTGTTCCTTACTTGGGTCTCTTCTGTAATCACCAAGGAATTCGTCCAGGCTGACAAATCCATCACCATCTTTATCATGTTCTTCTAAAGCCTCCTGAATGACAAAGTCCTTTTGTACACATACAAAGAGCAAAATTAGCAACTCATAATCAAGAGAAACAGCACTGAATCATTTTAGAGCAATAAGGAATTCTTTAAAGGAAAGACTCCCTCATTTCAAGTCTCCTTTCCTGTTTTATGTAGGCTGGTGCAGTAATTGCTTCCTGAGCAATAAAACAGATCTGCTCTTAGGAGTTTAGAATGTCAGGTTTCATGAAAACCAAATCTGAAAGGTGTCCATAGAGCTGGAATCCTTCAACATAATTCAAAACTAAAAAAGCAGCTGAGAAATATGAATATGCACAAAGCTCTATCATCTCATTTTCACTTTTCTTTTTTCATGTGATGGATTCACTAATTTGCATTTTTGCAACTTAATTGAATTGTTATAATTGGTTTGTCTTTTGTCCTGTGTTTCCCAGTGAAGCCAGTGAGCCCATCCTGTATTTCTGCCTTCCCTTGTTTGTCCATAACTCTGTGCTGTGTACACACAAACAAAGGCTGCTTACAGATCACTCCTCCTGGAAGCTGGCTCTGGCACCAGAGAGCTAAAACTGAAAGCTAAAATCTCACTGATGTATTCCCACCCTAACAGGGTTGAGAGGTGGCTATGTCAGTCCAATTCCAGAAGTTTGGGATAGCTGTGAAACAGCTTCCAAGAACATTTCAAAGAAGAGCACTGATCTCCTGCTCCAGCTCCTGACCTCCAGCACCAGATCCTCAACACACCACCTGATTCTTAATTTGGGCTGTACAAGCAGTGTCCAAAACTGCTCCACAGCCCAGTTCCTGTGGGACTGGGGCCAGGGCATGAATAAAAAAGGTGCTGCATCTACACCCAGAGGCTGGGACAGACACTGCCAGGACCTCACCGTCATGTACTCCACCTCCTCGGGGTGCTCGAAGGCCACGTACTCCTCCACGGTCAGGGCAGGGACCTCATCTCGATTGGCCTTCTCAAAACGCTTTTTCTCCTTTAAATGAAGCTTAGAAAACAGATTTAGTTAGAGCCCTTAATGAAAAGGAACAACAACATTATAGCAGTTGGCTATAAGCTCATTAGATTATCAATTGTTTCACGTTACCTACTCATATTGTACTGATGTTATACCTTCACTAAAAAGAGCTAATTGAGAGCAAGGAGAAAAACACTTTTAATTGAGGTTTTATTCTAAGAATTGCATAAAACCCTCTTTGTTGTTTTTTTTTTTTAATTTAAGGAACAATTTAAAACATACTCTTAGCCAAGGCTTCAGAAACACAAAAGGGAGATAATGAAAAGACCAACAAATCTTATTTCCATACATGCATCCTCTTCTAAAAGTCCCCAATTCCCAAAGTAACCAAGTGGAGTACAATGTTTATAATTAATGGCAGCCACTGCAAATTCCAAAATTGACATTTTAAGAACATTTAACCTTCTGAATCTATATCTTACTTATATCAAGGGCTGCCTGTAGTTCACAGAAGGTCTTGAAATATCACATGTGTAAAATGTCTTTTCTGAAGCCATTTTAAAGGCTGAAGGATTTGCCAGATTCCTTTATTACAAGACTGCTGTCCATTACACCTCAGAATTTCAAAGGAAAGTCACTTCTCTAACCCCTTTTAAGTACATATATTAGCATGCCTTTAAAAAAGAAATGATATTCACAATTATCAGGCAAGTAAAAACTGATCTCTGCTCCAACTGCACATGACATGAACTAGAATGACCTTGGAATCCCCTCATTAAGTGTGTTGTGCTCTCAGTGTGACTCTGATCTGGGTGAGGGAGCAGCCAGAAAACCATAGATCTTCAATGCTTTAAAAAATAACCATTTGAAATTGCACTTCTCATTTATATCCTATCTACTGACACTTCTCTGGAAATGAGGCTAACCTGAAAAACACAGAAAGTAATGTAACAAATGAAGGATAAGATCTTAAATATTCTTCAAAATACTTTAATGTTCTTAGAGAGAAGCTGACCTTCGCTGAGGGTTTAACCAGGGAGGCAGTTCAGAAGGACTGGCTACAGAAAGTACTAGACTGCAACATAAACTTGCCCTTGTCACTGGAAAACCAGGGACAGTCTGGTTTTCCAGTGATTTTTGGGAAGTGATGAACAAGGCTGCCACCTTCTGGTAAACTCCTGTGGTTTACTCGATGTCAATTCTAAATCAACACCCATTCTTACTCTTCCCTTTTGATCAGAGCAGGCCCACTAATTTCCAAATGTAAGGAAAATGCTGAGGATGGCTGATTTATGGTACTTGTACAATGCTGCTCATTTTACAGCCCATGTTGAAGAAGTCAGCGAGGCAGTCAAGTCACACCATTAACTAAGCAACCAGTTCTAACTCAGCTTGTGTATCTATAGCTCTGTTTAGATCTGTGGGGGCAATATCTCAAACATGGGATCAGTATTTTGACTGGCAGTTCCATTGAAAATCTTGTTTTATTTAAAAGCTATGGAATTATTCAGTTGGGTTAAGGTTTACAGCTTGTTTCCTCAGTGTGTAAAATCCTCTCCCCACGATTTTAGTTTCACTTCTGTCAACATCCTATATTATCTACCTCTATTTTACTAACAGCATAAAAAGCAATCCTCACAGAAAAAAACAGCTCAGGCCAGAACAGTCTAAACACTCATTTATTCTCTTTTTGGGAAACATTTACATGTACTTATAAATGTGTAACTTGAAAGGAAAGTTTTGCTATGTGGTGGTGAACCTCTCCTCCCCTGCCTTTCTTGCCTCTCTCCTTTCCTCTTTTATGCATCTGCTTTCACAGATGAGACTAACTCATAACTTCTGTGTTTAGACATCCATTTCTAGCTACAGGAGTTTCATTATTATTGCTAAAACTGTCTGAATTGCTTTCTCTGTGGGTCTCTAATGGACAGGCACTGTTACAGCAGGCTACACTGATAGCCCACACAGAGTGCTTGAGCAGCAACCAAAACAGTGGCTAGAACAGTGCAGCAAAGGGGTTAAAGAGTCTCCTTCTCCTCCACCAGCAGTGGTCCTGGCCCCTGCTGAGGGCAGGACACTGCCAGGCTGCACACCAACCCAGTGCATTGGAACCTTGTTTTAAGGCGATGGCTGGAGACTGGGCTCTGTCATAAAAGGACTGTTGACAGACTTAAACTCCACTCAGCCAGCAAAACACACTCAGGGGGGACCATTTCATTGTGTCTTAATTTTGTTGGTAGCAGCTTTGATACTCCATTACTTTCCTTTAATTACTCCCCCATCTCAGATAGCAGAAAGTGTTAAAACATATGCCAGCTGCTCTGCTTCCTCTACCCATCTCCTTCCGTCACAATAAACAAAAATTGCTGCCTTTTGCCAACAGTCACAGAAACTGCTGCTGAAACATTTTACCTGTCGAAATGATTCTTCTTCTTGATCCTCCAGGACAGTGTCCTCATCAAAATCAATTACACGATCGTACATCTGCAGATTGTACTCCTTCCACGACACCAATCCATCCCCATCTTTGTCATAGTCACTGAAGTGCTGCTTGGCTTCTTGGGTAACATAATGCTTAAAAGACTGCTGTATCCAGGAGCTCAGCTCATCTGTGGAAAGCATTAAAAATATAACAAAATAAAACAGAGTAATCTGCACTGTGAAAACTGGAAAGATAGCACAGCTCTGTTCCATCTGGATTACACTCTGCAGCTGGGATGTAAGCATGGAGGTAAGAGGTTTTAGTTAAAGCAAACCAATCTGTCTCCTCCATGCTCAGGCTTTTCCCAAGTTAACTGAGTGAGGACCCAGATCACAGCAGCAGACTTCTGGGTCTTTTTTGTAATGATTATGTGGCCACATCTGAAGCAAATCAACACTATGGCATCCTTTTCCCCCCTTTTCTTTATGATGCTGAATATGGCTTGGACAGACAGCTCTAAGTGTAATTTGGTACCCCAAAAAACCATTGTTCTCATCAGTCTGGGGTTTCTTTTGAAAGATCCACAAACTGAAATAAAACTCAATTTACTGCCATTGCCTTAATTACCCAAAATAAAATATTAACAGCTATTTTCCCTTTACCTGGGGCTGAAATCAAGCCTTACATAGTTTGGAAAGGCTTTTAAGCTGCTTGTTTCAATAGAAATGTGGCTAAAAGAAATAAAACTTAATACACCAATGAATTGACACAGATACATTAAAGTTACTTTATTTCAAGAAGACTGGGAGAACATATTCTCTCAGTATCTCTCAGTTATTTTCAGGTGCCCAGAAGGGAAAGACATCTTACTCTGCATTGCAAAAATTACATATCTAAATCAACTCAACTGAAATCCTGCTCTGAAGATTCACGATGACTAATAAAAAAGTCCTATAAAAATTACTACTTTGATGCAGAAAAATCTTACAGCATTTTTTAAATACTAAAGTATCTTATCCTGTCATTCTTGGCAGAAGCATCAATACAACTTCACTAGATTTAAATCTCTTTGAAAAGCAGCGACAGATTTTTAAAAAGACATTTTGAATCCTGTACTTGTATTAGCAAAGGAACCAGGTTTGTAACAGATCCTGTGAGTTGACTGAATGTGCAGAGGTGTGTGGGCACCAAGGCTTCTGCACAGCCCAGCACTGCCTTACAAGAAACTGCAACATCATTTCTTAAAGATGGGCAACGTGATTTATGGTTTAGGACCCAGCATTTAAGGCATCAGGCACAGCCATCTGGACACATAATGTCCAGTGCCATTAATCAGAAATATTTATTGCTCCAACATATATCCCATCTTCTCTCTCTGTCAGCTTCCAAGTGGAGGCACCATTAATATGGAAAAAGTTCTCAAGAAGAATTTTGCAGTACTGGGAAACAACTGAGCTGAAAAAAAATCAGTACCATAAGTTTCTTAGTGTTAAAACACATTCCACTGTGAGTTTTCCTTTGGGAAGTGAGAGCAATTCAAGTCTTCATTAGACTGAGAACCAGATGCAATATATGGCATAAGGATGGAGTATGGGTGGAATTCCTACACTTTAAATAGACTTTTCCCCTGTAGCCTTAACACTGTGAGCTGCCTGTTCTGTATCCCAGGGATTAGCCATCCTGCCAAAGCTACAGACTGTCTCAGCTCTACACAGTCCATGCAGACACACTGAAATAAGGGTGCAGGTCATTAAATTCAGCATATAAAGTGAAAGACATTCAAGAGAGATGGTTGATCTTGTCTTTAAAACCATATTTTGTCCACCTAGAAAGCTTCCCACATGTTTTGCTTAATTTTAATGAAATATTACTGCTCTGGCGTTTGAACAAGGGTTCTGTTTTCTTTGTGTTTGCACATGAGAGACTTTACTTGTCAAAATCACAGCAAACCAACAAAAATTAGTTTTAAAATTAAGAGTGTCGTGATGATGTACTGAAAGGAAGGGCCTGAGTTCACCATGAAGTTCATAAGTTTGACTGATAAAAACCAGTCTGGGAAGAGCCATTTGTTACTGTGTTGTGATGAACTATGATCTCTCAATGTCACTTTGTATCACTAGGTACTGAGGCGCATCTATGTGGTATTATGGCTGCAAGACTTTCTTTGCATCTTAAACTTGCTCTGAGTGGCACAAAGAGGATTACAAACACAGAAATCCATTTGAGTCCAAGTAGCTTTAGGCGTGCAAAGGTGGTACCTGCAACTTGGTACTGCTCTTACCCACACTAACTCTTCTTGGCCCCAGTTATTCCACCAAGGAATCGCAGCATGGGTCAGGTTGGAAGGGACCACAGTGGCTCATCTGGTCCAACCCACCCGCTCAAGCGGGGTCATGCCCTGCACACGGTACAGGATTGTGTCCAGACGGTTCGGGAATATCTCCAGTGAGGGAGACTCCACACCCTCTCTGGGCAACCTGTTCCAGTGCTCTGTCACCGCACAGGAAAGAAATTCCTCCTCATGTACAGGTGGAACTTCCTGGGCAGCAGTTTCTGCCCGTTCCTCTTGTCCTAGGGGTTGGCACCGCCGAGCAGAGCCTGGTCCATCTCGACACTCCCCCTTCAGGGATTCACACACGTTAGCGAGGCCCCCTCTCAGTCGCGTGTTCTCGAGTCGAACACAAACCTCAGGGACTCAGACACCCTCTGTGTGACCTGTCGGTGTTTCTAACGCGCCGTGCAAGGGGCCGCGCTGTTTCCCACGGGGATTCTCCCCAGCGCGGGAGCCGCGGGCACAGCGCGCTTCCCCCCGGCCCCGCCGTTACCCTCGCTGAGCAGCCCGTCCGCGTCCGCGTCGATCCTCCTCACGATGCTCCTCAGCCGCCGCTGCTGCTCCTCGGGGCTGAGCCGCGCGTACTCCTCCGCCTCCTCCTGCGGCACAACAACGCGCCGGGTCAGGGCCCTGCCGGCCCTGCCCTGCCCGGCCCGGCCCGGGGAGCGCCCGCCCCGCGGCCCCGCCGGAGCCCGCCCGCCCCCGGCCCACCTGCCCTCCGAGCAGCGCCTCCCGGTCGTACTCGGCGCGGTGCTGCTCGTTCGCCGCGCCCGGGGCCACCGCCAGGGCCAGGGCCAGGCCCAGCGCCAGCAGCAGCGGCCGCATCGCGCCGCCCGCCCAGAGCGACCCGCGGCGAGGGGCGGGGAGAGGGGCCGGGGGCGGGCGGGGGGCGCGGCGGAGGGTCGGGCCCCGCGGGCGGAGGGTCGGGCCCCGCGGGCGGAGGGTCGGGGCCCGCGGGCGGAGGGTCGGGGCCCGCGGGCGGAGGGCGGAGGGTCGGGGCCCGCGGGCGGAGGGCGGAGGGTCGGGCCCGCGGGCGGAGGGTCGGGCCCCGCGGGCGGAGGGTCGGGGCCCGCGGGCGGAGGGTCGGGGCCCGCGGGCGGAGGGCGGAGGGTCGGGCCCCGCGGGCGGAGGGTCGGGCCCCGCGGGCGGAGGGTCGGGGCCCGCGGCGGGGTCTGGGCGGGTCGGCAGCGAGAGCGTTCGCGTTCCTCTCTCTCCTGCCCTGCCCGCGGAAGGCACCAAATACCGCCCGGATAGTACTGACAACTTTCCAACTTCTGATCATCACAGAAGCCTGGCAGACGGAAGTCACTGTTACCAGTGATCACGGCACCGAGCCTGCCAGAGCTCAAGAAGCTTTTGGACAACGGTCTCAGGTGTGACTCTTGGGGTGTCCTACACAGGGCCGGGAGTTGGAGTCGATGATCCTGATGGGTCCCTTCCAACTCGGCATATTCCATGATTCTGTGACTCCCAGAAGTTCAGGCAAACATCCACAAACCCTGCAAGAGGGGAGGATCAGGAAACAAGCCCTACGAAAGTTTTATACGAAAAGAGAAAGAGAACTTGTCGTGCTTGAGGGCCCAACTCGCAAAGAACACTTCTAAGGGAAAAAGAAAAGGAAGCAACGTTTCATAAGAGGTGGATCAATACAAATTTTAATAACTGTTCAACACAGATAATAGAAAGCTGTAAAATAAATTTAACCTCATTGACCACTCAGACAAACTGAAAATACATCGGGTAAATGAGGGGCCTCCCCGGGAATATCATTCCTAACAGCTGTCACATGAAATTGGAATTGCTCTGATCCCAACCCCACTGAGGTCAAATTAATGATTCTTAGTGGATTGAGATTTATGTAGGACCACCATTAGAATTTCTCCTTTCAATACTAGTGCATTTTCAAAGCTCTTCTTTCAACCAGAAAGAAGTGAGATTAACCCACCTGGGTTTCCATGAACACAACAGTTTGAGCAGAGCCCCAGCTGGTGGAGGTTGCCTGCTGTGCTGTCTGGTCCCTTCCCATTGTACTGCTCCCTGGTTCACCTCCAATTCTATTAACTGTGAAGAGCTACGACAGTTCATTTTGAAGATCCAAGAGTAAAATATTGCCATAAATCAGTAAACGTGTTATTGCAATTTCCTGCCCGTATAAGAAATGGCTTTCCATTAAAAAATCTAATAGTGAGTTAAGTCTAGTACCCTTTATTGGTTTAAATGTCAAATTTCCCACCAGTATTTATATAAATCACATATACAAAATGTGAATTGCCCTACTGCTTGTGGCATGTGTAGCCAAAGCAAATCCTGTAAGCAATCAAAACAGAAATAAGATTTGATTTGTTTCTGAAGTAGCATTGAAGATACTTTGTCTTCTTTTTCTAATGCACTACTAACACCCCAAAAAACCTCTTTGCTGCACATCTCAAGGGTTGGCAAGTGTATGACATTATACCTTTCAGTGCCTAAACAACTGTAACAGCCTCCAAATCACAAACTCAACATAGATGTGCAAGAGCAAGTTTATTATTATGAAAGTCATAATAATAGGAAAAAAATCAGAACCCCAGCAAGAGGGAAAACACAGGAAATCGTATTCTTCTCTGTGTCAAAATACAAGCCAGACACTTTGCAGCACACAATTAAACCAGTCATATAATAAATTCAAGATCATTCTGGTATGGATGCCAGGAACAAAAAAAAAGAGGCTCTTTTGTTCACACCATTATTTTAACCACGTGCATAACAAATGCATCACTATTTTAAGTCAAGAGGGAGTATCACTGAAGCTATTTTTACATTAGAATATAAGTCATGCTATATAAAACCTTTTTTATGTGATGAACTTTCTGACTTTTTTGGAAAATCCTCCCTCCCCTCAAGCCAAATTGCATGCAGTCTGCCACAAATCTGTTTGGAGCCACTCTTTTGGTCACAAAGGAATTAATGTTAGAAGGTCATGTTCCACATAACTTCTTCTCTATGAGATCTGCAAGTGTAAATCTGGTCCTGTTAGACTGTCAGCATGAGAACAGTCATCCAGCAGCACAAAAACCAGCTTCTGAAAAGTTATTTCTTGCAAGTGAAGTTATCCATTTGGTGTTTACTGTACGTTTGTGAGATTTCTACATTTCAGTTTTATAAATCACTGCCCAACTTGAAGAACCCTTAATTTTCTTTACTCTAATGTATGTCATTTATACACTATTAGAATAAATGTATTCACAGGAGTTTTATTTAGATAGGCTTCCATTTTTGACACATTCTCCTAAATTTGTTTTTATCCCATGTAAAAATTTTAATCTGCATACGAGACAGTTGAGCCCTAAGACCTGCATGCAAAGATTACCCTTCCATTATAAAAATTGTTGATTTTGGCATGTGGATTTGAGTAAGGGAAAAAACTGAGCAACAATTCACTTACAAAGATAATCACACCCAAATACCCCACATTTGGATTTCAAAGTGACAGTCGTTTGCTTTAGTAGTACCCAGATATGACTTTTTGAGTGTTCTAATTGTTTCATATGACCTTGCACTAAGTGTCCTGAGGTATTTTAGACTCTGCAGACATTACCGACCTGTTTTTCTACTTCTTTGCATTTAATGCCGTTATTAATATCTGAGGAAATAGGTTGTAAAAGGACACTCTTCTGATGTGGTGTCTGATTTGGCATCGAACCAGAACAGCAGGATTTGATGTCAGGTGTGGTATTACAGCACTCAGCTCAGCCACACACTGAGGAGGCAGCTGTGGGACTCAGACTGATAAATAATAATGAAGCTCATTATCGCCCCATGGCAGTAGAAGGGATTTGGATGGGACCTTCATGGACCTCCTGGCTCAGCTCTCTGCTCTGATCCACAGTCAACTGATGTGGAATTTCTGAGAGATGTTGTTGCTGCTGTTCCTGGAACTCCAACTGAAGTGTGTATGATCTCCCAGGATGTCCATTCCCATCCTTGTAGGACTTTTAATGTTTTAGAGATGACAGCCTGAGCTGTCCAGGTTACAATTTAGGCCTCTTTCTTCTTACTATTCCTGTCACAGTGAGGGAAATGGATTATTCTCTCTTTACACATTGTGCTTTTACATGCTTGAACACTCCTAGTCCTTTTGTCTTCTTTTGGCTAAATAGATTCACCTTGTCCAGTGTTTCCTCGAGAATCACATTTCCCAGGCCACAGACCCCATGAGGAGGGCTGGCCTGTCCACAAGCCCCACCTTTCCTCAGGTTCAGTGCCCAAGCTGGACTCAACACCCTAAATTACACCTCAGTGATCCCCCCCCAGGATTAGGACCCATTTTGCTATTTGCCTGGATTATACATACACCCCAGCTACTGCACACAGTTCTTTGCAGCTTTCCCAGCTCCCAGTGGTGGGGAATGGTAGGATGCTGAGGGAGTGACCACCATCAGCTCAGTGCTCCCGTCTGGTCAACAGCGGCTGAACATGAGCCCAGGTGTGCCCAGGTGGGGAAGAAGGCCAAGGGCTTCCTGGCCTGTATCAGAAACAGGGTGGCCAGGACCAAGGCAGCAACTGTCCCTCTGTACTGGGCAATGGTGAGGCCACATTTTGAATCCTGTGTTCAGTTCTGGGCCCCTCACGATATGAAGGACATTGAACGGGTCCAGAGCAAGGCGCTGGAGTTGGGGAAGGGTCTGGAGCACAAGTGCTGTGAACAGCAGCTGAGGGAGCCGGGGAGGCTCAGCCTGGAGAAGGGAAGGCTCGGGGGGGACCTTCTCACTCTCTACAGCTGCCTGAAAGGTCTCAGGAGGACATGGCCTCAAGCTGCACAGGGGAGGTTTGTGTTGGACATTAGGAGGAATTTCTTCATAGAAAGGGTGATTAGACATTGGAATGGGCTGCCCAGGGAGGTGGTGGAGTCACTGTCCCTGAAGGCGTTAAAGGAAAGACTGGATGTGGCGCTCAGTGCCACGGTCTGGTTGACAAGGCGGTGTTCGATCACAGGTTCGACTGGATGACCTCAGACGTCTCTCCCAACCTAACCGATTCTGTGTTTCTGTGACGGCCCCTCAGGGCTGTCTCAGTGGCTGAGGGCAGGCCTGGCAGAGGAACCGCTGCCCTGTGGAGCTCAGGGCGACGCGGGGTCACCGCCCTCGCTGGCGGCCTGCGCATGCGCGGGGCCGGGCGGGCGGGGCCGGCGCGGGGGGCGGGCGGGCGGGCGCTGTCGGCGGGGTGCGATGACGTCATCGCGGCGGGGCGCGCGCGGGCGGGACGGCGCGGTGCGGCGGAGAGCGTGAGTGACCGGCGCGCGGGGGGCGCGCGGGGCAAGATGGCGGCGGGCCGGGCCCCCTCCCCTCAGCCCCTCAGCAGCACAGCCCCCGGCGGGCCGCTCCGGGACACGGCCCTGCCGGCCGGGGCAGGGACTGCCCGGTTGCTACAGGCGACCGGGAGCGGTGGGGGTGGGTCGGACTGTGCCGTGAGGGCTAGCACGGCGAGGCCGGCGGGGGACTGGACGGTCCCTCCGAGCCAGCCCCGCTGGCTGTGGGGAAACTGGGACCTGCTCCGTGTCAGGGGGACCCCGGTGCGTGTGAACCCGGCGGTCGTCGGAGCTGCACAGGCCCACCCGTGCTGTGTGTGTGTATGGAAGGGAGAGGCACACGTGGAGGGAATTTCACTGTCAGCTCTTAAAAACCGCCACATGGTGTATGAGTATTTGAATTATAAAAACTACTAGTACCGTCCCGAGTATAAACCAGTGGTCTTCCTTAGCTGACAGCGAAAATCACGGCTCCCGGAGCTGACAGCTCAGTAGGTCTCAACGAGTGCTCAGGGGTAGGGACTGTCTTCTCTGCACACTTCTCTAAACACAGATTCTTGTGTCTGCTTTATTCCCAAATGCACTGCACTACTGGGAAAACACTTGGGCCCTCGGGTTTTGTCCTCAAATGTATATGTCAGTTTGGTGAGCTTTTGTTGCACCTTGAATATAATCGAGGCTGTTTGGTGTTCAAAAGCACAGCTTTCCAGGATACCTCAGTGTTTGAAGGTTCATGCTGGGCCTGCCCTGATGCCTCAAGTGATGGTGAAGTACAATCTTTGTTTTCAGAATCACAGCTCCCTTCATTCAGCTGCAGAACATTTCAGGTTTTATGGGTTCAGTAGGTTGTCTTAAGGCATATAAACAACTTGTTTATGCAGGTTTGTTGATGCAGGTTTGGCTATTTACTTTTAGAAAATTTGGCCATTTATGAGAACCACGAGATGTAATGTCAGAACAAGTGAACAGCCCTCTGAACAGCAGTGTCATTAATGATAAAGGCCAACAAAATCTGACTTTGAATGTGATTAAAGGTTAATCTTGTTCTCTTACCTACTTTCTGATAACGTAAAAGTGTTCTTAGTTTCCACTTAGCACGTGATTGTTCAGAAGAATAAGATTAGGGTGTTCATGCTCTAGTCAGCAGCTATCCAGAATTTATCAACCTTGAAGCCAAGGGTTTAATTTTATTTCAGAATTGTTGACACTGCTTTGGAAATGTTTGATAAACCTATAAATATTTAGTCCTGTGCACTTCTGCACTTTTGGCAATGGTTCTGTATTCACAGCTGGATAAAAGTATTCACTTCCTCAGAGCTGACTTGTACAGGAACCATCAGATTTTAGAGGTAAATGAGAACAGAAGTTTTCCATTTTATTTTGCTTCACCACTAATTATCTGATACTGATGGTCTGTTTGTCTCTGATTGGCTCTTTCTTTTTGAACTTCTTTTTTCCCAGTCCTCTGTTACAGAAAAGATTATTCTCCTTGCTTCACTGTTCCAGAGCAGTCCATGCAAAGATTTGTTTTAACATTTTACTATTCTTTATACTGTTTACTATCTTACTACACATACATTTGCATTTTTCTGTAGGATCATTCTCTTTTTGTTTTCTTCTGGGCCTTTGGCTATTTTTAACAAGCAGCAGTGCAAACTCTTTAAAAATAAAACTATCTTCTGAAAATCTTACCGTGTTCATCTGGTGTACACGACATAAATGCTGCCAACAAGCTAAAAGTAATTTTAGAAGTGGTTGAAGTGAAAATAATTAATTGCATTTATTTTGACACAGGTATGAAAACTCAATGGGGTCGTCCAAAAATGTAATAAGTGAGCCTGTTGATGCAGATGAAGGCTATAACATGATGGTAAGATGTTCAGCTACCATAGCAGTATGTGGTACAGTATTTTTTCTACAGCCAGAAAAACTAATTTTTCATGTTGGGATTCATTGATAAATCGGTTCATTTTTACCTTCTGTGAAAGTATTGATTGTAGGAGCCGAATAAATTTTATTCATTAGCATCATAAGAGGAAACCCTCAAAAAGGAATTTTACTGTAGAATAAATGTGAGTATTTCTTCTGCTTTTCATAGTTTCCAGTTGTGTTAGTATATGGGGGTTTTGGCACTTATTTGTTTCAGCCAATTCCCATTTTAAACTGCTTTCATCCAACCTGTGCTGCAGTGCAAGGCCCTGATGTTTGTACCACTAACAGAGTGTTCTTTGAAGAAGCTGAGGTTAGACCTGGAGTAATTTTCTTCAAGAATGCAGTGGGTGAAATTGGTAGTTTTGTTTACATCAATATATTTATATGTATGAACACCATTAAAGGAAGAATCCTCATGAAAGATCCTCTAATATTCATGGTAAAAGAAACAGTACAGACTAAATAACAAACATTTGCTGTTCAGGCTAAACAGTTTCTGGTCAGTCCTCTGGCTCTGTATCCAGAGCACTCTGAAGAAGGTGACTCCTTTGGGTAGTTCAGGAGCAAAGAGCAGGGATTCAGGCTGAGGAAGCAGTCAAACCCCACACATCAGTATCAATCACTGTAGAGGGGGGTGTTAAAGTTTGCTCTTGTCAAATGAAAAGACTGTTGGTACCAACCATGGCACAACAGCAGGCACTTTGGCACAATTCACTCAGTGGCTGTGCATTTCCTCATTGTTAACTGTGCCATCAGGGCCTCCCTTGAGGCTTTGTTGGTTTCTTTTGACTGACATTTGAGTTATGGAGATGAGAGTTTAAAGTCAGGCTCTAGTTTTGTTATACAAAGTACTTTGAAATGTCAGGATGAGATACTTACACTTCCCTTATAAGCCTTTCTGGCTTGTATAAAAAGAAATAATTTCAAAAGTCAGGGTGGTGGGGACTAATGTGAAGTTTTACATTCCCATGGGAGTAATGATCTCCAAAATAAGACTGAAAAATGGTTGTCTTGGTGGCAGCTGTGCAGAAAGGAACCTGGAGGTTATAGGAGGTCATATATGCAACAAGAGAAATTCTGCTGATGTGCTGGGAAGAGCTGGGTCTGCTCTGACCAGGGGTTGGACTGGACCTGCAAAGGGCCCTTCCAGGCTTTGTTTTTCTGTGACTGTGTAAGTTGTGCTAATTTATGTGTGATATGTCAAAAATTACCATCATTAATGATGCAAAGGTAGTCTCAGTGCAAAAAGCCCCCACACATCATTTGGAGATGATTAAATGGAGTTATCACCTGTAAGATAAGGATAACCTGTCCTCAGTGTTTAGCACTGAGAAAGTCTTCCCTGAAGTATTTGTATGTGCTTTTGGACATTGTATTTCAAAAGCAGAATCAGCTGGAGACAATCTGAAAGAGAAAACACTGAGTGCTCAGATTCAGAAAACTTGAAATCTGAGATCTGGAAAACATGAGTAAAAAGAACCAAAGGAGTAGGGATGGTAAGCCTGGAAAATAAGGAAGACCAATGAAGGATGAAATGGAACATAACAGCATAAAAAGTAGGGAAGAAAAACTGAAATGGTTTCCAAGTCCCCTGTGTAAGTCAAGGATGAGTGGCCTTGTGCTGTAGGAGAGCCACAGTCAAACCTCACATAGACTGTGCTGAGTGAACACTGTCTGCTGGTGGGGAATTTGGAAGAAAAAGATGCAATAGATGAGTAAAGATTTATTTGTTTACTCATGTAATTTTTGGCAGTTATGGATGCTGTAGATTAGCTTTACTTCCAGCTAAGGTGAGTGTTTGGATCTTTTTTGAAGATTTGAGAATAAATTAATGTAAAATGTGGTCTGAAAATTCTTCTTTTGGTTTAAATACACATCTCAGAGGAGATCAAGTTAAAATTGAGTAAGCTTTCACAAGTATTTACACTGGGAGTTTATACAGTAGTTTAAAGGGATTTAAAATAGTTATGTGACATTTGTGAATCTTTAACTCTTAGATCAATGATGGAAAGTGCATTGTTAAGCAGCAGGGCATTAAAAACCCAAACCAAACTTGCCACAGCAGAAGTTATCACTTAGTAAAAGTTCCTAGTGAGAAGAGGCAATTAGTTGTATAGAATAAGGATAGATTAGAGCCAATTTTGTACAGATCCTGGTTTTTTTTACATGTTTGTTTGGCTTTCTTTGGGCCAAAGTGTGTAATATGCTCTATTTATTACATTAGGTTTCCCAAAATGTCACTGATAGCAGTGGTATTTTTATTTTGCTCTTGCTGTGTTACCTGTGGTGTCTGTGGAGCACTAGATGGCACACTGTGACTTCAAAACAGGCAGTTGAGAACAAGCTAAAAACTTATATAAATAGTGAAGTAAAAGCAGTTTCTCATTTGTGTTGCATTTCCTACCACCTTAATAACTTCTAGCCACTCATCTGCTGTATTCATTTTTACTGTAATTTTCCTGTATTTTCTTTCTAAAGATGTAAAAGTGGCTGCAGGCCTGAGCTAAATGATGGTGAGAATGAAAAGAGGAAAACTGTACCTCTTGATTAGTCTTATAGAGAAATCTGTCTGTTCGGGCGTAAATAATATGTAGCTTTATGTAAGTTCTTTGTGGTTACATTTGCCAGTGTTTAAAGCTGACTTGGTCAGCAGTTTTGTGCTATCAGGGTACCTAAGTTTATTATTACAGTTTATAGTTTGGTTTTGTTGGAAATGATTTTCTGAGGAATAACGTCACACACTGTAGAAGAGGCAAGATTTTATCTGATTGATATCTGACAGTTGATACAAATACTTTCTAATGCTTTTGGTTTCAAATGTCTCGTGATGGTGCATTTCCCAAGTGCAGAGAAATGTTTATTAGGTAAATGAAGTTCATCCTCAGTGTCTCTCATTCCATCTTTCAGTAGTTGCAGCTTCGTAGTAACAGCCCATCACAGTTACCAGGAAATACTTTCTAGGTTCTTGTGCCTTTCTCCAGGCTCTCACCAGTCAGCCAACACAAGTATTTTGGTCTTATGCAGCTTTTATCTTGAATAATTAGTTTTAATTAACACAAGGTAGTTAAAAAGTTTGTGCAGCCCACTGTGATTCTGTAGCAGCATTGGCAGTCAGTTAGATGAAGGTGGTGTGGTCTAGGCATATCAGACTGTGGGCTGGGTAATAACTCCCATGGCTGGGTAATAACTCCCATGACATGTTGATGAATCACTCTGCTTATCATGCAGAAAAATGGTGGTGAGAATGGATGCATAAACCTGCTTCAGATATTTGATGAAAATTGAGCACCTGAGCATCCCTCTTTGGGTGGTGTAACCACAAATTGGAGAAAATTAACGTATCAAACCCCGAATTTCTCTTTCTTGTTTCCCCCTCCGTGTATTTCTTGTTTCCAGGCTTCCTTCCAACGCTCCAACAGCCATGACAAAGTGAGGAGAATAGTGGCAGAAGAGGGACGTACAGCAAGGAACCTGATTGCTTGGAGTGTTCCACTGGAAAACAAGGAAGATGATGGTATGTGTTGAACAGTCTTACACCAGGTCTTTCCACTCCCATCTGTCTGTCCACTGGAGTTGCTCACCTGGAAACATTTTTTTACATAGGATTTCCCTATTAAAAAAAAAGGGTTCTGTTTAGCATACATAGAATAATTTAAAAGTTTTTTTCCGAAGTGCCCCCTGTGGTTGGCAGATCACTTTATAAAACCTTCCAGCAGCAGATTAAAAATCATTTCCATTTGTCTGTAAGTAACATCTAAGTCTGTTTTCTTGTGCTGATATTATCAAGATACTTGTGTAACACAATAATGTTGTCCTAAACTGATCTCTTGCAACTTGGCAATTCAGAGTTGTAGGGATGGCTTAGAACAATCCAACAAATTGTTCTCTGTGCTCTAAAACAAAGGAGTTTGGAAGTTTCTCTTGGTATCACTTCAGCTTTGGTAAACATCTCTGAAGAATCTTTAAGGAAGGGGATATGTGGGGACAGTTTTCCATAATGCAAGTCCTCCTAGCAGTTTTGTTACTCTCTTGTGGTGTGATCACTTCAGGAGCCAAGAACTGACTTTTATTTTTACACTGCTCGAGCTGTTCCAGAGGTCACAATGCTGTTCTTGAGGACTTCATCTCTGGTTTTGTAGCTCACATGTCCCTGTGCAGGTGCTGCTGCTTTTAAGTGTCTAAAAGTCAATTTGTTTGTGCTGTGAAGGTGTTTGACCACTGGGATCAGTTGCCTGGAGGAACTGTGGGCACTCATCTTCCTTGGAGATGCTCAAAACCTGCCTGGACATAGCCTTGGGCAGCCTGGAGGTTGGACTAGATGATCTCTGGAGGTTCCTTCCCACTTCAGCTGCTCTCTGATTCTGCCAGTGGAAAAGATATTTCAAGAAATGTTATGTCTAGTTGCAAGACAATTAATCCTATGTCTGAAGCAGAATAGACTTGGGGCCCAAAGTACTTCCAGATTCCAAGTTGCACTGTTGGGGAAGGTGGGAATATGGAGGAGTGTGTGTGAAAGGAACATGCAGTGTATTTCTAACAGCTTTTTTGAGCAACTCGTGAGTTGATTCACTTTCTGTTTAAAGAGTCTGTTACATTGTTGCCTGTAATATTCTTTTAGAAACTTTAAGACTTTTTCCTTTAAAACCACTGTCTCTAATGTGTAGATGAATGTTTGCTCTAACAACTCCTGTCAAAACATGAAGAATGAATGTAAAAGTGACCTTTAGGTTTCATTAAATAGTAGTTATATACAGTAATTAAAATCCAAGTAGCTGTATTCATTTCCTTCTTTTGGTCATATTAGCACCATTGTAATTTTTAAATTGGTGCTTTCTTCTTGTTAGAATCTCATCATTAAATCATAGGCTGACCTTTCTGCACAATGCAAGGGATCTAATGATAATTGCCTGATGGAAAATTTCCCTGTGGAAAGGAACTTGTGGTTAGTGAAAGTCTGCAAAGCCAGATTCTTTATCTCTTGACCCTTGCTTGGCATGGAAGGTGTCTGTGTTGGTGTCACTGAGCTCTGATTCACTGTGTGCTGATCTTTCAATATGTATTGTGTCCCTGAGGGGGGATCCAGCAATATTATGAATTAGGACAATTCTGGCTCTTTCAGGGGTTGTGTAAATCAGGCCAGAGGTTTGGGTTTCCTGAGCCAATCCTGCCACCCTTCTGTACAAAGCAGGATTTTGTCTTTGGGCAGTTTCTTCTGCTGT
This sequence comes from Pseudopipra pipra, assembly GCF_036250125.1. NCBI lineage: Eukaryota > Metazoa > Chordata > Aves > Passeriformes > Pipridae > Pseudopipra > Pseudopipra pipra. The sequence continues at coordinate 3,444,125 of NC_087560.1, read as the reverse complement.
GATGTTCAGAGGTATTGCTTTGGCAGCACCAGTGTGTGATTTAACATTTTAAATTATATGCTGGGATTCATTAGGAGATTCTTTTCCAGAAACAGTGAGGATATGAGCATTTTTTTTAGAGAGGGTTTATAAATTAAAATGCTGGATTAATTTTTTCCATTTGTATCCTTTTCCTATTTCCTTTAAAAATTGTGTGCTTGTGTCCTTCTTAGCATTTAACTCCTCTGAGAGACTTGTGTTTTTTATAGAGAGTGCATGGGCAAAAGAGCAATAATGAAAGAATTGCAATCAAAACCTTCTAATTCCTTGATGGAAATGTATAGTTCCTGCCAGTGAGAAATATTTCCTTAAAAAGGAAAGAGATTTCTGGAATGACAGGTGACACTTGTGTTGCATGTTTTGGAGCAGCAAGCACCCTAGTTATGTCAGATCTGAAATTCTAGTTATGAGTACAGATCAGTGGCATTGCAGAGGCTTGACACTTAAATGCTAATAGAAAGTAAGATACCTTTGGAACTTTGAGATGTGTAAAAAATTGGAAAACCTTGTATTTGTCACTGTTCTCTTCTTTTTTCCTATTTGTTTAAAATCACTTGGGCTCTTGCCATGTAGAATTCATTTGCAGACTAAGCATTTCAGGGTAAGGAAACATATTTTATTGGTTGAAAGGTGCCTGGCACACTTTGGGGAACCTGCAGTGTGTTCCACTGCTTTAACAAGAGCCTGCTGCAGTAAGTGGGTCTTGCAGGATGTGATGAAAGTCCTGAAACTTGGCTCTCTTTGGCCACATAAGGAATTGGAAGAGTCCTGACTGCAAACATTGTGTGGGAGCCCTGGCAACTCTGGATCTGATTGGAACTGGCAGAAGGGAAGGGGATTCTTTGAGGCTCATAAGTTTCAAACCTTTAATTTTACTGGAATGAATGGGAATCCATTCTGGTGCTGGTAGGTGAATACAGGGCCATTATATTCTGTATGAAACAGTGGCAGTGATTTGTAAAAGTAATTTTGTGCAAAATATGTTGCTGTAATTCAATCTGGAGGGGTAAAAGCATGGGGAGTTTTGTTCTATCCATGCTTGAAGGCAGTCATTTCTCCAGATCATTAGCAATGTACTGTTAGAAAAATAGCATCTACTACTGCTCTACAAACTTCTAAGAGGATATGGTTTATAACAGTACTAGAAACTTCAAATGCTTCCTCAGCTGAAAATTATCATCCCTGCTGAAGGTCTGATGATGAGGAGTGTCCAAGACACTGAAACAACACCTGCTGTTACTCTCTGCCATAGCCAGGACAGAAATGAACACTGAGATTAATTACTGAGTTTGAAGGCAATTCTCACACTTCTCATACCAGTAAAACTATCCAAACCCAAGAGATGAGCAGTGTGATTGTTGAGATTTTGAGTATAAAAGATACCTCTGAAAATAGGTAATCAGTGGGGTGTTTTTGGCAGATATGGCACCTCAGCTTTTTGGACAGGAAGTCTTCACAAATCATAAACCCTGTGTGCTTCATATTTAATCACCAGACAGGGAGGAAATGGGCTTCCAGTGTAAAATATGGCTGTAGCTCCCTGAATGCTGCAAAACTTTGCTACTTTATATATTTCACATGGGCAACTTAATAGCTGATGAGATGCTCATCTTGGGTCACTGTTGTTCTCTCCTCACAATTCAGTAAATTCCTCACAGGTGAAGCCCTTCCTGTGTCCCTGAGGTCTGTGCATCTCACAGCAATGCCAGCACAGTGTAGTTACACCCCAGTTACACCCCAGTAGTCTCTGAACATACAAATAACCACTGAGCAGTGCTCTTGTGCTGTCACTGCTCGGGAATGTAAAAGGACAAAAGCAGAAACCTTTGAATAACCAGAGCCCTTATTGTAAGAAAAAGAATAACAAAGCCTGGAAATGTGGCTGCTGCTGCTGAAATGCAAAATTTTCTGGCCTTAAGAAGAAGTTAGTCCTTGTCCCACACTATATTTTTTTAAGTTTGCAAAACCTGCTGTATTCATAAGTTTTGCTTTCTCTACGTGTCTGCCTCATATAGAAGGTGCCTGAAAACTTGCTTTTGTCTTTACAGGGGACTTGTTCAGACAGTTCTTAGCTGATGGATTGTTACTCTGTTTTTTATAGAATCTAAAGAGACTGTAACTTCATGTTCATCTGCCCTTTTAAAATGCTAACATATCCATATTTGCTTGCAAACCTTTTCCCTGTGCAAGTCCTGTATGCCATTGCATTCCAATTGTCTTTGCAGAGTGTGAATCACATCAGAAGAGAGACACTGGAGGTTGAAATAGTTCAGTTATTCTGACATGGAGCTGTTCCACATTTTAAGTTTTTTAGTGACTAGGAAGATTTTATACCTCCAGTAGCTGAATGACTTTTTTCCTGCATGCTGCTGAATTGAGTTCAATGTATTAGTTTGTGCCTGTTGTTTCGGCTAATGTAGAATTTAAAAAATGAATTATCAAGCAAATAGTTTTTAATTTGTTTTAAATTAAAAGCCTTGTTGCCTGGAATAGCCAGTGATACAACCCAGCTGTGCAAACCAGCTGTACAACTGCCTGATGGAGACAGGTTTGCAGCTGCTTTACATAACCAGAGCAATGTAAAACAGCTGGGCTGTGTTAGGGAATTTGGCCTCAGAACTGCTAAAAACTCAACTGGACAATTCTGAAATTCAAGAATGATCTCGTGGTCTAGGGGAGGACCATATTCAACTAATGCATTGATTTGCTTGGCTTCATCCAGCTAAATAATCTCGAAGCTTTTATTTAGATGTAATCTGTGCTAGAGAGCTCTCTTGCCATGGTTACTGTTTTGTCTTAGCTCACTTACATTTTTGGTAATTGGATCCTATGATTTCCATGTTGTGCAAGTCAGATACTGAGTTGGAGGAATAAAATTTTTCAAATTACCCCCCCAGCAAATCTCAGAGATTAAGTACTGACAGATGGGGTTGGTCTGGGCTAACACAGACTTTTCTATGCCAAGATAAGTCTGAATCAGTGAATTGCCACCACCACAGCACTGGGGCCTGGACTCATCCTTTCTGGGTGTGGGCATTGAAACTGGTTTGGGAAGCAGAGTCACTTTGTATAAGCAGTGAAGGGAGACAGGTACCTTTGAGAAGGCATTTCAGATCTTAAAGGACTGACTTGTCTTCTGGGAATGTTTTCTCTCTTTCTTTGGCTCCCTGAATGTCAGTGAACTAAATCCAGGCCCAAGTTCTGTTTTTCCCTGTCTTTCTTGGCAGAAAATACTTAATCTACTAGGAGGTTGAACAGTTCCAGAAAAACTAAGTTATTACATTTGTTTTTCCTAACAAATATATTTCTTGTTTTAATTCTGTAATATCTGATTGTACAGTCATTCAAGAGAAGACTTTTTTTTTAAATCTGCCTAGAAAACTAGTATCATATTTGGCATGTACATTGAAATGATATGATTTTCAGAGGCACTGAACACTCAAAGATAGGTTATCTTTGTTTAATGAAGTCTGTAATTCTTGCCTATCTTGTATTTTTTTTCCTTTTGCAGTGTTTTCTGGCATTATCCACATTCTGAACAGTGGAATATTTATTTGGAATATAAAATTTGCCGAACCTCTTCACTCAGAAATTGTGCCCCTCTCAGTACGATGCAGGATGAGATATGAGTGCTCTATTTAATTAAAATCACTGTTGTTGATTAAAATGGTTGCTTCCCTCCACAGGAAAATCGAAATGGCAATCTGGTGGAAAAACAAAGAGGGTGACTCAAGGAACACACAAGACTGCAAAACAGGTATCTGCTCGTTTTTTATTGTGACATCAAATGGGTGACATAAAAATGTTCTCCTCTGAGATCATTTATACATTTTTGGCTGAATAATACTTGTCCAAAACTGGGCACATGTTGTGTTTTTAAAGCATACAGGTTTCAAAGTCAAGTATCCAGAAGTTAAAATTGCCAGAATTTAGGTTATCTTCCTCAGCCTTTACTTTTGGCCCTTCCTACCTTCTGGGTGCATGACTGAAAGTTATTTTGAGGAAAGTGCTGTTCAATGAAATGATACAGAATATTCTCCCTGTAAGCATGCTGCTTGTACAAGGGCTGCCTTTCTCCCCAGTTTTTAAGAGGAAATGCTCTTATTTCTTGACCTCATGTGTAAGTGGCTGAAGTCAATATACCCTATTTGGGAAAAAAGTCCAGGTGAGTAAAATTTCCAAGAGTTATGACTGGAAGTCAAGTCTGAATGAGAAGTGTAAAGAAGAAACTGCTTTTATCCACCTTTTTTTTCTGTGAACCTGACAGTCTTTATTCCATCAATAAAGTAATATCTCAATGTTCCCTTGTGTTTCATATTTTTAACCATTGTTTTTCTTTGATTAATGGATTTGGCCATTAGTATGGCTTTAGCCATTTAGTATTTTGTGGCAGTCTGTCAGAATTTGACAATAAAGCATGTGGAAGATGTTATTTTTTGAGAAAAGAAAGTGTTTTGCTTCCATAGAGACGTATTTGCGTGTTTAAAACATAAACATGTTATTTTTGCAGTAGTTTAGTAACTATTTACCTCGTGTTCTCTGTTCACTCACTAATACCTTACAAACACTGTGTGTCCTGGTTTCCTTGTCTGTGAGGCCTGAATTTTGTGGGTGTAGTTGGGGCTCCCTGTGAGGGTTTGCCCTCAGAACCTTTGGGGTGTGAGAGTAACGTGCTGCACAGTTTGGGCTCTGTCTGCTGTCAGGATTGTGTCAGTACTGAGTTTTCAGGAGATTGCTGTACTAAAACTGTCCTGTAGACACAGTGCATTCCTAGTGGGTGCAATTAAGGGTTGAAATGGAGTGCTGACTGTCTGTGCATCTTGGCTTTTCAGTTTGGCATTCAGCACCTTTACTTCTGCTGCTTTTCAGACACTTGATACTGCTGTAATTGGTGGCTTTTTTTCGTTGGTTTTGTTGAGTTTTCAGTTTTAATTTTCCTTTACATATGAATGGGCCACTAATCTCAAGAAAATAAACTTACAAGAGCTCTTTCATATGATCTTATCAACCTCATCTTCCTTTCAGTAGAGTGCTGGCAAATCTACATTCAATAAATTTTGGCATCCTGAGAGCAAAAATATACATTTCATACTTTCCAGAAGTCCGAGGCAAGTTACTGTAACTGTTAGAAAAAAAACCAAAATCAAAACAAACCAGAAAAAACCACCAAAAGAGATTGAGTTTTAACATCACTTCCATCATCCACACTGGGTTGGTTGGGATGGAAGAGGGGGTATTCCCATGTTTCTTAACTTCAAAGGTACAAAAGCTCTGTACCTTCTGCAGTTGAAGGTTTGAGCTATCACTGCAAGTTAAAGTGTTATTTCTAACAACAAACCACCAACTTAATACTTCCCTGCTTGTGTTTACAAGAAATCAGGTAGTTTAGAGGGTTTCATGCTTTCAGAGCTCTTCTGCTGGAATATGGGTAACTGTAAATGTTGCTTAGGTTTTACTGAGACCCTAAAAACTTGCTACAGGGTAATAATGGAACTGCAACAACCTGCAGAGGTTACATGTGCTGTTTTCCTCATTAAAATACGGCTGACATAAATGGATGCCAAATACAGCAGATGGATTTATTGCTAAATCTCAAAACGTGTTCCATGACACCATCTTTTGAAGATACATTTGAAAATGCATCTTGCAAAGAGTAGGAATTATGCATCATTACCATTCCAAAGCAACCTGTGCTTTGGATCAACAGCATTAGCTGGATGATGTAAACCTATTCACTTTATCAGGGTTACATTTTATAAGTACAGGCAGCACCAGGTAGCAAAGTTATTTTAATATAGCTATTTATGATTTTCTGTCTACAGTTGCACCGTTATAAACTGTAGTTTTAAGGAGCTGTAAATTAGCCAGTGTAAGCTTTGCTTTAAAGGTTTCTATACAAGACCTCAGCTAAGGAGCATCTTTTCTCCAAGCAGTTTGTTCAGAGGTGACTGTGGTGCCACAGAAGAAAAAATATGAAACCTTTCTGAAATTCCTGTTCACTGGTGGTTTCTGACATGTGTGTTTTCTGAACGTGGCTCTCATGCCCACATTAGCTGGGGTTCACCTGGAATACACAGAGATGTTGGTGTGATGCCTGTAAATCAGGTTCCCATTTCCCCTCTTCTTACAGAACAATTGGCATCTGAACACAAATGCAGGTGAGAGCATAACCATTTTGACAGCAATTACAAAGGGGAATTTGTTTAATGACATGGTACAGGACAAAAAGGCTTGAATCCCAGCCAGTTATTTTGCTAATTGCAGTATTTCTAGTTAATGGTTAGATATTCTAATTATAAACACTGTGCATTGGCTTGTGCAGGGTTGGTTTGGGTTGTTTTTATTCAATCACCAAAAGCTGAGTTTTTAAAATGGTATTTTGCAGTAACCCCTACAAGTGAACTGTAGTAAGAATTATTTTTCTGGAGTTCTGTGCCACAGTGGATCAGTGCATCAAGGCTGCATTGAAGGTGCTATTAAATACATTAATGAAAAAAGCCAGTCCAAACCAGACTATTTTAACATGTAGCTAATACTTCCATCACAAAATGGGACACAGTTGGGTGTCCCTTTGGGTTTACTGCAGGTGCTTCCACCTGGCTATGGAATGCAGAAGCTTATGGAAGTCTGCTATGGCAGCAGGATTTTTCTGTGGTATTTTCTGTTGTGGTAGAGAATTTCAAGTTAAATAAGGGCAGTGTCATGGGGCCAAGTGCTGATTTGGTATTTTCAGTCGAATAGATGTGCTTCAGGATCCTTTGGAATATCCTGTGCAGGTGAGTGACTCTGTCAGGGAGATGTATCCCCATGTGGGTCACTGAGCTGTGTGCACAAGGTCAACAGATGCCAAGTCATAGAATCATTAAGGTTGGAAAAGCTCTCTAAGATCATAGAGTTCACCCATTAACCCAGCACCACTGTGCTACCACTGTGTCCCCAAGTGCCACATCCACACCTCTTTTTGAATCAGGGATATGGCTTCTATCCCTGGCAATCACCATTCATCCCTGGTGATCCTTGGGCAGCTTGTTCCAGTGCCTGACCACCCTTTCAGTGAAGAAGTTTTTCTCAATATCTAATCTAAACCTCATCTGGCACAACTTGAGGCCATTTCCTGTTGTCCTGTCACTGCAGTCTCAGTAGGGAGCATCCACAGCCTTGTGCACTAAGCAGGTCACCTGGGCAAATATAACACTGAGGCAACATCACAGTGCTTCCAACATGGTGATTCCTGCATGTGCCAGCATTTGTGAAGAGCTTTGGCTGTTCTCCCTCTGCACCCATCACATTTAGCATGCTGGCTGTCCCCACTGGATCAGTCACTCTGTGTTTCAGGGCCACATCAGCATTTCAGTGGCATTAGGCTTAGAATGAGGGTTAAAAACAATAATGCCACGTGTAATGTCTTGGTAGTAGAATGTACCTGTGATGGAATATTGCTGGTGTGTTTATTAGTAAAATGTTATTTCATCTCTGGATGCACACATGTGTCAGAGTAAGTAATGCAGGATATGTAAATAGAAAGTGTAACCTTCCAATGTGCTAAGGGGCAGAGTATCACATTGTGCAATGTGAACATTATAGATGTCAAAGAAACAGAATCTAGCTGTACATAACTGCTGCTTATATTTAAGAAAGCATGTTTTAAGTCAGAGGGATGATACCCTCTTCTTCAGTGAAGAAGTTCTTGTTTACAGGTGTTTCAAGATGTTTAAAAAACGCGTGTTGCACAGAAACCCCCCCCCTTACCATACTCCTGTTTGTTGTTTTCCTTTTCCCCACGTATCTTGTTTTCAGAACACTACCCTAGACTGTAAATTAACAGCAGCAGCAGCCGGAGATAAAAACTTTGACAAAAGCCCAACGAAAACAAGGCAGCCTCGGAAGGTCGATCTGCGGGCTCGGTACTGGGCATTTCTGTTTGACAACCTGCGCCGGGCGGTCGACGAGATCTATGTCACCTGTGAGTCGGACCAGAGCGTGGTGGAGTGCAAGGTAAGGCTGCAGCTGGGCTTTGTCTTCCTCACGTGGCTTCTTCTGGGCTTTTTTTATACTTTAAATGAGGAATTAGAGCTTCAGAAACACGTTACTTTTTGATTTGTGTTTTCTGAAGGCTTGCAAGTAGGAAAACTGATGGTGTATGTATTCATATTTAAGAAATGCTCTCATATTGTGCAGTGACAATTTTTTAAAGTTTGTAAAGCTTGTGATGCACGTGATATTATTAGATCTCAGTATTTTGGTGAAATCAGATTTTGTTTATTGGGTTCTGAGTTTGTTACTTTTCTGACTGAACACTGATTTATTTTTCCCTGTAGGAAAAATACTTTTAGTATTTTACTGTAGGTGGCACTGTTGTGGTTCAGCCCTTTTCACATTTGTTTGCTTCCTGTTAAGTGGCTTAATTACACACTGCTCCCTTTCTGCAGTGATAGTTATCACTCTTCAGATTTTCTCTTTGTTCAGAAAATGATTGGTTGTTGAGTATAAGCAATGTCTGGTTGGGATGTCACTGTAAGTCACTTGCCAGTTTCAAATAACCTGTGTTTGTAATAGCTTGTGCATCTGTTTTACATTTTATTATGATTTTCTAGTAGATCTGCAGAAATACCCTTGTCATTTAATAAAAATCACTCATTCTTTAGAAGTTGAATTTATCACAAGCATTAAGAGAAGCCAGAGTATGTTATAAAAAGAAATGTTCAAGATGTTGCTTTGTTTTCATATTAAACATGGCTGAAAACTCAACACATTCTGGAAATGATTATCTAATCACTGTAAAAAATTTTATATATCACTTTAAGTAAACTTTTTTCTTATCCTCTGCATCTCGTTCTCTGCTGTAATCAGACACGGCCAAGTGGGCTTTGGGATTAGCGTGCAAATCCCCTTCATTGGAAGCAGGTTGGAAAGCTGAACAGTAGCTAAAGGCTTCCAAGGCACTGGTTGGTCTAACACAATTTACCAGTTGGTGACTGAACTGTCTTCCTGCTCAGGAAACTTCTCCTTAGAATTTTTTGGTTTAAGAAAATCAGCCAGCCCTGAACCGTAATTAGATTAGCATTTTAAACTTCTGTGACTGAAGGAACAGAAGCGTATTTGTATCATTATCACATCTTGTTGGGGTTAGATGTTGTTCAACATTTTAATCAGGGGACTGGATACTCTGGGATGGAGATGCTGCATAGCCTGAGTGAAAAGTCTTCATTTTAGCAGATGCCTGGCAATGATGTCTTATCTGTGTGGACCAGGTTACTTGTTTGCAAAACAAAGGTGGAAAAAAACAAAAATGAGGACGCAGGGCAGTCCAGTGCCATCTGTTGTAAGACTTATGTGACATTCATGTTACTCTTACCTTTTAAAAGATCTTTTTTCTCAGCACACAAGTGGCCTTACCTGAGCATCTGGAATATGTGTTTGTGCTGTGGTCTTTTATCTGTGGGATATTCTTTTCTAGGTTACTGTTAAATGATCATGATTATTCTTTTCATAAATTACTAATATTTCTGTTAATTAAGATATGTAGGATAAAACTGTTTAGTCTTGCAAATTATTATTACTAATAATGTTTCATTTCTGTCAATTCTATTTATTGTCATTATTTTGTGGTGGTTTTGACAGATGCAGTTCAATGTCTACCAGAGATGAGGCTGTCAATGTTTGTAGCTAATCTACAGCAGGGTGTCTTAGCTTCTGTGTTTTGGAGGAAATGCTTTGCATAGCTCTTAATAGACATTTTAGGTACTATGTACATGGGCTTCAACTAGAGATTGATCATTAGTGTGGAGATGTGTTTAATTATGGGTGGAATATCAGTGATAGCGAACAACAGATCCTTGTGCAAACTGAGTCTTCTTCACCTCTGATGCTGAAAAGCCAGTGCTTGCAGTCCTTCACCAGCTGAAATATCTTGTCTAAGTGCAGCTTTCGTATTATGGAATATATAGGAGGTGTTTACTGTAGTACCTCAGGCTTTTAGGAGTTCATAAATCAAGTCTGAGAGTTCAGCTGGCAAATGGTATTGACTAAGAAGAACTGTGTGACATTTTCTCAAGAATTCATGCAGCTTAATAGAGGGCCTGTGTCCTGTCTTAGAATTAGCTTACCTCAGTCTTTGGTTTCATCACTACAGTTTGTCCATGTGGGATTCAGTGCAGGTAAATACTCATCATTTGAGTGTCTAAAACACTGAGTTGTTTTACTGCCTTGGCTCTGGCAGCCCTCGAGACATTGTTACCATGTTACTCCCAAGGTTTCACACTTTGCATTGGCTGTTCTGATGGTTCCTGGTCAGGTCTTGGATGATCTCTGGTCGTGCCTTTTCTTGTGACTTGAAAACATTCAAGCAGTGACCAGGATCTGCATTCCCTGTTCGTGTCAGCCAGGGTGTCCAGATGTGTGGGGCGAGGGCCTGCCTGTTATTCCAGGGACAGCTCCAGCCCCTGGCTGTGCAGGACTGGGAGGATGCAGGAGGATCCATCCCAGGCTGGGAGGATGCAGGAGGATCCATCCCAGGCTGGGAGGATTCATGCCTCTGGCTGAGGTGTGTGGGAATAATGGCATAATGTGAATTCTGTGTGCTCTGATGAGGTATCTCCCTGACTCTGCTGAATGATGGGGATGTGGCTTGGCAAAATATGTTACACTTCACTGGCAGGAAAGGAATGTCTGTAGTGAGTATTATCCTTTTGGTTTGGACTTAGGGGGCCAGGTGTGATGCAGTCATACAGTGTCTTGTCTGCCCTTGCATAGCCATGATTTCCCTGCAATAACTTTTAATATCAGTGGACCAATTTAAGTTAATTTAGTCATTATAGATTTTATGAGAGTGGGTGACTAGCTTGGAAGAAGACATCCTGCTAAGGTTCACAGTGCAGGAAAAACTGCCCCTCACTCTTTCTTAGGCACCAGGGAGTTCAGAGAGGGAACAAGAGAACAGGAACACACCAGCTGAGGGAATAAGGATTGTGTGTGAGGTGGGTTTTTGTTTCATTGGTTTTGGTTTTTCATAAGAATATGTTGATGTGCCTGTCGTGATGTCACTTCTGGCACCAGAGAAATCAGAAAGAAGAACATGGAAAACAGGCTCCACTCCACCTACAGTTTGCAAAACTACTTTGACTTTTTCTGCCTGATGGTTTGTTGTGGGTTTTTTGTTTGTTGGGTTGTGGTTCTTTAAATTATTTCTGGCAGTTAATTCTTATACTTGTTCCATTTTTATGTATGACAGTACTGGTCTTCTGAATATTTTGATTTTAAGATGAAAATTCCTTTTGTAGCAAACTTTTACTAAAGCTCATCCTAAAAATGGGGTTGGATTAGCTCCACTTTTCTATTCTTTTTTGCAAACTTTTTATACTACATAGAAAAGTATCCAGTGGTTAAAATGTTACAGGAGATGCTAACAGACCTGTCAGCTCAGTTACAAATGGATTAATGCACTTCTGCTATACCTAAAGGATTGAGAGGATTTTTTGATTAATGAGAAATTTCATATTGCCACATTTAATTTTTGGGCTCATTTGACAAAGTATCCTGTTAGCCCTTTTCATGAAGTACCATTTTTATTCTTACTACTGGACATAGGTGGGAAATAATATTAAATAAGAAACCAAAATGGTTACACTGTTAACCTCTCCTTCATTGTTTGTTTTTTTTTTTTTAAGTGGGATTTTGAAAAATTCTTTCAATTAAAATAAATTGATGTTATCAAAAAATTCCTTCATTTTGACTTTTTAAATGATGTCTCCTCAAACTTCTGTCCTGGTCAAACGGGCCTGTGCTGTTCTATTTAAACATTTTAGTCGTATAGAGATTGTCTTAAAAGATGAAATATGACAACTTCTGGCATTTCAAATATTCAGATTAACCTGGTATAAAAGTGTTAGTTACGTTTTTTGGTTATTTTGTACCCTCTGCTCTCCTGTACCCTTACAAGTTGGTGTAGTTTCATTGATTATGTTGTCACTGAGGATAACAGTTTGATGCTCCCAAATGGGAAAGGGCTCCAGTGGCTGTTTGTGGTTGAAACTGCAGATGGGAGGGTTGTGGGGAGGATCCAAACAGTGGCAATGTGTGTAAGAGGATCACTGGCTGTGTGTGTTTCCTCTCAGCTCTGGGCACTGCTGAAGTTGGTATTTTCCTATTGATTTGGAATTGAGAATTCTCAAATAATTTATATAGATATATAATAGATATATAGATATGGCTTGGATGCTTTGTATATAAAGATAAAATGAACATGGTTGAATTATTTCTGAAATAAATAAAGAGTTCTGAAGTTTAAGCATCATCTTAGTGTACATAAATCAGTTTGTGCAATAGTGATAAAAGATTAGATATATCCTAGTAAATTTAACTATAACTTTTTTTCCTCCTAGGATGAAATAACAGCTTCAGCTGGTTTTTTCCTTTCAAAAAAGCTGAATTTTATTGCGTAAAAATCTAAATCTCTATTCCTTTTAAGTTGTTGTTTAGCATTACTCAAAGCTTGTACAGTCTTTTGTCTTTTCACCTTTACTTACTGGTGTATTTCTGTAAGGTTTGGGCCAGGGTTGATTCTCTCCTTGTTTCTAAAGCTCATGGATACACTCTTAGATCAGCCTAATTCAGTGGAAACAGTTCAATTTTACTTGAGATTCTTATTCCCACTTAAGAAATGGAAAATTCAGCAGGGAAGTTCTGTTGTTTTGCTTCTCCTAGGCAGCACAGGGTACCCTAAAGAGCCTGGGGAAGCCTTTCCCTCAGAGGATTGGACACGTTGCACAATGTTACGGGAAAGAACCAACTGAATCAACTCTCGCGAGGGCCTTTCGATCAGGGGGATGTCTGGGAGTCAGGGCCAGTTGACTGAGGCCTCCCAGAAGCTGAGGAGCCTCTTTGAGGGCTGTTTTTGGCTCTGGGTGTGTAAATTCTCCTGGTTTCTCTCTGCACACAGACTGGGACCTGGGCTCGTCCCCGATCGATCGCTGGCTTTCGGGACAGCCCCTTCTGCCCCTGGGGTGTGTCAGGAGTGTGCAAGGCTGCCCCTTCCCATCAGAAAAACCACACCTTCGAGTTCTGCACTTGGACATAATTACCAAGGGGGGGGTTATATCTTCATAAATAAATCCCCTGTGGCTGTCTCGTGGCAGTCCATGCACTGTGCAGATCTCTTTGTGAGCATTCCTGCCTCTCTTTGGGCATTCACTTGTTCATCTTTGTCATCTTCCACAGAGGAGTCAACAGAGAAGGACAGGAAAAGGGGTTAATGACTGGGCAGTGAGTCTCCCAGATGAAAAGGGATGAGATCCTTCAAAATGGTCATCTGTCCTGAAAAGCCAGATACTGAAAAGCTGGCATGGCTTTCAGTTGGCAGCCTAGGTATCCCTATTCCTGCCTCTCCATCCTTTGCATCTGACATATATATATATACATATACATACATATATACACACACACTCTTCAATTCTATGTGATTAAGTCCATGCACATGTTGCTGCCCTAATTCTTAGGGAGATTCCTTTGGTAATGTGCTCCTCCAGAGCACATCCTTGGCAGGTAGTGGATTGAGGCTGCTGTGTTGGAGGTGAATCAGTGGGGAACAACTGAGGTTCATTTAACACATGGATCTAAGAGACCATGTGCTTTTTTAAAATGTTATTTACCCTCTACTGAAGTTGATATAATGAGAGTCCTTTGGCTGGAGGAGCTGCTTCCTCTCATCCTTTCCCAAAGCTGTAAGAACTGCTTTGGCAATCATGTTTGTTGAACCTAACCCCAGAGCTGGCTTTAATTATCTGTAATTCAACTGTAGGAAAAGGCTACAAGGAATTTTTTAAAGCAATTTTTGTGTCAAATTACTGAAACACCCAGTTAACCTTGAAAATGTAAAGAAAGAAGGAAGGGATAAACTTAGTTTGTGTGCTAAAAACATACTGCATTACGAATATCCGGAGTTTATTTTGGTAAATACATAATCTAAAATATTAGGTATAGATAAGGAAACAGCATAAAGCAGTCACAGTTTGTAGAATAGAACAGACATTTCTAGCTTTGAGAATCAGCTAAAGTACAGCTGTGATGACTGAGTTAATTTATCTGATGCACATGGTGCTGTTTTGGGTTGTGGCACCGTTAAAATCCCAGTCTTCCATATCATCCCTGTTTCCTCCTCCTTGTTTGAGAGTGGGTGAATAAATGGAGAAGACAACATTTCAGAGCTGTTAAGGCATTTCCAAACAAAGTGAACCTTGGTTTTGAAGGATTGTAGTGGGCCTATCTAGGACTCAAGTCCTGACTGAGCAATACAGGATTATTCTGATGTAGCTGCTCTTAAAGATCTGTATTGATTACAAAGTAAGTTGTATGATCACCCAGTTGAGGAGACTAGAAATACAACTTTCAAATAAATACATAGAAACCGAAGTAATGGCTGAGAGCTGGAGAAAAGAAGCAAAAACACAAAAAGGGCTTTTTGACATGCAGAACTATTGATCAGAGAATTGACCAGAACAGGGAGGAGAAGGAAACAGAAGCGTGACTGATTTTAGTTTTATGCCACTGATTTTCCTTTAAGTGTTGTTTTTTAGCAGCATTGCTTTCTTATTTAGTTTGAACTGTCTCTTTAAAAATTGGACGGGACGGATATGACCTTGAAAAAGAATGAGATTTAAAATTGTTCTGACTCCGGTGCAGCCATAGCCTAGCCCATAAAGGTTCCTTTTTGTCAGCACCTTCTCAAGTGGTCCCAGTTTCCCCTGGTTCAGCAGCACAGGGTATATCTGCTGCCCGGGGTGCCGTGGGGAGCGGCAGGGCTGGATTGATGGCCCGGAGCCCCGGGATTGTGTGTCAGGAGGACAAAGGGATGGCGCCGCCCGGCCGCTCTGCGCCGCCGACCAGAATTCATTACAAACCAATCGAAGCCGTCGCAGCCAATTGGTGAACTAATTGGTAATTTTAGCTGTACATCTATATGTAGTTATCTGCAGGCCTGTAACAGCGCTTTCAGAGCCACTTTTGTTCTGCTTCATCCTGCCTGACAAAATGGCCCTCATGGCTTTGGGGAGAGAGATGTGCATCAGTGACTGTGGGGCCGCTCCAGCTGCTTGTCTTGTTTGTATTCCCTTGTTCATAAAACACGGCTCGGGTTACAGCTGCATGGGGCTGCTCTGATCATTTCTGATAATGTGGAGCTAAACATTCCTTAAAATAGGTTAAGCCATTTATTGCATTTTTTTTCCTGTGCCAGCTAACATCTGAAATACAACTCATACTCACATGAATTCTCTTTTTTTTTATTTTTTTTTTTTGTGAGGAATATCTCAGTGGCAGACTTGAAAAGTAAATGATTCAGAATTAAATTTTGCTTTCTATGCTCTTATTGTTAGTAACAGTCAGTGCAACTTAGTATGGGCTGACCTAAATGGACATGAATTGGATTAGAAAGCTGAAATTTTATTAGTGAAACTGAAAAAAGAGCTGGCTAAAACACTTGACTCGTTCATTTCTTGTAGCAGGCCTTACTTAAGAATTATTTTGGTGCTGTAAACCAACTCCATTGTAAGAAAAATGTCTCTTAGCTTTTTTGGGGAATATTTCAAAACAAAGAGCAACTTTGACATCAGCAATGGGATTCTGCTTGGTTTCCCTGGTGCCTGACTTTCTGGTGACTTTACCCTTGCAACAGCCAGCACCTCCATGTGTCATACAGGTGGGTTAAAAGGGTACCTGTGTGAAAACCAAAGCTGAGCTTCAAAGTTAGGGTTAAACAAAATGCATATTGATCCATATGATTTTATATGAAAAAGCACTTGGCATGCATTAGAGGTCCTTTTTCTGTTAAAAGGACAACTAAAAGTAAAGATGAATGGCACGTGACATTACAAAAATGTGCATTAGTTGCCTGGACTGTAGGGGAGTTTTTACTGTTTTCAGGGTCAAAAGTTTTACTGTTAAGAACCAATACCTTTTCATTTGTAATTCTTCCCGAAATATTTTTAAATAATTATTATTTGCTTTGAGTGAAAAGTTTCTCTTAACACCAGCAGGAATGATTTTGACATAGTAAAGAATTTGTCAAACAGCAACACTTGGTCACTCTACCATGAAATTATGTCTGTGCTTCACATTCTGCACGTGAAGCTCATGCAAGTTTCATAGAATTCAATCTTTAGTCGTGGATTTTTATTATTTTCAGCATGCTGTCATCACAGAGCACAGGATCCATTTGTCTTGTCTTGGAAGGAGTAGTTATGAATGCTGCTCTTTCTGACTGACAGGAGCTCAAACTCTCTCTCTCTTAAGCATTAATGTGTGGTGATAATCAGCTCTGCTGAGGAGGTGCCTGATGTCTGGGTGTGTTTTATCCCATTCAATCAATGATTTTTGAGCTTATATGTGGAATACAAGTGTTCTCCCAGGTTCCTGCATGGTAAAGGATTGCTCCTTTCCTTACCAGTGGCAGTGGATAACTGTAGTTTGCTCAGGGAACAAAACTAAGAGTTCAATCATACTGTGTTTTGCTCTGCTTTGCCATGAAGAAATGGTGCTGTTGACTGAGTAAAGGCAGCAGGACCCCAACTTACCTTGGAATTTTTCCTTGTTTCTTGTATGTCATCTGACCTTACTACAAATACTACACTCACATTCGAGCAAACTGGACATCAGTCAATAATTTCTCCAAATTAAGGGTATTTTTATCAGAAACAAGTCTTTTAGTTCCCTACTGTTCAGCCACTGGCATTTTATCTCTGAATTTCTTCCTGGTTTAGTGTGAAGTGCAGTTAATTTTATGTGTTTTCTTGTAACAGTTAATTTTATTTGTTAGAGACCAACATGAAGTTCTAGATTCAAACTACTTAATCAAGATTTTGCAATATTTTGAATTAATTTCCAGCACACCCACATCATTCCTGACAGCGTATGTTTAATCCTACCCAAGGTCTGATGGAGTTGCCTTTGTGTGGTTTTGTAAAATTTACTTCACAAACAGATTAATTGTGACATTTTTAGTCTTCCACAGGTCTATGAAGTTTTACAGACAGTTTTCCCTCTTTGATGATGTATGTTCAGCATATTTTAAAAGATAGCTCTTACCAAAAAAAGAGAATAAATCATGAAACAGTGATACTTATGTGTTAGGAATTATTTCCTTGCCAGATATTGCCCTTACACATTGTTGCTCACAGAGATCTTAGAAAATCCACACCTTTTCTTTTTAGGATGTTTTAATGTTTGTTCACATAAAAATCTTAACTCTCTGGCTTTTCTTGGGCTTGTTTTTAATGAGAAAGCTACAGAGTAGTAAATTTCCTACTTTCTTTTTGGTTCCTTTATTTTAAATACGAAGATTGATGTAATGGTTGCTTTTCAGGAAGTCCTGATGATGCTTGATAACTATGTAAGGGACTTCAAAGCATTGATTGACTGGATACAGCTACAGGAGAAGCTAGAAAAAGCTGATGCTCAGAGCAGGTAATTAGATTTATATATTTTTTAATCTTTACAGGGAGTAAAGTTCACAGTAAATTTCATTTTGTAGCAGAGATTCAGCAAATAGAACCAATTTTCCTTTTGGACAAATTGGTGTGAGGACATTTTATGTGCACTGTCACTGTCACTAGAACTGGAGGATATTTCCAGTCCTACTCCCATCCTTTCCTTTTAAGTGCTTGGTTTGATGTTTAGTTCCACTCTGACATTTGAAATAAGCATTGTAGTCTTGAGAGTTTGCATTATTTTTGCTATAACTCTGGCTGATGTGGTTTGGAGTTGGTGTAGAAGCAGTTGCTAAGACGAGATGAATGATTAAATTCACCAGGAATCGTTAACACTTCATGGTGTTTGTTGGTGCTGGTTTTGCTTTGAGGTGACAGAGGAATAGTTACTGTGATTTGTGTTTTTAAACTCTTCTTTCCTGGATTTGCAGACCTACTTCACTAGCCTGGGAAGTGAAGAAGATGTCTCCAGGACGCCACGTGATCCCAAGTCCATCCACAGATAGAATCAGTGTGACATCAAACGCTCGGAGAAGTTTAAATTTTGGGTATGAAAGTACCTACTAAGTTTATTGAAGCTAAAATAAAGATTCATTTGAAGCAGAGTTCATGAAGGCAGTATTTTTCTATAGTAACCAATATATTGTTTTGCTGTTTATTAAATTGTATAAGCAATTATATGCATTCATAAAAGAAAAGCCCGTGGCCTGTAAAGGAAAATTCTATCAAGGTTTTAATTTTTTTATTCCTTATTTTGTTATATATTTAATTACTGGTCATTCCAAAGAGCTAAAGATAAAATACTATTAGTGTATTTCATGTTATCATTTTAGTACTCTCCTCCCTCTACAAAACAAAGGTCAAATATCTGTAATTGGCATTTTAAAATTGCCAGTGATGCAATGTGAATGGCCAGCTGAGTGTGCAGAAGTGAATATAGGTCAGAGTGAGTGTAAAGTGAGATTATGATGATTCTGATGAATGGCAAAACTGATACTATTTAAAATGTAGAGCAGGTTATGTACTACAGGAAAACATCTTTCACTTGTTAAAATGAAAGTGTCTGAAAGCAGTTCAACAAAAATGGGCATAAATTTAGAGCAGCCCTGTCTGGTGCTGTCTCAGTGTGGAGAACACGTTTGTGTCCAGTTTAAATCTTTCTCAGGGTGTGTGTTTTAGTTCCTTCAGGTTTGTTGGGATCTAGGGCACACACTGTTCCTGTTCCATAACTGAGTGGTGTCTTCAGCAGAGATGTAACACTGAACACTTTGGTCAGTACCTCTGAGTACTGAGCTCTCTTAAATTTTGCATATCAAATGTTTCTACAGAAATGCTGCAAAATGTGTTTGGTGGAAAAATGGAACCAGTGGTGTATGTCTTGATACCTCCCTGACAATGTCTGAGAGGTGTCTGCTTGAATGAGGGGTGATGGGGAGAAAATATGCACAAATAGTCAAATGAAAGATTGGAATCTGCTGGAAATCAACGTTCTTTTATTTTTATTAGAACACAACAGCTCAGCATAATGCTGTCTTTCACCTAAGCCCTTTTTTGGATGTCATTACACGTTGCTGTTGTTGCTGGAGCAGTTTTATTCACCATCCCAGGGAGATGAGCAACTGTGTGTGTTAGAGCAGCAATGAATAAGATGAGTTTTCTATCCTTCACACTTGCAAACTTTTTCTTCTGTCTTAGTCTGCTTGTGTGTCTCAAAGCCAGGCAGCCTCAGACAACTACGATATTTTGTGTGTGTGTGTGGGAAAATAGGATAGAAAATAAGGGTTTAGATATACTTGGTACTATAGAAATTTTTGACAGAATGTTAGGAATTATTAGGAAAGGAATAGGGGACAGAAGAGAAGGTGGTGGTGTGCCACTGTAGAAACTCATAGTGAATGACTCTTACTGTGATCATCTTTATCTCTTCCCAAAAGCAGTGTAGGAAAAGTACAGAAACTGGAAACAGGAACAATCAGAAGTATCCAACAGTATTGAATGCAAAAAGAATTTGGAGGAGAGATAACAAGAAGGGTATGATAAATAAAGTCAGTTACACAGAAGATGAGTAGGAAAATTTTATTTATTATTTCTCATGAAAAGGAATTAGGAATGTTAAATGATCAAACACCAAGGTTAAAATGACAGGAATGTTTTTCAAGACTTAGTATGGAGAATTCATTGTGATGCAATGCTTTGGTTGCCAAAACCATGAATTCCTTCAGAAATCGGTATCACAAAGATTAAATTTCATCTTGGTTATTAAAAACAGAGATTTGTTGAGTTAATTACAACAGCTTTTCAGGGCAAATTGCTGCAACCTGGGTAGTTTTCCAAAGGAGAAGTGGTTCTGTACAGCACCATTGTGAGGGTCTCTGACAGACTCTGGTGAAGTTTTCTAACAAACCATTCTGTTATTTGATCAGGCACTAAAAAGAGCTGTGACTTTCATTTAGGAACCCTGCAGTGACCATCTCTGCTACACGCCTGGCTCCTGCTGGTGTAAGTTGGGCTGACAAGGTAAAAGCCAACCATGGAACCAAAGCTGCCCATCCTGAGCTGGCAACAGCACAAGCCTGTCTGGCACCTCCGGCACAGAAGTCACTGCGGAAAAATGGCAAGTCCCTTTCAGTGCCTTGAGTTCTTTTTGCACAAACTGTGGTAAAAAGTTCATTCAGAATGTGATGACCTATGTTCTAAGGAAAATTAGATCTAATTTTGCAACGTACGACATTTAAATTAAGTATGGAGATAAAAAATTAATGCCATTTATGTTGTAACTGTTAAGTTTGAGCCAAAAGTATGTTTTCTTGTGTAGGTAACGTTCCACTGTGTTGTCACTAACTAGAATTTGATCTGTTAAAATGCCAGTTTGTAACACCCAGGAAAACAAAAGAACTTTGGTTACAAACTGGCAGTCTAACTGACTGCAGTTTGGGATGGTTTAACGATATAAAGAATATTGCATGTCCAGGGATCTGTATAGAGCTCCAGATAGTTTTATGTGCCCTGGGAGAACACGTTATTAGAACTGTGCTGAAGTAACAGTTGTGTTTTTTCCTTTGAAGACAAGAGTTGCCACCTCTTGTTTTGAATTGTTTCTCTAAAGATTCTCCTTGGAGAATGTTTGATTCGGGGTCTTTTGTTCTAGAAGAGATTTGTTTGGTTGCAGACACAGAAAGCTACCATTTGGTTTCTTTGCACACACACTGGATCCCCAAGATTGTCTTCAGAGATGCATTTCTAATTTATTTTTTTCATGTGCGGTCCCACATGACTTTCTGCAAAACCAGCAAGCAGGATTTAGAAATGGATATTCTGAAAGAAAATAAAAAGAAATCAGTTTTTTATTTTTTAAAGAAAAATTACGGGACGAGGATGTGTTAATTTAAGAGAGTTGCACGTTCAACTTAGTGGTAGGAGGAGTCATGGATAGTGACTTGCAGACTTGTGGCATATTATAGAACTAAAATATCTTGTCCAGGTGTCTTGCAGTGTAACCTGAGTGAGTTCAGTAGCCTGTGGATTCCTGTGCTGGAGCAGAACTGTCCAAACCATGCTCCCAAGGTGGTTTGGATGGGGATTGAGGGATGCTGTTTGTGTGAGGGAATAGTTTGCTCTCTACAGTTGCCCTGAGCTGGTTAGAGAGCAGGAGCTGTTTGGCTGAGTTTTCAGCACAATAATTGATGTGTAATTCCACTTTTAGTATGTGTCAGTAGTTGAAGCTCTTCATAACAAAACCTTTCTCTGGTGATTATTGCTCACATTAAAGCGACAGGCTCCAAGCTGCTTATCAGGGATTCTTGTGCATATGGAGAATGGTATTAGCTACAGAGGGAAAGTGATCTGTATTTCCATCTGGATAATGTGTTTTTAAGAGACTAAAAGGAAAACAAAAGACCTTATCCTTATGTTAGCTTTAGAGGGATGAAGAGTCAGTCTTGTGCTGTCTTTTATTGGCTGTTACCTGCTGCTAATGAGCTCCAAAAAGAGTGAAACCACCTACAAGGGTTCAGTAATCTTCAAATCAAATGTACTAATAAATTCAAACTTGAAACTTTCATTTGAAGAAATAGCAGTCGTTCCTGCTAAAGACTTTGGGTATTCTTAAGAATCTCTGATTGCTGACATTGAACATTGGAGAATTTCAGTGATTTTCCTGTGGCTGAACTGTAATGTTTTTGACTAATCAAGTTCTCTGTAGGAGCGTGTCATCCTTCATGTGGAAGCTAGAACCACTCTGGTAAAATCCAGTTATCCTCACTGAGTGGAGCACAAGAAAATCTGGGAAGTTGACCCAAAGGGAGCCCCCGAGGCTCCTCACACACATTACTGAAGCAGCTGGGAGGCTCCTGTGTCATCTGCTCTGCCCCTTCCCCAGCTAATGCACTCCCAGCTGTTGGGGACATGTGGGCCTTGGGGGAAGGAGGGTCCCCCCTGCCCCCTGTAATGCTCTCTTGCCCACCAAAAGCCCATCTGGGGCTTACAGCTTTTTGCAGGATTTCCCTGAAACACTTTTTCTCCAGTGATTTCCAACAGCATTATCATTAGGTCTCACAATGGTTTTTTGATGTGGATGAGTGGTATGATGCTGTATCTGTTTCATGGTTGATGCAATTTCCAAATTTAACTAAATAAGTCCTTAGGGAGAGAGAAAATGCATTATTTTTCCAGATAGTCCTTTAATCTTTCCTTTTCTGGATGCATAATTAAATGAGGTTAAATCATCTTATCTCATTTCCCTCATTAAACTTACTATTACCCTCAATATGTTAATGAATTAAAAAAAAATTGTATTTAATGCTTGAGTATTTTTTGTAATGTGAAACACAGTCTGTTCTTACTGTCTGACCAGTTTCTGGTCATGGATTCCCTGGTGCCCTGCTGAGATAGGTTATACAAATTCAGACTGTGTATTAAAAATGGAAGTAGATGCTTACAATAGAACTTAGGAGACAGGGCAATCCAGAACATGTGAACTTCTCAGAAATATTGAATGTTCCTTTCTGTTGCCACACTTGAAATCTAGTTGTTGTTTGGGCTCAGCTGTGCCCACCTGATCCTGTGGAAGCACCTGTGACTTCTGCACGTTGAGGACAAATTGCAGGAATGTCAGCACAGACAACAAGGGACAGTGTATTCCTGACTAGGTTGTCAAATTCTCAAGCACAATTTCCGTTGAAAATTTTAAGTTCAATCTTTTTTTATATTCCTTCCTCCCCTTCTGTTATTAAGTGATCATAAAAACTAGTCTGACAATTAACTTCTCTAATTAAAATCTTGGCTGTTAACACACCATCTCTTGTTATGACAGGTGAGTTTACCGTTGCTTACACCACTAAATTTCCTCTTTTCTAAAAAAACTTATTTTATTCTTTTGATTTTCATGTCTTCTGCCCTGTAGCTGTGTTTTGTCTGAGTTCATATTTCTAAATTTGCTTCCATATTCTCAGGTAATCGTGGTTTCCAAAGTGCCTCTCGAATACAGTCATACTATTTTAGATTTCAAAAAAATTGGGGCTGAAGTTTAGTAATGACTGGGGAAGGTCAGATAGGTTTTGGTGGGATATGACTTGCAAGTAAATTTTACAATGGCCATACATGTCCTGAGGCAGAACTCCCAGGAGTTTGCACAGAGCTGCCTGGATTTCAGTTCCTCATGTTTCCAGGGAGGCTCCTTGGGCAGTTCTTCCAGATGGAGCAGCTCCCAGCGAGCAGGGCCCTGGTGGCTCTGAGGGCCTCAAGGTAACAGATGGCTTTGTCACTTCATGTAACACAAGAGCAGGCAGGGACAGGGAGGTTCACATGAAACTAGAGAATGATCCAGGTAGTCAAATGAATTATTCATTAACAGAACTCTGGCAGTAATCAAATCCAGCATGTGATACTTAGCCTGTGGAGATGGCTGCTGGGCTATAAGAATTCCAGACTTAGGGAAAAAACGTGGAGGAAGGTTGGTGCCCTACTGACTGTTAACTTTGCTTCAGATTAGATGTGATCTAATGTCAATGAATGTATTTATTTGTAAATGTTTTTGCAAACTCTTTGTTAAAAGCGTGTCTGGAAGTGACTGAATACCAAACTGATGGGTGAATTAAAAGGAACAAGTAACTTCTTGTGCACAGCTAATTGTCAGATGGCATCACACTGCTAAACTGATTCCAGGTAGTTCAGGAGTCTGAATACACGTTTGCATTAAAAACTGCTTTGTATTTAAAGAATTCACCAAACAATATTCTTTCAAACACAAGTATTTCTGGGCTGTTAAAATGCTTGGTTGAGTCTTGAGTAATAATTATGGATCTGACAGGGAACAAATGGAAATTAAAAATTGAACGTGTATGGCTTTTACAGAAAAAGTCATTCCTACTTTAGTAAGTGTGATTATGGCTTTGCTATGCTCTGAGTAATTTTATTCTGATTAATTCTGTCATTTTAGACTACTAAGAAATATGCCATGAGATAAAGAATCAACTAGGCAAGACAGGCAAGAATATTCTTTTTTGGTAGAATTAACTTCAACAGATATTAGTAAAAGATAATAGAAGATATTAGTACAATTATTAAGAGATACGTACGATTAATGTATCTTATTTATATGTTAATAAAATTATCTTTAGCTAGTAGTTACTACAAAAGGGTATCTTCTGATATTTTTAATGTAGATAAGATGCCTTTAGGTAAGAGCTGACTCCAGTTTTCAGAACAAGTAGAAGTGAGGTGTTTAATTTTGCAAATGGCAAGGAAAAGGAATTGCAACCCACCAGTTGCTGCAGCAAAGCAGTGGCAGTTTGTTGGTTGATTTTAGCAGTTCTGAACAATCTCTTTGTTGTCTCTATATTACTTGCCAGGGAAAGTTCTTGGCCAAGTTTTATCATAAGCTTTGTAGAGCAGAGCCTCTGTGGTCCTGGCAGTTCCTGAGGTCGGTGGGGTGGGAGCTGTGGTACCCAAGGGGCCCAAGAGTCCTTGTCCCATGGAGTGGGACACATTTGGCACAGGCCGTGTGCCGTGAGCCTTCTGCAGGAAATCTGGTTGTGATTGTTGTGGAATTAAGCCCCTGTTCCCTGGAATATTGTTGGAGATAAGATTGTCTCTGAGAGGGCAGTAACATGCTTCCATCACTAGGTCCTGTAGATAATTATATTTTGTCTATATGAAGATGAAGAAATGAAAATAAAGCCAAAGTCTCTTACAGGAGTCAAATGGAAAGTCTGTGGTAAAGCAAAAAATACAATTGGTATCTTTCTGACTTCCATTCCCTTCTGCAGTCAGTGGGGCACACTGAAATGTGTGCAAGTGCACATAGGGAAGGAGAGCAGAAAGGCTCTTTGCAGACCTGTCCTGTCTCTGGTTACCAGCAGGAATCTGAAGAGATTAGCCAGGTGATTCACACAGAGTTTGGGAATTTGGTTTAAAACACACAGCCGTTTTTCTAGAGTAAAACAGTTTCAATAGTAAAACATTGAATTGAATTATCTTTTTACATCTGTCATTACCAGTATTGTTTATGTTTGTGAACAGTTATATAGTTACATAAAAGCAGCTGTTACATGACCTGCAGCAAAGATAATTTTCAGAACAGTGCTGTTAACCTCCCTGGTAACTCAGGATTTACACCAGGGCCAGGCTGCTGTGTTTTATCCTGAGACATTGAAAGAGCCCAGTATTTAAATGAGCACCTAATGTGTGTAAAATGCTCAGTGCAAAGGCAGCAAAGGATGAAAATGCCCTTAGCTGTGGTTTAGACTCATTTCTGGTTTGCTGGTTACCAAAGATTGTTTAGACCAGTTCATATGTTAAACCTTAATATTTGAGCTCAAGCTCTAATCTTTATGCCTGAGCTGCATAACCATATTTATTAGTAAAAACTTTAGAAAAGCCCAGAGAATGATTTTTTTTATACAAGTTGTATTCTAGATTATTTCTCTCTCTAAAACGGGCCATTTAGTGTTGGTTTTTTTGCTTCTCTGCTCCTCCAGGTAAAAGTACTCTCCCACACCATTCTCTTCCTTTTATGTGAATGATCCTAAAACCAGCTTATGCTAAAATTATATTGGACAATATCATAAAAGTTAGTTACAAGTTAGTTCTTGAGTTTTTTGCGGGAATTTTTGTTCAGCAAATAAGACAGGTGTGAGCTTACCTGTCACAGTAATGAGTTGTACCATCAGGCCTCAAAGAATCACAGTTGTTTCAAGACACATGGGGAATTATGGGCTGCTATTAATTGCTGGCCACAAAAATGTTACACATTTAGGAGGGGGTTCACCTTGATACTCTGCAGATCTGGTCACACTTTAAGACTTGATGCTTACAAATTTAACTTTTCAGGTATGTACCAAGATTAGATATCAGAAATGTTGATCAGCAAGTTTTATGTAACAGCCATATAGAAATCAAAGTAAATTGGGGAAAACCTGCTTTTCTATTTTCTCTTTCAGTTTGCAGTCCCACTGTAGCAATGTTTTGCTCTTTCCTGGAATCCAGAAAAAGAAATTTTCCGAGAGCTGACACTGATTAGCGTATTTTTGTTATCAGAGTAGAGCAAATGGGAAAAAAAAGTAAAGAAAATACTCTGGAAGAATAGTAAACCACATTTCTGGGCAGCGCTTTCCACACTGAGTCGTGCAGTTATGTCTGTATGTGCACTTTGTTGTTACAAAGAAAAGCAAGAGTGTGGTTGCTTTGTTGTGCTTTACTGTCTCATGAAACAGCAACATGGGCATGGAAAACTTTAGTACATGTTGCCATTTTCCACACAGTTTTGTGCACGAGCAGCTTCCCTTTTTGCAGTAACAGAACAGGTCCCATGAATAGAGTTGTTCAGTGTCTGTGAAAGCAGTAGTGCTCCTTGAAGTGAAAAGCTGTGCTAAAGAATATTTCATCGATTTTTTTGGTATTGATTTCTAAAGAGAACATTTTTCTCACACAACTCCTGTGATACTGTAATAAAATAGTTGTTTCTAATGCTTCTATTTATACAAGTCCTCCTTTCTGAGCCCGGGGTGTGTTTTTCCGCTGCAGATCGGAAGGATGCCGAGGGCTGGGAGACGGTTCAGCGCGGAAGGCCCGTTCGATCCCGCTCCACGGCTTTGGCAACAAAACCTCCCCTGGCTGCAGAATCCCTCAAGTCCAGAGGTGACAGTGACAAAGAAAATGCCATTTCTCCACCAGCAGAAAACAAGCCTGGGAGTTCAGTCACGGAGAGTGGAGCATCCAAAAGCACAGAGCCGGGACAGCAGGATCCTTTCCAGCAGCCTGAAGGTCCTCTGACTGAAAGGGCTCAGGTCAGTACATCATTTAAAACAATTTTCTGACCTTAAATCTTACAACTTTTTCTTCAGCGCTTTTTCTGAAGGTGATGGTGTCTAGAGCTTTTATGCACTGACCAGATTAGAAAAGGATTTAAGAAATAATGGCTAGTTCAAGTTACATTTATGGAAATGCATTAAATATCGGTACAAATAGGGTAATTAAAATTATGTGGACAGCTTTTCCATCGTTTCCAAAAAGTCAGGGCCAGGCACATCTCATACACAGATTTCAGGTAAAAAGATCCAAGTTTGGCAAGGTTATGAGCCCCTGAAATAAGTGAAGTTGTTTGCATCACTCACTATAAAGTTACCATGTATTTTCTTTAAATCTGTTTGACTCTAAGTGACTTTAAAAATCAGTGTGTTACGTTTTGTTAATTTGGCAAATGCCTCTTGTTAGTTCCCAGCAGGTGCCTCAGAAACCAACGGGAGCACCGGGACACCACTGCAAGGAGATTCCTCACAAGCAGCTCCTGAGGTGCCTCCAGCTCTCCCCAACACTGACTGTGCTTCCAAAGCTCTGCAGCTGAACGAAGCCTCCTCCCAGAGCACTGATCCTGTGCACTGGCATCAAACAGAAAAAGCTAAAACTGAAGCTGAAATGGATGCTTCAGATATTTCAAATGTGAGTGCTGCCAGATTGGTAAGAAATCTTGTAAGATCTCCAAGTGAATAATAAATATAAGCCTTAATTTTCTCACTCTGTGTTGCACAGTGTGTATTGTTAACCCACTGTAAAAATTATAGAAAAGTCTATCAGGTACTGTAGAAAAAAGACAGAATTTAATTCCAGTAAAGTTTCTGAACTTTAACTAGAAAGATATAAATGTGTTATTTGGAAAAAAGATATTAGTGCTCTCACTCTTGATATTTGCACTAATTTTTTATCTCCTTCCACTGTCAATCATTTTAAGTCACACTCATTAAATTCTTACTCCACTTTTGCTAATGGTTCAAGCTGGAAACATTTAGGGTATCAAAATTCTGTTAGAAACAAAGGTAGACCTCTGCCCTAGACTAGCTGAGCTGCTCTCCTGGGTCTTCCTTTACAACCAGCAATTTGGAGGAATGCTGTTCTTGAGCAATAAATATGAAGTCAGTATTCTGTTTTTATGTGGCTTTCCAAAAACAATGTCCCTTCTTCTCTGGAGAAGAATTCTGCAGGTCTCAGGGTGTGTCTACTTTGCTGGGATTGTCTGAGTGGAGAGTTGCAGTGATGTTACATAAAATCCAGGTTAAACTTTCAGGTTTTGCTTTGGTTTTTTTGTTTTTATTTGTTTTTCTTGTTTCAGAAACTAGATTAAAATTCTGATTTGCAGAGGTTTTCCTGTAAATCACTTTCCCTTTAACATCTTTTGCAAACTGGACTCCTGCTAGGTAATTGCCAAGCCACGTACCTGTTTGCTTTTAGACCTGATTTCTAGCAGCTCATCCACTAACATTGTTCCAGATGCTCAGTTATTAACACTTCAGGGTGCTGACAGGTTGGTGGGATCTGTGTCTCTTGGAAGCATTTTACTGCTGCAGATTACACTGCTTTAAACACCAGTTTGTGTATTGTGGCACATTTTTGATTGCTGGAGTGGGAATGAACTGGTTAATACTGAACACTAGAGAAGGAAAAGACAATCAGTCAGCATTTTCAGGCTTACATTCCTGCCTCACTCCCTTGTCATCCATGTTGAAAAAATAAGTACAGCCTGAGATTCCATTGTATTAACTACAGTAAAGTTTCCAGCTATGGTTCATGCAGATAATTTTCATCTTTAAATAGTACTTTGGAGCATGATTCTGTTTAAAAAGATAACAGCAGGCCATGCCTTGATGTCTCAGAGTATGCCTTGCTTAGTCCCTATGAGTGGGTATTTGAAACAATAATTACAGAAGAACTGTCTTTGTTGCTTTTAATGACAGTGTTTGTGTCATGTTTTGGAATGATGTGAATGATAATTGATTTTGTAAATGTTCACATAGCTATTAAACGAGTTAATGGTTGCTAACAGTTTTAGTGGGGTTTATATTTCAGTTACCTTCACAAAATATAGCAGTAAAAGAGCTACAAGTAATGAGAAGTTCAACAAAATAGCATATAATTCATATTAACTGTATGGAATCCACTTTTCTGGGCTTGCTGGTGACTTTGTTTTTTTTCTCCCCTGTGGTGTTTCCTGCAGTCCATGGCAGAAGTCCTTGCTAAGAAAGAAGAGTTGGCAGATCGCTTGGAAAAGGCCAATGAAGAAGCCATTGCCAGTGCCATTGCAGAGGAGGAGCAGTTAACCAGGGAGATTGAGGCAGAGGAGAACAATGACATCAACATCGAGACTGACAACGACAGCGATTTCTCTGTGAGTGCCCATCTTATTTGAATGCACCCAAGTTCAAGCTGTCTCTGTTGTCAGTGGAGTAGGAATATAGAATTTGTTAATGTAATCTGTTTTACGTGTCATCTAAATAGTGTCATGTAATAATTACACCAAACTAAGGTTTATTTAGGCTTACTAAACTCCCAGCACAGTGCTGCTGAGTGGTACAGAGCTCTCTGATGTTGCAGCCGTTTTCCTGCTGCCTATTTCTGGGTGCAAAACGGGGGAACTGGGACTTTTATCTTCATTGCTACCACACAAGAGTAGGTGAAGCAAAAGTCTCCACTTTTGCTGTCAGAAAGAGCAGGAACAGCATGTGTCTGTGGAGTGACCAGTTCAGTTTGGAAACGCTGCTGAATGTTGCTGATTTGGCACTGTTTAGTGTGTGTGTACACCTGTGAGTTAAGGTTTATGATTTTACTGTCTGGTTCATATTGATTTTCAGGCCAGCATGGGCAATGGAAGCATATCTTTCTGTGGTTTGTCTATGGACTGGAATGATGTTCTGGCAGATTATGAAGGTAAATTTTCACGTTACTGTATTTACATGGAAATGACAGTAAAAATTTACTGAATGAGAAAAATGCCCATTTTACTTATGGCTCGTTAATTCAGAAGTTTCCCCAACACCTAAATATTGTTCCAGGTTATGTTATTTTCTATGTTATTTCCTGAGGGAAGATGGATAGTTTGTGTGTTCAGACTATCTCTGTGTGTCTTTGTTCTTCAGCTTTCTTTACCCATCTCTCTATTAGAATTTTACATTTTTTTATCCGGTTTTACCTTAACATTTGGATAAAAGCATAATAAAATAATTAAGCCTTAAAATGCGCAGAGATCAGAGATAAATGTAACATTCTTCAGGCTGCTTTTGCACCTAGGCTCAAGGGAGCCCATCCGAGAGAGAACTTCAAGAGGAGCTAATGCTTGTTAATCGCCCTTTTCCCAGAAAAGCTGTTTACATTATCCCCATCTTTGTTTTCCTCCTGCCCAGCTCGTGAGTCGTGGCGCCAGAGCAACTCGTGGGGAGACAGAGTGGAGGAGGAGCCCGCCCGTCCCCCCGGCCACGGGATCCACATGCACGAGAAGCTGTCCTCGCCCTCCCGCAAAAGGTTCCTCACTCCTTACCTGTCTGCCTGGGCCAGGGAGAACAGGCAGCCAAAGCCATGGCTGCTTGAAACTCTGTTTAAGTCTGTGGGTGGAAAGGGTCACAGAAAGCTCTAGATGTACCTTTTCATAATGGACTGGGCTCGTGCTGCATCGTCCACTAAAGATTTGAAGTCTAGAAGAAAAGTATTCACATTTACAGGAAATAATTGCCCTCCAGTGGCCTATTTTTTTTTTCTCTTTCTGAAATTACATAGAAATGCTAGCTACACTGTCAGTTAATGTTGTCTCACTTGCTTTTGCTCTGCTTTGGTTTTTATTAAAAGAACAATAGCAGAATCCAAAAAGAAACATGAAGAGAAACAAATGAAAGCTCAACAGTTGAGAGAGAAGTTACGTGAAGAAAAGACACTGAAGCTTCAAAAATTAATGGAGAGGGTAAGCTTTCTGTAATGTAAAGAGCTGCTCTGCTGCCTTTCAGAAAAGAGGGTTTTTTCCACAGTCTAGACATGTTAGAGATTAAAACTGGTTGAAATGCAGTTTGCATCTGAGTCTGAGTTTACGTAGTTTTCACAGCTATTAAAGAAAACATTATTTCAAATCATGAACTTCTGTGAGAGTGTTGGTGACATACTAGACTGCCTCAGACTCAAGGACGATATAAAAAGTAGAAATGTCTGTCATGTATCCACTAAACTGAAGCAGTTTGGGTGTTTAACCCAAAGCAGTGTACTTTGGGTTAAACTTAATGCAGGCTTTGTGTAGGGCATGAAAGTATTTGTTTCCATGAAGAAAGCTTCGAGTATTAGAAAACCCTGAGGAAAATTCAGGCCCTATTTTCAGTTGCTGTATTAGTAACAAATCTACTCATTCTACATAGGAGAAAGATGTGAGGAAATGGAAAGAAGAATTATTAGATCAAAGGCGCAGGATGATGGAGGAGAAGTTACTCCATGCAGAATTCAAACGTGAAGTGCAGCTACAAGCAATTGTGAAAAAAGCACAAGAGGAAGAAGCTAAGGTAAGTTACTTTGTTTCAGAGAGGAACAGTTTAAGAGTTATGCTTTTATATATGTTGCACCTCGAGAGTGCTCACGAGTAGGTTCTGAGAGAGGGTGCAAGTTAGACATGAACACCTGTGAACTGTGAAGCAGGTGGATGCTGATGTCTAAACAGACCATTTTTCTCTAGTATGAATTTAAATGAATTAGCTGTTATTAGACATCGTGGTGGGTTGGACTGGAAGAAGAGAGGGCTGAAGTAGAAGAGCTGATAGTTGTCTTGCAGAGTACGGCAGCATTTTCAGTGGTACCTAGTCCTGGAAGGAGTAGGAGATGTGATTATCAACTCTCTGCCTTTCACATGTAGAAAGAGAAGGGGGGGAGTTCATTGCTCTTCTCCTTTGTTAAACATCTATTCTAGATCAAGCTTTCTGTCCTTTAACAGTAGTTCTGTTTCTGTATTTTGTACCACTGATTTGTTAAGCAGCTGGAAATAGATAGAGACCTGCAGTTATTCTAAAATAAGTATTTTGTTTAGTGCTTTTCTGACTTAATACATAGTTCCATAAGGTGAGCACTGGATGGGTGCTTTTTGGTTTGCCTCATTCATATGACTGATAAACATTTTAATGATTTAACCCCAACCAGTAACTAACCACCACACAACCACACACCTGTGGGGTGAGGGAGAGAGTCACGAGTGTAAAGGTGAGACACAGAAACAGTTTAATAACTGAAGGGGGAAATCACTTCTAAGGAGAAGGAAAATAACAAAGAGAGGTAAATAATACCCAAGAAAGACAAGTGGTGCAAAAGCAAATGACTGGCAGTCCTCAAGCAGCGACCCCTGCCAACCTCCCCCGTGCTTTTGTTGCTGCACATGATGTCCTGTGCTCTCAAATATCCCTTTGGTCACTTGGCCTTGACACTGTGCAAGCCCTGCTCAGCAGTAACTAAAACATCCCTGTGTTATCAGCACTGTTTCCAGCACAGATCCAAAACATAGTCCCATAGTAACTACTGTGAAGAGAATTAACTCTATCCCAGTCAAAAGCAGTACAATACAAATAAAATATTTTATTTTAAAGACTGTTTATCCCATCTCCTTAAAACCAAAATGTTTCCTTGTATGATGAGCATGTATCCCAGCTGTGATTGATGCAGCTGTTCATCTGTGTTATTCAAGACAAGCACAACAAAACTTTGATTAAAACGGATTTAGCTTTTTTACTTAGTTGCTGTTCCTGTCTCTTGGATTAAAATGATTTCTAGACAACCTAATTCACTCTAACATACCTTCATTATTATTTCATTACACAGTGTGACTTCTGTAATTACATTAACTAAATCACACTTGCCATAATTCCCCAGATAAGCAGATGTTTCATATATTGTGTGTGTTTAAATGTGTAGGATCTGCTGCCTCGTGAGGCTCTTGTGTTGTGGAAATAAAGGTTAGTTGGGCCAGAAGGCTTTAGAGAAATAGCTGATGAGTAGGATAACTGCAACCCATGGTAACTGTTGCTGCCCAGTTGGTTATCTAAATTCCCAGTGCTTGCTTGTTTACTGACCTGTAAAATCCATCCTGTAAATGGATTCTAGTCAGTAAACAAAGTTACAGATATTATCCTACCACCCTTTACGTGATCTGTTGTTGTCTGTCCATGTATGTTCTCTTTACTCAATTTTTTAGTGTACACATTGAAGTTCTTTTAAGCCAGCCTTTTCTTTTCTTTTTTTGTTCTTGTGTATTGCACTATGCTGTGGTTGAAAAAGGCAATATATGTTTATGAAGTTGGCTATATGGATAAGAAATATGAAGACTGTGAGCTTGTTTAGTTTTTTCTTACTCATATATAGTTTCACTTTTTTAATCAGTAAGTACACATTTATTTAAAGTCAGGTCAAAAGACCTGTTGGATTCTACTAGCACTTACTTATTTTGCTGATTTATCCATCTAGGTCTTAACATTCCACATGTTATGAATGGGAGAACAGACTGATGAAATCTTGTTGCTGGGAGGACTGGGAAGATTTTTCTTTATTTTACCCAAAGTTTCTTGTTTTTTCTGATACAGTTCGGTTTCTCTTTTTATATTCCATGGGTTGTCTCATTTAAAACAAACAAAACAATAAAACAAAACAACAAAAACCCCACATTAAAAACTCTAAAGACTTATTCTCAACTTGGTAGTTTTCCAACCCATTCTGGAGAAACGTCCCACCAGTTTATCGAATGGGTGGAATTCCCTAAGAATGAAACCTGTTTCAGCTTCTCAGGCCTTTTCTTGTGTTTTCTGATTATTTGCAGGTAAATGAAATTGCATTTATAAACACCTTGGAAGCTCAGAACAAACGTCACGACGTGCTGAACAAACTCAAGGAGTATGAGCAGCGTTTAAATGAACTGCAGGAGGAGCGGCAGCGAAGGCAGGAGGAAAAACAAGCCCGTGATGAAGCAGTTCAGGTACAACATCTCTGTGGCTGCAGGGGGACAGGGAAACATGGGCTGTGTTTCCTTTTGGCTCTGCAGAGTCCTCGTTGCTTTCTGTCTTCCCTCCTTTGTTCAGCTTTGGAAAAGTGGATTCTAATATGTTTCTCCTTTGAAATGTTTCCGTGGTTAAAGGGAGGAAGGTAAATCATAAAAACCCCCATAGCAGGAGTGCCACAACTGCTGGGCAGGTGACTCGTGCCTGTCTTAAGGGTTTTTTGGAAAATATTTGTTACTTCTTCATAAACAAAACTTTGAGAGAGGAAACAGTAAGATAGTCCTTAACATATGCCTGCTGTCATAATTACAGTACTTTTTACAGGATCAGGGGAAACCACAGTGCAAATGTGTTTGTGTTCCTGGAGTTCTGGTTGCTTTTTGTTTGGTTTTTTTTTTTTATTTTAATGCAGCATTTCAGTACTAGGTTTTCCCAGCCTCATGCATCCACTTTTTTGGCATTGTTCTCTATGTTAGAATCTAAACCAAGCTTTCTTCTGATATAAACTCCCTCCTCCCTCTCTATACATATGTCAGATCACCACAACTGTAGGTCACTTCTGGATCCAGTTTCTGCCAAAGCTTAGTTCTTAGGCTTAGAAGCTGATCCTATCTCCTTATTGAAAAATGGGGCATGTTACTGACTTCAGTGCTTCTGAGGCCATTTTTTTGAGCAGAAGATACTCTAAAAGGGCTGGATAAAACTCTTTTTGAGAGATTATTTGGAAGTTTATGGATTTCGAAGGGTCAATTGAATTATCAGTGAAAAGTACCCTTCTAGATTGTTTATTAAAAACCCAATCCCAGTGATCCCGTTTTTTGTAGTTACTTATGTTCCCTTTTTCCAGATCACAGTTATAATTGAATTCCTTTCTGTGGTTTTGGATTTTTTTAACTCTGTCTTCTCTCTACCCCCTTTGTAGCCCTTTCCTGGGTTGTGTAGGCATAGGTCTGTTCCTAGGCTGGCAGTTGAACAGGCACTGCAGACAGGATTTTGGTCCTAAATCCCACTTATGGCCACACTGTTCTCTTTGTATCCTTTCTGCCAGACCAAGGATCAAGCTGATGCTTCCTGCTGTGCTTTTTCCATGCACAAGTTGCTTAACAGTTGAGCAATACATTTTGAGCCCTATATTTTGTTATTTCTTCATTACCTGTATCCTGTAGGATGTTTAGAATATTTTCAAATAATCTTATTGGTGAACTAGACTAATAAGCTTTTATATTGCATAGACTTCTTCAGAATGAGCAAAATATATGGTTAATTAATGTGCAGGTTAGTTCATCCAGCCTCGCTTTCAGCGTGTGCTCGAGCTTCTGAACAGGCTCATATTTGCAGTTTATTCCATAAAAACGCCCTTCTTACTCCATCCTGAAAGACAAAATGCAACCAGCAGGCGTTAAATACAGTTTCTGTTGATTCCCTCTTAATTTTTCCCTAAAGGAAGGGCTGGGGTTGCCTTGTCTCCGCAGGAGCGCAAGCGGGCGCTGGAGGCGGAGCGGCAGGCGCGGGTGGAGGAGCTGCTGATGAAGAGGAAGGAGCAGGAAGCGCGGATTGAGCAGCAGAGGCAGGAGAAGGAGAAAGCCCGGGAAGATGCAGCCCGGGAGAGGGCCAGGTAACTTGGCAATCCTTTCTTTGGGTCCCTGCCCCTCACCATTCTCCTCTCCAGCAAAATGCACCTTCCCCAGAACGGCAGGACCCTCCTGGCTGGTCAGGAATTTAAAAGGTAGCATTGATCACTGTTGATCACTGTTCTTGATGAGTGGTTTGAAAGAAGAAATCAGGTGAGTCATCATAAGTTCTGTAACAGATTTTTGTATTCCTTGGGTACATGCACAATGTTAAGATGCAAGACTATATGTTACTACATTCATCTAAGTGTTATTGCTGACAAGGCCTTTTAGTAATTTGCCTTTTTTATATTTTGCCTTAGTTTTCAAAGGAAACAAGGTTAATGTTCCCATGTTCCCCATTTCCTCCACTCTCCAGTAAC
Source organism: Pseudopipra pipra (assembly GCF_036250125.1). Classification (NCBI taxonomy): domain Eukaryota; kingdom Metazoa; phylum Chordata; class Aves; order Passeriformes; family Pipridae; genus Pseudopipra; species Pseudopipra pipra. The sequence goes on along the minus strand of NC_087560.1, from coordinate 3,408,345 downwards.
TTTTGGACTTACTGGCATCAATTGAATTTCACTATTTTGTAGACACCAGAGATCACATTTGTGAAGCACAAAACTGGGAAATCAGGCTTCATTAATTCTACTGCCTGTGAACTACTTGGTTTATGGTTTTGTCCATAATCAAAAGTTCATAAGGAGGTTTCCACATAGGCTCTCCTCTCCCTTTCTTTTATGCCAAAAATGAAGTGCAGAGAGTGAACACTGAGTGTGAGAGAGGTTTGCTTTCAAGTCTGAAAGGGGAAACTACATTCTGCTTGTTTAATTTGCAAAATTCTGTTTGTGTTCACCTCCTATTACTCCCTGTTTTCCTACAGTTCTCCTTCTACAGGCATTCCATAAAACCTGGATAGAAGTTACATTTTTTTCAGTGACAGGTGTCATGAATGGTTCTTTATCCATTTCTGTTGTCATGACTTGTTTTCTTCAGAGTTGTCACAAAGGGAGTATTTTTTCTCCAAGTAAAATATTCAGAAATGTATTGATCACCTTTCATCTTCCAAAGTCATGAGTGACATCATAAAGAGATTTAGCTTTCCATTAGATGTGTAATGAATTCTGGGGAGGATTTACAGCCTTTCCCAGGACTTCATGGATCTTTCCTCAGTGTATTGAACCAAGTCACAGTAGGATACAGTGAGTTGGAATGAATCCTTCAGTCGTGCACAGACACTTGAAGAAGGTTAGGACTGAGAGGGAGAATTTGGTCATGCTATTTTGGGAAGGTAGACACTGCATCTGTAAGGCTTCTGCATCTTTCTGGAATTTGAGGAAATCCTCACAGTGAGCAAATGTGAGATATTTGTCCCATTGACATCTTTGTCCTCTAAGCTCTTCTACAGTTAGAACTTGTCTAACAGCTCCAACCACATAATTCTTCGCTCCTTTTGTTTAGTCAGTGATAATCTGCCACTTCCCTTTGTTGCACCCCAATTATTTCCTTATGATATGTGAGAAACTGCAGTTTCCATTTCCCTTCTGTTAGTATTGTGTGTCAGCAAATTTCCTCTCTATTTGCTGCTATAACACTCAGTTTTCAAACACTTTGTACTTGATATTGCAGTACCGTGCTTGCACTTGTTTTTCTTTGCCAGATGCTGATTACACAGGAGAGATTTTGCCTTTTTTGTCTTTTTTTTTTCTGATAATTTTGGGAAAGAGTAGGAAAGAATGTATTTGTGGTTTCCTACGATCTGTTATGTCAGAATGGCTTCAGAGTCATTACATGTCCTTAATAACAGTTCTGGGGTTTCTCTAACAGAGCAGAATTAGAGGAGGATTCTCTCTCCTGGTTTCCAAGTTCAGGGAGGGATGAGCCTGACAGGAAGTTGGCTGTGCTGTCCCCTCCATCCTGGATTTCAGTGTGTTGTGGTGGAACCTCGGGGTATCATTTGGTGTTTTCTTGGGGTTTTTTTTCCTGCTGCTAGGATTTAGCTTGTATCCTGAAGATTTAATACTTGCTGGAATGAATAATTTTTGTAATATCTTCTTAAAGTTTCTTCAGTATAAGCTTTACCATGTGCATCTGGTGGTGATTAAAGCATCTGTATGAAAGGAATAGTGTACTTAAAACTGACTTTAAAAGCCCCTCTGCCCTTATGGTACATTAACTTGTTTCCAGTAAGGTTTTAGTTGTAATTTCAAAGTATTTTTATATTCCAGAGAGTTGAAATCCATAATATGGAAAATTTTGTTCTTGTCAATAGAAATCATATACTGTACCCAAACCATGTGAAAAGAATGCTTTCAGAAGGGCTTGTGCAGGAGTAATGTTGGTGCTTTATAAATGGAAACTTGAGAATTTTGTTTCAAATACTATTAACCCAAAGTATGCAATGATAATAATTTGTTGGAGTTTGTAGCATTAAACAAATACGTAAAACCACGAACTGAAAGAAATAGCTAAAATAAGCTTTGGGTTTGGGTCATGTGTTAGTTGTGTTTTGTTTCAGTTCCTGATGTGAGTCAGGAGCTCTTTAAAATACAAAGACTGTAGTTCAGTTTTCCTTTATATACCTCAGGGGAGACAGCACATAAACTACCTAATGCTTCTTGTCCATCGTCTCTTCCTCACCCCCCACACCCATGGCAAGTCAAGAGTTCACTTATTCTTTCTGAAAGAACAGTTGTTTAGTGTTTATCATGTGACTTACTTCCTCCCCCATCTTCTTTCCTATCTGCTTTTGTATTTTCTGTGGCTTTTTGTTTTCAAATGTTACTTTATCTGAGCCTTTACTTTTATGTAAATGATTTTGGGTTTTTTATCAGATTTCTGTTTAAGAAACAAAAATCCACTCATAACAAAACCCATTGCAGTTTGGGTAATATTCCTTATGTTAACCTTTCTAGTTCTGTCTCTCAAGCTACTTTAATTTTAGAATGCCTTTTAAAAAGATGGCTGATGGCTTTGAATGACTTCATAGCTCAGTTTTACTCAAAGCTTTTGGCCCTTCAGAACTGCCAGGCTTCTGGGAGAAGTGTTGCTCTCCCATCCCATTTCTTCTTGGACAAACAGCATGAGTTGCTGACTGTCTTCCTTTGTAGGATTTCATAGCTCCCTTGGCTTACTGATCTCTAGGAAGTTGTTCTTGAAACTGTTACCTTTTCTCAGACAGGAAAGAACCCCAAATCTCTTCAACAGGTGATGCTTGGGAATTCACAGACTCTTTTGACACCCACATGCATGAGATCTGTGCTGGGGAGGGGAAGAAGAGTTGCTCAAAATGAAGAGGACAACTGAAGTGTGAGGCATGTTCAGTTTTGGGAAGAGGGATGTAGGGCACACAGGTTCAGTGAGCAAAGTAGGTCCTGGCTGCAGTTCCGTGGAGAAGGTGACAGATGAATGTCTCCTCTTCTGCTCTCCTTTGGTCTCTTGAACATTTAGAATTGCAGGATTCCAGAGCATCAGTTTATCACTCACAGCTGTACCGTTAGATGTTGGTCGGAGTTTCATCTGTAAGTTCCTGTATTCAAACTTCCTCTGATGAAATGTTTCTGTAGAACACACTGCCCTCAGGATGCAAAGGGTGACATGGTCTCACGTTCCTCACTGCTGACTGTTATTGCTCTGATTTGGACTGAAGGATGGTCCAGGCTCTGCTGCAGAGGTTCTGTGTCTGTCTTTATGAAATCATTCCAGTGAAAATATTTGTATTCTCTGTTAACTAAGTTGCTTTTTACTGTTTTTCTTTTCTCCTGAACCATCTTCAGCTTCATTTCTGAGTGTTCTTTTTCTCCATTTCTAACAGAAATCTGTCAGTATTATTCATGCTTTACATTATTGCAAGTTCTCCCTATTTTTCTTGTCTTTTGGTTAGAGATCGAGAAGAGAGGTTGGCAGCTCTTACTGCAGCTCAGCAAGAAGCCATGGAAGAACTACAGAAGAAGATTCAGCTGAAGGTATGAAAGGATACATTAGTTGAAAAATACATCCATTTTTCTTTGCACAGTTTGATTCCACCGTAATTCAACGTGATTTTTCTTCGTTGCTTTGATTATTTTCCATTCAGCATGATGAAAGTATTAGAAGGCACATGGAACAAATTGAACAAAGAAAAGAGAAAGCAGCTGAATTAAGTAGTGGAAGACATGCTAATACTGATTATGCACCAAAACTCACCCCCTATGAACGAAAGAAGCAGTGCTCATTATGCAATGTGATGGTAAGTTGGATCCAGGGAATACTGTGGGAATTGCTGGGCCAACCCAAGCCATGAAGGTACAAGTTGTGCTTCACTCACAGATGAGAGTGTTGCACATCTACTGTGTCCCCTCTGCTCTGCACCTTGCTCTGCATTCTTCTATCTATGTAAATCTATAAAGATGGGTTAGGGAGGATTTGAAAGAACTGTAGAGTTGTGGGTGGAGTGGAAAGTGTGGGCAGTGCCCAGTTATTACCTGTCTCTGCCAAGAAAAGCGAGGATCCTGGAGCATCAGATGGAAGGTAGTTTAAAGCCAAGTAAGGAATGTGGTTCTTTACCTAGCAGGTAGCTGAGCTGTGAACACCTTGTTCTGAGATCCTGTGGATGTTTGAATTTGCTGTGAGTTCAGGGGTTGATTGGACAGGTTTCATTGGATTGAAGTTCGCTGAAGGATATGGAGAAACCACATCAGACTCAAGAAATCCTTGAATTGAGTTTGGTTGGATGCTTAAAAGGGATGGAAGGGAAAATTAGTGTCTGCTTTGTCTCCTCTTTTCCTTCATTGTCTTATTTTTTGATCACTGTTGGAAGCCTGGCAGATTTCCAACCTCCCAGGTATCTCTGCTTGTGTCTGCCCTTCCCTGTATCCCAGGGAAAATGCAGAAGAGAAGCCATACACTCACTGAGCAGGAAGGTGGGAGATCTCTTCTTGTTGATAACTGGTTTCACTGATTTGCAAGGACTGTGCATTATTGCAGCCTTATATGCTACTAAGCATTATTTCCTGTAATTGCTGAATTGAGCAACATTGCTTGGGATCACCTCAGGCAGTGCTGGAACAGAAACTCAGGCTCAGCAGACTGGAGTCTTGCAATACTCACTGATCATGCATCTCAGAATGAAAATCCAATATATGAAGGTAGATTGAAGTAAGAATGAGATGAGAAGCCAAGATTTTTTAATCTGTTATTACACTGCTGGCTAGCAAATCATTCTGTAGTTTACTCCTAAGTCCTGCAGAAAAGATGTTTATGTAAATTAGGTTGAGGAGTAAAGTACTGTGCTTGAATTTTCTGAACATACCCCTGACAAATTGGCATATTTTTTATTATATTTTAAATACTGTTATTTATGGATGATGGAATTTGCAAAGGAAAAATAACTATTAAGTCACTGTCATTACAGATTTCATCAGAAGTGTATCTATTTAGCCACATTAAAGGGAAAAAACACCAACAAGCTGTGAGAGAAAACAGTAGTATACAAGGACGAGAGCTTTCAGATGAAGAAGTGGTAAGTTTTGTCATATTTTTTATATTATCTCTAGTTTTAAATGCCATTCAGCTGAGTAGCCTGTGAAAGTCTTGAGAATTCTTATAAAGGAATTGAACATTTAGCGTGGGAATCATAGCAGACTAATGAAAATAAATGAAAGAAACAGTGCATTCAAATGCTTCAGGCAATTGCCATTTGAAACAGATTCTCTATAAAATGCGACAAATCTCTATTAATCAAAGGCATTTTTCATCTCACTATAATCCTTTTACCATAAAAATCTGATATATTGCAGGTGTCGGCATCTGGCATTTTTCCTTTGTTCCTTCTTGTTGCTGAAAACACCTCAGTCCTTCCTTACCTGGTCAGATGTGATGTCCTGTGCATCAAGGTCCTTAGTGCTCAAAACTGTAGTGCTAAATTACTTTAAAATGTAAGGTTGGAAATGTTTTTTAAGTGTTAACATTGCTAAGAAGAGCAATAGTTAGTTTTTCAGTAGCTTCTTTAGAACAGTTGGCACTTCAGGTGATTTTTAGGAAGCAGTTGAGGATGTTTCTTACTAAATCAAGAGACTGTGCTGTAGAAAAGACACCTGAATTGTTGTCTGGTTTAGTTTTTCTTTGCTGCTGCCTGAATTGAACTACAGGGTTGAGTCAAGGCCTTTTCTTTGGGAATTTGAGTTCTGCCACATCCCAAAAGAATTGTGATTGCCTGTGTATTATACCTGTCAGGGGTCAGGAGGACATACTGAGCAGGCCAGTTCTTCAGTGCTGATTCAGGTTTAACTTGGTCATGTTTGGGAATCTGTTTCCGATGACACCGTTCAGTTGTCATAATTTTTTTCACTTTCCTTCACAGTTTTTGTTACTATTATGTACTAAAATATCTGTGTTTACAGCTTCTTACATCCAGTTGTAACATCTTTGCTTTTTTAAAAAGCTTTGGAGAGTTAGGTCTCTGAGGTCCTGAAACCCACAGGGGTGGTTCTTGGTTATCACTGAAAGAACAGAAAAAGATAATTGGAGAGATACAGGAGTCTGGAGGGTTAAATGTTTGCTGAGCTGCACTTTGCCACCCCTTCCCAGTTGTAATGAAAGTACATAAACTGTTTTTTCAGCTGCTTTTTTTCCTCTTGGACAGTGGTTAGTGGGCAGTTGTGTGATTTTGGTGTTTAGGTGCCAGGGGTACCTCACTGGATGTGTGGGAGGAGGCTCCCTGCTGCATCCCTTTGCCTGGAAACACAAGCTGGGAGGCCAAAGTGTGGCCAGTCTGTAGCACTGGGATGGGCTGGGATCTCTCCAGCCTTTGCTGGTGTCTGTCTGGCCACTGGTGACTGAGCTGTGGTTCTTGCTGGGCAGCTGGCTCAGCTGAATCTGGAGGAAAACAGTGAACTGGATCTCCTTTTGATTTAGCATTATCCACTCTTCACAGCACGTGATGTGGTGGCTTAACAATCCCAGCTTCCCCAAAAAGGCATTGCTCAGGACTCTTCCTTTGCTCTCTCCATTCCACACAGCTCTGCTCTCTCTTCACATGCAATGGTAGCTTTATTTTTAAGGAGCTTGGGAAGCAAATAACATCATATTTTCCTTTTGGACAACCTGAACCCATGCTAGATGGTGACAAGACATGCTCTGATGATCTCTGGTATCCCAGGAAATCCCAGAGCAGGGCAAGGTGTGATAGACTCTGTTCTGGCATAGGGAACATGTACTTTCCAGCATATTTTCTTCACGTACCAACAGCTGCTTTTGCACCCAGCTGATGGAAACAGAAGTTCCACTAGAGGGCACAGAGATCCTGATTTTTGTGGTGTCCAACATCATGTGCTTAAATCCAGGGTTTCTCAGCAAAAAATTTTGATGTGAACTTAAGACCAAGTTTAAGGCTAAATGTATGTTTCTCTTGAATAATAATGCAGGAGAGAAAGGAGAGAGCAGTTCTAACTGAATGAACAGTTTGAGGATTATGATAGTGGATTTTAATATTCTTCAGGGGGTGCACAGTATTTAGCATGCTGGCAACATATGGATGCTTCCACTGTTAAATATTTTATATGTTATGTATAGCTATATTTCAATTAGTCTGAGTATAACATTCTGAATTATATTCTTGTAATCTGAAATTTCCTTGGCTTGAGGCCCTCTCTCCTTTTCATTACTTATTATTTTTTCCAAAGAGCAGTAGTAAGATATGCATGTTAGGGATATGGTCACTGCAACGTAGGAAAGTAGTTTTATTTATTGGAGCAGTCTGCTTTGTGTACCCCTTTATTCAGCATGCACAGTTAATGCCACCTCCACAACTAAAGCCTTCAGTAACTTCTCAAGTTTTGAAATAATGGAGAAAAAAAATCAAGAGTATTACATAGAAGTAAAACCATGTCCCAGGGAAGCTTTATAATACCCATGGTTACTTATTTATCACTGTTTTCAATTTTTTAGTCAGTGAAGGTAACTCTAGTGAGAACATACTTGTACTACTTAAAGTTATTACTTGTCATCTGTGATGTCTTTAGATTATATATGTCTTGCCTGTGACCCTTCTTCTTTGACAGAAAAGATTTTATTTATATCACCTTTGACCTAATAAAATTTCACCTTTAACCTTATGCACTTGACACCCCAGATAACTTACTCTTGATCTCTGACTCATTTTGTGTTCAGCCTGCTCAGTATAATAGGGAGCTGCCTAGAAAGAAAGCTTTTTTGAAATTGTAATCTGATCATAGAATTTCTTTGTTATTACTTGAGAAATCACAGGACTTGAAATATTTTCGTCTGTATTGGTGTCTCAGAAGGTAAGATTTAGGTATCTCCTTAAGACTTCAGAAACTGATTTAAGTAAATGATTATATCATTTCTCTTCACATGGTAAGGATTGTTTTTGGTTGATTTGACTGTAAACAGAAAGTTAAAAACTGTACTAAATGGTCATTGACACTGAATTTTCCAGGCTGGGTGGATGCTAGGATTTGATCTTGCCAGATGGAAAAAGAAACTGATACATTCTAGGGCTTTTCCCTTTGCTGTAGCATTTATAAGTTCTGTACTTTTACATTTTCAGAGATAAAAGCAGACTTCATGTTGGAGCAGCATCCCATTGTTTTGGAATTAAATGTGTATTATGTTTAATTCCATCCTGTGAGGTGAATTCACTTGTGGCTGTGATGTGCTTGGTGGAACACACAAACACAAGAGTTTTGCTTTGAAGGAGGACACTAAAAATGAAAAAGCTTGAAGTTCTTTCTCAGATTGTGTGACAGCTTTGTTTCACCTCAGCCTTTTGGGTGAAAATCCCCTCATTTAGTGGTTTATTAGTCTCCAGCTGAAACAGATGGAGATTTCTCTTACAGAGAACACCTATGGGTTTTGAAACATTTTGAAACATGTGCAAGCAAATTAAAGTTCTATTCACATTTTTTACTTCCTTTGTAACTTCGCTTTTTTCTGGCCTTTTATAGATAGATGAATTCACACAGTTGGTAAAAACTCTTCCAGCAGGCTAAAAGCCATCTTTCCTTCCCTCCCTTTCTGAAGCTTTCTCTGTCCCACGTGGTTTCACCGTGCAGTAACAACGTTCTGTCTCCATTATCTCTCCCTGCTTAAATGCCTGGCTTCTGCCATCAAACTCTCAGCTTTCCCTCCTTTTTGCATTGCCATTTTCTGTGCTATTGATTTCCCGTCCCCTCTCTCAATATCCATATTGCTTTCAGCTCAGCAAAAGATGTAAACAGTGTGAGCAATTTGCTTTCATTGACTTCACTGGAATCAATTAGTATGTTTGTAGTCCTGACTAATTACTTTGCTGAATTAAAGCCTGTGTGACACAAAGACCTCCCTGAGAAGGTGCCTGTGAAAGCCACAGGACAACACCTGGTGATTTCATTAGGCTGAGGGGTCTCTGCAAGGACCTTGTAGATGTTTGCTCCCACTTGTAGCTCCTATTGATCCATTTTTATGCCCCTCTGCTTTCCCTTTTGTCTTTGCCTTTCTTGCCTGTCCTAGTTTGCTTTGAGAAATACCCCTAAGATCAGTAATCCTTACAGCTTGCTCCCTTTGAACCACTGTCCCAGCTCTTGTCTGTATCTCCTGGCATTTATTTATATGCCATGGTTTAAAGGTACTTTTAGAATATAAATCATGTCATGCCATGTGGTCTATGAATGTTTCCAATAAGTGAAAAGTACTTCTAAAAACCAGATGAAATAGATAACTTGGCAGGAGTTGCTTAATTTATATAAGGTGCATGCTAAAATTTTATGTATTCCGAAGCAGGATGGAGGAATATTAATGAGCCTTTGTTTGCATATGTGAAAAATGTGCCTTTTTTTTTTTTATCAGGGAAGAAAACCGACTCTATTGTCGTTATATAAATGAAACAAAGAACTTCTAAGAGGTGTATTTAGATCAAATGAAAACATAATCCCATGATGGAGCAGAGAGGTGGTTGTTGTCTGAAGACTGACAGCGCTAAAATGTGAGGATTTATATAAAGACGTGGTTGGTTGAGCCCACCCACGTTCCTTTGAAAAAACCAGCTGGCCAGTGCCTGAAGCTCCCTCAGGAGTGTTTGCTGCCCAGTTGGCCAGGGCTGCAGTGTGAACCTGCCCTGGCACAGCCCTGCCCAGGGCCCAGGCTGTGATTTACAGCCTGTGCTGTGCTGGCAGCTCCCCCGGGCAGGCTGGGGCTGCTGCAGGACGTGCTGGGAGCCAGCCTGGGCAGGGCTGTGCCAGCCAGGTGAGGGTTACAGCCAGCACAGCACACGGGCAGAGCTGATGTTCCTGGCAGTTGGAATTTCTAAAAGCTTTTCAGGGTGAGGAGTTGTCGTTCTGAAAGAAATGGAGCTGTTCTCTCAAAGTTATGTTCCGCTTCCGTTATTTGTTGCAGAGGAAATTACTGATGGAAAGAGATGTGGGAATAGTTTCATGCCTTACCCTTGCTCTTTTTCTTCAGTATTTACAAGGAGCTTTCTTTTCTGGGACATGATGATGCCTGGAGTTTGCTAAATTATTTTTTTTTAGTTTACTATGTTTTCATTAACAGTTAAATATAACTATTGTTTTATTGCTTTAGCTTTAGCAGTATTGAAAAGAATGCATTTGTTTTCCTTTCTGAATCAGTGTTTTCAAGTTCTTCTATTTAAATGAATAATAGTGTTCTATGAACTCCTTTGGTAACATGTCTAAAAGATATGATTAAGCAAAGTGGAAAATAATAATAATAAAGATTATTAATTTTTTAGTGTCATCTAATAGAGGAGTTTGAGGTATTTATACCCACAGGTATGTGGTCTTTTAAAAATTATTACACACAATTAATAGTTCTCTTTTTTGTTCTGGAACATTCACGTGTGTGTTACATGTTTACTTGTATTCACAGAGTCACTGAATGGTTTGGGGTGGAAGGGACATTTAAGCTCATCTTGTTCCCACCCTCTGCCATGGACAGGGACACCTTCCACTACACCAGGTTGCTCCAAACCCCATCCAACCTGGCCTAGGACACTTCCAGGGAAGGGGCAGCCCCAGCTGAAGTCTGTGTGCCCAATGTTTGCAGCCCTGGGGTGTGTTTGCCCTTCATCTCTGGTGACATTTGCCTGCTCTGTCAGACCAGTGCAGTACAGGGAGATGATCCCCACTCAGCTCTGGTGGTACAGAGCACTGAAGGCAGTTCTGGGCAGCATGGTGGTGCAAACTATAGTTTGGTCATGTGTAGAACAATATTCCTGTGTCTTTTATCCCCAGACTTACAGAATATAGACTTCATTGTAAAGTCTTTTTTTTTTTCTTGGCATCTGATTATAGTTCTCCAACAGTAGCCCATTTTTCTTCTCTGTGGCTCAGTGGAAGCAACCTGTAAATCACTTGCAAACAAGAACTCCCCCATCCCAGTAAAGCCTCAGGTTCTGGCTGAGTTGGCTTTACTCAATGTTTTTTTCCTGAGGAAGGAAGGATTATTTTTTAGAGAAGGGTTGTGTGTTGCTAGAGGAGTGGAATTGGGCCAAGCATCTGTGGTCCATTTTTTGTTTATGGATTTTTCATATCTGTTGGATACCTGTGGTCCTTTCAGCCCAGGAACTCAGGCCATGTCATTCTGCTGTGAATGCTTCTGTCCTGGAAGAAGCTGTCATGAACAATCAAGTAATTAGAAAGTCTAATCCACGGTGCAGCTTGCAGAAGGTCTCTCAGTGCTCCATACATCAATTCTGCTTTGTTGTACTTTGTGTAGCAGTAGCTTCTTACCTTTAATTTATTATAAAGTGTTGTTTTTCTTGGCAAAAACGTACGTGATTAATTGTTTATTGGCTGTGCCTTTAATTGTGCTAGATCAGTGCCAGCAGCTGCACTCTTCCTCTTTTTGGCTTGGATGTCTTGGATATTCACAGCCAGTAAGAAAAACTACTGCTGGCAGGGCCAAGTGCACTCTCATCTCCCTGTTTCTCTCAGTTGCCCTTGCAGCCACATGATAATGTCAGTGCCTTCCAGCTTTCCCCCCTCGTCTGCAGGGATGCTTTCCATGGCCAGGATGCAGAATTCTCATTCTCACAGAGGAAACACCTTCACTTTGCTTTCTGTTGCCCCATTTTGGAGCGACAAGTGGGAAAGGGAATGATATTAAAAATTTAAAGAAATATCTGACCCTACTATTAAGAGTATTATTTGCTATTTATCTTGGTGGCAGACTGTTGTGTCATTGAATTTAAGGACAAGCAAGGTGACTGAAAGTCGGTACAAAAAGTAAAAATAGTATTTAGTTTGGGCATGCTGAAAAGCAGGATCATGAAAAAAATTAATTAAATTCAAGATGTGAAGGAAATAGTATGTGAATATTTGTTTCTTTATAACCTGTTTCTTCATATATGTATCAACTATAATAACTCTTATTAATGGTAACAGGTAAATACCTTTTCTTAATCTGAATCTTCATATTTTGGAGTGGATCGTCACTTGTGGTCTTATAACAGTATTTGATTTCTTTATGATTAAGAATTAATGATCATTTGTGTTTCAAGCTGTCATTGTTTAAAATCGAAATATGCTTCTGATCTAACTCACAGTCTGCTTCAGCATCTGTTTTCCATACTAAATATTGTCCTAGGCTGTGAGGAAAAAATAAAATACTGAGGAGTTTTGTTGAAACGTAGTAAAATCGTGAACAAATATTCCTGTGGTAATGTGATTTAGAACTGAGCCTTTAAAAACCTTAAAAATTTGGCAAATATATCCCATAAGTGACTATATACACAAGTAAGAAACCATTATTCCTGACATTGGTAATAAATATTGAAAACATATTTAAATGATTTTCTGCACCCCTATAGGGGGGTGTTTTTTTTGTAACAGGTAGAGGTGTAGAACCAAAAGGTATAGTAGCCTTCAGAATAGTTACCAATTGATTTGTTAGAATATATTCCTTATGTACCTTACCTTTATGGAAAATAGTCCGTTTGATATATGTATTTTTTATTAAAATGGTAAATGAATGACAGCCATTATTATATGATATAAGCTACTACAAGTATTTCTTTATATATTAATGCTGATATAAGGGGGCAAGTAACAACAAGTGTTTGAGTGCTCTGAATATGGAATTGAGGTAAATAGCTACAGTCAGATGTTTTTCAAGTTACCTTGGTCTGCAGAATTGGGTTAGAAAACTTATAAGAATGCCTTTTCTTTCAGAAGGGGGGATTCAAGGTTGGAAAGAATACAAAAATAATAAGAATAACCAGTCTTATGGTATTCTGGCACTCCTGCTTCAGTTCTGGCCAGAATCCAGAAATATGGAAGGGAATGAAAATGAAAAAATAACAGAGGAAAAAACCTCTATAAACTCTTCAGATTCAGGAAGGTCATTCTGGCTCAGTTTGTCGAGTGAAAGTCCAGTGGCTGGGAAGGTTTTCCACTTAAATGACATGGTTAGTTTATAAATAATGGGACCAGGGTTAACTGAGCCCTGGCTCACACTCTGTGCAGGACAAACCGACAGGGGACAGTCAGACCTTCCCCTGCCTGGAGCTGGACAGAGGATTTCACTGCAGAGCTGCTTTGTGGGACCCCCCAGAGCTCAGAGGAGGCACCAGACAATACCTGATGCGCTGGGTGCTGGTCCTGCCCACCCCTGCCAGCACCTGGCTGGGTGTTCAGAGCCTGGCTGTTCCTGCACGTGTGGCAGAGCCAGCCCAGAGCAGAGTGAGCACAGGGACTGAAATTCCAGCTGCCCTGCAGCTACACAGCCAGGCTGGGCTTTTCTTCTTGGCTCAGAGGCTTTGCTGTAAGATTGTCCTGCCTGCTCAGGCTTGCCCCAGGCAGAATTCGTGAAAAGGCAACACTTACTTAACAGGAAAGGAAGGGGAAATAAGTGTTTGTGTTACGCTTGGTCCTAACTTTAGACTGAGGAATTTCGTGGGGCAGGATTCTGTTTGGCACACTGCACAATTTAATAATGTTCCTACGGATATTTGCTGAGTAGTGAAATAGTAGCTTATATGTAATACAGACAGCCAAGAAGTGTCATAGTCAGAGATGGGGTAGGAACATAATTTTGCAGTTGTGTTCTGCTTTGATAAATACTTACATATCCAAAGTTTCATCTGCATGGACAGATACGTGGCTGCTGCTGCTGGAATCAGGATATTAAATGGGTAGAGCTAGTGAAGAGTATTGGTGTTGTGAATAGGTATTGTATGAAGAGGATGTCAATTAGGAAATTTCTTCTCCAGCTGTTGTATTTTATATAGATTACTGAGGTTCAGAATCCAGTTTATGGTATGGTTTTCCTCATCCAAGCAGAAGTGGACCCTGCTCAGCTATATAGCATTTCAGCATTTTGTAGTATTTGCTACACTGCTCGTGGAAAAACTTTGCAATTCTATTTGTTCTACAGTCTGAAAATGTATTGCAGAGGATATTGATTATAATGCTGTTATTCCTGTAAATGTAAACATGTCAGGTAAGAAAAAGGAGTGTAATTCAGTGTAGAGAGAAAAACTTGGTTATAAGAAGTGCTTAGTCAACTAAAATTATCAACTTCACGATATGAAACGAGCAGGGTAGATTTTCTGTTTCAGGCAGTTGAATGGGACTAGGCAATAACCAGCAAGAATGTGACTTCAGGGGTGACCTTATTAGTTTTAGCTTTAATGGTTTTGGCAACTCAATTTCTCTTGTAGTTTGTAGATGAGGCCCATCTGTCACATTTGGAAAGTTTCAGGATTCTCAGTGACTGAGAGTCAGACCGGTTGAGGATGGAGGGAGAAGGGAGGAAAAGCAAAGTCATTTTTTGTAAATAACCTAATTTCTGTCTGCTTCATGGTGGCTGCAGTTTTACATGTGCATTTAATGTTAGTCTTTATCACCTTGCTTGTAAACCAAGTATTGGAACTTTTACAGGAAATTTATGTCGTTTTAAAAATTACTTCGGCATTATATAAAAATTATTAGAGGTTATATGGCTTTGTCAAATAGCAACATGTGTCTGTACAGAATGCAGTTCAATATCACCTGGAATATATTTACTATGTTACTTTTCTGCTTCATAGCTTTTTCAGCTAGAGACTGAGAGTCTCCCTCTAAGAAGCAGGTCCAGTATACCTGGGGATTTTTAGAAGTAACCCTAAGCTTGATAAATGCACATAAATAACACTGGAGAGAAATAGCAGGAGTATTTCTACTCTCAGGGGTTGCTGAGCCGTCATCATCTCAGTATACACAGAGGAACATACACAGGGGATCATGAAGAAATACATTAGCCCTCTGTTCTTGTTTCCATATTTTGCAGCTGTACATCCCAGCATGGAACAGTCTGGCTGCTCTTTGTGGCACAGATTCTGCCATCTCTGGGAAAGCTGATCCCTTGTTTTGTGCCAGCATTGATTTCAGCTGTGGAGCTGAGAGGATGAGTAGCAAGTATGAGAAGTGATGGCAGAAATCTGATACATAATGACCATCATAGCTGGTTCTGTTTTAATCCTGAGACAGGGAGTGTTCTGTTAGGACAGAACCAGCAAAATTCATAAGCCTTTAAAACAGAGATTTAGAGAAATTGTGCAGCTAAAACTGATGGGACTGAAACCTCACTGAACATTTTCAAGTAGGTGTGAATACAAATCTTAATGACAGAAGATTTCAGTAAAAAAGAGCCTCTACTTAATAATGCTTTGCATTTTTAATGGCCTAAATTCTCCAAAGATCTGGTGCTTTACTAGACCTGGGGATTTGGGGTCAGAATATGCTCAACATAGCACAGAATGAGGCCAATAATGACCCTTCACTTGTCGTAAAGACAAACTCAGAATGCTTTTAGGGAGAGGGTAAATTAATTTAGTCTCAGAAATTCTTACAGCATATAACATTTACTTATATAAAAATAATAACAAAAAATAGTGAAAGGCTTTCAGGAAGAAGTGACTGGATTACCCAGTTATTCTGCATTACCTTTATTAGAAATACACCCCCTGAGACTGAGGAGTTTCATTATGGCTTAAATGAAAGTTTGCTTTGAAAACACTGCACTGGCCTCACTCCCTTTGGTTGTTACTTTTGTGATATGTTAACCTGTCCAACTAATGGCCATGTAGGTAAAATTACTCATTAATTTAGTTATTTAAAGGATGGGACATCCTGTACTTCAGTGTGACTCAGTGGATTTTCAAACCTTAATATTTTCAGGTAACTGGTAGGAGGTTGGGAGTAAATATTTTCCCCCTGCTTTGAAGGGTGCTGTGGCAGCAGCTCTCTTCAGGTACCAGTTGTCATCCAACACCAAGCTATTAATTTTACTTGTTTCACACCTGAATGGTGTCGATCTGCCCACTGTGCTAATCCCACGCTTTGATCTGTACCTTCCAGAAGTGACTGTTTTTGTGACACAAGGTATTATTACTCTAGTCTGCCTTTAATGAGCTGTATGTATGAGGTCTGATAATATCCCAAAGCGCCACACGTGAAAGCTGAGAACTCTGAGAACCATCCTTCCCGGAGGTTCATGTGAACAAACGGGTGTGACCACGGGCTGTGCTCTCTTGGCCCCACAGGCTGGGGGATGAATGTGCTTGGTGAACCCTGTAGTTCCCTTCAAGTCCTCTGCTAAGCCACAGATAAGATGATGAAAAAGGAGATGAGTGTCTGGGAAGGGGATGCAGAGCTTTGTCTCCCTGATTCCTGCCCAGCACAAGTGTGACCCCGTGGTTGCAGTGCTGCCCCTCTTGAGGGGGAGGCCATTCCACAGTGGCCTCTTCATTCTGCTCTACTGTCACTTGGAAGAAACAATAGTTTGAAGATCTGATGAACCAAAGTCCCAGTTTCACTGTTGAACAAAGATGTAGAGCTACAGTAACCTTTGTTCTGTGTGTTACAAGTGCTGCATCTCACTGGTGAGGCATGAGCTAAGCTAAGGGTGGTGCCAAGGTGCACTGGTGCCGTTTGGAAAGCAGGGATGTACCCACCCAATCCCACCAAAATAATTCATAAATAGCTTTTTTAATAGATGTCACAAGTGAAGTACCCAGAAACTTGATAGCAAAGCAGTAGTGCCATAGTCTGTTTTGAGGAAATCCTTTCTTTTCTCAACACTGACAGGCTCAAACTCATTGTTTCCTGTGAAGTTTGAACCTTATGACCAGGCTTCTGGTTTTTAAGGGAAATTTAGGGGAAAAGCTATTTTTAAGTGGGCCACATCTCTCTAAAGAGACAAAATTGAACTTGGATTTCATAGCCAGGACAGGGATGGTGAAGGGGCTTGAACACAAGTGCTGTGAGGAGAGGCTGAGGGAGCTGGGGTTGTTGAGCCTGGAGAAGAGGAGGCTCAGGGGAGACCTCCTCACTCTCCAACTCCCTGACAGGAGGGGGGAGCCAGGTGGGGGTTGGGCTCTTCTCCCAGGAACCAGCAGCGGGACAAGAGGGCACAGTCTTGAGCTGTGCCAGGGGAGGTTTAGGTTGAATATTAGGAAGAAATTCTTTACAGAGAGAGTGCTCAGCCACTGGAATGGGCTGCCCAGGGAGGGGCTGGATTCTCCATCCCTGGAGGTGTTTAAGGGCAGACTGGATGTGGCATCAGTGCCATGGGCTGGGAACCACGGCGGGGTTGGATCGAGGGTTGGGCTGGATGATCTCAGAGATCTTTTCCAACCCAGCTCATTCTATGATTCTTTGATTCTGTTCTGCACTGCTACAGGTGGGTTAAGAACTAACTCATCACAAACTGTTGCCCTCCTGGCTCAGACTCACAGGCACAGCCTTCTGAGATACCTTTAGGAAGTTTTCTTTTAAGTACGTCTTGCTAAAATTAAATAATATTAAGGGCAGGGAAAATGCTTACAGAAGCTGTTAGAATGATGTGGCTGTAGCAATATATAACAACATGCACAGTTTGAAGAACTTCAATATTCCTCAAATACATTGAGGAAAAAGTGCTCAGGTGTGCTGGGAGGTATCCAGGGTAGCAGTGGAGCAAAGTGAAAGTCGATGTTACTTTTACAATTTGCTTAGAGTATTATGCTGGATTACTTATGTCTAATATTAATTCAGTGTTCATTTTGCATTTATATGATTTAAGATACTTATTTCATTTACTGTTTTCACCAAATATATATTGCTAGGTTATATCATGCAGCAATGCTTTCCAAAAACTAAGTGGTCTTTTTCCAGGAAATTTCACAGAGATTTATTTTGTTTTCAACAGGCATAGTATTTTCCTCAATCAGTGAAAGAAAATATAGGTTGTTTTCTGGAAAATGCTGTCCATAAATTTTTTAAGGCTTCACCTTTTACTTTGAATTTTAAGGATACTTACCAAAAAGAAAGGAATAACCACTTCTGATTGTGGCCCTAATCATATTCAAGGCTAAATTATCCTAATAAGCAGTGATAACCTGTACTTCATAATATGTTTGGTATTCTACAAGAAAACAGATATAAGCCTCAGTGGATTAAAAATTGTGTAAATACATTCTAGTAACTGGCATTAAACTAATTGTTTAGCATTTCTTCTGTGGGAAGCGGAGATTTTACCAATATTTTACTTAAATTCAGATTTGTTCATGTGAGAGGAAAAGTAATATTCCCGCTAATAAATGGTAATATTGTGAGTAGTGAATAGTTTCAATGTATTTTAATAAAGTTAAGGCAAGTTTAGATTTTCATGAAGAGTTAAAATAAAAACCAGAATTAGCTTCTTTAATATAATGAATTATGATAATAGAGCAGGTTTCATGTAGCTGTAAAGGGCAGCTTGGAGGAGAGAAGATGTCAGCTTGGAGTTCATACTTGTTAAATGACAGTTTCTTGAAAATAAGGCACAGTATTTATTCTTCTTTTAATAATTATTCTCCCTTTTTAGAAAATACCCATTATTTGTTCTCTCCAGTGTAAAATAATCTCTTTCCCAAGATCTATTTTAAAATTTGACTTCATTTTCATAACCTCTTGTTAAATATTATAAACAGGACAAAAATAATACTGTTTTTTCCTGGGAAGGTAATATGTGACCTCCATCACATACTATAACATTAAATATTATTTCACTGTTTTCTGCAGGAGCACCTGTCATTAAAGAAGTACATTGTGGACATTGTGATTGAGAGTTCTGTTCCTGTGGAACCATTAAAAGATGGAGAGGAGAAACAAAAAATTAAAAAGAAAGCCAAGAAGCTAAAGGCACGGATGAACTCCAGGTAGTACAAATTCCTTTTTATTTTTTTTTCCTTTAAGTTTTGTTCTAAACTTTACCTTTTGTCCTTTAGTATGAGTGCAGTGGAAGGCTGAAAAAAATGTAAAATTATTTGCTTTGGGAGTGTCTTGAAAATAACACTGATGAGCCTAATTTATGGCCACTTTCTCTGATTGAGAAAGAAAACTGAATATCGATCTGGAGCCCTTGGTTTCACCTGTTAAGAGCTTTTCTCATAATTGGATGCCAGTGCCCTGCCAAAACTGTAGCCTCTTCTAGCATACAATAGCATGTTTAAATTTGTGTAAACCATGCCTATTTTTCTTTCTAGCTATTGATTTTTAAATGAAGTATCAAAGAAAATCAATAGTAATCAACAAATAGGAGTCAGCCCGCTGTGGTGTCAAATCCCATGACTAAATTTAATCATTTTTTGTTGCCTGTCACAACAAGAAGAATAAAAATATCTTAAAATGGAAAGTGAGCTGTCAGACCTGCAATTTGTTCTTAGTCTAAAAAGTGACATCTGCAAATCAGTATGATGTGCAGGACATCATTCTATCATGAACTGGCAGTGTCACTCTCTAGAGCTGAACAGTCCCCAGCCGAGGTTAATACTTAATTGAATATTGTAATATATTTTTGCATTTCTCTCTAAAAATACTTCTCAGGAGGTAAGAGTCATTGTTATGTATTTTCCCTGCCTTCTTAAGCAAGAAGGGCTTCAAAGAAGAGAAGAACACCTGCCTGGATTTTTAGAGCTCCAGTAAAAATGAGATGTTTTATTAACTCATGATAGTGCTAATAAAGGCACATCAGTCTTCAAACACACCACACTTTTACAATGTATTACTGTTTCTGATTGCTTTCCTCTTTGAATGAGCAAATCCACTGTCTGAACAGCACATTAGAACACACTGTTGAAAGTGGATAACGTTCTTCCAGGTTTCTGATTGCTCAAGATGCAGAGTTATTCATATGACCTGTTGATTTAATGCAGTTACTGGGTCCAATCTCCAGAGCTGCTTCTGTTGAATTTAGTCAAAGATTTGTCAGATCTCAGAATACAGGTTCAAATGATAAATAGTTTGTTATTGGCACTGAGAGGAGAAAAACTTTTTCAGAACAACTTGAGTTCTTACGTGTCAGACTGCTGGGTGAGTCAGCATATTCCTCATGAAAAATTGTAATTAAAACAGTAATAAAGGGACATCATTTTACAAAGGTGATGTACTATTTAAAGTACAGTGAAAGCTTCAAAATCTAAGAGGAGTTATCTTGGCAAGACATGAAATCCATGTTCATTAGGCTTGTTTTTCCTACTAAAGGGTGACTAAACTTTTCAGTGGGTTTGCTGTCCTGGAAGATAACTCAGAGTTAAATTGAAGATTTCACAATGAGTTTTCTAATGTCAACACAAAAGGCTTACTAATAAAAATGTCCATTAGTGGTATAAAGCAAAGGTATTTTGATGTTGATAATTTGGAGTTTTGTAGGTGTTAGTAGATTATCTGCAGACCATGTTTTAGTACATATCTACAAGTCTCCCTCTTCCCTATAAAAAGAAACAGTTACAACAAATACCCTTACACCTCAGCTCTTGAAATGATGCATTCATTTCAGTTTCTAGGAAGCTGTGATATTTTAAAACTGGAAAAAAATAAGAACTGCATCCAAATAGGTTCCTGTTGCTCTCCTGAGTTTCCAGATCTTAAATCACTCCTGCAATATCAAAGCAATGAAGGGCAGAGGTGAATGAGGGGACAAATGGTGATCAATGGGATATTAGATATGTTGAGAAGTTTTGTTAGTCTTATTAATTATATTTATAACCCTAAGCCATTTAACTGGTGCTATCAGTAACAACTGATATATAGCTGAGTAAATTATCTCAGGTTATTGTGGATGTGCTGCTGGCAGAAGAGTATTTGGGTACTCCCATGGCAAAAGGAGTCCTGATGAAGGCCAAATTTGAGCATGAGAGGTGACTACCATATGGTTGGTGTGTGCTTTACAATGGATTTAAAGCACTCCAGCCACGTGCATTTAGGAACAGGTATTTGGGGTGATTTTTCAAGTTCGACTGACTTGTCTGTGCAGAAGCTGACATGTGTTGTTTCTGGGTAAGAAGGCAAAAGGTTAATAAAGGAATCTCACCTTCGTGTTTAATACTGAATTCAGCTGTGATTAATGGCTTTATTAACGACCCACAAATCAGAGCTGGTGGTGATGTAACAATATTTGCGTGGAGCATAAGTTGGAACAGTTCAGCTGAGGGAAGATCTGAGTGGCTTTGGGAAACTCCATCCATTTGTGGGAACAGAAAATATAAAGGAAAGTTCACTCTATATACCTGAGAGAAATGCATCTGCAGCACTGCAGTGCCTGGATTAGTTTTGCTTTATGTGTGTGTGTGTTATTAAAAGCAGGTTACAGGATTAGCACCGTGAATCCTGCTTTGGTCCACGAGCAAATCGTGATTTTCACCTGTTGGCACGGGCTGGCTGGAGTGAAAACAAGCAGTGGAAAAACATCTCCTCTCCCTCTTCCTACTTTTTGGCATATAGCCAGCGTAAATAATAGTTTTAAGGGACCAAAGAGGTTGTGTTTCTGTTTCCAGCAGTAAAACAGTCATTCTTTGAGGTGTTTCTATGTCGTTTGCCTAAAATTTATTATATTACAATACAATCAGTAGTTACATAAAAATACTCCTTTGCCTGTAAATATAACCAAGTATTTATATGTTAATTATAATCTGTGATGTACTGATCTGATCTGCACTACATGTCTAAATCACTAATATTTTATATACTAATTATATATATTTATACATCATAATATAAATTATTATATCACTAATAATTTTATAGTAGGCAGTAGATTACTACATTTCTATGTATCACTTGTGCAGTTTTCTACCATTTCAAAAGTCAACTTAAATATGCCATTTGTGTACTGATGTTATTCTAAAGCAGTAATATTAATCATAAATTGCTAATGGCCAGTAGTTCAGCACCAGTCTGGATTCTGACAGAAATGCTGGGCCTTACTGTGAACCAGGAAAAACCCAAAGGTTTGAACCCTGTCACTAATATTACATCCTGTACACTTTAGACAATAGTCAATAATAATGAATATTTTCTCCTCTAGGGCAAAGGAATATGAGAGCTTGATGGAAGCAAAAAATGCTGTGTCTGATTCCCCATTTAAATCCAAGTAAGCATTAAACTTTCTTTACTTTAGACATGTGCTTTTTTGCCCTGTCTGTTGCAGAAGTGCTTCTGAAGTTCCCAGCAGAGCAGGTGTGGAAGGTTCTCCCTCAACATGGGGCATATTGCCATCTTGAGTTACACATTAGTTTCTAATACAAAAGCTCAGACCTTAGAAATGCATTTTTTTTTTGAAGACACTGTGTATCTTAAACCATGGAAGTTGCTGTAGTAAAGAGAACATGTGCTCATACTTTTCTTACTTGGAAACGAGAAGGTTCCAGTCCTGCACTTCCAGACTGATGGTGAAAATTGGAATGCTGGGGCTGAAAATCTTATATTTGGCCTGCATTTGATCAGAAACAAAGGGGAAAGCATATGATGGTTTCCAGTCTGACACTGAGCTTTTCAAAGAACAGATCTTTTTGTTGTCTAGGATAAGGCACAGATGAAAACAGCTGGATGGTAAGATTAAAACAAGACCTGTGCTCAATGACAAATTCCTTCTCCTTAGTTTGAAACTGGAAATTGCTCAGCTCTTACTTTCTGATTTCACTGAAACCAGTTGGGAAAAGGTGCAGAATATTTGGATTTCCAAAAGGATTTTGATAAGGTCTGTCACCAAAGATTTTAAAAGAAACTATATAGCTGTAGTTTAAGTGGAAAGCAGTTAAGAAGTTGAAAAGAAGTGGAGTGTTTCTTCAGTCCTTGGCAGAACAGGGAGGTCACCAGTAGAGTTCTGCAGTTCTGAGATGTTTGACATATTCACAAGTGACTTGGAGAAAGAGGGCAAGCAGTGAGAGGACAGAGTGTGATGATCATGCAGAGATTCAGGACATAGGGACAAGAGCTGATGCTGAATGATAATTTTGAAGAGAGTTAGTGAGGCAATAAAATGGCTGGTGAAATCCAGTGTATATTGAGTGCTACACAATAGAGGGGGAAGACAGAACTCAATTATACCTTCACATACAAAGTGTGGGCCTTAAATTTGCAGATGTGAGAGGTAGTTCCAAGAAAATATCAGCTCAGTCCTCTCAGTAGTTCGTAGAAATCCTTTGTTAAAATTATTTAAAAACTAGCAAAAACAGAACAAAGAATGTGATGTACAAATACCTGGGTCATCTGCATCTTTTGAATACAATGTGCAGTTCTGGTTCTTTGTCTCCAAACAGATAAGCTGGAATTGTTAAAGGTTCAGAGGAGGCAGGAAAGGAAATCTGTAATAATTTTACGTGTAACTTCTGTGTTAGGAAATAAGTAAGCTGGTACTTCTCATTCTGGGGAAAAATGTGATAATGGGAGGAAGTTCTAATGGGGTTATGTTACAGAGATCTATAAGGTCATAAATGGCATGGAAAAGATGGATGGTGATTGTTTGCTGTCCTTCCTGGTACTGGAATGAGGGAGCGCAGGGTAGAGCTGGAGCCGGATTCAGAGGGAACCAAATCCAGTGTTCTTAAAGCAGAGTGCAGGGAGATGGCTGGAACTCCCTGACTGAAGTCACACAGGTGATAGCTGACACTTTACCTGCATTCCTGCAGTTCTGGGAAAGGACATCCAGCCCCAGAGACTCTGAAGATGAAAATGGGGAAAGAAACAGATTAGTAAAGAGGATTATGCGCTCCTGCCCTGTTCTTAATTTTCCTGAGACATCCATTTACAGTGGGCAGATGGTGTGTGTGCCTCACTTGTAGCTGGGCTCAGGGAGTCTGTAGCATCAGCCAAGGAGCTGTGGGGTCTCCACAGTTGGATTCTAAACCCTCGTCCTAAAATTGCGACGACTTTCCAGACTGGGGATATTTGTCTTCAGACCAAGGTAATAACCTGTATGTTTTGTGATTGCTTCCATCACTCATAAATTGCTGATATACTTGAAGGTGGCATTTTGTGTAAGTTACTGGTGGTTGAGAAGTTCAGATCCTTGCAGTTACATACAACTAGCCTGCAGGCAGTATCTTTTACATAGTCTTTTCAATAGCTTGAAAACCTGCTGCTGAATCTTAGATGTATTTTAAAGTAATAAAAATCCATCACTGAGGTTTGACTTAAGAAAATGCCCCATCTCCAGCAGATGGCACACCTGCATAAACACATGGGGAAGGAATTGGCTTTGTTTCTTAGTCATCAGCACTTCCATTTTCAAGATTAATTTTGTAGCATATTAAGACTTCTAGATTTGTAGCTTCTGTGTTTTGCTTTTCTTTGCTACCAGGAAATAAAACATTAAGGTCTGATTGTCAGAAAGTAGAAATGTGCATGTTTAAGTGAATGAAAATATTGATAAGCTGTAGTGCCTCCACTTTAGGTCCTTTCTGAGATCATAAGTGATGTAACTTAGTCAGTTGTGTCTCAACTGAAGCACAAGAGAAACTCAGATTTTTAAATTTTAAAAAATATTTTCAAATCTTTTGACTGATCTTAAATTTAACTGTTTTCATTTCTCTTTACGTGATTAAAAGTTCCTTTGCTTTCAGACAGAATCTTCTGTTCCACCTGCTTTCTTAGTTTCTTCCTTTATTGCCTCTGTTATTGCTGTGCCCTTTTAGACACGAACTAGAGTTGTGGCCACTGTGTAGCTCACTCTCATCACAGATCTGAGGTCTCTTTTGAAGTTAGAAACCTAGGGATCTAGCAGATGCTTACATCTATATTTTTAAAACATAGTTTCAGATATCATGGTTATTGTTCTTTCCAAAATTACACAACTCTTTATCTACTCTGAGGCTCATATGTCTGTGAGCTTCTTTGAAATCAAGGGGGCAGCAGTGGGAGCTCAAGTCTGAACTGGCTTTTTAAGAAGAGAGGAGTGTCTGTGAGTCAACCATAAGCCCAGTCTGTTCCTACTGAAATGTGTTAACTTTGCACAACACATATTACAAAATGGAAGAATAGGGAAGGGTAGTTTTATCTCCTTCTGTAAAGGAAAGCATGAGAGGGCAAGAAGTTTCCTGAGGCAAGTGTTTTAGTCCAGACTGTATCTGTTTACATGGCAAAATGTAATACAGGAAAAAATAACAGGACTTTTGTAACAGCACCTTTGTAACAGAACTAAATACAGGATCCTACTTAACCAAGACCAGTAGGAAGAGGAGTCAGCAGAAAGGAGCAAACAGCAGGAGGTCTGCACTGAGTATTATTACATTGAGAAGCTTGTAAATGTGGTCAGAGTATTGGCTTTTCAGCCAGAACACCACGTGCTGCTCTAGGATTCGGTGTTTAACTGCTGCTGTACCTGGCTGAGAGAGCAAAGCCTGCCAGTGCTGGGAGGTGAACCCTGCCCAGCTCTCAGGAGATCTGCAAAGTTACTGAGAAAGGTCATGGCACAGAACGGAGGGGGGACACACTCAGAGTGCTAAATGCATTCTTTGTGTCCAAACAAATGCCAGTACTTTTTGTCCATCCCAAAGGAAGGTTTGAGGTGTTCTGATTGGAGTGGAAGTATGCTAATGAACAGAAAACACTTTTTGACCTAGTGGACCGTGGAATTTAAAAATGGAAAAGTTCTTTTTTATAAATTCCATTTAAAATGTGATCCAGTTGGTAGGTTTATTTATTTGCTTAACAGAAGCGAATGTGTTTTAGAATTAGATCATTAAATATGTCTTCCCTTTATGCTTCCTTGCTTATGCCACATTTCTTTACCCACTCCTCTCCCCCAAACTGATTGTGTCTTCACAAACAACTAAAACCATTTATGGAATGCAATTTCTTATCTGATTTTAGTTCTTAGTCATGTTGTCAGTTGTTACAGAAGAAAGACAGAACCCAGAATTAGTAGTTGGCAGGTAAAAAGCCTTTTTAGATCACCTTTAAGATTAAGCCACTTTAATATTATAAGACCACCGATTTCCTGCTGCGGCTGATAGATTGTTTCAGTGGTTTTTACTAGTTTAAGGTTTGAGATTTATAAAATCTTTTGCACTAAGGAAGCACTGATCCAAGTGCTTTCTAAGCTCTGCAGTGGTACTACACTAATGGCAATAAGCAGACAGGGTTTATCCTGCTTTGATAGGCACTGTGTATCCCTTTTTCAGTTCCAGAGTACTGATTCATGACTGGGATTGTGAGTGGCTCTATGCAGTTCTTTTTTCGAAATGGGTTTTAAAAGATGACTGGGAAAGCTTTCTCTTTTTTTAGTATCTATTAAAAATATTGTGCCCATTAGGGAGTGAGGGGTATAAGTCCAAATACTGCTTCATTTAGTAAGTATTCTGCTCTCTGAACTATTTCATGTGCCGAGAGGGGCATCCAAGGAAAAGGACTGTGGACATTCTCACCTGGAGCAGCCAAGTGTTGCTCCTGACCTCTCTCCACTGTGCATTTGCTGGTTGGTCACTGGTGGCACTTGGGTAATTTTATAAATGCTGGTGGACTCTTGGTGGATTTGTAGTACTAATTCATATTTTCTGGGAACTGATCTGAGTATTCGTTTATTGTTCAGTCTGTCAGGTTAACCTGGCAAAAGGTGTGTCAGGTGTCCATTAGAGCATTCTCAGGTGTCCATCAGAACACGTTTTCAAAAGGGAAGGAAAACATTTTCTCAAAGTTAGAAGGTTATTTACATCTATTTAGGATCTTCTAATCCAAAGGCCATATATGTCAGTGTTAAAGCAATCTGCAGGTAGCAAAGTGTAAATGTCATCCTTTAATACAACAGGGAAACTAAGGTAATGAAAGATTGCCTTGTGCCTGAAGGGAGTTAACAGGACTGCAGGGGGAGAAAATTTAACCCCTTCATCTAATATTTTAGCCAGTCTCTCCTCACACAAGAAGGAATTGTTTTCACATTTTTTTTTTACTTACCTTTTTCTTTGCCACTGTGTAAAGGGATACTTGGGGTAGTATGGAAATGGGAACCACTGTTGTCCTGAAAACAGGCTGCAGCACAAAAAGAAGAGAATTAGAAAATGAAGAACTATTTCCTGTAAGAATCTGCTGGAGAGAAGATGGGAATGTAGTGTGAAGTTTGTTCTTGCAGAGGGCCACAGCTAAATGTCTTTAACAATACAGTGCTTTCTTACTTTCATTATGGTATATCAGTGAATTCACAGGATAAACTCACCTTGTAGGTCTTCTTGTTTTAGTAGGCTAGAGGCCGGGTAGGCCAACTATAAGATAATATACCAAAATACTGATTACTGCAGGAAAAAAACAGTCTCTGAAACTGGAAGTACTTGTGCAAAATTTAGTTTCCACACAGCTCTGGAAACTGTAGAAGAGCCAAAGCGTAAGTAAAATAAAATCCAGTTAAACTTTCAGAGCAGATAAATAACAGGTTTATGATTGGGCAAGCAGTAGATTTCATCTTCAGGGCAAGGCTGGAACGTTCTCATAGGAATACAAATAAATGCATTCAGAAAATGAGATTTATAGGAATTTTTCATCATTTTTCAGAGAGCTTCCTTTCAAACACTGCAGAAGGTGTGTAAAGCTGCAGATGTAGCTGTTTTTCATCTGGCAGTGCCTGGGACTGTGCCCAGCTGTGTTTCCCTGGCACACCTGGAGCCATCGGAGGGTGCCCCGCGTGCCAGCACGGTGTGAACTGTACTGCAGGCAGGGAATGTAGGTTGCTTCCAGGGGCTACAGCAAAGCTGCACTTTGGGCTGGGCAGGAACTTCCCCAGACGTTCTCAGTTCTCTCCAGGCAGGGGCTGCCTGGGGAAGAATCGGGGCTGTGTGTCCGGCTGGCACTTGGCCGCCCTCGCCAGAACCTCCGGAGGAGCAACTGCTCCTTCCCTGCAGGAACTGCACAGCATCCACTGCTCTGCCCACTCACACTAATCCTGCCTTGCATACATACATCACTGTGCAGCCAAGAAATCATGGATTTAAACCTGCAAGTGCTGAAATACATTGATGTTACTATTTCAAGGCTATTTTGTTCTGGAGATGAAATGTGGCCTATAAATATTAACAGATCTCTTTCCTTTAGCCTGTAAAATATATTAAACCTGCTAAAAATATTTAGCCCGTGCTAAAAAGGAAAACCTTTGATATTGAATATCCCTTGTTTTTCCACTTGCAGTACAAAAAAATCAGATACTGTATTTTTATTTGCTGAACATACTATTTATGAAAGTTTATGTTATGGTAACATTCCAAGACCAGTCAGTGCCTTATGTCCTTTCTGATATTTCTTCTGCATTCTGAATTATCTGTTTGTGGGCAGTACTAAAACCTTAATTAGTGAGATGGAAATAGTTTTAGAGAAAAAGACATTAACTTCCCTTTTATCCAGCCCCAGTAAAGTTTCAGTCATTTACCATTCCTGTATGGCATCGTGAGCATCGGAGGAGTGAAAACTGGGAGACAGAAGGAAGAGTAAATAATTGTCCTAAAATGATTGAATTTGGACTCAGCAGTATTTCCACATGGCCACTGGGTCAGGTGTTGATGCCATGCTCTAGTAATCCACACTGCATACCAGGAGTGCACAAGGAGTCCAGAATGGACAGAGTTCTCTTTCCAAATCCGTTCATAGCAATGGTAAATTCTACATCCAAGCACAAGTCCTCTTCCATAGATTTCTAGTCCTTTGAAACAGTCCTGAAATTATTCTTATTTCTCTGACACTGCCAAGAAGTTGGTATAGAGGATATTAAAATAATTTCTCTGTGGGAGGAGGGAGTTTTTATTTCCCTTCTCTTCCCCATGTGATCACACAGCATCCGTTAACTGTTTTTGGCAGAAGATTCACCACACAGTAGGGTATGAGGCTGTAAGAGGTAATTCTTTAATGTGGTGGAATTGAAAATCTATTCTTCAAGTTTCTTAATCTGTGATGCTGAACACACGCTTAGAAGGTTGGAATTTTGGAAAAGCATCCAGAAAGACTTTTAGAAGAAGTGGAAAACTGGAAGCTTTTCCTTTGGAGTTAACGTGTTGTACAGCTTTGTTTTTAAACCGAGGACAGAAAGTGAACGTGGTGTTTAACTTGCAGAGCATCTTAATAGGCTGAAGAGAAAGAAACTTCTGTTCCTCTGTCAGCAGAAGTATTGGTGTAATATGATTATGTTCCCTTTGAGTCCTTGTGAGGAGCATTTTGATAAACCTTACACGTTCTGTGTACCGATGCCTGATGTAGATTAGGAAAGTGCCTTTCTTCAGCCTCTGTGGTTAATCCTGGTGGAATTCCATTCCTCTGATGTTAAATGAAGCAAATGGAAACCTGTCTTGCTGTCTTTTGTGAGATGAAGTAACAATATAGTGTGGTGGGTTTTTTCAGTGCCTTTATGCTTTAATATGCAATTAGAGTAGATATTTCAAAGAAATAATAAGACTTTTTTGCTTGATGTGCTAGGATATTGCCAAGGCAACAGCCATTCTAAATACCATTCTGTGAGAATACCTGCAATACTCTGCTTCTGGAGCATCTCTCTGGACTGCAGCAGTTCCACTTCTAATTGGTGCTATGGTCTTTTAATTTACTGTCCAAGTCCTGCAGTTGTTTGAGTTTTGGCTTTTAATTTTGTTTCCCATTTTAGTTCGTGGCTTACTGTGATAGGCAGAAGTTTCCTCCAACCTCATTTTCCACAGAGAAAATAGCAGTGCAAAAAAACCTCATCAGGATGTAATCTACTTTTATTTTTCTTGCCATAGAAAAGTCTGGTTGAATATTAATGGATTCAGCTGACCAGATGATAAGAAGTCCAAGACTCAGAATTCTGCAAATCATTTTTATTTTTACTTTAAGAACATATCCGTGTCTTCAGCGTGTCTCGAAAGCCATTAACAAAGCTCTGAATTTTTTCAAAGAGAAGGCACAGAGTTTCCTGTTTCCTCTTGATTAAGTGGAAACTCTCTATTCTTCCCCAAATGAATATTCTGATATTGATGATTTTTTTTTTTTTTGGATACATGTTACTACTGTGGTACATTCTCCAGCCTTTCCATCTCCAGCCTTCCTGTCCCACCTCTAGGAGACCAGTTAATGGAATTTTCTCTTTGCCATTACTCTGTGGTCACTTTGTGCAGGCCTTCTGGCCCTTTTACACTGATATCTCCATTTTATGAGCATTGTTACCCTTCCCCTCTCTTTTCCTTCCTCTAGACTTCTGTATATTGGCTTCTGGTCACAACACTGTTTCCCCCACTCATCCTGCTCAGCTCCCAGCTCTGTCCCACTTCAGTGCAAATTGCTCAGTAGATGAAAGCAAAGGTCCACCAAGCACTGTCCCTGTCCCTCAGAGCAGCCAGGAGCAGGTACTGAGGCAGTGCCTGACAAATACCTGGCAAACCTGGAATGCCAATTCCTCCTGCCCTCTCCCAGTCTCCAGCTGAGGGCCCGTGTTCCCCGTGTGTTCCCGCTCCGGCACTGCACCCACAGTGCAAAGTGTGCCCCTGAGCTCTTACTGCCTTCACATTCAAGGCACACAAGGATAAACTATGAGTGTCTTTTGACTGCTGTGTTTTAGACCTTAGGGTGAGAGAATGGTGCCTTGGAACTGCATATTTCTCCTGGCTGCCTCGCAGGAGAGCAAAGGGGAATAGCCCAGAGGTAGACATATAAAATGGAAATGAAACCTAACCCATGTGAGTCTGCATCTCTCCCACCTCTGCATTTTGGCTTCATTACTGACCCTCATTAATAAAATGCCCTTTCTGAGGTAGACTGCAAAGCCACTGCTTTTTACTTATTCAGATAACCCTGAGGAGCCGTTTCTTTTATGATGCCTGTAAGAAATTAGCCTGGTGATGTTTGCTGGTTTTGTTTAATCTGCTGTTCTGTTTCCCTTACTCATCTCAAGAGTGAATTGCTCAGCTGAGTGAGCCAAAATGATTGCATGGTGGGAGCAAAGCAGGATGAAACCATTTTAAAAGGAGCATGGCAAAAACTAGCAGGATAAACTGTGGAAGAATAGGGAAACAACAACAGAAACAAATATAGCTAATAAAGAAGCACCTTGATGGCTGTACTGTCCACACTATTCCTGTGCTGTTTCCCTGAAAAAGTAGACAGTGAAGTGTCACAGACATTCCAAGCTGACTGTGTCTCCTGGGATGTTTTACATGCTGGTCAGAATAGACAATTATAATATTTTTACGTAGATTTTCAGATTCCTTTATCATTAGCAGAGGTTCATTACAAAGGTGAAAGTTAACAGGAGTTTTTGCTTAACCCACTCTTTGTTTCCTGTTGAAGGTTACAGCGATTGACAAAAGACCTTCTAAAGCACCTCCAAATGCAGGAGAGCTGCTCACTGGGGAACAACAAAGTGCCTGGGCTGGACAGGACTTTAGGAGAGATCTCTCGTATTCTGGAAAAAGAGGTATTGTGGCTTTCACTTGTATGACT
Organism: Pseudopipra pipra; assembly: GCF_036250125.1. Taxonomy (NCBI): domain Eukaryota; kingdom Metazoa; phylum Chordata; class Aves; order Passeriformes; family Pipridae; genus Pseudopipra; species Pseudopipra pipra. The sequence continues at coordinate 3,377,238 of NC_087560.1, read as the reverse complement.
TATATCCTATGAAGTGCATTGGTTTGGATTTGGGACTGTTTTAAACATGGGGATGAATAAGTGACCTCTGTGTAACAAGCAGTTTCTGCTGTTAGACTTTTCATTTTTTTTCCCCACTGTATTTTTGCTAGGATTTTTTTTAACCTGGGTCATTTTAGCCATCTGGTTTATAGTGCTTATCCACAAACAATTAGCAGAGAACAGAGGAAAGAGTTGGAGCCAGCTTTGCTGGAGCACAAATCTGTTCAGTTTTCCCAGCTACAGCAAAGCCAGTAGGTCTTTGCTGATGTGCTTATATATGGGATATTTCTATGTTTTGAATTTTTTTGAATCTGTGATTGTACAGCATATTTTGGTTTATGGGAAATGTTGGATTTTTTTTTTTCAGTTAATAGCACAGCATTTGCATCTTCTTTACTGTTTCATCATGGTCAGTCTGCTACCACAGTGCTTTGTGTCTTGTAATATAGTTTTTTGCTCCATTAGGACCACAGAGTATTTGAGCTTTCAGCTGGGACATTATGTTGTGTTCTCTCTCTAACCATTAGAAAATACTTCTCTTTCTTATCAGTAATCAAGAAATAATGAAAATTAGTTCTGAGAGAAACTAAATTACTGAAATCTGAGGAAGGGGCTGCATCATTATGGTTCAGGGTCGATGTTGGTGAAAATGAGAGCTCTATTTGATGCTTTTCACAACTTAGTGTGGAACACAATTACTAGTGGCATGTGCTTTTAACTGCTGAAGGCTGCCTGGGCTGCATGGGGTCCTTACATTTCTTCTCTTAGTCCATCAAGTTTAGTAGTGTTTTTGAAAGAGTTGTGCCATTTCCAAATTTTGCAGTGTTTGCATTAATTATTGAAAAGTTAATCTTTTTTTATTTCAAAATACAGAAATCGTGTTGTTGCCTAGCTACTATAAAAAGATGTATCTGTTTCAAAAGTTGTCTAAATAATTCTTGGAAACTCTTTGGAAAGTGGAGTTGTATCCAGCCTCTTACCAGCAGTTGTTTGCTGAGATTTTTTAACATGCTGTGAATTGCAGCTAAGTGTTAGTCATTAATTGTTCACAACATTTTGCTGGTCGTTGAGTCTGCAGTGGGGAATTAACAGCTAAATTTTATATTATTAACAGACATGCATTATTTTGTTGTTGATTTGGGCTTTTACCCTCAAAGCATTACTCAGCCACTGGAGAAGTATTTTGATATCTGAATGTCCTAATCAATAAGGTCAGAAACGATTGATTTCAGTAGCTGTCGCTGTGTTTACGGCACGGATCAGACACGGTCATTTGTAGAAGTGGGGAGTAATTCTCTTGTTAACTTGGGAGTCCAGAAATCACCAGACACATCTTACATGTCAGTGAGCAGTGAAAAGAGTCCTGTTGGTGTCAGTCATGGGCTGAGAGGAGGAGACTGACACTGTTAATTGAATTTCCCTGGAGAGCATAAAAATATACCCTAATGTGGGGGGAGAAAGGAGGGAGTGGGAACCACACAAGCTGTCAGTGTGTGTGAGCTGATAACATTGATTTACCCTTGCTAATGGCCTGGGTTGAATAAAGAATTGCCCTGAGGGAGGCCAGGGTTCACTACAATAGATCCTTGCCACTTACTAGAAATTCTTTGGGCTCAGAAGTCTTGCAAAAGTATTACAAAATAAAATTGATCCACAAAACCCTCTTTTCATTCATGCTGTGAAACATTGGATTTTTCTTTTGTTAATAGTTTACACGGCCTGAAAAATTTATTTATACAGGCTCACCAGGGAAATAAAGATTTGTTTTACAAACCATTAAATAAATTACTGAGCTGTACTTGGTAACAGTAAATAAGAAAAATAAATGCCATTAAATTTCTCAACAGAAGAAAGGGTTATTCAGCTCACTAGAAATCCCATGACTGTGCTGAAACAGCATTACAGGGTTGGGTGTATTCTTTATGCAAACGTGAATCACAAAAAAAGCCACACAAGAGGATTGGCAGCCCTGTCTTGCTGGGTTTTGCCTTCAGGTACAGTGCAATCACTCTGACAATTTCTGGTTGGACTCAGCCTTCATCTGTTGTGTTCCACAGTGCTGAGTAAGGCTTTTTCTCACCCCTGAACTTCTGTCATAGTGGGAGAACATTCTAGGATGCCACATGCCTGCGTGATTATTGTGGTCACACTTGCTCTTGTTTTGCCTTCCTGGTCTGCTGGACACAAGCACGTTCTGCACTTGGGGCCAAGTGCAAAACAGCAACAAGAGTTTGTTTAATGCAAACTAAAAGGTTTTTATATCAGTGTGTCCTCTAGATATTAAAATATAAGGAATATCTCTCTTGGGCAAAGATGCATCTTAACCACTGTCTATTTTGGAGCCCTGGCTGTATATTGCAGCACCTTACCTGCTTCTCCTTAACACAGAATTATGAGGCTGCTGCCAGCTCCCCATGGAACTTGGCTTTTCTTTGGAATCCAGTGCACGATTTGAGTGCCAACAAATGAAAGAGATGTTGCTTTGCTTCGCTTCAGGTAGCTGTCAGAACTCCAGACACTTCTTGATATGCCCATGTTGGCTTGCTTGGATGAAGCTCTACAACCACTAGAAGCTTTGCACCCTCTGCTGGAAAAGTATTTGCAAAGTATAAGGATGAGCAAGTTGAAGTGCAGGTTCTGAGGATCTAACTTGGAGCATGGCCATTAATTACATGAAACCTGTGGTTCACGTGTATTAAATTAAATATACATAAGAGGTACTATAAGGTCATAAACCACTACATGGTTCCAATTTTAAATAGACTTCCACCCCTCAGGTCTTGTGTCCTTGCTTGTGTTGGTAGGAGGCACAAATCCTGATGGTGTTGGATACACCTGGTCCAAGGTGTATCTGCTGCTTTGGGTGTGCCCTACACTGTTGGAAGGCAAGTCCTTGAGTTTTGTGCATCTCATCCTTACTGGCAGAAATCCTGGAAGGAAGTTGTGTTCACTTTCACCTCTGCTTTGTTTAAAAGTACAGTAAGAAAACAAACACACACAGAGCCATAACAGCAGAACGAGTGCAAATGTTCCCAGAAGGCCCTGGCCTGAGGTTGGCAGATTGTCATATGGGACTCTTCAAGCTCTTAATAAGATCTGATAACGCTCAGTTTAAGATCCCCCATGAATCAGCCTTTGATGCTCAAAGTAAAACTCATGTAACCTCTTCCAGAAGGCAAACCTGATGTTTGAAACAGCAGAGCTAGAACTGTTTTTCTGCCACGATTCTTTTTATTTTTTTGCATGTTCATTCCTTGATGGACTAATCTTACCCATCCATCACCAGGGGCAAGTGTGTTTCACTGAATTGGCTGCTCGAGTCTGACTTGAGCATTCACACTGAAATGTCCTGTAATAGGGAACTCTTGTAGCAACCAGGATATTGAAAGCTGTATATCCTGTTAGTGGGACTGCAGGTACAGTTTTAAACTTGCTTATGCTTATCATTTATTTCTCTCAATGTAAAGAGGTGACATTGACTGATTAAAAACCTGCTGATTAAAAAATGTACTGATTAAAAAGTGTCTACTATATAGAGATTAAGCTGCCTGAAGTGCATACATTTCTAAGGCTGTGACCCTGACCTGGGTCAGAGGTTGCTGCCTCTCAGATGGTCATCCTTAGACTTGCTGGCAGAACATCACTTCCCTAAAGTTCTTCCTGAAATTTGTTATTAGAGCTTCGGGTTTGGCTCCATGTTTTCAAAGTCCCACTTTTAAATGTTAGAGGTATTTCTTGTGGGTTTGGACAGTCTGTGCTGGGCAGGGTTGGCAGACACTGTTATTCTGAGGAAGGTGGCAGGATGCTGCTGGCAGTGAGGGTGGGGACAGCAGCTGGGGACAGTGGCCTTTTCACCTGGCTCAGCTGCAGCTCAAACACTGCAGTTAAATCACTTCAGTTAAATTTGTACAATACTTATTTGTGACATCAGACAAGCCCATAAGGTGTCTCTCATCCATCTGACTGGGAATATGACAGAGATTCAGTGCAACTCTGAGGGAACCTCGTGATTTTTGGAATCCAATTGCAACAGCTAATCTGCTTAACTGGAATTATTTGTATATGATCCTTCTTATTGATCACTAGTTTGAAAAAGATCTTCACCACAATACAAATTATAAGATTCTTTTAACTAAGTGATTTGACTGAAGATCTTGCAGCTCTGCTCCCAAGGAGAGGGCTCAGGGGCAGGACAGAGGTTTGATCCATGTCCCATCCCAAACATACAGTACAGCTGAAGCTCCCATGTCCTCACAAGGCACAAAGTCCTAACAAACAAGATTTCACTGGTTCTGTTGATAAAACTTACTCTAATTTCGTATGGGTTTGAGGGATAGCTGTGTCCCTGATCTCCTTCAGGCTCTCTAGGTGCTGTAAAAATCTCAGTAAATAATAGCAAGTGCAAAACAAGTTGTTAAAGTGTGGTAGTAAAATGGAACCAGAAACAAAAAGAGGAGGCTTTTAATAGATTGGGCCACAGTGCTTATAGTTACTTACCAGCTCTCTTCATGCAAATCTAAAAGTAGCTGCTTTCCAGCAGGCTAAGTTTCGATCCAGTTATTTACATTACTAATTCAGAATAGTATTCTTACTGGAAACAGATTTCAGGGGGAAATATACTTGCTTAGAAAAGGAATAATTTTGTAACAGAAAAATGTGTGAATATGAGCCAGTAATTGACTGCTCTGGTTTAATCCTTTTTTAAAAAAAAGAATCTCAATGCTTACGACCTCTAAAACATGCTCTCTCAGTGACCATTAATGGGGTTTTTTCTGTCAGGCAGTGTTTTTGGGTTTGGGATTTTTAGAGAGATTTTTCAGCCTCCTGCTTCAGCAGTGGTGATGTCAGTTATTTACATTTCAGTAAAATGTTTGTCGTAGCTTTCAAATACATGGGGACTGTAGACAGACAGTGTTTATCCCATTGTAAAGACTGTCAGGAATGGCTGGCTCTAACAGCACACTCAGGCCCTGTATTTATGTTTTATTCTCTAAACTGTTGGGCCCATTGGGTATGGTGACCACAGCCAGGGTGAGGAGGGGTTTCCCCCCCCCCGAATAGTACAAACTCTTAATCATCAGAAACTGAAACAATAAAATTAAAAACTGTTGAAGAACTAATGTCTGGGAATGGAGCACATGTGAGCTTTTGTATTGCTCGTGGTAAGTTTCTTCAAATGTCTCTACAGAGATTTAAAATTGCCCCGTGTATATATGTGTGAGTATGTGTATATAAATATATATATGGCATGTATACACAGACAAAATAGATTTTAGAAGCAAATACTGTACATTATAAAGACTCAGTATTGTTACTTAAAGGATATTTAAGAATACAGTGGGAATTGTGATTTCGAAACTCTTACACTTTTAATTTTGGTGCTGCAGGTGACCTGTGTGTTCCTCATGTAGCAGAGTGGGGTAGCCATCAGAGAGAATTGAAAGATATTGAATATAATGGCTGAATTTTATTTTTCAATAGAATAAAATTCTGGACCAGCTGAAAGGCAATGATGTACCTTTAAGCTTTTCTTAACTGCTATTGATTATATTTGGACTGGATATGGCCTTGTTGCTGCACATAATTGTGTTGCTTTGAATTAGTATTAAACAAGACACTGTAATTTGATATCAAACTTTTGAAGGAAACGAGTTCATAAGCTAAACAAGAGTGGCATAAATAGGAAGTGTATTTTATGCTCCATTGCATCTCTGGAAAAATCAGACTGTTTTTATAGCACATGGGCCATAGCTTGAGGTTTGTGGGTTTTATTTCTTAAATGAATAAAATTGTCAAGTGTGAATTAGAAGCAGCAAATTTTAAACCTAAATTTTGGCTAAAAAGAATTGATCCAAGTTGAACTTGGTTCTGTTAATCAGCTAGACTCCATGGAGGCAAGGATGATTAGTGTCCCTGAAGAAAGCAGGAGTGTTAGCAGGTGGAGCAATGATTCAGTAATCTTTGCAATATTGATGATATTTTTTCCCCATACTAAATTGTTTTGGTTGACTGTATGAAAAGGAAGAGATGGAGAGAAGACAACAGTAAAGGAGTTTGGGAGCTGTGAATAGAACAGATTGCTCATTTCAGTAGCAGAGCGTTTCTGCGGGCAGGCTGCAGTCACTAATTAAGTTTGTGTTAAGGATATTTAGACCTCTGGAAGAAACCCAGCATAAAGGCTGATACATGGATTCATGGAGGGCTGGAGGAATCACTGGAGGTGGCAGCTCATCTGTCACCATGTTACCTAAGTCCGAAAAAGCATCTTTTTTTTTTTTTTTATTTTAGTGAATTTACCTAAATCATGGACTAGTGGCTTTGCCCACATTGTCTGTATTTTGTGATTTTATGTATATACATGCATACACACAGAGGCACATTATCTGTATATTGTTTAATATACCATTTATCCTGTGTAGCCCCACAATGGGTTCATTTCTCAGTCGGACCGAAACTTTAAGAAGTTATTTAACATTTACCTTTAAGTAATGTAATACTTAATTATAGTAATGAAAAGCTTGGTCGAGATTCCAGGCTTTTATAGGCAGGTTTGTGGCTGTGAGGTGTTTGTATTCCTTGGCAGGATGATTTCTGGACTCGGCCCATTGTGTTTGCTTGTTTCTGAGCATCCGATGTGTCTCCACTAGAGGACACTACTGGCAGAACCAACAGCAGATCCTTTGAATCCTTACAAGTAATAAATCTATTTAGAAGTAGAATTTCTTTTTGACATCAGGTTCAGGTGTCACTGTGCTTAGAAATGACACAGCTCTGTTTCCCATGAAGCTGCTCCCAGCAGCCTGTCTGCTGGTGTCGGGTGCATGAGAATTCTTACCTGGATGATCACTGTATATCCCGACAAGACTTAAACTTGCCATCAGTTCTGTAGGAAAAACAGAAGTACACACGTGCACAGTATCCACTCACAAGGAAAGGAGCCCCATGCCCACAGCTGAGCAGCACACTGAGAGCCCCAGTGGTTCGTGCTCCCTGCACAGATTTGTGGTGCAGAGCAGGGTGTCTCGGCCAGGCCTGGAGCAGTTCAGCTTGGCTGCAGTGCAGCACTGGCAGGGGACCAGCAGCAGGGCTGAGCTCTGGCACAGCTGCCCAGGCAAATTCGTGACTGGGGATGGAACAAGCTGGAAAGGCCTCCAAGCCCCCATCAGTCCTGTGCTCTTTCCACCTCCACCCTTGTGACGCTGCGCTGGGACCCCGCGGAGCCTTTGGGGCTGTCGTGTGTAACCTGCTGCCTTTCTCTTACATGAGCTGTGTCTTTTGGCTCCTGGCCACGGGAAGATTTTGGTGCATAGTGCACTGGTTTACACCAAAAAGCTTTCTTTTATATCAGGCAGTGGGCATTTCGTGGCCAAAATTTTTAGGAAGCAAAATAAACGCTCACACACTGCCTTAACTGTGCTTTCATCATTGTGGGTTTTGTTCTCTGTGAAAGTAATTGCTACTCTTATTTGTTATAATGAGAAGTTAAAACTCTAAGGTTCATTTTAGCTAAACATATGATGTATTTCTGTGCAAAGAATGGCTTAATTTTTAATCCATCCATTAATTTTTCAACTTGGGATACTCCTGCAGTAGCCAGTTCCAAAGCTATAGTGATGTCACATGAAGGGAAGTCATTAATCAAATGTAAAGCTGAATTATAACTGTTTAAAAACGATTTAAAGGCAAAATCCAAACTTTATGAAGGGTGTTGAATTACAAAACTTAAAAATGAGGTTTTTTAAAACCTAAAAAACTAACTAACCAGTTTTTTTAAAACTAAAAAAGAAGTTTTACCAGCTAAAACTAGAACTCAGGCCCTTGTAACTCTGTATATTGCCACCAAAAATCTAATAATTTTGCTCACACAGAGGGTAACAGGGAATTCTGTATTTATGCTTTCTTTGTTGCAAATATTAATCAAGTCTTCAGCTGTTCATAGGAAAGTACAGAACCTGAGGCAGAGCATGAACTCCAGAACTGATAAAGCAGATATAGTTGATGGAGAAGCTGAGATGTAAATAACCCTCCTCAAAAGTAATTCACTTCTTTAAACCCTTTACCTGAGAGATTAGAGAATTTTAATGTGCAGCTGATCAGCACTGAGTGCAGGTGGTGGACAATGCCTCTAAAACACAACCTGAAGAAGGTTCAGCAGTGTTCAAAGCCTGGAGTATCCATATTGTCCTGCCTCTACCAGCTCATCTGCAGAGAGTCCGAGCTGCTCCTGGCAGTGGAACCGTCAGCTCCTCTGTCAGCTCCAGCAGCAGGTTTGAGAGTCACAGCCCGGGGCTGGGAGTTCAGAGAGCAGCCCGGGGGCAAACACAGGAGGAGCTCCTCAGCTCCTCAGGCAGCATTTTCCACCCAAACAGCCTTTTCCTGTCACTGCCAGGAGGAAGTCAATAGGTCAGGTGTGTGTTTTGTGGTGCAGGTTGGACCAGGCAGCTTTATATCATCAGTTCATTTGCCCAGAGTTTCTGTAATCTGTGGATTAACCTTTTTCTCGAGATGAACATATAAATAGGAACTTGTTACTAGAGGTCAGCCGCAGAATATTTTTTAACTTGTTTGCTGGACATGGTATTAAAAGGCAAGTTCAGTTCACAGATAAGCTCTGCAGTGTTCTTACTCCAAGATTATTTGGAGGTTGATTTCTGTGCACAGTGGATGTAGTTAAAAACTGCTGTGGGATGTAATTAAATGCTGTCAGCTTCCAGTGTTGCAGTAATTGGGGCTTTTTGCTGTGAGATCAGGCTTCTGCATCAGTTAAGAACTGACACATCATATCAGAGTGGATATAATGGATATATCTGCATTCCAAGGTATGCAAAGTTTCTTCACTACAGGACAAGAGATATGTTTTAGTGTCGTTAAAGTCCAGACACCGATTTCTCAGTCATGAGAAAATGCAGACACCAGCTTAGAGATCATGATAAAGTAATGAGTATCATAGTTTTTAAGGAAATTAAGGTTTTATTTAGTTTGGTCTGATGATATATCTATAGACATATTTTCTTGGAACTATTTTTAAAATTCAACAGTGATTTGAGACTGTCACTTCTGACTTGAGAACGTGTCACCCAGAGGTCTGCTCTGATGTTTGCAGTACCTCACAAACCCACACTGTTTATGTGCCCCACAGCCCTTAGGAGCTGTCCAGATGGGGTTGTGGGCAAATAGTCCAAGAGGTTACAAGAGAGCACCCAAGGCAATCAGGGTGAAAGCTGTGTTTAAAATTCAAGTGCTCTTGACCGCACGACGGGTCTTTAAACAGCCACCGCTCCCTCTCCGTGTGTCCTTTCCCACATCATTTTAATATCTTCAGGTTTGTTTGGATTGCTCTGGTTTTTGTAGTTTAGGTTCAGCTGAAATCAGTGCTGCTTTCTAGTGGCTGACAGCTCTCAGTAGTGACCTGTCAGCCATAGGATTTTCAGATTCAGTGTTGCAAGAGATACCCGACTTTCCTAACTCACTGTGCAATTTCTTGTCCAATCAAATGCTGAGAGACAACAGGACAAGATCACATCATTGTGCTTTTTATTTACCTGTTTGAGAACTTCTATTTATGAGATTAATAATGAGGAAAAGTCAAATTGGCCTCAGCTAATGGAACCATCTATGGAGATCCAGGAGCAGTTGTTCCTGGTATTAGACTTAAACCTCTGTCCTTACTTTCCTCCTTTAATTGATGCACTTACTAGATGCTCTGTTATTTATAAATAGACTAAACATTTCTTTTTAATAAAAGCTGCAGTGCTGTCTTTCAAAATACATATAAAGATAATTCTTACTTTTCCAAACAACAGTGTGTGTTTCCTGTTATGCTGCTTAGCGTGAATGAAAGCAGCTGAACAGGTAGCATGGAATTCACTAATTTACCTTTGCCTATCTTTCCTTTATGCCTTTCCCTGACACTTGAAGCTTCACAATCAGGATTGTGAGGGTCCTGTCCTTGTCAACAGCAGTGTAATAGAGTGCCTCTGTGACTTTACCATTGAACTGAAAAGCCACTGCAAGAACTTGGAAGGAAATTGGGTAAATAAGGTTCATCCTGCTCAGTGAGATCATACAGTGGGTCAGTAAGGAGTTTATCGAATTTGGAAGCAGAAAAATGAATTGAGTATATGATGGCATAGACAGAAATTAGGTTTATGCACACAGGACATTTAGTGTTTTCAGGACAGGTTTAAGAGTCAATAGTATTGGTATTGAACCAATTTTAAGTCACTTGCCAATAGCAGACTTTCAGAGAGTATAGTAGTAAATACCTCTCCTTCTTTTATTTTTGATTTAGTTAAAAAATAAGCTAAGCTTCATCTTTCTACTGTGTTTGAGTGATGTATCAGCCACTTGCTTTTTCACCCTTTCTTTTGGTCGCTCTTAGACATTTGTCTTCCTTTGCACTAAATGTGCTCTGTGAAGCTGCAGGTGACATAGCTGAGCTATTGAGGTGAAAAGCCAGTGTTACCCAGATGGATCAGATGGTGGAGGCTGAGCTCAGGAGTGTGCAAATACTGAGTGTTATGCAGGGAGTGAAACACCTTCTGCAGGATCAGGCCCCTTTACCTGCCTGCCATCAGATGCCTGGTAACCACCCTCTTCTGGATGAAGCCACGGAGATTCGTCAGTGTGGAGAGTAAACACAGAAGCCAGAGGAGCTGCCTTATCTTTAAGGCTTCAAAATCAGCTTTCAGGCTTCAGAATTTGCACTTTGCTTTACAGGAGGAGGCAGGATGGAGCATTTCTCAAGGCCTCCTTTCTGGGACTTTAACCCATTAGCACCTCAGGAGGAAGGAGGTGTTACAAATACATGATCAATGTATCCTCAGTGTGAAGGAATATCTCCCCCCAATGGTGTACAAATGCTACTGAGCCACTTCTGGTTCATGTTTTAATCCTAAACTAGTTCTCCATTGATGTTCAGTGGTTGAAATTTTATTGTGGGTGAATTCACTCGTGTTTGAAAACCAGTTTGAGATTTTCAGATGGAGTGAAGTGTTGTTACAGCACTAATTTCACTAGAGACAAGTATTAAAGGGAACAAAATTGTCTATTTTAATAGAAAATATTATTTTGATATACTCTACAGTCCTTCTCAGTGTATAAAGTTTTATGTCTGGAGGACTACTGAAAGAATGTAGATTTTCTACAGTCACAGACATACCCGTGGGTTTGTATGTCCATGTAGATATACTTGTGTATTTATTTAAAGGGGAGGAAAGGAAAAAAAAAAAGGAGGAGCCAGCCCAGGATTCAGTTGTCTGGTTTGTTTTTCTAAGGCAGCTTTGAACTGCATTTCTTAGCCCCTGGCATTTTAGATAGAATCTTCAAGCACCAGATAAAAGGAAAGAAAAAAATTCTTAAAGTGGATTTCAACTATATTTTACTAATTAGTTATTATTTTTTCCTTCAGTGAACAGTTTAAAAAGTGTAGAATAGTTGCACAAGTTTAGTGTGTTGTTTCAGAAATAGAAGTCAGACTGTTTCAAAGTATTTGGGTTTCAATCGGAAATATTTTCTTCTGAACAGCTTTAGTTCCTGAGGTCTGTCCAGACAGGCTTTCCAGGTCAGCTTCTGATTTGGACATTCTGCAGGACTAGCAGAAAGCATTCTTTGGGTTGATGAATGAAAAATAATTTTTCTGAATTTCCTTTTTAATCTACATGAAAATATTTATTTTGGAGGTTTGTCTTGGAGAGTTTACACCAAAGTATTTCAATTAGTTCAAAAATATTTCGAGTAGTCAAAATGTGAGGTGGTAAAGTCACATAGAGCAGAGATGGAAAAGCTGACATTAAATCATTTCAGCTGTTAAAGCTCAGCATTATTTCTGATCGTGCTCTACTGATTAACTAATAATAATACTTTAACAGGAGAAATGTATGGAAGTGAATACTTTGGTCCAGGACATTGGATTTCACCCAATAACTCTTGCACCAAATTAATAAATTATGATTTAACTAGGATCATATTTTTCCAGTAGATAATCAGGTTTGATTTAAAAACTTCAAATGATTGAGAGTCGACCATATCCTAAGTATATTATGCTCATCATTAATTACTCCTGGCATTAAAAAAAATCATTTGATTCTTACCTGAACTCATCCGGTTTCAGCGTCCAAATATGAGCTGTTCCTGTGCATTGTCAGAAATCTTCTTCCCACTCTGGTTCTTCCACACTGTCCCACCATATTTTTACTTTCCCCAGCACAAACTGAACTGTACTTGTGTCGTGCCTGTGGGTGAGATGGATGTCTCTGCCCTGTCTCTCCTGTTCTCCAAGCCTTGCAGTTTGCCACTGCCCTGGGCAGGGGGGAGCAGCAGAGCAGGACAGAGGTTTTGGTCTCCCCTCTGTCCTGGAGTGCTGCACATACAGTCCCAAAGCTGTTGCAAATCGGTGCTGGCTTTATTTCGCTCTGTGTTACTTTGCATTACCCACTGACTTGTACAAATACATGAGAGATTTTCCCCCAGTGTGGTTTTATTTCGGCCCACAGTTCATATTGTGTGACTGCTTTAATGAGTGCAACAAAACCCAGCCAAGTACCAGCACAGGCCAGTTGGCTTTTTCATGGCTTTCTTTGTTGACCATGTTGAGTAGGATGAGGCATATGTGTAAATCACTCTTTCGGAGCTGTGTGTATTTTCCTGTACCAAATGTCAGATAATGAGATGAAAACATTATATTGAACTTTCTATTTAGCTCTGCTCGTTTTCGAATTTGCCAAACATACTTGTATCCCCGGGTAAGTGGTGCTTCTGAGGGTGCCACAGATGCCAAGTCCTGATAAAATCTACCCTATCTTGTTAATGAACACACAAACAGTTGTTCCCCATCTGCTGCCTCTGTCTGAAAGGTTAGGAAGCCCTTCCTTCTTGATCACAAAGGACATAATTATTGTCTGTAGAGGAGTCAAGTACAAAGACAGTCCATCCAGTCTGACCGCTACTACACTGCAGGCCACCAAAGATTAACAGCTGCTTCTCCTTTGATTAGGTTAGGTAATAACAGTTACTTTAGTTAATAATTGGATGGATTCCCAGGCCATGTAATTCAGGTTTAGGCTGTCATTTTTTGCTGGCATGTAGCTGAGCTGTATTACTGGAACAGAGCCTGTAATCCTATTAGTCAGTTGTCACTCAAGCCATAGGAGAGAAGGGGAATTCAGATCCATTAAGGTGTTGTAACAGGTAGGTAAATAAGTCAACCACACTTGCCCAGTGTGCAGGGAGTTGTCTTGATTGTATGTCACACATGTTTTTTTAAAGGATTAATTTTAAGTTTCTAAACACGTTTAATTCACAGTCGACCCATAAAATGGTTACATGGTTTGTCTAATTTATTGTGATTTCTGTTTACTGTGTAACATGTGCATTAGTGTGCACACACTTCCCACTAAGTTCCTTGATTCATGCACTGTTCTGAAGTTGGAGACTGTGTGCTTCAAATGACAAGTTTGTGATGGTCCAGAGACTAAGAATACCCCCTTGGTGTCACAGCAGCTGTGTTACCTTCCCCCTGCACAAACAGCACCTCTGCACTGCACAACGCTGGGCTTGGCAGGGAGGAGGAAAACAAGACTCTCTTCATGCATTGGTTTGGAGTGCTGTGTCTGCTCTTCTCAGGGCTGCAGCTCTGGTTTTGTTTTTCTGATGTTTAAGACACATCTAGGTGGCATCCCCAAGGTTTCTGCACCTCCTCCTCGCTGTTAAAAAATGCATAGATGACAGTAATAATCATTTTTGCCTACATGTTCATTTGTCTCCCCTCTCCTGTGTCACCAGGTAATGTCAGAGCCTTGAAATCCTTCTGTATTTACAAGTTAAATTGTTTAAAAATATTATTTGAAGTAGTTGAGAATTTCTGAAAATATATATGAGCAAGTCAAATCTTTACACACTGTTTAAAAACAATGTGTAAAACCATGTTTCTGTATTTTCTGTTACTCAAAGAACGTGAATCCCGTTATATGAGTTGCCTTTGCTGAATAACCCTCCAAATCTAAATGTGCAGCCACTCAAAGAACAGTTTCTGTAGTGAAATTATGAAATGGGTTTCATAAACAGGAGAGCTCAGTCATTTGGGAGACTATGTTAGAAGTCTGGAGGATTCTTTCAAGCAACAAAAACATGCAGTGCTGGTTTAAGCTCTTTTCAAATAGGAATTTAATATTTATTCCCTGCAGGATCTATCATTTTTCATACTCACATGATGCCTGATCTCCTCAGAGCTTTAGTGCCACCAGAGTAAAAGTTGTAGTTACCTGAAAGGGTCTTTCTTTCTGACACGGGTTCAGATGGGGACCAATTTAAATAAGAATATTATGTGAGCAAGGGCTTTGAACAACTGAGGTGCTTCAGTCCCCTTCTTTTGCATTTCTATTATGTTTTAATATGTACCACCTAACGTAAAACTTTAGCACTACAGGACATTAAGTGAGTTTGGATCATATTTTCAGGGATATTGGTTAATTTTGGAAAGACAGGCAAATTGGATAACATACCTTGCTCCCGTATGTTTATGGTCTAAGAAAGATTTCTTTAGATACAAAAAATAGTTAAAATCTGAAAATTGCCTCACGTAGGAATTAATTCAGACGTATTTTGTATGGTTTGTCTGCTTCAGAGACAGAATAACAGTGTGTTTCAACACTGGGGAGGTTGAATGCTCTGTGTTCTTTATCCATGGCTCACCAGGATGAGATCTTGTGCCATGGACAGCTGAGGGACAATTCCTGGTTTCCCTCTTTCCTCTGGTGCCGTAGTCCCACAGTGTTCACTCTGAAAACATCAGCAGTGCAATACTCAAGTGACCCTTCTGCTGCTTTGGTTTCCCTTCAGTTCCCCTGACCTCCCCTGGCCCAAGGAGCTGTGCCTGAACCTGGAATTCCTGAAAGCAGGACACTTGCAGTGTGTCCAAGGTCCTTCACAAGCACCACATACCAGCAGCTACTTTGGGATCAACATTGTCTTCCAATAAATGGGTTAAAAGCCCTTGGAGTTCTCCATCTTAAAAGAATCATTGGAGATAAATGTATTAAATACCATGCCAGAAGTTATGAATCCCTAATCTCTACATGGCAGTTTTGTAGACCTGTGTAAGCACAGGGAACAAACACTGTGCTCCTGGATCTTCCCCAGCTTTGCTGCTGCTTGTGTCCTACTTTTACTTTTACCCCTCTCTTCCATGTACATAGGTGCATTTATTTTCATGATGGATAAGTGTCAAGTGCTAATGAATTTTTATGAGTAATCTAGAGAAAGGAATAAATAGGACATAAGGGTAAATTATATAAAATCAGGAGAGATTACAAACTTGCTTCTGCTTGATAGAAAACTGTAGTAGTGATGGAAGTTTTCGAAATGTAAATGTGTATTTTGACAAGTGTACTTGTATTTTTAGTGAAGTATTAGACAAAAGTGAGCCAGGCACCCTGAAAAAAGTCTGTCCTTAAAAGAAGTGATGCTCCAGATTGAAGTGGAAGGAGAGCACATGGGAAATCAAACAGCTTCAAAAGGTTTATATTCTTTTTGAACAGATGACCATCTCCTCTCAGAATAGGGAGACGTTGCTTCTTTCACTGTGGCTCTGGTGACTGATTCAGGGGGGAGGGAAGTTCCTTTCTGGATGCTTCACTACTAGATATTTATGGAGAAAAGAAGAGTTCTGGGAAAAAATCACAGCTAAGAGAAGTTTACATTAAAAAAATAGAAAAGGTTGGTTTTAGCATTAAAGACTATAGAGTTGAGAAACAAGCCAAGCAGGAAAATGTAACAGTGTACGATTGCAAGAATGGAGAAATTGCTGAGGGGAGAAACAAAATGAGTGCAATAAATGGGATGTAACTCAAGAGTAACGGGATGAAATAGAGAAAGGGCATATTTGGTCTAAATGACAGGAAAGACTTCTTGCCACGAGAGCTAATAGGTTGTGGCATAGTCTCCCATGAGAAATAGGGAAAGTGAGAAGTGGAAAGTGCTGGGCACATTTCAAACTGGAGTAGCACTACCAAATAGGCTGCAGCAAATAAATCAGCAGCATCACATGGCTGTTGTGCTGCAGTGCCACGGGCAGACCCTGAGATCCTGCACTGCTCAGGGCCTGTGTCCATCACCAGGGGAAATGCACACCTGAACTCACCAAACCCCTCTTTCCACCTGGGGAATTCTAAGCTGAGGTGGACATGGATAGTTGGAAAGGCCCCTGGCTCTGTCTGGAGGAGCTGCCCTGCTCTGCTGGGGGAGCAGCTTTGAGAACTGTGGCCGTGAGCCAAAGGTGCTCAAATAATATCAATAAATAATGATTTGTAGCACGACTGTTTCTTTGCTCTTTGGGTCTTTTCCTTACGGCTCTATCAGGAGTTTAGTGGAAAGTGTTGTTTGGAGCCAAGGGTGGCTTAAGGAGGCAGGTTTTTGGGTTTTTTTTTAGATGGAAGGGAGGAAGAGGAAGCAGAGGAAGAATATATGAATGAAACTCAAAAATAACTCTTCAGTTAAGGCACACTTACCAGGCTAACTGAGCTAAAATTAACTGCTATAAGTTATGTTTATCAGTTAGCCTGTAGGAAATCAGTGGTTTATTTTCTTAACTGCTTGGTGAGTTGGCACAGAGATTTCCACTCATTTAAAGCTAGTTATTCCTTTGAAGAGGTAAACCTTTTGGCTGTCTAAAAAAATCTACATTCAGTTCATATTAATTGTGGAAAATATTTTCTTTTTGAATATCTGACTTCTGTGAACAGTTTTTCTGTAGCTAGGAACTTGAATACAGTACAACTGTTGGCTTGAAAGAAAAATGTAGTCCATCTAAATCATATTGTAGCTGGTTAATTATTTTTCTAGTGGTTCAAATAAAGATTTTATTGTCAGTCACTGGAAGTTTTTTCTGCTATGCAGTCTGTTACAGTAGAATACATTCTTTACAGACTAATAATAATTGTGTTTTATAGAGGACTCCCCATTTTTTCCCACATGCCAAGTGCTTGCAGCATTGGGGGGAAAAAAGAAGAAATTATTCCTTATTAACTAGAATATCATAATGGTTGACAAAATCAAGATGATCAAATGCAAACTGCAAATAAAGTTATACAAAATTAGCAGCTTAAAAGCAGAGAAGAAGAAGATCTTACCTGTTTTAAACAGTAGGAGATAAAAGCAATTTTGCAGGAAAGGAAAAGGGTGTCAGTTCTAAAATACTGGACCTGCTCCAGCAAAACCTCAGTCATTTGCAAATGGTGAGAATAGTGGTAGGGTGGTGTTTAAGAGTAAAATTCTACTAAGTGGAAGTTCCAAGTGGACACCAAGGATAAAGAGATCTGCCTAAGCTATTTTGTGCACTACTCATATTAGGGGTTGTTTATATTTTTTTAAATCATATACAAAGCAATACAGTTACAAAGATAATAGCAAACAGATAAAGACTATCTTCATTAAAATCCCATAACTGTATGTCATTACAGAAAATATGGTATTCCAGTGTATTACCTGTGTAGTACTTGATAGGTACATGTGATACTTGAAAATATGTAAATATGAAAATACAAAAATACTTGTACATATGATAATTGAAAAAAATAACACCTGAGAATTTCAACTCCTACTCTAAGGAGTGCATGAGCAGTGAAATGCTGTTTTTCAAAGGTGTTCAACATGATAAATAAATGTATTAAGGACTTCCTACGGTGAGAAGATCCACAACTGTCAGGCATACCTTTTGTTTAGCAATTTCTTTAATTTCTGTTGGTTCTCTTCTGTGTTTGTGTTTCCCTAGAACACAGCAGATAAAATAGCATTCCGGGCTGCAGGAGGACTGACTGCCCTCGAAAATGTTCTGCAAGTGGTGACTTCTCCCAGCAACCCGAGCGCAGCTTCCCGGGTCCCCCTGAAGTGAGTATGGTGGGGCCCTCACCTGCCACTTAGAGTCACTCCAATATTCATTCCATATCTGCTGCTTCACTGCTGCTTCTCCTCATAGTCCCCTGCTGCACTTTGGAATAAAACTCCTGCTGTGCTCTGCGCTGCCCTGGAAGGTGGAAGGCATTTCCACTCCCCCTCTGGTTTCCTGTTTTGAGCTCTGATATATTTGAGCAGCAGCATCCCTAACTGGACAAAATGAGAGAAGACAAAACTGTGTTAAACAGAGGAGGAGATACATATCTTTTGAAGTTAGTCTGTAAGGATCTCTAGTGGGAAGCAGGAGAATTTTTTAAAGGGTTGTAATTCACTGGAGTCTGACTGCTTTTACAATGAAATAGCTGTAAGATGCTGCTTGCTGAAAGGGCTCCTACAAACAGGTAAAACAAAATTCTTGTGGATTAGGGAAATTCCTCTTTATACAATGTATGAATGGAGAGGTTTAAATATCTAATCCCTAAAAAAAAGTGGTGACTAAGCAGAATGCCTACAAAATCTGATAACTCAAAAGCATGCTCTTTTCCCCAGTCTCTAACTGTAGTTTTTGTACAGTCAAAAGCACATAGGTGCTTTCAGAGCAGAGCTGGGGCGTGGTTTTAGTACAAGAGAAACCAAGCCCAGGATATCCTGGTGTGTACCACTGTTGTCATTTGTTTGTAGATATATTGTAATATTGAAATAATTGGAATTTATGCAATACGTTGCAAGAGTCTGGATTAAAACTGGCCATAATATGTTGCAGGACAGCTGTGAAGTGCTGGGAAAGAGCACTGAGGAAAAAACATGCTTTTAGTATCTTTAATTTGCGCTTCAAAGAAAATAAATAAAATTCCTGCCTTCTCAGTCATGCTGAATGCACTTGCTGCAAGTCCAGCCAGCTCCAGCAGTGAACAGTTCTGAGCTGGGTCCATGGTGAGCAGCTCAGGGACAGCCTTTGGACTCCTTGATTTACAGAGTCTCTAATTTTGAGTTATCAATGTGGGATAAACTTTGCAAGGGAAAGGATTGTACTCTGTGCCCACACAGTGTAGATTTAGCCTTAATTTCTTAGAATGGGCACCTTCTATATATCTTCGATTTTTGTCCTTTCATTTTAGGAGTAGTCTTGCTTTGTTGAGAAGGTTTGAGAACATTGTGTTTACATTACTTCAGACATTTTGTTTGAAGTTTCTTAGACAGTCTGAGGATATATTAGTTCTCAAAGGAGCTTGTGTGCCAATAAATAAAGCCCCATGTCAGCCACCCTTGTATAACAGAAATCACATCCAAAGAGTTGATTAGAGGTTCTCCTCCCTGTGACAGTCGCTGTCTATCTCATCCCCATTTCAGACCAGTGGTTTCTCAGATTCCTGAACCTGTTCATGACTGAATTATAAAAATTCTCTAAACATTGTTTTATTAACACAAGTTTTCCACTAGTTGTATTTTCAAAAGAAATATGGGGGCAGAAAAGAGATTAATATAAACCGTTCTGACAGCGTTGTGTGTTAAAAACATCTCCTGAAGAGCTTTGCTGCCCTCCTGAAATACAGCGTTTCATTCAGCTGCACTGCAGAGTGCAGTCTCCAGTTTGTAGTGTTGAATTTGGGAAGTTATACATCAAGTTGCACATAATTTGACACAGGATCTTGCTCCCTAAAGCTCGCTGCTCTTGCAGGATTTTTCTGATTGCTCGAGTCTGACTTAGGGAGTCTGGAGTCTGCTGGAAATGTCCCAGGGAACTCAGGGTTGCTGCCTGGGATGCAGAGCCTCCTCTCTTGGTATTTTGTGGTCTTTTTGATAGGGGAGAATGTTTTGTGCAGAATCTGCACCTCAACTGTTGAGAGTGAGCAGCAGTTCCAGAGGGTGGGACTTGCTAATGAGCAGTTTGAACCAGGCACAAACCATGTTCATGGGAATTGCTGTGTTCTCACCGAAAGGATTTAGCAGATTTTTCATATACAGAGTGTTTGAGGGAGGTTCAAAACCAAAGGATAATCATGGAATATATGTAGTTCTTTAAATGAGGGAGAAAATTCAGATCACATTTCTCCTCATTTAATTTTGAAATGAGTTAGAAATTATTTTTCTTTCTTCTGTGCAAATATCATTTACCTCCTGACTTCTTAAAATGTGAACCTAGGGAGGCAGCAGTTTTCTCTGTTTAAAGACAAGGCAAAGCCCTGTGGAAAGAAGCTGAATTAAGACCTTTCATGAATTGCCCTCCAGTCTTCCCTCAGCCAGATACACTTAGCTAAAGGACACTACTGTACTTCAGATTGTTTGTGTGCTTGTGCAATGTTTAACCATTTGTACCCATCCTAAATTGGGCATTTGTCTGTTGCTTTGTGATGAGGATAAGCTATTTACAAGTAGGTGAGGAGATTACACGGGCTATTATCTACATCTCTCTTTCTCCAAAATCCTGGCAGTATGGTGCAGCTCAGAACTTTAATCCCATGTCTACAAGATAAAGCTTTATTATCAGAAGATTTAACAATGTGCCTGTTGTTTTGTGCCACTGTCCAGATTGGTAGTTAGAGCAGCAGGACGGGAAATGCTGAGAGAGAGAGACGTGACATTTATGGGACAGATGATACATTTGGTGTTGGGGCAGTTTTTCTCCCCTTCAAATAAATCACTGAAAAAGGGAAAGAGAAAGCAGTGGGTTACAGTAAGTTTTATTATTGGTGTTAACATAAAAATTAATGTCCAGCCACGTTATTTCTTAAAGCAGCATTTTGTAATTTTCCAGAATTTGTTCAGTTCTCCACAAAATAAGCCTTATTCAGCAGAAGTTCTAAGGGCTTCAGAGCCTTTTGATATTCTTCTTACACTTCCACTGAAGAGCAAATGGGAGCTGCACAGCAAAACAATTTATTGTCAAGAGATGAGTCTCATCCCCTTGATTGTCTTGCACCTTTGCTATGGGCAACTCATTTGGCCCCTTTGTGCCATGACACCTTACTGGCCTTGACAACCTAACAAACCTGCTAACAAATGAGGCTTGTAGGGTTTGTTTAATTACCATTTGTGAAATACTTTGATTCAGGTTTATTATAATGTATCTTTATATTCATACAATTTCTTGCATCATTTATTTAAAGCAAATGTTATGGGGATAAAAAAGCTCAAACCGTAATTACACACAGAAAAATAAATTAGTTCCCCCCTAATATTATGGATGGAATTGATACAAAGTACTTTTTTCAGTAAGAACTATTTTGAACTAAGAACTGGTTTTATACCTTGTTCTATGTAATTTTTACTTGGATTTGTGAGCAGACAGTTCTGAAGCTGCTCTGTTACTGTTCATGCAGTTTTATAGGATTGTTCACACCTTTTTTTACATGAAGTGCAGAACAAGTTTTCTCATTTTCATGTGAGGTTGGTTATTCCAGGTAGAGAAATTAGCAGTAATTGGTACAGGGACATAAAGACACTCTAAAGAGAATGCCCACTGTGCAAGTTTGAAACCTGCAGCATCTGTCCCTTCCCATGATATATTCCCACTGTCTGTCTCAGCTGGATCTCGGGCTCAGGGCTCAGGAATAAAGAGATGTTGCCCTCAGATGCAATATAGGAACAAGTTTGAATATTGAAAGCAGCTCTGTAAAATGTTATGAAACTTTTGGATTGAGAGCCAGGTCTTGCAATGAAATGATTGATAAGCCAGGGACTGGAGAATTTTGGTAAAAAACTTCCAAATTCTATCCCACCTGTAAATATTGGGGCAAATTACTTGTTTGATTGTCACTTGTCATCCAACAGTTTATTCATAAGTACAGTAGCATTTCAGATTGAAACTCTCTCTGGTTTTGGAAGTGTCTTGAAGCAGAATTGATGCTGAGTTTTGTCTAAATTTGATAATGTTTAGGTTTGTATTATTTCACTGCCAAATGGAGCTTTTTGGATTATTTTCTTCATTGGTAATCAAAGTGCATTCATTTATAGTCTTCAGAAGTTGTAATTAATAAGGAAAAGCTTTACACTTGAAACAGGTTAATTGTTATATGTTGATGCCCTGATTTTTGTAAAGCAAAGGTTAAGTTCTTGCTTCTGTATCCTGGTGCACTGTCGTGGATTAGTTTTGTGTGGTTGCATACTGTTGATGCCTCAGTATTTTTAATAAAAGTTTAAGTTTGTCAACTTGTTTATATCAGGCAAATTGAGGAAAGTGAAGATGTGCTGGCATAAAAGAAATTCACGTGCAGACATATAAACTGTTGAGACCTAGCTGGATTAAAAAGAATCCTCCTCCTTTTCTTTGTACTCATGCGAAATAAATGTAACATATTTTTGTCTAGTTTAAGCACAGATTTCTGTTATGTCTCAAAGTTTGTGTACCATAATGAGTGTGTTATAATTGGATTTACTCTGGAGGAAAGCCTTGCTTCAGAGGGCAGCCTTTCTGTGGGGCTGGGGTTTACAGAGCTGTAAAGCTGATTTGTGAGTGTGATACAAAGTTTAGAGCAACATCAGTAATCAATAACCACCTGCTTCACGGGAGCCTGGGGCTTTGGGCTTTCAACTGATTCTGATATCTCCTGAGATAACAGGTTTGGAATTAAGAGCAGCTAAGAACTTCCAAAAGGGAAGAAAATGACTGGAAGTGCGTTGAGTTTCCCACCCCAGCACATTTAACCTGCATTTAAACAAAGTTCCGCCTTCGCCTCTCGCAGCCCCTCGCTCGTCTCGCAGGCCTCGTGCAGAAATGGTGACAGTTGACAGCTGTTGTTCCCTTAATAAGATTAAAGTAAAGAAATTAGTTGTGCTGTCTTTAATCTGCCATTTAACACTGCGAACCACCTGGGGACACTTCTGTGCCGACACTCCCGGCGCTGAATTGCAGGCAGAGCGCGGAGCCGGCGCGGGCTGGGCGCGTGCCGTGACCAGAATGCGCTCAGACGAGCCCTAGTTAGCAAGCTTATGGTATCAATTAAATGAGCCCTCTTTATTGTGCTGAAAAATTAATTTGACATCCATTTGCTTACAGCACCTTTTCAAATTGCATTATTGGAGCCTCTGAAAACACGAGTATTCTTTCTGACACCGAGGTTCAGCGGGGAAATGCGAGAGCGTGGTGCGTGGCTACCGCGGAATTCATTCCCTACATAAAGTGGGAAGTTCTTGTGTTTTCAAATGTAAAATAAATGATCCTCTTAGGAATTAGGAATCCCATATATCAAAAAGCATTTATTGCAGTGATTTAACTAAATCACCTCAGAACTCTGAAGTGCTGTCAAAGTTAACCTACAAATTCATATTTGACACTTTGGGTGAATTATAATGTTTATATTGAAATAGGATTGATGTTTATTTTAGAAGAGCTGATAAAATGAGAGAAGCTGATTTAAGCATCTTCTCAACAGCAAATAGAGACTACCAATATAGTTTCATCTCTTTCTCCCTGTGAACACACCTACACAGGGGGATAATCTTCTGTGAAAGGTAGAAGTAAGTGCCTAATGAAAATATTTTTCAGCATGAGGGAAGGGAACTAAATACCTTTATATAATCAGGATAGGAAAAGAGAATTGTGTTGCAAGGCAATTAATAAATGCACATGAAGCATGCTGCTTGAATTATCTATAGGGTAAAAATTAGGTGAAATAGGTGAAAATTAACCTGCCTTTGACCAAAAATTAATTACTTAATACTATTTTCACATCATGTGAACTGGAGATTGAAACTGATTTAATTAGACAGAGTAAAATTAATTACCAGTACAGTAAAATAATATGTCTTGGTAATATGGTGGTACTCAGAAAAGGAGGAAAAGTATAAATGCTCTCTTGCTTCTTTTCTAAATTCAAAATTATTTCTCCAGCTGAAGCAAAGACAATCCAGACATACAAATGAAAAAAATTTTACTCTTAATTTTTCTGGCCTCTGAGCATTTCTGGCTTTTCTTAGCTTGAGAAATACAATGTCTGTATGTGAGATGCTTCCATTTCAGCTCTGGGGAGCCAGGCTAAGTGACCAGATGCCTCAGTGATGAGCACAGCAGTCAGGAAAGCAGCATTCTTTATTGCCTAAATAATTTTGTTGTTTCATAAAATACTTCAGGAGAAAGATAAAGCGTGAAACTCGTCTGTAGAAGTATGTTGAATCAGTCTGCAGCTTGTTCTGTGAAATACCAGCTTTGATGATTTCACTACAGTAACTTGGTGTTTGTTGCAGTCCCACTTTTGTATGACCTTTCAACAGTGCTCACAATTTATTTTCTTCTATGCAGCTTATTTGAACTGAGTCACATTTTTTCACATGTCGAAAAAACCCCAACAAAGTAAAAATTCTTTTCCTTTTGGTTTACTTTAGACAAACAACTTGAATGTCTAGCCATCTGTATTTATTATTGGATATATTTACGATGCATTTGTGTTGTGTGTCTGTGTGTGTTTGTATATTAACAGTGATAGCTTTTGTAGTAAGCAAAGTTCAAGAAATGAATTTTGTGTTTATTCTGAAAAAGGATTCTCTCCGGTCAGATTAATCTTCTTTGTGAGTATATTCCATAGGGCTGGGCCCTGTTTCCCTGCAAGTCCTTTTTTGAGAACCCTTTAACTGGAGCAGATGGAAATCACTGTGTGTGATGTGCTTATGATTCTGTGTTCTGACCACTGCAGACCTGTCAGCTCTTCCCCCCAGTGGGGCAGTAGAATGGTTTATCAGGAGTTTCTCCTGCTCTTTTGGTTGCTCAGGACAAGTTCCTCCATCACCCCCATTCCTTACATCAGTGCCCAGGCACTGCTGGGAGCTCCTCCCTGAACCTGCTCCTGGGAATTGCTGTGAGTGACTCATACAGGGCTTTTGTCCTGCAGGTCATGCCAGGAAAGGGACCTTATACCCAAGTTAATTGTGTGCTACAGCTGTAAGCCACAAAAAAATAATATTACATCTCCAAATCATGAAATTGGCTGATGTTCTGTGTAAGTTTTGGTACAGGTTTTGAGAGCAGAAGAGTCCAGTACCCATACAGCCCATGATTTCTGATAAGCAGGGCCTTACTGTTTTGAAGTTATTAATTATATAATTGATTTCATTTAAGGTATTAGTTCTGTTTGGAATCCCAAGCTGAAGAAAATGATTGTGAGTTGCTGAAAGGTTGTTTTGTGATGTGCTGCCATTCGTTTGCTTTCAGTTTACTGAAGAAAAAGACCTAAAAGTCTAATTTTTCTTCCCTTCTGACTTTTTAGGTCACTGTGCAGTACAGTAAATGTTTACAGCCTCACCTGCAGCAACTGCATAGAAAACTGCACCTATGTTCTCTTCAGTAATAAGGTCACTTTTCTGATGGACCTGTTGATACACCAGTTTACGGTATGTAAAACAGCTTCTTTAATTTTGACATTTTTGTATGCTTCACAAACATTTTCAGGTATTTAGATAAGAATGCCAGGAGATAAATGAGAATAAAGGCTTGAAAGAATAAGATTCTTTTGTTGTATGTATTTGGTGGCTTTATCTACTATACTCTATAGAAATGGATATATTTGCTTCTACTAATAAGATCTGCAAAAACATACGTTCCAAGAACTCTACTGAGTGGATATTGTTCTATTTTTAACATTTTCTGAGGTTGTTTTCTTTAATTCGCTCTATAGGAATATTTAAAATACAGAATATTGTGAATTGTCCATGTGTATTTGATTTCTGCTTGTTTCAGTGTCAGGAATCCAAGTCAGGTCAATTTGTTGCCATAGTGTGATTTGCTGAAGTACTTAAATAGCAGGACTCTTTAACGATGAAAGTTTTAATTTTCTGATGTTACATCTCATTTGAAATGTCATTAAATATTTTATTTGAAAACTCATTTTTAATTCATAGTGACCTGCTCATCATAAGATATTTAGTCTTGGTTTTCTGCTTATAAATTGTGTGTATGTATTTTCATGAGCCAAGCAGTTTGTTAATTGAAAAGTTATGTACATACTTTTAATAATTTAGGTGACGCTGTTGGAATCAACAGCCACAGGACTGTTGAGGAACACTTTAAACAGATAGTCCGAGGGTCCTCGACACAAAGACAACCCAAATGCAACCTGTGCATTCTCCTCTAAGTAGCTGCCAGCTCATTGTTCCTCACCAAATCTTTCCAAGAGGATTCCAGGTATTAGGTTTCAGTTGTGCTTAGTGAAAGGTGTGTGTGTTGTGCTGGGCACTGCTGGCTCTGCAGGGCTGGGGGTAATTCCAGCCCAGGGGAAATCCCTCAGCACTTCACAAGTGACAGGATTCACTCTGCTGCCAAAGCCCTGCCCTTCTCTCCCTGGAGCTGTGCAGTGGCCTGCACTTTTCCTGAAGGAATACAGAGGGTATTTCTTAGGCAAAGTTGGCCACCTAGAGCTCAGAGATGCTACAGGAGGATAATTTACTTCAGTCTGTTGCCAAATACTACCCTTGAATTGCAGCAAAACTGTAATTAAAGCTTAATGTTTCCCATGATCCACAGTGGACTTTTCTTTCCTGTGCATAAAGTCTCTTATGTTCTCTTCATGCAAAATTGGCCCTTAAACCAGGATATCTTCATAGTTCCATGAGGTACCTGTGTGAGTACAAACCCAAATACAGTGCTGCTTTTCTAACCCTGATTTTTCTCTCTTGAAAATATTATAAATCAGATCAAGTTTGAATTTTTCTTTTTTATGAAAAAGAAATGTACAAAAAGAGAGCAGCTCCAAATACCAAAATACTGAAATACACTCCTTCAAAATACTTAACTGCTTCCAGTTTTCCTGATTTGGTGAGCTGGATGATGCAGCCTTTGCCCATGTTGTGTGTATTTCCACTTACTGTTGGAAAATGAAGCCCAAGTAATACCAGTAATAAATGAAAATGTATATTTGCAAGGTTTTAACAAACAGTTAAACAAGTATGCCAGTATTTACTTAATACAGAAACAGAAAGAATCTGGTTTTGAGAAACATTTTAATATTGTCTTAAATACATCCAACATGAACCTCATTTCCAACCAGTTTAATGTGGGTTTAATTTTGGTTTTATTCACCAACCAACTACAATATCATCTTCACTACTTCAGAGCTGAAGTATAAAGAATAAAATTTAAAACAGTCACTTTTCATTGGTGACAAAATGTTCGTTTTTCCCTAAACGATTGTAACATTTTTCTCCTCAAAGTATTGCTCGAAGGGTTATAAAAAAAAAAATAATTCCTCCAATGAAAGTACCCATGGGAAATTATAGAATAACAGATGGACTGTATTTGTCTTTTCTTTTTGTGACATCCTGCCCAGGTTAGTAGTTTGAAGTGTCCCGTTTAGACCTTTCCTTATCTCCTGCCTAAACAGACTGGTAGGAAACCTTCTGTAGACTTTACCTACCATTTGACCTTTGTGAGCCTCCTTAGCTCAGGTAATGCCTAAGTCTGTTGAGGTCAGCACTGGTGTTTCCTGATTTCCATGATTAATGGATCAAACCTTCCCACCTACATTCATACAAGTCCTGTGCTCGGGGTGTAGCTTCATTTATTTACAGACTGCTGTCTCTGCTCCTCTTTGTCTCCTGTACCCAGAAGACAGTTGCAAAATAATGGGAACTTTTCTGATTTTGTATTTGGGAAGATTTCACAGTGACAAAGCCAAGTAATTAATAGAGCTGTAAGCGTTGTAGTGCCTGTTTGTTAGTATGGAGGTTTTATTTCCAGTCAAGTGACAGCTATCATGTACTTTCCAGAAGATATCTGAAAAGCCATATATAAAAACCATACCTCTCTGTATGATATCATGACAGATCAGTGTGATTATTTTTTGAGGCAATCTTTAAATGCAGAATATCTGAAAATTCTAAATAAAACATCATTAGTGGATGTAAAAGCATGTGCAACAAACATTGCAATTTAAGTGGCAATCAAACAAATGTAGAAATCAAATGTGAGTTGCTTGTTAGTTTTTTCTTCTCCAAAATACAGTGCTTAAATCTGGACTATATTGAAGGTAAATGGCCTATGAAATCTTAGTGGGTTTAAGTTAATCTGGCTATCTAGGCACAGGGAAGTAATTTTTCTCCTCAGTTTCTTCACTGGAATTTGCTGCCTTTTAATTGGGGTATTTCAGAATGACAGTACCCATCCCATTGCAGTTTATTTGTGGTCAGGTTTTTTAATCATCTGTACTGCATCAAAAAAGGCAGGTCCATGTTTGCACTGATGGTGGCAAGAATTGTGAAATCCAGGGCACGTCTGTGCCTCTCTGCTGTTCTGGTCCATTTTGGAATTACATCTGTCTCCATAGTGTGGCACTGACAGTTCCCTTAGGCCCCAATAACAAGACCATGTGGAGGGCAGTAAATCCTGAAAACAGGACTGGAGCAGAAGGAAGTTATGACCTGCTGAAGTGTTTGGGGGTAGGGAGTTTAAAAAGTGGAACCTTCACCTGCACCATCCTAAGCCCATGCACTTCCTGGGCCTTTTCCATTTCTTTAGTTCACCAGGTACTACATAGAAAATCTGACATCTTAATCATGCTGGTTTAAAAGTAGACATTTTTCAGAGTGTTTTTGAGCAAACCCGATGACTACACGTGCAAAAAGCACAAAATCACCGCTGCTAACGGGAGAAGGGTACAAAGCAAGTGACCAAATAAAGCAAAATTAGGTGCTTCAGAAGGTTTCAAGTCGGTCCATTTAGGTTTAGGAACTGTGTATTTAAAATTCTTCGTGGCTGTGAAGGGCTGTGCTTTTTTACAAGATAAAAACATCAGTGAGTTGCCAGTGGCAGAGCTCTACGTCGCTAATTGGGAAATGTTTGGTGTTTTTCGTTAGCACAGAAAACTACTTTGATGTGCAGAGGTATTTTGGTGACATGAGTCAGAAGGGAGTAACATTTTCAGCTATATTAAATGTGTGCCTAAGTGCTTTACTGGATTGGGGCCATATTGTGCAGCATCTTAGAGGATTAAGCCCGAGATGCTGGGCAGAGCTGAAGAGCTTATGGCAGCTCTGCACAAGCCTGGGAATCCCTCCACGAGGGGAATTCTCTGAGGAATAACTCACAGTTATATGGAGACTGTGCCAGAGCTGACAGTGTGGTCTCATCAGTGTGTTCTGATTCAAGAACTGACTTAAAGTAAGCAGAGTCCTGGTTGAGCCTGACATAGCCAGTCATCATAACAGCTAAAATAGTAACTGGGTACAAGTTACATTGAGATGTTGGATGTATCAAATAATTAGACATTTTTCCTGATTTTCCTTTGTGATTTGAAAATGTTTTATACCAGTTATCAGCAAATCAGTTTGTGTAATCACATCTGTAGATTTGTGTCACTTAACCTATTAAACCTCAGATTTATGGAATGTTTGAACATTTACTCATCCAAAGCCCATTTTCAACACACAGTTTCTCTGAATATCATCAACTCCTTGTGAAATCATCACAAAGAAACCAGAGCTTGAAAGCTGTCATGATTACACTATTAAATCTTAAGATTTCCTACCCCTTGCTTGATATAATAATCAACAAGCAAGCACCCCAATTAATTTTGCTTCTGGGAGCAAACCAATTAATTTTGAACATAAATCTCAGCACACTTTCACACTGTCCCATTAATTACTTCTTCAGTAAAAGAGCTGATCTTTTGTCACTTATTTGAGTTAGTATAAAAGGAAAATGTAAAAGGAATTAAGTTCAAACTTACCCATTTTCTGTAAAACAGTATTTCCTTCTATGTCTTCTCTGACATACACAGTATAAAAAACCCCACGCTTTTTATCACTTTATATTAACAAATGCATACATTTTCCCCAAAAATTGAATGTGAAAAATGAGCTCTGCAACAAATGATTCTATTAAGTGTCAGATCTATTTATTTTACAAACTAGAAAGAAGAGTTTTACTTTTAAAGCATGAATTTTATAGGTATGGGCTATATACTTGGAAAATAAAATTCTCATATGTACATTGAACTAGAAGACAAAAATAGACATTATCTGCTTACAGAACTGTTCATTACAGCAAATGGAAGCCCCTACTGCAAAATATTATTAAATCATTAAAGAAATAACATATATAATTTTTTTACCTGGGGTGAAAAAGCAGTGAGTAGCGTTTGTTAGCAGTTTTTAAGTTAGTGTTCCTAGTACAAAGTTGCCACATTTAAATTGATTTACACGTTGCAAAGCTTAATCCATCTGTTTCAGTGGGCAGTTGGAATCATTAGGCTTGAATTATTGCAGTCAACAAAAGTTACTGGAGCAACATGGGATTATTTTTCCTATTGAACTTGAATAAGCAGCTAAAGACTTCTCACTTGCTCTCTTGGCTTGGCACCAGAAACAGACCATTACAATGAGTTTTAAGTAGCAGCACAAGGCTCAGAGCTAATGAATAATAAAGAAATGTGCATGTTGTTCTTTGTCACCAAGTGTTACCAAATCCCTCCTGATACCTATACAGGGAGGACTGGTTTTCTCTGCCCTTGCTTGCATATACTGAGTATAAAATGATTTTAACCTGGAATGGAAGTAAGATTTCAGCCAGTTTTGATCCCTGATGACAGTGTGGGAAGCCTCTGGCTGTCAGTAGCTCCACAGAGGGGTGTTGGTGTGTGGAACCAGCAGCACCAGGCACTGGAGATGTGCCAGGAGCCCCAAGTCCTGATGGTGCATCTGCACTGCCAGTGCTGTGCCTGTAACACTGCAGAGCTTCCACACACACTTCACTTACTGTTGGATCAGAACAGGGCAGGTTAAACCATCTTCAACTGCAGAAATGAAAAAATGTAATTAATTTTTAAAAAATTATACTCTGCAGGATGATTTCCTTCCAGGTCTGTATCCTGTACATAGATCTGTCTTCAGATTTACATGTTGTGCAGCTCAACTTCACTCTTTTAGGAGTGGGCTCTAGTTAATGGCTTAGAAAAATGGGATTCCTCTGAGGTCTGCTCAGAGAGGAGCTGGAGGTTGTGCTTCTGACATGATTGACAAGTGACTGACCTCTGAGGGACAAGTGCACTGGTCAGTGGGTGATGTTTTATGCATAAGAACACAATCACACTAATGATATACTCTGCTTCTATAAGTCTTCCTTCAGTTTTCTGATGCTTCTTTTGACTTGTTTTATTGTGTCCCAGCTTGGATTACCTGCATTGCCTTTTCTTGTACCTGAAATGCTTCAGTGTCTGTCAGCACTGCTGGAATGTTAGTGCTCCTATGCAAATTTCTAAATGTTTCTCTACAAACTTTGGTTATTTTTTTTTTGAATTCTAGTTGTTTGTCTTTTTTTTTCTCTTTACTTAGGTTAGTGTTCCAGATGACCATAATGCTACTGCAGGCAGAAGTGTAAATAAGCAGGTATTTGAAGGTTTAACAACAGGACTTCTGAGGGTAACTGCTATGATTTTCAGATGTCTAATCTCCAGCTTCCCAGATGGAAACAACCACTCTACTGCACTGAAGATATTACAGGAAGTGAAAAGTAAATCCTCACAAGTGGAAGCCTTCAACAGCAGAGTCCAAGACCTAATCAGGTTTAAAAAAAGATAATGAAACTTCTCTAAGCATTCTTTACCACAGAGAAAGAAAATTGCGTTGATTTAAGAAAGGAACAAACTGCTTTAACTCTTAACTCAGTAATAGTCGTTTGTGTGTGTAGTCAGAAAGACTGTTGAAATGCTATTTTCCCAATCAAAAGTGTTCTTCAAAAAAATCGCAGACACAGAAATACAGAAAACCAAGAATCTTCTAATTTTGGACTTGGTTTTTTGTGTCCTTTCCATCAGTTTCCTCTCCAATTACATGGGAGTCAGTTCCCATATTTTCATTATTTTCTCTCAGTTCTCTGTGCCAGCCCTGTTTGCCCATTGCCCGTGTGGTCTTTCATATCTACATTCATTCATATAAGCTTGGCATAAAATATATCCCTCCTATTATAAGGATCAGCCAGACATTCCTATAATCTGATCTTATAATGTAGCTGCATTTTAATAGCTGAACCTGAAGATATGAGTGTATATATATAATTAATACATATTTTATATATATAAAATTGATATATATCCAACAGTATATTAGACTTGCAAAAAGTGTGTAGTTTCACTACTGAATGACATAAGCAGTTGTCAATAAATTATTGTATAAATAGTTATCAATGTGTCCTCAGCCCTCTGGAAGAATGAGATTCTGGTTCTATGCTACTGAAAGCATGTCTCAGTGAGCATCATCACACTTCTCAAAGTCTGGAATGATGCTGATGGAGACAAAGAGGACAGCTGGAGGAGGAAAGCAAAACAAATAGTTGTCATAGATACCAGTGACCTCTGAAACGTTATTGTTCTCATGTAACGTGCCTTCTCCCCAAACAGGTTTTGATAGAGTGTGAAATTTCAGGATGTTGTGTTCTGCCCACTTATGAATGGGAGGGTGGGAGGTCTGTGCTGAGCAGACACCTGACACTGAGTGGGCCAAGCACAGACATACCCCTGAGATAAGGAGAGACATGAGAATCCAACCAAGTCCCTCACCTGAGGCACTTTAGGGGATCTGGTTATAAATGGGGAATGAAAGGCATGATGACAAGGTAATAGTGCAATTAGGAAAAGAAGAGAGAGGGCATTTTAAACTAGTCAAAAACAGACAAATTCTGTCATTAATGAGAATCTTTCACCTCCAGGTCATGGTATCGTATGTCCTGGGGAGCTGATTAAGTGAGAGTTTTAGGGAGATGGGGGAAGAAAGAGGAACGTTGAAATTTTATTTTTTTTTCTCTTTGGGGCTGCTGGGCCCGATGCATAAACACCAATTATCCACGTGCTGTCTGGGTATCAAAAGGGTAGCCAAATTATTTCAACTATGCCACTATGGGTAGAATGACTGGGAGATGGAGGCAATAGATTAGAGAGCTTTGACATTCCATTTGTCTGGATGCTCAATTCCTCAAGGAAGGGAGTGCTCCATGCATCTTACTGTCTCCGGGTGCCAGTGAGGAATAGTCCCAGCAGACTGAAAGCTCCCATCCATTTCCTCTCTGCCAGGAGCTGCTTTGTGCCCAGGTGTGGGGGTGAAGGGAGGGGGCCATGGGCAGGGTTTGCAGTGTCAGTCAAACTGCAGAGATGTTCTTAGGGAAGAGAATATTGGTGGGAATGGTTTTTGTGAGTCATCATCTATTAGTATTAGCTGTATTTTATTTAGTTCTTCCTCTCCCCTCCTGTTTCTTGGAGCTATTTCCAGCACTCAGCATTTCTCTGTGACTGTGATGTATCTAACACCCAGCTCTGTTCCTGGAATTATTCTGCTAATACAGGAGAACTTGCTTATCACCTGTCCAATCAGGTGGATTGCTGAGATCAAAATCTGCAAGAAACCTAATGCTGGTAACCTTTCATGTTATTAAATAGAACAGACAAATTTACCTGCACAACAAGTGTGCAATTAATAACCTTCATGCATCTTTAAATGTTTTTAACTGCTGTACTTCAGCAGCTTTAAAGTCTTTCATGCTTTAGTTAGACTTTTGTTTTATATCTAGTGTATTTTTATTCTTAATTCCTTTCACTGCTTCCAAAAGCTATGTGTCAGCAGGGTGAACTTTGGCAGGTCTGTCTTCTAGCCCTGAAGAGAAATCAGCCTTTGAGCAACTAGACTGTCTGAAAAGCAAGAGGTTTTCTTCCATAATCTTAAACCCTCCTGTTTTTACAAAATCAGACTGTGAGACATGTTGTGAAGTAACAGGTATTTTTAATAAATACTTGTACAACATCTGTGAGAGAAGCATTATGTGATCAGTAGTCTTTATTTACTGGGGTCAACATTATTTAATAATGTTCCCTGCTTAGTCAAGTCAGAGTCATCTGGACATTATGGAAACATAGGGCCAACAGTGTTCCCTTCTCAAGAAGCCATTGTTCTGAGAGGCCATCTCTAACAAATGGACTTGAGGAGCAAGCAGACAGAGCAGCTGGTAGGACAGAGGAATATTAGTAACAGGTTCAGCAGAGGTAATCAGTGTAAAAAGAGTGGATCATCTGATGATGTCTGAAGGCAGTCACTTCCCCGTGTCTTAAGTCAGGTGGAGGCACAGGATAAAACAGCAGTGCTTCTGATTTTGACAAGAGGTTTCTCCCACTTGATAAGATACAAAGAAAATTAGAGGTGAAAAAAAAAGGAGGTGGTTGCAGTGGGACCTTTGTGTCCCTACAGAGAGTTGATCTCACCTAAGTCAGCCGAATATGGTGGTTGAGATGGACTGAAGTCTGAGCAGCTGGATGTTTAACAAAGTGACATGGAAAAAAATGTATCTGTGTGCACAGTTTAAGTGGAGTTATAATGATCAAAGTATGAGAGAACCTGGTGTGGACAGAGAGATCTTGGTACAAGGGCAAGGAGCAAATTTTTTGGCATAGGTTTCCAATCTGTTGGAATTCAAAGAAGAAACTTCAGCAGATCTGATGATCAGCAATGGTGATCTGATCTACCCTGGTAATAAAAACCAAAGATGAGTCTTCAGTTAAAAAAAAAAAAAAAGAAGTTACTAGCATGGTTTTCTCTGCATTGAGTTTGATTGAGCTCCTGAGGAGGTTTTTTGATCCTGATCCTTCTATACTGATGGTAGGAGGTTGTTACCTACATATTCTATTAGTCCCTGAGCTGTTACATATATATTTATGAGGGAAAAAACCCAACAACTGGGCAGTAGTTGCTATGATATACGTATTGCAATAAAATGCTATCTGGGTAACATCACTGTCTTCTTGAATTAGTGTGTTCTACAAAGTTTATCTCTTCATGCTAAAAAGAAATTGTGCTGTTGCAGAGCTATCAAGATTATTATAAATCATTTAACTATGGCAAAATTCCATTGTCTTTCTAGCAGTATGGTAAAATAAACATTTACACTCATCTTTGTTGTACAGTATAATACAAATTATCCTGCAACAGACATACCTCTTAGCAAAAACTACTGATAGTCACACAGAGTCAGATTTGAAGTTCTTGTAATTAGAATTGGTTTACTGAACCCTTTCAGGAAGAGTATTAAAGTAATCACAACCTGCATTTCATGTGGTTTGATAGCAGAGAAGCAAAAATGTCTTCTTTTGCAAAGTTACCAAAACTGGTGTGCAGCTGGTTTTTTAATACAATTTTTCCTCTGTTTCTAGTTACGTGGTGAACATAGGATTGGTAGACAAGCTGTGTTGCTGTTTCCTCTCTGTTCAAGGCCCTGTTGATGAGAATCCCAAAATAGCAAGTTTTCTCCAGAATGCCACGGCCGTGCTGCACGGGATGTGCCAGCTGTGTTTCGCTGTCAATGGAAGGTGGGTGCTCTGGCTCTGTCAGCAATAACGTCCTGCTCAGCAGCAGTTTGGGGAAGGGAGTGTCCTGATGGGGCTGTCAGACACAACTGTTCTGCTGTGGGACTACAGAGAAATAACTGGGAAAGAAACAATGCAGGAGAGTCACTCTGCTCACCCGCTCACCGGTGAGTTGGAATTAGTTGCCTGCGCCGTGGTTTGAGTCTTGTAAGTCATTGATCAGAATTAGAAACTTTATCTCCTTTGCTCATCCTTAGACAGGGTTTTATCACTGATAGTTTTAAGTGTCCAATCCTAAGGACTTCAAGAGGTATTTTATTATCAGCAAAAATCAACTCTTAATTGATTTGTCTCTAGAGCAGCTCTTGTTCTTTAAAATACCGCTGTCAGTAAGGAAATTCTGTTTTCTACAAAGAAAAGTATTACTACCTTTGTCAGGGAATTTTCTAATGCAAAATGTTTGTTGTTGTAACCTAACCAGGGTTGTAGGGAATGTGCATGAGATATGTGCCTCCCACCAAGTCTGGACTTCTATGATCTACAGTGTAGGACAGCCTGACACTCGTATGAGTCAAAATTACAGAGCTTTGGGCTGCACCTACTAGAACCTACCACTGTCACTCTTACGCATTTCAGGAAAAATCAAGGCTGACAGAACTTTACAATGCATTCCTGAAGGGTAAAACAATGCTAGGGTTGAAGAACTAAAGTTAATAAAACATAAAAGAAGAAACAAAGCTGTAGGTAAGAGTTGTTGCTGGTAACCCAAGGACACAGGCACATGGAAAAAGGACTGCAAGAAATATGAGCCCAAAGAGACCATCCCAACTTACTGAAATTTCCCTTTCTGAAAGCTGCCAACTTGGCATTTTACATTCCAGGAGAGAGCTGCCAGAAGTCAAATGCTCACTAAATAAAATAATAAAAAAAAAATCACTCTTCTGTTAGTGGAATAATAGTTCTGGCTGCAGGAGTGAGTAATACAGCATTTGCAATTTCTGGAGCAGACACACACTTCACCCAAACATTAGAGATCTCTGCACCCCAAAATAGTACAGCACTGCTCGAGTACTTCCTTCAAGAACATCTGTTCTTTGTAGCAGCAGAATAATTTTGGAGAGTTGAGTGTTTTTCTTCCCAGTTACACCAAGAAGTATCCGATCTTACTACCTGCATATAACAGCTGATTGTTCTCCCTTTCCAGGTTGGATTGTTCATTTGAGCATGAAAAGAAATGAGAGGAATGAAGTTGGAGATTTCAAAACTGTTGTCTTTCAGATCAAAAGCTTTGGTGTAACTGATTAGAAGGGCAGTTTAAATCAAATGTCTTTCATCACCTGAGCCCACTCTCATTTAAGCAGTGAATGCAGAGTGTAATTCTGTCGCTTTACAGAAGTCCTCAGTATTCAGGGTGATTTAAATGGAAAAAGGTATTGCCAAACACAGATTAAGGTGGCAGAAGAAGAGCTCAAATTTATTGAATTCTTACATATGTCACGCTACAGTAATACATCATGTGTGATACCTGATCTGCAGTACCAAAGACAGCCCCTCTGTGAGAAGTACAGGTCCTCTTTCATTGCTGGTAAATGGTGGTAGGAGGCAATGCAGCATTTCTTCTTCTCCAGCTCAGTTGATACCTCCTTGAGCACCAAACCAGCCTGCAGTATTACACCCCTCTGTAGGTCACAGTGACCAACCCCTCTGGTCATCAAATGTCTGAAGTTGTTACTGGGAGGAGAAAGCCCAGTAGGTATTACCAGTGCTGTGACACTGTAGAAAGAGAAGAAGTTTTGGCAGAATAATGGCAGGCTTTCACCACTGTTGCAAGAGCAATTTTGGATGGCTCTTTTGGTGTATGATGGTTCCCAGTTGGAAACTTCTGTATGCTCCTCAATGGTAATGGTAATGGTAATGGTAATAAATTAATTTATTTTTTCTGATAGAACATTTTGAGGCTGTTATTTGTCATATAAAAGGTTGTCATTCCATATGAAATGCATTAGAGTGCTTTTATAGAGTGCTGTCTGTACTTGGGCAGATCTCAGCAGGAAGCACCACTGAGTGGCAGAGTGGGAAGCTGGCACAGGACAGTTCATGTTGGGTGGGGGACCAGGACAACCTCAGGGCTTAAACCAGCCCAGTGCAACAATGAAAGTCTTTATGAGCTGGAAATGGCTGTGGGATCCTGCTCCTTTGCTTTCAGACCCCACCAGGTTGTTAGAAACTTTACTGCAACTGTAATCTGTGATATCCCCAGAGGGCCAGGAGTTAAACACTCAAACTCTAGTTTTAAACAATTAAAAGATCCTGTCCTGTGAGTACAAAGTAGGTTGGGCTGTTTCTGGAGCTCTGATGCAGGAAGAGCTGTCAATCTCGACTTTCCTGTGTTCCTCCCAAGAACATTTCATAAAACTCCCAAATTTAGCTGAATATTTCTAAACCAATTGATACCCAGTGTTTATTTGGGCAGTTACTTCAAGGAAACAATTCTATAGGCAGGGAAGAGAGAGGCAGGGAAGAGATCTTAGTCAAGTACCTCCCTGCACCTACCTCTACATCAAGGAAGGTGTCACAACAATAATGATTATTAGAGAATAGCCTCAATTGTTTCATATATATATATATAAATCAACATTAAGTGTTAAATGAGATCTATGGTTGATATAATGTAGATGATAAAATTTTAAGACATGAGTGAAGAGACTTTTATTACTGTGGTAAACTTGTAGGGAAAAAACCCATCCAAAATCATAGAGTTAGACACAATAAAGAAAGTCTTACTAATGTAGAAACATAAATTGGAGGATTCTCAATTTTAAAATCATAAAATGTTATTGAAATAAGGGAATCCATTCTGCACATTTGTTATAAACATATCTTAGTATAAGAGAGGGAATTTCTTTTCATTACTGATCAAGATATTTTAAAAAGATTTAACTTTGATATTGATCTTATTTCTCAAATGATAATTTTTGATACTGGCTAATAAATGCTCGATTGATTCTTGTAATTGAAGTTTTGCTATGGATGTAAAAGCACAGTTTTCAAACAGTGTAATACATATGAGAGATCATTTGTTGAAAACCTTAAGAACTTGTAACCACATTTAATCTCATTTTGTAATTTCTGTGCCCTCTTCTGTTACACAGTGAGAGTCACTGAGGGTGACTTGAGACCTCCAACTGGAAATCCCATATTTCTGATGCTATATTGCATCCATTGCTATCAGTGGAAGTGAGAGCTCCTTTCTCCCTGATGAGTAAAAAAAAAAGTTGTATGAGAGCTGAAAACAGGGTGTTGTCCCTTATTGTATGCAGTGAGAGATGGTAAAATGCAGCATGTCTGAATACTGAGCTCTCTCTCTGCCGAGCAGGAGATAAACCTGACATTTGATACTTAGGCTTGAAAATTGTGTCCATAATAGTGCTTAACTGTTGTTTGCTCACCCCTAAGAGTAACAGTAGCCAGAATTGACAACAGAGACATTTTTATTAACCTGAAATAAAGCAAAATATTAAATAGACTATATACAGCATAACAGTGGTTTATATGGCCATATAAATCTCTTGCAATTTGTGTCCAATTCCAGATGTCCAGTAGCAACGTTCAGGATGATAGCCCTGTTTTCCAGAGTGTATTAATGTAAATATGAGAGATACAAAGCCTATTTTGGGCCCTTGAGTCCTGAGTACACATATGAAATGTGCTTGGCTTGTACCCACAGGACAGAAAACAATGAGCAGGCATGGAATGCAAGGAGCATTAATAAAGGTATGGCCATGCTGCCCTAGCTCAGCTTTCCCTAAAATCAGGAGTGAAGACTTAGGTAAAAATCTATATGGCAAGTCCTTCGTCAGCATAGCAAGGATTTTGCTTATGTTCCTGTCTTTTCCTGTCTTTCCCAGCGTTCATCAAGTCTAGATGCCTTTTTCCCCTGTAATTCTCTGGAACTAAGATTCCTGTCCTAGAAGTTTAGTTGTTACTCTATGGAGGACTATAGTCAGTGCCTTATTTCACTTTTGCCCATTAGTATGAGTGAATAAATTCATACTGACCACAGAGTTAATGCAAAGAGCAGGAGGAAATTATCAGCAGTAGTGTAAGGGTAAATCACTAAGGCAGAACGTTCTTCCTAAGAGCGGGACAGTGGAGAGCAATAACACACATGGCAAGGAGGAAAGTGAGTTGTGCATAAGGAGAATATTGCAAATAATAGTCCCTCAAATTATGTAGTTTCTTGGGACATCAGCTGTTTAAAAATTTTGCTGTTTTCTTGATGTAAGAAATGTCTGCAAGCTCCCTTGTTAATCTGGGAAAATAGAATGTGGGAGCAGTGCAGTAACTAAATTGTTACTGCTCTATGTTATCTCAAACCAGTGTGGAATATATATAAACCTGTGTCAACAGCTAACTCAGTTGTGGATTACAAGATGCAATGGCAGAAAGCTTTGCATTCAGGGTTTGATCCTGGGAAACCATGAGTGTTGTTTCACAGATACGCAAGGAAGGAGGCTGGTCTGGTTTCGGTTTTATTACAGTAATTAAGATAATGTCTGTTTTGGCTGCTGGATGGCGAATCAGATGCAAGTCTGTCTGAACCTTGGTTGTGCTTCTCACCACTTCCAGGGGACAGCAGCTCCAGCAAGTACTAAAGTACATAAAACTTGTTCCTGAAATTACTAAAAGGTTTCACATCCTCACTTTTACGCAGCAGTGCAATCCCTACCTTGACGGTGTGAATTGTAACAGGGTCTGATAGGTGCTAAATGCTTTTTTTTCTTTTTTTATTATTATTTTGCCTCTTTATTTTGACATCTCTTTCTAAATACAATCATTTAAAAGCAAAAAGTACCGATGATAGTTTTTAAACCCTAACAATAAAAAACCCCAACAGATTATATTCTAAGCCTGTTGAAAACTCGTGTTGCCATTTTGCTCCATGTTTTTAATCAGGAGTATATATTTCAAATATACAAACATTACAATGTATACTCTTGGAGAGGCTTGTCTGCTTGTTAGCTCAGTCAGTTTTTAAAACAATATATTTTCAGATATAAACAGTTTGCTCCTATTGAAGCCTGGAGAAATTGTAGTTTTATACTTGTTCTGCAGAGTATGCTGTTTCTCATCAAGCTGTATTGAATTCCTGTTTTTAATAAATAGTGGTGTATTTTAAGCAATGAAGTACCACTGTTTAGTATCTTTCTTTCATGTGATGAATATATCCATGTTTTTAAATTCTTAAACCTTTTCTGTGAGTCGTAAACCCCGTACCAATTCCTGAGACTCCTTGATGGCCAAAGCTGAAAATCATAATGGTGACCCATAATGAAAATTCCCTGCATTTCATTAAAACTTTTTATTTTTTTTAAGAACCTGCAGGTTGTTTGACCATAATATAAATATTTGCCTGTTTTTCTATGTTAAATATAAAGACTGGTAAAGTTTGAAAGCCTGTCTGTTTTCCCAGCTATATCAGCCAATGTAAAAAATCCAGTAATCTTGCTTCCCTTCAGGGATTAATTGAGGGGCTTTTGTCCATAGTGACTATTTTACTTTGGCAGCTGTTACAGACACAGAGACAAAGCTTCTTTAAACAGGAGAATTAAAAGGAAGCACAGCTACAGGAATCTCCTCTCTGAATTTCAGTCACCTAAAACCCGGTTTTCTGGCGTGACATTGTCATCTTATGTTGTGAAGATTTTTAGGGGTTTTTACTTCAGTCTGTCCTGTCAGTCAGCACTGAATTTTCACTGGGCTTTCCTTTGAGGTGGACTGATAAATGTGTGAAATGCACTGTTGTACAGACTTGACCAAAATCACTCAAAGTACCAAATGGAAAAGTTTGTGCTTTATTTTCCGACATCTCGTGTAGATTTTTTAAAGATACTTTAAAGCCCACAGTGAGTATGAATATCATCTTTTACCTTTTTATTGTAAACATTTAGGCTTAAGGTGGTGTAACTGACAGTTCAACCCCAACAGGAGCCAGTGGCCTGTTCATATACACATGAACCATAATACAGGCAACATCAAAAGTAAATGTTTCTGGCAGTTCGTTCATTCCATCAGATCTAGCAGAGAGATTTTTAATTTCTTTTTAACAGCTTTGTCCTGTGGTATAACTTTGAAATTTTTGGTCTTTTCTGTGAAAAAAATAATGTTTGCATTTTGAGCTATTTTACAGTTGACTTTTTTATGTATATTTTGATTCATTCTCTGCTCCAGAGCAGCAAAAAATGGTAAAAGGATTTCATCCAGCAATGTAAGCTTTTTCATATGGAATTGTTTAAAAATAATGATGGAGTGAGAGTTGAAAGCAAGCTGACTTTAACCTTTGGTAAAATTGGTCAATCTTCTCATTGCATATAGTCAGAAAAAATTCTGTGAGGTATCATGTGCAGTAATTAATTTGGGGTTATCATTTGACTGTGAGTGTTCTTTTCTGTTTTGTACTGCCGAAAAAGCTAAGATTGAAATTAAGAAATACTGGTTGGCAAGATGAGCTGTGCTCTCATGTGATCCCTGTGGCAATAAACATTCTGGTCACTCAGGAGGAGTTAAGTGATGGTTAGCACATTTTGGCTACTGCATCCTGCAAAATAAATCATTGGACATCAGAAGGTATTTTGAAGTGAGGAGTACTGGGGAGTCCACAGACACACAAAGCAAAGCTGTAACCATGGTGGTCCCAGACCTTCTTGCTCTCCCTCCTTTTGCAGCCATCCCGTCTGGCCCCGCCTCTGCAGCCAGGTTCTGTGCCAGCAGGGCTTGGAACTGTGCAGCAGGAATCTGCCTAAAGGCACAGCTGGCACGGCCAGGTGATGGCTCAGGAAGTGTCTCTGCTGACTCCATTCACACACACTCACTTAAAGACCACAGAGCTTCAAAATGAAGACTTTGGCCATGGATTCCAGGCGTAGGAAGAGGAAAGCCATGCCATAAATTGTTGTGCAGTGTAGCCCCACCCAAACACACTTAGAACTCTAGTATTTTTTCCACTTTTTATTCTTTATGGAGTAAATCTTAATGTCTTACGGAAAACAGACACAGCTACGTTTCTTTTGTTCTTACTGTGTTTCACTAAAGATCTGATTGCTTCTTTCAGAGACTTGTGAACTACTTCTGCAGTCTGGAGTGGTTTTTGTACAGCACAGGTATCTCAGGAGTAGGACTGGGGCATTGATCCTGGAGCTAGCAGCAGAGGACACTGTGCTTAAAAGCTTTTTCAGTAGCATTGAACATTCACAGACTGTAAATAGAAATAACTCAGAAAGAAATTGTACCCATAAGTGCCAATTTCAGGTAAGATCACTCCCTGCACGTGTGATCCAACTGGTGAAAAGCAGAGGTGAGTCATCTGAGCAACTGCTTTGTGAAGGTAAAGATATGAGCAGACAGTGATGGAAGCAGAGGGGTGCCAGTAGAGCAAGTTGAGTACAACCCAAATACCGTCCTGTTGTATTCCCCTGGGCTCAGGGCTCCTCTGGGACATGGAGAAGGCAGGTTCATTACCCTGCTCTGCCTGTTTTCCCTTCAGTCCAAGGAAGCGAGGGTGTGCTGTTACAAACAGAAATTCTCGTGAACAGACTTTGGGTTGGGGGAGGTAGTGCTTTCTTACCTACTTTATTTGCTTCACTAGAAAAAGTGAAAACAACAGAACGAGGTGGTGGTTGCCAAAAGTTGGTAGTTGCTGAGTTCGTGGGTTGGTTGCTCTGCTGAAGACAAGTGTCTGTATTGTAAAAAGCAGGAATAGTCAGCCTGCCTGGGAGCTGTGTTGGAAATGTCACTGGAGCCAGAGCAGTGTCTGTAACAGAGGGGTGCAAGGTGCTTCTGATACAGATACAGAAGAGATTATTTAGATCTGTTCTAGTCAAGGGAAAGCTCTTTACTGGTTCTGGTCAACAGGAATATTCTGAAGCCTCTGCGTGTCTGGTCTTCACTTTTGCAGGTTATTTCAGAAAGTGGTTCTAGTTTCCACTACTTTCCCATTTCCTTTGCTTTTATTTGTTATAAAAGAGAAAAATATCCTCGTTCATTTGGGTTTTTATAATATTTTCTCTTATCACCTGTCATGTTTTCCTTTAATTATAAAAAAGAATAATATCTTCGATATTGACACTTCCTTCTTTTTTTTCTTTTCCTTTTCTTTGTTTTTTTTTGTTTGGTTTTTTTTTAAGATGGAGACATAGCAGATGAGATAAGGGCCAGATTTTGATGTAGCATATTTTCAGTGTTACTGTTCACTGTATCTTAATATTTTAGTGTTTCCTTTGATTACCAGTATCAACTAAATGTGTTTCCAAAGTGAAGTTTGTGTAAGTTTGGGTAATTTACGTGATGGGTTTGAATTAGAACTCTGAGTATATGAAACTTGCTGAATTATTTTTGGGCTTTATTTTGTACTTGCCTTACTCCCACACGTTATTTAGCCTCCAGGGTAGAGACAATCTGAGTCTTCCTTAGTAGTCATTGTCCTGCATCATCTTTTGGATTATTAATAATGTGAAAAAACTAAAGTAGTACAAATCATGGAGGGGTTATGTTAAGTGCTTTTTAAAGTTTGGGTGTGAGAATGGAAAGGGCATCCTGGGTTATTTGCCTGTCTGTGCTGATACCCTAGATAACCAAAAGCCTTCCCCATTATTTGATGTGCATACCCAAAAGGTGGCAAAGAAACCCAGTTCCCACGTGCACGAGCTGTGCTGGTTTGTCTCGAGCGTTTCATGCTTAGTTGTGTTTTGCTGCCCTGTGCACTCTCCCATAACAGCATCTGACTGAAATAAGAAGTGGTGTGTTTTCTTAATGCACAGCTACTTCATTCCTGCAGAGCTATTTGATTAAGGTCATCTGTTCCCAGAAACTTCGCTCCGTAGGTAGGCAGTTTGTTCCAGTGCCTGCAGCCCGTCACTGCGGCACTGAGGGGCTCCAGGGAGTTCCCCCACGCTCCTGGCTGCTACTGCAAGCAAGAAAGGTGAGTGTAGGCTACTGACCTGAGACAGGGCTTGCCTGGAGCCCCTAAAGTGCTCCCAAAGTGCCCCCAGGCTTCCAACTTCAGAGCT
The DNA here is from genome assembly GCF_036250125.1 of Pseudopipra pipra. Taxonomy (NCBI): domain Eukaryota; kingdom Metazoa; phylum Chordata; class Aves; order Passeriformes; family Pipridae; genus Pseudopipra; species Pseudopipra pipra. The sequence goes on along the minus strand of NC_087560.1, from coordinate 3,332,999 downwards.
GTCAGATCTTTGTTCTCGCGCTGGTTTGGAGCACAAGCCCCAGGATGTGAAGAAAGATGTTGAACAACACAGTAGCACTGCAATTAGAGAGTGTGAGATGCTGCCCTAATTACTGAAAGTATTTTCTGGAAGTGCTGTGGTTTCTTGACACATTAGCCATTGGTTTTTTTCGTTGTTACCAGTTTACTGCTTTTCTAACACGTGCTGTATCCCGGGCAAGTTCCTCCTCAGCCGGCTCGATGTTTTTTGGCAGGTCTTGGAACATTTTTGACAACACACGCCAGGACCCCACAGGACTAACGGCAGTTCTTCAGGCTACGGATCTGGTTGGAGTCTTGCATATGCTGTACTGTGTTCTTTTCCACGGGACAATTGCAGATCCAAACACAGCCAGTCCCAAAGACAGCTATGCCACCAACACAGTCCAGGTTGCCATTCAGAGTTTACGTTTCTTCAATAGCTTTGCTGTTCTTGACCTGCCTGCCTTCCAGGTAACACGTGTTTTAAAACTTTGCTTAGCATGAAAATGTTAATTATTGATTATACCTCTGGACTGAGTTTTGACTGAAGGAACTTTCACAATTAAATGTTTCGGTTTTATGCATAAAGTTTGTAACTGTTGTTATTTCCACCATATAACTGTGGATAATGAATTTAATCAAAAGCGAAAATTTAGAATACATGAAATGCTAAATCCAATCCATTACATCTTCTAGCTTCTTTTTACTTGCTTCTGCTGTACTGTGTTTTATATTTAATGAGTCTCAAAAATGTAAAAAGAAAAATTTTTATCAAAAGCACGAAATAAAAATTTTTCTACTGTGAAAGGATTGGCTTGTAGTATAACCACAATTTCCATTTTCCAGTGTTTTCAGTGGCCACCTGCTTTAAGATTGTGCAACTGAAACTGAAAATCATTTGATACCAATTTTTTTTATCCAAGTAAAATTTTATTGACCAAAATTGTAAATTTAACTTTTTGTAATTTTAATTAAAGGAAAAAATGGAAAAAAATACCTGGGAGGGTAAGTCTCTGCTTACCTTTGCCTGTGAACAGAGTTCAAGTGTAAAGGAATCATTTTGCCGTACAAAGAAAATACAAATACTGGTATATTTCTCAGATAAATTGGCAAAGTTGTATTGTTAATATAAAACACATGTCAAAAAGCATTGCTTTGAAAACACATTTAGCAGCATCAGTCTTATACAATTCATCAGAACAGGTTTCTTTTAATATGTAATTGGTATGTAAATTGTACCACACACTCCATCTGAAATGCACTAAACTCAGAGCTTTGCAAAGGTGAAGAATTTGATGTTAAGTCTCCTTCATTTTGTGTTTCTTGCCTTTGATTTTCAGTCCATTTAGTATCTTTAACAACAGCAACAAGCCATTTGTGTAGCAGTGTTCATTTGTATGGATGCAGCTGCAGGATCCAGTCCAGTCAGGGTTTCTTTACAGGGACATAACTGGATATTTATTGGAGTTTCATGTAAAACAGCCCTTACACACACTACTGACTCCAATTTCTTTCTGTAAATCAAGGGGTACCAAAGTAGTTCTCTCCTCCCCCTTGCTCAGTACCTCTTGGTTTGACACTGGCTGTTTATATGTTGCTGTAGGTATTACAGAGTCAGGTTTGAACTGGGACAGGTGCAGCTTCCAGGGGAGCTCCAGCAGATCCCGCTGGCTGAAGGGCTTCTCCCTGATGGCCCAAGATTTTTAAATACCAAGATTTAAAAATTATTTTTAAAACACCATCTTCTGCTTACACTGCCTGTGTTTATCCCTCTATCAGTGCCATAATATCTCAGCATTTATAAGAAACCATTAGTTTGTTCTACATAAAGTGCTGCAGGTTAGTCACTGCTGCATGAAGGGTGCAAACCCAACCAGTGTGAGAGGTTTCCCTCAGCTCCCCGGCACAGAGCTCGCTCAGGAGGAACCCCTGAGCTTGGGCTGAGCTGTAGCATCGTGCTGTTTGTGAGGGACAGGCACACTGGTGCAGCCTCAGCAGCTCTCCCTTTCAATGCACTAATGTGATTTGTTCCTGTGATGTTAAAAATAACACACCTGAGGCAGTTGGCTGTCCATCCTGACCCCGTGGGCCGGAGCAGGCTGGCAGACAGCAGAGGGAAAAGCCCCGTTTGTGCACTGTCTGATTATTATCTCCAAGGAATAGTTTTATCACTTATTAGTGGGACTGTAGAATAGGGGGATTTGATTAACAGAAGAGGTCTGGTATTCTAGAGTTTGTATTAGCACAGATGGCTCATGGGTATATATTTCATTTGATTTGACAATCTAAACAATTGAAAGATGGTAGTGAGAAACAACACAGGGTCCTGAGCTGATATTAATTCTGGCTAAAAAGGAAGCATAGTTTCCTTGAAAAATTAGTTTAACTTTTGTACACAAACTCAAGTGCCCTTTGACCTGTTGTTATCAGGGAAGGTTAAACCCAGAGTGCTGGGTCACAGCATGCGTGGCCAGCACTAATTAAATAAGGGTGGACCTGAGAACATGGCATTTACAGGATGTAAAGCAGTAAATGGTGGCTGTTTTGGGCATTAACTGTTGAAAATATACTGACTTACCAGAATGCTTGAGGTTCAAGGTGGAAGGTATCCACAGCTGAGTCTGGTTTAATTGTCAAGGATTCTACTTTTGCTGGGTGGATTTGGAGTTTGATAAGACTAAACTATGCTACAGCCTGGGATTTATGTACATGTACTTAGCACAGGCTACAAGGTAGAAAATGAAGAAAACTCTGAAATGAGATTTTCTCACAGGCTTGCACTGCTGTTTCATTAGAGTTAGGAGACTGTCATGCTCATTCCTTGTGCTTTAGTTTTCCCCTTTGACCCTGTGTCGCTCTGTCTGTTTGACATGTTTATTAAATAGAGGCTGTAGGCTGCGCAGATAAAATCTAATTCTGAATCTCCACGTTACAGCAATTTGCCTACATTTAAAAAGCATCCCAAGAAGCTTTACAGCTGAGTGTTCTCTCCTTTTGGATGTTTCTAAGTTTTTTTAATGTTTGAAAATTCATTATTTGTTATTAATCATTGTATTCCATTCAGAGCATGAGTTATTAAGAAGAAATGCATTTTGCTCTGTTGCAGAAGTGAAGATGGTTTGGTTTCTTTTGCTTATTCCTAGGAAATATTATTAACATTAAGTTTTCCTGGAACATGTAGTGTATATCAAATGGAACGGTCAGACTAAGGCTCCACTGAATGTCAACTAAGCAGAATCCAATTTTTCCAGTGTCCCTTGAAAATTTGAATTTATTCTTGCTTTTGTGGCTTTTAATGCTATCGTCCAGTTGTGAATGATAAGTGACTGGAAGTGAAGTGACTGGAAGAAGAGATTCTGTCCTCTGCAGCCATTGCAACAAAAAACATAGTCTGTACTGAAAAAACCCAGAAGGGTCCAGCTGATGTGTATACAATTCTAACAAGTTCTAGGACATACTGCTAGAGTGTAATTTGTGTTTCTTGGCCTTTTTTCCAGTCGATTGTGGGTGCTGAGGGACTGTCCCTGGCCTTCCGGCACATTATCAGCTCCCTGCTGTGGTACTGCTCCCAGCACACCTGTGAGGGGTTGCTGCACGAAGTCATTGTCTGTGTGGGCTATTTCACTGTAAACAACGCAGATAACCAGGTAAGGCAGATGGCAAATGGGATCAGAAGTTATCAGGGGCACATTTAGTCATGGTTCCCTCCAGAAAACTAATCCCCTCAGCAGTGGTTTTGAAGCGCTCGGGATTCGCTTGAGCACGAAGTGTGTGTTTGCAAAAGAGAAACTGAAGTTGTATCTTAAGACAAAGGCATTAATTTTATGTGGCCATAAGCAAAGTCCCTGTTCTTATGCAGACGAGGATGTTGACATTACATTGATTTTGACTAGCCTTGCTCTATGCCAAGGTATACTTAGAAACTGATATTCTTAGTTCCAAGTTAGCTTCATGTCAGCTTGATCAGATGGTTGTGGTACTTTTTTTAAAGCCAACTAAGCTACTCTGCCATGAAGACTTGTCCTTGGATGCCAATGTAGCCATCTCCCTGTTTGCCTGTGTGCTTATTTAAGTTTAAAGCATTCTTCTCCTTGAATCCTTTCAGTAGTAAACCAAAATACCCTGTCCAACAGACAGTGGGAGTTGCCCTTTAGCTTCCCTGACTGTGTCCACTTTTGCCAGTGGATTCTGTGACCACTCTTATTTGCTTATAAAATAACCCAGACACAGACCTCCCAAAAGATTTCAAATATTTTAGTCTTTAAAATCTCCAGGTTTCCTCAGCTTATATGTAACATCTCAGAATGTATTGGGCAGGGCAGAGGTTGGCATTGGCACTTTTGAGTATGTGAACCTGACTCTGGGTGTGTAGATACTGCATTGTGGTGCCCACATCTTGGGTATGGTTCAGTTGGATGCTGTATCTTGTGGAGTTACTCACGGTGTTCTCTCTCCATACTTTTACCACCTGCTTCCTGGTTTTGCTCAAGTTTTGGGGTAGGGGTTCAGGATGAGGAGCTCAGTGCCCTCAGTTCAGCTGATGAGCAGAAGGAGTAAGTGGTAAAACTTTTCAGTGAAGGTTTAGAGAAAAGCTTCTCAATGTTCTTGACTATAGTTGAGAAATTTAGACTTAGAAATTCTCTACAGTTTTTGACTATAATTGGAACACTGTCATATTTTAAAGCAGACAGTGCTGTCACAAGTATTACATAACTCTATAGTGATGTTTCTGTGGCTTTGGCCACAACTGGAGGGAAGATCCTGCAGCCTTCCTGCCCTGTGTGACCAAATCCCACTCAGGATCTGGAGCTGACTGGGGGCAGCACTTTAATATGGCCATTTTTAAATCCATGTGATGTTGCTGCCATTTTGAGTCCCTGTGCTGCCTGACGGGTCGAGCTGGCACCCAGAAGGGCCAGCAAACTGTGTTGTCTTTTCTCTGCAGTTTAAAAATTTCTGTTCTGGCACACAAGTACAAACAGATGTGATTCATTGCGTGGAGGATTTGCCGCTACAAACGTGCCAGGAATGGTGCAGAAGAGGGATTTCCTACCGGCAGTTCCAGCCTGCAGTGCCCGTCGCTGTCGGTGCCCCAGGGCGAAGGTCCGACCGTGGGGAGCGGGCACCGGGCCATGGCAGCAGCTGGCTGGGGCTGGGGGTTGCCATGGGCCATCCAGAGGCAGGACGTGCTTCCCAGATGGGGATTTGGAAGGGTCCTGGAGTCTTCAGCATGTGCACTTGGGCCTGAGGTCATGTGCAATCACTAATCTGCCCCGTTTCAAGATTTAAAGGTGGTTCATGCAGCTCTGAGAATCAAGTTTAGGGCTTTGATTGAACAGCCGTAGTATGTCAGTCCTTTTCATACCCTAAAAGCTGTCTTTTAGGGTGGTTTGCTTTAGAGGTACTGTCTCAAGAGATATCATGATGTGCTTAATTTTTTATGTTATTTCTGATATTCCTCATTAATAAGTCTTTAACTGAGGAAGTGGCATTTTGATTTGGCTTTTTTATTTAAAAAAAAAGTTTTCAAGAAACTGAAGCATTCCTCATTCATGTACTTGCAAAACAGAGGGAAAGTTTTTTAGTGAAAGGAAGCAATTTTCCTATTACTACAAGGCAAAGCAGTAGGACTTGCTTACAGCTGTTATTTTCAGGTGCTGTTGGTGTTGTGACTTCCACTAAAGACAGACTGCCTTTCATGCAAAGGGAAGTGCTTTCTGTTCATTCAGTTATGGTTTAATTTTTTATTATGTTATGAGCTTCCAATTTTTTTTCTTTCGTCGTTATTATCCTACTAAAAATAAAAAATTGGTCTCACAGTGAAAGTTTTCAAATAGTAGGCTTGAACTCCTGGCAAGAACAGTGTAATAAAAATAGATACACTAGACTCGAGCTATGAAAACAAATTTCCATAAAGCCAGATAGTTCTGTTTATTTAGTATTTGAACCAACTTGAACTGAGTCAATAACTGACATATTTCAAAGCAGATTCATGTTCTTCTTGCAGTCAAATGTGCATTTGTTTAGAAATCTTTGTAGGTTAAAGTCTTTCCCTCTCTAGATTTGTATTCCTTACTACAAACAGAGGTATGTTTTCAGTCCTTTCAACACTCCAAACAAAGAAGGTCAAACAGTTGTTTGGAGTTTTCAGTATCTCTTTTGTGATTCCTTTGTCTACCCACATCAGTGGATAAATATCCAAAGCAGCATAGTGGAATAAAGCAAAAAAGGCATTAATAATTAAAAAAAAAAAAGAAAAAAAGGCAGTTCCCCAGTTTGGAGAATAGATAGATTTCTAAAAAGGAAATTTTACAGCCTGTCGACCTCAACATTGACCTTCTGTAGTAGTACTGTGATTTAAGTAAGTGAACTACTACCACTGTGCAGTCAAAATCATAAAAGGGCAATTTCCTAAATATTTCACATTCACAGAACAAAATCTTCCGAGAGCATCATGTGCCAGTCACTTAACGTAACATAGGTTTGTCTTCGTTTACTGCGCTGGCTGTGAGAGTCTTTATGTTTAGCTGAGTGGCAAATTGAAAGGAAAGGCTTTTTCTGTTGTATGGCTTTGAGATTCCCATTTCCCTGCAGTTTCCAGGAGCCCGGAATCCGAGGGGGCCTCCCGGAGAGTCCCTCACACGCACACGGAGGCAGTGGCTGGGCTCCCTCTTGGTGTTTTCACCACGGCTGGCTCTTGGTCCAGGCCCAATGATTCTGCTGAGGAGCAGTGAGGACAATGGATTCCTAAGGAACACATTCCTAAGTGTTTTGATAGTGCTTGCTCTGTTTATTTTAAAAAGACTGATTTTGCTGACTCTGCCCACATATAATATATATTAGTAATATTCCTTTCCTTTTTTCCTATTTTGTTTTAACATTCATAAAGCTTTCCCAGGGCAGCTGCTGTCGCTGGAGAAATAAATCAGTTATGAAACTGAAAATTTCAAAACCCGGGGAGTGTTTCTTTAATATTTTAAATGGCCCAACGTCAGCAGTGCAGCCCGGGCTGCACTGTCTGTTTTGTATCGGCACGTGAACTTGTGTTTACTACAGAGCCAGACAGCCTGGGCTTCACAGAGGGTTTGTAATTGTGCCACAGCTTTATTAGGCATCTGCTCTGCATGAACTGTGAGCAAGGAAAAGGGATTCTCTTTTTTTGGCCACCATTTAATCTACCACCGTACGAAAACAGGTCCCATGGTACTAAGGATAGACACATAAAACTAAACTGCATAATAAAAATAATGTCCAATCTTTCAATAGCCAGCCGTGCTATATCAGACTGTAGAATTACAGTTTCTAATTAAAATGTTCTTGTTAATTAAAAATATCCTCCTATTTCATTACATTTTTATTCCCTTTCGTTGTTTGATTTAATTAGTATAATGAATATAATTACCCTGTGCTGTCAACTCGCCTCATTTGCATATTATATTGGATAATTGAATGTGGCCCTGTAATTAAATTAACACGAATGACAGACGATTTGGCTTCTTTCACATTGCTGCATTGGGAATAGAAATCTTTCCATATTCATTGCAGTTAGGGGATATTTTTCATCTGAAAAGTCCTCACAAATCAGATCCTCAGACTGAGGATCTTGTCTGACAGGCTCCAAAAGAAGTTGCATTGTTCATTTGCATTGCTATCTCTTTATTTAAATAAAAGTAGCTTTTGTTCTCCCAGGTTTTGGCACACAGTGTATTTAGAGTGTTTTGAAGAATCCCACTAACTTTGGGGACTTTTAGGATATGGAACTGTATAATTCTAAAAGATACTATTAATAGATTGCAAAACCAGATCTCTTCAAAAGAGCTGGAGGAAAGTGTGTGCAGCTTTTCAAAACATAATTATAAAATTAAGATTTGTAAATAGAAGTAAAAACTTTTCTCAGAAGTTTTCGGAAAAATTTGAAGACACACCATGTGTCTTTCAAAAAGGAATTTCATCTCCCAAAAGTTTGTCTTCTAGTTGCATAAGTCTCACTTATTTCTCTGTCCCTCCAAACCCTCTATCCCTGGACGCTTCTGCCCACTAAGAATAGTATGTTATGCTTATTATAAACTTATAAATAATTGAAATGCTAATATCTGATAATCCATGTGTTGAAAATAGAAGCAAATGACATTAGATTTAATAGTATCAATCACTTACTAGAAATTTCTCCTTGCTGTATAGATGTGGAAAACTTATTGCAAAATATGTTTCAGGCATCCCAGCTAGCTCCAGTTAAAGGGGCAAGGAGCAGTAGGATTCCAGGATGTTTTGGAACAGGAATTTCTCCCATGTTAAATATATAAAACATCACACAGCACTATCACAGGTATAAATATAATGTTTAAAGAAACTAAAATATTTTATGGTAGGCACAGTTCTGAAAGGATCATGGAATTTATCACTCATTCCCAGCACACAAAGCATGGCAGTTATTCCCCAGGAAAGGCTGCATATCAAGGTTGTCTTTTCCCTTTTTTATTAAATGATTGACTTATAGTTATATTTTCTTCCCTTTTTGTGTGTGGTAAGTCTTACTTGTGTCATAAAATGGCAGCACCCTTGTCCCCCAGTGTATATCACACACATATATATCTGTGTGACATTCATCCTGACTGTGGTTAGAAGCACTGTAAGGGACACTTACAGAGTGACTTTAGATTAGGAGTGACCTTTGGTAGGGAAATTATTTTGTGCTTTTGACAGAGTTAGTGCATATTGAGTTTCAGTATGTGGCCAGTTTCCTCTAGTGTTAGCGTGGAGGAAGAAAAATACTCCTAAATGGAAAAACTGTCAAAATCAGAAGTCGACAGGAAAACTTGGAAGTTATAAAAATATTACGTAGAGTTTCCATATGGGTTGTTTACTAAAGGCCATCATTAAACTTTCATTATTTGTGTTGCTTTTGGGGCTATGGAGGGACTGGAACAGTTTTGATCTGGTAGGTGGAGTTTTTGAAAGCACAGCACAAGAGTGAAGATGCAGGAATTGGAAGTTACCTTGTAGTTAACATCCCTATCTGTAAGTAAATAGTATCCGAAATTACTTAATTCTGATTTTCTTAGTTTCTTCTCAAGAGGGATTTTTAGGAGTATTGATTTCATGTTGGGGTTGTGGGTTTATTTCTTTAAACCTTAGAAAAGCACAACCCTGACCTTTTAAAGCTTTATAGGTCCGCACAAAAAATACGCCTGGTAAATTTTGTAAAATAGCTGATTTTGGCAAGCGAGTGATTCATGTGAAGTTGTAGTCTTGACTCCCATTTAGAAGCACTTCAGCTTGTGAACAAAAATCCCCTAAGGATTAAACTCCCCACGTTAAAGCGGAGTACATTAAGCCAGCTCTGTAATGTGTGCTTTTGCTCCTCAGACCACATAAATTCACTTAAGTGAAGCAGTGTCTTCAGGAAGGATGGCATTCCTGTCTGGGCAGCCAGGGAAAAGCGGGGACGCCTCTTAGGTAATTTGTCAGACACCTTTGTTGTTTGAGCTTACTGATAAAGCTTTTCTTTTCTAAGAATGAACCATGACAAAGCAAAGCAAATACGGCCCAAGCATTTGGGGCTGCACATTTCGTGTGTCACATCTTAATTGCATTTCCAACACTCCGAAATGCATCCCGGTTTAGTTTTTTTCTATTTTGCTCTTTGAGAGGATGTGGGGAAGGTAATTTAGTATGAGCAAAGACTTAATGTGAAATCAAGTGCGTTTAGTTTCGGTTCATGGTGGGCTGGCTGACTCCTGTAGGGGGGGGAAGAGAGAGTGTGTAGGAATTAGTGTGAGAAATGAACGCGTTTGGATTTATCGTATTGTCTTATTCTCAAACTGTAAACACAAAAGAATAAACTTATCTCCTGGTGTCATCAAAGCCAGTGCTTTCAACAACCTTAAAAATCAGTCCGTAACGAAGCTCAGAGAGGAAGAGAGAGAGCAGTCAGCTAATGCTGCCTCCAGAGAGCAACGTTCTAATCTTACTCCTGGGTCGGGGATAAAAGGAGTTTGGTGGTCTCAGCTTAATCCCCAGTGGAACTTTGTCCACACGAAAAAGCACCACCCAGTTTGGCGTAATCCTGCTCAATAAGCAGTTTGTTCTGGGCTCAGACCTGGGCCTGGGCCGCTCCGGGTTTGGCCGGTGGCGCTCCGGTGGCGCGGATGGAGCCGGAGCTTGCGCAACGCCCGCCGTCCTTCTGCCCTGCTCCCACCCTGGCGCTCCCTCCTCTGCGTGAGAATTACATTTCACACAGAAATTTAAAACAAAGTCTAAAGCCTGCAAATATTTAATCGGGCCTTGTGAGCTATTGTCTGCCTCGCCTCATGTGTGAGGGAACTCCCTGTGCTCCTGCCATAAACTCTCGGTTTCCCAAGTCCCTGCCGACCGCGCTGCCTGTCCCCGGCGTGGCCGGCCCCATGCAGAGGGAACGCCGGCCTGCTCTGTGTTCACAGCGCTGGGCTCGGCCAGTTGACAGTTCTTCCAAGCACTTGGATGCTGCTCTGAGGGTGGGAGCCTGCAAGAGGCCCAGAGAAGCCTCCCGAAGCCGTTTTGTCATGTTCAGCTCAAGTCACACTTGATCGAAGCGATACTGAAATGTAAAGAAAGAACAAAATGCATTAATTGAGTGCTATGGAAAATTTTGCTCGTCTTCCTCTCCTCTTAGTAAAGGGTAAACTGTAGCCCATTTTTCATGGCAGAAAAGCACATTTTCTTGCTCTCTGTTTGAAGCTTTGTCTCAGCCAGCTCTGTAACATGTCCAATGGTTCAGTGTTTCACAGGCTTCTTAGCTGATGATTAGATACTTTGACAAACCCTTTAGATTTCTTATGGAAGCCATAAGACAGAATGTGCTAGGAATACTAATTCTAAGGCTGTGTAGCTTACTTGTGAGCAGAGTTTTGGAGTGTGACAGAAAATGTTTGCTTTTGAAGAGAGAAAATGCTCTGAGACATACAAAAAGATTTTATGTGTTTTAGACTGTAATGTCTGAATTATTCACACCTTCTGGGGGTTTTGACCCAAACTAGCTCTGTTACCAGGGATGCTGGCAGAAACCTCAGCCAATAGAATAGTCTCCTTAAACTTCTGTTGACTATGGTCCTGTTTCTTCTCTACCCTTTAAATCATCTTGTTTCAGATGGTGCCCAAAGCAGCAACTTAAATGTATAAGTGGCGTATCCTCAAAGCTGAAGATGTCATTTAAGTGTGAAGATGAAAAACAGTGCTCTGAAAAACAGTGCAGGGCTACAACGGGCTAATTGTAATCATTTCAGGGCTCAGGATAATACCTGAGGGTTTGAGACGTGTCACAATGTGGGGTTTTTTAATTTTATCTTACAGAATACATGTACTTCTCATACATTTAATGTATAATAATCTTTTCTGATTAAAAGTTATTAGGCCAACAAATATATAAATCTCCTTTTATGTTATTGTGGAAACAATGAAGTTTATAATTTTTTAGAAAGAAGTGATACCCTTAAGGTCCTTAAGTATATGATTAACACAAGAGCAACCTCACGTTTAAACATTTTTGTTAATATATCAAATGCTAAAATGCTGTCACTTCTGAAGTTAGGCTTTTCCTTAATACCTTTTCTAGTTCAGATATTAGATTACTATTTTATCCTGTAGCCTGGGCATAGATTAAATTCACAAGTACCCTAAATGCATATTAGAATTGTTTCTATTTTCCTTTCATCACGTTGTAATGAAGTTTATCTTTTACAGTATATGTTTAACATTTATTTATTGATGAATTTAATCTAGACATACTTCACTCGTTATAACCCAGGTGACTTGTTAGTTGTCATTTTGGGTGACATTTTTTCGAGAGTTTTGTATAAAGAACTTCTTTTCCTGGATTTCCCACTAGCAGCACTTCTGGTAAACATTTTTACATCTTCACTGCAGTGCCATGCTGGTAGTTGCCATCGTCCTATCCTAAATGTTCATACATCTTAGGATGATTACACAAAAACTGCTGAGAGAATTTTTTCCTGTTATGTATGCACAGAGCACCCCTGAATCTGCTTAAAGCATAGAACTCTGAAAGGACAATGCTTACAATGTGGTTTATAGGAAGACTAATGTTATTCCTGAACTCCCTTATCTTTCTCTCTGAAAGCTGACACGTGACGCTAAGAAAATAAACACCGGAATTTTTCAAATAGACAAAATTCTTATTTTTAAATTTGAATGTAGCATTCTGGAACTTTCTTTTTGCGTGGAAATGGTGCTCTGATTGCTTAGAAATGTTAGGAGGAATTTAGAGCATTCTTTGCTCACGGCTTTGCCAATAGTGGAGTTTGCAAAATGGAAAGAAAAGAGCTTGACCTTAAAACAGAAGAAGAGCCTAAGTGGTGACATATTCTGCTGATTAAATACTGGCAGTATGAGATCTGTTTATATAGAAGCAAAGAAATAATGCAGATCTAACTTTGAAGAGAAACTCTGGACTACTAATATAAAGACTTATTTCTTTTACAAAGTTATAAATAACCTGACATCAAACGAAAGGATTTAACTGTTTGATGGAATACTGTTGTTACAGGAATTAGATGCACAGTTCCTGTTCAATAAAGTTATTAGTTTTTAGTGCAAATTAGGGTTGACATTTATATAAATGATAAATACATGGAAAAGAAACATTAGTAGTTCCCATACCAACAGTACCACTTTAAGATCCAAATGTTTATAATGGCCACGTTGAAGTTTGGAACCACAGGTCACCCGAGATAGCGGGGAAGGCAGGGAGTGCCCCTTAGAGAACCATTAGCTTTTTGGGCTGAGTTGTTCTAAGAAAATTGCATCTGAACATGAACTACATTAGAGCAGGAGAGCACAGTCGAGTAGAAGGGCACATTTTAATGCTCCGTTTCATAAAAATAAAAGGAAATTCTATTGGGAAGGATGTTTTTCTGGAAAGTTAGTTCAGCTCCCAGTGATAAGCACTCTTATTTGTTTGTAAGTACCTGTGGAACACACCCTTTCGTTTGCAGGTTTTTCTCCGAGAGCCAAAGAAGGTTTTGCTTCAGGAAGTTTTAAACTTTCCAAAGTTACAATTCAGCTCCATTTTCCTGTATCCACATTAGTATAACTTTGTCTGAGTTTTCACTTAATAAAAGAGCTACAACTTCTAATACTCAGCTATAATGGCTAAAAACCATCAGCCTGACTGTAGAGAACTGAGACCACGGCGTTGTCGGGCGGGGTTGGTCCCGCAAGAACGGTGCACTGGGATGACTTGTAAGGTTTTGTTCAAATCTTGACATTTGGGGTTTTCGTGGCTACAGGTTTCAGTTCTCTCCTTGGCAATCTTTTTCCCTTCTCTGCTATCAATTTTCCCTTTCTTCTGTGGATGAAAAGAAACCGATGGGCTGCAGAAAATCCCCGTCAGTCCCGTTATCTCCGTGCTGCAGTGGTGCCGAGAAGGAATCCCTGTGCTTGGATCTGGGGAGGCACTGCCAGGGGCTCAGCTGGCAGCTCAGAGCTGCTGGATGTTGTCTCTACCTTCTCATTTGGACACCCCCTGCCCTGCAGGTCTGATGAATGGTGGCTGTGCCATTGATGCCAGCCATATATTTGTTCCCAAAGTTTCTTCCCGAAGTGAAGCACTTCTCAGTTCTTTGTTTTGCCCTTGCACGGACAGAACGCTTGCTTTCTTTTCTTCCCAAGTGGAAAATTAATTAGCTGCTTCGAAAAATAATTCCAGTGGTTTTATTGTATATATTGACAGAAATAACTGACAAGAATGATGTCTTTACAGAGCTGCAGAAGTCCAAGTGAAATAAGTGAAACAAGAAAACCTAAATCCACCAGTAGAACTAGACTAAATATTGCTCTGAAAATCAGCACTTCCACTCTGCATTAATCCTGGACTAACCTTGCATAGTACACAAGCAGTGAAAAAGTTTTTGGTCTGAGATTGAACCATTTATTTTGTTACTTGTAATAAAACATCTGACAGTATTTAACATATATGCATAGAACCATGGGAAACCAATCTGGGACCATAATCTTCTTTAAATCTCTGGAAGGTTGTAGGCAGAGTTTTAAATTCAGTTATTTTGTCTTTTTTAAATGCTTTACGGTTATAAAATATGTGCATTTACAACTTGGAAGGAGAAACTTAGGTTGTCACCAAAAATGCTACTCCATAGTTAAAATAAATCTTCACAAGGCAATTTGATGGAACTGCTAGTTCTTGATAAATTAGTAGCATGCATCTACGTTACATGTCTAATTAGAACGTATGAATGTATGAATGACATGACATGATTATATGAATTATCAATTTACTTCAATTTGATTGATATTTGCTCAGTATTTTACATAAAGTCATTCTCATTCTTCAGCTTTCTGGCTGACATTTTAGTTTTCTCAATGGAAATCCTGTTTATTACTTACAAGGTGATTATACACTCAGTTACCTGATTATGAAAATATAGTTTCAAAGACTAGAGGATTCTTATTTTAATTTTCTGTAAGATTTTACAGCTGATTTGACGTGTAACTGCAGAGACATTCTGTATCATCACTGTATCATTCAAAAGATCTGGATCCTATTAATTATGAAGGTTTTATTACCCTCCTTTGACAAAAATACTTATATATGCATTTTAAAGTAATTGTAGTTTTCATTGATGATAAAAGGAAAACAGAGGCAGATAAAGTGAAATATAAATACATGTATATACAGTATGTAAATAGAAATAGGAGGTGTTCTCCAAAACATTTTTCCCTCGCTAGATCTCAGGAGAAGGTTGTCCCAGTGCCTGCCAGTGGTTACCTCCTTGCCCTGGCAAACAAGGAAAGGAGCTGCATTTCTATGATTCTCATTCTTTAAGGAGCATCAGAACGTTATTTTGGGGCATCACTGAAAAATGAAATGAGCTGCAACGTTCCCCTTTGCTCCCCAGAGGAAAATCATACCCAAGTGTTTTGGGTTCCTATGGTCTATTAGTTCCCTAGCAAAGGCCTTCAGGCCTGGGAAGTTCTCCTTTGTAAGGTGCCAGGAAGCAATGGCAGGAGAGGAGGGCTGCTGGAACTGGGAATTCCTGGTGGGAATACAATGAAGAACTGAAAGTCCAGGATGGAGTATCCTTCCAGCAGTCGCCTCAGGTCTGCAGCCAGATACCCTCCCTAAGTGACAGGGGAAGCCTTATCTCCCAGCAGAATGATGAGTTCCCCTCACAACTTTATTACTGTTCCATACCAAAAGGAGCTTTTAATTTTTTGATTGATTGTCCTTTCTTATTGCTCAAGTGCTGTGTGGCATATTGCTGGCTTTTGTCATTGGGGTCTGTTTTGAAAGACTGACTTTTATACTGCTTCAGGCTTTCACAGCGAGAGGAATTGCAGCAAATGGCCAAGCAATACACTATATAGTGAATACTGGCCCTAGTAAATGTGAGGAAAACATGGATTCCATCTAGAGACTTCAGAAATCATGAATCATACTTTCCTAAGTGATAAACTTTCAGAAATACCAGTCCGGTGGATCGGGATAATTATTGCACTTGTGAGAGCAGAGTGCACTTCCCAAAGAGTCACACGGGAGCATGGATTGCTGGTAGGGCAGTGGAGAGAGCCTGACCTGCTGGCTATTGGAGATTAGGCAAATTAGCAGGACCTGCAGAAGGCTATAAACTGGTGGGAGTGACAGAAGATAACTGATAGGCAACCTTGGAAGGTGTTGCTCAGTGAAAAGTTCCCACAGGTCATCCCATCAGTCACTGTGCCGGGCAGGCGGCTGCGGAGGCAGCAGGCACAGCGTGCAGGGTATGGGAGACCTGGGAATTCAGACAGGCACCAGGCAGGGGAGGTTCTAGACTTAAAGGTGAGGATTTGAGATACTCTTGCCCTTGCCTCTCCCTCTCAGCAGCCTTTTCCATTGAAAGCAGACAGACCTTCGGCCAGTGCTTTCTGGTGTGCTAACCCTGAATCCTCACCGTGCTCTGGAACAGGGGCTCCACCTCCAGAATGATTTGGATTTGAGTTTGGCTGGTAGCACAAGGAAAACTTCATTAATTCATCATGAAGTAGCATTTCAGAAATGTATTTGCTGTGTCTCTTACCTGTGCATAGCTTGGGTCTTCAGAGAGCTGTTCTAACATTTAGAACATGTTGAGCCATAAATAAGCTAAGCTAAGATGGAATTTATTCCAGCTAAGCACGGGCAAAACCAATAAGGTTGTATAAATATCTGTAAATTTTGAGAGTAAGCAACATTCTTAAAGGAAACATAGCAAACATGAATGTGAGTTGCCTGCTCCGGATTAAAAAAAAAAAAATAGCTTGGACTAATTTAATAGATCTCAATTCAGAAAAAAGAAAACAAATATTAATGGAACATGGGCACATAGCTGAAGTTAAGCAGGTGCTTAAATGCTTGGCTGTACAGAAGTGCAGTGATTTAATTAGGATCTTGTTACATTTGACAGGCATATCTGACTTTCAGGCTAGAGAGTGAGCAACAAGAAAAGCTAATTCTAGATAAATGTGTCTGGATCCCGGTATGTGGCAGGAGGAGAGGCAAGCTGGATTTCAGTAAGGACTTTGTATCTTGTATTAGAGCATTTTGTAAGATGAGTATTCCATATCCCAGGCCTGCAAAACTCCCTGGGATCATTAAGCCAAGACATTGGGGGGGAAAAAAAAAAAAAGAAAAAGTCAAGAAAGAGAAGTACAAGGTTTTCGTTTCCTTTGTTGTTCATCTGCTCAGTCGAGCCCTGGGCTTCACTTTCTCCACCCATTGACAGTGAAACAGGGAATATGTGCTCGGCTACAGGTTTATTTGGTTGGGGTTTTTTTCCAGTAAGAGGTGACTCATGTTTTTTTCCTTCAGAGTACATTATATAGCGTATCAGGTTTAGTAGCTGCATTAGTACAATGAGCTGGAATCATTAAATTGATTCCACATGTGATAAATACCAGATAAAACATCAGCAGCCCTTGTATATACCTTCCTATCCTTAATGTTGATAACATCACAGCGGTAAAACTGTTGAAAAGCAAAAGATAATGAAATAATAATTCCATGAAAGCTATTTGGGTATCTGCACTGTTGGTTTGGCAAGACTTCACTAACTACCCATGGCATTTTTAGGACAGGTAAAGGAAGTGAACTGTGAAATGAAAAATGAAAACTCCCAAAAAATTCTTCGCCTCTGCCTGTTCGTCGAGGGTATGGTGGCCATTAAACAGAAATCAAGAGTTCTGCTGTTCTGTCCTGGATCAAAAATACCAATTGTAGTTACTTTAGTGCAGTTATGATTGATTTTAGGTACTTTTCTGATTGCAGAATTTACCATAGAAAAATAGATTTGTGTAATAAGCACTCTGGTTAATTTAAAGTTTCAACAGCACTGCCAGACTTGAAGGGCACCTCTCGCTTACAGGGTGGGAGCCAATAGCAAAGTTGAGAATCATCAGCGATATTTTCCTCAAAACAGTGTCTGAATGTGTGCTTAATTGTCTCTTATTTGCCTGTCTTTTAAAAATTCCTTCTGTCTTTAAGGGCATTAAGACGTTTCTACCAGTCCTTTGAAAGGTTTTCAATGTCTTTTTCACTGGTGAACTGAAAAAAATGCAAACTATTACTTTGTTGATCTTGTTTTTAAACCGAACTGCATTATCAACTTAGTGTGTGCTCTGAAGGTATTGTTAAAAGTGCTTTGAAAACTTGTAAATCCCTATAATTTATGTTCCTGTGGCCTCAACTGCTTCTTTCTGTCCTTCTGGTTTTAATTTGAATGCAGTCTTGTCTGGGTGTGTACCTGTAAAATTGTGTTTTTCCAAGTACAATTTACAGTCATGACCCTCAGTTTTACAGTGTTCCGACCTTATAGGAGCTTCCTCCTATGCCAAAAAGCCAACTTTGGGTCACACAGCTCTTTCATATTGTAATTGTCTAATCAAGGTTACTTGGAACAGATCCGATTTGGGCATTTTTTAGTTTATCACAAAGACTTTATATGAATATCAAGTAAATTGGAAAGGTTCCTGTGCAGGAGACCAGTGATAGCATTGCCTTATTTCTTCAGATGTACACAGTTGTAAACTTAGCCTGCTTCATGACAACAGTCCCATTTATCTAAACAATTCTCCTTTTAGAGCCAATGGCACTGATAGAAACCGAGATAAGAAATACAGATGGGAGGATCTCTGAGTCTCTCCTTACTGAAACTCCTCGCTGTGCAGCTCACAATCACCTTTTCTTTTTGGTGCCTGAGAATGCGTGGCAGACATCTCCCATGACACAGAGTCCCCTCTGATTGCCAGCAGGCACTCTAGGAAAGGACGATGGAGCCTCAGGAGGGAGAGCTTTTAAAATCCTGGTGATTTCTTTCTGGATTTTCCCCCCACCCTGTGCTTACTGTGTTTAAATGGCAGGCATTGGGGTTTTGTGTTTCGTAGCTCTAACGCAGAATAGTCCCTGTGCTAGAGTTCTTTACCTTTTGAATTAAGGTATTACATTATCTGTTTTATTGTAATCTGCAGGTTAATCCCCTTCTCGCTTACTGTCTTTTTGGGTGATACAGGAAAAAAGTTTCAGAGCTCAATATTCTTTATGTTCTTCTGCAATAAAAATAATGCTTACACACTGAAACAGAAGTTATTTGAAGTCAATGTTTTAAGCTTTATTTTTAGTACTTGCTCTCAGCCATGCTCATTTTTTTAGCATGACTTCAGCACCCTTGGTGGTTAACAGGAAGAGCAGAAGAGATAGATCATGTGGTTTAATTTTGTTATGTTTGTATTTTCAGATCATTGTACAATCTGGCCGTCACCCCACGGTGCTGCAAAAACTATGCCAGTTGCCTTTCCAGTATTTCAGCGATCCTCGTTTAATCAAAGTGCTCTTCCCCTCGCTGATAGCTGCTTGTTACAACAACCCTCAGAACAAGATCATCCTGGAGCAGGAGATGAGCTGTGTTTTACTCGCCACCTTCATCCAGGTATCGCAGCTCTGCAGCCGTGCGGGGTCACTGCAGCTGCTTCTCTCGCCTTTGCCCTGAGTGTGGGAATCATTTGACTTAAGTAAAACAAGTAAACACCATTGAAGTGCTTTGAGATTCTCTGCACTTCTCAAACCACAGATTACGCCTGTACTTGAGGCATCTTATAACTCTAAAAGGTTACCGAGTGGTTCAGGTTCTCACTGTCCACTCAGGATCCTGTTTTCATTGCAGCTCCTGGATGTACTGGGGAGGTTTGATGTAGGTCCTGCTATTACAAGACAATCCTTAAAATATTTATTTTTTTGAATTCCTGCACATATAGCATATCTGAAATCGCTACATTCATGTGTTTACATGCAAATGTACAGTTGTATACTGTGTACCATAGATTTACAGAGAACTGAATAAGTGTATATATTTTATGCAGAAAATACACAGAACATATGTTACCAGTCTAATCTTGCAATCTTTATTTTTGACAGTAAGCCACTGAGGTCATTACGAATACTGTTTTAAATAAGGATTTGCAGTATTTTTCTTCCCTTTGTCTGAATTTATGTGCTGTTTTATCTATCAGATTTTTTGGATCCCTCATGTTTTCCATACATTGACTGTTTCCAATTAATAAATGCAGTTTTCATAAACACTCCACTATTAAAAATAATATGCTTTTATGAGTCTAGTAACTCTGTGTCAGTCACCTGAAAGTTACTGTTGTTGATACAGAAATGTTAGTCAAGCTCTTTTCCCTAATGCTTTACAGCTACTCCAAGGATACTCCAAGGATAGGCTACATGCATTTGAGAGAGAAGGCACAAGAACTAAATATTTACTGAAAGTTTGCATAACTTCTGAGTGCAACTACTTTTTATCCTTTTAATACTAAAATAATTGCATAGCATTTTTTTTTAAAGTTTGGAACTTAGTATTAAAAGAATTTGCTATATAGTCATAGTGAAACTACAGATTTCAGTGTAGAAGTTGCAGTGGCAAAAAAATAATTTAAGCATTATGAGGAAATGCAGCAAGTTCAGTTTTTTTTCAGCCAAAAAACTTGAGAGTGGAGGAGAGTATTCTCTATAGGAATAATTAAGATTCTTTAGCTTGATTTCTGTGCTATAAGAGTTGGAATGGCATTAAAATCCCCAGTAGCTTCAGTAAAGTGTAAGTATATCTACAAGGGACAACATTAGTTTCCAGTTAGAGATGTCAAACCCACGTACTGTTCTTGCAGGCTTTTAAAAAAGGTGTTATATTAAAATATGGAAGAGCTGTGTGTGCTGTAAAGAGTCCTGTCTTTGCTGACTTCACTGGAACTTCAGTTTTTTGCCCGTGCTAAAATCTAACCCCAAATGTTGCACATGCGTACGCAGAGAGCAACTCTGGAAGGATCCAAGGAATGCTCAGATCCCGCACACGCAGAAGAGACTTCCCCTCTCTGCTTTTATTTCAGCTCGCTGCTGTTTGTCAAGCAAATCTCTCATTTGCTTCGGTGGAAGGTTTGGGAAAGACTGTAAAATGTTTCCCCGTGACTAGAAAATGAGATTCTTCCTGTGCCAGGGAGCACTAAAAGAAGTCCCGTTTGCGTAAAAGTTTGGTGGTGTGTACGAATATAACACTTAAATACAGTGTGTTAGATGTGTGCAGCGAAAATCAAAGGCAGAGGGTTGCTGGATTTTACAAACGACCTCCTTACCAACAGATTTATTTCCATCATCTGAAGTTTGCATCAACCCGTTTATTTTTGTTGCTTCTGCTTTTAGATGCGCAGAAATAATTAAAAAACATTTAGGAGTATCCACGATTTGCTAAATTGTATCTCTTATCAGATAATACCTTCTTCAGTGTTCTGCTCGGTGGATGCTCCAACAAAAGACAGGATCTGTGGTGGGGCAGCCGACATGTTCCGAGCGAGGTCGAGGTCCTTGCTGACTGCGAGGATGCAGCAGGGAATCCACACCGGGCTCTGGGTGCTCATCCTGGCTGCCCCACAGCTTGGGCTGGGGTTACCCCGCTGGGGAGGAACTTCACACACTCCCAAGAGATCAGGGCCTCGGGCTCCCAGGTCACTGGGAAGCACAGCCATTGAAATGG
The DNA here is from genome assembly GCF_036250125.1 of Pseudopipra pipra. Lineage (NCBI taxonomy): Eukaryota > Metazoa > Chordata > Aves > Passeriformes > Pipridae > Pseudopipra > Pseudopipra pipra. The sequence goes on along the minus strand of NC_087560.1, from coordinate 3,311,932 downwards.
GAATCATTCATGGGTGTTGTAAGAGTGTATTTGGAGTCAGGAGCAAAGATCTGAAACACCATTTCTTTTACAGAGACATAGCTGTGGTAAATAAAAATCCCAATAATAACTATTTCCTAAGAAGATATTAAAGCCTTGGGTTCTTTGTTGTGTACTAAAAATATTTTTTTTCCAAAACAAGTATAAATAAAGGAATAAAAATCTACTATATATATTATAGAATTTAAATGCTGGCAGTATTCTGTTGTTATATGTAGCAAACAAACCAGAGTTTGTTAATTTACAGTTTTCATAAAGTATTAGTATTTTTGAGTGACTGTGAAGACTTAAAAATGTTGGTTTAATTTCTCAGGTGTAAGATCTGAAAACCTGATGCCTTTTTTTTTTTTCCCCTGTAGGATTTTGCACAGAGCTCAGGCCAAATGGATAATCAGTTATCTCAGCAGAGGGGTACGTTCAATGCAGTGTAACAGAGTAGCAGTCGGTTAACAAAATGTGTACATATTATATTTCACTGTGATTTAAATTTTTTGAGTCTGCATCACGATAAAAGAAATACAGTAACTTGCAGCATGGTTTTACAGCTTGGAGAGAGGCTCCCTCACATTCTGACGTGTCTTCCAGTCCTCTGCTCGTCGTATCAGGGATTCAGACTGTTAATCTTTATTAAATGCTGTGTGGTATCATGTCTTAAAATGTGATACTGTACCTGCACATATTTAATTAGCTGTCACAAAGGCTGCCTTCACAAGTTTTAGGTTGCAGAAGCCATGCAGCAATGCCAATGCACCTGGGGAGCCAAAAATCTGTAAAATACTGTCTTGTAATCGTTATTTGACGTTCATCGGTTTGCAGAAGAGGTGTGATTTTTTTTTCCCCTCCATTATTAAGGTATTATTTAAAAAGCATTTAACCTCTTTAGGCTAAATTTGAAATATTCTCAGCTGAGATGGCTGTTACTTGCTAAACACATCTAAAATTCAAGTTCTGATGGGCATCTGTTCTTGAGTTAGCTGTATTTTGCATAAAGAACATCGCTCGGACAACCATTTCTCCCTCAGAGCAAACAAAAATCCACCACCATTTTGCCCAACATTTGGCAAGAGATGAGCAGTTCTAGGTCTAAAACATAAGCTTTGTGTTTAAAAATAAAATATAACACATGAAATTAATGTAACTTTATGGAGATTTTTACTGTCAGCATTATACCTCTCAGTCTGAAGCAGCCTTGTGCAGTGTCTGCAGCACAAACTTTCCAGGTTTGTGTTTGCATGAGAATCTGCTCAAGAAACATCTAAAACCCAAATGGAAAACTGCTTTTTATTTTCACTATTCAAACTGGATGAACTTTTAAAGAAAGATGACTATGTGGTGACATGTGAGTGTGGTTTCTAAACATTCCCCAGTTGCAAAAAAGTTGTCTCAGTAATAGTATAAGCAGGATTATTTTTATCCATTATATGACTTGAATGTGAAGGATGGTGTCCCCAAAACACAAATGGGAATAGTAACACTGATGGGAATACAACCTGAAAGCACAAACTTCATTGTTGGGTGCTGTGTGGAGGGTCAGACCCTCAAACATGTGCCCACATGTGCAGTCCTGTTCACTCGTAGGAGTGAAAGCTGCATTTGTACTTGTGCTGTGAGCTCTGGGAGTCAGGGAGCACAACTCCTCCGCAGCCCTCCGTGGAAAAAAAGCTGCTGAGCAGAAAACACCGTTGAGGCTGCCCAGAGCTGAACGAGGCTGAGCTGGTCCCTGGTGGGTCCAAGAACATAAAGTGTGCAAAGCTGTATAATGTTCCACTGCGCAAAGCAGAGCCTGATCCAAAAGCTTACAAATGGAAGCCTTTGCTCACCAGAGCCTCTGCCCCCATTCTTAAAGCCAGCCCTCGATGTCCCAAGCTCCACAGAAGTGTCACCCCCGTGGGCTGAGAAGATTTTGGGAGGGGGAGGGAGTAAAAGTATCTCAAATTGGCTGCAAGTTCGTTATTCTTGTTTTATTGCCATCTTATCTTAAGAGGGAATAACGTGGTAATTTTGTGTTCTGTCTTCAACAGAAAAATTTTTCAGTTCTCAAGATTATCTTGAGCTGTCCAACAGATTCCCGCGGCAGTCCTGGGAAGAAGCTCGACAGTTCTTCTTGAAAAAATAAGTGTCGTATTTGGTTTTTGAATCCCTAACATCATCACACTGACCTGGTCCTGCTGACTACCTTCTTTAAAAGGCTGTTCTGAAACGGTTTTGATACTCTAAATACTTACTCTGTAGATATATAATTTGCACTATTTATATCATAACTACTGTAGATACTTCCAAGTTCTGTTTTGTAATTTTGATAATTTGAGTTTATTTCGTTCATGTATCCGATGTCATGATTTGGGTGTTTTCTACCCTGTGATGTGGTGGGACTTGCACTGCAGAACTGCTGAAATAAGGTTGCAAATAGAGAAAATATGTTCTATATATCTTGTAATAAAATAACTTATTCTGTCTGGTGTGACTTCTGTGTTACAAATGTTGGTGTGTTTGAATTACTATAAGCAACACAGGGCTCGGAGATAGGAAAGAAAAAGCCCCTTAAGCTGTCTTTCTCTTTAATCAAAAGTCAATCAGAATCTAATCAAAAGAATTCGTTAGATTTGGCTCTGGGGAAAGTTTGCTTATAATTTTCTGGTAATTTGGGATAAGTCACGTAATACGGATTTTTTAAACCATGTGCGTTTTTAACGTTTCGGTAAGACTTTAATAACGCTGGTTTAACCTAGGGATGTTCTGTGAGCGGGGAAGGTTCCGCGGAGCAAAACCCAGCGGCGCACCGGGGCCGGGCGGGATTCGCTTCCGCGGGAGGGGGCGGGAGGCGCTGCGGGCCCCGCGCTGCGGCGGGGACGGGGCCGATCCCGATCCCGGGCGGCCCGCGGGCACCGGGACAGGCAGCGGGACCGGGACAGACAGCGGGACAGTCCTCTCTTGGCAGCCCCGCGCCGCTCCTGCGGCGGCCGCACGGCCCAGCCCGGCCCGGCCCGGCCCGGCCCGCAGGCGGGTCCCGCCCGCGCCGCCTGAGGGGAGGCCGCGCGCCGCCTGAGGCGATGCTGCGGCCCCGCTGCGGCCCAGCCCCGGGAGAACGCGAGGAGCCCCAGCGCGACCAGGATGGAGCCAGGTAATGGCGGGGGCCCCGCGGCGGGGCTGGGAGAGCGGCAGACCCCTCCAGACTTGTGCCCGGCCGGGGCACAGCCCACCCCGGCGGTGCCCAGCGGCCCCGGGCTGAGGCGGCCCCGACGGCGGCTCGCCCGGGGGGCCCGGTCCCCGCACAGCCGCCCCGCAGCCCCTCGGGGTGGTGCAGCCGCTCCGGCGCCGCGCTGCCCATCCCCTGCAGCCCGGAGGGCTCGGTCAGGGCCCAGCTCTCCCCGGGTGCCCGGGGAAGGGTAGGGGGGGTGCAGCGTGCTGTGGCTGGAGCTTTCCGGGCCTGCGGTCCCGCTGGGAGCCGGTCCGGAGCGGTCCCGCCCGGGTAACGGGGAGGAAGCGGGAACGGCCCCGCCGCGCTCCCAGGTGATGCCAGAGGCAGATAAGGAGCCGCCGCCTGAGTATGGACGGGGGGATGGATACGCTCGAGGGGTCAGCTCGCCTCGCCCCGCCGCCCCGGGGAAGCCCCCGCCACGCCCGGGGAGGAGGCGAGGCGGCCCCGCAGCGCGGCAGGTGCGGGCACGACCCGGCCGAGCCCGGGGGCTGCTCCGAAAGGGAAACCTGCGCTCCGCCTCCCCGGCTATAAATAAGCGGCCCCGGTTCTGAAAGCCGATTAACGCGGTGCGGGGAGGCCGTGCGGAAAAAGCCGGGGCTGTGCCCGTCCCGACCCGGTCCGCGCCCGCCCCTCTGCCGCCCTTCCGCGCCTTTTTGGTTTTGTTTTGGTTTTTTTTTCGTTTCAGTCCTTTCCTTTCCTTTTTTCTCTTTTTTTTTTTTTTTTATTAAGTCCAAAATACTTAATTCCACTATTCAACCGCTGACTCTGACAATAAATAACAATAACTTACTTTTGATCGTTAAAGGCGCAAACAATCCGTCCTCCGTCCATTGATAACTTATTATTAGTACTGGTTTTCCCGTTAAAAAGTCTCGTTTCCGTGTCCCGTTTTTCCAGCGATCGTGCGGGGCCGGGCGCCGCGGCCCGGGAGAGGCATCGGCGTGAGATGAGGCTGGACGGCGCGGAGGGACGGCCAGGCCGGCTCCGCGGCCGCACGCTGAGGGAGTCTCTCCCCCTTTTGTAGTTTCTTTTTTCCTTTTCCCTTCCAAAAAGGAAAGAATAGCCGTCTCCGGCGCAAGCGGTGGGCGAGGCGGCCTGTCACCGTGCCGGGCTCCAGCGGGGAAATCCACGTTTCTTTGGGAAAAAAGAAACATCGAAATCCGCAGGGAAAAAACCCAAAACAACGAAATAACCAGGGCGGGGACTCTCTCTCCGGTCTGGTGAAGGCAGCGAGGATCCCGGTGCTTTTTTGGCCGTCAGTAACATATTTTTTGTTTGTTTTTAAATAAGAATAATTAAAAAACAAAGGCGTTTGTCCGGCGCTCTGGGAGCGGCCCGGGGCCGGGTGTCTCATGCAGGGAGCGCAGGCATGCGGAGGTCCCGCGGCGGCGGGCGGCCGGGCCGCCTCACGTCTCGGCCGGGCTGGGCACCATGCTGTTGGGGGTGTCGGGGAGCTGGGAGGACAGCGAGGTCACGTCGCTGCCGGAGGAGGTGCCCAAGGAGCCGGACTCGGAGAAGGAGACCTGGGGGAGCAGCGGCGGTGAGGGCCCGGCGCGGTCGCCCCCTGCCCCGGCCCCCTCCCGCAGCGCCCGGGCCCTGCGGGCCGGGGTCCGCCCGCCCCCCGCGGCCCGACGGGCGGCCCGGCGCGGCTCACCAGCTGCTGGAAGGCGGCGGGCTGCTCCAGGTCGCTCTGCAGGGCGAACTCGCTGAGCGCCTTCCAGGGCGGCTGGTAGGTCTGGACCTCCACGGCGCTGCCCTGCACGGCGCTCTCGTGGCGGATGGGGCTGCCGGCCACCAGCGGCGTCCCGGTGAGGCCCTGCAGGCTCTGCGGGCACACGGGGATTCAGCGCGACTGCCGCCCGAGCTCTCTGGCCCTGGACCCCCACCCCCAATTCCCTTCCCCGGCGGGGCGGGTGGGCGCTCACCGTCTTGTCGCTGTGCTGCTGCTGCTGGAGCTGCTTCATGAGGATGGACTTTTTCTTGTCCTTGCAGCGCTTGTTCTGGAACCAGACGCGGATGACGCGGGGACTGAGCCCTGTCATTTCCACGAGCTGCTCCTTCATCAGGGCGTCGGGGCGCGGGTTGGCGGCGTAGCAGGTCCGCAGCGTGTGCAGCTGCTTCTCGTTCAGCACCGTCCGCACGCGGGTGGTCTTCTCCGCCGCCTTGTGCGCCGGCGGCCGCGGGACGGGCGGCCGCCCGGGCACCGGCTCTGCGGCGGGCGGGGAGGACGCGCACCGTCAGCGCCGCCGCCCGCCCGGCCCCTGCAGCCCCCCGGACACCTCCCCCGCCCCGCCGCCCGCCCCGACGGGGAGCCGGTACCTGCGAGGTGCGCGGCGGCGGCCGGAGGCAGCGCGGGGCTGCGCGGCCCTCGGGCGGCGGAGCCGTCGGGGGGCGGCCCGTGGTCGGCGCGGCAGAGCAGGTCCCGCTCCCGCAGGCAGAACTGGTCGCCGGGCAGGAGCTGGCGGCCGCAGGCGGCGCAGCGGAAGCACTCCAGGTGGTAGACGTGGTCGCGGGCGCGCATCACCAGGTCGCTGCTGCTGAAGGCCGCCCGGCACTGGGCGCACTTGATGCCGAAGAGCCTGCGGGGATGCGATGCGCCGTCAGGGCGACTCCGGGCGGCGCCGCGGGGGCGGGCAGCGGCCGAGAGTCAGGTTTTCGTTGGGGGAAATTCGGGGGTTTTAAGGGGCTTTTGTGCTTTTTCGGGTTCGGGTTGGGGTTTTTTGCCCTTTCTTTTTTTTTTCCCCCTAACGAGCGTTGGCGCATTCGGGGTCACCTGCTGTAATCCCGCTTGCAGTAGGCCTTGCCGTCGCGCAGGAAGCATGTGCAGGTCTCGTCCAGAGGCTGCCCGCACTCGGCGCACTTGAGGCAGGCGACGTGCCACTCCAGGTCCGGCGACACCCGCAGCAGGAAGGGGTCCTGGATTCGGCCCCCGCAACCGGCGCACAGGGCCAGCCCCGGCCGCCCTGCCGGGAGCGAGTGGGGCACGGTCAGGGCCGGCCGTGTGCCAGAGCAGACGCCAGCAATTAGGGAAAGGCACTTGAGTTTTTATAATCTTTTTCCTTTTTTCTTATTCTGTTTTGGTTTGTTTTTTTTTTTTTTTTTTCCAAAATAGGAAGAAAAAGAAATAAAAACAGGAACGTGGACAGAAAGGATGGAAACACGGAAAGAGATAAATGAATACAGCCAGAAATAATAATAATAATAATATAAAAAGACAGAAACTTGATTGAGAGAAATAAAGGCAGAAGGACAGAGACGTAAAAGTAGAATTTCGGCAAAGGAAAATAAAAACAGAAATACAGAAACGATAAGACAAAGACTGAGGAAAAATTGAAAGAAAGAAGGAAAGAAAATAAAACGGAATGATAGAAAGGAACAAAACCAGCTAAAACCCAGATGGTTAAAACGGGAACATGGTCAAATGAAAACAGTAAGAGACAAGAAATCAAAGAGACAGAAAGAAATAAAACCAAACAAAACCAGAAGAATAGAAAGAGAAAGAAATAAACAAAAACGGAAAGAGAAGTACTAATAACAAAAAAAGACAAACTGAAACACTAAAGAGAGAAAGAAAGAAAAACGGTAACACAGGCAGTGAGAGAGAGAAGAAAAGAAAGAAAAAGGAGAGGGAAGCAGAGAAAGAAATTGAAAGAGCCGAAAGCAGTGAGCTCAGCAGCGCGGACAGCTGAAAGGACAGGCATTCGGTAAGAAACGGGGCCAGAGGGGCCGGGGAGCGCTGGGCATGAACGGGAATAGCGGCACCGGAGTTGCCCCGGGCCGAGCCCGCAGCCCTTCCCGGAGCTGTCAGCGCGCCCGCGGTCCGGCGGCCGCCAGCCCACCCGACGGCAGCGGCGGCGCGGGGCTCGACCGCAGCGTCCCGTACCCGCCCGCCCCGGCCCCGCGCTGCGCTGCGCGCACTTACTCTTGGAGGGCTCCCCCATGGCGCCCGGGAGCGGCCGCGGGAGGAGGATGTCCACCATGCGGGCGGCCCCCTGCGCACCGGCAGCGATGCGGGATGCGGCGCCGCCGCTCCACCACTACCCGCGCGGCGCGGGGCGGGGGCCGCGCCCGCCCCCCCGGGCCCGCCCCGCCGGGCCGGCCGTGATGTCAGCGCGCAGCGGCCGCGGGCGGGGGGCGGCGCTGACCTCACCGCGCGGCCCCCGGAGGCGATTGGCGGCCGCGGGAGCGCCCGAGGATTGGCGGCGCCGAACAATGGGCGCGGAGCGGGGCGCGCTCCCCGCGGGACCGGCCCGGACGGGGCGGGCGGGACCGAGCGCCGCGGGACGGGCTCCTCCGCGCCCCGCGCCCGCCGCACCCTCCGACCGCCCGGCGCGGCGCGACCCGGCCCCGTGCGCGGAGGGGACGGCGGCATCGGCGGCCGAGGAGATGGAGATTCATTGTAGCTTTTTTTCCCCCTTCTGTTTTCCCTGTTATTCTTCTTGACTTTTAGTTCGCTTTTTATTTGCTGCTTTTATTTCCCTTTTCCTCTTCCTTCCCCTCTCTTTTGCCTTTTATTTCGTTGTCCCTTTTCCCCCCGTATCGGCGTGCCGCAGGCAGGTGCCCGCGGGCGGGCGCGGCGGGACATCCCGCGGCAGACGGGAAGGGGCTCAAGGCTGCGCGCCCGCGGAGCGGCTCCCCGCTGGGGGCCGTGTGCGGAAGGACCGCCTCGACGGACCCGAACGGGACCGATGGCATCGTCGGGGCCGCCGTTCCAGGCAGGAGCCCCGTGATGAGTTGAAATTAGCAGAAAAAAATTAGTATTTTACTGCATTTTCATGCACCTGATCCCGTGCTGTTCCTGCAGCTTAACCTCTCCTGTTGCTTTTTTATTCCTTCTGTTCTTTTTTCCTCTCTTTCCCCCCAGTCTCCATGGGCTTCCTGTGCATTAGCAGGAAAATAGGGAGAGCACTTCAGTGGCCTTTGACTCGGTTTTAAATTGCCGAAGACTTTGCAGCACAGCAGCGCGAGTAGCTCAAAAGGTCCAGGAAAGCTTATACATGCTGGAATTGAGATTGCTGCTGTCTTGGGGCTTCAGCCTTGTCCTTCTACTCCACACAATCACCTTTTTAATTTTACACACGGTATTTGACAGGCCTAGACCAACCTGTATGGCTTGGGAAGGACATGGTGATTTTAAATGTTGGCTCGGGAAGGGCAGGCTGGGCTCACTTTTCTGGGAGGAGGGAGGTAGGGTGGGTTTTCCGGCCGAAGCGCTTGTACGAGTCAGGCGCCCTGTAGGTGTGAAACCCCAGAAGCTGAGGAGGGGGAGAGGACAATTTTGATAACTGGTGTTGGGCTATTTGACCTGTTCTCCCCAGCCTGACCACAGCCCCTGCTACCCCTTGAGGACCCCAAATGCTGAAAGCAAACCTTTAAGTTTGTGCAACAGCTGAGGGAGGAAGGAGGGTGGTATTTGGGGTACCCACTTCAGCAGGGACACATGTCATCACAGGATTTTGGCATTCCTGCATGTGCAGAGGTGCAGAGGTGCAGAGGTGCAGTGTGGCCACGACATCCTCAGGGCAGGGCAGGTCCACGTGTCCCTGCCTGTGTGGTAGTGGCAGGGTGGCCATGGTGCCTGTCAGGGGTTGTGATGTGACTGCTGCCTGCCTTGCCAGTGGCTGAGCTGGGCTGGGAGGTGAGCGGTGTGAAGAAAATTAGAAAAGTTTGACTGGCTCTTCAAACTGGGGTGACCCTGTGGGATGGGTGATGGGAACCTCCACAGCACTGCCATGGCTGTGGGGCAGCACAGTTTGTCCCATCCATTCCTGGACACCTGGCAGAAGAGAGGGCACAGAAGGGTGACTTCAGCCTGAGCTGGAATCCACAGAGTCCTGAGTGAGTCAGTATGTGCATGTGTTAACAATAAAATGCAAAAATAAAATGTCAGAGTGATAGGAGAATGAGACACGTCTAAGAATACAGCAGCTTGGCAGGGATGCTCCATGTTGCATCACCCTTTTCCCACTCGAGGGCAGGATCTTCTCTGCTCTCCCAAACCTCCCACCAACTTAGGAAAAAGAAAGGTTACGGCTGAGCCAGCCAAACGTCTCCAAACTGACACAAAGCTGTGCTGCAGGCACACCTGTGTCAGTACAGAGCAATGTGCCCTGTACACCAGGCAGGTACGTTTGGACTGGGCTCACTTCAGGGCCAGGCAGGCAGGAACAGGGTAGGCAGTGCAGCACAGGCACTTTAGTAAAATATCTGAAAAAAAATTACCTGCCAGGGAAACCCTGAAGCTCCTCTATGTGATGTACAAAAATCTTTAAAATGACTACAGGTACAAGAGGCGTTGAAGCAGCTCGATACCACCATGTTTTACGAACAAGTTAATTGTTGGTTCATCTGAGGGGGGGTAAGGGAAAGCACATCATAAAATCATAGAATAAATCAGGCCAGGAGGGACCTCTGGAAAATTGCTTTCAGGTCACTTGGAACTGCTGGAAGCATTTGCTAGTCAAAGCCAAACGCAATCTCTCCTGCCACGCTGATTGCTCCGTGCTCTCCTCCACCCAGTGCTCAGCGTTCCCAATGGCTTTTGGGGCAATTCCGCTTGGCTTTGGGGCGAGAGCTGGCAGGGGCTGCCTGGCAGGGGCTGCCTGGCCGGGGGTGAGGCCGGCTAACAGCACTTCCCGCTCTCCACACGGCAGCTCTGCCTTATGCTCCCAAAGAGAAATGCAAGTTCCTCTAGAAAGGGGAAACGGTAACAATTTTTTTGTTTGCAGCAGACTGCAAAGGCAGTAAATGCTGATTCTTTCAGAGCCAGCCATGGATTAAGTCCATTATAAAATTAAAACAGATGGAACGCAATTTCACTTACATTACAAAAAAGGACAGGAACCATCTGCAATAAGATTTAGCATTGCAAAGCTATTGTTATCATGTTACCATTAAAACCTTTGATGAAGGGTTTTCTTTCTTTCATAAACTTGTTTGCATGAAACAAATGTTTTATTTATCCATCTTCCTAAGATAATCATATTTTATTTAAAAAGATGACATCTCTCAAAAAAACCAGCTCTTAGTTCTAATAGAATATGGAAAAACAAAGAAATGTTGTAAAACTCCAACGTTGAACCACTGGGGGTTTTGATGAGGTGGATGCAGCACAAGGAGAATTCCCTATCCATTTTTCCTTGAAAAAACATTTCCTTGTGTTTGGGCACAATGTCTGATACTGAAAATAGATAATTAATGAGATAATGGGATACTGCATGTCACCTCCTGTCCAATGGGATTATCTGATGGCTAATTATGGACAGATTGTGATTAATGTGATTATGGATTGGATATTAATCTGATTCTGGATTGATCTAGTTATGTTTTAGTCTGCTCCAAATGGTTAATTGGATCTGAGATAATAGAAATGCAGCTTGCACCAGATTTTGCCACATCAGTTAATGAAGTATCTTTTGATCTGGGTGGGTTGCGAACAATAAATTATTTACAGCTGTTGAGAAAATGACTCTTCCTTAGAATGTAGTCATTCATTTTATTTTCAAGAGCCTTTGAAAACAAAATCAATATCCTTTCTAAAAGGAGATGTTGACAAAAGAAAGGCACGTACATAACTCACAAACAAATGTGACGAAATTAAACAGTGGTTAACCCGGTGGCCTAATGTCTGGTGATGCATTTGAATTGCTATGTGGAGCTTTGGGCTCAATTCTTCTGAGACCAGCAGGGGTTGGGAGCATTGCAGGGGAACAGGGCCCAGCGCTGGGGAAAGTGGTGTTGCACAAGAGCTACTGCCAGCCCTGCTAGTGATTAAGAATCAGCCATGGTAACATGGCAAAGGGAGCCCTTGCCATTTTTCCCCTCCGGATAAGAAGGGTTCTGAAAGTTCATGGGTGCAGAAAGGACTCATTGGCCCATTTCCTCTGGCCTCCTTCGTATCAGACCATGCAATTGGACCCAGTATCATTATTATTATTTTTTTCCCTCACAGTGAGCCTGTTAATTTATGGTTTACCTCAGTCATGTCTCCCAGAGATGCATCTGGTATTGATGTCGCCTGCCAGTGCGGGAGAGACTGCTCTGCTCCCCTCATTCCTGCTTGTTAACTACTTTCACTGAAAAGGCAAACTAAGTGTATAGTTTTGGTTCAGCCCTCAGACACTGGATCTTGTTATGCCATTATCTGCAGGATTAAAGGCAATGGTTAAGTTGTAGACTTTGCAGACTTCATCTTAGACTTTGTGGCGGGGCAAGCAGGAGGCACATTAGTCTTTGTCACCAGGTACCCTAAGCTGCAGGTAACTTCACCAGCCTTTGCAACGTCAAAAATCAAGAAGGTCCCAAAACACTGAAAACGAGGCCTAGTGCAGCTGCTGTGCTTGCACCAAAGTGTTGGTGACTGAGGTGAAAGGGAAAGAAAAAAGGAGACAGCAACTTTCCCTGAAAAGTGCTTGAAGGCGTGGAAAGGGCTGTTCCCCTGGGGTGATTTCGTGGGGTGGCTGTTCCTGCTACTGCAGGAATGGCTTGGGCTGGCATAGTGGGAACACAGTGGCATCTGGGTTCCTTTCCAGCAGTATAATGGGCAGAAAAAGCAGCTACCTGTTTAAAAAATAATGCTGCTACAACCTGGCAGAGAATTTTACACAGATCTGCCATTAGTGACAAGGCGAGCTGTGTGCAGGAGGAGGGTGGCAGATCACAAAACACCCACTGCAGGTGTCTGCACTGGCAGGGGACCAGAGCTCTCCCCACCAGCATCGCTCCCCTTGTCCTCTGCAAAAACCACCACCACTCCTGGGCAGGACAAGCTGCCTTCCAAGGTAACCTGACCTTTGCTTTCAGGAGGTTATGAGGGTCTCTTTTCGCCTGTGACCTCGGCAAGAAAGGGTTTCTTGAACTCCTGTGGTGATCTTGTTCTCTAGGAATATGCAGCAAATGGGATGAGATGTGGTGTGATGTCGCTCCCTAACTCCCTTGTCACTTGATTGACACATGGAAATGATTAGCAAGTGAGAGGAGTTTATAAGAAAGGGAAAACACCTACCTGTGGTGGTTTTGTAGGCTCAGTATAAGGAGGAGGGTTGTTTCTGCTATGGGGTGTATTTGGGGTAGCTCTTTTCTCTGTACCCCACTTTGTAAGTAGGACTTGTGGCATTCTCCCCTTCCAGCGGCGGCTGTAAGGCCTCATGAAGACCAGCTGCTGCTCTGAGACATGCAGGTGAGTGGTTGTAAGGTGATCTGGGCAGAGCATTAGGTACATCTGTGGTGGTGTTCTGTTATAAAGGAACTCCAATGTCAGACATGTTCAGGTGATTTTTTGTGCCAGTGATGAGGAGGGGCAGAGAGCAGGACTCTGTGGAGACGTGTCCCACCATGTGTACAACTTGTGGCTGTGGGGAAGGGGGGGGTGTGGGGGACTGGCAATGTCCTGGGGTGGCTGAACCAGGACATGTGAGCTCACAGCACTTAACACAAAATATTTCAGCAGCAGAGATCTCTCCTGCTGCTCCTTCTCAGGTGGGTTTTTGTCCCATCCAGTGCTGGGCCCTTGGGTCCTGCCCGTTGGCTCAGGAGCCCTGCTGAGCTGTAAGCAGGTTGCAGTTGCTTTAACATTATTGGATTTTGACAGATTAGGAGGCGAATCCTTTCGTGTGTTGGGGAAGCTTCCCAAATGAAGCTCTTTTAATTTATCTGAGTCAGCTATCCCCAGAGTGATTGCAGGAGGAGTAAGCTGAGGATGACCCATGACAGAGGGGACCATCATAGCACTAATAAAAAAAATTCCTGCTCTTCTCTAAATCCCTTAGTCATGAGGCAGTATTAGCTGGATTCCATATGTTTTAATTAGGAATTATGTATTTTAAGAGAACCAATATCTGATTCTAGTGAAGACATGATTATGTATTTGTAATGGTCCTTGTTTCATTTGGCTTTTGTAGAGATACCAATACAGGTACCTGCCCTTGTTTGCAACCGTATTTTTAAAAGTTTGAGTAATCTGTATTATTATTTTTTCTTTCTCCCTCAATAGTGTGAAAAAATGTAATTCTCTTTCCAATGCAGAAATTGGGTCAGCAGATCCTAATGAAATAATCCTGGATAACAATGCACAATACGAAGATCTGCTTCCACTAATTAATGAGTATTTTTTCTTTTAAAATATGACGTACTATCCTCTGCCTGCAGTGGAAAGTGACTCCACCTTCGGTGGCACCTGTTTGTTGCATGTTTTACCATTTTTATTATTGTCATGCCCTAGGTGGGAAGGTCAAACAGAAAAAAAGCTTTTTGCCATGGTTCAGCTAGTATGGATCATGCTGATATAATCCCCACCTGATTACAGTTATAAGCTCCTAAAACACTGGCCATAAGTGATAAAGACTTCCTTTGTGCTTCAGGCTGTAATCCGCATCAAGCCAGTTTCAATAAGGATTATGTGCATCTGAAGTGTTGCCGAGGTTTTGAATCAAAATTATAAACAGAAAATATAATAAAAAACCTGTCACAGCTCTGAATTGGTGACGCTACACCTTAAAATCTGACCTAAAGAGTGGTGATGTCACTCTGCTTATGAAAATATGATGCATGCTGTTATGCCAGATACACAGTGAAAGGATCAATTCATTCTGAGCTATGATGCAATTAGGTCAATTTTGATGGTAGCTCCCTTTTGTTTTAGTCTGAGGTACTAAAAAACAAATTTGAATGAGATCACTTTGTTTATTTTTGTGGTTTGGGTTTTTTAGGTGTACATGTGTTGTTTCTTTTTGCTAAAGATTTCATCCCCATGAGACATGCATGTTGGAAGCTTAGTTTTGGAGCCTAAAATAGGATTATGAAATTACATGCCACGCTTTTAATGACTAAAACACCCCAATTAAAAAGACATAATGGGCAAATTAAGGATGCCCAGGACATTCTTATTTGGTGATAAAGAGCTGCTTCAATTACTTATCCTCTTTTCAAACTCATCTCAGGGTACTGTGACTTCAGCAAAACCATTCTCCCCTCATCTTCATGAAAACATTTGGGATTTTTTCACCTGGTCATTTGTTCAGCTCAGACAATGCACAGGCAGGTCCAAACACTCATGTTGCTTCCTTCCTTTTTTTGGGACTGGCTGAAGGGTGGAGCCAGACCGGGCAGAAGGTAGAGCAGTCATGGAGCTACTTTAAACTGTATAATCAGACACAGGCCCCAGAGGAGCTTTGTCACCTCCTTTAACTCTTCCCTTCACAGCTCTCCTTTGGGGCCTGAGGAGTTAAAGTAGTGCTTGGGGCCAGGAAGCTGGAATATGCAGTGCAGCTGCTTTTTTTCTGTTACAGAGACTTTTGAGATTTGAGACAAAGTAAATTGTCCATTTAGATTCTTGAGTTGCTGGACCTGGTTAGCTTTTGCTGTAAAGCAGTACTTTTTGGCATCCGATGTGAAAATCATGTGGCAGAATAAATTTTAGAGGTGATCCTGTGCCAAAGCTGTGGCAAAGTGGAAGAGCCTTTTTGATCAATTTGCTTTTTGCTTTCCTGTAGAGCTCCTCAGCAATGCAGAACGAATCACTGACATGCTGCAGATCACCGCTGATTCTCGGAGGAACAGTCCAATGGCCATAATTGTTCAGGGGTTTTCGTGTTTGCGTTTTGTTGTTTGTTTTTTTTTTTCCTCCTCTAAACGACTTCAGGATGGGAAAGAAGAAACTGCATTCGTGGCTCGCTATCTTGTGATTTCTGGGATGGGATTTCCATCATCAGTATCCCAAATCCAGGCGTGCTTGGGGCTCCTGGGCTGGCAGGACTAATTGCTCCAGTGTGAGAGCTCCTGCCAGCTTCTCCAGGACACCAGGTTTTCAGAGAACCACAGCACATATTTTAGCAGTGAATTTGGCCTGAAACATTTTGCTTCACTGATTTTTAAATCCCTCTCCTTGCTACCCAGAAAAAAATCCAGAGGTATGGAGAAAAACGGCAAGTCCCAGTCTGGCCCCTGGGGCACCCTGGTGCCACAGAAGTGGCAAGCACAAAATGTTTTGCGTTAGTTCTGGGAAATCAGAATAATAATAATGAAATAGATCTATAAATTATTCAGAGCTAATGAGCTCTTGCCTAATGCTGCGTGGGGCCAAGCACGGGCTGGGTGAGGCAGCAGGAAATCTGTCCCACTGAGGGGATGCCGTCCGGGGCTGGAGACACCGGAGCGGTTTTTGAAGCTGTCGCGTCGTTCCGACAACCGGTGGATCGTGACACTAGGGGAGCACTGTGATGTTTGGCCTCTCCTGTGTGCCACACGCTCTCCCCCCACATTGTCTCCTTCACTCTTGCTGGGTCTGGTGGTGTGGGGAGTGTGGCCGGGGGACCTGGCAGCTCACGGGCATCCCCAGGCCGGGGCATGGCCTGGGGGTTGGGGCCGGGGCTGGCAGCTGTCCGCACCGGCCATCGTCTCCAGGCTTCCGCTGGCTCCACAGCCGCAAATTAAGACTTTCCCCTTCTTTTTCTTTGCAAGGCGCATTTTCATTGGCTTGGGATAGGATCTGGCGCGGACCGAGCATTTGCAGGCATAACTCTTCTTTCTGTTGCTTTCTTCCAGGTATTTAGCCCCTTGCAGAAGCAGTGCCGGGGAACAGGGAAAAGGCGGCCGGAGGAGGCTGGCGCTGGTGACGGGCGGGAAGGGGCCCGAGCTGCGGAACGGAGCGGGACCCGCTCCCCTCGAGTGCTCCGGTGGAGCTGGACCGGCACCGCCGCGGCAGCGGCGACTGCGCTCTGCCCTCCGGTACGGCACGGACCGCCCGGCGGGGGGACAGCGAGGGCACGGGGGGACAGCGGGCAGTGCACATGGGCACAGCCGGGCGGGCGGGGGGCAGCGGCCGAGCGGTGGGTCAGCAGGAGGTGCGGGGGGACACAGCCGGCTGTGCGGGCGGTGTGTACGCTGTGTGCGGGGGGACACAGTGGTGCGGTATGATACAGCAGTCCCTATGCAGTGTGCGGTGTGCGCGGTGTGGTGTATGCGATGAGGTGTGTGTGGTGTGTGCGGTGCGGTGTGACAGCCCGGTCCGTGTGCCGTGCGTGCAGTGTGATACCCTGGTCCCTGTGCGGTGTGACACCCCTGTCCCGGTCTCCGTGCGGTGTGTGCGGTGTGACATCCCGATCCCTGTGCAGTCTGTGCGGTGTGTGCGGTGTGACACCCCGGTCCCGGTCCCTGTGCGGTGTGTGCGGTGTGACACCCCGGTCCCGGTGCCGTCCGTGCTGTGTGTGCGGTGTGACACCCCGGTCCCTGTCCGTCCGTGCGGTGTGTGCGGTGTGACAGTGACCGGTCCCGGTCCCTGTGCAGTGTGACACCTCGATCCCGGTTCCGGTCCCCGTGCGGTGTGACACCCCGGTCCCGGTCCCTGTGCAGTGTGACACCTCGATCCCGGTCCCTGTGCGGTGTGACACCCCGGTCCCGGTCCCTGTCCCTGTCCGTCCGTGCGGTGCCGCCGCCCCGCTGTCCCCGCTCACCCGCGGGGTTCCCGCGCCGGCGCTGCCCATTGGCCGCGGGCCGGGCCAATGAGGCGGCGGGGCGGGGCGCGGCGCTGCTCTCGCGAGATCGGCGCGGAGCGGCCCGACGGAACCATGTTGCGGGCGGCGGCGGCGCAGCGGCTGCGGCGGGCGGTGAGTGCGGGGGCAGCGGGGAGTGCGGGACCCCCGGGCCGCGCCCCGGGCACACGGGCCGGGGCCCTCCCGCCGGGGCCTTCGCGCCGCCCCTGCCGTGCGGGGCCTGCCCAGTGGGGCAAAGGTGGCGCGGGGCGGGGCGGGGCTGAGCTCCGCCCGCCCGGCAGCGGCGGCCGAGGGGTGTCTGAGGGGCGAGTGCTTGGTGCCGCTGGGGCCGGACTCCTCTGCTGGATCCTCTCCCACTCCCTGGCTGTTAACAATAAAGTTTCCGAGCGGACGCCGGGTGTTTCGGGAGCCCTCTCCGGCGGTCAGGAGTTGCGGGCTGTAGTCCCGGTGGAAAGCTGCCGGAGGCATCAGGCGTGAGCCCCCGGGAGTACTCCCTCACACCCACCCGCCAGCGGGGCGAGCCGAGCAAAGGGGTGCTTTCCTTACCGCTGGAGAAGACCCCTAAAGGTTGTTACTGCAAACCCTAAACAACACTTGAAAAATATTTGTGGCTCAAGGAGAGGCTTTCTGGGGTATTGAGGGGTTGATACAGCGTTTCTCAGTCACAGCTGTGCAGAAATGTGATTGCTCTAACTATCCCAACCTGTGGACGAAGCTAATGCGAAACACTTGTTGCTTTTCCAGTTTGACGGTCATATGGCTCAGCTGGGAGGAGTGGGGCTTTTGGAGGCCGTTTGCTGCCTGGTGTGTCATTGTGGCTGTGTTACCAAGGTCTAGGTGACCTCAAGGTTAACTGGAGTGGATCATTGATGAAATGTCTCTGAATATCTGCTTGAACTCTTAGCGTCCACTGAGAGATACTCCCTCCACTAAAAATGTGTGTAAATAACCCATGCACACAACTTTAAATCTTGCAAGTTTCTTTTTGAGCTCTCCAAGGCTTTTATAGGTATTGCAGTTATGTACAGCTCTAAAAGAGGAGTTATGGATATATTAAATGGTTTCAGGTAATAAGCATCTCTTATAAGAGCAGCACAGGTAGATTAGGTCAGACGTGACAAAATTAATCAGAAAGTTCTAACTGTTGTAAGCATGGACATCTCCGTTGTTAGGCTGCAGGCTTTGTGGAGCAAAGGTCTTGATGATCTCTGAAGCTCCCGGGTCATATGGTACTGCTGTGTAAATAGTACTTTACTCACATGATCACTGCTCGATTCAGTTCTGTGTAATGGAAACGTGAGGTCAGCTCCTTGGTTTTCAGCCATACACATTTAAACTCATAACTATAAAATAAAGCCAGTAAAGCACCCTGTGCACCTTCAGTATGTGGGTAACAGTGTAGTCTGTGAGAGAAGTGAAACAAGTTGCAAGTTTGTTTCACTTTTTGAAAAGTGCAAAGTTTTTCCCTGCTGACGCTGTTCAATGGTCCGTGCAGTCTGGAGAGAAACAGGATGAGAGAGACCTGTGAGGTATGAACAGCAAGGAGAGGTTGGAGTTGTGCATAACTTAAAGATGGGAGGACTGAGGAGAAATGAGACTGCAAGTGCATGAAAATTGGTGCAGGGATGGGAATAAGCCACTTAGGGAGTTTGCTGTCAGTGTTGTCTGTGTTTCAAAATAGCTTTGTTGATTTTTACTAATGGTTTGCAAGGGATATATCTGGAGAAGTTTATTCTGTGTTACATCTTCCTACTGCTGCTTCAATTCCTTTGTAATTTTATGTCTTTATTGTGATTGCAAAATCCTTTTCACAAAGTGTTTTTTTTCTTTCTTTTTTTACTTTTTTCCATTGTTGTTTCTGTAGTTAGTGTTTCCTGAAGTTGTCTCTTAGACCTCTTCTGTAGGCAGATCTGTAGAGAGATTCTAGAAGTACATCCTTTATTGCTGGAGTTCCCTCCTCTCCCTGAACATACCAAAACTTTTTTTTTTTGTTTAAAGTTTTGCAGCTAAAAGACTGTCTCTTACTAGAATTAAGCATTGCTTTCCTTATTAAGCCATTATCTTTAGTAATACCCCAATTCCTAGTTCTTGGAGTCCCCTCCCAGGAACTTTACCCAGTGTTAAAGGTTCTCTATGAGATACAGAATTTCTGCTAAGCAGTTTTAAAACTTTATTTCCTGGCCAGTTTGCTTTTACAGCTAAGAAAATCAGCTCTAGAGATACCTTTGTGGGTCCAGCTGTTAGATGCTTTTGCCTTGTGAATGTCTATTCTGGTTTAGTTCCTGAAACTTCCAGAGGTTCCTCTAAAGAGGAAGACAAACTGCAGTTTCCCAGGTGAAGTGTGTGGCAGCCTGCGTTGTATTCATGCATATTTGGACCATGGGGCCGTGTAGAATTCACCTGCTGCAGCTCCTGCATTTTCTGGATGACTTTTTGGCTGACCCATCTTGCGTCCCTGTGCTGGCCACACGTGTTACCCACAGAGCTGATTTCCTAATTCTCGTGTTATGAGTGTCCTTGGAGCAGGCTGCAGGCACCTGGCCATGGCTGTTGCTACAAGGCCATCAGTGCTGCCACCAGTCTCACCCAGCAGCAAGCAAAGATCTGCAGCACTTCTCTCAGGGCTTTTCCAGCTGTTCATACATTGTTTTTAGCATGTCAGTGGCAAATCTGTATTTAAGAAGTGCTGGGCATGTGCTGCCCAGGCAGCCTGTCCATAGCAGTGCTGAAAGAGCAGCCCAGTTCAGTTTGCAGGGGTGTTGTGTGAGGAGCCTTGTGAAGGTGTTGTGTGCAGGTGGGTGGGGACCTGGGGTGTCTGAGGTGTGGCTTTGCCTGGGCAGGTGTACTGGGCACGTCCAGATTGCTCACGTTTTACTGGGACAGTAGCAGTTATTTTGTTGTTGTTTTGTCTGAAGCCTAGAAACCCAGATATTATGCTGACATTTTTCATGTTCTGCTTGGAAAATATTACTGAGTTTCTCAGGTGGGGAGCAAAAAGATGCTTTGGAGAAACTTGATAGATTCAGTGAATCCTTTGGTACTTTGCAAGTGGCTTAATTGACCTGTACTGCACATCTAGGTTAATCTTGGCAACTTTTAGACATCTGGAAGTCAGAGGCCAGGTTTGCTCTACAGTAAACTCTGGGGTGGAGAGGGAAGTTGGGAACTCTGGACAGTTTTCATTCACAAATGTTTGTTTTGGTATAAACTGAATCAGTGTCCGGAGTTTCCACCAGAGAGGATGTGCAGATGTTTCAGCTGTGGAGGAAGTGTAGGTGCCTGGCTGTGATTTGTATCTAAACCTAGGCAAAATAGACTTCCCAGTTCTACCTGTTGCTGCCACATCATTCTCTGTTGTTGTGCTGCAGGAGCTACTCAGTGGCCCAAGTTTGTAGGATGTTTATCTGTAGCTGATTTCTTTGGATAGCCTGATTTTTCCAGAGCTTGGTTTTCACCAGGAACTTTCTGTGGCACAAGCACTGAGTGCTGTTCCCTCTCAAGGCATTATTTTCAGTGGTTTAATTGGTCTGTGTGTCTTATTTCTTGTGCTTTCTTCCCTTGCTGCCAGCTGGTCAGGTTTATTCTCCACTTTCCTGGTTTTTCTGGGCTTCAAAGTAGACATCCTGCCCAAATGCAGAAATTATGTCAGTGAAATAACGGGCTGTTCTCACACATGTGCGGCTGGACAAGTAACTTCATCAAAATAACTACCTGTCCTCTTCATTGACTCATGGCAGGTTCTTAGTTTTCAGGACCATATGTGACTGCATGAATTACCCTCTGGTTTTACTGCAGATTCTTTATTATAACCAACAAAAGTCAGTTTGGTTTTTTTAATTGAAAAAATTATTTAATGTGTGTTAGTGTATTAAAATTCAGACTCAGAAAGGAATCTTATTTGTCATCTAGGATTTTTACCCAAGATCTATAATGTGACTTTTGGTTTATTTTAAATCTGGTCTTGTCTTTATGTTCAGAAAGTCATGCATAAAGTGACCTTCTGGTGTTAATGTTGTGTATATTCCCACAAATATAAAATTTAGGATTATTGGTTTAGAAATAATACCTAATTAGTGCTAATAAAATACCTAATATCCAGTCTGCTCAAGCAACATCCATTGCTCTTATTCTTTTTGGCTAAAACCCAATTATTTCTCAGTTTATTCTAGAATAGTTTGACAGAATGATAGAGCTCCTCTGGTGGTGCAGCACTTATTTAGAGAAAAGATGATAATATAGTCAGAAATAAGTGTGTTTAAAATATGTGTGGCTCCCTTTGGAAATTTGAAAACTTCAGGATCTTCCAGGAGCATGGTCCACTTTACCCTGTGACTTGAGTATAAATCATTGGAGAAGTGGGCTTTTTGCCACAAAAGCATGGATTTATTCCTCAAATGGTGACTAACATTTCATAACTTTTATTGCAAATGATGTATGAAACATAATCAAAAATACAGTGTCTGATCTATATTGGCAATAAATATTTTGTTACTGGCAATTGGTTTCAAACGAGCTCAGAGTATTTAATCACAGCAAGAAACCTTGAGCATCAAAGATGAAATGCAGAGCACTTTTACAAGAATCCTCATTGTTTTAATGTAAAGGGCAAATCACAATCCAGATTCTGGAAAAACTTCTCTTTGTATTTGTATTTTTGCACCGTGATGAGGTTCAGGGAAGCGCTCGGGATTTGCTCTCTCTGTGTGAAGTTGAGCATGGTGCAGGCTTTGTGGGGCTGAAGTCCACATCCAAATTTTAGCCTCTCAGATTTTCTGGAGCTTTTTTTTATTATAAGCTGTAGATAAGTGCATGTTTGGCACGAGGGGAGATGGAGTTGGAATGTGTATGTTTAAAAAAGCAGTGTTTGGCTGTGCAGTCTTCAGTGTTGTGTTAGTGTTTGTGCCTCGGTCATATTAATGAATATATTTGGTTTTCCATGTGTTCCATATTACATTGATTGTAACTTGAGTCTTCAGTTAGGCCTTATGGAGGGTAAACAAAGTCTTGAAGAATAATATTCCTGTTCCCATCCCAAATGTTTTCCCTACCCTAGTTATTAGTCTTGGAGGAATAACGCTTTTCTTGTGTTCACCTGAATATTAGAGAGGAAAGTCTGAGTTTAGAATATTCTAGTTTGGTTTCATGGCAATTCTTTGCCTCATTTTTTATCTTTTTTTTTTTCTTTCATTTTTGCTTTAGAAGTTAAAGTTTGTCTGTGGATGGTGAATTGCTCAAAATTATTATTTAAGGACCGTGAAATTGTGGTGGTAGACTACGTGCTCAAGTGTCGAATGTTTTAAAGGAAAAAGGGGAAAAAACAGAACCTGATGTTTGTAAAGATTTCTATTAGTGTGTTTTCAGGCTGGGAACCCTTACTGGTTGATTATCACGCAGCCACTGCGTGCAATTTTGCCTCTACACGTAACTAAATATAAAAGTGGGTTCTGTAGCTAGATTTTGGTTAAAAGCTGTAATAAAACACCACCAGAGAACCACCCTAAAAAACCCAAGTATTTATTTGCAACCCTTGATTTCCTTGTGTCTTAGTCTCGGTGGTCTAATCTTTGTTCTTTAGGGTACTTGGTTAAGTTGCTCAACTGAACTTGAATGTAATGTGTTAAAATGTTTTTCTTTATTTTGTTCAGTATTTTCATGTGGATGTTTTAGTTTAAACACAGCATGTTATAGGTTAGCTGAAGCCAAGCAAGTTTATGCATTTTTATTTTTTTTGAACACCTTGTATATTCTCCTTACTTAATAAAAATTCTCTAGAATTAGCCTCTTTGGTTTGCCAGCAGTGCTTCACGGTCTGTATAGCTGATGAATTTCTGTCAAGCAGAACTGCTCCAAGGACAGTTTTTTATTTCAAAGCTGTGTACCAAACTCCTGTCTCTCTCCCTTCCTTCCAAGGCCTCGGTGCTGCAGAGGTTTCAGAGCACACTGGTCGTAGCCGAGCACAACAACGAGTCTCTCACGCCCATTACGCTCAACTCCATCGCCGCAGCAAAGAAACTGGGAGGGGAAGTTTCTTGTTTAGTAGCTGGTACCAGCTGTGACAAGGTAGGAAATGCTGTTTTCATACTAATGAAGTAAAGAATACAGTGAAACAATACTTGGTCAGCCTGAAAAATAACCTGTAGTGCAGAGGAACTGTGCCAGGAATTGCTAATCTGCTGGAAACGTCCTGCACTTGAACTGCTTCTCTTCTGAGGAGAAAATACGGGTTTAGGTTTCATTTTGCAGGGGACAGTGTCAGTAACAGCTCACGAGCTTGAGTGAGCACATTTTTGTAGGACTGAAGGACAGTTAACTTCTAAAACAAGATTTCTCTGTGCAGTTCGAAAGACAAATATTGCAGTGCTACGAATTTGGAAAGAAGGTTGCACTTGCTCAAATGGAAACCAGCAGAAGTAAAACAGCACAGTGACAAATTGGGCTTCTGAGCAACTTGCTTTTACTAGTCAACTACTAGTTGCATAGAAAGAGTGTGTCTGCAACCTAAAATTCTGGAATTAATGCTTCTTGACTTTGTCACATATCTCCTGTACCAAAAAAGTTCCTTGTATGTCGGCTGTGTATTGTTAGTGTGATTTTTTTTCTGTGCAAAATTTAGAGACAATGTGGTTAGTACGTTAGTGGCACTTTTATTCCAGCAGGATTTACTCTTGTGTGAGCAGTGGAAGTACAGAAAACTATGCCTAATATTTTACATACTGTTTATGAACTGTTATTTTGAAAGCAACAGGTAGTATCTCATGAAGGAGGCACACTTAGGGCAGCTAACTCACTAAGAGGTGGAGAAACCTCACTGGCTACTCAGGTGTCCGAGGTGGAGACAAAGCAAATATTTGTCTAAATCAAGAAAATTAAAAAAAAAACATTGCCCAAAAAATCTGTCTTTAATTTTCCTTATTCTCTGGCACTTGCATAGTAGAAAAATGATTGTGAATGTTTTGTTTGGTTGGTTTTTTTTAATGCTAAGTATATGGTGTCTGTTTGGCAAGGTATGTCATGCTGGGAAAAAGTATTTTACAAAAAATGAAGGTTTGGTTTTGTTTTTAAGAGCCAGTGACTCAAAGGGATGTTCTGCAGCAGCCATGAGGGAGTTCTTCTCTATTTATTTCCTTTTGTTAATTTTTGAGGGTAAACTGATACTCATCAAACTCAGTAAAACTACCCTGGTTCTGGGACAATGCATGTGGTCTCCAGACCTTGCTGTCAGTCCTCTTCTCTCTGATCTGTAATAACCCTTTTATCATTTAAACTTCACTTGTGCTAATTTAAAGGAAAAAAAATGCATAAATATAAATTGAAAATACACGTCGTGTCAGGGGGCAAAAAGTCAGATGCAAATACGGGATTGCTCCTAAAATTTGGACAAAGATCATAACATTGCTGTACTTTTGTATTTGCTCGTGTGGTAGATATTGACTGATTTTAAAATAAAGTAGGATTGGTTTCTTGCTGCTTACATTGGAATCCTGAGCAATAATCCTCACTCGTGACTGTTGTCGGCTGAGGAGATCAGTGTGTGATCCTGAAGGCAGGAGACAAGCTTTCCTCTGCTTGATTTGCTTTGTAGTTTTCTTATTCACAAGTCCATTTGCATTATCCCATAAGGCACTATGCTGTGAGTTAGAAGAGCTATATTTTATTCCATCAGGTTCGTTCTGATTTTGAAAGTCATGTACTTTAGGTTCTGGTGTTAACTAATCTATAAGGGTGTGAGCTCTTTGCCGCGGGGACTCTCCTGTTATTTGTTTGTGGTGCCTGTTATAACACAAACTAATAATAATTCACTTGTGATCATAGGTAGCACAAGAAGTCAGCAAAGTGCAGGGTGTTGCAAAAGTTCTCGTGGCTCAGCACGATGTGTACAAGGGATTTCTGGCAGGTGAGAGTTGTTCTGACCTATTAACAAAAGAAATTGTATTTATATTTGTGCTTGAAAAGAAGATAGTTGTAAATTCTGAGCAATATATTTTTATTCTCAGAGGAGCTGACTCCCTTGATTGTGGAAACTCATAAAAAATTTAAGTACACCCACATTTGTGCTGGAGCATCTGCCTTTGGGAAGGTAAGTAGATCAAAGTACATCCAAAAGTTCTTGTAGAAAAGAGACAGACACTGCTGTAGGTAAGAGTTGTGAATCAAAGGTGTGAGAGAAGTCAGCCATGGACACTTTTGAGACTGCAAACAGTGTTACAGCAGTTCACTTAAGAGGTCATTAGTTAGAAACACTGAGTGATGTTTGATTTTTAATATGGGCTGATGTGGACAAAAGAACAGCGTAGAAGAAATATTCCGTGGTAACAATATAGGACTGTGTACAAGAGGCAAAATAGGTTGTGATCTGAGAGCATGAAAATTGTAAAGAAAAGCACAGCAAATCAAGATGAAAAATGTATTATTTGCATATTAAAATGAAAGTGTACAGACCTATTGGAAGCAAATTTTTTTTTGAGGGAGAATTGCATCTGCGATCTAAGTCATGTACATTGAAATGTCTGTAAGCATATATAAATAACACAGATCTAAGTCTCAGCCAAGATGTTTTTTAATGAAAATATGATTTTTCAAAACTTGTTTTCTCAAGGAATATGTTTCTAAGTGCATGGAGAGCCTCAGTGCTAACAATCTGGGCACCATCGTGGTGCAGCAAATTAGAGAGAAAGGGTACTTGAGAAATCCTGCTGCTGTAGGATGAATAATGACATCAGCCTCCCATCTGACTACTTTCACTTCCAATCAATATCAATCTGTATACTTCTATTTTTGCTAAGAGAAATCTTTTATGTACCTTTTTTGCTAAGAGAAATCTTTTATGTATCTTAAGTCTTAGGGTTTTGAATTTTTTTTTATATTTGAGCTGTAGTGTCGTTGTAAAAGTTAATAGCTTTTGCTTTAAAGCTTACACTGCCATTTTTGAGTGCTTCGTGTGAGTAAAGATTTCAGAACTGGGCCCCTTTGTGTTGTACCAGATTAGGAGGCAGACAAAGAGCAAGCAATCATCTTGTTATCATTGATTTGTTCATCATTTTTGCTGCTCTTTTTTTTCCTCTTTCCCACTCATAAAGGTGCTAAGTAATGTTAGGTAAATTTTAAAGCAAAAGAATATGTATTTTAATATCAAAAATAAATTTTTGGCTTTTGAGAGAAGAATGTAGGGTTTTTCTTCTTACTGCCTCTGGCAACTACCTTCCAAAAATACCTTTTTTTTTTTCCTGAAGTGCTAAGAGCTCAGCAATCCATAATTGTCAATTTTCTGAGTAAATGGCATCTATATTCAGTTTTAAACTATTTGAAGCAAATAAGCCTCCTAATTTAAGATATTGAATTAAGGGTTTACTTACAGTAAGTCTCATAAAACATCTAATGTTATTACAGTAATGGGATTTTATTTGGCTGCTAAAGCTACATGAGAAGCCCCACGAAAATCTTAGTTCTATGTGTCTTTTTTACTTAAAGACAGCATTATATGAAGTTAGAGCCGGGTCAGCAGGTGTTCTTTTACTGACCATGTATATTTTAGTTAGCATTTGCTCTGCTAATTTTTCATCTCTAACTTCTAGAATCTCATTCCCAGAGTGGCTGGTAAACTTGGTGTTGCCCCTGTTTCTGACATTATTGAAATTAAGTCCCCAGACACTTTTGTGAGAACTATCTATGCAGGTGGGTAATCACAAAAGGTGTGTGGTATTTATGCAATAACAGACCCAATTCTACTAACTTCCCTACATGATCTTGTTGTTAGAACCCTGGAAAATGATAGGAATTTTCACTCTACCGTCCGAATTGCTGTGGTTCATAAAAAATGAAACCTGGGGATGGACATGATGCTCCCTGGGTGAGAAAGCAAGTAAGCCCAACAGCTTTGGGACTAGCATGTCAAACCCAGGTCTATCACCTTCATGAATAGAATTTGGTCAGATCCTTTGTCCATGTTTCTTTGTTAATGCCCTGCTGATCAGATTTTGCAGAGCGTAAGACATGCAGTTAATTGTCCAGCTGTATTTAATAGGACCAGCATTAGTTCTGATTTAAGATACCCCAGGGTTATTTTTTCCAATTATGAAGACATTGAACAAATTATTTATAATATTTAATTGGATTAATTATCAATTCTTTTTTCACTCTTGTTTCTCTAATGCTTGGCTGACACTGTGTTTCATTTTAGATATGAGCTCATTAGCTTGTGTTTCTTAATTTTACGGTCCCAGCCTGTACCACATGTACCAGCATGGTATTACATTTTGAGTTACGTTACCACAATGTGGGTTTGTGTTGCACTTTTAAGTTGCTTCCCAGTAATTCACAGTTTCAAGATGACTTCGTTTGTGAATAGTTTGTTAAGAAAAATGTTGCAGCATTTTTTTTTCTTTTAGTGTTCCCTGCAGCCTGCAGTGTGAAGTACTGTATTATATTATAAGAGAAACACAGTCCCACAGATACTTGGGGGAGGCCTCATTGTCTTCAGTTCTGATGAGTTCATGCAACAGGATAAAAGATCTACTTTGAATTGTAGACATCCTTTAAGAATGGCATTTTCAAAGTTGTTTTTTTTTTTGTCCTTTCTGAAATTTAAAAGCTCATCCATAAGAGATGATCTGAATGCTTTGTATCCTTTAAAAATAGAGCATTTGTCATTATACTTCTGAAACATGGAGCTAAAAAGTAAATTAAACTATTTGTAATCTGTATTTATTAAGTGCCAAGTTTTGGTTACCTAAAACTGCAATTTTGGGAAGTACCTTTGTGGATATTGTTCTAGTACAACAGCTAACGTGTTTTTGATATTAGGTTGTGTTGTTTTGTGTTTTTTTTTTTTAAGCACAATATGTCTGATAATCATCTTTAAATTTTTAATGTGCCTTTTTTGTTAGGAAATATTCTTTGCACTGTGCAGTGTGATGAAGCAGTTAAAGTGTTCACTGTACGAGGAACTTCGTTTGAGGCTGCACCAGCAAGTGGTGGCAGTGCCAGTGTAGAAAAGTGTGAGTATTTGTTCTGGGATTCTGTTGTTTTATGTAATGGTTAGTTTTGCCCACTGCATGGTGATGTTTTGTAGAAGCATCTGTCAAAACAAACTGATTGTTGTAATGTTAGCTCTATACTTTTAGTACAGGTACTTGTGCTGTTTAGTGATGTCTGCTATGGATTATCTGCTCCGTTCCTCCCTTTTCTTTGACTTGAAAAGGAGATTGTCTCTGCTGAAATCTCTGCTTGTTGTGCTCGCTGCTTAAACTTCTGCCACTGTAATCTTGAAACTTCAAGTAAGGACAAGTTACAGCTGTTTGAATAACCAGATTGGTTTTCAAAACAAGACTGAGCAAAAATAAAAGTGGCTGGCTCTCCACAGTTTTGGTTTAATCACATTGCAATCGAGATGGGTCATTACATCACCAAGCTAAATTAGAAGCCGTTTAAATTGATTTGAGAACACCCAGTTGTTGATCAGTTTTAACTATCTCAGTTTAAATTACTATTTAATGAAGCCAGTGTAGCTTTCATAGTAGAGAGATCCAGTCACAGAATGACAAAGGAGTTGAGGTTAGAAGGGATCTCTAGACATCATCTAGTCCAGCCCCTGCGAGAAGTTGCCTGGGACTGTGTCTGGTCAGGCTTTGAGTATCTCCACATATGGAGACTTCACAGCCACTCTGGGCAACCTGTTTGATCACTTCTGCTGTTTTTCACTGTGGGCCTTTTTCCTTGTGATGTAGTGCCTGCCTCTGAGCCTTCCTGTATTTCCTAATGTCTGTTAATGTTAGAAATCTTACTTCAGATCAGTATACTGCACTGTCAGTGCATCACCTAAGTGACTTCTTTGCCTGTCTGAGTAAGAAGCACAGGTCTTGTGCTGGGTTCCTGTCAATGTGTAGCAT
Source organism: Pseudopipra pipra (assembly GCF_036250125.1). Taxonomy (NCBI): domain Eukaryota; kingdom Metazoa; phylum Chordata; class Aves; order Passeriformes; family Pipridae; genus Pseudopipra; species Pseudopipra pipra. The sequence goes on along the minus strand of NC_087560.1, from coordinate 3,283,322 downwards.
TTATACAACAGAACTTCATTTCAGTGCAGCTTGTAGTGAACGAGACTTGTACCCAGAGCCACAGAGCAACTACTGACAGTGGTTAAAGCTCGCGGTAGAGTCGGTCGGAGAATGAACTGTGCTTTAAGTTTAAGCTCAGATTTAAAAGGTTGAAAATACCTGCTTTATCATTTTTCTTGTGGGTGTCTTTGTTTATCTGATGAATGCAGTGACCCCTCCACCCCCCGTTGGTCTCTCTGAATGGATTGAGCAGAAGTTGACAAAAAGCGATCGGCCGGAGCTCACCAGTGCAAAAGTGGTGGTGTCAGGGGGTGAGTTAGATAATATGGAAACTGTCTTGTGATGCATTTAAGTACCTCTTCCTAAATAGTATCTGTAGCAGAACACTGTAATGTGATACATTAAAAAAAAAAAAAAAAGATGTAATTCTGAAATATGCCATAGGGGCTGCTGGGAAGGCACTCAACATGTATGTTTTGTGGGGAGGTAGAACATGAGTTTAACATATGCTGGTTGGCTTTGTAAGAACATTGTCATATTTGGTGAGTCCCTTTCAAATTTTAGCAATATGAAGTGCTATTAGTTTGAAATCTATCATGTTTAAAATTACTGCTAATTATTACAGGCAGTCCAACCATTCTTATGCAGTGGCTTTAATGATTTTAAAACCCATTATGTTTGTATTCTGCTCCTCGGGTATCGAGTGATGGACTGTGATTTTTACTGTATGCCTATGGCTAAAATGATTCCTTAGTTATCCCACTACAGAATTTTGTACCTAAAGCCAGCAGAGGGAGCACAAATTAGTTGAAAAAAATGCTGTTTCCCTGATTTTGGAGAATGATGTGGACGGTGCTGTGTGCCGGAAGGAAACAAGACAGTGGTGTTGGTTTATACATATAAAATATTAATCACAAAGACAAAAGCTAAATCTCCAAGTATTACATACTGGTTAGTAATGCATCCAAAAATACCCTGTGCAAGCGTGTCTTCGAGTCTTTGCAAACTCAAATATTCCTATGGAAAGTGGGCAATAAATATAGGCAATAAACATAACAAAAAATAAACATAGCAAAAAAATAAACATAGGCAATAAGAAAATCTTAAAGCATATTATGTTCTTCTTTCTTGATCTTTTTTTTGTTCTTAACTTTTAAGGGAGGGGGATGAAGAGTGGTGAAAATTTCAAGTTGTTATATGACCTTGCGGATCAACTGCATGCTGCAGGTAAACTTGTTTTTCTCTGTTTCTGTTTAACCCTGTTCATTATATTTTAAAATGTCACATTAAAAACAATGTTCGTCTTGAGTCTTTTATTTTCATGTATTAAAAAAACTCTTAGAATCCTCTTACTTTAGTAATAGATGAAGTTTTGTCAACTGTATTTACATGCCTGTGTAGGCAGCAAAATGCTAAACTGTAATGTTCCCTGTCCTTCTCAAGTCTCCGGAACAGAAGCTTGCAGACAGAAAGTGAAGTTGTCTTAGCTCACTTTGAAGAGCTGATACTTTGTTCATACATCCTTTTATACCACTCCTTTACAGAATCCTGTTCACATTTGTTATAGTTCGAGTGGCTCTGTCCTTTTGCTGTGCTCTTGTGTGAATAGGAGCAAACCAACCATATACAGTGTTGAGCTAAGTATTTTTGGGTAAAGGCTGGGGGAGAAGGAGGAACTGTTTGCTTTAACGTTTCAATTTCATTAATTTTAGCTTTCACAAGTGTATAAATTTATAGTTTTACATGACTGGCTTTGTTTTTATATTGGTGTCTTCGTTAACTAAATGTCCATATGGCATTTTCAAGTTTACTTTGATATTTTTCTTTACCATGCCTGACTTCTGAGATTCACAGCAATTCAAGATGCCACATATGTTCTATTCAAACTTGAAGGAACATTTTGGGAAGGCATTTATGGGAAAATCCTCTTGACAAAGCAACAAGAAAAAATAATGGAAATGTGCCAGACTGAAATCCTTGGGTTTAAATATATGGCCCTTTGGTGCTGGGAGTGAGGATTTCCTGTTGCTTATGAAGTGCATTAGCACTCAGTATTTGGAAGTTTTTAGCTAGTGGTATAGAGAAGGATTACCATAAGAGCTTTTAAGAGGGAAGTTTCTAAATACGTGCCCTTAGAGTGTGGGACTCTTCAGTAAAACCCATGTGCTTTTATGGTGATAGAAATTTGGCTCGCTAATATTTTAAAAAAAAAACCATTGGAAATATTTTCTTTCAACTAGTTGGAGCTTCCCGTGCAGCTGTTGACGCTGGCTTTGTTCCTAATGACTTGCAAGTCGGACAGACGGGCAAAATAGTAGCACCAGTAAGTATGGAAATGTCTCTCATAACAGAGCTGTGATGTTTTCTAGTGTGCATTTTCCTTCAGAACACGCACTGAGAGGTGAGCTGAGCCTTAGTACTGAGCCTGACAGGAAAATCTGAGTGTGCCCAGTGTGATACTTGCCCACACATTCCCAGAGCAACACAAGCAAGCTGTGATGGAGATCTCTCCCAGGGGTCAGTCAGATGTGTTCTGCCAGGGGTTTTGCACTATGGACTTTTTCACAGTTGCCTGTGCTGAACATTTTCTAGCTTTCTAGCAGCCAGCATTGATATACTAAAAGATGTCGTTGCCAACAGAAACTTGAAATTATATTGATCCAGGGCTTGATCTCTGGCAATTGTGCGTTCTAGGTTTTTACAGGTGATGGTTTTTTAAAAACTTCTAGTAACTGGATGATGGCAGTACAGTCTAAGCAAAAGTTTTGTAAGATATGAAAGTGCAAGAAGTTTAAGAGATAAATAATCTGCAGGTTGGCAGCCATACTCTAATGAGTGTCTTAATATTGGGTCATAACCTGCTGCACATCTTTTTCTGCTATCTTTGCATCATGCTGTCACCAGGAACTGATTTCTGTGTCTTTTTGTATCTGTGCAGGGCTTTCTGTCCTGTAGGGGTCTGACACTACTTTCATTGTTGTTTATGGCCTGAGGAGATGAGAGGAAAGCAGTGGACAGATAAAGCACTTGAGTTTTTGTAAATAAGAAGGTACAGCTGTAGCTCATCTGAGTGTGGGGCAGGATGTGCAGTAACACATTCTGAGGTGTGATGATCATGGCCATGAGCAGGGAATTGTGACCAAGGCCATGGGCAGGTGTGGCCATCTGTCAGGGGTATTCTGAGCTACAGAGTGCAGCAAAGGTTTAGCCTCTCAGTAAGCAGTTCTTTGTGTATGGCAACAGAAGGCACTGAGGAACAACTTTTTACTTGAGACCAGAAAGGAAGAATGAGCTAGAACTTACCAGAGAAACTTTTCATATGTCAACTGCTGCATTAACTGATTTGTAATAATTTAAATAATACTAAAAAGCTGTCCAAAGCCTTGCTAAGATCTGAAAAGTTTTGCCCTGTCCATTATTTTGCTCGTGATTCATCTGTCAAGATAGAGCAATACTTGGGTATCAAAGACAGGAACTTGTGATTCCTGGAGTCTGTTGTCAGTTCTGCCTACTGTGTTTTCTTGAACAAGATGCTTTGTGCTCCTGATTCCTTCTGTCTTGAATTGTGGATAAGGATGTTTGCTGCTTTTCTCAAAGTCCTCATCAGAGGCCATCTGAGGATAGCCCTGTGGGGCTGAGTGGAGCTATTTCTAGGCATGCTAATGTAAATAACCTGTAAATCTATATGATAACCAACTTCTACAAAAAATAGCTTCTGAGAAGTAGGCCTATTGATAAGACAAGGTCTGCCTGTTTGCAGAGTGTGTCCTTCTACAATATTGATAGCAATATTAAACTCTGTGCAAGGAAATTGTGAGGCCCTGCAGATTATAAATGCAACCCTAACTCTTTCTGCTTACCAGGGTGTAAGCCAAGTGTCATTTAACTGTGTCTTTTGAAAGGCAATGAGATGAGGCTGACCATCCTTAGTTCTCCACTACCCAAATATCCATTAATGAGGTGGAGAATACTAATTTGAAGACAGCTCAGTTCTGGTTTATGTGTCTCAAGGCTCAACAATGAACATTCTTTCCAGAGTCAAGGGCATATAAACAATTATGTTGAAACAAAAAAGGCTACTTTTTGATGAAGATACAATGCCATTTTTTGCCACAGATGGCCCATAGCGACATGTGAAAGTCATAAGAACATACAGCCCCAGCACAGGGTCACAGCAGTGTTGTCATTGTCATCCTCTGGAGGTTGTTGGAACAGCCATTAGTCGGGACTGACGAATGAATGTGTCAATAAATGATCCGAACTGGCACAGTTGTGTGGTGCTGCATCTGTTTGTCAGCAGGGCTGATGCATTTTTCTCTCATCTCCCTTCTTAACAAATAGTTATTAAACAGCGAGTTCTGCAGAGTGCTGAAAATTATGTGTCCTTTCTTTGAAATCGTTCAGATCTTTCATCAGGATCTTAAAATACGTGCGAGGACAACATACGGTGGGTTAAAAGTATAGAAAATATTATATGTTAACTGTAATGAAAGTGCAAATTGAATTGAGAGTAAGCCCACAAAGTTGCTGACTAGAACTAATTTTTCAGTGTGCTGGATAGGTATCTTAAATATGAGGCAATTGAAAGCTGCAAATTCTTAATTTAACATTCCTAATTCTACTTCACTGTGTTTTTGGTACTTCAGCGAGAAAATTATTCTGTGCAGTGGAAGATAGAGTTGACTTGGAGGAGTAGAACTGAGCTCTTTTGATCAGATCAGGATGACACTGGCTATTTTAACAGTTCTCAAGATGCTGCTTTTCTCCTGTATATGCTTGGTACCAGTAGTTCAGGGAGAGCTTGTGATGTTCTACCTGGAGAATTGCAGAGCAGGTTTGTCCTTTGGTCGGTTATATTTGCTGAGACCCAAGGTTTGTGTGCAGTTTTGGGCTCCAGTTGACACGGTGCCCTTGTGGGTGTGTGGGTTTTAAGCAGGGGAAGAGTCTGGGATATGGAAAACTGTTGTAGTTGGAGACCCGGCTGCTCTCCCATGCAGCTGCTCCTTCCTGATGGGAAAGTATCTCAGTGCCTGCTCTTACCCTTCTATTAATAGTCTCTTGCCCGGTCTCAGTGGAGGATTGGAATGCATTGTTTTTAAAGGACTCTGGAATTGGGTCATTTTTGAGCCTGCAGAGGGAAAAGGGTTAGTTACAAGCTCAGGAAGAGGGGAGGTGCTTCTGCTGCTTTTTCTGTGTGACTGCTGTGGAGTATTTCTGTGCTCATCACTGGGTAAGAAGAGAATAGTCTAAAAGGTCTGCTTAATTCTTCCACTTGTCTTTGACTGTAGATCTGGGGGAAGGAAGGGTCATTTTCAACATTGGTCCTTCAGTAGTTCTGTGACTGGCTTCAGTTTTTAAGATGCAGCCCAGCCAGTGCATCACAGGACACGAGAACCTCACAGCCACAGCAGCTTTCCCAAAATCCCCCTGTATTAAAACAACACACAGAACAGTTAATACTCACAGAACAGTTGGAGTTCATTTTGCTTAAGTGATGGAAGAATGCAGTTAATTAAGGAGTACAGATTTCACCTTCTTTCTGTTTGAGACTTGATTCTACCTCTCTCTTCCAGAATAGCCTTGGATCACTCAGCTTCAAGGTTTTGTTCATGTTGGTATTATGCAGATTGTTGGGGTTTCTTTGGTAATTTTTCTCTTGTACAATTTTATTCCAGTGAAAGTATTCAGTGTATTATTTTTGCTTCTGTTTGTAGCTTTTTTTTACCTATTGATTTCAAGTGATTGCAGCTCCTATTTGAACATTCTGTCTTATGAAAGAGAAGGCTGATTTGTGTTATGTGATGAGATGGAAGGAAGGAAGTTTTTAGGCATAAGTGGATATATTAAAATATAAAATGTTGCCTTCCTAATGAAAAAAGCAGTTTAGTATATTCAGTGTCTTTAATCAGTGACAACCATTTTAGCATATTTTTTAAAATTAGAAGCCACTATTTCTTATATGCAGGTGTTCTGCAGAAAAATGAAATTCAGTTCTCAGATTTTAAGCGCTGTGTGTAGTTTCTGTTTAAGAAAAAAGCCCTTGTAAGGATGCTCAAATTATCTGATTTTGGATGAAAATATCCTTCCCATGAGTGTCTACTATTAAATATTAGTTAAGTATGTCCAGTTAGAAAATACTGAATTCCCTACACAAATCAAGCCTCCCACCACCACCCCAGAGCAACTGCTATTTTTAGATAAGAAATTTAAGATAGTCAGGAGTGTTAGTTTTCACAGTAAAAATCTTTCTAGTTCTCTGTCTCATGATCACAAAAAAAGAAACAAGAACAAATAGGAGGACGAGAAGAAAGAAAGTAAAAAATGTTTTTTTAGTTATTTAAAACTTTTGTAAATGGAACATGAATGCTTCATTTATTAGTTCAGTATTAGCTTTCCCAATTATGGTGTAATTAGTGACTTTTCTAACATGCAAAGTAGTAGGTAATCTTTCTCAGGAACTTGTGTAATTTGTCTGATATTTAAGCAAAAAAAGTTCTGATCCAGGTGGGAAATCCTGCACTCTCTGCAATTCCAAGAAGTGCCTGTCTTTGGACACCCGAAATGTTCCCGTGGTTTCCCAGGTTTTCCCCTGTGTCCTATTCTAATTAATTATATTCTCCCTTCAGCTTTTGAAGGGAGATGGGGCTGTGCTGGGATCATCTCACTCTCAACTTCTTGCCTCTAAAAACCAGCCAAAACCTCAATGGCACCGAGAGTTGCTTTTTTTGGCAAGTGTGTGTGAATTTAGGCTGTTTATTTAGTTATCCTCTGACCTTGTGGAGGATCTGCTGCTGCTTGATAGACGTCTTTCTGGTTTAATCTCTTCAGAGTTTAAATGTTCACTCTTGAAATTTATTTTCCTCTGAAGTCTCTGTTCTTTCAAGGTCTAGTTCTGTCACTATAGTTTTCCTTGTAGGTTTTCCTAGCTGGCAGAATGCCTTTTTTTTTTTTTTTTTTAAGGTGCTCAGTTGCTGCTGTCTTGTTACTTTGAACACTGGGCACAGGACTCTTAACAGATGACAAGAATGAGATGGAAAACTCAGGAAGGCACAGGTTAGGAAATATGTGATGTAACAATAATTGACACTGGATTAAATGATTGTGCTAGAAATGTGATATGATTGCACTGAAGGCAGGTGTGTGTGCTGAGAAACCTCGGGTGGGGAAGGCAGATGGGAATTCAGTGTAGTTCTGATATGATTGCAGTAAACTGCTTGGCTTCCCTGCTCGAGCTTCACTTTCCTACTGGAGGGTCTCTCTGGCTCTACTGGATTGCAGGAACTTCAGAAGGGAGGCAGATTTACAACTGTCAGGAATTGACAGGAATAATGAGGGAAAAAGAGGCATGTTAGAGGTGCAGCAGCTTCAGGTGAGATGCTGAGGAGTGAGATGTTGGCTCAGTTAAAAGGCACCAAAGCTGTGGAAGAGCAGTGGAATTATTGTTGCTCCACCTCTTCTGCAAGAGGATGGGATACTTTCTGAGCTTCTCTGTGCCTCAGTATTTACCAGGCATCCCTTTCACTCCAGTGAGTGGCATTTTTGCACTAAGTAGTCATCACCTTGCTTTGAGAGTGGCACAGTGTCATATAATTTACATAATTCCTGTATTTTGTATTTCTTTGTATTTGGTGGCAAAGCAAACACTCCACCCAGCCTGGGTTTGTTTTTTCTAAAATTCCTGGGTGACTCCTGGTTTCTTTGCATAGTAAATGGGTGCTAACTGCTCGAGTGTTACTTCCCATCACTTTCTTAGGGATCCTTTGCTTGCTCAGGTTTGCTTATCTGTTTTTTCCTTTCACTCTTTTGTCAGGAAGTGTAAGGAAAGTGAAACAAAGCATATTTTATTCTAGTATTTTTGTTCTTATTTTGTTCTCTGCCTCTTATCTAAAATTACTGACAATGAACTAATTAAATTCTCTTACCTTCATGAGGAGTGTCACTCGTCTCATCTTGATTGTACTCACTTTAAAAATGTTCTACTCCTTGCTTATCAGTGAGAAGATCCTAATTACATCCTCATTTGTTACACATACAAGGGAATATTGAGATACCAGAGTTTCTCTCTTCAAAACCATGGTACACAATTTCATAATTTCTCCTACCCTCCGCTGTAGGACTGTGTTATTTGGACATTAGGTTTGCACTGTACAAATGGCTGAGGCTGTTAGGCAGCCAGCAGATGGGAATAGCACTGGGAAAACTGACCATGCCTGGGAAATTGGTTTTGGAATATCTCCTCTGATAATTCACTATTGTTGAAAAGTAGCTTTATAGTGGCAAACTTTAGAGAGCTGTTTGTATGCAGCTGGGACTGAATTTACAGACTGTGTTTCTCTGACTTGCTAAAAAGCTGAGGATTGACAACCCCTTTCATCCTGCATTATCCAACGTAGCTTTTAACTCCAAGAAAACTATGTTCACAAATTGATGCTCTGCTCCTCTGGGGTTGGTGCAGAAACATTAAATTGTACTAAAATATTCATATGTGAGTGCATTTAGCTGAAAGCAATTGATGTGCTTTTCCCTGGAGAGAGGAAAAAAAAAACTGCTGTATGGCCCTGCACTCCAGCAGACACCCTAACCACGCTTAAGAGTAATTACACAGCTTGGCTGATCAAAGGTTCTTAAAGTGAAAAAGAAACTGTAGTTGGGCTGCAGTTTAGTGATGTGTGCTTCTTGAATGGAACAACTGCATCCAAGCAGTACATAGTGGAGGATTGTTTGATATACAGTGTAATACAGATGAACCAGTGTCAAGGCAGAAAATATTTTATTGGGTTAATAGCTTGTAATTGGAAGGAATCTCTTGTACAAAGCAATTTTCGTCACAAAGATTTCTTTCTAATTTCATTGTCCTTTCACTCTTGCAAAGAAAATAAAATATCTGAGCTGCCTTTAAAAAGAGTATGTGTGCCAGAGGGGTTTATTAAACTGGCCTGTTTAAAAGCATGCCACTGGTAGGATGATAAATTGATGTGTGCTGAAGGTTTTCAGCATAATTCAGAAATTGGCATAAAAATCAATAGGAGCTGACGACATGCTTGCAAAGTAGCTGCCTCAGCTTGGGGTGCACCTGTGGCTGCTCTGAGCTCTGTCACAGCAGCCTCCAAAGGCACTGGGAGTTGCAGTAAAAACTGTTCTTGTACTTCTGTTGAGTTCCTTAACTGCCCCAAGACAGCCTAAGGCATATTTAAATATTCTCATAAGCATAAATGAAGTAATATCATATGCCACGAATTATTCTATAAATAATTGGAAGAGTCTGTGTGCACAGGAAAATAACTGCATTGGTAGACTGGTAATTATAATCATCCCCATATAGCTCTCTTGTGCATTTATCCAAACTGGCTGCATGGATTCTGGAACCAGGAGTGCAGATTGTTGCACATGAAGTCTCATGGACTTGCAGTAGCTGCCAATATGTAAATTGGGTACGTTTGAAGCAGAAAGAGAGTTTAGGGAATGGCTGAGGAGGATTTTTTCATTTTAATGATTAGTGTGCAATGACTCTGTAAGACACACGGTTTTTCAACAAAAATGACAATGGTAAGGCTAGATGAATACTTTAACTAGCAACAGAGAAGCTGGATTCTTGACTTGGAATCTTGTCTTTGAATAGGATAAATCTGGGAGTTGGAGTTGTGTTTCTTTTTAGGGTGGTTGGGATGCAGATCTCTGCTTACAGACTCGGAGGTCTCTGTCAGGGTTCTGGCTGCCACTGTGGGATATCGTGTGGCCAGATTAAAGCACTTCTGGCCTTAGTGCCAGTTTGCTGGCAGAATCACCTTGGGCTGCTGCTGTAGTCACTGTGAGAAGCCTCATGGGTGCTGGTGCCCCCATCTCCACATCTTCCCACTGCTGGCCAAGCCCTTCCTGCAGCAGCACATCTGGAGTGTTGGTGCCTCCTGATGGTGCCTCCTTCCCCTCTGCTCCTGGGCTGTTTGGTCCATTCAGCTTCCTGTGCTGTGTTACTGCACTGTGCTCTTCCCTGCTGGCAGCTCTCTTCTCTGGTGTCCCTTCCCCTGTGCTGATGTCTGCCAGCCACTTCATTAAAAAGTTGTGGCATGACTGTGACACATGTACACCAATTATTTCCTGTGTGAAATGAAGTTACTGCAAGGCAAGGCAATTGTTTAACCTGATGCCATGTCCTTTATACCACCAAAACTTTCTCTTTCCTTGACTTCAGTTGCTTTTGGAAGTTCATTTGTATCAGGCAGTGCAGTGAGCCCCTTGGTGCTGTTTTGTTTCCCATTCTCCTGTGGCACAGTGCTGGCAGCAGCCCTTCAGTGAAAACCTGCCTGTGCACAGCACCAGGGAGCTGAGAAACACCACTCCATGTCCTAGACTTAGATGTAAGTGCCTGTAACTGTGGGCTGTGGATCAGCTGCCTGACAGCAGTAATTAGAGCAGCTTCCAGGGTTCCAAAAAAGCTGGAACTTGAAGTTGGTGTAAAGCCATGTTTGGCCCCTGAGAGGTGTGATCCAGACTCTGATTCGTGCTGTTTGTGCCTCATCCCCTGCACAGATGAGCTCTGAAGGACTGAGGGCTCCTTCCAGGCCTCGTGTGCTCTCTGTGATGGCAGACGTGTCACGCCGTGCAGTTGGAAGGGACACTGCTCTGTGGGACCCATCTGCTCCCTCCATCCCTCCTTCACTCTCTCCACGTTTCTTGGGGCCACAATCCTGACTCAGGCTGTGAGCACTAACAAAGGAGGAATGAGAGGACTCGGCAGAAGGCTTGACAGAAGTTAGTGATTTCAGGGAAAACACCAAAGCAAGGGTATTACTCTGAAAATAACTTAGAAATTTGAATTTCTCAGTCCTTTATGACATCCCTGGATGACTTTCTGAATTTGTTCCTCAGAGAACAGTGAACAGACCTGAATCTTTATCATTCAGACCTTGTGGGTCCTTTGTGTCCCTCCTGCTGAACTGTAGATTAGAACTAGTATTTAAGCAGTCAAGTCTCTTTACAGGACAGAACTGTTGATAAGAACTGTCCCTGTGTTATCTGCCTGAGAACATTGCTGAGGTGATCTCCCATCAGTGTTAGAGCCAACAGAAGGGACCAGTTGTCTGGACCAGGGAGCCAAAGGCACATAACCTAGAAGGGCATGGCTTAGATACATAATAAATGATTTTTAGACAAGCCTGGTGATTTACAAATGTCCTTTTAATGAAACATCCTTGTCTTTCCTAGATGCTTTAATAGAATATATTCATAGGCATCTGGCTCCTGGTTAGCTGGATTCTTTCCAAAGGCTGAACTTCACAATGTTAAGCAGACTGATAAGAGTATCTGGTAGTCTGGATGACTGGTACTTAATGAATTGCTCTGAAAAAAATCAAATTACAGTAATGTGTCTTTAAAAAGAACTTGTATTAAAGACAGTATGATGTTAGAATAATTTCTTCTGTAACATCTGTTCTTTTATTTGGTATAATTAAAATATTGCATTCTTACCATGAGTTCTTATATGGACATATTATGTTACCTTGCAGCTGTGGTTAAAATGGATTGACCTCCAATATTAATCCACTCGGTAAAAACCTACAGAGGCTGAGGAGTTTGAGTGTGTTCAACAGCTGTGTGGTTTTGTGGAAATGCATGGACTAAATTCTGTGTTTCAATTTCAAAGGAAGCCTTTTTAATAGGAAATACTTTGTTCCTGCTCTGTTTTCCCTCCCTTTCGGTTTTTACAGGAGAGAGTGTTTGTGTTAAAGCATAGAAGAAGTCATAGCTTTTATTTATCTATTCCTGTTTGAAAAACCAATAATAACAGGTGAAATCTGTAGCTGTAGAAACATCAGCAAGCAATCATCTTTCTTTCTTTAATTGCTGTAATGACTCTCAGGCCTGCATGGTCTGTGCTGGAACACCTTGGTTTGCAGCCCCTTCTGTTGGTCTGTGCTGTCCCCCAGCTGTGCTTGGCTCTGCCATGTTAAAGCCACCTCACTGCAATGCACACCTTCAGCTGCACAGCAGTAAGATGACTTTTTTTTTGGCCCCCTTACCCTCCCTGGCCCCCAGAATAATTTCTTGAATTGGATTTGTATGTTCTTAAATATGGACTAGCCTCGTTATTTTTAAAGGAGAAATTGTTATTATTGGAGGTTCTGTCTTTTCTAATCATGTGTGAAGTACCACCTTTTAGTTGGTCTAGACAGATGAGCCATTAATTAATTTCGTGTGTGAGTTTTCTGTTATTGAATGAGTTGGTGAAAAGTACTTTCTTTGGTTTTCTTCTGTACCATTAGTTAGCTGAACTGCACAGCTGGGACTGCTGCCTGCACTGGTGGTGGTGGGAAAACTGTCAGGGAACTCCAATACTCTTGGTTTTGGATAGATTACAGGATGGATGGTTTTCAGCATGAGGGGAAGTAATACCTTTGTGCTGTGACTGACCCAGTCAGTACAGATCTATGTGCCTGTACATTTTAATCTGTTTTGAATGTAAGACTCTGGATGTGAACTGGGAGCCCTGAGGTGCAAAGCTGTTGGTGTACCTGGGATGCACTTCTGTACGTCCTGTGTGGGAGTGGGGAGTGCCTGGGGGAAGGAAAGTTTCAGGGCACGTGGTTGTGGAAGGCTGGGGTAAAGAACAGAACCTACAAGTGTGGAATGCACCAGCCCACTTTGGCAGCTGAAATGTTTTATCCTGCCCTCTTCACCTTTCAAAGGTGCAAACACCTGAATTTCAGCTTCCTATGTTCTGTCTTAGTGAGAGGCTCCAAACAAAAGCCTTGGTTTGCTCTTCAGGCCCTGCATTATCCATTTGGAGGTTACCTTCACACTTGCTTTGGGAATCTCCAGGGTAACACTGCCCTGTCCCCTGCTGAGCAGTGCTGGATGGTTTTCAGGCAGACTTCTTAAATTTGTTTTTTCTCTCGTGTGTCTTTGCCAGATGCTCCTTTGGGATTCTCCTTTTGTAGTTACGTTGCATCCCCAGGTCAGGAAGGGAACCAGTTGTCAGCTGCCTTCAGTATTGAAATTAATGTAAAAACTGCTGCCTGTGATAGATTCTGAGTAGGGTGTGTGAGGGGTTACTGAAACTGTGCTGTGGGTACCAAAAATGCCTCTCTCTTGTTTCCTTCTAGGAACTTTATATTGCCGTGGGAATATCTGGAGCAATCCAACACTTGGCTGGAATGAAAGACAGCAAGGTAAATAAAGGTGGATGTGCTAGAAGAGATTTTTGAGGAAGGAAATGAGTTGACTTCCTTGCTTTTGCATCAGCACTTTAGATGGTTTTCCAACTTTTTTTAATGTTAAAATTGCCCATTTCTCTGCTGCTTTAAAACACACTTGGACAGAAAAAAATATACTGTGGCAAAACATCTCACATAGTAGGAAAACATTTGCACTACAACCCAAAGTGATAAGTTGAAGCAGCTAATTGACTTTGTTTAAAAAAAACCCCAACCCAAACCATGTATGCCTGAATTCTATACAATAGTTCCATTTGCCTTTATTCCAGAGTATGACATATTAATTCATGCATAACAATGTGCAATTTGAATTATGAACTTACTATTCCATAAAGTAAAAGATGTCTCTGACATTCCTGCATTTAGCCATTCAAATGGAAACCTATTATAAAATGGCAGTAAAACTTTAAAAGGTTTAACTCATTACTTGCCAAAGCAAATAATCCAAAATTGGAATTGCCAGTTTGGTCTACAGTGCAGTGTTTGGAAAGAGGAGCAGAGTTACCTGCTGATTTATACTATCCAATGTCAGACATCAAAAACTGGAGGTTGTCCTGCCTCCCCACAGGAATTTTAAAAAGAGGATGTAATTTTTTTTTTCTATTTCCAGTGAATGAAATTAGCCAAGCCAGAACTTTGATTAGCTTATAAAGCTGAGGAAAAGGGTTGCAAAACTTTGCAGGTGGTTTCTTGTGTTCAACCAGTGACAGACCAGTGAGTTTGTGACTGATAACTGTCCTCACAAACCAGCCTGTGTGGTAGGATGATCTCTGCTTTCCTAAATTTTTTTTTGCCATATATTACTGAAATATTTTGGAGGGAAAGTCAAGTAAGCTGCATTTGGGGCCTCAGCCTTGTAGGAGCAGAGACTCAGGTGGGGTTTGCATTAGTTTTATAGCGGAGGAAAACCCACCAAAGGTGGAACTGTGATGGTGAGTGCTGGGCAGGATGAGGGTGCTCTGAGGTGTGGGTGACAGTGTCTGTGCTCTCAGCAGGGCAGGGTGGCTGTGCTCTCAGCAGGGCAGGGTGGCTGTGCTCTCAGCAGGGCAGGGTGGCTGTGCTGTGTCCTGCTCTCAGAGCAGGAACGGGACACGAGCGGGGTCCGAGGGCAGCGCTGCCACCGGCACCTCGGGCCACAGCACCACCAGGGGCTTTGTCTCCAGCTGTTCAGTCTCCAGCTGTGCTCCTGGGGAGCGAGGGCATGGGCAGGTGGGATGAGGAGCAGCTGAGAACTGGGTATTTAAAGCTGCTTCAGACTTGTTCTGACCCTGTTTGTGTTTCTCTCCTGCCTTATCTCAGTTCAGACTGCCAGCAACACTGGGAACTTCTTACTTGAAGTGCCAGAATTTCCTTTGATATATATTGAGCAGTAATATTGTCCTGAACTGTAACAGCAAAACCAGATTTTTTTGGCTTTTCCAATGCCATGTTTGATATTTTGAGATGTTTTCTTATAGGAAATAAGAACAGATTAAATTTGCTGATATGAGATGTATACTTAACACTTCCATTTCTCCCATATCTCATAAACAAATGTGTTTTAAAATTCAGATTTAGTTACTTGTGTTTGTAATGCATTCTGCCTTCCTTTTAGCTGAAGGATATAGATGGAGTTATGGAAAAGATCCAGTTTTCACAAACAAAGCATTATGCAGCCTGGGAGCTCTGGAGTGTCCCCCATCCTCCCTCAGCACTCTGAATTATCTGGCATTGTGAACTTGTACACTTCAGGATACGTTTTCCAAAGCAGTCAGATGCTTTCTACCAAGTGAAATGTATAATTTATTTGTTCTTTACAGCAAGGTAGGAAATGCAGCTTTTGAGGAGACCTGGAGAATCGTTGGTGCTTTCTTTCCTTATTTCCAGTTCCCTCAGGAGACAGTTACTGTATCTGTTCTTTCTGAGAGATTTAACTCACAAAGTTCTGTTGAGCGAGGTGATGCTCTTGCTGCTTAAAGTCTGAGTTAGTAATGAGGTAGGGAACCAAATCTTACTAAAAGGTTGCTTCAGCTAAAGGAGGCAGAGGAAGGCCCAGGATGCCCAACTAAAGCTTCAGATAGGTTTGCAAGCAATGGGTGTTGTGCCAGGGGCAGAGCTGGCAGCTCCTGTGGTGGCACTGACTGCTGGCCTCGGCCAGCCCTCAGCACTGGCCCCTATAGGTGGTTCTGCAAGACATGGCAGGGCCTCAGTAGGGTCAGAGAGGAGTCTTGACTGACAGAATCCTCGGGGATCACAGCCTGGATTTGCTTCCTGCACTGCAGCTTGTCAGGGGAGGTTTGCATTTGCAAATGGTCACTGAAATAAAAACAATCAGCTGTGGGACAAACCCTGAAGGGCAGCGTTGCTGCAGGACCTGCAGGGCCTCGGCAGGGGCAGCGCTGCTGTGGGCACCACCTGCTGCCAGGTAGGATGGGGTCCCTTACAGGGTACAGCCACCTGTGAAGAAACAACAGTTCTGTGGGCCTGGAATCACAGGATTTGTAAACTTTCCTGCCAGTACACCTACCTACTGAGGCAGTGATTTTGCTGGACAAGTACTTTCAGTGGAGCAGTAAAACAGTGACAGGTGAAGTGCTGCTCTCTGGGCGTGGCCCGTGAGCTCCTCAGCTGCCTGTTGGGTTGGAGCTGTCCCGGGTGGGGGGGTTGGTGCCTCGAGTCAGTGTTTAGGTGGGCAGGCAGGACCAGAGTGCTGTGGTTTGGGCCCTGCTTGGTGTAAGGCTCCTTCTATGAGCTGCTGGGTCTTGTTTAAAGATTCTTTTCCCTTCCTTTATGAAGTGTTCCCCATCCTGTTGTAGATTTTGATGTGGACATGCTTATTTTGCTGAAAGCTGTCACAGACAGTTACAGGATGATTTACTTGTATGGCACAGTTTAAATCAAGACACTTTCTGGATCATTGTGCTGGGATTTGTCACATGCCATTTTCTATGGTCTGACAAACTAAATGCTATGCCCTATAGTAAGTACAGAAGCCTTTGGGCAGGGCTTTATTGTGCTTGTTGCAACTGCTGCCCTTTGAGTTAGTTCTGCAACGGAATGGCTTAGAATGCACAGATAATCCTTTGTAGTAATTTTTTTTCTAGGCTTTTCAACAGGGAAGGAGAGCCAAGATGAGCAGGGAAGGGAGCGTTGTTTTTTTGGGGTGTGGTGGTGGGGTCTTTGTTTTTGAGATGGAAAGGAAAAATGTTAAATGCTCTGATCCATATCTTCTGCTTCTGGGGGCTTGGAAAGACTAAAGCCTGTGTTTCCTGGATAAGACATGGCACTGTAATCCAGCCCCAGATATTAATCAATATATAGATTCACATGGTGCTTTACCTTTGCTTGCAGACCATTGTTGCTATTAACAAGGATCCAGAAGCTCCAATTTTCCAAGTGGCAGATTATGGACTGGTGGCAGACTTATTTCAGGTGAGGCTAAACTTGATGTGCAGGATGACTTTGGGAGAGTGGACAGTAGCTTGCATAATATAATCTAATGAGTGTTAACGATGTCTCTGTGTGTTTGCTTTGGTTGTTGTTAAAGAATTTGTTTTCTAAATTTGTTATTTGCACACTCAAAATTCAATCCCTGCAAGTGGAAGCGTGTTGGGGGGCAGGGGTGTCACTGCCAGCCTGCCTTGATTCCGGTTTCCTGAATATGAACCACTTTGGAAATAACTGCACAGAGTGCCTCTGTTTTCAAGCTTCAGAAAGTTTGGAAGCAGAGAGTTGGCAGGAGAGTGCTTATTGCTGCCTGGGCTTGCTGCCTCACTGCCTGATGCCCAGGAGGAGCTTGCAGTTCCCTCTGGAACAGGGAGCCATGAGCCAGCCCCTGTCCAAGTGCCTGCAGCTCACATGTGTGACTCCGTGTGCGTGGCCACACGTGTGACTGGCAGGGCACGGGCAGAGCCTGTGCCAGCACTTAATGCCATTCCTGAAATGCTGCCCGCTGGCTCCACAGTGAGCACGGGCCTCTTTGTGAGCCACAGACAAAGTCACATTCTGAAGAAACACCATGTAGACAATTTCCTTAATAAATTTTGTACGAATGCATTATTTCCACCTAATGGAAATGTAGCTCTCTTAAATAATTAAGAGGCTTTATTCAGCAGGAGAGAAGTGGGGAGTGCTGTGAGCTGGGGTGACCCACAGCCCCTGGAGTGGTGTGGTGGGTGGGGAGTGTAACTGCGGGGTTTGGAACTGCCCAGGGTGAGTTTGGGGGGGTCACAGGGGGAAGATGCACTACCCTGGCACTGGTGTTTGCAGGCGGTGCCAGAGATGACGGAGCTCCTGAAGAAGAAGTGATGACTGCTGGTGATGGACCCTGTACTGTGGAGTAAGGACAAATAAAGGATTGTACTGGAAAGAGGTGGGGTCACTGGTGTTGGGGTTTTGTGGGGTTTTTTGGTTTTTTTTGGGTTTTTTTTTTGATGGTCAGTTGGATGGCATGTGGAGTGGTGGGGCGTAAGAAAGGAAGACAGGGAAGGCAGGTAAGAGAAGAAAGGAAGGGAAGAATGAAGAAGGAATGGAAGAGGGATAGAAGGCAGGAGGCAGCATGGGTTTGTCAGTATTTATTCCCATCTCCACACCCCTCCCAGCCATGCTCAGCCCCTGGGTAGGGTCAAGCCAGGGTGCCAGGCTGGGCCCAGGCTGTCCAGCAGCTCTGTCTGTGGGGCTGTGCTGGCCCTGGACTGGTGGAAGTTCCATGGTGTTCCCAGGCACTGTGGGTCCATGTCAGCCCGAGTCTGCTGGAAGGTCCTTTGTGCCCAGACAGTCACTGTAGGTCCCAGCTGGCCCAGAGCTGGTGGCAGGGCAGGTGGATCATGCGCCATGGACGCTGGTGAGCAGAGGTGGCACTGGCCTCGCCCTGGTGGCCATTCAGGAGATGCCACAGGTTGCCTTCGGCGCTGGCACGTCACCTGTGGCAGCCTCGTGACCCAGCGCGGTGAGCGTGTCCCCGCAGGAGTCCTTCCCCTAGGCTGTCCCTATGCCTCGGGAACCCTGCCCAGCCGTGGCTCTGGGGGCCCCAGCGCTCCATATTTCTCCTCAATCATCGGGGTGCTCGGTGGGCAGTCGATGAGTGGCTTGAGCTGGAAGACGTCGAGGCTCTCCTGGTTCCTGCGGTTGTAGACGCTGAGCCGGTGGCCCAGGTCGGGGCTGGCCCCCACCGAGCCCGCGGGGCTGGGCAGCTTCAGGTTGACGGGATCCAGCCCCTTCTGCGCCAGACACGCCTCCTCCGACAGGGACGAGAGCAGCTCCTGCACCACGGCGTGGGCCACCCGCTGCCGGGCGGGGGCCGGGGCCGCCTGGGCGGGCTCCTCGCAGGCCGTGCTGCAGTCCGGGGAGGAGCCCAGCGTGTGGCTGCTCTCGCTGCAGGCCTGGGTGCCCGAGCTGACGGTGGAGCGCGAGGCGCTGCCCGACGTGATGCTGGCCGAGGTCCCGGTGCTGCCCAGGCGCAGCGGCACCTCCACCGTGAACAGCTCCGAGGAGATGTTGGGCCGGTGCACGTCGATGGCGGCCGTGGTGACCACGCAGATGGCGGCCTCGGGGACACCGCTGTCTGCAGGGAACAGAGCACACACTCAGACCGTGGGCAGGAGATGCCTGTGTAGTGCCTACAGAGGGGTGTGTATGCCTGTGGTACACTACAGCTGTGTGCACAAAGGCATGTGGGACACACACACTATAGCACATAGTTCCCCTTTAACACACAGCACTGCCTGTCTGTCTCAAAGGGAATAGTAACACAAATAAACCCTTTTTCTGTAGAAAATGTATCTATATATGTTTGTATATAGGGGGAGCAGATGCAGAGGGTTACACAGCTACAACTAATACTGTATACCTATATATGTGTGTGTATAGGTCACACACAAACATCTCTAGTTTTATCATGTAGATAGATAAAGGGCAGGTATGTATAGATGTGTCTATATTTTACATATATATTACACATCTATAATCCATTCTACCTGCATATGTACACAGTCAGTCAATAGATACTTATTGGCCACAGCCCCTCCCTTTAAATACTCGTAATTAGCTACTGTTAAAACAGAATGCAAACACACCCACACTCCTACTTGTCTTTATATATATATATATATATATATACACACACACACATTATACCTATATGTGAACAACCCCCCCCACTATATGCAGACAGTTTTTAAATTTGGCATGCACACATATGGATACATAAAAGGTGTGTGTGGCTCCTTATTTGTACACTGGGGATGGCTTTACAGGGATACACAGCTGTACATAATGCCATTTACCTGCATAGCTATGTGAACACACACTACATACACTACAAAGGTGTATATATGCAGTGTCTCACACATCCAATTTTATATAATCATCATCTTTATATACAGACATGAGGAATTGTGTCTGTGTGAGCCCAAGATAGTATACATTATACACACATGACATATAGTGCCCCGTTGAAAGACACCTGTCATTAAACAAAATATGCACAACCCTCATATAGAAATATATATGTATTTCTCTGTATCTGTATCTATGGGACAGATATGTATGTAACAGATTATACCTGTGCATGAACACGTCCTGCT
This sequence comes from Pseudopipra pipra, assembly GCF_036250125.1. Lineage (NCBI taxonomy): Eukaryota > Metazoa > Chordata > Aves > Passeriformes > Pipridae > Pseudopipra > Pseudopipra pipra. Next base: position 3,263,548 of record NC_087560.1, on the reverse strand, counting down.
ACATTTATGTAGCTGTTCATACACAGGTATGGATAGTCTTTATACCCAGTACCATTCTATAACGGGGATGAACATAGACAGCTCTGTAATATATACACCTCTATAAGTAATGCCATATACCAACCTGCCTCTGTCTCTATATACATCTGCACATTTTCTACAATGTATGTATGGCTATATAGTCTCCTGTCACACACATATATATGTAATACGTATATAGAGATTTATCTCTAAGAAGATCCATATATAACACAGTGTATATACATATGACAGACTATGTAATACAGGGTCCCCCCTTAAATTCATTTAATTACCTATAAACAGAACACACATGCTCTCACACACCTGTACTTACCTTTATGTATAAGTACATGTATTTCTCATTGTGTGTGTATAGCTGGGGAATGTATGTACAGGGATAATACATTGTACCTATACAGGAACACCCCCTCTTTACAGACTTTAAGTGTGTGTGTGTGTGTGTGTATATATATATATATAAATTTTATATATATATACGTACACACACATACACATGTACCTTTTTATAGCCTTCCAAGTATGTTATGGGGATGTATATAGAGGGACATGCATCTCTATATAATACCACAGACCTCTCTATTCCTGTGTGCACACATACGTGTAATAGTTATATACACAGTCTCTTGCCCACCTTATTTTATATACACATAATTTTCATATATAGATTTAACCATATAGATGTGGGAAGAGCTGTTGCTATGTGTATACATACAACTAAAGTAATACATTAGACCTATACATAGATACATACAGATAGTATATATATATGTATATATATATATATATATAGAGAGAGAGAGAGAGAGAGAGAGAGAGAGAGAGAGAGAGAGAGAGAGAGAGAGTACATAGTTGTCATCCTCCCCCTTTGAAAACATAATTACCACTCTTTATAAATAGAGTATATACACTTATACACAGGTACACTTATCTTTGTGTATAAATATTTACATATTATAGTCTGTATATGTGAATCTGGAATGTATATACAGGAATATACATATATAACGTGTATCAAATAACATATACATATTATAAATAACACATTATATATGACACCTCCAACCTTTATACATCTTTTAAATTGTATACATACACCATCTTATATATAGCCAAGTTTACTATGGGGATATATACACAGCAATGTACCATATATAATACAACATATACCTATAAACATGTGCACACGTGTACATATAGATGTTTGATAAATATAATACTCCCTTTAAATACATAAAATTTTCTGTCTTTAACTAGAATACAACCCCCCATATACTTTATGTAGAAATATATATATGTGTGTGTGTGTACATACACAGGGAATGCATATATAGAAATCTACATATATAATACATTAAAGCACAGCCACATCCACATTACACTTAACACCTGTTAGACATATAAAATTATATGTACCCCCCCTTTTAATGTCTCTCCATGTATATTATGGGCATATACATCTATAAGTATTACCATATACCTGTGTGTGTGTGTATATATATATATATATATATATATATATACGTACACACACACATACATACATATAAGTAATATACATAGGTATATATACAGTGTCTCTCACAGACCTATTTTTATATATACATAATCTTTACACATACATTTATCCATATGGCTAGGGGGAACAGCTGGGTATATACTTGCCCCATATATGGTACATAATGCATGTATATATATGATGCTTACATATTTATATGTCTGTATCTCTGTATATAGGTGTGGAACGTATATATAGGGATGTATGAGAACACACACACATATAATGTTATGTATACAGGTACACAGATGTGGTCCCTCACACCTTTTCCTCCTTTTCTTAGCCATACATACACCTAAACCTATGTAGAGATTCATGCATCTTTATATATATAGTCTTGTATAGACTGGGGATGTATATAGAGGGAGATACACAAATAAAGACAATACTTTATACCTCCTACATGTGTGCATGTACATTTTTTAAACAGGTATGTATCGTTTACATGTGTATGGATACAGAGGTCTTCTCTCACACACACACACAGATTTTATTTACCCCTATAGACAACTTCCTATAGACACATTTATATTTATAGAGGGAACATCTCTAAGTTTCCCCTTCACAATATACCTATGCTATAGGTAAAATATACATATTAAAAATACATGTATATAGTCACACACCTTTTTTTGTTATATATATATATATATGAAATCTAAAATATGTATATACAGTTTCTGTCATACATATCTATATGTATTTATTCCCATATGTATAGGACAGACATATATACACACATCCCTCACTTTATGTATCTTTATATAGACATGTATCCACACATAGCCATGTCTTTATATATAAGTACATATATCCATGTATGTATGTGCATTACAGCTGTATATGCACACACATTCATGTATGTACAGACACAATCATGCACAAACACCTTTAGAGATCTTTAAATATATAGAAACATGCAGCCATACTCCTATACACATACACATAGCTTAGTCTGTAAACAGCTAGAGGGAAGCTCTCTTTAGCAAGCATCTGTATCTCCCCATGTGTATCAGTGTGGGGATGTACCTACACATACACTACAATATACAGATATCACAGAGGCACCTTCAGAATCATCTCAGTCCCCCCTGCCATGGGCAGGGACACCTTCCACTACACCAGGCTGCTCCAAGCCCCATCCACCCTGGCCTTGGGCACTTCCAGAAATGGGGCAGCCCATGCCAGGGCCTCCCCACCCCCCCAGCTGTCCCAGCCTGGCTCCAGAGCAGAGGGGCTCCAGCCCTTGGAGCAGCTCCGTGGCCTCCTCTGGACTCGCTCCAGCAGCTCCACATCCTTGTGCTGTGGGGCCCCAGAGCTGGAGGCAGCTCTGCAGGGGGGTCTCACCTGAGCAGAGCAGGGGCACGGCCAGGTCACATCGAGCTGCTCACCCCTGACACCGCTGGGTCCTTGTCCTTGTGCTCAGGCTGCTCTCCATCCCTTCAGCCCCTGTGCCTGTGCTTGGGATTGCCTGGCCCTGATGAATTCCAGGAGGTTTGGCTCCTGGATGCCATCCCTGTTTACAGCCACACACACTTCTATTTATGCTTCAGTTACATACACAACTACATCTGTCTCCATGGGTGTGGATGTGTACATGGGAATAGAAATATATAATACATTATACATAGATACACATTTTTATTTCTGTAATATTCAGACCATCTCTCCTCTCAAACCTCTCACTCCTTTACACAGATCTTTATGTATTTTATATATCTAATATATGGAGTTTAATAAAATATCTCTGTATGTACACAGACACAGCCTCTCACACATCTTTATCTGTGTAAAGATATATATATATCTTGATCTATATAGAAAAGGCACACCTACATATATATGTATATAAATCTGCTCACATATACACACATGTATGTTTGTATGTGTTGTGTGTGTTTGGAGACATGTACCTGATACATCTCACACACAAACACACACACATATATATTTACATACATCTTCATATATGTATGTGTATCCAGGTTTGTGTACCTATATGGGATATATATTATAATACATTATAGATTTATATGCATACACATTTTATATATAACATGTATATACAAAGACACATCCTTATATAGATATCTCTATATAGATATCTATATATGCCTATATTTCACTGTATGCATACTATATATATGGATGAATATATGGGATAAACACATGTAATACATTATAATCATATATATATATATATAAAAAAATACACACTTGTATATATGTACATGTATATGCAGGCACACACATCTTTTTTTTTTCCCTATAACCCCATGTATATATGGGGATGTGTATATGGAGATATACATTTTTAACACACTATACTTAAAGACAAACATTTTCTAAGATATGTACAACATTTCAGGTACACAAGGGGAGTGTGCACCCCTGTGCCTGCGGGACTCCTGCCAGGGGACATCCATTTGAAGGCTGCCCTGGGGTCACAGACCCTGCTGGCTGCTGAGGTTTCTTACCATTCAGTTTAACCTTTCTGAAAGGTTCCCAGCATGGTGCTGGGCTAAGCTGCCTCCCCACTGCTTTTCTCTTCATTTATTTTGTCCATGCTTTTCATTCTTGGGTCCATTTGAACTGCTCTGGGGGCTGGACAGCCTGGCTTAGGGGGAATTAACCTCTCCCAGATCTCCAAACTATTCTGAGTGCCTTCAGCAGGAGCAAACTTGGGGCCCTTCAACCTTCAGAGAACTGCTGACACACACTTCCATGGAGCAAACCAAGAGACTCTATGGTGGGTTTCCTTTCCAGGACAGATAGGACAGATCTATATCCCTGCTCAGTCTCTCCTGGCTTACAGCACACAGTGCAATGCAAACACAGAGTTCATGTTTGTGTTTTCAAGCAAAACTTACCAGTGCTGGGCTCGTTGTAGTATCGACTGATGTAATTGTTCATGTCATCCTCTGAAAGGATAAAAAGGCAGCTGTTAGAAGACAGTTTGTGTCATTAAATGGTTGAACTGCATCCCATGGAAGGCTCTCCTCTGCCCTGCACACCCAGAGCACCACCTGCTCTGTGTCTTAGGCCACAAGACCTCAATGCACTAAAGCCCCCATCCTATCCATGCTGTGGCTACAAGCCAACACAGGGTTGGACTGTCATTTGTCACAGTTCTTTACGGCACCACACTGGGAATGAGGCATTCTGGGTTCCAAAGGAAATGTGCTCCGTGGTCTTTCCAGAGACTGGCACGGGGCTGACCAGTTCCCCAGGCCCAGCCCCTCGCTGTTGTAAAGACAAGTGTAACACTGGCCTTTCCCTGGGCAGCAGGGCCCTCCCCTCCTGCACAGGGCACACAGAGAAACCTGGTATTTATCCTGACCCAAGGGCACTGGCACAGACTGACCCACTCCTGCTGTACATTGACACCTCCGAGTTACCTCCTTCCCCATGGTGACACCTCAGAAAGGGAGGCACCATTACTATTTTAATGTGTAATTCTCTACTTCTAAGATAAAGTCTTTTTTTTTTCATTTTGAATGAATGGAGAGTTATTTTGGTGTATATAACGCATATATACAAAATATACAGCATAATGTTAACATTACATTCTAATCTACTAAAAAGAATTGTACAAATCAAGGGTGTCGTACATACACAAGAGCTACAGCTGTACTTCAGTAACAGCAAGTTACAAACGATGACGTGACCACAGAAGCCCTATTGCATGTACAGATTTTAGATGCTGCAGATGACACTGGGATTTTGTGTTATTTTACAGAAAAGCAGAACATTTTACTGTTGTGGAAAAAGCAAATAAACTCCTCTTGTTGCAGTTCTGAGCAGAAGGCAAACAGCATCGGCAGTCCAGGAGAATGTCAAGCTCACAAGCAACCTGACCTGCCCAATTTGCGGTGTATCTGCGCTCTAAAAGCATTCTCTCCTTTTAAGTGCTCTTTTTGATACCATGTTTCAGAAACCCATGCTCATCCCTTTGAGCCAGATTTCCTTCGTCCCCCTGGGTCTCTGTGGCTACAGTCCTGCCTCATCACAGCACATTGCGGTTTGCAGGTGAAAGAAACAGATGTTTTCTGGGGAACACTTTCCTCACACAACAAGACCCAAACCACCAAGCACTCTGTACCTGAAATAGCTGCACTCATAAGAAGGCAATCTAACCTGACACTGAAAGGCAACGTGGTTGTTTTCCTGGTTTCATTGGATCTTAAAAGCTTTTTCGGCCCTTGTTGATCTTTAAATGCCTGCAGTCAGAGGTGTGCTTTGTGCTAATGTCTGAGTTTAAAAAAGAGGCCTCAGAGTAGCTCAAGGCAATGCCGCTGAATTAGGAGTACATTGCGAGGCTTTTCAGCTATCTGCTGCTAAAATACACTTCATTTCAATCATGCATAATTGATACTCTCAGTGCCACCAAACCTTCCAGCCGTACAGACACAGGTTCTAGTTCAGGCATGGAACCTTCACTACATCAGGAAATACCTGTGTGGATGTACTTCTGGTAGGGCACTTTCAGCATATTTAACTTGGAGTCCAGATCTAAGCAGACAAACAAGGAAAACAGCACTGCAGTGTGGCTGGATGAGGGCACGCTCTGTGTGCAGGGTCACCCCCCTTGTCACCCTGGCAAGAGCCATGAAAGGGTTCCTCTGCCTCCCATTACAGTCTGCCCCAAATGCCAAGATGCTTTGCACCAAAGACAGAAAACAACTTGGAAAAGTTACTCACCTGCTTTTCAAGCCTTAAGACAAGGCTCAAATCAAGTCCTCTTTAGGACTGCACATGTTTACTGGCCACCTGTCTGTCAACTAAACAATGTACCAGGGCACCATTTCCAAAGAGATCAGTTGTGTTCAAACCAAAGAGAATCTGACTGGTCTTTATGTCAGCAATGGGCAATGCCAAGGCCCTGGAAAGGAATCCAGTAATGCACTGCCTCAGCTCCCTTTGAGTGCCGAGGAGAATCACCCACTGTCCTGACCCTGCATGTGACCACTTGCACACAAGGCTGGGGGAGCTGCCCAGCTGCCACTGTCACATTATTATGTGATGGCCATATTAATGTAATTGCTTATCACTGCTTATCTATTTAGATACAAATAAAATATATATGCATAAATAGATTGCATGTGTATATAAAATATAAAACATACACATTTTTAACCTTGAATAGTTTCTTATTAATAAAACCCAGTAAAGAGTAATGGAATAACAACAGTAGAATAAATATTTCAACAACAGATTAAGTTTCTGAATCATTACATTAAAGTAAACTGACAATTAACAAACTCAGCTGAGCCATATGGGAGTCTCAACTGCTTTGGGCATTGAAGGCTATAAACAATTCCAGTTACTTCCCATTATATTCTACATTGCTGAAAAAAAGGAGCTCAAAACAATGCAACAAATATACAACTGAAAGCACCTACTTGTGCATATGAAATATATACAGAAAGCCAGAGTACAGTAGTGCACATTCCCATGGGACACTGCTGAAGTGTTCCTGGTGATTCCAAGGAGATGAAGACCCTGCTGCTTGGTGTGAGTCTCATGGGATCGGGAGTGCAGCTGGTGGCACACGGGAAGTTTGTAGGGGCAAGCAGGGGAGACCAGCTTCTACAAGAGGGGCAGGTGACTTCTATTATTTAAATTCTACACAGTGTTTTCTGCTGTTGGTCTATTTTAGTTTCAGCTCCAGAAAGGGAGTTGTCTTAAGATGTAGTTCATTCTTCATAGTTACCCTGTTTGCTTAAAGCTTTTTTTTATTTCTACCACCTTAGAATTTTCAAGATCCAGAAAATTTAATTTTTCTCCTTTCCTAGAAATAAGTCCATCTCCTCCAATACACAGAAATGTTACCTGCACTTCCTTTTCCAAAGACAAACTTTGCATCCTTAGCCATAAGGATGCCCAAATGATATTTATAGTAAATTAAAGGACTGGCAGTAAGTAGAAAGGAAAAGCATTTTCCTCTTAATTCCCCTGAAAACGGCAATCTTAGGAAAATGTCTATGGATGGTGATTGGGATCCTCTTGTTGTACCAAGAGGAATCACAGAAACATTTCTGTTGGAAAAGGCCTTTAAGATCGAGTCCAACAGTAAATCTAACACTGCCAAGCCCTCTGTGCCACATCTGCCCAGAATGAGTGACCCCCAGGAAATCTGTGTGACAGGAAATGTGGTGACAGATCCGGTGAGGAAGATCTAGAAGTTGTGAGCGGAGAAGGCAGAAGGGCAAGAGTGAGGCAGCTCTTCCCTGCTGTGAACACGGATGGTTCTACAGTCTTCCCTGGAAAGTGGAGTGATGGGAAGCAGTGAGACACACAGCAGCACTGTGGAGGAATTGGGCTGAGAGATTTGCTGAGCAGGGTCAGGAGGGAGCAGAAACAGGCTGCTCTCTGTGGTCCATGAGCAGCAGTTGCTCAAGCTGTGTGGGGTGACAACTGTAAGGGGTGAGGCAGCCGCGTAAGGCGGGACCACAAACGGGTGGTGGGGCTGACTCCAGCATGGTCAGGACTTTCACTAGACAGAAGGGAATGTCTGGTTGGGAAGGTGTCTCAGACTCTGACTTACCTCACACAAAACCAGCCTCCCCTGACACTGTAACCAACCCCCTCTGCAAGGCTGTGAAGTGCAGTGAAGTGAAGTCCCATCTCAGCCTGCTGTCCAAAATCTCTGTTATTGAAAAAACGTGTGGTTCTTGGTCAGGATCTGTCTGACAGCCACTGGATTTTGTCTGATGAAGGTTTCCAAGTTATCTGCTTGTACTTTTCCTGCAGGACTCAAAACACACACTGCAATGGTTCAGGGAGTAATAAACTATTTAGAGTACAGTGCCATATAATCTCATCTGACCCAAGAGACAACATTGCAATCTCTCTCTCTTGGCCCTATAAAAACCTAATAAATTTGGTGAAACACATAAATGACATTCCACCCAAGGCAGATCTCTTCCAGTTCTATAATGCCTCAATAGTGATCTTTAATTGTTTCATCAATGCCTTTAGTGAATGATCTGCAACTCCCCTGCATACAATAAATACCATTTACACATCTTTCAGATTAGAGGCCTTAAAAATGGGGATTTATTTTGAAATATTTCATTATTATTTTACTGCCACTGATTGTACTGCCTTCTGTTTCTCCAAGCTGAATTTTCTGAACTGGAAGGTTATTTTTGCTGCTGTGTAGCCTCCCCCTGAGGTAGTAATGTCTTACCCCAACTTCCCTCCAGAAAGCAATCTTTGCTAGGAGGTTTCTAAAGAAGTAGATCTTTCATCTGTTTGGGCCAAAAGGAACCAGGAGTAGCCAGCTGGCACTTTCCAGGAGACTTCCCTTGCTTCTGGTTTTAAGGCAGGTTGCCACATCAGTGCAGGCTGCAGTACTGAACAACTGTTAATTCACACCGATATCCAGTCCCTGCAGGGGCTGGATGGATGCCTGAGCACATGGATAATCCATCTTGAGAGGAACTGTAAACTCAGCATGCACAGAAAACAGAGCAACAGATTCAGCCTGGTTCTAAGTAAGAAATCAACCTGAGACGGAAGTCACTGTGCAAAGGGAAATCCTGGGATTTGGAACTGGGTCTGTTATCAGCAGATGCTGCTGGGACAGAAAACCAAAATCCAAAGGGGGGGCTTTGGCCCTTGCTTCAGCAGATCATGCAGCAAGAACACCAGGTGCTGACCTGAGCAGGGCTGAGATGCAGCACAGCTGTGCCAGCGTGGCTGGTGGCTGTGGGTACAGGGTGGCCTGGGGGACCTCTCACTGCTCTTTTCAACCTTGTTCTCTATGAATATGGATCAGCAGATCCACATCTGAGTTGGCTCATTACAGACAGCCCAAAGCATTCAGAGGAACTTGAGTCTGTCTCTGAAACAGCCACATTTGTTGAGTCTAAAACACAAAGGTTGAGAAAGGACATGGCTACCATCAAAACAATTATCTGCTGGGTAATCATCAGGGAAACAGAAGAATAAATTAAGCAGAAGGATTCAAGAACAAATTGTTGTAAACTGGCAACAAATAAATGTACTCTGAGAATTAGGAAAAGAGTTCCAATACTTTAGAAAATGAGCTGGTGGAACTGCTCTGATGGTGGAGGAGGGCAGAACACATCCCTGCTGTCACATGGAGCACCATCTGCTTAGGAAAGGGGCTGCATGCTTGGACAGTGGAAAACATTCCAGTTCTGTGTTCCTTTACCTGTCAGCAATGTCTTCACACCTCTTCACATTAATGATGAGAGACAACTCCAGCCTCACATGCGTGACTGTGCACTCACCACTTCTGGAAGTGAGGAGTTTCTACTCCACCCATTTGGTGAATATGGAATGCAAGAGCCAAAATTCACTAACTGCACACACATTTATGTAAGTGTTGCTTAAGGTTTACTTCCTTTGATTCCTGCCTGGATGCTCAGTGCACAGAGAACCACAAAGCCTGAAAGAGGCACCTAGAGAGAAGCCAAATTGAAGGGGAGTGCACTTAGGATACAACTATTTCCAGGACTAGGCTTCAAAGTAGATACATTTCAACATTTGAAAATAACCATAAACTATTTTTTATCTATTGTTTTGCACTAGCAGGACTCTCTCAGAGCACTAACAGATGATCACCAAAGAAACTGGCTTAGAGTTTAAAAGCATCCAACCAGCTCAGACTGCCTTGCAAGGAACAACTGACACAATCCTGACAAAAAAAGTGCCCTGCTTTGCCTTCTCAAACAGCTTATGAATAATCTTAGGAGAAGCCCTCTGAAGCTCCAGAATTTTTCACGCTCCCCTCCCAATATCCTACTTTCTTCACTTACAAAACATGGGTATCTACAGGGAGAGCAAGCTTTACTTTTCTCTAAAGCATGATCATAAATTGCAGCAGTCCCCCAAAGCAAAAGACTTAGTGCTAACCCCATAAAAATGGAAATTTGACTCAGAACAGTTAAAATAAGCTTTTGGCGATGTGAAGTCCCAGTTCTTGCTCAAAGGAATAGAAGGGTGGCATATTAATCTTACACTATGGCAGTACTGTAGAATTTCAAAAACTGAAATGATATATGCAGGAAAATGAGGAATTTCCACTAGGGACTCTAATTCATATATTATGGGAGAGATTAAAGAATAATAAATTTTGGAAGGAAGTATTAATGGCTAGATGGGGCACTGTGAACCTGGCATTCCCTGAAGCCTGGAACTTTGTATACCAAACACTAAAAATGATTTGTGCAGGACCAGAAAACATTAGCTGTTATTCTGACCATGACCAGTTACATACTGCATGAGGTAAGAAGTCCTTTATAATTTAGAACTTCCTTTATAATTTAGAGATTAATAGATAGGATAATATTTGCCATTATGTCAAATGGCAACCATGTCTGGGAAGAAGAAAGGAGCACTTAGGATACTTCCCTTGCTCTTAGAGAAAGGCTGACCACAATGAAAATCATTAGTGATGCTGCTTTCACATGCAGCAGCTCTCAGCCCAAGCTCTTCACAAACAGAGGCAGGGAAGGTAAAGTGCTCACAGTGCAGCAAATGTCAGAGCTCTGCCCTGGGCCTGCAGCTCCTCAAGCCCTGCCCTTCTCTTGGGTCTGTCATCCTTCCTGGTGTTGATACTGGTACCTTTTGACTTGCAGGCTGAAGCCTGTGTTTCAGCCTTCACCTTTGTCTGCTCTGGAGATCAAGTTTTTGGCAAGAGAAATAAAATGTCAATTCGAAGCAAGTTAAAGGTGAAAAAAATTCCTGCTTCTTAACTAAATTAATTAGGAAATAGCCTATATTCATATATTTTCCACAGAGTTATTCCTGCTGTGTCAGGAGGTCTCTTGTGAACTGCTGTGGGGAGACAGAAGCATGTGAGGCAGCACCCAGCTCACTGTTCACAGAATTAGCACAGAGACATCTTGCAGCTGTATGGCCTCAAGACGTGATCCTTCAAAAGGAGGCATGAAATGTTTGCTGGGGAGTTATGGGAGGGCCCATTGTCCATCTGACCAGAGCTCTTGCTTCTCCTGGTCTTGTACCTGCAATTAGGGCACTTTAGAGTAAGAGATCTGCAGAAGGAAAGGCAAGGTGAAAACAGACACTGAAAGTTCCCAAATCAGCCAGAACAGCTCTCCTGGTGCAGGTCACAGTGTGTGTCTCTGCACAAATTCCCTGAGGTGCTACATGTACCACGTGATATTGGGGTAACCTGACTTACTTTACTGAATGCTGTCATACATGGTTGCACAAAATCCAGTGTAAATACCAGAGTACAAGCTACAGCTGCCCCTGAGGAGCTTTAACTTATGCACTGTCCCATAAAACTTCCAGGTAGGGAAATGTGTAAAAGGTCTCAATGCTTTCTTACTCCATAAGCCTCCGTGGTGAGGTATTCTGCACTGAATGTTTCCATTGTTCCATACAGATGGGGGAAATAAGATTAGCCTGAGATGGAATATCCCATCTTCTCATGCAGTATGTTCTCTAGCCAACTTAAGCTTGCTGCTTTGGCAGCATTCAGTGCTCTCAGAAGACAGTGATTTTTTGAAGGCTGACAAAGTTACGTTTGGCAAAAACACACGCATTCCATTCCATCCCCGAGCCTCAGGTGTTATATGTAGGGCTAATGTTCTGCCAGAGCATAAAAGAACAGCACATCAGAGCCTGTTCTGCCAAACAGCTGAATCGTGGCTTTGAACTGTTGCTTTTCTTTTGACAGTATTAGTGACTTGGTCCCTTATTTCTCCTCTAACTAATCAGTGCAACAGGCAACTGCAGATATGTTTCAAAGCTCACAAGTGCCATGTGGCACACAGGATGATTAACTGCAGCCATCACTCTGGATTCTTTTAAGGAGGAAAAACACAGCTTCGAGAAAATGGATGCAAAGCAATCCCTAATGTGGTCTGACACAGAGGGTAACTTGCAAAACGTAACACTTGACCCAAAAGTCAAGAGTTAAAACACTGGTGGCTGAAGTCCCGGGCAGAGCAAGTGGTGTGGAAAGCCCTGAAGGCAGCACAGCCAGTGTAACTGCAGCACGGGAGAATGGCAGGGGACAGGAACTGTCTGGATGGTCTGTGCTCTGCAAAGCCACGTCTCAGGAGTATTGCACATGCCTCAGCAGGGGGGGAGATGGAAGACCCTACACCAGCTTGATATCCCCTTCCCACAGAGTGCACACAGAGGCACCTTCTGCCAAAGCCATGCCCTTCTTCCATCCCACACACCACTGGCAGCTTTGGCTAATACATGGTCAGAATGGCCATGGTGAAGAAGATACTGGCAGCAAAGTGATGATGGTGAAAGCTGCTGTAGCAACTGTCAGAATATTACTGGGAGTAAAAGTTGGTGCTGGGAGAGTAAGCCCCAGCTGAGGTGGGGAGGGAGAAGAATGAGGCAGGACTGGCTCATGATCCTTCCTCCCCAGAGGTAACTGCCTTCTCAAGCCGTGAGGTGAGGTTTCAAAGTTACACAGAAGCACTGCTAGTGCAGGATTCAGAGCCTTGATAGCTTACTACTTCTTTCTTTGCAAAACAGTCCAGGAAATTACATGCAAAATCCTCTATCTCAATTGCCTGTTACCTGGATTATGAACTAAAGCACTGAATGCTACTGCTGAGTGTGTGGTTTCTTATGCAGAACTGGGCCCCTTCTCAGCAGCTCAGTGTGATGGCAGAGGCCACAGACTGCTGTCCCTTGCTAGAGGAACACAGGGAAATTTTTTCTGTCCAACTCCTGCCTCATTCAACATAAATCCGTTAAAATTGTTAAAACAGAGGCACCCTAATTTAGGTTGCAATAAGACAAGCACCCAATGCATCTACAAAGACTTTGTATGTAATATATGATACAATGCACCAGATAAATGTCCTCTGGTACTTTTAGATGATTTCTGGGAATCAGAAATTAATTCTGCCTGCTCAGTATAAATATAACCCAAACATAACATAGCTGCACCTCACCCAATCTATAAAGTAATGCATGTTTTCTTATTTGCTGAATATCTTTTTTCAGTGAAAAGTATGAGTCTCTCTCATCAAACAACCTAACTCAATGCAGAAATCAATCTTGAAGATCATGTGTCTACTTTGTTGCAAGTGTGGGTACAATTTTACAGGGAGACACAAATAATGAGTAACCATGTTAATCTGGACGTTGGAATGAATACCTTGGACAGAAGAATTTTTAGATGATCTCCACAGCACTAAAATTTCAGCAAGCCTCCTTACAATGTGAGCAACACTTCATTTCCAAATGTAACCCTCAAGGAACACATACATAAATTATAATATATCCACTGGGAAAACCTCTGAAATACTACAAAAAAGGGGGAAATGCATTTTAGGGGGCAGTCTGCTCAACTGTCTGCTTTTAAATACAATTTCATATCAGGAATAATTAATGGCTTCACTGTGGTTAGTACTTAGATATTATAAAGAGAAAAAAACAAAACAATTTCTACATGCTTTCATTACTCTGTAGAGAAAGGAAAGGATGATAATTTGAAAATGTCTGGTGTGCTTTTTCTCTTACAGATTTTGATTGAAGTATCTGTGCCTTGAATTTTAAGGAGTTTGACCGATGTAAAGATAACATGCAAACCTCTAATTCCAACATATTCACATACTGCTCATCTCCCAAAATAATCAAGCTAAGATGTCCAAGGAAGACTAACATACCACTAAGGTAAACAGTGTTGTCTCCTCTGGAACATTACATTAAATGTTACCAAAAGCAGGACACATTTTGCACTCCATTGTAAGGGCTGCAGGATCACAGGAAAAAGAGCTATGTCTTGTGCAGAAAAAACTTCAGGTCTAATACTTATATAATAAAAACTGATCCAAGCAAATATAACTCTTGGTATTTCCCTGAACCACACATCTACAGACACCAGAGTGCTCCTCACCACAGCCACACGGCACTCAGACATGAGATGCCTACGCTGCACATCCCTCCTTTCCTGGCACCAGAGCTGCCTGGCCAACACTGGCAGTTTTAAGCAGCCTGGTGAGAGGAAAGCCTCCAGGCAAGGCAAGCCCCACAGCTTGGGTCCTCTCCAAACCACAGAAATGCAAGTGGCCAAAGACCAAAACTGTTTTTCAGTGTTCTTCTCAATTTCCCTGCTTTTACCTCTGAGTGATTATCCTTTGGCTAATTCTCATTTGGCTGCTGCTTCTTTAGTGTTTGATGGATCTAATCATGAGGACACCGGGAAGGTACATCATAGTCATTTTCTTCCCAAGGCATTTCTTTGGCTCTGTTTAGAACCTGCTCACAAATACAACAACAGCTTCTGCCACTTTGGAGCAGATGCAGCCTCTTTGTAAGGATGGGAGCTGCAGTCCCCAGCGAAGAAATCAATTCCCTGCCACAGTGGAGGTGTTCAGAGGGCTCAGTAACTGCCTGTAAGGGCTCAGCTGTGCAGCACTCACCTCGGGGAGGTCGCAGCTCCGTGATGTTCTCGGTGGCTTCGTCGTCCGAATCGTCCGTCGCCACCACCTTGTACCTCTTGCTGCTCTGTTTGTTCAGGACGTGTGGGACCTGCAGCGCGGCCTCTCTCTCTGCAGCCAGGTCCAGATCCTGCTGAGCAAGGTGGGCCCTCAGCTGCCTGATTTCAAACTAGAGCAAAAAACACCACATACTGATGTCATATGAGCATGGCCAGAAGTTTATATTCTACAGTTGGGGACCTATTACTCATTTGATCACTAAACCACTACAGTCTGGTGAAACAGATACAGTGTGGTTGAGCCAGGACACGAGTCCAGGCTGCTGGTGCTCCCCCAGAGCCCATGGGAGTGGGACCACTGCTCACACAATCTAAAGGTAAGGACTGTCTCATGCTGGTCTTCTATTTTGTACAGCTACCTCCTGAAGATAAGATTTTGGCCAATTTTTAACAAATCTAACTGCTAAATCAAATGTAACCTTTATACAAAAAGACCACTCTTAACAGGCATTTAGAGATTTAGGTTCATGACAAATACCCCTAACACACTAGACTTCGTAATGAGGGTTTCAGTGGAGGGGAGGTTCTCTGAGCAGCACCTGGAACAGTCCTCTCTCACTAACTGGGCAAGGAGAGGGACACCACAGTCCTCTTCTGTCTTGAAATCTTCTGTACTCAACAGTGTGCAGGAAACCCTGAGGAAGGTTACCACTTTTCTGGCCACTCCTCTCAAATATGTGAGCCATGGCAGTTAAACACTTTCTGCAACCAGAATGGGATTTGCCTCACGACTGGTGTTATAAAGCAGACACCTGACAAAAAGACAGAAGCTACCAGGTACCATCTGACTGATGGACACAGCACATTTCTCTTGTATTTGACAACCACACGTCTTCCACCAGGCAAAAAGAAAAACAGTTTTTCTGGAGAGGCTGCAGAGACCCTTTAAACCTTTATGTAAGCACTATAAAATCCCCACTGCCATGCAGCACAGCTATGGGGACGCAAGGCAGAGTTTCTCTTTTCTAAACTCTTTTTAAGATCAGCAGTACAGCAGTGATCAAATCATGTGTAATTACAGCGAGTCTGAGAGGGAAAAGCAAATGAGGCAAGTAATAGGCTCAGGCATTCAAAATCCAGCATTGCTGGGCCTCCCCTAGTTCAGGGCCTGAGGATCCTTTACCGAGCACGATGCTGTGTCGAGCCTCGCTGCACCTGCCACTGCACATTCACAGCACAGATGGCATTAGCACCTCCACGCCTGAAAACTGGTGTGCAACAGCATGTAGGCTAAATGAACCTGCTTCTGGCTCTCCCCTCTCAGATGCTGACTCAAATCTACTCTGCTGTCAGATTTTGGAACCCATCAGCAGACCCAGCCTGTTCAGACAGGGCGCAAACGCCGGACACGCTGCAGAGCACCAGTAGCTCCTCCAAGCTGTGTAAGCAACTGCAGGGGAAACAAGACAGAGTTTCCACAGATTTTGGAAAGAAAAAAAGGATTCCAGTTTGCCACACCTGGAGACTATCTGCTTTCCAGAGCATACAGGAAGAAACTACAACTGGAAGGTCCACTGCAGGACACAAATCTAGAAAGCAAAGGGGAAGTTCAAACTTTCCAGGTCACATTCAAACCACCTAATACAGGGATCTAACAAAGCACACAGCTTTTCCTCCGTCTTTAAATCTGTGGACAGAGGCCTGGCAGCTGCAAACAGCTGGCTGCATGGAATGCTCATTGCTCTTAACCAAAGGTCTGCAGTGGCAGTCAGGAGTCAGGTGGAATCAGCGAATGTCAAAACACAGCCCTGCCCCTTGATTTCCTGCTGGTGGGTTTGTGTTAACCTATTAGCTAGGAGGAATTAGCAAACTGGTACTGCTAACTCTGTTCCCAGCCAGCCCAAAGCTCCCTGAGGATTAAGGTGCTTGTGCCATACCCAGAAGTGCCAGTATGGACATAGGGAATTTCAGGTTTCATCCTTGACTTGAAAAAAAAAAAAAAAGGAATGACAAAAGAGCTTACATTCCACCTTTGAAGGGAAAAAGATACCCCTTCAGACACTCCTTTGGTTTAATGGAAATAATGCACTTAAACATGAGAAGCAAAAAACACATCTGGAGATTTTTTCTTTATGCTGCCTAGCTCAAACCAAAAGGCAGTAAGAATTAGGGATAATTTCTGTTTTTCTACATTTCATGCTTCATCCTTCAAAAACATTCCTGTGTGTCAGAAAAAGAAATACTGCTACTAAAATGCTTAATTCTGGCCTAGAAGCAGGATACCATTTCCTATTTTCATGGAACACAAAAAAATTGGCAGGTATTTTTTAACACCAATGGATAGAACTAGCCAGGAGTCAGCTCAATAACTATTTCTGCATCACACCCAATTTAAGGAGCTTAAGCATTTACAAAGATTGGCTGAAGATGGTAACAATCAAAAGCCTGGAGGGCATCACTGCTTTATGGAGATGTGAAAAGGAACCATCTCAAGTGATCTTTCCTGCTACTGGGAGCCCACAGCAGGAACGGGGGAGAGAGCACACTCCTCCTGCCCACTCCCATGTCCCAGTGCATAAAACCAGCATTTCCAAATATCCACAGGTTATTTCCAGTCCTTAAACTCTCCGTGCCGGGTGCCCAGGCAGTTTTTATGAGCGGTTTTATTGTTGATCGCGGCTCTGTTCGACCTCCCGCCGTGAGGGGCCCGCGCGAGGCCGCGGGACGGGCTCTGCTGCCCCCTGCCGGGGGCGGCGGGAACGGCACGGACCGCAGGGCCTGAGGGAGCCACGGCAGGGCCAGGGACACTGCGGGGACAGGGGAGCCATGGCAGGGCCAGGGACACTGCGGGGACAGGGGAGCCATGGCAGGGCCAGGGACACGGCGGGGACAGGGGAGCCATGGCAGGGCCAGGGACACTGCGGGGACAGGGGAGCCACGGCAGGGCCAGGGACACCGCGGGCCTGAGGGAGCCATGGCAGGGCCAGGGACACTGCGGGGACAGGGGAGCCACGGCAGGGCCAGGGACACCGCGGGGACAGGGGAGCCATGGCAGCCGGCAGGGACACCGCAGGGACAGGGACACCGCGGGGACAGGGGAGCCATGGCAGCCGGCAGGGACACTGCGGGGACAGGGACACCGCGGGGACAGGGACACCGCAGGGACAGGGACACTGCGGGGACAGGGACACCGCGGGGACAGGGACACCGCAGGGACAGGGACACCGCAGGGACAGGGACACCGCCCCAGCAGGGACA
Source organism: Pseudopipra pipra (assembly GCF_036250125.1). NCBI lineage: Eukaryota > Metazoa > Chordata > Aves > Passeriformes > Pipridae > Pseudopipra > Pseudopipra pipra. The sequence goes on along the minus strand of NC_087560.1, from coordinate 3,245,279 downwards.
CCACAGTGACAGGATACCACAGTGAAAGGGACATCGCCCTGGCAGGGACACCGCAGTGACAGGGACACCGAGACTGGGCACTAATGGCCCCCCGACAGGGACACTGCCCCGACAGGGACACCACACTGACAGGGACATCACCCTGACAGGGACACAGTGACAGGGACACTGGGACCGGGCACTGATGACACCCTGACAGAGACATCACAGTGACAGGGACACTGGGACCGGGCACTGATGACACCCTGACACAGACACCGCCCTGACACAGACATCACCTTGACAAAGACACTGGGACCAGGCACCAGTGCCACCCTGACAGTGATACTGAGACCAGGCACTAATGCCACACTGTCAGTGACACTGGAAACTGGGGACTAATGTCACCCTGTCAGTCACACTGGGACTGGACACTGATGTCACACTATCAGTGACACTGGGACCCAGCCTGGAAAATGTGGCACTACTGTAACACTGCCACAGACGTTGGAACCTGGGCTGGATACCTTGGCACTAATGTCACACTCTGTCACAGACACTGGGACCTGGGCCTTGGCTCATGCACTGCTGAGGGTGAGAGGTGCATGCAGCACTTGCAACTTTTTAGTTGGTCTGTGATCCCTCCATTCCTGAGCTGCAAACACAACCCACGTGCTTGTCTCTTTTTCAGCTTTTAACACTGAGCTCTTTCAGCTGGTCTCAAATCCAGAACTGAACAGGAGACTGTCAAAAGCAGATAGGAGGATCAAATTCCTGGGCACAATAAAGCAGCCCAGCGCTCTGGACTTTGGCATCAAGTGCAAGGTAACAGCACACAGATGTTCCAAGGTAACAGCAGAGACTGATGTTGCCTACAAACCCACGCAGCTGCAGCTGGTTAACACAGGCTCTCCCTTCCACTTTTCCATTACCTCAGATGCTGAGCTTCCAGATCCCATTCATGTTTGCCCTGAAGTCTATGTGGTCATTAAAACAGTGGAAAGCTGGAGTTAAATAGTTGTGTGTGTAACTGTCATTTTTTATATTGACAGAGAAGAGGGTATTCATTGTACAAATGGTGGTGTCTCACTGCCACACTGACCGTTCCTCCTGCAAAGTGCTCCACACAACATGTTGCACAGAGATGCAGAACCCTGACTCTGTTACAAACACACAGCTCTTGCCTGTTCAAAAAAGGACTCTGTGGGATAGAAAATCACTATTTACCACAAAGACTGATTGAATAAAATGAAAGACATTCAATAAAGTTAAACAAAGACCAGATTTTTGTTCATAAAAGGCACAGATCTACTTAGGATATCAGTTCTATGTTAATTGTTTCTTGACAGTTATCCCAAGATCTTGCAGAAGCTGGAATACAGTTTTAGCCACTAAAACCAAACCCCTACAAACAAAGGTTAAATCTAAGGGGGTGTTTCTTATGGGTGAAACGCAACGAGAGGCTGAATGAGCAAATTAGGTTGGAGGTGCTTATATCTATTGAACATTAGATTGAACACTGACCTCAGGCAGTTCTAATGCGTAAAAGAGCTAATGAGATTGCTCTGACTGCATGTCAGGCAGTCCAGGGCAGCTTAAATCAATCATTAAAAGGTATAAAATATAACAGTCTTTTTAAGTAAAAAATTCTGGGCCAAGTTAAACACATGAAATTTCTATTTGCAGTAGGAGCTGATGTAGCTCTCTGAGTGTACACCTGGGCCCCTCCAACACCAAGTCCTGCAGGAGAGCTGGACTGAGGAGACCCTGGTTCCTCTTTTCAGGTGGACAGACCATCCCTCCCTCAGCCTGTAAGGCAGGATGCATTTTATGCATATCATGAGGGGACAAAAAAAAAGGGAAAAAAGGCATATAAACACATATACATGCTTTGATACCAGCTCTGTGTAAGAACCTTGTAAATCTCAGAGAGCCAGTGAGCAAAAAATGCTGTTGTGTGGAAGATACTCTGTTGTGATCAAGGAGACTAAGGTAAACCACCCCCTGACTCCTGATAATTACAAACAGAGCACTGGCCCACTTGAGGCTGCTACTGACTCTATTTATCAGGACACCTGTGACATTCATCATCTTTAATTACATATACTTCAGTGGGTATTTCTCAGTAAGTTCCAACATACTTTGCAATGGAAAAAATATATTTGAAGACTTCATAGAATCACAGCTGAAATGGATCCGTGAGGGTCATCTAGTCCAACACCCTGCTTAAAGCCAGTCCATTTAGCTCAGGTTGCTAAAAGCCCGTCCTCTCAAATTTTGACTATCTCCAAGGCTGTATGGATGTGGCACAGCCTCCCTGGCAACCTGCTCCAGTGCTTGACTGTTCTCATAGGGAAAATGTTTGTTGTTATATTTAACAGGAATTTTGCACATTCCATGCTTGTGTACAGTCACTGTGCACCTCTGAGAACTGCCTGGGTACACCCTGCCAGGAGGGAGCTGAGGACAGCAATAAAGGTGTAATACATGTGGCTAATGTGCAAATACACTTATTGCCAAGAAAAAGGGAGAAATAGACTGTCTCATAGGAGAATGAGTAACCAGACTGACAGACATGAAGAGGAAGTTCATCAATGGTACATTTACCGTACCATTTTCAAAATCTGCTCTATGTCATTTTGTAGCACAAATTCGGCAATATTTTGTCAGGAAACAAACCAGAAAGAATGATGGGCACTCCTGTGCACTTCCTCACCCCCATAATGCATTACTGATTATTTCTAAGCAGGTAGATTGACAGACCTACCCAGAGCTCTAGATAACATCTCAGTTTACATACCTGGTTTTATAAAGTGTGCCACCCATCCTATCTGATATTTCACAGCATGCATGGAAGACTCAGAAAGGGACTTAGCAGTGAATCATATAGTACTTCCCTTTAATGGTCTAGCAACAGAGTATGATTGACATAGTTTCAGAGAGATCAATGAACATTTTAGCCAGAAGCTTACTTGTGTCTAATGCAGGAGCAATAACTTTGCTCAATTCTATTAGTGCTGTCTGTACAGAATGCCCTGCCCTAAAACTCATCTGCCACTGGGATACAATCCAATGTTTATTTCCATTAGTTTAGCCATTGTTGGTAACAATAAAAATCAGGAGACAGTTGCAAACTAATGATTTACGGGCAGAATGAAACACGGGATGACCTTGGCTGCCTTCCATCCACCAAGAAAATGACTGGTAGTTAGAAATAAATTAAAATTATTGCAAAAGGATAACATAAGTTATTTCTCCGATAGGTAATTTTACCAGCTAAATAGCCCTGTCATTAAACTAGCAGCTGTTGTACAAATTATATTCCAAGATAAAAAAAGAAATTACAGCTTCCATGGTTGTTGCAGCTTTAAGAATGATGAAAAACCCAATTCTATAGGAGCCGACAGAAAAGGAGCTCTTGTGATAAGGCTGAACACAGAGTCTTGGCTGGACTGTGCTCAGCTGAATTACTCTTAGGAAAGTTAAGCAGAAAAGATCAAGTAAGTAGATCTATTATCAGAGATGAAATTCCTTTACAGGTGATTCCAGAGGAAAAAACCAATCTTCCCTGACTGGGATTTGTAGTTAATGAAACTTCAGAACTCTGTTTTGCAATTTATGTTACTCTGATAAAACAAAACCATATACTCCGTGCATAATTTTTGATAGTGACTGCACTGAGACTTCTTTTCCTTTTACCTTTACCCATTTTAGACAATTCTTGTTACTGTGGTTGTTAATGTTTCTCATATTTTGTGATGTCCTGTACAGCTTTTCAGTATTTTTTGCCTTGACTGCCCTCACGCTCCACTCCTGTTTAATGACCTCTTTTTTGGCCAATGGAGAATAAATAAAAAGGCAATCTATTCAAACAGTTGCAGTGGGGTACTACAGAGAACAAAGTGGTGGCCCGTGCAACTATGATTTATAAAATATATTCTGGTTTTCAGATGTATGGCCAGCCAAAAATCCACATCTGGAAAGAGTTTTCACATTTGCAAAAGTACATCTCCAATGTCAGTCAGGAATGGAAATGTACTTATAGTTGTGATACCCTGTCACTGGTCAAAATATACAACTGACAAAAGAAATTCAAAAAGATGAGGGGAGGTTGCATCTTTCCTGCTTTTTCCATGAACAAGCAATCCTTTAAAAAGGTCAGGAAAGATGATCAAACGAAAAAGCAAAAACCTGGCAGAATTTTAGACATTAAATACCATTAGGAGCCATTTCTCCCATCAGATGCTGTACACAATGTTAATGTGAATATTATAATGCTGACAACTTGTTCTTGACTGAATTATGAAGCTAATAATTCACAAATAAAGGATGCAGCACTTGTGTCAATGTCTACTGTTGCTAACTGTAGTGAATCAGTACATTTACCTGATATTACACAGCTGAGGCATTTGTTTGGCAGCAAGTCAGGCCAGAAAGAAGGATTAGCATGCTGTCATTTTTCTACACACCATATTTTTCCATAGCTGATGACACTTGAAAGCTACAAGAGAACCTGCCCTGTTTTGTCAGATTTACTCCTCTCCCAGTGCAGTATTTCTTTGTGTTTGATGCACAGGTTGCTGTAACCATCAGAGCTCAGATTAGGGCTACTCTGCTCAGACATTTGGCAAGCCAGGCTCAGAATGGAGAGCAGCAAGGGCAGCTCCTAAACCTCACCTGGGATAATGAGCCCACCTCTACTCCAAGACTATGAAATAACAACACCACAAATTGTTTAGAGAGTGTTGTCTGGCTGTATAACACAGTTCCTAAAAACTAATGTTTTAAAATTTATGATTGTAAAGAACTTCAGTATGGTCTGACAGACAAATTACTGTACTGGGACTCAAGAAATCACTGATTTGCTTAACATGTTTGGCCAAAGGATAATCTCTCCCCTTTAAAATGGGGTATATACCATTTACCTGGTAATTTCACAATTAGACAGAACCCTGAATCACTAAATATCATTGTGCAAAGGTATCAAGAAGAGAACTGCAGTTCTGCCACTGAAGACACACAGTTGGAAGTAACTAATTTTTGGCAATTTTGTCAAGCCTAAGGTTTAGAAATTTGTTATGCTTAATGTGAGAGACTCAAAAATGAAACACTGTCAACAGGTCTTCCTAATTTTTCACACAGACAGGGCAACTCACCACCACACCAAGAGTTCATTGCAGAATCTTAGGCTGAGATCCAGGAGACCTCGAACTAAATCTAAAAAGACAGTTGGGGACCTGAATACTGACTGATGGTTTGACAAGAACTTTAGGGTTCCTCTGGAAAAGATGGGCACCTTAATCTCTGCTTCAGATTATGCCCCTTTTGGGGCAGTTGGTCTGTTCTGGGACAAGCTGCTTCTCCTGTCTGCACAGGCCCTTCAGTTTTTTGACTGCCTGAGCTGTTCAGACTTACAGGTCTCCCCATTTTGTATTTGAAAGGTACCTACCACAAGCCAGGCGTGGGAGTTGAAGCTAGAAATCTCCAGGATTTATTTGAACATCTATCTCATAGTTACCTGTACAACTGAAACAAGAAGTAAATCCCCTGGGGGCTCACTGTGTTGTGGTTTGATGGTCACCTGAACACTTGCTTATCTCGAGCCTCAACATCCATCCCCGGCTCCTACTTTAACACAAGTTAGTCAAGAACTCGTTTGCATGAGACAAACTGCAAAAACTCCTGGCTCATGGCCCAAACAATGGTTTTACACCTTTTTCATGTAGATATATTCGAGATATTTTAAGCTTCACCTTTCCTTACCTCATAACTTAATCACTGAACATTTAGGGGCCTGGGAAGAGTCTTAAATCTTGACTCGCTTCCAGGAACTAGAAGCTTCTCTTGCAACATTTTGAGCTTGCCAAGAGTCTCTGACTAACCTACAGGGAAGCTGCCTTCTGCATTTAAAACAGGGAGATTCATTAGTTTTTAACTGCATATAATTTTCCTAGGAATACAGCCTTAATGCAGCTGCAGTCTCCAACAATGGCAGTGCCTTTTGCATGTTCTCAGTACTATGTCAAGCTAGCTGCACTCACTCAATAAATTACACACTGGAACCGTTCATTTGCTGTTCCTCATATTTGTTTCCCTCACCTTAAAGAACACAAGCCCAGCAGCAGAGGCAGCTGACTGCTGTTTGACAAACACCACGCTGACAAGATCCTGGCTGCAGCCAATGCCTCCTTAGCACCAAGACCTGTCACCCTACAACAGAAGTCCCAGTGGTACTTCTCAAACCAGCAGTACATGAACTGTTTGATTTGCCTTGACAAGCTATGCGTAAATAAAGACATAACTGAACTTTACCCCTTGTTCTTGGCAGATCTGGGTTAGTCTTTCCAGCTGCTCATCTTGAATAACCTTTGCCTTCTCATATTGCTGAATCATCATCTCCATCTCCACTTTCACTGGAAGGACATACGCTGGAAAACACAAACAACACTTAAAGCAATCCAGCTGTGATTCGTTTTTTTATCAGAGAGAAAACCTTTACAGGCCAAAGAACATCACCCTTCTCCCTTGCATCCAGAGAACTAGAGTATTTCTAATAGAAACAGCATGAGGGTACTTTTTGCAGGGATGGATTTCTAACACGGGAAATGCAAGGACTAGATCTTGTTTAGTCAGATCTCCCTTTGCCTGGACGAGCTGAAATAGATGCTGCATGCTCTTCCCAGCTTCTGTGGCACTAACATAGATCTTTCCCAGTGTTTACCACAGATTTCCTGAATTGCTGGGTAGGAGGATTTTCTCTTTAGAGTCAAGACCCATCCCCTCTAAACCTGAACAGCATGGCTCCCTCAGGAAAAGAACTATTCCAGAGCCCTAAGCATTTAATTCCTAGACTTTGCGGTAAGAAATAAATCCTTAATGGAAACACCAGACTAAGAAGGGTATTTTTAAAAAACAAAAAAGGCATTTATCTTCTATTGCTTTGCAAGCTACAGACCAGTTTTCAATAGGTCTTCTGAATGTCTCTAGAAATTTTGCTCCTGTCGTAACTATGGCAAACTCAGACTGAACAGAATAACTGTTCAATACATGCTGCAATCCTTGATGTTCTCTGAAGCTACACAAGATCCTGAACTTTTCTTGTATGCTTCAATCAGAGGGCTATGACCTGTCCTTAACTCTGAATACAAAGTTTTCTGGGCATTTAAACCCAAAATAATAACTTGACTTTGATCTTTCACACATGAGCAAAGTGACCCTTCATTTATTCCCTTTCCACCTCTTTTCCCTGACACAAAGCACCAAAGTCCTTCCTTCCAGGCACAGCCACAGACTCTGCTCTCTGCAACCCTGACTTGCTGGGGCTTTATCATCTTGCCTGGTGCTTCCCCACAGAGGTCTGTACAAAACACCACCAATACACACTTCATTATCATGCTGTAGAGCACACCAGCACTGCAGAGAGCACCTTCAGCTGGGAACCCCCATGGTAAGAAAATGCTGCTGGAATCTGACCTGAAACTTGTATTACTGCCAAGAACTTGGAAAAGAAAGTCTCAAGATGGAGCTGGCTGTATGGCTATGGGGAGGGTGCAGCAAATATCAGAAAAGCAGATTGGAAGCAATTATTTTGCAGAATCAGGAATGATATCTGGTGGCAAGAGGCATGAAGCAGGTCAGGGCATTTGGTTTACAGGACAGGGGATGGGATGGTGCCTAACAGCAAAACAAAGCCCTGGGTTATAAAGGCTCCCAGGGAGCAGGAGATGCAGCCATGATCTTGGGACCTACTCTCCTTCATGGGAATTGTAACTCTCTTCTGTTCAGTGCTAGCAAAATGTAAGAGAAAGGAGAATGACAGAAACAGTGGTGGCAAGCAATCTTTCTGTATTTTTAAAATCTCTTTTCCCAGCCTGCCAGGTACTGCTTGGAGTCACAAACTGAGTCACCACTCACCATCAATGATCCTCTTCACTCTCCATATCCGCAGGGTGATAATTAGGCTGATAGCATCCCACGGGCTGCTGGGGCCATTAGCCACTGTTGAGGCCACCATTGGTGCCAAGGACAAGATTATGACAGCACCATCAAACACCTAGAGAGAAATCACTTTTTTTCAAACCTTTCCTTAAAATCATATCCCTGCCATTCCTCCTTGGAATCTTGAAGGACTCCCTCTTTGCCCAAAAGAAATGCAATTATGGCACGTATTTGAAAGGCATATGAGAGGTGGCCAAGACCCAGCCAGCCAGCATCCTGTTTAGGTAGCACAACAGAATTCCTCAGTGCTTTTTATGAGGTGAGGAGAGATAAACTGTTGTTAGCAGGGCAAGGAGAGAGAAAGGTATTTGGAAATACTGGCCAAGATCCCCAAGGAGAAGTGGTAGCCTAAATGCTATTACAGCCAAAGAGTTTTATCATCATTGGTATTTATTACCTGTTACTTGGCATAATGTCATCCAAAAAAAAAAAAAGGATGCAGTCCCTGTCCATAGATCTTACTGTCTAAATGAAGAGATCAAGAAGACAAGTAGAAAAAGATGGAGCAAAGAGACTTGATGGCTCTTGGCCACATCCTGACTACACAACACGTGTGCATCTAGACAGAAAGACTGCCTGCTCTCACTTTTATGGGGCAGAGAGGTTTTCAAGGATCCTGACAACTGGGACCATTCAGAATGATTTATATGACATTGGTTACATTGGGATTAGATCAGAAAAAGCAATTGTGCAAAGCATTAGACAGAAATGAGCTAGTAAATACATTTCAGAGCAAACTGGCAATAGAGTTGTGTCTGTCCCACACTGGCCTAGCAGGGTAGAAGAGAATACCATGTTCCCATTCCTACTGAGAACCCTTCCCTGCTGCCAAAGACCACTGATTAATGGTTTGCATAAGGAGGCAGGACATAGATTTTTATAAGAATTATGTATTTGGAATTGTGCATAACAATTCATGTGTATTGAAAAGAAACACTCCTTACTGCTGCCACTTGATGGGCAGTAAACAGTATCACTATTCCAAATTATCAAAATGAATTATCAGAAACTGCTGCATTCAGCCTTAATAAGAAGAGTCTCTGAATCAACATTTAAGTTTCACTTCAGTTTTTTAGCAAAACAACTTAAAAGGTTTACAACTTTATTACAAAAATGTGCAAGCCTCTAGACTTGCTTAAGCTCCAAGAACACCCAGATTTTCTTCTGGTACATCCTGTACAGTATTATTTTATCAGACACTATCAAGAAGGAGGTTTTAATTCTCTTGATCTCCAGATTTGTGCTCAAGATTATGTGTTACTTATAACACATGCATTTCCTTATCTGTCTATGCACATTCTACCTAATTTTTAATTTGAGGTACAAATTACAGTGTTCATCATAATTCAATTTAATTAAAAGAAATTTCACAATAAAAATAGGGGGTTTGCCAAACCAGTATTTTCTATCAGAAAACCACATACAATTTTTCAACCAGTTCTAATTTCACTGATCATGGGAACAGGGATACACAACTCACGTGACAATTTTTATTCCTATTGCTCATTATCCCAGGGTAGCAGTATCACCAGATTAGCACAGCTCAAGAACAAAATAAATACACACAAAGAGCAAGAATGCCACAATCCCTCCCTTCATAAAATATTTTCAAATATTGCACTCTCCTGAGTCTCTCACAGAAAAAGGGACTCCATCACACAAACTAGGGATACTTGCATATAAGATGAATGTGTGTATTTATCTGCCTAAAAGATATTGTATTGCATCAGGTTAACAACAAAGCCACCCAAAGCAGTTCTTCATAGTCTTACTGGGTCTGCCTGGAAAATAGCACCAAGAGTCAGAGTTCTTACCTCTATTTTGTTTTCAATGTAATCCCATATGCCAAGGACCACAATCCTCAAAATAGTCTAGTAAAATAGATTAGGGGGAAAAAAGATGATGAATGTTATTGTAATTTTAGATAAACATTTAAGCCCTTTATTCATTCAGGGAATCATTTTTTGTCTTATTTAAGCATTATGCATTTCTTATAAATAATAATGAGGCCCTAGAAATAGCTCCACTTCTGTATTATACAAGCAGGCATTGTTTTCCAACCACTATATTGACTCAGTGAAACCTCCATGAACAAGCTCCAAGTTGAAATGTTCATCAATCTTTCCCATCCTCCTAAAAATCTGCTTTCAGATCTGTGTGATTTCGATTACCAGCCCTCCCCACACTGCCCCCCTGACCCAAGCCTACATAAGATCAACTGTGGGGCCTCCTCAGTTAGAATGGGGGAAGATTCTCTTTTCTGGCCATCTTTGATACACCAGTGACTACTTATTTTCTAAGAGAAGAGACACTGTCCTCTCCTGATGCCTTAAAATACTAACATGTCATCAGTCTGAAGAGCAGATGCTCTTATCTGGAGTACAGGACAGTTGTCTTATTATAAGATCCCAGAAAGTCACAGGGTAAGGGAGAAAAATATCTCTGTGATCCTCCTCTATGAAGCAAAACAGCTATAAGTAACCTCAATAGCCAGAAAAGAGGAATAAAGAAAGAACACAGAATGAACCAATGGTGAATTCCCATTAAAAAAAATCCAAAGGCACCTTTCCTTATTTTTAACCTGGCTTTCAGAAGACACAATAAACGAAAAAATCAGTCAACTCATGATTGAAATGGAACTCACATAAAAGCATAACTGGTAGGGATGTTTTCTGCCAACAGCAACACAGAGGTCAGATTTTGATAGACATGACAGACATGATGAGTCCACCTGCAGATGTGAGCCTTGCAAAGATCACCAAAATGCTACTTTCTCCCTTAAAGAACAGCATAAGGACTGAGGGCTCAGCAGGCCTATGTTTGAGGGGTAACCACGCCAAGAACTGTGCAGAAAAAAGTGACTCCTCTTCATTACAAATACAAATCCCAAGCAACTGAATTTATGCCAAACATACCAGCACTAACTAATTGCAGAACAACACTGAATTTCTCAGTGATGTTCCAATGCATGGTTTTGCCAAACCCCATGAGTCCAATTGCCTCATTTGGCCTGAGATGACTGTGCTGAGTCCTCTCTTGGCACTCCAAACCTGTGTAACAGCACTTCATTCTGTTTTGCAGAGGGAGACATTGCTGTGGGGAATATGGTGCTTCCAGAGCCCAGCCTCCTACCATCAGCGAGCAAGAAAATGAACCAGGCAACACTTAGTCAGAAATGGTGTATGCAAAAGCACTGGCCAAGTCTGGCTGAGAAAGAGGGTCATCAGCCAGAAGAAAAAATGCAGCTCTCTCTTTTCTCTACAAAAAATTATGAGACTCTACGTAGACAGCAAGAACTGCCAATGCTTGCTCCTCCTAAACCCAACATTTTACTTCCAAAGCATTTTACAAACGCAGCATAGGAATAAGGCTGACATCCCTTTCCATGTTAACGTCTGCTCTCGAGGTTTATTTGCTTTGCGGAGGGAGAGATGCACAACAGCAGCTGCTCAAATCCCTTAATGACCCCAAACTGGCCAGCATGATGTGATGGCATGTAGGTGTAAGTGCACGTGCTGCTGACCAGCCAAGGCACTCCTGCGGCCCCAAACTCGAGTCTGAACACTGCCAGACAAAGCATCCCTGCTCCTCTGTCAGTACCTCCCTCACTCCCCACTGAGAAGCTGCACAAAATAGTCAAGTCCAAGTTAGCCATGAACCTGTAAGTTCAGCTGTATTAGTTAATCAGGGATACACCACAGCAAGGCAGCCCTGGGGAGACACATGAGGAAAAGCAGAGCCTTTTATAAAGCTTGGGATGCCACCCTTCCTACAGCCACACTGCTGAGGGCACAGGGAGATCCGGCTCATTCTCTGCCAGGCTTAGGCAGGGTTTATGAAGTGCTAGGTCGGTGAGCAACTAACTACAGGATGGCTGAACACTTAACAACTTCAAAGAAACTGAGGGGGAAAATCTTTCTTCCTTTGGACAGGTGTGCACAAAGAGATTTTCACTGAAATAAGGCATATCTGCACAAAGGAAACAGAAACACCATCTCACAACCCTAAATATGATTTAACATGGGACTGTTGAGGGAACATAAAATTGGATTTGCCTTTCTGCCTTTTTAGTTCCTCACTGCAGTGTTTAAATCAGACTGTGCTACTGTCGCATCACCGGGTCTGAGCAGCTCCAAGGGCTGGCAGCTGGCACAAATATTGTCATTTGCAGTCTGCTGCTGTGAGTCAGCACACGTCAGCAGTGACTGGAAGTCTACTTGGCAGTCATTTAATGCAGGATTGGTTGTTGGTGCTACCTCTGGAAGAGAGGTCTCCTCCTCCCAACACATGCCTTGCTGATTAGCACCTTGGCTCTCACCTGCAGGAAGGTGAGTGTAAGGGTGGAACGAGCCCAGCTCCCCATCCCAGAGAGACTCTGCAGAACAAGCTGGGCACAACTTGGGGGGGAGCTGAGAAAACATTTGTTCTGTATGGGAGGTCTCAAAGCCACTCTTAAAAGCCCTCCCATCACCAGTGAAGTGACAAAAGCCACGAGAGGCAGCCTGTCCTTGGTTCCCTGAGAAAGCCCCGTGAGTGAGTCCCACAGGTGCCCCAGGGTGGCTGTCCCTGCCCACCCTGCACCAGCACAGCTCCAAACCAGCCCTGGCTGTCCCCACGCTGCCTCTCTGTGCACAAGCTACTAAATGACACCCACTGCTGCTGCCACAACTCTTACCCAGAGCAGGCTGAATCAAGCAAATCTGGGCATATCCCTGATTGCTCAGTACAATAAATACTTCGACTACAACGGAAACATTGGTACTACTTATATACAACATTTTCGTGTTTTTCCAAAAGCAATCAAAAATATGTTTCAAACAAATAAATATAGTGCATTTGCTTGTATACTGCCTCTGTACAGAACTTAAAAAAATGAGAACCTGTAGCAGAATCTGAAAAAAACAGAGACAGAAATTAATAATCCAGGAAACTTCCTACGCACTGTACAAGGACCAAACTGAAAAAAGCATATGAATTAAAAGAGAATTGCAACTGTAACATCCATCACAGACAAAACAAATGTTACTTACGACTCTACCATTTGTAGGCACAAGAATCTACAAGAAATAGGGAAAAAATGAAGCAGCACTGCTGTTTCCTACTGATGTGCAGGCATTTTTCAGCACTGTAGCAAATGCACACACATAGTTTTGCATTGCACTACAGGCATTCTGCATTTTTGAACACACAGATTGGAAAAAAAGCCATTAAGTATCAATGTGAGCACTTTTCTGTTAAAGGCCACTGCCAGCTTGTTTTTTTGTCCTTGAAAAAGAAGGCTTTAACATTTTTGGACTGGAAATCTTTTAATTAGAAAGTCCTTAACACACACACACTTTCTAGTTGTATCAGAAATGCATTGTTTGGTTTCTGCTAAAAGCTAAATTATTACGTAAAAGTCTGTCCAGTGCACTAATAAAAGGTAAATGATTGAACAGTTCTATTTATTTATTTAAGTTGGAGTAAATCCAGGTAAAATTTTAAACCATTTTTCAGACAGAAATGCAATTTCAGAATTGACAGTGTCTCTTGGTGACACACAGTCCTTTGCATGACATTAACTGTCTGCAGTGAAGTTGCCATGGACTATGGGACGCTGCAGGTTTTCTCTCTAATTTTGTAGGGAAACTTGGCCAAGTCCTTTGCTGAGCCAGCCGTGTGAATTCCCACAATCTGCACGAGTTAGCTACATTTGTCAGCTGACTGCATGGTACATTAGGTCATTTTAAGTACTTTTCTGCTTGCACAGTTAATATACAACTTACTACTCAGTGAGTCACTGTGTCAAATTCACCTGTAGAGCGAAGAAATCAGAAATCACAAGGTGGCAGCACAGGAGGAGAATCTGGTCCAGCAGGGTTTGGCAAAGGAGAGCAACTCTGCATTTTGAGATGGGGTAGTGATTGTACAAGAGAGAGACAGGATGGAGACGGGTGGAAAGGATGTTCCTTCCACTGCCACAAAACTAATCTACCTGCTACAGAGGTTCCAGAAACTCTGCAGATTAAGCTTCTGCTTTTGGATATATCTCATAAGACCAAATATTTATTGAAAGCTTTTCCAGAACACGGTGTACCCAATCTGTAATTTACAACTCCCCCTTATTTGGGTCACTCCACAGAGGCCTTAACTCACCCAGTCATTAAAAGAATCTTCTTTTGCCATCTTCTGGGGTGCCTGTCCTGAGCCACAGCATTAGCTGTCCCAGCACACGCTGCCCCCAGGCCAGCAGAGCCCAGGGGAACGTGCTGGCACATTTAAACCAACACAGTCCTTGTGTTTGCAGGGCACAGGCACCCTCCTCACACGGCTTCTCTTCCATCAGGGCTGTGAAATGAAATGTGGACCTGCTGACCTCACCTCACCATCACCCAGCACAAACCACTCCCTGTGCCTGTGCTCTGTAGCTGCTGGGCTCTATCAGCACACGTGGTCACACAGAAAGAATTAAGTGCCAAGGCTTGGTGGCACTAACAGACACAAACCCAATTTAATTCTCTCATTAAACCACCAGGGTATTATGTAGTATCCAAATGCACCTTTGCACAAACACTGCAGTTCTATTTGTTCTTTTGTTCTCCCATAATATTCGTTCTTCAAATATGAAGAAAAACAGGGAGTTTTCAACTGACAATTCTGTACAGATATATTTTCAGGAATAAAAATGGTTTCCCAGAGACTCAACATACTACCACAGATGGAGGTTGGGCACAGAACTGGCCTTGCAACACAAGTTCCCTCTGGGCACAGTCACACCAGCACTGATGCTTATCTCTGAAACACAGGTGTAGGAGGTGCTGCAGGGCCACTGTCAAGAGATGAAAGCACAGATGAAGCACTGATAGAGCACACCCTAAGTCAGGTACACCCTTGAAAATGAAATGGGCAGACTAGTGTTTCAGGCAGATGTCTAGCTAGATTCCTGGAACTCTACAGAACCACTTTCCCTGGTAATTATTTGTTTGAGAAGCAAGAAAAGCGGTTAGGAAAGAAATTTCCCAGTATATTAAATATTTTTTTTAACACACTAGCAAAGAAGGAAGCTTAAATTTACCTTTATAAATTATATTAATACATAAAATCCCTATCTTTGTTCCTAGCCCCCACTAATCAACCCATTTAAAAACCAAAACATACACAACCAGCAGTGCAGTGCATTTGTGCACCATGAGAAAAGTTGTGGACATGGAATAAAAATAAATATCCAGAAGAGAAGCCACAGTTTCTAGAAGAATTATAGAATTAACAGAAGATTATCTTTCTGCTCAGCTCTTTCAATCTCACAAAAAATGTAACAAAAGTAACATAACTGTTTTCTCTACCATAAAATAATGAATTTTTTATGGGAAAGTCATTATTTACTTAGTTCTGTCATTTGGAATGTTTTTCCTTTTTAACAGAACCCTCACAGCAGACCTTTCCTTCAAGAGCTTTACTCCTTTCAAGGGTTGGTGTTAACAAGCAGCAAAGTGCTAGGATACTATGAACACTTCCTTTCATCATACAGGATGAGGAAAACCTTGGAGTTTTTTCCTCCTAAAAGCAAAAAAATCTAAAATGCACCTGTGAGCCACAGCTAATGACACAGACTGTTTCTGAGCTCGGATCCCAGACTTGACTCCATTTGAGAGCTCGTTTCTTGGACACGGATGCAGGACAAAAGCTGTGATTCTGTGCTGGCCTAACTTTCAGCACATCAAGGCTTGGTTACTGCCAGGGAAACACTCAAGTGCTGAAAGCAAGCAGAATGCCTGAGTGCTTGGCTGACTGAAGCACATACAGAGCAATGCAAACAACTAATACCAAGGAACTCAATTCTCGCACGCAAACAGTCTCATCGATCCGAGTGGAGAAGCAGAACTGAACAACAGCTACAGAATCACGTATTTGTGGCAATGGGATAAGACTATTAAAACACAAGCAGACTCCAATCCACTTACCAAAACACTGTGACATTCCCCATCTTCCTTTTCTCAGCCAATTATTACCAAGGCTGAATTTGCCCTCTTGATAGGGTGTAACCCCGGCCTTGCCTTGCTGTTGATACTGGGATTTCCCCCCCAGTGTCTTTCTCTTCTCTTCTGTCTTAACATCTGGGTAACATTTCGTGCACAGACAAATCATAGTGATGTATGTAAACAGAGACAAACATACACAATCATCACCACTAGTAAATCCTGTTCAAATACTCGGAAAAAAGCAAACAGAGCTGATGTGCACTTCACTTGAATAAGGATATTTTAATGCTGGAAAGTCACAGACAGTGACAGGGAATATAAAATTAACTGAGTGCCTTTAAGGCTTGTGGCTATAACACAAGCATAGGGAGAGCAGGAAGATGCTGTGAAAGTAGTTACTCAATTTTTTTGGCAGCTGTTCTGGTGGCATTTGCCAGCTGCTGGCATGTTTGTGCCCTTCATTTTAACCAAGCAGAAAGGCAGTGCCTGTTTAACTCCAACACGATTGGAATGCAATTACTTGCAATGCTGTGAGAGCACCTCCTTCAATCAGTTGTATTCTTCCAAAACATTCAGATTTTGTGCTGAAAGTTTTCTGGTTTTTAACAAGTCTTTTACAACTTTGTATTGTTTGTTCTCTGAAGAATTGTGTACCCACAGTACAACTAATGGGAACCAAAGCACAGAATAAACAATAAACATCCAAACTTGGGACATGGTACTTGCTATGGAAACCTTTTCTGAACACCAGAAACCCTGAATCCTTGCTTAGGAAAAAAAAGCACTGTCTGAAGGACTAATACAATCCCCAGCAGTTGCCTGTTATATCCAGGCAAACTAATTAAACCTGCTCATCTCTGGAAAATCATCCTGGCACAACAGTCAAATTCTCACTGTAACACATGATCTTCTCAACAAATGATCCCAAAGACAGCTGACTTTGTTAGGGGAATCAGAGAGAAAAAAAATCCACTGAAGGGACCAAAGAAGTAAATAAAATTAAGGTGGATGGGGAAAAAAAAGTGACTTCCATTTTTTGCAGTTATTTTGTAACCTCTCGGAAAAAAAAAAAAAGTTTTTTATTTGGATGACAGAAAATTAAATCTGTTTTCCCTCTCTTGAGACACAATTCAACATGAACAGATGTGGTATTGCTTATTAAACCAAGGCA
This sequence comes from Pseudopipra pipra, assembly GCF_036250125.1. Taxonomy (NCBI): domain Eukaryota; kingdom Metazoa; phylum Chordata; class Aves; order Passeriformes; family Pipridae; genus Pseudopipra; species Pseudopipra pipra. The sequence continues at coordinate 3,228,173 of NC_087560.1, read as the reverse complement.
CAAGGCCAACCCCAGCAAACCCAGTAGGAAAGGTACATCTGAGCTACCTTCCAGATTGGTGGTCTCGGAAGCACATCCAGTTGCTCTGTGGAGCCACCTCTGTTGTTTTAACCCAGGACTCTGAGCCACAAAATGAACCCAGCTCCAAAAATCTACCCTCCTCTGTTCACCTCAATGGCTGCCTTGTGGCCTCCTTTTTCTTTGCTCTAAATTCAAACCATAATCAAATAGGTGAAAGAAGATACTTTGGAAGACAGAAACAGATAATAAACTGAGTGATAAGAGGTTTATAATAAATGAGAACAGCAAGTAGACAAAGCAGTTCCAAATACCTAACAGAGAGAGGAGAAAAGCCAACACAGCTCCAAAATGAGGATGGTGAGTCAGGGAACCTGTTTTGGCTCTGTGAAGTATTTCTGTTACTGTTTTCCCGTAAAATACTTCAGAACCAGTTCATCCACTTATAAGGGCACTCTGTCTCAGCAGAACTGAAACAACTAATCCTTCCTTGAGACAGATGAGTACAGGCCTTGAGGATCTGCCTACACTGCCACAAACAGGCAAACAACAGCTGAACTCTGGAAGGGATCCGGGAGCAGGGCACGGCATCAAGGTGTGAGCAGAGTGGCTGGTGGTGTAAGGGAATGAAAACAGAACCTGAGACTACAGAGCAAGGGAATTGAGGATCACAGGAGAAGCTTTTGGTGAAACAAGCTCCAGAAAGCAAAGCAAAGCAGGTGAGTGTGGTTGTGCAGCCCCGCTCTAGCAGCAGTTACAAGCTGGTCCTGCTGGGAAGCTCAGGATTACAGGGAGCTCCAGGGTGCTAATGCTGGGGGAGAAAGTATTTCTTTGCAGGGAATGGACACCACCTAACAAACCTGAGTCTTTGGGAATTAGGATGTGTAACTCAAAAAGGAAAGACTACAAAAAAATTTAACTGTTGAGATTCTTTTCAGAGAGTTTACATGGAACCTACAACCCACAATCACCATCAGAGGGTGGGGACAGTAATGGCACCTATTTGGGTAACTGTAGCACCAGAAGGCTCAGATGAAGAGCAGCCAGAGACCCCTGCCTGCTATCAAACAATCCTTTCAGAAAGCACCCACTGACAACACCAGCTAAAAAAAAAACCCTGGGACATATGTAAATAAATGTATTTCATTAAGAGCACCACGGAAATAAGCAATGCATGAATTCAACACAAGCGATCCAACAAATCATTTGCAGATATCACAGATTTTTGGGTTCTGATTTTTTTTTAGTAACCTTCATCTAAATTTACCATTTAGTAAAGACTTTCACATCTGTCTGCATGATAATATTTTCTAATACGGAACTAGAAAAAATATTTTTAAATATTTAAGTCCAAGTTGTCTTCCAACTCAACAAACATAAAACTTGTTTTTGTAACAAGTAACATTATGACCTGAAAAATAGCCATAAAAGCATTTTGCAGTATTTCAGGAGCAGTCTAAAAGTCTCAATACCAATGACTTCCTTTTGGAATAAAGTTGAAAACTCTAACAGATCATCCCAGTTTGGTCATTTGTTACATCATACAACACATATATTTATACACATTTTGGCCCAGAAATTCACCATTTGTTTCATTCTCTTACTGGGTCTATATGCAGCAACCTGGAACACCTAAACTACTTAGATAAATTGTGAGAGGGGATAATGCCACTCTCAAAACAGAACTTTTTGTAGAAAAACTCCTTGGTTCTTTATTCTCAAAGAACGTGTCTTAATCCTCTGCCTTATACCCAGTGACACTGATAACAAAGGGGTGAAACTAGTCCTGTCCAGTGCCTCTAGTGATTCTGAGATAATTATTTCTTTCTGCAGCTTTCCAATTATAATTTGTAAGACAGTATCTTCCACATTTCCTTACCAATTCCAGGCAAATGACAAACAGTGCTAATCTATATTGCATTTTTTAGTTTATTGCATAGGAACACAACACTACATTATTTTGTTGTTTTGGTTTTTTTTCTTAAAACACACCATGCTACATTTATTTACAGTCAAATTACTGTTAAAACTCTTGCTAATTCCACTGACAACATAAAAATACTTTGAAGTTCTGTATGTGGTGAAAGACTTTGGTTATACATACCTCTGAAAAGAAAACAGAGAGGATGACTAGGCTGATCCAGTGAATTACTCCTGCAAACTGTGAAGCACTTGAAACTGCAATTAACACAATACAATGAAGGGTCATTATAGTAGCAAAGTGCAACTCAGGTTTAATATAATTAGAACTTCCACAACTTACACATGGTAAAGTTTGCTTTCTTAAATTTTGTAATGGAAGTACAAGAAGGAGGATGGGATGCAATGGGACATGGAACTCCAGCCCTGCCAGCTGCTCATCCTAATTCAGGCAGCTCGTTGGCAGCTGCAGCAGCTCTTCACTGGAGCATTTACAGGTAACTCTGCTGGTAAGTAAGGACACACTCAGGCCTTGGCTGCTCTGTCACCTGTCCATGCTCTCACCCCACGTGCTGCTTTAGCTCGGGATGTGTGACTAAATCCTGTACACCTAAAAATCCAGAGTTAGGATTCAGTAAGCAAACAGAATGCTCCACTGTTGCCACATTACTCCTTGTATTCAGTCTTTGACAATTCAGCTCAGATGATCAGTATTTGTCTGGAACAGGTGCTTAAAAACTAGTGCTCAGAATGGGCTCCAAATACATTTCGTGCTGACAGAAAAGCACAGAAAGCTGACAGGGTCCCGTATCTGAACTGCTGGCAACTCCTACTCCCAAGTCTGGAATAAGGGAATGAAGAGAAAACATCCTCTCCTTACTTCAGGGTATTTGTGAGTCTGCCATCTCCACAGCAGACAGACCAACCCAGCCTGTGTGGTTTGCAGTGCCAAAGAATGCCTGTGTGACAGCCGAGGGTAAGGCAGTCGATGGCTGTGTGCACAGAGGTGCAAGGCTGTGGGTTGTGTCCCAAGAACACATAGGGGACATTTATTTTTAAATCAAAATCGATTAAAATGGGAAGCAGAGGAGAGGGATGTAGGAGGAAATCAGGATACAAATAAAACTGTGAGTATGGGCTGCCACTGGAACTCTCACTGCTGAGGCTCTCCTGGGGCTCGATGAGAGAACGTTTGCTGTGGTGCAGCACAGGAACTACTTGATGAAACAAATGGGCAAAATATAATATAGTTAACTTTCCCAAGGCAGTGGAAACCGTTTGGATGCTGTTTTTCCAGCAGTGTCGATTGACCTACAAGGCTCCAGCTGCCCCCCGGTGGAAAAAAAAAGATACAGCAACCAGAATTTGGGGAGAAAACCCATTTCTGATGCCACACTAACTGAACACGAACTGTGCTGTACGCCCTGCCAGACAGGGGGCAATTAAATTGCCAGTAAAACAGTAAACCTGAAAAAGCCTTCCAAACAAGCAGCTTTTGTACAGGAATTGAATCAGCAGCCCATACACGGAATCTGGATATTTGCCTCTTCCAAAACACTCCCTTTAAAAAATGCTGTGAAAAGCTACAAAACCAGAAGGGGCTTCTACAAGAGGTGCTCATTCCTGCCCTGTGGTGGTTTGGGTACATCACTGGGATTCAGTTTGAGGCAAATCACCTATGCTATTCAGCTTTTACTTTAATCTGGAACACAGTTTCACATTTGCTGAACTTCTAACTTTTTTTTCCCCCTAAAAGCTAAAAGCCAAAAAGTTTTGCTTTGCTTCACATTTTTCTTGTCTGGTGCTATAGGGAAGTAGTGAATGCAAATCCAGATGCTTTTTAGTCATGAAGAAGGATAAAGAATAAATCAATATAAAATGCAGAGTACAGCCAAACTGAGTTCACCTCCTCCCCCTTTCCCTCACTTTCACATCTCCTCAAAACGTATATCCAGAGGTGAGGGATGAAGGATACACCCTGACAAACCCTAAGTGACCATCACAGAAGCTTGTACTACCAGCACCTGCTTTCAGTGGCTCTTCCTGAGGGTGGTTTCCTGGCAGACACCCACTGCAGGGAGTGGGGAGCCCTGAAGCCCCTTTTTCTGAGGCACTGCAGCACCAGCCCCTGTGTTTCCTTTGGCAGCTCTGCATGCACTCAGCCCGGGCCCAGATCCAGCAACCAAACTGACAGCAGTGGAGCTTCTCACTTTCAGGGCCTTCAGGGAGGCCTGATGCCTGTTACAGATCCACCTGCTGCAGCTCATTGCAGGAGGAGGGCAATAGAAGATCATTTCCTGAGTTTTTTCCCTTCTGAGGTGTTAGGGTTGGAAACTGCCACAGTCCTCTTTTTTTTTTTTTTAATGAGGTGCAAGTGAGTTAATATACATCTATTTCTGCATTTGCAGAACATCACAAGCTGTTGAGATGTTATTTTGTTAATGCTTGTGAGCAGCTTTGAAGACAGAACTTAAAAAGCAGATTGTAGGACAGGGACTTATAATAAATAAGACCTATTATGTGTCCCCTGCTTTCTGAGGTTTCTAATTCTGGTATGAATATGCTTTGTGATAAAATACCCTATAAGGTCTCTGTACTTTTCATGTGTGTGACCCACAGTTTGCAAATGTGGTGTCCATCTCTGCAACTGGCAGCTTTGTGCACTGTGCAACCAAAGATTGCACTGAAACCAAGGAGGAAAATGATGCTCTAAAAATGTCACAGCTAAAGAAAACACCAGGGTTTCTTTTGTTGCATTTTTTTTTTTTAATAAAGGGAGGCTTCCTAAGGAATTACAGTCTATAATGTGGATTAGCAGTTGTCATTACGAACAAAACAGGCAGTGATGTGCTGTGACATACCCTAATGTACTGGTTGATTTTATATAGAACAAGGAATCCTTTAAAACTGTAATTACATTTTTGAAAAACATAATTATGGGCTAATGGCTTTTCAAAACCTTAATGTAAGCGACACATACGGCACAACTGCAATACTTATAATATCAGCCCCACCAAGACAGCCTTTATCTGATTTAAAACAAGATAGAAGGTATTGAAACAAGGCAAAGACAAAAGGCCTGATGGGAAGATTCATTAGTTAAAATGTAAAGTAGCAGCACAAGTGGAATGAGTCCTTCCTCAGGTGCTGAGAAAATCCACACAGGCAGGGGCCACCTCTGAACAAGGAAGTCACCTGGCCCAGCCAAACACCTACAGCTCATGCACACGGTGTAAGCTGCAGAGCTTTTAAGTGTCACATGCACCAGACACACAGAGGAGGAATGAGTCCTAAAATAAAGCCTTCTTCAGAAAATGCTTCAGAAAATAAACGGTAAGAAAACAGGTGCTTCCAGAGGAGAGTGTCCAAAACTGTCAAAACTCTATGAGAAATGAACAAAAACAATTTTTAAACTCTCTGGCTCTACAGGAAGTGACAATTCCTACACCAACAGAAAGACGTGATATCTCAATAAATATTGTTGAAAGCCTCTTCCTCATTCATTTCTTAAGGACTTACACCCATAATTAGCATTCCTGACTTTTTTGAAAGCAGCAGACTTGTCCAAATGCTGGGCTTCCTCATCCAAAATGGGAAGTGACCAGAGACTAAGGAAAATAACAACTGGAATGGAGTGACCATGTCAGAACAGCGTGTGCAGCACGGACAGACAGGTGGAAATGGTGAGCAACAGTGTGGGGTGACAGCTCAGCCATTTATTCATCTCACAGAGTGTATGAAATGGCTGCAATTATCAACAAAGTCCCCTAAAATAATCTTAATACAATTGCAATACCTAAGTCTTTGCTCCACTACAATTGGTTGACAAATCACAACAGTAAAAGGACTTCGACAGAATAAAAATTTGGTTTGTTCAGTTTAAAGTTGCCACGGAAGAAGATACCAGGCCATGGCTCTTTTGTGCTACGTGTTCTTGCATTGAAGGGATTGTCTGAACCCCAACTGCCATTTCAGCACATTTGAGATTGTATGGAGATGGGAGAGGCTGCTCCTCGACACTTAGCAGAGGCAAAAGTGTAGCTGATATTTGTGTTCATGTCAACTTTGTATCATAAAAGAAAAAAGGGGAAAAAAAAAGAAGAAAAAAGGGGTGGAATGGAGGAAAAGAGCAGAAGGGGAAAAAAGAAGATGAATTAGGAAGCAAAACAGAAGCATTAAAATTTCCACTGTGGAACCTGCGCAGAGTGAATTCAGATAAAGCGAAACTCCATTTAAGCTACTATTTGACTCACAGTGCATCAGCAAAGTAGAATGAAAATCTGTATCATTTCAGGGCATTACAAGCTAGAAAACTGTAATTTCAATTCCTATCCACCTCAGCAGAAGTAAATTAATAACAGAAGTAGCACCAAAATGCCTGGTATGTTCATCACTTCTGTCTACCCACATGTGATAAGCACCAGAGATTAATGAGGCACAGGGTTTTTTTCTGTGCATATGTAGCATGTCTGTAAAAGACAGACCTTTTCAAGTACTAATGACAGCACATGTGAACCTCTGCATGTACACTCTGCTTGTAGCCTTTGAAAATTTGTCCTATACTGAATTTGTTAGTTGACCTGAATTTGGTCAGCAAAATAAGGAAGAGACTGACTTCACTGTACCAGGGTTCCACAAAAACACATTTCTTACCTAACCTAGTAATAATTTAAATGGTAGGAAAAAAAATCCCCACCATCCTCCCCCCTTCAAAAACCTCCCAGCAAGTTAAGCCTTCATTTTATCAAAATTAAAAAAAAAAGAAAGATAAAAAAAAAAAAGAAAAAGAAAAAAAAAATCCTCCTACTCACACTGGAGAAGCTTTATATCTATTAGGAGTTCCAGAGTCAGAAGAATCACCACCAATACTACACAGGCTACCAGGAAACTGTTGAGACTTGCACTGAGCAAAAATACCTGCCACACAGCTGCTCGTCTCCCACAGCACGGTTTTAGCCAGTTAGATCTAAAGAAATAAAATTAAGGGAAAAACAAGAAAAGAAAAGAAGAAGAAGTGAAAAAGGAAAAGAGCTAAAGAGCAGTGAACTCAAAATTACAAGTTCTGCTGTTATGGATACACTCAGCAATAATGCACAAAGACTTTGCAAAATTCACTTTCACTGGTTTCCTGACCAAGAAAAACAGATTAAAAACCCCCTTTCCCCTGGGGATTTTGTGTGTCCCCACAGCTCTGCAGTGCACTGGTGTTCAAGTACCTTCAATGCATGGAGTGATGCAGCCCTAATTATCACACACACATTTCTACTTTCTTCCTGTCTGCCCATTTTCCACGTGCTCTCACTTTGACAGACACGCTGCATTCCCTTCTCTGGGAGCACCAAGGCACAGCAGGGCTCTGCTATTCATAAGTCAATGATGCTTTTTTTTAAGAATTTCTCTGCTGTTGAATGTTATGGTTGTTCACCTTTATCCCTGCTCTGCTATGAGATGGATCTGACAAGGGCTGCCAAATTTGGTTTGCAACAATCAGTCCACGGCCTCGTGGAAAGGAGCAATAGGAATCTGGAAAACACCAAAGAATGATTCCATAGCTACACCTGCAGTAGCAAAGGCACACACCTGGCTAAGTGTCAAACCTCTGACCAAGGCTCTCTCACTTGCCTATTTGTCTAACTCTCACCACTCTGTTCGTGGATCAGGCCAAAAATTACTTTCCTGGAGTTTGGGGTAACACAGTTTTGGGGACAACATGCACCAGGGACTGCTCCCAAACCTAGTTTAGATGACATCACCTTGTTTTAGAGGAAAAATAAGGTTTAGGCAGGATGCAGTTAGGAGGAGGCTCCGAGGACCAGAACTCTGGACGGAGGTTGATGGATCTGTAAAGGTTGCACTAACGCAGATACAAAATTACAAGGGGGCTCCTAAAAAATAATTTTTTTTTTCTTTTGAAAGTATTGGTAATGACAATGCCAGTAGCATGGACTTCAGAAGCATAAAGCACATCCTGATACTTTTTTCCTCCTAAACCACCCCCACACCTCTCCAGTTTCCCTTTGATACATATAATTTCTCATCAGAGTGCTCTCAGTGTTCCTGTCCTGGCTCACCTCAGGAAGTTCTGGTGGGGTATTGCCTGACACTTCAGATTTTCCAAGCACTGTAAATACACTTTAGGTAATGAAAAGCTGACATGATTTATTGACTAGGCTTAAAAAGCTGCAAGCACACAAGTGTGGTGCAGTAACCCCACCGAACTAAAATGACAATACACAGAAACCATTGGTACAGAAGAAGATATGATGGTACTGATCAATTCCAAATAAACAGCTCTAGACTCAATAACTCCTGTTATAATCAAACACTTGGAAAAAACATCACAAAATGTTCTCTGACGTACCCACACTCAGAGATGGGGGAGAAAGTGATGCCAAGCAGAGACTTGACACTTTCAAGCAGCTTCTCAGAATTAAGCACATCAACACTTGCCTCAGATTGCCTGATTACCTGACTGTGAAAGACCTCCTCAACTGACTCTTAAAACTTCAGAGAAGATTTGACAAGTGTTACTATCAGGAACTTGCCCTTAGGTTAAACTTAGTTATGCCTCAAGCCTGAATACAGAATGCACTACGTTTTAAACAGGTAGTTTTAAAACATAAGGCAAAATAAAAAAGGCATTGGGATAGGGCCTTTTTTCCAATTTGATCTTTTAATGGATTGTATTTTACATCACCTCAAAATAGGTCAACTTGTTTTTAATGCAGCTACGATTTTGGGCTTGGGGTTTTTTTTAGATTTTCTAAAACAACGAGAGGGTATGGCCCTGTTTAAACAGAACAAACTTTAGTTTGATTCTCCACTTACATTTATCTTCCCTATTCCAACAGTCCCGTTATCCAGCATTTTAATGTTGCAGGGCAGCTTTTCCTATTCTCAGAATGATCAGTAGAGGGCCCAAGTACAATCCTTTAAAAGCTCTACAGAGTCAAGATTTTCAAATATACAAACTGCACCAGTAAAAATAAACCAAAAGTTTATTATATAAACAATTACATATAGCCATGATAATCATTACTCAAGCTATTAATTACTTACAGAATCCTAAAGCACACAGAGTTATTCTCTCTGTTCAGTGTTATCATTCAGTATCAATAACATTGATTCTAAAAAGCTCCTGAATGAAACTGTGAGCTTACAACTGCAAAAAGCAATCAGCTTAAGAGGTCAATGGCAGCTCATCTGCGTGTTTACACCCATATTTCACTCTAAAAAGGGCCCTGTGTGGTTTTTTCCCTGGGTGCTGCTTAGCTACTTCTAACTCCTGCTACTTCTCTTCCCTGCTACTTCTACACTCCTGTACAGTCCAGTCCTGATCTTGTCTTGGATTGCTGGGGCTTTTTTTTTATTTTTACTTCTTACCTCTTTTAAAGGATGGACATAAATAACTAAAGGAACTATAATCCAACTAGAAATATATTTTAGATAAACCTCATGACCTGCTAACCACACTGACTCCTAATACCCAAATCTCCTCATTTCTTCAACCCTGTAACCTGTTTAGTAGAGTAGCACTAACTTCTCCCTTCTGAGGTGGAAGGGCTCATCCATTCAACAGATGAAAAATCCAGTTTTGGAGAAAACCAGATCCCTACTAGAATTAGTGTGGGTTTAAACTTACCTTCCAAATTCTGGCCATTTCACCTGTGACCCTGCAAAGCTGCACTTAAATTTAAAGCTCAGATTAGAAATGTAGCTACACAGACTTTTCAAAAAACCCACCAAAACCCCCAGAACTTAGAGAGCTCTTCATACATTTATGAGATTACACACTAGCCACAGACAAGGAAAACATCTTTTTCCCTCACTTCAGGCAGAAATGAGAAAAAAAACAATTTCCCCCATCCTCAAAAAAACCAAACCAAACCAAACCAAAAAAAACCCACCATCAAAAAACCTCAAACCAACAAAATAGTCCTCAATTTTGTCAGGGAACAAGTACACATTCTCCTGGTGTCCTGACTGTGTTTGCTTGAATCCACAGACAAGTATGACTTTCCTGTGTGAAAGTTCAAACATGTTCATCAGGTACCTCAGCTGCTTCATCTCTAAAACAGGATTATTGACCTTTCTTGCAGTTAATGGATGAATTAAATAAATGCACTAGCACAGGAATTTCGTGGTTGATGGTGACACAGGGCTGCAAAGTTTTGTTCTGAGACATTAAAATATATTTAGTGGAATTTTACCAGGGGTAATTCTTTTTAAAGATACTTTCACACATGGCTTTGTGCAAAACCAATCTGTCATCATCACTGCTAGTCTTATTAATAAACAGCTTGGAAAAAAAGAACATAAGGCAAAACTGGGAAAGGTTGAACATATTTATTTGGTAAGGAATCACTACAAACAATTTCTTCAAGTTGTTAACAGCTGTCATTGTTTCTATTTTCTGTTCTTGTAAACAAATACCCCCAAATCTGCATTATACCTTACCCTGTCTTTTTGTTTTTCTTTTGGCTAAACAGCAAGTGTTTGCATCTCACAAGATGGCTAGGATCAGACAACAGAAGGATGGAGGAGATCCAAATCACTATCTGAAGAGCAGAAAGGCCACGGTCAGGAAGTGACAGGAACACAGAAAGGCTAAATAACAACACAAAATCTGGCTGAGAAGCACAGACAGCAGAACCTCACAGCAGGCAAGAGGAGCTGGAGGTCTCGAGCAACTCACTCCAAGGAACAGACAGAGCTCTGCACCCCTTTCCCAGACTTCTCCTACAAGCTTGGTTTAACGACTGAGAACACCCTCATCTTTTTTTCCCTAAAACTTTTACTATTCCAAACCCCACAACGCTTCTTGTAAGACTGCAGCGAAACTGCTGCTGAAAGGGCAGGAAAGATTGCCCCAGTTTTCTCCCTAAACTCACCCATGGCCAGTTTACACACACTTGTTCTTGTGCCAACATTATTCTTTAGTTTGATTAGTTCTCTTCCCTTGCTGGCATTTTGTCTGTGCTGCATTTCCACACAGTAATGGCAGCCACTCATGTAATTCAATTAAAGCCCACGCTTTTTGTAGAACAGACACTCAGTCTCAGTAACTATCCTGGTGGCCTCTTCTGCATGTGAATACAGACTATTGGAGCAGTGCATAATATTTTGGAATAGGTTTAATTAATTACATGAATGCTTCCCAGCTCTATTTGAAGCACTTCATGCTTTCTAGGATCATTTGTGCCTTCTTTATAGGTGTGTAACACACCATTTGCCCACAGATAACCTGTGATTACCTGGCCTATTACTTCTCTCACTTGAAAATTGCTTATTAGGCTTTTTCTTTTTATGCTAAAATCTTTAGTGAAGTATCCACATCAGGCTGAAAAACTACCTTTAAGAAACATAAGAACAGCTGTACTAAGCCAGAACAAAGGCTTGGCATCCTGTCTCCAACAGTGGCCATGAGCAGATGTCTTAAGATGAGTAAGAACATAGCAAACATATAAATACTTCCCCTTAGCATTCTCACAGCATCCAACTATTTTCAATTTGGTGACTTCCTGAGATAGATGTGTTTTCTCAGACTGTACTTAGCAACCTTCAATGAATTTCTCTTCCACAAACTTGTCCAACCTCCCCTTAGGGAGATGAGTTATTAGCAGCCACACAGCCTTTAGAAAGTAGCTCCAGGCATCTACTGCCCCCTGTGCAAAGAGCAACCTCTTTTTGCTTCTTTGGAACCGGGCCTTAATCTATTAATGTACCCTAGAGACTGTGCTGGGAGGGGGGAGTGTGGGTGTCTAACCTTATTTTAACCTCTCTGTGTCACAGCCTTTGTAATGTCAATCAAATCTCACATCAACCTTCTCTTCTCCAGACTGAAGAGCCCTAGTTTACATAGTCATCTCCAGTGAGATGTTGTATCACAGCTTTGATCACTGTTTGCCTTTGATTCTTTTCCAGTTCTTTTATATCTACCATATCCTTTTTGACAGGGACCAGAACTACACTCATGTTCAAGATGTGGGCAAAACCTGGATATCTACAGAGGCACAACAACGGCCTCTCTTTTGTTCTCTGCTCCTTTTCCTTAGCAATGCTAAGATCTGATTTGCTTTCATACTGCTGCTCAGTATTTAGCTGATTTTTTTTACAGTCTTGCCTTCCAGAAATATTCATCTTTTCCACATTTCCCCTTTGTCCCATTGCTTATCCACATTTCCATTTTTGCACCAAGCCATATCTTCTCCAACTCAGACAATTAATTCCAGTATCAAGCCAGACAAATTAGATCCATTTCATTCCCAGTCTCCAAGGAAGCACTTTGCTAACAGTGGTCTGTGGGCTACAATTATTACACTTCTACCCACAAGAAGTATGTGGGAAAAGTAAGTTTGTTGGAAAAATACAGCAAGATCTCCAAAGTAAAAAAGTCTGAAAATCACTGAGCTAGAAAATTAATTCTTTGTCTTACTTCTAGCAGTGCTCCCTCTACCAAGTGATAAGATGTTGGAGGGATCCACTCAAAGGATTTAGGTACAAGGATAAACACAGTAATGAGCTATTCTGGAAAACAAAACCTACAAAGATAAACACTTAAAAGGCTTAAAAATTCTAAATCACCAAAGGTCCCCATAACATAGCCCAAAATTTCATGTAGTCTCTAGTGAAGGGCTGGGCACCTCACAGGTTCTATGGTGCTGAATGCTCATTTTCTGCTGCAGTGCAGGTCTCAGTTCTGGACCACAGCACCGAGAGTAGCAGTGATATAGTACTGCCCCAAGAACAAATCAGCACTACAGTCTCATTTCACTGTATCCTGATGGTAGGATTTTGCACCATCTTTCTGGATTCAGACTATGACTGGCAGCTAAAAATAAATTACAAGTCACTTTTGTAAATACAAGGAGCTCGCTCGCTATGTGAAATACTTCTGCCCTCCAAAACCTTTGCAATTTATCTTGAGCTTAAACCTGATTATTCACCATGTATCAAAATCATGCATTCCAGGATCTGCATGAGGTGCACAGAACTTTTGAGAAAAGGGACTCTTTCTTATTATGCTGCCAGATAAAGACCAGAAAAGCAGAAAGCAAGAGAAATGTAAGAACTCGATCAAGTTCTTTTAGTTAAAGCAACTTTAAGTAAAATACCTCAACAAGATCAAATATCTGAAAGATAAATACAAAGACCAAAATAAGTGCATCTACTCAGTGCAATTACAGAAGACAGTGAAGGGACAGACATCTTTTTCTCCCAGGATGAGTGAATATATTCACCAGCAAAGTCTTGCAACCAATTTAAAAAGAAGAGCTCACGACTCTTCCCTGTGTTAATTCTGCACCTCTGTAAATCTCCGTTCAGTTTTGGTTTCCCTTCCTTTCTCTCTCTCTCCCTGCAGTTTTCTTTTTTTCAGATATTCCTACTGTTTAGTGCACTTTCTAGCTGATACCAAACAAATCTGAGGCTATGAACAGATGATTATTAAATTCCAACTGTTTACAGCTAATGTCAAATGAGTCACATTAACTGCGTGAAATCCCAAACTTTACCTCTTTTTATGTAAAACACAGTATTTTGAAAGCACCATCATGTTTCAAACTTCTTTAATATATAAAAACTCAAGAGCTGCAATTTAAAGCAAATAGAACAAATAATTTAAAATTGGTGTGTATCTCTCCCCCCTCGATTCACAACCCCCAGTAAACACAGATCTTCATCAAGAGAGGCTCACTGTCTATCTGTATAGTCACACAACATTAAAATGCAGCCTGTTGTGCAACTATCTGTGAATTCCTTTATAAATGATTGTGACAGACATCTCCTAACTGGAACTTCAGGAAAATACAGGAAGGAGAAGGTTTCCCTATCCCTGCACATGTCCCATTTTCTGCAGGTTGTCAATTTTCCGGCTATTCTCCAGCACTTTTATTGGTCATTGATGCAAAAAGCAGAAGAGAGAAAATAGTTTTTGGAAAACAGAATACTTGACTGGAAAAAAAGAAATCAAGAGTGGCACTTAAAGCTCATGGTAACATTTAAAAGTCTGGGTGATTAGTCTCCTTAAAGAAATGTTTGCATACTCTTTTCATGCAAACTGAGTCCAGTGCAGACACAACCTCCCCAGTAAATTCACAGACACAAAGCAAACTGGCAGCTCTGCTGCTGCAAGTTGTGCTTCTGTACCTGAGCATCACCCAATTTGCTACAGATATGTTAGAGGTGTGCACCAGGTGTGCTCCTTGGCGTTCAAGGCACGTTTTCAGGATGAGTTCAATTCACATATGTGTGTCTCAGCCATCTCTGCAATGACTGAGCAGTGCACAGCAGTGATCTCCAAGGATGAGTCTAACCAGGGAACTGCAGGGCAGATCAGGGGGGCCATTAACTGAGGAACATCACACTCATATTGGTTCTTGTTTCTTCCAACAGTAAGAAGAAATAGTAGCTTCTTCCCACAGTAAGGAAGAGATTACCTTTATAAAGAGACTGCTACAGTCACATAAAACTCCAAATGTTTTAGTCACATACTGTTGGCATTTTCCAGAAAACCTCCTTTTTCTGAAGAGTAAGACCCATAGCTCTGTTAACACCAGGCACATCAGTCTAGGAAGCAAGGCAGATGCAGGAATTCCTCCTATCCTACTCAGGGAAGCCTCACACACCTTATTGCTCATCAGTGCAAGGCAATGGCAATGCCAGCCCACCCAAGTGACCTGTAATGAGTATTTGTAATGCAGATTCTCTCCAACTTAACCAACTTCCATCATGTAAATCTTTGTACTTTCCCTATGTGAGAAGTCTACAGAGGGAGAAGAATCGCTGCTCAGCCCACATTAGAAGACAACACATTTTGTGATGTGTTTGAGGGTTTCTGGGAGTGCAGAAAGGTTTTTCTTGCCTGATTACCCTTTCACCACTTACAGGTGTATTTCAGGGCCAGGCTTAATGCACCATCTAATCTGCAGTGCTTTCTTTTTTGCTTAGCACAGGAATCAGTACTGTCATCCAAACTTCTGACAAAACAGCTCAAACTGTCCACAAAATTCCTTCAACAGACAGGAACTGACTGCCCTGAGAATTTGATATAAAAAAGGAAAGATCCATCAAACTACACAAAATAAGATCTTTAGTCCACTATTAAAGCCACAGGAATGTCAGCTTACACACCGTCTGTCTAACAAGTTAAAGACAGACCACAATTTTCTTTTTTTTTAATTTTTCCTTTTGTTTTTTCATTTCTTGTGGGGGGGTAGCTAATCTGATGCCATCTGAGAGTTTCCAAGCACACAAAGAGGGCTGAGCTATTCCTGAGCTATCCACCTATTCCTGATTGCCCATTAATACTGGCTTTATTAAGAGAAACATTCTCTCAGATGAAACAAAAAGCTCCCCTCGTTAGCAACCAGGTTAAATTTGTGCTTGGACCCTGAACACCTTCTGGCCTTAACAAAGGAAGATTAGAGGAAAACCTTAGGATCCACCATTAAATCAGAAGACTCCTTTCTTGCCTTTTCATTCTTCTCTAGTCTGATGTCTCTCTTGCTGCTCCATGCATGGAAATGGAACCTTACTGGTGACTGTCCACTGATCTGACCCTCCCCATCTCCTTCTCATTCAGGTTGAAGCCAGTCACATCTAACAAGGCCATGGGAAAGAAATCACACCCCGTTCATAAAACCAGACATATTCCCCACCAAGCCAGAAGGTGGCACGGGGACAGTATTTTAAGTCTGCTGCTGGGCTTCTGGAGCTCAGCTCTGCTCCTAAATTTCTCAGGGCATCAGTTGTCATGAGAGCTTCTGAAAGGAGGAAGCCGCCACTCCCACATGGGAGATGCAGTCCCAGGACTCAGCCAAAATGCATTGAGATGTACAAACTAAAGCTCTGAATTTTCTTCAGAGAATGCAATCTACAGCTGGGAGGTCTGGATGGCCTCTGCTTACTTCCATGCAGCCTGACAAAGCCACAAAAGAAGTCTGTGTGAAGGAAGGGATCTCTGCTGAGGAAAAGAATGACAGGCCTATTTCCATGCTTAAGACTGCAAAGCTGCTCAAATGGTTACAATGAGAGATCTGTGCCCTTTGGCACAGTGAAAAGTTGAGTTTCAGATCATAAAAATCTATAAAAATGCATACTTGAACTAAACTGGTATTGACTCAGCACCAAAATAGCCTGAGGGTTACACCTGCATACTCAAATTAATTTTCAAGTGCCTCTTTTGCTATGCAGGGTATTTTATGTTACAGTTGTACCGTGCTTATATAACCTACTCAAAATGTATTTCCCCTTGTCTGGAGTAACAACTTTCTGGAGATGTCTCATAAAGTCCAATTTGGAAAGAAATTAAAAGCAAGAGCCTTCCCCACATATTGCTTCCTGACTTCCACACAGAATACCTGCTGGGCTGAGATCAAGCAGGTCTCTGTTGATTACAGAGCACAGGTTAAAACTCATTGAGTTGTTAATAAATGGAGGCTTATATAAAGCCCTTTAATGTCTTCATCAGCAAGCATTCTATATGGCTTACTGGAAGTGCTTTTGTATGGATCCCACTGGCAGTGGAGCAGACGTGTTGTGTGACACACGGTGGAACAGCAATCACAGAACCAGCAGGGCTGGGCACCTGTGCTCACCTCACCTCTGTCCCAAGGGATGTTAAACTATAGGGTTATCATTCCTGACAAATACATCTTCCTGACTACAGTACCTCAGTTCCCCTCCTTCCTCCACACACCAGCCATTTACCCCAGCCCTTCACTGCCCTCACTGTTCTCTGCTGCAACACCAGCTTCTTACTTCTTGTCCCAAACACCACGGAGATCAATAACAGGCTGTTCCCTTCCTCACTGAAGTCTCTTAGAAGCTCCCCTCAAAGTCTCTTCTTCCTGTTATTTCAATCAGGTTTTCTGAGCCTCTAATCATTCTCACTGCCTTCCTCTGGATTCTCTCCAGTTGACCCAAATCTTTCACAAAGGATTTAGTACAGCAGTCCACCTACAGCCACTTCAAGCCTGAACCAGGCATAAGGATGACTTCTAATGTCCTGTAGGACAACAATGCTACATAATCTGACACTGGGTTATGTTTGAGCAAATGCTATGAACTGGTTAAGATCTTTTATTTCAATAAAACTGGAATCATTGTTCTATGAAAACAAGAGCAGTATGTATATACTATATACATTATCAAAGGCAACATTCACACATGATCAAACTACACAATTCAAATTACTGGGTGAAAAGTACACTATCTGTCCAGGAATCAGCAGTACTGTGCCATTATCTCTGTCAGGAAATGCACAACTACATACAAGAATCTCAGCAGCCAACTCTCTGTCATCCTGAAACCCTCCTGAAACTCCTTTGCAAAGAACTTTCACCAGGCCATTCTGCTTTTCTGATGGGCTATAGATCTTTTGTCCAGTTTTTCCTGGGATAAGGCTTCCAAACTGTGGTCAAACAGCAGAATTATAAAGAGCCCCAAACCAGCCCAGATTAGCTGTATTAGAAAAGGTCACTTCTGTTCTGTGACAACGGTTTTAAAAAGAGTTTCAGGACAACTGGCTGCACTTCTCCAGCTTAAGGTGTCCTATTTTACAGGTCCTGAAGTTGCTATAATCTAAAACTATAAACCAAAATTCTGTCCTTTGTACTTACCCCTCTCTCTGGTACTCCTCATCCAAATTTGACAAAAGCTGGGACCCAGCCACAGAGAGATCAAGTGCAGCTAAAGGCAGATCTCGATAAGCAAAGTTAACAAGCTGTACAGGAGCAATGCTTTTGGTCTCTTCTTCTACTTGTTGTGAAATTATCTCAACTTCTGAAACACCACCTTCAATTGTAGGCCTGAAAACATAATAAACACACATACACACATAAAAGATATAAATATATAAATAAGCAAACAAGTAAAAAGTAAGTTAGAGACAAGAACTTCATGGAATCCCAAAGAGCCAGCAACTTAAAAGGCCTCTGCAAGGTCATCGAGGGAGGTGTCGTCATTGAGGAGACCAAATCTCTCCACACTTGTCTTTTGTAGATCTCACTGTGATCAACAGAAACCTCACAAAGGAGAACAGCATTTCACCCTGCTGAATCTGCTTCAAAGGCACTAACTATAAATGGATGTGTTATAAACAAACAAACACAGAAAAAAATGCATGAACCCAAAAGCAAAATATTCATGCAAAACAGAAAGAAGACGTGAAACTGTGCCAACTAAAAACTCACTGCTTTGTAAGTTACATCAGTGAGCAATAAATAGCTAAACTTATTAATCATTGTATACAAATCAACCGTTAATTAATGGATGCAGTCTGACCCCTCTTCCACTGTGGACTTGAATATTGATTCACATAGTTCTGATGGATGGCAGCTTTGTTTCATTTAACTAGAAAAGATCATTGTGTTATCACAAAATAGTTCTGAAAGGAGAACAATGAATCAGAAGAATTATGGACTCCTCCATAAAGATTACCTAAACTGTCCTTATGCACAGCTACTTAATCTGATGGTGTATTCTTACACCAGCCCACTACACTAATGGAATCTCCATGCATTTAAAACCAGTGTGACAATGTGCATGTCTTTCACATTTATAACAAGATACTCCTGCTCTAGAAACTTAGGGAGTGTATTATCGAGTGCATGTGAGGGATGACTCCACTGTAGGACACTTTGCATGGCCAGGGTGATCCTCTGCAGCACCAGCCAAAGCTCTTGCTCTGTTTGATCCACAGTAGGTGCAAGCACAAACTCCTCCAGCTTTCTTCCAGGGGGGCCTGTTAACTTCTGAAAAAATCTCAGGCTACTGTCAGAGGTTTTCAACAGCAGGTGAGAAGATACTCCTTTTCCACGGGGATATAGTTAAAAAGTTCTTAGCACCCAACTTCATTTGACTGCAAAAATTGCACTGGTGATTTTGTTTTAAAGAAGCTTATTAAAATCTTCCAGCAATTTAAGCAACCTGATTAACAGTTCCTTTTTTTTTTCCCCAGAAGTAACGAGTTTAGAAGAGTACTTAACTGTTATATTTTGTATAAGGATATAATCTATGGAGGTGAGTGAGGGAACCAAAATTCTGTGTGAAGGTTTCTATTGGTCAGAGCCTCACATTAGACTAACCCTTTCAGATGGAAGACATTATTCCTAAATTAAATGGAGCTAGCTCCTGCCAGCATTACATAAGAAAGTAACTTAAAAAAACCCAGAAAATGCTATTATATCTCCAGTATTTGGCAGGGAAAGGCTGTAGCTGTGTCATACTATGGCAGTGAGCAGAGGTAAAAGGAAGTACTATTTGAACAACCTAAAGGCCTTTATTTTATTCCTGTGTAACTAATAACGGAAAGTAATGAGATTCTTTGATTTCCAAACGAACTGTATTCTTCTGTAAACAATCTGAAATCAGAAACCCAGAGGTAGGAACTAATTTTAGCAAGAATTTTCTTTGATTTTCACCTTTAGTGCCATCCTGTGGACATTTCCCTTTATAAGACCAAGCGGGTTCAGTTTTACATGAAAGAGCACACGATGATCCCATTTCCAGTATTATAAAGGAAAAAGGAGAGGGGTTGGTGCTGCCTTCCCTCTCCCAACAGTACTTAGCTGCTGTATTCTTAGACAGACTAAATCACAGACATAATCTGATTTGACTGAAAACAAAACCAAAAAAACAGACTAGTGCTGGCAGACAGGCTTGGGACAGGTTTGGTGGCAGGGAAAAAAAAAGGACAAACAGACCTGAAAATAATATAACATAGCAGTTTTCAGCCACTGCTGTTAGTAATACACCAGACATGCTTACAGCATTCATGTTTTTTCTGCTAATTCACACTCTTTAGACAACTTCAGAACCTTTTTGATGTCACAACATCGTTCTCCTACAGGCAGCAACCTGTTCCCTTTCATTCAAAATCAATTATAATTATATCAGATGGTACTTACTGAGGATTGGTCATGTTGGAGGATGCAACCTAACCAAGAGTAGTTCCAATATTTAACTAATTCCAGCTGCTCTGCATACAAGTTCTAGCCTTGCAAGATTAGGTCTCTGTGAGAAGCAAAACAAAGTTATACAAAACACAGCTGAAAGAAATCCAAAGGGCTACACTGACTTCTGTTGTGAATTTGAAAGTTTGTCTAATAATTTTATTTCCCCCGTGATTGTTTTTTGAAGTATTTTATTCCAGGTTAATTCTTCCATATTATTGAGGCTGTAAAGTTACAGTGCATTTACTCATACACACAGACACATATATACTTCCATAAGAACACAAGTCTTGTTTTAAACCACTGCATTGTTGAGAAAGATAATCAAGGTCAAAGGGAGAAGTGGATTTTCAAAGCAAGCTCATGGCTTCAGGAAAGCAAATTCTACTTGAAGCCAAGTGATTTTTTACAATTTAATATACATTAAAGAGATGAGCATTAGCTTTGTCGATGAAGGTCAGGGATTTGTTCTCCATTTCCCAGTTTGAACTGTGTTCCTGACTCCATTCGCTGCTTTAGAAAGTCTCTTTCAAGAATTAATTCATGTTGTCAAACATTCTAGATGGGCTGTTACCAGGAGAGTATTTTGATCAACAAAACCCAGTAACACCTTTGGAAAACGTGCCACATTTGCCTGTGGCAAAATCTCAGCTCGTGCTGTGCCTGGACCAATGCACTGCAACCAGAATGTTGAGTCTGGGAGAATGAAACCTACTGATACACAGGTTTGGGAAGCAGGAAAAACAGAGAACATCAGAAACCAAACAAAAATTCTTAGAGAAAGATATAATGAGAGACTTCGTAAAGCTACTGTAAAGTTTATATGCTAAATAATTTTTAAAAGCAAGATCAAAACAAACTCTTATTTTAATTAAACAGAAATAAACATCGGCAAATCAGAATGTTACTGACACTAACACCCATGATCATGAGAAATGCTTGTTATACTAAACTTTATAGGAGAGCCACTTACAGGCTGAGTTGTTGGTCAAGTATTTACAGTGGAGACATACAAATGTAGCTACTGTAAGACCTTTAACAATCACCTGATATCAAACAATAAAATTGAACTTACGTCTTTTGTAGAGCCATTTCCAAGGCCTTATTTCATGTTTTGTAACCTTACAAAAAACATAAAATATAGCCAATGGATTCTCACATCTTCCAGATAATGTGCCTGGGTGTGCAAAAAGAAAGGGTATACATTGTGATCGCCCTCCTCAAGTAGATAAGTCAGCCAAAAGCAATTTAATTATCCATATGAAGAAACATGGACAACTTCAAAACCAAAGACTGCACACATTTTAGAAAGACACACACTATTTATTTATAACCTTGGAATACTTCTAAAGATAGAATAAGAAGCAAACTTTTTTCAGATAAAGCTTTGCTAATACAGCAGAAACTTGATTTGACATCCATTCAATACCAATGGGAGCCTCTTCCCTGGTCTTTGTCATCCTGAAATTATTTTATTTACTATATCCCTAAGACAGCAAAATACTAGAACATTTGCCTAAAATTATGCATGTTTAAATCACACAGAGCTTTATGATAGCAATTGTTACACGTACCAGCACAACAAAACTAAAATATTAGAATTAGCCTTGTTTTGCGACGTTCACTCCCTAACATCTCCTTTGGGTTGATGTTTTCACAACACAAAAAACCCCAAACAATTCTGAATGAAAAATTTTACCCAGACCAATTGTTCTAAGCACTCAGCCCGAGAAGAACCTAAAGGCACGAGGCACTGTGCACCTGTCTTGTGAGACTGAGGAAAACGAGACTCCTGCTGGAAATGCATTTGCAGGTCTGGAGGACAGAAGGTACACGGGGATACAGCTGACTTAGGAAATGGGAATAAAACTGATGGAAACTGGCCTCAGAGGACAGGCAGGCAAATGTATATGTGGGAGTTTCTAAACCTAGTAAAAAACTCACCATTTATCCATGAGACAGCACAGTGTTAATATCCCCAATCTCTCTCCCAAACAGGGCTTAGGAAACAAAACAGTGACAAAAAATGTATAGCTAGATTTTTAAAAAGTCTTATGTTTTAGATTAATCTCAAGATTTTGAGGGAACTGAAGTCATAACAGGGGGGCCAGCAACACTGCAGTTCCTTCACACAAGACACGAACATTAAATATTTGCCTCTCCAGAATACAGAGTCTCCTTTTCTCCTGAAAGCTGGAAATACATGCACAGTCATACAGAATTTTGCTTTACAACAGAACCAGGTCTCTGAACCGGACCTGACTGGTGGCAACACCCCTAAGCCAGAGCAGCTCCCTCCTCCTGGAGTTGGCAGCTCCACAGGTAAAGTTTGCTCACCAGCAGGACCAGAGGAGCAGCTCTGCCGACAGCGCCGGTGGCTCCGCAGGGAGCAGAGTCCAGCTCGCTGAGCCCAAGGGATCTACCATGACACAAGGTGCTCACAAAGGTGGGACGAGGAACCTGGAGACACACCTGGAAGGAGACACAGGGAGTCAAGTTTCCAAAGGACTCAGTGGAGCCTTCCTGAGAGAAAAAGTGGCCAAAAGTGAGTAATTTCTGGTGCAAATGACTAATGTATTCGCTGTTTTAATGAACTGAAAGGACAAGGAGTTAGCAAGGACAATAAGAGGACAAAAAAGATGCAATAGGTTGTTGTATATCTATATCCTAAATGGATTGCTGTGATTCGTGCTTCTTTCCAGACTTTATGCAAGCAACAGAAATGTCTTAACATATACTGATATTTTGCAGAAAGGTATTTTTTACCATCCACCCCACCTCATCTATCTGCTTTTAGCTTCCTTAAAAAAACCCACCTTTTATAGCAACATAAAACACTTGCAACTTCCACAGGAAATTTCTGTGCAACTGAGTGGTGTTTAAAGGCAACAAGGATCAGCAGGGAGATTCTATTCTTCTGCACTTATCTCTCTCCTGCATTCCTATAGGATATAGTGTGGACAAAGAGGAATGATGTAGCTCTCCTCCCTACCAACTGAGCAGAGATAGGCAGAGGGCAACTTCGGGGTATTCCACCCGTAACCTGAGTGAAAATTTTTCCATGCAGCCCCTTCCCCACCTGACACACTCAATTTATTCAGTAGACAAAAAACCCTTGTCTCTTATAGTCTGGTCTGACAGAATTAGTTAACAGGTCCAGGGTTTTTGGCTTTTTTCCCTCACTTTATAGAACTGAGACCAGGCAGCACCCAGTACATGCTGAGCTGCCACTCAGTGTGAGTATGGGCACTGCCCAATCTGCTTGTTCTGTAGTGTGTTTTCAAGGTGAGATGGCTGCAGGAGAGCACAGTTTCCAAAGTTTAACAGAAGTAGTTTAAAAAGGAGATATAACAGACAGGAAAGAATTGTCCCATGAGTTTCTACTGCAAGCTTTTAGTGGTATAACAACCCAAAACATTCACTGGACTAAATGATTGACATATTTGTATGTACCAAAAGCACAGTGCAACCTGATGGGAAGCATGTAAGTTTGTACACAAGTAGCCCAGCTTAAAATGTGTGGGATCACAGCACAAACCTCAGCCGAGCTGACTCAGCTCTTCACCCTCTGCAGCAGATGAAGGAAGCTGTACCCCATTCACTGAGCTCTTTCTGAGGCAAGATCTTCCCAGGGTTTAAAAGTGCTGGGCTTGTCTTCCAAGCCCTTCAGCTTTCCTGTTCTCTGCACAGGTACTGCACATGCCAGTGCTCCTCAACCTGTGGGTTGATTCTGTTTTCTTCCCCCCCTCCTCTGCAGGGGCACCTGCTTCAGCTCCTGGGCTGGGCAGTGGGGTCACTGCACTGAGCAAAGGTTCCCGCTGCTGTCCTTGCCCAGCACACATCCCGCCTCAGTTAATTCGTTAATGTTTACAGCAACCTTCTATTGTCAGTCACCACACCCTGGCTGGAGCTTGCTAATAGGAGATAAAGTCCAGCTGAAACAACACAAAGCACAGGACAGAGTTTGGAAGGCACAGGCTGAGCACAGCACGTGGTGTCCACGCACTCTAAGCTGAAAGAAAAAAAACCTGGGACCAAAACAAAACTCCAAGAGCAAACTTAAAAAAAATCTATACTCCACTTATGCATGAAACCCACAGCTTTTAGCATTGATTTAAGCACAGTCTTACAAAATATGTGTCACAGTGCAGTGGGCCCAATTGGGGGTGGGGAGTAGGAAGATGGTTTAATTTAAGCCTTTTGCACCAAAGTCCCTACTAACTCATACCCTGTGTTCAGCTGAGCTGAAGTCAATGTGATTCAGAGCCGTTCTGAGGGGTACTATCACAAAGCTGTAAGCTCCTGCACAAAATCCAGATGTTATCTGAAACACCTGAGTTCGTGCTCTTATGAGGTAGCTACACAATCAAATTCTGACATGTTCTTCTAACTAAAGATTCTGCCACACAGTCCCCCAACAGCAGCTTAAGACACGTGGACAGGTTTGCATTCAAAGGAAATGCCACAGGCCACACTTGAGGAGCCCCCATTGTTGGCTGCAATGTGGGGTTTAGGTGCCCTTGCCCAGTTTCAGCTCCTTCCTCTGCCCACGGTCCTGTGGGACCAGGAATCTCATTTGGCATTTCACTCAACAACAACAAAACTATCTTTCTTTTCCTGAACTTTTTTAAAATTAAAAAAAAAAAGCAGGATGGCTTCCCTGATACAGGTCATAGTACAGCTCCAAAAATAGTTATGTCAGCAGAACTGAAAGTGTAGGGCAGGGCACTGTGCATGGAGACAACAGCACAGAGAAACACTTTAGATTAGAAACAGTCAAATCAAAGCTGACTGCAGAGCCCTGGCCATTGGCAACATTCAGCTGGAGCAAATACCCAACATGAAAACACTGAAGAGATTGAGGAAGGGGTGCAAATCTGTGGGGGGGGTTTCCTCTTTCTGTGTCACACTGGAGCTTTTTACTCTGCATCTAGTCCAGATCAGGAAACGGAATTTTGCTTCCTCTGTGCAAACAAGCTGAGTCCTTATTTCAGTCTACAAATCAGAAGCCTTGTACAATCTAAAGCTCAAATGCAAATGGTGGCTATTCAGGTGCCAACTGGGCAATCCTAAGAAGGTCTGGGAACTATTCAGAAAAACAGGAAGAAAGGGAATAATCTGAAATAGGAGTAGAGGAAACACCTAGACTACCCCAAAAGCTTTCAAAGAGAAAAGGGAAGTGTAATTTAGGGGTAACTACGTTTAGCTCTCATGAATTAGCCCAGCCAAATTTCTTTTTTTTGTGATTAACACTATGGATATCATCCTGAGGATCAGCTTGAACCTGATGTGATCACTCATCTCTACTACTGCAAGTCACATTTCTCCAAGAACTGAAATTAGGTTCCCTGGGATCACAACAACTGTTTTTTTCCTGAGAGTTTTAACCAGCTCCGTTCCTCTGCATTTAGAAAGTTTTACTGGTCAGGTATGCCAAAACTGCTTCCTTCAGGAATCCAGCAACTTGTACTTCTGAAGGGGAAACCCTGAAAATCTGCAGGAGTGCTCCCTACACTTCCTTGCTTTGCTTCAGGTTTAAAAAAATGTTGTTGGTTTTTTCCCCAGTGGGAAAAATCACAGGTTATTATATTTAAAAAAATAATTATTTTTCTTAAACTGCCCCTCCCTAATGCCTTATTTGACACAAGAGTTTGATAGAGTATTTGTTTATATGGCTCTGTATAGGTGGATAAGGAGCATCTCCTTAATTTGTTTTAAAAAACCCCACATTTAGATTTGTCAAAAAATTATGGATGCAGACATGCCACACAGAAAACAAACAGCAAATTAACTTCCTTAAACTTTAACATGCCCATGCGTGTCCGAAAGGAAAGAGGCACCAGAGATGGGGCTTTTTATTTCAAGTTAAAAGGAACATTTTTTGCATCTTTTTAATTTAAAAACAATAAAGTTTTCAAATATATCACATTAAAAAAAAAAAAAAGGAAAAAACCCTCCATTGCAGGAAAGGTATTTAGATTGGAAAAAAGAGTCAGGCATTCACAAATTAGGAAATGGCAGATTTGAACTTGCTCATGCAGACATAATTCTATTCCCTTGTGGGATCATCCTGTATGTTGAAATTAGGCAGAATGTTGTTTGAGGAAAAATGAGCATGTAATCATGTCACTAAAGACTCTCATTATTCGTAAGTGTAAGTCATACTTCCTGGAGAGAAGTTTAGATGGGCCATAACAGAGAAAAATGATCTCGTGAACAATTATAACAATCGTTATAATGAACCCAACACGATCATTGGTCGAATCCTGAACATTTCAGTACTGCAAACCTTGGACTACAGGACAAGTAAGGGTAGCTAGAAAAAAGCCTTTAGAGGAGGACTAATCCAGTACAAAGCTACTAAAAGAGGACTAATCCAGTACAAACTCTGAGGAGAGCCCAGTCAAGCCCCCCCTCCAAGGAGCTTGCAGGTCTGCAGTACACGGTGCTTCCAGACTGCAAGAAACAGCAGGAGCTGCTCTGTTTGGGAAGGTTATGCAAAGACTCTGCTCCTACTCCTTCCTTCTGCTTTCAGTTCCCCCCCAAACTGGGGAGGGAGGGCAGGGGCTGGGCAGCAGGTCTACAGACAGGGTTCTGTGACATGCAAACACTCCACACTTTCTACACAAACCAGAGCTGCCCCGACAGCTCCTTTGGGCTCTCGTTCCAGTTCATGCTACACAGTGTGTACTGGCACTGTTGGTTTGCTCTGAGCTCCTCAATAAACAGCAGGCATTCATTCAGCCAGAAGATTATTCATTTGATCTCTTCCTCTGGAGTAACTCCAAGCATGCCATTTCCCTTAGCACCTCACAACCCACCCTCATTCAGCTGTAACAAGCTGACGATCCCAACACTTACCTACACCTTCTGCATGTGGTGAAAGTGGGAGAGAAAGCACACGGCACAGGGCCACAGTCCAGAGAACAAACAAAAGAGAGCAATCATTCAGTTAGAAGGTCCCTCTACACATCTGTCCAGCCTTCAAAGCTTGGGCCTAACTTAATAAAATAAGGGAGAGCCCCGAGGCAGGCTGGGTGTTTGCCCTCAGGATCAGGCGCAGGGCTGGCAGCTCACACCCTGTCACTGCCCTGGGAAGGTGCCCTGCCCTGCTCAGGGCTGCAGTGCTGAGGTGGCACCTTGGCTGGAGTGAGGGCACAGCACACACAGAGAGCAGCACTCGGACCAGACCCGCTCCCAGGGAGGTGATCCCTCCGTACAGCACAGCCCAAGGATCCCAGCAGGGACACGGGGTTGGACGTGGCTCCAGCAGGACTGTGCTGATCCTGCTGCTGGGCTCCAGTTGGGAAGCTCAGCATTAGCTGGCTGTTGCCATGTGCCACTGCACATGTTGATAGGAACAAGCCTGGCATCAACAGCTCCACTGGACTGAAAACATCTGGTTTTTTCCGGTCTGGGAAACTAAATGACTCTGTCATAAAGGGCTCAGTCAGCATATAGTTAGAAGATCGTTTGGACAAATTTCATAACACAGGCACTCCCCCCACAACACGAGATTTTTTTTTGTGTCACAAATTCCGGTTCTCAAAAGAAAAAAACCAAACCAAAACCAACCAAACAAATCAACCCAAAAAAACTCCCTCAAATCTCCCTTGGACTAAATATTAAAATATTCAATTTGAAACTCAAACAAGGTTGGGTTTGTATTTGCTTGGCTAACAACAATTCTATTTCTGAATTTTAAATGTTTGGGGATGACACTAACCTAGCTGACTCATATTATGACAAATTATTACCATTGAAAGCAAATCAAGTACCAAGTTAGTTTCAAAGAAGTTTGGTTTTCTTGTGTCCATCAAAAGTCAACTCTTAGATTTTGCTTTTAGCTCTCTTCTTACTCCCTGGAACTGCAGTGAAAAGGTACAACCAGAAACCTGCAGCCACATCTTTTTGTTTTCAAACCAAGCAAGATCAGTCCAGCCACCCTTTAGAATAGTCAAAAAAACCCCCAACTTGCACTTTTGAAGATGCTAGAATGAATGTTTTTAGGTCTATATAGATACCCAGCAGGTCATCTCTGATTGGATTTGAATTTATCCCACATGCACTTAATTTTTGCACTCTGTTGATGGCTTTTGAGGTAAAAGTCCATCTGAATCCAACAGCAAAATTTATTTGGACAGAGCTGAAATTTCACTCAGGCTTTTAATAATAGCAGCAGAGTAACACAGATACTTGAGACAACCTCCCTTGAGTCACCCTGAGTATGATGGATGCCTCAATTCAGGGGGGTGACACTGTCAGTCTGTCTTACAGGACACTGTCTTAGTCATGGGAAAGTACCAGGGTCACCACCTGTCAGGAAAATGGTTAAAACTCACTACATTTTAGTTTTCATCCACATATCTGCTGCCCATCTTACTTGGAGGTTAACCTTCCAATAAATACAGGCTTGAGTTTCTGCACATACCCTTAGATTACTGTAACTTTCAGATTGCCTTTCAGCCATTAGACTTCAACTTTAAGACTCCTCCTCAAGCTATTAATTCTAATTTTCTTTAGATCCTGGGCCTAATGGATTTTGGATTGAAAGGCTTTTAGAAATTTTTAAAGTATTCTCTAGTTTTCTAGAGGAGCTAATGTCAACCAAAATACAAAAGATTCACACTACAATAAGAATGAGGGAAAGTACAGAGAAAAACCTCGTAAGAAATTCCTGGCATTTATTTAATCTCTTGAAGCTGAGGATTTCAATGCATGTCACCAATTACAGCTCTGTGAGGCCTGCAAATATTATATTTCTGTAGAAGAAGGAGTCTGAGAAGTAAGTTCTTTCTGTCTTTTCTTCTGTCTCTCACATAATCAACAATACAGAATCAAAACAAACCTAAGTAGACTGGTACTAAATCCAGTTCTTAGACAAGACAAAAACAGCATTTGGAAGTAAAGATTTCATTCTAAGAACCAACTATATTACAAATGTATTTTTGAGAAATATCTATGTTCTGTCATTCCTGGAAAGTACTATGGGCAACCTTCCAGACAAAATGCAATAAATTTATATGAATTTATGGCTTTACTCTGTATCTTAAAAGCAAGTATATAATAATTAGTCCATTGATGTGAAATATATTGCTCTTCTCTCAAACAGTGCTATGCTTTGTAATTCAGCTCTTGGAAGCAAATAGCCCAGGTGTTTTGAATGTAAATTTACAAACAATTGCAGTATTGAATCCTGGTGATACACGCAGGGTAAACTCCACTCTGCAAGAGCACACAGATACTAAAATTCTTGAATTCATGTCTGTCTTGTACTTCAGAGGCAAGTTATGTCACACAGGCATGCAGACACAACAGCTGTACTGTGTGTGGCTTGGGAAGGCCCTTAGTGATCACTGGGAGCCTACAAGGCAAGATTGAACTGCCTTGTACATGCAGTGTACTGAGAGCCATCACTTTAATAGATGGCCAGTGCATTTAACTGTGTCACCCCCTGGCAGGTGATGGAATGCACTTACCACATCTCACAGGCCAGGTTTCTGCCACAAAATGCTGATGGGGAGGGACTCAGGCCAAGCTGTCAGCAGGCCCAGCCCCGACAGGCCGATGGACCATCTGGAGGACGCAGCCCTGTCAACTGGCCAGTAACTTCCACATGTAGGAGCAAGGTGTGCACCTTCCCCCTCCCTTCTGATGGGGGTCTGGGAGGTCTCACAGGGAAGACACACATGGCCAGCCTGTGTTTGGAGTCTGCCTAGACCATCCACTGCAAACTGCACAGCAAAGAGAACAATTCTTCCCACTGCACCTGGACACAGGATGGGAAGTGATTGCTCTTTTTTAACTAGAGGTAATTGATTCATTAGTTATTTTGTGTGGAAATACAAGAAGGATCACTGAAGTATGCAAGAGCAGTACTTTCTGACAATGTTAAAATGTGTTTGGTCTGCACAGGCATGCAGCATTTTTTCTTTAGAATGAAGCTATTTGCTTATTCATATAAAGACATATTGAAATGCATTCAGCTGGTAATATACCATATTAGTAAAAATGCCAAATTTATCTTTTCCTCCTTCAACATCACCATCTCTGCCCAGCCCTCATCCCTTTTAAATGCTGCAAGAACAGAGAGGACTGATGCTCTTGTCACATGAGTAAATGGAGAGCATCACAAGCTACAGAATACATTCCAAAGAAGAGTGCAGGAACACCCACCCATGAACTCCCTCTGATTTAGAGGGGAGAACTGTCAGCTTGTGCTCTTCCACTGATAGCGTCAGCATCAAGATAAACTTGAGATTAACTTCTCAG
The DNA here is from genome assembly GCF_036250125.1 of Pseudopipra pipra. Lineage (NCBI taxonomy): Eukaryota > Metazoa > Chordata > Aves > Passeriformes > Pipridae > Pseudopipra > Pseudopipra pipra. The sequence goes on along the minus strand of NC_087560.1, from coordinate 3,198,009 downwards.
TTGCTAAAGGCTCACAAAGTTTACTCTTCACTAGGAAATTCGTCTTACTGTGATTTAACACTGTGAGCCAAGAACCAGTTTTTCCTGTGGCACACTAATTTGGTGCTACTGCTAACACACTAAGAAATCCATGTTGCAAAGCAGTGAGGATGGCACTCTGGGATTCAGATTTAAAATTTACTTCAGTGTTCCTTCAGGCTTCTCTACTGCACTTTGAACCAGGGCCTTAAAGACACCCAGTAAAAGGGAGCACTTCTGACCAAGCTCAGCAACCACGGCCCCTGCAGAACACGAGGGAGTGAGAGGCACAGAGCAGTGAGAACAACACCTGCATACCTTAGAGACAGATAAAATATGTGCTATGGTTCAAACAGAAGTGTTAATGCCGTGATGCTGCTTCAGCTGCTTGGATTCAGTGACTGAAGGCCACTTCAGGTGCCTTCATGGGACTACACTGTGGCTTCCCGGACAACAGTTCTTCCTTCAGGGAGGAGGGGAAAAAAAGGGGGGGAAAAAACCCAAGAGAAAGTATTTCCCTGCCTTAGAGAAGCTTTGGTCACAAACTTAAAGGAACTGCAGTGATAAGACACAATGACAAGGAAAGCAAGTGATGAACCTAACAAAGGTGCAGAGGATCCCCACCTTGGAATTGGTCTTCCTGAAGCAGCCCCAAAACCCCAGAGGTGCTGCACAGCCCAGTGAAGCTCCTGCTGTCACTCACAAAGCTGCAAGAAAGTACAGGACAGGGACCTGGCTTCAGCTTCTCTGGCAACTCCAAAAGTAACCTTTGCAGGAATTGTTCTACTCAATACTTATCAAATTGTAGCAAATGGGAAGAAACAAATAGCATATAAAAACCTCACATGCATTTTCAATTCGAAGTCATGCCATGTTAATTCCTAGGCTGCTCTTCAAATATAGAAGCCATAGTAGTTCATTTGCAGATGAAAAAAGCTAGGGAGATGAACTGATGGAAGAAACTTATTCCCATTTAAAATGCCTGGCACTAAGTCCAAATCAGACTCAGTGGCTTTTGCCTGTGTATTAAATAATTATAACAAATGTATTAAAGGAGGTACAGTGACTTTCTGTGAACACCTATATCACACATGACAGTGTCTGCTGGAGAAATGCAGTACAATGGACAAGTTTATACAACAAACTCCTTTACCCTGGAGTTCAGTCCAGAGAATACATAACACAGATGTGTTTGAAAAGGCTTTGTTTGGTCACTATTTTCTTTAAAACAGAAGATCATAAAGAAAACAGGAAAACCCAACCACACTGCCCCACAGAAAAACCTTTGTTACCCATCACAGACAGAAAAGCTTTGGCTGCTGCTGTGTGACCCTACATAGCAGTCGACCTGCCACCCTCCACAGCTCTATTTTAGCAGTATCTTATTTAGTACTTCAAGTCCCATGACCCATATCCAATAAGGAGGTTCTGCCTAATACACTGAGCAGATAAAAGGATGTTTTTCAAGCAAAGGTTATGCAAGGGATCCATACTGCAGTGCAAGACCCAGAACAGTAAACAAATACAAAGATCTAAATAAAACATATTTTTGTTCTTCAACCCATATCCCATACCAGTCACCTGCTTGTAACTGAACCATGCCTGTTTAAGCTGCAAGCACAGATTTTTTGTTAAGATTTATCCATTCACCTTTTTTGAAATTAAAGAAAAAACTTTATCAGTCTAGTCATTACACATTCCTAGGAGGCAGGAAACTCAGAAAAACATATCCAAAGACAGACAGATGAGAGCAAAGAAGCTACATCTGTATCAGCTTCTGGATGAAAAACATGAAGAGCTGGTGAAACAGCTGGAGAATTTTCAGAAATATTTTATGTATCAACATTGCACTAACCCCTCCAAGCCAACCACTTTCTGCTAAACAATCTATGACTCTCAGCTAAAAACTCACGAGCACTTTCAATAGAATTTAAGTAAACTAATGAGTACATACTGCCTAACTAAACCCAAAGTCCAAGACCACATAGGAAACAGATGCCAAAATCTGGATTAGTACTCAAGTTTTTGACATCTGGTATGGCACTCACTTAGTGAAAAATGCCACTTTCCAATAGAAAAACCTCCAGTATTTTACATGTAGGTTGTTGGGGGTTTTTTTAAATATACATGAAAATATTCCACAAATAAAATTAATTGTGTTTTAAAGTCTGTTCTGAGTGAGAGCTGTCAGAGGAATCCACTGCAAACTTCCCTGTGAGACCAACATGGGAAAGACATCAAAAGCACAATCAGAATGATTTTTATGATTTTTAAGGTCCTAGAAATGAACTGTCTTTCAGACAAGAGAGTTGTCCCATACTTTAGTTATTCTCATGCTATTTAGAGACATCATTTAGGTGATTTAGAAGGCAGTTTTTGAAGTGATATAACCCCTGCTCCAAAGTACTTAATCTAATTTGAGACAATGATTGCAGTAATAAGATCACACAGTTTTGAACAAGTGTAGATTAATATAGCTTGGTTTAATGGACTTATCATACTTATTGTGATACTGAACATAGGATCTTTTAGGAGAAATTGCAGGATAGATAGCATAAGAAACAGGGAATGCTTCAGGATAGAAAAACTTCTGTCTTGAATCCAAAATGAACAAGATTTTGAAGAAATATTCCATTAACAAGTCATTTCAACAGCTGGTAATATTGGCAATGCTCTTCTACAAAGCACAGAACAGACAGGTGTCCAAACCAAGTGTCCTGAGTTTCAAAGAACACTCAATAGTGGTGCAAGGCAGCATCCAAAGGCTAGAAAAATGATCCATCACATACAGGCAGGCCAAAACCCAGTGCACCCTCATCCAAGAGCAGAACCTGTCCAACTGCTATGGGCAGATGAAATCAGCTCAGGGAGGTGAAATCAGCTCAGGCAGCTGCACCCTTTAAATGCATTTCACCACTAACTGGTGCCCTGGTGCAGCTGCAGGCAGAGCACACAGGTACAGCAGAATTCCTTTCTCCTGCTTTCAGCAGCAGTGAGCTCCATTTCGGAAGTGCCAAGGAATCCCCGTGCTCCAGTGTGCCATGGAACTGCAGCATGCATCCCACTTCACTCACACAAGCCCATTCCTTTTCCATTCAGTTACTTTGCCTCCCTTTGTTGTAAAAAACCCGTGGTGAGCCATAAAAATTAAACAGACGCACATTTTTCCCATCTCTGCTTTTAGAGGCCATGGCTTACTGAAAGAAAAGATTGCTTTCCTGCGTCCAGGCCAACAGTTTTCCTCTCTGGATTAGCGAGCAGGATTATCACAGCCCGTGCTGAGCCAGCACTGCTGCAGCTGGACTTTGGTACCAGTTGCCAAGCTGCCCAGTTTAAAGCTAACTCAGGTAGAGCTGTACAAACTGCAGTCTGCAATGCAGCACCAAATTAACTATTTAACTCAAACCCAAATCCGTTTTCCCTACTTACTGAAAAACAGCAGCTGACAAACTATGGATCTGGCATTCTCTCACATGCAATAAGATTTGCTGCAAGTATCTAAAAATACACTTGCTGGCTGACAGCCCAAGGAACCGATCAATGAAAGTTCAAGAGGTGCATTTCACAGTCCAGATGTTCTCAAACTGTGCTCCATCAACAACTTACAGAGATGGCTGGTCACATTGTGCTGACTTTTCTCCCCTTTACTGCACCAGTTTGTGTCCAAAAGGCGAAAAGCACATTTACAATTCTTAAAATATTTTTCCTTTTGCTACAGTTTGCATAAAAATATCACAGCAAATCAATAGGATGAGAGGCCGTCCCAGAGACAACCTGGTGGAAGGTATGAATCAAACCTGAAGTGCTGGAGCAGGATGACCTTAATGAGAGTTCCAAAGGCACAAAAATGACGGGATCCACATGTACACACACACATTCTGGAAAATGACAAAACATCCACATGGCAAAAATGTTGTTCCTAACCCGACCGACACAGTTTGTCAGTAGATACAGTGTCAAAACCTGTGGAAATCGGGGAAGGGCGAGAGAGCTCACTTGTTTATTTAAGGAAAACCTAGTCGGGTTTTCTAGGCAAATGAATTGCAACAGTGAACGGTGTTACTAGATCATATTTTATTAAATACTTGTGCTTGAATTATTTCCTCCAACACTTCAGTTATAAATGATTATAAAAATGTAAAATATACTTTGGAGAAAAGATGAAAACTCATTTAAACATACACTTATCCTTGCACCAAAACAAACACAAAACTATCCAAACTGAGCAAAATCTAAGCTTGAATACAACACACCTTGCACAGGGGATACACATCCTCTAGCTATGGACACACACTCTGTCATCCACCTTTTCATTTGGATGTTAAATTAACAATTAGCAACTTGAACACCACTGAGACCACTTGCCACAACAGGCAAGGAGGGAAGCAGCTGAGTCCAGCAGGTAGAGCCAGGAGCTGCTGCTGCTCCATGTGTATCTGTCCTTGCTCAAATCACAAAACCACCTTATAGTTCAGTCCTTCGGGGGAAAAGGAAGAGAATGTTTTTAGCTTGATAAGAGGAAAGTCATTAGAAATTACATACCATGTAGCTTTATTGCCTGTAGCAGAGACCTGAAAAACAGGTCATGTATGGCATCTTTATATATCACTTTTTATTTTGATCTTGGCTTGCAAGTCCTTCCTTTCTCCTTTCCTTGCAAAGGCACACACTTCTCATATGAGCACAAATCCATAAGCATACTCAGAGCAGCCTCTGAGGCTCTTTTGCTGCATTTCCCAGAGAGCAGCCTTAATTTTGCCAAGTCAGAAGAATCACCAATCCATCATCTTTGCTACATGTTATAAAGCAGAAGACTAAAGCAAAATTCAAACATTCAGCGCTTTTCCACGAAAAAAGTGCTCTGCAACTTCAGTCTGCTCCATCTTTCCTTCCCTAAATAGAACTTTTGCCCTTGGTTTTATGTCTCTGCTCCATTCTCAGGGCTGCTTGATAGAAGGAGAACATGCATTACTTTTTTCAAACCTAAATAATCCAGACAAACTCCCTGCTTTTATCAAAACACCCGTGTGCGCTTGGCCGCCAACATTTCAAACTTTTGCCTGTCATTTCACTTAATTTTCAAGTAATCACTTTTAATGTAAGCCACAGCATTCTGTTCTCAATTTCTGGTGTGGGCAAGGATTTGTTTTCACCTGGAGGTTCGTGTCTCTGCAGCACAGGTCAACAGCTTCATGCACAGACCACTCACTACACGAGCCTTTCAGCCAATATTCTGCTGGCAGATTCCTTTACAGACATGCTTCTAAAACAGCCCAACTCAAAATACTGCTGTGGGTAAATATGGGGCTTGGGTGAGAAGTGGGGAAGTGTTTTCCTCAGCTCCCCACCAGTCTCTCTGTCTGAGGGGTTACGGGATCACGGGCGCTGCCGCTGCCCTCTCTGTTTTTCACAAGTCTTTTGGCAGATACACAGAGCAAGACAGATTCCCTTCTGTATGATAAATGCTACAATCACTGCCATCTCCTTAGGGAAGGCAGAGTGCTGATCACAGCTCAAATGGGCATTCAGCTCCCATGGAAAATACAACTTGTCTACTGCAAGGCAGGCTGATCTTCTGCAGGCTGAACAGTCACAGACAGAGAACATGTGTTTTGATTAACTGAGCGTGCTGCACTTGATACAGTAAAACCATTGCTTTGAGTGGGTTTCATCACTTTTGTTGTCCTTAAAGGCAATAATTTTATCACCTTACTGCTTTTCTTTTAAACTCCGGCTTGGGAAAAAGAAAGTAAGATGAAATCTAGATGAGAAAGGTCTGTTCATCATCACTTGCTCCCCAGCCTGTGTAAAACAAAGTACTGAAGCAGTGGGGATTCTAACAAGCTCACAGTTACCTCCAAGCATAAACTCACATAAATGAGTGCCCAGAGGAACCTGAAAACTTACCCTAGATCATATTCTGACATACTTTCAAAAATTATCAGCTATTGACACTGCAGTCAATAATTTCCTATTCCACACTGGGATCTTAAAGCATTAAAAAGCCTAAATAAATATTCAAGAGGTAGAAATACTTTCTCTTCTATAGATAAGCAACATAAGGTGTGGTGTGTGACACAGAGAGACTTGCCATTTCTCTCATAAATCCTATTTGCCTGTCTTAATCACACACTTGTTCTCCTTCACTGTTTATTTTCCTCCCTCTCTGCCCTCAAGCAGTTTGGGAAGCTTCTAAACTTCTTTTATTCTTCAGGGCATTTTCTGTTTGGTTTGGTATCTAATACAGTCTATGTTTAAACAGTCTATATGGACCCAAGCATTGCTGCAAACACCCATACAAAATTAAATTCAATAAACAGAAAAATCTCTCAGAGCCCTTCAGAACTGCAGGTATCACACAGTAAATGTGACAGGCACAGTCTGCCATCGGAAAAGCTTCCACTGAACTCCCTTCTGTTTAGTTCTTACATCAGCTGGATAACAGATGATTAAAAATACAAATAATCTATGTCATATACTTCAAACCTAGGCTCTGAATGCAAACAGTACCATTATCTGCTTAACAAAGACCAATTATTCAGTGAATAATCAAGCTACTGTGCAAGTTCTGAATGCCTATAATATGTTATTTGATAATATGGTGTCTTCTGACCTAGACAGAGCTGCCTACAGCATATAATTAAAGGTTTCAGATACATTATGCTCCTCTCCTGCCAAATGCTGTTCATGCAGTATGCTTTATATACTCAGTGAAAGTAAGAGAAAAACAGTCTCTTTCAGACTCAAGGGCTTTGCTAAACCATTTAAATACAACCAGTAAAAGCCCCAAGATCAGATGTCCTTCTAGGGAAGCAAAGTACCACCACCTGTTTTTCTTCCAGTACCGAATCCTCCATTTTATAATTTAATATTTTGAACACTGGCCTTCCCTTTTTCCATGATAAAACACTTGGCATTGGTTTATGATAGCACCACAACCAAGATAAGTATTTCATTACATTAGACATTACCTGGAGAGAAAGCTCCTGCCCCACACAGCCAACGACAAAAAGTGAGGATGTTTTAAAGTGATTTTTACAGCTTGTGAAAGACACAGGCACTAGGGCATGAAGCCCTCCCCCTCCTGACAAAATGAACTGTGCAAGCCTGTATTTCCCAGTCAATTTGTCCCATGTACCTTAATCCTTATCTGGAGGCATGAAGCAGAAGAAAGCTGGCTCACTTCACACGTTCACTCAGTCCATGAAATCTCTCTACCAAGGCAGTCTGTGGAAGTGAACAGTGCTCTTAGATGAGGATGTGGATACACTTCCCTCCTTTAACCCAGCACACATCCATCAGATCCCAGCTGATGCCAGTCACCTGGGCACTCCGAGGACTGGCTGCACTTCCAAATGCGTCAAACAAATAACCAATTAGTCTTTGTTTGCTAGTTCACTGTATCCACTGCTTTCATACTCAGGCCTTGGCAGCCTACCAGCTCCTTCGACTGCAGTCCCTTCCCTTCCCCCCAAAAAAGGGAAATCATCTTATGCTGAAAGAAGTTCTTCAAAAGCAACCAGCCCACCTAAGTTTCAGAATGAAGCAATGCATTCAGATTGGGTAAAACATCCAGCTGCTAACAGAAAAAGGACCAGGTTTTTTTTTCCATCGCTCCCAAATTCCAGAAAAGTACAAGGGAGCTGCTAATGAGCATTTTCAGAGAGAAAAAAACCAAAAATGTAATTGAAAAATAAACCAAATATCACCCTTACAACTGGACAGTATGTACCTCAGGATTCAAAGGGTTGTAATAGTCCCTGAAATCCTCTTCCTTGGGCTGTTGAGGGAATCCTTTGCCTGGCACTCCAGGCCTTCCCAGCATTTCAAAGAATACCTTCATTTACACATCAAAACTCCTGCCTTCTGGCAGGATATGAAGGCTGGGTACCAGCCTAAAAGCAGCACTTCAAAATAACTGTTATAGTCTCTTGCTTAGCTAGAACCATGTTACATCATCTGCACATCGACTTCTTTTTCTACAGCAGAATAATAGATGTAAGAAGATGCTCAGTACCTTTAAATGAAAAACCTTCAGTACCTTTAACTTAGTATAATCTTTTTCTAATGTGAGTCTCAAGAGTCACTATGGTGATCCTAAGACCATAGAGAAACTGCCTTCCCAGTTATTTCTGCCTCATGAGAAGCAAACTACTATGGGAATTCTTCTCATTTTCACATTAAAAACAATAGTGGGGAGTCAAGTTTGGTGAAGACACCCATGAATCTCACTCAGCATGTCACAGTTAAATCCATCACAGATTTATCCTACAACAAACTCCCGAATAAAATATATTTCAGAAGACTTCAATACAAGTCATACAACACTGTGCATTTTAAAAAACCCAGCTACTATTCCCTAAGTAGTCTCCAAAGTTCACTGAGCAGGCTAAAAGAAAACCTTTGGGGTTTCCTGTGCCACCCCCCCGATTTTTTTTTTTTCTTCTTCTTTTGAACTGGAAAAAAGTTCCACAGAACAAAAGTCATTCACCCAAGTACAGCAAGGTGCAGCTGAGCAGTGATTGAACAGACCCTGGCAGTCAGTCTCAGACAGCAGAGCTGCCTGCCCTCAGCGCTGCTGCTACCACAGATATTGGCTAGAGATCACCAGCAGATAAGCCACAGCTCTCAGGAGACTGGAATAGAAGCCATTAAATATTTCCTTCTCCCAAAACCTACTCAGTATTCCCACTGTCAGGCCAGTTTCACAGCTGTGTACTGAGGGTTGAATTCTCATTTTAAAATACTTGGAAGACATACTAATGCACAGAATATCTGGTCAAAAACAGCTCCTTCAGAGCAAGTCTCAAACTCAGGATTTTTTTTTGAAAACTTAAAATGAACTTTTCTCATTGCCCGTTTCAGTACATGATAAAAGTTCTTCAGAAAGCTATTTGCAATCTTTTAAATAGGTTATTGGAGGGAAAAAAGGCAAAATATCTCAATGCTTACAATATTTAATACTTATTAAGATTATCAAGTTAAAAACTTGACTGCACTTCTGCTCAAAACAAAACGAGAACTTTAAAGAATGCAGTGAACAAACTCCAGCCACTCTCCTCCACAAAGACAAAACTCTTCTTTCCAGTCCATAGGCACCTTCATGTCACATATCCCAGTGGGGTCAGTGCAGCAGTCCTACATAACAAACATGCACGTAGCAATCAGAAGTGAGGATCCCTGACTTAAACGGCAAGGAAGGTTGTTTCAGATCAATTACCTGCATCTGACTTATTTTCTAGTTGTATAGCCACCTGTTCCCATTGAAAAAAAATACAGATTTTTTCCATGTGGCTACACGAAAAACAAACTCTTGACTTACAAAATAGAAAACGTACAAAAGTTAACTTTCCTAAGTATAAAATAAATCGAATTTAAAAATTACTTTTGCAGGTACTCTTGTCTGCAGGTAAGACATTGAATATAATAGTGTAAATATCACCTAATTTTTTTTTCCAGTGGTACTCCCTTTTTTAAAGGTAGGAGAAAGCTAAGTTATTACTATTTCAATGTTTGCAATGTGAAATGTGATGACAACAAAAATGTACACATGCTCGTGGTGCCAAAGACAATAAGACTTCTCTTTGCCAGTGTTGATCCTTGATATGCAGGTAAACAGAAATACCTGGATAGACCCAAAATGCACAAGACCTGAATTAACATCTGCTGTGCATTTAGAGAGGCTGTGACAAGTTTGTGCTGGGAGGCAAAACTGTCAACGGAATTTTTTTTATGACACACATCCAGTATTATCTATATAACTAAGGCTTTCCTAAGCATCTATCACCATTCACAATGTTCTTATTAAAATGTATTTAGATTGCAAATCCTCTGGGACAGGACTTGTCTTTTATCCATACTTGAACAGTCTACTGCTCACAATGAGGATCCCAGTCTGTTTTGCTTTAAATACTAGACTAGCACAAGTATTTTGTTAATGTGGAAGACTGAAAATATTCAGAAAGCACCATTTGTGTTCGTTCTGTGCTTAATTCCCATTTACAGTGCAGAATAAGCACTTCAGCTGTCATTCTAGTAACAGTTTTACCTACCTAAGAAACTCAAGATGGGGCCAAATTTCCCTGCATAGTGATTTCACAGTAAGTGGCAACCAGATGGACAGCACACTGCCATATGCTCCCCTGTGCTCAGAGGTGGAAAAGTGAGCAAATGTGAATCAGAAAAAAAAAACAGAGCAGGGAGAAAAATCTCTCTGTAGCGTGCCCATTAATTCCTGCACACACCCTTTCCTACCAGGAGCACGCTCAAACTTCGCTCCTCGCACCTTCGGATCCAAATTCCCAGAGCAATGAGGAGGGGCAGCTGGGGAACAGCTGCTGTCTCCAGCAGGGTCCCTGCTAGGCAGGTCCCTTGCTGTGCCACAGCCAGCAGCGCTGCTTTCCTAAGGAGAGCCATTGTACAAGCAGGAGGAGAACCAGCATCACCTCGGCCCTGACACAGGGATGGGAACACCATCCCTCTGCAGGGCCAGCCCCTCTGGAAGCTGGAACTCTCCCCAGTGCAGCCCAGAGGCTCAGAAACTCTGCCCACTCTGCAGCCTCCTCTCCATTTTTCTTTTTTGGCCCAGAGATAACACGTGTCAAAAACTTTTAAGCAAACCCTGATGCTGCCCACGTCTTGTGTTGCTCTTTAGCTGGAGCGATCTGGCCATACTATAATGTCTCCAAGGAGTACCTGCCCTTTTGAGCCAGTCCTAAAAATAACACCTTTCCAACTTAAACATACCTATTCAATTACACTACTGCCCCTGCTCTGAAAGTCCTTCTTCTTACGAAAAAAGAAAAAAACAAAACGAAAAGAGCATTCAGATTTCTGGAGGTGGCAGCTGGTAACAAGAAAAACAGCAGATATGTGCAAGGAAAATCTTTGAGATTGATTTTTTTTATACACTTGTGCAAGTAACGTGTGAACCTTGACCCATATCTCACTTTCCCCTTAAAAAGTTGTTTTCAAAGCTGTCTAGTTTTATCATTCCAGATAAGAATGTAATTATTTACTCTATGTGGGTTGTAAAATTCAGGCAGCTATTATATACAGAGAAAAATTATGGACTGCTTGCTGAGACACACCACACGCCTCATGTTTACATCCTGTATGTTTGCTAACTTTAATTATTACAGACAGGAGCTCTTTAGTTCATTTTAAGAAGGGCTTTCTTTACATTTGTGCCATCAGCTAAATTGACTGGTAGTCCAAATGGTGTGCTTTTCTGTAAGAAATTATTTGACAGACTTGAACAAAGGCATTGAAGGCAAAATGACAAAATAATTCAATAGCAAAAGTCTCACCAACTTCAATAAAACTTGCATTTTGCTATTTTTAGACATGAATTTTCATTTTCTATTAGTGGAAAAAGCTGGTAGGCACACTTAGATATCAGACACATAACACTTTCCACTACAAAGACTTTCACAACTTTTTTGAGAAGCTCTGACACTTGCCTCGTCTGCAGGCAGCCTTTGAAGTTCCCTGGAATAGCAGAGATGCTCTTTGTCTCATGGCAATCCATTCAAGTTAAACTGAATGTTTTCCTATGCCTGCTTGCTTTTTTTAATCAAGTGTTTGGTGGCCTCTCAAAAAAACCAAAAAAGAACCCAAATGGGCATGAACTCCCTGTCCACAAAGGCTGGGCACCTGTACCTTGGAGAGAACAGAGGCAGGCAGGGTGCTGAAGCTGAAAAGCAGAGTGGCAGGACAGAAAGAAGGATGGAAGAGGTCACACTTCACCCTTTATTTCCCCAGACAGAACACACAACCCAGAAGTCCTTCCCTCATTCATCAAATAACAACCTTACCAAGGAAGGCAATTACCTGAATTAGAAATCACCACTGAAGGCTCAAATCCCATTTAGGGATTTTTTTAAGGTCAACAGGGGAAGTTTATACCTCCAGGTAACATCATTAAAAAGAAAAAGCAAAACAACAACAAAAAAAGGGGACTAAACCTCACAATACCAAGAGGTTCTGTGGGAGAAACTAATTTGCAAGGAGGTTACTTGGGTTGAAATCAAAGCTCTTGAAAATTAGGAAGCAGCACGCTTAGAACAGCATATGCCTTTTGCTCCATTTGCATTAATCCTCTTCTTAACTGTTAGGATCACATACTATTTTTCCTGAAAACTGTTGGCTCTCTGATACCAGGGTGGCTCACAACACAGAACTGTATCTGCAGAACCCTTAATCAAACATCTGCTGACTTACAAGTCTGACTTTGCAGCAGTATATTTGAACATACATTTCAAATGTAGTTTCATTTGTGTGTAATGCCATAAGGGCACGTGGGGCTTTACAGGATGCAAGGAAAGATACAATAATTGCCACAAAGAAATTGTAGTTGAAACACATCAAAGAAACAATGAACCCTAGACAAGATAAAATGAAGGAATGCAAATGAGACAGGGAGAACCTGTTCATGCTGAAAATATTATTATTTTGAATAAAGCAAGGGATAAGCTGATACCGTATTCTATAATGCTTAGTCAAAGACAAAAGTATGATTAGAAAACCTCCATTGCTGCTTGAGTTTACAAGGAGACCTGTCTTCACTCTCCTCATGCAAAACCAGCAATTTCAACAGGATTGTATGGAGGTAACAGCTCATTGGGAACTCATAACTAAATTAAGAATTAAACCCTAATACATCACACCTGTCACACCAAATCCTAAGCCCAGCAAACAGGTGGGCTGAGCTGTGACAGAGGCTGAAGTAACCCTGCCACCTTCAGCCAGCTGCTGCCCACAATGCACCACCCAAGGATTTGGTGGAAGAAAGGCTTTGATTCACCTTGGGCAGGAACCTCTAGAGCCAAAGAACGAACAACAGCCACGTTCTACCCCACAGAAACCAACTTTAACCATTTTTCTCTTGAAGACAGCATTTCAACAAGTATGCTCATGTCCACCTATAATACAAAGATACTCCCAAAAGTACTGTCACAGAGTTCAGAAATTTTTTCCAAGTCAAAAAATCCCAAACTCTCCATTTTCCAAAACTGCAGATTCCAGACTTAGCCCTCATATTATGAAAGCCAAAATGAGCCTGGCAAACATGTTTCACCAGCACACAGTATCACTCCAGAACCAGTGAGGAGAGGAAAAGTAGGAATCAAATCTCAGTCTTCCTCTCATATACCAACTAGCAATGATGATTCTTCAAATAGCATATACTTGACACTTCTGATGATAATACATGCAGCAGAAAGGACTCCAGCTCACTCTCCTATGTCAATATTGGTTCTGCAGTGTTCGTAAGGATTAAGTATTTTGACTGTTAGATAATCCCATTGTCCAGGAGGCAGATTAGCTCAGCACCACTATATAGCAATAACACCTCGTTTGTTGCTCTGATAGAGTATGCAGATAGTTTTATACTGCATAGCACAATTCAATTAATTGTTGTGCTATTGCCAGGTAATGCAACTAATTTAAACAGATACTGATGATATAGGTAAAATGTAGTCATGTCAGGATCTCGAAGGGCAATGCAGTTCCTCCTCCTGACTGGGACATAATCCCGTGTTCCAACACTGGAACCATGGGCTTCATTGTGCTGGGGGTTTTGTGAGTCCTGTCCCTCTGTGCCCAAAGTGATCTGTGATGCAACATCACTGCAGAGTCAGCCTCCGCAGCACAGAGACCACGAGAGGCGGAACAGCAGCTGCCAGGGACCCAGAGTTTGGGGAGTCACCACTGACCCCAAGCTGCAGTAACAGCACAACAGTACTGGGGGCCGGGAGAGGGGAAGTGTAGTGAGCATCTTGGACAGGGCACCTTCAGAGCTGTAATCATGCCTACACCCAACTAACCTTTGGGAACAGACACAGGGACAGGGAAAACAGCTACACTGCGTGCTATGTTCTGCATTTATGCTGTCAGTCACAATCTGAAAATATCTGAGCGGAGTAGCAGGCTTGCACTGGTACTCACATTGCAAGCATACAGAGCTCACATCTTAATTTTCTTACTGACCTTTTCATACACCAGTTGGAGTCAAGATCTTTATCTCACTTACTACTCCAGTTCTGAAGCTGAAATAGCTGATGTGTACTCTTGCTACTTGTTCTCTTTGTCCACTGCTGTCTTTAGCACAATTACTACCTGCTAACCACATCTAACTTTGGGTGCAACTTCCACCTCTTTTCGCCCTTCAGGCAAAATCCCCACCTTGCACTGAACGAGTCAGTTTTGCAATCCAATGGGTAGCATCAGGACAGAGCTGCAAAAACTCCACTTTGTTCAGAAACAGAGGAATGAGTACAAACTGCTTCGGGAATGGGCTCCTGGTTCACACAGTCCCTTCCCTGACTGCAAGCACACTCTTCCTGCATTTAGGAACCATAACACGTTTGAAGAAGGACACACTTGCTACTTATTTCACATCCTCTGTAACTGAGAGGTATTCCCCCCCCTCTCTCTGCACAGAGGAGACTGCCCCACAATACAGACATTGTTCTCAACGTCGAGGAATGCCTTTTCCCATATAAGATACTTGCTGCACAGTGTTAATCGTGGTATCTCGCTGCAGAGCACTTATGTGCTACTACTGCACGGTCTAATTTATAATCCCCACCTAATGTGACTGTGTTAGTAATAATCCTTTTACAAGTGTCCTGCAGGAACTTGCAGTATCTTCGCAGGAGCTACCAAAAAATAACTATCACTATTGTCTCACCCGATCCACACTTGGGTAATAATGTTATACAGCACATTAAAAGAACACAGTTTGCTTACCTTTCTTTGTGCAAATTCCAGTAATAAGTCTTGCAAAAAGAGTAGGATTCCTAACAGTCACTCCACAAAGCAGCAATTTCTGACTGTGTGCCTATGACAGCAGCCCTGTGTTCAGACAAATGAGCCTTCTCTGCTGTGGCAGAGGATGAGCATTCACAGCTGTAAACACCCCTACATCGTTACTCACTTTACTTCTTTTACATGTACCATCTTTGGCAGCTGTTACAATGGTGTCAGGTGTGCGCTCTATTTAACACAGACCTTGTAGATCGGTTTGCTCTCAAACCCACATGTAAGAACCAAGAAATTCTGCTGGAGACACATTTAGCAGAACCTTTTCCTGTACATTCAGCAAGCTAACAAGCGTAGAAACCAAGCATACCCATGGACTATTCTCCTTAAGAAAAGTTACTGTGACATGCCGTCTTGTTACAGCTCATCAATCCTCACGATTTAGATTTCACCTCTACAAATATAACAAAAAAGGCCTATCACATTTATTACATTTTTATGCAAGGCAAACCAAAAAGTCCCTGGTTAAGAGCACTCTAAATGGATTTCAACTTCAGAGAAGAAACTACAGTTCCTTTTCTGGTTGGTGCAAGCAATGATGCTGCTCCGGGACGGGGGATTTCCAAGAAGTGCTGCAGCACCTTTACAGACCTGGAGCGCTCTCGGGGAAGGCACTGCTGAGGCACCGCACGTTGGGTGGGTTTGCCCGCACGGAGAATAAAAGCGACTTTCAGGCTGAGGCACCGCCGGGGCCGTCGGTACCCGGGAGCCGCACGGCACAAGTTGTGCGGGGCGCGGGGGCCGGGCCGAGCGGCGGGGCCGGGGGGCTGCGGAGCGGGAGGTGCCTCAGAGCCCCCGCGGCCCCCTCCCCTGAGGGGGTAACGCCGCTCCGGCCGCGACCCTCAGTCCGCCCGGCCCGGCGGACCCCGCGCAGGGTCCCGAGCGCCCCCGGCCCCTCCGCCGACAAACTTTGTCCCGCGCGGAGCGGCTGCCCCGGTACCGCCGGCGCGGGGGGCCCGCCGGGCCGCCCTGCCCGGCCCCGGGGGCGCGCACGGCCGCGCTGGGACACGGCACCGACCCGCCGCCCGCACCGGAGCACGGCACGGCCCCGCTTCCCGGGCACGGCCCCGACCCGCTTCCCCGGCACGGCACTGCCCGCACCGGAGCAGAGCACGGCCCCGCTGCTCGGGCAGAGCACGGACCCGCTGCCCGGGCACGGCACGGCCCCGCGGCCGGAGCACGGCCCGCGCCGGGGCTCCCCTCACGCCGCCGGGGCTCCCCCCGCACGTACCTGCTCTGCCCGCGCCACCGGCGTCCTGCGCGCGCCCCACGCGGGGACGGGGAGGGACCCGGGGCCACCCGCGCGCGGCCCCGCGCGCGCCGCCCGCGCCCGTTCCCTTGGCGACGCTGGGCCGGCGCGCGCGCGCGCGCGCGGGTCGCTCCGCGGGAGCGCGGGTGTGGGGGGGGCGCGCGCGCGTCACGCGCGCGGCGCGGGGCCAATGGCGGCGGCGGGCGGCGCGCGCTGGAGTACTACGGGCACGGCCCCGCCCCCCGCGCGCGACCCCCGCGCGGGCACCGGAGCGGCGACACAGCGCGACAGACCGCGGGACACACTGGGACAGACCGCGGGACACACTGGGACAGACCGCGGGACACACCGCGACAGACCGCGGGACACACCGCGGGACACACCGCGGGACACACCGCGACACAGCGGGACCCGCATCGCCGCCCCGCGCGGCGCCGCCGGGGCCGGGATTGCATAACGGCGCCGGAGCGAGCAGCTGCGGGATTGCACCCTGCGGATTAGGGATTACGTTGATTCAGCAGATTGCCCGGTGCATGTCTGAGAAAGATTACAGCAGCAGAGTTAAGAATACCCCTGTGCTGCGGTAAGCCGTGGTTTCAGTAGAGCAAATTAACTCAATACAAAATTAAATGCACCAAAAAAAAAAAAAAAAAAGAGACAAAAAAAAAAGGAAGTAAACCAACCCAAGGTTAAGAATGTGCTTTAAATGGACAAAATAAATGGGACTGGAATTCAGGTTTTGAGTTATCCACCCTATGCTGTAATAGGAACCAGCTCTCTGGATAAATCTTAAAAAATCTAAATCAGTATAATGAACACTAGTTACATTTGATTCCTGATGACTACCATGTAAAAGTAAATATCTAAACTCTCACGATAAACATTTTGTAGTAACTCAAAATTATTTAAGAGGCACCAGTCAATTTGATTCTGTCACCATGTGCTAAACTGTCTTCTTGTACAGAGTTTGTAACAGGGATTTTTAGAGTTCTGATCACTGGATCTGAGGTTACTGACACTGGGGAGCTGACATTGTGGGGTCACTACATCTGCCACTGAGTAAAAATTAACCACGCAGTGAGAACCTTTAAATTGCATTAATTTCAGTTGATTTCTTACAAGAGTTGATGAAACTTGGAAGCAGAAGTGCCACAGAAGAAATCATCAAGCACACAGAATGAAAGAATAGTGTTGTGGGGTTTTTTTCCCAAGCTTGGCAGTGACTTTTTTTAATGCGTCTTGCAAAATTTATTAATTCCCCCCACATAAGCACACACAGGCTCGAGACTGGAATCTCTATCTCAAAATTACAAATTTGTAGTTATATTTGACAGAAGCTCAACTTTGTAGCTTTGCCAATGTCTGTATGAATATCTCATACAGTAGAACTGGGGTTTCTGATGGAAATTTGCAGTTGGTTGCAAACTGCTTGGGAAATCTTAGGAATGGAAAGTGTCCCCTTAAAGTCACTGCAATGTCTCAAATTGCAATTTCAACACCATGACAAGAGTTTTAGGCTGCTGTTGTAGTACATAATTAATCCTAGGCATACTTCAGTGGATAAAATCAAAACGTAAACCTAAATTTTTGCTGTAGGCATTTCTAAGACAAGAGGACTCAGTAATTTGTTGTCATCTCAGAAAACTGTAATGGAAAGAATTTTAAACAACTGTAGTCAAAAAAATTAACCTGTAAGACAAAGCACACTGAGATTTGTGAGCTATTTATGACCTGCCTTTGCTTCTGCCTTTTGTTAGAATTCCCTCACGTTGTGGCTGTCCCGTCCTAAAAGAAACTTTCAGGGTGTAAATTTGAGTAACACATTGTCCTTATACAGATTTGTTGTAACATCTCACCTTGAATTCTTCCTTAGAGAGATCCTCATTTGTTTCAGGCAGTTCGATGGATTTTTTTTCTGACACCTGATGATTTTCTGTGCTCAGATCAGTTATGAGCTTCAGGTGGGGAGGGGATGAGAAGTTATACCTAGATGAGAAAAAACAGACTCCTTTTAACAAGACTTCAGGACAGGTCCTGGCTCTTGGAGAAAATAAGAGGTGTAGGTTACTAACTGCTTGACAGATACCAAGGACATATCTCAGAAGGAAAGTTATATTTAATTAGCTCACTAAGCAATTTTTGAAACCTTTTCTGTTCACTGTTTTCACAACACAAATATTTGAGCTCAATATTGGGGCAGAATGAGATTTTACTTTTTTTTTTATTATTTTTAAAAAGAATACATAATGCAGTAAAATCTCATTCTTTATGATGGCTGTAAGATGCAAAACTTAATCTAAATGTGTATTTGAAATAGCCACATGACCAAAATGATCTTTAATTTGTGGGGGTGTTTACACAGAGATTAATTTTAAGAATGTTTGAATAACAAAGAACCATAAAACAAAGGATAGAACTGATCTGAAGCTTTTTTCCAACGAGCTGGCACAAAGCAAAATAGGCTGTATTTTAAATTTCAGGTTAAAATGCTCCAACTGGATACACAGAGTAACTTTTCAGCAGCTCCCAAGATGCATGCAAGATACACAATCGAGCACTCATACAATTGGATCTGTAGTTTCTGTGAGCATAGGCTACATCTGCCTCTTAAGAGGAAGACAGTTTGGAAAGTGGAAGGTAGAAGCACAAATGATCTTTGTGTTTCTAGTATGAACTCAGTGCACAGATAGGTTTAGGCAAGTTGGAATAGAGTTTAGCAACAATTTCTGTGGTAGTATTTCCTTTTCTTTAAATATATCATCCTATTTCTAATGAGATAGGGACTCCAATCTGTTCTTTTTAGGACACTTATACTTACTCGAACCTCTTTTCAGAGTGCAGCACCCCAGAGAAAAACTGGTAAATACATGACTACCTAATGATTTATTTCCTCTTCAGTCTTAAAAAAGAAAAAATAGAGAACTAGTGGTCCCATGGCCTCCCTCAGGCTGCCTTGTTGTCTGCAGCCAGCCTATAAACCATGTGTAGTACCCGTCACAATGAGAACTAGTCCAGTGATGAGTGGCACAGCACACCCCTTTAACACATTGATGCAGCAGAAATCCTCAGCTTCCCCATGGGATTTTCTGCCAGATCACTGGATTTAAGCATCTCCTGAAAAAGTTCAGCTTACACCTGGAGCAGCAGCAGAGACAGTGAGGTGCATACTGATAGTAAGATGAAGGAAAGGAGAGGAGAGATCTCCTTTTTGCAGTAGCAAAACTAAAGTTATTCTGTCAATTCAAGGACTCCTATCCTAATTAAATCTGGTACAGGAGCTAGTCTGAAATTTAGGTGATATATCCTGTTTATATTTTCTGTTATGAGAGCTATTGGATATTTACCATTTTGTGGAACTTCCTGTGAAAAGGGAGACTAAATTAACAAGGACTGCTTGCTCCAATTAGATACAAATTTAAATCAGATTTTTGACTGCTGTGTAAAATATATTTATGATGCAATTTGTGTGAGTTAGACTATGTGAATATTTTGAATTCAGCAATAAACTGTAGTGCTGGCAACCCTAGAAAAACATGCAAGTGATTCTGTGAGCATAATGGGGTGTTCCCCTATTCTGTGCTTTGCCTCTGCAAGGATGTTTGTCTTTGCTGTAACCTCACCCACATTGCACTGTATGTAAATGTGAAGCCTTTTTCACAGCACATAAAATCCAGATCTCGACTGCAGGAGAAACCTATCTGCAGGATGATTTATTTCTTTTAAAGCCAGGATTTTAGTTCTGAAGCGACTCCTGTTGTCTGTCTCTCTGTGCAATGTTAATTGTTCTCGTTGTGCACACAAAGGTTGTGTATCTGAGGCAGCTCAAGAGGACGCCTTTGGGTGGGGACCTTGCTGTTACAGCCCAGTGTGACAGGCAACTGCCATTTCAGATTTTCCTGGATGGACAGGACACGTGAAAACTAGAGAAGCCACCTGAGGTCCCATGAAAACCAGAACTGTCTGCTCATAAAGTAAGTACAAATGCATTATACCTTCTGAAATGGGCCTCTGCAGAAAGTTGGTTTTCTGTTACTGAAAGCTGAAGGACAGGCAATTATTCCTCATAAAGCTGAGACTTTATTTTATTTGATCATTTAATGGGAAAAAGATTCTTCCTTCCAATATAGAGCAGTTTGCTTAAATAATTGCTTTACGTAAACTTTAAAGTATAATTAAGAAAAAAGAGCAAACATGGAAAAATAGGATGATCTATTGCATTAGGCTTAAACATAACCTATTTGGTACAGTAAACCTTGACTATACCTAACAAGAAAATAGAATATAGCAAGGCTAGCTGGTTATAGAGTTGGCATATCTACAGAATAAGTTTCTTTTAGCATTGTCAAGTGAAGATTGGTTTCTGTCCAGGCAGAGAGTTTCTATTCCAGATTTTAAAGATCATTGTACAAGCCTTGACCTTGCTGGGTTCTGATAAATTCACAGCCTATATTACTAATTCCACCTGACATCCAGACATGAGAAACACTCAGCTGGAACACACAGACTCTCAGTGAGAAATGACAAATTGGGAAGTTCTTGTTTGTGGAATGCAAGAATTCTACCACCAAGACCTTACCTGACTGAATAATCAGCAGTCTGAGGACTGGGGCAGTTGTGTGCACTGTCTTTCAAGGTGCAAACACCAATCTAATGAGCTGGCCAGAAACAATCAATTCGATTGCCTAAATGGCAATTCTGAATAAGCATGGCAGTTTGAAAAAAGCATTCATTGTTTCAATATGCTTTAGTGTGAATTTGGTTTTACTCTGCCTTTAGGGATTCACTGAACTGGATAGCAGACCTGAATGTTTGCCATTAACTGTGAATTAATGGAGCTCACATCTGACAGAACCTCACTGTCACAGTGCAGCAGACTCTTAGCAGCAACACTAAGTTGCATTCCAGTAGCTGTCTCTTCAGGTGAAAAAGTCATCAGGTTTAAAAATGACATGCTCAACTTCCATGTTTGTCTTCAGGTGCTGTTTTAGAAGAGTAGCCTCTGACCAAGAATAAAGATTGTTGTTGGAATAATATGCGAACAGGTAATTTCTTCCAAGTCTTCCCCTGGATACACATACATGTATAATTAGAATTCATTAATATTGCCTTGAATTTGGGAGCTGCCCCTGGGATTGTCACAACTGCTCTGTAGAGCTGCCATCCCTTATTAGAGTTCACCTGCTGATGGTACAAATTCTGTAAGGGCATGTTTGCTTTGATCAATCCTAACGTTTCACACTGTGACTGATTAGCATACAGTCCAAAGTTGCTTGTAAGTGAGGAAGCATCAGCCCCCTTTTATCTTCTGTCAACATTTCCCACTCCTCCCCCTTTCCTTTTTTGTGTTAGCAGACTTCAGGATTAGACAGTCCAGTATTTTAGCCTCTGGACTAGGCAAGACAGCTGAGTCAACATGTGGATTATCAAGGCTGGCTTGGCTCTTGGAGAGTTAAGGTGGTGTTGAGCCTGAATTTGTTTTTTTAATAGCTAGGACAGTCAGGTCACAACAGTTTAAATGCAAACAGACGAGATAGTTTAGGGACACAGCACTGTACCAGGAAGAAAATTAACTCTGTCCCAGCTGAAACCAGGACATGTGCATGTCCTCAAAAAGAATAATTAAGAATAAGTGTATTTAGAGCCTTCTATTACTCCAGCCAGTTTTAAGTATTGATAGTCTAGCATTAAGAAAGAACAACCTTGTTTTATTCCTCCTTGCTTCTCCTTCCACCAAATTCAACTTTTTTTAAAAATAACTTTGTGTCCTACTTCTCTTTAATCTCTCACATAGGATGTATCAAAATACATACATATATATTATGTACAACAGACATAGAGCTCTGTTAATTTAAAAGCTAAATCTTTTGTATTTTTTTAATCTCCAATCATCACTTGACTTGTTAAACTTTTCTATCTTGATTATGGAGTCTGAATGTAATATACATTTGACTTTCAAAGCACACAATTTGCATTTTTAGATTAATATAATGTATTGACCTACCTCATGAAAAATCATAACACATTCACCAATGCTAATGTAATTGGGTTTTGGCTTGTACTGAACCCCTTCTGATTCTCCAGTATACTCTTTTGCATCATTGACTATAAATTTAGAGGGATAAACTGGTGCTTTCACACCTTCCTATCTATAAATACAGAACTGTGGCTCTGAAATGTGCTGCAAGCTACTCTATTTCAGTACAGTAGGTATGGAGTACAATAATATCTATTTTTGTGTTACGATTTTCTAGTAATAATGTTTTTTAGTGTTGAGCATCCTGAATTTTCTTTCATTGCCTTTTGTAATTCTGACACCTACTTTATACTGTATTACTCTGATAATTTCACTAAGTAGTAGCAAAGTATTGATAAACAAAATAGAACTAATGAAAAGCACAACAGGATGGAAAAAGGGGCACCTGATCTAGATGGACATAGAGGTTTCTTCGAGTTTCTCATCACTGGTAAAATTAAGGTTACCATTTTTCCCTCAGGACTGGAAAAAGTCTATCTCTGGAAGGAAATAGCCTATAGAAAAATTGTCTGTAATTACAATCAAAAAGGTTTCAAAGGCTCCCTGGGCACTTTTTGTTCTCTCTCTCTCTGCCTCTCACATTCTCTAATAGGCCTAAGACAGAGTGCCTGAGGTATTTAGCCAGAACAGAAATGCCTGGTTGTGCTGCAGAGCTGGTCCTTAATACAGAGATCACACCTGAACAGGGACCATTCTCCCAGATGTCCCGAGGCCTGGGTGACTCGAGGCACTGAGGTTTCCTCAGGACTCTACCACTGTGCCAGTGTGAGACAGGTCCATTTCTGCCTAAAGATGGAGAAAAGAAATAGAACCTTAAGGCAGGATTTTAAGGAGGTTAACAAATTCTCACTAATTCTCACGAGAACAACTTTGCAACCTTTCCATGAGCTGTGTAAAAGAATTTTTTTGGGGGGGCCTACCTTCTATCATCTTGCTTTTCCATCTGGTAGAATTTCAACAGTTAACTCCCTCAGACACTTGATAGAGTTGAGAGCACGTTGAGAGTTTTGTTTTTCTCAGCTGATTCTTATAATTGTATGGATATCCTGATACACTGTTCATGTGTTCAGTGCCCTCTCTTCATTTGACAGAGGATTCAATTGAATTACACTCTCACAGAAGGTCCACTGTTAGGTTTGAATAGACTAAAATCAAATAATTTGTAGTTCTTGTTTAAAACCTCCTTGTTTTTCTTCTGTGCCCATTTTATTCCTATTGCAATTGTACTGTTAGTCTTCTAATAGTGAACTTGCAGGAAATGAATTGCCAGTAGACAAGCACAGAAAGCTTCGGAGTTAAAATAAATTTCCATTTAACTTCCTACAAGGTAGGGCAGAGCACACATTTCTGTGCAACAAGGTCAAACATGAACAATCTTTCCAGCCTTTCTTCTCCCTCCTCCAGCTCCCTCATTTATCTGCACACAGGCAAAAAGGTCCAGTTCCCATTTGGATGCACTTGGATAAGAGGAACATGGCACTGAATTCCTGTTGGGCGCTGGGGTTTAACTGCCTTCACCTTAAAATAACAGGACTTGACTCACACTCCTACATCAGTATGCCATCACAGAAATGGAAGAATACGTGGAAAAAAAGGGAGAATGGAATTGCTGGAGATTGTCTAGAGGATAGCAGGATGCACAATGGTTTTGTTGCAGAGTTAGAAGTAGCTAAGCCTCTCTGCTACTCTTAGAAAAGTCAGTTTTATTTTACATACAGAGCTGTAGAAACTCCCTCTAGGGTAGGATTTCTTATGGCCACACTTCTCACTTTTTTCTGCAGGAATAAAGGGGAACCCTAACTCTTTTTCCTGAAGGACAAATAAGAAAACTAAAATCTTGATTACTCTTAACGCTGTATTTTGTATAGAACATGTCTTCTATACATAAATAGTGAGACAGCAGAGTTCTTATTTTCAGAGCTTCTGGGAGAAATAACAGCAAGAACACTTAAAGTGTGAGGTAACACATGATTCTCACCCTTGTGATGTCAGAAGACTGCTCTATTTTTGTTTTGATTGAGATACTGTAGTTTCATAAGATGGAAGAAATATATAAAAATATATATATGCATATATATAAAATGAATTACTGATGCATTAAATGTGTCATAAATATATGCAGTCCAGCTTCCAAATTTAGACTGCTTTCAGAAAGAGTGAAGTGGTACAGTTAAATATGCTTTTTAAGCATAAAATGGTCAACTGCTGCTATGAGTGCCAACATTAGTGTCCTGTATGGGGGTGTTATTAGAATTCCTAATTATGTTTAACACACTAGCAATTCATCCAAGAAGCCTATTGAGTCAGGAAAAAGCCTTTCTGAGGCCTGTGGAAATTACATTGTACCACAGAAGTGACCCTTGCCAGGCTGTCTCCTCCTCTGGTCATTAAGAACTGGGGTGGGAAAACCTGCCGGTGTCCAAGTGGGCTGTGATTCAGCTCTTAACACAGCCCTGAGCAGTCTCAGAATGTGCTGGCCCACACCTGTGACTATTCTGGGTGCATCTGTACTGGCTGAGCCTCTCACAGAAGGTAGTTAAGCTAAAGATAGTTTGTGCCAGTGGAACAGGACAAACCAGACTCCCCACGGGTCATCGTGTGGTCACTGTGCTCGGCACGGCCAAGGAAGGAACGCAGAGTTCAGAAGTTCCTCTCAGTGCCAGAGAAAGTTTGATTTATTTATCTAATTTAGGTGTTTCACATGTGATATGGTGATAAATTAGTGATCTTTTCTGCATATTGTTACATGAAACAGTTGTGCAAGACAGTGCTGTGTGTTGCTGGCCTGCAGGGCAAGGCCGACACCTTTTCTGTTCATAGGGTGGCTTTGTTTGTGTGAGGGTTTGTTTTGGTGTTTTTCTGGTTTTGAAGTCTCTATTTTTCTCAGTGTTTTTTTGGTCTTATTTTTAAGATCATGAAGAACTCTGTGGCACCAGTTATGGATCTTTTTGTCTAAATGGAGGGATTTGTTATATGATTCCTACTGTATCCAGTCCATTCTGCAGGTCAGTGAAACTGTAGTTTGTGTGTCTAAGTGTTGGACAGTAGCTGTCTAAAGACTATGTCTCCATTTTGTTTCTTTAGGAAATCACTGTTAAAATGTCATCTAAAAGAAAATATCTATTACCTATTACTTTCCAAGCTTGTAGAGCCGTGACAATATGAGACAAATAATTGTGTATACTTGGTTTATACTTGCTTGGCAGGTGCAACAGCACTCAGTTACGTATGCATTCAGGATGATGTCTATATTTAGAGCCACGTCTCTTCCCTCATTACAATACAGAAAGAAAGAAATACCCTTTGCCTCATGGAATATAGACTGTAGGAAAGGCATTCAGAAAGGCAAAGTACATTCCCAGTCTTTCTTACAGATGAATGATATTACAAACATTTTTGTAACATAAAATGGCCTACCGTGAACAAAACAAGGAGGCACAAAAAATAATATGATCTTTTAAGGGGGAAAAAAGAAAAAGACTGTAATTCAAGACTTACTGTGTTCTCTGAATCTTGCTGAAATACTCAGCTTTCCAGTGACAGCCAAAGACTACCTGAAAAAGAAACATGAAGGCAGCAAATACAGATACTTCCTACATCATTCCATAGCAGAACCATTCTTCTCTCTGAAGCCCATTTAGCACATTGGAAAAGTAGCAGTTCCTGGTTTTGCATGTGGATACATTTCCTGCATGAATGCAGCCCTATCTTTTTATTTTCTCATTTACCAAGACATAAGATGCTAAATGAAATTCTCATTTTTCATGGTTCATTTACTAATTCTGAGTTATCATCCATCAAAATAAATTATGATTGATTTAACGGGTTTGCTTAACAAAATAATAGGCATTCAGACAAATATTACATACACTTAAGGATATTACCTTTTTTGCTTCTATGGCAACTTCTGCTCCCTCTTCCATCTTGAGCTATAACTAATGATAACTGGATAAAACAGCTGAAGAAGGGAACAAAATCTGTTCCCAGATGCCTAATTAAAATATCTCTTTGTTTTGTTTGGGACAGTTCAATTTAAACACTTAAGCTCAAGCATGTAAACTCATTTAGTTAGATGAGGAGAAAAGAGACAGTTTTGTGATAAATGCTCATTGAAAAATATACACAGCAGATCACTGTCATTGTCCAGTGTCACAATGAATCACATCCAGAAGGGAGACTAGAGCTCCAAAGTGCTGGATGATGGTGATTTATTCTCTGCTAAACCTTGCAAGCTTGTGTGATAGAAAATGAATACCACACACACAAAAAGTGAAACGTTTTGAAATACATGCTGTTTTTTTTTTTCTAGAAGGAATCCCATATTACTGATATTAAAATACTTAAATGAAAAATGAATGGTTAAACTAAATAGCATCAGTTACACAATTTCAAAGCCCCTTCTCAACTATTGCTAGACTGCGTAACAAGGAAGATGTATTTGATGCAATAACTATAAATATGAAGTAACAAATCCTCAGAACAATTCATCCTTCAGGAGCACAAACTAGTCAGCATAGATAATTTCCACTTTAACAGCTCCAAATGAAGTCATTTGCAGTTCAGGTGCTATAGGATTTTATAATCTGCTGAAGCAGAAAAGCAACATCTTAAGAGCATTTCTGTTGTACTCAGGCAATCTTACTGCATTTAAATTATCAACTATTTTTTTTCCGTATCTAGCGATTGATTATGAAGTTAGATGGTTTAAATAGCAGCATTCTATTTAAGCATGTCCTCATTCTAAGCATGTTCCTTAATCAGTCAGAGAAGGCTAATTATAGATGAGAAAGGTTTTGTTTACACACAGATATCTTAGTAATCAGCAGTGATGTGAATAGAAACAACAGAAAAAATGCATCACGATTCAGCAGAATTCAGGAAATATTTGGTGCTTTGGAACTTCAAGACTGGCATCATCACATGGTTGCACAAAGTTTCTTTGATGAAGGTTTCTGCCAAATCCCACCCAAAGCTCCCAAGTGTTCTCAAATGATCATCTCCCACCAAAAGAAAACTCAAATCACTTTTAGACTCAAAGGCTGGATGACTGATAGTTAAAAGGGGGAGATGGAGAAAGAACAGCCTAACAAACTGTAAAAATACCTTGAAACACATTTGCCTTGACATGCTGCTTAGTTACACCAATGTGTTGTGCTAAACATAGTCCAGATTACCCGATGCAACGTCATTGGAAGTAATTTCGCCACAAACCTAAGGAAAATGCATCAGTCTTTAGAAATATGTGGTTTTAGGCATGCTAACAAATTAAGAGCCACCGTTTACCTTTGGAATTTAAGTTATTTTAATCATTCAGAAATGGACATATACAAGGTAGAGATTTAATAGAAACAAACATTAATTGACACCCCCCCCTCCTGTGCAACATTAGCAGATTTTAAATACAGCTGATGTGTGCTGAAACATGAAGTTGCTCAGCTGCCATCTTCCCTCACTGCTTTCCTAACAATGAGTTAATGTTCTCAGCAGCAAAAGGCACACCTGGCACCATAAACCAGATGAGCTTCAAACCCAGGAACACTTAAATGTACTAAATAAACAGGCAGCAGGACAGAGAAGGATGGAAAAGCAGCTGCCTCAGGTGTCTCAGGAACCACAAGGCTGAAAGCATTTGCCTCAGCACCTGATGGCAGCTGTCCCAGAAGCATTAATTAATGCAGGGCAGAACAAGGTGAAGATTTTGTTTTCTGAGGGGGAGCTCTGGTACTTCCATTTTTTTCTTACACTTGGCAGATTTCTGAGAGCATTCTTCTGTGTTTCAAACAAAATACAGATGGCATTAAGACCACACAAACATAGCTCCTCTGCTTCAGAGGGCAGTACACACAAAATCAACAGTGAATGCTCTCCTTATGTCTTTGAAAACTATTAGCAATCAGAACTACAGCTGGAGATATGGCAAATCTTGCCACATAAACACATAGTTAAGGGAGTTCTAGGGAAAAATAATCAATTCTTTCAACTTCTCTCCACTAGGAGCATTTTCTTTTACTCTCTTTGTATATGAAGTCATCTTCAGAGTAACAGTTTTGAAACTCCCTTAAATGCAAAAATGTTTAAAAACTTGCTTAGGGCTTCCAGTTAACTTTGCTATTGTTTATTCACTTTGGCTTAAAATTCTTTTTCATACTTACTAGATGTCCTTACAGTGTATGGATTAAGACAACTTTTAGGAGCCTGCTACAGACTGAAGATTATGGTGATTTTGAAGCTCTCAGCCATGTAACCTGAGTTACATCGACAAGCAGATAATTTTTCAGCTTTTTCTGCTTAGAGCTTTGTATTTCCATGCAAGTAATTTTGATACCAAGCACCCAGGATTTTTCTGACTAAAGGAAGACTAAACAAAAACTAAAGTCAACACCCTTACAGTGTAATGCAGTGCAATGAGAATCCAGGTGCATATTTGACTCAAACTCTACTTCCATTTTTAAAGTCTGTCAGATACTTCCTTATGTTGCCCACCTGGGAGTCTGGCAGAGAAAGAAATCTCTCCTTGTTACTACATCCCACAGGCAGAGGACCCCTTGCACAGCCCCATAAGAGACAGCAGTAGTGCCTCCTGTTATTGCAAGACCTTCATGCTTCTGTTTTAGTTACTAATCAGATTTTAGGGGAGTAATAGAATTGCAGACCCACCCAATGCAGTCTATTTACTTCTACTTTGTACTGATGCTGACACGGGTGGTTTGGATTAATATCCTATGCTGAAAGACTCTCTGGATTTCTTTACCTCTGCTAGTGTTTTGTCTGTAGCACAGCTCCTGTAGTATGTTTGTATACAACAGTTTCAGGCTGGCTCATCTCTCTGACAGGAGGCGTGGGGGTGTGTGCATGTGTGTGCAGGCACCTAGGAGAGCACAAATCTGGATGCTTTCTGAAAATGGGAGGTTTCAGTCACAGATTTCCCTCAAACGTCGAAGGCTGCTGTATTTCCACTCTGATTGAATTAGAAATTCTAATTTCTTAGAGGGGGGAAAGACCTCTTTTCCATTTTAAAAATCAAGTTTGGGATGCTACATAGTAGGACCATTTAGGCAACACAGAGCACGTGCTGAGGCAGCAGACCCACAGCATGGAGGTGATGTTCTGCAGCAGCTACACCTCGCCTGGGGAGCACAAGACTTAATGAGTCTTATGCTCTTAGTCCAGCCTAGAACCAGGCTGCTCTGGGTTTGCCCCAGTTTATTCAAGTGCAGATGCACCAGTGCCTGCCCTATTAACAGCTGCTCCTAACCTGGGCTCTACTTTTAGGCATCTGTTATAAACAAGATAAAGTAGGAGTTAATCTTAAAAGCTGCTGGCTTTTAAGGCTGTGTCTAGTAAGCCTGACTACCTCTAGAAGGCATGAGATAGATACCATGGATTATGTTCATGGCCCACATGCTTGATAGACACTGTGTTTCTGACTTGCTTGCAGTCATTGCATAAGTAACTCCACTGAAATTATTAGAGCTCTGCTACAGGATAAGCAGGTCTTTTGAGTGAGTTCCACTGCTAATTATAGAAGTCTGCTTAGTTTCTCACCAATTTTAGGAAAGGACTTGCAGAAGAAACCTTTCCTGGTTGTCTTAAAGCATCAGTTGCCTTCACCTCTGTGTACATCAGGACAGGTAACTTCATAAAAGCTTGTGAAAGCCAATATTTGAACATCTGGATTTTCAGAAATGCCCTGGCTGTAGCACAGTTTGTTGCTAAGGTCACATTAGCTATAATTTTGTTTATTTATATGTAACCCAGAGGTACCTCATTGCAATTTTCCTGTTTCTATGAAAACCTACATAATTTTTAGGTTTTATGGCAGCAATTTTTACATAGCTTGGAATCACTTTGAGCAAGTGTGTCAACAGCTCAGCCTAGTTTGTAATCCCTAATCCACTTCACACAGTTAAACAGATACTATCAAACTAGCCAGTCATGAAAAACATGTTTCTCCAACTTGTTTTTGTTACATCCATGCAGAAGAGGTTCAGCATCCAGGATGTTTAAGTTTTGCATGTGCTTTTTTTGGTGCAGGGATTTTTCCCGTTGCTCTAACCCTGCATTCATATTGCTGTAGTTTTCCCCTCAGAGTCTTAGGCCTTCAAGCTCCTTTCCCTCTTAAAGGCTTGTGACTACCTCAAGCATCTGGTTGTGTTTTCTATTTAGTAGGAAGTGCTACAATCTCGGTGAGCTTTTTTCTAGGCTGTCATCACATTCCCAATTTTTTTTCCTGTGGTCTTTTGCAGCACATGAATACAACTTCTGTGCACCAATCGTGTCACCTCTACTTCTCACAACAGTTCACTAACCCTCACCTTTTACCTGATCCTGTGTGCAACTCTCTGCAGCAGGACTGTCTTTTCTTTCTCCTGCTTCATTTGACTCTTTAGGTTACTGACTTACTCCCTTTACACTCATTCTTTAGAACTTTTCCATGAGCCTTAATTTGATGCCAAAACCTATTTATTTTTTTTCCTTCCTGTATCATTTTAGCCTTGCATTATTCTCCAGTTTCCATTGGTATTCAAGAATACTTCTATGAATTTCATATTCCATTTTCTATCCCTGTGACTCTATTCAGCTCTCCAAAGCATTTCTCTCTCACTTGCTAGAGAACAATGCCCCACTCAAACTACACTTCTATCCTTAAAGTATTCTACAGTATTTCAGAAATAGGCCACTGAAAAGCCACTACACTTAGAGTAAATATCTGGAACATTATCTGAGGCAATCAGAGCAGTCTGCCTGCCCTTGCTTCTCCCAGCAGTGACACATCATAACTTTGAAAAGTCTCCCATTGTCCTTGGCAGTTTGATCAGCTGCACAGCTTTAATATATGATAATAATTAAACAGATTTTTTTTTAGTGTCTAAATCTTCCATTATATTTCCAAAGACAAAGAATTAAAAGAAAGGGTAGTAATTCTTTGTGGCTGAGACCAGCAGTACTGAAATACTGTCCATAACGTGCAGAGAGTGGAGTCACATTGAGCCTCCACGTTGGAAAGCTCACAGGGATCCTTTTGTCTTAGTTCCATGTCCCAGACATTTCTCCTTTTTGGCAGTTCCTCCCCACTCCCCCTTCTTATCCCTCATCTGAAATTATACCTTGCAGCTGCCAATGGCAGTGGAGAACTTCAAGTATGCTACAGAGTTCAGCCCATTTCTCTCAGCTGGAGCCTCAAATCGCTTATGTCACAGATTATTATGACTTCAGTGCCAGAAATAGCAAGAAGGAGCAAGATCTTTAGTAATACAAATAGAGGGAAGCAAATTTACATATATCAAAAATACATGCAGAGTGTAGATACTGAAAGAAGTGCTTTCCATTTTCTGTACTGCAAAAGAAAACTTAGCAGAGTAAGTGCAAAACACAAGACAAATGAAGATTAGTTTAGCTTCAACCTATCTATTTTTGACCGAATGTGAATTACTAAGCCATTACTTCTATTTATTTTTAATAAAATGTACCATTTTACCATGGTAAAATACCATATCCATTTTAATCCTTTCTTCAGAAGAAGTTTTCAGAGGCTCAATACATAAAATAAGCATAGTAGAGAAGACTTACCTAGGTCTCTCCAGGAGAGGGTTATTCACCAAGCACGTAACATGTTCTGGCATGAATTATTACACTGCATAAACTACTTCTGCAATTTAAGGTGTACTGTGTCTCAATGAATTCCCATTTCCTGGATCTATTTACCTGACAGCTCTTCAACAAAGGAAGCTAAAAGTTACATGAAAGGGAGAAAAGAAAGCATGGCTACTGTGTGAGAACCAGTGGGATGACACAGTTAACACTAAAGAGGTAGATTTAATTAATTAAATCTGTCAGTAATGAATATATTAAATTTAATATATGAAAGCAGTATGGATCAGAATGTAAACTTGATGCCCAATGTGCCCAATTCCCTTTGTTCCAGAAATATGAGGTGAGAGGAAATTCCCTAAGAAGAGTTGCTGCCCAGCAAATACAAACTTTGAATTATGTCATAACAGTTCTCTCCCCACTTAAGAGCAAAAGAAGCCTTTGACAAGTTACCATCTAATCTGAATACCACTTGGTTTCCCAGGTGTATTGAGCATTACACAGGAGCCCGTTGTGAGGAAGTTTTGCTGCCCAGCATCAAGTCCCAAACAAAAGGTGACCTGTTTGCAGCTTTCTTGGCTTCACTTCTTCTTCTAGGAGTTCTTGTAATTGGAGCATTCTACTTCCTTTGCAGGTAAAAGTGCTTCACAAGGCTGAAGCTGTTTAATCAAGTAGAAATTTCTTCTGGTAATCATGTACTAATTATCTGAATGTAAAAGCATGTAATGAATTATCCATAAGGTTGTATGGTTATTCAACATAATGAATGTGGGTGTCTCAACTTGTTGCTTGTAATATTTCACTTCCTGGCTTAAAGTTTTCTCAGTGTCTTTTCTAAGCTATTACTTATAGTTGCTTTGTAAAAAATACAGGTAGTACACCCATGTTTGAGATCCACAGTCTACCCAGAGTTAGTGCTAACCTTTAAAAACTTTATGTTGTCTGAAGATTGAGAAGTAGAAGCAAATTGATGAAGTGCTTAGGGAACAAAAACTGTTCCCACTGAGCTGGCAGCCAAAGCAACTGGTGCCATTAGCTCCTAATTCCTCTACAGCTCCTGGTCTAAAAAGGAAAACTAAGGAAAGAATGAAAGTGAAGAATAATCCCAGGCAGATATTTCCTAACTAACATTGTGAACAAAACAGAGGGCTAACTAATTTGTCCAGGATGATCCATGTTAGAGTAGCAGGAACATGTCAGTGCTAGACAGCAAGTGCTGCAGGTTTGGTTTTTGCAGCATTTTAGGCATATCAGGACTTGGAATGAAAACACACAAGCAGTTATTGGGATTAAAGCAGCTATTTGATGCTGTACATGTGTCAGTACACTTAGACCAAACCCAAACAAACTTACTGTTTTCACTTACTCTCTGCATTTATAATGCAAGTCAACCTTCTTTATTTTTAGAGTACAGCACTTTTTATAAGAGCTTATTTTGTCATACACCATTAATATGTGTTTATGCCTTTATGAGGCAAGTTACATGAGTCCCTGTAATTCTTGGCCACCACAGACTTGCAGCCTCTTCCCCTTTCTCCTGTACTGCATTTCTCCTTGGCTGTGATAACCAAAGGTTCTTGCAATTCTGTTCTTTGCTCTCCCACAATCACATTGCCAAATCAACCTCTCTGATCAGTGCCTTTCAATGAGCGACCTTTGGAATAGCTGGGCTAGTTTTACCTCAGCTGCTGTCATGGAAACCCACTGAATGCCAGTTTTTCCCACAGCTGAATGTATTTAGAAGAGATAGAGAGCATTTGATACAACAGTTTGTATAAAAACCCCCTTGTTGTAAAGCATACCCCCCACCTTAGTAATTTTAGTTAAATTACTCCTGCTTAGCCATGGAATGCCACAGCAGTTCTTCACTAAAGAACATTTGAAGATTACCAAAAAGTTATTAGAATAGAGCTTTAACTAACTTGAGAAAAATTCATTCAAGTGTCATACAGGCAGTATTTCTTCAGAAATAAAATTGTCTCCAAGAAGAGAGCAATCTGTTAAAAGATCCCTTTCCTCTTGCATACAGCAAAATTAGGGGAAAGCTGGAGACACAGTCTACTGAGTGTCATGGTCAAAGTACAGAATCTTAGAGTGACAGCAATGACAGGTCTGTGCAAGTTCTTTTATTAGACAGTTGGAAGATGAACCTCACCTACCCTTCACTCAAGCTCTGCCTAACTGGCAGAACAAGTAGTAATGCCTCTTTATTAGAAAAATAACTCAGTCTTAACATAGTTGCCCTTGAACTTATCTTACATACCAGACTAGCTTGGGAAATCTCATATAATCATTATCAACTTCTTTAGTACAGATAAAAGAACCTAACTGGCTCAAAATTGTCTTGTCTTACCTTTACACTTCTGAGGTTGATGCAGGACAATCATCTGCTAGAGAACTCATCTATGCAAGGAACACTTCACATCTGTAAGTCCTTATGTCTTGACTGAAATGACCAACGTGTGAGGAGTCTCAAGTGGATACTTTAATCTACTGCTCTCTTTTCAGCTGTGTGAATGAGGATTATTGCCAGCAGCTGTCATTAATCTGCACTTTTTTCCCCTCAAATTTGATCTATCACCTGTATCCTATCTTAGAAGAGGGTGGAATTAGGGTTTGTAAGGGTTAGCTGAGAGTTGCATCATCTTTGGCTTGTCCTTGACAGGATATGTTAAGTTTAAAATGTTAAGGAAAAATACTGTTTCCACTGTTATACTTTATTAACAAAGATGTTTGATCCACAATCAGAAAGCAGAGTTTTTTCCCCACTATTGTGTTTTATTAAGCATTTCCATGGCCCTTTCAGCAGAGGGTTCTAGTGGGGTTTTAGTATAAACAGTAATGCAACCTGGAGGGATGCAGAAGAGGAGATACTACTGGAAGTTCAGGACAAGGAAAAGGAATCCCTAAAATTACACATTAAATCTTTTCGAATTTAGGAAATCAGTTTTGCTCTGTTTTCTTGTTTGTATCATCACTTATACCTCCCTTCCTTTCCAAGTTGTCTTTCTCTGAGGCTACTTGGGACAGATTTGAGGACCAAGCAATTGCAAGTGCATTTAATGCTCCCTAGAAACAAATCCATTCAGCCATACAAGGGTGGAGAGAAAGGGTTTCAGTGCTCTGCTTATAAAACTAAGTCATAACTAACAGTGAAATAAACCCATAAAAGAATAGGGCTGCATAGGAAAGCTCTGGGTGAGCAGTGGGAAATAATTCTTTTTACATTTAGCTGAGTCATCACATTTTTATCAGCTGATGATTTATTTTTTTCAGTCTGCAGAGTGCAAATCCAGATGCAGGTGCTCTCCACCTTGAAACAAACACCCCTCCAACAAACAGACTCATAAAGTCTGTCTTTCTGACATGGGCAAAACAGGAAAGTCTGCAAAAATCCCTGCTATTGCACTGGTACTGGGTAACAAATGGCATATTTTGCTTCCAGCAAGTCACCTGTCAGACCACATCCATCTGGCCTTCTTCCTCCAGAAACATATTGTCCAAGGGCTGCTGGAAGAAGAATAAGAAAGGTGGCTGATGACTATAGATGGCACATAAGCCAGCTTTTATTTAAAAGCAATACAGAAGCCTAAATGCCACACACAGAGCTTAGAGGAACAGAACAAAGCCTGGGGAAAACTAAAATAAATCTGCAATTCATTTCTATGTTTCATTGTAAGTCCATGTTGAAATGCCAAATTACCTGTAAGGTAAGTGCAATGCTGATGAATGGGATCTCAGCCAGCCAAAACTACAGGGTCTAGGAATAAAGCCACCTGAGCTGTCCAAGACAACAGACTTTGTGGAGGAGTTACATCACCACAGGACACAAACTGGACAGAACAGAGAAGAGCTCATGACTCTTCTCAAGAGAGCAGATGTCTGATTACTATTAAAAGAAAGGGAACAAGACAGCAAGAGGTCTTTACAAATCTTTACAAGATTTGTGTCTCCTCAAAAAAGCGTGGAGAATTTCACATAATTTCCAAACATCAAGAGAATTAATAATAAATTATTTTGTGCTGTCTACTAATTGCTTAAATAAAGAGCTGAGAAATCAGACAAACAGGAACATTAGGAGAGAAGCCACATAGTTCTGAGTGCTCTACTGGCCTCTGATCTCTGTCCTTCTCCCTCCAATACAGGCTTCTCACAAACACTGAGTATTAATTAGAGAGGAATCACAGGAGATCCGTGTCACTTTTTTCAATGGACATCATTCAATTAATTTGTCTCCTCCCTGACAACTTTTTTCACTCTGTGTGTATTTTTTTCCTCTCTCTGTTGTCTGGTTTTTGTTTCTTTTGGTCAGAAAAGTTTCCATTCCAAGGACAAGTTCCTCAGAGTGTGGTGCCAACCTAGCTGAACCTACAAGCAGCAATGGCTGCAACAGTGAGTGCAATTTTAAGTTAAATGACTGGACTCCACGAGGAAAGTGGGGGAGGAAGTTTTCCTTAATTAAAGGTATGTGTTTTGTTTATTTTTCAGAAATAACAACAGCATAAAGCAATTAAGTGGAAGAATGGTGGGAAAACAACATGCAGAGCAACCCTAAGAACACAAGTTGTAGAGGATGATGTGGTGAGCAAGATGAGAGAAGAAAGCAAACTGAAATAGGAGGCTTATGTGTTGGAGAACACTGCAACTGAGACATAAACAGTTGCACTTAATGGCATTTGTATGTATTTTTAAAGGTGCATCAATTATACAGAAATCACTATAACTTGTTTGAATTTTTTGTGAGATTGTTTTATGACAAGTTACAGTTTTCAGTAATGCCCAGTGAGAACTTTGGGTCTTACTACATGGGAAATGTATGAAATATATTCAATATTTTTTTCACTGAACAGAGAATATGAGATAATAACAGGGGTTTAGCATGACATAATACTATGGATTTTTGATAAGGGAATTTTGTTTGACTGTCTTGATTCAATAGTTTCAAAATTTGTACTACTGATACATGTCCAGAATTTGGCTTGTTTCAGACACCCTTAACAGATGTAGGGGAAAAAGAAGTACCTTTCTGCCAGCTAATACTCTTTCTCTACTTTTCTTTTTAATCATAAGACAACATGAGGATGAGGTACCACAGCTAGTGTATTTGATTTGAATTTGAATGAAAAGAAAAGAGATAGGTACTGGTTAAAAGAAGTTTAGGCAGAGAATTTACTCTTTGTTTGCTCTACATCCCTAATATTAAGCAAGACATTTTCCTTGATGGGTTTATTTTTGTCTTGCTTTCTTCTGAAAATCTCACTGCTGAGGGAAATTTAAACCTTGCCTTAAGTTTTCCAGTTGATATTCAGGTAGCAGAAGCCAGGAATTTTATTCATCCTGACACAAAATATCCAGACAGGTGTCTTGGCTGAAAAAGTGCTGCCCTCTCTAAAGATTTATTTCTTTTATTCACATAACCATTTGTTGATCACACCAGTACCTCATATATCACACTCTGGTTCCTTACAGGATTCTCTCAGACAAAGAGAGGCCAAATGACATGGTCCATGTCCCTTTTTGCCTTGACAACACAAAGAGAATGGTCTGGTTAGTCAGAGGTGTAGAAAATGTGAAATGAGCAGCTTTCTTTTCAAGTTATTTCTAGCACTGGGGGTTGAAACCAGCAAAAATCAGATATGTTTCCATTTTTGCACATTACCCAGCAGGTCACTATATGGGATTTTTAAGGTTGTATTGAGGGGAAGATTAACTGAGAAAACTTCACGAATTGAAAGGAGAGAAAATGTAGAACAGAGATTTCTTATCTCTGAAATAAACAACCTGGAGTTGTGTAAAATCACAGGTGCAAAGAAAATGCTGAATAAGCTCCTGTTTCTGGGATGCTTTACTACAGGCTCTGGTGTACTCTGTATCAATGCAGACAAGAGTCCAGTGGGGCAGAGAAGGAAAGCCCTGTTATAGGGTGTAAGGTGAGGAGTCAAAGGGAAAACTGTGCTATAATAACTACTAGAACACAAACCACAAAAATTCATTACCTTCCAAGGACTCATGTCAGAGAAGTCAGAGTCCCAGTTAATGCTCAGCATCTGAAGGGAGAATCTGAGGGCACCAAATCAAGTACAGGACCTGATCCAGAGATTAGGTTATATAAAGCACTAAAAGATCACTTTCTCCCCAAATTAACCAATCTTATATGTTATTTTCTGGACTTCAAACCTTTTGCAGATAAGCTGAAGGAAGCTGGGAATATTGTCTTAAAGGCTAAGAAAGAGAAAAGTGATTTTTCATCACACAGGGACATGTCACTGTTGTAGAGAGAGCTCAGGGGATGTGTGGCAGTACTGAGAGCTCCATCAGAATCACTGTCACCTGAACTGCACAGCCTCAGGGAAAACTAATCAGAGACAGCTGCTCTCAGATAACTTCAATATGTTACTGATCCTGAGACAGTCAGACTTACACTTTGGGATACCATCTCCACTGAAAATGGAAAAGGCTTGTGGTCATCTTAAGTGGAAATTCAGGAAGGAGATATTAATAGAAGATGTAAGAAATAAATGGGCTGAAGTTGTACTGTATAAACTCTTAGAATCCCCTCAGCTTTCTAGACAGATATGGAAGAGTTATTCACTGTTACCAAGTGTGTTTGCATTATTTGGGAAACAGTTTGTACAAAAAGTGAGGCTGGATAAACCAACCCCATGTTTAAATGCAAACAAGGTGATTTATGGAACAGTGCTACCTGTGAAGGAAATGCTATTAGCAGTTCAGACTGCCTCAAATCCACTGCACCTGAGAACATTCCAGCTTCCAAAATTAATGGGTTCAGTTCACAAGCTTTGTGGCTGTGACGTTCAGATCAAAATGAGATCAGGCTACAAATTCATTTTAAGGTGGTCAAATGCCACAGAAAGTACAGGGTAGCCACCATTATATGTAATTTCATAAAATAGTGCAGCACTTTGTAGCAATGTTTGCTTACAAAATTAAGTAGCCCTGTGAGCAATAAAGCTAAAGAAACACCAGTTCCAGTGGATCAGATATTGTGGTTGGAGTCACTGGGGCATAAAATTACATGTTTATGGAGGGGTGAGTAATAAGGGCTTTCTCTTGTCTGTTTGACTCCCATTTCCAGGAAACATAAGATCTCATGTCTTTAAAATTACCTCTCCACCAGCTGGAAGGTTATGAGGGAAGAAAAGTAGAAAAGGCTAATTTCCTAAGAAACATCACTACTATGATTACACCACAATTTATTATAGTGTTATGGCAAAAATTCTTTTATACCTGAGGATCACGTCTTCCTTTCAGAATCTTGTAGTAAAAGTCTCTTCATAAGGTGTTGCAAAAACCTTTTGATCACTTGCAGAACAAACTGACAGCTGTTAGCAGGAAGTCTCTTTATGGACCTAAGGAAGAGGTTGCTTATATGTTACAGTATATAATTGTTCTTCATTAGCAGCCCAAACAAACTCTGGAGTACAGTACAGTTAAAGGAGAACGTGAAATGGCTTTTCAAAGAAAACAAGAGGATTTTCTCTGTGCAAGTCTTTTGATTTATAATGTTAAATATTAAGCAGGAAGACCAACAGAAAGTCCATTTGGTAACACTTCCCATTTTAAAGGTGCCTTCAATGTTGTGCAACTCCTTCAAAATTTACTGCACTAAAAAAAAACCTTTTCCTTCTGGCCCTGCATTTTTGAACAGCTGGGGAGGGTCTCTGACTGTGTGACTCTCTTTCCTTTGGTATTTAGCATCCTTTTATTTAAAGGACATCAAGCTATTTCCAGCAAAAACTTTAAAGACTGGATAAGTTTAAACCCAGGGGTTTTTTCCATTTACTTTCATTTTTACTGTGACTATATTCAAACCCAAGGATATTCATGAAGATTTATCAGTATAAGTTTGGGGAAAAAATGGAAGTAAGTTGTGTTATGACTCCCTGGCAATATAATTTAGATGATCAGGATGCAGGTGTTCACTGTGCCTCCCAGTTACAATGTCTGTTGACATCTATATACTTTAATGAAGAGATAGAATATTCCTATATCTCAGATTATATGGAATAATCAAAAGAATCCAGACATAAATTGTTTGGGTTTTGTGGTTAAGATTAATGAAAAAAGGGATTCTTCATTTAAAGGACTGCAGTATTTCTTGTACTTTGGGGGAAATGAGCAAAGAAAAAAACCCCTAAACCTGTGTATGCCTAAAGATGTTATAAAAAACCCCGTAACCCAAAACCTTCTTCATTATTCTATGTAACATTATCTGCTTATGCTTATTCAAAGTCTGTTCTTGCTCTCCTTCTGACTGTAACCTGTTCAACATCATCTATAAGTAAGGCATGAAGTCAGTTCCTTGACAGCAGAGCACCAAATACAAATTTTGTCAAATACCCATAGTCAGGCTGCTGCTCAGTTCCATCTTTGGGACTGACACTCCACAAAACCTTTCACCAGGAATCATTTCTAGAGCGAGATAAGGGATGTAAATAGAACCTACAGCTGCAGAACCTGGAATAACAAGAAGATATTGCTGTTTTCATCCCCCAAATTAAAGCTACAACCAATTTTTAACTCTTCTCGATGCACCTCTGTTTGTGTAACATTTGAACAGTCTTTTTCAGTGTTCATTTTAAAAGAGACTGTTTTCAAATTACCTTCTCAATGCAAGCAATGATATTTCATCTAAAACTTTGTGCAGGCACATGATGGGCTGTAAAAAGGTAGCTGAGCATCCACTGGTGGCAGTTTGTAACAGGGCTGGGTGATTTGAATCTCTGTTGTTCATTCTCCATCACAGAAATTGCTGCTGTTTCAAACCATTCAGTCATTTTCACCAGGTCTGGAGATTCTCAGAGAGTTCCTTTTGAGGGGATTAGTGTTTGCTCTCCCTGCTGCCATATTGACAACTCAGCTAAAATGAGCTTATTTTAAAAATAGCTGTTTCTAATTCTTATAGCTGTGAAAATTTGTTGTGCAAAGGTGACATGACCTGCCACTGTCAGTGATGTGAATCACCAAAACATTTATTTTGAGAATTTTGTGCTACCTGCTAATCTCACTGAAGATCTACCTGTGAAATGTAATGAGGACAATTTATACATTGTTTTTTAAAACCATTTAAAAGGACAAATCCCAATGATTTGGGAATAAATTTGTTCTCTGAAGTTATCAAAACACTTGGGAAAATATTCCAATTAGCTATTTCTCTGCTAATAATTCTAATGTAAGTATCCAGGTGATACCACTTCTAAAGAATCCAGACCTATCTTATGCATTTCCTTTGAGTTTCCAGTTTCTCACTGCAGCTGTTTGTTCTGTTTATAAAAATACCCTACATTGTTCTGGAGTGCTGGTGGGCAGAAAACAGTCAGTACAAGGGCCCTACAATGCTTGAACTTGTATTGTTTGACCTAAACCAGTGGTACAGGACCCCCACCAGCAGTGAGCTTGGTTTACCTTCCAGCCTGTAGTTCAGAACACCCTCAGGGCTCCTCTGGAGTCCTTCTGGAACAGCCTCTTCTGGAGTCTGCATCTGGCTGAGAAATGGGCTTAGCAACAGGAAAAGAGCTTAGAAAACACCACTTAACTGCACATTTACTATCTTTGTAACTTCTAACTGTGCAAACCTCTAGACCTCAAATATTATTCTTCTGTATCATTCCACTGAGTAAAACAGAAGTAGGCATCTGAATGAGAAATGTTTTTTTTGGTTCTCTCACATGAGGCATTCAGAACACTTAGGTTTGTTCCAGAGATAGTGTCTGATATGAAAACAACCAACACCACAGAGATACTTCTAGGAGAAAGAAGTTCTCCATTTTTAGAATGAAAAATATAAACTTAAGAGGGGGTAATGACACTGAGTGACTTTGGAGGGAGACTTAACAAAATTAATTCAGAATCATATGTAACTACTTGTTCATAATTTACCTCCTCTTTATCAAATTATTCTTGCTTTCTTACAACTGCATATCACAGAAATATCCTATAATGAGAAGACTTTTGGATAGTAACTTTAAAATAAAAGTTACAGTAATAGCTTTATGTTTGGCAGTTGCTATTTTGGTTGTGCAAGTATGAGGTTATACAGCACACCAATTGTCTATTATTTCTTATATTTTTAAAACTTAGAGATAATTGAATGATACATTAAGAACAAATGTGCAGCAAAACATTATTCATATTCAAAAGATGGGGAAAAACAATGCCTTTACCTTTCATCAGCAAAACTGTCACTCCTCCCTGTCTTGTGCCTCTGCAAGTTTTCTTTTTTTCATAACAAAACCAAAATCCAGTTGTGGTCACTTAGGAATTCTGTTCTCTTGTTGGAAACAGATTAGCATCAGCACTGTAACTGCAGATAAACTTTATCTTTAGGTATCTTTATGCTATTCACATTTGCCTCAATTGCTGAATACTCATTTATCTAACTTTGCTCACTTTAAAACCCTGTGGTTACTTTTTGAGTGAGAGAGGTATAAATTCTGGCACTGCAAAACTTTCTATCAATTCAGAACAAGCTCTGTCTTTTGGTACCTGCACCTTTTAAGCAAATATATTTTGGTTTCTCTAAGGAGTTGTAGTTGCAGAGCAAATGACAGCATGGAGGCAATTGGATAGCAAAACACTTTAATCACAGATGTTGCAGTTTTGTCACATCACTTCCCTGTCACATGGAAAGCATGATGCAGGCTGGGAGAGAGTGCAGTGGTTCCAGCCATGTGTATGGTTCTGGGATCCCTTGGGCTCATCCCCACTCCCTGAGGCCAGAAAGA
Source organism: Pseudopipra pipra (assembly GCF_036250125.1). Taxonomy (NCBI): domain Eukaryota; kingdom Metazoa; phylum Chordata; class Aves; order Passeriformes; family Pipridae; genus Pseudopipra; species Pseudopipra pipra. Next base: position 3,155,549 of record NC_087560.1, on the reverse strand, counting down.
GGATCCTGGACTCTGGTGCAGGCTCTTGAGGTCACCCCCAGCATCTCACCTGTACTATGTTTACCTCAAAAGTTTCCTCAGCTCCAGGACCCTGCTGATGAGCAGCCCCTTCAGAGCACCCTCTGGTTCTGGTTTTGCTGCACCATCACCTGAGCTCAGCAGCTGCTTCCTCGGACACTCTGGACACGGCTGCACTGTCATCCAGGAACAGCCAACAGTGGAACATTCACCTGCTACTTGGCATGGCCAGCAGGCACAGGAATCTGGGTTACAGGAACCACACATTTCCTTTCCCTCCCATTCAAGGTGCAGCTCAGGCAGGCACAGAGGGCTGAGCACAACACTGGTTACCTCAAAACCCACGGAGCCGCCTCCCACCGAGGGGCTGCTCTGACAACTCAACCCCATTCCCAGATACCTTCCCCCTTAATGCAGTGACTGAACATTGTCCCAGTCACACCCACGCTTCCCCATCTCCCACTGGGAGTTCACAGCACCTAATTAAAAAACCCCATCATCAATAAAGCCGTGGGGAAGTGCTGGGTGTGCTCAGCACAAACTGACACCAACAGTTAACTCTCAGAACAGATACACCTCTACCTCAGCTCCTTAGGCCAAGTTCAGGAAAAGTTTTAACTAGATATAAGCAAAAAGTTGCCAATGAAGACTTGCTTGGTACATTTAAAGCAAAAAATGTTATTTTGTTGTACAACAACAGCTAAGTGTTTTCTTTTTACTACACTGAAAATGGGCCAGGTGCCTGATTTGGCATTTAGAAGTCTGGTGAAATGGTGGAAAATTAATCTTATTTTCTTGTCCTTCTATTACTAAGTGAAAACAAAAGGGAGGAAAAAAATTTAGAAAGCAGCAAATATATTATTAGCTATACTGAGACTATGCTGAATTTACTTACTTGAACAATACTGCATGCCAGCTGCAGCAACCAAAACAGGTGACTGATGTAAAAGCACAGGAAAATCATGCAAAAGCACAAGTCTTGTTTAAAGTCTCTCTATAAATATAACCAGATCCTGTGTGCCCCACAATTCCAAATTAAAGAGCAAAAAAAACTTTTTAAAGAAACTTAAAAGATACCAGGTAGCCTTATTTTTTTAGGACTCTGGATTTAAGTTTGTAATCAAGCTACAAGAAGATCCAAAAGAAAAAAACAACCACTACATTCTAAACTAGACAGTTAAGACAACTGAAATTCAGTTCAAGGTGGTGAACCAAGCTGAACTCGTAGCTGGACAACATCTCTTTAAATCAGAGCCTTTCCTCTAACAGAAGGCAAAGTACTTTGACACACTTTATTTAGTGAGCAGGTTGTTACTTTTAAGATTTTCATTCATTTTATCTAGTAAAACCATTCAGTTTTGTAAGTAGGACTCTGGGAAGGTTGTGCATCTCTCTAATACTAAAATCCAGGAAATGGATTTTTCCATGGACTGCTTTACATACATAAATAGAGCACGTTTCTTTCTACATGTTGGTATTTGGGTTTGCTGACAACACGAAACTGGGAGGAGCTTCAACTCCCTGAAGGGCAGAGAGGCCCTGCAGAGAGACCTCCACAAATCAGAGATGGGCCATCATCAACCATGGCAAGTTTAACAAGGACAAGGGCTGGATTCTGCCCCTGGGATGGGGCAGCCCTGGCTGTGTGTATGGACTGGGGAATGAGAGGCTGGAGAGCAGCTGTGGGAAGGGCCCTGGGGGTCCTGGTCAGTGGCCACTTGGCCATGAGTCAGCAGTGCCCTGGCAGCCAGGAGGGACATCCTTGTCCTGGGGCATCAGGGAGGGGATTGTCCTGCTCTGCTCTGCCCTGGGGCGGCCTCTGCTCAATATTGGGGCAGTTGGGGGGACACAATGTAAGGGAGATATTGAGCCATTAGAGAGTGTCCAAAGGAGAGCAATGAAGATGAAGGGCGTTGAGGGGAAGCCGTGTGAGGACACTGAGGGCACTTTGTGTGTTCAGCTGGAGAACAGGAGACAGAGAGGAGACATCATCAGGATCTTCAACATCCTCCCGAGGGGCACGTACTGATCTCTTCGCTCTTGTGACAGTGACAGGACTCAAGGAAACAGCATGAAGCTGAGTCAGGAGGTTTAGGCTGGATGTCAGGGAAAAGTTTTTCACCCGGAGTGGTTGAGCACTGGATCAGGCTCCCCAGGGAAGTGGTCACAGGACCAAGCCTGTCTGAGTTTCAGAACACTCTCAGGCACATCGTGGGATTCCTGGGGATGTCCTGTACAGGGCCAGGAATTGGACTCAATGATTCAGTGGATCCCTTCCAAGTCAGCATATTCTATGATTTGTGCAAACCATTCTCATTTTGGAGGGAAGAGGCTTTCTTCAATTGCAGAATTCCATCAAGTATAATTTCCTGCAATTCTGATGTGTACAGGGGATTACACAAAATGCAAGGCTTTCCTGCAGATAGTATATTAAACTATTGCAACTACAAGACTTGATAACATTACCAAAATGATGTTTACGTTTTGGAAGGGGGTTCTGACTGCAAGATGTCCACTCTTCCAGACTTCTCAGCTCTCTGGAATGAAACAAACAGCTCACTGCAGCATTAAACCTTATTTATGCTTGGCTTGCTTTAGTTGAACCAAAATGAATAAGAGTCATAACGGTGGTGTAACCGTGAAGCAGGTCATCCTTAATGTCATTACATTCTCTTAATACGAAATTCCCAGTAACTATTCGATCACATCCTATTTCCCCGTGTCCAAAAAAGCCAAAGAGGGGTACGTTTGGAAAAAACTTCCTGAAGGCATCCGCTTCCATGTTCCTCTTGGTTTTGTAGTGCCGGTACCCCCTGCCCACGCAGGCGAACATGAAGCCCAGGGTGTTGTGCTCGGGGATGTTGGCGGCCTTGAGGCGCTGCACGGCCGCCTCCGCCGTCCTCTCGTCGGCCACGTCCTGGTCCAGCAGCACGGTGGCGCTCTGGATCTGGGGCCCGCTGAAGGCCAGCCCGACCACCCCGCAGGCGTCCCCGGGCTGGGCCTGGGCACTGCAGGGCAACAGGCACCGGGTTAGAGAGCTGCCAGGAGACCACTGCCCACCCCTGAACTGCTGCTGCTGCACGAGGGGGGTTCAAAGGAGCCAACGCTCAGGGGATTCTGACACCACCCACAGCTGAAAAACAGACCAAAGCCTTTGCATTTTAGCAATTTTTTTTTTTAGCAATTTTTTTTTTTAGCAACCTTTCCCAAGGAAAAGCTTCCACATCCATCATTGGGGATTAAGCAGAAACTTACTGTTTCATACATGCCAAATTCAGCAGTTTGTCTATGTCACAGCTCTGCAATTCCAAGTAAACTATTAGTTGAACTTAAGGCAAGCAAATACACTCATCATTTACACATCAAACCAGGGCAGCAGGCAGTAAAGTTCCATATTCATGTTGCTTTAACTTGGTTGGCCAGGTCACACAGGTTTTAGTAGTCACATACTAATGTTTTATTATCAGTCACTTAATGTAAGGCCAGCTCTGTTATGTGCAGCTGGAAAATTGGATGCAAGAAACATGTTGGTATTAGTATGGACTCCAGACCTACAATGGCATGAGAGGAGCCTGTGGGCATTGCCTGCACGTGCTCCACAGAACGAGGTGCTCCAAGTGCAGATGCACCAGTGGCACAAAGGGCTCTGTCTGCCTGTGCAGCAGAGCAGCTGGAGCAACTGGGCCCAGCTCTGCCCTGCAGGGTCCTGGGCAGGGAAGGGGTGTGAGCTGGATGAGATCTAGCCCAGTCCTGGGAGTGCCACATCCTTCCACAGAGCAGCTCCTGGGGCACAGCCCTGTGTGTGTGTGCAGCTCCTGCTCTGGGGTGTGAGCCAAACCCAGGCACACACATGGACACGTGGTCACATCCATGGTCTCTGCCACAGTGGGGAATCATTTATTAAACACTGATTGCAGTAAACACACAAAGGGTATCTGAAGCTGGAAATCTCCTTTTCAGTGGGTTTCTCCTAGTTGAGTTTCCAGAATCCAATTGGTAACACAGCCATACAAAACTTCCAGCTTTTCTGCCTACGTCACAGTGTAGCAGTTGTGACATTTTTCTCTTAAAGAAATTACCATTTTACTACTGTTAAAGGGCATTTCTAATACAACTAGAAGGCTACGGATCTGCAGTGTTTCTCCCATTTTAAATCCTTTTTATCATTTACCTTGAAAAAGATACCTACTTCTCAGAGGTCAGTGATGTGAAGCTCTCCACTTGTCCCCCAGCCAGGATGATACTTTTCTCATTCAATGGATTGACTATTTGATGAAGAAATCGAGTAGCTCCAGACTTCCAGGAGTTGTAGCCAAACAGAAGAACAACACGGAGATCTGGGTTATTCTTCAGACCTACAAACAAAACCAAACACTGATCCTCTCTTCTTTTTTAAATCCCAAGCCCTGAAGCCCAACCTTCCTAGTCTCTCCTCAAATAAGAAATCACACCTTTAGTAATGGCTTTCTGTTGCAATTGGGAAGGCAAGACACAAGTTGCCCAGGCAGGAGCTGGGCTGTGTTCCCCACCTGAGAGAGAATTTCTGGAAAGAACTTTGCAAGGAAAAAAACAGACTGCATCTGCTTCCTCCAGCCTTCCACTCCCTTACCACAGCATGTGAGTTTTACCACAGCTCTTCAGTTTTACTTGACAGTCTTTACAGGTAAGAACCAGGCATGTGAGTTATTCAAGAACCATAATACAGTGAATAGCTTTATCTGAAAATTAAATAAATTCCACACTTCAGCAATTTTCCTATCCCAAGGCAGAACCCCCCAGGTTCCTAGAAGACTCAAGAGACCCTTCTGACATTAGTCTTCATAAATTACCTACTCTGCTGAGGACACAATGTGAAGAATATGAACTGTATTCACTGAAATATGCTGTCTTCTGCTCTGCATTCCCTTGCTACAATACCCAACTTGGGATCTAAATGCAAGGTCACTTTGGGGAAGAAGAGAAGCAGCTCTTCCCCACTCGTTTCTAAATTGTAGTGACAGGAATAATTCCCAGTGGAATATTTTTAACCAATTAGAAGCTGCTTAAAACCCAACAACTCTCTGAACAACTCCACTTGGAACCTAACTGAGGTAATCTGAGACTGATACTCAGGATAACTTAACCTTAATGCTCCACAGACTGGGAGGAATAGAGATGTACAATTACCAGCTGTGGCCCTACAGAGCCAGGGGGCTCTTGGAGCCAGCACAGAAGCTGCTGGTTCCACACATCACTCCAGACTGGCACCTCAAAGAGCAGCACAATACTTCACAACAGCCCAAGTGAAGGAGAGAAAAAGGACATACCTGCTTCAGCAAATTTATTTTCATCAAAGACCCTGTTCTTCACATCTTTAGAAAAATGGAAGGTGTGAATTTTCACCCCATCCATTTTGGGAAACAACAGAGCAAACCCAGCTTCGCCCTCTTCAATTTCTTGAGGCTGATTGCTGCTGGAACCCATCGGGGTAACTGCAAGGAAACAAAACCAGGCATCTGGTGTTCAGGGACTCTCCTACTTTCATCTACACTGTAACAAGAACTGAAACAGGCTGAACAGCTCGGGTGATGTAAAACATGACAACTTATTTCCCTAACAACTTATCTAATTGAAAACTGGTGTGATTTTTTTTTAGAATCTTTTGGAAAGATGAAACACATAGAAGTCCTGCTGGCTATGGATTGTGCTGAAGTCACTTTGGATAAGGAGACATGGATATATTTGGATATTTCCCCACAGTCACACCAAATATAAAACAGTAGGAAAACAAGCACGGGTCTTCCTACCAACTTCTACAGGCACACAAACATGCTCAGGTTTTTAAGGTGTTATACAAGCATGTGATGACAGTATAAACCAAACTGACACAAATACTGGGAGTGTATTATTCAGTTATGGTAGTGGTAACAATCAAATACCCTACTTACGCCATGGGGGTTGAATTTAGGGTGAGTAACTATAAAACCCCCAACTTTCTCATGATGAAAAAGGGAAGCATGAGAAAAAGCCTGCCAAGGAAGGCTGTGAATTATCCAGTTACTGCACGTGCCTCCTGCTAGGCCACAGCAAACAGGTATATACCAAGGATGTCCTGTACAGTCAGTCACAATATGACTGAAATATATACATAAATCCAAGAAACATTCTGTAAGTACATCAGTGCCAGGAAAAGCTGCCTAACCGGTTAAATCCATCCTTTTAATTATGACTGCAATACCCAAAGTAAGCTCCACGTGTCAGTGAGCAGCAACACTGTGAACTCCTTAGAACTGAAGCCAGTGCTGAACAAGGTGGGAGAAGACACCTCCAAGCTGATCTCTCACAAAACCCACGTTTTGCTCCTACCTACAATCCCTGGGGTGACCAGTCCGAGAACCTGACATCGCTTTGGCAACAACTTTTCAAGTGCAAGTGCTGTTTCTTTACTGTTTCTTTTCCTGGCTGTTAAAATAAGAAAAAGAGACAGGAAAGCATCAGAGAGAAGTAAAAGTGTGTTCTGAGCAGAAACCCCGTCCTGTTGAGCCAATGCTGCCCATCAGCGGCCGCCCTGGTAACAGCACACAGGTCTGAGCTGTGTAGGAGCACAGGGCTGCCGGCACCAGGGACTCCGTGTCCTCCAGAGAAGGGAAAGGATCCGCGCACATTAACACACACTGCAGGCTACTTCACATCACAAAGGCAGGACTAGGGGGTCGTGCTTTTTGCAAAAGATTTACTTCCCACTGAAATTCACACCAGGCAAATTCCCGTTGAGCCGACGCTGCTCCACCCACACCCCGAGCACTCCCGGAAAGGGCAGCGAGTCAGGGCCAGGTGTTACCTTTCTTCTGCTCGTGACACTCCTCGTGCCCGCTGAACGTCTCGGCATCGGCGATGTAGAGCACGGTCTGGGGCAGGACGTGCACCTTCTGCAGAGACACGGGACAAGGAGTGCGGGGACAGGGAGAGAGGGAGGGAGAGAGAGAGCGGCGGCACGAACCGAGGAGACACCGCTCCGAGGGGACACGGCCCCGGCCCCCGCCCTGAGCTCCCGTCAGACAACAGGACACCGCCCGCAGCCTCAGCGCTGCCCAGACTGATCTAATGGAGGGGCAGCACGGGCACAGAACCGACCCAAGCCCCACACGAGCGAGGACAGCTCTGCAGCCTGGCCCCCTGACTGCTCGTTTTAACGCTGTCTAAACTCCTTCCAGTCCTGGCTGTTGGCTTTCGTCAGCGCTGACGCTGGGAACAGTGTGGAGGTGCTGCTGGCCTTTCCAGTCCCCGTTGGTTTAACACTCATCTGCTGAGGTCTCTGTTTAGTGCTTAACGACTTGACAGGAATCTTTCTGTGGTGAAGATCTAGCACTAGTGAACACTGGAAAAGAATCCTGCCAGAGAAATCCTGCAATGTCGCCTGTGTCTCCCAGGCTAAAAAGGGTTTATCTCTTAACGAGATCGCCGAGATGAAGAGACGCGCCCTGACCTGGAAACCCGCGGTGTTTCCATCAGTGTATTAACTAACACACAGCACCGAACTGTCCAAACCGCTCACAACCTGCGCCGGGCCCCTGGGAGGAGCGTTCAGGGGCGGCACAAAGGCGCTGACAGACACCCCCCCACACCCCCCTCACACACCCCTCCCGCCCCCCGCCGCCCCTCACCTCGAGCTCGCGGCCCAGCGCCCGCACCAGCGCGTGGCTGTCGGCGGGGCCCGGCTCCAGCGCCGACACCCAGGCGATGCGCTGCCGCGCCCGCAGCGTCCGCCGGGCGCACTCCCTCCACAGCCGGCACACACTGCAACACAGCACGGACACCCCGCGTCAGCCGCGCCGCCCCCGGCAACCGGGGCCGGCCGCCGCCTCGCCCTCCCCCCCGCGGCCTCGGGCCTTACCAGGCGGCGCGCAGCAGCGCCTTGGTGGGCAGGAAGCCGAGGACGCGCTCCACAACCTCGGCCAGGTTGGCGAGCACGAAGCCGCCCTTGGCCTCCATGGCCCCGCCGCCTCACGGCCCCGCCGCCCCGCGCCACAGACACCGCTTCCGCTCGGCACGGCCGGGCCGCCGCAAGGGCGCCCCCTAGCGGCGCGGAGGACCCGTCCCGCCCTCACACGCCCCACCCCTGTCCCCCCCCTTGCCCCCCCGGGCCCCAGCACGGACACAGCGCTTCGTAAAATGCTTTTTATTTATAAACTTGATGCAAGTTTACAAAGTACTGTACATTGCCAAGGAACTCTGCCAGGAGAAGTGGAACCCACACCGAAGCATGCGCCGAGGGCGGGGGCGGCCGGGGTCGGGTCTGTCCCTCACCCCCCGCCCACGGGAAGCGGTGCCAAACCTCGCCCATCGCTTCTTTGGAGCTAAAAACTGGATCTAGAAGCAAATGCACAAGGACCCGCGGGTGCCTGATAGAGAGAAGAGCACAAGTTTGATAGTCAACTAAAAAAAAAAAAAAAAACCATAACAAAAACATGCTTCTGCACTTGTGGAAGTGCTTAATCCACGGAACACACCCTTAGCTTGGCCCCAGCGGTGCGAAGGCCTAACGACTAAAACTACAACCAAAATAGAGTCGATTTCTGTAAGGCAATGAAATTGTGTAAGTTCACAGACCCAGGTTCGTCTCCTAATAAAGAACAAACAGTTCCCATTAGTCTCTCAATAACAAAACCACTGTCATGACTATGGCAACATCTCTTATGCCTCTGAAGTGGATGACATGTTCTTGTACTTTATTGTAGCTTTTATATAAAATTTTTTCATTCAAGGACTTTCATCTCGATTTGTGCCAATTACTTTATAAGTTCATTAGTTTACAAATGATTGCAACAACCCGTTAATAAAATGGAACACCTAGAAAGGTTTTTAGTATTTTAAATAACTTCAAGCTTCATACTGCGGCTCTTCTTGTTAAGGAGGTTGAGCCAACAAGTAGCAGGAACAGCCCAGCAAGTTCTGATGCCCCAGTGGAAGTGACTAGTTACAAGGTTTTATTGGCACAGCCTTGCTCTGCATAAAAACAAACAAACAAAAAAAAAAAAAGGGAAAAACCCCCAAACCTAAACAAAAAATTAACATAATCTAAACAAAGAGCATCTTTTCCAATAAACAGTTCATATTCTCATACAGCCATGAAAAATGTTTAATGACTTAACATACATGTGTTTTTCCTATATCATTAATTTGGAAATACTACAAACTCTGTCATTTTAGACCAGAAAAAACTACTGTGATTTGCAAGACCTGACATTTCCTAAAACAGTATTAAACAATGTATTAAACTTCTTGGCTTTAAATGAAACAATACAACGCAAGTCTCTGCAGTCTGCATTTTGCAAAAGGTAAGAAATACACAAAAGTGTGTGAACAACTCACTCCTACTGAATGATCTTTAGTAAGTCGGTAGCCTGCTGTAGGGAGAGCTTATGCTTTCAAATAAAAAAAACAAGGAGAAGGGAGGGCGTGGCCCAAATATGCTTAATCCATAAGAACAAATGTGGTAAAGGCCCAAACTGCTCAGTCCAGATACCTACGGAGAGCGGAATGGTAAGGCTGTAACTTATACTGTATGTGTCAGTTGACAGATTATCCACTAACTTATCTAATAGCTAAAGTCCTCAGTACAGCTGTTATAGGGGCACTCATAGCTTGAGTCTGTGTGTTGGAAAACATAAAAAAGAGCTTGTTTTATTGACATTGGTCCAGGTAGACAATAGTCCTCAGCGTTAGCCATCTTCTTTTGGAGGAGTGTACCAGCCTGTGGAGAACAGAGACATGTTAGGGACTGACACTGCTGGTCCAGACCATCTTACCCTCCCATCTGTGGGAGAAGGAAGCCTAACCTGGCTCCTCCCTGCCCTCTTAACGTAGGCCAGCTCAGTGAGACCCAGTTCCCTAAATGCTACTGGTCAGCAGTGGGACGTGAAGCATGTGTAAAGGACCAGACCCAGTCCTTGAGAGTGCAAATTAAATATATCCAAGTTTGGGGGGTTTTGTGGCAGCAGCTATCCTGAGTTGGACAAACTGGACACCGACAAAGGAAGCTGCTGAAGGAGGAACACTGCTGACAAAACTTAGTGGAACAGAGGTAAACCTCCCAAGCCTTCAAGCCACTTAATGCACAGACATACAAACACAACTACACTGGGACACTTATATAAATCCCATTTTGTGTACTGTGGAGTTAGGCATGCACAAGCAGTTGAACAGTTTATCCTTTTTCTGCAAATCTTCCTGGAGGAATAAGCTCTGAAATGTCAGTTGAATAACTGGTCTCCTGACACAATTTGGAATGTTTAGCAGCTGAATCATACCTGATCAAGAGTGCACAGCTTCTTCTAGCCACCTCCACAGCTCCAATCTTAACTCTCCCAGCCCCTATAGCAAAACTTCCTCTAAACGTGTATACACCCACTATGGAGCCCATTAATGCCATCCCAGAGAGCAGGCAGCAGGTCTAAGCTAAAGACACCTTTCCCAGCAGCATTAGGTGCTGTGAGTGCTTTGTGCACAGCTCTTGATGCAGGAGTGATCACTAGCCTAGGCCAGCACACAGCCAGAAGTAAACAGACAGCCATGCTGGCCTTTGTAGGGAACTAAAATAGCAAAAGGCTGTTCATGGCAAGATCAAACTATCATAAAATTGGAAAGCACATTAAAGTCATTATCTTTGACCTTCCTCCCAACAGCAGAGAAGGTGTTATGTTCCATTTTAGCTGCAGGGAAACTGAGGCTCTGACTGCAGTCACACTGAAACACTCCCTTGTGTTCACAGCAACCTGAACTCCCAGAGGACACTGCATCCAACCCAGATCACAGAATGTCACAGAAGAGGTAACTGGACTAACTCCTGAATCACAAGACCAGATACCAATTCTGCTGACTACCTTTACATAACCTGTAAGCTACTTAAAGCTTTTAAAGCCTCAGGTCATTTATTGTCTTCTCATATTGGCACAAGTAAATGCAATTACACCTGAAGCAATTTTTTATGCAGCAGAGAGACTACTGCAGAGGGTAAAAAAACCAAAAACAAAACCACAGGTGTCTCCCTATTCTGTTGTAGAGTTTTCCATCCAGGACATCTCACTTGGACTTCTTGTATTTTTTTAGTCTCAGGTCTTTCTTTCCATTTTATCTCTTCCATAATGACTACTGCACTAAGGTCTTGCCACGTTGAAACAAAGCCTTTCAAGGAAGGGACAAGCTCCCAGTAGATACTTCACTAATAAATAAGTCCCTTTTAAAGCTACAGTAACAACAAAGTTCCTAGACCAACTGGCTGAAAACAAAATGGAGCTGCCTTTCAAGAAACAGTAGAAACATGTGGAAACATTTCATGCAAACTGGAGAAGTTGCAATGATTGCAGTCAAGTTCCTTTAAGCACTCTTGTTTTCCTAGTGCAAGAGGAGAAGGAAACACCATTTATGGTCTTCCCAAGCCAACATAAGACACTCTGTCACTTCCAGTTTCTCTGTGGCCAAACACCAGTTCCCAGGGTGCTCTGCAGACAAGGACAAAGTCACAAGAATATACATACCATTTTTCTCATGGATTTGTACTAGTGACTTATAGGACTGCTGTGCTCTTGCTAGATTATATTGATTCTGAAAGGAGAAAAAAAACCAACATAAAAACCTGCATCTAGACATGGAAGAGTTAAGAACAGTTCTTCTACAAGGAAACTCTACAGCAGGCTTACAAATAAAACCCATGCACAATGTAGGAACATTTCTGGCTTTCCAGTACAAGGCTGTCAAGACAAATATCCTTATTTTCTCATTTCTCCTCTGTCATAATGACAGTATTTTGTAGAGCCCTGCTGCTGGGAAGGCCCCTCCTGTCAGAAGGTTCAGACCCTGGGGTGAGTCAGAAGCACGTGTGAGCAGAACAGAAGGCTTCAGGCAATCCCTGCCATAACTCTGTCCTGCTCAGCTGGGTTAGGCAGAATTGTCATCATAAACTTTTACATCTTACCTGAACTGGTACTTAACAGACACCCGAGCGACAATTTTGCTGTCTTAAAAATTAAAACATAATTTGAAAGCAGCATTTAATTCTTCACAGTCTTTTAAGTTACGCTCTGTTACCAGCATGCACACTTGAACTGAACTGTGCTTTCAGTTAAAGCTGAATGGTGAGCTCTGAAGTATTTGCATGTTATTATTTTTCCCTCTCTCATAAAACTTTGCAGGTGTCTCCAGCAATAGAACTTCTTACCATGAATGTATGTAATCCTGGCTGTCATCTACAGCCCTTCTCAGAGCCAGAACATCCAAATCCTCCCAATTCTGATCCTCCTTCCCTCCCTCCCTTGCCAATGCAAGGATAGTAAAGTCTAACTACTTAAAACCCCTGCCCATCCCAAGGTTTTATCTAACTCATATGCTCATAATTACATAACAAACTCTTAATTGCCTCTAAAATACTCATACACATGCACTAGACATCAAGACAACTCAAAATGCAAATATATTTGCAATGACAATTCTGTCATTAAACATCTGTGCAAGTCAACAAAGAAATGGAAGCCTAACAGTGATTTGTGTAATTGATAAACAGCACATTTACCTTATTGGCTCCAAACTGTACTCTGGCTTTTCCTTTGACTAAAGTGGCATTGATCTGCATGATGACTGATTCTATTGAGTAGGCACTGCTCCAGCCCTGGAGGAGGAAGGGAATATTAACATGGAACATGTACTTGTTTCTTGTGCTCACACTGTAAATCTATTTTGGAATGTGTGCTTTGGGATTATTTTTTTTCCTGAACTCCAGTTTTACTTTTAACTACTTGTTTTCAGTTAACTTTTATTTTCCACAGAAAATCTGTAAAATGATACACAGTATTAGTACTAAGAACTTGTAAGGAAAATGAAAAGGCTGAATCACACATTTCCAAAATACAGCAAGACAGAAACAAAAAAGCTCCATTCCTACAGCACTTACACATTTTCAGCAACATCACAACAGAAATTACAACTTCTTGTTCCAAGAAGCAGAAAAGACTGATATCTAATGAAGTCATTCATTGAGCTGTGAGAATTTTGCTCCCACGACTACTATTGCTCATCTCTGCCATTGCTCTACCTTCCAGTGCTCACAAGAGCTTCTGCCAGAGCCTGCAGATAGTTACTTCATTCATTTACTTATTTAAAATCACTCTGTCTACACAAGAATAACCTATGCCTAGAATCTCCTGTATTTCTCCCTTCTCCAGAGCTGACTCTGTGCAGTTGAAGAGACTTCTGGAAAAGAAAACAATGTGTCTTGTTCCCCAGAACTCCCTCTTCACACTGGCTTCCTCACAGAAATTCTGAGAATGCAAAGGTGATGTGCTCTCACTTCTTCTGCCTCTTCCTCAGATCTCTTGTAAGCCATCCAAGGTAGAAAAGATCTCACATAAGATCTGCAAGGCAAATCTTGTGGGACTGAGGTTTATTCCACCATGCTCCCTTTGGAGTGTGTAATTTATTCCACACAGGAATTCTTCAACTCAGGGAAAACACCTATTTTTATTATTTTAAAGCATGTTTTGTTATTATCCAGATAACAGAGCCTGTATTCACCTGTTTAGTAAGAAGTTCCATGCATAATGCACCTCCACCTAGGACATACCTAGAAACAAAGGTGAAAGAAAATATATTTGACATCAGCAGTTAGTAAAAAGATGCAACTGCTCACTGCACTTTAAGCTCTTGCCAGCTCGTTTGTTAAATTCCTTGTTCATAAAGCTGAAATGCCCTTTAACCAGAACTATATTGTAACTAGTGAGCCATGTTATACTCTTAAGCAAAGAAGATTAGCACTGTGAGACAAAAAAAAAAAATTGTTTGCTAACCAGACTTGGTTAAAACCAGTGACTAATCTAGTGTGCACAACTGCTCAGAGACACTGGAAAAGAGAAAAGTTGCTTTTTATGGCTATGGTACATAGGACTGATGGGCAGTTCAAAAAAGCCAACAACAGTCAATTCTGTAAAGAAATTTAACCCAATTTCCAACAATGCAGGTGCACCTATAAATCAAATGAGATACAGCAGATCTTTGCTTGCTCTTTTCCTATAAACTCCCTTCTAATTTCAATAACACTTCATCGTGCATTGTGCTGACTGGGACCCAGCAGAAGACCTGAGCACCACAAAACCTGGGCAGAGGGAGTAGAACTGACCACTCCCAAAATGTGGTCTGCTCTAGGATCAAGGCATTCAAACCATTCAGAGGGAAATGACCACTGAAAAGCTATTCTTTGTTTCATTCTACAAAGTCCAAGTAGAACAAAACGAGAATCCAAAGAGTGTTTTCTGGTGTTCTGCTCCTTTAGTTTAGAGACAGTAGCACCCCTCATGAATGCTATTTAACTGCACTAACCATGGCTGGAATTCAAAAAAGACACACAGCAATTAAAATCAAATCAGGATCAGCTATCACAGACTGCATTTTCAAATGCAGGTATCATTTTCTGTCACCAGAAGATGCATAAAAGCCTTGGAAGGTGAATTTAATCTTCTCTCCATGGATATATAAGAGTTTCTGTGCCACAGACAGCACTTCAAACATGCTTTACATGACATTTGGAGCATGGTGTTGATTAAATGTAGTGGGTTTGGAGTAGCATTAGAGGATTTTTACACAAAATCTTTATGGCAGTGTTACAGCAAGAGAGAACCAGTTAGGACTATACAGCAAATTTAAGGCAACACAGGGATCAAGACCCATTCAAAGCACCAACTCAACCATCCACAGAGGCCAGTTCTGGAACAGCAGGGCAGGCACAGAGTTTTTCAAGTTGTGACACTTTTACCACGAAGTACAATTTCTGTAGGGCAACTCCAACCTACCCTCCTGTGAGCACAGGAGACACCACTCGCACAAAGGGAGGATCAAAAGGGAAGTTATCCTGAAAAGAATAAAAAAAAAAAAAAACAAAACACAACAGGTTAATAAATTATTTCCTAAGCAGAAAGTATTTCAATAGCCTTATTTGGCAAATCAGATTTGAAATAGTGCAATTTTTCAGTTCTGTCAAAAATCACTTTTCCACAGTACTGGAAAAAAAGAAGCATTTTCTGGGAAGCTTTAGTGCAGTATCCTCCCCCCCCCCCTTTTTAAGCTACAGATCCATTTTTACCCAAGTAACAGCTGAGGGTCACTTCACTCACTTTCCACAGTAAACCTCAAATTTAACCACAGCATTTCTTCCCCCAGACACATACCTTAAAAGAGAAGTTGAGTAAAATGTATTCTACACCTTCTTTTTCTTTTAAGAACTGAAGATCACTATGCAGTGGGCTATCAGGGTCAACCCTGTAAGAGAAGCAGGGGGGAGATCCTGGATGTAGTTAACATTTTCACTACCTGTAAACAGTAATTCTTCTCAAAGACTTCCTTTAGGTAATTACAGTTTACAAACCGAAATCTAAGGTGAACTCTAGAAAATTCTTGCTCCTTTTACAAAGTAAACACTTTGCCATGAGGTCAGCCTGAAAGCTTGCTGCAATGCACTACATTCCCAATGCCATCAAGTGTTATTTAAACACAGCACAAAATAAGCTGTTTATTTGAAGAGAGCACTTTTAATTCTCTTCAGTTCACTGGAAATCTATGTTCAAAAAAAGAGGGGAAAAAAATTAGCAGGAGAACTGTAGTCATCTAGTTTTCAGTACACAGTTAGTGAACCCTTTATGGAATATGTAATTGTAGTTCTGCATCAGCTGTTAAAAGTAATTTGCATCAGCAGAAATACTAAATCCAGCAGCTTCTGCTCAGCAGAATTTCAACAACTGCTTGTTGCAAAATGCTGCTGATGAGCAGCCTGACCATTAATTCAGTCACTACTGGGTCAATCCCATCCAAGCTCTGACACCCCATCAGCTTTTAAGAGAGACTTTTCAAAAAACACCTGCAGCAAGCCCAAAGCATACATTATTAAAGGGACTGACAGGCTATCAAAGCCAATCCTCTGCTACAGGTGGAATCACAAAGTTATGAGATCCCATTCCAGAATTACTTGGGCAGTTTATCCCCATCCTTCCAGTCTGAAGTTGTTCAGAAGAAAAATCTTCTGTGCTTAGAAACCTCTCGTTTCCAGCCACAGCTTGTCAGTGTGACTTGTTCTAGTTCCAGTGCTGCTCCTCACTCCAATGGGCTCTTTTATCTGACATTTACCCCCTTGGCCAGTCTGCAGTTTGTTTGTTTTCAGACACTTTTTGCAGCGATGAACAAACACAACACTTATTCTCTTAGTCATTCTGGAAAGCATTTGCTGCATCCAGCCCATTTTCTCTTTCTTGAAGGCAAAAAATGAGGCCTGTTCCCAGCACTCCAACAGAGGTTTCCAACCACTGCACAGTGGTTTGAGCACTTTGTTAGAGGTGCTCGACAGAAAAGGCCTCCTGTTACATGACACAGATTTTCCTGACGCGTCATTCCTGCCATTTTCAGCTCCAAAACATTCACAAGCCCCTGATTACACTGAGGAGGAAAAAACCCGTGTTTCAGCAGCTGGTGGCCCAGCTGTACAAGTCTCACCCCTAGGACAAAGCAGCAACTCCTACAGGCAGGTCCCCACTGTGCTGGGACAGCCACGTCCTCGTCCTGATTCACCAGGACAGACCTCAACTGAGGGAAGTTCTTTCATCCACTGCCATCTTTTGCAGCCCCCCAGCTGGCTGGGGGTAGGCTCTTCCTTTACCTTGTGTGATGGCAGATGGTCTTCTTACCAGGAATAATTTCAATATAACACCTCTAGGATTACAGTTACTGGACTATGGACACAACAAGATGAGTTATGTACTGCTTTTCATTGTGTGTACGAGGAGATGAGAGAAGACAAATTATATATAATTATGTAACTCACATTTGTGTGATATCTAAAAGTTTCAGTCCTATGTCTGTTCAACTGTAGAAATAAAGAACTAATGACACTAAGACAGTTCTGTTCCTTCTTACATCTTGAATGAAACTAAAAATTGCATTTTCTTGACATTAAAACCAACTAAAAATAAAACCATCTAAAAACTCCAGAAAAAAAAAAAAACGTTCATCATTTAAGGTTTCATATTTTGGAGCAGTTTTAGAGAATTGAACAGTAATGACAGTTACTGGATTACACACTGCACTGGCAGTGCAAAGAGGGTTTGTCTTTTTGCCAGCTCAGTTACTACAGTTCCATATCTACACATTCCTGTATATCAGAATTAGAGCCACTATTTAGTGGCTACAGTTACCATTACTACTTTTACTACTGTAACACACTATTTTATATGCTCTGGCTAGAGATTTTCATTTATCTAAAGTATCTCTGCAGCAATAATAAAACAGATTGTTCAGAATATGAAAAAACTTGAATAACTTACTTGAGAAGCTTAACATGCCATTCATACAAGCTGTCATTTACCAGTTCCACTGAATATATCCCTGTAGAAATATTAATGGGATTAATTATGCACTAAAAGCATTACAAGGTAAAACGTAGCAAAAACATTCTTTGCATTAAAGTACAAATACTGTCAGTAGATGTAAGCAATGGGTAAGATACTGTCACTGCAGCACACTCTTCCTCTACTACAAGTAGCAGAAGCACTTCTGAGCAACTACAAGGAAAAAAAGTCTTTTCACTTCCATAAAAAATTAATCAAAATGTTTTTCTGACACCTAACCATTTCCCCTTCAGACTTTCCACAACTAAAAGTCCAGCTTGCTTTTTACTCAGTATATTTTACACCCAGCACAGGACCAACATGCTTTTAAGACACTTAACACACAGTCTGAGCGTGCAGCACTGGATTTCACAGGCTCTCATCTGCACTGGCACACCAGGACAGGACACTGGACAGGGCATGGAGCAGAAACCCAGAAGATACTGCATGGGATGGAGCACATTCCCAACAGCTGACTGAAGGAGCCAGAAAGGTGCCCTGAGGGAACTGCTGTCTGTGGGAGCCAGCTGGTGATTTCCAGTGGTCTGTTTGGTTTAGGGATGTTCCACAGTAGTTGTGCATTCCACTCCCAGGGAAGGAGGGAAGTTATCTGCCATTTGCTTGCATATTCAAGCTTCCTCTCTGCATAAATTCACAAGCAGCCCAGGAAAAAGCCATAAATCTTTACCCATTAGACAAGATTTAGAACATAGTATCAGTCATGTTCTAAAGTCTAATCTCATCCCTCACAGACTATTCATGTATATACACTAAACCATTAGGATTAAAACTTGTTACCTGGCCTAATATTTAACAGCATCTCTGCTGCTGATGGAATTATTTGGAAAACATATGCAGATCAGGAACCTGCCAAGGATTTCTGAAGGCACTACAACCACCACAGTGCAGTCACCACATTCCCTCCAAGGAATGGCATTATCTATTTCTGAGTTTTATTGTTCCAGAATAGAGATCATCTTGCAGTCGAAACTTAGAAGCGTTGGTGCTTGGAGTACAGCTGACATTTCAAACTGTCCAGACACCCTTATTTCTAAAGCATTTCAGAACTCAGTAAACAAGGTAAAGAACCCGTGCCTGTTTCTCCTTACTGAGTGTACAAGGTAAGACAGCCAAGAGCATTACTGCAAAGTTTTCTGTCTAGAACAACAACGTAGGCCTGAACACTCACTCAGTGTCCTCTCCATGTCCCTTTTAATCAGCAGCTGGTTCAGAGACACAACATTTCTGCTCCAGGATGAACTGAAGGAGCTATTAAGGCCTTTTTCCAATTCCCCAGATCCAAGGACACTATTTTCTGATTTCATGTAAGTGGAAGTTGGGAATTATAAGAATTTCAATTTGTACTGCTCTGATGTAACAACGAAAGAGTTGACATTCAGAACTCTGCTCACTGTCAACTGCCATCCACGATGAACCTATTCCACTGTTGTATCCAGAATATTTTCTTCCACCTGCATCCAAATGGGAGTAAAGGCTGGAAGAAGCAGCCTCTCAGTATTCTAGCTTTGGCACCAGCATAAAATACTTATGTTGGAACAATGGAATGAGTTACAGTGAGGATCCTGACACCACCCTAAACAACAGATCACAAGAGAACTTCAGTAGCTTGCTCATTCACTAAAGCCTCCAGCCCTCCTCCTTTCCATTCCTCCCATCACCCCTGAAGTTCATGGACTGGTCCTTCAGCTCCAAGGAAGGAAAAAAGTTTCTGTCAAGAAGTATTTATCTGATTAACAGCAGTTTCTGAGGGGTCCTTCAGGTTGGAAAGGAATCAAGGTAAGTTCCTCTCAAACACACACTTCCCCCGTGCTTAAAGAGATTTTGTTTTGTTTTATTCCTCTAAGAGGCCATCTGTAGAGGTGATCAAATAAAAACAAGCACACAGAACCACGCAAGCAAAAAATTAAGTAATTAAAAGGTAAGAAAAACAATTCATTCCAAAATAGAGGCATTATTTATGACAACTTTACTACATCTAGAAGTAACTCCTATACAGTCTTTGGATAAAAGCAGTGAGTGGACATCACTACATATGAACAACACAGCTGCTAAAGGTATAAAAAGATTTCATTTGATAGCTCTAAATTCTTTGTTCCTCCCCTTCCTTTCCCAATCTCCCAAATTACATTAAGACCCTTGTGAATCTCCAACTTCATATTTGGAACTTTGCAGGACTTGCATTACCTAAACAGGTTAATGAAACTGTCTAATTCCCAGCAGAATAAATTTGCTGGAGTGCTTTTTGCTTCTGTTAGCTCATATGAAGATTATTTTTGGTTTCTTTAAGGGCAGTCCCTCACCTAGACTGCCCAGGTATAAGCACCTTTGCTGTTGAGAGCAAGCTTGTCATCTTTTGCCTTAACTCCAACAGTATTATTTCAATTGATAAAGGAACTTGAGTTCTAAAATGGATACTACCCTCAATACACTTCTGCTGTTGAAGACCTCACTGTGTGTTTTAATACTATTTTTTTTATAAAACATTTTAACAGAAAATAAAAAATGTAAAGGACTATTGCTACAAATATTATTCCCTTCAGAACTCCCACTATAGTCCTACTGTCAGTCCTAAAAACACATAACCTCACACAGACTAAATAAAGTGATCCTTTCCCAACTAAAAATCAGGCTTAGACTTTCTGCCTTGTGTTACGAAAAATGAAAGGAGTGTTAAATTCCTTTGCAACTACTACCAGAACCTTTAAGTTTCACAATGGTTTCTTTTGTGTGTTTAATTTTGGAAGAAATTAAATTAAGGTAAAAATGGTCCATGGAACAAGTAGTCAGAACAAAAATGACATTAAAAAAAGCCAGTTACCTACCATACCCATGGTGACAGTTATCTCACAAAAGGCAGAACTAGGCTATAAAAGGTTTTGTGCACAGGAAAGAACCGATTCTTAAATTGCTCAAGGTCAAAGGCTAAGTGAAGCCATAAGGAGTGAATGTAGGTAAGTTTTATAACAAACAGCACCATTTACTGGCAAAATTTAGTAAGTGTGTCAGTAGAACAGTGTTTCAAAGCAGGATTACCACCAGCTTTACAGTGCCAGCCTCCACCTGGCACTACTTCATTAACATGCTTTAGAGATGAACATGAGGCACCCAGCTGCAGGCTCCTTACATATTCCCAGGTCACAAGCTACAATCAGTTACTACACTCACACTGTAGAACCTCAGCTTTCTGTACAGTTTAGCAAGATTTGCTTTTCCTCATAATTCAGTCTTCTGCAACTAGTTAAGAGTTGTTATTAATCCAAGGCCAAGAAGTGGCATTATTAAACAGCCTAAATCCTCACCTCACACTACACCAACTGCAGGGGCTCCTGTGCCACCTCGTGAGGAAGCTCCACACAGGCAGTGTGGTGGGTTTGTTACAGCCAACCTTAGCTCTGATCACAAAAACAACCCTGAAGAACACAAATGGGCAGGAAAGGATCCCTCCTGACTTAAACAGATCTATTTCCAGGCTCTTCCCCAGCCCCACTAATCCATTCCTCACCGGATGGCCGGTGATTAGGGTGCCCTGGCAAGCACTCAGCTGCAATAAAGCCTAAAAGAAGTAGGTTGTGTTAGATCCACACCAGGTACACTGGGTTACCTACTCAGATTTATACTTTGGACATTTCACCACTGTCTGCAGGTACTTCAGCACATAAAACAATTTACTAGGAGTTAAATATGACAAATCAAAGCAGGAGCCTATGGGCTCTTCATCTCTGTCCTTTTACACAAGATTGAAATGCTGTTGCCAAGGGAGATTTAAGTCCACTAGAAATAAATCTGGGGAGAAGTTCAGAAGAGTAAAAGATGATTAAAGTTTAGATTGACTCTCTAATGGGGCATTTTGGCAGGCCTAAAGGAATAAAAGTTGCCCAAAATCTATGTAATTTCTACTTCTTGCATGGTAGCACTCAGACAATTCAATAAGCTGATGCCTTTGCTGAGCTGGTTTAGATACAGGCCCTACAGGGAACAAATGGAACAGGCAACCACCCACCTAAAGATAATCACTGTTCATTGTTCTAAGGAATTTAAAATGCAAGCTTGTTTTCTACTGTCATTTGTATAATTGTTCCAAGGGATACATGGAGCTTAGGATCAGATTAACACCATCACAAAATAACAGAAGTAACAGCAGCATAATTAAGGTTAAGTCATACATAATAAGTAAATCTGATGCTGTTGAACACAAATCCCTCTACAGCAAACATGTTCCTGTGAGCAGTACTACCCTCCAGGAGAGGTTAAGGCCTCTGCCCTACACACCCTTCAGGTTGTTCTGAAAACTCAAGTCCCACAGGAGTAATCTTGAGTTCTTTGTAGTCATCCACCCCAAGAGCACTCTCATAGTTACACCAATCCTACTGATTCTCATACAAGACTTTATGTAACAAAAAGAAAGAACTTTTTACAGGATATGTATACCCTGACTTCTTTTCTCCACAAATGCAGTACTTTATGTAATGAGATTATGTCTAATTTATCTATGTATTTTTATATATGTGCACACACGGATATACACACACACACACACACATATATAGGACAACAAAACACAGAAGGATTAGCAGAAGTATTTGCCAAGAGAATTCTATTAAGGTGTATTTCAAGAAGGGCAATCTGAGGCATTTTACCTGTTTTATAACTCTGTGATCTATATATATCCCTGAGTTCTTTCATAAGTCGATCTGAAGCCTGAACTGACCCAGAGACTGCACCCTGAAACAAACAAAAAAAAGACTCCAAATAAGTGCAAAGTCATATTTACAAACAGCTTTATTTACATACAAAGTTACACTAACTAGAAAGTATTAACAATATATTCATTTCTGTATGGGAATTAGGTTTTTTTTAAAAGTTAAACATTCTAATGAGCAGATTACTCAAAAGAAACAAGGCACTCCCTCTAAAGCAGTACATTAATATATACTACAATTTGGTATAGGTGATACAAACTCTTAACCAAGGTACAACAGGTATTTTCCTGTAAAGGAGCTAAATCTCTCTGGCATTTAAATTTCCAAGATGGATCCACAGTACATTTCTAACAGCAAAACATTTTGTTTTCCCTTCTGCTTTTATGCAACAGAGAAGCAAGACCAATCAGTATATTTGGAAAATGTGAACAAAAGCAATATTTATCTGCAATAGATGAAAAAAATCAACACCTCCACAGAGGAAGACCAAGGTAAGTAAACCTCAAAATACTTTTTGTGATTTGTCACAGGCCAGAAACGTCTTTGTTCTGTTTTTTTTTTTTTTTTTTTAAAGCTCACTTCTGTATACTCAGCACCTTGAAGTGATAGAAAACCTAGCATCCAGTTTCTGAACCCAGTATTTCAGCCTGAGATACAGTGCTAAAGGGAAAGAAAAATATGGGATAAAAGAAAAAAAAAAAAAGAAAAAAGGAGACCAACTTTAAGTGGTATGCATATAAAATATATGATTGGCTCTAAGATCCCCCAGCTACTGACAAACTAATGAACACAGCAGCTACCCAGTAACTGAGGTCTCCTTCCAGCAGCTGCTGCTGCACTGGATGTGTTCTGCACACATCACCAGTGCTCACATTTCCATGACCCTGGAATTCAATTTTGCCTCAAATCTTCTGAGCTTTAAAGTGAGGACAGAACCTTTTCCTCATACAAAGTTGAAGGGCTTATCTTGAACAACATCATCAGAAGTACCTAGATTACTCTCTCCAATTCAATGCCAAAGCTAACAGGATGGATTCTGATACTAAACTTTAGATATTACCTCATTTCTCTGTTATATATTCCATCCAAAATATCATTTTAGGTTCAAGATTTTTGAAAAACAGAGATACAAGGTAGCATTACAAGATTTAAAATATAGAAAAGGAATGAGGACTCCAAATGAGGTAAGGTAGGTATCACCCTGAGCCCCAATGCTGTGACACTTGGGCTTTCACCAGCAAACAACATACAAACAAATACTTTTTGGACAGAATGTCAGAGAAGTATTTCTGGAGGAATATGAAACAGCTGTGACCATTGTCTAATACCTATACCATCATCCTATTCACCTGAAGTCATCAGTGATGTTTTATATTCTACAAGGTCTTAATTGTAGAACCAAATCATCACTTACTGATATTTAATTCTTATTAACAGTTACTTGATGCTAAAGCCTCCACATACTCCTGTCTTCCCTGTGCAGCAGCATCATAGAATATGCTTAGCTGCACACTACAGTCTGTAGACTATTCTTTTAAGCCTATTCATTTTCATATGCCACTGGATAGAATTATGCAGATTACTGAAATTCCACTAGTTTTTCTTAACGGATCAATATGAAAAATGAACTTTGGAATTAAATATGCAAATAACAGGCAACTCCTTTCATGTGATTCAGCAAAAGCTACATAAAGACAGTGCACCAGACCAGTCACTTCTCAGTTTACTGAAGCCCTTCTCTATAGAGCAGTATCAGATGAGGGGATTCCTCTTTCTATAACACAAGTACATGCAATTTTATGGAAAAGGCCTGTTTATATACATTATTAGCATATTACTACTATTTATGCCCACTATTTACAGAGAGATGAAAAAGAAGCATTACACAAGTTAACACAACATGTTAATCACCATTCCTTCTACAGTTGTGGTTTGTGAGTGTCAAGGCTGAGACTCAATGTGTTGAGTCTGCAGGAAAACTTCATGGAGAAGTGTCAAGGTTCTGGTTTTCTTCTGTGCAGAGCTGTGCAATATCCTTGCCCCTTCTGCTGTATTTCTTACTGAAAGAAGGAGTTTTCTTACATTTTTCACAGAACATCAACCTCTGTATACAGGCAATTTAAAAACAAGCTAGATGGTCAAAACCATCCTGTGGAAAACTAGTTTCCTCACTGCATCTTTAGTTCCATCAAGTTAAACTACTGAATTTCTATACGTAACTTTGGAAGCTCATCTTGGCATATCAAAATTATGATTTGTTTTAGCAGGTGATTTTTGGTCTTGTGGTTAAATTATCTATAATATTAATATATTACAGATATTAATAATATTAATGTCTATAATGTGTGATTAACTTCTCTACTGTAGACATTTAAACCCCAAAATTTAACACACCCCCATACCCCTGACTGTCATTATAAATGCTGATAAAATGAAGTGGTATTAAAAATGAAGTTAGTTTTAGTGTGTGTAAGTAGCCTCAGTAGACCTGGTCTATAATACTGGTTTTCACCCTTTTTTCCTAGGAGCTTCTAGTTGGGTTGCCCACTCTATATAGCAGTATTAAATATAGTTACAGTTGCTACTCTAAAGAATCCACAGACTGCAAACCAGCAATCTACAATTAGGAGAAAGAGGATAGCAAGCTTAACCTCAGCAGTTTAGCACAGGAGCTTATTTTACTTGCTCTGAATTAACTCTGAACAACTTGGAGAAAGCTGGAAGAGGAAGGTAACATGGTAACACCAACCACCACTGCTCTAAAATACACATCTTCATTCTGGAATCACTTTTGGGTTTTATAGCTACTGTTAAAGTGCAGTTTAGAAGAAAGTACTACTTGCATCATATCATTGCATGTTATAGAGCAGGCAGGTCAAGTTTTGACTATAAAAGCACTAAAATTAAAGCTCGTTCAGTAACTCGCTATATACAAGTTATAATTCCCAAGACTGAATTCACATATAAATAACAGAGTATCCTTCTGGAAAAATGGGACTTGACACTCCAAGGGAGTTCAAGTTACCATTTCTGCACTTGGGAGATCAAGATTTATGGTTGCAACTGTCTTGGGAACAAGTGATCAATCATGGGATCTGACAGGTATCTGTCACATGGGGCTGATGCCATTTCATCTGAATTAGTTAACAGAGCTGCCAGACAAGACTCAGGTGATTTTTTTATTTTCCTATTAAATAATCAAATAGGCACAAAAAGCCTCACTTGATCATCCTCTCCTGTACAAGCATATCTGGGGTTCTCCAGAAGAACGGGCAGGTAAGCTGGAGAAATCCCTGCTGCAGGAGGGAAACATCTTTGTGGACAACATGCCAACTGCTGAGAGCTGCAAGTCCCAGAAATACCTGGTGCAGGAATTCCCACAGCCAAGACTGGGGGACAGAAATAGTATTAATGAGATCCATCACCACAAGCTTGTCCTGTTCTCAAACTCCTCCCTTTCAGGATGTGCCTCTGCCACTGTCAGAAAGGTGACACTTGAGCAGTGCAGCAGCTGGGCCAGCACTTGCCACTGCCCAGCTCTGTCTGCACGGGGCCTCCAGAGACAGGAGGTTTTTCTTTTCCCCTTCCAGTCCTCAAAACACAACCACAGTCTGCCCCCCTCCCCAGGTTACATGAGGTAGGAGGTGCAGTTGATTGCAGTTTTAGATCCCAAGACCAGAATGTTTTCTATCTGAAAAGTACTGTCACACATCAAAGCACTACAGGAAATAATTTAGCCACAAGACCAAAAATCACCTGCTAAAACAAAACATGAAAACTTCTTCAAGATAACAAAATAAAAATCTCAAGAGACCCAAAGAGAGCTAAAGAACATGAGATGCTCTATTGTCACAGAACTTTTGCAGTATTTGTGCAGTGTACATTCATTCCTGGAAGTTACAGTAGATTCACACTTCAAGGATTAGAATGAAAATAGAAATGACACCTTAGACTTCATAAAACCTGAAGACAAAAGTAAAGACACTTGAGACTTCTAAAGGAAAGTGCATAAACTCCTCAGTATGAAATGGGAAAAGCTAATAGCATTATCTAAATAAGAAAGGGATTAATCTCTAAAATGACTATGTGGGGAGAGACCTCTGAAAAGCAAGCAGCAGCAAGTTGTTAAATATTTGATGTTAATGATTCTGGTTCAAAGACCTCTTTTAACTCTAAGCAAGTGGTTCTTTAAAGTTATTACAATGTTAAGAGGAGGATTAATTCTTGCTCCAAGTTACAAACTGTACCACAAACCAAATTTATTTCCTGATGCCAGCAAGAAGAATGGGATTAGGGATACTGCCAAGGAAGAGAACTCATTTACAAAATTAGTAGATAGACATGCTTAACTTGTATAATACAAACTCTAAAATCTCCTATGAGAAAAGTCTTGAGAAGCATAAAAACATCTTTAACCTGTGAGATATAAATGATGATGGGGCTGCATGCACTGCTTTCCTAAGGAAAAGCCTTTAGCACGATCCATAACTTCAGCCTGTGCTGCAGCAAGGGGAGAGAGGACAACCCCTGGCTTTGGGCCAAAGAACATGTGAAGGAACTGTCAAGTCTTCTGGCTGCACTGGGCACCAGCCAGAGCCTTCCATCAGCCTTCCCATTCCCTCTTCCAACCAGCGGCACGGAAACGGCTTGGGTTCGTTTTCCTGATCTCTGCTGGGGAAACAGAGTACCCCAAAACAGCTGCTGGTCTGTGTAGGGAACAGATTCTGTTTAGCCACTGCATTTAAGTTTGTGACACTCCTACTGTCCTTGAAGAAACCCACCTGTGAGGGCTGTACAGATTGAAGTTTTGCTGTATCAGGATACTGAGCAAACTTCTGCTCTCTCAGGGCACGGTTAACACCTTCTATTAAACAGAAGTCCCATGTTCTGGCAGCATGAAAGGCCACTGAAGTGCTACTAGGTGAGCTCTTTCCCAGGTCAGTAGCACAGCTATCATCTTCTGTTCCACAGCATTTAAGAGTAAACCCTCACGAGTCCTTCGAGAAATTATTTCAGCAGCGCAGCTATTTCTGGTGACCCACAAAAATACCACAGTTCCTCAGCAGCAGTTGAATACCCTGTTCCCTGGACTCAGCTGACCTTGTTTGTGCACCAGCATCAACGAGAGTGTCTTGGCATGAGAAGCAGCTATTATGTAAGTTGAGTCTGCTGTTGTCAAACAGAAAACCAGCAGTGTTCATTTCAGCTCCACTAAACGTGGAAGGGGAGAAAAAGCAAAAGGAAAGGCAATATTTGCCAAATTGGAAAGAACAGACAGCAAAAGAAAATCTGCAGTTTTAAGAGGCTTCCTGCACCAAGAATGCTGACACTACAAAAACCTTCTTTCAGTTCTACCAAATTTTAGGTGATGGTAAAGCAGGTCAGGCCTTTCAGGCTGCAAGAGAATTTAGTTTCTTGAATAAATAAGGAGTCTTTACCACTAGATCTGAGTTATAAACACAGAAATACACAGAAATTCAACAGGCATCTTCTCAAACTGTGAACATTTAAGTTTAAACAAAAGCAATAAATGACTGTTGCATTTATGGTTAGTCAAGTCTCAAAAACAGACTACACAGCAAATGCAGTTTGGCACCTTATGCTTACCTGTTTTTAAGTAATGAAATACTGATCGGGTTTAGGTGTTGTGGGGTTATTTGGTTGGGGTTTTTTTTTTGGTTGGTTGACTTATTTTTCCCCTCAGGGGTCATCATTACTGTGCACTCCCTTCAGACCATCTGATAGGTAACTACTGAATTCACACACAAATCAGAGCAGTTCCCTTTAGCCAGTTACCTCACGCTGCCATTCCTGCAGAACATAAGTCTCAGGTACTTTTGACAGGTTTGCAGTCAAGTCATATTCAAACAGCACAGGGACAGCAGCAGAACACTGGTAGCTGAGGAACTCAGAAGCATTTCTGCTTCATTTCCTTTCAAAAGCAGGTGGCTACACACTGAAACTCTTTCCCCTGGTAAAGTGTCAGTAACCAAGAGGAAGAACTTTTTCTTCTAAATTAGAAGACTCAGTAATTCATGACAAGAAATAGTCAAGATTCTGCTAACTAAAGGAGCCTTTTCCCTGAATTCCTATGATAACTGGATCTATCAGGGGTGCACCCAATATTAAAAGTGGATTGGCTTGGCTAGAGGCAAGCACTTCCTATATAGTTCTCACTACAAATGAAAAGAGGTTTACAACATCAATTTTCTTGAATCTAATATAATTCTTTAATGCATTTTAGGCTTTTTAGGAGATATTTGCTGGAAAAATCATCAAGTATAAGAACTAGAACAAAAATCCAGGTGTGTTCCTTACACACCAATCCTCAATCTTATTCCTTTCCTACATAAATATTTACAGATCCCTCCCCTGTACCTCACTACTGCTCACATCTTCAACTACTGGCTGAATGAGGAACAGCACAGTTTGTGTCTGGACATGATCTACATGTCTGCTCACTTGCCAAACAGCACAGGAAAACCTCTGTGCTCACACAGTGGGAGGCACCAGTTCAGGCACTGTCTTGCTATACAGGTGACTTATAAAAATCTTAAAACCCCTTGGCTGAAACAGAAGTATTGAATTTCCTGCTTTACACATTTTAAGCCTCTATGAAACAGAAGTTTTGATTTCTTTGGGAGCCAGGTTAAATAAAATTAAGGTTGTATGACATCATCACTCCCTCCTACGTGCACTTTTGAGAAGCAGAAGTGTCTCTGGAACTTGGCACTCGTGACAAAACATTTCTAAACCTCTGGAGAACAAACTTTTTTTACAACTGCCTGCTGGCAAGATCCCTCAAAAAAACTGATAACAAAGCTGCAGAGCTGCTGAAGGCCTCTTGCTTCACACCTGGCAATAAAAAAAAATAAAAACCAAACCAACCCAACCCACCACCCTTCAGTAACTTCCATGTGGCACAGATATTACTGAAAAATAAATTCATGCATAAAATGTATTTAAGGCATAAACTCCTGGGTCCCATGATTTCTAATGCAGTCAGTTTTAAACATGGCTTTTTTTTCTACTTTAAGGGCTCAGCAACAGAAGTCCTGCTCACAGCCTCTGTGCCTCCTGCTGATTCTGCAAGGAGGATGCTGTTCACAACAAAGGCACCAAGCAAGAGACACCAACCAAAGAGATACCTCTGGAAATGACACAAGCAGTTAAACAGTCAGCTACAGGTTAATTTACTTGTAGATTCATAGCAGTGGGCTGGATTTGCTGAAAACCATCTCTGTTTTAGAGTCAGAAATATTACACAGAAGTATTGCAAAGTATTCCATTGCAGTTAGGATGGAATCATTAACTCACATTTAAGTGATCTTGCCTTTGATTTTTTCTGATTTTTTCTAAGATCGCAAGGTTCTCTTTTTCAATGCCTTCATCCTCAGACTTCTTCCCATCAACTGGTTCCTCCTCCTTCATATCATAGTGATCCAGATCCTCAATGTCCTACAGGATAGAGGAAAAGTTAATTGTAAATAACTGCACTGTGATCTTTATTCAATGAAACCCTCTCCAAGAGCACTTGGAATACAGTCACATACTGCACAGCACTACATGTTTGTGATTGCTGGATGCCATTTCTATTTTGTTCTAACTTCATTCTCAGCCAAAACTGGAAGTGTAGAGAGCCCTCACACTACAAACAAAACCCAAATTCACAACACATCTCTGGTCACAGAAACAAGCACAATAAAACCTCTGCATGAAGTCAGGACTGTAGTGCATTAGCCCACTAAAGTAGGTAGAAAACAGGGCTTGAGAATCCAAAAGTACCTGAAGCTGGGGTGGCTCCAAGATGTTTCTAAAAGCAACCTCTCTTTTCAGTTCAAATCCTATCTATTCTACACTTCTGGCACACAGTTATTAACAGATCTGGCAGGGCTGCAGCAGCCCCTAAAGAAAGTTAAATATTAGAAAACTATGTGTACTTTACTCAAGGTGAACATTTCAGCTAAAGATCAGATGTAGGAATTTTGGAATTGGGACACAAAACGCTGTGGTCAAGCATTCTTGATCACACAAGTAGCATTTCAGTTCTGAGTTCTAGACTAAGACACTGAGAAATCCTCTGCTCTGTGCTCTGACATGGGGTCATCCTGTTGCAGAGGAGCACTCTGAGCTTCAGGCAACTGCCTGGGAGGTGACTCCAGTGCTAGTTCTGGAGAGGAGGGGAAGGTTGTAAGAAGGAAGCACTCCAGCAGCCACCCCAGCAAGCTCTGGTTACACAACTGCCAGACACACTCCAACATGCAGTGCTCTGCCACACTGGGGCTACTCTTCACACACCACCCGTTTGCATGGCAGGAAAACCTGGCCATAAACCCAAAACCAGGGATGTCCTACAGCATGAGAACCACCTCTCTGGTGCCCTTGACAACACTGTTTCCTTCCACTGCAACAGACTGAGTATTCTTCAAAATGCTCCTGTTTCTCAGAGCAATGACAGAGCCCCAGGAATCGGCTGCTTTCCCATCCAGAACTTGGACTAGTCACAAGTTGAAGATATCACTGCCACAAGTTTGTGCCACACACAAAGCCACCTGACAGCTTATAAATAACAGTAGGCAATTTTTTTTGGTGCAAAGTAACCCAAACAGAGTCTAGAAGTCTGCAAGCAACGAGAGCCTTGTGTCAGCAGGTGTTCCCACCACCTTTACAGAAACACCAGCTCCAACAAATGTGTTCTGGATCAGACTAAATATGGTGTAAACAAGGTGGCTTCAAATTAATTCCAGAGCTTGGTAACATTTAGGTCATTTTTAAAGGAAGACCTTTTATTCAGAGAAAGAGTTGTTTATTCTTACTACACCTTCACTAAAAACCTAAATCTGAAGTACTCAGAACAGTTCTGCTACAGTAAAGTGGTTTAAAAAGCACTTGGAGCTATTCTAACAGGTAGCAGAAGTAAGCAAAAAGGGTAGTTCTTACTAAAAAGCTCATTAAAAGGAGCACCACGTTGCCAGACAGTGACAAAAAACGTTCAGTGTGTCCGTTTGGATGTCCTTCCATTTCCTTCAACGTATCAGAGTCAAAAACTAGCTCACCTGTTTAATGAGTCAGCAAACTGATTTACTCAGCCAGTCTGCTTCAATTTGGGAGACACTTCCAACTGTATCAGAGCCAGTTCACATGCTGCTTGAAATAGGAGTTAACAATGCAAAAACTTACTGCTTTGGCACACAATGTTATGAATTGTTTGACTAAAGCACAAACAGATGTCCAATTCTCTGTATCCAAGTACCTCACAGCTGAGATCTAGGTTTAAGAAGAAAATTTCACTAGTTTTGTGGTTGAAGTGAAAGCTGACATTCAGGTAAACATCCAAATTTTTAAATATCTTTTCTGTTGAACTCTAGGGAGGTTACATTTTACTGTTTGGCTTAATTATTAGCCAACCACTGCAGAGCAAAATGCCAAAATTCTACTGGATTAGGACAATTTCATATATAGACATACTTCACCCATATCTTCTTCTTCCTCCTCCTCTGATGTAACTTCTTCTGTTGTTCCATTCTGCAATACAACAATGAAGTTTCTGCATAAATTCTGCTCATGTTCCTTCCTTGCAAAAACACAAGTCTACTTTCAAAGTGAAACAGTATATGTGAAAATTACACTTATCAAGGTCTGCAAAGGACTGAAGTTTAAAGTGTAAGAAGCACAAAGATGCTTTCCTGCAGTATGGCAGTGAAGAGACTTTTGCATGAAGCAAAGAAATAGAATGTCACAATTAATTCCAATTAAGTTCTAAATAGAAACTTTAAATTCAGATAAGGGATATCCTATGCTGAGACAGTGACATAAGCAGCAAACACAGCGACTGGGTTACAATTCATGATCTCTTAACCATGAAATCAGATCATGGCTCTGACTAAAATCCATCTCCATGCTATACTCTTAAAAAGAAAAAACCCAACAAACTTTATACCTCAAACGTAAAGGCTTCTTTTTCTCACTATCTACAACTTCTGTGTAGCCACTACTATCATCATGTAGCCATTGGCTTCAGATTATTTGAAAACAGTCCAAACCAACATACTGAGTTAATTTTTCATGGCTTTCTATTTCAGGATATCACTTCAGGCTCAGGAAGTCTGAGCTGCAGAAACCCTCAGGAGCATTCTAATGTGCTTGTCCTGTGCTTACTTATCCTTTGGAAAAGAAGGAATCACAGAATCATACAATCAGCTGGGTTGGAAGGGACCTCTGAGATCATCAAGTCCAACCCTTGATCCAACCCCGCTGTGGTTCCCAGCCCATGGCACTGATGCCACATCCAGTCTCTTCTTAAAAACCTCCAGGGATGGAGAATCCACCACTTCCCTGGGCAGCCCATTCCAATGGCTGATTACCTTCTCTGGAAAGAAATTCTTTCTAATATCCAACCTGAACCTCCCCTGGCACAGCTGAAGACCCAGCCCTCTTGTCTTGCTGATGGTTGCCTGGGAAAAGAGACCAACCCCCCCCCGGCTCCCTCCTCCTGTCAGGGAGTTGCAGAGAGTGAGGAGGTCTCCCCTGAGCCTCCTCTTCTCCAGGCTGAGCCCCCCCAGCTCCCTCAGCCTCTCCTCACAGCACTTGTGCTCCAGTCCCTTCCCCAGCCTCGTTGCTCTCCTCTGGACCTGCTCCAGCCCCTCCATGTCCTTCCTGAGCTGAGGGCCCAGAACTGGACACAGCACTCCAGGGGTGGCCTCACCAGTGCTGAGTCCAGGGGCAGAATCACTGCCCTAGACAATGCAAGGGACTAGATGGATCTTCAGTCAGACTTAATAAGGCCACTCTTATTTAACTTGCAAACTGTGTGACATGAGTTTGTTTTTGAGCTTCAGAGCACATGCAAGACTCTTCACAAAGCTACTTCCTAAGATCACAGGCCCACTGCCTTGCACTTGCACTGCTGTGTGGGTGTTCAGAGCAGAGACCTGTAGGATTGCAATTTGGCACGTGACCAAAATTAAGCAAGTTATTTGTCATTCCTATAGTACTGTCACCACAGGAAAACCATCTGTTACACTACAGGAGCTTTTAGAAATCATGTCATCTTAACACATACAAACAAAAGAAGATATCATAGTCTTATTAAAAATACAAAAAAGAACAGTTACTGTCAGTTACCGGTTCTGTTTTCAGCACAATACAAAACATTTTGGTTAACAAGAACATCTCACAGCCCTTCACAACTCAATATGTCAAGTGCACAAGAAGTAAACAAGGCACCTCAGATACTCCCTACCCAAAGTAGCATATGGTCTTGAATCCCATGTCTCTGCAAGGGATCGAAGAGGAAGGAAAACATCAACAGTACT
This sequence comes from Pseudopipra pipra, assembly GCF_036250125.1. Classification (NCBI taxonomy): domain Eukaryota; kingdom Metazoa; phylum Chordata; class Aves; order Passeriformes; family Pipridae; genus Pseudopipra; species Pseudopipra pipra. The sequence goes on along the minus strand of NC_087560.1, from coordinate 3,122,099 downwards.
TCATCCAAGTGCACACTGTAAAACATATACACTTCAACAAAGAGCAAACATTTCAGGAAAAGTAAATTTAGGAAGCACTAGGAGTGCACAGCCATTGGCTTGAACAGTGTTTAGGAGGGAATATAAACTTGACAGCAGTGGTATCACTTACACACCTTTCAATGATACAGAAACTCCAAAGGAAATTGTGTAATATTATCACACCATTCTTAAATGGATTTTGCAAACAAAATTCAGACTGAGGACATCATAAAGCAACAGTGCTTCATATCTCAGTTCTGGCTTACACAAGGTTTAATCATTCCCACCATCTTCTTTCTTGGAGTTGTAAAAACAACTCCTTCATTGCCATAAGGAGGTGTCCACAGCTTTTTTAGTTTACCTGTCCAGCTGGCAATGGCTGATCTAACATTTCAACATCTGGATGCTGAGGAAGATTATATAATCTGCAGAGGTCACATATTAATCGCTTCAGCTGTTGAAGAAGCTATAAAAAACAAAAACATGGAAGTGGTTATAACCAAAGCACAGAGCAGGATTTTGAATTTTCTTCACACATTGGTAGTGAACCTAAAGTCACTGTACAGCATTTAACTCTTCTAAGGCTGGAATTAAATGTAAAGACCCCTCTTTTCCTCTGTAATCATTGTAACCAAGTCCCCACCATGGAAACATGGCAAACCAGAATAATGTGCCCTGACAGCATCATCCAATCCAAACACAGGTGTCTGAGCCACAAGTCACTATGGAATAAGCAACTGGTAATGTTCCATAAGAGAAGACGGTCCATTCCCATTTCCCAGCTTAAAAAAAACCCCATGTCCTAAAAAAAAAACCAAGGAGGAACAGTCTGAGTCTGACTTTCCATATCCTGAATTCTTTTCCAGGGCACACCAGTGAGGCACTGGAGCAAGACAAACACAGTACAAGGCACAGAAGCAGGCAAGCTCTGAGCAGTCTGCCTGCCACATCTTGGGTCAGGGGGAGGCACAATCTGTTACTATCTCTGATTTCTGTTTCCACCTTGCAGCATTACACTGACATTCTGTTAACTGCAAAACACAGAACACCTTACACTCACTGTTATGCAAGCCAGAAAAATAATTTAGTTCTGCAGAAACAGGCAAACATTAAGTTTGCTCACCACATTAATTAAGCTGATTTCCATAGCTGTTAAATTTCTCTAGGCAGTCTCAGATTCCCAGTTAAGGCCAAGACATGAAAGACTGTACTGCTGCATTTCCTAACTTTTCAAGGTCTTTGCACAGCTATGTCAGGAAAACAAAGAAAGGACTGCAGAATGCATCTGTAAAAGGGTCAACACCTCATTTTTTGCATCCATTTATGGACTTTTCTTCCAGACACCAAAGGGAGTTTGTCTTGCCACTTGTCAAGGGCAGTGTGTAAGACAACCAAGTCTGCACACACATCCCTCAGTACTCCTGGTAGTAACACCTGAGTGGCAACCCCCTCCCCCTGAAGCACTTCTCCATAAAGGAGGGAGACTCAGGAAATGCAGCCTCACCCAAGGTACAGCACAGACTTCTGAAAGAATTATAACTCTACAACAATATTTGGTGTTTGTATACTGTATTTCTCAAAATATACAATAAATTAAGGTAAAAAAATTAATCTATTCACTCCAAAATATTCTGCATGTCTAAAGCTATTGGACGGTTTAGATGCTCTTACCTTACCCTACCACAAGTGAAAATTCAGTCTCTCCAGAGTTAAAAACTTATTTCCACACCCAAATCACTAGCAGTGATAAGCAAATGTTGCCTTTATGCTATCTGAAAGCTTCAGTGCTTTTCCCTTCTGCAGCAGAATTCCACATTCTGTGCAATAGGAATGTTATTTATCCATCTGAGGCCATGAACTCAGACACCAGCCTGCACTACAACTGTGGCACTCCCTCCTCTCACACCACATTTGCTATTTCTGGATCATACATGTCAGTCTTCCTTCACTCAAAAATAAAGCAGGTAACACCAGCAGGACTGGGGTATCAGCACCACACTTCTTATGAGTAAACACATGAGATGTGATAGTTTATGTTGCCAAAAGCTTTCTGTAACAATCATGTTTCTCATCAACCTTAAGACTCAACACTTGTTTGAAACTTCCCGGGTGTCTGAAACATCAAGGAAATCTTTTAGCAGGCAGAAATCAGGTTAATCCATCAAAAAGCTAGTTGCCAGATAGAATCAGATAGAATCTGATATATAGATTCTCAATATGTGCAAAATGCTGCAAGTTGCACTGCTACACATTTTGTTGAGAAACTTTTTCTCTGCACAAACACTGCCTCGTGGAGAGCTGGAGCATAAACCATACAATTTGAGGAGCTGTAATTTTTCTCACAGAGCTATGTAAAACCAGGCAAGCCATTAATTTGTTTACATCTGCTGTGAAGCACACACACACACAAAAAAAAAATCTAAGTGGTGGGGGAAAGAGCAGCACCATCAGCAGTGGGCTGGTCCATTAGAACCGACCTTGGACAAGCAGATGAAGACAACATTAGATGTGTCTTAATTGGAAGAAAGAGTAAAGGCTGGAAAGAGTTTAAGAACTGCTTCCTACCCTGGTTCCTCCACTCCTCATCCTGCTCATGAAAAGTCCTGTCACCTGAACCAAAGTTAAGAAGGAATTTTTGCAGCCAGCCCCCAACACACTGGAAGCTTCTCACAATCCCTTCCAAGGCAGCACCACAAGCAAGGGACACCAGCACCCTCCAAGCAACAACCCCCTGGCCCAACCTGGGCCACATTACAGAGCCTGTGCCTGGAGGAGCAGCAGGTTTTCACCTCCTCCCTTCCACTGGCCCCAGAGATCACACAGCCCTGGGGCAGCTGAGAGGTTTGTGGGGGACCAATTCCTGATGAGCTTCAGTGTCTGAGCACCAGTGACACCATAAAGGGGAGGCAGAGACATGCAGCTGAGAGCAGGGATCCCCTGCCTGGGCAGCACCCCACACTTCAGGGTTACATGAATGCAGCTGTCACACTGCACTTCATTTGTAGAGACCAGCTGCTTTATTTGACATCAGTGTCTACAGTCTGCAAAGGTGGTGGCAAAGAGAGAAGCTGATCTTCTCTTTACAACCCTTCCACTTACTGCTACATTTTTTCCTCCACAGGAATTAATTTCATACCCTTGATCTTTCTGCCATGGATCACCATCACTTATCCCTAATACTCTGCTCCTATATATGAAAAATCATAGGATAATTTGGGTTGAAAGGCACATCTGGAAGACATCTGACCCAGCCCCATGCCCTGAGCAGGGCCTGGCATGATTTGGTATGTGTTGGTATGTGCATGAACAGATTGTATCAAAAGGAAGAGATTTCTGTCACATATCAATAATTTAAATGTATTTCCAGGGTAACTTCACAGGCTTGACTAATGTAAAGTGAATGCTTAACACACACACTCTGAGGTTACTGAAGAAAAGGGGCTATCAGGACACCAAGAGTTTCCCTGGAATACAAACTGCCTAAAGCACAAACTAAACATAGAATGCACATCCAGAATGCACAACCCTCAGGGGATTAAAGGAGCCATGTAAGGAGCCTGCAGAGGGGAAATGCTCAAGTGACCAAATGCAGTGACACATTTATAAACTTATTACATTGATTATAATTAATATAAAAGTAACAAAAATATAAGAATTATAATACACATCCCTGTAATTTTTAATGCTTCAGGAGCTCTGAGAAGTTGGTAGTTTTTGAGGATACCATAACGCTGGTTTAGAACACTAAAACACCTCTTGGAATTCTCTGCTTCCTATGTTAACAACCTACACATCTGAGAACAATTTAGAACAATCTTTTCCTGAAACTGAGGCTACATTAGGAGGCTTTTTTATACATGAAGAGATCTTTCTAATGCAGTACAAAAGCATTAACAATTTTAGGATACCTTTGATGATATTAATACCCTGCTGGGTTCACTGTGAAACACTTGGGTTTGGATTATGGAGAAACAGAAGTACAGTGGAAGTTACAAAGATTTCATTCTTCCACATGTGTTTATCTACACATATACACACACTGTATCTGTGTAAAAAGAAAGGAATCAATCAGTCTTAGCCTACCACAGAAACTGCTGAAGGAGGATCCCAGTGGAAACAGGGAAGCAGTAACTGTCACTTGGAGTGTGACCCCCATCAGCTCTCAGGCAAGCTGTGACAGCACCTGCCCTCACACACACTCTGCAGCCTTGGCCAGTCCCAGGAAGTAAAGTAAAGCTTATTTCCTGCATTTTGTCTCTAGGACTCCCAACACATGATCTGCTGCTGCTGCACTGGGAGTTTGCAAGAGACAGCATTCTTCCTGAAATGTCTCCACGTGGGACTCTCACTGCATTATTAACACCACAGCAGCTTATCCAAGCTGTAAACAAACTTATACCAGGAATTCTCTACTTTTGACATCTTCCATGCAAGTTTAAGGTCTAGAGAGAATTTAAGCTACCTGAATTTAAGTTCATTTCCCTATTCTCTTTAAAAAGCAAACCTCCAAACAGCACATAGTTATACTTAGTATGTCATGAAGGTTTGAGGCTTCAGACTTGCATCGTATAGCTTCCACCAAATTAAACTTAACAAGACAGTAGGATTTCTCTTTTGCATAGCACAACCACTAGAAGGCAGATGGCAGTTTCATACCCATCAAGTCTCATGTGATGCTGGATTTTCAGGATCTGAAAAGCAGTTCAGGAGACACTAAGGGTTGAAAGAACTGTGTAGCCCCTTCATCTGCTGACTGGAACTTGTTCAACATTGACAGTCAAGCAGCTAAAGTGTCCAAACCTAATGATATCTATGCTGATCACATTGTTAGCAACCTTTCAACAAATTTTCCTAGCAAATGCACCATGCTCATACAAGGTAACGATGCAGTTTTGGACCCACAGAAGATTTTCCAGGAAGCACATCCAGGATTTCAACATCAGAAACCAGTTTTCCTTTTACCATGTCAAGTGACAAGGCTGGCTTTCCCCTGTCAAACATTTATGCCTGAAGAGCATAAATTCAGTTTCCCAAAGAGCTGATACCTGTCACAGGCAGGTAGAAAGGGCAGAGTAATACCAAAAAAAGCTAAGCAGGGTATGTGCCAGCAGTGCTTTTAGCACACGGTTGCTGTGTCCAGTGAAGCTCCTGCAAGAGTCCAGTGCAATTTCCCATTCAAAATTTGATTGCTCCAATAACTCTGAGTTTAGAATAACATGGCACTAATGATCCTTTACTTGCAATAAATTAAATGAAAACTGGTTTGAAACATTCTAGAAATCTGAATTAAACTAAGTGAATTTTTAGGAGACTGTGATAAATTAGAAGCCTTTGGATTTCTACAGGTAGTTCCCAAGCCCTTCCTACCCCACTCCAAAAACTGTGTGAGCTGCTCCAATGCCACTGATGGGGAGGAAGCTGCATGGAGAAAAAACAAACTCAAACCCCACAAAGCCAAACCTTTGGAGTAAAAAAAAAAAAAAAAAAAAAGCCAGATTTTGTGGTGTTTTTATCTCTTCAACCACTCCCATCTGTCTTCATCTTGGCATAACAAGATGCAGGGTGGATTCCTGAGAAACCAATGGGCCATCCACAGGTGCCTATTACATCAACCCAGCAGCTTTTACATGGGCAAGTACAATCTTGATATCAGAAGCTGTTTTCTTACCAGGTACATAAGCAGTGTCTGTGCATATGCAATTGAGCCCAGCAAGTCCCATGCATGTTTACAACAAAGCTTTCCAGCCCAGTGCAGGCAGTCACACAGAGGAAACATCCTGCTCAGAACCCTCAGGCTGAAGCCATCAGCCACACCAGCTTCCACCTGCACTGTTTGCTGGGAAGTGTACTTAAGAAAAAGGATCATTTGGCCAGATTTTCTGCTGCTATCCTGTTCTGTGTCTTTCTGGGCAAAAGTCACAAAGATTAAGAGATCTATCACATTCTTCTGAATGTGGTTTAGTCTAAAGCTTAGGTTGAAGTAGAAAATACACAACTGAGACCTGTGTCTCCTGCAATCCCATCTGACATAATGCATTAAATCACTAATATTCCTCTGCAACTGTTTTTAATTATGGCAAGGCCCTCGAAGACTCTCACTCTTACTGGTGTCCTAATTATTTCTGCTAGAAGTCAAATGCATTCTAAATATTCTTTAGAAAAAGGCACTTGTACATTCTTGTTTAAGGTTGGGTCTGCTGGATTACCATTATGCCAGTAAACATGACAAGTAGTAGACTTCGTAAGAACATTCCCAATTTTTCCAAACCAGGCAAGAACTAAGCACACAATCCATGCAATAAGCAGTATTTTGCAGACTGATTTGTTTTGTATGCATAAATAAAACCACAACATGTTAAAATAATCTATTAATAAAGATCACCTTTAAAGGCTATTTAATATCCATAAAGCTGAATTTCGAGTGGAAAAACAACACTCACTGAATTTTCTGTATGCTGCAATACTACTCCTTGTGGAACAAACTGCATTTGTACTGACATTTATCTCCAAGCACTATTCAAGGACACTTGAATGGGAAGTTAATTTTTATATATATACACACACACACACAAAGAGCTCCTATCACTACATGAAAAGGGTACTCAAGTAAGATATAATGCTTGAGAGTTTTCTGCAGTACAAAACAACCATTAGAATCTGTACAGAGATTTTCTTTAAGTAGCAACTGCCCAAAGTCACAACCCTGTTTAGATGTATCAGTACCTAAGGAACATTCAGATGAACCACAAGCTCTCAGGTCAGGTCTCCTTTACTGAAACCAGGAATTCTTTGTATTATACCCACAGTTTGCAGAACATACATTCTCAAGAACACAAGGCTTTTGCCTTTGTAATTAATCTCTGTGCAAAGAAAATTCTACAAGAACTGGTTTTTATAGTAGTTTTAACCTTTTAATCCACTTCACTGTTTAATTATTTTCAGAGAGATTCACACTGTAATTACTGGGGCTGTAACTTTACTTAAATGCTTTCTCTGTAAGAGAAGTTATCTTTTCCTACTTGCTTCAAATCTTTTGCATCACTTGTGGCTCCTTTTGGAAGAGAAAGTTGTTTTTACAAAACCTCCCAAGTGCCCCCAAAACTGAGCAAACCGAACTGCTTGTTAATATTACAAAGCCAAATAAACACCCAACCCCAAGTAAATGCCCAAAAGAACCAAAAACCACTTTGCTCACCAGAGTATTGCTCTTCTTAATATCTTCTAAACGCTCTAAGACTGAAGTCAGGTTTGGGTCATCTGATTCTACAAACCATATTGGTGAGGAAGAGGGATAAGACTCCTGTTAAAAAAACAAACACAAACCCCAACACATAAATAAACAGAAAAGAACCAAAGCTTTTAAAAGTCATTCACCCCCAAAATTTCACAACACAGTATTAACATCACCTTTTATCTTATTTTGTGCCAGGTAACACAGAAGCTTTTAACACTGCTTTTTTTAGGCAATGCAAAACAAGTTGAAAAGAAATCCAGCCAACTGGTTCTTCTAGTATTTCATCTTATTTTAAAGTTGCCCAGATGATGGATATACATAAGAAACATTGCTGAGAAGTTTAAAACCTTAGGGGCAGGTGGAAGAGGAGGGAGAAATTTAAAAATGCAGTACAGGTGATAATCACCAAGAAACGGAACCATACGTAGCCCATGTCAAAAAATAAAACTGTATTGATGCTGATTTTTCATAAAAACACAGCTTCTTCCAAATAAAAGCTGTGAAAGTGTCCCTTCATATCACTGACGTGTCTGGATCTTATTTGTTTTGTGTGAGTTATTTAAGGCATTCTCTGTTTCTCACCCATTCAATTATATTTTTAGTAGCTAAAGACAAATTGCTGAACCTCAGTTTTATCACCCAGATATTATCTTCATATCCCCAGGTCTGAAAATTCCCTCATTATTTTGGAATTCATTTCCCTCACTGCAGTTGAAAAGGAAAAATTCCATCTTTCTCATTCCAGAGACAACAAATCATGCTTCATTCTTCCACTCTTAGAGTCAAGGTTTGAAAACTGGAGAAAAATACAACTATATTAGAGCTGGCTTTTAACAATATAAAGCCTATTTCCTTACTGACCTTGTAGGTGAGGTGCTGAACCCCACAGGAGAACCCACGTGACTAAAGGACATCAGTTTTGGCAAAACAGACTATCACAACAGTTCCCACTTGGCACCACACTCCAGCAAAGTTCCAGCTACACAGGTCTAAAATTCCCACCTGTAAACTGAAGGCTCTGCATAAACCTATTTTTTAACAGGCTCAATCCCCTTGAGTTTATTTTTTCCCCTAAATCACAGCTAAAACCACCTTGAAAGAACACATGATATTCCCAGTATTTCTATGAAAAGACAAATTGTTCACATCTTTCATCTTCACTTCAAAGCACACTATACACAAACACAGAGACCTCAGAATATCTCCTCTTCATTAACTAAGGCCTAACATCTCACATGTCTCTCAAGAAAGCCCAGTGCTCAGCTCACTGAGATTTCTGGCTAGGGCAGGCTCACAGATGGGCACATGGATGTGGTTTCATCACTTTTCTCCTTTACACAACACAGCACTTAGGGAAAAGTGTATTTTCTCCTCGGTTTCACTCAATACACTCTTGAAAGAATAACCACACTCTCCGTGGGAGAAACAAGACTGAACTCCCCACTGCACAGGGCTTCCAAACCATTATTTTTAGGCACTGAACTTCATTAAAGATATTCCAGGCTTTGTACTGATAACATCTCACTCATTTTTAATAACATGCAACCTACTTATAAAGTCTTCTGCAATGGTGCAATATCCTCACCTCAAGCCTTTCGCTGCACACTGATCCTGGTGGACAGTGAGGAAAATCATAAAGGAAACTCTGCCAACTGTGGCCCCACTGCCTGAAGACCTGCTTGAACCAGGTATTTTTGAGACCTGAACTTCTCTCATTTAGCTCATTCAGTTGAGAGAAAGGCAGCAAACACAACTATCACAACTTTAGATTACACCAACATTCCCGTCAGGAAATACAAAGAACAAGCAAAATGCTTCCCAAGATTCACCAAGCCACCTGTTTCTTAAAGTCCTCAGACTCATTAGAATAAAAATATTCTCCAGATACAGTCAACATTTGGACTGTGTATGCACATTCTCCTAACAGATATTTTTGGCCTTTTTCTTTTTTAATCAAGCATTTTTTAAATTATGTTAGTCCAGGTGTAAGCAAGTCTCTTAACTGCAATGATTTATAGAAGACAAACATCTGCCACCTCTCTTCTAAACTAAATCTGGAATCTCAAGACTGCTTACAGAATGGAGCTCACCTCCTCACTGCCTATATTCTTCTTTTCTGACCACCTTAGTTCTCCTTTCTCCATCTGAAGGATTTCATGAGCAAACCCACAGCTGGACATTTGTTATTGCAACCAGCAGCATCCCAGCCTGGGGGCCTGGAGAAAAATCTCCCAGCTCCTTGCAGCACATCTGGGATCAGGCAGGACCATGACTGACAGTGCAGACCTGATGACCAAGCACTCCCAGAGGGTGTTTAAACACATTACAGGAGCAAACTGAATGTGCTGCTGCCTTCTGCACTGGATGACAGCCCTTACTCATGTTCTGCTCTCATTCCATTGCCTGCACTGAAAACAAGTCCTCCTGTATGTGAGAAAACTTACAGTTTGATACTGCCTGGATTATCAGCCTATAGCACATATGAATGACTGTGCCCTACAAATTATTAGCTATTCAAATTTTTAGTCTGCTTTAGCTTTTCAAACAAGAACAGGAACAATGTGCTTCTCAGAAAGGCTTTTCTTTAACATGGAGAGCTTATTTACTCAGCTGTATGAGGAAAGATTTCAAACTTCAGATTTTTGGACTATGGATATTTAATTGCACATTCCAATTTTTTTCACAACAGGTGCTTAATATTAAAATACAAGTTCAAACAAACTACCATTTTGTTGCAACACTTTCTAACTCTTCAGACTTACCAATAAATATATTAACTTAAAAACAGAAATGGCATTAAATTTCTCTAGAAATCTGTGTGCAATCCATATTTTTGGAACAGCTGATTTCCACGTGGATATGAGTCACTGTATTTTGAAATATAGAATTCACACACAAAACTTCAAACAAACATTCTTAACTTAAGATACAAACAGGCTCAGGAGTTTTTAATGACCACAGATGCAACTTAAAACCACGCTTGTGGTTTGTGAGGTCACACAACTGCACTTCACATCAGCTAATTCTGCTGAGAGAATTAAGGTAGCTTTTTCTTTTGTATCTGCATCCTATAGAGATTGGATTTGAGCTGTTATGTCATGTAAGAAGCAGGCTTCCCAGATACCAAGACAATGCTTCATGAGAGGAAGCCTAAAATAGCAGTTATTTTAATTCTCAGTGGCTAAAAGCCCCGTTATTTTGGGCCTTTTACTATACAGCTGACAGACAGGGATTTTGTATATATAATCTATCACCCATATTAAGTGTTCCAGATCTTTTATGTAACTGCTGTAACACGACATTTTCTTGCTCTCTAAGAGTAAAAGCACAATGTCATCCCAAGAGGCAGAGGCTGTGGTGCTCAGTGCCCAGGGCCAGCTGGGAACAGCAAGGGCTGTGCCCCACTGACATCACACCTCGCAGGAGCGGGGCCGGGACAAAGGCTGCATGTTTACAGCAGCCCCGATACAATCACAATTCATGGCATCATCACTTCTGGAGAGCCCCTGTATCAGCACCAGGACAGACTGGGAGCTTTGTCAACACAAACGCTTCTGTCACAGAACGCGGCGAAAGAATTCAGCCCACTAATAAACACGGCAAACACAAAGGGAGCAAAGCCCTGTGCTCCTGCCACGGGAACAATTTCAAACCCAATCAAACCATTCAGGAAAACCACAGCGCATTAGAAGGATACACCCGGGATCTCACTGTTCAGACATTCCATTACATCCCCTACTGAAATTTTTACTAACACTTTTGCTTACCAAAAAAAAAATAAGAGGGGGGGCAGTAAAAAGCGACAGAAAGATTCCAGGAACACACACATTAAGACAGCTTTTCCTGGGCAGGATCTGTCATCTAAGTATATCCTATCTAAGCTTTCTCATCCGTAACAATAAGGCTGTTCCCCTTGCAGTGTTATATAATCGTTATCCAGCTCTCCAAAGCCACAGCGACACAATTTCCAGGTTGGTAAGAGACTTTTAAACGAGCTGTTTCTAAATGACTACAACACAGTTGAAATAGCGAGGCTGTTAAATTAAAACAAAACATCCTGCTCTGGCTCTCCTGATTGGAACAACCTGTCCACACCGTCTGCCACCAGGCAGTGGGGCAACCACGGCTGCCCCAACACAACTGAGCCCTTTCAGGAACACACATTTCAGCACAGGGCTGCTGCAGCATCATTTCAGCTCCCAGTTACATGGTGACAGTCCCTCATTTGCTTTAATTTCCAGATCACAGTAGATGGAAAAAGCGTGGGGGGGTTTCTTTTTAAAATCCTTAGCATACTGGCTGGACAAAATTCAAAATTTCTGGTTTTAAGTTCTTGCAAAATGCCCAGTAGACAGAACCCAGTTCTGTTCTTTTTACACCAGCTACAATTAAACTGAGCTGATTTTTGTAACAGCAGTTCTAATTGTTTTTTCTTCTCAGTCCCAAAATTTTTTCTTCACCCTCCCTTTACTTCCCAAAAGCAGAACATCAAACTCCCAGATCTTTTAACCGGCTTAGATACTTTGAAAAGGCTGGAACAAGACCATTCCAGCTCACCCCAATCTTGGTAATGAAGTGAGTAAATCCTAATGGAACAAGACATCCCAGAGGGCTAACACAGTTCTCAAGGTGAATACATTTGCAGCTATAAACACACACCAAGTAATCGATCTGAAATCATAGATGGTTTTCCCTCAGCAGGCACCTTGATGCTACCAAGGTTGTCCATTTGAATTAAACAGCAGAACTAGATCATATATACATCCAAATGAACACCCAATAAATACTGAAGATTACACTACACAATTAGCTACAATTTAGTACACATTATTTGCAACTGTTAGTCAATCATTCACTACTTATTTGTCACCTGTCTCAAGCTGCCTTTAGAGGGAAAAAAAACCCACAGAGTTAATATAACAAAAATATCAGGATTTGAGAAGATATTCTTAAAGCTAAAGTTTAGCCTGATGATCATAAAACACTAGTACTTACAGTTGCTTAAAATAGTATTAGTAGTGATTACACAACTGACAGACTGTTCCCCATTATTAGGGGCCAAATTTTGCAAAGGCAGCTTAAAAGCAGGAAGCATTTTCTACCACTAGCTTCTCAAGTGCCAGGGAAGTGTACAGGCCTTGTAAGTCAGCAGATTGTCATCTGCCCTTTCATTTCATCCTTTATAATTTTTTTTTTTTAAAAGAAAGCATGAAGGGTCACTTTCATTGAAAATAATCCAAATAAAACCATTTCCCAGAAACCTCAAGTTACTAAAACTGCCCAAACTGGTATTTTCAAACATCCAGCTGTCACCATTTACTCTGTTGCACAGCTGTTATTGAACATGACAATATTCTATCATTTGCACTTTTATATATAAGAGATTTGTCATTTCCTTAAAAATCTAACTTTTCAGTGATCCAGAGTTCTAAAGGTTAAGAAAAGTGTTTGCAATGGAGGGTTTAAAAATGAAGTTTAATACTGGTGGTAGTGAGGAAGCAAAGTGAATTTTACCCACCTCTACTGAACAAGAGGAAAACTTCAACCTGCTTTTCCATTTGAATTATAAAATAGTATATAACATACTATTAACTTGACCAATCCATATAAACAGCAGGACATCATTTATTCACTAGAATTCAGTTAAATAGAGATCTTTAACTGCTTCTAAGCCACAGAAAGCAAGCTTGGATTTGTTTTACTTTTCTTCCACTCTCCCTAAAGCCTGACATGCTCAGATCCATGAGGGCAATTGTTCCAACTGCTGTGTTTGGTCAGGTACCAAATTCAACTGTCTGAAATAAGTCTCTCTCTTCAACATACAAAATCCCTGCAGTTCTACTCCAAGTTTAATGGCTGTTTGGACAGCTACCCTATACAAGACAATCCCAGGTGAAGCATCATGCTTTGGCTGGATCCCTGGAACTGCAAGAGCTTAATCATCGTGCACCTCTGCAGGAGGAAGGTGAAAGAATCCCATAACCCTGCTCTGTGTGGGGTCTCTAACACACTCAGCGCTGCAGAAGCCAAAACCTTCAGGAGAGCATTCAACCAACACAACCAACAGGGTCAGGCTTTGCTTCTCCCACACACACTCCAGGGAACGGGGCAAGTGCAGCAGAGTACCTTGTTCTAGAACTGTGTATGTTATTAAATACAGCCATGCTAGAGACAGGAGAGGCAAAGGCTGTGCCTCATGGAGCAGGAAGGCCACAACAAACCACAGAGGTAAAATCCCTCTGCAACCACAGACTGTCCCAAACAAAAATACAGCTCTCTGTACAAACGAGTTCTGCTGATTGCAGAAGGCTACCTTGAAGGTAACCAGGAGGAAATGTTTGTAAAGAGAACACAGAATGGTTCTAGAGATCCTTTTTGTCTTCACAGCCTCCCTCTGGGCAGGGCAAAGGCACTGCCCTCCTGCCCAGTCAGGCTTCAGGCACAGGAGCAGTGCTCTGACACAGCAGCACATTCCTACAGAGCTCAGGGCTCACACTGAGGAATACTGTTTGCCATATACAGATTCAGCAGCATCTGCAAGTGCCAGTCTTCATAAGATGACCACAGCAGAACTAAAATATCAACAGGGACAGCATTTCAATGGCAATTCACTTATATACAAATTATTCCAAAACCCAAGCAGTTTGTAATCGCCAGCTTCATCTGCACCAATTCACTTGTTCAACCCAAGCCCATGGAATTCTCTTGAAATTATTATGGAATCTTTAACTTTTTTACTTTGTGTACATCCAAGATAGAAAATAATGTTTTGATAAAAAAAACCAAACTGAAAATTTAAGCAAATGCTGCTTTCAAACAGGCACATAGAAGAGGCCAATAATTTCAAATGCTGTGAAATAATCTAAGCTGCTTTTGTGTTTTACTTCCATATCTCTCTATCCAGTACTCAAATATCATTACCTGAGAAGTCAAAACATCTACAACCGAAGTAGCAAAGGCACAAATCCTCACTTCAAATGGTCACAAACACGACTGCAGATGTGGCATCGTAGTTCTTACATTTCTTATGGTCAAGCTCTTTCAGTCATGTTTTTACTGCCAGTCACTGTTCAAACTGTTTAATCTACACCAAGTGTCACAGCTGCCAGTTCAGCTCCATGAAACTGGGTGTGACCCTTGGGAATACAGGTTTATCAGAAATACAGGTTTATCAGACTCTCCTATCAGTTGCCACAACCTCATCCTCTCCCCTTACCAAAAAAAAGGCAGAAGGCTACTTGTCCACTGTAACATAACTACACAAGTAAAATAGGAATTTTGAGTATAAAAGGAAGAAGAGGCACTTTTCTGATAGAACAGTTATTGATCATCACTGTGAAGCAACATTTTGCTCTCCAGGTCATCATCACAATGCAGCATGCCATCTCTCCACTCAAAGCAATTCAGAGAAAAAACAAACACTCCTAACAGTTTTGTATGGACCCAAAGTAAAATCCCCCAAATGTTCCTGTACTGCTGCTCAAACACAACTCAGGCCCGATTTCACTAACAGCACAGCAAGTGACAGTTGTTCAAGAGCAGTGTGTAGTCTCTGCAAATGTAAACTGTTGCTGAGGGCCAACCCAGCTAAGCGAGCTAAGAAACATTGCTTTGCCAATATTAACAGCAACAAATAAACTTACAGATCATCCACACTGAAAACTGAGCAAAGCACACAGCACTGCTCCAGACTAAGTGACTTGCTTACTGGGAAGATGGCTGTGGAGCTGAGATGACACCCAGGGTTTTACCACAGCACCTCACAGCAGTGGGATCAAGCTGTCCTGCTCCTCACACACAAAAACCCCACTGTGTGCTTGTCCCCTCATCTTTGCAGTTGTCAGAGGCTGGTTGTTTGGGAGCCCTCAGGCACAAGGGGTTCTCTAACACACACATTACATGTGCACTCAAGCTGGCAACGCTTTACCTAATGAGAGCTACCCACACAAACTAAAGGGAAAGGTACTTTGCAAATCTGATTCTCCAATACTCCTTCTTTAATAGCAGCACAGTGTCTTATGTGCCCAAATTCCTGCAAAAGTCTAATTAACTGAAACAAATTATCAACTCATTCTAGCCATCAAGAGTTATTAATTACCTACTTCTACAACTATACGGATGAGTACATTCTGAAAAGGTATCATCAACATCAGTGTCACAAAGCCAGAGTAGCAAGAAATGGCTTCAAGTACGGCTAGGACTGAAGAACTGGTTATAACTAAGTTGTGACACATCCCTCTCTCCCCAACTCAACTTGATAAAAAACTTCCTTGCAGACCTGCTCTCACCTTTAATCACTGCTGTTACTCCTCAGCATGCACAGTCTGATACCACTTCTGCTGTCACCCAAAAAATCCAGGCTTCTCCTTCATTCTGTTTAACTTCAGCAATTTACAGCTTTCAACTGTTCAAATCACTCAGCATCCCCTTCCATCCGTGCCCTTTCCCCCTCCCTGAGAACGACCTTCCTCTTCTCCACCTTTTCCTTTTCCAGAACTGCTGTGCTCCAGACACACCTGCAGACACACACAGGGGTTTTTTCAGGCTCACCCAGGGCCAGGAGAGGTCCTGCTGCTCTCCTGCCCTTCCACCTGACAGCAGCCCAGCCACCAAGCCCAGCTCTCCCCTCACAGCTGCCCTGCCACAGGCCTTCACATCGGAGCCATTTACATGGAACTTTGTCCCCCACACGCAAAATTTCAGTACCACAGCATTCAACCAGTGTTTACCATTAATAAGTTGAATACCACAACTCTTACCACAGTTATTTCCTACTTCAAAAATTCAAGGAAGCCTGTGGTATCTTGTACACCACTGCTCAGGAACGCTTTGATTTTTTTCTAATGCCACTATGCAAGTTTTGACAGAGCTTATGCTCCTGCCTTTCTAAATGCACACTGAAGAAGCTACTCCAAGATCTGCAATTGTATTGAACTCTCTCTCAGAGGGGGCAAAAAAATTACAAGGTCTGAGAGAAAGGAGAATACAGTTCATGCTAAATCCTCAGACATCATATATTAGCTGCTCTACAGTACTTAATACACCAGGATGTCTTGTATGCAAGAGATAAAAAAGAAAACACATGCGAGGTCATTATTTTCATAGCACACTTAAGAGATTACAGCTGGAAGCAAGAAATCAGTAAGACATACACTAACTGGTATGCTTGTTTCCATCAAAGATCATATTAGCTTCAAGTGCACTGCAAACAGGCAGGCTGATTGAAGATCTAAACGTTAAATAGCCTCTCCTTACTATAATCAGTCATTTAATTTTCCAATTGTCTTCTAGGGGGTGGTGAAAGGTCATTTTCGTTTCTCCTACAGAGTTTGCAGCTGAAGAAACACAGTGGAACGCATACTAAATCATCAACATCGTGTCTCTCCAAAACAGAACACCACCATTCATAACTTAAAGGGAAAAAACCCAACCTAATATTCAACTTCAGCCAGGAATTCAGGGTTTATAACCCTTCAAAACTACACAAAGGCAAACAACCTGACAGTACTGAACCACAGTCCACACTGAGGTATAACTAAAACAGGCTCATTTCTGCTGGTCAGCTTCTACAAGCACTTGTGCCTACCTAGAAATTTTACCCACTCTTTTTCTTTTCTAATAATAATAATAATATGATTTAGAGAACTGTCTCCATCTTTACATCTTCCAGTCTCCTGGAAGGAATTAGATTTTACAAGTAAACAAACTACTGGCAGTTAAGTCTGGTCCAGCTGTCACAGTAACAGACAGTGGTGGAGGCCCAGGGGCCCGATGTCACCTCGGGTGCTGCACCCAGGAGTGGCCCCAAGTGCCCCCGAGGGCTGTGCCGGCACTGCTGGACTCAGGCTGTGCCGGCACTGCTGGACTCAGGCTGTGCCGGCACTGCTGGACTCAGGCTGTGCCGGCACTGCTGGACTCAGGCTGTGCCGGCACTGCTGGACTCAGGCTGTGCCGGCACTGCTGGACTCAGGCTGTGCCGGCACTGCTGGACTCAGGCTGTGCCGGCACTGCTGGACTCAGGCTGTGCCGGCACTGCTGGACTCAGGCTGTGCCGGCACTGCTGGACTCAGGCTGTGCCGGCACTGCTGGACTCAGGCTGTGCCGGCACTGCTGGACTCAGGCTGTGCCGGCACTGCTGGACTCAGGCTGTGCCGGCACTGCTGGACTCAGGCTGTGCCGGCACTGCTGGACTCAGGCTGTGCCGGCACTGCTGGACTCAGGCTGTGCCGGCACTGCTGGACTCAGGCTGTGCCGGCACTGCTGGACTCAGGCTGTGCCGGCACTGCTGGACTCAGGCTGTGCCGGCACTGCTGGACTCAGGCTGTGCCGGCACTGCTGGACTCAGGCTGTGCCGGCACTGCTGGACTCAGGCTGTGCCGGCACTGCTGGACTCAGGCTGTGCCGGCACTGCTGGACTCAGGCTGTGCCGGCACTGCTGGACTCAGGCTGTGCCGGCACTGCTGGACTCAGGCTGTGCCGGCACTGCTGGACTCAGGCTGTGCCGGCACTGCTGGACTCAGGCTGTGCCGGCACTGCTGGACTCAGGCTGTGCCGGCACTGCTGGACTCAGGCTGTGCCGGCACTGCTGGACTCAGGCTGTGCCGGCACTGCTGGACTCAGGCTGTGCCGGCACTGCTGGACTCAGGCTGTGCCGGCACTGCTGGACTCAGGCTGTGCCGGCACTGCTGGACTCAGGCTGTGCCGGCACTGCTGGACTCAGGCTGTGCCGGCACTGCTGGACTCAGGCTGTGCCGGCACTGCTGGACTCAGGCTGTGCCGGCACTGCTGGACTCAGGCTGTGCCGGCACTGCTGGACTCAGGCTGTGCCGGCACTGCTGGACTCAGGCTGTGCCGGCACTGCTGGACTCAGGCTGTGCCGGCACTGCTGGACTCAGGCTGTGCCGGCACTGCTGGACTCAGGCTGTGCCGGCACTGCTGGACTCAGGCTGTGCCGGCACTGCTGGACTCAGGCTGTGCCGGCACTGCTGGACTCAGGCTGTGCCGGCACTGCTGGACTCAGGCTGTGCCGGCACTGCTGGACTCAGGCTGTGCCGGCACTGCTGGACTCAGGCTGTGCCGGCACTGCTGGACTCAGGCTGTGCCGGCACTGCTGGACTCAGGCTGTGCCGGCACTGCTGGACTCAGGCTGTGCCGGCACTGCTGGACTCAGGCTGTGCCGGCACTGCTGGACTCAGGCTGTGCCGGCACTGCTGGACTCAGGCTGTGCCGGCACTGCTGGACTCAGGCTGTGCCGGCACTGCTGGACTCAGGCTGTGCCGGCACTGCTGGACTCAGGCTGTGCCGGCACTGCTGGACTCAGGCTGTGCCGGCACTGCTGGACTCAGGCTGTGCCGGCACTGCTGGACTCAGGCTGTGCCGGCACTGCTGGACTCAGGCTGTGCCGGCACTGCTGGACTCAGGCTGTGCCGGCACTGCTGGACTCAGGCTGTGCCGGCACTGCTGGACTCAGGCTGTGCCGGCACTGCTGGACTCAGGCTGTGCCGGCACTGCTGGACTCAGGCTCCCCCTGTGCCCTCTGTTGTGCCGGGACAGCTGTTTGTGCAGCCACGCACTGAACCAGACTGGGACACGGTCCAGGTCAGCACTAACTCAGGAAAGAATTTTTACATGGCAGCCAGGTCCTTAATCCAGTAAACTCAATTTTGGCCACCTCACATGGCACACAGCCTTTGTTGGGCTGCAAGCAGCAGCAGCATTACAGAGTGCACAGGACACCACCACACTCTGTTCTTCCCAACAACTGTGATTTTCAACTCACGCTGAGGTTATCAAGTCATCAACACAAAGCCTCCTGAACAGTTCACATGACGAAGCATGTTGAGTGAGTTTATTCTTTCTGCAAAACTTTTAATTCTTTTCATTACCAAAGTGCACAGAGAGCTCTTTCAAGGACCACAACAGTCCCAGTTCTGAACCTACTGTATCATTAACTCACACGAGTAACCCCCTGGAAATAAGCACGATCTCCTCTACACTGAAGACTCAACACGAGCCAGCCTTTCTATTTGAAGCCCACCACTGTGACTTTCCAGGATATTTTAGAAGCACTTCATACATTGTAGAGAGGAACTGTCTGCAAAGTCCTGAAGTTTTAGTTACAGCCTTTCACACATCACACAACCAGGCTGTAATGTCAGAAAGGTCCTGTCTTCCAGACACAAAAGACTCCTCCTACTCTTTTTTACAATATTCTTTTTCCAATTACAGCCTTGGCATAGAAGGAGAAATTAAAATCTTCGCTCTTTTAGTAATTTTTTTGTTTAATCTTGGTTTGCTAAATAAAACAACATTAAATGTCTCAATTTCTATTGCATAAGTTATGTTTGAAAATAGTTGCATGAGTGCCTTTTTTAGATGACCAAGTATATCTAATTCTAGCCAAAACCTACATATTATCAAGACAAATCTACGTGTGCTTTTATACAGCCCTGGTATCCACATGGTGCAAAACAAAGGTCTCAACCTCACTACAGAATGTCTAGTGATTTAAAAAAAAAAAATCAATTAAAAAGAGTCTGAGATTGGAACTGAACACCTCATTCATTATGTGGTTACTTCTCGTACAAATATATAATATTTTTAAAGGGTTACCAGGCATTACTAGGAGTGAGTTTAATATTAAAATCTTATGTCTTTGAAGACCTGTGGCATGTTCTAATACGCTCACTTTCTGTATATACCCAACTTGTCAAAGCTTCACAGGTAACACCTTTTCATCCATCCTGGTTTAGAAGTGAAAATAAAGTGTTCCCCCCTCAATTGCAGTGATCTGCAGACAGCAACCTTTCCAAGCCTTTCACAGCAGCTCCTAACTCCAATTTAGCAGCAGGGTGTTTCTCAGGGAAAGCAGAAGATGTTCTTCCCAGCAGAGAGGCAGGAGTTCACTGAGTCAGCCACGTCACCTGAACTGAATCACTGCTGTGTGAAGGGTATCACTGCTCAGCCCAGCCCTGCATCTCTTTGGGGCAACTGCTCCCACTCACAGGGGGCACAAAATCCCTTCTACCTGCAAGTGTTACCTGAGGACACAGAATTCCAGTAGTAATTTTGTGGGGGGGAGGTATTAATATCCAGTTCCTCGTCTGAAGAGATGATATAAAAAATGGGAAATGTTTTACAGTAGTCCAAACCAGTGCTTTTTGTTGCCATAATAAGGAAAAGACTTGGGTGTAGAATAATTCTAACACACCCTTGGCAAAACTATGACCTCAGTCTGATAAGGTACCAAACTGAAACTAAAGACTGTATTGAAGGACACTTACCTAAAGTCATGATCAATAAACACACTCCTTTAAGTAAGGCCACAATTTTGATACTATTTCAAAAACCACACAGAACAGGACCAGGCTTATTGAACTTGATCAACTGGAATAGTCCTGTCAAATAAAAAGGAAACCTGAGAAAAACAGAAATAAAACTCCAAATGGAGACACTGCTGCTGGCATAACAAAATGGGAATGTGAAGGTACACAGCCTGAACAAGTTCAATAATTAGACAGTTCTCAGGAATAAGCAGCAATGTTTCTGACAGGGATGACTCCACCCTCAAGTGCCTCTTTTAAAATAATCTGATTAACCATGTAAGCTCCAATATGGGTCACTACCAGAAATAGTGAAGGACAGACTCGGACAAAGTTTGGCTGCCATTCTATAAAACAGAAGAGCTATGGAATAAAGTGTATCCTGCTTTAATTTCAAGCAGTGTTCAGTGTCACAGGTAGGCTATCCCTAGGATGCTGCAGCTGATACTGAACTTTGACAGTTCTACAAACTCATATTGCAAAGACAATCACCAGTGAGAAATGCCAGGGCAGACTTCTAATTAAAATGTGAATTTTAGTCTAGGAAACTTGTGGAGACCCACACAGTTCCTAAGCAGATATTCTCCCTCACCTCTCCAGGAGAATGTTCCCTCTTCCCTCTGCCTTCACCCTCTCGACTGGAAAACAGAGAGAGGTCCATTGGGAATATCAGAACAACTTAGTTATCAGATCTCTTTTCAGACTTAAATTCCTTCCCTATCAGCCATTTCTCCATCCAGTAACTTCAGCATCTCTACTCACTGCTAGACAGTTTTCATTTTAGGTGAAATATTGAGGTATCTAAACAGAACCATGAAGAAGAAAAGTGAAATTATGAAGCTTTGTGCTTACTCTTTCCCTTGACAGGATTCTTGAGAGTCGAGACACAATCCACTGTATGCTTTTGCTGAGTAAGGGAAATACCCCAGCTGGATCAGTACTGTAGGGGTTAAACTGGTTAAAAGAAGCAAACAGCTAAAGTTACATATTTGCTCTGCAAATCCAGAGCACTAAGATAGCAGCTTCTGAGTCTCCCCAAGAAAACATATTTACCAACAACTTTACAGCCTTACCAGCTTTTCCATGCTACTAGTATTTGAAGTTCTAGTTCCCACAGTATCCACAGAACCACTGAAGCACAGTAAACAAGACTTATGATTTCCTAGTTTACAGTACCTACAAAAAAACCCCAAAACCTGGAGGCAATTAGGAGTCAGAGCCAAGAGACTCCATTCAGTGGGGAGGGGGAGAAACAAACCAATCACTTTTGCCACACTTAGAATTCTAACATTTGTGTCAAAAACTAGGACAGAAGCCCAGAGATGAGCTTTCTCTTCTTGGCTCTGTCACCTGCTGCCCATTTGTTTCAAGGGAGCAACTTCTGTATCTCAGATTGCCCTCTGCCAGTTATTTTTAACACCTGCCTCAAAGAGCCCCAAATTAGTCAACACTGGAAAGCACCAAGTTGCTCACAGACAACTCTGAAAGAGAAGTTTCAAGAAACTCAGACATGGCCTTTCATCAAAGCAGAAGTCTCAGCTCTAAGGTTCAAAACCAGCAGTTTTCCTGTTCTTTTTGCAAGCTTGTATGCCACAATTCTAATGGCATGTGAAAGACCTCCTGACCTTTGGGGCAAGTGACTGTAATAACAAACTGCAGACACTGTTCCCTCACTAATACACAAATATGACAACAGTGACCTGTGCTCAGACACTCCTCAACCAAAGGCCTACAGGTAAGTGGGCATTTTCTTTTCAAATTAAGAATTGTTATCAAAAGTAGTTACAACAGCAGCAGTCTCAGAAGCAGATAAACACCACAGCACAAATCCCAGACACAACTTCAGGTCTTACTTACTACTGGCTTCCCTGTTAGCTGTCGCTTGACAAAAAAGAAATAACCCATCAAATTCAGCTGGCAACTGAGGGTGCACAATCATCAAACCTTTCACTTCACTGTTTAGAGGGAGATTTATTAAACAGATCATGTTGTGTGGAAAGAAACAGCCAAACTTCTCAGCAACGCACCACTTCCTGCTGAATAAAAAATATTCATAGGAAGTCATGCAGTCCATCATCTCATGGGTCATGTCTGAAAACAAGAACACCGAACCATCTTGTTTACTTTACCATAAAAAACATCTTACGTCTTACAAGTATCCAGTAAAACAAACACCTGTCCCACGACCGCAAAACTGACTTCTCATGACAGTTAACTGTGAAACCTGAAAGGTCTGCTTAACAAGTCCCCTTTAACTTCATAAAGTTACTTTAAGGTAAGTGAGAATCTGATCAGGATTATTACTTGATTTGCCTGGTTTGCATGCACATTTTCATCTTTCAGTACTGAAATGTTCACACTTACATGAATGCTTCTATCTCCATGCTGTTTGAAACTTTCATGAAAAGACATAAAAGCAGTATCTTCCTCAAACCCAAACATGCTGGTTTCCCCTTAAGTTTTTCAGCTGAATAAAGCACATAAATTCACTTATAACTACAACCAACTCAATAAAAATGAACCTCCAGCACTTTCCTGTACATGACTCACAGACGCCAATATACTCAAGTCTTTTGGCAAGTTTAGGCCTTAAACTTCTAGAAAAACCAGAGTATTTTTACCAGGTTACAACAACACCAAGCGTTTTATTCTTTAAGGGAAATAAAAAAAAAAAAACAAAAAAACAAACACAGCAATGAGAAGAGCCAAAGCCCTCTGGAGGTATCAGTCCCTCAGGTTGGAGGCTGCTCGTGCCCCCTCACAATTCTGAGGGCACCGTTACGGTAACGCAGCCCCTCGGCGGCAGAGCGGGGTCGGTGTCACCCCTCACAGGGCTCAGTGTCACCCCTCACACCCCCGCCGTCCCTGGGCCGCCCCGCCCGGCCAGGCCCGGCCGTGTGGCGCACTCGGAGCCGCGCCCGCCCCCGCCGGGGCTCGGGGGAAACGCTCCCGGCGCCCCGCGAGGGACGGGGCGGCCGCGGGGCCCGGCAGCTCTGCCCGTCACCCCCCCGGGGCTCGGAGCCCCTTTGTTCCGGCCCCAAGCCCCGCGTCCTGCCCCCGCACCCGGATCTCCCGGAGGATCCCCCGGAGGAGAGGCCGGGGCCGCCCGGCCGCTGTAACTTTTGTTGCGGTGGCGGCGGGGAGGGCGCTCGGAGCCCCGCGGGAGCGGCCCCGGCCCCCCCCGTGCTGAGTCACCCCCGCGGGGCTGCGCCCCCTCCCCGCGCCCCGCGGACAATGGCGAGGGCGGGCCGTGCCCGGCCCTGCCCGCCCCGCGCGGCCCCCGCACCGTGATGTTGCAGTGGATGGTGAGCGGCGGCGGCGGCTGCGGGCTGGAGCCCGGCGGCGGCGGCAGCAGCACGAACTGGCAGTGGAGCTCGTCCAGCTTCCAGGAGACGATGCGGAAGCGCTCGTGGTCCTTGTCGAAGATGGACTCGAGGAACTTCAGCTCGGCCTTGAGCCCTGACACCGACATCCTGGCCTCATCTCCGGGCCCGGGCCTGCGCTGCCGCCGCCTCCCTCCGCCTGGGCCGGCCCGACCCTGGCCCCGGCCGCGCCTGCGGGGCGGAAGATGGCGGGGCCGGGGCAGCCCCAGCCGGCGGGGCACGGCGGAGCTCCCTTTGTACCGGCCTCCTGCGCCCGCTCGCTCGCTTAAAAGGGCAACAGCGCAGCGCGTTCCCCTTCCCTCCGCTCCCTCCCGGCGGGCCGGGCCAACCGCGCCACCGCCCCGCCCTCGCCCTGCCCTCCGCCCATAGCCCGGCCCCGCGCCCGGGACACGCGCACGGGCCGCGCTCCGCCCCGGGCCCGCCCGCCCTGCCCCGGGCACCGCTCCGTCCTGCCCTCCCACCGTCCTGCCCGGGGCACCGCCCAGCCTGCCCCGGGCACCGCTCCGTCCTGCCCTCCCACCGCCCTGCCCCGGACACCTCTCCGTCCTGCCCTCACACCGCCTGCCCTGCCCCGGGCACCGCTCCGTCCTGCCCCGGGCACCGCTCCGTCCTGCCCCGGGCACCGCTCCGTCCTGCCCCGGGCACCGCTCCGTCCTGCCCGGGGCACCGCTCCGTCCTGCTTCCTCATCGCGCTTTTATTTTGCTGAGAAAAAACCTGCAGCTTGGGTTTGCCCTTGTCATCCCGGAGCCCTGCCAGTCCTCCAGCGCTCCTCGAGGTCAATCGACATAAGAGAGGAATTCCTGTCCTGATATTTCTGGCAGATCCATACAAATAAAATCTGGTTTTGGTCGTTGCAAGGCAGAGGCCAAGGAAAATTGTTACAGTTCCATTGAAGCTCCTCTATAATTGTTTGTACAACATTTTATCCCCATACATCATAAAGCATGAAAGTAAAGTGAATACTCGCTACATTCAGAGATCAAGAGATGCTGCCTCTTCCTCACACTGGAAACATTTCTGCACCTTTATTTGTCCCTTCTCATCTTGGTTTTGCCAATAGATTGTTGTCAGTTCTTTGGGAACATGGATCAGCTCTCACATGGCATAAAGTGTGATACAAGCAATGGTGTTGCACTGTGTCCATCTTGTATCCCAACCAGCTTTTAATTAAGGCAGTACACACATAAACCTGAAATAGAGAATTGCCTTTTTTTAATTGATATTTTATATAAATCTTTAACTCCAGACAAACTGGCAGCATTTCACAAACCACAAGCTGAATCTTGTCAAGCAGTGAGAACTCTAATCTTTATCCAGAGAAACAGTTATGCACATGCCCAACTCCAAGCAGATGGAAGTCTTACTGATTTGTGGGCTTGAAATCCTATCCTTCCAGCAAAGAGAGCTGCAAAGAACACCCTTTGCTACAAAAGGAGTCAGGAAGGATTGACACTGGTTAGATGCTCTGAATGAAAGATACCAGAAAGTCCACAGGTTTTTTTTTAGGTATCATTTTAAATTCCAATTATACAGTGTTTGCAACTCAGCTTTCCTAGATGGGCTGAACTGTGTGTAGCTTAGACTGTACAGCCTGCAAAGTGAAGACAGAATGGATATGGCTGTTGTCTGTCAATACATCAACAGACAGGGCCAGGAACTTTGAGGGGTAAGGGGAGATTCAGCATAAGGGTAAACTACCTATAAATAAAGAGCAGAAGATGACTATACCTATTAGAAAAGGGAGGGCCTGGAAGAACCTCTCTATGGGAACACCAGAGACAAAACTAAACAAAGCAGACTTTGTCAGGCGTTACATGATGAGATGCATGAACCAGCAGAGGAATGAATTTGGTGACTCAGCCCTCTTTCCCTCATATGATGGGATTTGGGCCTGGAACACCCCACTGCAGCTTCAGGTGGGAAGGCTTAGCAAGTTCAAACTGCACCTTTTGTCATACCTTACCATGCCTCCATCACTATCTCTGGTCTTCCATCCTCCTTGGCTCCTCACCTGTCTTCCCTCTCCTCTGCCTCTCCCCTGACTGTGACAGGGCATTTTTTTTGGCAGCTGTGCAGCTGAGAGGTGCTGGCTGAGGGGATGCCCCACCTGCACTCGCTGGCAAGCTGGTGGAAGCCATGGGAACCTCTCTCAGCACCCACTGATCAAACAGTTTCCTGAGCATCTGGCAGGCCAAACAGATTGTTTGATTGGCCGAGTGTGTCCTGCAAGCCATATATTATTTACGTCTGGTTTACAACTTTCCCCAGCTCCTTCAGTCTGCCTTTTTGTTGCAGGCTTCAAGAAGCAACATGCAGCTGCACAGCCACCACTCCTCTGAATTCTGCTGCACTTCTCTGTATTTAGTAGGCATTGTGCAAGCTGCAATGTGCCTGTGAATTAGTTTCTGTGATAAGCCCTTGAGAACACATTGGGCCTGTCTCCTCTCTGGAATTCAGAGGCACTCCAGAGGTGTAAAGAGCTGTTTGTCATGTCTGACTCATTCCTGTTTCGTTCTTCAGGGACTTGCCATGGGACTTTGACATGAATCTCACCTTGGTCATAAGATGACTCAGGAAATCCTGAGTTTCTCAAAGACCAAAATGATTGCACACAGGGGAGGACCTGACAGCTCAAGGTAATAAAGGAAATGAATCTTGGTAAAGACCCTTGGGAGCACTGTATCAGATTCCAGTAGTTACAGATGCTCTTAAGTTCCCTTAATCTATATGGCCTTTTTTTTCCTACCTTTCTTCCTGCATTTACATCTCCTGATGAGAAGATCTCTGAGTTTTAATAAAAAAACACCAGCAGCTGGACAATTGCATTCTTGGGTGGAACTGGCAAGGAACAAGGAGGTAAACAGTCTAGACCAAAGTTGTCTTTCCTATTAGCTTTTAGTGCCAGCCCTGTCTCCAACAGATCAGGTAGGCATGTCCCTGGTGAGACACAAAGCCAGCAGCAAGGGGCAAAGGGAACTGAAGGAAAGATGAGCTCAGGATGACCCACTAAGAAGGACGTGAACTGAAATGTAGGATGAATGGGCTTTGATGAATAGTTGTTAGGGGCTTAAAGAAAGGCTTCTTAAGAGCACAGATGAATATCAGTTTATATTAGTCCTTTTCTTCCTGTGAATGCCTTTTCTAGGTTTCTGTATTTCCAGCTCTACCCCCAAGTGAAGCTCCTGTACATTCCAGTTGAGTGTTTGTGCCTAGCACTGGGTTGATTTGTCTCTCTGAGAATGGTTTATGGGTTTAGTTTTGACCTCACTTCTCTCATTTACAGCCTTGCCCTTAGAAAGGCTCTTTCTGTTTCTAATAGCACTTTCCAGGCACTGCCATTTCAGGTATAAGGAAGGCCCAGATCTTTTGTAACCCTAAAGCTCATCAGACAGAGAAAGTAAAGGGTGAAGTTAATGAGCTGGGTGGGAGGAAGTGCAAATTGATTTTAATGATAGATGATGCAGTTTGATAATAGCTGATCCCAGGGTAGAACAGACACTTGAACTTTTTCACAGGTAGCAGCAGAACCTGAGAGTAGAAAAGACAAATAATACCTAACACCCATAAAGAGAAGGATAAGACAGGAACCTTACCTGAACCCTTGGGCAAAGGTAGAAAGATTTAGGAGGGTCCTGCTTTACCAAGATACAAGTCAAGCTGTCTTGCTTGCCAAAGCCAGGCTTTCACATCATCTTCTGAGCTCACAACACCAAAGTCATTGCTTCAATAATGAAGTCACCCTCAAAGCATTTGAGAAAAAACATACATCAGTGCATAAAAGCTGATGGAATGGCTGGACAATGCAGTTTCAAGAAGCATGGTATGCCGTGGGCATGGGATTGCTTAGTTCCTCAGTCACCTATGCTTTTAAAGGCTTTAACATTTAAGGAATGGCATTTCAAAACCAATCTATCCTAGGGCAGCTTTGGACAGACAGGGATATCGTTGCCAAGATGTTCAGGGGTACGTGTCAAGGAGATGTCTGCAGGCACTCAAATACTATGGCTATGGATTTAACATTAAAAAAAAAAAAAAAAGAAATGTAGCATGATTTTACCCAGGATGGTCAGAGAGCAGTTTTCAGCCACAGTTCTCCCGAGTCCACCCCTGTGGCTGTCAGCAACCGAGGGAAGTAGGTCCCTTCTTTAGAGTGTTTTTTCGTAGCCACTGAGGAGTGTTTGTAATCCTATAAAGGAAACAGCAATAACCTGTTGGTGAAAATTTCATTACTGTTTGTGGATTTGTAGTTCTGGCTATACTTACATCTATGACTGAAAAGTGTGTATTTCTGAGCAGCCAAAAGGTGAATAGTGTCTGCAAAGCGAGGGCAAAGGTGTGGGTTTTTTCTGTATGAAGGTTGTGAGAATTAATTTATCAGAAGAAAGGTGCCACAGGAGAGCAAAGCCATGTTAATCACAGTCTTGCAATGCTGCAGGTGGGGATTAGAATCCACTCTACAAACACATCAGAAACCAAACTCCCTGTGCATACTTTAAAACGCACAATGAGGGAATATTCCCGGTGCTCTCCTTTATGGCTCACACAGCTTCTTTAAACCAGATGAAAAACACATCTCTGAAAGCAATAAGGAGCCATACAGCCATATCTGAGGCACTCCATTTAATAAAATAACACAGGCTAGACAAAAAAGGAAAATGTGGTATCATTTTTTCGAACCCAGCTGGGTAAGGGAAGAGGTGACTTCACGGAGCTGTTCAGAGAGTAACAACACACCTTCCCTGGACTCTTTAGGACTTGCACCTTTCCTTGGGGTCCACAGAGTATAAGCCTTATAGGGCTCAGCAAGCTTATCTCCCTTTGCCTTCACAGAAGCTTAAAAGGGATGTACAGGAGCAGAGGTCAGGTCCAGGTTCAGTCCTGCTAAACACATTTCTGGCTGGAGGGGGAGGCAGGGAAATGGGCAGATCCTCAGGTCAAGTGCTCACAGTGCTGAGATGCAATCCTAACCACAGCTGAATGCACAGCCCCTTCATCTCCCTTCTGATTTCTTATTTGGATAGGCAGTGCAGTACTTACCTTTGTCTATATTTAAAATATCAGCACGAGGCATCTGAGCTGGCAGGCACTGAGATGCACTGGGCAGGTCAGAGGCATTGTTTCAGGTTCTGCAAGCACAGGCAGAAATCACCACATCCCTTAGCATGGAAAACTCAAATCAAATGCATCTCAGCAACCATCCAGGGCTTCTCATTTAGTCTAATTTATCTCTTTTTGTAGGTAAATTTAGATTTTGGGAAAGAAAGCGGTGCCTGTGACTGTACTGTCCCTGTTCAAACCCTCAACACACTCTGGTCCTGCACAAACACTAACCAGGCACAGGATCACTGCAAACCAGGCACAGGATGCAGCCTCACCTCATATGTGGGGAAAGTCAGACTGGTGAGGTAGATCAGTGATTTTCCATCATTGGCTGATTTGGAGGTCGTAAGTGTCCACAAGTCAAGATCTACCAAGCCCTGGTATGGGATTTTTTTACATACTCTGCATCTAGTAACTTTTAAATATCAAATGCAAAAAACTGAGCTTGGTAGATACAAGACTGGGGGAAAAGGGTGGTGAAGTACATCTGGAAAACTAACCCATGTATCTTTATGGGTGAAAGAAGGACAGAAAATATAAGACTTTTTTTTCCCATTATAAAGATGGTTGACTTGAAGTCATCTTTTCTCAGAATGACTGAGAAGAAGTCACAGAAAACAGCAGTCTCAGACTCAAATGCAAGACCAAACCTCAGAAAAGAATGACCCCAGAAATTACCATTCTGTAAATCTGACTCTTTTCCTGCTAGAAGCAAATTCTAAGCACAAAAAGCTGCTAAAACAGATGAAGGATAACAGACTCCTTATAAACTGCAGTTTATAAGGAAGGGAACCTCCTATAGACTTACAACATCAGTGAGTAAAAGGGAAATAACAGAACCAATATACTTGGTTTTAAACAAACATTTGAAAGACTGCATCACAAAAGTCTGAATATAACATTAATTCACACCTCTTTTGACATAACAGCACCCACATAACTTGAGAACTGGCTGAAAAATTGTGAACAAGGAATAAAAATAGCAAATTACTGAGCAGGAAGAGGTACTTAATATGTTTAAAATGGATTGTGGTAGTGCTGTGTTAGAGTTGAGATCAAGACTTTCAAGAGATTTAGAAGAGACTGTAGTTGATGAAATTATCTGATGACAGAGAGAGACATTTTGAATAGCAGTGAGAACAAGGAAATAATCCCAAGAGGTGCAGAAAAAAAATCAACTCCTTGATCTACAAGCCACAAATCTAGTGAATCCTGGTTTCCTACAAATTGCATTTTTATTTCACCATCTCACTGTATCCCACTTGGGCTCATTCTATAATCCCCCTCACCCTTTCCCAGTTCCTCCCCATGCCTCCACACTTCTTACTTTCCACAGGATTCTCCATATTTCCACCCACATTCACCACCTGTTTTGGCCAGGGGAGACAGAGCAGATGCTGTAGATTCTGGTTTCAGAATCTACCCTGGTAGATGTTATTGTGTTCCTTACCTAGAACAACTGTGATCTTGGCAGAAAATGATCAAAAATCAGAGCAAAGTGTGGCACTGGGAGGACAGGTTTCTGACATGAGACTCAGTAGGACTAAACAGCAGAGCTGGATTCTCAGATGCAGCCAATGTCCATTAGGATACTCCTTTACACACCCCAGTCCCAGCCCTGGCTTGCCCTCCCTTTAGCCTCAGGCACAACTCTGAGCCACCTCAGAACAACACAGAATGTGACACCTGCAAGAATGCAGAGTGTGGCAACAGCTCAACAGGGTGATTTTTTTTTTTTTTTTTCTAGACAAGAGTCTTAACTTGTCCCCTATCTGGCTGAGGAAGATTTGTCTGGCTTGAAGAACCAGTCTCATAGAAACAGTTTTAACTAAGGGGTAGTCAAATAGGAATACACTATCCTCCCACAGGGACAGGAGGAGAGGAACAGGGCTGGAGGGAAGGAGTTAATGGATCTTTATAATCCCCTCCCTGCATTGGCACATGGTTGTATCATATAACCAATAGTACCTGGGGTTGCACAGTCCTGCATCTGTGCTCTGGCTCT
Organism: Pseudopipra pipra; assembly: GCF_036250125.1. Taxonomy (NCBI): domain Eukaryota; kingdom Metazoa; phylum Chordata; class Aves; order Passeriformes; family Pipridae; genus Pseudopipra; species Pseudopipra pipra. Next base: position 3,091,033 of record NC_087560.1, on the reverse strand, counting down.
CCAGATCTGCAGGCTACGAGCACTAAGCACTAAGCAAGGGATCTTGCTTCAGAGGGACCTGGACAAGCTGGATCCATGGGCTGATTCCAACGGGATGAGGTTCAACAGGGTCAAGTGCCGGGTCCTGCACTTTGGCCACAACCACCCCTGGCAGCCCCACAGGCTGGGACAGAGTGGCTGGAGAGCAGCCAGGCAGAGAGGGAGCTGGGAGTGTGGATTGACAGGAAGCTGAACAGGAGCCAGAGTGTGCCCAGGTGGCCAAGAAAGCCAATGGATCCTGGCCTGGCTCAGGAACAGTGTGGCAGCAGGAGCAGGGAAGTGATTCTGCCCCCGGACTCAGTGCTGGTGAGGCCACCCCTGGAGTGCTGTGTCCAGTTCTGGGCCCTCAGCTCAGGAGGGGCTGGAGCAGGTGCAGAGAAGAGCAACGAGGCTGGGGAAGGGACTGGAGCACAAGTGCTGTGAGGAGAGGCTGAGGGAGCTGGGGAAGCTCAGTCTGGAGAAGAGGAGGCTCAGGGGAGACCTCCTCACTCTCTACAACTCCCTGACAGGAGGGTGTAGCCAGGTGGGGGTTGGTCTCTTCTCCCAGGAACCAGCAGTAGGACAAGAGGGCACAGTCTTGAGCTGTGCCAGGAGAGGTTTAGGTTGGATATTAGGAAAATTTTTTTACAGAGAGAGTGCTCAGCCACTGGAATGGGCTGCCCAGGGAGTGGATTCTCCGTCCCTGGAGGTGTTTAAGGTGAGACTGCATGTGACATCAGTGCCATGGGCTGGGAACCACGGCGGGGTTGGATCAAGGGTTGGACTTGATGATCTCAGAGGTCTTTTCCAACCCAATTGGTTCTATGATTCTATTATTTAGCACTGATATAGAGAAGAAGCAAGAAAAATGAAATTAAGCCACGAAGAGGAAAACATAACCTGAATGTTGGCCCACTGGGGCAGAAGAGCCTCTAGAAATCCCTGAGGAAGCAGTGCCATAGCCCAGAAGGGCTGCCAGGAGTGGCCAACGAGCGGGGACAAGAGTGGCCCAAGGTGGGGAAGGCCAAGGGGCAAGGCTGTGGTTTCAGGGGGGCACGGCTGGATGAGGTGATCTGGAGGGAAGAAGTGTTGATCAGAGGCTGTTTGTGAGCCGGGCCTGTCCCGCTGTGTCCGGGGTGGTCCCGCCGCAGGTGCCCCAGGTGTGTCTGCTCCTGCCCCAGGTGTCTCCTCACCTGCCCAGGTGTCTCCTCACCTGCCCCAGGTGTCTCCTCACCTGCCCCAGGTGTCTCCTCACCTGCCCGGCGTCTCCTGAGCACAAAGCGCCCTCCGGCGCCGGGAGCGCGCCCTGCAGGACAACAGGGATTCACTGTCCCCATCCCTGCCTGTTCCCTGCCGGAATTAATTACAGTTATACAGGAATATTAACAGCTAATACGGGAAATATCCCTCCGGGGGCCTGCTGCCACATTTATGGCTGACCATAAATTCTTATTCATTCTTCGTGTCAATCACACTATTTAATAAAATGTTTTCAGGGATGAGATTGTGTCTTTTTGTCCAGGTGCTCTGAAATCAGCAAAATCAATGGCACACCCACCATTTTATCTTTGAAATTGGACAAAGGCTTATGCCTTCCTCTCCAGGTAAGGAAATTAGCCAGGAAGGTTTTAAAATCATTTTTTCCCTTCACAAAATATTAACTTTTTACAGGAAGGGCTTTTAGAAACACACAGTCATTTACCAGCTGGTGGAGCTCAGCAAACAGCAGGAAGATTTGTCCACAAGCATTCTCTGAATTGGAAGCGAATTATGACTCAGCCACCTTTATTAACCTTCTGCTTTTATTTTCACAACAGCTTATATGTTTGGGTTCTTATTTTCCCCCCCTGCTGGCAGAAAGCATTACAAATGCACTGAGTTCACAGTGGAGTTGCTACCACCTCCAGCTGTTGAAGTTCTGTGGAACAGGTCTCCTCAGCACAAATCCAGAGCAGATGCAAATGTCTGACCTAGAACAGCTACAACAGATGTGAAGCCAGTTATTAGCCGCTGAAATTAGTCAAAGCATTAACCCACATCTCTCATGACACCAGATATGAATTATAAACTGGGAATACATAGGCTAAACCACCTAATTCTGATAAACAGCCCACTGACCTCCAGTGGGAACCTGCCCACTGAGTCCAGCAAGCCTTGAATGAGGCCAACACGTAAAACATCACATTATCTTTCAAATGCATTTGCAACAGGAATTGGATATTCAACACTGACACCTGTTCAAATTTCACAAATCGTGGACTCAGCTAAAAGAAGTTTTAAAACCCCCAGATCTTCAAACTAAAATACATGTAGTGTTTCTTAATTTGTCACCCTTTTTTTTTTTTTGGTTTTCTTAAGACATAAGGATATTTTCACACTTTTCTTAGCACTTTGAGTGCTAAAACATACCTTAAAATTAAATCAGAAATTCTTAAATACTTAATCCAGGAACTGAGAAAAATACAAAATGCCTTCTGAAGAGTTATATTAAGTTGGTTATTTAATTTGGGAGCATGAATATTTCTGCTAGAAATTATGATCAAATTTCTATAATTTCTAGAGTCAGCATACAGTCAAGAGAATTAAGAGCTGTCCAGTGTCCTAAGTACTGGAACAAACTATGAAAAGCATTATTCTAATGCTTTTTCAGGTTGCAGAAGCAGAGACAGTGATGGGATCTAATCAAGCATTAGTTTGCCAACATATCCTCTTAGAAACTTCTGCCTGGACTCTCTTCAGGCCATTCCTGTGCCAGTAATTTTTATGACTGTGAAACACACACACTGATTTGGCTTAACCAAAGCAACTAAAGGTTTTACTGGGCCACATCACTCTCACACAGGAAAAAAACTGACGTGTAAGCTTAGCTCCAGGCACACAAGCAGTGCCATAGAAAGAGCTGGAATTTAAGCACATACTTTATATTAAAAGCAAATGCTCAACTGTTTTGCTGGATCAAGAGCTGTAAGTCTTAGTGATGCCATGGTTTCTATGACGACTAAGTATGATATTACATGAAGGATTATGACTTAAAGGAACACTATTACATCTGGCCTTTTCAACTCCCAGTTTATCCTGTACATACCTCGTGTACAAATCTGCTTGTCTCTGTGGAGCCACTGAGCCCAGGACCAGGTGGAATGCAAGTGAAGAACACCGTTCCACTATCTACACCTGCAGATTTCAAGCAGAAAAACTAAATTCAGACTCAGGGCTGCACTATCCTTTCAGGCACAGCTGCAGCCCAGGAGCCTGCTGGTAGCTGAGGGGGGCTGCAGCAGCAAGGCAAGAAAACAAATGCCAGGTAGGAAGTAAAGTAGCAGTGAACCCACACTCCCTCCCTACAGAGCCCTCACAGCCCTGGCACAGTTCCCTGCACCCACAGCCTGTCCTATGGGGTTGGCTCCACATCCTGCTGAAGACTGGAGCACCTGTGGAATTCCTAATTAAACTCTGGTTCAAGCAGGTCTTACCTCCACAGGCTCCTTTCCCATCCCAGCAGTGAGCTCTGCTGGTTCCCTGCTCCTCTCAGACCTGAACACTGCAGAAACTCCACTCCACCCTTGCTTTCTGATTAACTCATTCTCCATTTGGCTCAGCTGGGAACATGTTTGATCTCCTGGAGACACACTCCAGCCAGCTCCATGGTCCTCAGTGATCTCTGCAAACCGGTACTTTCTTCCCTTGGGAGCAGGTGCCAAAAGCAATTCCATAAGGCTCAGTGCTAAAAGCTAGCCCAGACTAGCTAGTTTGGAACAGGAAAAAGTAAACTCTCTCACTGTCCAGGGTGTACAAAGAGCATTCTGCTTTTTAACTGAGAAGGATTAAAAACCCACCCCTGCAGCCCTCCAGCAGCCAGAAGGCTGCAGCACATTCTCAGCTGCTCATGTGCTGTTGCCCACATTCATGTCGGCTGCTTGCAGCCATTTTGGGTAGGAATCTCTTCTTCTCTGTCTCCCTGTCTCATTTTCAGAGAGCAGCCTGGCTCTGGGCTGCTGTGCATTCAGGACACACTGATTCACCTGCTACTTTTACAGGCAAACGAGAGCCAGTGCTGCAAATGTGTTCAATGGCCCTTTTAAGTACATGGCTGGCTCTGTAGCAAACAGCTCCCTTTAGATTAGGATAAATGCTTTACCAGGGAGATTAGTGCCACTGCACTTGTGAAGTCATGATATTCCCTACAAATAAAATCAGTGACTATAAATAGCCAGAACATCTTCCATTCTATGAGATTATGAGTTTCTTGCTTACAAAACAGATGAGCTCATTGAGAGATAATTTCGTGATAGCCAGATAGCTTCAACATAAGATTGAGCCCATCACCATTAGTACAATTAAAGCTCCTTTTTATACCAGTAAAATAATTGATGTGCTGATAAACTGCCTCGGTTCATTGTTACTGCAATATCCACAGCTGCTCTGAACACATCCATGTAATCAATATGGCCCACTAAAAGGTTTCTAAATGAGTTAACTCTTCCAGGAATCAGCCAGATTTCTGAGGGACTATCATGCTTTTTGTTCTGTGGGGTTTTTTTATTTACAGAGGCATTAAGTCCAATCACGAGCTGATCACACACACTCGAGCAGAGCATAATATGAATGTCACATGCCATTATTGTAATGGAAGTTGAGCCAGGGAACCTGGCCTGGAGGCTACTTTTCCCATATTAAAAAAATACCTACCCAAACCTGCATCCTTGTGACAGAACTGGGTTAGGGAGTGACTGTGTGTGCAGTTCCACTGGCAGAGCACAGCGTGCCAGGAGGGACAGGAGAATGGCAGCCAAAGACAGCGAGCTCCAGCTCCAATTCAGCAGCAGCCCGAAAAGCAGCTCCCAGAATAGCCCCAGAAACGTGATCAAAAGGGCCTGTTTTGCCACCATGCTAAGCTGCAGGCCAGCATTTCACACAGCCTGGGGCTCCAGTCTCCCTGTCCCTCTGTGGTGCCACTGTCCCCCCTCGCCGTGCTGCAGGTACAGACAGCAGCTCCCAGGGCAGCTGAGAACTGAATTCCTGTGTAAAGGGTGTGGCTGCAGGTACAGTCATCAGGTTCCTGCCCTGGCTTTCTGGGATAGGTTAGAAACATTCTCAGGAACCACAGAAAATCTCTCTAAATGCCCAGCTTTACTGCAGAAGAAGAAACAAATCTCTCAGGTCAGCCTCTCCCTGCCCTGCTTCAAGGGAAGACAAGCCTGCACGCATTTGTCAGGGGGTTTGGAGCTTTTGTTGTTGGCTGCAATTAAAAACCCCAACTAAAACTGCAAAGCTTTCTTAACCTTCTATGAGGCAAATGTTTGAACTTCAGACTCATCCACAAATCTCCTTTCTGAATCAAATACTTCAATTTCATGTGCTTGCCACATTCTGGAGATAAAGGTTTTTTAGCAGCTGCAGATACCCAGGCAGAAGCACTCACTCCTTCCTGATGCCTGCAGCATTCCATGAGAACTCCACAGTGTGAAATACAACTGCCCAGTCTCCTCTCAAAGTTCCCAGCAGGCAGCCACATACCCAGCAATAATGCTGGGTGCTGCACATGCATTAGAGGAGCTACAAATAGATATCTTTTCCCACTTAAAAGTAGCCATCACGTCCATATAGAAGATCATGGGGGCCAGGCACTGATTTCTTCTTGACCTAAACACAGCTTTACACTTGTTTGTTGCTGTCTGCTGCTGATAGAAATGCAAAATGGCCACTCTGCATTTCCCATGCTGAAACACAAACCTTTAATGAGTTCATTTTGAATTGCTCCTCAAAGACCAGGCAGAGATGGTAGTAGGATGTATAGCTTTAAATAACCTGTCAAAATCCTTTTAGGAAACAAAATAGCACACATTTTTGAGAGGTTTCCATCTGTCTGAATTTCTAATTTGTTTTTTTGCAGCTCACACAGCTCAGATGGGATTTAGCTGAGAATCCATATCCTGAAGCTGGGTTTCTGAAGTTTTCTTCACACCAGGATACCAGGATGGTACCTGCACAACCTAATTCTTAAGCTGCTGAACTGCAGCTCAGGCCTCCTGGCTCCTCTCTGCCTTCTTCAGATAAGGAGGGTCACCCAGCCCCAGATGCCAGTGCTCCCAGACAGGCTGTTCCTGAACAGGCCCTGCAGCAGCTCCTCAGTGCCAGGTACAGCCGCAGGGGAGCAGCTGGTGACAGGGACACAGCACAGGCTGGCTCTGGCTGATGGATGCCTCTGGCCACCTTAGCCCTCCACCATTCCTGGAGGTCCTGGTAAAGCTCAAAGAGGCCCTGCAGCTACGACAGGCCCAGCTCTCAGCTGGCCCAGGTGGTCAGCACCAGGTGGTGGTAGTTGGTTTGATTTTAAATCCCTTTGGAGATTGTTTACAAAGGCTTTGTGGTCCATGAGAAGGCCCACACCACTTTTAAGGGTGGTGTGGCCAGAGGCAGTGAATTCCTCCTTGCTTTGGTTGTAGAACTCTGCCTTACAGTTCCATCCAGGGAAGTGAGCCAAAGACAGCTGCCTCTTCCAAAGAAAGGCCTTGTGGAGGCTGCATCACCCTCTGATGTTTTGAAATTTCCAGTGGACCACATCAGTCACTGAGAAGTGAGAAGTGGCATCTAAACTCAACCTTTCACCAAGAAGTAGAACATCATCTGTGGCTGGGATACCATCTGGTTTCAAAAATCCCACATCTGTCAGAATCCTTTTGGCTCCTATTAAAACATATATTGACTAAAAACAATTGCTTGTTTCCTGTTGTTTCAGTTAGTTTGCTCTGGGTACCTGGCAGCATTTTGCAGAGTTCCACTGTTTCCCCAGGGCTGTCAGTCAGTTTTCCCTGTTGTTTGTGTGGGCTTTTCACACACAACACAGAAGAGGAAAACATTAAAAAAAAAAAAAGGGGAGGGGGGAAATGTGATTATAATCCACTTAAAGCAGCCAGCAGGGGGGTGTGCAGTACCAAGAACTTTTTTAAAAAGTGAATGCATTTCAAATTTACTATCCCTATTTAGCTGCAGAAGGCAGTCTCTAACAAAAGAGCACAAGTTGTCAGCCCATCACCGTCTCTGGCAATTTCAAAATCAGCTGAAGAAACACAGTTTCATCTCTATGGATTAAATGATGTATGGCTACATTGGTTAAATGAGCCCAAGAAGTCAATAATCAACATAACTTCTGCCTAGTACTTACAATTTTAGAAACAGAAAAGTGTTAGTCTTTTTAGGATGGAAAAAAAAGTATGTAGTTATCAAGACAAGAAAGCCAGAACTTCTGGATTTTTTTCCCCAGTAATTGATAACTAGTTCTATTATTTACAGATCTTTAGTTTTACTTCTGTTGGTTTAATCAGTTGTGAGCTTCAGCCCCCAAAGGTAAGATCTGCACCCATCCAAAGAGGGGCATTTCTTTCAGCTTCTGTCTCCCAGCAGCTCAAGATGCTCCTCTGGACACCGGTCTGAGCCAAGGGGCTGCACCCCAGAGCTGAGGCACAGGAAGCTCCACAGCACCTCCTGTGAGCAGTGACAGAGAAGGTACCACGGTAAACTCCTCGGTGCTGATATTTGCCACCACTTACAGAAGAGCTGCTTCAGGAAAGACCACCCAGCACATGCAGAGCTTCTGTCTAGATGGGGATGGAGCTCGTAGTGTTTTCTGTGGCTTTTATATCTGAGAGCAGACTTGATGTTTGATACACACAGCTTTATCCACACACTCACAGGCAAGTGCCATCCACAGCACGTGTCTGCTGTTCTTCATAAGCCAGGGGAAAGCAACAGGGACAAGAGGGAAAGAGGATGGGAATACCTTCACCAAAGAGGGACACTTCATCACCTGGATTCACCTTCTGTGGCCAGCAGCCCAGGGAAGGGTTAGGAGGAGGATCTCGAAGCCAGGTTTAGTTAATCCCAGAGTGCTGACCAGAAGATGGCGAGAGAGGAACAGTTTTCGAAGCACACGAGGCGCTGTGACCCGCTGCCTGCAGCCACCGGGCACCGGCAGAGTGTCCCAGCCCCTGGGCATCTCCCTGGGAGAGAGGACGTGCCTGTCCCATTCGACGGGAGACACGGCTGGAGAGCCATTTAGCTGGTTAGTCAGAGGGATAGTTTTGTTCTCCAAATTCAGTTTGCTCTGGAAATCTGACGTGTTCCAAAAACCTGTAAAACTTGAGAACAAAAAGGAAATAACACCTGCAAATCTTTTGGGGCAGGAGGGGAGACAGTAATTCTTAATATTCTTGAGATCTCACGGTTGGTTCTCAGAAGGCTGTGCAAACACTACAGTCTTTGGCAGGTATTCCCACACAAGAAGCCATTGACGATAAGGTAAACCTATTTAAATCACTACAGCTACTATGGGTCAGTATTCACCCAGAGGAGATCAAAACCCTGCACCTTCAAAGGTAATTCCTCGTTTGTTGCTATGGTTATTTTCTTCTCCTACCAAGCTGAATGTGCTAGTTCAGATAATACATCCTGAATTAAACTGAACTCTTAAGTTCAAGCAAAGAGTACTATTTCTAGACAACTGTTCCTATTAATTTAAGTCACACTAATTTTCCTATTCAACATCTTGAGAAAACCATATGGTATTTCCAGTATGGGATTAAAAGTTTCTCATAATTTCACTCTACTTGAAAATCTACAACATGCTTTATTTTCTGAAAAAGTATCTAGAAATCTATTTTTCTGAGGTTCATACAGCTTTCACCTATTTGCCAATATTTGCTTTGGCTCAAACTGAAGTGGAGCAGGGAATTAACTCTGTGATAGCCAGACAGAGCTGTGATGGAGTTTTACCATCTGAGTGCAGCACAGGACAGCCTGATGTACAGCTTCCAGAACAACCATTGGCAGTGGTTACAATTTAGTGCTGTAAAAGGAAAATATGTTCATGTTGATGTTCCAAAGCGAATCTATTCCATTTTATTAAACTGCCATGTTTTTACAGGGGAAAAACTTAGTTTGGAGAAGCAGTTCTTTCCCCTTTTAATATTCCATTTATTTCACTTTTCCCAACCCATTTTCAACTAGAATACTGGAAACTGTTCAAATCTGTCCTGATCAACCCTATGTTTCTATCTTACATATGCTAATAAATGCTCAAAATAAGAAGGGCTTTTTAGGATTCAGTGGGTTACCCAAAGTACACTTCTGCTCTTTCTGGGCCCTTTATCCCTCCCTAGAGATCCAAATGGCCTCAGTGTTTGTCACAGCCCAGACCCCTGTACTCACCATCCCCCAGTTGTGCACATGAACTCCAGGGGCCACACAGGTAAAAGGGTCCCCAGTTCTGTGGAGGAACAAGTCCAACAACCACTGGAAGCTCCCTGCTCTGCACTGGCTGCATGGGGTCATTCTTAACCCATCTGGCACTTTGGGATGATGCTTCCTGATTGCACATCCTGGCAAGTCCTGTTCTGACTAACTTTGCAAGGGTAGCTTTTGGGTCTCTTGGAAATTTGGCAGAGCCACTTCTCCTCAGGAGGAGATCATGTGGCACGTCAGGCAGTGTCACAGACTGTGTTTTCCTCTGCACATCCCATGTTGGCTCTGGTATCTGGGATCCATCTGCCACTCTCCCAGCGAAGGCAACTGCTTGGCAGGCTGCTACAATGCTCTTCACATTGCCTTGATCTCAGTCTCTGGCGTTCCTGATTTAGCTGTCGATTGACTGGGGCTTCTTCTGCAGAACATGGTAAGAAACGTTGGGAAAACACCCTGCCAATGACATAACTGCCTACCATTTCAAGTGGGTTTAGTCAATGCTGCCTTACTAAACAGCCTGCAAATATCCCCAGTTCCCTCCACAGGGAAACTCTTGTAGCACGTGTAATTGTAGAGCAGTACCCCTGAATGTCAGAGGTGGAGATGGGAGACTCATGCTAGCAAAGAGTTAAAAAAGAACCTCTCTGAACACACAAGGTGGGTAACCAGTGGGAGAAAAAAGCACATGATCAACTCTGAGCTACAGAGAAGGAACAAAAGCCAAGAGGAAAGACTGAACATAATCTCCAGATTGGCTTCTCTGGGGAAGTTCAAAACTCCACCCATATCAGCAGGCACCTGGGCACCTTTAAAACACGGGCTCAGAGTCTTTCACTGGCTCATCTCAATCAGCCTATGGTTCTTCTTGGCTACTTTTTAGCCATCAAGTTTTTCACAGCTCTGCTGTTGCTGCTCAGTGGTTTCCATTAATCCTTCACAGCCACCAGCCATCCCCTGCCACCCTCTCCTGGCACTCTCCCCAGTAAACCTTGTAAGGCAGGAGTGGGAGACAATCCTGTGGGGTTTTCTGTTGTCTGCAGGGACAAGGCAGCAGGGCCAGAGTTCTGTGGTGTGCCAGGCTCACTAAGGCACGTGGCCTGTCCCAGGGTGACAGCTGCCTGTGCCTCCACTGGTTCTGCCCTTTGACAGCTCCTCTTCCCTCAGTTCACACGGAGAAACAGTTGGCTGGGAGGCAGCTATGAATATTTGACCAGGGGAACAAACACTGAGGCAGCTGAATAGCACCTGCCCACAAGAAGTTCAGGAAAAGAGAAGTACAGATGCATCCTCCAGCAGAGAAAACACACATTCAGCAACCTGAGAACTAATACAACCTATGGAAGCTGCAGTGAAAATTCTCTAGTATAGCTGATAATCTCTGCAGTTTATGTGAGTGGGAAAGCCTTAAATTTCCTGATAAGCAGAAGGTGATTTCAACTCCACCTATTCCCTGCACAGCATCTCTTTGCCACAAGAGTGCATCCTTGCAGCTTGAACTGGGCACATCCCCTCTTACTGCAGCATCAAGGTAACAATACCTGAGTTGTCTTGTACCAGCTGCTTTTAGCACAGGTTCTGATAAGTAGTTCTTTTCAAATGCTTGGTTTGATATAAGATCTGGTTTATAGCATCCCAAATCAATGGGATGGTAACAAAATGCCTTTTAACTAGATTTAAGATAGGCATTGTGTATTAGCACACTTACAAAACACTGCTAGAAAAACAGTATGCAAAGCCAGAAACAGTATTTCTTTCTGGCCAGCTTTCTTAGGTTTCCTTGCCACACTACCCTTTTCCCTATCATGCTGACAAGAAAGGAATAACCACCCCAGTAGTTTAACCCACATTTCCTTACCAGGTACTGGCTATGTTTTTGTCAGCACACAAAAAAGGTTTTTTTGTAAATTAAACTTCTCAGCAGATAATCCCCAAGAATGTCTCTAGGAGTGGGAATGTAGGGGAATAGAAATAACACAATATCTGAAGTGTACATTTGATATTACACAAAGTCTCATAAAACCAAGGCTTTGAGACTTGTGTGTAAACTGGGCAAAGGGAAAGCTGATGGAAACAGAAGTCTCCTTGGGTTCCCCTTTCTTAAAGGAGCTGTTCCATCTTTTTGTGGATTTTGACTTTCCCAGCTGGGCTTGTTCTGTCCTGTGCTTGCCCTGCATAGCTGGGTACAGAGTTGGGAACCTGAAGAGAGTGTTGATCCCAGTATTTCCTACTTTGGCCAACGAACATTCCTGCTGAGACCCTATGAATTATCAGGATCTGATCTCAGACAGGCTATTTCATTGCCACAGGCATCTTTCTGGAACTTCACTGCTGCCTTCCCAGAAACTACTCCCTCTGAGAATAATCTTGTACTTTATAGAAGTAGATGCATCACTTCTGGTATTTCCACAATTTCTCAATCATGGCTGTCCTTTAAAGAAGCCACTATAAATCCTTAGCAATCCCATTTCAGACACAAAGGCTCTACAGATTATACCCTTATCCCTGATAATTTTTCATGGACTGATAAACAGTTGCACTGTTTTGATTTACAGCCACCCTGCACTGTCAGACTCTTTGTGAGGTCTGACCACCTGATACTTTGGGAGGTGGCTGGTCTAGAAGATGTGCCAAAGTGACAGGACCCAGACAGCTGGATCATCCCCCTGCTTTGTCACAGGCCCTGCACGTGGGACCTCACAACTGCCACAGGAGGTCAAGCAAGTCCCAGCCTGCTGGTGCCTCTGCTCCGTTGGCACCTGCCATCTGTCTCAGCTCTTCAGGCTCTGAGCTCTGCACGACAAGGGTTCTTCTCACAACAAACACATTCGAGATCACAGGTGTGGTTTCTGGGCACAACTGCAACACAACAGTGAGCACAAAAGCAGAGCTGAGCTGTTCTGCAAGACTGGCCCCAGCACCGGGCTGGGGAGGCCCAGGAAGTGCTGTCAGAAGGGCAGAATTCATGATGAATAAGATTGTTTATCTGAATGTCTAAAAGCAGATGAGTGTGCACATTACAGTCATTAAATTCACTTAAGAGGCAGACAACTAACATTATACACACTCTGTTGTGGATAAAGAACAGGCAGTGTAGTCACTGAAATGACCTAACTAATAAATATTGGAGTCTGTTCTAAGTTTCTCAATGACCTACAAGGATTTTTATTTTCAACTTCTCAAAAGGGAAGGAAGAAAATTTTCTTGCAGAAGAAAGGAGGATTAAACAGGGAGATGTCTTACCAATGGCCTTGGTTAAGCAGATGCATGTCAGAGAAAAATACATATTGTGATGAGTGGTGGTTATAAATATGGAACAGTCTGGGATGTGAAAACAGAGGAAGGATGTTGTGCAAAGTGGTGGCATTCCTACTGGCAAAAAGACAATAGTTTCTGGATAAAAAAACCAAAATAGGGCAACAGAGAACAGCACTTAAAAAAAAAAAAACAACACTACAAAAACCCCAAACCTCTCATAGGTTGTAGAGGCCACTAGTAGAAAATGTGAACAAGAATCTGATCCCAAAATAGACAGATATAAATATGTCCCAAATCTCACATAAGCAACTGATTAGTAACAGCCCCAGACAGGCAGGGACTTGTCACCAGAAAAGAAAGTTAAACCTGAATATAAGGCTGGCCCTGGGCTGGAGAAGACAGTGGGGCAGCAGGCCTTAGGCTGGCCAGGAAAGGCCAAGGTGCAGTAGGTTTAATAAATGTTTTAACTGAGCATCTCAGCTAAAAACTCATGAAACTGTGGCTTTTCACTCATCAGCTGACAGGTTCTCCACCAGTAAAACAGCCAAAGCAGCCATGGAGGATGAGGAGGTACTCCAAGTTTAGAGGATTCTGATTAGGAAAAGCAGGATCTGGTGCATCTCAGCAATTAAGAATCAGCTGCTACAGTCGTACCTGCCAGTTACTGGGTTTGGACTTCCAGGAATTTTCTTCCACTTTGAAAGCTTTGAAAGTATCTTAATCAATGTATGCCAATGACTCAAATATCATTTATGTAACTAAACCTACCCTCACTACACAGTCTGTACACTGCCTGATGAACTGCCACATCCTCCTAAATACTGCTTTTCTGTCACACAGTAAAAGAACAGGCTATGTCCTGGACCTGGTGCTCTTTGCAGTTTTACCTTTTACTGCAGAATAAACTCTGAGAGTTATTTATCTAAACAGCAACTTCAATGAGCAAGAAAAAGGCCGAAGCACCTACATAAGAAATTAAATCATGCAGCTCTTGGCTTCCGTTTGACTGTTCTAAGTGTGGCCTCTCAGTGCCAGGACACTACAAACATTAGACAGACTCATTTTTCTTTACTTTTATCTCACATCACTAACAAATCAGTTAATTCAGAACAACTTCTGGTTGTGTGTGCCTGAACAAACACTCTCAAATGGAAAGTTCACAGCTCCACTGAAGCCGATCCCTTTGTTTCAAAGAAAACTTCCCTACTACAAGAAAACACGAAGCAGCACAGTTATGTTCTCCCAGCATCTTACCAGGCATTGTTTACCACCTCTCTTCAAGAATTTCAGGCAATAGGTCAGATCTTGCTTTCAGGCTTATGGGATTAGCAGGGGATCAAATTCATCACAGGTAAAAACACAGCTATGGCAACCAGGTCAATGGATTGTGCCCATATCTGTCTTTGGAAGTCCAAACACGAGTAAAATTGTTTGCAAAGTATTGCCTTAGTTCTCCTGTACTTCTAAGAAGCTGAAGCATAGTCTGTTATTTTCCACAATTTACAGTGCCCTACCTGTGGGAGAAAATGACATCCAAACAGAGGGACAGGTGTCATTTTTCTACTCTCCTCTGGGCTCCAAACAGCTCTGAGAAGAGCTTGACCAGTCCCACTCACTTTCTGCTTGTTTGTGAGCAAAGACAGACACAGGCAGGCAAAGGACATTGGTGCATGAAAGGGTGACCACTGTGGACTGTTCCTTGGTCTTGGCATCCTGCAACACCATTCTATTGCTACAACAGAATTTGGTTTTATAGCTGCTGCCAAGAAGCTCTGAGCTGCCCCTGACATTGGACAGTGGAACTGGCACAAACTCTAGCAGTGACATTACCTGTGGAAATGTCAGCTGGAAACAGCTCCTGGTTTTCTGCATCTCTGTGCTGGGGGAGGAAACTGAGGACATCACATTGGACTATTCTGGGCTTGGCCAAATGGACAGATGATGGGACAAAGCATCAGGGTTTTGCCAGTGCCACTGCCAATCCACACAGAGCAGCTGGGTGTCTGGGTCAGTGATTCCCGGGCTTTCCCTTGGCAGGACAGCTCTGTCCCAGCACTCTGCTGGCCTTTTGTGCACGGGGAAACCCTTGGGACAGGTCTGGAGACCTTTGTATCAACTGTCACCTTCCTGCTTCCCTGGTTTCCAGGAGAGCCAAGGAAGACAAATCACTCGTGGGTCAAGATCTGTTGCCAAACAATACAGAAAGACAGAATTTGTCCACCTTGTCCAGCCTACCTCTATCAGTAACTGCTGCTGGTATCTTTTATATCCAGGTGGATAAGGAATGACCCAGCAGCAGGGAGAGCTCAGAACCTGGTTTTAACTCGCAATGCAGGTTTAAGAGACTGCCCAGTCCTCCTCCAACCCCTGCAGCAGGTGCTTAAAGCAGACAGCAAGTGATGAGTCATAGCACTAAGAGCAGAAGAATTGTATTCATTATTTACCAGTCTCTGGGGTTCCTGTGCTGCTTGGAGACAGCCCACATCTCCCATCAATCATTTAACATGTTCCAGTTCAGAGCAGTTACAGCTCAGAGCACGGACCTTCTCTGGAAGAATCTCTCAGTTAATGCAGCACAACCTCCCCCAAGCCTCGTGTACCTTTACCAGCCTTAAAACATCTTGGCAATGGTTCATCTCTTCCTCACTTGAAAAATTAATATGGTGTTCACAGAAGGTGCTGAAGTGCCAGCACTCAGAACTGCAGCCTGATGTTCCCCTGCAGAGCAGGAACCACCCCAGCACCAGGAGACTGTGTGGTGTGACACTGACCTGATGACCCTTTTTCCCAGGGGCAGTCTTTGGAGATCAGTTAGTTACATTTACAAACTCATTCATTTCTCACCTTCTAGCTGAGAACATGTGAGGTCCAGCCATACAGAGCTGGACTGAGTATCCCTCTGGCCCCAGTATCCTGGCTCTCCCAGTGACCAACTAGATGCACAGGGAAGGAAGCAAGAGGGGAAGTACCAGTCCCAAATACCCTCCTATCAATCCCAGCTCAGAGACTTCCTGGGTTTGAGGTTGTCCTAGATAGTATGAATGTCTCTTCCACAGACTTGTTCATGGAAGTCTTTGGTATCTGCAATCCTACAGCAGTAATCCCACAGTTTATCCACATGTTGCAATAACCCTCACTCCCTTTTCCCTGTTGTGAACCTCCCACATGCTACTAGACCAGAGAAGATACTGATTCTTGTTGCCTCATCTGCCAATGACCTACCACAGGACACAGGACAGAAACACAGCATATCTCTGCAACTCTGCTTTACCTGGTCCAGAACAGGAGTTCAGACAAGCAGGCTGCTCTGGAGATGGCTGGACATCCCTGGGTGAAGAGCTCTGTAAGGTGCATTTTTGCTGTGAGGTAGATGATGGTTACAGCCCAACAGACAGGCAAGCACGAGGTCAAACCACCAGGTCATTAAATGGTAACTTTTGCATCGCAGCTAATCCCGAACAAACACAAAACACCCTCAGAAATGGGCCTGGAGCTCCTTTCTGATCCTCTGTATTGATCCAAGAGTAACTGTAACACAGCAGTGCTCCTACGCCAGGATCATCCCGCAGGGAAACATGAAAAACCCTCTCGTGTCCCCATTCAGCATTTCTGGAGGGAAGGTGTACACTGAATATTTACAGTGGCAGCTTAAGAAGCAGTGCAAGATGGAAAGGATTTAGGAGTACTCAAAATTAAAGGCAGCTGGAGAAAAGTTTCTGTTAAATGTTTTCCAAACACTAACAAGGTTTCCTGTGAAATGGTTTGAGCTTTCACTGCAAACCAGAGTTGCCTAAGGCAAAATTGTAAATATGAGATTTCAGAGTGTTTTCCCTTTCCATTTTTGACAGAAATGTGACTGAATTCATAGAAAGCTTTTCTTTTAAAGTTAAATAAATCTTTGGCAAAACTAATCTTTCCTAAAACAACTCTTCTGAAAAATCTTCAACACATGGAAATGCAAACAGGTGACAAAAGAGAGAGACAAATAAAGATGAAATTTTTGGCATCGAGAAGACTTGGTGAGTTACAGAGAATATGGAAAATTAAATGGCAGAGAGAAGGAAATTGGAAGAATTTTTAAGGTAAAATCCTATAGGAGATCCAATGTCATCCACCAGATTTCAAAGGGACATCTATGTGACTGAGCATCTTGGCACTGATTTATGTTTACAAGTAAAGTAGCTGTTGCTCTTTCTCCTGGTGTAATTCCAAATTGCTTAAATTGGAAAGCTTTCATTGGTTAAGTTTTATCCAGCCAGGGCAGAGCAAGCTGACAGTGAGTGTAGTGGACAAAGCCAAAGTCCTTTAGTTCTTTAGTCTGCATGAGAACCAGGGAGTACATACTTTGTAGGTTATGACTTTGGAAGAGTTGTCTCAAAAAAGACAAACATGGAATACCCCCATGGAAATACTGAGTATTTCACAACCACAGCAAGCCTCAACAGCTGTTTCCTTAACTCATTTCTACCACAAAACACAGCAATGCACTTCAGACAACACCATGGGTTGGTGTTTGCCTGGACCAAGTCTGTTAATCCGAGTTTAAGCACTAACAAGTGTTACTACATGTGCCAACTTTCTACTCAAGTATTTTAAAGAATTCTTGGGATGCTGGCCTGTATCTTTTGGAATACATTAGGAAAAGACAGCGTTTTCCTGAGAGCTTTGCCATATTTCTCCACACTACCAATAGTGACAGGAACTTTCAGTTGTCTCCCAGACTTTTTCACCACTTATTTATGTGCAGCTATTCTTAAGTCAGTGCATTCCTCATGATTACACAGGAGACAGGCTGGCAAATATCCTCTCTGAAGTCATCAGGAGCAGTGACTGTGCTCTTAATGCAACATGACAGCTCTTCGCTCAGCGACTTTGCAAAAGCAGCTCTGGTATTTAGAACTGTTATTTTTATTTTTATTTTGAGCTTACACAGTAAGAGATTAAGCCTGAATTGTCCTCAGGCTAAATGAACACAAAGGCTCTGTGCAGTTAGAGTATATGAAACCTTGTTTGGTTCTGTTTTCCTCTGGGTGGAGTGGGAATGACACCTACCAGCCAATGGAATCCAGCTTGAGCAAGGCAAAATCTCTCAAGGTTTTAACCAACTTTAAATTATAAATATACAGAGGACAGAATCAAAGGTTCAGAGGATAGTTTGGGTTGAAAGGGACCTTAAAGATCATCTAGATCCAACCCCCTGCCATGGGCAGGGACACCTTCCACTAGACCAGGTTGCTCCAAGCCTCATCCAACCTGGCCTTGGACAGTTCCAGGGATGGGGCAGCCACAGCTTTTTCTATTCAAACCATGAACACGAAAAGCTTTATTGTCTTGGGTCCAAAAATACACCACCTTGTTCCACATGCAAAAATACCAATTATGACCTGTGCTGTAGGAAATAGATACGTAGATATCTTTGGCACAACAAAAGGTGGAGGGAGATTAAACAGAATGAACAAGAGCAAAACACCAAAGCAATTGAAAGGGAGGCATGAGTCTCACTGCACTGAATACTTGTGATAAATGCAAGGTCTGAATGCAGAAAGAAAACACCCTGCCACAAAAGGCTCAAACTGAGCTGCATCTGCAGAGCTGTGAATGAGCTTCATGTTAAATCCAGCAAGAGTCACACTGCACTTTTTATTCCACATCATTTCTCCAGGAGCAGCAGAGTGACAATACTCATCATCTTTATGCTTATTCACAGCTTTTTACATGCACCTGCCTGCTCTCATAGGACTGCCCCAGATCAGCACACTGTTAATTCCTGCAGATGGAAGAGCACACAGAAGTTTGGATGTACCCACACTGAAACTTTGCTTCTCAGTGGTCTCTGCTGCCTCTTTGAGTCCTCAGAAACTTCTCCCAGAGCTGCCCCATCCAGTGCTGTTTCTGCTGGCTGCCCACTTTGTCACCCACCATTCAACATTCCTGCCTGGTTTGATGTTCCCCTGAGGAGAGCCCCCTCTTTTTCCACATCTTGCTGAGGCCCCTCCATGCTCTCCTGCAGCCCCAGGCTGCAGCACAAACAGGGCTGGACCTGCAATCTCCAGGGCACCTCCTGCACAGACACTGTCACTCAGCCTCTCCAGCACTGAGCAAGGAGGGAGCTCAGCAGACTTTCTAAAACAGCATTCCATGTTTGGAGATCTGACAGGAGCTGATCGTTGCATCAGCAAGCCAGCATTTGCCTGACTGACAGCTGAACTGAAATTCATGCAGCTCCATGGTTTAGGCTGCAGGAATGTGAAAGAAAACCATGAATACTAATACACTTCATGTAATCTGAGTGCGTGAACCAACCTCACTTTTATGACTCATCTGTGACACTATTTAAACAGTCTAAAGAGTGAGAAGATAGTATTGCATTGAACAATGCACAGATGGCCTACTTCACATTGGAAAGAGATTCATATTTTCATCCTTCATGGCAGCAGTTAGAAATTCAGTGAAGCACTGCAATGGATAAGCTGGGAGTGCTGACATTTGCAAGCAGTTAAATGGCTCAGTATCTAGAGCTGCAGGCATAAGCTCTGCCTGACAAAACAGTTTCTCCCAAGTTTATTGGGAGGTTAATACAGGATGGGTTGTGGCAAAAACGGTTTTCAGGTTCAGCCCTTTGTGGAAAGGTCAAGACACAAGAACAAACATCCTACAGACCCCACGTGTTGCCAGAGCCACTGCAATATAGCAGCAATGATAATTACAATTTTGTATCTTTGCAAGTGGAAGTAGGGGTCACAGGTAAAACAGTCTCTCCTGATTTCTTGCTGAACATTCTCTTTGTTCTTACCTGTCAGGCTTAAAAGAAGCACAGAATGCAGCCAGGCAGGCATATGCACAGTGCACAGGTGGATGTGACCTGGATCTTTTTGGTGATTTTGGGTTTGTTTGTTTGTTTGTTTGTTTTTAATAAAATGCACCTGAGAAATATTAGCTACAGATATTATTCAGGCCTTTATTTACCTAAAATATTGAGTAGAATGTTTGTTTGCTTTAACTGGAAGAGGATCTCATGACAGCCAAAAGAAAGAAAAAAATTCTTTTAACTTCTCTCCAAAGAAAAAAATCTTGTTCCAATCCCCAGGTACTTATGTTTTCCTAATTCTTACTCTTTCTTGACTCTTCCAGTCAGAAACTTAAATAATAAACATTTATTTTAATAAATGTTACATATATTGTATGTTTAATTAACACCACATGGAGGTAAAGATATGCTGCCCCAATGGATTATACCTGTTCTAATTCCACAGAAAAAGCAAGGTGAGACTTCAGAAACTTGGACCTTTGATTCTGAATCCTTTGGTTTAGGTGGATTCTGAAATGTTGTACAAATTGTTACTGATAGACCCCTCCCCTTTAGTCAGTCCTGAAATGGAAAACCAGATTATAAACACAGCAAGGCAGTCAGTTTACCTATTACACTCATTCAAATCATCATTTTTATTTCAAAAGTAGTTGCTCAGAATGGGAATCTGGGATTAAACATCTGCTCTTAAAACACTAAGGTCTTAAGCCCAAACTTCTCATGACTGAAAATTAATGTTCTAGTTATTGCTTGCTTTTACAGTAATTTCTGTCTTGTGCCTGAAAAATTTCCTGACAGATTTTGACCAAACTGACATGTTTCTAGGCAGATGAAGTTGTAGTATTTTGCAGTGAGAAAGTTTTTATTAAAACACTCACAGCCAGCTGTCCTTTTAACATGATTTTTCAGTTAGTGATCAAGCTCTTCTGGTAACTCCAGAAGCAAAGACTGACTGAAAGGCCCAGCCACACTCAGACTGTTCCTGCCTTTCCTTCCCACCTGCAGCCACAGTTCTAGAGCTGTGTCCAGAGAGTGGCTCAAGAAGATACCAGACCCAGGGCAGGTCCTGGAAACAACCTGCTTTGGGGGAGTGGGGCAGAAGCATCCTGGCATCACAGGTATTCAGGCTCAGGGACAAGGGTTATCTGTTAGCCCTGATACAAAAAAGCAACAGGACAACAGTCACACCACAGGCCCACTCAAAGAACACAAGGTTTCTCATTTCCTTTGGAGGTGCTGCCTTGAAGAAACACAAAAATGAATACATCCATTCTCTTCCAACCCTCTGACACAGGAAATCTTCATTCAAGTAGCTGCAAACACAGAAGGAGGAACAACATCACAAAACCAACACCGAGCGAAGAATTACATCCCACCTATAAGAGCGTACAACATTGTATTAACACACAGAACCTTCTGAGTCTCCAAGATTCACACCCTAAAAAAGGCTCTGAGAGATGCTCCACACAGCAGTGTGTGGCTTCTGTCCAGCAGCACTGCAGAACTAACCTCAGGGAGCTGCCCAGTTTGGTCTGGGCACCTTCTCAGCTGGGCATGTTGCTGGCAACACAAATGTGAGCAGAAGGGTGGACATTTGGAAGGCTGTGCTCTCGTGCTGACTAAGCTAAAGGTGCTGTGGCCCAGCACTGTGAGGACACTGCACTAAGTACTAAGGCCACTGTAGGACACTGGCAGAGTACTGAGATGGAAAGGAAAGAAAGACATAAGGACCACAGGAACACAGAGTGCAGGGCAGAAAAGCTGGGGAAGAGGAAAGCGTGGCCAAAGCTGTGTCAAAAGTTTGTTGGGTCACTCACAGAAGTGCCCGGGAGTGATATTGTTATAAGTCTAATTTCCAGACTCAGAGCCCTTGTTCAGTCATTTTGAGTGCCTATACCTTCTCATCACATCCCAAATTGGAATTTGAGTAAAAGCTACCTAAAAAACTGGAGCTTGGCCCTGTGACTCAGAGCACAGCAGCATTTGGGATGAGGGAGTTTGCTAAGGCAGAGGTGATGGTGAAAATGCAAAGGCAAACCTCTGCACAGCAGTACAGAAAATAGATACGTGAAGAATAAAGAACGGGCTGGGACGTCTTGCCAAGGAAATGGAAATTGTAATTCTACATCTTGAAGAGCTGACAGCCTGAGAGATGTGCATTAAACAGCAAAGTTTAGGGGATTTACTGGCCAGGCTTCAGCAGGCCTCAGGCACGGGGCCAACAGCACTGGAGAGAGAAGGAAGAACCAGCAATTCTCCTATGAGTTTTAAGCACACAATAAATAGAAAGATTTGAGCCAAGATAAAAATATCACCTCTGAAGTCCTTGGCATAGGGAGAAGCAGAAGAAACAAATCCCCTGGAAATCCTTCGAACTGTGGGAAAGTCAAATGATGCTGGAACTAAAGAACAATTTCTCTTGCACCTGAACAGCCTTCCAAAACCAGAGAGCATTTGCAGTTGCTATTCTCAGCCACTGGGAGTCAAAGCTGGATAACTAGAAGCAGAAGAGAGGGAAAAAAAGCCCCAAACTTCACAGCAGTTAGTGCTGGACTTCCAGGGAGAAGGAATGCACAGCTTTCACATCAAAATGGCTATGGGGAGTTTCTTTTGAAATGGAAGGTAAAGAATTTAAAGTAATTACCTTAAAAAATTTAAGGTAAAGAATCATTTAATGTGATTCTTTAACACATTGAGGTCACATGATTCTTTAATCATATGATTCTTTAATCACATTGTGTGATGTGAGAGCTCCTTACAGAAATGATGAATCAGAGAAGGCATAAACTAGACTAGAGAATTACCCACCTCACAGTATGTAGGAGTAGTTGGCCCCTATATATGCCAGAAAAACATCATCTTTAGCTACATCCAGGCACATCCAGCATTGATATTCTAAAACCTGTAGCTTAGCACACTTGCACTAGTTATTCCTAGTGGTCTCTAGCCATTGTCATTTTCCTAAAAATTCTTCTGCCTGTGCTTACCTCCAACCCCTTCCAACCCCTTACCCTTGTACTCACCCTAAAAACACCAAGGTAGGGCCAAATCTGGATGATTGGTCCATATCAGAGACAGATCTTCCCCATGGGAAAATGTCTTTCATCAAATTTTAATGCTTGCAGCATTAAACCCTACAGCTTCAGCCATGGAGCACAGGAGATAAAATTAAACTCCATCATCATTAAGTGTAAAATCTTGAAAGTTCAAGAGTGGCCATCAGTCCATTTGGATTTCCATTTAGGATTAGAGCACTGTTCCACAAATCACTCTGCCTATCAAATACACAGCTTTTGTGAAGTGACACTAAATCCAGTTTCCTAGTAATGCCTCAGTGATCTCATGTTGTCACTACAAGCACACAGACACCACATTACCAGAGAGAAACAGGGAACTTTCCCAAACCCTCTTGATGATTCCATTATGCTGCTCCTTCACTGAAAAACATCATCAATTTGAGAAACAAACAATTTGCATCCTGGCTGTCTATTAGCCTAGTCATTATTATCCCATTATAATATAAAATTACAACGGAAAACAACTTCAGTGCAATGCAGCAGAGACCCAGTGATGATCCCTCATCATGAAATCATAACAGGCTTCCTCTGAAGGCAAAGTCACAGAGAAAATTGGACAGCTTTAACACAGCTTCTGCAGCTTTTCAAAACAACATAAGGAATTAAAGACTGTATTGAAATTAATACTGTATTATAGCCCATTAGTTCTGCATTTGATTGTTTTTGGCCTGCCCAGTGTTACCATCCCCATGTTCGTTGAGCAGTAGCTGGTGCCACCTGGGCAAAGCACATCCCGTTTGTGTGAGGGCTGGGTGTGAGTGAGGTCCCTGTGCCGTGACTCTGCAGTGCAGCCACGGGGGTGCAGCACAGAAACGCTCCAAAGCAGAGCCTGGGCCGGGCAGGGCAAAGCATCCCTGGGAAAGGATGCTCTGCAAGGCACCTAAAGGTCTCCACCCCGGTTCAACGAACCTTCCAAACAGATGGGTTGTTCTAAGCACACGTCCAGATTTCAGCGCTTCTCTAAAAGCGGGTGGACGTTTGCACCGGGTCCTAACACGGGAGGAATAAATGCTATATTTACAAATTACTTCAATCTGAGTGGGCAAATAACGTTTGGGTGATTTAACTGAGGCAAGATTTTTCTTGAGGAAATGTATTTCTTGGCCCTTTTGAAATAACCCAATCGATAGTCCTTCCATTTCCTCTCTGTCCCCCTGGACTGCAAGAGCAGGATTATTTTTCCCATTATTCATCCTAGTTTTCCATTAGCTTAATCTTCATCCTTTGACTAATCCTCGAAATAATCTCCTCTCCTCTCCTCTTCAGTGCTAGGATCCTCTAAAATGATTACATGATAAAGCACACTCTATATCTGTTGTTTATATATTGTGGATTGTATCTTTTTAGAAAATAAACCCATGCAAAAGCCTAGATATTGCCACTGCTGAGGGCAGGGTTAGATGTACAGAGCTCAAAACAAAGCTAATTCCTATCTCTCTTTTTGGTCTCAATCCAGCCTCCAATTAATGCATCAGGACCCTGCACTGGCCCAAAATAGAGCAGAATTGGGATAGCTGTTATTTAAAATGCTACAAAGGGGTGGAGCTGGTAACACAGAGCAGTAAAACTGTAAGAGCTGCATTCACTCCACTGATTACAGAGAGAGAGAAGATTTGCTGGAAATGATGAATGCCCAGATAAAAATCTTCCATCCAACCATAAAAAGCAGCTTATGCCCAGATGCAGCACTATCAATAAAGATAAAGAACATCAGCAGAGGGTTGAAAGGACAGCACCGTGAATGTCGCCAAGAACACGCTCTGTGCATTTTCAGATAAAACATCTGCAGCAGGTACATAAATAGAAAACACAACTGAAGCTTGACTGATTATTCCAGAACTATGATTTGCTCTTCCAAACTATTTCTGAGAGAAATTGCTCTATGAATATAATATATATGCTATCTACATACCCAATAAGGTATGCAAGAACGAGTTCAGCCTCATATGAGGATCCAGACAGATGCTTCAAACAGACCACAGACTTCCACAACTTACTGCATGGGGGCTTGTCAAGAAATCCCTTAAAATTGTTTGGAAGGAAACAGGTATTTGCACCCCTGTGACTTGGTAACACATAAAAAGGGCTGTGTGCTACCACTGGGGGACTGAGAGCAGGAATCAAACCACTGAAGTCAGGTGGGACCTGTAGCCTCCCCTAGGAGAGAATTTCCCTCTGTGCCCCCCAAAGCAAGGTGCTTGGAGGAGGCAGGTGTGCACAGGGGATCACTAGGAAGGCCACAGGAGCATTGGGAGCACAGCAAGGCCCAAGCTTTGTGCACAGGTGGCTGCACAGCTCACACAGGTGACTAAATCCTGCACTCCCTGGTTGATAAGGTTACTCCAGCACAGCCCTTTGTCACCAATCCTGCAAGTCATCACATCCAGTGCTACCTTCTAGACATCCCAGACAGCTTCAGACACCAGCTCTGAGCTTCCTGAGCAGTCACTGTTTCATTAAAAAAAAAAAAAAGCCTAATCTAGAGGTTAAAATTGCAAATATTTTACTGAGATGGTCAGCTGGAATGCTGAAACCCAGCTCCAAATCATCACATACAAGTGACAAAAATCACAAATGTGTCCCTTTCAGCTGCCAGCAGTTTCAGCTGGCACTGCACATCTTGGTCACAGGACAAAAATCCGTGGTATGGGAAGTGCTGACAGTGCAGCACAGCCAAAATAATAATAATATCTATCAGTATCACAGGTCTAGCAATCTGCAGAGTAAGTGGTACTTCTTTTCAAACCCTCATCCTCAATCTCAGATCCTGATCACTACAACCTGGGCCAGAAGAAGGTTAGAAAAAATACTGTTCAATACAGAAATGTCTCCAGATAGTTTGGAGTTACAAGGAGCATCATGGATGTATCATAATTTCCTATAAAGCATCCTGTACTCAAGATTAGGCTGTGTTACAGTTGCTATATCCTCATGCTCCACTCAGGTTTAAGGTCTCAGTCCTACATGATTTATTCCCATGTTTGTCCTTATCTCTGTGATCAGGCCAGGCAAGTTCCATAGACCTGTTTGCATCCACACCCCAGAACACACAGGGATCTCAGCAGAACCAAAGGACAAGTTGTTGTACTGTTATTGGTAACCCATGGTTTTTTAAAACTGATTCTGGCCCAAAGCTACGGAAAAAAACACCCACATTTGAATAATGTTTTCGGTGTCACACATCTGTCCCTCCTCAGTGCTGGGAATCCATGGAAATTGAGACACATGTGGCTTGGCAGCACCATCATAAATTCCTGTTACCACATTAAACTAATTGACTTTGAAGAAGGAAAGATAATTAGGAAAAAGAGAATTCACATGGTAGGAGAACACATAGCATTAATGAGAAATGCTATTTATTGCTCATACTCCTGCCTGTCTATCTTTGGTACACAAGTGCTCTATTGTACACTAGCTGGAACTGCTACATAAAAACATAAGAATGAAAAACCACCTTCTTTAACTTCTATCAGATTATTCAGACTATACTGAAGGTGTCCCAGCAAATTCCTCTCCCTCGTACAGGACTCTCTGCTTTTGGACTAATGGGTCTTAAAAATACCTGACTCTTTCCCTGATATATGGGAGGCACAGTTTAAGTGCTTTGGAGCTTCCCATTTTGATGTGAGAAAGGGAGGGAAAGCAGGAGAAGAAGGAAAAGGAGTTGTAAGAACTGCTGGGGCCACGGGGAAGCACCTCAGGACACACTGGGCTGACGTGGCCACAGCTCACCCCCGTGAAAATGCTGTCAGTGCTATTTTCCCTGAAGGTTATGGCCAAAGGGAGATTTTGATACAACAGAACAAGAGATATTGTGGAAGAAAGAGATTACAGAGACCATTCCTGCCCTGTGTGCACAGTGAGCCCAACAGGAGCATTTTTGTTGACTTTGGTCCAAGTGGGATCATCACGCTGCAGTTCAGATGAAGACAAAGGGGGGATCAGGTGGGAGGGAGAACATGCACACATTACAGAATTTCCACTCCAGCACAAGACTTACCCATGTCCCCTTTTCTACCCAGTAGAGAGCTTATGGAGCGAAATAGGAAAGACTACATTAGATGCAGCTGACAGACTAATAAAATATGCAATAATTACTGGAATCAACAAAGGCACTTCCTTAGCTAGGCAGGCAAAAAATGAATCCAGGATTTTCTTTGGGTAACTGAATAAATTTTTAAGTGAAATCTCACTCCAGGCATGCAAAACCCATCTTCTGCTTACATAATGTCTACAGCAAAAAACAGCTAAACAGAAAATTATCTTTGGAATAAAAAGGCTCCCTAAAAGAAGACACTGCTAATCTGAGCTGTTGTTGGAACAAAGGGCAGATTTAGAAGTACAGGGCATGGAAACAATGACAGAGGAACCTCAAAGCAGTGATAGATTCTTCCCTGTCCTGTCCCAATGACATAAGAAGAGCAGAAACTGCATTTCCCAGGAGACAGGTATCCAGCTGCTTGCTACTCCAAAGTGTTTGAAAAGCAGTATCTCCTGGGACAATTTTATCTTAGAATGACATGAACTGCTCTGCTACTCTTTCCCCTCTTCCATGAGCAGCTGGATGCCAGTGAACTGCTGGCAGCTGCTCTCCAAGGCTTGCTGAACTGGGAGAAACTACAGGCAGTGTCCAGGCCTCGCTCACAAAGACAGCCTTGAGCACAGTTCCCTTGAACTTCCAGCCAGGAGGGACCTGGTGTGAACCAAGATCAGAAATGCCATCGGGGAAAGCGTTGCTGAGGAGGATGTGGCAGCACTCAGAAGGGCCCCAGGGAGGACAGGAGCTCCCACTGCAGCCACACCACCCCAGCTGGGGGGAATTCAGCACCAACCCCAACAGCCTGCAGGCTGTTCCCATGCCTTGAGCTTTAAAACCTTGCCAGAAAGAGAGACAGCTGTTGCAGGGTAAATCCAAGAGGCCTCATTTTCATCTCACCGGCTCTCTTTCCATTCGAGTGAAGTTTTGGATTTAAACCAGTAGCAGGAAGAGCATAATCTGCCTGAGAACAACTATTTCCACTAGATGAGCCAACAGGAACCGTTCCAGTCACTCCTGGCCCATCTGGGACCTTCAGTGCCTTTTGGTCTCCAACAGTTTCTCTCCCAAATGTGCTAGGAAACCTTTCTAGGACCTGTCATCTACTGAGATAAAACCTTCCAGCACTCCCTGAGGCTCAGTGAAACTGGGTACAGAACTGGACACGGATTTTTAGATGGCTCATAAACTCCTCAGACCTTTAGTATTATCCTTGCTGGTGGATGGTTTTATAACATGATTCAGGACCTCATGAGGAATTGCTCAAAACCCTACAAGATATTATTAGCATGTGTCATAGCTGGAAACCTCCTTTTACTGTGCCATTTTTTAAAATGTGAGATTCTTCACTGTTGCTCTATTTTCAAGAGAGCAGAGTTTTTGAGGGATCTTGGAAAATCTCATTATTTGACAGAAAACACATTTGTCCAGAATACTTTTTCCCCCAAAGAAGTAAAGCACACAAATTCACTTCCCAGCATAACTCTCCTTCCATTTCAGAAAAGTTTCAAGATTCTTATAAAAAACCCACAGGGATATACAGACAAAGAGCAACCTAAAGTACAATTCATCACCATAAACCAGACACCAAGAAATCACTCTGACAGCTCTAAAAGCAAATAAATTTATCTTAGTAGAAGCTACTTTCACTGGCAAGGCAAAATGTTTTCCTATTGGTCTTTGGAGATCTTTGATAAGCAGTATGTACCCTCTTAAAATCCTCTTACACTGTTAACATACATTTCATAAGGCAAAAAGAAAACCATAAAATGTAATCAGAGCATTGCTAGAAGCTCTGCAGATACAAAATCTGCAAGCCTTGCATATCCAGGCATAACACAATCAGCTCCCTTCTTTCTGTTTACTGGGGAAAAAAGTGAATTCCTGTTGTTTCTGGATTATAAGGGCCCAAGGAAACAAAAAACCAGGGCACCAAATAAAACCCCAGTCATTTTCTGGACACAGAAATCAAAATGGGATTCATTTCAAGATGGTGCAGTGGTTGGACACACTGAATAAATATATGGGTTTATATTAGAGGTTTCCTTGATGTGCCTTTGTTTCCAACTGCTCTGAAAGAAGGTTCCACAGACATGGCAATGAAATTAGTCCTTAAAGACAGTATAAACTGAATACAAATTAAACACAGAGCAGTGGAAGGAAATGCTGTTCAGCTGACAAGAGGGTTTGCACTGTGCAGTTGCAGTTGCTGGTTCAGAGCAGCCACAGAACAATTACAGTCCTGCCTGGAGCTGTGCACATGTGAGGGGCTGTGCCAGGCTGCTGGCACCACCAGCACCGCTCCCTGCCAGCTGATTCGAGGTCCTTGCTGTGCTGCAGACACAGCTGGGACTGAGAGAGGGACACCTCCTGCCCACCATGGTACCTACACTGTGCCCACACTCCCTGGTCAGCCCTGAGAAGCAGCAGGGATGGACATTTCAGGCTGTCTCTGCAGCTCTCCCGGAGCTTTCCGTGCTTGGCTTGGACTGGTACCTCTTGCTTGGAGAATGTAACTTCAGTTTGGAAGGATCACTCGGTTTCCTCCTTCCAAAGTTAAGTTTGCCCATATGGATCTTCCCTCCCCTCAAAGGCAGCTGGGAGAAATCAATGTGTGAAGGGAAGGCATCACCCCACACAACCTGCAGAGCTGTGGCAGCCCTTTCTCTTTGGATTGTGCCTCTGAGCCCTGTTCAGCTCAGTGCACATATCTGCAGACACCCAACACACACTATATCCCTCCCTGGAGATTTAGCTTTTCCTTTGCCTTTATTGTTAACTTAGTGAGACTAAAAGCTTACTCTTTTTTGTTCTGTGTAAAGGGAAGCCGTATAAACTTCATTTTGCCCTGAAACTACATCAACTTTTCCGTGCAGCCTCTTTACCCTAATAAAAATATTAATGAAGCTCAGTTCACCATCCGTGTTTGAGTCTCTCACTTTGTCACAGCTGACATATTTTTTCTAAACTCATCCTTTTCTGCCTCTTCATAAAAGAATAGGGTTCCTACGAGAGCCGTGCATCGTAAAAGATAACAGTTTTCTGACTTACTTCTATTTCAGCAGATGAGCTGGTTTGTTTGGGTTTTTTTCTTGTTTTTACCTCAGTGCCTTTAGACAACAAACCTGAGAGGAAAAGAAAGGCTGTGGGGATCTATGTAAGAACTACCTGATTAGCTACACTGCTATTAAAGATAAAAGAAGAACCTTCAGAATGGAGTGTGAGTGTTTTTCACACATAGGAGCTTTGGCATTTTAGCTATCTTGTTGATACACAGGTAACTGTCCCCAGCGTGTAAGCACAGGATTAAACCAGAAAAGCTTATTTCTGCACAGGAAACCAATTTGATAAATGGCAATCTAATTCTATTTTAATTAGACAAATCATGAATTGCAGAACTATCAGTTTATCAGACAAATGTATTTGAAAAAATATAAACCAGCAATTTTTCTCCCCCAGTACACAGACTTTGTTCTACTGGTACAAACCCCTGTGCCTGCAGAGTCTGGAAGTGCTGTTCTGAGAGGAAGGATCTATTCAGTTCCCAAATTATCCCCTACCACTATCAGGCTTGGAAGTTTTGCTTATCCACATTTTCAAATTGCACCTGTCATCCTCATGAACACTTTTCTCCTTACATGTGAGGATACACAATTTCAGCAGCTCACAGTCCCCCTGGGATTGGCATATGGTGTTACAGGAATAGATGGATCTGGGAACAGTCCTGGTCGTGTGGCCACGGGGATCTCACACGAACTGCTGCCTTTCAAGTTGCACAAGTTCCAGCATAAGGATCACACAGAACTGTTTTCATAAAATCAGAAGGAAAGAATTAGAGCAGCCTTACTGATATAAAAGCTGATGGTGACATGGCCTCCAGGTGCAGGGAGCAAGGCAGTGCTGACTTGAGAGAACACTTCACTCGACAGCAAAGGCTCAGAAAGAAATAACCAATCTTTTCTCCCCTCCATCAAAAATTAAACAGCTGAGAGTTTTTGTGAGGAAAAGAAGGCTGTGGAAACTCTTCCTCTGTTTGTTCCCAAGAGAGGGCAACAAGATGCTGCTTCCCTTGCCTTTGAACCTCCCAACACAGACACATCCCCCTTGGGCTGTGAGCAATCCTGTCTTTCAGCTTTGCTCTTTGGCCTTAATGCCAAAGGGACACAAACACCCCTGTGTTTGCCAC
This sequence comes from Pseudopipra pipra, assembly GCF_036250125.1. NCBI lineage: Eukaryota > Metazoa > Chordata > Aves > Passeriformes > Pipridae > Pseudopipra > Pseudopipra pipra. The sequence continues at coordinate 3,060,413 of NC_087560.1, read as the reverse complement.
AGGGAAGAATTTGATGTGGGCTGTGCACCACACCCAAATCACTGTCGGGCAATACTGAGCCCCACAGGCACTTTGAACTAGATTATAACCCCAGTAAAGAAAAACAAACCAACACCAGTTCAGCATTTGAAGAACAGATTCTGAAAAACTTCTTGCCTCGAGAGAGAACCACAGCACACAGAGTTAGAAAAAGAAAGCAGAAACGTTTGAATATCCTGAATACCTGAAATGTTGGGAATAACCTTATGGAAGTCAAATTGTTATATTTGGAGGCACTATCGCTCTCCTCAGACCTGCAGGGACAGTTATTTTGTAGCATCTTCACTTCATAACTGCTTCATATATTCCCTCCCTGGAGACCATCTCCCCATTTCTCACTTTCTCTGGGCTCATAACAGAATGTACCAGGCAGAGAGAACCAGTAACCAGATTTGCCCACAGGACCCAAGCCTGCTCTTCACAGGAACGGAAAAGAAACAGGACACTGGGAGAAGGAGGAGCTGCAGGGAAGTTCAAGGAGAAACAGGAATTAATTTTCTTTTCAACCCAATGTAGAAGACACACAAACCTTCTCTGCTCCTCAGTCTTCCTCAGTATCCAGTAAAAAAAAGGGATGCAAACTACATTTCTGCAATTGTCAATCAGAAGACAAAAGCAACAGCTTTTAAGTTCTCACTCAGCACAGCACAGTGTGCAGGCAGTGAGGAATTGTCCAGCCTTGAGCCCACACTTGCTCTGCAGTTTGGATGTACCCTGCTGACGGCCCTGAGCCACCACTGTCATTGCATCCTCATTTAATTTATACCAGCTCCCCTAGACTCTGCTGTAGAGCTGTCAATCAAAATGACAATTGGCCCACTAAGGCTGCCACCAGTCACATGCAATTTTGGATAACTCAGAGGAGGTGAACTCACTCACTGACAAATTGGCTATCACCTCATTCCTTCCTTTTTTTATTTTTTTTTTTAAAGTCGCCATGTGAGCTGTTTCTTGCATTTCTAGTAATCCTATTAACTTTCAAAGTGATGCAGCACGGGAGCCCAGTCAATCAGCCAGTGAGAATTAATGGCCAGTGGAAAGGTTGCCTGTGATAGATTGAGCTTTCATGCAAAGAAAATTGGAAATGCAAGTGAAAGAGTCAATGGAGTGAGCCGCAGTAGCCTGGGGCTCTGCCAACAACCGAGTGAAAAATATCTGCAAAACACACTGTACAGCTCACTGCAGTGCCCTGACCCTCAGATCATGTGCCAAGCTGATTGCTCAGGCCACAGAAAAATAAGGTCTGATGTCAACACATTTTTACCGACCTCAGGTGGAGCTGCTAACTCATTATGGAGGGAAGAAGAAGCTGAGGCACTGTGTTTTGGAGAAGATCCAAACCATCTCCAAGCCTTTTATAAATGGGTGGATGAGGCTTGTGAAGGCCACAGAACAGAGAGTCCTTCACCACAGCTCACTCTGTGGCTGCTCACCTCTATGTCAGCTGATAGAAGTTCAAGGCAGCTTTTCCAGCAGAACACACTGGAGGTAAATGCATATTGTTTCCCCTCTTTTGGCAGCAAAGCAGTGTTTCATCATCCAGGATCTGAGATGGGACTTCAAGGCCTCAGTCAGACTGAAAGGCTAAGACAGTTTGATTGTAAATCTCTACTCTGCATTTGAAGCAAAAATCTCCTAGGTTTGGCTGCTTGGTGCATTCTGCTTCTATAACATTTTTCCAATAGAAAAGCAAAAATCTGATAGGTGGTCAAGACAACCCTCCCTCCAACAGGAGTAATGGGGACAAACCTAACCAGTTCAGATGTACAAGCCCACACAGGAATACTTGAAAGCCAAGATTTGGTTATCTGCAGCAGAGGATAAGGCTCATTGACTTCCTAGGGTCACATGTAGGCAGATCACAGTCATACAAAAGCTTTTACTGTCACATAAAAGCAAAGAGAAATGCAACTGGCCTCATTCTGAACCCTCAACACTGTTTTTTATAATTTATGGTGCTTGAAACTCTGTGCATTAAACAGTGCATATATGGCCAAGAGCACAAGGATGAACTCTTATCACCTCCTCACAAATAAGATTTCCTTGGTCCTGTAACAAAGAAGCAGCAGATAAAGATGACTTGTGATGCTCTTTAGTCCCATGTACCACCTGCATGATCCAGATGTCACACAAACTGCTCACTTGTATCAAAACACCCCTGGGAAAAAATTATCACTCTCACAGTCCCATATGCTGAGATTCTGTAAACCAAATGTACAGGGGTGTCTCCTCACTCAGTTACTTCTGGAGAGATGCACCCGTATCCAAGGAAGAGTTTTCACCACAACACAAGCTGGCCAGTAATAAACAGGCACTTCTTTTCATTCCAACTGATTTTGAGCAAGTGATGTAAATATTCCACTTCTGGAGCCTAATTTCTGTAGGACTGAATCAAATTACCTTTTGGAAAAGTGACTTCTGGCTAGCACTCTACCTAATTCATTCTGTCAGCCTGTGCTTTAGTGCTCTCTGTGTGGGAGACTGACTTGGTCCAAAACTGATGCTCTCTGCTCTATAAATTGAATCCACTGATGCATAATTGAGCCCTTGACTATATCAAGCATTTGCTTCACCAGACCCTCTTCTTGCTTACTTGCTATATTTGCTCTGTGAAAAATACGCTCTTTTCATTCTGGGGAATGAAAAATTGAAACCTGAACCTAAGAGGTGCTGAGCATTCTTGGAGCCCTGCAGAAGTAGGTAACATTTCATACACATCAGGTAACAACTTTTATTTCCACTGTTTTGCTACTGCTTTGGGGTTTTTGCATGTTTTTAAGCAAATTTTGCTGGAAGCAGAAAGCAGCGTTTATGTTGAAACAGGAATCGTTCTGGTTTTGGAAAGACAAGAACCAGGCTCACTTCCTATCCTCCTGGAAATCTGTGTATGTCAGCAGACTTACAAGGCTGCTCTTGGGAAGAAACCCAGCAGTGTGGAGCCTTTTGGCAGAGTCCCCCCAGCACTGTGTGATGTCCATGGATCGTACCCCAGCTGGAGGACAGGCCCTGTCACACACTCCAGAGGCTTTATCTGCAAAACGAGGTGCCACATTTTCACCTGATGAATAAAGGCCTCCTGGGGAGGGCAGTTTCCTTTTCCCTCTGTCGGTGCTAAATAACAGCCCCTCGAGACTGGGGTTTAGTCGTTCAAAGAGAAACACAGAACAGCAGGAGTGCCATTTGAAGAGCCATTTGTCTCTCCGTTACCGAACTTCCAGGCTTTGTTCCAAAGGGATTTGAAAGATGTTGGGAAGCAGCTGCTCCCAGCTAATGTTGTCTGACAGCCACAAGTGCCTGAGAATCAGCCTGAGCCAGGTGTGAGCAGGCACAGCACAGAGCCCTACCCCACCCTCCCTGTGTGTGCCCTGGGAGTGCTGCTGCAGGCCTGGCCTGCACGGGGCTGGAATTCCAGGATCTGCTGGATCTGAACTCTGGGAAAGCTTGCCTGCCTTCCTGTGTGTGGTGAAATGTGGAAGGGCACCAAAGTACCACCAGCACCCTGCAAAATGGATGAGATAACAAGACAGGAGGAAGCAAAAATCAGGTTTTAGTCAACACACCTACCTGGACAAGCATATCTGTGACCAAACATCACCAAACCTATTGACAGAGACGTTTGTGTGTGGGCCAAGAGGACAGAACAGCTTGAAGTGGTGGTACAGGAAAGTAATGATATATTGTATATATACATTATAGATATTATTTCATATATATATATAATATATATATATTAGTGCAAAGATTGCTTGTAAAACTCCTTAGACTCTTTTTCCTGTAACCTGTGTGACCATGTTAGCCTGGTACAGAGAAGCTTATTCCACAAGCATAACATAATTACACCTTGCTCAGACACACTGGAATTCTGCTGAAACTTTTGAGGACATTGTTAGTCTTCACTGGCTTTGTTTACAACAACCTTGTAATTATGGAGAATTTCAAATCTGATGTTTGAGACAGAGGACAGTGCTGAGGTTACCAACTCTGATGCAGTTCAACAGCTCAATTAAAAACTGCATTTGCCCCAGACTTCCTGCATAATCTGCTCCCTGCCCATCTTGCAGAGAGAGGAGAATACTCTTGTCCTCACCATTTGGAGATGATCCATGTGGGACAGAACAAATGGACACTCCTTGGAGCAGGGATGATGTCCCAAAGTACATGGCAGCACTCAGAGCAACAGGGCTCTGGTTTTAATCCATTCCCAACACTGTGCCATTGTCTGTATAACAGCAATCACCTCTGCACAGGTGGGTTTTCTATCTGACAAATCTCTGCTTATCAGCAGCACTAATCTCCACCAGAAGACATGATTAGAACCTTTGCACAGGAAATAAAAGAAGTCATAATAAAGAAAATGGAACAATAAGTAAAAACAATTTCAAGTAAAACAACCCACAGCTAAACTTCTGGAATAGCTGTGCCTGGAATTCTACATTGCACATGCAGAAGTTTGCCACCATTGTACATTTTTAGGTTTCCTTTGTCAGGTTTTGTCAAGAATGGATCTGTGGTATTTTTACCACACTGATGCCACTGGCACATGGAAGCTGTCTCATGATTGTCATCCATAACAAAAGGGGGACAGCTTGTTACAAGTCTGACTTTATCTGGGAGCCCCTGGGTCTCTGGGCACCAGTCAGGCAGATTGCTTTTGACATGTGGGCAGCACAGATGCCAGTCACAGAGCAGCTTCAAAGCAGCCTCTGTCTCCCCTCCAGCTGTAGAGGTCACTGCACAACAAGGATTACACTCAGCCAGGATCCAGAGCTTCTGGCTTATCCACAGCTGGGGTGTCACAGGGCAGGGCCCCCATCCTTATGGTTTTGGTTCTCCCTACGTGTGTAATTAATATCATATCCTGTGCCTGGGTTTATGTTATTCCTCAAATAAAGCATATTCAGGTGGCATCCAAATGAGGGATGCTATAAAAAATAGTAAGAATACTACAGGATAATACCAAGGTTTTAATTTTCTGAATTTTTTGAAAGTAGTAGTATATAAAATTTAATTTGAGGAACTTCATATATTAAGGGCTCAGAGTGCTATACCATTTTTTAAAGTTCTAGAATTACTTGCACAACAAATGTTCAAGCAATGTATATTTATTACAAAAGTTTTGGACTGACTGACCATTCCAGTGAGGGAGGCTGCTGGCTGAACACATTTATACTGAGCTGCTCAGCTGATATCTGCACAACTGCACTTTTTTCTGCAGGTGCATAAAAATGTTTTGGTTTTCTAGTGATTTTATTTTATATAATTCATTAAACTTTAAAATCAAGTAGTAACTGAAAAATCTAGAAAGCTTATTTTCTTCTCCTAAACCCAGTCTAAAATACAGGTAAGGGAGGCAAAAACACACTAGTTCTAAATTCCCAGAGACCTAATAACTGAGTAACCAGATCAATTCACTCAATTATTACAAGTCATACTTGCTGTGGAAGTCAGTTGGTCTTAAATGGAAAATATTTTTAACAAACTTCTTTTTTCTAAAACCTTCAGCACATTTAATAGGTATCAACACCCCCCAACAAAATTAACAGATGCATCTCTGTATTTTTAAGCAGAGTTCTATTTGCAGCATGCAGATGTACCAGAAAGCACCAAATCCATGGGATATTCCCCCAGAGGAATCTTTTACATGGATCAGTTTCCCCAGTTGTTTTATACACAAACATATACATATATATTGGTATACACACATCTGTGTTTTCTGCAGTAATTTGCACTTTCTCACAGCAACTCTCTGAAGGTTCTCTGCAAGAAACTCCCAGTTGCAGAGCAACTGAGAACCTCACTGGGAAAACTAACAGATGAATTAATGGTGTGACCAACACAAAGGTGTTGCATGATGGTATAAGCTGAAAGTTCAGATGAAGAAAGTACATCACATTACACAACATTTGAAAGGGGTCCAAAAATCCTGCTGTGAAGGGTCAGGGCTATATATTCAAGAAGTTAAAATTTTGCAAATGACACAAAAGGAAAAAAGGTATGGAATTTTTTTGTTGTTGTTGTTGGGGTTTTTTGTTTGGTTGATTTTTGTTTTGTTTTGTTTTAAATTGGGTTAATGTAGATAAGCTTTCTGCAGGTATAAACTGTCCTCCCTGGAATAACTGTAGATCAATAGGTACTGCAGCAGGACCCTAGGATGTGATCTCCAAGTTCTGGAACCACAAAGGAGTAAATTCTTTGCAAATATATTGTGTAAAATCCAGTTGAGTTACACTGCAGAAAATCTCTTTCAAACTCTTAAAAGTCCAGTAAAGATCCTTAGAGCTGATTTAACACCATCCTTTGCTTACCCCATTTTCACCTTGCAGAACTGCACAGGAATCAACACAGTAGGTGGGTGAAATCAGATTCCACCTTTCCTAAGAAGGCTGAGACATAACCAGCTCCATTCCCCATGTTCCAAAGTACTGGTGAACATGACACCCCACCTGAATGACTGCATACACATAAAAAAAAATACACATTCATGTGAGTCTCAGAAGCATTTGGGAAGATCCAGAGCAAAAACATGCAAGTTTACAGTCTCCTCAAGTATCTTTCTGCTGTGTCTGCTCTGATGGAGATGGACAGTCCTGATACATTATTTACAATGCAGTTGGGAATGCCCCAGAGCCAAAAGGAAGCATATTGTAGGCAGACTAATGCAAGAGAACTGCTACTGCAGAGCCTGTCTTTTGGAGACCCAGGGGCTGGCCATGGCCTCCCACAGCACAGCAAGGCAGGCCCAGGGAGGCTTTTGGGTGGGAATAGATTGGTTCTTGCTGACAAGGATCTGACAGTCATGAAGCAAGATATTTTCCAAAGGCACAAAGAAGCATAAAGGCTCAGCTCCCTCCTTTAACAGTTCTAATTTTCTGTGTTTATTTATTTTGTGAGCCATATGTTAATTATGGTCCCTTTTCTTCTGCAAAAGCCTCTCCTCTGAGCCCCTTCTCTGACCAGTCTTTCCTCTCCAGCTTTCTTCCAAAGTTGTCCTCTTATCATTCACTTCCTTCCACCCTCCATGCACCAGCTCTCACCTCTTTGCTCAAATCCAGCATTACTCTCTCTTCCTTCAAATCCACCAGATACCTCACAGGAAAACACTTTCAGATCAGCCCCAAGTAAAAAAGCAAACTAATGTCATGCCCATAAGTTGTCTCTTCCTCAGACTCTTCCAATGCTTTAGCATCCTGTTGCTTAGCAAGGATCAGATGCTGCAATGGTGTTTGCTGTCAGTGTGACTACAACAAAGAACTGAAAGCATCAGCAAAGTCTGCACAGCTCTCAGAGGTGGCACTGAGATTTGAAACTCAAGACAACAGGAAACATCCACCTCCCTCTGGCACGGCATCAAGAAATCTGCTGGTGCTTGACAGATCAAATGCAGTAACAGCAGCAGCAAATCCATCAACAGGGACCTGCCTGGGCCTCTGTGCCTCTTTGTGCCTTCCCTGTGCCTGAGGACTTGGTGGGAGATAAACCTTGAGGCAGCATCACAAACTGTGAGCAAAGAGAACTTTGTCCCTGTGTGAGTCCAGCCTGGCACAGGGGCATTGGGGGCTCAGCTGGGGCAGCTACAAACAGTGCAGAGGAGAACACTCCTGCCTGTGCCCAAAGGTTTTCAGCCTTGGGCTATTGAGGGAAGACTCCTTTCTGCTCCTGTGTTCCCCTACTTAATGAATCACCTACTTTCAGGTGGCTGTTCTGAGCCGTGGTGCCTTGGTAAATATATCAGTATAAAATACTGCAGCAGGACATTGCAAGGAATGAATGACAGAATGATAACTCATGGCTGGTACATAGTTACCTCTCAGCCATGACCCCAGAAGAAAAGCTGGCACAAATCACAGCACTGTAACTCATGCTGTCAAACTACTGTGCACTGACTACACATTGAAAGTAGTTGTTACCAATGGACTGATATTTTAATGTCAGTAGCCAATCCAGATGTATTTACTATCCAATTATTTGTGGCCTTTTCTGTGCAGGTCTGTGAGAAGCTGGTGTAGAGCTGCAGGTTATTTTGAAACTGGAAATTTTATCAAACCTATCTATTTGGTTTCTGAGGTTTTTTTAATTGGGATTTTGACATCAAGGAAATATTTGAATCCATGAGCAGAATTCTTTTTTTTCCAAGACATACTTTCCATTTAGTAAGCAACCAAATGTGATCAAAAGGGCCAGTAGATGAGATGCAAAGCCTCCCAGAGTGTAATGGAGACCTCACTTTTACCAATTGTTTAAAAAAAAAGAGAGAGAAAAATTAATTCCCATAAATCACCTCAGCCTGTGGATTCAGAGCTCACTGAGAGCAGACTGCAAAATACTCTGAAACTCTGGGAGGAAGGAGACTGTGAAAGCATTGCCTGTTTTCCTGGTGTATTTCTGTGACTGTGAATTTCCTGAGAAACAGGAATGACAACTGTTTTCCCTAAAACTTCTGTCTGAACCAGATTTCTCTTCCACAGGTGATGGAGCTTCACCAAGAGTCTCCCAGGGGACTGGACCAAGGGACTGTGGCTTCTCAGGAAACACTTCACCTGGTCCATGACATCTTTTGCAGACACCCTTCTGCTCCCCTTCTTACTTTGATTCAAACACCTGCCTCTCTGAGACCTTTGGTGGCAGAAACCAGGAGCAATGAAGCTGAATTCCATGTCACATGTAGAATGAGCACAAAACCAAGGCACACATACAGTTAGCACAGGGGAAAACCTCAAAAACTCAGTTACACTTACACAAGATCCACATGCAAATCATGGGGATCTAATTCAGGGGTGCTACAAACAAGGGAGATTGAAAAAGGGTCATTATTTGGTGCACAGGGAAACAAGTGCTGTCCGGTACAAAAACTACAAAAATAAGTGTAATACCCAAGAAAACTGCCCCAATGACAGACACTGCAGGACAGAGACAGCAAATTAACTCCCAGTGCATCAACCTGTTTGATGAGCACTGGGATTTCAGGAACCATTCTGCCTGACAAAGCCAGGGACAAAGGTGTCTCATTGTGCCCACCCCAGCACCACCATTCTGGACAAGCCCACGGGGCCATGGACCAGGCAGAACTCAGATGTTCAGCATCCCCTTCACAAGCCACACTATCACTGTCCTGCCAAGCTCTGGAATATTGGTTAAAGCTTTATTAACAAGGCTACTCTATACATGGAGTGGGATGACAGACTTGTTAAATGTCCTCACTGATTTACATTTTAAAATAGAACGTGCAAATAAATAGAAAATTGAAGAGGGAGAAGTTCCTATATATATTTCTTCTCTCACCTAAAGGCAAAATTTATATTGCCAAAGCTCTTTCCAGCTGGCCATTTTCAAATGTGGTAGAAGTACTCTCCCCATTTTACATTTGGCAAACCTGGAGAAGCTACAGCCACGGGTGCAGTGTTCACAGGTCAGTAAAGTACAAATTGAGATCTGCACAAACACTAGCAGGACTTCTGCAAGTAGGTTTCTTTATCTTTAAAACAACTAAAATAAACAAAACAAACAAAGCACACAGGAAGAGAAACACATTAGATACCAGCTCTATTGCTACTGGCTTAAAAGCATAAGGATCCCAGCCTTACTGACATTTTACTCCTCAGGATCCCTCCAGGGGTTTACTCTCAAGTGCCCTGCAAAACAAGACTAGCACATGATGAAGAGCCTGCATCTAAGGAGCAGGTGCAGCTTCAGCTCTGGAGGGTTCATGCCAAAGCTGAATGGGCATGTGAAAGCCTGCAGCTTCAGTGAAATGAAGCTTTAATGTTGCAGTTTGCTCTCAGCAAGTAACTCTGGTGAAGTTTCCAGAGCCATTTAAATGTTAGAGCATTTCTGCACATTGATCAGCAGCCAAGAGCTACGAGCACGAAAATGCCATTTGAGACACTCGGAGCATAATTTGCACATGCTTGTTGCAAAACCTAATCAGGATTGCAGGGCTTGGGACAGTAAATCCAAGACAAGTCATAAACTTCTCCAACGAGTTAACATCCAGCATTCTGCAGGAGCTGGGCAAACATTAATGCTAAAATAAGAGTACAGTGCAATGTAGGTTCTTACATCACAAAACTAACTCAAGTCCATTTATATTCAGAAAAGAAGTATTGCACTCTGGGGTTTATCTGTTCTGTGACATATGAAAACACTGCCTAATGAGGACTGACCTAGTTTTAAGAGTGGAGAGTGCACACTGTGTTTGCTTCTCCTTTCACTGCTCATTAGCAAGTCCCTTCCCCTCTGACAGCCCCTGACCAAACCAGGCCAGCACATGTCTCCCCACCACGGCTGATAATGGCATCGTTTCCACTGTCCCTTCAGGATTTCATGGGGTAAGCAGTAACTCCAAATTCCACAGGGGAAACCAAACAACACCACCAGCCTTCCCCCAGCCTGAACCTCAGGAGCTTCCTGATACTCTCATCCTCATAACAGGGGCTGGAGGAGTGCACAGAGCTCCTGGCTGGGAGACTTGTTTGAGGAGTAGTTACTCCAGCAGTGTTAATTCACCATAAGGAGGAGACAATACTGCAAAGCAAATTAAAATATTTCTCTGATTGCATTGGAGATCCAGCTCCAATTAAAAATCATTGGCACTGAAAAAAAAAGGCTCTGCTTGTCCCAAACGGCTCCTAAATTAGAAGTCTGAGAGAGGCCCCTCGCCCAGGCAGATTTAAGGAAATATTATTTCAGAAGCAGAGATTATGACTGCATAGCAAAAGCACTTCATCAAAGGGAATCTGACTAATGATACCACTACATCCTAAATAGAAAAGATATAGCCAAGGTCAGAGGGGAAATGAAAGCTGATGGGGTGGAGGCACCAAAATCATGGTGCAGACCTGAGCCAGGTCTACAATAGGTGTCCCGACTCTGAGTCTGAGCCTTTGCTCAAGCAGTCCTGAAAGGCCATTACTCACTGCATAATCTTCCTTCAGCTGGTCATGTGTGGATTAAACTAAACACCTTACAAGAAATTAGAAATTTCTGAATTAAAAGCCTTTTTTTTTTTTTGCCATATAACCAATGTCCTCCAAATATACCTGGAAAACTCATCTGTGCTCCTGTAAAAATTCACCCCTGTTAATCTATCACACATCTTTCTATCCTCAGTAAGCTCTAAGTTTTTACATGTCTGTTTATTTTCTCTACTATTTCTAGGACTTTTTTTTTTTTTTAGAACACACATATAGTATAAAGAAAAAATAGCAAAACTTAAAATCCTTTAGTTGTGAAATGAAAAAGTTACCAGGAATAGAGAACTGCTGAATTATCTGAAATTACCTTATGTTCTCTGTTGTGCATGTCTCAAGTAACTCTCTTTATAGTATATACAAAGAAACTGCAAGGAATCAGACTAATAAATAAGTAGTTGCATGAAAAGCTACTGGGCAAATGGCCAATATTAAGATCAGTAATGCAAAAAAGAACATTATTGCATTTCTCACTGCTTCTTATCATACATGTGAAAATCAGGGGGGTTGCTCTTTTCATGTCTGGGAAAAAGGAAAATGAACAGAGTCATTGTAGTATGAATACAATAATTGAATAAGACAGCTCTTCCATATTTATGGGCAGAGTTACAAACAGGAGAGCTCTCATTTTAATCCTGTGGGCAACAGCTCCACGGAGCAGAGCTCTGGATCCCAGGATGAGCACTCATGTAAAAGATTATATGAGTTAAATGTTCTTGAACCACAGCCAGCTGAAACCCCTCCCCTCTGCCGTAGAAGGGAAGAAGCACGTTTTTATTCTCAACTAAGAAACCTCTTATTTTCCTATTGAAACTCCCTGTTTTGCCATATAAAATGACAGGCAGTTGGCAATGGATTAAACTGCCACTCCTGAGCCCTTTCCCTTCCCGTTGCCTGCTCTGCCCGAGGGGCTGACAGTGCCCTCAGAGACCTCCCCCAACCACTGCCCTCTTCAGCCCGGGGCTTCACGTGCAATTCTGACTCTCACCCATCTTCCAGGCCAAGATTACAGCTGCCTGGTGCTGATTTGTGGCCCACTGAGCTGTCTGGCGTGGGGAGAAGCAGTGCCAAGGGTCACAGCTGGTTTATCCCTTTAGCTTCATGCGGTGCCAAGTGCATGTCAGTCCAGAGTTGACATGAAGCCTGACTGGCTTTGCCCTGCAAATGACCTGTGGCCAGTGCCATGTCACAGTGATAATTTAATCCTGTTCTTATTTACACTGACTACTAAATCATGGCTTTCTCCAGTCAAGCAGGCAATGCAGAAGCAGGGCACAGTTCAGGTGGGGTCCCTGTGGATAAACATCAGTGAGGTCTCTTTGGCTCACTGTCATCCTCTGCTGCCACTGCTGAAGGCACCATCTACAAACCAGGCTGGGAGAAACAAACCTGCCTCAGGTGGGTCTGGATAGGCAATGCCTGTGGTTTGCCCCACACCTGAGAGGCAAAATCAAGTCCCACTTCATAAGGTAAAGCATTGAAAGGCAAAAAATAAAACCAAAACCATAAATGATCTTCTCTTCTCTGCTCTTACTTGCTTTTAAGTGGGCTAACCAGAAAGGGAAGCAGGCCAGCATCATGAAGCAGATAATTAAGTAATCCTGCATTATTTCTGGTATGATATTGACCATCCACAAATATAATTGGTAGCTAATGGTGAATTAGTGCTGCCAAGTCTTCTTCTCTCTATTTCTCTCAAATAATTTAAATAATTTTCCCTGGGGATGTGCTAGAAAAGAGATTTTCCAAACCCCTTTGGCAGGAGTTTATTTAATATAGCCACTGACTTTCAAATGAAGTAATTGAAAAGGACAAAGCAGAGATAGTGACTTAGAGAATTAACTTCATATCCTAGAAAGTGGATTTGTTCTCACATCAAGTGAGTAAGAACTTGATGGTCTCAAGCAATCCTGCCTGGTTTTGTCCAGGTCACAGACTCACTCCATTCTCTGTCCTCGTGCTGCTCAGCACTGAGGGACAGCACCTGTGCTGAGAGACATGGGCAGGGAAACTCCATCACACCATGTGTGCCTATAAACATCAGCCATGTGCTTTCCTGAATCCAAAGACAGAGGTAGAAGAGGATCAAGAGTGAGCAGATGAATTTATAAAAAGAGTTTTGAGACATTTCCAAATGTTCTAGAAGAATTTGGAAGTTTGTTTGGTAAAGCTGCACTTGTGATCATACCAGTTACAGGTGCAAAAAGAGCAGCCTCCTGGTTAGAGAAATGCATACTTGCAATTCATTAAAAATATCTCTGAGTGATGCAAAAAGAAACCCCAGAACTGCTGTGGGCGAATTTCAGCTTCAGAGAACTCACACAGGGGCACAAACTCATGTCCTGCAGCTCTCAGCCAGCCCTGCTCCCACAGCCCCACCAGGCAGGTTTTTATCAACAGGAGCTGTTAAACATTCCGAGGCTTCATTCAGGCCAGGGTAAGTACTTTGTATCCGAGTGTTTGGGTAAAAGGTACCACACCTGGAGTGAATTCTTTCATGTGAAAAGAGTGGCTGGCTGGCTGGCCGCTCCCATGAGATACATTCTGTGCATCCCACAGCACCTACAGTTGGTTATAAACCACGGGGGGCATCTTTTCCATTCATTTTCTTGATTTTAGATCAGTTCTTTTCTCCTGGAAGAGCCCTAGTTTCCTTTAAAGAAATTCATCCTCCAAAGTGTTTGCCTTTTTATCCAACTCCTGTACTTTACTGAAACCATTTCAAGGTGACAGTCCATAAGGAAATTGATACTGTTAATTCTTTATTACTCCCATTTTATTGCATCTTTATAGAAAACAGCCTTCTTTCTTTATGAGTTAAGCAAGCCTTTTCAATTCTTTAAAATGCATAAAGAATTAAAAACCACTTTCAAGTAGATACCAAATTCACCCTGTGAGGTTCATTTGTGATTCTTCTTCCAGTGCTGCTTTTTTTTTTTAATCACTTTTACCAGTGCAAATACTTACAGAGCATCTATATTATCAGCTGTTACCAAATTCCCTCTCACTACTGCAATCAGACACAATATTTAGATTACTTCAGTATATTGAACTATAGCCATCTGAAGTTACAGATGTAAAAAGCAATACTACACTTTAATTTCTGTCCTTAAGTATCTGAAATAAATCTGAAATAAACGTTGCTTCCTAATCTCCAGAGGAAACGTGCATTCAACCCTAAATGCAAGAACTGCATTAACTAACAAGAACAGAAAGGGAGAGTTTGAGCAGACTGTGTGGGCCCTGTGCACACAAGTGAAGTTTGACACTGGGCACAGGAGGCTCCTCTACCCCTTACCCACAGCTGTGATCACACTTTTTAAAATCCTGGACTTTAGTCTTGTAATTTTATTTAGACATTTAAATCTGAAAAAAAAAAGTCGTGTGCAAAGCTATACCATCATTAGCAGGATAATAACAGCATGAAAATCTGCATTTATATTCAAAACATACACACATTCCAAGTGTCTCTCTCAAAGCTAAATTGCCTCATAGTCACACAATGAAGTGACTTGAATAAGAAACTTGCTTGATTGGTTTGGTAAAGATACAAAGTTATTTCAGGTAATTAACTCGAAATGTGACTGCAGGGAGTTACAGCATGATCTCACAATGCTGAATAAGCATTCAAATTCAATATTTTCCAAACACAGTAATGCACACAAGGCTGAAACACTGCTAATTAAATATACTTATCAATAGATTGCTTACTACCCCTAAATAAAGTAATAGGAGAGTCATCATGAATGGGTCTAAGAAAGTGTTAGTTTGACTCCAAAGGCAGATATGTTTGGAATTACTAAAAAGAAAATGGAGCAAAACAGTGTGTCCATTTTCTTACTGGTTTCTGGAATAGCATGATCTATAACAGCATGCCTTCAGGAAAAGTGGAACAGAGAAGGCATATATATTGAAATATTAATAATTTGTACTGCTCTAGAGCATTAGAAACAACTCTGCTCACTGCACACTAGAGAGCTGATCCCAGCACCAAAGGTATAACCCACCATTATCTTCCTACTGTGAGCAGCATATTGATTTTTGTCTGTGCATCAGAGCTCCCAGTCAGTGCATGGGCACATGTGTGTGCATTTGAGAGTGTGGGGTAAGGACCAGAGGTGGATGCTGTTCTCTGGAGGCTCTGATCCACGCCTTTGGACACAAAACCTTTCATGTTTCTGTGTTCTTTCATGTAGGGGCTGCTGTTTCTACACCC
Organism: Pseudopipra pipra; assembly: GCF_036250125.1. Classification (NCBI taxonomy): domain Eukaryota; kingdom Metazoa; phylum Chordata; class Aves; order Passeriformes; family Pipridae; genus Pseudopipra; species Pseudopipra pipra. The sequence goes on along the minus strand of NC_087560.1, from coordinate 3,045,191 downwards.
CCCCTGCAGCTGTGAAATGAGTCAGGCTGTGCCCCAGCTGAGCACAGGTGGTGGAGTGTGACCCAAACTGGACCTGCCATCCTCTCGGAGGGCAAAGATTTGCTTTTATAGTGCCTCCAGCCTCAGCTGAACTGAAGTTGAGAGGACAGACTCATTCCTGATCCTGCAGCTAGTGCAGGGTGATGGACAGTGCACACATCAGACCTCAGCTAAGTCCCTGTTAACAAATCCAACCATGTCAGAGCTGTCTATAAAAACAAGAGAAATGGAGAGCTAAATATCATAACTAAACTCACAAGCCTGTATCACCTAATACTCACTAATAGTACTTCTTTCTGTTAAAAATAAATAATTAAAAGTGTGTAGCAATAGTTGTAGTTCTCCTGCTATTTTATTGATGCGTCAAAAGCTGACAGAAGAGACTTTGCCATGATACTCCTTAATCCCTGTTAGAGTCAGTGACTGACCCTACATTTTACAACAATAAACTGGTTTTTGCAAAGGCAGAACTGACCTGGAGCCCCAGTTGGAGCTCTGACACGTCCTTACTTCTTGGAGAAGATCAAGGCTTCTCCCAAAGGGAAAGGCAGAATCCCAGTGAAGTCAATCTAGCAGGTGTTTTGTCCATCAGCTTAGGCACTGGTGTTTAGAGCTTGTTCAGCTGCAATTGCAAGTCAGGGTAAGAACAATGGAAAGCTGGAAGAAACATGGGATCCGAAACCACCTCAAGGCATTTCTACAAAGGTTCTACTTGTTATGAAAAGCGCTGGGAAGGCACTCAATGACTTACAAAGGCCACTTGACCTGTGTTAAGTGGTCACTCACCACTTATAAGGGTCAAATGCTGTTTCCTCTAGATTAGGAGATACACCTCTACTCCAGATTTCAATCCCTCCCTTTCACAGTCCCTATGGCCTTGACCCTGCCCTGTCCACATTTTCCTCTTCCCAGGGTCACAGAGTATCTGCCCCTCAGGATCCATCTCTCTCACTTCACAGTCTCAGGTCACATGCCACTGTTCCCATCTTCTCTCTTGTTCTTCTTCTCAGGGGGTTCTTAGAGGTAATATTAAGTCTTTTTCCACATATCTAGCTTCTAAGCCATACCTGTGGGATAATCCCACTCTCCACAGTCACAACATTGTTTTCAGTCATTTTATCCCCAAGTCTTACCTACCACATTTGCTTGTAGGTGTCCTTCTTCCCCTCACGTGAGCTCAGCCCCACCTTCCTCAGTTCTCAGTCCCCCTGTCATCTCCCAGCTGCCTCACTGGCCTCACCTTTCTCTTTTCACAGCATTTCTAGTCTGTTCTCTGATCCTGCCCTCATGGTGCCTTCTTCTCACAGCTATTTCTCCACAGCACCTCTGCACACCCTCCCAGACTGATTTCTACCTTCCCTACTTCAGCCCCAATTTCCACCTCCTCCAGCTTCGCTGCTCTCTCTCGCTGTGCACCCACTTGCCTCTTATCCAACTCAACTCTTCCATTCCCCACACAAAGCCTCCCAAGACATGGCACATACACTCCTGCTACTGCATTTGCAGACTTCTTGTACTTGAAACTCCAGGTCCAAAGGGAAGAGTCCCTGGAATTTTCTGGGCCTCACTCCCTTACTCCACACTTCAGGCTAGTGTAGCTATAATCTGTGGGACTTCCACAGTTATTCTCAGATTGATGTAAGATTCAAACACTCAAGAGCCTGCATAGAGTACAAAGTAAAACAAACAATAAATAAATATTTGGACCAGAGAAGGCATTTAGACTGTTATTAACACAAGGGAGTAAGGCCTGGGTGTTTCAGATGGCTGGTTTTAGGAATGTCTGAGCATTTGTGTGAAAGACATTGTTGCTATTACAGACACCACATGTGAACAGGAACACCAGGGCTCACGTGAGACCTGTCTGCAGATCCCAGCCTGCTGGACTTCTTCTCCAGCCAGGACTTGGGAAAGACAAGAGGTGACATAAATAGCACGTAGCATGCTGGCAAGCAGAGCTGTGATAAAGTGCTGAAGTGCTGCCCTGGCTGCTCAGTCATCCTCAAGGAATCAGCACCTTTTTTGGGATGCTACTTCAAATCTTAATAACTGCAATAGATTGAAAAGATCAAAATGCTGATTCCAGTTCGGAGCAAAATCATAAATACACAAAAATCAGGGGCATGGAAAGAAAATACTCTCTAGAAATAGTCTCTTTTCCTCTCACTTATCTAATCCAAAAGGATTTAGCCTAGTGCTTAACGTGCACACTGGTTAGAGAAAACAATCCATCCAGCATTATGTGCCTTCCATGGCATCTGCTGCACAAATCCAGTGTCCTGGGATACTCCCGACTTCACCACACTGCTTTGGAGTGGGATCATGGACAAAGGCAACAGGAAGAACTGAACACAGGTTGGACAGAAAACACATTTCCAGAAATCTAGTCTCATCTTTCCATTGACCTCAGTGAGACTGTAACAGGGGTAATTCTGCCCAAAGCATAGCAGGGAGATGACTTAAGGCTCTGCCAGCTGGCAGGAGAAACAGGAATGGTGTTTGGAGCATATACAAGCTCAGATAGGCTTCCCTGATTTTGTCCTGTTAGAACATGGTAAAGCACTGAAGTAAAACCAAACCACCCTTCCCCAGAAGCTTGGCTGGACTAATTTTCAGCTGTAACTCATGCTTACCTAGCCCTTGCCAAAAACTGCCTAAGTAAAAGCAAGATGACTTCCCCAGCCACCTCACTCTCCCATGCACACAACAATACCATGTACTTTTCTAAACTCCCCAAAACGACCTGACTGGCTGTTAAACAAGCCAAAATATTTCTCTTATTCTACATCTCTCTCAGACCCTAAAAATAAAGACAGCGTGTGACGACAAACCCATCAAGGGAGGCTTCAAAACATCACTCTAGTGACCTAGGTGAACCAAATGATGGTCTTGCCCACATTTCCTATGCAGCTCTACCTCCAAAGGAGACAGCCTGGCACTCAGGGCACTGAATGCTGCCCCTGCAGACCTTGAAGGGTCTCAGCAGGGGCACAGTCCCTGCTGTACCACCTACACAAGCCTTTCGAGCAGAGGCCAAAGGAGGGGAGTCTGAAACATCCTCCTTCCCTAGAAATCAATAACACTTTGCCAAAATGTTTGCATCTAGGTCATGATGTTCAGTGTGAACTCTACTGCTCCACGCTGCTGGTAATAAATAAACTCATAAATGTCTGATGGAGAGATGAAGTGAACTTCAGCCTGAATTTCTGCAGAGGCCAGTCAATTATTGTGGCCCAGAGCAAGGTGCTACTTGAGGCACCTCTCAGCCTACTGAGGGGCTGAGAGCATGAACACAGACTCAGGAACTTCACTTTGCATGGTCTGCACACTGTAACTCACTGGGTATTTTCACCTTACTAGAATTAATTATCTCCCTTTTCTGTCAGTTTAACTCAATCTCATAGAGCAAAATAATTGGCCTTTACCAGAGCAGGCATCCAAAAATATCATTGAAAGGTATACTGTGCAGAATTCAGACTTTTTATTCTATTCCACTGCCTATATTTGTGAATTTTTCTGTTCAAAATCAGAAAACAATCACTCTTTGACAGAATGGATTCAAAAAAGGATGGTAAAACCTTCTGTCAGTAAACCCAGTGCGACTGGGAATTGGAATTTCTATTCTCCTCAAATACAAAACATCTTAGTTTTTACCTCATTGGCTTGATATTTAAGCTGCTGTAAATAGTTTCTCTGGGGCTTAAGAAAGTGTTCTTTGCATAAACCTAACCTAAAGCAGACACCACTAGATTAATTTTTAGAAATACTTCTAAAGCAACCCAAGTGCTCTTAATGAACAACCAAGGAACCAGCTGAACCAACTCTAGTCACTGTTGAATTCAGCTATGAAGAATGCTTTGTTTTCCTGCTTCTAAGCCAAAACTCCTGGATACAGAGAAAAATTAATAAGAACTGCCTCATATTTTAGCTGTTACCATCTTGCTATTATTTAGATGACTTAAGTAAATTATCAGAAATAAACCCAGCCAGCTAATCATCCTTTATAATGGTAGAGTACTCCGACTTTTTAAATTGCTGCAAGATTAAAAAAAAAAAAAACAAAAACAAAACCCAGAATTGAAATGCACACTCCTGAGCCAAACAGGAGCAGCACATGATAAACTCCCCCAGAAGCACATAACTCAAGGAGTCAGTCGTAATGCAAGTACCAGAAGCCAGTTCAATACCATGTCCCCTGTGAGCTGTACAGTAACAGCAATTTTTCTGCAGGAATACACAGCTGGCCCCGAAGCCACATCTCAGGAGTTGGGCTATTTGTCTTTTGCCTCACAAAAGTAATCAACTCTTGCTATGTCATCAGAAAATTCCCCCTTCAGCAACCTGGTGCTGGACCCAAATGGTTCTCTAAGTGGTGATAGAAGGAAAAATAAAGCACATGACTTTTTTTTTTTCTATTATTTAAACCAAACATGCTTGCAATAAATAGTGAGCCAGTCACCAGGAATTCTAATGTCTTACTGGCAGACTTGGAGCACACATTTTTCATCCCACCTGATTAAGGTGACCCTGGCATAAGAAGATTGTACTCAGGTTAAGATTTGGGTTTGTAGAGTCGGCATAACTGACCTCAGAGGGGGAAGAAATCACTGATATTTAAGCAAAAGTGAAATTCAGCCTTGCTCCTGTGGAGAGCTACCAGCTTCTGCACCTGCTCTTTTCTGAACTCAGCCTCCTCCTTAGAGCACTTGTAAATCCACAGGTAAGTAATAAAAGTGAAGAGCTCCCACAGAACATCTCCCTTTAGTTGTGGTGCCTGCTCAGTGCTGTCCAGGATGGCTTTAGTCACCCTCACCAGCCACATCTCTCAACTACCCTGCTCTTGGCATCTTGTTCTACGGGTTATCAGCTCCTGGAATATTAGACACTGTTCTGCCTCTGTGTAACACACACATGCAGTGGGAGCCAGAGGTTGCAATCCCCAGCACTGCTGTCATGTAAGATAATAAAGAACACACAGGTAATCAGCCCTCCACGTGCCATGTGCCCACCCACAGCCTACAGCTCCTCAACTGGGGGGTCACAGAAGCCCATGTGCCCTTTTCCAGTCTGCTCCTAAACTCATGCTCTGGACTTCTGCTGTACTTAAGACCATGACATCTGACCACACTCAGCTGCCAGGCCTGACCCTGCACCTCCTGTCTATCCAGTGTGCACAGAACCAGCTCTGATGCTGCTCTGGGAGAACTCAGCAGGACTGAACACACAGAAAGGGGTGGGTGGTTTGGATCTCATAGTAATACGAAGTTCAATGAAACTAGACTTTGTCTGGCTCACCAGCATTTAGTTCTCCAACTGGCTACTGGCAAACAGAGTGAGAGCCATCACTGAAGTGGATTCATGCATTTGCCAATTTGCTGGTGCCACTGGTGTGATAAAATTGGAAGCAGAAACAGCTGAAGTGTTAAGCAAAAGAGGAGGAGGTGGGTAGAGACAAGGTGCAAAGAGTAAAGTTAGAGAAGGAAAGGATGTCTCTGTAAACTCAACAGTGAAAAGGTCTTGTGGATAGTTAATTCACAAAGACATTGGGATTTACCAACAGTGAAAGATGCAAAGGTGCAAAACAGAAAGTGCTGGAAAAATAAGATTCAATGTAAGTACCATCCTAATATTAAAAAGCATACCCTACGAGTAAAAAGCAAATAAAACAAGGAAAAGCTCATCTCCTTAACAACTGTGGGTAGTAACTTTATATTCCTAGCCTTGTTTGCTGATAAAACAAGACTCATTCATGTCACATTCCTGTCCACTTGGCCCCCAACACCTTTGAAACTTCACAGCTGATTAAAGCTGTGCTCACCAGAAGGGCAGGGCTTTTAACCACTTCAACACCTCCACAGACTGGCAACCAGCAGAGGAGAGAAATCCCAATATGCTCACCTTGATTAAGCATCAGGGAACGTGTACTAGACACAGCCTTGCAAACCAGACTCTATTTTCAGCCAGTTCTGAAGTGCCTGGCTCTGACCTACTCGTGACTGTAAGCAGCTGTTGAATGACCCAAGCAACTAAAGAGAATGAGACCAGGTACCTGAGTTTCTGGGGTTTGTTGGTGGTTTTTTGGCAGTAGAAGCTGCTTGAATTACGGCACAAATTCACATTGTATGTAGTTGGGTGCTAACCCCAAATACAATACTTTGGCTTACTCTGTATAAAAAAGCCACCACCTACCAGGATGAGAGCCTGGCCTTGATCCATTGCATGACCTCAGGCAAAGTGGTGTGTAAGTTTTCAGATACTTTGAGGAGCCGACAGACAAGGGACAAAGGATTCTCCCATTCTTCTCCAGGCACAGACATCCCCCCAGGCACTCTGCTACTCAGCTCAGTGCTTACAGCTCTCACCTGCAGAAGTGCCCTTCTCATGCCTTGACAAGGTGGCTGCCCAGGTTTTGTGGAGCTTGTCTCCTCAGACTCCTGGCTGAGTTGTAGGCACTGCAGGGCTGAAAAGCACAACCTCCAAATCCTCTGTACACCTCGTTTAAATCCCCATCTTGCAAGCTGCTCCTGCTGGCAGCGTAGCTGTGAGCAGGTGGTTACACCAGCCCCTCAAATGTACTTGAAAGCATCGTTTCCAGCACTTCCCAAACATTCATACAGATTAGCAGCATTCCAGAGGATTTCTATGTTTTACACTGTGCTTCCTAGTTAGTTCAAAGCTAGCTTTTGTGAAGACTGCAGTACAGAGTGAAGTATCAGGCATAACCTTTCCAACTGGGAGTCTTTTATCCTCTGTACCACTTTCTATGAGATTCCTCCTCTTTTTTTTTTGCAGCTGCCTCAAAACAGCCTGGATATGAATCATGTTAATAAAATACTAATCTGCTTTAATTGAAGGATCTTCCAAGTGCACACAACAAGGTAACAAGAAACACCCTAAAGATAATTTTAAAAAAAGCACCGAAGCCAACATAAACCTCAGTGTGATGATCATAATTGCTTGGCAGAGAACAAGGAGGAAAAAAAAGACCTGTGGGATCTGCAGTTCCCTATGGGCTCACAACCCTGCTACCCTGTGCTCAGACACAGTATAAGGGCCAGGACAAATGGGTTGGACTGACATTTCCAGTTCAGCTGTGCTTTGGAGAGTAAAACTGGGGTATAACCAGCATGGCTCTTAACAGGAAACAGCACATCATGCTAGTGGGGTGTGTGCTCAGATCAGTTCTGCTTCTGCAGCCTTGGAGGTGTCCCTGGCAAAGGAACCCATGCAGGCATGAGATGGGGAGTGGGAAGTAAGACATCAGGCAGGAGAGTCCTCTGAATTAAAGTTGGCAGAGACAGAACTTGGGAAAGCTGAGGGATGTGATATCTCCTCTCACCCACATACAGCAATTATTTCAGTCAGACAGCCAGAGAGGAATGTAAGGGGGGGAAAGCTGCTACATCACATGCAAACATGCTGTGCTCCCTTGTGACCACCCTTCTCTGAAGCTGTCTGTTTTACCAAGAGACTCACTTGGTCACAGAAAGTCTGGGATAATTCCTCTGTGAGCAGAGAGCTCTTCCATACAACATGAGGTTCCCCAAAGCCACCTCTTGGAAGCCTCTGTGCACCAAACAACTCCTCCCTCTCTCTCTCCTCCTCAGCCCCAGCTGACAAAGGCCTGTAGATGTGCTTTGAGAGCAGGGGGAAAATCCTGTTAGCCTGAAATCCAATTTCATTCCCAGCACAGATATTTGTATCTTTTTAACCCACACATTTCTGCTCTCCTGTGCCAGTCACTCACTTTCCACAGCCTCCCTGGTGCCAGTGTTGGTAGCCCAAAGCCAGAAAGAACCACCAGGCTCAGAGAAACACAAGACAGTTTGATTATGAATGGATTATAAATTTTGCATGTTAAAAAAGAGCTTTTTCTTGTGAGAATTAAGCAAAACACAAGGGATTAATCTGAAAGAGAAGGTTTTGAATCTTGGAATGATACACTTTATCAAGGCTAGCTTCCCTTGACATTCCTAGAGACACTATGAAAGGCCTTTGGCCTCTTGTTTGCTGTTCTCACATCTTAAATTGAAGGCTGATGATAAATCTTCAGCAAACAGCAATTTTAAATTCTTTGTCCTGGCACATTTAGCCTTTATAAAGACATCAAGCACTGTAAGCTCTCTGGGCAGCTTCTCCCCCTTTCTCAGCCACTGTAACTGATCCCTGGAGAAACTGTTTTCCAGCCTCTTTCATCTCACATTTTAAGGCTGCTTTAGCTCTGTGTTTCAATGACAGCAGCCTCAAGAACATCATCTTCTCAAAGGGTAAGGTCTAAAGGGACTCAGGTCACCAGGAGGGCTGGGAGGATGAGTGTAGCACTTTGGACAAACCTCACAGCTCTAATGACACAGGACTCACCTTTCCCTCAGATGCTCACAATTAGGAGCTGCCTTCAGGTGAGCAAGAACCTCTCCCTGACAGTTGTTACAAAAATTAATTGCACTTAGAAGTAACTGAAACCTCCACAAAATGGTATTTAGGCAGAAAAAACAGTCATGTAAATCATAGCAAGTCTGGGCACATCTGTCAGTCACAAGGCAGAAATACCCAGCCTAGCTCTGACTTCCAAAGGACTGCACATGGAAAAGTGGCCACTTAAACTAAAAGAACTACAAAGAGAGGAATGTGAGTATTTTAAAAACTCTGGGAAAGGAAATCAGTGGCAATGAGAGACTGGAAGCATTTCACCTCAGGATATCTCCAGCTCAGTGACTGCAGTGTTTCCAGCTTGCTCAAAATCACAGCGTTTCGGCTGGAACGATGACAACATATTTATTTAAAAAAAAAAATTCAGCAAGAGAAATCCTCAAGAAATTAGTTCAGCACTGATCTGGCCTGACCTGTCTGGTTTTGTGCCAATCCCACTAAATCAATTACTCCTACTGCCTCAAATGGGACTGTACCAAGAACATCACAGACATGGTTGTAGCTTAGTCAGAATGGGATGGCTTTTGCTCCTTTGCATGTTGGCATGCTTCAGACTGCCACAGATCAGGAGCAGATGGAACATAGATTGCACTAGATAGAACTCAAAATAAGTCTTTGGCTATGCAAGACACATAGATAGTCTCTGGAGACTCTCAATCACGGATAAGAAATCGTAAGGTTCCAGTTGAATTCTAAAAATACACCACCTTTACTGACAAGCAAATGTATCCCATGCTTATATTTAGCTCATGTCCACATTCAGAGTGACTGCTGTAAAATTTTATATAACAACATATTGTTTTTGACCACACACTGGGACAGACATGTCACAAACCTAATTTGACAGAGATTTTATGGACAGCTAGAGAGGAATCTCACACACATACACAGGTTAATTATACAGGATAAGAAACCCAACAGATCATACAGTAAGCCAGATGCTTTGTTAATTAGCTTATATGTACTACTTAGAAAACAAATAAAGTACCCAGTGAGTCAGATCTATTACCTTCTGAATCAAATGTATCAGATTGTCAGAGAGGTTTGTTGGGGAGGAGGACCCAGCCTGTTATTCAGCATCAGCACCTCACCACAACCAAAATATCAATAATTCGTGTGGGTTTCCTTGCTTGGAAAATAAACGACTCCCGAGCTCTCACAGGCACAGCTGCCACAAAGGATAATAAAGCCCAGGAGTGGTTACAAAACTGAGGCCCTCCTAATGATTTCCTCTCAGTCATAACTGATTATATCCACACAACAGAATCCCAAGACGTCGCTAATGATAGTAGAATCTGTCAGTATGTGAGATGCTGGGAGACTTGGTGAATTAAGCCCCATTATTGCCCTAAATTATAGATAAATTTCTCCCTTTCCTTGGTGATTTGCAACATATTTTTTCTGCAGGGCAGTGAGATGATGTCAGCACAAATTACTGCTTTCCACACAGCACAGATGAGAGAACCAGAGGCATTAAAGAGACTTACCAAACCCAAATCTGAAGAGACAGAAGGAACTGCTTCTTTTGACTTGGAAATAACAAATTCTGCTGTGGGGTGCTGGGTAAGGCAAAAGAAAAAAACTCAATTTGGGACACCGGTGCAGCTTCCAAAGCTCGACATACTTAAAACATCGAAATTCTTACTCTAAATTACCAAAAACCCCCAAACAACAGAAGTGCCTGTGTTTAGATGCTCATGTCTCTGCATTAAATATATATTGATGTGTAATGCTGAGGTATTAAGTTATCGTGTAGCAAACTAGGGAGCTCTATTTTCGGCTTGGAAAAATAATGAATATACAATGTCATTTAAAGTGTTTTTCTAAATGATTTCCTATTCTTTTAGTTTTTCCTAGTAGGCCCAAGTTGAAGGAAGGGAAGAGGAAATGCTTGTGGTTACATGTTTGAGGAAGGTTCACAAGTCCTATAAGAGGCAAAGTTTGCAGTCAGGAGTGGGATCTTTTACTGCAAGTGACATAAAAAAAACCCCAACAGGTTGTCAGACACATGGCTCTATAAAGTTTTTTGTTACTGGATATACAAATACTCAGTTTGCAAATCCAAGGCCTGGTAACTGCTTCATTATCCTGCATAATTTCCACTATGGCCCTGTGTGCACCAGCAGCCAAGCTCTTGGTTGCCATCTGCTGTTCCTGCTTTTACATGTCTCCACTTTCATGGGGTCATGACAAGGAGTCTCAAAGAACTGTTCAGAACAGCCACAGCTGCTGCTCTCACACACAGCCTGAGGTCCAGCTGGTCCTGTGGAGAGCACAGGCACAACTGGAAAAAGATCCTGCTCAGACTTCCACTTCAGCCCTGGCACTGTTACCACCCCCCTCCCATCCAACACGGTGTTCCATGTCCCAGTTCCCTCCTCTGGGATCAGATCCCTGGGCTACAAGTCTCCCAGTGACTGCTACTTCCCAAGCTCAGCAGATATAAAAGCCTCAGATTAAAACAATTAAGTTTGGAGCCCCTCTCTGGGCAAAAATTGAGGCTGTGCCTGCATCTCCACCTGTGTTTTCACTTCCCTCCCTCTCTGCACCGCAGCAGGAACAGATCTACTGGTACCCAAACACCTCCAAGTGGAAGTCTCTTATGTTGAAGATTCCATGCAGAGTGCACTCCCACATTTACAGGACCACAAGCCCTGCACATCTGTTCTGGTGACATTTCTTTACATTTAGCATGTTTAATTTTTGAAGAGTTTAAAGAGATCAGATAATTCCATGTTATATTCAATATTTTTCAAGCACAAGTCAGCTTCTTCAGGGCCTCTAACATTAAAATCACAGAGAGCATTCAGCTCTGTTCCACCAAAAAGAGGGCCAAAGAGCTTGTGTATTGAATTTCCATGCTTCTGCAGGCACCTGACTTGGGGTTGCCCATTCAGTTCTTTTCAGAGCCAACCCACTGTCTGCACTTTCACAGTTTCAGCAGCTGCCAGGAAGCAGAAACAACAGGCATTTCCGCTCTCATATCAGTCTATGTAGGCTTCATATTTGTTGTTACCACCCTGTGAAACCACCAGAAGGCTGCAGGAACCCAAAGAACTCCACACAGAACTCTTATGGGAGAGCTGTTGGACTGGGCTTCCTGCTGGGCTGCAGTCAACTCCAAAGGGGGATCCAGCTCTCACTGACAGCTGCCATAACAAAGTCAGCCTCCAGCAAAACTCTGTCGAACTTGAAACTGGATTTTATTTTCCATTGTGTTCCTTCAAAGCAATTCAAATTAAAAGGAATCTCACTAACAGCCTCCTGTGCTGCACTGACGGTCTGGGTCTGGGTACTTTCAAACTGTAGAAGCATGAAAACTTGGAATTTGGATGTCTAATTCCTTAACAGGCTTCTGCCAACCCTCAGTGTGCTTTGGACAGCCCTCACTCCGAGGCAGTGATGATGCAGGTTATTGTCTAAGATGTATTCACCACTGTAGCCACATCTGGATCTCAGGAGAAGGAAAGCCACAAGGGATTATGAAGTTAAAAGGCTGTTAAAGATCCCTAGTCCTGCCACAGCAGCACTGCCAGGTTCCCTCCAGGGCAGACAAACCCAGCATCCTTTTCATTCACTTGTTAATTAACAAACAAAAGTCTATTTGGTAGTAGAAGTGTAAATGTGAAAGCCAAAATACTACAGGGCTCCCTTGTGTTTTCATGATTCTTTTTCATTCCTTGCCATCCAAGCCCTTTACAAATTAGTTAATTCTTTGCAAATCCTTATCCTTGCTTTACACCTGGGCACTGAACAATGATGGTACTCAGCTAAACACAGCCCTGAACACTCCCAGTAAAGCTGAGAACAAAGCCCATGTCTTTTGGCCCTCAGTCTTGTATCCTAAAGCCCTCTTTTTTCTGGACTTTTGGAATTTGCTCATTTTGAAATGTAGCAGTTCCAAATAAAAAGGTAAAGCTCAAACAGTATAATCATCATTCACTCTTCTACTCCTCCACTTGGAGGGATGTGCAGATCCAGAAGTTATGATTCTCTCCATCATGTGTGAGAGAGAAACCTTTGGACTCTGCCATGGACAGTTATGGGTTTGTTTTACTTCTGGCACACAAGTGCCTCAGAAGATTAATCCACAAATGCCAGTGTCTCATCCTAAAAGCCCCAGTGTACAAACCAGCCATTACTGTCCTGGCATGGGCCCAGCCCAGACAGCAGGGAAGGAGTGAGCAGGTTTGCCTCAGGGAAGAGTGAGGGTTAGAATTCCAGTACAACTCTTCACAATGCTGCAGTGACCTGTATCCTGCACCACAGCACTGCTGGGTTTTCCACATGACCCCCTATGTACCTATCCATTGCTGTGAGCATCCTGCAGTATATAGAGGCACCTTGAGAAGAAAAATCATTTTACTGCCAAAAAAAAAGTGATCCTTCTAATACAACTCTGTCCAGTACGAAATTTGCCAACCTCATAGATAACCCTCACATGACTTTACAGCCTGTGCAAGATCTGCAGGTTTGGCCCTGCAACATTAAATTTGACAACAGCTTGAAAAATACCAATTGATTTATTCACAGCATCTCCTTTTAGTAGACAGTGGAGCTTTCCTCAACAGCTCACCAATTACTGCAGAAGGCAGTAGTAAATGGCATTAAAATTTCAATCTGTGTAGTTGACTGTGCATTTGCTGCTTACTCTTTACTCTTGAGGTAATTCTGTTTTATTTCACAGCCATGTTCTCTGCATTATAATTTTTGGCACCCATAGTAAACAGTTGTTTGCTGTAGGATTTTGCTACAGGACTTCACACATATTTCAGTAGAAAGGTGTAAATACTGAAAAAGCCGGGAACAAATCCTTAGTAACTGACTCTTAGGTTCAGTTTGGTAACAAATAAAGGGATGAGGATTGAAGGGACAATTCTACTGAATCTGGAAAACATTGTGAATACCAAAAGACATAACACACCCAGAGATACAACACACTCTGCTGTTACACCAAAACTGGAAACTGGGCAACAATGACAGTGATTTGGCAGGCAAGGAAGCAGTTTCTTAGTCAGAATAATGTATCAAGGTAGATAAACTTAAACAGAGCTTCCAATCCTGGATCTTATATTGGGAGTTTTTACTTCAAAAAGTAAGAGCACACAAAAAATGCCCATGCTCCACATAGGAACACACTGGTTTTGGTGAGGATGTGCACATATTTAGCCCCTTTTTTATTAACTTCATGCAAAATGCAGGCATTGCAGGAATGGCTACAGCTTCTTTTAAAATGTGGTCAAAGAATGCATGACTGCTTGCCAGTCATATATTGGGCAGTCAAAAGGTTGCCCTGCAACAAATCTCGAAGCGTGTAAAAGGAAGCAAAAGAGAACAGTAAAGACAAAAGCATCAGCTCCAAAATAGCATCCTCCAGCTGCTGCTTTGGAGAACCCTCTGGCCTTGTTACACTTGTGCACTTTGGAGGTTAAAGATGATGGTAATCAGTGAGTGTTAGAGGCTTTACTATTACTGCTCTAAATACAAACACAACACACCTGTCAGCTCACACAGCACGTGGCGACAACTTTCAAATATTAACCATAAAAAGGAAAGCATTGTTTTCCCAAGAGAGGCTTTGTCTGCCACCAGAGCAGAAAGGTGGCTTTTCATTTGTCCATAATAACTCATATTTTGACCATGAAAACTGGAATCACATCCATTGCTAAAGAGTCATTACTGTTACTAACGTTGTCCCCGTGCTATCAGTGGCAATTCTCTGGAACATTTTGTGGGTTTGGAGCAGATTCTGATGGGATAACATACAGCATCATTGTTTGAAATCCTAAAAGAGTGTTATTTACCTGATAATTTGGCACCAGCCACAGCTGCCATTTGCAAAAGCTTGATGGTGTTATGCCATCAAGGCAGCTGGTGTTGTGCCCGAAGGCAGCTTATTACAATGGATTGCTTAGAATCCATCTGGCAAGGCAAAGGTAACTACAGAGGTGCTACAGGAAACAGATTTTATTACCATATAGATACAGTCCATCTCTGTTAGAGTAAGCCTCTGGATGAAAACTAGTCCTCCAGTATAAAGCACCTACTAATCCAAAAAAAGCTTACTAAATTCCAAAGCCTTAGATTACAAGGGACTAAATATTACACATATCCTTGCCCTTCCCACTGATTCCTACTAACAGTTGTGAGGATACAGTTAGGCTCATCCAGCTGACAGTTACTGGAACTACAGGGCCACAGTTTTGTTTTGCCTTGCAGATTTTAAATGGGGCTACACCAGAGCACTGTTAAATGAAGCTGCAACAGTGCAACTTAACCCAAAAACATTAGCACCAGAATGACTGAGCCATCACCATCTCTAACAGGACTGTAAGTGCATTTGTAAGGAAAAAAATTCCAAGGATGCAGAATGTTGGCTCCAGCACAGCTGTTCTAATCAGCTCATCCAGATACTGGTGAGTAGGGAAAACTAAGATTTTACCTGCAGGGCCTGCTGGATATTTGCAGAAGTTACTTGTAAGGAGCTCCACTCTTCAGCCAATAGAGAGCAAAGGAAGCCTTGCTGCTGCTGCTGACATGAGCCAGGACTTTGGCAGGTATCATTAAGTTCACTCAGGCATAAGGTGACAGGAAAAAAACCTGCCATTAGTTGACATTTTCTGTAGTAATTTTCAAGCAGAAGGTGACAGCTCTTCTGCTTGTGCAGCAGTCAGTCAGCCAGTCCCATGTGTTCTGTAAGGCCACTATTTAACAAGCCCATTTGAAGCCTCTTATCAAGCTAGTTGAGCTGTGACCTCAGCCCTGAACTTATTTCAGCATCACAATTAATGGAAACTAATGGTGCCTTTCCACCTGGAAGCTTTTGTTTCTGCAGCAAACTGCCTGCACCTGTACTTGTCCCATTAAGGAAGCTGGCTACACCCCAGGCTGCTTCCACTCTGAAAGCTCCAGTATTTCTGACTGGTTCTTTCTTAATGCAAGCAGCAGCTTGAAATCAGCACGATAAATCCACAAAAAGGGGACTGCCAGTTTTCCTGGGCACTTGAACATCTTGCATTCCTCATGCATCTAAGAGCTCTAATACCCCAAGGCATGGAAGCACTACAGCACCAGGAACAACCCCCCAGCCAGTTGGTGGATGGCTCTCTGCCATGCTACTCCCATGCTTGCACAGTGCATTAACATGAGAACCCAGAAAATCACATATGCTAATGTCTGCTGAAAAGACTTTTCAGGACCTGAGCTTAATGAGCAAATGGAATCCTGCAGCATCACTGTGGGGAAAACAGTTGCAGAGCACAAGCGATGAAGGAAGACCTTGCGTGCTCTGCCAGAATGAAAGAACACAAGTGGATGGCAAAGGAGGGAATATGGCCAGAAAACCAGCTGTGGTAATTCCTCCTGTCCACCTCAGCTTCAACAGCAAAACCAGTGCAATCAGTGCATGGTCTGTGACCCTCTGATGACCCACGGCTCCAGGAAAGCAGTCCCAACCTATTTTGTGATACTTGAGCTGCTGTTCAACTCTCAAGCACCAAGCAGCATAGATGGTACAAGCAGGGTGGCTTCAGGGGCCATACATGTTCCTTCTGTAACCACTGCACAGGCACGGGGGCTGTGCTGGCAGATGGAAGGTTTGCCTTTGGGGAGAAACAGGTCAGACATCAGAAAGTAAAAATGCAGAAACAGCTGCGTCTTCCCTGCCCAGCAGGCTGGTACTTTGCTCAAACATCCCCTCAGTAATGAAGGCTCAGCTCTGGAGAGCAATTCCCTGCATGTTATGAAACACAAGCTCACCCAGCAGGCTCAGGAGTGCAGCAAGGTCTCTGACCCTACAAGCCTCTGACAAGGGACAGGCCTTGTAGTGAGGAGCAGAAGGCTGGGGATAAACACTGCTTGGGACACACCTCCCAGGGTCTGTCACTGTTGCAAGAGTGCAATTTTCTGAGGGCTCCTTTTCTACATGCTGTTAGTTAAATACTGGAGAAGAACACAGAAATAGTCATATTTTCAGGCAGTTAGTCTGGTCACAGGTACTCACTCAGACTGCACTGGCTCTTTTCATCCCAGTAGAAAACTTCTGTTTGTCTCTCTCCTGAAACCAACATCCTCCCCCTCAGATTCCACATTACTTAGAATCATAGAATAATTTGGGTTGGAAGGGACCTTTAAAGGTCACTTAGTCCAACCCACCCCTGAAATGAGCAGGGACATCTTCAGCTAGACTGGAGCCCAATCCAACTTGACTCTGAATGCTTCCTGGGATGGGGCATCCACCACCATTCTGGGAAACCAGTTCTGGTGTTTCAACACCATCACTGTAAAAAATTTCTTCCTTAGATCTAGTCTGGATCTACCTCTTCTGGTTTAAAAACATTGCTCCTTGTCCTATTAAAACAGTAGTTACCATCTTAAGGGACTCAAAGGCCACATTAAGGCCCCTCCAAGAGCCTTCTCTTCTCCAGGCTAAACAACCCCCACTTAAACCAATTCCAGCTAAGGGATAGTGAATAAGACGGGAAAAGGAGTGATGAAAGCAGAAAAATGACCAAAAATAACAGGCAGGAGCTAGCACAGGTGATCTCTGATACCAGGCTCAACTTAATAATTGAGATCAGCAACAAAGCCAAAGCATTTCTGTTGGTGTGGCTAACAGTCAGCAACTATGTGCAGTAACAATTTTTTAAGTATACAGAAATCATCAACCATCAATTCCTACATAGGCCACAAAACCTTTTATATCTGAGGTGTTTGCATAGCATTAGATACAATAAATCCACCTCTAAACAAATTGATGGCATGCATTTATATATATATATATATATATATATAAATTCAGAAGCTATAAGGGATCAAAGTTGGGGGTTTTAAGTTAAAAACACTATAAAACCTGAGAGATTATAACAGAGGGCATTTTACTAAAGGGATATAGAAGGAAATTGGTTGAGATTGCAGGTGAAGAAAGGTGAGAACATATAAGCCATCCTTCTCACAGTAGAAGGCTGTGAACTTTTTAAAGAACTGCTGGGAGTCCTCAGTGGAGGATATGGTACAGTTGACATACCTTGAGTTTCCAGAGGAAGGGAAGGCAACAGCATAGGCCACTTCATCAAAGCTGATGTGACAACTTGTTTTATCCAAAGGGAAGTCCATGCAGTGCTTTTCCATTTGTCTCACTAAATCCATCCTCCTAACCCAAAGAAATGAGCCAGTAATAATAAATAGCCTGTTTAGAGAAGTTCCATAGATTTTTACAGTACAATTACCAAAAAATTTAGTAGAGTCTCTTTGTGTACTGGGCTACCTCCTTTAAAGACAACAAAGTTATAAAATATTTAGTGGAAAAAGAAGGTGGCTAAAACATTTAAGGTGAAGGCAATGAGTTATTCAACATTATACTGACAGCTTGCCTAAAAACAGCAACAGGTGATCTTCTCCAAATAACCCCAGCCAGGTGGCAACTGTGCCAGATGCAGAAGTGTGGTGTGTTATGCAGATAAACCAGGAATGGCTCCATCCCAGCCAGTGGTGTTATAGTCTGTTGGGAGATGGGACAAGAGCAGAGCTGCATCCTGTGGCCAGCTGAAGCAGACAGGAACCTCAATATGGAGACAAAACAATATTTAGAAGATTAACACCCTTTTTTTTTCTGTACAGGACTTCAGCCTGGATAGAAAATATCCAGAGACTATATAAGGTAAATAGAAGATAGAGATATAAGATAGAGATATAAAATAGACTATAGTGCTTGCAGAGGGGACATAAGATCTTGCCCTTTCTTTCTACACAAATCTTCCCACGTGCAAGTCCCAAAACAAATGACACTCTACACTTTGCTGAACCCTTTAGCTTTAAAAGATGAATTCCATGGAGCCTCTAATGCTCCTCTAGGGTATCTTTATTGCTATTGCTACTTCACAACAACTTTAGGTTTCTTTAAAAAATCCCATCAGATGCTAAAGACAAATTCTCTGTTCCTCTCCTGCTGCTCCCAGAAAGCTTTTTGGAGCTCTCTTTTAAAGAGATCAGATGTGTGGGCCTTGGAGGGGAAAAGGGTTGACAGTAGGCAATAAACTTTCTCCCTTGACAGAGAAAATTACCCTCTGCTGGGGCTTTAATTTATGACATGTCTTTCACTAGCAGGTTTTATGGCACAAAGTTGTATCCAGCTTTTCCCACACAGCTATTCCCACCCATTGCACTTATTAACCAGAAAGCCTTCTAAATGTTATCTAGCAGCAAGAATCAAGCAGTTGTGTTTTGCACACCGTGTTCCTTCAGCTTGCGCTTTCCTTTCCTCTTTTTCAACATTATCACATTGTGTTCCCTCTCCTTACGTGCTTTCCCTCTTCACAAAGCTCTTTAAACAGCTGCAAAGGGGGAGGGACCACTCTGCTCACGAAAACTCCACTTTGCAGAACGCTTCTGTCAGGTCCTACTGTCTGTCTCTTTTCCGGGCATTTAATACCTCCAAGATTCAGGTTTGCTTTTCCATCTTTTCCTTGTGCATCCCTGACAACAGAGCCTATTGCCTGCTGGCTTGACTGAGGGACAGTAATCCACCTCTCCTTGTTACTGCCATGAGGAAAATGTACACCCTCTTTCTCTTTGTAGTGGGCTCCCTTTGTTTTAACGGTAAGTGACCTTTTCTTTCGGGTACAGTTTCAGAGCAGCAATAGCTTTGGGGGCCAGGAGGCAGGACTGGGATAAAAGCTCACAGACAATTCATAACTATCACCTCAGGAGGTTTTGCAGACTTTGAGAGGATGCATAAAATTGATTATTCTAGTGTTGTTTTGGGCTCGTTTGGTATCTGCAAATGCACTGCGATGGATATGGACAGACAGTTAAGTTGGATGTAAAATGACAGAACTGTAGGAGATGACAATAATAATCACTAAATGTTATCCCTTTAGATGCTCTCAGGATCATCTGTGATAGGAAAAGCAGATATTGTGCTGAGAGTGAAAAAAATGAGCCATGAACCATAAATAAGGCAGCTCTCATCCCTCTACAATTATTTGCTCAAGTTCCTGTATGTCGCGAAGTTCATACTTCCTAATTATTTTTATTAGCACGTACATAGCTTAAATTAAGTTGTAATATATGCTAAAAAAAGCAAACATACATTTTCTTCAGTCTATCAGGATTTCTTCCATGTGTTTAAGCCAACATGAACAGCCTGACAGCAGCAGGAAATAGTGCATTTACCATGGGAGCTTCTTCCCATGGAGAGACTCCAGTGAAGAGTTCTCAGAGAAAGTGGCTGAAATCAAACCAAGACAAAGATCACAGATTTCCCATTATTACCTATTCATCCCAGAGCTGTTTTTTTTTTCCTTCAATCACTGAAAGGTAACTTTATAAAACATCTGCTTTCTAACAAATGAAGAGTGAGGACCCACTTTAGATTCTTAGTTTATAAAAGCCTTTATTATTTCCTTTTTTTTTTTTTTGCATTAATTAAAAAATCAAAAGTCTTTAAACTACAGTAAATTCACTGGTACTTCCACTGGAACAATAAGCATTCCAATTTAGCAGCTGTTGTTCTAAGAGGTCGTGAAAACCTTTTTGCTCAAGAGTATGCTGAAAAGAAACATCACAAAGTAGTTTTAGAGAAGATAATGGAACTGTCTCATTGCTGCTTCTTGCTTGCTCTTTACTAATTACAGAAGGGAATTTGGTATGTCACTATTGTCCAAATAAGTTATTTGTGAGAGAGTAAAGAACTAAAATGACAACACATGCTACAAAATTATTTTTAAACAAATGCTATTTCAACATTTATAACAATAAGTGAAGTCAGAGAAACACAGGAAGCATGCCTTATGTTAAATTTTTAAATTTAGTGATAACAGTGGACTTGCCTGTGTTTCTGTATTTGCTTCTTTTCTGTGGAAATCACTCCAGCAAATTTGTCATTACACTGAAAACAAACAACATAACACAGGGTGACGAGTTACTTCACTTTATGCATTTAAATTAGACCATGTAAAAGGGAAAGGGTTTTGTGTCTCCTGCTGTGAGACTGGAAGCATCCTGATGTAATTTTTTTTTAATGGTCATGCTCCCACAGAGAACCCAAACTTACTGAAGAACGTTACTGCAAGTTATGTGGCAACTGCTGTCCTCGTCTCAGAGCAGATGTGTGGTGTGTTCAGTGAAGCTGAAATCATTTCCCCAGCTCAGGATCCACCCCAATGTGTTCTCTCTATTACTGCTTTCAGTACACAAAAACACTCCAGCCCCAGATCAGAACTCCTTCCTCACTGTTGTTACAATCCTTTGCCTAAACCCATCAGTCTTCCCTCTGCAGCATCTGCGGTGATCACTGTTATTTGGGGAAAGAAAAAAACAGTTTGGAGAGAAACTGCACTTTTATTTGTTCCAACTCTGAGAGGAGAAAGAGGAGTTTCTAATGCCTGGCTACTGCCATGAAAGGCACAGAAGGATGAACCTGAATGCCTGGGAATTTTGTTTTCAGTGGGTGCCATCTGGTTAATATGTAGATTATTAATGGAAAATAGATGATAAAACTTATACAAGAACCATTCCTTTTTATTTACATTTTCCTTTCCCTTGACTTTGGCGAGCTCTGAGGCAGGGCACGGCTGACATCTAGTGGTGTGTGACACAGGCAGCTGAGGGAGGTGAAGAGGAGCCCCTTTGAACTTTACTTCTGATTGTTAAATTATAAAGATTGGCATGGGATGCCATTTTACAAAGAATTATTCATTACAGGAATTCCTTCACTAAGACAGATAACAATTTCTTAAAGGGATTCACTGTTGAACTAATAATTTTTTAGAATTGTGTCTTGTCATTATTCTGCATCAAGTTTATGAACAGAGTCAGTACCTTGAAATCTGAGCTGCTCTCGTCAGACATCCAGACCAGACGACCCTGGTTTGATTTGC
This sequence comes from Pseudopipra pipra, assembly GCF_036250125.1. NCBI lineage: Eukaryota > Metazoa > Chordata > Aves > Passeriformes > Pipridae > Pseudopipra > Pseudopipra pipra. Next base: position 3,023,844 of record NC_087560.1, on the reverse strand, counting down.
AGACCAGACAACTGGGATTGCTAAAAGCAGGTTTCAGAGAAAAAAACCTAATTACAAATCCAGAATTAGCTTTCTGCAAATATTCTGCAATTTCTACTGCTTCCTCTCTGTTTAGCAAATACTCTCTAGGCTAGAATATTTATGGACAAAGGCAGAAATACAGTGAAAATATATTTAACAATTCAAACAAGAACTCAGTCTTTGCTAGCAGCATTCAGTGACCAAATGACAATTTATTTATAGCCATCTGCTTATGTCACTTCCCTATGCAACAGTGGGAAAGTTTGTTAAAAAACCCCAATGAACAAAACCAACATAAAACCCCACCAAACCACACAACACAATAACCAATATTCTCTCTCTAGCTACCACAAGATTTCTAATCTATCCTTATAAACACAGAAGGTGGCCCCCTTTTTTTTACAATATCAAATTTAGCTCTTCCTTGAATGCAACACACAAGAAAAATCCAGAATCTGGAGCTTAGCAAGAATCAGCATAGCTCTAGTTTGACAAGCTTTTGATTAGGCAGCTTACATTGAGAATAACTGTAATATTAAAATATCACATGGTACAAGGGCTTTTGTAACCACTCGCAGGGAGGCACAAAGCAAGTGTGAATCAAAAAACAAACTGGCCCAACCAACACAGATGCATTCATCCAAATTTGTCTTCCCAAACGGCCTGGGAAGTACTTGGGAAGCCTATTTTGAAGAACAGTGTTATGGTTAAGTATATGTGACAAAATTTGGGCTACCAGTGCTGTAGCATATGCTGGTCTGAAAGGATTTAAATCAGGCCTGGTGTTTCATCTCAGCCTTTCCACAGAGCTTGAGTAAAAGCTGTTCTTAGATGTGAAAGCTCTGTTCGAGAATGTTTCCTTTTACATCTCTCCACTCTTTTACTGGATCAGAAACGAGAAGTTCTTGGGGTGTTTTTTTAACCTGAGTTGGATTCAGAAGAACCAAGTTTCAAGAGACTTGCTCACCCTAACAACTTCCAGCCCAGTCCACATGGAAACTAGGCACCTTCTAGAAGTGCACACAAACTTGGACTGCTTACCTGATCCTGGCCTTTGGATATCTGCCTGTCTCTGGATCTCATAGATATGCTCCAACTTAAAAAAAACCAGAACAAATTAATGTACCACAAATTTAAAATACTTGCGCGGGCAATGGTTTTTACTGTTGGAATTGCTCTGGGGAATAATGAAGCAAGAATGCTGTAGGGATACTACCCTCACCTGTGCAATACCTACAGCTGAATTAGGTGACTCTTCCTATGGAAGAATCATTGTATCCATTGGATTAGAACCTGCTTTCAGTAACACCTGTGTCCATCACAGAACTCGACACACAGCACAGTCTCTCTGGGTCAATTCTGGTGGCAGGATGTTACCAGGACCTCAGTCAGCAGTATTACCATGTGGTCTATAGTGGTTTGAAAAGTCCACTAGAATGGCTTTAAAAAGTACATTCAAGAACATGAGAACAGATTCAGCTCCCTCTGGGGTTGTGCCAGAAGCTGTTCTCCTCCATGGAGAATGTTCAGGATTGTTTGACAGTAACCTGTAGATACTATATTTTGTAATCATTAAACTCCAGCTTTGAGTTTTCAAATTCTGAAACAGAATCATCAGTAGCTACCAAAGAGTCCTCAGTCATTAAAACATCTTCAAGTATCCTTCAGCTTATCTTCTGGTTTTCCATGTTTAAATCAGTCTTTTAATTTCTACCTGTACCTGCAACTTTGTCTCCTACAGCACTAAAGAGAGAAGTCACAGCTGAACCCCCTGCCTTTGGATCATAGAATAATTCTTCTTCTGCTATTAAGAGGGTGGTGTCTGTTTCTAAGTGTAATCCCAAAAGAATATATCAATTTGAGCTTCACATTTTACTGTGAAAAAACCTGAAGGGTTCCAGTTGATCTGCTTTGATCTGTGCTCTGTGAAAGACAATCAGCTTCAGCAGAACAGATATTGGTGCAAGCACCACATCCTCCTGCTCACATAAGCCTACAGTCTCTGGAGAGTCAAAAGCCCTCATTATTCCATGAAGATGATCTGATGCACAGGGATTCTGTGATCCCTCTATCATGTCACTTTGCTCTCCCTTCTATAATCCTGTTGATGCTTTACAGGAAGCGCAGCAGCAGACGCTGAAGAAAAGCTGATGAACCACCTGCTGAGTCCTGACAGGTACAACAAGTTAATTCGACCGGCTGTCAACTCCTCCCAGTTGGTGTCCATAGAACTGCAGGTTTCCCTGGCACAGCTCATCAGTGTGGTAAGTTCAAATTAGGCTATGCCTTTTAATTCATTACTACCTGCACAGCACTCTAATAGTCATATTGGTGTTACAGTGTCCCAGCTCTTTTCTCATTTGTATAATAGTACTTAATAGGTACAGCCCACACATGCAATTTACTGGTTTTCTACCTCATAATGCAGCTGCTACGGGGAGATCAATCTATGCCTAAGCAATCAAGGACAGTGGCCAGATCTTCATCCTATAAAACTGCATTGGTCTAAAATTCAAAATCATTCCACTGGTTTCAGTACAGCTACAGTGTTACCCCAGGTCAGGATCCATCCTGGACTGTGCTCACAATGCTAAACCAGCTTCTACTGCTTCTTTCAAAGAAGAGGTTCAATGGTTTGAAAACAAGCTACAAAACCAGATCAAAATCTCACACATATAAGCAAAGAAGAGTGGAATGTTGTAAAGAAAAAGGCATATTAGTTCTGGCTGGAATAGCTTAACATGGTTAAAACAATCCTCATCTATGCAACTCCTTGCATTCAATAAAAATTACTTCAATGGGTCTGAAAGACATTTTCACCCACAAGGTTAGCATGTTCTTCCAAGGTACAAACACATCATTGCCAAGAGAGGTTAGCATTTACTGCACTGGAACAAGAGCCAGCACAGAAGTGGGAATCATTTCCTGACTCAGGGCTCCTATCTGTGCTGCTCTCTCCCTGGGTGACAAAGATACAGATGGCTGCCTCCCTGCCAGAATCTGTGTAAGGGCTACTGCCTGCACTGCTGCAAACTTTGAGAGACCTCGAGGATCTAGAGTCTGAAATTCAAGAGGAAATGAGAGAGACACAGATGGAACAAAAGGGAAACTGTACAACAGCTGAGGTTTCATACACACGTGCAGGCTGGATATTACATACATATATATATATAATATCTAGCCTGTGTGTATATATATACACACAGGCTGGATATTAGATAGATAGATAGATAGATAGATAGATAGATAGATAGATAGACAGTCAGATAAAAATGTATTTTATATACATATATGTATATATGTATATAAAATATTCAGCCTCTGTGTGGGTACAGACATATATACACAGGATATAATGCCATGTATACCAGGTGACTCGGTGCAAGTGCTCCCTCTCTCCTGGAGAATTCCACCTGGACACAGACACACCTCCCTACACACTGCACTACCACCACTGGCACATTGTCCTCAAGATTGCAGATTCTGGGCATAAAAAACAAGATGTCCCAGAGGCCCCAGTGATCACAGCCTAAGCAGAGCAGATGAATGGGCAGGGATCGAGAACAGCACAGCTCAGTCCCTGTCCCTCTGTATCCTCACTCTTCAAGCAGAACACAAAATTAGGCATTTTATAGGCTCTAAGAATCCCAAGCATCTTCAGGATCAGAGAATTAACTTGTTTTCCTGCAGAAATCCTTCTGACAAATCTGCTGTAGAGAGATTTCTCTTCTGGACTGCTCTGCAGAGAGACAGCAGTTCCACAGGACAGAGCCTGCCAGCTGAGAGCTCACATGGCAAACCTTACATCAACCTCACACAACCTCGTGGAGGCCCTCCCAGTGGCCAAATGTACCTTCTGTTCTGTAAATCAAAGGTGGAGAAGTGGGGTGGGGGGAGGAAATCAGCTGGGTAGGGTGGTGGTGATTGTTCCCAAATCACTCCTGCCATACCTGTTCTTGCTAAAAGGCATTTGGAGCTCTACACTTGTGGGGTTACTATTGGTCATCATCATGTGTATGAGACTGGCCATCCCACCTGCAGAGAAATGCCTGCCTTGAAACCCACTGAGCAAAGCCATGCTGCACAGCTGGAGACATGCTCAAAACCCCACTGAATAAATCTTGTTGCTGCAATCAAGTGAAATATTTTAGAGGCCAACTTTTGTCTCCGTTTTTCCCTACAGAATGAACGGGAGCAGATCATGACTACAAATGTCTGGCTGAACCAGGTAACCAAACCCACAGAGATGTGCCCTTGCAAACCACAAATGCTTTCCCTCCATCAAATGATTGTTTTGTTAGGGCTGGTCTGGAAACTCCCATCACTGCTCTACAATTCTTCTCGTAGGAGTGGATTGATTATCGTCTGGCTTGGAAGCCCTCAGACTATGAAGGGATAAAGATGCTGAGAATACCTGCCAAACACATCTGGTTGCCAGACATTGTGCTTTACAATAAGTAAGTACAACTTCTGTAGTTTATGCAGACAATGAACAAAATTTTGACCAAGAAACAAGCACCAGAAACAATGAAGTAGGTCTGATAAAATTATAGAACTGAATTTTGTAACTGTTTGATAGCATCAGCTGTATCTGACCGGGGCACTGGCCTCAAAGATAATTTTAGTAGCTGACAATTTTGGTTTGCTTTGGTTTAAGTCTCTAGCAAAGCCTTGAAGTGGATGATATAAATTTTTGGGGAAAAATAATCAAAATTTATACTTTCATGATACTTTGAAAACCAATGAATTCACAGATGATGATTTATGAACATATACAGATGGGAAACCCAGGAAGTTTATATATATCTGAGTTAAGTCCTTGGAATCCTACAACAAATCAGATTTGATGAACACTTAAAACTAGTGTATTAGTAACAAAATAATTCAGCCAGTGGATTAGGACGTACTGGCTGCTCAAAGCTTGTTCTGGTGAATTGTGCCCGTGCCCTCTGCTTCTTTCTGCTACTCCCCAAGTGATACCATTTAGTGATTTGTAAGAATAGAAGGAAACAGTTTTAAAAGGTTTCTTAAATGTAGGGGAACAAGCCTCACCATATTGGATTTTTACATCAGTACAAAGCTTCAAGTTGAAGTTTTAGATAAAGGACAAGCCCCTGTAATTTACTGCTGCTGGAGCACAGTTTCATTGGCATCAGTGAGTCCTAAGGCAAACACAAAGCACATCCCTGTGCCCACAGCTCTGTCCATGCACAGCACTGCACAGGGCTCTGAGGCAGCACCAGTAGCTGAGATGGGGCAGTCAGCACAAAACCCAACACATTCTCAACCCAGGAGTGTGCCCAGCACACTGTCTGACAGGACAGTAAAGCTAACTTGGGAGACACAGGTATGTGAGAACTAAGATGCTATCGATTTGTCAAAAAATAGCTACTCATTGTCAGGGAACTAACAACCCCCCTGTGCTGCAGCCACTCACTTCTGCATCTGGTTGTTCCACTGCCTGCATGAATTATCTACAGGGGTCTCAGCTCAGTGCCAGGCACTCAGAACCTCACCAAGGTGAGCCCTTTCCAGAGCCAAACCTTACTGATCCGGAGAACAGCTCCACATGTGCCAAGCCTTGGATACTTGTAGCACTTCCCTGCTGAGAAAAAAAAATCAGCCTTAGCACTGAAATAACCCTATTTTCCATCGTGTCTTGTCAGCAAACAAGGGTACTACCTCAGGATACTTAATGGGTTCAACAGCCCTAAGTTGTTTGCCCAGGAACATTGGGCAGGAGAAGATATTGACCACTGAGGGATAATGATCTGCTCCCTGAATGAAAGGGCCCATCTTCAAGTAGAAGACTCCCCTGGTGGAAGTTCAGCAGTGGGAAGAGATACAAAGCCAAGATTATTTGTGGGCACTAAGAACACTGTGGCTTGTCTGTTCTGGTTTTGTAATGAGTAAACATTAACTGGAGTGACGTCCTAAATTATAAACCATATAATTACATTTCCTCTGCCTACACTCTCCCTGCATTTCTAACTAATGCTGCTCATCCTTATTTCCTTGTCCAAGTCATTTAGGAGTGTGCTCTGTGCTCTTAGCAGTGCCTGTGTTTCAGATCAAAGGCACCTCCCTTTTCATGTGGGATGATCTCATTTTCACTCGGCCCTCAGAGACGTAGGGAGCTGAATTTGCTTTAACAAACATTTACAAAGTACTTTGATTTCTCTGGATGAAACAGAGGTGTATATCTATTATTTAACAACAATTTGATAAATTGCTCTTCTGTTCCGAGCTGTGTTTTCCCTCTTAGTGTTTCATGCCCTCTCTCCTTTGCCTCTGCTCGTCCCCTAGCGCGGATGGCACGTACGAGGTCTCGCTGTACGCCAACGCGATCGTGAAGAACAACGGGAGCATCCGCTGGCTGCCACCAGCCATTTACAAGAGTGCCTGCAAGATTGAAGTCAAGCATTTCCCCTTTGACCAACAGAACTGCACCCTGAAGTTCAGATCCTGGACGTACGACCACACAGAAATCGATATGGTGCTCAAAACTTCCATGGCGAGCATGGACGACTTCACGCCGAGCGGAGAGTGGGACATTGTAGCACTGCCAGGCAGGAGGACTGTAAATCCCCTGGACCCCAGTTATGTCGATGTGACATATGACTTCATTATTAAAAGGAAACCTCTTTTTTACACCATCAATCTTATCATTCCCTGTGTGCTAATCACGTCCTTGGCCATCCTGGTATTCTACTTGCCTTCAGACTGTGGTGAAAAAATGACCTTGTGCATCTCTGTGTTGCTTGCCTTGACTGTGTTCCTGCTGCTGATCTCCAAGATTGTCCCTCCCACGTCTCTCGATGTTCCACTGATTGGGAAGTATCTCATGTTTACAATGGTACTGGTGACCTTCTCAATAGTTACCAGTGTCTGTGTGCTCAATGTCCACCACAGATCTCCAAGTACCCACATGATGCCCCCCTGGGTAAAGGTGGTTTTCCTTGAAAAACTCCCAGCCTACCTGTTCATGAAGCGTCCAGAAAACAATCCCCCACGGCAAAAGCCCTGCAGCTGCAAAAAGACAAAAGCAGAGCACCCTTGTATGGAGGCAGCTGACTTCTACAAGAACTCCACCTATTTTTTGAATACAGCTCCTGCCAAAAAGTATGATATGAAAGCCTCTGAGACACTTGACAATATCAGCAGTCATCGAGATTTTAGGTTAAGAACAGGCACGAAATTTTCTCCTGAAGTCCAAGAAGCAATCGATGGAGTCAGTTTTATAGCAGAGCACATGAAAAGTGATGACAACGACCAGAGTGTAAGTAAAAATGACAAATCAGCCCCATCTTTCCAAACTTCATCTCCTGTCCTCCTCTGTAACATGCTCTTCCTCAGAAAGTGTATTTGAACTCTCAGGTTTTTAGAGAGATTCTAGATACAGCTCGTAAGAGGAAATAATTGTTGCCATTAAAGGACTTAATGAACAGCAATTTGGTAACTGTAAATACTCTCCTGATAAGTAACATGGCTCTTTCTACAGAGAGAGTTTGTTGATTGCTCAGTTAACCATGAAACACCCTTGAAAAAGCTGTGTTGTCACACTCAAGTAGTGCTTGGCAGGGGAAGAAAACAATATTCAGTTCCAGGTTAGAAAAAGACTATTTTTCTCCATCGTATTCAGTCAGACTGTGATTCAACCGATGGCCAGGCCAAGTTAACCAGGAACTGTACCTGCAGCTCCAGCATTTATTTCCCTGACTGGACTCAGCAGGATTTAGTGGAGTTGGTAGAAGGCCTTTGCAAACACCCTCTCTGGGTAAGACACCTGTCTATAGATGGCAAACACGATGGGTAGCATCAAAAACCTAAAGCCAGCAGAGCTGCTGCTTCTTTCATTTGAGATAAATCAGACTCGTTAATGGTTACGAGAAATACTTTATCCAGGACACATTTAAGCAGTGCTGCTGCTGCCCTGCTCACAGGCCACCAGCTGGAACACCACAGCTGAGATAATACACTGGGAATAATGCTTGGAAAACTCAGCTGGCTCACAGTTTTGTTTAGACAGGCACCCACAGTTAGGAAAAACCCTCTTCACACCCACCAGTGTCCTCTCTCTGACCCTGATCCCAGTCAGGCTCCGGGTTCTCTATTCCCATTGTGCTCCCCCTCCCTCAAACAAGAAGAGTCTGGTTTCTGATCTTGCACAAGTCCCTTGAGGAGCATGCTGCTGAGTAATTCATGTTTTCTATTAACTGAAATTACTGTCAATATAAATAAAGAAGTTCAGCTATTAACATTAGACATGAGCTCATAAACACTGAAGCTGACTGAAGAGCAGCAGACTTCATACAGCAGAAAAAAGGCTAATAGCTTAGAAATTCTTGCAAGAATGTGTTGCACACTAAAGGATCTACAAAGCTTGCAACTGATAGTAAGAACAATTTTCAAGGGTATTTTATACATTAAAGATTCATTTAATGCTTTTCACATACGATCCTCCAATATTACATATCATTTTTCTAGATTCATAACTTTCTTCTCTGCTTCCTTCCTTCATCACCATGGTCTGATAACAACTGTTCATGTACATTTACATAGTCTAATTTCAGAAGAGTTTAATTTCCATTAGTGGAAATTAAAAGTGTGCACTGAAGGAAAAAAATATGTAATATTCTAATAGAAGATGTGAGACAATTGACCAGCATGGTAAAGTCAACAACGTGAGGATGTCCCACATGGAACTAGAAACAATGAGAGAGGAAAAAAATATCCCTGAGATATAAGTGGAGGTTGATATATTCCCCTTTTACATTAACAGCCAGACAGTCACTTCAGTTTGAGACAAAATCCAAGGCTGTGGCTTTCACAGACAACACATGCAAGGCAAAAAGGGATTTTAATAAAAGCAATGGTATTAATATGCATTAAGCCCCTTGATTAAGATGACTGCTGATAAGAAAAGAATTCTGAAGCTAACCTTGTTTAACAGCAGAATGCCACCTATTTTTGCCCACTGAGATTAATAGCATCTGCAAACCAAAATTAAAGGAAAAAAATCCTTAATTGGATTATCCTGTGGGTCCTTCAGGACTGGCTTCACCAGGCAGCCACGCTCAGGACCTGATGCATCCAAGAAAGCTGAGAAATATTCACTGTATTTTTCTCCACTGCTCAGAATGGTTGTAAGAGAAAAATACCTTACCAAGCCTAAAGTCAGTTCATTCCCTGAACCCTGAGATCTGTTTCCTTTTATTTTCATAAACAGAAACTCAGCATTAGCAAGAGGAAGAGCAAAAGAATATGACAAATTGCTAATATCTTTAATTGGCTTTTTCTTCCAGGTCATTGAAGATTGGAAGTATGTTGCCATGGTAGTGGACAGGCTGTTCCTCTGGATATTTGTCCTTGTTTGTGTCCTGGGGACTGTTGGATTATTTCTGCAACCCCTTTTTCAAAACCACACTGCTGCCATGAACCCTTAGTTGCCATTTAAAATTGTCAATATTTACATAAATGTTGGGTCCCATTCTACTCTCAGTTCCCCTCTGTTAAATCCACAGAGATGCCAAGTGAGTTGCACTTACATTCCTTAGGGTAGGGAAAAGGAAAGTAGAACTTGACTTACTGTGGTAAGAAAAAAAACCCAAACAAGGAGAAAACTAAAAATTTTTTCCAGTGAGTCCAGTACTTCTGGTGATATCTTGGCCCTTTTTTCAATTGTTTGAAGTCTGAACATTACAGAAAAAGGCTTTTACTGTACAACATGCCATCCTGTCTTATTATTATTATTATTATTATTATTACTATATTTTAAATACATTGCCTTGGGAAGGATCTTTTCTTTCCTCAGAATACTGAAATTTCCCTGTTACGAAGAAGGTATTGCTATGAAATCTGTTTCCTTCAAATGCATCAAAACAATTTGTGTCTGATGTATAAAGAACTTTACAAGTGGGTTTGATACTTAAACCTGAGCCTAGAAATAGAAACACACTTCTGAGGTAACCACTGCAAGGTTTCTCACCTTGCCATCCCCGACAGCTGAACGATCAACAACAGCAAAAATAATGTATGATAAACAAACACGTAGATAATACTCTGTTCATTGATGAAATACAAATAAAACATACATTTTTCCTTTATATAGATTTGGTCCTCAAATGTTCCTGCAACTTTCATGTCCCTGGGGCTCATATGCACTTTAATGAATCCCAGGCTGAGAGCACAGGAAAGCAACTGGAGAAGACAACTGTGAAAGGCAATGAGAATGAGAAGGACACCTGAGAACACACAGACCTGTGTGTTTTTCTGGGGAGATTTTAATGTGGATTTAAGTCTAATCCTCAACAAATTAGCTAGGGAAGCACATAAGGCATGTGGAGTCTCAAAGGCTTTGGCAAAGGACAGATGGAGGCCCCAGACTCCCATCACAGGACAATCCCACCACAGTTTGTCCCAGGTAACCTGCAAGCAGAGAAGTGGGCTCCTGGCTAACCTCAGCTTTCCCTGGGGTGTTGTCAGGATACATAACAATTGTACCACCACTCATAAGCACAACTAATGACTGGAGAACAAACTGTTAAAATCCTCTACTACTTGTGAAGGGGATTTGAGGCTCACCTGTCCCAGGGGAGGACCAGTTGACTAAACCTGTGTTCTTCAACAAGCCACAGGTGACAACAGTTCCAGATCTATTTGCCTTCATCAAAACTGAGCCACATCTCCCCCTAGATCAGCATTCCCAGGAAGCTCCAGATAACTACATAGATCTAGACATGCCAAAACAGCTCCATCCACCTTTCCAACTGTTCAGAGCAGCTGCAGGACCTCATTCCCTCCTTCCCAGCCCCTGGCTGAACTCCCCTGCACCACTGGCACACGCATCCTCACCCCACACGCTCACCCCTGAGCCCTGGAAGGGCTCTCCTGAGGGCCTGAACACTTGAGCATGGGCTGGTGCCCAGCACTCTGGGAAGGATAGGGTGAAAAAGTATCACAAGTGGGGTGGCTGAGGCTCCTTGAGGTCGTATGTTAGAAGGAGAAAGGGTTGTCACACTGTCATCCTCCCTCCCAATCCCCTTCCTCGAAGCACTGTGACTGTGTCCATCACAGACAGGCAGGTGGTGATGGATGACTGCAGGACAGCCCTCCTGGAGCAGGTACAGCCTGTGATCAGCCAGGCTGCCACATCCTGCTCTCACAGTGGGGGGCAATGCCCTGGCCACCTCCCCAAACATTATCTACTCTGGACTCTCCCGGGGTGACTGGTGGGCAGGGGAAAGTCAAACCTGCTTTCCCTGCCTTAAATGTTTCCTTCTCCTTTTCAGACCTAGAGAGCAGAGCTGTTTCTCTGCAGGCAACTGAACAGCTGTGAGATGAGATGGGGCACAGGCAGCCCCTGGGAGCAGAGGGGTGCCCTCCCAGTGCAGGTTATATATATATATAAAATATATACATATACATATAATCCTCTGTGTTAGGTTATATCACAAGCACAGGTGCACACACTGCCCCAGCTGCTAAACAGCTTTTTCTGCTGACAGAGAAGCCACAGGGAAGGCAGAGCAGCTGCCAGTGCTGTGCAGACAGTGTAAAGGTGAAGGCCCTTTAAATATCAAAATAACCCTGACCAGTGAGTCTGAGAGAGGCAGCACAGACTTAATGGGCTGTGAGAGACCCTGCACATCCCTTGGGGGCAGAAGGGAGGGGACTCACCCTCCTAAACAACCAAAGGTTCACCAAGTCTGCCACGGCCCCTGCAGTCCCCCCACTTGACACAGGGCCTGTGCAGAGCAGAGACCCCTCTCTCTGCCATTTTTACCAGCACCAACAGCACTTTTGGCTCTGTCCCCCCCTCACCCTCTTACCAAATTTTACTGTTCTACCCAGTCCCTCCTCCTTCTCATCCTCCCCCTCACTGCCTGAGCGCAGCTGAAAGGAGGCCCCTGGTGCTCCCATCTCAGAGCTGGCTCATCCTCATGAGCAGTGAAGACTGATAGCACTTGGCTCTGTAACCACAGCCTTCAGCTGAATTATCCTCAGCACACAGGAAAGTTTTAGAAAGGATTTGGCAGCTCAGCTAGCAGCTAACACAGAGTGCAGGCAGATGAAGGCCTCAGACTTGACAAACCCAGAAAAAGCTTTCCAAAGGCACATCGCTGGCCCCAGGGGGATGCCTGGGGAACACGGCTCCTCAGCCAGGAAATGGGCTCTGGTGCTTTCCATGCACTCCTTTTTTAATCACAACTGGAACAATAGAAGCTTTCCTAAGGGCGTCCTTGGAAACCACCACTGTGTGTTTAACATTTCCAGAAATAATTCAATCCGTAGAAAACTTCGGAATGAAAAATTTCACCCCAAGTCCTAAAATCCTGAAAAATCTGACCTCCTAAAACCGTGCTTTCAAAGTGGCAAACACTGTTTTTGCCTAACCCTCAGCAGCTCCACCTACGTAATACATAGAACTGTTCCCAGTTTAACTTGTCAGAGAATTACAGGGTTTTCCACTTTGGTTTTCCTGGCAAAATTTCAAAAATAAAAGATTTCTGGAGAAAAGGAAACATCAAAAATGTCATCTTGCAAGCAAATATGCATAATATCCCAGTTCACCAAACAAAATGAACTTCCACATTTCCACTTTTCCTGGGTTTTACCGTAGTATTTTTCATTTAAAAAAATGGACATTCAAAATGTATTTTACACTAGAACTGTTTTTCAATAGCAGTGTGCAACCAGTCTGCTTCCCTACCAGTGAAGAAAAGCCTCTGTTGGCTCTCTCCCCATTCCCTACCACCACAGATTTCACAGAATATTCTGAGTTGGAAGGGACCCACGAGGATCATCATGTTCAACTCTTAAATGAATTATAAAACTCTTTAATCCTGACCAATCCTGCCTTTCATCAGAACATGTAGAAATGCCACCACCACCAAACACACGTACCACCTGCATCCAGGTGCATTTATTTGGGACTGTTTCTGCACCCCTGCAGCCACAGCAAGCTGGGAGCAACAGCAGTGTTGGATTTTTAAAGAGGGAGCATCAATATCCCAGCAAAGGTGCGAAAATATTCTTTCCTTCATTACCTGAGTTGATACCTGAGCATATTTATTAAAAAGCAAAGGCTGCATACTTTGTTACTGCAGATCTTCTTGGGTAGATCAGCTTCCCCCTAATCAGACAAATTCTTCTTCTATGTAGTTCTGCAATGCAGTCATGGTGACGTGTTCTCATCACATCACTCTCCCTTGGCCATAAAAATAATCCTACCACAATCCTGAGCTGATTTCACCAGCACCTCCAGCATGGGGTGTTGGAAACAAAACATCTGTGCCACATAAACACCACTGAAAATTTCAGTAACTCAGCTAATTAAACTGAAGTACCTGTGTCTCTTGATGTAATGGCTCTTTGCTTCCTCTGCAGATCAGATGTTTCCAAATTATCCAGGCTAAGCACTGACTTTTGGGGAATACGAGTTTATGATATTGTCTTTGAAGCTTTAACTCATTTCTAGTTGGGATTAAAAAGAACAAACAGAAATTTCAGTTATAATGCTGCTTATAGCATGGAAGCAGAAAAAGAAGGCTTTTAGTCTCAATGTCCTGGAAAGGCAAAGACAAAAGTACCCACAAAGGGTTAAGTTAAAAGACCAAGCAGCCGAGTTCTCTGGAAAAAAAAAAAAAGAAATAAAATCAAATGGACAGTAAAGCCTATTTCCTCCAAGCTAATAGAATTACAGAAATTATCATAAGAGCATGTGTCTGGGGACAGAGTGAATGATGCTCTGAGAGACAGGGCTAACAGGATAAACAAGCTCAGTGCCAGGAGCTGAACCCAGCCTGCTGCTCTTTCTCCCCGTGTTACCTCTTAACACAGAGCAAAGGGGTCACTGGTTACCAACCCCTAAGAGCAGGGAGTGAAGCACCTCTTGGTGCAGCTCCTGTCCCACAGGGCTTCTCTCTCATCAGTCCTAAAAATGAGGGTGGAATCCCACATTTTTCTCTCCCCCTTGCTCCCTCCCTCCCTCCACACAGCTGAGTGCAGCTGTGCAAGCCTTGGACATCTGGTCATCCAAGGGGGGGGACACAAAAGGTGACAGAAGTTAACAAGGAAGCTGATGGTCACCTGGGGAATGAGTCCCTTTGTAAATCAGGATTTTATGACTGAACTTCAAACACAACTCCCCATTCTTCCCAGTGTCCTTCCCCATGAACAATGAGGTTTTGTGGGATCCTGTGCTCTTATTCCCTTCTCAAATTTCACCTTTCTAATCAACAAAAGCAGGAATGGCCTAAAGACAGTTATTCTCACCGGTTTGATCAAGTTTAATTCTCCATTCAAAGCCCTGGCTCTTGCCAGATCTCAGCTGCTGTGTTTACCACTCTGGGCTTAGATCCTGTCAACAGTAGCACATGCCTTTAATTACTCCTGGGAATAGCACATCCTTTTTATACAGCCAAGCACCCAGCACATGCGCTTGTGAGACGAGACACGGGCAGGAAAAAAGCCTCAATGTTAACAGCACAATTGTAAATGCAGGTCCCAAGATCTCAGTTCACTGCTAAATCAGGCATCCCTAATGTCAATATTCATTTCAGCACAATTCAATTACAAGATTTTTATTAACTAAACTTCCCTTAGTAGATTGTTATGAGCTTCTGGTAGAGAAGGATCCTACAGAGCAGCTGACAGGAAAAATCTTTCGCACCATCAGACTACCAGGCTCGTTTATGCACCATTTTAAGGACTCTTGCCCATTATCCCTGCCAGAAGACTGCTCTTTGCCTACAACAACATCTGTTTGGCCTGCAATTTGTTTGCCGTTTCCCCAGCTCTGACAGCCCGGGTAGCCAGGAAGGGGGCAGCACAGCAACCCTAATGGGAGCTCACTGCGCAGCGCTGTTCAGGGTCCTGCCGGCTGCTGCTTCAGGCATTTCACGCATCGGAGGAGCGCAGCTCTCCCTGCTCCCTGCGCTCGCACAGTCCTGGCAGCGACGCTCGTCTCCAACAGCCTCTGTCGACAGGCAGTAATTCATAACACCATGGAGAGCATCCCCGCTCTCCTCCTGACTGCTGCTCTTTGCTTCCTCTGCCAAGGTGAGTGATCCTTCATTTGTTACTGTTTGGTGGTGAAGGGGGGGTCGAAAAGGTGGACAGGAGATGGCTTTGGTGCAAATTATTTTTAAGAAGCTCACTCCAAGCTAAGGGCTAAATCCTGGTACAGCTCTTTTTGTTACACAGTTTGTTGTTCGGTGGGTGGGTTTTTAAAGTTTATCGTTGTAAAGTATTTAATTGTCCTGATTAAAGATGCCAAACAGGACACACAAAGCCATTTTAACTTTAAGGAAAAGCACCTTACACGTAAAGGTGTGGTTTCACATATTGCAGAGAGGACCACCAGAAAGTGGCAACATTAAAGAGCTTCAAATACAAGCTGCAAACAGCCCATCTTCTCTCTGCCGATATGGAAAGCACCAAAATATTCAAGTAAAAAACCCCACATTAGTGCACTTCTCTAGAGATGGTGGATGCTGGATTTAATTAATGCTAGTGACATGTAAAAAGGCTGGCAATCTGGGATCGACTATAACAGAGTTGTTAAGATCTAGCTTTGAAATTATCTACCTAAAAGATTCGAGAGTATTTATTCCAGGAAATCTTGATATGAGAGATAGGAGATATCAATAAATAATATGGACAAGACTGGCAATTACAAAAGCATTCATTTTTTTAGCTTGCAAGTTGGCTTGAATGATTTCACTAATCTGAAAACAAAATTGCCCTCTAAGTGAGCAAGAGAAGGGGAGAGGGGCAAAAACCAATCAGCCAAACCAAAACCCAAACAAACCAAACCCCAAACAAACGAACTTTTAGCTGAGTAGATTCACTTGAGAGGGACCCTCTTGTTCTAGAGAGAGGGGAGGACTCACAAAGACTGGAAAGTAACACCTGCTTTGTGTAACATTTCAGATCAGTCACCTGCAGATACTTCTGCCTCCCTCCTCTTTCTCTGCTGAAAAACAACTGACAAAAAACCCCCATGTCCCTGCAAATCTGTAGATTCATATTTGTGTTTCACAGGAACTGTAGAATATGTTCAACAGACTTCAGTTCATGCCTTTGCCAAATTTGCATAGTGCCATCCATTATGACAAAACAGGCCTCGTTTTCCTTTTCAGTTGGAGTTCACAGGAATGTGTTGTCCAGAACGAGTTTAAGAGAGTTTTAAGAGATCATTCTAAAAATAAAAGGCCACTGCCTTTTTAAATAGCATTAGGATGGTCATTGCCTAGTGAGTTAAAGAGGAAAAAGGTAATGTAAAATACAGGCTCTCACACCTCATCCCAAAACAAGTAAAGTACCCTAATTTTTTAGAATTTCAGTCTGCAGTTTTTCTGTAGGCCACAGGGTACCGTGAACTGCAGTTGTGAGTGGCAAAGGGACAATACAAATCTATTATAAATAAAAACTACTTAGAATAAAAAACGGATAATTAGCACATTTCTTTGAATGTGCTGAAAAGTCTTTGAATATAACAGTTAATAAATTTTAATCCTTTTTTTTTTATATTTTAAGAAGCAGGCTGTTATCCTTGCCATAATCACACAATCGTGACTCAGGCTGGAAAGCAGATTTGTTTCCTGGGAATCCTCCTATTGCAAAACGTTCTGACCTTTCACAAGCGGCCTGGTCTGTTGGGCTGCACTTTCCCCTTCCTGTGCTCCACAGCTTTGCCAGGTCTAGGGGACCGGGCCTGGGAGGGGAAAGGGCTTTTGTACCTCCAATTCTTCAGTAACTCCACGAAAGTTTTTAACTCATTTGCAGAGAGGTGTGTGAGAAGACCTCTATCATAGCGTTACCCTTCGCTGCCTTTCTTCTCCCCAGCCCAAGCTAATGCCCCCCTGGCACAGTACTGCTGAAATAGAAAATGAAATGAAATATTAGATATTTAGCTATGAAAGTGTGACTTTGCAAAATGTAAAACTGCTTAAAAGTCTCTGACCAAACTGTGGGCAATTGAGATAAAAAGCTTAGAGAATGGGGAAGGTTTTTTAGCACGTAGAGAGGGGTGTATAACCTGTAACTATTTGAAGTGATAAAACTTTATGTAACTACTCCATAATGGTAAGAATAGGAGGTAAAACTAGATGTCTATTTAGATAAGACAGACTGCAAAAAGAGTGTGTGTAAAGATAATTTTGAGCTTGCTACTTTCAAACTGTATAAAAGGCTATGTTATTTCTTGGCTCGGTGGAGTGCTCTGGGGAGAACACCTGCCCCTTTGCATTCCCCGGCCGTAATAAAAGTGCTTTTCAGATTGGCAGAGGTTTCTTTGAATCACTGCCCACCTAGGGAGGCTCGGGCAGTGCCCAGCCCAGGGGATGCTGAGCGGGCGGACGGGGGGGCTCTGCCCCGGCGCTCACCGCGTGTCCTCCGCAGGCTGCGGCGGCTCCGAGGCCGAGCACCGGCTCTACGCGGCGCTCTTCGAGAGCTACAACAAGTTCGTGCGCCCCGTCAAGAACGTCTCGGACCCGGTCATCATCCAGTTCGAGGTGTCCATGTCGCAGCTGGTGAAGGTGGTGAGTACCGGGCGCCGCGGCGGGGCCGGCGCCTGTCCCGACACAGCTCTCCCGACACAACTCTCTCTTCCAGGACGAAGTCAACCAGATCATGGAAACCAACCTGTGGCTGAAGCACGTGAGTAGCGCTCAGTGACAGCCGGGCCGGCACCGACCCACCTTCCCCCCCAGCGCGGGAGTGCTCCGGGGCACCCGGGCCGGGAAGAGCCGCCCGCCCTGCCAGGGGGCTGCGGGCTCGGGGAGCACCGGGGCGGCATTCCCGGGGCAGGATCCCCGGGGCGGCATTCCCGGGGCAGGATCCCCGGGCGGCATTCCCGGGGCAGGATCCCCGGGCGGCATTCCCGGGGCAGCATCCCCGGGGCGGCATTCCCGGGGCAGCATCCCCGGGGCGGCATTCCCGGGGCAGCATCCCGGTCTCCCCGCCGGCAGCGCCGCCCGGCCCCGTCCTTGGCGCTCTGCTGCCTCCCGGCGGCCACCGGCCCGCTCTGCCCGGGGGAACGGGAAGGGATGGGAAGAGATGGGATAGGATGGGACGGGAGCGGAGCAGCGCTGCTACACCGTCCGGGAGTCGCTAAATAAAACATTTTTGCTCTCAAGATTGCCACACGCGCTGCCTGGGCAGACACTCAGCACGGCTGTCCCGCACAGCATCACTTGGTGCTGTTTGGTTCCCGGAAAGTGAGAAGAAACCCAAAGTGTTTGCCTCACTTAAAAAGGGTCTTTAGAGGTTAAAAATGCAGTTACTCACTGTTGCAGTCAGCTGAATAACCAGCTTAGTTCCCGCTTTCAGCTTGATATTCAATTTTGTTTAAGCGGGGTTTAACGAGCCCTAAGGACCGAGGCCGTTACTGAACTGAGCAAGCACACCCTGCAGCTGTTTCTGACCCACACACCCCGGGTCCCTCACTCGATGCTCACACCTGCCCCCACGGCCTCCACGAATTTGTTCTCACCATCTCACAGATACCTGGTTTCTTGAGACTGAAGTTATTATTAAAGTCCTACATTCTCTGACAAGAGTCTTACTCCTTTCACCTTGTTTCAACTGCTGAGTAGACATTCCTGGCACAGAGTCACAGACATGTAAGTCACATCTAGAAAGGACCAACAAGGTCATATCTAGGCCCACCTACAATCTGCATATGAACAAACATATGTGTTTGTTAAAGAAACAGCTAAACACTGTGTATCCAAAATAAAACAACCCTAGGAGTGATATGACAACACTTGGTTCAGGTCTAGTCCACTGAATTTCAGTTTCTTCACAAACCTAACACAGACTCATTTTGTCCATAATTAGATCTGGAATGATTACAAGCTTCGGTGGAATCCAGCAGACTATGGAGGTGCTGAATTCATCCGAGTACCATCTGGCCAGATCTGGAAGCCAGATATTGTTTTATATAACAAGTAAGACTCTTGCATATTTATCTCCTTAATTCAGGAAGAAGAGGGGTGATGTTACCAGTTTAAAAAAAAATCAGCAGCAAGTTCCCTGAATACACTGAGAAGCCTGCTTTCCACCACACCTGTGTCCCACATCCCCCACTGCTGTCCTCACCTCCATGCCAGCTCCACCAGCATCCCTGGCCAGGAGCCAGCTCTAACCTGGAGCTGCAAGTGGGCAAGCCAAAGTGAACCTGGCTTTCCCCCTTCACTTTACTGTTATTTGTACCACTGTCTACCAGGGGAGCTGGCAGGAATTCCCTTAGACTGGAGAGTTCTTGTCTGTGAGTCAGACTTTTAACTGAAAAAAAATGCAACTTCCAGCTTTTTAGCAGTTAAATTCACAATTTAAATTCACAATCTTTCTAATAACAGTGCTGACATATAAAAGCCACAGATAAAATTTACTTTAGATGTCAGTTGCTGAGACACTGAGGAGCCAAACCATAACTCAGTGGCTCCCTCTGCTAAGTAGGGAAGCAGTTCTCAGGGAGATGGACTTACCTACCCAGATCCAAAACTTAGGTCTGTGGATCAACAGCAATGACACTCCTTTTCTAACAGTGGTCTTAAAAATTCAGATTACTTTTTTAGTTTTACTTCTTCATAGAAACAACTGAAATTGTCATATGGATCATATAAGATAGCAAAGTGGGACTCAAAAAAACCCCCTCACCAAATACTCTCCTTAGGCAAAGATACACCCCAACCCTAATCCCTCTTTTAACAGTTACTACCTGCACTGTCCACAGAAGAGGTGGGAATACCAGTAATACAGGTATCCTCTTATCAGCCCCTGGGTTCTGATGTGCTTGGTTGATCTAGAATAGAACAGAATAAAATAGTTCAGTTGGAAGGGACCTACGAGACTTATCTAGCTGAACTGCCATTTGCAGTCTGCTATTTGCCATTTTGAATATTGATTGCACTGAGCCATATTATTAATAAGGGAATTAATAATATTCCCTTTCAACTCCTCCCTGGTAAATTTATACAGCTGTTTGTTTCAGTTTAACTGTGCAAATTTATGGTGGCCACTGGCTCAGTCCTGCACATGCAATTCAGCTCCAAGTCAACAAGTAATTGCTGACTTTCCCAAAGCAGATTAAAGAGCTAATGTATATGATCTGAAGGTATGAAACTACCTGGAGTAGATCATTCTAATTTTTGTTATTTTTATTTGTTTTACAGTGCAGTTGGGGATTTCCAGGTTGATGACAAGACAAAGGCCCTACTAAAATACACGGGTGATGTGACCTGGATACCTCCAGCTATATTTAAAAGCTCATGTAAAATAGATGTAACCTACTTCCCATTTGATTATCAGAACTGCACCATGAAGTTTGGTTCCTGGTCTTATGATAAAGCCAAAATTGACTTAGTTTTAATTGGCTCCACAATGAACCTGAAAGATTACTGGGAGAGTGGAGAATGGGCTATTATTAAAGCTCCTGGGTATAAACACGACATCAAATACAACTGCTGTGAAGAGATATACCCAGACATCACATATTCTCTTTACATCAGGCGTTTACCTTTATTTTACACCATCAACATGATTATTCCCTGTCTGCTGATTTCTTTTCTGACTGTATTAGTTTTCTATTTGCCCTCAGACTGTGGTGAGAAGGTGACACTCTGCATATCAGTCCTTCTATCTTTAACGGTGTTCCTTCTTGTTATCACAGAAACCATACCTTCTACTTCCCTGGTAATTCCCCTTATAGGGGAATACCTCCTTTTCACCATGATATTTGTAACTCTATCCATTGTCATCACGGTATTTGTGCTGAACGTGCACTACAGAACACCCAAGACACACACCATGCCCGTGTGGGTGAGAACCATTTTCCTGAACTTACTTCCCAGGATCATGTTCATGACAAGGCCTGCCAGTGATGAAGAGACCAACCAGAAGCCAAAGCCACCGTTCACTTCTGAGTTTTCAAACCTTAATTGCTTCAGCAGTTCTGAAGCCAAATGCTGCAAAGATGGCTTTGTGTGCCAAGACATGGCATGCAGCTGCTGCCAGTACCAACGCACCAAGTTCTCGGATTTCAGTGGCAATCTCACCAGGAGTTCAAGCTCTGAGTCTGTAGATCCCCTGCTTTCATTTTCAGTTCTGTCACCAGAAATGAGAGATGCTATTGAAAGTGTGAAATATATTGCAGAAAATATGAAAATGCAGAACGAAGCAAAAGAGGTAAGAACATACTTTACTGTTGCTCAAACTGCAGATACCTTTTGTCATTGGAGCCTTTTGTAAGAAAAAAATCTCAAATACACAAACAAGCAAAAAACCCCAAAACAACAGAGACCATTATTTTATAAAAGTAAATTACCCAAGCTGTGTACAAGCATGTGCAATTTTGAATTGCTATAACTGGGGAGCAGCTCTGCTGCACAACATTCTCTTTACTGACAATATAAATACTGACTGAGGCATGTTAAGGTCACCATTGCTGGGGGAACACAGGAGGGCATCCATCCCACCAGAGCTAAAGTTAGGATTTTCCAAGTCATAATCTTAATAGTGGAATTTGCTGACTCTGTGGCCTTTGGGAAGTTACATTCTCCCTCCCACAGCTTACCATCAACAACAAAACCACGAGTGGATGTCCCTCATAGGGATGATGTTGTTCATTCTGTTGCTGCTGCAGAATATTCTGTAGCTAAATGAGGCAACTGCTGCAAGACTGGGACCAGCATCTTTCATAAAGCTGCATCTTAATGCAATAAAAAAACAGAAATGGAAAGCTTTCTCTCTATCATGTCCCTCAAACATATTATGAGCAGTAGCCACCCCCCCACAATTATCACAGACTTTAAACCCTCTGCAGTATAGCACTTATTCTAACTTTACTTCATTTGTGCTGAAATCAGAGCTTTATTTATATTTAGTTGGTACAAAAAATAGAGGGTTGCTTTGGGTTTTTAAGTCTGCCCTAACAAACAAGTTGTAAGCTAAAAAGTCTGAATTTCAAAACCAACTAACGCATTATTCATTTATTAGTGCTCCTGAAGAAAAACAAAGTAAAAATTTAAATTGAAATCTCAATGGGAACTAAAATGATCACCTGGTTACTGTTAATATATAGCACATATAATATTTCAGTGTCACTCTTGTTATAACACTCACTGTAAAAAGAAAAAAAATTAGAAAAAATCTGGGTTTTTTGAAACCTCCTCTACAGGAAAAGTACAGAGATGAATTTTACACCATGCAGGAGAACAATCAAACTTCAGTACTACATCAGAAAAGTACCAAATAACTATATCTATTAGCTTTTGCTTTTTACATACTGCCTAAAGATGAGTAGGAGCAGTCTGTTTCACTCAAGTTTTCTGGACAAACCTCTTCCCCTGAGAATGTAAAGCTTTACATTTTCATTTTTGGCACAGAGAAGGGAAGTTGTATCTCCTCAAGTCCAGTGTCTTGGTGAAAAACTTTCTGTATTTGAAGTAGCAGCTTTTGGCTTTGCCACAAAGAGCATATTCAAATGAAGCTTCTTCAAGATGAATTAGTCAGTGAAAACAGAGATGTGTAAGTTGTGTAGCATGAAAGACACCTACACACAGAAAAATCTATATAAAATGGCACTAGTTGCTAATGCAAATTATTGACCTAATAAACATGCCAACTTGCTATTCTTTTTTCCTTTTTTTTTTCTAATTTTTCCAGATTCAGGATGATTGGAAATACGTTGCCATGGTCATCGACCGTATTTTTCTGTGGGTTTTCATCCTGGTATGTATCCTGGGAACAGCAGGGTTGTTTTTACAACCTCTGATGGCTGGAGATGAGATGTAAAGGTTAAATAATATGTTGTGAAATCAAATAAAACTGCCAACCAACTCTGTATCGCCACCCCAGCACCCCATGTCTCTTCCATGTGTAGCAGAATAAGGGACTCTCAGCTCTGCTTGATGAAGAAGGCTTTGTTAAAAATGTGGGAAAAGAAATGATTTTGAACCTTTATGACAGCTGATCTCCACGGAACAGGAGCTGTGCTTTTACAGCTACTTCTTGCCACAGCAGGAAGTGATGTAGGTAGAACATTAAACTTTATAGGAATGGTTTAAGAAGGGGTGAATAAAGAAATGGAAAATTACATGAATATTTGGAAAGTAAAGAAGGGTTGAATGCTTTGGGCTGTTTTCATGAGTCTGGCACCAAGAGTCTTGAGCCCATTCCAGGACCTTCTGGAAGAAGTTCATCCTGAGTTCCAGGAATGCCCTCATGTGGATGGGATGGTTGGGAAGGCACAGGTACCAAAGTGTGGAATGCAGACATCACCACCTGGAGTGTAAACTGCCCCACAGCGTGGGAAGAAAGGACCATGGGCAGGTTTGTTCCTAAAGGAAATGAATTCAAATAGCAGATGATGGTAACAGAGCAGCCAGGAAGTAAACTCTGCACATCCCCACAGTGTAATGCATGTGGGGACTGTCAGGAAAAAAGCTACTCAAACCTAGTGATGTTTAGAGTTGTGTACAAGTCAAACACACACTGGGACAGTCTGCAGGTGCTGCAAAGGATCAAAACACTCTGATGGCATAGTTTGGGTACAGAGGCAAAGGGGTTTATGACAAGGGAAGGCAGGTAGGCACAAAATAGTCCTGTAAAGTATGCTAAAAATCACTGCTTAGGCATATATATCTTCATTTTTTTAATCAGCAACTGCAAGTTATTTAAGAGCATGAATAAAGAATGCAACAAAATACTGTAATGAGAACATATTTTGTACAAATATTAACTGTTCTCTCTGTACCAACCTTTTGGAAATACAGTGTATCAAGTGGTGTGACATTTATGAAAATAAAGAGAATCAAACTGTTGAAAATGGTGCCTTTTTTTTCCATTTATTTTGACCAAGTAACAAAAACCTAGATAAGGTAGCATTGCCTACAGTTCAGTACATTCATTATAAGTTACAGGATAAAGGTGCATTTCTCTGAGTCTGTTAACATTCTCTTGTTTCAGACACACCTGATAAGCTGCAGACCCCAAGGATTCCAGGGTCAGCTCTAAATCTACCACGATCAGACTGTGGAAGTGACTAAAAGAAATCCATGCATTTGCAAAAATTGGGAATTATTATAAGGACTGTGACTCCATTGGGCAATGTGCTGCCCATCAGGGCAGTCTACAGACATCACTTGACAAGGGGAAAGAGATAAGGTGGAGAGTTAATAAAATAATATATATATTTATATATATATATAATCTACTTTTTTACTTACTTTGCTTTCTGTTTGGGTAACCAAGGAAGACTATAAAAGGAAATTTTGTGTTTGAACAGGAAACAAGCTTTCTAAAGTATTTCTGCAACTTCCACACAGAGAAGTCACTGATGCTTTGTTTAATCTTAGTAATACCAAGGAAGTTAAAATTCTTATATTAATGGATTAAACCAGATAATCTTTGCAAGCTCACCTTTAAAATTATGATGGCAGTAGAGGAAACACAGATATCCAATGCCAAATGTAATTGGGTAGCTGAAGAAGAGTAACTCCCTTTACAACCAGAATTATTTATAAATTGTTATTAAAAAAAGGCTTGCCTGGCATCATTTCTCCACCTGTGAGCCTTAAAAAAACAAGAAAATCCTACAGCTTAAGACAATCTGAAATAAATATTCAGTTATATATGTTATGGCATAAGCAATCACTCTTATAATCAAACAGGGCTATTCTAAAGGAGCTCCAGGGGGGTGTGTGGGGAGTATGTGTCTGGTTTTCAAATTTATAACCACTATAAAAGCTTATATTATAGAAAATACCACCATTTACATTAAAACTTCTCATCTAAACCTGTTATTATTAAGATAGTAACTTAAGCAAACAAAAACTTCCCCAGACTTGCTCTAGCTTGGCATTGCTCTGCTAGTCCTACAGGATAACAACTATATTTTGAAGAGCACTGACAAAACTTTGGTGTGGGAAAACACTCAACTATTTGAGAGTCTTTTCCACAAATCAACCTTTTAAGAAAGGAAGGAAGGTGGCGTTGGAATCAATGTAAAGAACAGATTTTAATGGAATAATTGAAAACTTGCAAGTTTGTTTTCAGCAATCTCAGGAAAAAGAAAGACTGGAAAGCTGTAAGTCCTTGCTGCTTAGAGTTACATGTGGGTTTATAAGCAAGAGAACCTACTCAAGGCAGCTCTCTTAAGTTCAGTTTAACAAATGTGTGAAAACTTAATCATCTGTATCTGGTTCCATGGCATAATAATTCAATAACCTTTCCTTCAGAAAGACATTCCCCCAGATTCCTTAAAATTAAAAAATTAAAAACCTCTGCTTAAAAACTTAATTCTGAGAAACACGCAAAGGCAGGAAACAGTTAACAAGTTTGCAAGTTACAAACTGTATCAAATTCTTCATCAAGGATAAAGAAACCTGAATGTTCCAGCCCTTGTGCAACTTGGGAACTCATTTAACTGTCTTTGCCTTCCTTTCCAAAGTTGATGGAGACATCAATGTACACATGTGCTTGAGGCATTTTAAGGCTTATTGAATGTTCATGTTAGTATCATAGAACTGACAAGATCTACAATTTAGCAGCAAATTCCACTGAAAATTTATAGAGGCAAAACATGGCCAAATCACTATTTTCAGTTGTATATTGGACATGCAGGAAGTTTAACTTGCATTTTTTCTATTATTTTAAATTACTTTTACAGCACATTAAAGAGAGCTGATAAAAATTCTCCTTTTTATACTATAGTAAATCGAAATAAGCAACTCCACTGTGTAACTGCAAATATAATACTCTGTATAACAATTGATATAGTAATTTAATAATTGGACTACAGTGATCATCATTAAAAAAATTTAAATCCTTCTATTTTGCAGTAGGTGTCAGTGTATGCTTTTTTCATATATCATACATGCAAGTGCTTGAGAAAGTTCTTTTAATTCTGACCTGGCTTAGAAGTAACTTAGTAGACTGGCAATAAGCAAATTGACTTCTATGTGTCCTAGGAATGCCATGCTTTAATATAATCCTAATTTCCTAGTTTTGGAATGGTTTTTTTTTTCACTCTATCAGAAACATGCCTACAAAGAACGAGCATGGAAACAGAGCTACTGCAAAACTCTTTGGAGCCATATTAGCAGGAGACAGCTCCAAAAACCTTTTATGCATTTGTACTGCCTATATGTGTAGGTACTATTATACTTGCCCACTTATGAATAACAGGAATAAACAACACAAGTGATCCAATGATTGAAACCAGGAGAAAAGCCCATAAGAACATTCGATCAAGCACCTGAGCAATGTATTTCCAGTCTTCAACAACCTAAGAAATAAAAGAGCACAAGAAAAGGTCAGTATGTGCAAGAACAGGTGAAAATACAGTACCACATCCTGCAGTTCTTAATCATTTCAAAGGACACTTTTTTCAGCCTTGTTCATTAGATAATCCTGTTTAACAACATTTTATGATTATACTCAGAGGTAGAACAGGAGCAAACTGCCCCCTGTGAAGACTGGTAAGCTGTGCAGACCAATATTAGATTTTAATGCAGAAACCAACCCTGGCAAGCACTGAAAATCCTCATCTATAGAGAGATGAAACTGGTATGCCATTTTCTAACACACTGCAGCATTCATGCCACACGACAGCATAAAGTGGAAATCCCAGGCAGGAGCTAGAAACAAAAGTTATTAAGAAAAAAAAAAAAGACAACAACCCCTCCCATCACCTAAACAAAAAACACTAAACCTCCCAAACTAAAAAACAAAATAAATAAAATTACAGTACTGAGCAGGTGTTGTGTTACAAACAAGATCTGAAAGCTGTGAAGTTACTTCTGCACAGAACTGCACACTGGGGACAACACTCACTGTACTTCCAAGACTACCTTCCAAGACTACCTTCCTTTTTATAGGATTGTTCATACCCATCCACAGTTTTGCAGGTACAGCAGATATAACTGTGCAAGCAAATGAAAGCCCTGCCAAACAACTGTCTTGGAGCTGAACTGGAGCTCTCCACATTTCCCAAGCCTCATGCTTCCCAAGATGTAAGGCTACAACAGCACTAGCTGGGTAGTGTTTATTAACAACTTTTGCAATTACAGCTTGCAAACTCTCTGGAGCCCAAGCAATAAAACACAGGTGAATCCCCACTCATCTGTGTGTTAATTTCTGAGGTTTAGAGTCACAAAAACGTCACATCTGAAAAACAAAGTACTTATCACTTCTCTTGTCACTCACAGTCAAATACAGTAACTTCACAGGAGAAAGAAAAGCAACCCATAATATACAAGAAATTATGTATTTAATAGCAAATTATTTCTGTTGTTCATACAATGCAGAGCTGTTGGATGCTGCTTTAACAGTACAGCAGACACATTTATTAAGAATCTAGGCCGGATCCCTTGTGACAATGTCAGAATCAAGTCCTGAGAGGGCACATGAGAGGAGTTTGCTCACTCCTAGACTGTGAGAACACTCTTAGCAACCAGCAGCTTCTGAAGAGAGCCTTTTCCATATAAACTGAAATAATCCCAGGCTGTGCCATCAGAAACAGGCAGAAGTATCATGAGACCACACACACTTCTATATTTCTAAACTAGCCTGCAGATTACATTTAAGTCTCTGGTGTACCAATGGTGCCAGTTTAAAAAGCATGGAAAGAAAACAGGTTCAGAGTGCTCTTACCCAAGTGGTGTAAACATCCATTTAGGGCAGTTCAGAGTGCAAATGCACAGACTGAAAAAAAGCCTTTGACATCTTTTAATATAACTTAGAGACAAATAATAATAAGGGCAGAAGAGAACTCTTAGGAAGTCATCTAGTCCATGTTTGACCTCGGCACAAACTGACCTACATAGGGCCACAACTTGTATTTAAACTAATGTAAGTTAGAGCATTGAAACTGTTTTTGTTTGGAATTGAAAGGTAAAAAACATGGTTTGGTAATATTTATTCTGAAAATATAAGGTGAATATAAGTAAAATATAAGGCACTGTTCAGACAGCCTCCAGGTACAACATTCAAGGGGAAAATATCTCCTCATCTCAGCAGCTCTGGAGAGAACAGTTAGAGTACACAAGTGCCTCACAATGTGTAACCAACA
The DNA here is from genome assembly GCF_036250125.1 of Pseudopipra pipra. Lineage (NCBI taxonomy): Eukaryota > Metazoa > Chordata > Aves > Passeriformes > Pipridae > Pseudopipra > Pseudopipra pipra. The sequence goes on along the minus strand of NC_087560.1, from coordinate 2,995,742 downwards.
ACATGAACCTAACTGCTGGAAGAAAGCAAAAGACTTTTAAAGAACCCAAGGACTGTGCTGTATCAGCCCAATATCCATAAGAATTCTCAGCATTGTACCATCCTTGCACTTCTTTCCAGTGGAAACAATTACACAGCTTCCAGTGGAGCACAAAACCTGGAAATCCCTAGCACATCTTTAACAGGACACTGCCCAGTAACCCATTACTTGGTTTTCTCATTTCCACGTGTACAGGATCAGTGTGACAGGACCAATCCACCCACCTCACGAACTTCGTTCTCCTTCATGACGTGCCTCGTGATGTAGCGGATGGAATCCAGAGCCGCCTCCAAGGTGTTCCTCGAGGATTCCGAGCCGTTCACGTTTCCTGTTTCCTCCTTCTGGGCAAAGTACCTGTCCACGTGACTCCTCATGCACAGCAGCTTGGGCAGTTTGTGAAGAAAGATCTTGCGAACCCAAGGCGCCATCGCGTTGTGCGTGGACGAGGAGCGGTGGTGGATGTTGATGGCAAAGACGGTTATTACGATGGACAAGGTCACAAATATCATAGTGAACACCAAGTACTCTCCGATGAGTGGGATAACTTTGGAAGATGAGGGAATAATTTCTTCAATAACAAGAAGAAAAACAGTCAGAGAGACCAGTACTGAAGTGCAAAGTGAAATTTTTTCGCCTTCGTTTGAAGGCAGGTAGAAGACCAGGACGGTGAGAAACGAAAGTCCAATACAAGGGATGATGAGAAACAAGGTGTAAAAAAGGGGCAAACGTCTAATTATAAATGAATATGTAACAAAAGGATACCAGCAGCAGCCATCAGTCCTGTTTCCCTTGCTCCCCGTTGCAGTCACTATTTCCCATTCTCCGTTATCAAAAAAATCTCTTTTGTCAACATCATAATCTTCGAGAATTAGGTCAACCTGTGAGCCATCATAAGTCCAGGACCCAAATTTCATTGAGCAATTCTGGAGGTCAAAGGGGAAGAAGGTTACATCAATAGTACAGGAACTTTTATAGTTTGCTGGTGGAGTCCAAGCAATGGTGCCATCATATTTAACCACAGTTTTTGTAGATGTTCCCTCAAAACGTCCATCTGCACTGAAAGAAGAGAGTAATTGCAATTACAACGGGGGTCTGGGGGTGCATTTAATTAGCAAAATATGCTTTGTTATTGGCATTTCAGCTCTTTATCCCTTATCCCCCTTGAGAGCCAAAATTTGGTACTGTCTTCATAGTCTTTTTTTTTTTTTTTTTGGTTAGGTCTGAATCCCACAAAGGTAAACAGCTTTGGAAGAGTGAAGAGTACTTTTAACTCATTAAAAAGTCTGTGCAACTTTCTTGCACAGACTTTCTGACTTATGAAAGGATTGTGAAAACCCTGACCTTCAACAGCACGACCCAATTGTGGTGTTTCTATTAGTAATGCAGCATAAGTACTTTTCAATTTGGCCTAATCATAATTATCAAGGAAAAAAAGTCATGAAGCAGGTAAAAGATTACTTGTTTGCCACCTCCAAACTGGAATTTACAATCACTGCAACAGCCTTTCATCCTGATTCAACAAGTCAGGAAATGTAAAGCACTGTACATGCCCCTGAGTTGAGCAGAAAGGTCAATTCAAAAGTTATTGTTTCTGATATTTGGGGATTTTCAAAAGAAAAAAACCCAAACAACATAAACCCAACACAATCCCCCCCTTAAAGCTGAGGGTACTTAATTTCAATTCCATGCTAAATATGACTTATGACAGTATAAATTAGCTGCTTCCCTCCCATCACCCTACACTGTTTGTACCCAGCACTGTGCAAGACATTGCTTTCTAACAGGGAGTTTACATGAAGAAGTGGAAATAAACTTTATTTAAAGAGATGAGAAATGCCATACAGAAGAAAAGCAAAACCTTTGGCATTTAAAATGGCAACAAAGTCCCTCTGCATTCAGAGGCAAGTTCTTCCAGCAGCCTTAGCTCTACCAAATGTCCACATGTGTCTGTCCAATGAGCCTCCCAGAACCAGCTGGGACAGCAAAGTCAGAAAGGAAATGGGTTTTCTGTGAAAAGACTCAAATCTTACTTGTCATACAGCACAATATCTGGAATCCAAATGGAATCTGATGGGACACGGATAGATGTTATTCCAGCATAGTCTTCAGGATTCCACCTTAATTTCACATCTATCCATTCCTGTGGATATGGGAGATGTAAAAATCATTATTGTGGGGAAGCAGATTTAAGCAGGGCAACACCAGATGAGAACAGATAATAAGGCAATTCAAAACAGTGAGACTTGCTTCTAAAATCTGTATAAACCAATTAATTTGCTGAACAGTCATGTAGTTACCTCACTCAGTATTTGTTTTCTGCTGTAAGAGCCACTTGACATTATTTCTGTACAGAACTTAAGATATGAAGTTCCTTTTTCAGAGCATGTATACATAAGTAAGGGCTGCTATAACATAACTTAATTGTATAAATTAAGTTTGAAAAAAGCTTGTTCTGAATCAATACCAAACACTGGAAGCTAATCAGAAGCAATTTAGACATTTCCATGACAGAAAAAAAAATCCATCATGATGCAACTCTTAAAAGGCAGTTTTGATTTCCACCAGCAACACTAAAAACAGCACCATTAAAAGCACAGTAGTGTTTTGGTAATTTTACACTTGAACTACAAGCTCAAGAGGAAGAATTTAAGTTTCTAAGAATTCACCATCAAACAGAATTTTAAACATATATAGAGGTCAGTTCTTATTTCATTTAAAGTGGTTCAACACATTTGCTAGGTAGTCTCAAAGTTTCCCTGAAAATAAAAACTTGGCCTGAAATTACAGTTACTGCAAAAAAAGGGAATCAACAGGGAAAAAACAAAACAAAGCAAAAAAATGCAACCAACCAAACAGAAAGGAAGTAGCCCAAACAAAAACAGTGACTATAATCGGGGTCTGCAAACATTCTGCTGAGTTAAATCGAGAATGACTTGTGAGCAGCATTTCCCAAGTTAATACTGCCAATTAAGTTCAGCCCTGGACCCTGATTATTATAAAGCTTCAGGTTTTTTTCTGCCCAAACCCAAATATTCCTAAGAGGGAAAAGTATTTCCTTATAGCAAGCATATACAACTTTGAAACTGAAACTCTTCGGTGATGTTTATCCCACAATCTCAAATATCCCAGAAGAAAAAGAACTCAAAGCTATTTTACAGAACACTACAGCAACCCATGCTTTTCTAAATAAAGCTTTTGAATGAAAACTTTTCAGCAACTAAGTTTTTTTAAATATACAAGTAATTAGAAAAGTTTCTTCCAGATTTTCATTTGCAGTCAGGAAGCTTCAGAATTTTTCATCAATATTTTACACATACCTGTTTCAACCACACATTTGTTGTCATCAGTTGATTTTTCTCATCCTGTAAAGAAAAGCATATGTTACAAAAAATAACCAGCATAGAACATTCATAGTAAATAGCTGCTTTAGTTCATAGAGGTCTGTAATTTAGAGTACAAAATACACTTCTGAAAGCATTGCAGTCACCAAGTATGTTTATATGAGGACATCACACATGCATCCACAGTGCATTTTTTCATTACACTGACAATAATTCCAGAAGATTAATCTACTGTGTTTGAGCTAAAATATGCACAATTATTTCACATGACATTATGTCCCAGAATTTTAAAGTTAGTGAAAAAAAACCACTCCAACTTATTAGCTATACATACCACATCCACCAGCTGAGAGATTGCAAGGCCAAACTTGATTTTGATTGTGTCATTCAAGCGCTCCACTGGACGGACCCACCTCTGGTAGTCTTCAAATAAGTGCTTGAACAAACGATCCTCACTTTTGGCAATGAAAGAAGGTTCAGACACACCTATGAAAAAAGGAATTTATTACCACTGATTTCATGTTTGGCCAGATCTATCATGTATAAACTTTGCTGCTCCTGCCTGTAGAGCACTTTCCCCCCCACACTGTTTTGCATCTTAAATGCTTATGCAATTCTATTTCCCAGCCTATCCTCTACCTATCCTGATGTTATACTGACTGGAAAGCACCTTTGTAGTTCTTTTTGTAGCTCTCAAGGAGTCAATTCAATGCCTGGAGACAGACAGAGGACTGAAACAGCTAAAAGTCTTTGTACAGCTTACAAAAAAAGTAGAAACTAAATGTATTCTTTTGTCTTCTGAAAGAATGGAATACATGGCAGAGCTTTTTTGGGGAAAAAGAAGTACTGTAGATGTAGAAACTGTGTTGAGAGAGCAGCCTGGACTTTAAAGGAGAGATGTAAGTTGTCCTGAAGCACCTCACTGAGCAACTGCTGTCCTTTTATCTTTGGGAATCCGTGAAAAATTTGGTTTTTACCTACATGTTCTCATTGAACTGCGTCAGTAGAAACCCTGCTACACACAAAAAAAAGGCAAAATCTAAAGTTTATCCACTGTGAGAACCCACATAAATGTTATATGCCCTAAAAAAACAAGAGAAGGAGAAACCTGGGGAAGATACAGAGATAGGGGAGGGAGGGGATAAAAGGCAAGATCAGTGTCTAACTGAGTAACTCAGTAAGAACAGCCTTCAAATGTGGTGTGAAACACCTGAGGATGCCTCAAGAATCAGCACACACTACACACCTTGAATGGAAGGGTTCTCCAATTCCCAGACAAAAGTCAGAACAATCATCAGAAAACACAAACATATGCTCTAGACAGAGATTTTTACTACTCACTGATGAGATCTGAACTGACTGAAACTACTGCCAAAAAGACCTAACAATTAATATTGTCACTTTAAGGGACAGAGCAAACAAAAGAAAGAAGTTTACCACCATCTCTTTTTAAAGCAGACTTAAAATATTATGCCATTACATAAATGTATGGCATGACCTCTCTAGAAATCATGTGCTCACTAACAGCATCCATCTAAAAAAAGATATATCAGAAACAGAAAAGCACCAGAAAATGTCATGAACAGATTAAAAGCGGAGACAGTCATCCATGCAAGGAGAGATTTAAAAGCTTAACATTATTTTGTTTGGAGGGGAGGTAAATTTAGTCAACATAACAGAAGTAGAGCAAGCAGTGACCAGTACATGCAGAACAAACACTGGTTGTATTTAATCTTTCTCAAAAAAGAAGGTAAAAGAAATAAAGCATCAGTTAAAGGCAGCAGAAACAATGCCCAGTTGAAGTTCATCACCATCAACATTCAGTAAATCAGAGGTTATTAGACAGTGAGGAGGACTAGAATCCTGGAATTACCTGGGATCACTAAATTGTGTATCAGGCAGTGTCACACCTGCAGAGGGTGTCAGTTCTCATTCCAACACAACCAGCAAAAGCTGCCTCAGGGTTGGACCAACAGTGACTTGCACTTATTGCAGAGGTTTTGCTAAAGCCATTGATTTGGGCTGGCCTAACCTGGCTGTGTGTGACTGCAGCCGCTGCAGCCCAGGCAACCAGGGCAGGCAACCAAAGTTTTTAAGTTCCTTCCCGCTCATCAAACTGTGACAACAGCAGCTCTGCTGTGCTGCAAAAGGCTTTAATTTAAAGGTCCTTTGGACAAAACACCCAAAGCTCTGCAGGGCCCAACGAGGCAATTCCCTGCCTTCTGCACTGGTGCTTTGGGGCAGTCCAGTACAAGGATTTTAGTGTTTTAACTGAAACTAGTTAACTAGTTTTTTAAATACTAGTATTTAAATACTAACTGGATTTTCTCTGAAATGTCACAGGAGGAGCAACAGCAGAATGCAGCTTAAGGAACAGCATCAGCAAAGGGGGAGGAGCAGGACTCCTTTTCCCCCCAGATCTCCCCACACACCAACATGCTGCTGAGTGGTTCTTGCTGTGGGCCCAATCAACATCTGGGTTTTAAGACAGTTCACCCTTCTGCTTCAAAACACAAACCTGATTTCATCTGTTCACAAACCCACTGTTCTTGGAGAGGAATTATTTGTACTTGCTCTACAATTGGACCCCTTTCCATGTCCAGACTGCTGACATGTAGGATGTGTGATAGCAGGGAGCTGTGGGCAGCCTGTGTTGTACCACTGAACACACCTCAGGCAGGCACAGGAAAACTCACAGCTCGTAAGAATTGCTGCCAAAAATGATGCAGCAACACAAGGTTGCACACGTACAAGCTGCCTTCACAGCTATTAGGTTAAAATATATTTATTTTAATTGGCTCAGTATATCCTCATTAGCCAAGGAATTTTCCCTATTTGTAAGTATGCACAGAGTTGCCAAGTCCTACATGCCACAGGCATCCAAAAGAACACTTCCTGAAGACACAATTTGATTTCTCTATCTCCATATCCCTATTTCCTGAATTATGGATGGGTTTGTGTATATTTCAGCCTAATGTTTCATAAATACTTAATGTTTGCATTAGCATTAATTACATTTCCCTTCTGCAGTTACAACTCTCAGCTGAATTTTTTGTACAGTTTGAGGCTGACTGTGCAGCTGGATATTCTCTCTGCATTAATTGACCTTGAAGCAATGCAGAGGCAAAGTTGCACTTTCACCATTTCTGTGTTCTGTAAGATGACCTCCTGTGCAGCAACACAGCATTTCAGGGGATGTGCTGTTTCCAGATTCAGCTTCTCTTAAAACACAGCAACTTCTCTGCTCTGCTAAATGGGGACAGGTTATTTTACTGCTTTTATACTCTTACAGATCTTTGTCCAAACGTTTTACACTCAGACCTACAGTACACTCACTGATCTATTACAATGACCATTATTTATTAACAGTATAGTTTGACTAATTTTTTTCTGTTTTTTCTTATCACAGAAATATCCCTGCTTTTCAGTATTTCTAGTTTATTCAGTTTATGAAGAAGCTGGGGCATACTGGTCTATAAAAGGCTGCTAATACAAAGGAGAGCTCCATGGGGAGGCTGGAAATGGTAACAGTATATTAAGAATTAGCAAAAGTAAAGTAAGTAACCACCCCTACCTTGCATATTTTATTTAACAGGAGCATTCAACTAATTTGTTGCATAGACTGCACGGGTTTCATTCTCTTTTCCACTGTGGATGTGCTTTTAAGGTTACAACAAAGGGTGTGACTCTCAGTTACCCCCCATATCAATAACAAAACTGTGAAGAACTGGTGACAGGCAGAAAAAATGTACAGAAGAGAACAGGTAAAACACAGTCAGAGGTCTAAGGCAGCAGAATAACTACGAAAAACAGAAAGAGGTTAAAACCTATGACTAGCAAGATTAGCAAACAAACAACTACAATCTCATCCTAAATCAGATGGCAAGAGATTATGGGAGCATCACCCCTGCCACAAGCTCCCTGTACTAAAATAAACTTGGGAGATTTGTAGCCTTTGAAGGGCAATTCTAAGCTTGCCTGTATTTGTGTGGCTTCATTTTTGTTGGGGCAGAGTTGCAGCCCCGGTCAAAGGGAGCTCCGTACTGTGCAGTGAGAAATCTCACTGACAACATTCACTTGATTACTTGCACTCTCTGTGGGATGCCATGTCAAAAAAACCCCACCCAAACAACCCCTAAATCACACGGGATGCTGGATGGCCTAAATTTGAATTCTGCACAAAGGAAACAAATGTTTATGCACAAAGCAGACTGATGATTCAAATTTTTTTAAACCCTGAAATAGCTGGAGAACACTTCTGACAAAATGGTTAAGTAAAAATTCTAATCAAGCACTTGATCTTAGATAAAATTGTATTTAAAAATTCAGTTCTACCATTTCCTCCCTAAGCACTTAACAAACTTCTTTTATTAAAGTACTTTGGAAGAACTACTTAGAAAATAGGAGGAAGCATTACATGGGTCTCAGCTGCATGAACAGCACGACAAAACATGTCCATGTCCATTCATCTTGTTCACATTCTCAAGTCAAAATTTCACTTGTGCTGCTGATGGCAGACTTTTTAAATGCCTCAGATAAATCACAAAAGTGGTCTTCTTTTGTAAAATCCATCTTTTTAAATCGTTTCTTCCTGTACCATTATGGGATTACACTTCTTAGCATGTTAATATGATTTGGCAGCACTATTCTTTTTATAAGAACCACCAGTTAAACAGTCAGTGTTGCAGCTTTATCTCAGATGTATTTTCATAAATATTTGTTTATTTTTAAATGAGAGAACACCACGGTCCATGTTTCTCCAAAGAATAAGCTTTCTTTGAACTCTGCATTCCTCTGCACTTCCTTAGATGATGTGTCTAAGAACCACATTGGGTTTGCAGGTATAATGCTGGTCCTTAGACATTAAACAGCACAGTTCAAAGCATTTGCTAATTGATAGAGCCGAGTGTTAATGATTTCAGGTTTTCTTTGCATCACTACCTGGTGCATTTTCAAAGGAAGTCCATGGGAAAAAGGAAAGGGTCCCTTTTTAGAAGCCTTATGTTAAGATGTGGATTCAGAAGTAATATATATTACTAATGCACATTTATAACCCATGAAAAAGAACACTGCTAAGGACAATAAACATTGCAAAATATCCACACTTTGTAGTTAACATTATATTGTTTAACTCTGTGTTATCATAACATACAGACTATTATCCACAAATCTAACTACTACAAACTACAACTAATAATTTTCTTACAGGCCTGGAAGGTGAATGAATATATACAATATATACAATACACCTTTCAGTACACTCGTATTTACTGAGATGATTTCCCACCATTACTTCATTAAGTAGAAAATACATGTAATATAGTAAATGAAGCATAAAATGGAAGTTTTATTTCTGTCCTGACTCCCCCCTCCCTTTCAAAAGGACCATGACTCACACTTTCTGCATGGTCTTCAATTTTTTGGCCTACTTTTCCTCCCGTGCTTTAGCAATTGCCAAGAACCCAATCACAGACAGTCGAGCGTTTAATTAACAGCAAGCATTTAGAGAGATCAAAATCATCTTTTCTGGGATGTCTGTAAGTCAAAGCAGCATTACTAACTCCATCCAGTTTACTGAGAAAGGGTCAGAAAAGCCAGCTATTACATTCTGAACTCCCCAGGACTATTTTTTTTCTCCCCTGTTTAAAAAACTCCATCTACAAGCACAGAAAAGGTACATATACATATATATATACCCATATACAGGGCTTTCAAGCTATTGGGAGGATTTCTGCCTTCCCTCTTACCTCACACATCAACCTCTGCCCAACCAACAGCAAAACAAAATGACATATATTGGACATGAAACTATGAGAAATTTTGAGCTGTAACACTGCTCAATACTTACCAACATGCCCAGAGGTACAAGAGTTGCCCACAGAAAGCAGGGAAGGTGTTTCTTACACCCAAATCAAATTTAAAAATTAAAGTTCTGAGTTCATAATTGTAAAGCAGAATTAAACTATCTCCTAGTTGCTTAACATCATTAAGGCCCATGTTTTTGAATACATTTACAAGTTTGATTAGTAACAGAATAATATATTGCCACGTAGTTTGTAACTAACCAAGAACTAGATACGAATTGGTGGTCAGTCTTTAGATTAGGAGATAATTGGAGCACAGAGCACTCCTTTCTGAATAGCTGTGCTGTGGTTCCTGTGGAACACACAGCCCGTGACCTCTCTGGTGACACTGCTGCCAGCAGCACCTCCTGACCGACAGCCCCTGCAGTCCAAGGGCGGGGCTGCGATCTCCTCCCGAGCTCAACACTCAGCTGCCCCGGGATCCTCCTCCCCGCCCGACCGCCGGGGCACAGCAAAAGGCTGCCCCAGGGGGAAAATTCCACCACTCTGAAACCAGGGGGACTTTTCCTGTAACGGATCCAGGGTTTTGTCATCTCTCTTTATACCATTTTTTAATCATTTCATCCTTTCCACTGATTGCTGATCTGTCACTAAGGACTGAAGATGGACTGTGAAGGCTGCACTGAGAAATGCTGAGAACAAGCAGCAAACAGGGTGCACACAAGTGCAGAGCTCAGGGAGAAACAGGAAGAACAAGGATGTAGAATCTTCTCAGTAGAACCATTTATACATATAAATTTAGAGGCTGTGCATCAGGGAAGTGAACACAAATCCAGGATTTATGTGAATAAGACACAGGCTGGGGCCCCTCACAAGTTGCCAGTGCAGCCACTGGCGTTACCTTCTGCCACAGCAGCATTTTGCCCACCCAGCTCATTCCAGTCCTGGATACACCAGAACACACAACCCTACAGCTCACTGAAATCAGTGACTCTGTTTAGAAATCAGGTACTCTGCTCAAAACTAGACACAGAGCAGAAGATTTCAGAACATGCAATATCACACAAACCCCAGGTTTTACCATTCTAAAAACTAGGGAACTGCAAGTGCTTCCTTCCACAGTTCCCTCTACAAATCAACACAGACATTTCTCCACAAATCAATGCTCATGTTTTTCTTCCTAAGAATCTCTAAAGAAAGCACAAAATATTTTAAGAGGAAAATCACAAGAAACCCATACAAGCAGGAAGGTTTGCAGCTCCCTTCTGGGCAGGGAGAAGGATCTGCTCTGTTAAAATGACTGGGAAACGTTTGGGTGCATGAACTCCTGAGGAAACCCCACCCCAGGTCTGCAGCACAGCAGTGCTAGAGGTGCTTGGCAACCTCATTTTTTGGGCAGTTAAGTCTCACCTCTTAGTTTAAGATTCAGTGCAAGGAACAAAACTCATCATTTGATTGTACTTTAAATCAGCAAGTATTTTGCCTTGATAATTCAGTTATCCAAGACAAAATGTTAGTTCACTACTAATGAAAGAAAACACCAAATTAATTTACAAGCACTCTTACAGCAAATTTCGTGTTATTTTACAGCAAACAAATTGTGAAGAGAAAATGTTATCCTTTCTCTGTATAATCAGTTCTCAATGAAGTCAAAACTGCTGGTTTGTGCCAAAAGGCCAAATTGGGCTTCACCTGACAACTGTGGGTAATTACATGTAGTCATATAAATCACATAATGTAACAAAATGATTTTGCACAGCAATATCTTCTCTCATGATGAAAAACACTTTTCCAAATGCTGAGACAAAGAATAATCTTTTAGCAATAAGAGACTGAGTATTTGTCAGCTGAATTAAAACCAAGACATCAACACAATCAACTTTCCACAAACCATACTTACAACCACTTTTTCAATTTTGAGTTAATATTTAAAAAAAGGTCAAATTCATTTTTCATTCATTTTCTTTCTGCCTGTAAATATGGCAGTTATGGTTTCAAGACATTCTGCAAAACTCTTAGCAATGTACCCATAAATCATATACAAGCAACGCTTTAAAATAACTGTTTCTAAATAAATCTTTGACGAGTGATTTTGCTCCTTTAATCTTTGTGTAATTCTATAAACACTCCAGAGTCACACGCTGTTTTACATCCTTCAACGTGGAAAGTTACATCCTGATTGAACTACGAGACTGACTCTTTTGAAGTCGCAGAAATAACGCGTGACCAAACTAAAGAGAGTTCTGTTATAAATTCTTAAGAGGGTTGGTTTTATGTGCAGTCACATCCATACGCGAAACTGCAATTACTAAAATACTTTCCGAAAGTTCACCTCCGTACCAGCTGCAGGCACACAAACCTACAACTGCACCAGTGAGCAGAGCAAAAAGGGAAAGCTGAGGCACTCGAAATCCTTAAGGTGTATCACAATACATCCGCATTTAGAAAGCATAACCACCGTGTAATGAAATGTGTGGCAATCGAGGCTGACGTGCACCTGAAAAGCCGTAGTTTGGCGAAGGCACCTTCCCCTCCGTGCCCGGGGCAGCCCTGTGAGGCGGTCTGGCCGCGGTCCCTGCAGGTCCCCTTCCCTTTTTCGAAGCTCCCCCGGCGCTGCTCAGCCCCCGCCGGACCCGCTCCCCCTCGGCACCAGCCGCACCTCAGCCGAGTCCGGCCAAAACTTGGTGCCGTGGAAAGCGAAGCGGGTCCGTGGCGGCCCCAGCCCCGGCGGCGTCTCCCCCCACACGCAAACCCCGCCCGTTTCCCCTCACGAACCGCTCCCAGCCGGGCACAGCCGGGGGAGGCGGCGGCCCCGAGCTCCCGGGCCGCGGTACCACCCCCTCCATCCCCGCCGGGAGGGCTCCGACCCCCGGCCGGCCGTGCCCTGCCCTCCCGCACCCTCCCGGCTCCTGCTGAGCCGCCTTTTCCCCCCGCCGGCCCTCACCCCGCGGGGGCCGCCCCGCGCCGCCTTACCCGCCTGCGGGACTCCGGGCTGGGCGAGCAGGGGCGCGCAGAGACCGCTGAGCAGGAGCAGGAGCAGGAGCAGCAGGGTGGAGCGGCCGCAGCCCCACAGCCCCGCTCCACGCCCGGCCATGGCTGGGGCACGGCCCCGCTGCCTCCGAGCCCCGCAGCCGGGAGCGGCGGGAGCGGCCGGAGCCGGGCGGAGCTGGGCCCGCCCCGCGGGGGCCGTGAGGGGGCGCGGGGGGCGGGAACCAGCGCAGGGCGCGGGCGGCGGTCCCGGCCCCGCGGGGACTCGAGTGTCCCGCTCCTGAACCCCGCAGACCTGAACCCCCACACACCTGAACCCCTCCACACCCCCACACACCCGCACCCCGCCCGCCGCGGCCCCCCGGGCTGCCCGAGCCGCTCCGGGAGCCGGTGCCGCCGCAGGAGCTCCCGGCAGGTACCGCCGCTCCCTCAGGCTCGTCCCCGCCGCGCCCGTGAAACAACTCCGGGCTGACCACCCCGGCAGCATCTGCTGCTGCCGCACCGCGCTCGGGGGAGGCTGGGAGTTTCAGTGACTTCTAGCGAAAAAGAAAATTAAACTAACTTTTAATTTCCGTTCCGTATGAAACAGTAGGTTTGTGTGGTGTTTTGTTTTTCTTTTTGTTTTTGTTTTTTTTTTTTAATTTATTTTTTAAAGTTTCTAGAAGAATAGGGTTTTTAGAAGTTTCTAAATCAGAATATTTTGGAACTTTTAACCAAAAATAGGAAAACTGATGCAAGCTACAAAGACCCAGGATATTTCCATCTATATATATGTTATAGATATAGATACACATAATATGTATAATAACATATAACGTGTATAATATATATAACAATATATAACATATATAACAGATATTATATATAACATATATATAACATATATAATAAATACCCTGTACAAAACACCCACCTTTTTTTCTGCACCAGATCAATAAAATCTGCTACAAAAGACAACTTTCAGTGCACGAACTGTGAACCTCAGTTAATGATTTTTTCTAAATCATCCTAATGGAAATGAATGGTGTACACATTGCCACAGAAAATAGAAGCAACTGGCACTTTTTTTTACATCTGAGATATTAATATTTTACAGAGAGAAAAGATTTGAAAATAAGGGCTAAGTGGCTTAAGTGTTAATCAACTGCAAGATGAAAAGTGCTAGATACCATATTCCTCAGGAAAATGGTCCTTATTTAATAAGGTCCTTATTTAATTCAAATAATTTTAGCAACTTCATACCTTCCTAAAACGGGCATTACCCAAAGTAGCACTTTCATTAAGTGTGTTGTCAGTTGTCAAAATTCTTTTCCAGAAAAACAGTGCATCTCTCTGTATAAACTGTGAATCTTCTCCATGACTGAAACAGAGTACTGGAGCATTTTAATCCCTTAGTTTTTAAACTCGTGGTTTTTTCTGTATGATCTTACCCTGCAGCCATATTTGGGTTGTGCATGTCTGTGCAAGACACAGTGCAGTCTGTGCAAGCACCCAGAAAAAGGCTGCTTACCCAGTAGTTCCTTCCAGCACACTCCTATTGATTTGAATACTCTGCAGTAAATATGGTCATTTTATATAGTGAGAATCCATTTGTGTACTGCACAATCAGAAGATATATGTGTGAAAGGATGCAGCATGACTCTTATTCTCCTATTTTGAAATGCTCAGTGTGTATGCAGTGGTCAACCCAAGATTTTAGAGTAAATAAAAAATATATTTTAGCCCAAAACAAGGCACAAAAGAACGCTATTTTATTTCTTTTGTGACACACCAGAGTTCTGGTGTTTTCTGAGTTGCTCCAAAAATTACTTGGCAGTATTTGTACTGAAATTGCAACTCTGTAGTTTTTGATGACAACTGGTTCAATTCACCACTGCACTGCACCTGGTGTTCCTAACATAAGGTTATCGTGTAAAATCTGTATTTCTGTTAGCAGAGTGTGTGCAGTAACTGCATTTTAGAGCCTTCAGGTCTCGTTAACAGTGTTGAAATAGCTGCCACTGGAACGTGCAGGACATAGCAAACTGGTTTTATTACATAACTGTGGATTTGTGTGCAGCTGGGTCCTAACCAGGCAAAACAGATGCTGTAAGATATAAAAGGATTAAACTGTGTCTGGGTCACATGCCCAACCTTTTGCTAAATATTTCATGTAGCGTCATCTGGCACATGTTAATTATGTTGTATTATTACTGTTTTAGAAAACAGTAGTTAAAAATAAGCGGCTGTCTCTTCCTGCTGCTTTGAGCTTGGAGTAAAACGTTAACACCAGCGTGTTAAGGTTAGTATTTGTCATTAAGTGAAAGCCTAAACAATTACATGAGTAATGGTGTCTTTCCAAGGGCCCTTGTCTGCAGGAGGTGACATCTGAAGGTCCCCACTAAAGTCTGCTCTCAGAATCTGCAATAAATTGGCTGATGGCAGCTTTTACTGTGCACTGAAGAGTAGTTTAACTGGAAAGCCAAATGCCAAATTAAACACAGATAAAAATAGCAAGCTGCTCAGTTCTCTATTTAAAATCAGAAATATTCTAAAAACTTTGTGAAGCTGCATTTTCTCCAGATTAAAGCCAGTGAAGAATACCCTTAGATCAAGTTACTTCAGTGGTTTTTCATATTGCAATAGAAATACCCGCAATTAAAACTTGAAAATGAGGACAGCTTTTACTACAGAAGAACTGTAATGGAAAATATTCTTTAAAGAAAATGAAAGACATTTAAGTCCTAGAATCTCATCTAGTCTGAAGCCACACAGCTTCTCTCATGTATGAAGCACCCAAGTGCATCAACTTCTTGGACTTAATGTCTTGTATACACCTAGCTCTGTTATCTGTTACCACATACAGCTCTGTGGCCTCTAAACCCATTCACCTGAACACCCTGCAGTCATTAATGTATTCATTCTCACAACGCAGTGGAGAGGGATTGTCCCTAATTTTAAGGCTATGAACAGAAGGAAATCCATAACAAACCAGAAGCAGCTGTCAAATTTAACATCGGAAGCTTTCCATCTCAATTTGGGTGCTTTCGTAGCTAACAAGTAAAATATCTGGATGAAGAGGGAAGCATACCTAAAGGAGGTCAGATAAGAAGCAGGCTTAGAAGTAAGTTTGACTTTATTTGAACAGAATACAGTCACCTAGAAAACAAGCTAACTGTCTTTTTACACTGACAGATGCAAGGACAGCACAGGTATCACTGGAGAAGCGGTAGTTTCATTACCTCTTAAGCTACTTAGAATAACAAACCACGTTACAATTTCTTAGGACAATCTATTTGTGAATATTTGCATATTTGCCCTATCAAGTTCTATCATGCAGTCAAGTGAGATATAAGCTACCCAGTTTTTAAGTTTACAAACATCATATTATGCAAACAGTTTCAAGTAAATACTTCTACCTAATTTGAAAAATCTGTCACCTTCCACAAAGCACCACACAAAGTTCTGGTGTTAAAGTAACATTTAAGCCACAGCAATAGCTAAATATTTGAAATATTTATGTAATACACTGTAAACTCTACGTAAACACTACGTACACCAAAAAAACATACAAAGAACAGGAAGATCTTTTGATTAGCAAAGATACCTCAAATGTATCGCCGGAATCATTTTCTGTTCTTACGACTTATCCCCAAACCACTCCCAGAGAAGGCACAGATGGTGGTGATTTTTTTTTTAGGTTTTTTTGTTTAAACACACAAAGCCAGAATCAACACAACAGGCCAATGCAGTCAAACACTGCTCTTATCTCTAGGAAGAACAGGTAAGGAACTTGCAAGGATGGCTCAGGAAGATTCTAGTCATGAAAGATCCCCAGCATCTGCTTATTGCCCTAGGCTCAAATGCAGAAAAAAATCAGAAATTAAGTTTATTTCAGGAGAACTTTGCTGTACAACTTGGGCAGGAGTGCCAGCTGGAGTTACTTGCATGTTCCAAGGCAGTACTGAGGCTCAGCTCACAATCAGCTATTAATGGCACTCAGGAGAGATGATTTTTTTTTTAATTAAATTGGTAATTACTGTTCAAAGATTATACTCATAAAGTACTTGACACTACTTTTACTTTGGGTAAACAAAACCTTTAAATAAATAGATCTTTTAAAACGTAGTGTAACTACACAACTTAATGCTTCAAGACATAATAGAGTACAGATCAGAAAATTATTTAAGTCATTCCAACTTTTTTGTTGTTACAGTATCTAAAAAGTTCTCCTTTACCAGCAAATTATGCAGTGTTTGGCAAAGAAATGCTATTGGTATTTCTTTAAACAAAGATTATCCCCATTTTGTTAGAAAAAGATGCATTTACGAAAAAATATTTCAATAAGTCTATATTCTAAGCTACCTAATAATACTTACACTACTGCACTGGACAAACTGCCTTGCATGGTCTATATACATCGATGAACACAAGCTCAGATGCTCTCCTGGTTTCCCAAAAGACAGAAAGCATTGCTGGAGCCCATCACATTTTGTTGCAAGTCATCTTTGAGAAGTGAGACAAAACTCCATTTTGGCATTGCTGTTTTAGAGCATGTTCCAAGCACTTGTATAACCATCATCAGTGATCCAGAAATCTGCAAAAGATGCTGATATATTGCATTCATGGCATCAAAAAATAGAAAGACTGAGCACTGGAATTCTACATAAAAATGGAGCTTGAGGTATTTATACAACCCTTTATGATGGAGATTGAATCTTACCCGTTGCACGTGGTCTGCAACTGCTCAGGGCTCGTTACATGAAACACCATTCCTGGGTTAGTTTGGAAGACCTGCTGTTGCACAGGGTGTAAATAAGAGTCAGTCCAACTTTTACTGGCTGTAAAATTGGAATATTAACCATGTGCTGTCTAAGTTCAGTACAAAGGACTAAAGCAACTGGCCTGCACTGAGCTGTAGAGAATGACCAAGCAGGTCCTGCAGCCTGGAGAGAGCCCCCAGCCAGCCCTGCTGTCCCTGCAGAGGCTGCCAGAGTGCAGGGCCTCTGCACCAGGGGCAGCACAGACACCTCAAGGCAGATTCCTTCCCTCTGCTCTCAACAGTGACTCTCACAGCAGCGAGCTCCAAAATGGGTTTAGTGGAGATGAAGGGTCATTTCTGGCCATGTTGACCAAGTACATTTTAGTCAAAAATGTCTGGGATGGATTAATAACAGAACACTGCATGGATTCACTCCGTTTCTTTAAACGGTCATATTCACTCCTGTACACATCACATAACCTTTGGGGTAAAACTCCCAACAGACCAAACCAACCAACCAAAAAAGCTACAAGATGGATACAGTCCAGGGTGGGCACAAAGGGGCTGGATCACCAGTGTCACAGCTGGAAATTCAGCGAGTAAGACCTCACATTTAAGCAGGTCACTTGAGCTTTTCACTTTGCTTTTGAGATCTGAAAGGGTGCACAGTAATTTTCAGTAACTTGTTTTCATTTCCTCTATTTTTTTTTCAGAAGAGATTTTTGCTTATCTGGCAAGTACACTTTCTTGCATTCAGTATAGGGGCAAGCTGGACAAAAATCATAATAATTTCTAATTCATGCACAAACATTACGATTTCTCAGGTTGTTAACTGGTATTTTTTAAGGCTGTTGTGCCAGAAAAAGGAACCAAATTCTCTGGGGAAGTATCAGCAACACTAAGCTAAACATAAAACATCTCAACTTTCTTTCAGGATAAAATGTGAAATAGTCAACATGGCCTAAAATCATGCACTCTTTTATTTACCTATTTTTATTCTGACAAGACAGATTAACATTTTCACATGGCCTTTGTAAAATGTCTTTCTAGTTTGTGTGAATACAGCTCGTGTGGTATGATTAATTTCTTACAAAACACATGCACTGGTGAAGGCTATGATAAACTGAACACATTTGCTACAGGGCATTTTTCAAACACTACTGCTTGCAAGACCATCAGTTTGACAGAGCCTGTTATAGAACAAAATAGGCCAAAACTAAAACTTGGCATGCCAGCACACTTTAATTCTGTATTTGTGAAATGACTTCTCAAACTATGGAGCTCTTTTCACTACCTTAAAAGGAAAACCCACACATACACACAAAATTCTAACAATTCTAACACCATATTTGTTCTTTACCAACTAGCATACATCTTAATGGTTTAAAGTGAATAAATTCCTCAAGATTGTGCATATCCAGGCATTACTAAGGAAATAAAGACACCCATCGCTATTCTTCTTAAATTTTATTCCATAATAAAAAATAGAAGATGAAAGAAATTGTGTTCAAGAATTAAAGCAATTATTGGTCAATGTAAGGAGCAGTAAACTAATTATCTAAATGATGATTAAGGACCTGGTTCATCAAAAGTAATTCTGGGTCCTCCATGGCATAGTTGCAGGCTTCTACCAGACAGAAATCCAGATTATCTTTTACTGAAGCAGGTCCTTTATTATCTAGAGAACACTTGATTTCATACTCTATTTATCCTTCTCTTTTTGTTCCTTTTCCTTCTTTTCACGTTCAGCTTTTGCTTCCTCCTCCTCATGTTGTTTAATCAATTGTTCCACCTCCTTTTGCTTCAGAACCCTGATCACTGTCTTTCCGTTCTCTCTTGTCAGTGTTGCAATTTCAACTGAAACACATGGAACAGACAGCGCGTTACATTTTGTGTTACATTTTGTCCTGCGGGCACAGCGAGCAGCACAAGGGCCAGCTTTGGCATCACAGGCAAGCAGAAGGCTCCTGTCCTCCCCCTGCCAGCAGCCTGACTGCAGGCAGAGCACACAAGACTCTCCTCCCAGACACACACTCAGTGTCACCCCTACATCTGCATGACAAAAGGGCCAACAACCCACATCTAGAGCACGTGAGTGCCTTCCCTGTGTCACTGTGGGAGCTCACCTTTCTCTGCAGAGAGCTTGCTGACATCCATGGTTTTGTTCAGGACCTTGATGGCCAATGCCAGGGCAGTCTTTAAGGTCATTTCTCCTTCTTTGTAGTCCTGCTTTAGCATTGACACAGCTGCCTGTAAATTTGACAGGAATTAAAAAGGCATCTTTGGGCAATCAACCAAAATCTGGGCTTTTTGGCAGATAGTATCAATACATGAGTAAGAGCAGCATTGCTGAAATTACCTGTAAATCTCTTCTGCACTAGTAACCAACAACTCAGTTGAAGTAGTACAGTGCAATTTACACCTTTTTCCTTGTTTTTTGAGAAGAAAAACCCCAGAACTTACGGCGCTGTTATTCCCAATGCATGTGGCTTTCCAGCCTCCATAATTTCCACTAGGGTCACTTTGATACAGCTGAAATCCATAATGCTTATCCCAGCCAATATAGAGCAACGACACACCAAAAGGACGTTTTCCTGGTGAAAAGAAGGCTATTAGCAATCTAAATTTAGTAACGAGATTGGTCATGAGTGACAATTATTTTCTTTGATTTCTTTTTCCAAATCTACTCCTGTGAACTGGGATTTAACAGACAGTCCTGCACTTCTGTTGCTTGAGATAAGCATGCCAGCATTTCTTTCTAAGTCGTGGGGTGGGGGGCAGCAGAGGTTTATTCCATTTAACCCTAAGAGCAGCTCATTTCTGTCTCCACAAATTGTAATTTATCATCTCAGGACTTTAAATCAAAATTGAACATTTAAAGTACGTAGCTTAGCTGTTAAAGTGTTTAACTTAACAGTGTCAAAAGCCAAGTACATAAAAAGGTAATTCTCTCACACTACATATATGTAAAACAGAGAATACATACTAATGTTCACATACTAAGGAACAAGACAGCCTTGTTGCTCGAGCCACAGAAATAGTATTTTTTGAAGTGTTACATTTTGGGTGGGCCCCAAACACTGAAAAGCTGCCCATCAAACAATTCTCTACTGGTCTTTTGAAGGCATTGATTAAATACAAGAGCACTCAAAGCATTCTATGCAATGGCCTGGCATCTGAGCCATCAATTTCCCAATCAATAAAAAGTAGCACCTTCAGCAGCAAAGCAGTAACCATGACTACCCATTCCCCTCTTAAATTAGGCTATTGTTTTTTCTCAGTATAACTTGTTAAGAGAAGAATTCAGTAGAGCTGTCCAGAGATTTAGATCCGTCATATTATGTCAGAGAATTGTTCCTTAGACATTTAATAACACAATGACTCATGGCACTTTGTTACCTCCAAACTGTGTGTAAGCCTGCTTGATATCACACAGAGCTGTTACTAGTTGTTCACAAGGAATGGGCTCTTGATATTGTAACAAATACCTAATATCAAAGAGGAGAAAAAATGGTTTTCAAAACTTGTTTTGCTAACAGCATCCTGTACAACATTTAAGAGGAAACAAGTTCCCAAGTTAGAGCCTCTTTGATCTAGCTGTTCTATTTCAATCTACTTCTGATCTACTAAAGGCACGTTCATTTTGATTTAACATGCAGGGAACTGAATGTGACAGGGCAGGCAAGTAAAAGCATGTTAACTACCAGCAGACCCACCTCTGTGCAATCAGTCGCAGCTCATTGGTGAGAACATTGGCATCTGAAGTGATTCCTGCCACGCTGCAAGCCATGTCCCTGCAATGGAAGCACAGACTGAACCCCCACCCATCTCCAGCCAACAGTCACACCTTCACACAGGGCTCTAAGCACAACACCTTCTGTCAAGGCCTTTCTGATCAGAACTACGTAGCTGCCACATAAAACAGGTTCATCAGCTCCTGCCCTTGGGGTACACCAAAAATATCAGTAACCATTTCCTGAGAGCAGAGCTGGACAGCGAATGTGGGTGAGTCAGCACGTTGGTTACACAGAGAGTTCTGAGAAGAGGGTCATGCCAAGGATGATCAAGTGCTGGGTGGCTTCACAAGAGCCATCAGGTACATGGAGGTGCCCCTCAGGAGCCACCTGACGTGGAGCCACACGGATGTGACAGGCCTCCAGTGGGAGCTGCTGGCTGACACACGGCATCTGTGGCACTGAAACTCAGTGACCTGGGTACGACCCTGACAAAACCAAGCACTTCACATCCTTCATTGTTTTGTTAGCTCTTAAATGAAGAGCTCTTTAGCCCAACCTGACGTTGCTACAAAGCTTTTATTACCCAAGGAGGATTTGTGAAATTAGGAATTTCCCCAAAGATGGAAGGGCTGTTCTAGGGACTGCTCCAGTGCACTGTTACACTGCCTCCTCTAAAATCCAGTGCTTCCTACTGTTCTAACTGCCTTCACGATCAACACGGAATGGGAGGCTGACAGGATGAAAAACTATTTGTGTTTCATGTGCACCTTCCAGCAAGAATGAAGCTCTACCTCCCTTACAGGCAAGAAAGCATAATCTGTAATAATCTTTGCTGTGACATACCAAATTTAATTTCCAGAGAACTAAAATGGAAGTTGTAACTGGGAGATGTATTGTTTCTGCTACAATTGTGGCAAAGAAGCCTAAGACATCCAATAATCTTGTTCTCTTTGAGTCACCAAAGGAAAACAAAGACTCAGAGGAGGATACTGAGCTGAAGTAGCATGGTAGTTCTTGTGTGCATTCTTCATTCTGCCCCCCAATGGTACTTTGTAAAACAGAATTCCCCATTTTCTGAACTGCTGCAATACCATTACCTCATATGGCACAGCACAACAAACAGGCTATTCCACCTGGAAAATTCTCCTAGAGATTAAAAAAAACCCCAAACCCAGCAATATTTCTGCTTTAGAAGGAGAACTACTAAAGTGAGCAACGACAAAACAGTCACACTTGTCTAAAACACCAAACAAAAAGACTGTTAACACTTCAAATTAAATAAAAGCAGCTTATGTGCTAGTCAGTGTTTTGTTACTAATAACACCACTGGACATTTGATCATCATTTCGACTCACTCATTGAGTTTGTATATTTTCTCTGAGAAAAACACTTCATCGAGCAGCTTGTGGATGTTGCGTCTCTCTGCTGCCAGCAGGACTCCATCGTTTGCCAGAATTCCCAGGCAAGTGCCCGCGTGTCCAATGGCTTCCATGGCATATTCCACCTGGTACAGGCGGCCTGGCAGAGGGTTTCAATTCAGAATGTCAAAAAATAACACCGAACACCACCGAGTTCACACGGTGACCTGAACTTGCAAGAATCTTGCTCATTACACAACCTGCTCTTACTTCTCCAGTCTATTACCAGCTGATAGTAAATTAACAGGTTGAACAGGAGGAAGGAATCAGAGAAGGAAAATCCAAAAATGGGGAAAATACCCTCTCTTGAAAAAAATTTAAAAAAAAAAAACTAGAGAAGTCTCTACTGCAGCAAAATGAGCCAAAATGGATTTTCGATAATCAAAGAAAATATCTGATACTGAACTTTTTGAGTTCCTCTGTCTAAGAAATAGGAAAACATGGTGTGCAAACACTTGTTTCAGCACGTGTAAGAATAACAAGGAGAGGTGTGACTGCACCAGCAGGATATTGTCCAGTCTTAGGGGACAGTGACAAAATCCACCCATATCAAATAAAAGATAAATAGTTATTTCAAAAACGTGGCAGGTGATATTACTCACTGATGGGGGAAGGGTTTATTATTGCTTCAGTCAGAATGAATTTGGAAATGTCCACTTCGGACCCTTGGTGTCCTTACAGAACTGGGTGCTACTTCCATTGGGTAAATATGATTTCTCTAACTCATACACAGATGGAAACACGCTATAAACAACCAACCTTCATGCAAGTGAGAAGATGAATAGAGCAGTCAGAGTTTACTTGAAAGTGTGGAGTTAAAAAATACCTTCAGGAGAAAATATGGTAGTTCTGGAGTCATATCTTCGAGACTGTAAAAAGCAATAGCTCAGTAAGTACCGTCAGTCCCTTGTCACCAACCCTCCAAGCCCCCGTGCGACAGAACAGACCCAACCAGCCGGTGAGCTGGGGCCCGGGCCGTGACTCGGCAGCACCGCGCCCCGCAGAGCCCCGGGAGAGGGGTCACTCACCATCGTGCCGGGGACGCGCCGCGGGCAGCGGGCCTACGAGGGAACACAGGGACGTGAAGCGGGAACGGGCACAGGAACCGGCACCGGGCCTGCGGGAGAACACAGGGATGTGAAGCGGGAACGGGCACAGGAACCGGCACCGGGCCTGCGGGGGAACACAGGGATGTGAAGCGGGAACGGGCACAGGAACCGGCACCGGGCCTACGAGGGAACACACGGACGTGAAGCGGGAACGGGCACAGGAACTGGGACCGGGCCTACGAGGGAACACACGGACGTGAAGCGGGAACGGGCACAGGAACCGGCACCGGGCCTGCGGGGGAACACAGGGACGTAAATCGGCACCGGGCCTGCGGGGGAACACGGGACACGTGAACCGGCACCGGCACCGAGCGCCCCCGGCCCGGCCCCAGAGGGCGCTGCCGCCCGCCCGCACTGCACAGTCATCCTCAGCGCGGCGGAACGCCAGGGCCTCGCCGCCCCCCGCGCCGCGCAGGGCCGCGCCTCGCACCCCCCAGCCCGCCCGCCGCCCGCCCTCACTCACGGCGGGCCGGAGAGGAGCCGCTGGGCCGGGCGGGGGCGGCGGGTCCCGTCCCGCAGCACGAACCGGGCGCTGCGGCCGCGCCCGAGCCTTCACCGCCGCGTCGGAAATGGCCGCCGCGCCTGCGCGGTGCCGCCCGCCGGGCCGGGGCGGGGCCTGTGCCCTTCCCTGCCGCGCGCGGGGCGGGGCCGGCGGAACGGGGCGGGAACGGCCACACCCCCGCCCTGAGGGGCAGAAACAGTCATACCTGTGCCCTGAGGGTCAGGAACGGCCACACCTGTGCCCTGAGGGGCAGGAACGGCCACACCTGTGCCCTGAGGGGCAGGAACGGCCAGACCTCTGCCCTGAGGGTTAGAAACAGTCATACCTGTGCCCTGAGGGCAGGAACGGCCACATCCCCGCCCTGAGGGTCAGTGACAGCCACACTCCTGCCAATAACAGCCACAGCTGTGCCCTGAGGGTCAGTAACGGGCACACTCTGCTGTGAAGGTGAGAAATGGCCACAGCCCCTGGGGAAGGCAGACCAAGCCCAGTTCCCACCCCTGCCTGCAAACAAGTCCCATCCAGTCCAGGCAGCGCCCACTTTATTGCCTTTATTTGGTCCAGTGTCACTGCCAGTGACACCTCAGCAGCCACCGACCGGGGGGCCAGGTGCGCGATGCGTGTACGCCTGGGCAGTCTCAAACCATTTCTTCTCCACCGCTTCCTGGCCCACCTCAAACATTGTCATTAAGTGTTTCCAGCCGGTTCTGGCCGTGATCATGAGGTACTCCTTGTTCTCCGGGTACAGCAGAGCCGTGTGGGCAGCGATGACGAGCGACTGCGCGAACCTGCCGCTCACCAGGAGGAAAAGGGCCCCTCTCTCCTCAGCCGTGAGCGGCACCACGCTCTCGAACCCCGCCAGAACATGCCCCCCAACGCCCAGAGGGTCTGGGCTCTCGATCATCATGTACATGATGGCTATGGCGACCTCAAACACGTAATAGCCGTAGCTCATGTCGCTGAAGTCCAGGATGCCCGACACCCTGTACTGGGGGTTCTCCAGGGAAGCAGAATTGCAGTCTACTAGGATGTTGTGGTCATTAAAATCTCCATGATTGATACCTAAGCACAGGAGAAACAGTACTTAATAATTAATAAGCAGCAGAATTTAACTTCCCCCCCCCCCCGTATTTCTCAGTGGAAGAGCTTTAGGAAGATGCATAGAGGCTCAAACTAACACTCAACTACAAAACCACACGAGTCCCCTGCAGCATCAAGAGGTGCCTTTCACACCATTACTGCTGCCCAGGAACCTCCACCGCACTGACAGCAGTGGAGGGAGGGAATGTTTCAAGGTCTGACTGGTCTGGTACTACCTGTGATATGCTACATGTTTTCCAAATACACAGTAGCAGTTTCCAACTATAAAATTGTCACATTGTCATCGGGATCAATGTGAGCAGAATTCCAAAAGTATGATTAAGTACTTATCTGGGCCTTTATGAAAGGAAGTGGTGCACTCATATATACTCAGTAAGCTGATACAACAGCAGAAAATCATCACCTTAACTGGAAGCAAACTCAGCAGAAAGGAACTGACCCTGACCCTGGACAGCACATTCCTCCTGGCTTACAGATGCTGTGTCCATTCAGCACAATGTCTGCCTATGTCTAGGCGGGGGAGAAAGGAGATTTACTTTTTTGCCTTTTTCTTGCCTTCTACACAGACCCAAACTCCTGAAAGAATTTTCTGTGTCTCATTTCAACACAGTTAAAATGAGAACAAAATACTCACAGGCTCGAAAACTGCTTAGCTTGGGCATCACTTTCCCTTTAAACTGCTCAATAACTTGTTCCACAACTGCACGGTATTTGTTCTGGCCCAAGGCATAAATGTACTGCTCTAGAAGAGGAACATTTGCCAGGTTCCAAATGAACTGACCTCGATGCAGACTTTTTACTGATGGATGATGGAATTTCTTTGGAAAAAGCACACAACAAAACAGGCCATAAGTAGAAATGCTGGGTTTGTGATTAAAGGGCTTGATTCAAAGCCCCTGTTAACTTTAACAGGTTTCTAATGAGACTCACTGAAAAGCACCATTACTTGCACTGTTGCTTTGCATCAAGTAAAAGAATAACCTGAAGAATGATTAAGGCAAGCATCTTACTATCTACACACAGCCTGAATGTTGGTTTTTTCCCATGGTTTAGGTACAAAGATTATATTAAGTCATTTGTCACCTAAATAATCTAAAATTGCTGTTGACTGTCCATAGTGAGACGGGATGTGGGGACTCTGAGGCCTTGCCAAGGCAGAGCCCCAGGCTGGCAGAGCCCAGCCTGCACAGCTGGCACTGCAGGAAGATGTCAGGGCACAAGAGACACAAAACCTGCCAGCATGCTGGGAACAGGCACACTCCGTGCTTTTAAAGGTGGCAGCTGCTGGGGACAAGCTTTAGGAACAGCTGGGGTGTGAAAACCCCTGGGGACAGAGTCCTTCTTGGAGACACTGACCATGACTTCACTCTTATGGGAATTTGTCTTTGTACAACCAGGCCTCGCTATTTCAAACAAACAAGGTCCTTAACCTGCAAATGGAAAAGGTGGTTTGGAAAAGGCACTCAGAGAGGAAAAGCATCTCTCTCCCACTGCACACCCCACACCTGCACTCCTCAAATGCTTATTAGGGTGGCCTGTGGGCCAGATTTGACAGCGCATAGGGCAAATAAAAAGACTTCCCATGAGAGCAGCTGGGGCACAAAACAAAGCATGGCATGTTGCTTTGCTATCAAGGTGATAAAGTAAATTAGATGGGTAAAAAAGACAGGCTGTACTTTCCGGTCTGTCGTCAGGAAACTTAATACCTTAGGTATTATTTTTAGTCCCAACAACATTTTGAAGTTTTGACAAGAATTATTGTAACTTGCTTTCTTTTAAGTGACAAGCCCTGGTAGATGATAATCCATATGTTAAGGGCATAAAGAGCCTTTTCCCTCAGAATTTGCTTTCTCATCAAGTACTTCCTCCTTGGCAGGATCAGTCACAGGCTTATTTTGAGACCAGCTCGCCTATATAAATTGTTTTAATCGCATTATAAGAGTGTGACCAGTGTGCCAGAAGGCAACTGCAAGTTATCTTTCCCAATTGAAAAATGGTTTTGTAATTTAAGAATGTGGTTAGTAAAGCTGGCAATTCACATTTCATAATTGTCTGAAGCTAGCAGTCAGGACATGAGAAGGAAAGGTTAATGAAAGGTAATAAATAATGCAAGAGTTCTTTTATGTATCAAACTTAATTACTGGCTGATTTATCACCTTTATTATCCTGTATAATTACAGAGTAAAGGAAGAACTTACTTTGCATTAAGACTGAGTGGTAGCAGTGCAAATGAGAAGTGTCAGAGACCTCTGTGTGTTGGCACAGCTGGCACTGTAGGGAAGGAACCAGCTGCTACCAATGTTAAATGGTCACAGGGCTAACGACCAGGAGAAAGACACCAAGTCAAAAGGAATTCAAAGTAATGGATCAGCCAGCTGTGCACTACACCAAAATCCTTTAAAACAAGCTTGGCATGCTCCTAATGTGAGCGCCCTCGAGTTCATGCTCCTTATTTGCCAGGTTTGAAACACTAAGCAGGGGAGCTTGGCGTAAGCAGAAGGAAATCCTTGTCTCCCAGTAGGTGGTACAAAAATGCATTGCAGGAGTATCACCAATACCTCATCACAGGTCCTGGAGTGGGGAGAGGCTTCAGCAGCCCAGCTTGGAGCCGACACTGAGGGATGAGTCAGTGACACCTGCATTGGCCAGCCTGCATTCTGCAGCCCGGGAGAGCAGGCAGAGCACAGGAACAAACGCTGAGGACACACTCAGGAAGAAAGAAGCCTGAGGCTGCAGATGGGAACTCACCTCTGCGAGCGCTTTGTCCAGGCTGGCAGCCAGTTTACCGATCTCATACAGGAGCTGGGCACTGGGGGCAATTTTGGCCACCGGCGTTCCTGGCAGGTAGCTCAGCAGTCTGACCATGTGCTTCTTGCTCCCAGGATCTGACAAGCAAGGACAGATCTGTCAGCGGCTTCCATATGTGCTACTGAGTATCAGTTAATGCAAGAGGCAAAAAAGGTTTATCCCAGTGCTGGAGTCGTCAGATGTAGCTGATAAAACAGATTGCATGCAAAGATTTGATTTACCAGGATGTGGTACAATGATGCTGAAACCTTAACACACTTGCAATCTATGCTGGATTTCAAGTCCTTGTGCTTGGGACCGACGCTGCCCACACCCACCCACTGACAGCTTTGCAGCAGAACAGGAGGTCTCAGGAATCTCAGATTTTGCATGAAGGTTACAGTAAAAGCCAAATGTCAACACAATCTTTCTTCCTAGCACTGTCAAAGCAATTTGTTGTGGATTCATAGATGGGTTAGAACTGTATTTCACACCATTCTGTAGGCAAATAATTTCAAGCATCACTTAGTCAATGAGGTGGTTTTTTCCTTTTCTTGTTCATGGACATGTCATATAAATGTTTTATCCAATTCATTATATTGAAGTGATTTCCTAAGTGTTTTCATAGTTAATTATTACTTCTTTGAGTTGCTTGGCTTCTGGTATTTTAAGTTTGGACTATTATGGGTGGAATGCAGGTCACCTGACACATATCCCCTAATATTTAAACAAAAGCCCAGAGTTTCCCTTTAGTACCTACACAGTGTGCCACACACAGGCTCCTGCTGAGCTAAGGGTGGGGCAGCAAAGGTGCTGGCAATTGCTCACCTACGGACTCCAGAGACATTATGGAACCATCTTTTGTGAGATGAGGAGTAGCTGAAGGAAAGCCTTCAGCACTGAGAAACATCATGGCCTGGGTCTGCACTTGGATGAGCTCAGGCTCCCGGCTGTCTGCCGAGTTGGTGATTTTCAGGACATACTCATCGGCACCTTCGGCCCCGTTGTTGTTTCCCGAGACACGCACGTGGAAGTTCTGATCGTCATAGCTGGGGAGTGGCCTCAGCCAAGACACATTTAATCCAAACACCCTGTCAACCAATTCAGCTGCTTCTTTCTCACTCAGTGCTGGTTTGGTCAAAGTCTGGGGTGGACAGTCATTTCCAGAAGACATTGTCTGCAGGAGAAAAAGAGGAGCTGGATGATCTGTACTCTGACACCAGAAGCAGTAATTACTGCAACAAAATGCATTCAGCTGCTGGAGGAGGGTTCCCAAAGAAAAGCCACCAAGCCAGCCCAGGTTTTACATCACAGCTCATCAACTGCTTAGGCTGCACTCCCCCAAGGAAAGACTCCTGGAGGGATGCACTCCATCTGCTCAGAACCAGCAGATGTCAAAAGCTTATTAACTGGGAGTACTTTTATTAGCTCATTTCTAGCAGCAGCCTGACCTGGTATTGTTGATAGGCAGGAATGATTTCCTAAGGAACAGAGCTGCTGAATCCCTGACCAGGAAGTTCCGAATTCACGCCCGGAAAAGACAAGAACTATTTTTTTAGTAAATCCTAACGTTAAAGCAATTTAAATCTTTGCGCTTGGCCACGGCCTTCCAAATCCCTGCGTTAGGAAAAGGCAGCACAAACCTGCAGACAGACGCTCAGCTCCCCCCTCTCAGCAGCGCAGCCGCAGGGATCCCGAGCTCGGCCTCCCCCCCCAGACAGACGAGCAACCACCCCTTGGACTCGGCGGGAGCGCCGACAACCTTTGCCCGGCCCGGGGGGGCACCGGGGGCCTCGCCAGCCCAGCTCCCGCTCCCCGGCACCCGCGGGAGGAAACGGGGGGAGGCGCGGCCGGGGCGGCTCCTGCGCAGGGCCCGGGGAGAGCCGGTCCCGGCTCTCCCCGGGCCCTGCGCAGGAGCCGCCCCGGCCGCGCCTCCCCCCTCCTTCCTCCCGCTGCCCAGAGCGAAGCCTCGGGCACGGCGCTTGTTGTCCAACAGCACGAGCGGGAAGAAGGGAAGGGAAGGTTTGGGAAGGTTTGGGAAGGTTTGGGAAGGTTTGGGAAGGGAAGGGAAGGGAAGGTTTGGGAAGGGAAGGGAAGGTTTGGGAAGGTTTGGGAAGGTAAGGGAAGGTTTGGGAAGGTTTGGGAAGGGAAGGGAAGGTTTGGGAAGGGAAGGGAAGGGAAGGGAAGGTTTGGGAAGGGAAGGGAAGGTTTGGGAAGGTTTGGGAAGGTTTGGGAAGGTTTGGGAAGGTTTGGGAAGGGAAGGGAAGGTTTGGGAAGGGAAGGGAAGGGAAGGGAAGGGAAGGGAAGGGAAGGGAAGGGAAGGGAAGGGAAGGGAAGGGAAGGGAAGGGAAGGGAAGGGAAGGGAAGGGAAGGGAAGGGAAGGGAAGGTTTGGGAAGGGAAGGGAAGGGAAGGGAAGGGAAGGGAAGGGAAGGGAAGGGAAGGGAAGGGAAGGGAAGGGAAGGGAAGGGAAGGGAAGGTTGGGGAAGGTTGGGGAAGGGAAGGTTTGGGAAGGAAAGGTTTGGGAAGGGAAGGTTTGGGAAGGGAAGGTTTGGGAAGGGAAGGGAAGGCACCACTTCCTGTCACAAAGCGAAAACACTTAGAAAAAGTGCTGCCGGGAGATGCCTGTTTGGTTATTTCGGTTAAATCCTTTTATCAGCGCAGCAGATCAAAATCTGTGATGCCTGCTCGGCTGGTGCTAAGAAAAAAAAAAATCTCCCGGAGCAGTTAATTAGGGGTGAGATAAAAAAGGGTTTATTATGCCAAGGCAAAAGATGTTACAAGACGCGTGCCCCTGTGCCTGAGATGTTACATTTTATAATACCATCCATCCAATCCCAAATGTGTCCACCCTGTGGCCTTTACTCTGGACCGCCCCGGGTCCACCCCCTGAAAATGGGTCTGGGGTGTATTTCGGGACCACCTACTTCGTCATCTTCAGAGCACAAAGGGTACACAGTCACACAGTTTTTGACCATGTTCTGTGGTTTAGGCCAAGATACAAGCATTCTCCAAACAATCTAGGCCTTGCCTTGACAAAAGATTAAACATTTCTGCTGTATTCGGGGATATAGGAGCATAGAACGGGGTAAGAGGGCTAAGGAATATGTAAACTAAGGGTGCTAGAGGGAAAGGGACAAGGGAGGGAGGGTTGCTGCTTTTAAAATCTACTTATAAAACTTATAAGGCTTACCAATATTAGAAAAATAAAAAAAACATTAGGGGCTTAAGGCATCATCTGCCAAATGCTTAGACTGAAGACTATATATATATATATATAAATAACAAACCTAAAGCATCTTGCTCAGGATGTCCTTTGGACTGTACCTTCAGACTGAGACCACGTGTCCAGACCTAGAGAATTTTAGACTTAATGACAAACCTCAAGATTAATGAAAAAATCTCTTCTGAAACTCCTAATGAAAAAAAAGTGATCTACAATAGTTGAGATCCTGCTATGACAGAATTATGAACATGAAGAAAAAAGGAATTTAGGAAAGGCATACTGAAGTAAAAACCAACCAACCAAACAAAAAAGCCCCCATGGAAATGAAACAACCTAAACATCTAGATTATAGGTAAATCCATTAGGAATCCTCCATCCCATTATTTCAGTATTATTTGTAATATTATGGATGTGAGCTTGCAAACATTATTTTAATCAAACAGGCAATTCAGAAAAGGGAAACTATTTCCCCAAGAAACAAATTTTCCCCCTCCAGTTTTAGAACAGATGTTACTAGAAGTGACTGGCCAACTACTCTCACCAGAAATCACACAACTAAGTATTTTCAAGAATAAAAGCTCTGAAAAATATTTAGGGTTCCCTCTCTTAATTTCTGAGGCCGACTGAAGCTTTAGCTCGCTGGAACAAGATGGATACAGCAGGAAAGCATTCTTGCTGTGCTTTAAGATTTACAGACACATATTGCTCTCTGCAAACAAAGTTACAATGCACTTTGCAGGTCTGTACCTCGTTACTCTTGCCTCAGTTGCCAGCCAGGAGTGCCAAAACTTAAGACCTATAAACTTCTGTGCTTCTCCTGCCTGCCCAGTGCTCTGGGGGAAGCACACCCTGGCTGTGGGGCAAGGCACAGGGTGAAGGTTGTGCTTCAGCCTCTCTCCATACCTGTAGAAAGATCAGATGTAATTTAGCACCTGCAGGTTGAATTCAAGTCTGAAAAAGCGAGTCTTCAGAGCTGGGCCAGTGTCAGACATCCCCAAATCACTGCTGAGGATCTTGTCACAGCTGTAACCTTGGCCAGTGCTTTAACTCAGAATTTCATCTAGATCCTAAATCATACATTACTCTGAAGGGGAGAAAAAGGTTAGTCAAAAATCATTTGATGTAAGATCCAGTCTGGTATCTGCAGCTCAGCTGACACAGAGAACATCTTTGGACACCACCTAAACATGCTCAGCAAGCCCACGTGACAATCCTAACAAGAAAATGAAACATGCATAATTATATAATACATAATATTATCCCTTTCCCATATCCACCCCACCCCTTCAGACACACTTACAGTACCAATTTACACGTATTCCATTCTACTCAAAACAGATGGTAACATACAAGAACTGTGATACAATTTTCTTTATTAAAAATAATTTACAGCATTGGTAACATTTTATGCGCAATTTTCATCAATCAAACAAGGTTTATCTCTACAATACTTACTGAACTTAAAACTTACACTGTTCTGTTGGCTTTAAACAGCAGATACTGATTTGCAGTTGCTTAAATATGCTTAATATACATGGTTTCATGTTCTTATACTTAGGTGTAAAATGTATAAACATCAACACTATCCCAAAGCTTTCTGGTTTAGGACAGGGAGGAAGAGGGAAGCAAGGAGAGAAAACATTTAGAAAAATTGTAACAGATTTTTCCTCCAAATCAAAATGGAGAGAGAAGCCTGGATTAAACACATCTAACACACCGAGTCACTCCTCAGAGAGGTACATGTCCTCCTGAGATACTACAGAGGTCTAATGAACAACGTTTGGGGGGTGATCACAGCACTTCTGTCCATGCCCTGCACTGCCAGAGGCCCCACCTAAAGGGGTCACTGCTGCCCACCTAAAGCTCACAGGATCCGAGCAGTCCTAAGTTAAACATCTTCCCTTGGCTGCTGGGCTTTACAACATTCACTGCTGGGCTGCTGAGCTGGGCTTTACAACACTCACTGCTGGGCTGCTGAGCTGGGCTTTACAACACTCACTGCTGGGCTGCTGAGCTGGGCTTTACAACATTCACTGCTGGGCTGCTGAGCTGGGCTTTACAACACTCACTGCTGGGCTGCTGAGCTGGGCTTTACAACATTCACTGCTGGGCTGCTGAGCTGGGCTTTACAACATTCACTGCTGGGCTGCTGAGCTGGGCTTTACAACACTCACTGCTGCACAAGGAGTGGGAACAGGCACGTTCCCAGGGATGATGGGGTGTTACCTGCACTGGCAGTTCACCCCACGGGAGGAGCTGGGTCCCACAGCCCCCCTGCACCCAGGGGCACAGACCCCAGGGGAGCAGTCAGCCTGCACAGCTCAGGTGCCACTGACCTGAGATGGACCCGCTGCAGCAACAAGAGCAGGAGCCTCCAGCTGAGCAGCACCAGGCACAGCTCAGAACTCCCTCTCTCTCTCTCTCTCTCTCTCTCTCTCATGGACTGTGAGACACAGGAGTGCAGCAGAACTCAAGTAGCTGCTGTGGTAATGAAAGCCATCATGTCTCTGAAAAGAGTTGAATGCTTTACAGGTGACAACTTGCAGACAAGTCACATCCCTTGAAATTGTGCTTAAGTTCACCAGTTTGCCTTGACAGGGCTTGGATCCTGTCTCCTGAAGCATTGAGAGAGGGTGGGAGGCTGTGTTCCCTTCGAGCTTCAGCAGTTACACAAGCTGTAAACAGGCTTGGAGTTGCAGTTTTATCATCTGCATCAGGCATCACAATGTGCCAGCACTAAATTCCCATTTTCTCCCCAGTAATGTACATTTTCTTGAACTAAATCAAGAATATACACTTTGAGCTGGGATAAAATAGCATTAGACACCGTTGTACAAGGAGTAAGATCTGCTCAGTCACTCTGGATAGAATCAGTGGGAATGTAGCACAGAGCAGGGACTCATTCAGCATTCAGCTGGATATTACAATCAAACTGCATCCACTGATCCCCCTTATCAGTGGCAGGAGTCACCGGAAGGGTTTTCATCTCACCTGAAAGGAAACCACATCAAACTAGTGAAACATAAAAACAGATTACACACAACTTCAAACTTTAGTGCACTCTGTCTAATAGAATAGAAAAAGATATATTGAAGTTTTGTCAGTGAAATTAAATTAGTTTGGCCTTTGAACAGTCAAAAAATGAATTACACTGTAATTATATAACTGTGAGAGGTTTTGGGGGTTTTGTTTGGGTTTTTTTTTAAGGACTGTCAAACATACTATTTAAAGAATTGAACAGTGCATCTGTTAGTTTGCAAGTCAGCTAGCTTAGTGTCTGGTTATAAATTAAAAGCACAGGTAAGTAAAGCTAATATTTTGATATTTAAGACAATGTTTATCAAGAACAAAAAGTCTTCAAGCAAAAGGCAAGTACTGCAGTTTTGTTCTCCAGCAGCAATTAATCTCTACACAAACCCCTGGAGGTGTGAGGAATCTTTTCAGGATACAGGAGCACAGCAGGAGCGGGTTGGAGCTGCACCCCTTGGACACAGCAACGCCCAGGGAGTGGGAACACAGCGGCTCTGCAGCAACTCTGCACCTTGTGCTGATCTGAACTGTGGGACGGGGTTTGCCCTCCCTGTGCTGACAGTCACAGCCTCTGCAGGGCCACAGGAGACTCCTGCAGTGTGCTGGGCTCCTCCACAGGGCAACGGGACATGTGGGGAGAGCTGTGAACTGACAGCACATGAGAAGCAGTAAAAGGCAGCACGGCCACCTGGCCCTTCAACATCTGACAACTTA
This sequence comes from Pseudopipra pipra, assembly GCF_036250125.1. Taxonomy (NCBI): domain Eukaryota; kingdom Metazoa; phylum Chordata; class Aves; order Passeriformes; family Pipridae; genus Pseudopipra; species Pseudopipra pipra. The sequence goes on along the minus strand of NC_087560.1, from coordinate 2,961,207 downwards.
TTAGACACAGGTTGTAATTAAAGCAGAGGAATTTAAACAGTCCTAGGAGATGTTTTTAAAGATTTTTAAAGGCTAAAACCCTTCAGGGAGGTACTTTGATGATATTGCAGACAGCACAGGAAAATCTGATGCCACAAACAACAAACTGCATCCCTTGAAGCAGATATGACAAACTTCAACAGAAGGGCATCAACCAAACAACTGTGAGCTTTGTTTTTAAATGCAGAAATGTTTCCCATATTTCTAAGCACACATTTCATAGCTTGAGCAGTTTTAAATCTGTATCCAGATGAAATATAGTCCCATAATAAAGGTAAGGAGGTCATCATCTGTGATACAGGATCCCACGGGCCTCACGGGGACTGCTTTTTGTTCAGCCCATAACCTGAAGAACAAGAAATTCAAAACTCTGCATCTTTTTCAAGCTCCAGATGAAAAAAAAAATTTCTGTTTGGCCTTTAAGATTCCAGGCCATCTGCTGCTACCCTTAAACCAACAAACAGATTTACAGGTGCAAAAACTGAGCGGAAACAACTGCAGAAAATCTTCTTACGTAAGAATCTTCAGCACAATCAGTTTCAGATTTCGCATAGTTTATTTACAAAATGGTCTGATAAAACATCCCCTCCATACTTACAGCTCTCTGCCACAATACACATGTTGATTTTAGCAATGTTTAATAGCACCATTAGAATATTATTTAAAATCAGAAAGGATCTTGTTGCAGTTACAATGATTCACAATCTTTTACATCCATGGACGAAGTAACTTTGAGCACACTAGGACTGTTTGCAGTTCCACAGTACAGATTCCTGGGTTCACACAAGGCATTTGCAGAGTTACCAGTTATGCAAGGTACCCAGACAGTCAGTAGCTACTATAAGAATCTTCGAGCCACAAAGTTTAGACTTCCACCATACTTGTATAAAGTTATCTCCATGTTGTTTTCAAACAAGGCAATCACGCTGAATACTTTTCCAGTGCTCGTCTTCAAAACAAAAGCAAAAAAAAGAGAAACTAATTAAGTTGTGCTTTCACTTCCCCTGGCTTATTACCAGCTAACATTCTAACCCCATGTTTTGTTGAACACAAGGGAATTCAACCCTCTTATGTGCCACTACAGCCCCGAGACTGCTGGGAGCAGATGGGGGCTTGTTTTAGTGCCCAGTGTAGATGGTTGTAACCAAGAGAACACCATGTCCCTAAGGTGGCACCACCTGTGTTCTGGGAGAGCCAAAGCCTCTCTCAAATCATCACACCCTTGTCTTTAAAAGCACCTGAATGAGCAACAGCTCAATTCTACCCTAACACAGTGCCCAGGAGAGGGAAAACAACACCCAAAAGAACAATCAGGTGCTCCAGGTTGTATACGAAGTTGTGTAGAAAGAACATGTGTGTGTGTGCTTTGGGAAACTTCAACAGCCATGCCAACCTGCAGGCAGCACTATAAGCTTACCTTCCAAGAGAATTAAGTCTTGTTTTTTCCTGCTTTGCTTCCTGTCATCAGGACTAACTTATCTTTCTCTGCTTTCAATCGTCAGCACGTTCAACAGAGAAATTAAAAATATTGCAAAGATACCTTAACATCCACAGTCATTCTGGGCAACAGCTCTGGAGGGAACAATATGGAAAACTGCTCTTTGCCAGTGAGACCCAAAGTGCTCGGGTTTTCCCCGGGACGAAACTGCAGTGGAGCGATGCCGATCCCAACCAGCTGACTCCTGTGGACCTTCTCGAAGCTCTCGGCCAGCACGGCTTTAACCCCCTGCAAGAGAGCAGCCAGCACTGTGAGACCTTCACACACAACTTGTGTCCAAAACCCTGCCACCAAACCAAGAGCAAAGACAGCACTTTACACCAGTCCTCTAAGTGCACTGGAGCATCTTTTAGTTTTACAGCAGAGGGAAGCAAACAGGCCAGAGCAGGCCCACGGAGTGTGACATGGGGCTTGTCACAGACAGTGACCTCGTTGGGGTTAGCAGGACATGAATCAATGGCTGACTGTTATTATTCTGAATATTAGTGGAAATCAGTCTCCAATAGTGAGATACTGACCACCCCCTGGAGACCAAAGAGAGGTCAGCACTAGATAAATGTCTAATTTATCTCAAAGTCTGGTACCCAAGAGGGTAAGTTACATAATTAAGAAATTCTGACTTATCCTGACTAGTGATTCTTTCCCATGAAGATTCTAACAAAGAAAGCACATGATGTGTTTTTAGGTACTTCCAGAAAAAAACAAAACCACACCCCAAACCCAAACAAACCAGCAGTACCAGTAAAAAAGGCCCTTTTGCAGCCCAGTCTCTTGAGCTCCCCAGTCCATACTTCTTTCCTGCCAGAATAATGACAGGAATGCCTTCCCTCTGGTACAGCTCCGCTGCTTCAAACACATCCAGCTGTGGAATGGCAAAGTGACACAGTGTGAGTGACTTCTAAACCTGCTCCCCCATCTCAGAGCAGCTGTGCAAACAAAGGCATTCCTACCGTTTGTCCTGATGGGAAGTGAATTGTTTTAGGAGCTGGTTTTCCTATGAACTTATTCAGAAGCTTGATGTTTGCAAAGGTACCTCTTGTCATGACAGCATCATTACCTCTTCGAGCCCCATAAGAGTTGAATTCACGAGGTGTGAGTCTAGAATAAAAAGCAAATTGAAGAGGGAATCAGTTACTTTAAAGGTTATCCAGTTAAAAGGATATTATGATTTTTTTATAATTATTGCAGCATATCTAAGTCTTCGGTGCAAGATGTAAGGAACTAGTCCTCCAAAGATGTAATTATTATAAATCATGAACAGCATGTGTAAACCACTGCTAGATTACTCAGGAGGAAAGCTGCAATTTTAAATTGATTTTCTACAACTTCATTATGAAGCGCTACAAGAAGTGTGGTACTTCCAGGAGAATTATGGGCAGACAGTTCTAGGAAACAACCCAGCTCACTACTCCTCTTACCATTACCATCACATCTATTAACAAGCCTTGTACCAAACTGAGAGCTTTACTCATCAATCAACCAACCATCCTGGAATTAAAGGCCAATTTTTTTTTTTTCTTTCCTGCAATGAGACTCCTTCAGACTGAATGTAATGGTTAGAAAGATGAGTCCACACCATATTCAGTTAAAAACTGGGCTTCATTTTCTTAAACTGACCTGTTAAAAAAGATCTGATCATCTGTGCATCTCGCTGCTCCCGAGGCCAGTGACAATGACTAACCTCAGCTAACAGACCAGGCACTGATTTGTCCATGAGGACATCAGTTCTGCCCTGCATTCCTGTGGCAGCAGCTGTTACTGTGGCCAGGGCTGTGGGGAGCAGCTCTTTAGGGGGTGTCTCAGTGTCTGCTGTAACCTGGACAGGCTGCCCAGAAGGTGATGGCTTTGGGCTTCTCCCCACACAGTGTCCCCTTTCTGCAGAGGGGCAGCTCTCAAGGCCAGCAGCCCTGCTGCTCAGTTCTCTGCCTTGTGCAGCACTCCTGTGCCACAGCAGGGGCTGGTGAAGGTGCCAAGTGCTCACCCTTTGCTGGTCAGGTACTTGGCAGCAGCACTGCTCCTGGCAATGCTCCCAGCAGGGGATATGTGATCTGTGGTGACAGAGTCCCCCAGGTACAGCAAGACATGGGCGTTTTCAACTGGCTGGGGTGCAACTGGTTCTTTGGCCTGAAGGGGCAGGGGAAAGAACACAAGGGAAAAGAGTGTAAGAAACATTTTCTTCCAAGACCCTTAGAGACATAAAACATATCTGCAGTATATGAAGGCACTTTGATGTACAGGCTCCGCTCATTCCAGAGACACAAACAGTATTTCAAGGACTGAGAAATATTAGGGATAATTAAATTTGTTACTTAAACACCGAAGATTTACTGGAATAGCCATTCCTTTACTTCAATGCAGTGCATATCATCTGATGGATAGATTTGTTGTACTTACAAGTTTATCAAAAAAGGAAGGACATCTGATATAAGTAGATTTTGAATCCCAGGGAAATAAAGTTGACTCTGGTGCTTCCAGTAAATTCCATCGTTTGTTTCCTTTCTACAAGAAAGAAAATGAATCAAAACAAACAGAAATTAGTTAATTATATTTTTACATTCAGAAACCAAAGACTTACTGGTGATTTTCTATTACTTACTATTATTTCATAAATAATTTTCTATCATATATTACAAGTTACCTCACTGGATACTATTTACGAATCACTTTTTAATGCCAGTATCCCTCCCACTTAAAGCCTTGGAAGTCACTGATAAACCAATCACATTCAACTGGAAGATACTATGAAGCTACAATGAAAAGCAACCTTTAAATTATGGGGAATAAAAGACCATTCCTACCTCCATCTTTTCCTTCAATTCCTTAAACATGGATGAGATCACATACTCTTCCTCCACCGTGTGAAGCTCTTTTCGGGTGGGCCAAATATCTCGTAAGTAAATACTTTTGCCATTAAAGCCAATGCCTGAGTAAGATTCCAAACAGTTAAAAGAATAAAACACGAGCCTTCAGATTTATATTAGAATATAAACATGTACACATTCAGGCCTTCAGAGATGGTACCAAACAGGCAACGAATTTGAGCAGTGGAATGGATGCTTTGCTTTAGCCACAGGTAGCACCACACAGAGCTGTGCTTTCCCCTCAGGCCCCCGGGCTGTGGGGCTGAAATGCACGTGCAGAGCTGTCCCCACGTGCCCTGCATGCAGAGTTGGAAGCTGTAAGCCAACACTCACCCAGAGGCTCTGTTTCAAAGTCTATCCTGACGGTGCCTGCGATGGCATAGGCCACCACCAGGGGGGGGGACGCCAGGTAGTTGGCACGGACACAGTCGCACAGGCGGCCCTCGAAGTTCTTCGTGCCAGACAACACTCCACAGGCAATGATATCACCCTGAGAGGCAGAGCCAGGTGTACTGTTACAGCAATTTGTGGTGCTGGTTTGGGTTAGCTACATCAGATGTGCTTTAGCATTCCACTTCAAACATTTCCTCTAACACTACAGCTGAAAGGCAGTTTGCTCTCTCCCACTACCCTTCTCTTTTTCCCTTCTGACCCTCTGATGTGTTCTCCTGTCCCTTCAGTCAACTCCTCTCCTGCCTTTTATTTCTTGTATTTTTCTTCTGCTTCAGAAGAGGAAAAAAGCTGCAGCTGTTGAGACAGTGCTGGTTAAAGTGATTTGAGTCCACAGCTCCTTAAAAACCTCCTCTTCGTTTATGACACAAAACCCACACGTTGCATCCTCCATAAGATTAGATCATATGTATTTACTTTGTAATTTCCAGCTGAATGCTACAAATACCATTTATAACATTTATTATACACAGCAATGAATTGTCAGGTCTCTCTGACTTGCAAATGTGCAAGAACATCATGCAAAGCCCAAACCAACAATGAAGTGTATTTTGCATGGATTGCTGTATTTCCTGATTTCTTAACTGGGTGGGAAACTCATTTCTGTATTTAATAAGCCAGGCAGAGCTTTACCTGTTTTATTGCATTCCTGATGGCTTCTGGCAAAGGGGCCGTGTTCCCAACACAGGTGGAACACCCATAACCAACCACCTCAAACCTACATGGGAGAACCAAACAAGTCACACATTCCATGGTCACAAGCAATTTGTCAGCAAAACTGCTTTTTCTTTATTAGCAATCCCTAAGATTTTTTTTTCCTTTGGCAGTTAAAACTCTTTAGGAGGTGAGCAGCAGACGTTACATCTCACTGATGCAAGGCACAGCTGGGCACTGCTGCAGAATTATGAGCATAATCTGCTGTGGAGCAACCAAAACCATGCTGAACAACCCTTGACAGCAGCAATGTCAAGAGAAGACTAGTACAGACTGTCCTGACAAATTTGCATCCAGCTTCCACTTTTAAAATACATGATCAAGTGCATCCTGCCCTGCAAAACACTTATAATCAAGGAGTTGAGTACTGAAAAAACAGAGCTCAGATGGGGTAGAGCTACACATAGTAAACTGTAAAGTGGGAATACAACGGGGCAAAACAATTTTAAGTCAGCAAGTAAAATGCAAATCTATGAAGAATTCTCCAACTCCAAATGAACAGCAATCCTATTTATCAGCTGGTACAAACCCCCTGTGCACCACGTGCCTCAAGCAGCAAGGGGAGCCAGGCCTTACCCGAGCTTGCTGAGGTATGGCAATACTCCACTGGAACTGAGGTAATGTGTAACCATGCCACTGCCTGGGGATAAACTTGTTCTGATGTAGGGCTTCACCACCAGGCCAGCCTCCACGGCTTTTTTGGCCAGGAGTCCTACCAAACAAAAAGGGAAAAAGCCAAAGAGACAGATTATGATTTGTATATCCCTTTATATCCCTGAACACGACACCTATGTTGCTACCTTAGTTAAATGAAGCATAAAAACCCACAGAGGATTAGACAACTTCCAGTTTATTAAATTATTAAAGCAACTACTGGCCTGAATAAAGTTTCTTAACTCATAATAATAACACACAGGTTTTTGTTCCCATTCCCATTTTCTTTTCTGTAAGGAAAATGTCTTTCCCATGTTCTAGCTGACAGTGCAAATCCACTCAGTGTTAGAGACTGGCCACAGAGGCCCAAAGGGAAGCTCACCTTGGCCACAGAGGACCTTAAAACATGAGAGCAAAGTGTGACACATGAGCTGTTCCAGCAAAACCATCTGCAGCTTGTGAAGGTGCAGCAGATACCCCTTAAAAAGTGACACATCAACTGTTCAGCAATGCAGAGTTTCTGTCCTGTTCCGTGGTGTTCCAGCTCATCATCACCCAGGACAGGCTCCAAGCTAAAGCCCCCCTGTGCATCAACTGTGTCACCTGACAAGAGCCCTGCAATTGCTTCCCTGCTGGAGTACTACCAGGTGTAAATATTCTTAATTACCCTCTTTAATACTGCTTTATGGCACAAACTTGGAGACTGTATTGTGGAAAAATAACTTTCACTAGATCACCTCCAGAACACACAAGTTAAGGCTACAAGTCTGTAGTTTCAAACCTTTAGGTCGAGTCACTGCAGAGAACCTCCAGCAGTGAACACATGGGGCACCACAAAGGCTGTGGGCTGTGTGCTCCTGACATACCTGCAGCCAGCATGACAGAGGGGTTGCAGTTGTTGGTGCAGCTGATCACTGCAGCAATGACCACACAGCCGTGGGACAGCTGGTATTCATTTCCTTCATACTGAACAGGCACCGTGTCCTCCTGCTTCTCAGCTGCAATCTGGAACCCCTTCACACCACACTGGGGGGCAAAGATACTTGTTAGCAGCTGCTGCAGTACACAAAGGATGAAAACAGAGAGACCAAGGGAAGCCTCACCTTGAAATAACACTCAGCTGTGCCATTAGGAACCTTCAAACAGATTTTACAGGCAGCCCTCAGTTCACCCCCCTCTGTAAATACACTGGTCTCATCCTTCCTTCACAACTCTGCAGCTTTAACTCTGCAGCAGTTGGGAACAAATGCCAGTCTACAAGTGGCTGATGCCACAACTCACTCCCTGCTGTCCAGCAAAGAACAACCCCTTATGAGTCCCTGTCTAATCCTACACAACACTTGTTGCTGAATTAGAAGCATGTCCAAGATTAACTGTAAGAGTATGGTAACTAAACCAGAGTAGGTAATTAGCACTTCACACTCTCACCTGAGTGCTCCCAGCACTCAAACATCCTCAGGGGTCCCTTTCAAGCTCAACCTTTGCCTTCCACAGTCAGCTCCCACTTCCTCCAGCACGACTGACCACTGGGTCACAGCCTCAATAAAAGCCAAAGCCAACAGGATGAATTCTTACTGACACTGCTGCCAGTCTTGAACTTTAGTGACAAACACTAAAAATGAAGGTACATTCCTGTATTGGCTGCATTCTTAGAAACCTGAATACATCCCTAACCAAAAATAATACACCTTAGAGTAAAAACATTCACTCTGTGAAGTCGAGTTAAGCTGTAAGCAAAAATCATTTGCTAAGTTAAGAACCTGGAATGCTGCTTAGCTACAAATCTTGGCAGTCTTTCTGAATCTCCTGTAAGATATGATGAGTTTTCTCCTGATAAATTCTGTCGTGGAAATCAAGTAATACACAACTGTTTAAAAAATCCTTGAAAAAGTGAAAAAGTTTCACAAGCTCACACTGTGTATTACCTAAAGTTCTTCCTCCCTAGCAATCTAAACTGTGACATTAAGGATATTTGGAAGCTCATGTTCCTGCCAAACCACTTATGATTTACCAACTACTACCCTTGGGACACTTGTCAAGCCAGAACAGAACACCCTGGCCAAGCAGCTGTGTAGCAATAAGGAGGGTCAGCAGCTGTGCAGGGAACAGGCAACATAACATTGATTCACATGGATTGCAGGAAATACCTTAGGAAGAGAACATCAGTGGTACAAACCTTTTCATTTAAGCAGGCTTGGAAGTCACTCTTCATGTTATTAACAGCCACTCTGTCTTGGGATCTCTTGGGACCACTGACATATGGAATTATAGAACTTAGACTAACTTGCACTACCTAAAAAACCAAGGAACAGAAAGCACAGGCATTACCAATCCCAGCCCAGCAGGACATGGATGTGGAACTCTTGTGAAAAATCTGAATGTTCACAGACATTTAGAACTCTGGGCTTCCATTTTCAAGACCACTCACTGTAAAAGGCTACTTATCTTATTCCAGGGGTTTCAACATGATCCTTAACTTTTCTACCATCCATAAGATTCGAGAGTGACTGAAATTCAGCATCTGTTAGTTGACATAATGTTACTGCACTTCCCTTATTTTCCCCACCCCCTCTTATGTTTTGCAAATAAACTCTGCTTCTTGAAATGGTGAGTTAATACATAACAACTTTGCTGAAAGCAATGCAAGCCTGTTAAATCCTCAGCAGTTATTTAGGAGAAACAAACCCCACCAAGTCCTTTCCAGCATACCTGGGAATAGTCAGGTTCTCTGGAAGAACTCTCATCATTTCTAAATAACTTCACAGCTTTAAGATATGCTTCCATGACTTCAAGCTTGGCCTTGTCCAAACCTTAGGAAGGTGATTTCAAACATGAGAAGAGTCACATTAAAGACATAAGTAAAACAAAACACACAATTTTCAGAAGTTTAGATTCTTAAGTGTAACATTCAAAGTACTTTTTTTTTCAAGCACACCACTTCCATACCCCAACCTCCAGAAACTATTCAGGAATGATACACAATTTAAAACATTTATAAATGATTATATTTTTTTCTGAATTAGCTTAACTTGTCTTCTTACACCAAGGAATAAAATAAGTTATTCCAGCTCTAGCAGTTGTGACTCTAATTAAATTTACAGATGTGTCCCTGAAGGCCATAAGGCTTTTCTCTGTTAAGATTTACTGGTTTAATACAGACCATGTGCTGAGCTGACAATAGGCAGAATTGCTGGCTACTGTTTGGAAACTGTTCATTTGCTCTGCACTAGCCAGACAAACATATTTGCTGTTAAAAATATTTAACTCATTTAAAACTGAAAGATTTCATTTCAGAAAGGCTCCCTCATGAATGAGCCTTTTTTGGTATCTGCAGCAGCTCGATAAGGAACTGTCATTCTCCTTGTTTAGCCTGAAATCATGAGCTTCAAAGGGAAACAATCCACTGGGAAAAAAATCAGGGATGTGATTTGTTCTGCAGATTCACTCCTTTCTAGTAATCATTTTAAATTTTGATCCTGCAGGGAATCTACAGGTGGTTAATGGATTCATTTCAAATTGAGAAGACTTACATTCCATACACATTTCAAAATGTAACTGAGAATTTCCTTCATACTTTTCTTTTAAAGGGTGTTTTCAAAAACAAGGGCTGTGGATGTTCAAAAATAACATCATGTTCATAAATCAGATATTAGACAAATGAACCAGACTGGACACAAACCCCAAGTACAAGTCTAATTATACATTAAATCCACATCAGAACTCTACACAGTGTAAAAACTATGGAGTTCTAAGCAAAAAAATTGTATTACCACAAATCAAAAGCACAGTTAGAAGGAATCACTATTTTAATTTCATCTTTACCTGTATGCTTTAAGTGCTTCAGTGTCACATTATCAACAGGGAAAAAACTCAGAATAGCACCATATTCAGGACACATATTTGCTATTGTGGTTCGGTCTGCTACAGACAGCTGGGAAACACCACTCCCAAAAAACTCCACAAACTTTCCAGCCACCTCAGCTTGCCTCAGATGCTGTTGGAAAGAACACACAACAACACTTGTTATGTGCAGAGGTACAATGCAAGCCATGTTTGTCACAACAATTCATGAGTCACAAATATTTAATATAAAAAGCTGAAACCCTAAGGCTACGTTTGAAAAAAAAATTATTATAAATGACTTTTTAGTGAAAGAGGACATGTAAATAAAATGACTATAAGGGTAAAGAAAAACCTGCTACTTCAAAGGACTAGTAAATAAAAATAGTTAAGAGATTATTTGTACCTTTCTGCACTGCCCTGATCAAAGGTGCACTAAAAACACTCCTGGTGTTTAATTCAGGTCTCAAACGCCACTGGTGCTACTGGCAGCAAACTCTCTCTAGTCTGAAAAGGCATCAAACACTTACCTTTGTAATGCTCAGAACAATATCTATGGAGGTGGCAAAGGGGCTGACTGTGCCTGTGAGCTCACAGCCCACCACCTCGGGCAGGGTGAGGGTGAGGGGCATTCCCAGCATCACTGCTTCGGTCTCGATGCCCCCGACGCCTGGAAGGGAACAGCACAGAGCTTCCCTCAGCTTCAGGGACCAACACTCTGCATGCTCAGCTCCTAACAAGCTAAGAACACCCTTTCTATTAAGCCTACAGGCTGTGACAACAAACATATTGCTGCTCCTCTTGCAAGTGAAGGACATCCCTCCATTCCCCACACGGACACAGCAAGAAATGCAGGAGTTGCGTTAAATCAAAACCCAAAATTCAAACCAAGCACGACCACTGCTCGAGTTAAATGGCACAGCCAGGCAGAAAATATTTCATATCTAAAGCTAATTTTCTGAGAGAAACCTTCATGCAAATTTTTGTTGTACAAACAGCACTTATTTGAATATCAGCTGGTTTTTGGCTGTTTTCTCTTTTAATTACAGAGTCATTTCTCAGTGGAAAGAAATGTTAGTCAAGATTGCTTTTAGACAAGAAACATGTAGAAGAATAATTCAAGAGTCTGTTATGCTTGAGATAGGAACATGCAGCTTTAGTGTGGCTGTCCAAGTGCAATGAAGTTATTCTGAGCATACTTACCCCAGCCCAAGATACCCAAGCCATTTACCATGGTTGTGTGGGAATCTGTGCCAACCACACTATCGGGATAGAGCAAATCCTTAACTTCAAAAACAACTTTGGACAAATATTCCAAGTTCACTTGGTGAGCCGTTCCAGTCTCAGGTGGAATTATGGAAATATTCTTGAAAACCTTTGAACTCCACTGAAATGTTTTCAAAACGAGAAGAAAAAGAGTTGCATTTTTTTCAGAGGTATATTTAATTCTTAGTACATAACTAAAAAGGCAAAGCTAAGACACAATAAAGGAGTCCCTACTATTTACCCAGGGGGTTTTTGCTCCTTTGTCAAACAGAGGCATCTGATCCCCCTGGATACATTCCTAATTATCAACAAAACCACTCACTCGACTCCTGTGAAGGCTCAATCAATAATTCATACCTACCTTTCAAAAGCAGGGCAGCAGCAATCTCTTACCTTCCAGTTCACACAACTTATTTCAAGCCCACCTAAGACTGATATTTAAAGAACAGAACCTAAGCACTCGTATTTATAGCAGAATTTATATTTATAGCATAATTGAGTTTAGGTTTGACACTCCCGAGTGAGACCACCTGCAAACTCAGGATGGTACATTTAACAGAGCTGACATGAAACTTGTAACAAGATTCAGCTTGGCCATTTCCTTCTTTAATAATGTAAAAGCTAATTTGCTTCAGAGAGAAACCTCCCAGTCTACACATATGAAAAGAGTCTTAGATCATGGCACTGAATTCCTAAACCATGTCAAATTAGTTCATATGATGAGGATCAAACTGTTGCAGGTCTCTGCCCAGCAGCAAAGAAGGTGATGCTCCCCACGGGACTTGTGCTGCCCAGCCTGAGAGCAGCCATGTCTGAACACTGCTCCCTGCTCAACACTTCCAGCTCCAGGAAGTTTTATAACAGGGCTGGAGATAAATGAACCCTTTATCCAGAGATTCATTGTGACCTAAGGCACTGAGCTCAGGAGAAGGCATTAAAAAGACTAATGCTTCATAAATCCCCGTGGACAAGAACCGAATCAGAGTAAACTTTTTCAAGTTAGAAAGCCAGTTTTCTGCTCCTGTATTAAATTCAGATTTGAGAGTCTAACACTTCCAAACGATTACACTTAAATTTATCATCTAAACCTGAACACTGGTGGACAAATGGCTCCTAAAAAAAGCCCAGAACACAAAGCCAGCAGGTACACAGACATACCTTAAAAAATTGAAGCCTCTCTCTGTTTCTGCCAAATTCCATCTCTTGATTTTTCAATACCGTCTCGGGCCTAGAAGATAACAAGTTTACAAGGACTGTCAAAATGCATTTCAAATTACAGAAGAACAAGTTGTAGTTTTAGCTTGTTTGATGAAAGACTCATTTAAGCCTGCAGGACTATTTGAAGTAGTTTATTAGAACAAAGATAATTGCTTCCCTGCAGCAAGCTTTCTGTAAACAGTAAGAAACAGCTGATTCCACGTGTGCTGCTCCTGAGAACAGGTTTATTCCAGGTATGGTTTGCCTAAAGCATCTGACCTCAGAAATACTTTAAGGGATCTATTCCAGGCATATGCTACGATACACAGAAGCTTTTTTACCCCCACGAGTTGTCTCACAGGCTGCACCCCTCAAAACCCCACACAGTAAAGAACCCAGATGTTCACTAGCTACTGGGAAAACATGCTCCACGTTCAGAACTAGCCCTCAGCAGCTGAGTAGAACATCAGGGCAATTGTGACTGTCCTCCATTCCTCCATTTCCCTCCATGCCACAATTTTTTCTTCACAAGTACTCATTTGCAGCTTCATAAAATGAACTATCTTTTCTTAGTAAGTGTTGTATTTATTAAGATACTGATAGTTGTTATAAGAGAGTAATCCATAACTTAAGAGGAATATTCTCTGCTTTGAGTAGCTGAACAAGGAAGGGAATACATTTGCTCTGTATCAGGAAGCTCTCGATTTTCAGAGGTGTATTTTACACCATGACCCTTCCCCTTCCTCCCTGCAGCAGCAGCAGTTCAGCAGCTCCAGTGCTCTGCCAGGCCCTGAGGGACAGCCAGTGTGACACTGCAGCTCCATCACCACCCCTGCTGGGCTGTGCCACAGCACCGGTGCTGCTGAAAACACCACTCCTCCTGCATCCTGCACCTGCACTGAGCAGGAATGTTCCCACATCTACAAAATTACCATGGCATTCAGCACAGTATCTGTGGGGTGCAGATTGGATCAGCTGGTAAATGCTCCACCTGCCCAGCACAGGCAGATTGGGATCTGAGCAGTCCATCCCAGCAAGGAGGCAGCTCAAAGAGGTGGTGATTATGTGTAACTGGCAGAGCTGGAGCAGCACACACCGACCTGGGAATAACACAGAAACCTGGGCAAGGCAGAGATGAGCCTCCCCTGGGCTATTACAGGGCAGGATATTTACTGAATTGCAGCCCAGTGACAGATGGACTGTGAGATCCTGTAAAGATTGGGGGATGATGTATAAGCTACTTTTAAGAGCCAGAGACTTCTGAAAAGTTATCACACAAAAGCTATAAATTACTTTCAGAAATAAACTAACGCTTCACTGATTTATTCACTCGGGTTTGCTTTCCAACATACAGAGGATTATGATCCTCTGCTTTGTTGTCCTCGTGAAGAAACAAGGGAAGTATCAAAATTTAATTTAAAAGTCACAGCCATAAGCCAATAGTTGGCCATCTGCACTGAGTTCAGTAAAGCTCCTCTTGTAAAACAATAAATTTATTGCAGACTAATTCATATCTGCTACATCTGACCTTCTTCTAGCTACTGAAACCTGCCTATGGCACAGCTGAGGAGGACAGACGCCTAAAAAAATCCCACTTCCATGAGCTGTCACAGGCAGAGCTCAACAACACACAAGGTACTGAGTGACTCAGAAGAGGTTGCATACTCAGGCACGGGCTGCAGGTGGAAGGGGCAGAGGATGGGAGTGTTCTCGATCTGCGCGGAGAAGGGCGCGGGGTGCCGGCCGGACTCGCAGGGCCCGCCCCTGCAGCCGCCCTGGCCCCGGCACGGCACCTTCCGGGGCTGCGCCCGCAGCGGCGACAGCCGGGCCGGCGGCTTCGGCACCTCCCCGCCGCCGGGGTTCGGGGCGTTCTGTATTGCACTGCAACACAAAGAGAACCACAGCTCGGTCAGGAGTTTGCTCTTCCCCACTCCCACCTGGTTTTTTTTTGCAATCCCTTCAACAGATTATAAAATATCATCTGAAAAAATAGAGTTATTTTACTACGATCCTGTTGCAAAGTAAACTACGGCTGGATAAGCTTAGTCAAGTAATGTGGCACGGTAAGAAATAATGAACAGAACCGGATTGTCCGAAAGATTAACACCACACAGCTCCTTCCATTTGTTCACAATAGGCCAGAAATATTTATAAAGAGCATTGCAAAGGCTGAACTCAGGGTTTTAAACTTGGAAGGTGTTCACACAGTCTCATCCAAACAGTAGAATCAACTTGGTTCTTTTTTTTTAAGACTGTTCTGTATGTGATATATAAATAATTGTGATTCGTGGAACAAATGGGTGATTACATCAAAATAAAACAAACGGATTGTAAAACTTAATTACACCCCCATAAAGAAATAAAACAGACCCTCACAAGGTCAAGAGGCCTAAAACCTCCTTACTATCCTAAGGATAAAATATAGTAGAACTTTAAATCTTTAGACGCCTGTTCGTCCAAGAATGCATGAATTATGACTGGTTGTAGAGATAACCCTTTTAGCTTTAGCTGTAAGAAAACCCATATATTAAATACTTAGCAAAAACCTGTAGAATGTATATGTATATGATATAATTAATATGCATGAAGTAGCTAAGATAAATACTAAATGTACCCTGTAGTAGGGGTGTGCAGATTTGGGAAACTGGTCTCATTTCTGTCACCCAGCCGGCTGCTTGCTTTTACCATATAATAAACTATTATTTGAAACTTATAGAAACTCGAGACTTTGTTTATCACATGTACGTGTTCTGTTAAATCCACAGAGGAACGGTTACAGGCAAAGCTTTCTCAAGGAAAGAAATGTAACTTTATTATTTAATTAGGCTTTTTATCATAATTCTCAAAGATTCAGATAAATTTTATACACTATTCAAGTCAGTCAGAAGTAGGACAGAAAAGCTGGAGTTTTTTTTTTAAAATAAAGTCCATACAGCACAGTACCCTCTATTCATACAACATGCAGTCTGTGCAGGAGAGCAGAGAAAGCCTGTAAAAAACTAATGACTATTTACCTCTCAGTAATTACCAAATCACATATCTGCAATTAAAGCCACTGCTTTCTCCTGCTTTAGTTACACAGGCAGATACTCAGTTATCAGAGAGCAGGAGAGTGCTGGCTCAGAGGATCCCTCGTGTAAATGCCACCCCAGCCCAGCAGGCCCTGGTCTGCAGGAGGGGGAGCTCTGTGAAAGCAGCACAAACCACCCTGCAGGGAAGGGCTTCTTATCACAGCCCAGCAGCTGCCCAGACCCAAAAGCTTCCCAAGTGATGATGCTACAGAGCCTGGATTTATCATTACAAAGCAGCACACTGAGACCTCTTGCCAATGCTTGGTCTGCCTGATAATTTTAGGCTGGCCTAATTGCAATGGAATCAGCTGTCCCTGCAGACACAGGCACGGCCAGAGCCCAGCACTGACACGGCACATCTGCAGCACAGCCCATCACTGCAGCTTCTTCCTCTTCCACCACCAACCAGACTGAGATCCTGGGAGCCCTTGGAAGGCTGACAGAAATGACTCACACATCCATGTCCATCTGACCACAGGCCTCTCTTCCCCACGAACTTTTAAAATTCCCAAACAGCCTGAGCAATTTATGCAATTTTTCATGAGTTTGGAAGGCTCCACGATGGAGGGGCAGGGGAGAAGGTGGAGGGAAGCCACATTATTTAGTGTTTCCTTCAGCAAACACTGAATAAAACTCAAGTTGTTCCTCTTCTACAGTATTATGTTTCCAGCAAAGGCAGCCCCGGGCTGTGTTCATCACATCACTGCCTGTCAGACAAGGAAAACCACACTGGTAGTTTTCCAGTCCTCATACTTGTCCAGACTTCTCCAAGTACACTTATTCTCTCTGAAAATATATGCAGCTACATTTATCTGTTTGAACAATATAAACAGAGCAAAGCAAAATTACAAACTCCCTCTGCCTCATCCTCTTGAGACATATTATTTTCTGGAAAGCATGCCAGATCCTGTTATTTCAGAAAAATCCTGCCCAGAATTGGGATTATCAGTCAGCTTCACCCAGAATGCCTCACAAACATTCTTCCTCTCCTTCAAGAGTGTTAATTTAGCCATTTTTATCCAGCCTTTTTTCAATTACCACCACGTCTCATTGCAAGGATCCACCCAGGATAAATGATTTGATGGGACAGTACCAGGACCTGAATGAATCCACACCTCAACTGTCAAACAGAAATGTATAGTTTGTAAAAGAAAAGTACATTACCATTTGCTGAAATCAATCTGCAGAGAATGGTCAACAGTGAGATCAGTGGGGCAGGCAGGGTTGACTTTCACAGGATCTCCTCCAGCATTTCTCACAGCTTCCCTCATGGCAGCAAAATCCACCATCGCTGGAATTCCACTGACAGATGGAAAAACAAAACAGTACATGAGACATGAACTCACCAAAACACACAAACTTCTTTTTAACATTATTTAATTCTAGTTCTAGCTAAGTCTCATTTCAGATGACAACCCCCTGTTATTATATTCTCTCAGTTTTAAAGGGCTTGGACCATTTGTGAAGCCAGTGGAGTTGGTTCACGTTCCCCTCACGTGTGAGGACATGAACACAGAACCACCTCAGACACAGCCACAGTTCTCGTGTCTGGCTGTGCTTCCCTGCAGAGCTAATCTTCAGATACTCCTTACCTTTATGGTGGAACCTTGCTGTACATTTTAACACCTCAGCAGGTGTTCTTTGTCTAACAGAGCCACTTCTGAAGCTCATAGCATTTCACAAAACTATTTGTGTTGCTATGACACGGATAATAAGCACACCTGAAGTACAAAGCTGAGAGGGGGTAATGTTTATACAACACAGAACTACATAAACCTCACTGGCTTTGCCTGCTAAGCAGAAGTTACCTCAAATTTATTATTATCATAATTCCTTTTTTTAATTATCTTGCTTCTTAATAAATAGTCAGTGAGACAGCTTCAGTTGAATGTTTGCAAGTTGCTGAAGGACTGCCCTTTCAGCTATGTCAGAGTCCAATCACAAAGAAAGTTAATATCCTAAGAGACTGCTTTTTAGATGTATGTATTATTCATGATTCAACTGGATTACTCATTGTGGAGTAAGCAATATTTAATCTTCAATTATCTCAAGCAAGAATTCCATGTATTTCAGTGAACCGTCAGCCATCTGGCTACAGCCAAACATCACCACTTCCATTTGTGTTCTGGCTCTTATCCTGTGAAGTGTTCCTTGTGGACCAGCACCTTCAGCCCTGCCAACCTGCCCTAAAGCCAGGGCACCCTATGGAACAGCTCCTGCCCTTGCATCATATGGAACTATCACAAGGAATGCCCTGAACAGCAGAAGCAGTGCACAGGCTTCCATGGAAGAGCAGACCCCTGGGTATCAAAGGTGAGGTGTGATTTATTCCCAAGGCCAAGGGCTGCACATCAGCTCAGTGAGTTCACACAGGTGCCTTCAGGGCTTTTGGCGCTCCCACACTTACGTGAAGTCTTGAAGAACAACTCTGGCAGGACAGAAGGGCACTTCGACATGGTTCTGTTTTGTTTTCCAGTCCAGGATGTTCATGGCATCCGTCTCCTTCACCAGGAAGCCGTCGCAGTTGCGGACGCTGGACTCGAAGAGCACTCGGATGGAGTAAGGCAGAGTGTCTGGGGAGCAGGGACACAGTGACTGCAGCACCTGCAGCTTTGCAAAGTTACCATCCCCCATTGCTGAAGAATTCCACTTTGCTAGGCATTGGAAGGCTGAGAGCTTCAGGAGCCTGCTCTTCCAGTTGCCTTTGGGTTTGATCTTCCTTACACAGTGTGGACCAGTGAGCTGCACAATGTACATCCTGCGGGAGGTGAGTTATCCTGCGGGATCTGAATGGGAGACACCCACAGCCTGACCCCCCTGTGTGCACACAGTGACACTTAGGAAGGGATGTTATGCTGACAGGGGAGACACCAGGAACACAGAGCTGGGATTATTGATCAGAGCAGGCCCAAAGCAACTGCAATTAGAATATTCAAACCCACTTCTAACTGTAAATGTCACCATTGCATTACTCGAGATATCAAGCCAAAAGCATCCACTGCCACAATATTCTTTTAATAAACAGTGACATGAAGACCAGAAACTATTCTGCCACGTGCCCTTTTAAAATGAAACCACTTCATAAAATATAAACAAGGGCATTTCACTAAATGTAACTTGAGTTAGTTTGCTACTGATCTGAATTAAGGTACTGACAAGCAACGGTTTTCTGGCAGGAAAAAAATAGGGAAATGAAAATATAATGAAAAAAGAGACAAGTTCAAAAAATCCCCAATGTCACTATTCACAGCACAGAAACAAACAAAAACTGAAACAAAAACAAAATCAAGGTTAATTGATTCCTCCCCCAAATCCCATTATTTTCAGCATCATTCAAGCAATCAACTTCATGAGAACAGGGAGAAATACAAAAAAAGTTAGTTAGAAGGAGGTGAAAGTTAAGTTCAGGCTTTAATAAAAAAAGGTTAGAATTGGTGGTCTTAACCTAATCCAGAGGTTTCTTCACAAACCATTAATACAGAATTTGCTGACTCTGTTCTCATTGTGTCTTTCTCAGAGATTATTCATTGTTGTCTAAGTAGACAAGTCCCTATTTCCAGTGTAAGATTTGGGTGAGTTTGAGTATAAAGATGTCCCCAGAACCACATCTAATGACCTGTCATGCCACCCCTCACATGATTTCCAGGCCACGTTCCCAGAAGGGACTGTTTTGGTTTCTCATGGGTTACCAACAGCAGGCAGTGACAAACCCACTGCCCCAGGGCTGCTCAGCACCAGCTGTGGAGAACCAACTGCTCCTCTCCAGGAGGCACAGCGAGCTCCCAGCTGCAATCCCGTGGGCAGTGGGGGCTTCCCAGGATCCAGGACATCTCCAGAAATGGGATCACATCCAGCACAGGGCCCTCCAAGAGTTCTGGGACTGCTGTGCCTGCCTCAGGTGCTGTGGGCTGGCTGCCCCTGAGGGACACAGCGAGTGAGGGCTCTGCAGCACCCACCACCCCCAGAACTGCAGACAAGGGCAGGCCTGACTGAGAAGCACCCAGTGAGAGCACAGTGAAAGCCCCAGGGTGCAGGAAGGGACACTGGGACTGGATACAAGGAAAAAGCAGCTCACAGGGAGGGTGGTGAAGCACAGGATACAAGGGGGGGGAGTCTCTGCCCTCCCAGCCTTACAGAGCTCACTTGACAAAGGCTCCCCACAGCAGCTCCAGACCCAGCAGGAGCCTGGTCCACATCCCCACGTCCCCTCTGCCCTAAAGCCTTCTGAGCTCTTTCAGGTCCCCATTTCTCTGTAACTTTTAAACACTAGAAAATCTCCCTAGAAAACTGGCAAAGAAATCAATTAACATTTACACTAGCAATCTGATTAACATAAATAATTACAGCCAGAAGCCCCAAGGCAGAGGGCAAACAGGTAAAACTGAAAATGTTCTAGCAACAAATGCAGAGAGCAATTCCAGAGGCTGGATTTGCTACCAGTGCTGCCCCACATTGTGTCTAAATGTTATTTAATACTTTGCTGTCTTGTAGTTAACATGAGGCTTCCAACTTCTGCACAGAAGTTTCTACTGGAAGACGAAGACCCTCTTAATCCAAATTCCTGCAAGCTTTTTCAGGAATACCCGTTGCTGCTCCAAGATTTATGGCACATTTTAGCAGAAAGTGGTATCTTGTGGTTGTATTTCCACTCCTGTCTTGAGGCTTTTCAAAAAACTGCTGTGGAACTGCCTGGTTTTGTTACCACCAGGGCACTGCTTCTCCCTGGGCAAAGCCACCAGGAGAAACCTTCTCCTTCCTTCAGTTGTGCTTATCTGAAAGATTAACTTTGTTACCACAAGCAGGACGAATTTGCAAGAGCCCTCAGCTGTTGCACAAAGTGTCAGCAGACTCTGTGCCCTGTGCTCCCCTCTCTCTCCCCTTCAAGCCACAGGGAATTAATTATTGTGTCAAATACCAGTTTAAAGTGAAACATCCACTGGTAATTTTTTTACTCAACAAACACATCACAAATCCTGTGAATACAGAAGAATTCAGACCTTGCCAAACTGAAAAAAAAAAAAAAATCCCAAATGCCTCTAGTAAGTACCTCACCTAAGTATTTTAGTTTAACATGAGAGCAAAGGGAGAGAATAACACAAGTGTGTTTTGATTCCCTGCTCCAGCTGGCACTGGGCAAAGCTCCCTCCCCTGGATCCCCTCCCACCACATGTGCAATTGGGAGCTTTCAAAAGGCACTGGGACAGGCAGACCCAATAAAGGCCTTTCTGGCACAGACCACTGTCACATACTAATGACAGGCTGGGATTAAACAAAGCCTCCCCTTCCTGCAGCAGGAGCCATGTTCTGGCAAACACAGACTACGTGAGGCTGCTGGGGAGGTGAAACCAGAACTCCACAAAGCTGCACAAAACTACAGTAAAAGCTGGTTCTGTTTCTGAAGGAGTTCTTTGTCACTTCACCTTTTTTTCCAAAAGTGTAATTATTCTGATTTGGAATATTGCTGAAAACTCCAGCAACACCCCAATGAAGAAAATCTCCAAGTATTACCCCTGCCACCTTCCTAAAGCAGTGAGAAAGTGGGAAACGCTCGGCTTCCAAGCATTAGGAATTGCTGCCTGCATCCCCCCACCCTGCAGGGCAGTCAGGGCGCCCTTTGCTGCTGGTCCCACCCCAGTCACCCCCCAGAGCACCACATACCATACTTGGTCCCTCCGAGCTTGGACACATTGTAGAACTTCTTCTGGGGGTGGTTTTCCAAAGCTTCAATGACGGGCTGGTAGGGGCTTCCTGGGGAGGAAACAAACAGTCACAGACAGCAGGGAACGGGAGCTTCCAGCGCCCACGGAGCACTCACAGGAAAAAAGATTTTATTTCTGATTTTACCAAAAATAACGTTCCTCTGGACTGTAAGTAAATGTAATACAGACAGGCTTCTAAACGGATTGAGACACCTCGTGATGCAGGTGTGTGACTAAGGTGGATTTTAGAAGCACTTGCAATAGCAGGTGCACACGGGTCACGCAGGTCACGGGCACAGCCCGCACACACCTGACCTTTGTTGTCTCGGTTTGCCATCTACACACAGGGCAAGGCACCGGCGCAGATAACAGAGCCGGGGTTCGGTACCGCGGGAGGCACAAAGCGCTGCCCGCCGAGCCGGCGTCATGCGGCCGAGGGACAGAACGAGCCCCGCCGCAGCCATTAGTGCACAGAATAAATACCCCGGGGGGGGCGCGGGCAGCGGGGCGGGGACGGCGCCGCCGCGCCTGGCAGGACCCCCGCGGCCCGGGGCTGCGGCGCTGGGCGGCGCGGAGGGCGAGGCGCTGCGTCGGGCCCCAGTCGGGGCGGCCCCGGGCCCGCGGTGACCGACCTGCGCTGGGAGGGTCCATCGCCGGCCACCATGTCCGCCTGAGGGACCGGGGGGGCGCGCGCCTCTCGCGAGACTGCGCAGCGCCCCGCCGCCGCCGCGGCACGGATATCGCGAGACTGCGCCCCGCCCCCGCGGGGGGACGGATCTCGCGAGACCACCCTCAGAGCCGGGCAAGAAAGGGCGCAAGATGCCGCGAGGCTTCGCAGAGAGGGCGGAAGTACCCGAGGGAGGGCAGCGGCCGCTCTCGCGATAACAGAGACGGCGAAAAGGGCGGGGCCACCCCGTGGGACGGGCTGGGGGCGGGGCCGAGGGCGGGGCCGAGGCCGCCCCCTGGCGGCACCGAGCGGTACGGCGGGAGGGAGCGGGTGGGACAGACCGTGTGACAGTGTGACAGTGTGACAGTGTGACAGTGTGACAGCGTGACAGCGTGACAGTGTGACAGCGTGACAGTGTGACAGTGTGACAGCGTGACAGTGTGACACTGTCCCTGTGACACTGCCCCCATCCCTGTGGCACTGTGACACTGCCCCGTCCCTGTGTCTGTGTCTGTCCCTGTCACATTCCCTGCCCTTGTCCCTGCTCTTGTATCCCTGTCCCATTCCCTGTCCCTGTGTCCCTGTCCCATTCCCTGTCCCTGAGTCCCTGTCCCATTCCCTGCCCCTGTGTCCCTGTCCCATTCCCTGTGCCTGCCCCCCTCCCTGCCCCTTCCTCTGCCCCTGTCCGTGTCCCTGCCCTGTCCCACCCCTGGGATCAGCCCCTCGGCACATGGAGTCATGGAATATTAAGAGGCTGGAATGGACCTTAATGGTCATTTATTCCTAGCCCTTGCCACGGGCAGGGACACCTTCCCCTAGCCCAGGTTGCTCCAAGCCCCATCCAACCTGGCCTTGGACACTTCCAGGGATGGGGCAGCCACAGCTTCTCTGGGCAACCTGTGCCAGGGCCTCACCACCCTCACAGGGAAGGATTTCTCCCCAGTATACAAGCTGAATTTCCCCTCTTTCACCCATTAGTCCTTGTCCTGTCACTCCAGTTCCTGATGAACTCTCTGGTTCCCTGTAGCCCCTTCACACACTGGAAGGAGCTGTGAGGTCTGCACACAACC
The DNA here is from genome assembly GCF_036250125.1 of Pseudopipra pipra. Taxonomy (NCBI): domain Eukaryota; kingdom Metazoa; phylum Chordata; class Aves; order Passeriformes; family Pipridae; genus Pseudopipra; species Pseudopipra pipra. The sequence continues at coordinate 2,938,181 of NC_087560.1, read as the reverse complement.
TTCTCTTTTCCAGCTGAACAGCCCCAGCTCTCCCAGCCTGTCGCTGTGGGGGAGATGCTCCCCACTTTCTTACCAACCTCCTCCTGCTCAGATGGCAAAGGACGGCCCCTGAGGAATAAACAGTTGTCAGCAAACCTCCCCCAGGGCAGGGGGTGAAAAGTGCCCGTGAGCTGGTTCCTAGAGCAGGGCAGAACATCCATCACCACACCGGGAGTGGGAAGGCGTGTGCTCAGCACTGTCCCACAGTGGGGCCTGACCTGGCTCTGCTCTGTCTCTCATACTGGATTTCTTTGGGAGGTTTTTTTCCTTTCCATATCTTTCTTTTTTTTTCCTTCCTCTCAAGTAATCCCTTTTTCTTAGCTGGGTGATGGAATTTTATTTTTGTCTTGATCTTCAGTGCAGCGGTGGCAGAACACGAGGCCACGCTCCCCGTGGTGAACAAGTCAAGCAGCAGCAGTTTCTCCAGGCTATAACACATAGATAATATCTGGGGTTTAGACACTAATGCAGCCAGAACTCACCACCAGTCTCAGGCAGCAAAGATTACCTGCAGGATGTCTGTATCTCAGCCTCTAGTTGACCCACTTTTTGCCTGCATTTGTTTTGCCCTAAACTGCCATTGCCTTCCTGAACAGTCACAGAGGGACTTGACACACTGATGGAAACAGTTATACTCAAAATTGCATGAGAAACCCTAATTCCAGCCTCCTTTCCCCTGTTTTAGATTGCAGTGATGTCTGGCCTATCTCTGAGAGACTGCAGGCAGAGGGAGGGGGGTGGGTGGGGACGTGGTGGAGAATGTGGCCCAGATGTGTCCAGAGGGGCTCCCCAAAATGCATGTTCACCATGCCCAAAGCTGTCTGTCTGACCAGATTGCTCATGTTTAGGGGTTTGTGCCCTTCTTACATAGCAGATGTAAAGCAAATCTCGTATATATTTCGTATATATTCCATATATATTCCACATATATTTATATATATAAATATTCCAAATTCCATATATTTTTTATATGTATAACAAAATGTTTGGCTTTTAATTTATACCAAAAATTTTCTTTGTGTTTGCTTATTAGCACTTGAGCTACTGCATTTTTCTGCCTACTAGCTTTTTGTGTGATTTTTGTGGGATTCCATGAAGTCCTTTATTGTGTAACTGTCTAGAAAGAAAGATGTCTTTGCAGTCTCCAGAATGTATTCCCTGTTTCTCAGCTGGCATCCAACATCCTGCAATAAGTCAAATCCAAGGGAGAGCTTATCCAGAAGAAAATGGGGCTGGGTGTTGCTGGTTTGTAATTAGAGCTGACAGAAACAGGCTAAGCAGAGTCTTAGTGGAGAAGGGAATGTGAATAGAGGGAATCACTTCGTGCTCCTTGTACAAGAGGCAGTCACTCCACGGGGAGAATTTCAGTTTCACCACATTTCAGACACAGATAGTGGTTTTGCTGTGGAAAAAGCTGAGCTAAATATTGCTCTCAGGTGTGTGTTCCACATGTTCTCACATGGCAGAGAGAACCCGGTGCAACACAATACACTCCCCTAATTGTGCCCTCCTTTTGTCTTCCTCCCTTTTTTCTGTGAAGGTGGATGGAGGACAGCAACAGGAAGAACCAGAGAGCACCCACACCACACATTCCTCTGCAGGAGAAGCAGGTTGATCCAGGAGTTTGAAGTAGAGCCCTTTGAGTAAATCACTTCTAATCCTGGCTTCCATATGAGTGCTGTATTTAAAGCTCAGATGCAGTAAATCTTACACAGTTCTTGCCAGGCAGTGAGAGATCTTCAGAGGAGGAGAGTAGAAATCCTTACACGTCTACAGATGGAACAAAATAACATAGCAACCTACATTTTTATTCCACTTGAATGAATTTGTGAGAATAAGGAAGAAAACTTGGGAAAAGAAAAGAAGAAAGAAAAAGAAAGAAAACTTCAGAATATTTACTTTAAAAATTTAGGTCAGTCCAATCAATTGAGTCCAAGATCCCCAAGTGAATGTACAGAGGGGGGGTGAGACTGATCTGTGCACAGACTATGTCAAAATTGAGGCTGCTTGGGGCAGCTGATTAAAAAGGTCACAACGACATTTTGGCATCGGCACATTTCAGTAACAAACTGAAAAAAGGGCTTCTAAAGTTCGGGTTGAACAATTTGTAAGAAAAAAAATATCAAATGGTCATATTCCCCTATGTCTTGTGCCACAGCAGCAAAGCCACAGGAGTCAGGTGAGCTGTAAACTGAGAATATGGCAGGCTGGATATTTCACTAATAACATGACTGAATATTTACTTTTGGCTCCACATGGTTTGAGATACTATCTTTGCTTATGCAAATGTATTTTTTTTTTGTAGTGCAGGATCCTCAGTGCCACCATGCCATCTCCAAGAATATGAATGTAAGCTTTGCTTTTTATTGGATATTGCTTATACTCACCACAAAAAATCCCTAATATCAAAATAAGTAGATTAATAACTGCCAGAGGGAAAAGCACTTCTTCCTGGCATGAGTCTGTGCTGTGTGAGCCAGTGTCACAAAAGACACTGAAAGTCAAGCTCCTTACCCATGCTAAGGCTCCACTAAGAAATGATACTCCCTGGATTTCTCATCCCTGGGATACTCATTAACTCTGACCAGTGTTTGTTACTTGATTCACTGATAACAATTCAAGTTGCTGTCATAGTTTTTCCTCTAAAATGCTGGCACCCAGGAAATCAAAAATTTAGTTTTAGTCTCTTACAAGAGCTGCCCTTTAGATGCATGTACACAACTCTGAACCCCCTCTAAAAGTCCTTGCCAAGCATTGAGGAGACTCTCAGTGAGTCAGATGATAATGCTGTTCTGTAAATATCTACACGTAGCACCTGAACTGTTCTAAAGCTCAGGTTGGGTACATGGAGAGCCCCAAGTGTCATGGAAGTAGCTTTTCTAAAATTATTTCTTGGCCACATTTTGTTCTCTAGATGAAGGAAAGAGGTGTTTAAGATGTTTTAAGATGTTTTACTTGTGAAAGAAGGGCTAATATACAGTATCCTTCAGGAACTGTGTTTGGGAGAACAGCCTTGCTGTGAAAAGTTTATTAGGACCAAAAGGGAAATCCAGTGAACAGCCTTTACTTCCAAATGCATCTGATAAAGGAATGGGGTGGTGAACTCTTGCTATTCTGAAACCAGGCACCTACTTTCAGGTTGCAGCACCGTTGTGCCTCCTGTGTCATTAGGGAGCTTGAGAAATTGCCCTTTCTAGTTACTCAGCAGAGTCTGAGTGTGTGCAAAGCCTTTTGCCCGAGATGTCAGGAAGAAGAAGGACTCTGTTATGCTGGTGGCAGATGAGCTGAACTCTGAGCTGTGAGCACGAGGGCTTCATTTCAGGAAATGCAACAACCAACTGGGGAACCTCCAGCTACACTGTCCAGGGCTTAGGGCAGCCTGGGAAGTATCAGGCTTAACAGCCCTGGAGATGACATCTGTTTTGGTTCAGGCTGTGGTTGTTACTGACATGCTTGTTTTAAATGGATGGCATCTGCTGCCTCCTTCCCTTAACGCTGCTGGAAATGGAGAGGGGAGCCAAATTCGGCTTTCTTACCTCACGATTTTTTGTGAGCTCAGGCTCTGCTGGCTGAGCTTCCACTCCTAAAACCCTTGGGAACAAGTGTTTTCCCTCTCAGGGAGGTAGTGCTCACCTGCCATCTGCTCTGGGGAGCCCAATTGCTTGCTTTCCTCACTCACTGCAGGAGAATGTTCCATTTGGCAAGTGCCACCACGGGCACTTCCCACATCTGCAGGGGGAAAGAGAGGGGATGCAGTGCTGGGCACTGCTGTTGGGTGCATCCCAAAGACCCAGAGCTCCAGCCCTGCAGAGAGAGATGGCAAGCATGGAACATATTGCATATATCCACAAGAAAGAAATTTGGGGAATTTAGTGAAACAGTTGGCAAGAATGATCATGAAGTCACACCCTTCAGCACCAGGCACTGCAATTCCCTAGTGCCTCTGGATGGTGTTAAAGCTCTTTTTAACTGCTGATTGCTATTAAATGCTTCTAATATGATGACAGCTCATCCACACCTGGCAGTCTTCAGTCATCCATGGAAACCTCCACAGCAGGACAAGCCAGAAGGATGTGTTTTTTTCTGGTGAGTTGGGATGTGGCTCACAGCAAGTTCTGCTTTCAGCTCAGTCACTGTGCCCCAAAGGACAGAGAGAGGTTGGGAGTGTGCTCAGGACTTCTTAATACATTGCACTGTGTGAGGCTTTTAGCAAGATAAACCCCAGCCTCTGAAGCAAATGACCATATCCATCCTTCCTAAAATCTGGGAACGGTCTGAGCTACGAACGCCAGATCATCTGTCTTAGAAAATGGTCCTCAAGTCAGGACTAGGTGAGAGTCCCACAGAGCCGAGTGTTCAGGAGAACCCAAGAGGCCAACTGGGCAAGAAGTCAGCTGTGGGAGCAGACAACTCCAGTCTTTCTGTCTAAATCCTGTCCAACACACTTGTTCTGAAGGGGGGAGTCCCCCAGCTCTACGGGGAGAGACCTTCAATCTGTACCCTGAGGTAGGAGGGTGCCCAAGCAAACCAGTGTGCCCCAGCCCTGGCCCGTGGTTGTGAGGGGCACTTTTGCTGCCACCTCACCCCTGCAGGTCCCTCCACAGAAAAGGGCTGTGCTGCCTTCCTGGGGGCAGGCAGGGAAGCAGGCAAGGTCTCTTTTCTGGCACTTCTTCCACTACTTGGATTAGATTTTCCCTTCCCAGCTATTGTAGCTCGCAGAAGGCTGGATCGAGCGGCTCCTGCAGATGGCATCTGCATCCTAGGGATGGAGTGAAATCTAGGCTGGAGCAAGGCAGTGCCTGAGAGAGAAATCAAAGCAGCTCAGACGCTCAGAACCCTCCTTCTGTCCCTCTGCTGCTGAGCATCCCACTGGCATCTCCCAGCAGCAGCTCTTTGGCAGAAGAGGAGCAGCTCCAGTCCTGCTGTCCTGGCTTCTTCTGCACTCTCAACTATTTGCTTTCAAATGTACACCCTCTGTTGCTCACTTCCCAGTGCAGTCAGAGACCTGAGTTCTCCAGCCCCTCTTCATTCCAACCTTGCTACCAAAGATTTCTGCACACACAGCAGAGGCAGAAACAATTGTTATTGGTGGTTGTACCATCCTCAGCATCTCAAAGTCTCTCCTCCACATGGCCTGTCCAGGGAAATAGCTGTGCTTCTGCCTCTGCTGAGCAGCCCCACAGCAGATGGGGGTCAGCTGGCTACAGCAGAGCTCCCCTCGTCCATCTCTGAGGAAGAGCCAGTTGGAGCTCTCCAGCCCTGGTGCCCAAGGCCAGCGTGGAGGGAAGAGCAGAGCAGGATAACCCGACATCTCCCACACTCACAGCCTCACTTGTTTGTGTGGGCAATTCCATTTGGGAACCCCCCCCATGCCCCACTCCTCAGTTCTGTGCTGAAGGCTGGTGCTGGGAAGTGCAGGGAGGATGCAGGGATGGACACTGCTGGGCCTCAGGCAAACACCCAGGGAAGGAGGAGGAAGCAGAAGAGCAAGTCTTGGAGCAAAGCTGAGCAGGAGGATGCAGCTTCCAGAAGAAGGACAGCAACAGCAGGAAGTGGCATTTGCTGGAAGCATTTTTAAAGCCAGTTGGGGAACAGCTGTGCTGATTTTAATCCAACTGGACTGAAGTGCCTCCAGAAGAGCCCAAAAGCCCTTTGATACCCACCGCCCAGGCAATAAAATGTTAATCACAGCTGAAAGTCTTTGTTCTCTCAGGGCAGTATTTTTCTCTTTAGCAGTGATGCAGTGCTGCCTCCAGCCCCAGCCCCCGGTGTAGCACAGACTGTGCATGTGTGCCAGAGGCTGCTCCTGCTGCAGCAGCTCGAGCAGCTGAGAGCTGCAGGAGGCTCAGGGCACCAGTGACCATCAGGAGCAGTGGCACTGCCCTCCTGCTGCCACAGCACTGCCCTGTGTGTCACACACAGCTCAGCAGAGCTGGTTTTTTGGATGATATTGTGGCTCTGGGGATTTTTACAAATGTGTTGAAGTCTAAGAGAGCTGTCAGGGTAAGTTTAAAAAGGAACAGGCTGAGGTTTCAAGGGCAGGTGTGAGATAAATTCTGAAAAGCATATGAGATGATGAATCAGTAGAGGAGAGGCCTTGAAGGGCTACAAGATCATTTCTAACCTGTCCTGGTGAAGTCAGCAGTCCTCCCTCAGGGAGGTCACAGGCTCCTGTCGTGTATCTACGGTCTCCTTGGAGAACAGATTAAACCTTATTAATACAGGCTGCCAGCTGTTCTTCCAGCAGGGATCTGTAAGTACAGCCCTGCCAAGACTGCGTGTCCCCTACACCTACAGCCTTGTTCTTAACAGACCTTGGTGACAACTCCACATTTTCTGTACATGGAACAGGCCTGCCCTGTTGCTCAGGGTTCACGAGGGCTCAGGCAGTGCCTGTGTTATCATCCAGGAATGCTGTGAGGAGTTTGACAGAAAAGAACCAGGCCTTCTACTCCCCCAGCTGTTTCACCCCATCCTTGAATCCTCTCAGTTCCCTCTCTGGCTCAAAATATGCTTTTTCTATTGAGTTTCATTTAAATTATGTCCCCAATTTTCTTAAAAGTCAGAGGAAGTAACACAAAAAGACACTCCAGCCTTGCTGCATTATCTGGAAAGTGATAAGGTGACCAGTATTCTGTTTCAGAAGTGCATATAGTTTAGATTTCTTTCTCTCAGATCTTTTTGTCACTTCCAGGGACGAGGAGAATCTCCAGGCTGCCAAAAAGCTCTTCCCACAAGCAGGCATCTTCCACATCATTTGCCTGAAGCTCATGGCATCATCTAAAACAGGAAGAGGATCTTGGAACCAGCTTTTGCATGTCTCTGGTAATACTGTGGAGTGCCAAAATTACTGGGGTATTTTCTATAAGTGGGTGCTTTTTCAGTAGAAATCCTACCTTAAACCTACTGCCTTTTCACAGCTGATGATCCATCACTAACAGGAGAGGTTTGGAGCCTCACTGATGTCTCTTGACAAAAAGAAGTGTATTTCTGAAAACATTCTGACTGTTTTCTACTTGCTGCTGTTTGCTGAGACATCTCATTCTGGAGAGGGCACTAGAGATGCTGCTCCAACTACCAGCAAGTAGAGAGGCCATAACATACTTCCAATATGCATCAGGACTGTTCATGTTTTCATGATCTCAGTGATGATTTGCTGCCTCAGACTCATCTGTACACATCCCCCAGACATTTTAAATAACCCTTCATCCTTCTAGTTTCTGTCTGTGTCTGCCTCCTACTGCATTAATGGGCTCCATTATGCTATTACCTTTGCTGCCATCGGAATCTGAAGCTGAGGTGAATTCTAGGCATAGCTTGTTTCCATTATTATCTTTATTTTGAAGGCATCATTTGTCTTCATTATCTGCAGCTGCATCCTGAAGGATTTTGAAAAGGTGCATGCAATATTTTCCTCTTATGAGAGCTCGGGTTTTATGCAGGGCTTTCCCTCCTCCTCCTGCCTGTTAAAAAAAAGTTTCCGCTCCACTGCTGGCGTGACACAGAAAGTGTCTCACAGACAGGCTGGCTCTCAGAGAAGCAAGAATCCTAAAATCCAGCAGATCCCAGTCTAAACCCCACTCTTTCCCTGATGCATTATGAGTCAGGGTACCCTGATGGAGTTTCTTTCCCTCTGCAGTTTTCAGCATACTCCATCTTTTTAATTTCCTCTGTAGCTCTGCCTACAGCTGGTAAACTAATCACTGCCTGAGCACTGCACCTCAAAATATTTGTTTATGCTTAATGAGTCTGGCTGAATTTTCTGTTTCCCATCGTCTGCTGGTCTTCTTAATCTCTATCAATGTTTGGTTCACGGTCCTGAGCTCCAAGAACAATTATTATATTCAGGGAAAGGAAGTGAAGCAGTAGAAAAAAACCCACAGCATGAGCTGTGAACACACTTTTAGCACGAAGAGAAGCAGGGATTTTTAGCAATAGCACAGGTAAGAGAGTTATGAGATCATTGTGTGGACTCACATAAATGTACAATTCCATTTCTTCCCACTAAAGGCTCTGCATGGCTGCAGAGCTCTGTTCCCACAGAACATTTAACGTTGCAAACATCTGGCTGGGGCAGCTGTTGGACATAGGTAATTTCAGCTTCACTCCTCTTGCCTTCAGTCAATCCCTCCCGTAGCCTTTGTTGCTGTGACCTAGATTGTGAGCAAATGCTTTCTGATGGCATTTCAAAGGAAACTAATCTTGCACTCCAAGTGAATCATGGCTGGATTCATCTGTGCTCCATGCTCTGTGCATATGTAAGTTTATTTCTGCCTCCGTCCTTGAGCAGCAAATCCTTAATGATCTGTCATAGGCTCACCTGCAAGGCACAACAGCCTGGGAGGAAGACTTCCAGAGCTTTTCTTTCTCCAAAAGCAAAGCTGCTGCTGGCTACAGGGACTAGAGATTTATTAATGCTGTTCAATGTTTTTCAAAGTTTTAATGTGCAAAGGAAGATAAAAGCCTTAATTAACAACTGCAAAAACATGCCATAAGACTGATAATGATGCTCCAGTAATTATCACACACCCTGGTTATACTGTGCTAACCAAATTCCCTATCCAATTGTGCTGCCTGAGTGGAGTAACAGACAGTCAGTAATACACCATGTGGAGAGCAAGATACCAGTATTAGTGTTTTCCTTGGAGTGAGGCATCCTCACAGCCTCTGGAGGATCAGTAATGAGACAGAGTAAAAGGAAAATACATGAAAGCAGCTACTCACAGAGCCCTTTCAAGTTGAAGGATGTGCTGTTAGATTTCTACATGAAAATGGTGACATGGAAGGGGCCCTTTGAGAATGATGTATCAATATTAGCACTGCTAAGTGAGTCAGGTACCTACATCATATGAGGCAACTTCTGCTTTGTTCATTTGTCTCCACACTATTCTGCTGATTCCCTTCCTGCTAGAGGTGCTGAGGCACCTGCTGTTGCAAACCATAAACTTGTCCTTACTGTTTTCACCCAGACAATGCAATTGTCCTGTTCCTGCATTATTAAAGCCCTGATATTACACAGGGACAGTCTGACTTAGCCCTTGCTGGCACTATCACATGTACACACTCACTGCATAAGAGGGGCTGCCCCAGAGAAAGTGCCGGATTACGGACTTGAAACATGCACTGTCACACTCTCAGGTGTGGAAGGGTCTGAGTTTGAAACATGCCCTGTCACACTCTCAGGTGGGGAAGGGTCTGAGTTTGCCTCCCTCTGAAGTGTCCTCTCATAGACTAAGAGCAACAGAATAGAATAACACAACTCTCTTTGCAGTCCCCTCCCAGGACACCACTGGTTATCCCTGGTTATCCCTGCACACACAGACCTGTTTCCCCACGTGAAGTGCTCCGTGCTGCCCACTGCAGCTAAGGTAGGGGTGCAAAGGGGTATGAGATCAGCTGCAGTAATTCCTGGCACTGAGGCCCAGGGCTGATGGGCTTCCTTCCAGGGACATCTGGTCATTAACCCCCACAGAATAAGGGCTTTCAGGTCCTTTCAGTCAGGACAATGGGCTATATGCTAGGAAAGCTAACTTCATGCAGCAGAGACTTAATCACACCTTTTGGGACTTTAAAAGCTGGTAGCTATTGATTGAGGCCAGGGTGATGAAGCGAGGTCACAGCTGCCTTCATCCTTCATATGGGGTCCATGGAGACCACACGTAGTAACATGCAGAGTTCCCTATTGATTCAAGTGGCTTGGCAATTAAAAAGCCCTGTTTTCATCCTTTCAGTCATTTACCTTTCACCAGATGAAGCCAAGAGGCCCCAGCCAGCTCCGATGGCTGCCCAGCCAAGCTGGATGCACTCAGCTGTAACTCCAGATAAAGCTGGGCACAGCTTCATGTCACACAATTGAGGGCTACCCGAGACACCCCCCCAGCAGATGGGACAGTGTTTCCCAGGCACAGACGGAGACCAAGAACCCAGTGAAGTGAAAACAGTGTGGCTCTGGAGGAAGGCCTTGCTGTGGGGAGAGCTGAGAGGAGAGGCACTGAAGCAAGGCTGTGTGAATGATTTGTTTTCTGTGCTGCTCTAATCCTCCTCCTGTCCCTGCAGCTCACCACTGGAACACAAGAGATGACAACCTCCATGTGGATCATTTGAGCCCCGTGGGGAAGGGAGTGTGTCTTTCTGCCCCTAGAAGTATTTCCCCAGGGCATTTACAAAGACTGAAGCTTGGGAGGGCCTCAAACCATCTCTGTTCAGCAGGTAGCACGGTGGAGTTGGGGGCAGCAGAGGGGCTCAGTCCTCCTGGGCACTCCAGTAATACCAGTGGTGAACAGCTATGGCAAAGGCACAGTCTCAGCCCACAGTCAGCTCTGGGGCTTGAAGCACACATGGACTTCCCAGCAGGGAAGGGGATGTGTCTTTTCATAAATCACTTTGTTACCTTAATAAAATAAAAGGCCATTTAATTTTCCTAGCCACAGTTTTATAAAACAATTGTCAGAAGTGCCCAGTTTATCATGGGCACGGATGATGAGACAGCAGAACAATGCAGCCAAGCTACAAAGATCTCCAGAAACAATAGAGGACTTTGCCAAGTTTTATGGAGAAAACAACATCTCTGATGAAGGTTTCATGCAGGCTGGATGCCTCCTGGCTGTTCTTGCAACACTAAGCATGAGAAGACAGTAGTTATTATACCAATACAAGACAAATTATGCCCTTTAAGTCATATGTACAAAGGGCACTTTGCTATTTTTAGTTATTTTTATAGTTAGAAATGCAGCTGGCACTTTGCAGATGAACTTTCAAAGAAATCCTTTACGGCCACACCAGTGGTTTCCCTCAGCAGCCTTGCACCAAGATCTCCCAGTCTGGAGTGTGTGTGTGTGCAGGGCCAGCACATGCCAGGCAGCCCTTGGGAAGGAGCCCTGTGGCTGCCAGGGGAGCAGCACTGAACTCAGGGGCCCTGACTGGGTGGGGTGAAGGAGCTGTGTGACACATCCTTGTGTGTGAGGACACTCCTGCATCTATTTTCAAGATGTCCCCCACAAACACTTTCTATTTGAGTAAATCTTGGCTGCAATCCCTGACCATCCACCTTCCTGTCATTCCCTCCATTCCTAGGCTCATCCAGAAAGGCACATCCTGACTGTTCAAGCAGGGGCAGAGGAGGAGCAAGAGCTGCTTCCTTGACCAAAGGCAAGTTGTTTTGGGGCTGCTGACTGGCACTGGCTCTGTGTTGCATCCTCTACCCTGTTGCTCCATGAGGGCTCACATCTGTGTGAGGCAAGGTCTTCTCACACCTTATGGCCATGGATAACCCTCCAAAGCAGCTCCTTCCTTCCATCTGGTGTGCAGCAGTCCTGAACTCTGGACAGTGCAGAGATTCAGGGGACTCCACTGGGAACACATGCCCAAACTACAGAGAGAAGACTTCATTTTAAAAAGCCCCTTTACATACATGTGGGTAACTGGGGGAGCATTATGATGCAGTTCCATAGGAATGAGCTCAGAATTGCTGCCCAGAGTGTGGGATAACAGAGGGATTATACCCCTCCAGGACTGGTAACTGGGAGGGAGATTCCCGCCGTTCCCAGCCAGTGAGCACCAGGATGTTTGTAGGTTCTCATCATTTCCTCGAGACTGATCTCATCTGTTTATGACCATGTGAACTGTTCCCTTTAGCAGAGGGGTGTTAGTGGGCTGCCATGGGATGCCTGTGCTGTGCCCAGCACAAAGAGAGGCGGCCCCCTGCCATGCCCAGGGCTGGTGCTGCCCTGCAGCCACCCAGCTGGGACAGCAACTGTGTCACTGCTGAATCGGCTCCAAAAACCCACTGAACCCCCCTCCTGCTTACAGAGAAATGGCTTTTAAGTTCTCATCCCAATATCTTCAAGACACAAACTTTTTCTCCTCAGTTTCCTTCTGTATTTACTTTGTGTTATTAGATGATGAAAACTGGCTAATGGGCACCCTAATTATTGCAGCATCCAAATGACAGGCTTCGGGCAAAATTATAATTACTTATTCAAAAGTATTCATAAAATTAACATATCCTGAATAAATTAAGGCTTAATTTAACAGGCCACTGCACTTATTACAAGCATTTAGCACATGTAATTGTTTAAACTTAGAAGAGAGCAGCTTACTCTTTCACAAAATATCAGGGTCAGAAGTAGATGTAACCATAATTTGCTCTAACAAGAGCAAATGTCAAACAGTTTAGGGAGCTATACAGCAATTTGTTCAAATGCATGTAAGTTAAAAAGCATACAAAGAAGCTCTTCCCAGGCTTTTAATTACAGCAAAGTATTCCAACCCTTCCTAAAGTTTTGTTTCTTAGCCAAAATAAAGAAGAAGAAAAGTGGTAAGAAAAAGTTATAAATTCCCTTTCTATTCTCCTCCTCCCTGTCTTGGAACAGATTCAGGGTTTTATGCTGAGATCCTTCTATGGTTCCAAGTATTATATTTGAGATTTTTTTTAACTTTTATATACAATGCAGAGTGTTCCCCACTGACACATTAACACACAGAATACTATCTGTGGTGAGAGGGGAAAGAGCTATTTGTGTTGGTGTGGAAAATCTCGTGTGCCACAGTGCCAATCCCCATGTAAAATCAAAACACTTTGGGAAAATAACAGAATGGGACATTTAACAGCACTGTTCACCCCACCTGAGGAGTGTGCAGTGTCCCCTTCTGTCACCAGAACTGGGTCAGCTGGACATCTCTCACTGGGGCTCAGCCTGGTTTCCCAGGATTGGGGTGAGGTTTTTCAGCCATGCCATCTGTCTGTCCTTCAGTAGAAGGCAGAAGTGAATGACTTTTGAACAAAATGGGTCACTTCCTAATGAACTGGAAGAAAAGCAAGAGAGCACTGTGCTCATCTCCAGCCGTGCCTGCTGGAGCTGTGTGAAAACCAGGGCCTGTTTCACACACACACAAACACACACTGCACCTTTCCTGCCTCCCACTTCCCTTTCTTGAAAACATGATTTTGTGTCCCTCCTGCTTGGGACTCTGGCTGTGGGGTTAGGAGAAACACTGCAAGATGTCCCCCATCCCGAGTCCTGGAGTATATTCTCGGATATTTTTTCAGCAGGATGAAATATTGGCGATAAATCAGTGAATTAATTCATTCTCCTCTTACTTAAACAAAGCAAGAAAGAAAGCTCTGTCCCTGAAAATGGACCTTTTACAGCATCCTGACCATTCCCACAGCTGCCCTGGGACCTGTTCTGAGGATTCTCTTTGTTGCTGCAGCAAAGTCAACAACAGCAACGTTTCTGTCCAACCTGTGCTAATGGAAGCATTACAGATCCTTCCCGTTTGCTCTTCCTGTTCATCCCAAAGTATTGGTACCAAGTTCATTAAAGGAATTACAGGATAAATCACACTGGAGAGAACACGATGCCGGTCAGGACCAGATGATTCCAATTTACTTCACTAAAATACTTCTGATTAAAACACATTGCTGGTGACGTGTCTTAAAAGGAACTTGGACTTCAAGCCCTGTAATAACTGCAATATGTTCTCAGTCTCTAGCCTTGCCACAGACTGCATAAGCTCAGTGTTAAAAACTCCTGCAAAAAGAGTTATTAGGTGCTTCCTTCAGAGACAGACTTTCTCACTGTAGTCATTGCTGATGTCCTGGCACATCCTAGAGGGGATCATGCAAATTAATATCAATATTTAGATGTTCCAGACTCACCACGCATCATTATGGCACAGTGTCAGTTCTACATAAACTTCCACATATGGAACATTTTAATAATCTCCCGACTGCAGCAAGAGAAATGGAAAGCAACAGCTTCAGCAATCAGCAACCCCTTAATAGCATCAGAATCTCAGCATTGACAGGGACTATATATTAGTGCTCAAAAGATCTGAGTAACTTTGGTAGCACTGCTTTCCATCAGGATTTTTTGTAGTCACTGATCTTTCTCCAGAGATGCTAAGATATCTTCTAGGTGTATTTTTTGAGTTTACATCACAGGGCAGAACAGAAACTAAACACAAAAGCAAAGCAGACTTTTTGTTTGTTTGTTTGTTTTTTCACAATGTCCAGAATCCCTAAGTCCTTGATTCTCAAAGCTTTTGTGTATCTCAGTGATGCTGTCTGTCTCAGCCCAGCCCGAGTTGCCAAAAATTCTCAATGCATTTAAAAAAGTGACCAATCCCTTGGTCTCTTTGATGGGGGTAGAAAATTCCTGCCTTTTTTTGTGTGTGTGTGTGTAAAACACAAAGGTGAGGAAATGGGAGGGACTGGGGCACAAGCACCCAGAGGTATTTCCAAGGCCTGGTCTGGAGGCAGACTGGCTGTATGTCTGTCAGCCTGCTAAAGGGATGTGCAGGCTCACAGGGGTCTCAGGGAAGACGCTCAGGGACTGGATTCTGGTGGAGAGAGGCCCAGAGGACCTTTGCACTATTCCTATCTACAGTTTCTGTAGGATCACTGCATTTCCAGTTGCACCTTTATCTCCTGGCAGCAGCAGCTCAGACACCAAAGCTTCAGCCCTTTGAAAACTTTCTGTGAACTCATCAGACTTGTGATAAAATCAGTCCCCTGGCTCCACATGAACGTCTTGTGAAGATTAACCCTGAGATACACATCTCCAGGGCTTCTCAGAGACCTGCACTTCAGGCAGTCACTCACACTGTCACATCCATCCTGCTTGAGCAACCAAACTGCCTCTCTCAGCAGTGCTTTGTGAGGAGAGAGCAGTATCTGGGAGAAGACTGTGGTATTGTCTGCTGCAGAAACCATTTCAAGCCTCACCCCATCCCTCTCTGGTTGCAGTGTGTGACCATCCAGCAAATTCCAACAGCAAACTGTGCTCAAGCTTGTAGAAGGGATCAGCTGCCACGTTCCTCTCTGGTTTGAGACCGTGGCAAAAGCACTGTGTGGCCGCCACACTTCATGTCAGCAGAGCACCAGGCTGGCCCACACTGACATGGCAGTGTTCAGACAGCACGTATTTTAACAGGATTCAAAGACTCTCCACTCTGCAGCCATGTGGGATTTGGAGCTTCCTGTCCGAAATCGTTCTCTTTGCACTCAGAGTGCAAGAAGGGATCACTTGAGCTGCAGCAGCAGTAGCTCTCTGGAGCATTCAGCATCAGTGGGACAGCTCTGAGCCACACAAAAGGAGCTGGTGGGACAGATCTGTGTGAACTGAACTGGTCAATGTAATATCACATTTCTAGCTGAGGGTTTTTTTTTTTTCATATTTTGAGTTTCCCACAGTGGATTATTTTGAATCTAACTTCACTGCCTGACCTGTTTACTGGTTAGGATGTTTATTTTTCCTGAAGAAAAACAATAAATGTTTTATGAAAGCAGCTTAAGAGTGAAGTATGAAAATGAAAATCAAAGGAAAATCCTAAATTGAACTCTTCTTGCCCCAGGGCAGAGAATATGGCCTCTGTATCTGAGTGTTCCACTCATGTGGGGAAGTTTTGCTGTTGTGAAATGCTGCATGTGTGCCAAGTAGCTGCAGATATCTGTATAACCCTTTCTTTGTCTCCTGGAGCAGTGAGTTATCAGTGTGGTCCCTGCAGTGCACAGTCCCAAACCTGCAGGCACAGGAACTGGGAGTCAGTCGCCCAATCACAGCCACCTCAGTTGTGATGCCCTCAGGCTTTGTCCCTGCTCTCCTGCTGCCTCTCCAAAAAGAGGCCCAGCTCTCCTGCAGACCAGCTCTGTGCAGATCTCTTGGGCATACAGGACATCTAAACCAGCTGGAGACACCCATGTTTAGGTGTCTGAACTCTCACTTGTACTGTGCCCATTGGACCATCAGGACTGTTCAGGCCACAGCACAACAAAGCCTTCAGGCTTCAAGGAGGAAGAACTCACCTTCTTAGCTCACTGCATTCTGCTGCCCTTGTGTGGAGAAATGCTCTCAAACATAACCAGTGTGTAATAACCTCACAGGGAAGAGTCCCTGATGCAGCCACTCTGTGATTAGAAAGTTCTTGGCAACGAAGCCAAAGGTCTCTTGGCCTGGGAGCTCCCAGGGCACAGGGATGTGCAGGACAGCACAGAGAGGTCAATCCATGTCACCAGCCAGTGCTTGGAGCCACAGAGAGCTTCCAGCCCAAGAGACAGTGTTAGAAGAGCAGGAGGGGCAGTTCTGCCACCCCCTGGCACACCTCTGAGCCAGCTCTGCGCCCCTGGCTGAGTGACAGTGCTGCAGACAGTGTGTCTGGTTAGAATCTGGAAGACAATATCCATACAATCCTTGGGGCCCTTTTCAGACATCCACACGCTATCAAGTGATGAACAAAGCATTCCTGGAACCCTCAGGTGCTCCACTGTCCTGGCCCCTTTGCCTGTGGAAGTCCCTCCCTCCTGTGTGCCTGGAGCTTTCAGGACCCTGTTCTGCCACGCAGCCGTTTAACACTCAGACATCACGAGGCCAAGTTTTTGTGGATGTGAGCTACAGTAACTCTACTCTGCTTCCATCACCTCATCTAGGGAGGAGTGAATTCATGATTTTTTACACAAAAAGTGAATAAAACTGTCTCTCTGTTGGTCACCCTGGCATCATTCAGCTCCCATACTCCCAGAGGAGCTTAATCTCAGCAAAGAGAAGAAAAGCAGGAGACAACTGTAAAGCTTTTGGCCAGTAAATTCACTCCAAATCCCTGTGTGCCTTGATTTGAAGAGCTTTTAAACCCAAGAGGACTCACAAAGTGCAATTTGGCCTTTGCACTGTTTCAACAATGAGCCATAAAACTAACACCCTGGACCAATTCTAGTCTCAGTTCATATGAATGTAGCCAAGCACCAGTAACTTTAATGTAACTCCACAAAAGTTAATCAAATGGTGAATCTTCCACACTGAAATTATTAAAGAAAGGAACTTCTGTCATGCCAGACTGCAAATGAAGCTTAGGGGAACAGCTTCAGGGACGGAAGAAGAAAGCTCCCAGATATTCAGGGTAGCTCATATCTCAAGAGCCTGTTTTTAATCATAACCTCTACAAGCTAGTTACACACAGCTCATGCTTTTCTACTTGGATAGAAGCTGCCAACTGGATGGAAACCGGACTTGGTATTTTCCAGTTGGTGGGAAAGTTTTCTGAAGGATATTTGCTTGAGCAGCACAACAGCTTAGCATGAGCCTTCCTAGAAATGAAGCACAGAAATCACTGCTTCCATTAAATCACAGAATCCCAAAATATGCTAAGCTGGAAGGGACCCACAAGGATCATGAAGTCCAACCCTCAGCCCTGCCCAGGCCCATCCCCAAGAGTCCCCCCCTGTGCCCCAGAAGATCAGCCAAACCCTCCTGGAGCTCTGGCAGCCTTGGGGCTGTGCCCACTGCCCTGGGGAGCCTGGGCAGTGCCCAACCAGCCTCTGGGGGAAGAACCTTTTTCCAAAATCCAACCTAACCCAGTCCTGACACAGCTCCAGCCATTCCCTGGGTCCTGTCCCCGCTCCCCACAGAGCAGAGCTCAGTCCCTGCCCCTCCTCTGCCCCTGCCCAGGAAACTGGAACTGCAGTGAGCTCTCCCCTCAGTCTCCTCCTCTCCAGCTGAACACACCAAGTGCCCTCAGTGTCCTCACACGGCTTCAAATCAAGGCCCTTCCCCATGTTTGTTGCCTCCTTTGGACACTCTCTAATGCCTTCAAATCATTCTTATGTTGCAGTGCCCCAAGCTGCCACGATACTGAAGGTAATGCACACGCTTCAGACAGTGTGAGTTCATACCAGTGCCCTGCTGAACCCTCACAAACAGTGCACTGGGGCTGTTCTAGGCACAGGTAGAAAAGGTGATTGCCAGGAGTTCCATGTTTTCCTGGAATGGCAAACCAGCCCTGCTGCTTACTGCCTTTGCCTCTATTCCTTGCCTCGTCAGCTTGTACCAGCCCCCACACCCACCACCCACCTTCTTGGAGGTGGAGGCAAAGCCCTCTGTGCTGTTGGTGGGCTCCTGGTGCTCTGGGATGTGACGTGTGCCAACACGTCCTGCAACACAGTGCTATTCACTGCTCAGCCTTGATGTGGCAAGACAGTCTTGTCTGCACCCCTGAGAAGCTCTGAGCTAGCTCAAAGCCTGGCACTTTTCACTGGGGTCCCTTTGGCACAGCTGATTGCACAAGTAGGCCCACATACTCCTGAAGTGGAATTTGTCTGGAACAAAACACCCAGCTATTTTAATTTGGATCTTAAAAGAAGATAGAAAATAGATCGTTGTCATCCCCCTTCCTGGTTTCATTCTTACTGGGGGGCCGCTTCAGCTGCACCCAAACCACAATGAACCAGTTTCAGCCCTCGTCTCGGTGTGAGCTAATATGCACTGTGTTAATTGGTACCAATGGAACCAAGGTCCTGGACACAGGATTTGGCTTAACAACAGAGTGTGGAAGAAAAGAACCCTCTTTCCAGCTGTAATATGGTATCCTGAGTGCCAATGGCAGGGAAAGCAAGCACGACCTGTCAGAGCAGAGGAGACCGAAAACATCGTGTGTTTGTCTCCTCTTGTGCTTCTGTAGCTCATCCTGCAATATGTAGAACAGCTGGCTGATTCCTGCACAGCCCTATCCAAGGGGATCCCTCTGCACTGCTATGAGAGTGAGGAAGAGACACAGGAATTTGCTTCCCAGGGATGTCCCAAGATGATCAAGATTTGGGCCTGTTTTCCCGTTCTGAATATCGAGCACAATCCAGTGAACAGGGCACATACTCTGCTAACACTGAACCTCTCAAAAACCTTGTGTGACTGTGTGACATGAAGCAGACAAATCGTTCTTGCAAAGCAGAAAGCTAGTCAGATAAGGTTGGATATTGCACTTAAATAAGCAGTGCTCCTAGTCTCAATCTCCAGGTACTTCCAAGGCTGAAGAACAAAAGATTTTCTGGTTTATTAGTGGAATGTCTGTTCAGCTTGAAACTAATACTTGATAGTGCTGCAGCCAGAACTCTGAGCCAGAGTAAATACATTAAATTCGGTGTTTCTTGAACTATGGCCCTGGTTTGTGAAATACTTAGTTGCTCAAAGAACGAAATGTTGAATCACCAGGAGTGAGAGTTGTAGCACAGAGGGGGAGTGGAGCCGTGGGAAATTCTCTCTGTCCCAGGTGAGAAGGCAGGACAAAAGCAGCTTTCCTCAGCTTTATTTTTTTTTATGGCCCAAACAAGTAAAGTCTGTCAGATTCTTCTGGTTCTCTGATCAGGCCTGAGGTGCCTGGCTGTGCTGACAACAAGTATTAGTCATGATCACACTGTTATTTGTCCTGTAGATGCAGCTGGGGTTTGTTCTTGGATAGTGCATGTCTCAACAGGGAAAGTCTGGGCATTCCTCAGAGACACAGCAGGGAAGAGGGTAAAGATCTCGCCTTGTCTTGTCTGGTTCAGCTGAATCACAGGATTCAGGAATTGTTCCTCAACAACCCTCCCAAGGAGAGAGGACAGAAAGAAGGAAAGCAGCAGAGCTCTGGGTTTGGGAGAGGAGCCTGCAGCTCTGCCAAAGGCCTTGACACTCCTTTTCTCCACCCCTTGGTGTTGCCCTGGGAAGTGTTCCCTGTACCTGCCGACAGCAGGGAAACTCCACACTCACTTCAGCAGAGGGGAGGAAGTGTTTCAGTCCTGTCCAAAGCACTGCTGGGTTTTCAATTAAAAACACCCCAAAACACCTGTGAGTTATGCCCAATAAGTTTAATAACTGAGGAAACCATAGCAAGTGACAACTACAAAATACAAAGCAGACACGGAAAACAATGGCATAAAAGTGGGAAGGAACAGTGTCTGCACTGAAAAATGAAAGCCAAATACACTTAACAGAGGCTCTGGGTTCAGATAGAACACACATGGTCACATACAACACCGCATTGGGAACAGCACACACAGATACTCGTTACACTGGGGGGTTTCACAGCTCTCCACTTCATCCCAGATGACAAGTAAATTGATGTTTTTACTCTCTTACATAAATTCTCGTGCACACAACATCATCAGCACCAAAGGTCTGGAAAAGAAATAGAAATCAATCAGGAGAGATGGAACCAGCAAACATTTAACACCATTTTGAAATGTTATTTTTACTATAGTAGCTAGTTCTACAGCAGAAATACATTTTCTTATGTCTTTTGACAGATGGGAGTAAAGAAAGGAGTCATTTTGGAAGAGGAATGCAATCTAAGTGACCCTTTTTCCCAGGCGCGATGAATTTTGTCAGAATGATAAATGATGCATAAATTCCCTTTTTCTATAGTTTCTTGGCACGCATTTATAAATAAACATGAGAAAAGAAAGAGAATTTGGAATGTGCTGTTGTTATATTTAGAAACAGTCGCAGCACTTTGAACTAGAACTGCTGAGGGTGGGATTCAGACAGCGAGCTCCGAAGGTATCCTTTGATATTCCCAGATACAAATCCGAGCAGTTCAAATGGAGTGAGGGCAGGGATGATGAAGAGCAGGAGAATGTACACCTATGACCTGTAAACACAGTGCTGCTGCAGGCTGCTGACACCCCATCCTAGGACACCAAACCCTCAGTGTCAGTCACAACCTTCTCTCAGGGCGCTGTGACCTTGACCGGGGGTTTGTCAGGGATGAGGAGGATCTGTAGGGCCACACAGATTAGCAGGATCTGCAGGCAGGACAGTGACTGTGGCAGCTGTCTGAGAAAGCCACCTGGATCCCAAAGTGTCTGTCTGGAACTGCAGGTCTGGCAGGCTAAAATCCAAGCAATTAAACGTGAAGGAAATAATGGGTGCAAGAGCAAGGAAATAGTGACTGCAAAAAACTTCGTGTTCAGCTGCACCAACAGACAGTTCTGAGCTCGGCACTGACAAGCTGTGAGGTGGATGTTTGGCTGCAGTAACTGCCAAGGGCTCACTGAAAACTATAAATTAAGACCTACCCCAGTGTGTTATGAAAATTCAGCTGGACTATTTGTTTTAATGCTTTCTACACCTGTTTTGGCCAACTCTTCTTTGAAAGGACTTGGCTTTAAAACTGACTCTGGCTTATGTTTTGTTCACATTATTGAGGAGACAACTCTGTTAGTATTTTGGGGATATAGGCTTTAGTTTTATGCACATCAGTATCATATAAATGTTTATATACATTTTTAGCTTACACATGAAAATGTCTGGAAATGAACATTAAAGGATGTGGATAGTTCTCTATTGTCCCCAGCACCAGCTGTAAATACCCTCACTATGGCTTCCTTTAACATTTCCAAATTATACATAAAGGCAAAATTACTTCAGCAGGAGCTTTCCAGAGAAAGGAAGTCAGAGCTAAGACCATCCAAGCCTTGAGGTTGTCTTTGGGGACTGTAAAGTCCCTGTGACAGTGGCTGTTTTTCTGTGGCACAGTCAGGCACTGCTAAGCACAGTGAAGTTTGGGTTCCCTGCTGCTCCCTCAACACAAGTCCTGAACAGTGGTAAAGCAGCCCCTGTGTAGTGTTCCCCCAGAGCTGGCAGGGGCCCAGCCTGACAGTTGGAGCTGCACAGCTCTGCAGCCACATCTTGTGATGTGAGGGGGTGCCACAGCAGCCAGTGCTAATGAGAAAGGCTGCAGCAGCCAAGACTCCTGTGCCTCCCCAGACAATTCAGGTCTGTTCTTTCAGGGGAGTTAAGAGAGAGTTCAGCTCCTTCCCCTAAACCTGTGCAGCAGCAGTTATTCTCAGAACAGGCCAGCAGCTGGATGGAGAGGGAACACTGCAGGGAGGAGCAGGTTGAAGTAGATGTGCTCCATCCTGCAAGGGAGCCACTGGAGGTCCAGGGTCTGAAATTCCACTGTCCAGTTCTGAGACTGGGAGCAGGGCAGAGCTTGCTCCTGAGACATCAGCTGAGTCTGACTGGCAGCCTCCTTGCAAGACTCACAGGAGAGAGTGTGGAAATAAAGACAAAACTTTGTGGAGGAAGCAAAAAGAAAGAGTAACTGTCTGGGCAAGCTCAGTGTGGGTGAGTACAGGCCCAGGCAGACGGGCTGCTGTGCTCTCAGTCACTGCCTGGCACACCCGTGACACGGGGCATTGGACCTTCCTTTTGTGCTTCCAACATCCAGCTCCACATGGACTTCTGGACTTCGGAAAATGTCAGGCTGCACTTGGATAAAAATCAAGTGCAGAAAACATGGACATACCCAGGGAGCCCAAATCCATAGTGAATCAGTAGCTACATGCAAGGATTGTCATTCTCTGCAACACACCGGTCTCACCGTTTGGAAAATCACTAAAATTTAACACAATCATGTCTCGAAATGTAGATTGTAAAAAGATAAAAGTCATGCAAAGCCCAATTACAATTACACTGGAGTACCATGGAGCCCCTGGGCACTTCTCAAAACATCAGCTACCATTTCCCTGAAGACCCAGCTTAGGTTATGTGGCCTCTGATCTGTTTTGGGAATAAGCTGCATTTTTTGGCACTTAGATTTTACACCTTATACTCATCCAGATGATTAATAACCCAATTGAATCACATAAATAAAGGGCTTTATTGTCACAGTTATGCACATGGTTTAAATGTGGACGTACATAAAAGGTGTTTCCCTATCTTATTGTAATTTATTATCACTGTTGATGAACTCCACTCAGTGTTACTAAAGAAAGAAAAGAGAAATGTGTTCAGACTTGCTGCATTCCTTTTCTTGTGGTTACTCACAGAAACATCGAATGTACAGCTGGGCCCAAGGTCAGGGGAGGATCCAAATCAAAAGGCTGTTACTCCTCTGTCCTTCACACTTAAATCCTTGTGTTCAGAGGTAGGATAAAGAGTTTAGTGTCTGTGGTTCTAATTCTAGATTCGAAAGAAGTGATAGTCCCTAGCAGAACAAGCTGACTTTAATGATTTCCAGGACTTAAAGCAGCAGAACTTCCTAACAAAAAGAAGGAGACCAAGCAATCCTGGCTATTTGGTCATGAAGTTACATCAGAGCAATTAAAAAAAGAGCAATGCCACCAAACTGCAATTCAGATCTGATGAGAAGATGCAGGATTTTCAAACACCACCCTCTTATCAGCTTGCAAAACGCTCCAAGGCAAGACTTCTATCTAAATCTAAAATAGGATTTTAAATGTGCAGTGACTGCAAATTGCAGAATTGTTTTCTTCACTTGGCTTGTCATAATCTGTAGCTAAGAGTCCAAAAGCACACTGCAAACAAAGCCCTGCGCAGGGGGATAATCCAATAAATTGACCTCTCTCAGTTCACTCAAAATCTGATGACCACTGACATCATGAGAGATTAAAAGAGAATTACAGGGCAGTAATATATTTTGGTAGGAGTAAATCTGCTTTTTGAAGGCCTTCTTTATAAACATTTGCTGAGGAGCCTTTGTGATAAAGGGAACACACGGTATAATTAGGAAGAGTGTCATTGGAACAATCACCTGAGAAAGATCCCTTCTGCCAGTGTATGCAAAAATCCCTTTATCTGCTCATAACTGACCAAAATGCAGAGGCTTACAAAAGTGGGTATCAGCAAACTGATGGGGAAAAGAAGATATTATTTAAATGAACGTTCAGTAAAGGGTTTGTCCACATGCAGGCCTCCATGGTACCCAGAATAAAGCTACAGATCTCCACAACAAAGGCACATTGCATATTTCCTTTCTCCTCCTGACCCCCATAATGTTTTAGGAAAGAGGCTGATCACTGTGGATCTGCAGTCCCAGAATGTGCAGCCCTCACTTTGAAACTTGGATATCAGCCCTATGAGCTCCCCCTCACTCTCCTCAGGATATCAGTGGACAGGACCACGCACAGCCAGGGGCCTCAATGTCAGTGTGTGTGTTTGGGCACTGCTGTATCACACAGATGCCTCAGGGCCGTGCAGCAGATGAATGACAGAGGGAAGAACATGAGACAATGGTACCTCCCAGTAACAGTCCTGAAAGCCAGTAACAGGGAACATCTCAGCTGCCAGTGATATTGTAAGAGGCTCCGTTCAGGAGTGGGTGCCTCCGAGATGGAAATGGCTGTGGCTTCTTCCTCTGTCAGGGGTATGACCCAGACCAGGCTGCAGGGGAGAGCAGGGGCTGTAGCTCCCTAAGCCCCCTTGTAAATCTGCTCATGGCAAAGAGTAAATTAAAGCATTAGGCCCATGCCACACACACGCCTGCATCATTACAGGCTTCGGAACTTGCATCGGGACTGCTTTAATGAGGTCAGCAGCAGCCCCTCACACCGAGCCCAGTAGGAGTAGACCCTCCTTTTGATAAGTGATTTTATCTAGACTCACTCTCCAAATGCTGTAGGGGAGTTAAACTCCGGGGTAGTTTAACACGGTTCGGCTGCAAAGCGCGTTCCCAAACCTGCACTGACCCCTCTCACCCGCCAGGTTGGATTTTAAAAGCCAGCAATGTCATTTGAAAAATGTTCACTCGCTCATCAAGGCTCTGCAGTTCACCAGTTTTAATCAACCAGGGCCTGGTTTTTCTGGGGAGGGAATGCAGAACAGAAACCATGCTTGAACCCCCCCTAATGTTCTGATCTTTGACCCTTGCCATAATTGATTCTGAGAACCCCTGTGTGATACGTGAACTGTGTAAAATGTGGTCAGAGGCTGTTTTTAAAGCCCCTCTTCACATCCACTTTAAAATGTTTGTGTGTTCCAGATTAAACTTAAATCTATGGAGGCTTGAGCAGCCCTGAAAGCAGCAGTGCAGCTGAAGTTTGAATAGAAATGTGTCTCATTTGAATAGCTAATATTTGTAAGCAGCATCCTTTAACTTGGTAAAGAGCAGACCTTTTGTTCTTCTGACTTACACAAGTGATTGATAGCTCATTAATGTCCCTGACAAAAACACACAGCAACAGCAAAAATGTTATAGAGTATAATGAAGGGAAGAAAAGGCACTTAATCCCGGGTCATAATTTTCAAACAAGGAAAGGAAATATATATTTTTGTGTTATATTCTGATCTTGATTGCTCAAATGCTAATCCAAGTATAGTTTATGAATCTGGACTTGTAAATACAGATGTTCTGACTCTCTGTGTGCATTACAGTCCTAAAGCACAATACAATATAGTGTCAAGACAAATAAACGTGGACTTTGATGGCGAAATATCCTTTTCATCCTCCCTTGCTTGCACATTTCATGCATTTTTTATCTATATTGTTCAGTTATTCTAAAACTGCAGCACTGAAGTCCCAGCAAGTGCATCAGATGAGATTAGAATAAATTGTTCTGATAAAAGTAGTTGCAATGTTCTGAGACATTCAGACCACCTTTTTTTATAAAGCAGAACTTGATCCTTCTTCCCTTACTCCACTGAAAAGACTCTTTTTCTAACAGGACTTTAGACCTACACCTGCCATTGTATGAGCCAACTATTATTTATCTCCTGATAAGAGCAATTCCATTCTCCAAGCTGCAAGGAGCTGAGGACAACTAAAGGCAACTGGTACCTGAAGGTAAAGAAAACCTTTGCCAAACAAATAGTGTGTTTCCAGCATGTGTGTACCAGAGGACACAATGTGGCATGGAAGGCCATCATATTGCTCAAGGGAATATCTCTGAAGAACATAAGGAATTCTTCTGCCAGGATGCAAGAAACATTGATAATTTTACAGTAGTATGGTTTCTATTTTAGCTCTGTGGTAGTCATGGCAATTCCACACTGATTTGGTTGTTTTATTACATGTGATAATAAATGCATTTTATCTAACATGTTGTGTCGGAGAGAAAAATACCTCCTTCCACTAGGAAAATGTCATAATCAAATGGATCCCCTAAGCAATGCAGCACATCAGAGCAAAATGATGTGGCAAACCTCCAACATTTATGCAGCCAGGATTAACAGGGTAAAACTAATTCCTTACCCCCTGCCTGCTACCCCAAGCCTTTTTTCAGTTTGTCTAACACAGTTTAGATTATTTCTTGCAACTTCTTCCAAAAGGGGTAGGAATTTTCTTGATTTCTTCTGCAAACGTATGTAACAGCTAAGAAGGAGTCTCAAGACTTCTGGAAAGATTTCTCTGGACAGAAAACCAGAAGCAAAGACTTACTGAAGCCCATCAGAAAGAGTAAAGGAAAACATTTCTTAGATGAGCAGGGAGGTTTGAGAAATGTGAAGATGGGAATTGTTAAATATTTGAAGTGATATGGGCAGAAAAACTGAATGAGAAGAAGAACTGAAGAAGAATTTCAGGTCCTAAAGATCCCTAATGAAGTTGGGAGAATGGAAGAAGAAAGGAAGGAGAAAACAATGAAAGATTTCTCCCTCTCACTGTGCTCTTAGTTTGGAAGAAGCAAGATGTAAGTGGGGGTTTACAGACTCAGAACCAAGGAAGATTTCCAAGCAAGACAAAATAATCTAAATTGAATCTTTGTTTGCTGGAGTGATGAAAAACCCAAACACCCAAAAACCCAAGCGGCGGAGAGGCAAGAGATCAAAAGGGTCTTCTCATTAAGAGCTCCCATTCCCACTTTGTTCCCTTTCATAGCTGAGGAACACACCTCAGCCAATCCCTTCAGGTAGTTTAGCTGTTAGAGCCCAGGTCTGGAGGGAATATTCTGGGGTTTTAAAATTAGGGACCGCAGACAAGAAAATGTAGCCCACCCTCTTCCATCTCCCTCCAAGCAGTAGAACCCTTTGCTGCCTCCTGGAAGGGTTAATTTTGGCCATCTCAGGTTCTCCAGAGGAGCAGAGACCTCACAGTCACCACCTGACTCCCAGAAACACCTCACTGCTGAGCTTTAGGGCGTCAGGAGATTTGGAACGTGCTAACCCATGGATTGCAAAGATCTGTACATTCAGTCCCATCAAATGTCATGAGGGCTTGAAAATACTTGTCCTGAGGACCAGTTATTGTCAAAGTAGTGAATAAAAAGAAAAAGAGGCCACTATGCCCCAAAAAAGAGGTAGGAGAATGGAACTGCATGTCATAGTGAGTAGTAAAAACCAGAGAGAATGATCTGGGTCACCTGGAAACAAACACTATGTTGTCATAATGGCCACGGTAAAGTGATACATTGCAACCAAAGAACACAGTCCCAGCTTGCCAGAGAGGGGAAGGGGATCACTCTGGGGAGTCAGAAACCAGGAAAATTGCTTGGGATAGAGAGTTCCCAGAGAAGAGTTAACAAAGTCTTTGCACATGAATCAGAATAATTTTACAGAAGAGTAGTTAGATGAAGTCATCACTACTTCAGGTGCTAGATTGCTACCAAAACAGTCTGTGCCATTCTGGTTTGCACAGTTTAGAAAGGAAAGTGATACACTGGAGGGGCTTAAAGAAGCAGTCAAAGAATGATTCAATGAAAGATTCCTTTACATTGAGGAGCTCAAGGTCTTCCAATGGTTTAGCTTAACAATCAGAAAGTTCTTCCAAGAGGTGGCTTGATCAGGGGTGTTAAAAGAAGCATTTACAATATAAAATGTTAGGCCTATTATTTAGGTTCTTTTATACACAATATGTAAAGACTTGGAGCTGAATCTACAAATACAAAGATTGGAATGTCAAGGAAATGAACCAGTAAACCAACTTAGGAAAAGTTGTGAGATGCTATAAATGGAAACATTTTAAGAAGCAGCAAGTTTTTCTAATTTATATCCTAATTGGTAAAAAAGAATTAATTCAGAAAAGTTCAACAGACTGTATTAAACAAGAAAAAAAAGGTTAGATGGCTTTATAATCTTGGAATCACTCTGGTTTCTTATCCAACTTCATTATTGTTCCCCAGCAGGGTAAGTTCCCGTTGCTGATTGCAGGAGGCAGTTGTGTTCTGACTGCCTTTCCTGCTTTGCTCGGAGCAGTTCCCTTCGTTTAACAGCTGCCTCATTAGCCTGTGGCTTAAATAATCAACTACAGAAATGGATTGTTAGAAAGCTGGAAAAATTCTAGTTGAGAATATAGTTTGTGCACTGCATTACATACAAAGATACAAAGCAGGGATCAAAGTGCTTTGCCTCCTGAAGTGTTACGATAATATAAAGAATTCCAGTGGTTGAGTCAAAAGAAATGCTCCAGCATTGGAGTATTCATTCAGGAGAAAGCAGTGTGATTTCACTAACAGCAGACACCTCCTCCTAAGGGGTGGGTGAACAGTTCCAAGATGTCTGGAAAAATATTAACAGCTTAAAAGCTTTTAGTTTATACACGGTTAGGTTTGGGTCTTGTTTTTGTTTCAGATGCAATCTCAAAACCAGAACTCCAACTGCTTTAGAGAAACACCGGGGAGGCTGTTTGTTTTCTAAAGCGCAGAGGTTTAGTCAGTGTGATAGTTTGGAATAAACCCACCCTGCTTTGATGTTTCCTTACCCTCACTCCAGCAGCCTTGTCTTCCACGTCCAGGCTGATGAGGCGTAACAGTCTAATCAACTATTTGTCTGGAGTGCACCGGTAAGAACATGTGCAAGAAAATGATTCTGAACTCGAGCTGAACTGTGCTGCAGCCTCTTCCCTCGGTGCTGGGCACTGCTAAACTGATGGGGAGTGACTGCTGGGGAAAGGTGCAGTGCAGAGAACTCCACTCTGACAGAAACAGGGATAATCTAAAGGAGGAGGCAGCTGCAGAGGTGCCGCTCAAACGCCCCCGGTACCCTCTGCCAGAGGGGAGTCACACACAAGGGGGGATCTGGGCTGAGAGCAAATGTGCCAACCTGTGTATTTCTGAGAAACTCAGGAAGGCAGTTCTGAACCTGATTCAGAGATAATCAGGGAACTGGGGAAGGAAATTACATGTTTTCCATAAAGAGGAGAGATTAGAGCATGCTAACAACATGTACATCTCTCCCTCTGTACCCCACGTGACTGTGGATAAGAAGCAAAATGTTATGCACATGCCTGAAAAAGAAGATTCTCCAGAAATGAGGTCAAATGCCTTTATCTCACTTTCACCAGAGAAAATCTGCAATAAACCTAGCAAATTCTTTGGTAGTGTGCATTTACAGAGTAGAAGTGGCCCACTTGTGATTATTGTACCAGTAAAAGTATGGCAAAAGTTATAACAATTAAATGCAAGTCAGAACATGCATATACCTCCATTTGTTCTTAAAAAAATATAGAAAGAAAGGAAAAGGAGTGATTTATTAGTTGTATGGGTAGAAGATTATGAAAATGGTAGTATTCCAGATGGACTTAAGTAAGGAAAAATAATAAGTCATACTATGTGGTAACAAAAACCCCTGTTAATATGGTTGCATGTATTGAGTGGGTTCAAAGTTCTTACCAAAATCAGCTCATCATTAGCTAATTCTCGAGTCCAGTATGTTTTGGGGCCATCTCCCTCAATAAGAGTTTGTTTGCAATAGATCTTGTTTTCATTCTCCCAAGTGGCCAAACTCTGCAGGCAAGAAAACCATTAGGAAATACATTAATTATATCCCCCAGTAGCACAAGACAGAGACACAACAATGAGCAGCAGTGAGAATAATTGCTCACTAAAGGAGCAACACAGAGAGAGATAAAGGAAAGCCGTGACATCAGAGTTAAGGTGTGAAGGGGTATCTTGGAAAGAGGTCTGTATTAATAACAAGGTAGCTGTAAATGTGTCTTTGCAGGGTGAAGCCACTCAGTTTCTATAAAATGCTTGTTGCTGAAAAGTGTAATTTAGGAATGTGACCATGTCGTGTCTGTGTTCCCAAGCATCTCTGTGCACGTGTGGTTTGATCTGACATGTTATTTATCACTGGAGTCCCCTTAGAGTCAAAGCACAGACAGTCCTATATATCACACTGTGGTCATATATTTGTCACCCACAATCTTTCCTGCTATATGGCACTGTGCCAAGTTAGCTGCATATAAAACAAACTAGAATGAATCACAAACAAATTAAAGAAACTTGGTTAAGAGTTCGGGTGTTTGTGACATTACATTTTAAGGTTGTGGGTCTGGGCATTTTTCAAAGCATTTCAGTGATGACTGTGAAATCACTGAAAAATAAAAAAAAAAAAACAACAAAAACTATAGGATTTTGTTTAACTTTCACAAACAGGCAAGTCTTTTGCTTTTCATTCTAGCACTGAACTATCACTGCACAGTGCAATGGAACAGCTGTGCAGGAGGATGCCCTGTAATGAATGTGCAAGTAATCACTTTATAACTACACAGGGGAGACATTCATTAGTCTGTGGTTATATACATATATATTTATACACACGTGTGTGGGTGCATATAGATGCCTAAATTCAAGTTAACACTTCCCAGACATTCAAAGGGAAAACCCCCTCTACTTTGATTTAAGATTAGCTGCTTACTTTACAAATATTTTTCAAAACAATGGGTTTTATAAGCCAACAAGCCATTCTCAAGCAGCAGTTGTAGAAGCTTTGCCTTGCAGTACAACTACATAGGTCTCCCTCTTTGTCTATATGAACAATGGATCAAGTTAGTTGGCAGAACAAAACCCTCCACCCCATAAAGTATATCAAAATCTATCACCAGTCAGCAGTTTTGCCAGATATTGCAAATTACATTCTGGAGTATTATTTTATTCTCTGTCAGCCTTTGCTCCGTGGCCCCATCTTGGTAATATACACACAGCAGTACAACTTATTCCTGAGAGTGGACTATAAATAATTCCACAACACATGGAAAAAATTTACTACTTCACAAAACACATTTCTTTCAGGTTTTTCCAACTTTCATAGCTCACAGCCATAATTATTGTTTTTCCATCTGCAGCAATAAATCCTCCTCTAGAAAGCGGGTCACTTTTATTGTATCTGCATTATGCATGAAGACACTAAAATACTACTTTTGCCGAACAAGATAAATTAACAAAGCCAGCAACATTTCCTGAACAAACTGTTAAATATACAATAACTCATCCCAGAGATCAAGTGGATGTTTTAAACGTTCACTGACTCCCAGAATCTCCTTCGCTTTTTCATAAATTTAAGTTCACGGCAATTGCACCGAAGACGGCATGTTCTGAATTTTTAATGGTGCAAGGGGTCTCAGAAGCTGGCCCGAGAATTAGGAGAGATCATATTTTGGAAAGTAGATTATTCCACCATCCTTGGATACTTTTAAAACTGGGTCCTCATTTGGGACTACATTCTGATGCTCTTTATTTGTACTTCTTTTATAAGAGTTTTATATGTACTTCTTTTATAAGTGTGAGAGTAAAGTGCCCAAGGAAAGCACAACTAACCTATGCCTTTGATAACTCTTTTCAAAAGACAGCTGTGACCACAGCCCAGGTCCCCAGTACCTCAGATCCCAGGTACCTGCATCAGCGAGAACCTGGTGTCAGATGCTGCTGACTGAAATCTCCCTCCATGGCCACACAAGTGCTTACAAAGGTCTCTCACACAGAGTCAAGCCCAAAACACTCCAGTGAGTGTCCTCCAGTTTCCTTCTGCTCAAGGAGATGGTGTAACTATGGCTGGTATAACACCACCTGAAAGTCTGTCTTACACTCTGCTCAGCAAATTGGACATAGGCACTTACAGGGGCATGAAAGAGGATTTCAGCCCCAAACTACAAACAGTAGTGGGGCTGCTTGTGAACTCCTCCGATTCAATCTAGGACAAAAGTTATGTCAGGTCTGTGCACCAAATCCTGACTCTTGAGGTCTCTCTCGCTCCACCATTTCCAGTGTTTCTGTCAGGGACAGAGGTTGGGGAGAGCTTTCCCTGCAGCCTAAGTCTCCAGGGGAGAGGGAAGCAAAAAGAGCCGGACAAAACTCTGCCAGCCAAGGAGCTGGCAAACAGGGATCTGAACTCTGCTTTTGGGAGTGCTCTTTTTTTGTTGTGCTCTGTTGCCTTCGGATTTCAGTTTTGTCTTGCAAGAGGGACAAGAGTACTGGTGACCACCAAGAACCCCCAAAGAGTGCTTTCTGGCAAGAAGAGGATGGAGGGCAACAATGCCACTGCCTGGGGACACCGGCAGCAGATGTGTTTGTCCCATCTAAAAAGAACTTGGTAAAACACACACACCCCTCCCATACCCCAGCTCTCCTCCTACCCTGCACTTTCGTCCATCCACCGTCTCCTCCTCAAAGCTCTCCCCGATTTTGAAGTTGATCTCGGTGGTGCGGACAGTGGTGGAAGTTTTGATGTAGAACTGGTCGCCGTCCTGGCGGATCTCCACGTGGGGTTTGGAGGCGGCCGCCACCGCCACTTTCCTGAGCATGGCGTTGACACCTGGGCAGAGCGGGGAGGAAAGCGGAGCTTGACGCCTCCGGCCGTGCCCCGGGCTGACCTCGCCCCGCACCAGGCGGATCGAGGAGCGGGGCTCGGGGCCGGGGCTCGGCGCGGACCCCCCGGCAGTGCCGCGGGCCGGGAGCTGCGGCGGCTCCGCACGGACCGCGGGTGTCGGGGGGATGCCCGGGCACAGCGCCGGACCAGCGGCTCCCGGGGCAGCCCCGCAGGTGAGGCGGGGACACGCCGTGGCTCGGCCGCCCCTCCTCGGGCAGGGCTGAGCCACCCCCGCTCCGGCGGAGCCTGCCCCGAGCCGGGTGCCCGCCCGGAGGGAGCGCAGCGCGGCCGCGGTGCCCCCCGCCCTCCCGCGGGGCACAGCCCGCTCCCGGCTCCCCGAGCCTCACCCAGCGCCTTCAGCAGCTCGTCGAAATTCTCGCTGCTCCTCATCTTCCAAGTGCCGGCGAAGTTGGGCATGGCGGGGCGGGCGCTGCGGAGGCGGCGGGGACGCGGCGCTGCTGCTCGTTCTCCGGCTCAGGCACCTTGTGAGCGGGGCGGACCGCGGCGGCGGCGGCGGGAGCGGGGCACACCCACCCGACCCCCACCCCTTCCCCCGGGCCGGCACCACGCCGACAGACAGCCGGCCCCCTCCCAGACACGGCCATCCATCCATCTATCCATCCCTCCCTCCCTCCATCCATCCATCCATCCATCCATCCTTGCTGCCCTCTCCATCCATCACTCCCTGCCCGCCTGCCTTGCAGCCCCCCGGGAGCCTCCTGGGGCTGCCCAAGCAGGAGAGCCCGGCTGTCAATTGTCCCACAAATGGGGGACGCCGAGGACTTGATGACAGGCCCCAGAGGCTGGCAGGGAAGGCAGCGGGCAATCCAACCAGGTGCAGCCTCTCCAGGCTCTCGGCGGGTCGATCCCTCCACGGCACGGCCGAAGCACAGCAATCCATGCCAGCGAGCTCCCGAGCTCCCACACTCCCACATCCCGGCGGGCCGCACACCTGCCAGCCTGGCCAGCCCGGGGTACAGCCAGCGGGCCACAGGGTGCCAGGGAGAACAGCCCTTCCCAGGGCAGGAGATTGTTGTGAGGAACCTGTCACTGCCCCTAAGCCGAGCCTGCCCCTTAGAGAAGGGTGAAGGACAAAGAGATGGACAAGAAATTCCCCAGCCACAGCCACCCAGTCCCTCACTGCTCTGTGGTGCTTTGAGAGCAGGTGGATACAGGTGTGGAGCTGGAAGTTGTTCCTATGGCATCAGAAAGAACAGTGCCCATGGTGGTCACAAGCTTTTATGGAGAAACACATGAAGCTATTTCACACTGACTTAAATTAACACCAGTGTGCTGCAGATTTGAGTGCTGCTCTGTGCCTCTCAGGCTTTCCAGGACCACTCCCACCATCTTTGCTTTGAATCCCTTAGTTTCAGGTCAAAGATGCTACATTAAAGCTCCTTATTGCAGCTGATTTATCCACATAATTAAGGGGAACAGTATTTAACAGGTTAAGGCATATGGAGGTTTTCTGCTGCTGTTGTGCATAAGGAAATACTCAAATCATCCAGAAGTCTGTGATTTCCCAATCAGAACAGAGCCAGATGTGTTTAAATTACAGGAAAACCTTTGCTGAGCCACCTTCACAGTATATTCACAACCCTTCTTCACTTTTTGGACTCTCTCTGTAAAATGAACACATAGGTTACCTGAGGTGTGTATAAAATGTGTTTGCTCCTGGAAAATGAATAGATCTGGGAGTTACTATGTTGGGCAGGATTCTCTGGTTCCTATATGCTGAAATTTGCCCTCATTTTTTATGCCAGTAAGAGTTTTACCCGAGTAAGAAACATAGGGCAGAACCAAATATTTGTCTGTTGATTGTCACTCTTTTTTTACTGAGTTTTATTTCTGCCTTTTCAGAAGGATACCCTGGAGACCTGGCATAGTTCTTTAACTGAAATATTTTGATGGAAAATCTGTTGGGTTTTTTTTTTTCCAGGAAATTAAAATTTAAGTTAGGAATATCTGTTTTCAATAACAGGATTTCTTTAAAAAGAAACCAAACAGAACAACAACAGAAACCAAAAACAAAAGCCAGAGCACGAAGCATTTTTCAGTTTTTTAGTAAATGACAATAAATTAGTCCCCCATATGAAATACTTGTTTAACAATTCCCAGTTGGCTCAAAGAAAAACATTTGTGGAAAAAAAAAGACAGACACACAAATAATTTCCCTATTGCAGGGAGGTTTAAGACTTTCAAACATAATGCTGCAGGCCCAAAAAACCCACACCAAGTCTGTGTATTGCTATGAAACACTGAAGAAAAACCCTGCTCAGTATCTCGGTTCCAACTTCCCAACTGTACAGCTGAAAATACGCTCCCATGGTCCAGCCCTGCTTCCAGAACCCTGCAGAATGTGGATTCCTGGAGTATCCCAGTGATATGGCTCAGTCTCTGCAGGACAAAGTCCTCAGCTACCCATGAGAATGAGTCTGAGCAGCACAAACCACACAGGAACATCTGTCTCTACCTGAGGAAATGCGTCGGCCCAGAAGATTTTAAGGAGGGACAATTTGGTCTTTAAAGGACCTTTTAAGTTCCTTGACTGTTCTTTCGTTTGCTGCACCACTGATACAAACAAGAACTACTCCAGCAGATGCCACCTGAGTGTTTCTAAGATGTAGGCCTTGGTCCCAGGGGTTGGACTGTGGCCACTGACCTATTTCCTGAAGTCCAGGAGGGAGCCTTCAGAATACCCTTCATCTAGAATGTGCATCAGGCTGGAAGGAGAAGTGCCTTTGGTCAGAAAAGGCTCCATTTTGCAATGGCAGCACATTGAGCCACTCACCCTAAATACATGGAATCAAGTTACACCTTTATTTACATTACAATCTTATCTAAAGACCGTGAGGTACCCGTTCCACCTCTGCAGCACAGCTGCTAAACCAAAAAGCCAGTTGGGCTCGGGGGTGTCTCACTGGCTCCCTCTGGACACGTGTACATGTTCACACCTTATTTATCTAGGGAGGCAGTTTCCTTCCAGCACTGCCAACTGCAGACTTAGCAGCTATTTAGAATTAGACCTGAAAGTTCAACCCCAGAAGGAGTTGTCCCTCTCTGGGACCGAGGGGGCACTGCTGCTGGCACAGGAGGGAGACAGGCACGAGCATCCCAGAGCCAACGTCTTCCCTCTCACCAGCAGTTCTTCATCTATGTGCAGTAGTTGAACAAATCACCAACAGGCATTCCCCCCTTACTCTTTGAGTTACATTTTTTTCCTGTCCTTTCTCTATGCTTCTTCTCTTTTCTTTTAAATAATTTATGTTTTCCCTCTCTTTCTCAAAAATAAGCCCTCGTGTTTCTCTGGATTTACTAATTAATTTAAAAGCCAGCAGGAGTTGAACTCCAAACTCATAAGGAAGCTAACTTCACTCCAACAAAAGTTTAAAAGCAAAACAACTCTATTATTCCAGTCACTTAGGACAGCCAAAGCTCAGTGAGAAAAATGGTCTTTTTGTTTTTCCATTTGGTGTTTCATGAAAACATTGTGGATTGTAATGCCATTGCATTGTGGAATACAAATCCCCACTTAGGCTGGGAAGGCAACACAGGGAGATGTAACTTCAATGGTAACAAATTTCACGTGGTTTATGCACTAGTTACACAGATTACTTATGCATATAATAATTACATAAAAGTCAGTAAGAGCTGAGTTTCTGTTTTACAGGCTGTGATCGTATCAGCTCAGTGCTATTAGAGTCATTTGCATGCTGAACTGTTTGAAGGAAAGGGAAGGAAAAGATAAGGAAGAAAATATGGAAAGAAGCTTAAAGGAAAGGAAAACAGCTGTGATGTAAGACTCATAAGGAATATAGCACTGTTAAAAAATAAAAAGGCAGAATGTGAATTAGGATGGGTTTACTGCGTGTCTGGGATCACTCAAATGAAGGACTGAAACAGTATCACTATGGCAGATATGACTCAAATCTCTGCTGCTATAAAGTGAAGATCACAAAGCTGTGCTGACTTATATTAGCTGAGAATGTTGCCCATAGACTTTACTTTAGCCCTCTCACAGATCCTTATCCTGCCACAGCAGCAATAGGAGATGTTTATCAGGTCATGCTGAAACAACCCAGACTAAATGGCAGTTTTACTTTTCTTTCAATCTCCTTCTGTATGTAATTTTCCCATTAATGTTATGGAAAACAGTTTGATTTTCTAAACATGCCCCTCAGCACTTTTTCCCCTCGGCATTTATTTTGTTTACCTGAATCCCCTCAGGCTGAGCCTTCCCTGCAGATGGACCTAATTAATCTTTCCAACAGTGCCTCTAAGACAAAAGAAAGTAATATATGTACAGATGGGCCCAGGGCACTCCATCATCCATACAAATAAGTGACCAGTAATGGGACCAGAACTATCCCCTTGAGGTTACTGGCTGACCACTGGGAACTCACACAGGGCTCAGTGCAAACAATGGATTGTATTTGCTAAGGTGGTACCCTAGGTAAGGGAAAAAAAAAAAAAGAAAAAAAAGATTGGTTTAAGGCAGAATAAATAATAAAGAAATAAATTATTTCTGACGTGAATAAATTATACAACTGGAAGGCAAATTGCCATCGTAAATTTACCTGCCAAATTAACTCACAGTGGGCCCCCAGCAGGACAATGGGTGAAATGTAATACCAATGTATGGGGTGGAACAGCATTGCTGCAGTGCTGCCTTGTATCTCCTACTGCCCTCTCCTTAAGCTGAAAGAATACCCACTATTCCCAAGCTAAAATGCTGGAGGGATTTCCAGGGCCAAGGTATCCTTTTGGTTTTTGAGACCTAACTAACAGGAAAGGAAATGAACTCTTGTGCTGTTAGAGGCAGACAGGAAAGTGTCTGCCAGTTTTACGTTCATTAAGAAAAAATAAATATTATCATTTTAATTCCTTCCCCACAACATCCCCTTCCAAGAGGAATTAATTGATCCTTGTTGTCTTCCACAATGGGGCTTTAAGCTGGCCACCTGCTCCTCCTATCTTCCGATCTGCTACAAGAACACAATAAAGTTGAGAATTGTTTCCTTAACCAAAGTAAAATTCGCTGCTCTGACTCTGAAAACAAAGGGAGTTTGGTTGTCTTTTCACTTGGGCATTAATTCTGCAGACTGCTGAGCAATTTGACCCCGACCCAGCACGGTGTGGTGGCAGTGGCAGTCACACAGTCACCATGGGCTGTGCCCTAGAGGTGCTCCTGGGTGTGTTTTCCTGGGCCAGGACCAGAATAAAGCCACAAATATCAACAGAGAGGAAAATCAAGATCACTCGGCCTCAGGCTAACGTTCTGCCTGTAATACAGATCAGTTTAGAACACTGCTTTGGAAAACCACTTACAAACTGCTAAAGACTTGTGCAGGAGGGTCATACTGAGTAACCAACAGCCAGCAGAGATTTTTAGTAGCTGGACCTCTTAATGTACATTTGAGCAGTTGCAACGTAACAAATCTGAGAGTGTTGGGAACATAAGTGACATTACCTTCTGTCCAAGCTGTCCAGCCATCACCAGCTGCCTTACACAGTTCCTGTCTCCCAAAAGTCAGATTCTGCATGTGGCTTGGCAGCTGAAAGGGAGTCATCAATCCCCAAACCCTCCAGTTCAGATAAAGAAACAGGGCAGAAAGTATCAGTTTGGAAGCAACACTAACAATCTGCCAAGTTTAAAACACGGTATTGTATGAGCAGGGGAAAAAAAAATCTATTCACATGATGAAACAGAGCTTTCTGGTTTATTGGGTAAGACAATGTACTTCAGAAAGAAAAAACTAAAACAAGGATTTATTGATTTCAGAACCCATGGCCTGGGGTGAAAGT
This sequence comes from Pseudopipra pipra, assembly GCF_036250125.1. Taxonomy (NCBI): domain Eukaryota; kingdom Metazoa; phylum Chordata; class Aves; order Passeriformes; family Pipridae; genus Pseudopipra; species Pseudopipra pipra. The sequence goes on along the minus strand of NC_087560.1, from coordinate 2,900,268 downwards.
CATTCTCTGTGCATTACGTGTGTTTTAATGGATTTTTTGTGGAACTGTGAGTCAAGGATGCCTCTCTGAATGAAGAAGATCCCGGAGAATCCCAGCAGACTTTTGGCAAAGTAGCAAATAAGATATTAACCTCCTTTTCTCTTTCCCCAGCTTTCCTCTCCTTTAGCTGAAGGAAGCAAAATAGAATAGTGCATTCAGATTGTTTCAACTAATTTTGGTGATGCTTCCCTTCAGCCCAACACCTTCACTTCAGACAAGACAATGAACAGCTCTTTAAGCAGCCAAGTCACTGGCACTTGTTCACAGGCAACCTAAGGCAAGGACCAGGCTGGGAGAGCAGAGGATGTGAGGCAGGAGCTTCCTGGGCTCCTGATGTTGGAAGATAACTGTCTACATAAACTTCTAGGAAATAAAACCCATCCAGCTTCAAGCCAGAGTCTTCCACAGCTATGCCCAACAGTCAGGAACAAAGTTCCATTTTTAAAGGAAATATCTCATGTAATGTATTTATTGGGTGTCTCCAAAGGTGCACATCAGAGGCAAGGGGCAGAGTTGCTGCTAAAGCAGCTCTGAAAAGCCAACCTCTCCTTTGAGCTGTGCCTGGTGATTCCCCCCCATGGTCACTACAGCAAACTAACAGTGTGAGAGCAGCAAGAGTGCTGCTCTGTGTGTCACAGCCTTGCTTTGCTCCTTCGGGCTGTGGCATTGCTGGGGTTTGGTTGTTAAACTGGAAACCCTCCCTGTAACCTCTAATGCAGAAGAGTTGTTTCTTTTTCATGGAGGGGTTACCACGACAGGAGAAAGCAGGGGTTTCACACAGGCTCTCGGGAACTCAGCAATTCTCATTTGCTTGAACAAAAGGCATTAATAAAGCCATAGCTGTCAATAGAAAAGGAATCAAACTGTGCCAGCTCTCTGAAGACAAGGCAGGGCTATTAAGACTGACTTGCTCAGGCAGATGGACCGAGCGTGGTCACTGGAGATTCCTAAGGGATCTTCGTCTCCCGGGATAGAGGACCACGGTATTTCCCCCAAATGTCCAGAAGAAGAATGAGTGAATTCAAAGGATTATATTCTCATTTAGGTCTGGACTGAACTCCCACCAGGGCCATGTCCTGAAGCTATAGAGGCCATGCCATTTGCACAATCATGGTGCCCTGACCTTTGTGTATGTGCTAAATTCAAAAGTTTTCCACTACATCTGGCAGACAAAAAGAAGATGAAGAAACTCCATTTTCCCTTTCCTAACAAAACAGAGTATTTAGCATTCCACAAAAATTATAACCAGGAAATAGGGATCTCATCCGTTAATTCAATTTAAAATTCCAAATGTTTTTTAAAGGTTTTTGATCAGCCTGTTTCAAAGCAATAATCAGTCTAAGCGTTTGAGTTAGTTCTTACTGATATAAAGAGCTATAACTGAACTAGTTCAGGGAACGGATGACAATTTATACTGTCAGAAGATGAGGTCCAGAAATATGTAAGCCATAGGTGTTCTAACTCCTATCAATCCTTCTCCCAGTTTTGTTTTGTCTTGCTAAACTTTGCTCAGAAAATGACCTTGAGTACAACTGCTCCTTCCATTGTTAACCCTCTGACCTTCTAAACTAACATCCTTTGCTCTTTCTAATTCAGAAGGTTTCTGGGGCTTATTAACTGAACGGGCCAAGTGACCGTTCCCAACAGAAACCAGAGGCCCTGACAACGAGGTCATTGTTTTCCAGGCTTCCTCCCTAGTACTAGATCTGCAGATTTCAGACTGAAAAGGAATAATGCAGACATTCTTTGTCTAAACATTATCTGGAAAGCATCAAGATAACTCGAGCCACTTCCTCGCCAATTAAGATTAGAGGGGTCATCTCTAGGGACCTAAGTGATTATGGCCACAGTTTTCAAACTTGGATGATGAAATTTGTAGCAAACTTTATCATGAGGCATCTAAATAAAAGCACCTCAGCCTTCAGAGTTAATACTATTTTGAACTCCCACTGATGTCAGTCAAAAGAAAGGGTGCTCAGCACTTCTATGAATCACAGTATTTTTACTCCTGAGCCTCACTGTATGCTTGGGTGAATAGCTGAAAGCAATCAAATTTGGGAAGCATGAACAAAATTCTCAAAAGAAGATGTTGCATTTAGGCTTCTACGTTTAGATTTTAGGACCCACAAGCTCTTTGTATAACACATCCTGGAAAACCAGGAATTCTGGGCAAGATACAGGGCCATACTGCAGGGGCTTCAGTCCCTCAGGAGCTGCAGACCACGTTCATGCAACCCATTAGTACAAATAAGTCACTTTTTTTCACTTTGTCTCCTTTTCCCAAGAGCCCCTCCCGCAAAAGAGGCCATTAAAGAGCTAAGAATGTAGGAAATCAATTCTGCACGTCTCCGAAGGTCTTTGAAGCCCTCTTCTCTCGGAGGTGGTGTGTCCTGGTTCTCCCGGCAGCACCACCTAGTGCAGAGCGCGCTCATGTCAGCGCCGGCAGCTCTCCCATCTGCAGCCCAGACGCCTCCAGCCCGGAGCAGCTTCCTACGAGCATCTTCCCTCAATAATGTTAACAGGAAAAACATGGGAGAAGGACAGGATGTTGTCTCAAGTAATTCCGAGGTATCAGCTCCCAGGGTAAGGCTGGGTGAAACACCGCAGCTGAATTTCAGGAGGGTATTTTGATGAGAGCTGACAAATAGGAGGTTTATTCTATAGGTACACTATTAAAAGGGAATTGCTAAACTTTAGACTTGGTTGTGCTGGTAGAATCTCTTCACTCTTCAGAAGAGGTGGCAGAAAAAGGGGCCACGGTGAAGCTGCAGGGATATTTAAATTTTTATTTTAATGTAATATTGGTTTATTTTGCAAAGAACAGCGACATCTTTCCATGTCAGAAACCTAAACAGCAATCCCAAACCACAAATTTTTAGGGCAAAAAGCTAAACACTTCCTTTTTACTATTAATTACTGTGGGTCACTGAACAAAGAGCCCTCCCCTCATCTGAACTCAATTTCTGTCACCAGACTGTCAGAGGGCTCTGGTTTCCAGCCCATACAAGAGATTCTCCCTTTAGAAGGGAAAAAAGGAAAAAAAAAAAAGAAAGACTTTTTTTTTTAATATATCAATTAGTTTTTGTGACTGGGCAGATGGGTTACAAAAGAAGAAATGCCATTACATGCACATTTTAAAAGCCGTAGTCTACAACCAAAAGGAAAATTCAATAGTTCCATGCAAACAGCCAGACCTAAACCAGGAAAGACCACAGACAACACTCATCTTTTTCAACTCTTTTCTAATATTCCATTTAAAAGGCCCTCCCAAGACTAAACCCCCCATTATGCCATATGCTAGAGATGTAATTCTGCGTAGATTTTTCCCTTCATAAATAAAGGTAAATGATATTTTCTTGGTCCAAACAGGTCAATGTCCGTATCTGGGAGCCAGGCTGGCAAACCTCTGTGAAAAGGAAGGCTACATGCCTGAGCAAGATCTCTAAAGAGAAATGGAGCCCATATGTCAGAGGCACAACTTCAGAGTAGCACAGCTGGAAATGAAGACATTGGAGCATATTGATTAATTTGGATTTTGCTTAATGAGCTATGACAGAAAGGCACTAAGTGCATCTTCCTGTCTGGAACAGGAGGGGCTCTGCTCATAACACCACTTTGAATGGAGTCTCTCTATTGTTTTTCAGTTTGGTTTCTGAGATTCTGTGATCCACTGCCAGAGCAGAATTAATGAAAAGACTTTCACTAACCAACTTAGAGGGGGGTCAGTAATGGAGGCTACTTCCTTGGACACAGAGATGCTCCGATATCAGAAGCAGGATTGCTGGGAGGGCTGTCTGTGACCTAAACCAGGAGGGAAAGTGAGGAATTTCAAGGCAACTAAACTGCCTTCAGGAGCTTGTTGTGCTCCAGGAATCTGAGCTCACTGCCTGGGAAGGGCTTGGTGCACCACAGATTTCAGTCAGTGTGGCACTGCTGGGGCACAGGGGTGGCACAGGAGGCAGGATGCCCCGGCAGTCAGCCCACGGGACACCAAACACCTCTGCTTCCAGGTGCCACATGTGGGAGCTGTTCCTGCAAAGTGACAAACCCAGCAGGAGCCTCGATCAGTGGAGGGAACGAAGAACTGGGCAGGATGCAGGACCTCGTTTCGGTCCCAATGGAATCCTGCTCTGCAGACAAGGCACACAAGGGCAGATTGTGGCACCAGCTCCCATTATCTTTGTCCTGCATTATCACTGTTATGCATGGGAAGGGTTTGCTGGTCTTCTCAAGTGACACCAGCAAACCTCTATGAAAAAAGAACTATATCTTGCTGCTTATGATTTGGAGATAGCCCAGATCTACATACAATATTTGCCTTTGGGAAGTGGGCTGAGCATTGTGGACTTAATAATGAAACACTTAACTCATTAGAACAGTTACAGACACAAAACACAAGGTTCACCTTCCCTTTGAAGGTAAACAGCAGATAACTCCTTCTGACTCCCTGCTGTTAAATCAGACCTTCAGTCTGATGATTTATTCCTTGCTTCACAACGACACTGCCTGTAGCTGTGATTAGGCAGAATATACTTTCACAACAACCTCTAATGTGCTTCCCGTGTTTTTTAGACTAATGACTGTGACAGCACAGTTTGCTGCTGGCTAAAGGTTTCAAATTCTGTTTTATGTGACAGTTCTGAAGGCTTGGCTGTACCATGCTCACATGCAGTGAGGGGTGTGACATTGGCTCTGTATAGTGTGGCACACCACCAGTCACTTTGGGCAGGAAGAAACCCCACAAATATGATGTATTATGGGGTCAAGCCATTGCCTCACACATCTGAAATGACTCACACTGGTTCAGCTGGCACACATTGCAGAGGGGGTGCCCAACCTTGGGAAGGGCCAGGCACAAAACAGGGGAGGTGTTGGAGCAGTCATACTCTATGATCCTGATGAGGGAACCAGCCTGTGCAGTCAGCTCCCAAATGTCATTCCTTCCTGTGGATGCTGTGACATTATTACATCTGACAAGAAGAGAAGGTGGGGCACCATGTAAAATATGAAGCAGACTCACAAAGGCCATGAAAAGTGAGATGGGAGCAGGAAGGATAAGTGACACACTGAAAAGACAAACTGACAGCTGACTACCTCTGTGGGACTCTAACTGAAGGTGTGCCAGTGGTACAGCTTCCTGAAGCAGGAATTAAAAGCCGTCAGTACCTTGCAGAATCTGTAAAACTCGATTTTTGTTTGGCTCAGACCTTGGTTCTTCCCAGTGAACCTGCCAGTAAACTGGAAAAAAAGGATCTACACCGTGGTCTCCCAGTTCTAAATGTGTATCACAAGTGGACTGTAAATAGTATGTAACACCAGGCAGGGCTCATGTAGCAGTAATGAAGTGCATGAAGTCCTGACTATAATGTGTAGGAGCCTGTTCCCTGCTGCCTGTGGCAGCCCAGCAGCAGCACACCAGCACTCTGCTTTCAGAACACATTAAAGCCTTGCATCTCCTGGCCTTGGGCACTGACAGCAGTGGGAAAGAGAAGGTCATTTACTCATGATACCACTGCTTGTTTGGAGTGGTTGTGCTCCATTGACTCTTTGTGATCCCCAGACACCAGGGAATGGTGAAGTGGATGAGAACATTCGGGCAGCGCCGTGTGCATGTGTGGAAGATGAGGGGAGTGTCAGAAACAGTCACTTTACAAAGCCATCAGGCAGCCAAGCCAACGCTCTGGAACAGTTTTGAAGTTCTTGGCATCTCCCCCAGGCTAATTGCTTCACTTGTGGGACAAAAAGAAATAATTGATATTTGGAATTTTATCAGAAGAATATGAAGAAAAATCACGTCCCTTAGCCTGCAACTTAAAAGAACAGTACTGTAGGGATCTAATGTTCTATTACTATCTATCTGAATATTATGTTTACATAAAACTGATATAATTTAAAGGTGCCACAAACTAAGAAATGCAATCATATGTGTCTGTGACTTTCCTGCAAATTCCTGTAAGTGTAAAGAATTGGAGACAAAACATTGTTCTGATAGTATTTTCAACTCTTTTAGTCTCTGAAATGTCAGCTCAGTAAATTCTGGTGTTTTCTTCAAACCCTGTCTGGAGCCAGCTCTGCCCTGTAGGGTTAGTTTGGGTTTGGAGGTGGTAGGGAAAGCTCCTGAACATTACCCAGGACTGTGCATGGTCACTGTGGTCCCCATGAACATGCAGGAGCAGGGTCACAGTGTTTAGTTGTTCCACATCCCCTTTTATGTCTTTATCAATTAAACACTACAGAGAAAAGCATTTAAAAAAAAAATAAGAGAAGTGGTAGCAAAGCCCCAGACCTGCAGGAGGACTCCAGGCAGCACCTCCTTCAGTTTTAACTCCTTGCTTTAAGCTGGTTGGGTTTTCTGTGTCTCATCAGGGTGCCTGTTTACAGCAATAGGATGAAAGCAAACTCCCACTTTCAGTGACAGGCCACAGTTGGATTTAGTAAGGAAAAAACCCTGGAAATTAAATTTTAAAACTTCTTGTTATATCCCCATCCTCACATGAAAGCTCAGTGACAGAACAAGCCCCTGGGTCAGGCAGGAATAGAAAATAAAGAAGATGCTACTGCAGTTCACGTCTCTGGGGGAACCCCTGTGGCACAAACCTCCATGGGAGGGATGTGGCACAAACACAGCCCTTCCCTGCAGATGCTGCTGCTGTAGAAAATCAGTATTTCTCTACCACTTGGATCAGCTCTGTGAAGATTAACTCCTGCCAGAAGGGCTGTCACTGCACTGATATCTAAGAAGTTCATCTGACAGAAAACCAAATAATGTCTTTCTCATACATACACTTTTGTCTACAGCACCTCCTCACCACTCCTCCCTGACACACAGCCCAGTGCAGGCCAGAATAACGGAACTTCACCTGTGGGACTGATCTCTCTCCTTCAGTGGAGATATTCAAAAACCATCTGGATGCAATGCTGTGCCATTTTCTCTGGGATGACCCTGCTTGAGCAGGGAGGCTGGACCAGATGACCCACTGTGGTCTCTTCCAACCTCACCTGTCCTGTGATCCAGTGCTTTCCCTGTTACACAAGCATTTAGGAAAAGGCACTGTTTTATCTGGAATATTATGAAGATTCAGCTGTTTGCTCTTGCTTTCCTTAAGTGCATGTCACATTCATACTCAAAGAGTATTTTCCAGAAAGCTTAGAAAGGTGCTCTCACATGAATGCACTCGTAATACAATTGACAATGGGGGAACATACTCCAAGGGAGAAGATAAGGAAAAGCAGCTAATTACTTATTTATGCCACTTTCAGTGTTTAAGATGTGTTTTTACATCACAGTCTACATAAACCACTGCTTTTCAATATTTCAAAACCAAACTTTAGTGATGTCCAACTACTCCACAGTGGTTAGTGCTAATTTTCTGATAAAGCATAATCCACACAGGAACAGACCCTGGCCCACTGCACAAATAAACAAACCAAACAGAGATGTGCTATTCTTCATCATGGCAATGAATTTCAGCTGCTGTCCTAGGAAAGTCTAAATCTTGGACTTGAAAGGAGCTGTTTTGTTCAGAAAAACTGTTAAATCCAATCATCTCTCCATGACTGCAGGATTCTCTGTGGCCACAAGAGCTATTTCCAGCTGATATCATGATAGTTAATTAAGTCTCCATTAATGCTCATTTTAAAGCAGTTTCATCATTACCAAGAATGACTACTATTAACTGCAAAGAGCACAGCCCTGGGCACAGAAAGATCAAAGAGTAATAAATCAGCTTATTGGCTCAACGAGGCACTTTTAAATCTATCCATAACTGTCTCTGAAAGCTCTCTAAACCAGCTAATGGTGCAGTATTGTAGTTGTGATTGTACAGGGGTTGTTTTAATTATGCTAATTATTCACAGTTTTCTTACCCCAGTTATTTCCAGACATGAGCTGATGGATGCTGCAGTGGGGGCATCTCTTTAGTGCATTTGTAACGCTGCTAACGTGGGGATACATCTGTTCTGGGGACTCTGCTCTTTCAAAGGATGCTGAGTTTGACATCCATCCAATTGTTTCATCTGGAGATTATTTATTTTATAATGATGATAATAATGATAATAATAATAACAACTCAGAGCAGATTTTCCTGGCCTTACTCAAATGGGCTGTATGCAATCTCTCAAGGATGCCCAGTGAAACCAAAGAGGCTGCTCAGGACAAATGTACTGTTGCACGTGAAAAAGAGAAGGGGACTCCACTTGTAACAGCCCATTGTTACAAGATTATTGCAGAACCTTTTGTTCTGAGTGCCAGATGATAAAAGGGCCACAGTTTGTAGCTAGGAATGGTCTTGAGAGTGAAGACAAGTAGCTTGTGCTTGGCAGGATAAAGTTACAAAAGCAAGTGAGTCTGTGCACGAGTCAGAATTGTTAGAGCAAAATCATTGTGAATAGAGCAATCCAAACCATCAAGGCAGAGAAAAGAATATTATAGCAGCAGAGACTTGAGTCCCAGAGTTAAAGTTTAGCCCTGTGGCTGTCACTGTCATAGAGATATTATGGGGAAAGACTATACAAGCTTTGGAGATGGGCAGATAATAACATAGGAAAGAGGCAATGTGAATTCTGAGAAACAGATCTGAGAAATACATCCAATGGTTACGTTTTCCTCAGTGACTGGGAAAGACAAAGGAAGATAATGAGCTCTTTTTGGCTAGGTTGGACTCCAGCTGGTTGGGAGTACAGTGATTCCAACTGAAACTGGGGGGGGGGGGAAATGACATTACTCAGAGATACATAAGAGATTTACTTCAACAAATATGCCTTAATAATTACAACCTGGTACTAATTTTACACTCATTTTACCAGCTCACTTCTACCTGCAAGTACAACTGAACAACTACAGCTACACACAAGAAAGCATTTCCTTTGAAATTGTGGGGAGTCAGAAGCATCAAGGGGACAGTCACCTTTGCACAGAGCTGGAGGTCTCCAGCAGAAATCTGCAATCACCCACTGGAGTGGGGGTCTTTGGATTCATTCTGAATCCTTGAGTTTGTTCTTCCTGCTCTAGTTCAGATCTCTCCCTAAAGTCCTCTTTTCTGCAGTGCTTATTGTCCTGTGGTGTAGACTTCACTTACACTCCCCGTGGATCCTTTATCACACACAGGCCTCACAAAGGGATGCCAGTTCTGCATTCCTGGACCTCTCATATCAGTGCTTTTAATTATAACAATTTGGCAAGAAAATATGCACCTAAACCACAAGTATTATGCCTACAGCAATAATTTTTCTGAGCATGTGCATTTGCAGTGGAATGCACTGCAGTGATGGGATGGTCTGATCAGAATTCAGTTTATGGTGTAGGTTTCAGAACATAGGTCATGGATTTTGGTTTCAGCAGAGGTGAAAAGAAAACACAGCCACTCCAAAAAACCCCAAAAAGGTTATGGCTGTTCTTGAGAGGAGTTTGGCATGATGTAAAAAAAAATTTGTTGTCTTGCTGGGATTGCATCAGGGCAGGACCAGCCAGCAAACCCTGGGATTTCTCTTCTTCTTTTTGAGGTAGTGACCTAAAAGAGGGAGGAGGGGATGAAGGAAGCTCTGGAGAGGGGTGCTCATGTTCCCCAGCCACTGTTTTGCAGCAGCAGCAGTTCATGGGCACTGGCCTGCAGCTGTCTCACGGGTAGCAGGGAGCACACCCTCTGCCCTTCCCTCCAGCCCTCCTCTCCACCACTCAGAGTGCTGCAGTTCCTCCTCCCTGGAGCCCAGAGTGTGCCCACCCTGCCCAGTTTGTGTCCTCTGGCCTCAGCACAGAGGTTGATGTGACTCACACCAGCTCGACTTCCCCCCAGAGCAGCAGGTAAGGCCAGAGGCAGTGTCCCACTTCCTGGGGCTGTTTCCTCTCTCCTGCACAGTGTGCCAGTCTGAGGACAGCCAGGGCAGCCCACACCAGCCTGGGGGGTATCTCACATTTCCCAGCCCATCTTCCCCCTTGCTTATGGACTGTCTCCCCCATCTGTTTTACCCATCCAGACATGGTCCAATTAGGTTTCAGCAGTTTGCTGAAAAGTCGGTCAATGAAGTGCCTGGAAGGACCCGAGACTGCGTTTTCCAAGAGGTTAAATTCCTTTGAGGGCAGAGCCTTCCTTTGCTGCCTCACACCTCCCTCTTGAAAACATTGGAACAGTTGGGGAACTGTCACATTGGATCTTGTTACCACGCCCTAATGCAAGGAGACTGGAAAGTGACCCATTCATACAAAAAGAAAAAAAAGAAGCACAACAAAATGAAAAAAACCCCACTAAACAAAGCAAAAATCCAACCCAAACCCCCAAACCCAACACACAACCCCCCTCAAACCAACAAACAAAAAACCACAAAAAGACCCCACAACAAAACAAATTCCCCATAAAAACACAACAAAAATCCCAGACCAGCAGTAGCAAAAAAAATTTGAGCAGACATCAGTACAGAGACAGCAAAGCAAAGGAGACTGTGTTTACTCAGCAAGCTGATATTTTCTTTAAGGAGCTGGACATTGTAAAATCCTCAGAGGCAAGCTCACTCTGTTAACAACTGAGTTTTGTCCACTTGCATTTGGAGGAAATCTAGCCCTCAAATTCAAGATGTTCATTACTGAGGCAGTCAAAAACCCTTCTGCTTTTATTCAGTCTTTCTAAGCTAAAAGTGTCCACTGAGACCAGGACTTACAGGCTGCTTCTCTTTAAATCAGCACCTTATCAGCAGTTGCTATAACACATTTCTATCACCACGTGTAATAAACCCAGGAACTTCCCAGTCTGTTCTTGCTGGGATTTGCACAGAAGGAGAGGTGAACACACATGCAACACAACTGACATCCTGCTGAGGACAAACAGCCAGCCAGGTTTATGCTCTTCCCCGTCCAGGGCCAGGAGGAGATGACCAGATCCTGGCTATGCAGGACTTAAGGCTCCACAGTATATCAGATTCCAGCTCACATTACTGAGTGTCCTTTAGCTTTTGTGCATTCCTCTCCCAGCAGAGGCCTTCTCCTGGGCCTTGCTCGGTTCCTCAGAAGTCAAAACCTGGCACAGGAAGCAGTACATGGAAACAGGAGACGGCTGGTCCTTCAGACTTACACTGGAAATCTGTCATTTGTTTTTTTCTTCACATTGTAAATTATTCCAATTCTAAACACGTGCTGGAAAAGCTGCTTTTCAAAATCTAAAACTGCTGCAGAGGATCATGTGCCAATATTTAGACCACCGGCTGTGAAGCTGAATTTCCCATTTTCTCTTCTGATGTTTGATAGAGCACCTTTTATGTTGAAAGGTGACTCTTCTCACAGAGGCCCCCATAGCCCACCCACATTTTATCAAAATGTATGGGGACTCTTCCAGGAGCATCCCCATCTCAGGAGCTGACCAATCTGACCTAGGCAAAACATCAGTTTAAAATATCTCCTTAAAATGATTCAGTTTTAGGATCTGGGCAACAATCTTCACTGAGGACATGGGAGGGGGCCTTTATTACCTTCATCTCTTGTTATTAAGGCTCAGAACCAGGAAATGACTTATACATCATGTTTGCAAATACTTGTACTTCAATGCTAAAGCACTTAGTGCCTGCTTGATCCTGTGCTGGATCAGGACCTGAGCACACTTGTATGTGCTCAGTTCAGCAGAGCAAAAGAGCCAGACAAACCCCTCCACCTTCTGAGCACTCTCACAAAATCTCCACTTATAATGGCAGCCCAGACAGGGCCACTGCTGCCCCTTCTCTCATTCAGTACTGAGCTACTGGGCCAAAACTCGTTCTCTGCTTTCTAAGGCCACGTTTATGTGTTGTCTGTTTGCACCTGACTGGTGAATGCTGTGCTGGCCAACATTCAGGTATTTTTATGTTAAAGTCCCTATGGCACAGCTTGTCCTGGTGAACTGCCAGACAGGGACTTGTCCCAGTCCCATCCACTGCTGCTGTGACACACTGCACGTCACAGGAACATCAGTGATGGCACTCACACTGGGAATATTCCAGTTAATTCCACAGGGACTGCAGCACCTCAAACAACAAGCTGCTGAATCTCTGTCAGTAACAACACCTGAACTAAGACTAGTAACTGAGAGCTACTGACTGCACTTCATGGGATTTGGTGCCTAAAAATCACTGTCTTCCTTCCTGACCTGGGAAGTGTTGGGGTCAGTGGGTAATTGTTTTCATGCAGGATCAGCTCTGGCCTAGGTGTCATTCCAGAGATGTTGTGCACGACTTCCTCCATTAGGCAGCACCACGAGCTAAGTGGGTCACAGATGCAAACAGGGCTCAGGACAGCTGCAGAAACTAGTTTTTCTCTTTCAGCCGAAGCAGAAGGCACTGGTTCCTGTGCAGTGCAAAAGCCACTTCACTGACACTGGGCAAACATCATACAATGAACATATTTGGGGCTCAATACCTCAGTACCTCTACCCTCGAGGGCCAAGACACCACAGGGAAACTTGCACTCTCAGTATTTTCAATGTATTAATCTCTAAAAGAAAACCTTTCCTCAGGAGTTTTCCACTGTGGTTTTGGGAACTTGGAAGTTCAATTTGGAAGGGACACTTGCATTTAGATGGTATTTCCAAGCCAAAATTGAAGAATGTCTTGTCAAAAAGCACAGGGTTCCAGATGTCAGCTCATAAATTAACTCAAATGTTAAAAATGTCAAAGGAAAGGTTTTTTTGTTGGAGAAAACAGACAGACCTGAAGATTTCCTGGTATCACAGCATGGATGACAATTCCTTTACATACAAAATCTATTATTTCCTCATGCCATGCTCCTGCTCGTGTCAGTAACACATCACTAAACATAGGTGGACCAAAGCAGTCAAACAATCACCTCATTACAAGCCTGGAATTTTTTTTCCATTATATGAAACACCCATCACTGGTACAATGTCAAATGTGAATGAAGTACTTCTGATGGGAACTCACAAAAGTGTCCAGCGCTTTATATGAGGTATTTATGGAACTGATTCAGTAGAGAACACGTGTTGGGGACTAGTAAAATCTCTGGGACATGAACACACGCTCTTGCTGTGCAGAAATAGGATGTTGAATCACCACTGTAAAATGGGTTTTCACAGCCAGCGACCGACACAATGAGTTAACAAACTCACAGGGTTTGATTCAAGCATCAGAGGTAGGTGAATGTGATGTTTCATGGTGTGCCATGCTCAGCCCTCCTCCCCCTGACTCCCAGGGCAGCCAGAGCATGCAGAGCACCAGCATTTATCCCCCAGCACAGCTCCTCTGTGTAAGGGTAATACCTGCAGTTCACAGGGGGTTGGGGGCCAGACTGCAGAAGAATAAGCCTCTCTCAGAAGGACACAAGCACACGAAAGAGGTTGCCCAGCAAAGTCATCAAAGCAAACAGCATGAATGAGACAGTGTTGATGAAGACAGAAGTGGCATTGAGGGCTGCAATAACAAAGCAGGGCAGTGACATGAAGATAAGTGGCAAAGTAATTGGCTGGTTGAGCCAAGTGTATCCATATATTCTGCCTGCCAGCAACCCATGCAAATGGACACCAGGCAGGGAAGAGCTAAGTGCCTATTTATGTAAATATATTCTAGATGGTGACACAAAAATACACAGGAGCAAACACTTACTAAACACAACTAGAGGTTTCTGAGGGTATCTGAGCTAATTATTAACCTTCTTTGCACCCACTGCCCGTGAACGAAGGGTTTTCTCCCTGAGTTTTCCTACTAATTATTCTCAAAAGCCAGAGTTGTGTCCTCTACATTGGATCCTGTAAAAGTTTTCCATATAAAAAAGACCCTTGACGTTACAAAGGTGTCACATTGCCAAGCCAGTTTCTGGCTCCCTACTCCAGCAAAAAAACTGGCTAAAAGCCAATTTTAGCAGCTAAGTGAATTGTCAATTTATAAAGAGATTCCCTAAGAAGCATAAAGTTAATAACATTTTTCAGTGGAGCAAATCACACATCCAGAGCCTGGATCCACGATGCCTTCACTGCATCATTAGTGAACCATAAGCAGCTTGGTCAGGCAGAGAATGTCCCACAGCAGGTGGAGGAAACCCCTTCCCTTCTCTCTGTCTCCCAGAGCAGCAACCTCTTCAAGCCTTTGTCTGTACAGGTCAGAAAAAATGTTGGTACATGAGGTTAGGTCAGGTCCTCACTACCTGCCATGTGTATCTGAAACCACAGTGGCGAGGGGCACACGTTAATTTTGGTGAAACATGTGAAATTCATCATCCTGGAGAGCAAAGTTTTACTGCTGGATTTGATGTATGGGTTGAAACTTTGTGCTTTGTATAAGCCAGTCCCAACTACATGCATGATGTTTTAAGAGGGCCTTATTTCAATCCTGAAAAATGAGTACCAGATGTTTCTTTTATCGTGGTGGCCTTCAGTGGAGGCAGTCAACATCTCAGGCTCAGGGGAAGGTCTCAGAAACTCTCCCTGACCCACCTCTTGCCCCATAAAAAAAAAAAAAAAGGAAAGCTGTGAGAGAGAACAAAGTAAAGAATAAAATACGATAATTCTGATGAAATCAAACAAATAAATGAAGGAAGAACTGAAGTCTTCTCCCAGGGATAAAGAGAAGATAGGCTGAAAAATAACGTTCGGGTTCAGTTACCATCAAGCACAGACCAATGATAAGAAAATCATGAAGAACAATGACTTCTGCTTTTTGTTTGTTATTTGATTATTCCTTTCAAACCAAGTGTGCTCTGAAAGGTTCCCTTTGAACTATACATGCCATAAGCAGGAGATTAAAAGGCCTGTAATCACACCTCACCATTCCAGCTTCTCTGCAGGTGACAGTGGGGATGAGGTTGCTTCCACGGAGGGGAGAGTCTAGCTGTTAGGATTTATTTGTTTAATTAACTGTTTTATTTTCTTCTTTTCTTCCTAGAACCAGCTGTTCATTCACTCCAATCTCTCCATTCCGAAGGAACCTCATCCCTTTTGAAGGAAAGTGCTCTCCAGGCCAAGCTTTCCCCTGACCAGAACCCCATCAGGACACCTCTGGCCAGGGAAAGATTTATTCCTGCAAGTGCTAAGTTTCATTTTCATTCCTGTTAGGTTGATTCTCTGGCAGTTTTGATTTTCCTTTCCATTTTTGTCTGTCTCAAGTACTTTTCCCTGCTTGCTGAATGACTACATGGAAATCCTTGCTTTCTTGCTAGTGAAACAATTTGTATTTAAGTGTAAACTTAAAGCAGTGTCAGTGTGCAGGTACCCCCTGAGTTAGGGCACATACCAAGAGGGTTCCATTCCTCGATCTACCACTGACTAAATTCGTCAGCTTGCTTCAGATTTCACCCTTCTGTGAAATGGGATAATGATCCTTCCTTAACTCATAGGGCAAGAATGTCATTAATATTTGGACTTGGTTTCAGATTCTCAAAGAAGAGCTTTTCCATTATATCATTTCCCTGTTTTGGCCAGCCCTGGGACTAAAGATGTGACTGTAGTTCCAACTCCTGCAGTGCCAAGGCTGGTGGGTGTGGTGCCATCACCTGAAACAAGGGGTGCCTTTACAGTGGATGTTGTTGGAACTAAGACAAGAGGGGTTTTTTAAAGCAAAACTTCGATTTGAACCTCTGTGAATTTCAGGAAGGTTTATATTCAACTCCAGCTCCCAATTCAGCTGCTTGGGACCATCAAAGACAAACCTATGAGTGAAAAAGCATATGAAGTGGCAAGAAAAGGGAAGAAAGGGGACAGCAGCTGAAAAAAAAAAGATATAACAAAATAAGTGAGCAGAGGAAAACCAACAAAAGCTGAAAGTTCATCAGATCTGCATGCAAGGAACTGGACTAGTTTCAAAAGTGGAACTGAAGACTGTATTAGGATCTGATTTTCTGTGGCTCTTGCTTTTGCCTCAACTGTCCCAGTGCTAATGCCCTGCAGTGCTGACACAGGCTGCACAAAACATGTGGATGTGCTGTGAGTGCCTTGATGGAGGGCACAGAGATCTGAAATGAAAGAGCAAACAGTGCAAATGCCATTCCAATTCCCTGCCAGGAACACAGCCCCTTAATGATCTCCTAGAGGCACATCAGGTAACAGAAGGATTCCTAGCTGCTGCCACAACTGTTCAGAGTCCCCAGACACAGGATGTGGAGTGATTAATGTGTCATTGTGAATGCCAACCCCTTGCTCCTGGAAAGGGGACAGAGATGCTCTTGCTGCTGCTGCCCCACAACGGGCAGATGAAATACATATATATATATATATGTATGTATCTCTGCATGCAGAGTCTGTGCTCTGCAAGAAGTCACCCTTTGTTTCTGCAGTGCCTGCAGGTTTCTGTGACTGATCCTACACTGAACCCTAAGATGGAAAATCAAACCCAAAATTGATGGATTGCTCCTGAAAGGGGCCTGGAATTAAATCCAGCCCTCAGCAGGTACAGTGTTACACAGCTCCCTTTCTAAGCTGCCATGGCCTGACTCTGATAACCACAAAAATACCTATTTGTGTATTACCACTTTGGCACACCCCACACATAACTTAAATACCATTCCCATTTCCCTCAAATGAATTATTTAGTGTGGAGCAGGGAGAGAAGTTGACATGTCTGACATTTGAATGCTGCAGTGTTCCTGTACCTGCAGAGCTGGAGCTCCCAGGTAATTATCCAGCCCTGCTGCTGTGTGGAGGCTCATGTGTCTTCAAGACCTTAATAAATCAAGGCTTACTTGGCACTGGGGTGGTGTGTGAGGCTGGGCAGGTGCTGAGCTGTGAATGCTGATCTGGACTGGGATTGCAAGAGCAGGACACAGTGGCTCTCAGCCTGCTGGGTTTGAAGCTGTGTTCTGCTCCCAGTGTGTTCTCTGCCACTGAGCTTCAGGCTGGGGAGTGCCTTTTGCCATGTTTATGTGGCACCCAAAGCCTCAGCCTAATCCACTTCTCTGTGTAAGCACAACATGAGGGTGATCATAATGGCTTTTAATATGTCGTGTTTTCCCCCTGAACATGGTTTAAAAGCTGTCATTTAAGCACAGAGGCACTGCTAAAGCATTATTGTGGTTAGGGCTGAAATACCCACAGACACAGCACGTCCTGGTGCTCCAGAGCAAGGACAGACAGACAGAAACATGCTCTCAGTTACTATTCCAAGGAGACAGTCTATCTGTAAATCAAACATGTGGCACACTTTGCTTCAGATTATCCTCTTGATGCACCAAAGCAGCATCTAATCAGCTTTCACTCTAACAAATACAGATTTGTGTCATAAGTGATGCAGGAAATAACACACAGTCTCACTCTGCACTCACAGGAGAACAATAACAACCTTTTCCCAGGAGGGTCTGAGGTGTTCTGTGTACAAAGTAAATACCAGCGTGGAGAAAGGAGAACTTTGCATGATGTGAAAACTCTGGAGGGATTAGAAACACTTCGTCAGTCAAAGATTATGTTACAGTCCTGCAGTACTCCATACAGAACTGCAGAACCAAATCCTGATTGTTTGAACATAAGGTGAAAGAACTACATTTTAAGTGCACATTTTAATAGAAGAATTCTTAGAAGAAGCCTGGTAGAGACAGAAGTAATTTCTTTTACTTTGGGAAAATGTTCACCATTGCATCATTACACACGAGAAAATGAGGCTTTCTGAAATTCAATACATTGTAATACGCCTTAAAGTCTTCTGAAAGCTCAGCCTAATCAGACAACTAAGGATTCTGTAATTATATGTAAAAGTCTGTAATTATGTGTAAGAGTTTTACCCAGATTTTCATTCTTGACTGCAGAGCTGTGTTAAGATACATTCAGAATTCCTGGTTTAGTTGTTACTCTGCTTACTCAGACAAGTTCCATTGATCTCAAAGAGCTTTGTGTACACATAAAAACAGATTAAAAGCTGTGAAAGACCAGCTTTTTGTCTTTAATTTTAAGCCTCGGGGAATCTGATTTATTCTCCTGAACTTTAAATCAGACATTTTTTCCACTTCTAACTCAAGGTGAGGCAGCAACTTGAAAAAACTCAGCTTCCAAAAAAGTCATACCTTTTTTCTTTGTAGTCTGAAGTAGATGATTAGTTGGGAAACTTCCTCTCTGGAGCAGCAGGAGCAGCTGAGGGAGCTGGGGGGGCTCAGCCTGGAGAAAAGGAGGCTCAGGGGGGACCTTCTGGCTCTGCAACCCCCTGACAGGAGGGGGGAGCCGGGGGGGGTCGGGCTCTGCTCCCAGGGAACAAGGGACAGGAGGAGAGGGAACGGCCTCAGGCTGGGCCAGGGGAGGGTCAGGTTGGACATCAGGAGGAATTTCTCGCTGGAAAGGGTGGTCAGGCCTTGGCAGGGGCTGCCCAGGGAGGTTTGGAGTGCCCAGCCCTGGAGGTGCCCAAGGAACGACAGGACGTGGCACTCAGCGCTCTGGTTTAGTTGGCAAGGTGGTGATCAGTCACAGGCTGGACTTGATGGAGGGCTTTTCCAACCTCAGTGGTGCTGTGACTGTGGGAAGTTGAACCCTCTGTGCTGTGATCAGAGCCAGGGGCAGGATCGCGGCGGTGTCACAGAGTGCCCGGAGCGCGGGGTCGGTCGGCGCCGTGCCCTGCCTGCCCCGGGCCTGCTCCAGCCTCAGGCTACGCGCTCATGGAGCTCCTCACACGGAGGGCAGCCCTCATCCCCCTGTGCCTCCAGCACGACGGTGGTACCGCAGTCCAGAGGCGCTCAGGGCTCCTGGAGAGCCCCGGCCCCGCGCCCGGGGGGTCACTGGGAGAGCGGGAGGGGACGGGGGGGCTGCCATGGCACTGCAGCTGCGAACTGGGGACACAACTGAGGGACCTGGGATGGGGGGTCAGCCCCGCTGTCCCTGAGGGATCGGGATCGGGGGGCTCAGCCCCGCTGCCCCTGAGGCACTGAGGGATCGGGGGGCTCAGCCTCGCTGTCCCTGAGGGATCGGGATGGGGAGTCTCAGCCCCACTGTCCGTGAGGGCTCTGAGGGATTGCAGAGCTCAGCCCTGCTGTCCCTGAGGGATCGGGGGGCTCAACCCCGCTGTCCCTGAGGCACTGAGGAATCGGGGGGTTCAGCCTCGCTGTCCGTGACGGCTCTGACGGATCGAGGGGCTCAGCCCCGCTGTCCCTGAGGGCTCTGTGGGACGCGGGGCCGCTCCTGCCGGGCTGTGGCCGCATGGGGCGGGGGAGCCTCCCGGCCACAAGGCGGCGCTAGAGGGCGACGGGGCGCTAGGCAGAGGCACTCTCGCCGCGCTCTCGGTGGTAGTGACGTCATCGCGGCGCGACGCGGCAGGCGCTGTGCGCGGCTGCTCCCAGGCCGCTCCCGCCGGGTCGCTCCCACAGAAATGACCACGCAGGTAAATAAACACACCGCCTCAGCTCCGCCGACCTCTGGCCTGGCTGTTTGTAGGCTGCTCATGTGTAATATTAGTTATTTTTTTCTTTCTAGTACGGTATTCTCTTCAAGCAAGAGCAAGGTGAGCTAACGCTGGCGGGTTGGGCACTGTTGGTGTTCTGGGGCGATTGAAGTTGGTAATGGCAGGTGTAGGTGTGAGGAGAGCTGGTCGTGGCTATATAATGGATAGATCTGAGTTGCCGTGCTGTTTGTTCAGCCGTGCCTTGGGTCACACAACAACGAAGAGTGGGCTCTGGGAGAGGAGGGCCAGTGCCAGCACTGCGCTCAACCACTGCAGCGCTCACCAGCGCCGCTGGTTGTCTCCTGTCAGCAGAAACCACTGAGTCTTTCATTTCTGTGCTTGTCTCCCCTCTCAGCCCACGATGATGCCATTTGGTCGGTGGCCTGGGGGAAAAATAAAAATGATGGTTCTGAAACGGTGATCTCTGGTTCTCTGGATGACCTGGTGAAGGTCTGGAAGTGGTGAGTGCTCCGTGTTTTAACCAGTTTTAGGCCTTGGAAGTAGTCAGTGTGGAGATGCAGCAGTTTTGGACTTCCACAGTGCACAGGGATTGAGAAGTCATGCCAGGGAAGGGTTGGCTTGGCACACAGAGCTGTTCCCTTGGGCAGGAGAACTTCACTGGTGGGGGGGGCTTTCTCTTGGAGGGGGGCATTCTGGTGGGCTCTGATTGCCACAGAATGGGAACCCCTTTGGAAATGCACATCAGACTTTGCATGTTGTCTGCCAGACAACACCTGATTTGTTTCTAAACCAAGGAATGAGAAATGCAGCCTCTGATGAGACAGCTTGGAGATGTGTCCTGTGAAAGGAATAATGGGAAGTGAGTGAAAGAGGAAATGACAGCTTGCTTTTTTTTAGTAAAAGGTAAATAAACCCTGGTAACCCTCATGGAGGTGCTTTTGCAAAGAAGTTGTTCTGTCTCTCGGGCCAAGCAGTGTGAAGTGTGAGCTCCACTTCAGGGACATGGGGAGCTTGGCTATGGTTATAACCATGTCCTGCTGTGCTGACAGAGGAGCTTTGGCTCTGTGGGCACCCACAGCCTGCTGTGGGATGGACATTTTTGGGTGGTTCCCAAACTGAGGGTGAAGTGCCTGCTCTGCAGGAATGTGGTCAGTGATTGATTGGTGAGTTCTTTGAGTACAGAGAGTTTGTGCATCACTCTCTTCCCATTCCATAGAATCACAGAATCTCAGAATCAGCTGGGTTGGAAGGGACCTCTGAGATCATCCAGTCCAACCCTTGATCCACCCCCACCGTAGTTCCCAGCCCATGGCACTGATGCCACATCCAGTTTTATCTTAAACACCTCCAGGGACGGAGAATCCACCACTTCCCTGGGCAGCCCATTCCAATGTCTGACCACCCTCTCTGGAAAGAGATTCTTCCGTGGGTGGCCTTGGATCCCCCTTGAGTTAAACTGGAGGGACGTGGGTGGTGTGTTTGCTTTGGGGATCATCCAGCCCCCCCAGCTGTTCCTAACAGGGCTCCCCTTCCCCTTGCCCCCCAGGAACGACGAGAAGCTGGACCTGCAGTGGACGCTGGAGGGGCACCAGCTGGGGGTGGTGTCGGTGGACATCAGCCACACGGGCGCCATCGCCGCCTCCAGCTCCCTGGACGCCCACATCCGCCTCTGGGACCTGGACACGGGCAAGCAGGTCAAATCCATCGATGCCGGGCCTGGTGAGTGCCAGGGCTCAGCTGCTCCTGCTGCCAGGGCTGCCCAGGGCAGGGTGGCTGTGTGAGGGCACCGCTCAGGCTGTTTTACCCTTCCCCAGCAGAACTGGCCGTGGTTGGGTGAGCTCAGCACCGAGCGGTGCCAGGCAATCGTACAGTCATTTTTGTGCTTTCTCAGGCACGGGGGGAAAGGCTTTTTGCTGTGTGCCCCAAAGCAGGAGGGAAAGCAGCTTGCACTTACAGAGGCATTGATAAAAATATCCTCGATCGAAGAAATGATTCAAGTGCTTATTCAGATTAATTTACAGAGAAACTTCTGCCCTGAATTTGAGCTCTGTGTGTGGGGCTTGTTTATGCAGCACATCCAGCCCTGAGTGAGCAACTCAGAGCATTTATCAATTTATCAATGGTAATGTCCTCCAGGCTGGAATTCAGGGCCTAAGATCTTATTCCAAGTATTTCATTGGTCCACTGGCAATCACTAATTGTTCTTGAATTAGTCTATTATGTAATAGACCTAACAGCAACTCAACAGCAACCTTACAGTGTTTTAGGTAATTAATATTAAACTTGTAGAAAAACACCTGTGAATTACATTGTGCCAGATAAATACATTGCACTGCTATAAAAAATGCTGGGTTTTTACCTTCAGTTGCAGGAATGTTGCTCTGTGTTATGTTTGTGTATCTGCATTTCTCCTGCACCTTCTGTGCTTTGCTGGATAACCAGTGTTGCTTTCTTTCACTAGTTTTATAATTTTTTTTGTACTAGGGGAAAAGTAGGAATTTAGACTTAACTGAGGCAGTCTTAAGTTCTCAATTTATTGTTCCAGGAGGGTCTAATAAGATCAGGGTCTTACTAAAAAATGTAATCTTTCACTAAACATAAATAAATGGCTTGAGCTGTGCTCCATTAATTACACAGAAGGGGTAAGTTGTATGAGTAGAGTTGAGTGTATTAAGAGTAGGTAGAGGGTTAAATATCTAAACAGATGCACACAGAGCTGACAGTGTTGAATAAGAACTAGAAACAGGAGCCAGGGATCCAGCTAACTCATTTTTTCTTTTTGACACAGTTGATGCTTGGTCCCTGGCTTTTTCACCTGACTCCCAGTACCTGGCCACAGGAAGCCATGTGGGGAAAGTAAATATTTTTGGTGTTGAAACTGGAAAGAAAGAATATTCCCTGGACACCAGAGGGAAGTTCATCCTTAGCATTGCCTATGTAAGAAGCACAACTGATAATTTCTCATGTGAAATTGCTGTCACAGTGATGTGTTGTAAATAGGTATCTCTGTAAATAGATATTTTTGTTTCCATCTGTCAGTTTATCTCTACGTAACACTAAATGACAGCCATACTGTGGTAGTTCCAAGCACAAATTGTGTGACTTTTCCCCCCCCTGCATATATGGGAAATACACTTTGATCTTGCTTATACACCTATTCTGAATAAGTCATCACAAGGATTTCTGGAGCCCAGGGATCTTGAGGAGATCGTTATTTGTGAAAAGCTGCCAGGGGAATGTCAGGAGTTCCCCAGCACAAATGCACACAGATGCTGAGTCACACTTCTTGTGTTTGTATTACAGAGCCCAGATGGAAAATACTTGGCCAGTGGAGCAATAGATGGAATCATCAATATTTTTGACATTGCAACTGGAAAACTCCTGCACACGCTCGAAGGTATTGGTTTGGTGTTGGCAATCCCCGAGTTCTGGCCTCCTTCCTCAACAAAATGAAAGGATACAGTGCAAGTCAGAATGAGCTACAACAGCCATGGCATAAATGAGTGGATGTTTTTGTCCATTAGACAGTATTTAGTTACTTAATGTGCTCTAACTTCAACCACTTAAAATGTTAGAGGCAAACTGTAAACTCGGGCTTGCATCATAAATCCCTTTCAAAAGACACAGCCAGTGATGCCTCACTAAATTCTTAAATTGTAGTTCCTTGCATTGCAGAGGGAAACAAGCTAAGCCAAATGTGTGCTGCCAGGCATATGATTTTCCTCATGGTATCAGTTCTGTAGCAATTTATTGCTGTTCTAAAAAAGAACTGGACACTTTATGTGGTAGAAGACGTGCATTTTCTAACAGATAAATGGGCTTCTAACGTTCATGTGGTTTCTGCCCAGTTTAGTTCCTCAAAAACCCAACCACTTCAATATGAAATCATCCTAGAAAATATGACATAATTTCTAATAAGGACCCACAGCTGAAAAAAAAATGAGATGCTCTTGTGTTGGAGATGCCTTCAAAGTTGAGAATGGCTGTCCCTTTCCATTTGGTGTTGTGGGAGAGGCCTGCAGAGGCTGCAGAGGTTGAACAGGGGGTGCAGAGGCTGCAGAGGTTGAACAGGGGGTGCTGTGGTGGTGCAGCTGTCCTGAGTAAGAGCAGTGGCTGCACTGTGAGCCCTGTGTCTCTCTGAATTGCAGGTCATGCCATGCCCATCCGTTCCCTGACGTTCTCCCCTGACTCTCAGCTGCTGGTCACGGCCTCAGACGATGGATATATCAAAATCTACGACGTGTAAGTTGGGCTCTGCCAGCTGTGCTCACAGGAGAGCAGCTTTGACACAGGCTGAGACTGCAAAAAACACATCAGACCCTCTGCTCTCTGTAACTCCCTTCAGCTTTTGGTGACTTCTTTATGTGACAGATAACCTTAAATCATAACATGCTACATCCTCAGCTAGTTTTTAAAATGCATAGGTAGGTGACAGCCATAACTTGGAAACAAATTACTTTCCTCATATTTGCCCTGTAGGGACCAGGCTGGTTGTTTTGTGTGTCTGTCCTGTGAGTTTGTGTTCACCCTCCTTACACATCTGCTCTGTACCCAAGAAATTACATTTGTGACCTATTTCTGTGCAAAACCTTTGAAGACCCTGGGGAGGAAAAGGCTCTGCTTCAGTGATCTTCACTCCCCTAAACCTTCATTGCTTCGACCTCTTCATGGTGAAACTATTTTGTCCTCTTAGTGACTGATTTGTGTGTTGTTTGAAAAGCAGGATGGGTGGTAACACCAGCTCAGTTTGGCTGTAAAAGTGTCCAGAGATCACCTTCTGTTGAACCATTCCTGACTGCTCTAGCTCGAGTATATTCCTGTAGCTTTTCCCCCTGGAATCCACAAACCAAATGTTCAAATCTGTTCTTTCCACAGGCAACATGCAAACTTGGCTGGCACGTTAAGTGGTCATGGATCCTGGGTTTTAAATGTAGCATTTTGTCCTGATGACACCCATTTTGTTTCCAGGTATTGAGGACTTTTAACTTGTTTATGCTCACTGAAAAAAAAAAAATGGTTTTATGTTTATAAAGGGAGATGGATCATAAAAAGTAAATGTGTACAAATTGCAGTGGGATCTATAATGGAATAAAACACAGTAAAAGACTCAGGAGCCAATACCAGTTGTAGTGAATAGTATTTTATAGTATAAGTCATCTCACTGCAGTGCAGTTCCCCACAAGTGAAAGACACCTGAGAAGGGCAGTTTAATTCTTAATAGCTGAAAAATTGCTGTTGAATTAAAAAGTGCAGCCAAAGGTAGTAGTACATTAATCTACCTGAACTGTAATTTAATTCTTAAAGCAGCTCAGGCAGCTGGGGGGCCAAGTGGAGGGAACAGAAGTTTCCTTATCCCGAGAACTTGCCTGAAAGAATTTTTTGGCCAAAATGGGAGTCTTCATTTTCACATTGCAGATATTGGAACAGTAACTGTATTTTAAAGGTGACTGGGACCTGGCAGAAGATGCTCTCCTTTGCTACTTCATCCCTGTGTGAGAGGGGTGAAAGAGGGTTCCTTGTGTCTACCACGGAGACCTTTTAGTGTTTGCATTAAACTGTAGTTAATTTATTACTTTAAATATTGATCAGCATTATTTTTCTTTCAGTTCATCTGATAAAAGTGTGAAAGTTTGGGATGCTGGGACGAGGACCTGCGTTCACACCTTCTTTGACCACCAGGACCAGGTATGACTGTGACTCCCTGGGTCACTGTTCCCAGGAGAACTTGAGTTGTTAAGAGCTGTGCACATCTGTGCTTCCCCCTGGGGCTGCAGCTTTGGGCTGCAGTAATGCAGGGACTCAGAAGTGTTTGTGATTATTTGTCCCTTAATATTGACCTAATACTGCAAGTGTGTAGGTTGATCTCTTCCAAGTAATTAACATTTTTCAGGCTCAAATAAGGGCAATTCTGAGTGGCCAAGAGTCTTTCCAGGCTGTATTTGTTACCTTTGGCTGTGGTCTTGTTTCTGCCACTTGTACACCATGGGCCTGTGTAAGGGGGGAAATACTTATTTAAAAGGATGGAATTATCTAAGCAGTGCTTGAAAGCAGCCTTGAAACTTGGGACTTCTTCCTCTTCCAAATGTCTGTAACACCGTGGGATTTTTTCAATTTATTGCTCAATTAATAGGTGTTTGTTTATTAATAAATAATAATTGTTAATATTTATTAATATTATTATTAATAAACCTGAGAGGGGAGAAGTTAGGTTTCTGCCATTTACTCTTTGACAAATGTTAGGTGATAAAATAGAAAAATGCTGTATTTTAATGGATCACTGAGCAAGACTTAACAAAGGGAATTATTCCAGATTTTATTTGAGCTCTTTCTTCCACAGTAGTTTTTTGCTGATAACCTTCTTTTCAGTTACCTACAGCTGTGGGAGTTTTAATATGAAAGTACCTGGTGGAATTTGATTCCCCCTGTTGTTTTAGCTGGTATCTGTAATCTCAGGAAGTTTGGGGCAGGCAGAGTTGTTGGGAAGGCTGGGTTTTGGTGTTAATGCAAGAGAGTGCACAAAATTGCCCCAAATACACTGTTGTCAGTACCCCCACTGTGCAATCCCACGTGGATGTGCTGGGTCCCTTCATCTCCCTCATGTCCCTTCAGAGTTGGTGTAACTGTCTGGAATCAGAGGACTGCCCTGAATTCTGCTAAGTTTTGCACTGCTAAGGAATTGTCTCTCTCAAATAGCCC
This sequence comes from Pseudopipra pipra, assembly GCF_036250125.1. Taxonomy (NCBI): domain Eukaryota; kingdom Metazoa; phylum Chordata; class Aves; order Passeriformes; family Pipridae; genus Pseudopipra; species Pseudopipra pipra. Next base: position 2,874,261 of record NC_087560.1, on the reverse strand, counting down.
AAGGACAAACCAGATTATTCTTCAGCCCCTCAGGGTGATCAGTCTGCATGAAGAACACTTCCCCTCTTTCCTGCACTATAAAATACTATTTTCAGAAAGGGCCACAGCGTGGGCAAGAGTGAAAATGCTGGGGTTGATTTAGGCAGCTTTGCAGCCTTTTTCAAGTATCTTTAGATTGTCATGGGCTGTAGGAGCTTGGCATGCTCCTAGATGGCAGTGTCCCTCTGTGCTCCATCAGCCTCACCTGCTGGCAAAGCAGAAACCAGAATTGCACCACAAGCTCCGTTATGGAATTTTAAATAATCCTCCCTCTTCTGCTCATTGTAATAAATAAAACTGCCACAAAGACATTCTTTGTCCTCTGTTGATGACCTTGTGTATCTTATTTGCAGGTCTGGGGAGTGAAATACAACGGAAGTGGGTCCAAAATTGTATCTGTTGGAGATGACCAAGAAATCCATATTTACGACTGTCCAGTTTAGATGTCTTGACTCAGACTCTGGTGAACTCCTGGGGCAGTTTCAAGGACTGCTCCTGTCCTATGTAATTTTTTAGTATGATGAAACCATTTCATACTGACCTGCAAACCCAGATACATTTATATCCAATTTTGATTTTGTTTAGCATGAGAGAAAAGCCTTACTTTTTTAAAATAAAAGCTATGGATGCAAGTCCTCGTGTCTAAGCCTTGGAAAAATGTATTTTTGGAAGTACACAGTCATGGGTGAAGTAACTGCTCAGTTAATCTCCCCTGCCTTTCTACATAAATAGACTGGAGCTGGAGAGCATTGGCCAAGTCTTATTTTAGCAGAATAAATGGGCTGAGCTGGGGTGGAGGAGTGGGGAATGACAGCCTGGGCTCATCCTGATGCTGTCCCAGGGACTCAGCAATTGTGGGGTACACTGAGCTCACTCACCGTGGTTTAACTGCCCCAGAAGGTGCCAGTTGTTTCCAACCCTCACTTAATACAAACACTGCTAGAAAACAGGTATAAAAAGCTTTAATGTGATCATGGCACTGTGGGACCTGGTCATGTTATAAAACAGCAGCACTGGACCCACAGCCTGGGGTTTTGGTTTATTCATCTCAGTTAAGGCACAAGTACACAATGCCTAGGAGGAAGTCAAAACCTTTCTAGGGAAGGCTGAAATACAAAGCTGGAGCTTCTGAAAGGTCACAATTTTATTGGAAGTATTTGCTTGTATGTAACACAGCAGAGGACAGCTTGTAACCTCGAGTCACACTTAAGAGAGAAGCAGCTGAAGGAAGGCTCCTGTAAACCCAGGGGAACCCAGGGCAGAAGGGGAGGAGGTAGGGAGGGGGCATGCACAGAATGCTCCTGAAATACAGAGTGAGACAGGTACTCGTGGTGCAGCTGCCCTGGACAATGAGCTACACTAGGGGACAGGAGTCAGAGCTTAGAATAACTTCCTTAAGTAAAGGGGGCTCGAGAGTGGCTCAGAAAGTACAAGAGAAGCATGAGAAAATGTGAAGTACTATTTATTAGAAGTTATTCTGCTATGTTTTATTCTATGAAATTAATTTTCCAGTATGAAAGTATTTACATAAGACACTCCACTTAGCCTCTATCCATATTGCCCAAGTCTTAGAAATAGCAGAGGTGAAATAAATTGAGAACCTTCACAGCAAGGAAAATGTTTACCAACTCAGCTGGCTCTCAGCTGTGTGACATTGGCTTTATATAGAAAGACTACAAGAACACAATATAAATTAGTTACAAAAAGGTGATACCGACAGCGCAGCAACTCAATTTGCTGAACACAAAAACCACAAGCAGTGGCTATTACAGCCATGCAGTTTTCATTGTGAAAATTTACATGGTAGATGCCATCCCCTCCACCTTGCTTTAAGATGTCTGACACTGTACTCCTGTTCTTGGGCCCTCCTCATCCTCCTCGTACGCCTCTCCCGCGCTGTTCCGGTAGGTTTGCTCGTTGGGATCAAAATCCTCAAGGTCCACCTGATCCATGTCGTCTGTGACCATCACATCTTCTCGGGAGGGAAGCAGAGCTTCCAGCAGAGACAGCTTCTCCCGAGGGAGCCAGTAGTGCTCTGGAAACTGGACCTACAATTGTAGACATTTCTAATGAAGTTCTCACCCCTGGTGCAAACACAAGTGTTGTGGCTACAGAGGAGTATTTAACTTACCAAGAACTGGATAATGAGGCTGCCTTTGTCCATTGGAGATTTGTAGACGGGCATCCCTTCGTTGTAGATACACTTCAGGTCACCGTGTTTGATCACCTCACCTGCAGGGAGGCAGGAGTTGGGAGTGAGCTCGTGTGATGTGACAGCCCCTTCACAGCCACCCAGAGCAGGGCTGTGCACAGGCAGTGCTGTCACAGCCCCTCAGGGACAGTCCAAGCAGTTCACAGAAAGAATGCAGACTCAGAAGCACTAAACCCAAGACATTTGGGCAGTTTTCTCAAAGAGCAATCAGCTTTTCTTGGCACAGCCTTCAGTCTGAATGAACAGATAATTTAAGATTCTCGCCTCTAATATTTTCCTGGCTATTCACCAGCTGAGGCTGAGGTTTATTAAGCAGCATTTGACAGCTTTAGCTGTAACTCTGCATGTTGTAGAAGGAGTGACAAGAATGACAAAGAACCAACTAAATGAAATTACTGCCCAGTGTAGTTTGAATCTGTCGCATCACCTGGTTAGAAAAAAACAACCCAAACCAAACCATCTCCCCAAAAAACTCCAGTCCAGACAAAATGAGACAGGCAAGCAGTTGATACAGCTTATATACAGAATTAGAACTCTAAGACCTACCTGGCCTAGATGTTATGACAAGGACTCTGTTATCCAGAGTTTCAATGGTCTTTTTGAAACCACATAAAGCCTCTGAGAGTTGAATTCTCATTTTTGTGATTAAGTCATGCCCTCGTCTCTGAAAGACACTGTGATCCTTTTGATCCAGCACAATTATAACATCTCCAGGCTCCAAATCAGGTTCCTGGTCACCTTCTCCATGAAACACTATCTTCTGACCATCTTTCATACCTGGGGAAGAGAAACCCCTTTATTCTCAGCAGAACTAAGTGCAGGCTGAGATCAGGGACACAGCACAAACACACAGTTCTTACCTTTATCAACATGGACTTCTATGATCTTTTTCTCTCTCACCACCTTACAGCCATTGCAGTTGTCACACCTGTCCTTGGGATTTATTCTTTCCCCTTGGCCTTTGCATTCTGGACACACAGTTTGGATTTGCTGCACCATGCCAGGGCCGATCTGCTGGACTATGACTTGCATTCCTCTTCCTTTGCACACAGGACATTTTTCCACTGCCCCTCTCTTTCCACCATAACCTTGGACAAAAGAGTTAAGACTGGATCTCAGCCTCAGGAACAGTTACTCTGCAGCAGTCAGGCTGGAACTCACTGACTGCAAGAGCATCTTTAGGGTAACTTAAGAGTAGTTCAGCAATGAAGTTTAGTTGCCATCACCAAAACCATGCCCTACAAGCTGGAAGCTTCAAGCAAAATGCTTGTACAGCTTATTGTATTAGCTCCACCTCACCTCCCAGGAAATCCTGGTTTCCAAGGAATACTAAATACTAAATTCTAAATACTAAATTACTAAATACGAAATTCAAGACCCAGACATTCCAGTAATAACTGGAAAACAATCTGCTTGCTAAATATTGAACTGAGTACTAAGATACAAGACCTTATTAAGATTTACCTCAAAGGAGACCAGTCATTTTGGATACTTAGTAACTGTAAAGTGAGTTGCATAACACAAGCTAGACTCCTACCCACAGCAATTGAAAAAGGTTTTACAGAGCAGACACTTCCATTCAAGTTCTGGATGAAGATCCTTTTAATTGAGGTCCCTCTAACTACAACTCAGCGAGTTCTAGTCTGCCATCAGAACAATCACTTTATATCACTGGGTTTGAGAGGCTTGTTCTAAATAACCTGGCAGACTCTTAGGGAGGAGAGGGGAGAAGAAAAAGGAGAGGGGAAAGTAAGAAAACCTCCACACTTTATTCTCAGCCCCAGACAATCCCCCCACACACAGAAAAATCCCCTGAAGTAAGAGGGGTTTGAAACCATTACTTGTTTGTTTTTTTACCTTCACACTTTGCACAAATAACATTCTTTTGCAGTGCCAGTTTCCTTGTAATACCATTATATAAGTCTTCAAGAGAGACACCTAACTGGTGCACAACATTTTTGCCTTTAAAAAAACAGAAGGGAAAGGTTAATACTTGTTCAGCTGTTGGGAAGACAAATGTTCATGCACAGTCTCACTGAAGAAATGCAAACTTCATTCCAAACTCTGAACACAGCTCAACCCCCTTAAAAGCATGTGCAGTTCCATCAGCTTCCACTAAGCTGCACCCATTTATATCCAAACATAAAAGTTGAGCTGTAATTAAGCAAAGCATCATTAAAGCCACCCTATCCCTGCCCCTACTCCTAATTTTATAAGCTTAACTGAAACAGCAAGATGCAAGGACACTACCAGCTTCAGATCTTTGAATTTAGAAGTTGCTGTTATGCCTACCTATGAATTTCCATGCCACTTCATAGCATAATTTCAATGATTTTACAGCAAGTCACTACTTGCTCCTTCAGCAGGCATTGGGCATGGAAAAGACAAAAATCAGACTGTGCTTTTGGTAGCACTCTGTGCTCAGTTTCACAGAATTTCTCCCAAATATTTTCATGAGATTTAATGTTACTGAAGTTTAAGTTGATGGTGTCCTTTGAAGCAGGTTGCCCAAAGCATATGAGCAAGTGAGGCACAGATCTGGAAAAAGGTAACTTAAAACAGGTTTAATTCAACTGCTGACCTACTAATATTTCCCCCTCCCCTACAGACTACCCACACCCCCTTTAATAAAAAAAAAAACAAACAGAACTTAGCAGAAAAAGATTGCTATGGCTAAGTTACGTTATCTACTGTATTAGAATCTTAATGCTAGAGTAACTAGAAAAATCATAGTTTACTTATTCTATTGTTGCAACAATATCCACACTATGTGCACTTAGCAGAACAGCAGTACCATAGCACGGTGTTTTATGCTGAAGTGCATGGTTAGAGTTTCTAGAACTTGTTTAGAACTGAGTACCTCTTCTCTCTCTATTCATTCGGCCTCCACCACCAAAGAACATGTCAAAGATGTCCATGGGTGAAGAGAAGCTGCCGCCACTCAGGCCTCCTTCTTTAATAGCCTGCTCCCCACCCTGGTCATAGAGGTCCCTTTTCTTTGGGTCCGACAGAACTTCATATGCCTGGGATATAAGTTTAAACTAAAAAGAAAAAAGAAGCTCTGAACAGCTATGACCAAGAGGAAAAGTAACCCTCTCATATGCAACTCCACCTTCAGACCGAGCCCCTACAGCCCCCTCCTGCAGCATTGGTGTGTTTCCAACAGGAAACTCCTATAAGGGCACACTTTTGTCCAGGAAACCACCCCCTTTCTCCCTCTCCCCCCTCCTCCCATATTTTACTTGGGCTTAATTCAGAGTCACATCCAACTTACAAGCATATGCAGACTGTGCTTGGATGGCTGTGGTGGTTGTAACCACCACTCTAAGCTCTAAGGAATCCACTGAGAGGGACACGGTGCTGTCCCCCGAGTCCTGCAGGTCCCCAGCTGCTCATGGCCCTGGTGCCAGTCAGCCCTGAGCTACCCAGGGATCCTCCAGGCCTGCTGAGCTGGTACATCCAGCTACAACTAAACAGGGATTGATGTGACCACACACTGGGGCTGCTTACTCATCACAAACACGAGGGCTTAGATACGAATCAAAACACCCACTGTATCAAAACAATCAAGGATTTTTTAATAGCTATAAAGAATTTCCTATTACTAAGGTTACCAACTGAATTTTTAAACGTAATTTGCTATTACTGAACGACTACTTCCATTTGAAACTTGATTTGCTTATGATCAGGTAAAGTAGTGTAAGCAAAAAAAAAAAAAAAAGGCATGCCAAGAATAAAAGCAGAAAAGGTTACCTTTGACTACTGTTTAACTTGAGTTCTGTAAGTTAGTATACTAGAGACATAAATCTGGAGTTTCTATTCCTATGTTAAGGTATTATCAAACCAGCTTTTAGACAAACAATCCCATCCACAGTTTTCCATAGTTCTCAGACGGTGGTGCCCATTTACCCTCCGGGCCAACACGTGGAGCTGAGAGGGTCTGTGCTGAGATCGTGCTTTTGTTGCACACAGTCCAACCACGTGCAGCCCAGCGATCCCCCGGGGATGGTTATTACCTTGTACATCAGCATTAGTATTTTTCCCTAAGGAAAACCCTTCCTGTTCAGGGACACAAACCCACCCAGCACGGCAGTGCTGGCAGCTGGACCCACCACCGCCCTTTGTAACAGCACGGTGGCCACTGGGACACTAAAAACCCTTCCAGCTTTGCCTCTTTTGACCCGCACCTCTGAGGCTGATCTACTGCAACCACGGGGACACTGGGAGGAACCACGTCCAAAAAGAGGAATTCCCGCATCCCCTCCGCCCCGCATGGGCTTCGCAGGCCTGTTCGAGACCCGGGAGCGGGGGAGCCTCCATGTAATGGTGCAGGATTTAAATTACAACTGCGGGCCCGCTGGATGGAACAACGCCCGCTCTGCGGGGGCGCAACCCCTCCTGCGGCCTAAGAGGCCCGGCCTGCCCCCGGCCCTGCCCCTCGCAGGGGCCGCCGCAGCCGCCGGGAGCCGCCGCCGCCGCCTCAGGGCGGGCGGGCGGCCCAGGGACGCCGGCCTAGCCCCGGCCCCGGCCCCGGCCCCGGCCCAGCGTACCCGCTCGCCCTCGCTGGGATTCTTGTCGGGGTGGTATTTCAGCGCCAGCTTGCGGTAGGCGCGCTTGATCTCCTCGGAGGAAGCGTTGGGCTTCACCTGCAGGATGTCGTAGTACTCGGTCTCCTTCACCATGGTGGCTGTGGGTGCCTGCGGGAGGAGGCGCCGCGTTACCCCGCGTTACCCCGAGTCGCTCCCGGGTCACCCCCGCGCTCGCCCCGCCCGGCGCCCCGCGGAGGCCGCTCGGGCCGCGCTCACCCTGGTGCCGGTGCTGACCCTGGTGCCAGTGCCGATCCCGGTGCCGATCCCGGTGCCGGTGCCGGTGCTGGTGCCGACCCCGGTGCTGATCCCGCCGCCGCTCCCGCCGCCCGCTCTGCGCTCCCGGCGCGGCCCCGCCCCCTCCGCGCCCTTTATACGGGCTCCGGCCGAATCTTCTGGAATGACGCCGCGCGTGACGTCACGACTGGAACGGTCTGGAACGCTCGCGCGTGACGTCACCGGCGGCGCGCGCCGGGGAGGGGCGTGGGGCGGGGCCCGGGGCCGAGTCTGAGGCCGAATGTCGGTCGGAGGCTGGGCTGGGGCTCGGGGTTTAATTTCAGATTTTAGAATCAAGAGTCCCGAATATCCTTAATCCCCCAGTCTGCACAGCTGAGCTGATGGGACGGGCCTGGCTTTCCCACAACACGGTTAACACACAAACCTGTACACGGGCAGTGCACTGACGAGCAGTTTGCCCCTCAGTATGAACTGTGAACTAACAGCCAGGCTAACGTGATAATGCAGGCCTGTTTTTACCTCTTCTTAATACGTAATACATATAAGCACAGTGAAAATTTATATTTCACTATGTATATGCAGTGAAAGTTTCAACATTGTAAATGTGTTAAACAGAGGCTTTAGATAGGCTTTTTCACTAGGGTTAAAATGTGACTATGGAATTGAAAATATATTTTAAAAAAACCTTATTCTATACCTTTGTATTGTAGAAACAATCACTTCTGCCTAGGCCAGAAACCTTCCATCTGTGTCAGCTTTAGACGGACCTAAAATGGGGCGGGCCGGGCTGGGGCCGAGGGGGCTCCTCCTGAGGGAGGGACGCGCTGGGGCCACTCCCGCAAACCCGCGGGCCTGAGGGGCCATTTCGTGGCAGCCGCCTCAGCCGGCGGCGTTTTCCCTCCCTTCCCTGTGGAATCCATTAATTCCCGTCAGGCAGAGCCCGGCGAGCACCCTGGTACGAACTGCCCCGCGCTGGGCGGCGGGTGCCGGCTGGGCACTAGGTCTGGTTAATTAGTAGGTTGTGCTCCTGACGCCTTGTTCCTCAGGATTTGGGGCCTTTTAAATTAACTGGGCTGTGTCCCTGCTGTGTATCTGTTACTCGCCCTTTCCTCAAGCTGGCCTGCGGAGAGCAGGCTCGGAAGCTGGGGTAGTTTTCCTTTCTCTCCAGGCAACCAGAGGTCCCCAGTTAATTATTTACTGCTCAGGGAAAAGGAGAGTACTGGTGCTGGTGTGGGACCTGAGCAAAAGCATGTTTTTGTAGAAGATGGCAACTTAATGCTGAAAAATACAGAAAAGCTGTATGAACTGAGAACAGATTTTGTTTAAACTTGAGCTGAGTAGCTTACAAGCCACTTTTTTATTCCAGGAAACAGCTCTTCACTCCTGGGAACAGTTTTTTAAAGCCAGAGCATCTCCCCTGGTTATGGTAACCCAAAGGTTGCAGTGCCCTGCCCTGCCAACTCCAGCACAGGTTAGGAGTCAGGGGGACTGGGAAGCAGAGCCCTCCTGTGTTGTCTAACAGTGGGAAATGGGGAAAAAGAAAACGGGGGGAAGCAATGTGGGATCTGAATGAAAATTTGTCATCATTTAAAGCTCTGGTGCTGTTATAATGAACTTCCTATTGTGTTTCAGGTAAACCCTATTAGAAGATTGAATTAGTGCAACCTGCTTGTATTAAACATGTGAACGTACTGAAGAAGGGGGAGCTAATTACAGGAGAACAACCCAAAATATCAGTGAAAGGAACAGTTCAAAACCACAAGAAAGAAATCAGTGTTGGTAACTATTATTTTCTCCAAGCATATCAGCAGCTGAACACGTAAATTTGTGGTTTGCAATTGTGAAATTATAGTGACAAGCAAATACAGAAATTATTTTCTAAAATAACTATGGTAGGTTACTCTGTAAACTTGTCAGCTGAGAACAATATATCCCCTTTTTAAGGGAAAAAGAAGGTTTATTCTAGTAATGGTCTTCACCTTAAAGATAAATTCACCATAATCCTGTAGTCCTGAACGTAATATTTCTATTTAAGAAGAAATGATAGATCTGTTACTAGCTTTGCAGTAGCTGAATATTTCAGCAGATGAGAAGCTTTCAAAGCACATATTGAATTTTAGAGCTCAATTTATAATATGTTGTAAAAAGACAGTATATAATTTCTGGGAGTAGAAATCCTTGCGTAGGCGTGTGTAGATATTGGTAAATAGAATAAGAACTCAGACTGGTGGGTGGTTTCTTACTGTTAACATTTGTTACTAGTAGTAACAGCCAAAAACTTGGCTGGTGTGGATCTTTGCTTAAGGGCATTGAGCCTCCTGCTTCGTTTACTTTCCTTTTATTAGCGAGAGCTATCAGGTTACACTGACTTTGAAAATCAAGATTTGTTTTCTCCATCTTTGGTTCCAGTTGATGCAACTAAAGTCCTTATTTATTCAAAGAATTAGTGGGAAAAGTAGTAAGGGTTGGTGTTTTGGATTACAAAAATAGGAGAGAGAGCAGTCCATGGGTGTCCTTTGCATCATCATGTGCCTTTACAATGCAGACACATTTCTCAGCACTTACAGTGCTGGTTCCTTTACTCAACCAACCTGGTGGTCAAGGGTATCTGTACCCAATTCTGTTTCTTTTGCTACACACTTTGCCTCCTTAACTCTGTGGTTGCTAACCAGCAGTTGCTTACCTGCTTTTCAGATGAACAGCTGATTTCTTTCACTGCTCTTTCCCTTTCTTTCCCTCCTGCCACGTGTAACATCCATCACCGTGTCACTTTTTACTTGCCCGGCGTCAAATTTGTGTGTAGGTGTAAGCAGGAAAACAAGCAGAGAATTTCTGTGCTCTGCAAGGAGGCAGGACTGGCCTGGAAAAGGGGAATAATTAGATCTGCTGCTCATTTCATTTAATTGATTCTGAAATGGGTTCTGTTTGCACAAAACAAGAGTTAAACCACTGCCTCCCCCCTGACCTTGGGAGCATGCGGCATCTTTACACGCTACACAAATTATACATTTATCTTTTAATCTCTGCTGTATCAAATACTCCCAGAATCTACTTGTTTGCATCTCTTGTCTTTTATCTGGCCATATTACCATTTCTCCTTATTGTTGAAAGCAGCATCCTGGAGACACAGGTAAGAGGACAATCTGCTGGATTGCAGCTTCTTGCAGCTCCCTTGATTTTTGTAAGGAAGTGCCAAGAATAACTTTTATTATAAACACCTGGAAAAAAAAAATCAGAAATCTGAGGGCTGGAAACTTGTGTCTGTTCTCAGTCACACTAAATTTGTGTAAAGAGCTTCAGTAGTTCCTCAGGAAGGTGAAATTAGAATCACAGCAGACTTTCCTTAGTGTTGAGCTGGATTCTTTCAAGCATCCAAACCTGAACAGGTATCACAATTTCTACAAAGCTGTTAGGAAAACACTCCTGGAATAATATTTTTAACCTATCATATTTAGTCTTATTAAAAATGTACTTTAAAAAGTCAAGTATAACAGTTCCATGTAATGGCCCTTTAACAGTACTGGACCCAGAATTAATATCTGAAAGGGATGTTTTACACAGAAATTCCTTGGGAAAATCGTTTTGCTATAGATGGAGAGTAAAAGATCTGTATCTGCAATAAAATTTAGATGATGGCATTTGCTTTGAGCTATTTCAAGGCAGTGTACAGTGAGTGAGTAGCATCTTCAGAGGATTTTTCTGAGGCAGATTTAATTAAAATTTGCGTCAATCTGTGGTAATTAATTTTAATTGCTAGTAATGCAGAAAGAGTAAGAAAGACCTGTTTTCATAATGCAGTTTTTATTGGTTAAGGCTGGGCATCTCTAAGTGGTTTGGGCCTGTAGAAAATTTGACTGTGAATATGGCAGGATAAAAGAACACCCATAGGTAAATGTGAAAATGCAGCTACTTACTTTGAGTCTAAACCAATCTTTTCCTCAGAAAGAAGGAGCAAAATAGTTTCTGGATGTGCCTGCCCTCAGACCAACTGTTGTTTTGACCTGATAGGATGTTCTGCCTCTCTCCAGTTGCTCAGAAACAGCTGCCTCTTTCTCCAGATGTGCATTTTCAGCTACTTTCCCCCCTCCCCAGAACCCTCTTCCTTAGTTAGTACAAATTGGGAGTTACAGGCAAACCTGAGGTATTTTTTACTGGCACTCAGACTCCAGAAGCTTTGCACCAACTACTGTCTTTTTCTCTGTATTTCTGGGGAACAATTCCCTAGAAAGCAGAATACATTGTCCAGAAAAGCAAAATGAAAATCCTGTTGCTGTGGTGTGGTCAATGAGAGAAAACATTTTTACAGGGAGGTTGCTGGTGGGAATTTGGTGAAATATGAATACATTCAGCTGGCTGTGCTTGTGGGGAGCAAAGGGTTTTGTGGGATAAACTGCTTCACCTGATGAAGGGACACGAGGCAGTCTCTGTTTTGCCTATGGATGCTGATTTGAGTATGGATAAATTCTCTAGAGTTCTGCAAGTGTAGGGAGACCCAGGGAGGGGGAAAAATTCTCCTTTCTCTAATCTGAATTAGAAATGAATTAGTGTAAAAAAACATACGTGAATTTAAAAAGATGTTGCTTGCCTGGAACTTTTCATTGTGGAATCTGCCCTCAGCATCATATCCTTGGCCCAAAGCAGTGTCAATTGGTTGGTCTTTAAGGTGTGGGTTGAGATCACTTGTTTAGTAAGACTTAAATGGAGGCTTTGCCACAGTAGTGCTTGAAGACACGTTTGGATTTAGTAGTTTTCATAAACCCTGAAACCTGGTCTCATTTAACAGTAGCTGTGGAGCTAATTTTGTTTTTATTTTAGCTACAGTGTTTTAGCGGCCAAATTAAATCCTTAATTTTATGAGAAACTGGGAAAAAGAAAGCTCTGTGAATGTATTGTGTGTGAAAGCTGTAAATAATCACAGTAAATGCAGTTAAGAGCCTTTGAGGAACGTAGCAGGCAGAGGGCTGCAATTAGTAGCAAGTTGAAAAGCTGCCAGGCTCTGAGAGAACTGATTGAAAATAATGAAAGAAAGATTAGAAGTGGTGCCATTTTATAAAGAAGTGTAACAAAGCCTTTGAAATAGGAAAGGTAAAGGTTATATAGATGTTTTACTGGTGGCTGTCGTGGGGTGAGGGTTTGGTTTTCTAGACTCAGTGCTGGAAGACTGGAATAACAGTGGGACTGCCAGTTTAATATCATGATATCATGTTTGTACCAAAAAGCATTGTTTTACACTAGGAGATTTGTTACCAGTTACACGACTTAAAAAAAAAGGAGGGGGGGGGGCTATCACACGGTTGCTTAAACTGACTGGGATGAACAGCAAGGAGCATCCAGAATTAGGGAACTCCTCCATTCATTTTAAAGAAATCCAGGTTTTATGGCGAAACATCCACATTCCCATTCCTGCCTCCCAGGTAAATAGCTGGGGGAGTGCAGAGCTGGGGGAGTGTCGTGTTGCCATAGCGGCGTTTGTGAATTAAACCTGAAACATCCTGTCCCAGCCACGCTCCACCCACGCCGGGGCTGCTCGCTGACCTTGGTAACAACGTGGCTTTGTTTGGGCCCCTCCAGTAGTTCTGTGTGGGATCTTGTGACGGTGCAAGTTTGTGGGGACGGGGTCTTCAACTCTGAGGTATCGGTTGCAAATTTGTGAGAGAGACCGATGGTAACTGCAGAGCAGAGGGTGTGAGCAGTGCAGGAGCTCCGTTTGCCTCTTCTGGTCCTTCACAGCTTCGTGTGCCTGGCAATGCCCAGAAATCTTGACCTGTGGCTGCAAAAAGCAGCCCAGCCCACCACAAAAATTCAGTCTTGTTGCAGCTCGTGTGCAGGTAGGTCTAGGCAGAAAGGAAAAGGATCAGAGCACCGTGTAAGCTGCAGCATGGAAAAATGATTGGAGGTGAAGGCCTTTCCTGCTGAATTCTACACAAGTTGCCAGCCTCATTTGTTAGGGTTTATTTCTTGAAGCTTGAAGGGTGCCTAGGAATGTACCAGAACTACAAAGGCAGATTTTGTGTAGAGCTGTTTCTTACAGCTTGAGCCTATTGTTCAAGGGACAGGAGTGTTTGTAGCTGGAAACCTACAGTTTGTCACAGTCGTGAGTTTTCTGTTACAGTCACGTGATACAGAGTCCAAAAGCAACTCTTCTCCACCAGTTCCCCCCAGTAAATCCCCCTTGCTTCCCCACTTGCCAGCCCTGCAACTACCCTTGTTATGGAGGAAGTGATTTATCATTGAGGAATCCTTGATTGTGTCAAAATACCAACAGTAAGTTTAAGGAAGATTATAGGAAAATCAAGATAAAACAAAAAAATCCTTTCTAAACACAGTGTGTGTGGAAGACAGGTATATTTGAGGTTTTCTGTTGATTTGCTGAAAGTACAAGCTTTAGCCATGACCAGCTTATTACCTGGCCACTCAACACCCAACATGCAACCCAAGCAAGGTAACGAGCAGTTGTCTAAATGGATTCCTTCATGTAGCATGTAAAACATTTTAGATTATCAGAAGAATAAAAAAATTCGTTTTCTTGCAACAGTTTTATTATATTACTGCAAATTTGGTTGCAAGCCCAAGGGAAGATACCTGAGGCAGCTTCCTGCAAAGAATCATTGGAACAAAGTCAGAGCTTGGAGGATTATCCCAAATTGAAGGAATTAAATCAATCCTGACAAAAATGAATTTTTGCTGTGTGAGATGATGCATTTTTACCATTGAAATATCCCCTGTTCTGTGTTTGGGTATTTTCAAAGCAAGTTTCTGCTGTGAGAATAGACCCCTTAGATCTCACTGCAAAGTTCTCTTTCTTTTCACTACAAATTGCATTGTCTACAATCACATATCTGGATGTGGTGTAAGATACTCTGGAATAAAATCCACATCTTTGTATAAAGTTAACATTTACTAGTCTTAGATACTCCTAATCGCTGTGGCTGTGTTTGAACTGTAAATTAAACATTCCAGATGATGTTCTCTGGCTCTGAAGGCTGTGGCACAGCATGGCTCACATCCCTCCTCCTCTCCAGACAGGGTAACCATTAACACCATCTCCAGGTTATCCCCTGGCTCAGGGAATTCCACTGCACACAGACCAAACCATCCCAGGGAAGGTGCTCACAGTGGGTGGCTTGAGCCATTCTCTGGATCTTGTTTTGTTGACTAGTGTAGCAGTGGCCTAAGTAGCTGCACCAGACTTTCTTACATCCTGGGCAGTAATTTGTTCAGTCATGTGTAGAAAATTCCACATTACAGGACAGGTCTGGTGAAGCCGAGGAAGTGCTGGTGTAGTTGTGATGCTGGAGGAGGGGCTTGGCTGTTGCAGTGCTGGGCTTCATAGGTATAATTGACTTGAAGGCATTTCCTAATGTAATTAATCTGCAGTTTCTTTAAGAAAATAGCTTCACTGAACGTCCTTTTTCGAAACTAGAGTTAATAAATTTAGAATTGCTTCAACCTCCGTGAACGAGGTTGTCGGAAATCTTGGCAGAAGAAAAGATTTGCATCTTGAAGCATTGTAGACTCATTAAAATTCTTCTCATGGATAATTAAAGAAAACTGAATTAAAAGGAAAGTTTAACAGTAAGCAGCTCACAGGCACTGCGACATTTCAAGCATGTTAAAATCAGAAAGAAACAGCTTTTGTGGCTGCAGTCTCCTCCTCTTGTGTTACGTGGTGGGTTTTTTAACAAATAACCCCTTACTGTTGGGTTCTTCAGTTGTCCAAGTAGTTTATTTCTGCCTGACCCGCACAGTCCTGTAGCATATTTGTGCCCAGCCTTGGAGGCTTTGTCAGGATGCCTAACAGTGGAGAGACTCTCACCAAACAGCCCCAGGATGAAAATGCAGGCAGTGTTTCAGGAAGCCATGAAAATGGGTAAAGTAGCTTGAGCATTTATTTTAATAAACTGACCTACCAATTTTTCACAACTTGAGTTTGTCTTGTACTGCAGCCACAGCTTTGCCTAATGGTGTCTCTAGTGCAGAAGAAGGTGCATCTTTTCAGGCTGGAATGAGAGGAAATTGTAATGAAGGGTCTAAATGGGTTTATTCTCCTGTGCTAACTTCTACTGTGACGTTAAACCTGACAGCATCTTTCAGTATGGGCTGTGTGGCTTGTATCCTTTTGGCATATATCTGGCTGGAGAGTGTTTATTTTACAGCACAGAGGCTCTTTAGCCCCGGGGTGGGCTCAGCAGGGCTTTGTGTCCAGCAGCTCTGACAGGGCTGTTCAGCTCCTGGGGCTCAGCTGCTCACAGCAAAGATATGGAAGAGTAGCTGAAAATACTGGTCAGCTTGTAGAGTCTTAAGATTCAGAGTGTTCAGTGGTCAGTGGCTTTTCTACCAGAGGTGGTTACAGGCACCCTCAAATACCAGAGAACAGCAAAGTCCAGGCAGTCAGGAATCAAGAGCTGACAGCCTGTGCTCCTGTGCCATCCCTGCTGTGTCTCTGATGGTCAGAGTGGCACTAAAGACTCTGGAAGTTCAGTAGTGGTTGCTCTGCATGTCTTACAATGCACATAATCTACTTGGAATGGACTTTAAAGAAATACCCTACCTGCAGCTATGGAAGTAGGTCTCTTCCCTTCTGGATTTGGGGGACTAATCCTTAGATGATAACGGATCCTTGTGATAGACCATCTCCCCCAAAAAGGCAACAGAACTTATCCAGGTAACCCATCTCTCAGAGAACTGAATTTTAGAACAGTTTATTTTAATGCTTATATTGCCTTTTACATGTAAGATAATCCTACTGGCTGCTGTCTGCTTTCTGTCCTAGGCAGCACAAAAGGAAAACATTCTTGTTCCTGTTGCTCTGGAGTGGTGTCTCCTGTTAGAGAAAGCTGCCCATCTCTAGAGTTTCTGGAAATACTTACTTTAAAAACAGAGCAAGACATCTCACGGGAAATATTTTAGCTTCTGATTGTTGGAAGTTTGTCAGGATTGCTAAGCACTAATTATTCATTCCCAGAGACTGAACTGTTGTATGCTACTTAGTCTTCTGTTAAGTTAAATGTAACTTCACACTTTTTTAGGCAACAACTTGCATGTTATGTCTCTTGGAAGATCTGCTTGAGCCTTTCAGGTAAAGGATTGTTGGGATAATTTCTATCATAATGGTTTCTTCTGTTCTGGGCTTTGTAATCCTGTATAAGAATCATAAGGAGCAATCCAAAGATTTAAGGTTTTCTGAACAGGAATAAGTGAAGAAATCTTTGAAAAGTTTTGAATGTGTTGGTGTTGCCTCTGGAATCCTAATGCAGTTAGTACAGGAATTGTCATTTTCTGTTTAATCTGTCCAAAGATCATAAAACAGTATTTGACTTGTGATCAGTATAGACACATGTACCCTCTGACTCAGGAAAGTTAGGATTTTGCTGAATCAGTAATAATGCCTCTATTTCAGTCCACACATGCCTCTATTTGTGACATGCTTAAGCAAAAAAGAAAAGTTTCTGTGTTTTCTTTGCTGAAGAAAAAAAAGCTAGAGGAGAATTTAAAAATATACAGTGGTTTGCATTCACAGCAAACAGGACATTTAAACTTCCTGTACTAGAAAGATGTAGAGCATTGTTTGTTTTTGAATTTCTAGTGAAAGAATATCACAGGCACTAGAACTCCAAATACTTATGATGTATTCAAAGCCCTTGGCATAAAACCTCTGTGTTATTTTTTTGGAAGAAGTCAGGGCATGTTATCCTGGTAAATAGTGTTGTTTACCTGCTGTGGTTTAAAGTGAGGTAGCAAACTCAGATACCTTTTCCTGTGTGCTGGAAGCAGGATTCCAGGTAGAAAGGACTAGATAAAGAGAATAAAATCCTAGCAAGCTGGAAAGAGTTAAAAAAGACCTTTTATAAGGCTGCAATTGAATCAGTGTGACCTAAAAAATGAGGAAGAGATGAAATAATGAGTTCTGTGACCTCAGTGTGCTGCACTCCCTGCAAACAGCCAGACAGAGGCAGCTACTGGAAGATTTCTGCTCCAGGTCTGGGTTTTTGCTGTGCAGGGGAGAACAGAGCCAGAAAATCCGTCCCAAGGTCAGGGCAGGGTTGTAGTACTCTCCCAACTGCTGAATAGAGCCTTTTTGGGTGGAATAAAAAAGCCTGGCTTTATTGTTCCTTTCTTCCTATTCAACCACATAGTTCCCAGCTATCCGTAAAACTGGTCTGTCACCAAAATAACTGACCTGATTTTTGGGAATATTTATTCTTAACAAGGGAAAAAACTATTTTAGTTCTCTCTTTTGCAAGTAAGGATGTTCTCCTGGAAGGTGTGTGCCAAGTGTGTTATACGGTAAAACGGCTCTCACCTGCTAACTTTATCTCTACTACTTTGTTCTTTATTAAGCATTTGTTTTGCTTTTAAATGTACCTTGGGGAGAGAAGAAGTTGTCTGAGTGATTTGGGAAAGACTGGCTTCTTGTGCACTGTGCAGAGCAAACTGATTGTGGAATCAGCTGACCCCTTTTGCAAGAGTAGGAACATGTCTGGGCTGATCCGTGGCCCCCTTTTTGAGTCTCATAAGGGCCATGAGAACCAATTAGCAGCTAAATCTAACCTGTTCTTCGAGGGCAAAGGGAAATTTTAAATAGAATTAATAAGGAGTGTATTATAATATTGCCCTCATTTGAATAGAGGAGTAATTAGTAAATAAGGTAACCAGCCATCACAGACAGCAATGTCCTTCTGACCACGAGGACCTCCTGTGGCTCTCTTCTTTATTCCTTCTTATAGGAGGAATTTAAATGTAATAGAAATTGAGGGTTTAAAGAACTAATGTTGTGTGTCATTACTGTGGGGTTTTTTTCCTTTATGCTGTAAAAAAAAATGAGAAAACATCTTCAGAATGTCTTGGGTAACAACTGACAGCTCCTCAGAGTCTGGAGGTGCAGTATTTGCTACTTGGCCATTCCTGTGCTGCTCACAGATTTCTGTTGAGCTGCTCAGCTGTCAGAACTGTGGTGCTGTGTTGATCCAAGTCAGAGTGACTTTATTGCCTTTGTCTAGAACTCTAGGGCAGATCTGTGATTCTAAATTTATTGTCTTGGGCTCACTCCTACAATGTGTCCCCAGAGCTCTGTTTTAAAATATTGGATTTGGCTCTTGCAGGATGCAGGGGGAATGGGAAAAGGGTTTCTCATGAACAGGATCCAGATGAAGATATTTGGTTTCTGAAGTTTCTAGGCAAAGTGCCAGAATCATTACAGCTTTCAGAGGTACCCACAGGTAATTTAAGCCCTTGCTTTTTGCTGCCAGAAGAATTGTCAGATGAATACTTAATGATTCCATCTTGAATTCAAATGCCACAATGAGCTGTTGAAAATGTCTAACACCCAATGAAAAGTTCTTAAGAATGTGCAGATGTGGACCCAAAACACTCCCCAAAGCAGCTCTGATGCAGAGTAAGGCTGGGGGAATGTATGGAGCTGGGCTGTCCTAGAGAACATGGAACAAAAGCTGAGGGGGGTGGGAATTTTTCAGTGTTGGAACAGGGATAAATATTTAGGACACTTGTCACCAAGAATGAAGCAGTCAAAGATAGACACTGATTGGAAGAAGGATGTTTTATCATCCACTTTATTGTGGATTACTTAAATAGTCAACCAACCAAACTGTAGGATTTTAGAGGAGGAACTCACCAAGTCATCCTCAGGAGAAGCAAGCAGTGAAAGATTAAAACAAAATTTATGGAAAAGTTCCCTCTTGGGAAAATGCATATTTTCCACTTCAGCCTGTTTTTTTTGTGTATTAAATCAGATTAATAGTTAGGAAAGGCAGTTCAACAAAAGTGTTGGAAAAAGGAGGTCCTCGTGCAAATGGGGCTCTGCACACAGTGCTGCCCGAGATAAACACCTGTGTCTTACAAAATGCTTCTTTGGGCAAGGCAAGCAGAGAAAGGAGTTTAATGATGAGGTGGAGACTGTGTTGTAAGAACTGTGAAGTAATGCTGCTGCCACATGGCTGAGCCTGGAGGTAGGGGAGCCTGGAAACGATGTGCTCGGAGGGACAGCGAAGCAGAGGAAGGAGCTGCAGAGCTTTGGGTCATCACAGCGAGGGCCAAACACACCTGAGCCTTCCTGAGAGCCACTGAGGCTGGAAGCAGGGCTGTGAGAGCACTCCCAGGAGCAGCTGGGTGGGATTGCTTTTTGGAAAAAGCATGGAAGTGGCAGGGAAATTGGGTGGACTCAGCAGACGCTGTTACTGAGCGCGGCCCCGTTGTTGGCTGTGTTCTTTGTTGCAGACAGTCTGCAGGGTGCTTTATTTTGAAGGTTTATTTTGAAGTGTCCTAAATATTTATCCCTGTTCCAACACTGAGAAATTCCCACCTCCCTCAGCTTTTGTTCCATGTTCTCTAGGACAACCCAGCTCCATACATTCCCCCAGCCTTACTCTGCATCAGAGCTGCTTTGGGGAGTGTTTTGGGTCCACATCTGCACATTCTTAAGAACTTTTCATTGGGTGTTAGACATTTTCAACATTTTTGAAGGGACAAAAGCACCAAAATCATGCAATAGTTTTATAATAAAAACTTGGGAAGTTAAGTGGGCCTGAAGTGCAGTGACGTGGTTGACCAGAGCCAGAGCCTTGCACCTTGAACATACTGTTCTCTAAAATTAGGCCTCACATAAACCCCAGCTTATCTGATAATGTATACTGTGAATGCAGAATCTTCAGCAGTGAACATTTCTCATACATTAAACCATTAGAAATAACTAATTAATAAAAATACTTCCAGTACATGGTGAGCTCACACACGTGGTACAACAGTACCCAGGAGCAGGGTGGGAGTGGAGAAGCTGCGTAATGGGAGGAAGCTCTGCATGGGAATACCAAGGAAGGGAGGAGGAGATGGTATCAATCCTCCTGAATCCAGCAGCAGAGCTCTGGGAGCTGAGAATGTGGCTTCTGGCTGAAGGCTGAGTCTGAGCTACTGACTGGTTTAGTTGCCAAAAAATGTTTGTTTAAATCTTTGTGAGCAGCTGTGAATGTGGCTTCCAGACTTAAAAGTACTTTGGCTTGTTATATGTGTGTAAAGGGTTATAAGTAAATATGCTGAAGTCTAAAGGAATACCTTTACCTGGATAATATAGTAACAATTTACATATATAGCTGTTTGCTAACTGGCTTATTTTTGCAAGTTTATAGAAAGCTGATTTATTTTTTAAAAGTTTAATAAGCCCTGTAGAGTAAAAACTTAACATTGACAACGTTACAGGAGTTGAACAATAGTGATAAAAAATAGGAATACAAACAGAATATGAGATGTCTTTTATTTGCCCCTATACATAATCTGTTTAATGAATAGCTTCCCCCCAAATCTCATGATAATATGACTGCTGCAAAACAGTGTTCATATTCTCTTGGTGCAATTCATGATATTAGAAATCACTCTGCAGAATTAAGGCCAAAATATATCATACCCTAGAACCTAAATTTCATAGTTTTTTAAATTGAGAGAGAAGATTCTAACCTAATTACACAGGACAACCAGTGTATCCTGTAAGGCTTATTCAAGTGAGAATTTCTGTACAACATTTTCTCTATAGAAATCGTTGGTTTATTATCATATTAAAGGCTGAGTTTATAGATTCACTTCAGTTTTATTGTTAGTATTTTTTCAAAATTTTGCTGTGAGGAAAGAATTTAGATGACAGCAAATATCTGACTGTATTTGACCTGGAGTATGAGTTGCAAGCAGAAATTCTAATTACCAGAGAAGGAAACATAGAGCCTGTGGAAGGAAAAGGCTAATTCCAAATTCCCTTAAAACAAAACAAAAGAAAAACCTATGGCAATTAGTATCACAGTCAGCAGTGCCATTAATCACTCAGCATCATTGTGGTAACAGAACAAACAGCTTTTCTGGTGTGTGATTGGCAGAAGAGCATTTTGTAACGATAAAAGTGGAGAGATTTAGCTGTGGCATTTAGTTTCTGCAGTTACAATAAGAAATGATACTGTATGCACTGGCTGCTATCAAAACCACTTAGATAAAACCAGTGATGGCTGTGCCAGCAAATCCAGATGGGATGCTTTGCTCCTGGTGACTCATCCCAGCAGGAAGGACTGTCACTTCCATCAGTCATTATTTTACCTCACCCGCACTTTGCTTGCCTGGCTTTGCAAAGATAAATCTCACTAGAGCTGTGATTGCAAGCATGGAAACACTGAAGGAAGGGAAGCTTTCCCTTTGTTGTTCCAATATATGGAATTTTCAGATTCTTGCTTTCCAGCTTGGCCTGATGTGTGGGAACAGCTTCAGTGGGAAGTAGCATCCAGCTGGCAGAGGGCAGTGGTGGGAGCTGCAGGTGGGTTGTGCTTGGCCCCAAAGCCCTGGATAAGCCAGGCAGCCTGAGAATTCTGTGCCTCTGTCTCAGGTGAAGGGAGCGTGTTGAATGAGGTCATTTTGCTGGAATGGTACCTTGAAATTAAATCCCAAATTACATCAGGAAATGCTGTCATTCAAAACCCACCCCTGTTAATGGAGCCATGCAGAACGATGCTTTGTTTAGTTCTAGCTGATCAAGGTTTTGTAGCATGATCTCAGTTTGTTCTAATTGACTTGTTCCAGCGACCTCCACTGTTAAATCCTCTCTGGGTGGGATTTGTGCAGGTTTTTGTGTGTTACCTTTGGAACTGTAAACTTCCAAGGCAGAAATCAGACGTGGAAAATCCACTTCTAAACTGGTAGCTGGATTTTGGAAAACGCTGGCCCTGCACTAAGAACACTGAATAATTTATGCAGAACCTCAGTCTTAATAAAATATTTAGGAGCCCAAGTCGAGATTTCCAAAGCATTCTGGCTTTGCTGAGGCATCTCAGCCCCGAGCTGGGGTTCTGCAGTGCATTCTCTCCTTGCTGCAGTGTGCTCAGCAAGCCTGGGCCAGGCAGTCCCTCTGAATTCTGCTCAGTTCAGTCTTGAACAATTCCAAATAACACAACCATTCCTGGGGGCTGTACTTCAGCTTTAAAGGAATAACTCCTGACAGAAGGTAAAAGGAAAGACATCCAAACCCGCACGTGTTCATTCAGAAGGGATGGGATGGTTCTGAATATCCACGGAAATTGGTGGTGGAAGAGGAAATTTCTTAGTTGTTCTTTCAGGGCAAAAAAAAGCCTCACTCTCAAATGGATCCTTAATCCATGGAGGGAGGTAACAGCTACCAGGCATGTGTGCTCCCAGCTGTAACACTCATGAACATGCTGGTTGGGTAGAGCTCCTCACACAACTTTTACTTGGTGAAGCATTACCAGAAAGAACCCAGAAATTCAGACTTGGTGGTTGGTTATTTTTCTATAAAGGGAACATAATATAAACTGAACCAGAAGCCTATAACAGCTGAGACTAAAGCAAACTAAAGAGATCTTAATCTAGGAAAAGTCACTAATGATGTTTATTAAAGTTTTGAGTAGCCTCAGAGGAGGCTCTTCTGGTACATTACTGCAGAGCTGTTTTCCTCAGAAGGCTTTTTTGCTAGTTTTTTTCCTCAAAAGGATTGTTCACATATCTTTAGACTAAGACTTTGTTTTGTTTGTTTTGTAAAATAATAAAAATTTTAAAAGCTTTATTATTCAGAAGATACTTAAAAGAAAAGATTCCACGGGTTTCAAAACATCAAATGTAGTTTTTCTGTAAGATAGGAAAAAAAATTCAAGAACTATCAAGTGCTTTGATACGGCAGATAAAACACATGTTTCTAAGTTATTTCAGGTGTTTGGTTTTATTCCCAAATATCTCTTCCTGGTCTGTCATTCCCTCTTTGCAGTCCCAGTTCATTAAGTCACCATGTGTCAGAGGCAGGCTTACCTTTCAAAATGCAGTATAATCCCCTTCTATATTTAAATTACTCAGGTTCTCATCAACATTCGCCCTCACCAAACCAGTGCCTATTTTCAGCCCCCTTTTTGCTTATCAGACAAGCCCTTTCATGTTTTGTCCCATTATGCCTGTTGACAGGAGAGGAAATATCCTCACAGGCAAGATTAGTGATGACTCCTCGGTTTCCTTCGGCTGCTTTTGTGACCTGAGACTCGGGAATCTGGGGAGGAGGAGGAAGGGAGGAAATGAACTGGGATTGTCACTTCTGATGGGTGAGGAATTACAAAGTCTGCTAAACTATTGTGAAAGGGCCCCAGCGTGGCTAAGGCATTTTTAAAGCATGATTTCATTGTGAATAACAATAATAAATTCTAGGAGTGTTCCACACAGAACTGTTTTACAAGTGTAGTTGTTAATATGAGATAGGAAATGGTGTCTGGTGTGGTGTTTGGTCCTGCTGTTTGTACCTGACACTGCTGGGTAGAAAATGGCTTTTGAAGTTGTTATTTATTTGAAAGTTGGGAAGGGCATCATTTCAACTTTCTTTTCCTGCATTTTGAGTTAATTTATTACAGTGTGTAAGGGAAGGACTTTCTGAGCCTCACTCAGGACTCTACTGTTGAGAGGAATGAAGGAAATCCTAACTTGTTCTTGAAATGAAACGAGCTACATTAAAAGGTCTTTATGCTGCTATTCATGAATAATCTGCAGTTCATTGCTGTGTGCAGTCAGTCATTTCTAAATGCTTAGTTATTGTTTGGATGTTTTGTTCACGTAATTCTTTGCAGACGTTTTGGGTTGGAGTTTGTATTGTGCTTTAAACTTGGTCTGTTTAAGCCAGGAAAAGTTAATGTCATCCATGTGTTAATGATAATTTGTTGTGTTGGGGAAGTTTTTGAGAAACTTTATTATTATTGTTGTTGTTGTTAGGAACTGAATTGCCTTCTCTTCCTTAAAAAAACCAACCAAAAAGCCCCTGACCTCAGAGCTTCAACAGATCCCAACAGTGACAACTTCCAAGGTGTTGTGATATCAGTACAGGGGCAGTATGATCAGGGTTAAAATTGATGTTCTTTGTACTTGCAGGGTTCATGGCCTCTCTGTGGGGGTTCAAAATTAGTGCCTTCATCTGGTGTATTCCATGATGTTGAACCCAGAAGTATGAAATAAGGAATGTCATCCTGAGTTTGAAGGCATTTCCCTGTTTAACTGGGTTTTAGTGGAGCTTGCAACAGAGTCAGAAGGTTCTTGGTACCTCTGAGCTTCCTGGTTTTTTTACCAGTTTGTATTTTGAAGTGTTTGGAAGCTGTGTTTTTATTTCCACTTCAAACCATTGTGTTGATTGCATTGGATCCCACTAGCATTCCTGGATAACTTTTTAATAGTTATATTTTCTTTTATAAGCTTTCCAGATGCCCAGAGTGTCTGCAGAGATTCACTGCCCCGTTTGGAGGAGACCCAGGGTGAAGGCACAGAGCCAGCAGGTGAGCCTGTCAAAGGTGATCCTTGGACATTTGAGCTCTTTTTTGAATTCTTTTCGAATGTAATTTGTATTTCTATTCTAGCAGGTTATGACTGATAATTTTTCAGGACTGGGATAAGGAGAGAAAAAAACAAAAATAAAATTGAAGTGAGTCTGGGCAACTGAAAAACTTTCAGGAGCTGTAAATTTGCATGGATTCAATAGTTTCTCCCAGTTTTTGTCTGTATTTGGGGCAGTGGTCAGATAAGAATGAAAACCAGACTGATCCCATTTTAAATCACACAAATTGTGTTACCTTTGGCATCACAGCCTGTTCCCCAGCTGTCACCTGGGGAGGATTAAAGGAGTTTTGTTAGCAGAACTTTGTGAGGTTCCTTGCAAGGTTTGCTGTCCTGAGAGAGCTCCCTGTTGCCTTGGTGAGGCTGCTACTGGTATCTAAATGTGCTCATTTAACCAGAGTATTTGTTCTTTGAGACAATTGGAGCAATGACTGCATAGATATCAGATCTATGTAGGAATCTCCCATGCAGATTTTATACACATGTAGAAAATCATACCTGTATGGATTTATCTTTGTTTTTTAAAAGGCAGTTCTTTGACACACAGTAGATTCATTCCCAAAACTGACCTGCCAGCTCTATGCTTTTTTGTTCTTTCAGGAAGCAGGAAATAAATTTGGATGGATAAAGGTGATAACTAATGTCTGGTTTCCAATTTTCAGGGTGTTTATGGAACTATTTGAGGCACACATTCTATATTTAGATTATTGCCGAGGCCGTGATTCTGCAGAGTACTTGTGTGCTCAGGAAGGCTCTGACCTATTTCTCTAAGAATTTATCTGGGACTCTGGTTACTGCTGACAGTACCTCCCCTGCCTTCCTCCCAGAGGTTGCTGCTGGCTGCAGTTTAGAGAAATATGCTCAGGAAGGAATGCACATGCCATGCAGCCACTCCTGCAGAGGTGACCACAGCTCTGCCACAGAGGTGAGGAGAACAATGAGGGGAGAAGCCATTCCAGCTGTTCCCTCATAATTTCCTTGCAAACACAAGTGACACCTCATCCATTTTAATTAAGCAGTTCCTTTATTGCTGTTTAGATCTTCTAAGTTGATGAATCAGGAGCTTACAATTTGTTAGACTTTGTCTTTTATTTGACTTTGAGAATCTGTGGCACTGCTTGTTATCCATTTAAATGAGAAGCAGTGTTTGACTTGGACACATCACACTGCTCTGCAGATGCTGAGTGGGAAAGTGAGGACTGAATTTCAAACACTTCTCCCAAATAATCTTTCATGAGAAGGAAGGTCAGTGTCTAATTTCAGTGGGTCTACATTGTATATAAAGAGAAAAGGAGGAGATTCTGATGTTTTCTAGTTGTGCAGAACTGTCTTTCTCGCTTTATAATTGATATGTTCTGCAACCTCAGGACTAAATTTGTTCAGTGAGGACTGCAGACTGTTCTGGAATTTTTTCCCCATTCCTTTCCACCAATGTATAGAAGCTCATTGCTGTGGAAGCAGGCCAGATTTGGGGTTTTCTAATGCATCTGTAAATCCAGAGTACCCTTACTGATGGCAGCAAGCATTATATGACTTAAAACCATTAGATTGACTTAGAAGAGAACTCATTCGTGCTGGCTTCATACTGATGGAATCACAAAGTAGTTTATGTTGCAAAAGACCACTGGAGGGCAACTAGTCCATCTCTGCTCATAGGAGGGCTTGTGGCTTTGTTCAGCTGAGTTTTGAAAACCTCCAGGGATGGAAATTCCACAGCCTCTCGATACCTCTTCTTAAGCTGAGTCACCTACATTGGGAAATAACTTTTCTTGATCCAGCAAGAGTTTTCCTTGCTGCAGCTCATGTCCATTGCCTCTTGTTCTTCCGCTGGGTGCCTCTGAGAAGAGTCTGTTTTCCTTGCAGCACCCTCTTTGGTCTGTGGCAGGCAGCAGGGAGATTCATTCTTTCTCTTCTCCAAATTGGAGGAACCCAATTCCTGCAGGGGCTTCTCCTACATGGTGTGTTCCAGGCCCCTGACCCCTGGGAATCCCTGTCCTGGGCTTCCGTCAGTTTGTCAGGATCTCTCTCTTGCACTGGGGCTTCCAGAGCCTGCTTCAGGTGCACCCTCAAGGAGTGCTGAGCAGGGGAAACCATCACCTTCCTTGATGTGCTGGCTCTAATCCTGCCAGTGCAGCTGGGATGCAGTCAGCCCTCATCTCCATCAGGACATGCAGCCCCCAGGAGCCCCAGGGTTTGTCCTGCTGAGCTGCCATCCGGTCCCTGCTGGGGCATTGGGTTGTCCTGCCCAAGGTGCAAGACTTGTGTTCACCCTTGTGGAGCTCTGAGGTTGTGTCAGCCCGTTCTTTGGTGTGCTGAGGTCCCTTATGGATGGATTGGCACATTGGTCAGTTCCTCAAGTTTGGGGTCATCTCTGAAGCTCTGAGTGTTCTCTCTGTTGTCCAGGACAGCAGTGCCAGCACTGAACAGTGTTGTTCTCAGGAGGAACCCCTGAAGAATGTCACTTGTAATGACTTCTGGCTGCATTTGGAATTGTTGACCATGGTTCTTGAAGACTAGTTATCCTGCCAGTTTTTTATCCACCCGTTCCTCCAACTGCACCTGGTTCAAACCTTCCATGCTGAGCGATGTAGGACTTGTTAAAGACCTCGTTAAAGGTAAAAAGTGAACAACATTCCACTGCTCTCACCGTGTCAGAGCCAGTCAACTCATTGTGGAAGGTGGTTGGGTTAGATTTCCCAAGGCCAGATCAGGTCTGTCCATTCTGGCTGGTCTCAGTGACCATTTTATAGCCCAAAATGATTTCTAGGAGAGTTTGTTCTACAGCCTTCCTGTAGACCAAGGTGAGGTTTCTGTAGGACCGAGGTGAGGTTGATTGGCCTTTAGTTATCTGAGTCCTCTTTCTCCTGCTTTTTGAAGACAGATGTGACATTTGCCTTTTTCACTGTCATGGGACCTTTCCAAATTGCTGTGCCTTTTCAATGGCAGGGAGCAATGGCTTTGACCTGGTTTCTCAGTGTCCACTCTGAAGCATCTCATGCAGTCCCATCAACACTTCTGTATGTGTCCAGTTTGTGCAAGTGGTCCCTATTTGATTTTTTTCTACTGTAGGTAAAACACCTCACCTGTCCCTAGGCATGGAAACCCAGGGAGCCTGATCCTGCCAGTAAACACTGGGGTGAAAAGGCACTGGGAGCATCAGCCCTTTGCATGTCCCGTGTCAGCAAGTCACCCATGATGTCCCTGGTTCTCCTTGTGTGCCTGTAGAAGCCCTTCTTGTGGCTCTTCCCATCATTCACCAATCCCAATTCTGAGTTTTGACTTTCCATGCCTGCATGCCTGGGCAATGTTTCTGTGCTGATGTTTCCTCCTGATTACACCCTGCACATGTTCCATTTTGGTGCCTCGTAATCAGTTTTAGAGGCGTCAGGGTTGTTAGGAGGCTTATTTTGTCCTTGCCCTGATGCACCACTCCCTCCACGTCAGCTCAGAGAGGGTTCTTTGCAGGATATCTAATTTCTCTGATCCACACTTGCAGGAGTTCACTGCTGTGAAGAGCAGTATATTTTATTGCAATTAATAAATGTTCCCTTTTCCTCCAGTGGAAAAGGCATAGGTATCCATGAACTGAAATATTTTCGTGTGTTTTGGCTAATTGAAAAAGATTTCCTCTATTTATTCAGTCTTTCCTGTTTGACAGTGTAAGATGACATGTTTGTTGTGGAAAACTGGTAATGTAGCAGAAAACCCTTTTCCTCCCCCAGCTGTGGCAAGGCAAGCAACAGGAAGCTGGTTTCTGTATTATATTAGAAGAATCACTCTGTATATAGTCTGGCTGATACTTTCAGGTTCATTTTCAATTCCAGAGTTCTGTACTTGTGTTTAGTCTGTTTGTTGGCACAAGGGGAAGTCTGACACAGATACCAAGCTCTTGAACTCCAACCTGTGTGTACCCAGCTTTTAAAGAAATTAATTTACTCAGCTTAAGAAATTAATCTCTTAGGGTCACAGGTATCTTGAAGAAAAGCAAAAAAATAGTGGGTGAGAGGAGGAATGATGCATCTGTGTTGTCAGCAGAATGTGATGGCATCATGGCTGTGGAATCTGGGGTGATGACTGTCAGGAATGCCTCCAGCAAAGAGCTGAATTCCTGCTCTCCTCATTAGGGCAGAGGGATGTTTTGCAGCAACTGGCATATAATCAAGACACTGTTTTGTGAGTTAAATCTGATTCACTTTCAAGCAGAAGTTAAATTATTGGTTTAGTTCCTGCTTCTCGGGGCACATCCCTGGAATATCACTCGGAGCTCCTCAGGTCATGCAGCAGGGCTGCTCCTCCACCAGCCTGTTTGGTTACCTGCCTGAAAGGTCACCTTGGTTCTCTTGCATTTTGTGTGGCTCTCAGAGCTCTTCTTCCAGAAACATCAGAATTTATTTACATTCTCAGATCCTTTCTGCCAGTCACCAGGATATTAGTGAACAAAGTTTCATTGATTATATTAGCTTTAAACTGTAGGATTAGTGTATTTCTCTTTTAATTTTCTTTTTTTTTAACTAGTACACAGTTTCCTTTATACATCCCAGAGGCCCAGCAGTTTCAGCCAGACTGATTATTCATGAAAAAATAAATAAATATGGACTTGCTATTTGTTTGTCTGTTTAAAGTCATTTTTGGTATCTGGGCTGGGAAAGACAGCCTGTACTGTGTCAGAACTCTTATATCATACATGATGGAAGGAATAAACTGGCTGATAAAAATACAACAATTGTAATGTGTTTATGTTGTGCATCATTTCGGACTTGAAAGAAAATATCTGAGTAACAAATGTACTTTTATAAATCAGTGTTCACATGTAAATGGTTCATAAGTTTAGGATTGTATCGTGAAAAATGAGATGAAAACTTTCAGTGTGTCTTTTAAGTGGTTCTTAACTACTTTTTTTCTCCTGTAAAGTTTCTTGTTGAAAATTTACACATTAGTGGGAAAACTGCACACCTAAAATCCCAAGTATTTAGATCAGCTTTCCCTAGAGCAATTGCCAAGACAAACTGCAGTCCAGCCCTCCTGTTATAAGTGCAACTATATAACTATGAGACTACTCCAGGCCATCTCTTCCTTCAGCAGTGAAGACAGTGAACCATGGAAAAGGTATCTGATCATGGAATTTGGCCTTGGAGAGGCCCAAAGAGTGACAGTCACAAGGACTTATTGAATAAAATCTCTGCTCTTTTTATTTTAAATTACAACATCACCTTCTTTAAGCAGAGATCTTTTCTCATCATCCCTGACCTTCAGTGGATTGATGTGAAGGACATGAGCCAAGGTCACAAATCAGTGAATGAAAAAGCATTTTGGGTACAAAGTATAATGCAGGTAGCAGGAGTTAGTGGGAGAAAGAGGAAAGGGGCAAATATTACTCTTTGGTTGCATATAGGGAACTTTCAGTGGCATCAAGTACTTCAAGCTGGAATGTGGTTTGTTTTCTCCTCTGTAAACCTACAGCTGGATAATGTACCAAAGCTAATAGTGTACTTAGAGGGGTTTTATTCTGATTTCCTCTTTGGTTTCAGGAGGTTCTGAGTTCATTTCCAGCCTGGATATTGCAGTTTAACTTTCAGATGTTAGCAAGACAGAGCACCTCTTTTGCTCTTCCCAGAGTTTATAATTGACACATTCAGCATTTTGCCAGGCATTCCTTCCCAGGCTCTTTCTGAGAAGAATGAGCCCTCTGCTCAAAAACCCTCTGCAAACTGACAGAGGAATATATTGTTCATGTTCTGCTGGTTTTACTGACTCTATGGGACAGACTAATTGGATTTTTAGAATTATTTGGCTTATATCTAGATCTCAGGACTGTTTTGAGATAAATTCTACCTGCAAAAGCAAGCACTGAATGGGCATTTAGGTTTATATTCATTTGCAGTATAGCTTGTGTATTATTAAGGTGATGCACAGAGTCTCTGAAACTGATTGTGTTCTTAATTTTTGGTGGGAATCAAAGATGCCTTTTTGACACGGTAAAAACCTGCATAAACAAAACCAGAAGGAAACCTAGTTTTCAAGGACATTTTTTGTTTCTATGTATAGATATTTCAGTGATTTGATGGATGATTTTCACTCTTCTCTGGAAAGTGTTCTGTTTGTTATCTACTGCACCTCTGCAGTGAAAAGACAGTAATCATACAACTTTTGTAATGTTAAGTTTAGGAATGTTGCTAATATTTTCACGTCCCTCGCAGAGCATTTTGTTATAGTACATGAACCAGAATGTTGTATTTTAGCTCTGTATGGTACAATTTTGTTTTCAACAGGGCAGTCACCTCTCTGTGCCCACACACACCTGCAATCCCTGCCCCCTCGGTTGGTTTAGAAGCCAGAACATCTATATATAGAGTTTTTCATCTGGGCTGTGGTGTGTCACTGCAGAAAACAAGCATTTGGATTAACATCAGCTCCACACCAGGATTGGGGTTAAGTGCAGTAACACCTGCTTTGCCTCCTCAGCTCATAAAATATTTATTGGGTGATACTGTTTGCACTTGGATAAAGTCTGTCTGTAACCTAAAATCCTTCACAGCTACTTGTTTTCCAGACTGGCTGGATGTACGATGCCCTTTCTCCACTGAGCTAAGCAGAGCTCCACACCTATGTTTTGAAAATCATTATATGCAATTTGCACATGAGCAAACGAAGGCACAGGGAGATGAAGCAGCTTTATTCGTATTTATTGCTGTCATTAACACCTTCTGTTTGTCAAGAGAACAAATGCAAATCTGCCAGCCAGGGGCAGGAATGGCACACGATGTTTGTGAGCTTGCAGCAGCTTGCTGTGCCTCTGGTTGTCTGTGCACAGACAAGCTCCCTGGCTCAGGGAGGCTGCAAGTGTGTCCTGAGGAGCTCGTGTGGATCCAGCTGTGGTTGATGTGTTCACATGTTGCCAGAAATGCTCAGAGAGGTGGTTTCCCCGTGAAGCAACAGGAGGAATAGCATTGGACAGGGATGTTGGACTTCTGAACGCTCCAGAATGGCCTTTTTTCAGCCCCTGGGGTTCCAGGAAACAGCACAGATGCTGTCTGAGCTTTCTCACAGTTCTTGCTTTCCATAAGAGTAGTAAAAGACAATCATGCTTATTAACTTCTATCAGGAACTTCAAAAAGTCCTATTTTCTGTTACACTCAATTCTGACAAGCCTAAGCACTTTGAAATTTTTTCATCAGCTCACTCTAGAATATATATATTTATGTTTATGCTAAAATTATTTCTTCATTTATGAACGTGAATCTAAAGAAAAAAATGTTGTTCTTACAATGTTCTTGTACTGTTTGGTTGAGAAGTATGGGGACTGTTTGACAGGGGAGTCGTGGGAGGGTTTGTGCTTTCCTTGTGAGAATTCACCTGAATTTTGCCAACTTGCTAACCCCTAGATTCTCTAAGGAGTGTATTTATACTCAACCTTTTGCTGGCTTTGCAAGAGCCAAGTAAAGTCTTTGAGAGAGATATTTCTTGTGTAGTCCTTGGAACCAGTGGTGAGAGCCAAGTGACATTTGTTGGTGCTCTTTCTCTGTGTCCTGTCAAGGAAGGGGAGGACAAATACAGGGACAAAAAAGTGGATGGTAGAAAGGCAGGGTGAGGAAGACAAGAGCAGGAAAAGATGAAAAATGACATGGAAACAGGGCAAAACAGGAGTGGGTGGAGTGGATATACAAATTAGAACATGGGGCAGATGACCAAGGAAAAAACTGTGGGAAGTAGTGGGGAACAGAGGCAGGGTGGGGGGGAAGGAGAGAGGGAAGAGTTATAACAAGAAAGAGGGGCTTGGATACTGAGTAAGGTTAGAGGTTTCAGATCTTTTGGATCTCTGTAGCCTTCTGATTCATTGACTACTCCACTGCACAGGGGGAACTGCAGGGCTGAGCACCAGCAGATGTTGCTCTGGAATTGGGGGGGTGTCTGTAACAGAAGATCAGTGTAATTCTGTCCAGTGGCACTTCTGTTCAAGATGTAGATCAAAGTGTAACAAAGATTTCTCTTTCTATGTGGTGTATGTGATAGAAAGAAAATTGGAAAGTCCTTCTCTCAGAAGGTGAGAAGTGCCAGAGTTGTGCTTGGTCCCGTGGTCTTTATTCAGCTCTCTTGTCCTCTGGTACACAGTCACATGGTATTTTTCAATGATAGAATACCTTGACAATAGTGCTTTACCTTCCAGAGTCCCTGTGGACTTCCCTTGCTGATGGCAGAGTCAGACTGAGAATAGATAACTCATGTCCACAGACTCCCATAACAGTTCATCAGATGTTCAAGGAGAGCCTGGAAAAATACGGGTCCCTTAATGCTTTGGCCAGCAAAAAGAATGGAAAGTGGGAGAAAATAACTTTTTCAGAGTATTATTGCCTCTCCAGGAAAGCAGCCAAGAGCTTCTTGAAGGTAGGTACAGGAAACAAAGCCATTTCATTTTCTCCCTTTGTCTCCTTTA
Organism: Pseudopipra pipra; assembly: GCF_036250125.1. NCBI lineage: Eukaryota > Metazoa > Chordata > Aves > Passeriformes > Pipridae > Pseudopipra > Pseudopipra pipra. The sequence continues at coordinate 2,841,401 of NC_087560.1, read as the reverse complement.
AAAAAAAAAACAAAAACAAATGAACAGAAAAACCCCAAAACCCACACTATAAGAGGCTTTCCCCATTACTTGAAGACCAGCAGTCGTATTCCTTATTGAAATAATGATGAAAATGGGTTTTGGTCAGAGGTAACACTGCTGTCAGGGGAGCCTGGCTGCAAGGGAGGAGCTGCTGTGTCACACTTGCTCACTGGGATGTGGGCACAGAGCTCAGCATGAGGCCCTTGAGATTAAAAACAGAAAAACAGGGGAAAGCAGTACTATCATGAATTTGGTGAGATAAACACAATTTCTAAAGCCTTCTAAGCATAGGGTAATATTGGTACTCATTATGTCTCGTTCACATTGAAGTGTTCTGGGTTTCAGGCCTTTCTGGGCAGCAGAGCTCAACCAGCCAGGAGAAGGCAGTGGAAAAGTTACATCATGTTACTGCTGACAAATACTGGTTTTGCTGTGGATACCAGCACAGAGCTGTGTGTGGACATGCCTTGTCAATACTGCAATAATAAATCAGAAGTTTCCAAAGTTTGTATTTGTGTGGGTGTTCCTCTCCAGAGTGCCTACATTATATAACCTCATGCTTCTTATTTTTCAGCTCGGTCTTGAACGATTCCACAGCGTAGCAATCCTTGGATTTAATTCTCCAGAATGGTTCATCTCAGCTGTTGGAGCTGTTTTTGCTGGGTAAGATTTTTTTTGGGGGGTGTTGATTTTGAAGGGGCTTTGGGGATTTCTGTTTTGCTAGAGGTGGAAATGCAGCAAATAAGTATTTGCTGTCATATTTTGGAAGTTGTGTTGCTACTGATTAGCATGTTGAGTGACCTGCTGGAGTCTCTTATCTGAAATAGTCCAGACACTCCTAAGTTGATCCTGTTTGCTGTGGGCTTCACTGTGACAGAAGCTGTTGTACAGTGTCTTATCTCTGGAAGATGTGGGAAACAGATGAGACTCACACTTTTATATTAATGATATTTGTCTACAGCAAGATATGTTCAAGGAGATGAAATAACATATGAATATTGGCCAGCCTGATTCCTTCTGTCCTGATACCTGTTCACACAATTTGGGTTTTACTTCTTAAGCTGTTCTGTGCCAATGAAATCCAAATTGGTACCTGTGTACAGCTTGAACAGGAAGGGGACGTGACTGGGGATCTTTTACAACTTCCTGAGCTGACTCTTGAGTAGCCTCAAATGGGTTAAAACACTGAATCCCAGCCTACAGCACCTTCTACTGAATACAGTTCAGAGATTAGTCTTTGCAATGTGCATAAATCAGAGATTTAGATAAATATCTATATCTGGATACATGAAACAAATGAGAGCTGTGCTGTGTTTGCTTCCACATCTTCATACTCTTTCAGCTTTCATCTGATCCCTGATTATTACTCTTTTTTGATACTAAGTGCATGTATATGTGTGTGTATATATAAATATATGTTCTTATATATGTATATATAAATTTTTTGATGCAGAGGAATTGTCACAGGAATATACACAACCAATTCTCCAGAGGCCTGTCACTACATTGCTCATGACAGCAAAACCAATATCATGGTTGTGGAAAATCAGAAACAACTGGACAAGATAATGCAGGTACGAGTGGCTGAAAAGCCATAATTTTTTCATTTCTTGCTGCTGTGTTGGTCCCAAACACCATATACACTCTCTGTATCATGGAACCTTTTATGGAGGTGTTCTTACTCAGAAATCCAGTATCTGGTGCTTGAGCTCGTGGGTGCCTTGCTGCCCTGTCCTCTCCAGTGTCTGTGGCTCCAGCAGAGCTCACTGGATGGTTCACTGCAGATTTCCCTGGAAAAACTCACCTTTTGATCCCGTGGTTATACTGTCACCACCTGCTTCTCTTTGGCAAAGCACAGCCCACTGGAATGAAGAGATTACACTCTGTAATTGCAGGTTTGTAAAGACCTGCAATTCAAATATGAAGTGTGCCAGTGTTCAGGATTCCCTCTTTCCAAGGTATCATCTTATCCTGCTTGCCATATCTTGTCCTAGTAGCCATTAAGGCTGTCGAGTTACTGCACTTTGGTGGCACGATGGTTAAATAATGTGATGGTTAAATAATGTGGTGGTTAAATAATGTGGTTAAATGAGACAGACCTTGGTGAGAAAGGAGCAGGAGCCTCTTTAGGTGAGCAGTCACAGTTTTGACACGACCCTTGAGCAGCTGTGACTGGGTTTCAGCAGCGGTGCCGGAGGGAAAGACCAATTTAACAGAAGGATCCCGGTTGCAGGACTTGGGGAGGAGCCCAGGAGCACAGGCAGCAACCTGGGAAGGGCTTATCTGTCTGTCAGGTGTTAAGGGAGGCCCCTGGCTGGAGATGACCCATCAAACTTGCACCAAATTGCAGCTTGCTGAAGCAAGGGGGCCCTTCATGATGGAGTTTTCTGCCAAAAACATGTACCTGCCACAGAGTGGGGTTTTTTCAGATGTATTTGATATAAGTTATGCATTAATTACTTTGTATTTGTATTAATTACTTTGTATTTTGTGGCTCTGTTTTATATGTGATTTGCAGGAAGACAGGTTTTTAGAAAAATTCTAAAATTTTTAAAATTTAGAAAAAACCAGAGGGTTTTTCAAAACATTTTTTTCCTGGAAGAACCCAAGGCTGAAATGATAACACACCATTTCAATTGCTGTCCTTCTAACAATGTGTACACAATGGCTGCCATCAAGCCACTGCTTTTGTATTGGCACAGGTGCAGTTCCAAATGTGGTCAGTGAGGCAGGGGGGCCCAGGGAGTGGAGTGAAATGAATGTTTTCTGCAGGCCATGCAAAGCACACAAAGAGCTCCTGACACCAGCAGCCTGTCTGCCTGTGGCTTTATGTCCTCATGTATCCTTACACTGTCCATATGGCTCCATTTCCTTTTTTCCTTGAGGAAGTAGAACTTTTTTTAGCACCTGAACACCAGTTTTTGCTGAGGGACTTTGTTGCCAACCACAGCAGTTGGGGTCAGCTTCCAGCTTGATCTACACAGCTCCTGGATGTGCCCTGTTGTGCACTGTGAGAAAGGATGCTGAGGAGCCATTTTGGGTGTAATTTTCGGGTTTTTTTATTCTTTTTGACTGAAACCAGATTTTCTAGAGCAGACTGTGCAGACTGTGTAGTCCCCTCCTCCTTCCCCCGCCTCTAGCTGAGCTAACTGCGGGTGAGTTCAGGGGAGAATATTTGGGGGTGGAGGGAAAGAGGAAGGGGGTTGTGCCTGTCAAGCCATTACAGTTTTGGCAGTATTTTAGTGGGGAAAAAAAAGCCCACGCAAGAGATGAATAATAAATAATAAATTTGTCTTAAAAAATCCAACAGATCTGGGATCGCTTGCCACACTTGAAAGCTGTTGTGCTGTATAAGGACTCCCTTCCAGAGACACATCCAGATTTATATACGGTATGTGAGTGCTAGAACAGACCTACAATTCAGGGGGGATTATTTATTTGAGACATTTCTACTATGCTTTGTCAGCACAGTGTCATTCAGAATGCATTGCTGCATTCCAGCAAACACATTCAAAAGCTTCATCAGCTTTTTTCTGTTTAATTTACGTGTAACTTCATGTTTGATACTTTACATTTAAAATTAGCAGTACCTTGCTTAACTCTCTGTCTTGTGTCCTCTTGGTCTTTAACTTGACTGGTCCATTAAAACACCTATTATTCTCACCTATTCAGGTGGGAATGTGTACTCTCAAATGGTTAAAAATAAAAGTTGTCCCCTGGTGAAAACTGAATTGTGGTGAGTTACACTGAATCCAAGAACAGAGAATGCTTGTTCTTTTACAGATGATAGTTGCATTTTGTCTACACCAAATATTTCTGGTGATAGGCAACAAGTGAACAGAAAAGACTATGGACTGCACAAAGCAGCACATTTTCTTAGTACATGTAGAATATGTATTACATGTATTTAACATGTATTACATGTTAAAAATAAAAGAAAAAAAGACAAAACCAGGATGAGAAATTTCTGAGTGGTAGAAGTTCAGCCTTTAGGAAGTATGAGGGCTTGAAGCAAAGCAGGTTTTTGGAAATGTGCTATTACAATATATTTTGAAAATATGATTGTACCTCAGTAATTCTTAAGCAATAAGAATAAAAAAAAATCCATATTTTAAGTTGACTATGGATGATCAGATTTTAGGCTAAAAAACTTTGACTGTAGTAAAAATATATTAATGAAGAGTGAACAGTACAGAACTGTTAAAATATTTGCAATTTTGATAATCTGATAAGAAAAAATGTCTTCTGTCCTTTTTTTCCCCCTATCTTGCATATAAGTTAATAATAAACAATTACTGTTCCAATACTGTACATAATGGTATGGAGCATGCCTTGCATCTTGGTACAATAAAAAAAATACTGCAAAGATGATCTTACTATTTATATTTCTTAGTAAAAAGATTAAGTGCTAGCATTTACTTCTTGAACAGCTTGCTGACCCCCCAAATGCCTGAGAAGTGCTGTGTTTTCCAGCAGCCCTGTTCCAGTGCCGTGCTGGGTGTGTTCTCAGCAGAGCAGGGGAGCTCTGAGAGTGTGTGACAGCTGCCAGAGTTTATGTCATCTAGAGGGAAAATTAGAGACCAGAAGAGCAGAGGCAGAAATGACTGTTGGTTAGGGCTGGTGCAGAGCAAACCCCCCAGCCCAGGGGGGTTTGATAAGAGGGGGTTGTGGGGCAGGGTGGCAGCTCCCGTGTGATGAGGGGCTGCTGCAGCGAGGGCAGAGCCTCCTTCCAGAAGGCAAAGGCAAAGTCAGACCTGTGCGTGTGACTGTTTGACACCGTCTGGGGCGGGTCCTGCTCGGTAAACAAAGCCTGGGCAACACATTCCCAGGGATCGATCCATTCCGGGGGGAGAATACACTGAGATCAGGAAAATGGGGAGAAACTACATCCTTGACACCGCCACACTTTGCAGGAGCTTGGGAGATTGATGCTGCCACATTCCATGGGGAGGGATGGAATGGGACAAATCTCTGCTTGCTGCCGAGCTGGGCAGTTACAGCCTCTCTTTTCAGACGTGGTTTGTTGGAAGGAAGTGTAAGACTGCTGAATGATCCTTAGGACAGCCTTGCCACCTGAGAGAAGGCAGTCAAGGGGCAGCAGAGGCTGACTGTTGTAACCTTAGTAGCAATGGCAGAGGTCTGAAAGAGGCAACCAACTCCCCTCAAGCACAGGCTCTCCATTCTTACCTCTGCTGTCCTTCAGCTCATCCCCATCTCTGCTTTGTGGTCCTAGGTAGAGCTCCAAGAAATCATGGGAAAATGAAGGTGCTGCACCTTCCATTTAAATAGCACAGTTCTGTTGCACAGCAGCAACCACGTGATTGCAATGGCAAACTGACAGTTTGGTTATTGATTTTCTTTTAAATTTCAATTAACATTGAAATCAGTGGTGCACTTAGCAGCAGAGCAGGGGTGTGCAAAGGAAGGAGCAACCAATATAATACAGAGGATCAGGCTCAGGATTCTTCTGGGCAGATTTGTGTGGCACAAAAGCCCAGTGTCATAAAAGGTTTATCTCACTCTAGAAAGAGCCAAATTTGAATGGAAGCTGTGACCAGCATCATATGCTCTGTTTCCTATAAAATAGCAGATAATTTGGGCTAACATTTACACATCTAAATAATGATGCTTTTGCAAAGAAGCTTTCATCCAGTTGCTTTACAGATATATTTATATAGAGTACAATGAATTATATATGAGAGGGCACAAGTGTGCACTTACGTAAAAATGTTGTATCCAGCTTCCTTTAAATAAGACTCAAAATCATTCTTACAGTGTGAGACAGTAGCAGAATTTTAACCTCCATGACTGATCCCTATATCCACACTGGAGGAGGAATAGTATTACTGTTCCCTTCTTAGGCATTGAAAAGGCTCATGACAGCACAGTCTGTTTGCAATTCACACATTAAGGTCTAAGCTAGACTTACCATATTTGTTACATAGGCAAGATCAGGGGAAACTTGCCTTGGATCCAGGTTCAAACAAGGCACTGAACTGTTCTGCCATTTTTGGGAGGGGAAAGATGCAGCACTGTATCAATTCATAAGAAGCCACTTGATATCCTGTATTTTCTGTTACATGTTCTAGATGGAGGAGTTCCTGGAGCTGGGACATGACATTTCTGATGCTACTCTGGATGATATTATTAACTCTCAAAAGCCTAATCAATGCTGTGTGCTGATATACACCTCTGGGACAACTGGGAAGCCCAAAGGAGCCATGCTGAGCCATGACAATGTATGTACTTCAGGCTCTTTCTTTAGCAGAGAAATAGCAAAGCATGAAGATATTTATTCCTGTGGTTTGAAATGACTGTACATGGCAGAGCCCTGAAACCCTTTTGTTTTTACAACACGGGTACTGTGCTGCAGAGCAATGTTTGAAGTGCAGTCAGCTGTTTCTGGTAAAGTATAAACAAGGTGGAGAGTGAAACTCCATTCCAACCAGCACTTCACAAGGTTGAATGGTTCTTCATGAATGTGAAATTTTTATTCACTGGATTTCTTGTGAGATCTAATGCATATATTCATAAATAAAATTCAAGGTTGACATGAAGTCTCTCAGGGGATGTAAAACAAATCATAGACATCAGCCAGCTGCTATCAAAACAGCCTGATGGACTGCTTTTGCAGATTTTATTAAAATTGGGGGTGGATGTGTGTTGTTTGTACTTCAGCATTTTGTGTTCTTAGAGTTGTATGCAGGTTTCTACACCTGTCACTGGGGGATAACACAGCTCTGGTGCACAATGCTGGTACTACAACAGCCCTACCTGCATTCTTGCAAACAGAAAATTTCCAGTTATAGAGAAAAGCAAGTTGTTTGCAAAATGGAGTTTTCACAGAGGTCAGCTAGCAGAGATTTGAAGTGTAGTTGTTTTGGGAGTTTATATATTTAATTTTTCATAAGGTGGCTGAGTGGGAGTGGAAGGTGGTAGGAAGCCTTTCTGAATACACAGAGAATCTGTGAAAGGGCTGGTCTAAGTTGTGGCCTCTCCCCTTAAAATGAAGCAGAAATTCTTGCAGACATGCAAACTGTGAGCAGCAATTCACCTAAATGTAGGGAATTAGTACAGTAGTATCTGGAAGCAAACGTTGTGGACTTGATAGACAAAGAAGACTGATGTGACGTTGCAAATCTATGCTCTTCTATCTCAAAGGAGCCTGGTGTCATTGCCATGCCAGCTGCCAAACTATTCTTGGCTGCTGATCACAAACAGGCTATTTTTATGTTGACAAACACTGGAAGGCATGCTGTGCCTGTAGCTGTGCTGCTGCCTTCTTTAGTCAAAGCTGTTTGCCACTGTCCCTGTGCAAAACCAGTGCTGAGTCAGTGCTCCATGCACCCACTGACCTGCTGGGAGCTTTGGAGGGCAAGCAATGAATGGACACATCTGAAAGACATCCCATTCTTCCTGCTGTGTGAGTCTCCCACAGCCACTTGTCCAGTGCTGCCTCTAAAGTTGGAGTGGCTTGGTCTGGTCTTAACCCCCTCTCCTGAGAATCCCTATTTCCTTAGGCCAAGTGGACACTTGTACCTTCTAATTTATTACAGAGGAGGTGGCAGGGATGTACTCTAATAACAGGCATCACCTGTGATTTGTGTCTCTGCTCTGCCACCTTGAATAATCTCATTTCTCTATCCTGCACTACCCAGTTTAGGTTACAGACTCCTCAGAGAAAGAGCTGTTTCTTTTTGTTGGTTGGGGTTTTCTGGTTTGTTTGGGGTTTTTTTGAGTGGTGGTGTTTGTTTTGGGTTTTATTTCGTTGGGTTTTTTGTGCACATACATCTTTTCCTCGTCTCTCATAGCATCACATGTATTTGTGGGTTTTCCATATGCTGTGTTCTGATAATGAAATATGCATATTTAGAATCCTTGAACTGCATCTTCTGGGATAAAGTGGGAATTGGGAAGAAGTGGGGGGAAGTATCATCCAGCTTCACTAAGAGGTCAAGGAGCACATCCTCAAAAATATTAATGTGTGTGCTGCCTCTCATAAGAAGGGGGGAGTGTATGTGTGTGTCACTTGTGAACCCCTGTGCTGAATATCCCAGAGCTTCCAGAGGAGCAGAGTCCAGCTGCTGTCCCCCTCCTTAGTGCTTGGCCAGGAGGATCCATACAGGACAAAGAGCTTGTTGCTGATACTGAATTGTCCTTTGAGCTCACTGATCACTGAGTATTTATTGTTCTTTTTCAGGTAAACACGTAGATACAGCACTGGTGCAAAGTGCCAGTTTAAAAGAAAGTCTGCACAGCAGGAGAGTTGCAAAGGAAGGGGCAGATCCCTTTGTCCTTGTCCATCCAGCCCATGCTGCCTGCTCAGTGTGTCACTGGGGCATGGAGGGTTGGTAGTGCTCACAGCCCAGGCAGGCAGCAGAAGCTCTCTGTGCTTTTGTTATCTGCACTTCTCTACTGCTGTGAAGGTCACCTGGCTCTGGCCTGAGTGTCCCCAGGGAGCTGACAGTCACTATTGCAATGTCCTCAGCAGTTGCTGTGAGCACAGGTTCTTCACAGTTACGTTAGTGTGGCGTGAGGGTCCTTAGTTCATGTTAAAAGGAAAAAAGAAATAAAACCTCCAATCCAAACCCCTTGCCATACCTAATGTGTCTTATTATTTATTCAAACAGGTAACCTGGACATCAGCACACTGCAGCAGAGCAGCAGGTATGCAACCTGCAGAGGTCCAGCAGGAGTCTATAGTCAGTTATCTCCCTCTCAGCCACGTCGCTGCACAGATGTATGACCTGTGGACTGGTATCAAATGGGGAGAGCAGGTCTACTTTGCTGAGCCAGATGCTCTGAAGGTATCCTGTCTTCCATTGTATCTAATTAAGATTGCACTTCTTTATGTTAGAAAGCATCCTAGGGAGAGAATATGATCTTTGAGAAGTGTAAAGGATGAAGATTGAGCATCCGTTATTGTAAGAATTATGAAGTCCATTAGATTTGTGATCCAGTGCTCTAGATTCCATTTGAAATATATAATCCAGGTCCATAAGGTTCTTTTAAGGCCAAAGAGTAGGCATCTAAAGCAAAAGAAGTCTGAGCAATTTTTGGAGGAAAGGGAGGCAGGAGGAACTAACCCACCTGTGTGTTTTCCTTCTGGTGTAGGAACCTCCCCAGTGTGTCAGACCTGACACGTGTCAGTGCATATGTCTGACTGAAGAAGGTTCAGCAGTCCTTTATATCCCATGTATTTAGTCATGTTCTACAACCCCTAAAGATGCAGGTTTTGCATCACCAAACCTCTTTAGGTCTGCTGTGTGCCTTTTGCAAAGTTTTGAAGCTATTTAATGATTATAACAGGGCAGCTTGATCAACACACTAAAAGAAGTGCAGCCAACAGCTCACATGGGAGTCCCCCGAGTATGGGAGAAAATCATGGAGAAATTAAAGGATGCTTCTGCTCACTCAGGATTTGTGAAGAAGAAAATGCTGTCGTGGGCTATGTCCCTTAGCTTAGAGAGGAACCTGAATGGCTCAAGCAGGTATGTATTACAGAGAGTGAGACTCCCAGCAACTTGAAAGTAGCAATCTGCTTGTAATGAACTATCAAGCCTCAGTGAGACTCTAAATATAAATGGGTAAAATCTGGCCTGGCAACAAAGCAAATATAATGCAAGAGGGAGGGGGTGTTTATCAATTACTGTAGCTGATCTTAAACACAGGTGAGTGTCAGAAATGTCTCTCCCTCCTGCCTGAGCACTCACACTCACTGACACAGCCCCTGGCTCTGCTGGGACTGAACAGGTTGGTTTTCAGCTGGGACAGTTCCCTGCTGCAGTCCCTGCTCCCCCTGGCTGTGCAGGTGCTACTCACTGGTGAGAGGAAAGGGCATGGAACTGGAGGGTGTGTGTGAGAGGGGGCAAATTTTGGGGGACAGCCCAGACAGGCTGGCTCATGACAGTTTGGGATATGAGAGCTAAAAACATCTGATATCCCTGCAAAAACCCAGGGACAACCCCCATGAGTTCTCTGAGCTCCAAGTACATTATCTCTGTTCTGAAGACCGTTGGTGTTTTTGTCCATAAGATTGCACAGATAAATAATGTTGTATAAATTCAAATACTAACTTAGTTCAGAATTCTTTCCTGTTCCAAAGTTCTTTAAAGCATGACAGTGCAATGAAGTGTGAAATTGCTTATGGAAAATGGTATTCCAGAAGATCATTCCATGAGAGTGCTTTGCTTGTCTGATCATTCAGCTTCTCAGGGAGGTCCTGCAAATTTCAGATTTTAGTGGTGTAGGTTCTCAGAGACACACTGAAGTGATGAAGAACCATGAACACAAGAGCTGTGTTGTGTACAATATGTTTTTACAGATTCTTTATGTATTTGCTGTATTCAGATACCTCAGGAGTTGGGGATGTGAAAGTTGGAGCAATGAAAGACACTGGATAAATGAAAAGGGATGAATATGTCACCTATTCTTACTGATGTAACTTCTGTCAGCACCCAAACCCAAATGATAGATATACCTCTAAACAAAATTTGTGCCTGATTTTGCTCTGAAAACTTCCTAGGTTGCTCTGACTTGTGTGTTTTGTACTCAGCAGTGACCTAAAGCAGCTCTGGACAAGGCTGGCAGACTACCTCGTGCTTGCAAAAATCCGCAGTGCTCTGGGGTTTTCCTGCTGTCAGAAGCACTTCTGTGGGGCTGCTCCTCTCACCACAGAAACACTGTATTTTTTCCTGGGTCTGAACATCACCCTGTATGAGGCCTATGGGATGAGTGAGACCACAGGCCCACATTGCCTGTCTGGGCCTTACATTTACAGGCAGCACAGGTAATTTTACCTTTTTAATTATTATCTTTTTAATATGGCCTGTTTCATTATATCTATGAAAAGACTGTTTACTAAGGCCAGCAAAGGTCTTATGGCTTATTTTATTTTTTCTGAGTGCACTGTCACTCTGTTGTGCCTTTGGGAGTCAGAATAACTTGCAGGTCAGAAGCTGAGCACTTTGCCACGCCAGGAGCACGGACAGTGAGCTACAGCATTACATGCAGAACAGTTCCTAAAGCTGACTTATATCGTAGCCCTGGCCTGGGGCAGGATAACTTTCAAATGCAAGACCTCAAATACAAAAGTGGTTTTATGCCTGAAGATACAGAGGGGGAAAAAACCAGCAAGCACAGGCAAGGCAGACTGTCAAAAAGTGCTTAGATACTCCAGCATCTCTGCCCTAGTGAATTAATATTCCATAACTGTCAAACAGTTTCAGCACGGTGTTGTTTGCAGTGTTTTGGTAGTTTCAGGGCTTTGGGATGTAAGCCACCTTATCAGTGTTGTGTTTGATATCTCTGTGCTCCCTGGGGGGTGTTTCTGCTCTTCTCTGATAGCTGTGGTAAACCAGTCCCTGGATGCAGAGTGAAACTGGTGGACAAGGACACAGAAGGCAACGGAGAAATCTGCTTCTGGGGAAGGACTGTTTTCATGGGTTATTTAAACATGGAAGACAGAACAAAAGAAGCCTTCGATGAGGAGGGTTGGCTGCATTCTGGAGATTTAGGAAAGCTAGACAAGGATGGCTTTCTCTATGTCACTGGAAGAATTAAAGGTAATGGGCAAAGTCTTGCTCGCTGTTGTGGTAACTGCTCAGCACTGTTCAGTCTAATGGCAGATGTGGTCACTAAGGAAGTGTTTTCCTCTCCTGCCAGCAGCATTGCCCTCATAGGAAGGTAAAATAAACTTCCCCATGCGTGTGCTGTGTGTTCAGGGGAGGTTTCCCTCCAATCTGTAATAGGTGGAGATGATTCAGTTCCTACAATGAGGCTTTTTATCTCCCAGACCTTTACTCAGAATTAATTACAATTAGCAATATAAACTACTAACATGGGTCTAATGTGTCTTCTTTGATTTGAATGATTCATGAAGCTGTCCAGGCTCCCTTTGAATCTTGCTAAATTGTCCTAATTGCACATTAGAACATTTAGACAGTAAGCAGAGGACACCTGTGTTCTCTGGAAGCTGTTGCTGTAGGTCAGAGGTAGGTTCCTCTGATGCCTCAGGTGATGTATTTGCAGATAGTTGAAGCCTGAGAGCAGAAGGGAAAGTTAAAGCTAAAGCAATGAACTGAGGAGTTACTGCAGTACATTGACAGAAGTGTCAATGAGAGTCACACTGGTCACTTGATTACTTGGGAGCTTTTTTCCCAAAACACATTCAAGGAGTGGGATTGATCACAGGCAAGATGAGACTGAAGAAGATTTAAGAATAGAGTATCATCTCAGAATGTAGAATGAATCACAAGGGAGATAACGGGAATGAGTGAATCTGTCACAGGTGGCATCATGTCCTGCTAGGAATCAGGACTTAGGTTGCTACTATTAATAGCCTGCACCAAATGCAGATATCTTGGGTTTAACTTGCTTTCTTGTCTGATTCATTTTCCTTTAGTGTAGCAGTTGACAACCAATCCATCTGAACATTTGTGTTTCTCTTACATCTGCCTTGATTGCTGGACTAAAAGCAATTACTCTAAATTACAGGATGAGCAAACCATCTGGGATAAAATAACCATATGCCCAGTTTCATTAAAGTTTTAAATTCAAGTCCAAATAAGGTAATATCTAATAGAAAAGCTTTTTTTTTTTTATAGTGACTACAAGGGGAACTTCTTCCTTCGCTTATCCATGTCTTATGAGTTTTAGGGCTCAAAGATGCAGCTGAGAAATCCATACAGGGGGTATTTTAGAGGTGTGAAAAAAATTGTTGCAGTTATTATAGTTGTCTGGATCAGCTGGGAAAAAGCTGACAACTCAGCCAGTGAGAAACTAAGGGCCAGAAATTGGTAGAGGGTCTAAGACAAAGGCAGGGCTATGGCAAAAAAAAGGTGGAATGAGAGGAAAAGTTAGACCTGGAAAAGTTTGTCTGCACTGCTTGTTGAAGCATGTTTTGAAATGCTGCAAAGACTGTTATTTGAGGACAGGGAGAAGTCACCAATGCAATGAAAGCAAAGAGATGGGATTTACTTAGAGAATAGTCAAATTTGTAATAATTTCACTGAATATACATATCATACTTCAGAACAAAGGTATTCAAATAAAAATACACATTCCTTCATCAACAGAATAAGGTATCACTACCATTGTTTACAAACCTTAAGAATATTAAGATTCCAGTCTGTCATTGCATTCTCCTCATGTCAAAAGTAGGGCAGGAATTGCTCCTTCCTCTACAAATTTCCTCTCCTGGCTTCTCCCCCACACTCCTCTCTCCTTTTGCTTTTGTGGAGCCTTCCTGCAGTAGTAACTTATTTTTGTCTGACCCCTCTTGGTGGATTTAAGAATTGGTTTTAATCCTGACGTTAACAATGAATTTGCTTTTTGGTGAGACAGACACGATAAAACAGAAGGTGAATCCTCTGCTAATTTGGAAGAGAGGATGTCTCACAGAAAAATTCCAGGTTATGTAACAGTGCCTTGGGAATAACCTGTTACTGGATTATGTGAAACATTATCTGGACCACATATGTTATACTGAGGGAGATCTGAGAATTTGAGCACATTTGAAAAACAGTAGCATTTTTGTTTTGAAGATAATTAGTAGGATTTGTTGTCTTTGGAAAACATCTTGGGGAAAAAAAATCTCTCTTATTCTTTACATCAGAATAAAGAGAGCAGGTCAGTCCAGACATTAGCCTGGGATTTATATGAGTTCAACTAATAGCCTTTCTTTTTTTGCCTAGATTTGATTATTACAGCTGGAGGTGAAAATGTGCCTCCAATTCCAATTGAAGATGCTGTTAAAAAAGAGCTCCCAATTGTTAGTAATGCTATGGTGATTGGGGATAAAAAGAAGTTTTTGTCAATGTTCCTGACCCTAAAGGTAAACCAGTTTTATTATTGCTTTTGGTGACATTACACACCTGCACCTAAAAGAAGAATAATTTTGAACTATTTGTAAAAAAGACTTAAAATTACATAGGAGATGATGGCAGGGGGGAAAGTGTACAGCAACTACAAACTAAATCCTGCTGGGTCTGAACCTCTGCTTACATGACCTGCTAAACATCTACATATTCTCTGCTGTTTCTCCTATGTATATAATAAGAGCTATTTTTTATTTAAATATAGACTTTTCAATTAAGAAATGCTGCAAGATTGAGAAGTCTCTGTACAATAATAGGTTTTATTCTGACAGACAAGCAAAGCCAGCAAATGTTTCTGATACAGGCAAACCCAGACACTTCCCAACAGAAGCATTTCTCTACAACTTGTTATTTTTATGACACAAGAAGGGTGACTGTAGAACAAAATAATTAATGGCCTTGCTATGATATACAATTCTCTTCAATTGAGAAATCACTGTTTTCCTAAAATATTTGTACTTGGTGTTCTGTGTTCATACTTGAGTGACTGACACTGAGGTTTTTTCAAGTTGTTTACCTCTGTGACTGATACTCCCTATCTCCAGGCACAATAGAAATGCTAATTTAAGAAGTCTAACTTAAAAGAATGCTTCTATCTCAAGCTGTTTACACCATAGTAATTCCATTTAGTGATGAGCTAAATGTTTCCCTGTATGCATGGAGTCATTTGGAAAATATGGTAGAAATTCCAGGTCTGTAGATGGACTCTATTGCCTGATTCATTCACACATTTCAAGTCTGTTCATGTATGTTTAAGCCAAAAACATTTGCCTTTGGTAGCCAAGAGGAAAGAAAAGCCCCACCATCTGTAGGTGTTTAATGCTTACAGTGTTTGTGTGTTTGTGCTGAGCCTTCTCAGTCAGGGAGGACTCAGTTAGGGAACCTTTAATGCCTTTAAGAGGGAGCATTTGGTGATTCACTTCATTTGCTATTTTAGAGTGAGCTGGACCCAGACACATCTGATCCCACTGACATTCTCACTGAGCAAGCCAGAGACTTCTGCCAGAAGAGTGGCAGTAAAGCCACCAAGGTGTCTGAGATTGTAGCCACCAGAGACCGGGCGATCTACGGGGCCATCCAGGAGGGAATCAACAGAGTCAACAGGAACGCCACCAACAGGGTCCACTGTATTCAAAAATGGAGAGTCCTGCCAAGGGACTTCTCCATTTCTGGGGGAGAACTGGGTAAGATTGACTGCTTTATGCTGAGGTGCAGTTTTGCATGCCAGGTTCTGGGTACAGCCACTAGAGGGAAGGGACAGAACGCTCTGCAGTCTGTGGTAAAGAATATAAAAATGGGAGTTTTAGCTGTGTGCACATTTGCAAGTACAGCTCTTGTAGTTAAATTTCAGATTGCTTTGGGTAATTAAGCAGTCAATTTTGGTTAATTCCTTGGGCAGTATTAATAACTTCCAGTAATAATACTACAAGTTTCTCATTTAAAAAAAAAAGAGAAGCAAGACAGTGAAAGCCTGATAATGGAGCCTGAAGCACATCACCAGGCTCTCTGAATGAACTTGGAATTGTTTAAAAGCTTTCAAAACCATCACTCTTTATTTTTAATGAAAAAAAGTAGTAGTCAGTTATAACCCTCTTATCTGCAGCTCCCTTTGAGGTTCTCATGCTTACATGGAGCCTTATATACATACAACACTGGCTTCTCACTTTTAGCATTTATCTACACTCAAATTAGGGTATGTGCTTCCAGCAGGCTCTTCAATAAAAATCTCAGGCACCAAAGCTCCAAGTGGGTAAGAATTTCTGTTCCCATTTCTGGTATTGTGACTCTCTCTCTGTTTTAAGGTCCAACAATGAAGCTGAAGCGGCTCACGGTGCTCGAGAAATACAGGAAGGAAGTAGACTCCTTCTATGAAGAGTAGGAAGTCTTTCATCCAAGCATTAAGAAAGATCTGTGAGCAAAAGAAAGTATTTTCTAATCAAAAGCATTAATGGAGATTTATGCCTTTTTTGGGTCTGTAGTCTATTGAACCAAACCACTAAAGCTGCTGTGTCAGTTTAGTTGTTCCTGATACTCACCTGATCATTTGTCCTCTTTTTACAGAAGCATCTACAGTGTGTCCATTTTCTAATACCATTTTTACTTTATGACCTAAATGATTAAAACATCCCTCTGTGTTGTATAAACTGGGTATAACTAATTAATTCCTCTAGACTGAAAAACCATTCTTTTATATAGTGATTTTCCTATTTTCCTTTTTCCCTGTTGTTCCACAGGCCATTGCCCATAGCTCAGGATACATTTTGGTAGTTGGCAGCACTGCTCAATAAAACTGCCAGACCACTCCAGTGAGAATTATTTAAAAAAAAAAAATCAAAAGGGCTGAATTTTTTTTCTCCTCCTACACAGGAGTTTCTTGTTGTTCACTAACACATTTCAGAACCTAAAGGCTTCTCTTCCATTTCTGTAGTGGCTTCTGTTAAAACAGCAGCTCATTTCTAAGTCCGTGTTGGAATAAGCATTACTATTTCTCCTAAAAACAGATAACAGTTGGGGGAACAGCTCCCCAGGACTGGAAGACATAAAGCAGTAAATACAGGAGCTGTCCCTGGGAGTGCTGTTTAGAACAGACACTTCTCTCAGACTGTTTACAGCTCTTTTCTTTAAGCAGTGTTTGTTGGCGTGGATCTGCACGTGCCAACACTCCCATTGTACTAATTCTGGAGCTGCATTTCTTCTTACCCCCATGAAAAATAAATCATGTTCCGTGGAGGACATGCTTGGCACAGTTGTGTCAGGGGGGTGCTGTGAGTGACCCCTGGCAGGCAGCTACAGCCACTGTTCCCGAGAGGAAAACGTGACGTGGAACAGGAGATTGTTTCCATGGAACTTCCACTACCAGTCTCATCTTGTAGACTTAAGATTTGCTGCAAGTACCAATAACCAGCTCAACACACAAGACAAGGCAGCAGCCTAGGATTATAAAAACAAAACAAGCCAGAGGACTTTGAAAAGTTTATTCTTCCCCATTTTGTGCGCAGTGGTCATTCAGAGGTTCTTTAACAATATTAATCTGAAGGAAACAAGGAAGCAGCAGCTTGTAAAACACGGAAAGAAACGTTGCCCTATTCACCAAAAGCAGAGTGCCTGAGGAATAAAGCTCCTCCAACATGTTGTTAGACTGTATAAAAAAGCTGGGATGCTCACTTTGTAGAGCCACACAAGAAGTTGTTACTCAGAAACGATTCCACCTTTGAAACAACCAGCCTAAAACAGTCTTAATAGATATTACTCCACTTAGTGACTTTCTATTAATAGAATTAAGCTTTAAGAAGCCTGGTTCTGGCAGTAGGGATAATCCTGTGCTATACTAATGAGTTTTAAAATACACATTTTCTCGTTGGGGGCACTGATGGAAGATACCTTTGGACATACAGGTCAGAATGACTCATATGACCATCTGCACGTGATGAAGGAGGGAGGGAAAAGAGTTGCTTTTGCACCTATTAAGCTTAGAAAGCAAGGAAAAAAAATAAGTCTTGGATCCCCTTGAATAGGGATGAAATGTATTTCTGGAACATAGGCACCAGAGCCAAACCGCTGATCTGTCTTAATCCCTTTAGGACCAGTCCCTTACATTCAGTTTGGGATAAAATTACCAGTCAATACAGTAGAACACACTGAACAGACTATGCAGAAAGCTACAACACAAAGAGCATTCCAGCAGAAGTCATGAAATATCTAGGATAAATCTGCAAAGTTAATACTTTCCCTTCACAATATATGGCAGAGGTAATTTTGTATCATTTACCCTCATTAGAACTCCGTTGGAAAGGGTATTTCAGAGAGGGAAAACTTGTAAGAATTATTGTGGTGTCTAGATTTGAGAAATAACTTTGCTTCAGCATTAATTCTCACCCTTTGCTAGTTAATGGTTGTGGGCTTTTTTAAAGTCCACAAATAGATTAAATCTCTAGAATTTTGTACTTCTTTATTCATGCCTTTGGTGGGCAGGGCTGTATTTCATCACCAGAGTATCTAATGTGGTTTTCTCATTGCTTTTAACATGAAATTGCTATTTTAAGTTATTTTATACCCGTTTCTGTTTCAGAAGGTCACCTTGTGCTACTGTTAGGCTGAAAACCTTTTCAACTTCAGCAAGACCAATAAAGCAGGTTTTAACCATTAAGGTGCTTTTACATTTCACTAATTCTGTTACTGGTTTATAGTTGCATAATTTTTCTTTGTGGAAAGTAAAACCCTCTAACTGAAATGGAAAATGGTAGACAGTTACAGTGCCAATAAAAGAATTCACTTACATAAAAATGTTCACCAGATAGAAAAAAAAAATAAATAAGACAAAGCACTTGGAAAAGTCCACTGAAAGCAGGCACAAGCATCGTTTGTAGCCATTTGGACTAAATTTATTAATGGAGAGGCCTTAACTAAAAAGTTTGCTCTCAAGAGATAAGCAAACTATCTGCATATGGATATCAAGTTACACATAATGTACTGTGTGTGACACGTCCTCCAGGGCTCGGGGTGAGGCAAGTTTAGTCCTTGTCCCGTACCCTGCGGCAGATCTCGTCTGTGAACTCCGAGCACTTGGCATTGCCCCCCAAGTCCTTTGTCAAGACCTGAAAGAAAGAAAAAACAGTATTACTGAGATGTTTCACGGGGTTAGTCCTGTCCCTGAACGGTTCTACACGTTCTGATATGTTGTGCATGGACAGGAAGTAGGGGTGAGAGGGAACACGGGACGTGTGAGGAGCTCTGCAGCCCACACAGAATTCAGCAGTAAGGACTGGCACAGGCACAGAAACTGGAGGATCAACATGAAGTCCTTCAATGTTATCAAATTTGAACGTGATTTTATCTTAACTGCAGGAAGAAAGTGTGTTTGGTCAAAGCTCTACAAAGTCCTTTGGCTCCATAATAGTGCAATTAACTGTTAAGTATTTAGGCCTTCTGTAAGAAGTTTGTCCTTTGGAAGTAAAATTCATATATGAAGGCTCAGCACTAATTGAGAGTAATTAATAAGGGTGGTTTTTTTGTTTGCTTTGTTTTGTTTGTTTGAAGGAAACCCACACAGAAAAGGCACACATAACTCTTAATGCTACATGATAACAATTCTTTACGTTTGCTTAGTTTAGTTACGAGATGGAAAATGTAGAGTTAAACATCTTTGCCATCAAGTACAACTCCTGTCTGGGAGCTTTAAGAGAGTAAAATAAACAGTGGGCAACATGGATGGTCTAACCTAGCTAGATTAAAGCAGGCTGGGAGATAATTTAAAATCATTAGTTTCCCCCTTACATGACACACACGTCTCTTAATTTAATGATTGAGGGAAGGGAGGAATAGCAGCATGAGAAGCTATTAAGGTTACTGTTGTAGGACCTTGTAATTTTAACTGCATTAAAATTCAAATAAAAAGATTCTCTCCATTGTGAGTATATAATCATAATGTTTTAGGTAACTGGAGAACAACTAGCCATGTCACAAAACTTGCACTGTGTTATCTTCCATAGAATTACTGACCTGCAGATGGAGGATTCCACTTCCAGAGCAGTAAATGGGAACTTTACAGGAGCACCTCTTTATTCACTTGTAAGTTCAGGTGTTTTTTAACAGTGTAAGGTAGCTGCAAACAGATCACTTGCAAAGTGATGACAACTTTTGGTTTCAGCATGCTTGTTATTTTAATTACCAAGCAGCTTCTTGTGGTCCTGCTAAGGTAACTGAACCAGCATGGCTAACTGCTCATCCTCCTTAACTGCCACCTCCAGGATCTTTCCAACTTTGTTTTGAAAAGATGGGCATCAAAGCAGAGCAGTGAACCAATAATGGTAAGAGCACAAATTCAAGTGAAGTTTTAGAGCATAAGTCCTTCCTCAGCCCCAAATATCCTATTCGAGTCTTAAATCTGGAGACACCTACTGCCAAAGGGAAATCCTGTATCATCTCAAGGGAAAAGGTAAATAAAAACTGTAGTTCAAAAAGGAGTGAAAGCAGTAAGGAAGAAAAAAGAAAATAACTGAGCTGAAAAAATAGGAACAGAAGTATTACAGTCAGGACTGGAATGCTATAAACTAAGTGGCTGATTAAGGCCCGTGAAAGGCAAATGAGTGTCCTTTACTTCAGGATCCAAATTTAAATATATATGCATTGTATGTTTTATAAACTTTATAAGTGAAATGCTACTAGTTACTTAAACCTCTAATCCCCTCCCTGAAAAACAGATATCCAGTTCAAGCTTTTAGAGTTCACAAAGCTGTAGAAATGTGAGATGAGCATTACTGAGACACCAGGAATGCTACAGCCCGTCCCTAATTACTGAGAAGGGCAGGCTTAATACCACCAAAGATAATATAATTACTGCCAGAGAAGGACAGTGGCACTGCTCATGCAACAGGCCAGCACAGCAGGTCAGCCACCCTTCTGGTGGTCATGTTCTGAGTTAATTTTTGCTGTGATATAATAATATTTTAGTTCACTAAAATCATATCATATCATATTTAGTGCATTTATTTGCACCCCCTCCTATTACCTTTCCATCTTTAATGGTATCAAAGCAAGCTGACTCTATTTTTGTGGCATGTTTGTGTAGTCCCATGTGACGCAGCATCATCACAGCACTCAGGAGGAGGGCAGTTGGATTTGCCATGTCTTTGCCTGCAATGTCTGGTGCTGTTCCATGAACCTAGAAATAAAAGCAAACCTATCAGTTGTGATGTCAATATGCTGATTAAAATGTCCTAGGCAGTCCAAGTGTGTGCAAGAAACCTGAACCATAAATCCTCACGTATATTAAAATGGGGGTTACTTTGCAGCAATACAGTCAGTGGAAAGGAGATACCAAAGACCAAAACAATTTAGTTCAAAGGCATCAGAATGGCAGAACTAGGTCACCTAATACCTCTAAATTGTGCCCCTCTGGTTCTGTTTCATAGAGGGTATTTATCTTATGAAAAAGAGGGAAAATAGAATGTTGGTCAAGAAAAAGGACGTGCAAAAAACTTACACACGATACACACTTCACCCAGTCTCTCTGGGTAAAGCCTCACCAGCTCCACAGTAAAAACCAGTTTTATGCAGAACTTTGTTAAATGTCAGTCACACTGTATAGTATGGAGAGGTTTTAGATTCCCAAGAGGAGACAAAGCAGTTATTCCTGCTCCCCCTTGGCTAACAAAACTTACCGACTCAAAAATGGCCACTCCGTTGGCGCCGATGTTCCCGCTGGGTGTCACTCCCAGGCCCCCGATCAGCCCAGCACACAAGTCACTGGAAAAAACCCAACCATCACATGCAAAAACACAAGTTTGTCCATACAGAGTTACCTCTCTGCAAGGTATTAAAATACTCGTTTATCAATCTACTGCAAGTGTAACTTACTTTATGTGCTTACACGGTCTGAGAATAACATTAAGAACAGATGCTGTGAGCCCCTTGAGCTCCACTGGAACGTTTGGAAATTTTTAGGACTACCAGCAGAAGGCAATGCAATAAAGGAAAATCAAGAGGAAATTCCAAATTCTAGGATAAAGCTGGTAAGACACAGGCACAACAAGAAGTACTAAAAGCACAGAATATGTGTAGAAGTCTAGAAAACTAGCAAAAACTGTAATGTACAGCTCCCTGTAACTATCCAGAAATCTTATTTCCTCTGAAGGGGCCACAGAACTACTTTTCATATGTAAAGTCCTTCTAAAATAAGGTGGAAGAATTTTCCTCAGGTAGCTGGATTACCAACAGTTTTGTAGTGTATTGTGTGTAGCTTAAGGGACATTTTCCAAGTGACACCAGACTAACTTTCCCCTCCCTTTCCTGAACAGCCTGTAAGTCACCAGTCTGACATTAGCAGGTCATCAGCCAGCTGCATTTGGGTTCCTCCCAAATTCACATGGGGAAGGACAAACCAACTGTGCCTGTAGCCATCAGACTGTACCCTCAGAGCTGAACATACTGACAAACAATGCTCTTAAAACTCGGGTGTTTTCACAGATATACATATTGCCCACAACTCAGCTCAGCAAGGACTGACAAGCAGAAAAGTTTGTTTGACCTTACAGAACAATATTGGGAGTTTAATCTAAAATAAAGCTTTATAGAGTCTGGGGAAAAAACGGATACAGTTGAATTTGTCACTGTAACTATTAAATGCTTCAAGGAAAGAGATCTGTACCTATTCAGTCCAAGAAACCTGTCTGGCATTATGCTCCTGCTTTAAAGAAGCAGTGGGTGAGGCCTCACCCAGTGATCACAGTGCCCTCTTCAAGGACAGACTCAGATTTATTGCAAATTTTTAGAACTGCAATTTTTTATGGAATTTCTCTGAGAACTTTAAAACAGGTGCTACTGAACTATGTGAAGGGAGCTGCAACAGTACTGATGCTGGGACTCATGTGATTTGATCTCTTTTAGTTAACAGCTAACAGCAGCTATGAGGGCCCTGGGCACTCCTCTACCAATTCTTAAAGCAAGAAGCTTTAGCTGGAACCTGATTTTTCCTGGAGTGGGATTCCAAAGGTTGGAATGGTGTAATACCCAGCCTTATCACAGAGAGAGGGCAGTTTTAAAAGAGCTTAAGAAGCATTTCTTCTTATATGTAAGTTACCCTTACATTTATTATCTGTAGATAAACAAGAGATGGGTTCTAAGATGTCATTGAACTTTAAAACAAACCCTGATTCAGGCTGTTTTCTCAGGCTGTTTTCTCAATGTCTCCTTAAGAGGTGCAAGGAGATGCCATGTTACGTTCCACACTTAAAGTTCAGATGAGACACTTCATTTTACACACAGTATTTGATGGAACTTACACTCTACCTAAACATTTTACAGAATGGAAAATGTGTGCTGGTGGATTTTGCCTTCAAGAGACCAAGCTCCTCCAGCATTCATGTAGTTCAAACATGAAATTTAATTTGAAGGTAAGGAGAAAACATAATACGTAAAACAAGAGCTGGTAGGATATGAAGAGGCCACACATTTGGTTCTTCAGTGACTCTGCAGAATCATTTAACTGTGTGAGTAGCTCTCTGTACACATCATGGTCCCACAGTCACCCTACAAAATCTATTTTAGTGCTAAAGATGAGAAAGTTTTTCCCTAATCTCTAACCAAGCATTCTTGACTGCAATGTAAGCCATTACATTCTCCACACATTTGGAGAAATTTCTCTTCTGCCCCATCTGAACAATATTCATAGACTCCATAAGCAGCAACTTCTCTTTTAAATAAGAAGCACATTCTCATCCTATAGCCCCACCCAACAATATATTAATAATTGAAGTGTAATAATACCATCCTTTCTTCCCATTTCAAGTCTGGTTTATGAAGTTTTAAACTCTGGATGCATAGATCACCCATGTGGCTTGCACATAACCTCAATGACTGTTGGGAAAGTATCAGTATTTTATGTGTTGGGTTAGTTTAAATTACAATCTCCATACCTGAGGATGTCACCGTACAAGTTTGGCATAACAAGCACATCGAATTGTGATGGATCTTGAACCATCTAGAAGGAAGTATATTTTAATTAAGGTTAAGAATTTAAACAACAAAAAAAAACCTCAACAAAAATTAAAATATAGAAATACTCACATTCAGACACACAGTATCCAGATACATTTCATTAAATTTAATATCTTTACAGTTTTCTGCTGCCTCCCTGCATTTTCTCAAGAAAAGCCCATCAGACATTCTCCTGCAATTAGATAAGCAAGAGAATATTGCAGTTATTGTAAGGAAGCAGTACTCAAGGTAAAGAAAACTGCATGCAAGAGAGATTTAAATAAAAATACTAGATTACAGAAACTTAATTTGTGACTATCTCCTAAATATAACTAATCTTTTAAATATATTACAGAGAGGTTATGCCTTTTAAATTTCCTCCTAAAACATTTTTGTGTCAGTAGCTTAACAGCCATACACATACATTGTCAGAATGCCTTCTATTCCTTTACTAAAGGCTCAGTGGATTTGTAAAGGTGGTGTCATACATCCCACTATGACTCAGTTCAGGCTTGGAAACTGTAAAAGACACTAGCCACTTTCATCCTCAGTCTTTAAACTAATTTGCCTTGTTTAAAAGTTTTTAAAATAAGAGCTTTGCACGAAAGGATTCCTAAAAACTTGCTAATAAGTGTATCAGTACATCATTATCGGGGTCAGTATCACCCATTTTACTTAGGAGGCATTTGCTTCACTCTTTTGCCATTTTACTTACTCCCAGTGGCATCAACAGAAGTTACACATTTGAGTAAGACTTAAAAAGTTGTTTATAATTAAATGCATATTGTTATTCTGTCCTCCTCAAAAAGAAGTGTGGACATACATAATATTTGCCTTGTGCACAGCTGTGACGTGGCTCCTCTGATTGTTTCTGGCGTACTCGAAAGCGAACTCCGCGATCCTCTTGCTGGCCTCCTCTGTGATCAGCTTGATGCTCTGCACAACCCCATCGACGATCTGAGAGACAGATTGCATCGGTATAAAAGTGTAAGATCATTCAAGTCACTGGGATGAGGGGGAGTAGAATTCTGAGGGAGTAGAGTGGTGAGGGAGCAGAGCGGTGAGGGAGCAGAGTGGTGAGGGAGCAGAGGGGTGAGGGAGCAGAGGGGTGAGGGAACAGAGCGGTGAGGGAACAGAGCGGTGAGGGAACAGAGCGGTGAGGGAGCAGAGCAGTGAGGGAGAAGAGTGGTGAGAGAACAGAGCAGTGAGGGAACAGAGCGCTGAGGGAGCAGAGTGGTGAGGGAGCAGAGGGGTGAGGGAGCAGAGCGGTGAGGGAACAGAGGGGTGAGGGAGCAGAGGGGTGAGGGAACAGAGCCCTGAGGGAGCAGAGGGGTGAGGGAACAGAGCCCTGAGGGAACAGAGTGGTGAGGGAGAAGAGTGGTGAGGGAACAGAGCCCTGAGGGAACAGAGTGGTGAGGGAACAGAGCCCTGAGGGAGCAGAGCGCTGAGGGAGAAGAGTGGTGAGAGAACAGAGCCCTGAGGGAGCAGAGCACTGAGGGAGCAGAGCACTGAGGGAGCAAAGTCTTGAGGGAGGCAGTCCCAACACTGCATTTCAGAGGGAAAGCGCCAAACAAAAACCACCGTGAACCCCCCTGAGGCGGGCAGAGTCACCAGCCCTGACACAGAAAGCCCCCAGGAAGGCAGCCCGGGCAGCACGTACCACGTGCTCGATGCCGCTGTACTCGCCCTCCGTGTTCTCGCGGATGGTGACGATGTTCACGTCCGTGTAGGGGGTTTTGTAGCCCTCGATGGACACGCAGGGACGCACGTTGGCGTAGAGGTCAAAGGTTCTGCGCAGCAGCAGGTTCATGGAGGGGTGCCCTGCGGCAATGGGGGTCTTCAAAGGCCCTGGGTGAAAAAATATACACATGGGTTTGAGAGCTGAAACTCTGGGTCCAGTGTACTCTTGGAGAGGATCTCCAAGTTCCCGTTTAACCCTTCTGCTGAAAGGTCAGGGAACTCTCTGTGTTATCAAGTGCTGCACAGGGACATCAATCAGCTGTTGAAAGGCCAAACCGCAATCCTGACATGGAATAGGAATTTACTACAGGTTTTCACTGAAAACACATATAAAGATACTACTCGTTATAAATACAGTTATTGCATGCTATTGTGTATCTTAGAAATGCTTTCTGCAGAGTCCAAAGGTTGGAATGCAGTAATACCCACCTTCAGCTATGAGAACTATCAAAATTATGGCTTGGAAATGAAGGACTGTTTCAAGATTACAGATAAATTATAGGCTGTCCCCTATAATTACCCATTTTATTGTGCTACAGATAAAGAACTTTGGCTTTAAGCCAGACTCATAATAAAAACAACAGTATTTAATATCTGTGTATTAACCCCTAAAATACCTTTTAATCCCATTTTGTTTTTATCCATGGATTCTTTGGCTTCTGGGGGTATCATCCACTTCCCTCCTGGTCCTT
This sequence comes from Pseudopipra pipra, assembly GCF_036250125.1. Classification (NCBI taxonomy): domain Eukaryota; kingdom Metazoa; phylum Chordata; class Aves; order Passeriformes; family Pipridae; genus Pseudopipra; species Pseudopipra pipra. The sequence goes on along the minus strand of NC_087560.1, from coordinate 2,815,597 downwards.
GGATAGCTGTAACATTCCTTTCTTCCCACTGAATAGGAGCCTAAACACATATACTCCATGTTAACTTAAATGGCATGACTTTTGCTTCAAGTTTTAACTTTCCTTTCATAAAAAGGTGCATTAGGAATTTTGTCCAGGTCTTCATAAAACAAATTTTCTCTGGCGAGCGAAAGTAAGCATGAGATGTTCGAACTAAAGCAGTGTTTAAAAAAGGTAATTAAGTGAAAATGAAATAGTATGAGCAGCACATCATCATAAACTTGAGTCCCACAATGCCTCCCTAGGTGTCATATACACCAAAATGGTTAGAATTGCAAGACAGGTGCTATTTCTTTCAAGTTTTCAGAGCTGGTGAGTTCTTTGTATACAAGAGACAGCATCTGAAAACTGAATTAATTGAGAACTCATCATCTCTCCTGCCTGGAACACAGTACATGACACAGAAATGTATCTGTTATCTAACTGAAAATCTGCATGTGTTCCACAATTGTTTCTGAATTTGCATTCACCACAGGAATCTTCTGAGTGGAGACAGGCTGCCACCCCTTCACTTCAGCAGGAAGGGCCACAAAGGAAAAGATACAACATTGTTAAAGAGAAATTCACTTTTTGCAAATCCAGGCTGGATAGTTGGAATAGAAAGGGAATATGCCTTGGTGCTGTTACTAATGTGGAACAATTTAACAGGCATCTTGCCTGAAGAGCTCTATTTCCTTTCAAGGAAACTTGACCAATTCTGGTGAAGTTCCTCAGGTGGGCAGGACCACACCTCTTGGATATAGTGAGTTTTCATCTCACTTCAGTTGATGTGTTTGGCAGTGCAGCAGTTTGATTCCTAAAAATAAACCAGTCCTTTAACACACACTTCCATGTGCACTGGAAGTCACAATCAATGAAAGAACCTGCTCTTACCAGTTGCTCAGGATTACTACATCAACCAGGTGATACACTGAGTTCACTGAGTATCACATGATACATCGAGTTCATATTCCCAAAAATTAGGCACAGCATTTGCTCTCAACTCTCTACTTGTCTGCCAGATAACAGTTTCAAGCCCTGCCTTGATATCACATTCCTGTCTTCTATTACTTAAAGCTTTGACCTCTATTCTCAAGAAGTTTTAATAGCTTAAATATTACTTTATCTTTTGGAAGCTAAAGGGAAAACTTTTTAAACATGCCTAGTTAGTATTTGTTGTTGTAGTTAAACTTACAATTCTTATAGCAAGACAAATGAGACTTACTTTGGCAGCATCAAAGATCTTCATGACAGCAGCAGAAATCTCAGGTCCTATGCCATCTCCTGGGATTAAAGTTACTGTTTGTACCTAGGTAAAGAAATATCAGTAGTACAACAAATGAATGTTTGGTTTTTGCACAGAAACATTTTCATGTGTTGTAGGAACCAAATAACTATTAGAAAACAAGAGAAATTTTCAGTTACCAAATATTCACTATGAAGAACAGCAGTCCTGGACAGAAGTGAGAATGAACTCCCTTGCTTTCCAAGGGACTGTGAAAATGTTTTGAGAGGATTGTTTAAAAATTTGCCTACTATCTATTCCTATTTCAAAACAGAGGTGGAATGTGAAAGGCAGGTTCCTGCTCAGTACTCCTTGGAATGAATGATCTCAGCAGAGTTTCTGTGGCAATCTGAAGAGGAGGTGCTGTTACCTAGTGATGTTACACATCTCTGTTACACATGTGCCTCCAGCATTACCAACATGCTGTGTAACACTGACACATGCTAGAAAAGGTTAAGGGATAGGAAAAGCTGCATTCATCTTAAAAAAAAAAAAAAAAAAGGGGTCATGCCAATGTAAACTTCTCAAGTGACCTCCTAAAAATCTCAGACCCGTTTTTGACAATAGCAGTTTATTTTCCTCCCATGTTCTTGGTCGTTTCTTTCTTTGCACGGCTCAGGCTCAACGAATAATGGGGGAAGAAAGTACTCTGCTTTGATGAAAAAAAGAATAAATTATGATCACTAGTCTGAGGCACATGCCCCAGCCCTTTTTGCCTTATTTAAAGAGTTCCAACAGTTTTGTATGTGCTTCTCATTACTTAAGAAAAAGGGCAGCTCAGATATTATTTGCAAAACTCCAGACTAAATCTACTCACAAGATATGCTACCACCCCTCTCCACACAAAATATTCAGAATTTCAGTACATGTTGATTGATTTTTTTGGCTCATTTGAGCCAGAGACATTCTCAGTGCATGACAAAACCCCAGAGCTTTGTTACAGCACTGCAAGACTCCACCTGAGCTAAGTGTGTTATGAACAGAGACAGAGGTGCCTCACCTGATTCTTTTTTGTACTGTATAAGTGATCCTTTGGTTTCTTTTCTAGCTGGTACCCAAAACTTGTAATTAGAAGCCACAGCTCCTCTTTAAAATTAAATCCTGCTTAAAGGTATGTGCAGCAGTGCTGAGCCCTGCTCCTGCCTTCACTGAAAAAAAAGGCCCATGGGCACTTCAAACACAGACACATAAAGAAGGTAAAACAGCTATTGGGAAATACACAATCAACGTCTAAGATACTTTGAAGAGGACCTTGAAAAGGCAGAATTTTAGATGCAAGGTATTCTAAAAGCAGCAGTAAAGTAAATCTAGTGCTTAGAGGGAAGTCTGCAAAAGAAAGAAAATGAGAAGCTTCTCAACAATCTTTCTGTTTTGCCCAATATTTGCTAATTTCCAGATGAATTTCAGAAGATTGGCTTATGTCTGTATTTTATGAGAACTTTCATGCCACTTGTATCTTTTGCCAGAGCCTCTTGTATTATCTCTCACACTTAATATACAATTTGCAGTGACAGTGATTAACCAATGTAAATCCAGGATGGCATTAAGAGCATGTATATTCACTTGTTTGGCCCTCCTTTTTGGGGAATATAAAAATAACAACAAAATTTCCAAACCCCTTTATTGAGAAACTTCATGAAAGAAAAAAATGGGACTATTATACTCACAGCATTACCAAAACTTCTGGTCACCTTTTTTTGGTTTTTGAAAGCACCTAGGAACCGAGACACCTGCAGAAATATAAATCAAAAAGATGCTGTTTTACCTCGCAAATGGGATTTTAAAACGCCAACAATATTGCAGCAAATCTGCATTTTAAAAATCATATTGCTTTAAATTTCCTATCTCAAACTAGTACAAAAGTCCAAGTGAAACAAGAGTACCCAGTGCTTTGCCAAGTTGCTGTCTAACATTCTTTGCACCAAGTATTCTTAGCACGAGGTGAGCCCAGGACAGCCCTTCGTGCCTTGGGTGAGGGGAAGCCCCTGCACCATTGCTGGAGTCCTCACACACAACAGACTGGAAGCAAGGCTGCAGTAACTCAGCTAAATAGATGATATGCTAAGGATTGGGATTTGTGGAAAGCAACGTGAAAAATGAAACACTTTGTTGGCAGCAGTTGGGTGGAAGTATCTTCATGCATTTGAGGTGAGGTTTCCAAAACTACTTTGCATCAGTGTCACTTCTTCCATTCAAAACGTGGTGAATTTTGTTCTTCTACCTCCTGTAGCTGTATGATTTGCACTGTTGCCTTCTGCAGGCCTGATGGGTTTTAAAAAGCGTAACTGAAATGCACATTACAGACAAAATTCACCATAGCAACGAGTCCAGAAAGCACAGTCAAAGAATTACACCTTCTAACATCTGAATATTCTGAACTGGCGTTAAGCTTCAAAACTGGGGTGGTAACTAAGCTCGAGCTCTTGTCTAGCTGAACATGGACAAAATTCCCCAATCTGCAGAGAAATCACAGCCTCCCAGTCTTACCCTCCTTTTTAGGACTATTGATGGCTCTGTGGCTTAAGGGCTAGAAGGCTTTTAACTGTAAATCGACACTCCTTCAGCTCTGCCATGCTCACATGTGCAGGCTGTCTGCAGCTATCAGCTAGAATGGAATCTGACAACTTGTATTCCTCTCCTGTTCCATTTGTATTTGTTATTTCTCACCTTTACTGACACGTACAGTGTACGGCAAGAGGCTCACACTGTGCTGGCACCAACAGAAACAACTACAAACAATACAAGTCTCAAGTAAATTGTAAGGAATGCTGTGGGAGAAGTAACTTAAGCTAGATCTATTTTTGCTTGTAGCCCCACATGAAATGTCCAAGGTCAAGCTTGGGACAATGCCACGGGCAAGCAGTGCTTGCCACGGCAGCCACATGGCTGAGGAAGCAGCTGGAGCAATTAAATGAAAACGTGAAGTTCACTCCACAGCCTAAGCGTCCTCATGGTACAGTTCCTACACCTAGAGCCGGGATTCACATTCCCAAATAGCCCTGGAAAGGGAACAGCCTGTCCTTGCAGAAATCACGGGCCTGGTACGTTATACTGAAGTTCAACATCGATAACACCAAGAAGGAGTCGGGCCGAAGGAGAGCGATCCATCCTGACCTTGCAGTCACGTGCCGTGATCAGCTCCCGACAGTTCCTCCTCGTTTGAGCAGACAGGTTAAGCGGGGCGGCCTCAATGACTTTGCCCCGGTCAGGCTGTCATTTAAAGGCTCCACAGAAATTCCATTTACTCGAGGCACAAAGCAGCATCCCCGCGCCAGGGGCCGCGTTCAGAGCGGCCCAGAGCCGGCGAGCCCCAGAGCGGAGCTGTGGGGGCGGAGAGCCCCCGGCCCGCTGTCCCCGGGGCCCGCAGTGCCCGGGGCGGGGGCTCCGCGGGACCGGCGTTCGCAGCCCGCGCTGCCCGAGCCCCGCCGCGGGACCGCCCCGGCGCCGTGACCTCTACGGCGCGACCTCCCCGCAGGCCGCTGGGGCCGCCAAGGCGCCCCCGGCCCGCCCGGCAACGGCCCCGCGGCGCCTCCCGCCGCCCCCGGCAGGGGACACGCACACACGGAACCCGCCGCCCTCCGGCCCCGCGGCCCTTCGCCCCCGGCAGCGCTGCCAGGGCCCGGCGGCACCGCGACCTTGCGGCTCCGCCTGAGGCACCGGCCAAGGTCAGGGGCGCGCCCCGGCCAGGGCCCGGCCCGTCCCCCGCCTACCGTGGGCATCCACGCGGCCGCGGCCATGACGCGCCCGGGCTCCGCGGCTGCCGAGGCCCCTCCGCTGCGCGCCCGCCGCCAGACCGGAACCGGCGCGTGGGGAGCGCCGGCCCCGCCCCGCCGGGGGAGCCCCGCCCCGGGGCCGCCGCTGCCGCAGCGCCCGCAGCGCTGAGCCGCTGAGCCGCTCCCGACCGCGGCCCTCAGCTCCTGCCCGCGGGCCCTCAGCCCTCGCCCGGGGCTGAGCCGCTCCCGCCCGCGGGCCCTCAGCTCCTGCCCTCGGTTCCTTCGGTCCTGCCCTCGGGCCCTCAGCTCCTGCGGCCGCTGCCCCGGGCGGTCCGAGCCCGTCCCGCGGGGCTCCCCCGCAGCCCGGCCGTGCGGGGGGCGCCGGTGCCGCCGGAGGCCGCGGGAGCCCCGTGGCGGTGTCTGAGGAGGCACCGCTGTGGCATCGACAAACAGAACCGGTTTTCCATTTCCGAAGCCTTTATAAAATCTCAGCTTCTAGAATCAGGTAGTTTACTGGAAAAATAGCTGTTGTTGATAAGAAAGAAGTGTCAGAGTTTTTGTGGCAGCAGATGAAAAACAAAACCCAGGCACTTTAAAGTATTAAGCCCCAAAGTTGTTGAAATGGGGCACTTCGAGGTTGGTATTTGCCTTCCTTTGTGAGGCACTTGTCTCGTTATCCGAAGGCGGTTCCGGGAGGGGCTGTGGGGGCCAGGGCTGCAGTGCCCCCTCCCCAGCACCGAGGCTGCTCCACATCCCCCAGCCGGGTCACAAATGCTGGTTGTTCCTGGCTGAGGTGGTTCCGTAGCTTGGGGTGTTCCTGAGAGTAAAGCACCGAACGAGAACTAAGGCAGTTCGAGCTCAGACCTCTGGGAAGAACAGCTTTTAAAAGCTTTTCCTGCCTTTCTTTCACTTTGGCAACATCAAAATTTGGGGGTTGTCTCAGTACAATTTTGTACGAGTTTTTGGTGATAGTTGTCAGATTAATTCCAGCCTTTTCATTTACTCAGCTCAGTCCTGGCTGTGTTTAAAAGCAAAGGACTCAGACTGTGTGTTCAGTTCCCTCTTGTCCTGAACTTGTGAGTGGAAGTTCTCAGAACTGATATTTGACAATAGACAAGATTTGTAGCCTCCATTTTCTGGGTGTTACTTGCCCTTTTTTTTTTTTTTTTCCATCACAGGACACCAGAGGTACTCACACCTTTTCCTCTGTTGATGTTTTATCTTGGTTTTGATAGTGCTTTGATTTGAGAATTGCCACTCTGATGTCTGTAGGGCAAGTGTGCAGAGTTCTCTTGACACTGATTTTCTTCTGGTAACTACTGCTGATTTTCACTTTTAGTCTTTAAAATCCAAATTGGCCTTGCAGACACCTGTCCTAAATATTTATGTGAAATATTGTTTCTTGGTTTCAAAGCTTGAGTATACTTTGCAAATATTGGCTCTTCTGTTGTGCCGTCTTTCTTTTCCACAGCTGATCAGTACATTCATCTTGTGTTCTTGTATTTCTTACTGTATATGCATTTCTGTTCTGGGGTTGCACTTTGATTGCAAACTGAGGGGAGAAATTTTTCACACATATTTTTGAGACCTATTGATCTGTGTCTCGTGGGTGTCACCATAATAAGGTTGGCTGGAGTCTGGTTTGGATCTGTCCTGAGAAGGGCTGAACAACACAGTAATAAACCCATCAGTGTTTATTTTGCCTAGAAAAATGATGCCTGTGTAGAGATATCAGTACAGTCTTTCCTAGTGATCACTGTATTGAGACTCCCTATGAGGAAATTCATTCTATTGAATTTAGTCTGTTTAGGAAACCACTATTTATTTTTTTTATTATTTTGTCCCTGAGGCAAGACATTGTCTTGTGCAAAGCACCTTAAAAAAAGGGTCATTTTTACTTATTATGGATAAATTAGGCTTAATGAAATGCAGTCAGAAACCTCCGTCTTCTAACACAGTGAATTTTCTTAAGCTAGACAGGTAAGATCATAAACCCAACAAATTTTCACACAAGCTTTTCTTTTGTTTGTTTTCTTTAGCATTAAAACCTCTCCTAAAGAGTTCCTGCTCATCAGAGCAAATGCAGTTTAATGGGACAGTTGGCACTTGCACCAGTTTGAGGGACATGAGTTTTGCCTCTTTCTCGAGCTGTTTATTCTTTCCTCAGGCAGGGCTCAGGCCCAGGAAGCCTTCTCTTACAGGAAAGCACTTCCAGACACATTTATGGGGGCTGAGCATCCTCCCATCCATCATGTGTTGGAAAAGCAACATTTTATCCACCGCAGTAGCATCAAACTGTCATTGGTAGAATCCATTTCTTTGTTACAATTCTGATGTTTGTTTATCCCTGATAAGCCTTGTTGCACACATGCTCATCCCAAGCCGTTTATTCTCTATACATGGTAATACACTGTGGTTCTGTAGCTCAGGGCAGTGCTGGTTTGCAGCTACTCAAACCTGCATTCTAAATGTTAAAATTTGAATAAGCCCTCTCTTAGAACAGGCTGTGGTTCAGCACTTTGTAGAATGTTTTTACTACACATCCAACACACTCCATAGGATATTTTTACTATGTATACAATATATTTACTTTTGGTATTACTGTTAAATGTTTGTTCTTTGTCGTTATATGCCAAGGTAAAGTGAACTATTACCCAATTATCAGGTTATCAGGTCAGGATCATTAGTAGCTGTAGGGAAAAGCACAAGGCAAGTCTTGGGAGTGGTTTTATTAACCTTCCTAACCTTCCTTGACGAGGAAATAATGACCATCGACAGAGCTGTAAATAAAGACTTTAGTTTTACCCTCTCCCGTTCCTTTGTGCATGAATGGAAAGTGAACTTACAACAGGTCTTTCTTCCTTGTTGCCATCCTTTCTCACTCAGCCTTCCCCCTGCTGTTGCTGTAGGAGCTTACCCTTCTGCAGATGTCAGATAATACAATTTTGTTTGAGTTTATTCATTTTGTCTGGCTGCTTCTCAGAGATGCTCTTTATTTTTTTTTAATTTTCACGGAAATAGTGTTGTGGTGAACTAAGACACCATCCCGGGAGCCCTCTGCTGGCACTTCGTGCTTTTGCTTCAGGCTGCGGTAGTATTTTTTCCTTCCCAGCTGTGCTCGCTTCAGCCTAAGGACTCAGATTAGCGTCTGTTAAACTGCTTTAATCTTGATGATTTTTTTTGTTGTTGTTGTTTTTACTGTGAGAAGGAGTGCTCGCATTGACTGTCCCCGGGAGTTTGGCGGTGCAGATGTGGGCATTTACTGGTGATGTGGCGGGGATGCTCCGGGCACCGCGAGCCTCCCCGCAGCCCTGAGCGCCTTTGGCAGCTCTCCCGGGCTCTGGGGCAGAGCGGCCGCAGGAGCTGTGCTCTGCCGGGGCCCTTCCCGCTGCCCAGGTTTGCTCCGTGGCTGTCTGTGCAGCACGACTGCGCTGCCGAGCGCCACCGGCTGACGCAGAGCTGCTCCCAAAGCTGGAGGTGCCGGGAAGAGCGTCCTGGAACCCCGGAGTGAGCCCCGAGGCACCAGGGAGCTGCTCTCCGCCAGCACCGCCCGCTCGGCTCTGGGGTTATAAAAGCTCCGTGTGCCTCTCAGAAAAGCCCCTGGAAAAGGGGAGTGTGGCATCGCTGGCTTTGGACGGCACCTGCCCGTGATTTCACACGCTCTTCCCTCCTGGCGCGCTCCAGTCAAGCCTCTGCAAAGATTTCCCGGTGCCGCGTCCTTCCTCACCGGTCGGGCACGGGCACAACCAGTTCAATGCAGGCTCTGGGATTTTTTCGGCGCTCTCTCGGAGTATACGTGCTCTAAATGCCTACGATACAGAGGAATCCAGCTGCTCCTAATGGGGTGCATTTGCAGAGAGGAAGAATTCCTCATTTAAGATGGGTAATAAGCAAACGATATTTACTGATGAACAGCTAGATGCCTACCAGGTAAGATATCTCGGTTTGCATTGGGAGATGGGAAGGAGTAATCTTCATATGTTTCTGATTCGGTTTTTTGTTTGGTTTGAGGAATGGTTTTTCTTTTCTAATATGATTGAAAACTCCCTTTGTAACCTGCATGCACACATTCTACTATTCCTTCCAGCAACTGTAACGGTATTCAAAGGCTGGGTTGTTAAATATACATAGTATAATTCCCTCTCTGTATACCAGGAAAAGTCACATCCTCAATGCCCGGACTAGGAAGCAGGATAAAGACTGTGATGAGCTTGACAAAGTGTAGCAATAATCTCTCTTTCTCTCCCCGATGCCTTTGCTGACAATAGAGGGGAAAGGGAAAAAAAGGAGGTCTTGTCTAAATTCACTTCTCCTAAGGATAAGTCATAGAAATATGCTTAATGTAAGTCCAGAACAGGGATTGTTACACTTGCATCCACTCCTGGATGGCAGTTTCTTGCCTGAACAGAAGTGGTGTTGCATTTTATGTCAGGGATAACTCGGCACTTCTCTATTTACTCATGTTGCATCAACTGATTTTTTTTTTTAATAGGGTAAAAAATAATTCCCACTTTCCAGTCATGTTTCAGCACACTGCAAATCTTCCTGAAATGGATTGCAGGCAGCTCTCTGCACAATGAGCATCTTGAACAAGTTTCTGACAATCCAGTGAGGTGCTGCATGGAGTAGAAGTGTGCTGAAGGAGGCTGTTGTGCACAGCTGACTCCTTACTAAGAGATGCAGACAGGGCTCTGTTCTTCTACAGAAAGTGACAAACACAGAATTAATAGTGCAGGAAGTCAAGATTCAGTTTATCTTATGATAACCAAGGGGCAGGTCCAGTCATAATAACGATTTACCATTGGGATCTTTGATTCAAGCCCTTGAAGTGGAAACTATTATTTTAGTTACTAATTTTATCTCAAGTTCCTGCTAACATGGACTTTTCACAGGTGTAAATGTTTATCCACAGAGTCAGGCTAGGGGTGGATGCTAAAATGCTTTGAACCATTATCCCATGTTGAAAATAAGGCATAAATTAAATGCTTTTATAAATACCTCGCCTTTTCCTTGTCATTGCAGGAAACGTGCAAATGGCCCTTCTTTAATTTCCACTTTGTCACACATCTCACCCTCACCAGCAGTCTGTCACTGCAATATATTAGTCTAAGTTAATGGTCTTAGTAGTCCAAATAGATCCAAATAGGCTTTTTCACCTCCCTGCTGGAGAGGCAAGAGGGAAATCAAAGATCTGTGAAGCGTCTGTCATCCTGCTCACAATGCAAGTGAACACAGAACAGAGCACAACTGCAGCGAAACAAAACAAAATCCAAATGGAATTAATGCTATCTTCTTGACATAAACTGGCAAATGCAAGAGCTGAAATGTCATCCCTAATTCACTGCTCTTCAGGCAGAAATTGCCTCTCTCTAATGGCTCTTGCAGCCCCTGCCTTTCCTAATGCCGGGTAATTGATCTCGAAGCCTGGCAGGAGTTGGGCCGGGTGGATTGAGTCACCTTTGGGATTTCTCTGTTACAGGCAGACTTTAGTTCATTAGTGTAGTGCTGGATAATTTTTGACTAGTAATAGCACTTGTTATGTGTGGTGAGTGCCATAAAATAACGAGTTTCAGGACAATCACTGACCCGCAGGATTTGTCAGGAAGGAACCTTTGCCTCGTGCTGTGAAGAATCAGATAAGGACCTAATTTTGGTGGTGATTTGCTCTGATCCATTAGTTTTGCATCACTCTTGTATCTTTTAAACCCAGAGATCCTGGTCTGACTTCTGTAGCCCCCCCCACAGAGAGCTCCTGTCCCTCCACTGCATCCTGGGGGAGAGGGCAGTTGGTGTCATACAAATGGAACTGTTGGCCTCAGAGTTTGCCATCTTACCTGCCCTGTTCCCATTTGGGGAATTCCTTCAGAACAGAAAAGGGGACAATGAGGCAATGGTCCTATAATTTTTTAAATGCAGGTTTTCATGCCTTGAGCCAGCAGCTGAGTTACCAGGGCCTCTGAACACTGGACCAAAGTAAAACACTGTGTACCACGGGCCCCTCTGCAACAGTCTGGTGTGCTCATCTGTACCCCAGTGTACAGGAAGGGATTGCTTTTTAAATGGACCATTGATTCATCTTTTTTTTTTTTTTTCCCCAAAGGAGAACTAGGCAATTTCTTGTGAGTTTGTGTGTCTCTGAGTTAGTACTGTACTCCTTGCAATAATACCCAGGGGTACAGTGTTCATATCTCAGTATGGCAGAAACAAAAGAATCAGCTCAATCCTTTATATAAAATATGGTCTGGGTTTTCTTTGACTTCCCTACAGTTCCTATTGGAAGACTGTTCAAAACCTCACTCAACTCATGGTTAGACTTTATAATTTCTTTATTTAAACATATTTCTGGACACTGCCTTATCTGGTTGTAGCTTCTGCCTTTCTTTAGTACAAATTGCTTTGAGCTCATAGCACCTAAATACTACTTTAGTAGGGAAATTTTTATAATTTTTTAAAAATTCAGTATGCTTTATGTGCTTGTTCTGGAGGAGACACTGTGAGATGGAAAAGTGAGAAGTTCACGTGCTTAAAGTTTGGTAAAATCATGTATAAGTGACTTTGGCTTTAGGGAGTAAAGGTGAAGCTGCAGAAAAATCACCTGCTTGAAGAGCAAGCATACATAAATCTCAGATCATGAATATGATATTAATGAAATAAAATAGCCTTATTGGATTTATCTAAAACTTTGTGAAATGCCTGATTATACATTTTTTTTACATGTAAACTCTCATATTGTAGAGCCACTTTTTAGCAGAACCTTTACATTTAAATGAAATCTGGTCACTCACAGGATGACCTCAGTGTTTTTAATGGACAAGTCTTTTGAGTGCTCTTCATTAAGACTGGTGATGGGTAACCAGTTGAAACTGTTTGTAAAAGAGACATGTAATAGGACTTTATAATATTGAACCTTTCAGCTTTCTTTTTTTTTAATTGAAAAGAGGTAGAGGCAGATCAAAGAAAGACTGGACAGCTGTAAATCTCCTAACACCTTGTCATATCACCTGCTATTAAGATCCTATCACTTGTTATTAAAATAGTGTTCTAGTTGGCAGATCTTTAAATTTTCATAAGATTAGTGAAATGTTTTGGAAGTGAGGCTTTTGCTGGCACTGGTTTCCTCATGGAGATTCACCTCATTTAAAAACCTGGCCCTGTAAGAAAATGAATTCTACTGGACATTTCTGATTCTTATGCCCTTAAAGTACTTGGCTGCTCTGGGTTTCTGGCTGTGTTTTTTTGGGTTTTTTTTGGGGGGGTTTGGTTGTTAATGTAATGGAGGGATTTTTGTTTTGGTGGTTTTGATTGTTTGTTTGTTTGTTTTATTTTGGTTTTGGTTTGGTTTGTTGGGTTTTTTTTTTAATACACAAAATGCAAAATCTAACCAGGGTCTGGTTAGGGAAAAGGTAAGTATTGATAGGCAAGAAAGATGCATTTCATTGCAATAAAAGAACATTTTAAAAACATTTTAAAAGCTGCCTACAGATTTTGGAGGTCAAGTCTCTTTGAGAAAAGAAAACAATGGGGGATTTTAGGGCTTTTTGAGTGATGCTGTGTAAAGGTGCTTGAAGCAGTAGAAAATACAGGTGTGCAATAAAGCAACATCAGGGGCACTTTTTTTGCCTTGGTGCCCTGCATTCCTCCCTGAGAAAGAGCTGCACTGAGTAGGAAAGGCAGAGAAACTGTGCTTGGGCTGTGGATGAACTCCTGCACTGCTCAGTCAACCTCATTCCCTGTTCTGGGGTTGCTTCAGTAACTGAGCTGAATTTGATACAAATTTGCTTCTTCCTTTTTTTTGTTTGTTTTTTTTTTTTTGTCCTAACAGAACCTAGATAGTATAGGGCATATTGCTGGTTTTACTGCAAGCCATTTATACTTTGCTCATTAATGGTATTATTTACTCTGCATTATTTAATCCAGCCTCAAAACAGACTTATGTACCCTGGCAGTCTTCAAGGCAATATTGCAATAAAATATAGGACTATGAAATAATTACTTGCTCCTTTTACACAAGAATTTGTCTATTACAGAGCTAACTTTTATCCCTTTATCAAAATTGAAGTCAAAGTGGAATTCAACTGTATTTCCTGGGAATTCTGCAAAACCAGATGAAACAAGTTACGTTATGATCTGTCAAGAAATGCCATGTGCAAAGTGGAAGTAGGTCATCGAGCTATCTTTTGATTTAAAAGCCATGCTTGGTTTGATCAGGGTCTTGGAAAATTCATCACAGGTTCTCCAAGATCTTGAGTAAAAAGTATTTTCCATTTGATGCAGTACTGCTGTTCCTGTGCAAATGTAAGCAGCATAATAATGGCACAAGGTTTTCGTGAGGTTATCCTTTAGTCAGATTCTGGTTTCATGTTACCATTTGGTGCTTACATAGATTGAGCAAAATTACATTTGTTGGCAGTTGCTTCTTCCCAGTCCTGGCCAGTGTCTGACTGTTTTTACTCCCATGTTGCAGTATGAATATATAAATTGGTTCTTAAAGCTGCAGCTTTTCCCTCCTGAAACTCAGGAGGTGTTTTGGTTGTTTTGGCTGTGGTTGTAAATTAAGTATGATGACAAGTAAGGATGAGCTGTGTGTCAAATCTCCATCCATGTTCCAATGCAAACAGCATTTTTAACTCACTGATTAACTCTTCATACACTCACAGGGATGAAAATACATAAATATCTTGCTGACTAAGTCTTGCCCAACTCCACACCAGTCTTAGTTGTATGGCACATAGAACAGAAATACTGCCTTTGTAAAACATTTCCAGAGTGAGGTTAATGATGGGTCTCATCTGGAAGTTCATTTGCTTCTGTCCAGTACCAGATTTTTGGATTGCTTCAGGAGATGATGTTCTAATGGTGTTTTGATCAAATGATCTTACACACATTGTGTGCTTTGGCACAGAACAGAACACCATTGGTGATTTTAAAAACGAAGCCTCTGAAATAATTTGCTTGAAATATTACCTTTTAAAATGCTGCAGCATTCACTACTTAGCATTTCTTAAGAGCTGCTCCCTCAGCTCTCTGGATCTCCTCTGTCCTGTTAGCCATTGGTTTCCATTATCTGTAGTTTCCTGGCTTTTGTCTGAGGCTGTTTTGTTTTATTTTTTTTTTTAATTTGGAGTGATTTTTTGACTGATTTATATTATTTCCTTATTTATAAAACTTTCCAGTGAAGCTGTTGCAGGATCAGAGTAAACCTGCCCTTATGAAACTATACATACAAGAGGCAGAATATATATGCATTGTCTTAGAGGAGAAATAAATTCAGTGGATGTACAACTGTTTCACAGCAGCTTTGCACGTTTGAGCATTTCTATTCTTTCCTTCTGTTGTTCATTTCTCCAGTTTTCCTTCTGTAGAGGAGTGTTGTGCACGTACCTGTGGGATCAGTTTGGTTTCAGAGCTGTGCTTTGTGCTTTTGGAGGGGTGAAACCCTTCCATTCACTGCACTCTGCTGCCATTCACAGCTGCCCTCAGGAGCTGGCGTTCTCTCCCACAGGACAGCTGATCCTGGAGCCATTCCTCATGTTGTGCTGTGTGTGGACACTTGGCAGAAAGTTCAGCATCAGCACAGTTCTCTCTCTCTCAGTGTTTTTTGTTCAAATCACTGTAGAACTTGATATAAAGCAGAGCTGACCTAGGAATTTGCAGTAAAATTTTACAGACTGGTGGAAAAGGTAGTAGGCCACCTATTTCAGTCTGTTCTGTCCTAAACCTGCCTTCATCTGACACAGGAAATAAAAGAATGAAACTAACAGCATGTGCATTCTGCTGTTGTATAAAATCATTTGTAAGAGCAGAGACTATTAACCCTTCCCTCCAAGCAATGTTGCAGAAAGTCCCAGTACCATGAGCCAATGAGCAGAGCTACCCCTGGAACCTAAATGCACCAACCATCTGCCTCTGCTCTCTGCAAAGTATTTTGAGAAGCATTTAAGCCACCCAAATGCTGAATCTGAGCATCAAGTCCCATCAGACAAGTGAACGATCTCCTAGAAATCAATGGGAAATGTTCCCTTTGCTTGATTTTATTGTCTTTGCTAGACATAAGATGGTAAGTGGATAATTGCAGATTTGTTTAAGTGGTATTTTACCTCCAAGAAAGCAGCAGTGATCCCATGTCAGCCTTCCAGTTCCCTGGATTCTTTAGGGCCCGAGGACAGACGGAGTGGGGCCGTTGCTCTTGGAAAAGGAGCACGTTTGTTCTCAGGGGCTGCAACAGTGACCTGTCAGGCAAAGCCTCTGTTCTAGACAAGCTAAAACCCCCAAGGGGCCTGCTGGTAGCAGGGCTCTGTCAGGCCACTGCATAGCACTAGAAAGAAAAGCAATGATTCTCAGGATCAATTCTTGCCAGAAATGTTGAATTGATAAGAATTACCAAAACTCTGGTAATGGTTTTTTGTTCAGTATTTGGTTTGTTCTTCTCTAGCGGGACTCCCAGTGGCTTAAGTGTCCAAACAGAACAGACAGGGTGCTTTTTGTGTTCATAATAAACTCAAATACAGTCCACAAAATAGCAAATGTGTTCCATGGTAGCTTTGATCTTCCTTCCAGCCAAAGTTATCCCGTGCATAAATGACAAATGCTTTCCAGGACCCACCTCACCTTTCCTTATGAGAGAGTGAATTGAACATGTTAACTATTTATTGTCCATCATTTGTGTTTTCTGTATGAATGAAGTAGCCAGGAGAAAATTGGATGATTCACCTCCGTGTTTCTTTGGCCAAAAGTCTTTAATTAAATTGGAATTAAATTGCTTTAGTTCCAGCAACTATGAAATGTAATTATGTTATTTAGACCTTTGCTCCATCATGGTTTTAATCCAACTTAGGGCTGTGCTTCCAAAAAAAAAAAAAAAAAAGGAAAAAAAAAGTCAGTCTTGTACCCCTTTCTTGTATCAATAGATACTTGTTTCACCTTCCTCTCTGGTACCAGCACTGCCAATTCTAAGGCTCTAAAAGGCAACGATCTGAGCTGGAAATGCATCCATCATTGCTGGGGTAACACAAACACGTTAGTTCCTCCCTTCAGGCTCCTCTGACGCAGTTCTTCTGCTCACCCCTGAGAAGTCTGCATGGAGGAGAAGGCAGGCATGAGGAAGTGGGAGAAGCCAGAGGGATGGCTGGACCTGCCCGTCGGGAATCACTTGGAGCTGGGGCTTTTCTGCTTGCCCCTTGATGCCAGCCAGGCCTCTGGATGGTAAATCATTCCAAAGGGAGCAGAGGTACAGGCCAGTTCATTTGTGGTGCTCTGACCCTGAGCAGCTTTAAGATCCCTGCCAGTGGTCTGGGAAGCCCTGGGAGGTTTTCTTGGCACCCCTCGTCCCTGCCAATTCCATGGGATTGGCAGGCATAATAGCTGGAATGTTGCTGTCAGTAACAGTGGTCAGGCAGATGGTTGCAATAAATAAACCTTTTGCTATAAAGGTTTTCTGTGTGAGTGGGTTTTAGTTTATATTAGTAAAAATTTTGCTTGATTAAAAAATAGTGTTTGTTGTCAATGACAAGAGGCAACTCAGCTTAAAGTAAAATATGTGCACTGTCAGCAACACTGGTTTATGATCTGACCTCTTAAGTCTTCCAATAGCATTTTTGCATGATTTCTGCAAGGTAAAGGGTAACTTTTCTTTTTAATCTTTGTCTTCATTTGCATATCCCTCCCTTTCAGCTTGCTAGTTAAGTAACAGTGGCTGCTGTTTCTCCAGCCTCTCTAATTACAGGATGATTGCTGCTGAGGGCATTGCAATTATTTGTGAGATTACACCTGCCTTTTCTTAGTAAATGAATCATCCTTAAGTGACAGTTTGACTGTTGATTGTGCTGGAATTAAGGAGGATTTAACGAGCAGGCTCAGATCTCACTTAGTGCTGTTCCAGACAATGTGCCATCAGTGTCAGCGCTCACAAGGTGCTTCCTCCTGTGCCTGGTAACAGGATTCTGCTACACAATCCGTGCAGGAAGAGCTGCTGCTCCTGCCACTTTAGATGG
Organism: Pseudopipra pipra; assembly: GCF_036250125.1. Classification (NCBI taxonomy): domain Eukaryota; kingdom Metazoa; phylum Chordata; class Aves; order Passeriformes; family Pipridae; genus Pseudopipra; species Pseudopipra pipra. The sequence continues at coordinate 2,798,591 of NC_087560.1, read as the reverse complement.
AGGAGAGCAGGCAAACTCAATAATTGATACCAAGCAGGGCTGATAGCACACCCAGACACCCGAGACAGGCTGTTTAACTGCCTCAGCTGCTGCACCACTTGCTTTTCCCCTCCTTGGAAGAAGCAGGTGTTTGGCCAGAATGATTCTCAGCTTGGGAAAGAAATGCTTTATCAGTAGTTGACAGGAGAGCAGGATTAGAAGAGTCAACCTAGTTATATATACTCTTGAGTTCCCAGTCTGATACTCTTCTTTTGTCACTTGCTGATTTTAAAAGATGATATATTCTAAATGTGTTCACATTAAAGGGGGAGAACTCACATGGGCCTGTGAGAGAGGTGGATAATCAGGAAGAATGTTTTGGTGGTTGTTCTCTATATATGCACCCTCAGGAGCTCCCTCTAAAACAAGTTGCATACTCTCTGAATTTATGAAGGATGGTGTCAACTGATTATCAAATATTTCATTGCCAGCAGTGTTCCTAGTTTGGGATGCAGGGCAGAATTTCCCTTAAATATGTATTAGATAAGATAGTGGAGGTTAGGGGATATTCCTGTTAATGGGATGGGACTGATTATTTATGTCTCTTCACAGCACCTGAAATTGTAACTGGTTTTGTGACTGATTTAGAAATGCATGAAATGCAAACTCTTCCACTGCTTACATGTTCTTTGGTGAAGTGTATGAATTCTCTAGGATAACATAGATGTTCAAAAAGTGAATTAAACCAGTGTAAATTCAGTTCCACCACATTTAGAATGCAAGTGAATGCTTGTAAGCTCTTCTTTCATGGTCAGCGAGCTCTGTGTCACATTTTAGTAAGTTATTTCAAATTCTGGGATAGCACAGGGAGAGCTGATTGGTTTTCCTGCTGTTCAGAGCAGGGGCTGTCCATTTATCCATATTCCTGACAACAGGAGTTTGGAGCCTTTGCCAAAGTGACCACAGTGCAAAGTAATTGTTAGCAAAAGGGCTTAATAACTAATAAATAACTACATAACTTTTATTGCTAAACCAGTTGTCTCCAGTAGAGAAATACTTCAAGTTAGAAGACATTTTTCTTCATCTGTTATTTATAGTTTTCGAGATCCACTTATTGAATATTTTTGGCCTGTATCTCACTTTTTGGATTTAATTTTGTTTCCAGTCTGGTCATTCCACACTGGAGAAGTATTTCAACAAGCTGTTTTTTTTTTTTCTCCTGGAGTTTCCCATTAGCAATATTTTTTTTTTTTTACTGACAGGCTTGTCCTTAGGATATTTCAGTTCTTTTACAGCATACTTTGCTTTCTGAGTCAAAAGCAGATCATACACAAATGGCATCTTTAATGTTTTTCTGCCAGATCTGAGTCTCCTCCCAAAAGGTTGAAAAAGAGTTCTTTGCAGTTGTTTTCAACATTTCTGTAGTACAATGACACCTCTTGTTTTTTAACAGGACTGCACGTTCTTCACTCGGAAGGAAATCCTTCGGTGAGTAAATTGTATTAAACTTCTCCTTCGTGATTCCCATGGAAGGGACTGAATCTTTTTATCTGACTTGTGAGGAAACCAAATAAAGCCAGTTATTTTGCATGAATGAATGAGTGTAGGATGGGACTTAAGATGCACTTATAGTGTGTATTTGTTACAAGGAGACTGATGGTGAGTAGCTTAAGGTCCCAGACTTTTCTGTGACTTTGCATGGAAAGGACTTGCTGCTTTTCTGCTCAATTATACCCTGAGGGCACATCCTTCAGTCAGGGTATGGGCTGAAGTGTGGGAAGAACTGGTGGAGCTTAAACTGCAGAGCACTGAGAATGTTTCAGTGCCAACTTCCCCACAGAAAGTCACAAAGCTTGGGATCACTCTTTGCAATAAAAGGGCCTTGGGTTTTCTTTTGTAGTAGGGATGGATTGAGCCAAACTGAAGCTATTTCTGCCTATGTATATGCTGACTTCTTGCCATGGATCCTTGATCTTCTGACCAGTCAGGTTAAGGATCTGGGAAAGTATGACACAGATCCTGTCCTGTCACTACCCATGCTGTTTTTCCCGAGGATTTTTGCCCCAGTAGAGGGGGAGAATAAATCTGGGGTATGTATCTAGACCTAGGAACTCATAATGCTTCGGGTTCTCAAATTTGAAAAGCTGCTCAGACATGAGAAACTTTGTTTTCATAAACATTGGGAACAGCTTTGAGATCAGAAGTAGATCTCTGAGAGAAATGTTACTTGCCCCTGCTGTGTTGCTGTAGAGTTCAGGAACACTCATGGTCAGTGGCTCTGTCAAGGCAAAACTAGTGGGGTGCTTTACTTTTTGTTGGAAAAGTAGAGGTGGTATTTCAGCTAATTCCTTGCATAGCCTGTCCTCATTACTGCTGGAGAGGGGATGCTCTCACTCCTCAGCAGTGCACAGCACCTGAGACCCCTGTGCAGGAGGGACACTGCAGCACCACTGCCTGGGCATGTCCTTTGCTCCAGGTCCCTCTGATGGTTGTTACAGTTCAAAATCCAGTCCTGTGGCTGGAGAACATTTCCATGAAGGCCCATGGTGTGACTGAGTCAGGACGTGTGGGCAGGGAGCGGGGGGAGCCTGGCCCAAAGATAAGCTCAGCTTAATGCAGGCTGGCTCCTGCAGAGGCACTGGTGCTCTCAAAGTGAGCCAAGGCTTTACAAGAAGGAATTACCATGGCAGGGATGTAACTTCTCCAGCAAAGCATTCCTCAGCTCTGAACCTCGAGGAGTGGCACGTGATCAACAGCTACAAACAAGTTTCCTGCTGTGTTTGTGGTCTCCTGAAAAAGTCCTGCAGCTTCAATAAAAATGAGTGGTCATTTTATGTTGGCGAGGCTGCAGCAATGTCAGTTCTGCTGGAGAACACTGAGTTTGGCAAGAACAGAATTTGCCATCACAAATTGTTCACAGGAACAGCTGTGAGTCCAAAATAACCGAAGCTGTGTGGTTTAGATGTTGGAAGTGATTGGTGATATTTCTGTGCCATCGTTAGTTCCAGCGTTTGGATATGGAATAAAAGATGTCCCCATGCAGCCACCAGATCTCAGATACATACATTATATAGCCAGACAAAAAAAAAAAATCCCAAATAGTTTAATTTCCTGTATAAAAGAGACCTTTAGCCACCCTCTAAGTCTTAAAAATCAACAGGTACTTTTCTTCTGTTTAACAGGGCTGCCTTGACACAGAACTTCAGAAGAAGATTTGTTTGGATTGGATAAACTGAAAAAATTGCTTTATTTTTCTCAAATGTTATTTAAACTCAAATTTGTTATAGCTTTATAAACAGTCAATTACTTGTATTTGTACTGTGTTCCTGTGAGGGGAAATGGTTATTAATTAAGATTTTGACACATTACAAAAGTTAAGGTTCTCTTTGTCACTTTGAATAACTAATCTGTTCTGAGAATTGTGGGTGAAGTGATTTGTAAACTGTGATGCTGGGTCATCCTGCTCTTAGGAGTAATTTCTTTTTCTCTTGTGGGATGGTATCTAAGGAAATATTGGAATTAACCTGAAAGAATAATGGACTTCCAGTGCAGAAAGCAAAGTGACTTACTTTGGTACATGTGCACCTAAAATACATCTAGAGAAAAATTTGTGGACAAGTAAGAAGCATAAAACATGTGCAGTACAGGCCCCATTTAAAGCATGTGACATAAAATGTGACCATTTTTATAACAAGACTGGAATATTGGCGGGGGAGAATGGAGTCAGAACTGTAAAATGCTGATAAAAGAAAGGAAATAAGGAATCAAACATCTTCACTGAAGCTGTAATTAGGAAACTGCTCAATCTGAGTAAGCAAACTTTTTATTTTTATAATCTGGAAAACATTTTCAAACTGTGACTTCGAACCATCACGTGCAACTGAGAAAATATGGAAAATGGACTTTGGAAAATACACTGCAGATTTCAAGAACAGATATTCCAAAGCAATGAAATTTGAAAATGTCATTGCATGGCAGGCAAACAGGGATTTACAGTATTGCAAAATCTGACTGTGGAATGAAGAGTCAGCAAGTTTTGTTCTCTTTTTCTGGGCTGCAGTGGGTAAAAAATACTTGTAGAGAATGAGTTTGCAATGTGCAGCTTTGACAAGCAGATAAAAACTGGCTGAAATGAAGAGGTATTCCTGCATGGAATTGTCACTAAACATTCCCATGCATTCTTCAGTTTTCCTTGACATGGGAAACTGAGGTAAAACTTAGGTTGAAGTTTGATACCAGGACACTGGAGACAGTAAAACCAAATTATCTGGATTTGCAAACATTCTTTTAAATCACATTCTTTTGGGGGTGGTTTTTAGTGTATGCCATATCCAAACCCTGAGGCTGCACTGCACACAGGGCCTGGGGCAATGGTAAGGACAGGTCCCACTTTATTCCAATAAGAGCACTCTGTTGTCCTGCAGGACATCTGAGTGGAAACTGAGCTTTATTTCTGCTCTCCTTTAGGCAGATTGCACAGCACTACAAACTCCACAGGGCCAGGCAGAACACTCCATGTGTCTCTTTAATAACTGTGTGGTTTGGAACTACATTTGCAGGCAGATGATGTGCAATCTTTTTACCCTTCATGGCAAGCATGACAGAGTGGAGGGGTCACTGCAATTCCTTGGGCTTGGTGATAAAGGAAGCAGCATTGAACTGGGAGAGAGGTTCTCCTGCTTTTCCAGAACAAGTGGATGCTTTTCTATATGAGCAGGTTTGATGTGGGACAATGGGTGGGGTGGAGACTTTCTTACTCTGTCACTGGTCTGTGTGAGCACCTTTGACAAGTTACCACTGTAATTAACCTGTGTTACCCACACTGAATATTTTCATGCCTTTTTAAGTATGAGGATAATATTTCCCTTGTCTTGTCAGTTTAGATTGAATACAAATTACTGTCTAAGGAATAGAGTAGAATCAAGAGGTGTCTCTACATGTCTGAGGAGAAGTTTTACCAAATAGGTATAAAATGGGTTATGATCCCCTAGTTAATTAGCACTTACTGATTTAGCATATCCCTGTCTCAGTGAAGAGGGAGCTAATTACTGCTGGGAATTTGCTTATGCACTGCAGAGCGTTCCCAGGTGTGGTATTAAGAAGAGCAGGACGAGTTCTGTTTAGGCTGAACTGAATTTCTTGTGCAGCTGCCGAGTTCAGTGAGATGATCCAGCAAGGAGTAACCTCACCAAAACAACAACAAAAAAAGCCCTGTCTGGCTCCCCACCCATTTGCATGACTGTTAGTGAGGAAGAGGTACAGTTGTGTAGGTGGGGATGAGGGGATTAACATGGCAGCTTCAATTTAGATTGATTTAAACTGATGTAAACCAGCACGAGGTTGCAATTAGGTGAAATGGGCTAAGTGTTTTTATCTGTCCCTACAGGGAAAGTAGCCCCATCAAAACCCCAAACAACAGTAAATCTATTTTCTGCTGGTTTAATAAGCTGAAGCAGCTCTCTGAGGGATCAGATGAGTGCCAAAGCTGGCACAAGAGCCAGAGTGAGCAAATGCAACTCCTGAAAATGAGGAGAGGAGAGCCAGGCTTAGCAAATCCCTCCCAGTGAGGTGTTGGATTGACTCACACACTGACTTCAGGGTGCAAGACTGTGGTGTCAGCATCAGCTTAAGTGAACAAAAACACAGGCTATGGTCAGAGGGGCTGAGGACATGATCTTCTGATTGGTAACCTGAGTGCAGATAATTTGCAAATTATTAAAGAATAATAGAACTTATGGATTTTAAGTGAAGAATGAATTAACACAGAATAGGAAAAAATGGATCTAGGAAAAGAATAAAATTAGACTGTGCCTGGTGGAAGAGAAGGCTGGAACCCATAGCTCCCTCTTGGTGTTTGACAGGCATTTATCACCAGAAAACCTGTCAGGACACAACCGTGCTGTCTGGAAGGATGCAGAGCACACTGGTAGACAGACAGTTCATAAGTGCCCAGAATACAACACATGCTCTGAGACAGCCACTGTGGATTTGTTAAAAGCAAATCTTCCTTTGAGTGGCTGCTCTTGTAAGTCAGAGAAAAGAATCGGGTGCAACGTATCTTTATTTTGGTGAGGGGTTCTACGTATTGCACTTGTGTGAGTGCACACACCTCTTGGGTGAGGTACTGCTGAACACAGAAAGCTGGTGAGAGTGGTAAGAGCTGCAGACACTGTGAAGATCAAGATTAGCATTTTCAACTGTGCACAATATATTAGAGAAATGATTAGATTCAAAGTGAGAAAAAATTGCAAGTGCGGAATGGAACAAAAAAAAAACGGGGCAGGGAGTTGGTGACCCAAGCAAAGTGAGCATAATTTTAACAAACACACACACAGACCCCCTCCAGTGCTCTTGCAGAAAAGGGAAATGTATTGCTATGGTGCATTGGCCTCAGCATTGTTTATAGGATGTGAGAATTGCACTCCAGCCAGCAGCGCTGGGGCCTCAGGAGGAACAGACTGCCCACTTTTGGGCATCACCAGTCAAAAAAGATTTGTGGTACTGGAAAATGTCCCGTAGAGAGAAACAGGGATAAGAAGTAAATATGACATGTGAGGGAAGGTTGGAAAAACACTTTATTCATAGCAATGAATCTCTTCTTGTAACGTGCCTCTCTTGTGATTGTAAATGGGAACGAATGGTTGAGTTGTCTCTTAAAGGGCAGTATTTGTGTTCCTCAGTTCTGTAAATCTGATTTTCCAGCAGACAAGCTTTTACTCCAGTAATAATGGTTATGTGCTGGCCAGCTCATCTGTTTCTGCTTCTCCCTGTAGACAAGTACAATTTGGCAAATCCCCAAGCAGTGAAATGCAGGTGTTCTGGGGTGTCTGTCCCAGCCAGAAAGCACAAAACTTGTAAATAAAAGTTGTGTCACTTGAGGCCATCTGAACTGAGCTGGACAACTGCCAGGGGAGCATGGCACTGACTGACTGAGCTGGGCACCACCTGGAAAGTCAGCAAACCTTTGAACCTCTCTGTAGAAGAAAATTAATTAATTATTCTGTTTCATTCTCTTCCCTGCCTGTTTCTTGGCATGTTTTTGATGGGCGAAAGGTGAGGTGCAGAAGAGCCCTTTGAGCCAATCCAGTTATAATGCTGGATTTTAAATCTGAAACCTGCCTGAGGGTTAAGGAGTGAATTCCTTCAATAGCAGGAAAATTTTCCTTTTAAGGGAGCAAATGCAGCAAACTGGTTGAGGTGCAGCTCCCTGTGGAGCAAGTTGCTGTGCAGATGGAGGGAGGGGTTAGGACACAGCTCCTGGTTTTCTTCTTAAAAATTTGGGGTTCAGATGCAGAAAGGGGAAATTCCCATATTGTCATCTTTAGGGAGAAAAAAACTGCTGGCCAAGAGAATATAGTTTGAGGGAACTCTGTACTCTTGGAAATGTTCCTGAGTTTTAGGCAAGAAGCTACAAACTGGAAGGACACATATCCTGAATCTGCTATTGATCTTCTGTCAGAACATAAGGAAGCACTTTTTTCTTTTTTTTGTTTCCTTCTTCCTGTGAGAGTGACCAAGCCTGGAACAGGCTGCCCAGAGAGGTTGTGGAATCTCCATCCTTGGAGATACTCAGAAGCCATCTGGATGTGGTCCTGGGCATCCTGCTGTAGGTGCTCCTGCTTGGCAGGGGTTTGGACCAGAGGATCTCCAGAACTTCCTCACAACCTCAGTCATTCTGTGATCTTTGAATCACCAGCAGAAAAGAGGCCTATGAGCAGGGTTTTGAGTGGTGCTTCAAGGAAAGAAAAACATGATTGATCTGCTTTTATCTATACTCACTATGCATCATGTGGTTCTGGGAACAGCAGAGTGCGTGTATTGAAAGTCAAAGCCTTCCTGAGTATGACAAGGTATTTTAGAATAAGTATATTATTATAAATTGTATGCCCAAAACATTTCTCATAATTTCTTTCTAATTTTACTGCAGATGATTTGAGAGGATATTTATCTAGTATTTTCTTGAATTAATTTGTGCTGCTTCATTTTGTATTGCAGAGGAATAAACACTAGACATTTTAACTAAAATCCAGCAGAAAGCTCATCTATCCACCTTTTCTCATCCTATTATGCTGCCTTTCTATAAATCTGATTTCTGTGTCCAGTTATTTTATTTTATTGATATAATGAAAATAACTTCAACTGGAAAGCATAAAAGGGACAAGGCATATCAGTCACAGACTTCCTTCACCTTTCAACTCTTCCTGCTTGTGTTTCTCACTGTTCTTTGTTCTTTATGTATTCATCAAAGTGTGGCAATTTAGTGAGCTGTGGTTTCAGTTTCTATCTGAAATTCCTGGTTGGTACCTTCAGATGTGGCATCAAGTTTCCTGTCGTTTTGGTTTCAGCATCACATGGTGGACCCCTGTCTCTAATAGCCTGTTCTAACCCCTTGCAGTCCTTGGAGGCAATAATTCCCTGAGGAATTGGTGCAGCACAGAGCTTTATGCCTCAGTTACCATGTGCAACATTTAACTGTTGTTGCAAAACCAGTTTGTGCAAGTATGGCATAAATCTGAGACCCTGACAGTATTTTCCTTATCAGTTGCTGACAGCCTCAAAGGCCCCCCCTTGACTGAAGAACCTCCTTTCTCTCTGAGCAGCTTTTTCTCCCCGTGTGGCAGACTTGTGGGTTTAGGTTTGCCTGGATGTGTTGCCCTGTCCAGTCACACGTGTGTCCATGTGTGGTAGAGCACTGTAGGACCAGAGGATGTGTGCAGCTCCCCACTGTGCACCAGTGCAGGGCCACAGCCTCTGCAGGGGCTTGTAAATCACTCCCAGCACTGCATTCCCCCTGCAGTCTGTGCAATCCCAGCTCAGATGCTGCTGCTTCTTCTCCTTCCAGCCATCTCAGTCTCCAGGGGCTCAGAAGGGCTGATAACTCAGACCTCAATGTTTCCAGGGCTTTGGGATTTTGTCAGAGCTCCTGCTGGTCTCTGGAGTGGTGAATTCTTCCCTGTGTATTACAGGAAATCCTGCTCCAGCTGTTCTGTTCAGCTCTGGCATCTGGACAGGAGCCTAGAGCTTTGGTTGTGGTGAATAACCAAAAGTGCAGCTGAACAGCAGCTGAGCAAGTGGGAAAAATCCCTCTTTTAAATTTGGAAAGATGGCATAAACTCAGGGAACAAAGAAACCAGGAAGAATTTATTTGGCGCGCCGGGTCTTTCTCTCTCCAAGTTTCTGGGGGAAAAAGACCCTTTGGGCTTACATCTTATACATTTTATAGTTTCACAAAATCCCACCATTTTTCAGATAAGTTTAATGTATTCGTTTTTGCCTAAAAAGGTTTCTTTTCTCTAAAAAGGGGCTTTCCCTTTATTCTGATTGGCTGCAAGGTGTCCCCTGTCAAAGATGATGGATCTTCCTTTGTCCTTAGCCCAAAGAGAGAAAAGAACTTCTGTGTACAAAATGGCCCTAAAAGATTTTTAAGAACTCTTGCATTTCCCTTATCTGGCCAGAAAAAAACCTGATACTCAAGTCCAGTTTTTGGAACTTGGATATCTTACAACTTCGTGATCATCTATAGAAAAAGCCGTATTTTTATTTCTCATAGAAGGGCTGACAGTTTAGACCTCAAAGTTTCCAGGGCTTTGGGATTTTGTCAGAGCTCCTGCTGGTCTCTGGAGTGATGAAATCTTCCCTGTGTATTACAGGAAATCCTGCTCCAGCTGTTCTGTTCAGCTCTGGCATCTGGACAGGAGCCTAGAGCTTTGGTTGTGGTGAATAACCAAAAGTGCAGCTGAACAGCAGCTGAGCACTTCTGTGGTCCTGCTGCTGGCACAGGTCCTCCCATCCTGGCCAGGCAGTCTCTGCTCAGCTCATGCCACAGCTCCTGTGAGCTCCTGGAGGGACTGTCCACAGCACTCCCTGCCCTCTTTCTTTGCTACACTTGGGCCATTTTGCTGTTTCTTTTCTGTGAGCATGCAGAGCAATCTAGAGTTTACTCTTCAAGGTTGATTGTAATGGTAAAGTCTTTGAATGCATTCCTGTTATTTAGGAATAAATAGGATGTATGTTGCTGAATAAAAATGTTTTACCCTTAGAGCATAAATCAGGGGATTGTTGCTATGAAGGCAGGACCAGAACTGGGGGAGATGTTTGTTCCTTTCTAAAGGCCACTTTAAAACCTCTGTTTATTTCTAATCAAGGAGCCATTACAAGCTTTTATCTTTTGTTTTTAGCTCTCCTTCAGTGCAGAGTTCCTATTACAAAGGCAGCCCAGCGAGCTGCAATGTGTCGTCCCTACATTTAATGGTGATCTGTGGATACCAAGCCAAGGAAGAGCTGCTCTGTGTTGTAACACACCCACTGGTGACCTTGGGTGCAGTCTGACTTCCCCCCAAAGCTGAATGGCAAATTAAAACTGCCATTACATGCAGGGTGTAAGCAGAGAAATCTTTTTTCAGGTCTCCTCAGAGGTAGCTGGAGGCTCTGCTGTGAGTTTGGAGGCATCAAGCTGTGTCCAACAAATACCCACAAAGTGTCACCCCTGCTGACTCCAAGGTGCTACACCCTGGAGAAGTGGGGACATGCTCTGCTCCAGCTTCTTTGCCATGTCAAATACCGCAAGTGGTAGAAGGAAAGGTGGCATCGACCAGAAGCAGGCTGTGGGGGCAATACTGTATTGTGCATTTTTTGTCCTGAACACAGCTTATTTTGTTCTCACTGGTTGATGGGCAGCTGAGTTGATTTTCAATCTGCTGCTGTCTGCAGGTGTAAGTCTTGTTCTGCCCTTACTTAACTGATTAATTTAACAGAAAAATTAGCCCCCCCATTTTCTTGCACTGCTGTTGCAACTGCTTCAGTTACCTCGAGGAGCTGAGTGTGAAAACTTCTGTATTTTCAAACACATCAGTTCCCTGAACCTCACTGCAGATTGTTAAGTGTTAGTGCTTATGCAAGGGACCTGAGGGGGGGGGGTGGCTTCAAATTTTCTCCAAGGGCAGATCAGCAGTCTGGGTTTAGACTGGATTAAAGTGATACAGAATCACAGCCTTAATCCTTGAGTGTGGTACATGAAGCTTAAATATATACCAGTACCTGTGGGGACAGAGCATCATCAGTAAATTAAATTTTCCATTAAATTTATGACTATTTTCCCTCCCACTCTCCTTTGTGGCAGGGAAGACACTGCCAATTTTTCCTCTCCTTCTTCCATACAGAGTAAATGAGGCATCCTGGTGACAAAGAGAGCACACCCAGGAATGGGAAATGCTTCTGCATGCATCCAGAAGAATCTTCTAGAGCAAATATAACTGCAGGACGTGTAATGGTCATACTGCAAAGGCTGATGGTTGCACTGTTGGGCATAAATGATGGTCAGTGTATGGTGATGGCAGCCTTTCCAGATCTGTGTGTTCAGACAGCACTGCAAAACCTGACATTGCTTCCCTGACAGACCCAAACGTTTCTGAGTGTAGGACAGGCAGCTAAAGCAGCTTTGGGTTATTTTCAGATGTGCTTCTTGTGAGGAGCACGCTGAGTAACAGCACAGAAAGCCCTTCCTCTCTGGGTCACAACTGCTCTGATGGGCTCAGGTCACCTGGGAGCCTTCTGCTTCTACAGGAACAGGAGAAATATCAGAGCCTTTCTGAGAGGTTTGTTTCTTTTCTGTTTGCAGTTAGTAATTAATGGTGTTGAGGGATGTGTCAGAACAGTCAGGAATCAGAGCAGCATTTGGGAGACGATCACTGGGTCTGACTCACAGGATTTGTCGTGGTGCACAACACCACAAGCTGTACTGATGTGCTGCACAAAGGCAGGAGGATTATGGGTGTAAATAACCCTGATGTCTACTGAGCTTTACACTCTCTTACAGAGCAGCTGATCAGAAATGCACTGTTTCTTTGCCAAAAACTAAGTACTCACCTGGTGTAACAGAAGTTACTCAAGGAAACGGGAGTGTTGTGGAACTCCTGCAAAAGGGACTGTGTTCCCAGTGACAGTGGCTTTCTTGGGATCCTGTCAAGGGGCTGAGCTATTTTTTCTGTTATTTTTTCAACCTGTTTTCTGCAAAATCCAGCATTTGATACACTGGAAATCCAGTTTGACATAAAAGAGTTCATTGTGTCCCTGAAGAACCTTCCAGCATAAAGACCTTCCAGTGGGAGAAGGTGTTCCTGGTTTTCGTTGGTCAGTTGGTCAGGGGTTTTTTGTTTGCTTTTATGTTTTGTTGTAAAGGACGATGGAGCAAGTGCAACACACTGTATGTTGGGTTTGGAACTGAAGCTGGAGAAATCTTCTGGCCCTTTTCACTGTGGTATCAGCTGCTCCTGCCCTGTGATAAGGCTGTTAGAAATAAGAGCTGCAGGATCCTTGCAGACGAAGGCGTGGGGAAGACTATTTTATTGCTGTAATTTAGTTTGCAGGAGTCAGATCACAGCCACTTCCTACAGGCTCCTTTGGATGCTTCAGTGTGAAATGCACTCAGGTGGAAAGCTCTTATACCTACAGATCTTTGACGTGGGGAATTAATGGAAGAGTTAGTTGGGAGGAGAACAGGGTATCAGAGCTGCCCTCAAATCTGCTGCTGATTACTGGCACATTTCTGTGTCCAGCAGCTGCCTGCCAGCTCATTCTAGCAGAGTCTAGTCTAGAACTGAAAAACCACATCCTTCTTTAAGCTACTGAAGGGATGGATGAACTGCAGTCTAAATAGGTGGTTGTAATTTCTGTGGACAGGATGGTGAATTCTGTCAGCAAGAAATGACAGATTTGCCTGTTATAGAGAGACAAACCTTTGTCCTGGGAAAAGGAATGGCAGTGAGCAGCTGGGCAGAGCTGTGCCTGTCCCCTCTCTTTGATCTCTCTCCATTTAAGTCTCTGTCATGGAAATAAGGTTGTTGCTTCACAGCAAATGGCACCTGGGACCCAGCATCACCACCCTTCAAGTGCCTTCCAGGGCTGGTTTTTTAGGTTAGAATGAAGTCACCTGCTCTGTAGGTATTGTTTCAAAATTTCTTATTTAACTGGATGAGCATCACAAGAAGCTTTTTTTGTCAAAATAATTCTGAGTTCCAGATCACTGTGAGCCACAGTGGTGACAGTGAAGTGCTTTTCTATGTACCTGTAATAAATACTTCTTATTTGTCATCTTAGTATCGAGTCTCTGTTGTAGCACTGTTATTCCCAGTACTAAAGTAACTTTAAATTCATATTGTTATGGCTGTTTCTTTTATTACTGTTAATAGGTGTTTATTTTTGTGATATGCTTGTATTTCAGTAAGACTTGCCACATTTTTAGATTTGTCTTATGTTTATTGCAAGTAGAAAGGGAACCACCTTTTTTTTTCTTTTTTTTTTACAAACATGAGGTTTAAGAGTTATTATTGACAACTGTAGAAATTCCATACCTTGCCTTTCAGATTGATGTAACAAGCTCAGTAAAGTAGGAAACACAGACCACTTTATTCCAGTCCCTTCCCTCTTTTCCAAAAGAGAACTCCTTGATGATGCCTAGCTTGGTGTTTGGATTCACAGTCCTGTTGGAGGACACAGAGCAAAGACAGACAAGTCTAATACTGGAGGAAGCAGAGAAGCAAATCTTGGCAGTTATATAAATAAGCAGGGGTTGTCAGTTCCTGTGTTTTCAACGTACCCCACAGTGGTTGAGTCGTGCCAGTGATGAGTGCTTTATTTTCTTGAAGACTAGAACACCATTTCAGTATTCTAGCTTTTTAAAAATAAGACAATCCTTCGATGGATATTTGATTGGAAAGGTTTGCTTTCTTTTAAGTGCTTTTAAGCTGTCTTTTCTGGTGTGTTTAGAGGCGTCCTTGTAGCTGCTGTTTACAAGGCAGAAATCAGCTGCTGGAGAGGGAAATGGCTGTTGCATCTTGAATTACCCAGTATTTATGAAATGTCAGGGTGAGCTGTGGTGAGCAGCTGAAATGTGCTCAGATCAGTGCACATCTAATTCCCGGTGGGGCACAAAATATTGCTGGGCAGTGGGAAAGGATCCGTTCCCTGAGATCCAGAGAAAACGTGTGCCTGTGCTTCATTCCATGTGTTCTTTGTGGCACGTCATAATCATGAGAAGAGAGATTTATTTTCTTCTAGTTTTTGAAATGAATTACCCTCATGGATCTGAAGTGGCTCAGTGGATGTGGGGCTGACTGCAGCTAAAGCTGGAAAGATGGAGGGGCTGGGGAGGCATCACTTTGTGTCTTACTGGTTTGTTTATGTTCTGCTCTTTAAAAAATTATCATCTCTACTTGTAATTGTCAGTACACCGAGTGAGCAGGCAGGAATTTTTGCTAAAAGTAAAATAAGTCACAAAATACAGCTTTTTAATATATACAGGAAGTACACGTGGCCTAATGAGAGGCCAGAATACTCTGTGTTAGTACATAAGATGTGACAAAGTGACCACTTTCTGCCCTGAGCAGTTCATGAATTAGGTGTCAGACTGAACTTCCACGTATGAAAAGAATTACATTTTAAAGAACCTGATGTTTTCTGTGAGCAGCAACTTCCTGATAGTCGTTTCTCTCCTTTTTCCATGTATGGCACTGGATAGAGGACTGACAGATTAGATTGACTGATCTTTGAGCACTGGAATACATGTGTTCCCTCTCCAACCTTTTTGCTCTGTTATTTGACAGAATCTTGGATTCTAGATACTTGTCCACTAGAATTAAATATTACTGGAATCAGTAAAATTAGAAAATCAGCAGAATTAAATCCAACACATGAATTGCTTCTACACAGGTAATGTTTTACTTCCCAGGCAATTTCTGTCTGTAGTTTCTTTGAGAGCACAAAATTTGAGATCCACTGGTGAGTTTGAATAGGATACTCATTGTGCTTGAAGTGTTTCTATTCCTAGTTTGAGTGAGCATCCCAGTGACAATAAATATGCTAAGATAGTTTTAAAATTTACATCCTGCTTAAGCTGAGGTTTTCTTTACATAGGGCTCTTTTCTCTTGCCTTTTGGGCTGTGCTTTTGCACTCATTCACTGGAATATTTGGACACAGCAAATAAAGGGTGGGATTAACACTTGTTAACTTAGTTCAATTAGTAATTTGAAGTAATGCTGTAGAAACATTTGTGTGGTCTTTGCCCAGTTTGTGCATAAGACTGAGAGAGTTTTATAATTTACTGGTAGTCAGCTTCTAAATATTTAGAAACATTGGTATTCCATGACCTTTGACTGTTGCTTTCCCAGCACTCTTATAAAACTAAACTGGATTCTATTAGCACGGCAAACAAGCTCCAGAGAGCAAAACTAGGTTTGTGAATGTTGGACTTTGCATCTCTCTGTAAAAACATTTGTTTATTGCCTTTAAAATATCCTGGTTTATGAATAAGCTGTGCCAAGAGTGACACAAAACTGTGTGAGACAGTGAAGTGGAAATGGTCTGTGTGCTGGTGTCAGCCAGCACTGGAGCTGTACAAGTAAATCTGTGGTGTCAGTGAGGCATAGAGGGGCTGTTTTAATTCAGAAGTGAGCTCTCCCAAGGAATCTTTTGTCTGTAGCATCGTAGCTGGATATTGTTTGGCTTTGAAATTCTTTGAGCTGTTAAACAACACCTTCTTGCTTAGTGCAGCTCAATCTATACTGAGCTGTGATCCTGGGATACACTCCCAGTGTCAGTGCCTGGGTTCAGGCCCACAGCTCTGCAGTGCCTGGATGTTCCCTAAATGCAGGTCCTGTGGCCACGAGGGTGCTGGGAGCAGTTCTGCTGTTGGGAGCAGTTCTGCTGTTGGGAGCAGTTCTGCTGTTGGGAGCAGTTCTGCTGTTGGGAGCAGTTCTGCTGGGTGCTGCATCAAAGCCCTCCATTTGCTAAAAGATGGGGAATTCAGCGGGCTCAGACTTGTGCACTAACAGTAACCATTAGAGCTGCAAGACAGATTTGTGTCTGATGACTTGCATGGATGGAACTGGTTCTTTAAAATTGGTTATTGGCTCTTTGTTTCTGCTTGTTTCCAGGTTGCATGGCCGGTACCATGAAATGGCCCCAAACGTTGTGCCCATGGACTACACAAAGGACCCAGATGTCAAACTACCTATGCAGCTCATAATAAACATGCCTGAGCTAAAGGTATCACTTCTGACTCATTACAAACTGTGTCTGGGCTTATGTAGCTCGTCTGCCAAGTGAGTTTGATATCCTGAAGCAATGTGGCGTGCTGGGCTCTCCCCCTTCCTGTCACTGTTCAAGGGCAAAACCAGCCCCAGAAACCGGAAAATGTTGAGGTGGATGTCTTGCTTGCAGAGCTAGTTGGGAGAGATGTTAATAGGAAATGCATGGGAAATAAAATCAAATTTAGTCATTTTCCCCCTTTGTGTGTGTCGGTGCCAGAGAAGCCCCGGGGGATTTCTGTGTGAAGAGCTGGTTGGAAATCAGAAGTTCTTATCTCAGTGTGCTGATTGGAGATTTGCAAGAGGCGTGCAGAACATTGCTGAGAAAAAGGAAAGGCTTTCCCCTTTTTTTTCGTCTGCCTGAGCACAATTGGGAGTTTTCCTTTTTCACAGAGACATTACATGGTAGTTGGTGGAGAGACAGTCCATGAGAGAAGCAGTGGGCATAAAGCAATCAGTGAAAAAAAAATTTGGGGCACTATTTGTTTTTATTCTTGTATCAGTTCAACCATTTAATGTGGTTTTAACAGGACAAGTATGGATTTTCAGCATTTATTTTTTTCAACAGTTCATTGAATTATGTTGTGTTTGGTCTCATGCTCTGTTTTTTAATGTATGCTAATTAGTTGATGTCTTTAAATTACTGTAATGTGGAAACAACTATTTATTCAATCTGGTAATTGCATGAAACATTTCTAAGCTTTTTAAGAACAATGCCCTAAAAACCTTGTAATTGGTGGCCTTCCACTTGATTTTAATGATTTAGAAATTCTTCATTAGTGCTGTACTTTTTTTCCCAAATATCTGGTACTTTACAAGCAGAAGCAGTGCTTTAGAAATTCAGCTGGGGAGGAGGTTAAGTCAACACGGAGAGAAAAACATTTGAATTAGATTTCAAGCTGAAGTTCACGGAACTCATTGTTCCTTTAGTGCCACTCTTGCTGCATATTTGATTCTGGGAAAATACCATTTATTGAACAAGAAGCACATTTCACTCTAAGGCACGTTTGTTAAAAAGTGTTTGACCAGCATTTCATATAAATGGAAACATTAAAGACACAAGCATTTAATTCAACAGAAGACCTAGGAAAAGTTTTCATCCTTCAGTTATTCTTCAGGTGCCTGTGGGCAGCTGAAAAGTTTGTGTTTCTGAAGGAACGGAGGAATCATTTAGAATTCTTTTCCACAGCAAGCATGGGCTTCTCCAGCAAATTCCTAATGTGTGTTTATCCCCTTTCTAATGGCATCAGTGTTCCTGGAGGTTTCTGTTCTCATCTCTGGGACCTTGGCAGTGCAGTGTGAAACCCTCTGGCACAGGTCTGTGCCTGCTCAGGGTTCAGCTGCTAGATGGCTCAGAGCTGCTTTGTGGCAAATCAAGGCTAAGTTTAGAAAAGCCAGTGAGAAATTGTGGTCACACACACTCTTTTGGGCTTCAGTCCTAGAGGACTGAACACTTAAGGAGCAGCTCATTCCATAGAAACTTTAGAGATGGAAGACTCCTGTGTTTACAGGACAGCCTGGTGCTTAGGCTGAGATCTAACCCAGGAATTTCACCTTGGAACCTGTTTAGATTGAGATCCAGGAGCACATCTTGCTGCCTTAGTGAACTTAGATGGTACTGACAGACTTCCTGAGAGACTTCCCTGTGTGAGATGGATCATAATCCACCCTCTTGCACCACAGCCAGGCTGTGAGGTTGTCAGGCCCCGCTTTAGGAGGTGTCTCCAGGGTCATGGAACTTGACTTTAGGAAAATAGCAGGACTAATTCAGTGTTAAATTTTATACAGGTTCTCTCTCAGGCCTCATAAGGCTGTGGAAGAACCTTAGAACTGTTGCTGTCAAACCACTCTTTATTTCAGGAATTGTAGCAGCTCAGAGAGAAAAGTGCTTTTAAGAGCTAGTGAGCTTGTTTCCAGTAAACTCTCAATAAGAGGAGACTGGGCCTTGTTCCATAACTCTTTCAAAGCATTGACACTAAAAGCTATTAAAATGCCACCCAGGGTCTCAATTACAAACTGGGACCCATCTTGGTCGTGAAGCATTTTGTGATTGACTGTGCAGATGGGGGTGAGAGGAGAGGGTCTTTCCCCAGGAGTTCATTTTTGAAGCACCCTGGGTAGTAACTCCAGCTCCTACAGCAAGAAAAATCATCTTTAACCTTTGCAGCTTGCCCAGACTGCCCAACACAAGTCGTTATGGTGTTTGCTTTCTTTGGGAAATTTTCATCAAGGTGAAGACAAAGCCAACATTTAAATCTTAAAATAGAAATAAATGAACTAAATGTCTATTGAATTCTAATAAAATTAGTGCTAATTTCACTGCACCTGGCTTTTTTCATATACACATTACATTTCTGGTTACTGGCAACGTTGAGCTCAATACCATTGCAGGTTCTGACAAATGGATAGAATCAATAATGCACTTTTCTAAATTAGATTCTGCTACTGTAAAGAAAGATCTTTACCTCCTGCATTAATGTTTCGAGCCAGGATTTTTGTGTTTCAAAGAAGAAAAAAATGCCGGTGGTCACTCACTTTAATTGGTCATGAATTATTCACTAGCTCACGATTCTTAAAAGTTGAAAGTCAGGACAAGAAATAAATAAATAAAGAAGGGACAGATACTTTAAGTGGATTGGTTCTACCATTACACTGAAGTTAACAGAGCTGCTTTACTCCATCAGTGTCACTGCAGCCTCTGCTCTCTCATTCTGACAATCTTGGTTACACAGCCTGCTGTCTCATAAATTCACTTTGGGGCGTCTGGGCACCTGTGAGATTGCAGGAATTAATATTGCCCAGTTGTAGCCATGGTGTGGCTGTTCAGTGGGAGACCAGGGAGAAAGCACAAGGGATATTTTTCCCCAGCTCCAACTGATCTCACTCACGTTGTCCCTGCCATTTGCCCAGGGCTGTAACCTGGTGACAGAGCACTCTGATTTGGGGGGTGGGTGGCCATGCCCATGTCCCCAGTGTACCCAGCTGTGGTAGTGCAGTGCAGGGCAGTCCTTCTGGTCATACAGGGGCTTCCTGAGGGGAACCACTTCTGTTTCTCTCACTTTACTTCCTCTGGTTTTTGGCTCACACAGTGACTTCATCGATCCTCACAGACCTTGTCATTGTCTGCAGTGGGGCTGAGGTAGTTCATAAACCCACCCACTGCTGAAACAGAGTGGGCAGCAGGCACAGGGATGAGCCAGGAGAGAGGAAGGACACGCAGGGAGCAGGGAATCCATCCCACATTTCAGAACTGCTGTTAGCCCCCTGGTTTTGGTTAAGTTTAAACACGAATGCACGTGGGCTGCTTCGAAATGAAATAAAAATACTTAATACAATTTGAATGGGATGGGGTTTTAGGGACAATTTCAGTGGGTCTTCAGGTTCAAAGCTTTCCATGCGTGGGCAATGACCCCTGAGGGAGCAGGCTGATGTTCTTCCCGAGCCCCCACCCCTGCTCTGGCCAATCTTTGCCTCCAGCTCATCCCAACATCCTTGTCTGCATCCCGTGAGTTGTTTCTAGTCAGGATGGGATGCTTTACTCCTTTCAGACCACTCTTCTTGCTTCCCTGAAGCCCCATTTTAACTGTGGGTCTCCACTGGACGTGCTCCAGGTGTCATAAGTGAGGGCCACGTTCCCTCTGGTGAGCCCAGACCTGCACCTTCCCAGTGCTCTCCAGCTTTGTCTGCACTGCCTGGCTCAGGGAATCAGTTTTTGTCCCAGTGCCTTATGTTCCCACAAGACACCATTAAATTCTGTAATATTGAAGCAATTCTGTCTCCAACCACAGTCTTTGGTTATTTGGCTGTTGTAGCTTCAGTAAACAGTCATTGCTGAACTGTCTTATGTTTCTGCTTTCTGACAGAGTGATGTGGTCTTCTTTTAAGACATAAACATATCAGTTTAGCTGTATTTTAGCCTTGGTTTCTGCAGGGATTTCTTAAGCAGGCACTGCAGAGAAGTTTGATGACATTAATATAATCATATACACATAAAAACCCCATTATTGATTTTGAGGAAGAAGAAAATGAAGGAGAAAAAAACCAAGAAACTTGCTTTTATCTGCTCCAGGGATAATTTGCTATTGCTAATGATGCTTCCTTTCCAAAGTACCAGACTTTCCTGTGGAGCTTTGGTAATGAACAATTTTGCCATTTTTACACTAATGTTTGTCTGATAATGTCTCTACTTTTTTTTTTTTTTTTTTTTTTTTTTTTTAGGAATAACTCCTGAAATTTGAGAAAGGTTTGCTTTTGATCAGTTCTGAACAAGTCCTCATTAAAGCATCCAAAGGGACTCTGACTTTCAGTAGTCTGCAAAGCAGACTGGTTTGTGCATTTAAATATATCCTCTAAAGTCAGTGGGGACTTTGATTCAAACACAAAAGAGAAAATCATCATTTTCTTTCTGTGAATGTAAAAATTAAGAAGCATTTTGTGATGACTTTTCAGCATCTCCAGTTTCATTATCTTGACCTATCTTAGAACTTTACTTGCAACATCTCATTTCCAAAATGCAGTCCATTTGTGGGAATAGGACAGAGGGGTTGGAATGAATTCCTCAAGCTACAAAAGAGAGCAAAGGGCCACCACAGTGCTCTCCTGGAGCTTGGGATGGGAACCAGAGGACAGAGGATTCTGCTGCAAGCTCAGGAATAAACCCTATTAATAGTTTCTTAGAAGACTAATGGCTGTGTGTCATTGTATGGTGTGTTGGGATAGATGCCACATGAGATTAGGAAATGTATAGAAACACAGTTATTGAGCAGAAGAAGTGATTGTTACAAAAATGGATTAGAAGGATTATCTCAAGCCACCACAGCAGCATCAATCTGCAAAGCAGCAGAGGGTTTTCTTTTTCAGTTGTTACAGTTCTTTATTGTTTCTGTCTCCACTGTCATTTTTGTTGGGAGGGTACAGAAAAAGCTTTTTAGCAAGGCAAGTTTCTAGTCTTAAAAGGATTCTTTTTTTTTTTTTTTTTTAACAATTAGTGCTTAAGGGAAAGCAACCTAGGAAGGAACAGTATCGTTTTCCCCTTTGCTCCCTTCCCCCATGGCTTTTCCTTTAAATATGATGGAACCCTAATCTGTGCTCTTTAGAGTGGAGGTAATGAAATTACAGAAAGGATGTGAAAAGTATCTGTGAAGGTAAGCTAATACTTTCCATTGTGTAAGCCACAGATATACTGCCTGAAGACACATAATATGAGAAAGTTAAAGGAAAGAAATCAATATGAGGAAAGATTTTATTTTTCATTTAGGTTTTAGAGATCCATTTGGCCAAGAGTTACTTAAGAAGTATGCTTAGGCCCATTTAATTCTTTCTTAATTCAGCTGTATTTTCAAGATCTCTGACATGCCAAAGAGATAACTCATGCAACTGCAATGTGTTTATTGAGTGAGTGAGACCCTGCCTGGCATTTCTAATGCATTAAGTCCCAGGTTTGATATTCACTGCTGATAGGGAGATTTGCATCTGTGGGCTCCCTGTTTGTTACCCAATGCTGCCTCTAAGATGTCAGTTTAAAACTGTTACCACAGCACTTGGTTGTGATGAGGTTTGTCCCAAAGAGAGCTACGGAATATTTTAGAAACAACAACAACAACAACAAATTATTCACGTTTCGACATCCGTTCTGATGTTTGGCCTTCTCAAATATTAAACATTTAACAGATGCACCATTTTTTGGGTGCCTTTAGGAAGAAAGGGGGCCTTTTCATATATTTCAGCCCAAATGAATCTCACTTTGGCTTTTTAATAAACTGGCAGTTTGAGACAATAGTACCAGTTGTTTGGCTCTGTGTGTCTGTGTGTGTATTCCACAGACAGGTCCGTGTGTATTCCACAAACAGGCACAGTTTCCAGGCATCAAGGGAGATCCTTTAAGCTCAGCAGCAGCCCCAGTTGCCCACCTGCTGTCCCTGCCCATCCTGCATGTGACATATCCTTTTACAGGGAGGTTCTCTCAGCCATCTGGCAAGTTCTGGGGTGTTGTTTTTCATTCTGAGACTCTTTAGGGATGTGACCCTGCTGCTTTTTGAGGCTGCTGGCTTTTTGTTTTCAGGGGTCCCTTTTTTGTGCTCTATTTAATTTCATTTTATTTGGCCTGGTTTTGCCTTCACCTGAACAGGGAGCTCAGCCTGATGCCCTGAGCTCAGAGCACAGTGAGCTTATTAACCTCCTACCCTCAGAAATCCATAGGCAGGGTGCCTGTTGTGGAATTACTGCAGCCATGGAACCCTGCAGGAGAATTTGTATTTAGTATTGACTACTTCAGTGGGCTGTCCCTTGAGCCTGGGACTCTGTGGTCCATATTTCACCCATCCATTAAAACAGCCTTGTTCCTGGCCATTGCCACACCCAGAAAGACTGGAGAGATTTTGGCATTTAGGAGTGAATTTTAATCATAGAAGTGTTTGGGTTGAAAAAGACCTTTAAGCTCATCGAGTCCAACTCTTCCCCCAGCACTGCCAAGGCCACCACTAAACCATGTCCCCAGGTGCCACATCCACAGGGCTTTCAAATATCTCCAGGAATGGGGACTCAGTGACTTCCCTGGGCAGCCTCTTCCAGGCCTTGACAACCCTTTTGATGAAATTTTTCCTGATGTATAATTGAAACCTCCCCTGGTGCAATTTGAGGCCATGTCCCCCTGGGACATGGTTCCCTGGGAGCAGAGCCCAACCCCCCCGGCTCCCCCCTCCTGTCAGGGAGTTGTGAGAGCCAGAAGGTCCCCCCTGAGCCTCCCTTTCTCCAGGCTGAGCCCCCCCAGCTCCCTCAGCTGCTCCAGCCCCTTCCCCAGCTCCGTTCCCTTCCCTGGGCACGTTCCAGCCCCTCCATGTCTCTCTGGTAGTGAGGGGCCCAGAACTGAACGCAGGATTCAAACCCTGTCTCAGGGAATTATGCTTCCAATGTCTGTTCCTCAGGCCTCACTCATCCTGAGGGGATTGGCACACACATTTACATGGTTTGTCACTAGGTGAATATTTGCCTTTTAGCAAACTCCAACCGATTTCCACCACGAAAGCAGTCCTAGGTGCAAACTGCCAGACCAGAGACATCTCATTTAGCTGGTTTATGTATCCCATCATTAAATAGAGGCCTGCTGTGCTCTGTGAGGACGTGAATGGCCACTGAAGCTGCTGAGAAAAAGTATCTTAAAGTTCCAGCTGGGATGGCCACTGAAATCTGTTCTTAAAATTGCCAGGTGACATGATTTGGCAAATGTATGTAGGGGGTATTTGTATATCCACACCTGAGAACTCCTCTGTCCAGGCATCCCAGAACCAGACACTGCAAAGGCTCATCCCATTGTGTGAGTCTGCACATGGACCCATCAACCCCCTGCAGAAGGAAGGGAAGCTGCTTTCCAGGGACTGGGTGTTCTTCGAGTCACCTCACCTTATTTTCTGACAGAAAATAAGCTTTCCTGTATCATGCTCATCTTTTAACAAGAATCCTTAAAACTTTTTCATTATTTGAGGCTATAACAAAATGTATCTCAGATGTAACCTCAGTGTGAGTGACAAAATTTATTCTGCTCCCAAGTTCCTCCTGTGATTTCAGCTGGACATCTTTGTCTCCAGCTCTTGTTGTGAGCTGCTGCACACCATTTAACTGTGGCTGAATTTCACTGCAGAGGCAGCTGCATATTAGTAGTAAGTGGCCCAATTCTTGTAAGGTACTTTATATTCCTTTAAGGTGATATATAAAATACCAATATCTTCAGCAACTCTGATTTTTGCATGCTGCTTCTATCTTTTTAGTCTCCACAGTTATGCTGAAAATGTGTTTATAGATGCATCTGTTCTGCGTGTGAATTATCAAGAGACAATTCAAGTAAACTGAAAAATAAGATTTTTCCGGTCATTTGCCTCTCAAATATAGCTGTTTTATGTGATTTCATTAATAATAATAATAATTTCATTAAAAATAATGGTTTGTGAGTACCTGTTAAGTAATTAAACTCAGAGAAAAAAGAGAAATTAAATGGTCTGAAGTTCTGAGCTTTCACAACACTGTTTCTTTTAAACAAAATGCTGCATGCATATTAAAAATATGAAGCATGATATGCCACCACTGAAGCTGTTTGCATTTATAGAAGATCAACATGTTGATTGGTGTCTTGGCTTCTGTAGATCTGTAGAACAGCTTTGATGAGACACTGCTCACAGCCCAAGTCATGTTTGTGTTCTGTTTGGATTCAACTGAATTGAATTGATTTTCCCAGTTTTATAGATACAGCTACAAATTAATTTGGGGGTTTTGTACAGCTGAGACAAAGATGTTGCTTTGATACCATAAAAACATCTGGTTTGGACTTGGGAGTATTAAAGCAGCTTTTCTTATGCTTCCTTGTGTGTTTGTGGGTTTAGAATATTGTCTCATTCTTGGGTGCAGGAAAGGATCTCAGGATCATCTCCTGTGGGGATTAAATTTCATTTAAATCTCTGGAGTTTAGTCAGTCCAACCACAGGTTGGACATGGATGGGTGTCAGTGCAAATGAAAGGCTTTTCCACAAGATTCTCCTGGGATGTGACTCTACATCCTCAGTGACTGATGGTTCTGCACCAGCCAGGGGTGGAATGCACACACCGGCTTTTGGAAGTGGTTTCATAAATACTATTTGTTCTTCCAGCCTTCAGTCAGGAAGACCCCGTTTGCTTCCTTGGCTTTCTCCCTTGGTCTCTGTTTCCATCCCCTCCTGCCAGCCCCTGTTTTTCTGTGCCAGCTCCTTCAGTCTGACACCCTGGCAGGAGCCTGTTACCTGAAAATCATCTTCAGGCTCTTTGTACCTTTACTGTAACATTTATAAAGCACGTGTTCTGCACTGGAGGAACGAGGGGGGCACCAGTTTAGAGAGAAGAGACCTGGGCAAGAAGTACAATGCAGCATCACGGGCTGCAAAAGCATCCAAATGTAAATTTTTGGATGCATTTTTGGGGGGCAAAAAAAAGTTGTCTTCAAAGAACCAACCGTGGAATTCTGTATTCATTATCAGGGAGTCTTTTGGAGGTTTTTTGATCTTTCAAATACTTATATATATATATATTTTTTTTTTCCACAGGAGAATCCCTTCAAAGAAAGGATTGTGTCATCTTTCTCCGAAGATGGAGAGGGCAGCCTGAGCTTCAATGACTTTGTGGATATGTTCTCTGTGCTCAGTGAAATGGCTCCCAGAGAGCTCAAAGCAATCTATGCCTTTAAGATCTACGGTACTGTGGGGAGGGGGGGATGCTTGGGGGTGCTTTTTGTGGCGGAAGGAAATGAGTGTGAGAGTTGCTGGTGACCTCTGGTTCTTTTCTGGTTCAGATTTTAACACAGATAACTTCATTTGTAAAGCAGACCTGGAGCAAACCCTCAATAAGCTGACCCGGGAGGAGCTGACAGCAGAGGAGATCACCCTGGTGTGTGAGAAGGTGATAGAAGAGGCTGACATGGATGGGGATGGGAAGCTGGGCTTTGCAGATTTTGAAAACATGATTTCCAAAGCACCAGACTTTCTCAGGTACTGGGTTTTTTTAGGATATCACTGTGTAGTGTAATACAGGAAATGTCAGATGTGTTTTGCTGGAGAACTGTCTGAGGATGACCTGACTCAGTTTATTTTTCCAGTTCTCTGATGATGTGAAGACTAAGAGCTCGATGACTTTTGTGTGGGTTCTTCAGGAAAATATTCTGATCTATTATAAGCTCAAATTCATATCTTTCTTAAGCCTATAACAAGAATCCTTGTTGTCTGCATAGAATGGTGTGTAAATATTGTCTACGTGTTACAAATATACATGGACACACATTGATCTTTTGTGCTGAGCAGGTGAGAGCATCTTTAATGCTGATTTTTTTAAGAACATTTAAGTGTCCTGCAGAACACAGAACAGTTTCTTTCTTTCATAAGTGAGATTTCTGAGGGAAGACATTAAAGCAAAGTGATCAGTAAAGCACAAGCACGTGATTCCTGTGAATCCTGAGAAACATCAACTTTCTGAGAGGAGACACTACAAAGTTAATGCCTTTTATTCATACCAGGCATTCCTTGGCTAATCAGGTATGGCAACAGAAACCCTTTTAGAACAAGACACATTTCATCATTATGGTGAGGTGAGGCTCAGGAGGTGCTCTAGTGTTTTGTTTACAGATATTTCCAGCTAAGAGAAAACATTTTCTTTATTGTGCTGCCCACACAGAAGCTGCTGGGGTCAGGTGGAGTTTCCTTGAATCAGTCAAAAGGCTGTGCTGCACCTAAAATCTGGCAGAGAACAGCAATCCACTGTGAGGAGCTGGAGGCAGACCTGGAGATTCAGCAGAAGCTGCAGTTGCAGGAGTTTCCTGTGCCATGAGTGACTTTACTGCTGTGTTGTAGAGGCTGGCAAACTGCTGACTGAGAATTCCAAGCTGAGGATGCTGTGCAGTCCAGTCATTTCCTGAGGAAGTGGCAGAGAGGAGTGTTTGCTGGTGCAGTGCTGGGATGACTGTCACCATTATTCTTCTTTCCCAAGTTTGTGATGTTCTGAGAAGATGAGGAAATGAGTGGAAAGCACTGAGTATTCAACAGGGTATTCAACAGGGCAAGATGATGAGTAAGAAGAGGGATGGAGTGAGAATACAGGCCTTGTTATAGATTAGGTGAGAGAAAGTAGAGTACCAACAAAACCAGAGGACCAGGCTACCAAGAGCTGGAAGACTGAGCATCCAGTTGCTCAGTTTAAACACAGGTCCTTGGATCCACATTCATGACATGGTGAACTCCATGTTATCAAGATGTCTCCTGCATGTTCAGGATGGTGATGTGCATATTTAAGGCAGATATTTTTCATCCTTGGCTTCAAGAGAAATCTTAACTTCCCTCTTCTTTCAGGTTCAGGAGATCAGCTGAGTCACAGGATTCATCTGTGAAGTCCTCAGGCTGAAGAGCTCCTGATGACATAAAGAAGGGTTTCCTTCCAGCTCCTGGCCAAAACACTGACCAGGCAGTTTCCATATGGATAGCAGCTTCTATATGGATAGCAGTATAAAGAAAACAATTTCTTAGCTGGAAATAGATGTAAAGAAAGTATTAGAATCCTCTTGAGATGCTGATGCTTCTCAGGGTACATCAATGTGGTTTTTAACCTTTGGAGCTATATTGCAAAATGAAAATATAATAGAAAAAAGTCTCAGAGCTGAGAAAAGAATGTGTAGGTTCTCTGATCTGGTTCCTGTTTCATCCAGAATTAACAGCTGCAGGAGAAGAAGGTGACAAGGTGGCAAGACCACTTTTATCTGAACCAGTGGAAGACTCGATACCTCTGCCTTACTGTGGTTTACTGTTCACTTTGCCTGTATAAGTTTGGGGGTTTTTCTCAGGATATTCTTAGTCATATTTTTCCTGTGTGCATTGCATCACTGACTGACATATTTGTTAATACTGAACCTCCTGATCTGAGGAACTTGCTCTCATTTTTAAAATACTGTGTAAATGTTGCATTCTAAGCGAGACAGTGATTTTGGGATGGGAATCATTGGAGTTTAATTGCCACAACAGGGACACCCAGGTCTGTTGGGGCCTCTCTGGCAGTAGCCAGGGCCTGCCAGTTTGTGACAGAGTGTGTGACATGGGACAAGAGGGCAATTCCTGTAGCTGATCCCTCAGCACAGAAAGCAGTTCCTGTTCTTTGGGTTCAGTGGTGCCATAACAGTTGGACACGTTACCTGTTCATTTAATGAGACACTGCTTTCTTATCCCTTTCTGAATTAATCTCCAGCTCTATTCCTGGCCTCTCATTTTCCTTTCTTCCCAGTCTCCAGCTGTAATGTCCTTCTCAGGGGTAGCCATGGGCTGTGTGCAGCCACAGGCAGGGCTGTGCAGCTTCACTGGGTGATCTAATACAGAGTGTGCAAAGCTCAGGAAGTGGCTTAACACAGATCACCAGCCCTGTTTGCTGGGGTGAACTTACCCTGATCAGCTCCTTAACGTAGCAAAAAGATATGAAACCTAAAATAGTCTCTTCTGAAACCTTAAGCAGGTCCATGGAACAAATACCAACCCCTCAATGTCCAGAGACAGTCATCATTTCATTTGGTTTTGCACAACTCCACTTCTTGTGCCCAGCTGAATGCGTTCCAGAATTTAAATTCAAGGAAGCCCAGGAGTCTATTGATTTATGCTTCCAGCTGCTCAGCTGTGAAAATTGAACACCTAGGAAGCAAAGCAGCAGCCACACTGAGAACAATTGCCAGGGAGCAATTGGAGTGCTGGGAACCTCAGGTTCCAGAGATTTTGCTGTGCAGCGATGGGCAATCGATATTTAGGAATATCTGATCCCAGAATACCAGACTGGCACCTGGTGTAGGATCCTCTTGGAAATGCTGAATAACTTAACAAAGCCTCAGATGATTTTTATTTGTGGTAAAGGATTTCTTATTGTGTTCTTTGCCTTTTTGCCCCACCTAAAGCCACTTCTTCACATCCTAAAAGGAGGGAATGCAGGATTCAAGGCAGTTAAGTTTTGTTCCCAGTTCTGCCACTGCTTGAGCAGGTGATTTGTGCTGAGCCACAGATCATTTTTTCTCTCTGCTGCTATATGGGACCAGGGCTTACCTGGCTTCTGATAAACACTGAGGGCTTTTATAATAGGAACTGTAAATTCTCATCATCATTAACATGAGACCTGCAGTTACTGAGGAGGAATATCTTCTTTGCTCTGTGGAAAACCTTTGAAGGCCAGGTTCTCATAACAGTGTGCACTCAGTTTTGAAGCACTTTTTTCACACAGCTCAGGGTGTTGGTGTTTTTCAAGCTGCCCTGTTATCCTACACAGCAGGTGTTAATTTTGGCACCACGACCCAGGCTTTGACTTGGTGTGAGCTAAAGTTCCTCCCTTGTACATTGACTGATTTTCCTTATCCCTCCTTTCTCAAACCTTTATTTATGACCCTGTGTGGGTTTAATCTCCCCCAGACATACTTTGTGCTGCTGTCAGGCAAATGAAGATGCAGTAAAGTCTATTTTCTGATTTGTGCTGCTGTCGTTGAGGAGCCCCTTTCAAACTGGAAGCAAACCCTGTCAGTGCTGCCCAGGGGGGAGATCTCTGTGTTTGGCTGCTCCCAGCAGCCTGACTGAGCTGTAAATGATAAGGACACTTGCTAGTTCAGAAAATTTGATCCCAGGAGTTTTATTTCACTCAAAATCGTTACCATTAAGAAGCTGCTTGTAGTTTAATGGAGGTGTGAGCAGCCTGAGCAGTGTTCTGTTCTACAAGACTGGTTACGTTTTCCACAGGAAATTGTTTTATAAATCAACCTGGAAGTTTCAGCCTATTTGAATGCCTGAGGGTGAAACGTGCTGTAACAACAGGAAATGGAGTTTAAGGGGAATATGGCATTAGGAATACCTGGGAGCTGCCAGACAGAGAAACAACAGATTAAACAAGATGATGGCATTGGAAATGCAGCATTTCTGAAACCTTTTGGGCCTTTACCCAGACAACAGATGTTGTGACTCCAGTCCTACCTGAAGTTCTCTTACAGGGAATGTGCATCTCATAAGACCATCCCAACATGCAGATTAATTAGTTCTTAAGGACTCAAATTGGAGCTCGTGACAAATTGGCAGGAGATGCTCAGCAAAGAAACAGGGGAAGGGAATAATTTTTATCAGTATTTTTCAAAGAGCATTTCAGCTGCTTCTTAGGAAAAAGCTGAATCTTCAAAGGCCAAAGTAACACTCTGATAAAAATAGAATTTTTTCCAATAAATAGATTTCCACTTAGGTGGATTTGGATGGAGTTTTTTTTAAGGAGTCACGCCCAAAATGTTTTCACATACAACAGTACAGATTTTGTAGTTCCTAGATATTGCCTAAGAGGGAGCTAAATTTTTAAGAGTTTGGATTAATATGGGGCTCTAGACATTTCTTGAGTTGTGAACAAGATGTTTGTAATTCCTTTTTTTAAAAAAAAAACCCTTAGTTCTGGTAAGCTCTTTGCATCACTCTCTGCTTTCTGTCCCAGTCCTTAGGCTGGTGTGCCAGGCTGTGTCCAGCACATCTTTCACTGTCACCCAGACTGAATCAATTCCTAGAGACAATTCCCTGAGGGACCACGGGGAATGTAATATTTTATCTCCTCCAAATACATACCACAAGCTTCCTTGAGTGAATTTCTGATCCAAATCTAATTGCTGTAATTAAAACAATTTGGTAAAACAAAATCCCAAAACTGTACCTCCAGAGCTTTTCAGCCTCTCAAATACTCCAAACCTTTAAGGTTTTCTTTGAGCATGGGCAACAGAATTATAGAATTTACATACAAAAATACATAATAATCCCTTCTGATTTCAATCAGTCGAGAAGGAAACATCCAGTTTATCCTGCCATGACACTGAGCAGAGATTGCTGCCTGGAGACAGTGAGGTTTTAGGCATGTCTTCCTAAAATTGTCTCTCACTGGCCTGCTGAGATGCTCAGGAGCTATTCTGAGAGCTGATGGCAGTGGAAAGATGTGCTGCTTGCCTGGGTCACATGAAAACAGAAAGGGGATAACAACCAGCATCTCTTTGTCCCAAAAAGAGAAACAACTTCTTCCCCTGCCTAATTTGTCTTGTTTGGGAACCCAAAGGCTGTTCCAAAGCAAAAGTACCACTGGGAAACATTTATCTCTGCACTATATCCAATGAATAGATCAATTTGCACTTGATTTAATGCAGGGCTGAGCTCAGCCCCCTGAGCTGACATTTTCAGAAGCTGGAATTTTCTCCCATCATGTTTAAATCTTCTCAGAGTGTGAAAGAAGAGAATCCCTTTCATTACACAGCACCTTCCCTTTTGTACTTGAGGAAAAATATTGTGCATAGTGACAAACATGTTTAAACCTCTTAATCTTTTTCTTTCTTTTGCAGTACTTTCCACATCAGAATCTGAAGATGTTTCTGAGAGCCAGTGTTATCAGAAATGACTTTGCCAGTCCAGCCTTTCTGAATCTCAGGCACTCCAGGGGTTTCTGTCCTCTAATGAGGGCTTCTCAGAACTCAGCAGAAAGTACTGAAGTAATTCTGGTCCACAAGGAGACAGAAGCATCATGTGTTCTACAGGATACTTGGAACAGTCAAATTTTTATCTTCACTGCTGGCCAAGCACTCTGGCAAAGATGGTTGGTAGTTGGGTTGTGGTTTTTGGTTTTTTTCCCCCCCTTTTTTTAAACAGTCAGAATCAGAATATTATTAAAGGTATTTCCACATAGTTTTTATATTTATGAATATTTAATACTGCTCTTAAAAGTGCAAAAAAAAAAAAGAGAGAGAGAGAGAAGTGTTAGCTTTGGTGTGTTTTCCAAGAGGATTTGAAAGCAAGCACGGGCCTTAACTAATGAGATGCCTCTATCACTGTGTTGGACAGCTGGGGGTCTTGCATGGAAATTCTCTGAGGGGAAAGAACTGCAGCCAAGATCAAGCTCCCAGTGTTGAAGACAACCACAGCCCAGGTTTGCCTCTCAGCCTCTGAAATGGCAGCTGCTGGGTTTGGTGCTTACCTTCAGCTGGTATTTTATGGATCGTGGTGTCCTTATGAAACTTGAAACCCTTGCCTTTTGTACCCGAGATCCCTCCCTCCCCGAGGTCAGTGCTCCAGCCGTGTCCTTACTCCAGTGGGGCTCCTGTATTTTCCTCACCCTGTGGGCTGGTGATGTCAAGTGGATGAATACGATCCCCTGGAACTCATGAAGAAGTTGAAGAAGCACAGAACTCCTCCTAAGGACATGAAAAGACATTTTCTTTCTAAACCAGCTATGCAATCTTTCCCATAAAGTGCATGAATGCAGCTCTATATTTCTCTTCCCCCTCCAGCTGGAAATCAGCTCGATCTTTCTTTTTTTTCCACTTCCAGTATTGTTTGGGTACTGGGGCCTGGAGACAATCATGTGTGTATTAATTACTGTTCTAACAGTCAATAGAAGGGCTCTGTCACCTACATGGCTTCTGTATCAAAGTCATCACCATTAAAACCTTTGAGTCATTCTCTTGTGCTTTGAGGATTTTTGAGGCTGAGCACAAACTAATTTGTTTGCTGGTCGTTGTTCCAATGACTGTGAAGTTAAATCTTTCAAAGGATGAAATGTGGTGTTCTTACTGAAAATGCTGCTAGAGAAATTAACCTTTTTTTTATCATTTCTGTAGGGATGGTGATGCTTATCTACCTCAGAAACTTCTGTATGGTGAGCTTGCAGGGTATTTGCTGTTCATGTTTACACACTGTGCAGAAAGAAGAAGTATTTATCTAGTAGCAGGATTGTACATTAAAAGTGTCAGTGGAAATTCAGGATATTCAAGGTATAAAGGACAGACTTGCCTAAGGTAGCACAGTGAAAATGAAACTTGTATGTTAGTAATAACATTTCTTTTTAAAATATGTTTCGAGTGATCATATTCAGTCATGTTTTTAGCACTTCAATGCTTCCTCCTACCAATTTCTGTTTAGATAAAGGAATCAAAACCTGAATTCCCTTACCCAAGTTAAAATTAACATAAATAAGTCCTGATATTCAGTTCTGATTGAGTAAGAAGATATTCAAGCCTCAGTGTTTTTCATTTTCAGCAGATTAAATTAGATGTTTTGCTTGAATCAAACTGTTTGCATGACATTGGTATGAAGAGGAATTATGTTAAAATTACTTCCTATTTATTGAAATATCAGCCTAATTTTTTTTTAAATTTCTTTCAAGAAACACATTGAATCTTGAAAGCCTTGTGAGGTGTGTTTTTCTGTCATGATTAGGATGTAATTGTAAACTACCAGGTTGCATGATTCTGGATCAGATTATTCAGACCAAAAGGATCTGGTGCTGATGACATAGGTCAGTTCCTTTTGACCTATCAATGCTCTTCTTCTATATCTTAAGATTTCTGTTAGTTAAATTCCTTTTTTCCTGAGAGCTGTGTGTCATTCCATGGTTAGGTCATCCTCCCATCTTAAAGGAAGACCTCAGTTGCCTTGGAATGTGCTCAGTGTTTCCCTGTGTCCTCCCTGACCCAAATGTCACAAAGCACTTGAAGAGACACTTGGGTTTGCAGCCAGATGTGTGACCTTGGAGTCCTCCAGCTGAGCTGAGAAACAGAGGAAAAGAAATGAGGACTATCCCTGCCCACAGTTCAAGCAGAATTCTGGCAGGTGCTGCAGACACACGTGCACAGCTGGCCTAACTCCCTTTGTGTTTTTGACTTTTCTTCATCTCCTGGGCCAAAAACCGGAGCAACATCGTGTGTTCCTGGAGTTTGAGAGAGATACAGACACTAAATCCTTGCAGAGAGAAACAGCACTGCCTGGTGGGGGGTGAGCTGCTGCAGCACCTGGTGGCAAAGGTAAGGGAGAGATTCCTGAAGCAGCTTTGTGTTTGCACTTTCTTAATTGCCTGTAGTTGGAGGTCTTAGGACTGAAACTTTTCTCACAGCAAGTGTTGAGTGAGCAGGAGAGCAGCATGAGGACTTTAAAAACAAATCCAATCCTGTTAGGAGGGAACAAACCAGCTGGTTTTTTGCAATAGCATTATTGGCAGGATCCAGCAGATTCACTAACAAGCCTTGCTTACTCAAAAAGAACTATCAGGGCATTTAGGAATGAAATGAAACAGGGAAAGATTTAAAACACTTTTGGATTTGGTCTATAAGCTAGAGGACATACATTTCGTAGTGCAGAAAAAGGGTCTTAAATATGAACAGACATTTCTATATTTGCCTTCAAAAATGGGCAAAGAGAAAGGAAACCCATTACCTAATAAGTGTGTGTGTGTGTGTGTGTGTGTGATCTCATTTATATACACTCAGAGCATCTTGGGGACCAAAAGGAGCTTGTGGGAGTGACTAAAACAGTGTTGAAAAGTAAGTAACAACCGAGTTATTTTAGCTGATCATTATTTTAAGGAAATACTGCAGGCCAGGATTTGTAACAGCCTGCAGGTCAAAATCTGATCTGCATTACTTCCATATTAATCTCCAGTAACTCTGCTGACTTCAGTGGAATTAACTCATGTCTGTAATTGGATCTGTGTTGGGGAAAGTAGCTGGGTTTTTGCTGAGGTTCTTTGTGGCCTCTCATGCCCTTTTAATGGAACCTTAAAGTGCTGAATGCTCTTTTCTTAGCCAGTAACCACAAGCTCCTCTTTGTCAACAGGCTCAGCGTTGGAATCTCTTGCAATCTCTTGCAGGGGAAGAGGAACAGCCTCCTTTCCTTTTTTCCCCCAGGGCTAATTTTTATCTCCTTGTACATGTTAGAGGCACTTATGATGAAACCTCACAAGGTGGCACCACAACTTCATTTAACTGTTTAAATTTCCCTGCAATACAGGATATGGTATAGAATCTATGATGCCACAAACAAAAATATGAAAGCTGTGGTTAATTACTGATTTTAAGACTGCACATAATGACACAGGAAGTTTTGTGTGTCTCAACAGCACATTAATAGAAAAGTGTTTTATTCAAGTCCCTGAAAATCGAAATGTACATCAGAAAAATTTAAGAGGGATTTTCTTGTTGAAAGTATAAAAACTCATATTCTAGACACCTGAAAAGATTAAGATCATATCCTGAAACAGCAGAATATAAAGTAAGATAGAGACAGAGTTTTTATTGTGGAATGAGAAATATTCCCGCTCAAGATCCACAGTAAATCAGTTTGGGCTGAAATAATAGCAGGAATAAAAAGAGTTTATAATGTTATTGCCCAGTACACCTCGGCTGGGACAGACAATGGACTGAAATTTGATGAGGAAGACATTAAGGGTAATAAAATTATAATTGCTCATGTCCTTATTAAGATGTTTGTCCGAAACAGAAGTACAGGACACAGTGCACAGATGTTCTCTTTTTCTGTCTGCATCATTTTTGCAGCTTTGGGTGTGACTATCAAATTCTGTGGTGGGGAAAAGGCAGAGACTGCTCTTGGCAGAATTAAAAGAGCCTCAGCATTACAGATGAAAGTGCCTTTATTTCCCTGGAGGTTCTGCCATTCCTGTCTGTAACAGGCATTGCCCAATCTGAACTCCCAGTGATGCTCCTTTTGCTTCCACTGTCCCTCCTTTGCAGGAGCAGTGACCAGCCAGGTGTGGCAGCCCCGGGAGCTTTGCTCTTGCACTGGAGGCTCCTCCTTCCCTCTGGTCTTTCCCAGTTAAGATCTGCTCAGATCCAAGTGTTCTTACAGGTAAATCCTTGACTCCTGTGTACCCATTTTGCACACACAGGACTCCTGTGCTGTTGGGGGTGTGCTCTCCAGCCCTGCAGTAACACACCATCCTCTGTCCCCTCCTCTCCACATGCAGATTGAGGCCATATGTGCCTGAAAATGTAGGACAGAGTGTTTTAACCCTGCTAAAGAGGCTTGTGGGCACCGGTCCAGCCTCCCCCCTTTTTTACTGTAACTTTTCTCCAGTGAAATCAGTGGATGTGGCAGCCTGCCAGGAGCAAGGCAGCTCATTGCTGAGGGCTTAGTCACAGCCTGGGCAATTCAGCACAGACCAAGCTTCCTCTGTGCTCTGCACCCTGGCAGGCTCTGGGAATCGGTGGCTGATGGCTCAAGGGGTGAGAACTGAAGACTCTTCAGGCTCTGTGAGAGATGGAAAACAGATTTACACCAACCAGGATTTTTACTGTCTCGTTCTTCACGAGACTCTGTGTGAAATGGAAGAAAATATCCCAACTTCATATGACAGATAAGTGGAGGGGAATTACAAACTGGTAATTAACCTCTGGGACATCCCTGGAGCCTGTTCTGGTCCCTCATGTACAGCTCTGAGCCAGCAGGTACAAGGTGCCTCTGTTTACTTGATGGTTTTCAGCTGAGTCTGAGAAAGTATTTCCCTGTCCAGAAGTCAGATCCAGCTTTTTCCCAGTCCTTCCATCCCCAGTGGGTCTGAGCTGCTCCTCACACACCAGCACTGAGAGTGAATCCATGCTGAGCACTGGGAATCTTTTTTAGCAATCTGTACTAAGGGTTGCTTCAGTGGCACTTAGAAATAAATGGCTATCCACCAGATTTTTGCCCCCTGTTAAAAGGAAATGATCTCCTACTTAGACATCTGTTCATGGACTCACAGCATATGCTGAGTTGGAAGGGACCACAAGGATCAGCGAGTCCAACTCCTGGCCCTGCACAGGACACTCCAAGAATCCCACCCTGTGCCTGAGAGCCTTGTCTGAAAGCTTCTTGAACTCTACCAGGCTTGGTCCTGTGGCCACTTTGTCCATAATGACCTGGAGAGGAAAAAGAATAGTGATATTTTAACCAAAATGGTATTTCAGGTTTTCAGAAAATGATCATGCTGCCTTTTTTTTTTTTTAACTTCTTTTTTTAATTTTTTTTCTTTGTGCATTTATAAGATATAAATTTCTGTGTAAAAACCCCTGTAGATTCAGAGAGAATTCCCTCTAGGAGGAGTTTGACACTGAAAGACTGTTTTTTCTCTGCCTAAACAAAAGAGTTAATTGGTGTGTATATTCACAGAAATAAATTAAAGCCCAAGAAATTCAGGCAGGCTTTTCATGTGCTTAAAATTTTTTATCTCTTTTATGGCAATTTTAGTGGCTACTGTTCTTCTAATGATACAACCAAATATGATAAGGAAATATAGATAAAATTCCCTACTGTAACTTCACACATCCTCATACTCACAGTAGCATTAGAATTTACAGTTTTACAAGTTTCTCTTACTACATATCTTTAAATTTTGGCTTGCAGATATTCCTGGTGGAATGACTTAATCCCTTGTGACTAATTCTCAGTGTTTTTTCCATTTCCAGTTTTCTCCTCTAACTGGAAAAGCAGAGGGAATACTTGGTGTCCAGAGAAATTTGTGTGCTTTGAGGTCTTTTCATTCCAAGAAATCCACTTTTTTAAGCAGTGGGTTATTAATGCATTAAGCTCAGCCTGATTTGCTTAGAGGAGGGTTGGTTTTTTTTTCTCACTCTGATAATTCCTTAGTACCCAGATATCCTTGGGGGCCTGATCTCCACAACTCCTACTCCCTTCAGTAGCAGGATTCAGATCAGGTCCCTAAATAATACTTGGCTTTATTCAAACATGGAATGCATAAACAAGAAATCAAAACCTGCAGATAATAAATTATTCTATTTCTGAAGAAATGCTACTAAGCAAACAGATTGACACAAGTATTTTTACTGTCTCATTCCTCACGAGACTCCATGTAAAATGGAAGAAAATATTCAAACCTCACATGACAGATAAAAGAAGGGGGATTACAAACTGGTAATTACCTCTGGTATGTCTCTCTGATTTTGAAGAGTTTATTAAAACATGAGTAGTTAACCTGAGACTACTGAAAAATGCAAAAAAAAAAATCTTCCTTAGCCCTTTCAGCTGTGCCTGTTTGGAAGTTCCTGCTTTACTGGTGTAAACAAAGAACACTTGAGGTCTCATAAAGCACACAGGCATCACAGATATCACTTTATTGTTATTTCCTGTAAAGCTGTGCCTGAGCTCAGCTCTTCCCTCTCATTTGCTCCCTTGCAGTGAGGACATTGTGTACACAGGGAGGCTTCGGGCTCACCAGCACTGCCCCTGCCCTGCCACGGTGAGTCAGCATTGGGAAAACAAATCCTGGTAAAGCCACAAGGAAGTGTTCTAAACAGTATCTTCATATTTAAACCAAACTCCTCCTGGGAAGAAACTTGAGAGTTGTTTGAAGATATCAGTGTGTGCTTTGGAGGGTCGCTCTTATTTTCAGCAGAGAGCTGGTAGAACACTCAGTGCTCCTGCAGCTCAGCTTCAGAATAACAGTGCAGGGAAAGTTAAGCCCATTATCTGAGGAGAGCCTAGAAAAAAACCCTGCCTTCATAAAATGAAACTGAGAGGGTTGGGAATCCCCTGATGGAACTCAGGAAGCTTCATTCTGAGTTTTGAAGCCTACAAAACCTCCTGGCTTCCCCTATTCTATTTACCATAAGATATAAGCAGGTGGAATTATTTAGTTGATGGCTGATCTAATAATCTACAAATGTGATTCTATGTAGCCTTTAATCCTAAATTATCTTCTTTTTATCTTTCACAAAAAAAGGGGAAAATGGAGGGTAAACCAAAGGAAAGAGTCAAGGTCACTTCCCTGGTCATCTCCTGATTTATTCTGCCCCAAGCAGGACCTTCAGTCACCTCTGTGGCTGCTGAGGCAGCCAATTTCTAAACTCTGCTTTACCTTAGAAATGTATTATAGGGCCAGGAGGAAAAGACAATTGTGGCAATAATTTTAAATCAAGATTCATAGGTGATTTCTTTTTTGTGAATGGGATTTGCTTTCCATCTAATATCATCCTTTTTTTAATGTTTCTACTGTAGTAGTGTTGCTGGCTGCCTGGGTTTTCTTTTCTTTTTTTCTTTTTTTCTTTTTTTTTTTTTTAATTCATTAAATAATTTACATCTCTTTTTAAAATTATTTTTGATAGCTCACAATAGAAGTTTTGGGGTTTGTGGGTGGCAGCTTTGATTTATGATTGTGATGCATGGCAGGGATTTATGATTTGACTGGTTTGCATCTTTAATCCGTGAGCATAATGAGCTGCTAAAAAGAGTTTGTTTAAACCAGAAAAAAAATGTATTCAAACGTTAGTACCACTGAGAATGGAATTTTGGCCTGATGCTTCTTTGAGTGCACGTGGTCAGTGAAAGCAGATGAACAGAATGGAAATAGCTGGATGTGCTTCTGGAATATTGTCCCTGCTTTGGGACTGGAGGGTGGAAATTCCCCTTCATTGTATTTCTGTCTTCAATCCAGTTGAAATCCAAAAAATGCAGAGCACTATTAGATTTTTTTTTTAGGAGAGCTTTTCCAAAGTTCACAAGAAGGTATGAGGTATTTTGGTCAAAATTTTGGATAGATTCTTACAGAGGATGAGCCCAAACTGCTGCGTCACCAACGGGTGAGTGCAGGGAGTTTTATTATAAAAGGCTGTATTTTGTCCATTACTGAAGAAGGAACAATGTGTAGTTTGTATCCAGAGTCTTCCAAAAAGCACAGGAGGGTCTGGACTCTGAGAAAGAGTCTTTTCTTGGTTAATGAAGTTATTCCACTATAAATACTGGCATTTTGTCTGCTGTAAGATTAGTGTAATTAAGTGCAATTAATGTAATTAAGTTTGTCCCAAAACTGGTCTTTTAGGGGAGATATTTCTTCTTTTACTTAAATTTGTTTAGTCAGCTGTAACTGCAAATGTGTGACAATACCTTGAGGATGTCTGAACAGAGGAATAACAACCAGGAAATCCTACCTTGGTGTAACCACAGTTACTGCCTCATGTCCTGCCCCTTTCCTCCTTCCTCCAGGAAATTTATCACTTATTTCTTCAGGAATTGTGTCTCCTTTGGGACTGAAGAGCCTGGGTCAACACTTAGTGCCCTGGCAGTAATTAAGCCATTACTCCTTACTTATTCTCAGTTCTTTCACCAACCTTCTCCCAGGTTCTCCTCTTCTCCTTCTCTTCTGTCAGCCCTCTCTCCTTTCTGCTGCCTTTCCAGAGTGCTGTGCAGGACTTATTCCTTTTTCAAGCAGAGGAGACAGAAATTTGAAGAGACAGAGCTGAAGTTCTTTGTTTTAATAAACCTGATGTCGCCATATACTCCCCAGACCCTGCCACTTCTCGTGAGAGATGAATTCCAGATGAAAACTCCCCAGGGATCCTTTGGGAAAGCTGCTGCTGTGTGCAGATGTTGCATGCAGGAAATAACTGGGTTATGTCAGTGCACAGCAGTCCTGTGACTGGGAAGCTGTCTGGGAAACCCTCGAGATTAATTCAGTGAAGCCTTCAGAAGATTCCAAACAAAAGTGTCTTTTTCTAGGATATGGATCTCTTTTCCTAGGATATGGATCTCTTTTCCTAGACTTTTACAGAATTTCCTTTGATACTGGTGCAACAGGGTCAGAACAAGTGTTTCTCACTGCCAGGTAAGCCAGTGGTTTGATGTAATTGCAAATTTGGCATATATAGTTCTAGCAAAATTGGATACGATGGGATAATTTTCCCCTCACATTTTCTTAGATAATACTTGATAACATTCGATATCTGCCTCAGCTGGAAAGGTCTTGGGGTTAGTTTGGCTCTAGATTTGAATGTTATGACTTACTCTTGAATCTGTATTTCCTCAGTTTTCCTTGTGCTTCCTGTCTTTATACAAAGCCAAAGCCAGAAGTTCCAAAACAGAAACCCACAGGAAAAGCAGCTCTGCTAATGTTTGTCTTGAGCAGAAACAAATAGCAAGAGAGATTTCCTGCAAAATAATTTTCTTGTGACAAATGTAGCCTGGATTCTAGACCAAATAGTCTGGTTAAATCTGCCTATTTTTAGGTCAGATTGTATCAGCTACTGATTTTTATTTAAAACAAAGGTAAGTGTTTTTCAGTTAACCATCTGTAGTTTTTTCAATCCCATTCAGCTTTGACAAATACATTTAGCCTTTACTACAATATTTGATTTATTTCTTGCAAAGGGGTGAATGGACCTGTGATAAAGATAAAAATTCAAGAAGTAAAATTATTTGGAGAAAGCTTATTTGCAAAGAGCTGGTGTGAATGATGTAACTTTTAATTAGTATGTTAAGCACTTCACAGAAGTTTTGGGTTTTCACGGCAAAAGGAAACTCCCTGTCCAAAGCATTTAGACTGGAATTCATCCCACTGAAGTTCAAACCCTGAAATTGTTTGCTCTCCCTCAATATCTGCTGCTTCCCCATTGATAACAGATGGAAGCTGGAGCAAATATATTTATCACTTGCAACATGCCTTCCATGTGTGGATCACACTGAACTTGCCACTGCAGATTTAAGCCTCAGTTAAATATCTAAAGATTAGGGAGATAAATGTGAGCTTTCTGGACATTCCAAGTGAAGATAAAAGGGTAAGAAACGAGAAAAGCACATCTGGACCAGGATTCCAGCAGTGGGCACTGGTGGCACTGGGGCTGTGTGTAAACTGGAGCTGTGAGCTAATACAGACTCATCCACTGAGCTCTGGGCTTGGAACTGCTGCAATTCCTGGGAAAGACAACTGGAATGAGGCAGTGAAGGTTTCCCAGTATACCCATGACTGCAGTTATCCCACAGCAGCATTGAACCTTGGCCATGGGCTGTTCTGTCTTTGGAGAGGTTTCTGCTGGGATTTCAGGGGAGGGAGGGAAGTGACCCACAGCTGCTGAACACGGACAGGAGGAAGTTCAGGAGCTACTGAAGAAATGTAGTTTTGTGGTTGCAGGTGAAAAGGTGTCAGCCAGGACACAGTGGAGCCAGAGATGAGTAAGAAAGTCAGGAAAGGGGCCACAGTGTGACTGACAGGTGAGAAAACTGGCTGGGCCTCTGAAATGTGCTGAAAGGAAGAACAACTTAAACACTAATGGACTGTGTAACTGCTGTTTAGCAGTTGTAATCTGGTGTAAATCTAGGTTATCATAGAACCCTTACTGGGCACTTCTGTAAGTCCCCATTATATTCAAATATTCACATATTATTTGATTCTCCACTGGAAATCAAGTATTACATGGAAGTATATCCATATATATAATAATATAAATAAAGAAGTCCATATCCCTGGGAGTAAGTTCCACTGTAAGCAGCTAAAACAATTATGTTTTATTAATTGTGTCATTATATGTGTTTATATCTGTTACCCATTAATCTTTGAATCTCCACAACAGTACTGTAAATTCTTCTGTTTTCCCTCTTCAGCATTCCTGTCAGGCACTGCAGCAGTTCCCCAGCCAGCCTGGGTCCACAGGAATGCTGACAGGCCAACGATTATGTGCATATGGATTGCTCAGCTCCTTGCCACAGTTAAGTAGTTCCTGCTTTTCTATTCATAAGGGGTCCAGTTGGACTCCCTCTCCTCTACAAGGCTCCCAACTTGCCTGGATATCTTCACAAGTCAGATCACAGATGTCCAAGTAGAAATCAATGCTGCCATTCACTGAATTGTATAATTGTTGCCTTTTCACAGTGAAGAGTTCTTGATAAGATGCAGTGCAACAACAACAAAAAAGTAAAATCAGTGCATTTAATGTTGTCATATTCTGAACTGGGCTTAGATGAGACAGTTAAATGAAGTTAAATAAGATCTTTCCTACTGAATCAGAAACTGCAACTAAGCTTCCCTGCTTATTCACTGCATCTTTTTTTTCATTTCGAGAGGGGAACAAAAATGGGGAATGTGCTGGAGGAAAGGAGCACCATCTAGTGTTTAAACAATAATGCTGGAGAAGGAAACATTGCCATCAGTTAAAGCACAGACCGTGGAATTCTTTGGCTGATTGTTTGCATATAGGAAAACAAAATATTCTGGAAATGTAACAATATGCTGTTCTTCCTGGGCATTGTGGTGCCTGCAGGATGACAATTCAGACTGCATCAGGAACAGCAATTTGGAAAAATATTCTGCCTGTTTGTGTTGGTGAAAGGAAAAGCTGAGGAAAGTTTTTTTGTTCCCCACCTCCAAATAATTTAAATACTAGCAGGCCAAACCCACTCAGCCTTTGCAATAATGTGCAATACAGGAGGTGAGTGCTGTACACAGCCCTTGGCAGTGACAGTCAGGGGTAACACACTGCAGGAACCTGCAAAATGTTTATCAAAATGCAGCAAAAGCAGCAGTTAAACCAACATCCCAGCAGGCAGGTCTGGACTGACAGTGGGGGGGAGAGGATCTGGGGGGGAGTGTTGTCTGTAGTTCCTTTGTTCTGGGAGGCAAAACCCGACATGTTCTGTGCAAGCTCTGAACTCTGGGGTTCATCTCTTAACTGAATCCCTGCTTCTGAAAAGTTATCAGACAAGAGACAAAGTCATTTTTGCTTTCTGTTTTGTGAAAGGAAGCAGTGTATGCTCTCAGCCACTCTAATTTTGGAGCGTGATCTCACTTTCCCAAAAGCTCAGTACAGATGTGCTGCTTGTAATTTATTGGTGTTTCCTGTGCTTCTGTAAACATGACAGCATGAGCCTGGCACACACACCAGCTGGGCTCTCTCTGCCTCCATAGTAATGAGAGACTCTCTTTTTTTCTTGCATATTTACCTGTTTTTTCCAGAATAAAACGTGATCTTATTCGAGAACTGTGAATGCTTACATTCATTATAAGATAAAGCCATTACAATTATAGAGAGTTAGACCAGTCTCTCATTTTTGAGAGTAAATATATTTCTATTTTCATGTGTAGTAGATGGCCTTGTCAGCCAAAAGTGCTACTACTAAAATAGTAGTTAATTTTTGGGAGAGAAGAACACATCAGAATAAAAGGGAATTTCAAGTATTTTCATGTCTGACAAGCTCTGTAGTCCTTTTGGGAGTAGAACCACTGTTTGTGTATGTGTAACAGTGACTTGCCTGTTGCACTGTGCTTAGAAGTTATGTGCACCCCAAAAGCTTCAGTGGCCCTTGCCTCTGGGCAGGGGGGAAATCCTGTCTTGTGATATTGTTATTTTTATTTGTGTTCTAGACATTTCTTAGCAACAGAATGTCATCTGTGTCACCTGTGCATCCAGGACAGGAAAACATGAAAGGAAGAGGCAGGTAAAGGAAAAAGTATTGTTTTCATTTATATTCACCACAACAACTTAGACATAAGTTGCTGTTATTTACCAGTCCCCATCTGGATTTGTTTGTGAAAATAAAGGGCCTACATGAAATAAGGAACTTATTTCCCAAGAAGGGGAACTTTCTGTTTACATGAATCATTTGTGAAATTAGGGGGTTCTCCTGCCGTGTGTTGTAAGGAAGCTGAACAGAAAATTGCAAAAGAGAAGTAGTGCCCTCAAAGTTTTGAGGATTTTGGATCCTCTGGTTCTGGGATTTTCTGCAGGATGTAATCATTGACAGCCAGCAGGAGTCAGGGGTGCTCTCCAGGCCAGGCTTCACCCAACTGATGAGATCAGGGGTGAGTGCTGGGGCACTTCAACTTGTCTAAATGACTGAGATAAGGGACCAGCTG
Source organism: Pseudopipra pipra (assembly GCF_036250125.1). Lineage (NCBI taxonomy): Eukaryota > Metazoa > Chordata > Aves > Passeriformes > Pipridae > Pseudopipra > Pseudopipra pipra. The sequence goes on along the minus strand of NC_087560.1, from coordinate 2,754,596 downwards.
CTTCTAAAGAGAATCAGTGTTTTCTCTGTGTACCTTGCCAAGAAAGATGCCACCAGAAGAGCAAGAATACTCTGTATTTGGGGAAGAAGATGCTGAGAAGTATATATGGAAAAACCATTACTGACCTGTTATTAAAGCAGGATCAGCCCTTCTTACTGTCTGCATTTACTAAGAAGTCCTCACCTTTTGACAGCAGAATCACAGAATCTGATATTCTAGCCTGAAAAAAGGGAAAAAAGTTAGTCTTAGTTTGCAATGTTTAATCTTTTAGTGGATCCAACTTCATGTCATGTGAGCTGACTGGGGAGATAACCTCCACACCTCAGTTGCTGTAAGGAATCACTCCTGTTTCTCTGCCAACACTGGTTATCTCCTCCCTCGGCACTTCCCTTACCAGTAGGTGATACCTGGAGGGGAGGACTCCAGGAATTCTGCAGTCCCTTATGGCAACCTCCAGGTAGAACCCATGGACAATCACATTGAATATTCAGGTGGTTTATATCCTTTACATCCTTTAGCAAGGAATGAAAATGTTGTCTGGCTGATGAGATGGTTCCTGAGAAATGAATCAAGGCATTTAGAAATGAGGACAGAGTAAGAAGCTCTGGGGAATTTAGGATTTCTGGGTAACTTGAACTTCCAAACTGTCAGGATTCAGTCAGATGAACCTATTTCATAAATAGCATTAACCTAATAAAAACACCATTGCAGACATCAGCTCCAGCCATCGTAACAACTATTTTGACAGCAACCCTTTTGTGCTGTATTTAAGGGTGAGAGTGAAAAGCTGAATGTCATTAAACAGGGAACAGTCTCCTCCCAGTTTTGGATGAATGTGCCACATCTGACCATTTTCTGTATTTGTACCCAGAGCATGTTTGAAGGAAATAGGCACACACTGCGTTCCAAACATAAGGAAAAATGATGTGAAGTTACCACTGGCAGTTTGGTGTCTTCACAGTGAAGTTTTCTATTGCAGAAGTTCTCTATCACTAGAACCAGAAGTTCCCTGGAGGGAACACTTATGTAAAAACACAGTCTGGTCCGTGGTCATTCACGAGTCTAAACCCCATAAGCTGCAGCTTTTCACCCACTGATGCCGCCTGCATTTTCCGTACTTTTCCCCCACTCCTTCGGCTGCTGTCAGGCAGGGATAGGGCTCGGGATGGGAGACGGCACGAGACTGCAGGAGAAGGGCGTTAATCTGACCCTGGGCTGAGGAAGCATTTGGAGGATCGTTTTTGGGCGGTCTCAGCAGTGTAACAGCGCACGGTCCGTGTGGAGCGCGGGGAGGCAGCGCCTTCCCCCGCCAGCAGAGCGGCTGCCGGGCAGGGCCGGGCCGGGGCCGGGTCCCCCCGCTCGGGGCCGGGTCCGGGGCGGGTCCGAGCGGGTCCGGGGCGGGGCGGCCCCGGGGCGGGACCGCACTACAAGTCCCGAGAGGCCGCGGGCCGGGCCGGCCCCGCTCCCTGCGCGGCCGCGGCGATGCCGGCGGGCTCCGAGGGCGAGGACGGCCCGGCCGGGGAGCAGCCCGGCCCCGGCGGCCCCAAGCTCTGCGGGTACCTGCAGAAGCTGTCGGGGAAGGGGCCCCTGCGCGGCTTCCGCACCCGCTGGTTCGTGTTCGACCCGCGCCGCTGTTACCTCTACTACTTCAAGGGGCCGCAGGAGCCGCTGCCGCTCGGGCACATCGACATCGCCTCCGCCTCGTTCAGCTACCACCAGCCCGAGGCGGGCGCGGCCGCGCCGGGGGACGAGCCCCCCGCCTTCGAGGTGCACGGGCCCGGCGGGGCCGTCGCCGTGCTCAAGGTAGGCCCGGGACTCATCCTCGACCCGGCCCGGTGCGTCCCTGTCCCCGGTCCTGCCCCATCCCAGTCCCCGTCCCCGCCCGGTCCCCCTCCCGGCCCGGCCCGTGGGGTTTTGCCGCAGCCGCCCCGCGCTCTGCCCCGCCGTGCCCCGGCGCGTTGGCACAGGCAGGGAGGTGCCGCTTCCAAACAGGGGAGCGGCACTGCCGGGCTGTCCCCGCTGTGTGCTGCGGGTCGGTCCGTGTGTCCCCTCCCCGGGTCGGTGGGTGTCCCCTCCCCGGGTCGGTGGGTGTCCCCTCCCCCGGGTCGGTGGGTGTCCGTGTGTCCCCTCCCCGGGTCGGTGGGTGTCCGTGTGTCCCCTCCCCGGGTCGGTGGGTGTCCGTGTGTCCCCTCCCCGGGTCGGTGGGTGTCCGTGTGTCCCCTCCCCGGGTCGGTGGGTGTCCGTGTGTCCCCTCCCCGGGTCGGTGTCCCCAGCGCCCCTGTGAGGGAGGACACGCCGCTGCCGAGCGCGGTGCGGGACGGGCTGAGGGGCTTCTGGGGAAACGAGTGGGTGGAAGGAAAAGATTTCCGAAGAAATCTGGTGGGTTGTGGTTTTGGAGGCAGAGAGGGAGGGGCCGGGTCTCAGTGTTGGGGTGTTTATTCTGCAAAGATGGTGCGTGGCACAAGTCTGTGTCTGGGTTGCATTGGGAGGAAGGAAGAGGAGGGAGAATTGTTTCCTGAGAGTAGCAGAGGCTCCTTATCTGTACAAGGACTCGGACCTTCGCAGGGCGAGAGGCGAATGTGGGAATTGTTTTACATATCTTTCCTCTATTGTCACGCGTAGGAAAAAAAAAACAACCGAGGAAACCATTTCCACTCAGTAAAGAAGAAATAAATCCTCCCGAGTATCTGTGATTTTTGTTGCTGTTGAGGCAGATGAGCCCCTCAAGGAACGTTCTTGTGCATTGAGTGTGACTTTTCATGTGAATTTTGTACTTTTTGAGCATAATCCATTAAATTATTAAACAGTGGCACTTGCTGTTGAATATTGGAAGATATCTCTTACACACTTCTTTAACAGTGGAGAGTTGAGCAGTGATAGCACGTGCTGAGATTGTGGGATGTGATTGTATCAAGCTCTTCAGCATTCTGTTCTGAGAAGTAGAAACGTCAAAATACAGAATCATCAAAATACTTTACTGAAGAATAAGCAGGTTATTTAACTAGAAAACTAATATGATAATAATTTTAACTTACTTGGTGAAGGAAAAGCAGTGCAATCACATGTGAAAGCTACTTTTGTATAGCCTTAACCAAAGACTTTATTGCTTTCTATAAATCTACTTTTGTAGCCTGAGTATCTGTGTTATGCCAGTTAAAGCTGCAGACTTGGTGTGAGCTTTGCTTTTTGGTAGCTGGAGAGTGTTTTGCTCGGTTGGTTTTTTTAACTAGCATTTAGTGATTTTTTGTGTGGAAATCTTCAGAAAGATATTTAATGCGTATTTTTTGTTGTGAGGGTCCTTTTTCAGTAGGAGGGCCTTTACTGAGGACCGTGGGATTTGTGATTAGGAGTGCAGTGGGATATAGTATCTGCCACCTGTGTAATAAATAACTAGTCTGTCAGGCAGACAGGAGGAGCCTTGGGTGTTTTCTGCAGTCATGAAGACACAAATCAAACCCAACACTGATGCAGAAGTGTCAGGAACAGGGGGTTTCCTTCTACATGTTTTTCTTGGCATCTTTTGGTCTGTGATGCTACTGCTCTGCCCATGTTTTTTGTATCAGGGGTTTTTTCTGTACTCTGTGAAAGAACCTGCATAGATTGGAGCTCTCCCCGGGTTTCCCTTATGGGGATTGAGAAGAGGTGCCAGTTAAGAAAGTCAAGTTCGTTTCTGTAATTAGCAGAAAAAGCTGATTTTGCTTTGTGTGCCTCTTGTGTTATGATGATTGCCCTAAAGTGGCTGAGTGATTGTCTGTAAAAATGCTCTTATAGGTGTTTGTGCACTAAGTCAGGAATTAATGAAGATCTTGAGGGATGTTGCAGGACCTACTGGGCTTCTGTGGCCATGTGATTCACCAAGGCTTTTGCAGCTGGAATTAATTTTCTTCTACCCAACATGGTAGTTCTTTAAGGCCTCCAAAAACATCCTTTGGCTAAATTAGGTAGATGTGGAATTAAGAATTCAAAATGTTAAAAAAAAAAAAAATCAACCCCAAACCTCCCCCACTCTGATCCAGCCCCTGTTAAAAACAAATGTGATTTAGCCTGTCAAGAAAACATTACACACAGAGCACGAGGAATAAGGTGAAGTCAAATGGATTCTTCACCCTGTCACTCACATGCTTTGTTTTCCTCAACTTGCTACGTGTTCAAAATTTCCACATCTTGTGATCTGGCCTTTCCCAGTCAGGATTGTGGACTCAGAAGAGCAGTAGGAAATTCCAGATTAAACTGATGGTGCTGTTGAGGAATGCATTATTTTTCATAATGCCTCAGTTTTTGGTTAATGTAATGATTTCGTCATCTGGATTGCTCAGTCTTCTGTCATTTAATGGGAGCTGAGGGTTGTATGATGTACTCAGTCTTTGTTTCTCAGTTAGATAACAATTTTGGGAGAAACATATTGCTGCCTTTACAGCAAATAGAGCAAATTCTTCATATTTTAGGACTGTAGATAACCAACCTGCCACTTGTGTGATTGTAGCTTTTCTCTGTGTTAAAGTACAGTAGAAGAACATAAGTGTGTGTAAAAAGCTTTTCTATTTAAAGATATATATAGCAAGTACCATTCCTTTAGGTGAAGAAGCTCAGAAAATTGTGTACTTTATGAATTATGGATAGATGATGTTTGAGGATATTTTATGGGAGGCATGCAAATCCTGATCCTGCAGATACTTGGTGTAACAGAATGCTGGTAATACAGTCAAGTGAACATTTGGCTGTGTGCACACAGTGAGGCCTCTCATGAAGGGGGGAAAATATATATGTATATATATATGTTTCTAAATATTTTTAAAGCAGTGTCTTGTAGACACACAAAGAAACACTGGCCAGCCATGCTGGACTGTGTCTGGACACTCAAGTGTGGGTGACCTCTCTGTGAACAGTGGTGAGCTGGGAGGGGAACAGAAATTTTTTGAAAGAAAAAAAATCTTTTCTGGGTTATTGGCCGAGTGTCAGCATTCCAGGCACTGCAGCTTTCAGAGCCCAGATCCTTGGAAGTATTGGACACCAGACTTGCTGAAAGGAGGATTACTTTGGAGCTTTTGCTCTAATTTGTCAGTGCTCTGGAAGGATGTGGGTAATGGTGGGGGGTTGAGCTTGGACAGCACTGCTGTGGGAACTAAGGCAGATGAGAGGGTGGCTCAGCTGTGAGGGTGATTTGTTGCCTGAGCTGATGCTTTTTCCTTCAAACTCTGCTGGTTAGTGGTTGCAATGCTTTAATTAAGAGTTGGGCTGCCCTCCAGACAAAGCCATCTGGCTCCAGGTTTGCTGTTTGAGTGTAGCAGAATTAGTAAATCTTAAGAAATGCAAACTTTCTGGTGATTAAAAAAAAGCTCAGGGGAGACTTTGCCTGTGTTCAGAGGAGGACTGTGGCAAGAATTCTCATGAGATTCCTCAAAATATCAGGTCTTGTTGCATTTCTTTGGACTCTTCATTAAAGTGTTTAATGTTGGCATACATGTTCCACTAGCGTGTCCAGGTAGAGGAAGCCAGAGGGGGGTTGTTTTTTCCAAATCATTCTTCTGCTTGTGTCATGTGTGCATCAGAAGGTGGCAGTTCTTGCATCATTCTTAGTGGGGGGATATAGGGAATGGTTTTAATTAATTAAATGATAATAATTTTCCATCATTGAAGTTGAAAACTGCATAGTACTGTGTGTCTCTTCACTTAAGTGTCTCTTGCTGCTACTGTTGCCTGTAGGTTTGCAGTAGTAATTCCTTTTTTTACACCAGTTTGGGTGGCATTCATGGTGGGTTTTTCTCTCCCAGAAGTGCCTCTGTTAAAATGTGGCTGGTGTGGCTCTGCAGTAAGAAAGCACCTTAGCAATAGTTTAGTCCCAATAAAGGATGTTTTGGTGAGATTTGATTGATGCTGCAGCTGGTTAAATGTCCTGGCTCTGGTGGTGGGCAGTAGCCAAATACTCAGAGAAGTCATGAGAAATGGGGCAAGCATGGGACTGTTCCTTTCTTGGACAGGTAAAGTGAATTAAAAAAAAAAATTTGCAAATTTGTTGTGTTTAGGAGTGGGGGAAGAGGGAGAGGTAACATGTTCCGTGTGTGTTGGGTTTTTTTTAAACTGTCCATTTCAAACAACAGCTTCAAAGATTAATTTTGTTTAAACAAAACTCATTTAAACAGAGATTTTCCAGGATAGTGTTTTAACTGTAAATAACTAAGATGCTTACATAAACTCAGCAAAAACCGTTGGAAGGGAGTGGAAAACTCTGGAAGAGAAGGCAGGCTGTGCGTGGGCAGGCAGGAAGGCAAGGTAACAGGCAGGTCAGGAGCAACTGGGAATTTAAAAGCAGCCAACAAGGAGCAGCTCCATTTAAATTAATTCCCGGTTCTCCAAAGGTGACTGGGGAGAGAATAACGGGGCAAGTGGTGAGAAAGGGTCATTAAGTTCAAGGAGTCGTGGGCAGAAGTTAATTGCAGGTTGCCTCGTTAGCTGTGTTGTGGTAGCAGAGAACTGCTGAGAGCTACATCCCGTGTCACTGGGAGCTCCTGGAGTTCTGCTGGTTTCTGCTGGAGCTCGGTAAAACACGGCTCTAGGAGGCCTGTGTGCGAGTCCATCTGAAGGAAATGTGAGCTCTCAGGTTGAGCAGAAGTGAAGGCTGGTTTAGCCACTGGCTAAAAGTGCAAAGGAAATCCTCGAGCACAAGGAATAGCGGGGGGATGTTGCTCTTTGCAGGACTGCAGCCTGGGGACTGAAAAAGCTGCTGTGGTCATTGCCACGCTGCCAGAGGTGGCTGTGGGACTGATGCTTCCCTGTGTCCAGCTCTGTGACACTTAGTGAGAAACCTTACAGACAGTTCTAAGCTATTCTTTTGCCAGGTCTTTTTTTTTTTATGGGGGAAATGTTTTTCTCTGGTTTCCCATGAGCAGGCAAGCAAGAATATATGAAACTAATTTCCACTTCAGATTAGAAGTGTCTCACATATCTTTCCTGTCAACTGAGAACAGTGAACCTGCAGTGTCCTTGTGTATGACTGGTCGATTTACTAATGTTTCCACGATTTATTTATCTTATATCTTACCCTGTTTATGATGTACTGAGAGGAGCTGGAGCAGCAGCTCCAGGAATAACTGTTTTCTGTTTAACGTCCTTGCACGGTGCTTTGGAGCCATTTGCTGTGGAATGTTGGGGACGTTAAAGCTCATACGGGTACAAAGAACCAAATGGTAAAACAAAAATGTGTGTCTCTGATTGCTGAACACTGAGATGGCAAATTGCTGAGCCAGAGAGAGCCCCTGGGGAAGCAACAGTTCTTGTTTGCTGTGCTGTTTGGGCTTTGTCTTGTAATTAGTACTGCCAGGGTCAAAATATGATGGCAAATGGGTCCTCAATTTGACCAGACCAAAAGCGTTCTATCTATAATGAAGATAGTTCTCTGCCATTGCTGTGCTTTACTGCATTTCTTTCATAAGGAAATGTGTGTTGTTTGTGGCTTTTCATTCTTTTGCGGCTGTGCCTTGCACAGGTGCCCTCTGTGAGAAATAGAACAGGAAGTTAAATTGTCTTTAAAGAGCAAACTTAGTCATTTGCCCAAGCAAGGAGGGTTTTTCACTGATAATGCCACCAAGCACTTGGGGAAAAGGTAGAAACAAGGCTGGCTAAAAGACAAGCACTATTTTTTCTTACAAACCAAGGGATTTAGAGGAGTGTCTCCTCACAAGTGTTAACCTTTTGCTCCTGAACAGCCCCTGTCACTGGGTCAGGTGCTTGTCCCAGACTGGCAGCTGAGGATGCATGTTGGGATAACAATAACCTTTCCATGGGAGCACCTGCAGTGTCAGCTGCCATCACTTGTCTCATGGTGTTATTTGTGTATTTTCATTTGACGTGTTTTGAAAAGACTTAGAGCTGTTATTCAAGGTGTGTTTGAATTCTTGCTCCCTTATTACCTGTTCACTTTGATCACTTTGGGCTTGTAGATTAAACATTCCTGTTGGGTTTTTTATTTGAAGTATGATTTTTCTATAGGAGCTGTTTTGCTCGTGGGATCATCAAGAAATACAATATGTTGATTTAGTAATTAAAGTAGGAGGCATTGAGATGCATGATTAGTTTGTTGGTTTCTGCTGGTGAGAAAGCAATTTAAAAGGAAATGGGAATCTTCTTGAGTGTGTATGGGATCTTTTTCCCCTGTGATATGGATCGTAGCTATGTGTTCAAACAGTGCTTTGTGTGTAACTAAAAGATGCTGCTGCGTTTCCTAATGTTTGAGTGTAGAACTGGAGAAGAAGAATGCATGTGACAGCTTCTAATAGAAAATGAAGTTGGCTTAAAAATCAGGGAGGGGTGTGTGTGGGTGTGGGTGTGTGTGTGTGCATGAGGTGCCTCTGGTACACTGGTGGTTATTTCTTGTAAATCCTGCTGATTCTGAGTGATGGTCCCTTGCTGCTCTGCTCGTTATCCGGGTTGGTTTTCCTGCTGCCCTTGGAATTGCTGTGTTCATGCAGCAGAGAACACGCAGTGATCTCACCACTGCTCTGGCTCTGTGTGTTCAGGCTGCCACTCGTCAGGACATGACCTACTGGCTGCAGGAGCTCCAGCAGAAGAGGTGGGAATATTGCAACAACCTGGACGCAGCCAAGAGGGACAGCCGGACCTCCCCCACCCCCAGTGACTTCTCCAAAGGTCTCGTTGCCAAAGACAACCCTGGTACGTTGGAAACTGGAGTCAAACCAGAAGGATGTCTCTCCTCAGTGTCAGCTCAGCAGTACAAGGCTGTGCTGAGAACAGCCTTGGAAGGTTTTGGGTTTTTTTTTTTGCACCTTGTTTCTATATAAACTTTGTTTACGATGCTATAATTATTTAACATAAATGTAATTTTATATGTGATTTCGTAGCTCTTAAAAAATCTGTTGATTTCTTGTAAAACATATTTTTAGAAATGAAGTAAAATGGAGTAGTGTTATGACTGGGTTTCATTAAGTACAGCTTAGATTAGGCAAGTTGTCTTTCAGTGGTTGCAGTATCTTAGTGTAGTAAATATCCTGAGGTGTAAACTCCAGGTTTTAATGACAAAAAGTATTTTTTGGGTTCTGAATGACCATACTTTGTTCCCTAAAAAGTACGGTATGGTGGATCTGTCTGACTCTGATAAAAATGTCTTGCCTTTTAAAACTGGAAAACTGTTCACCCTGATACTACACAAGTGAAATTCAGTCTCTGTAATATGTTTAGGCAAGGAAAATGTAATTCCAGTGTCAGTTATAAAAATGTATTGGTGTATTATACAAAGCTATTCTGTATTTTTTACTACATTGCTCAGGCACTTGTGAATTGTTTTATTTCTGAGCCCCTACAGAAATGGATTGCTTGCTGGTTTCTGTTCTCCATAAATAAGCCTGAGTAAAATCCTGTTCTGTGCCAAGTTAGGCATTAGTAAAACTCTCTTGGGTCAGACATATTTCATCACCAGATTACATATTTGGTTCATCTCAATTTGCTCATGTTAAGTGTTGTTTTCCCCAGCCTTCTGCCCTCCCCCAGGTCAGACCCAGGCTGCAGGATTGTCCTCTGACCCGGTTTGTGCTTCCCCTGTGCCCGTGGCTGTGTGCTCAGCTGGGCTGTGCTGAGCTGTGTCCCTGGGGGCTCAGCCTGGCTCTGAGCCCCTGCAGTGAGTCCCTGCTGGGAGCAGGGCCCAGCTCCTCCCGTGGGCAGTGCCCGTGGGCTGGCAGGGAACAGCTGCTTCTCCACGGTGGCTTTTGGCCTGTGTAGTTTCCAGGAGCGGTTCACTGTAGGGACAGGTGAGTGCCAGGATTATCCTGGGAAAATTGTTGGGAATGCCAGGTGGGATGGCTTGAGAACACCTTTGTGGCCACACACAGCCTGGTTGGCAGCTTGTCACACTGGTTGGTGCTGGTGGTGGGAAGGGGAGCAGCCTTTTGCTCTCCCAGCCCTTTGCCTTTCTGCCTGCAGGCTCCCTTTTTGTGTCCCACTGTCTGACCCTGTGCCGAGCTGGGGGAGCTCAAATGTTAGCCAGAAAGGAAGACTTCTTTGTCATTTCTGCCAGATTAAGGAGTGGAATATGTTTCCTGTGCAATCAGGTGATTGCCAGAGCTGGTGGAAAGGAGGGAACAAGGCACAGTGGAAAACACAGGGAGGCAGAGCAGAGGAGTAGCAGCCCTGCCCTCTTGGCAGTGGATTGTTGGATCAGATCAACTGGAATATGTAACTTGGCCACAAATCCATTTGTTCTTGTTTGTGCTGCTTCCCTCAGAGCTTGGGTACAACGTGGAATAAACCTGCTGTCACTGCACTGTGTGGAGGTGCTGCTCCCTCACTCCAGTTTGGCAGCAGATCCAGTAATTTAGTCACTGATCTGGTATTTTCCTTTCCTCTAAATTGTTAGGGAGTTTCTGGATGAGCAAGCTGAATGTCTTTGTGTGATTTTTTTTTTTATTATTATTATTATCTGAATTTGTTTTTAATTTAAATTATTATTGTTTTTAAATCTAGTACAAGGAATGTCAAGGTAAGATAGAGGAGCTCAACAGGCCCATCCCTTTCAGGGACAGCCTGCAGTTAAACTGCATTATGTGTCATTTGGAACTGCATCTTGAGTATCTCATTTTTTAGGACAGATCACAGTGATGGCTTTACCGTCAGCTGAAGTGTTTAAGTAAGAATTCCTTCTGGGGGAAAAGCAAGTATCCTGAGTGATTGATGATTGTTTCTTCTTTTTAATCAAGTGCTCCAAAAGTTTCCTGTAGAATTAGGGGATTCTCTAAGGCTCTGGTTTGGTGTTGATGACTAAGATGTGCTTTATACTGGAGCATAGAAATTGGTTTGTTTTGCTGGTGCCTTAGTGCAGATGCTCTCACTAATGTTTTAAAAGGGGAAGTGGTCTGTCTTCAGTCCAAAACCAGAACTGCTTACTGGAACCTTGCCTGTTTTGTCCTCTCCTTGGCCTGTCCCTTCCCAGTTTAGAAATCTGGGCTAACTGGAACATACATAAAGCCAAGGTGCTGCTTTGTGGATCAACCTTGAAAGGTTTTTAAGAACATTCAATGTAGTGAAAATCACTTTATTTGTCAGAGTGGGATGTGGGAAAGTTCGTGTTGCAAAAATTAGACTGTAGGATTTGTCATGGAACTGCCTTGCTACCATGGAAGTCAAATTATTTATTCCTTATGGGAAATGGAATTATTATTTTTTCTCTTGGAATTGATTGAATGTTAATGTAGGTTTTATAATTTCAGTTCTTGGTGATGTTATTCCTCACCTCTTAATTTGCACTAATAAAAAATGCAATGTCATGCATTTATAAGATTGTTGCGTTTTGAGAGAAGTTTAAAACCAAGATTTTATTTATTTTTTTACGTGATGATTGCATTCACAAGCACATGAATCAGTTGTGCTCACCTGCTGTGCAGTCCCTCCCTCTGACCAAACCACTGGCAGGGGATCAAGCACAAGGAGCAGCCTCAGGTCCAGCCACACCTGGCAGGTCTGGGAGAGGAAATGCACGTGTTAGGAACTCAGCTCTTGAGCAGTTCCTTTACCTGGGCCATCCCAAAAGGGATTTGGCAGTTTTGGTGAATGGTGCAGGTAGAAGATAAAACAAGCTGTGAGTATGAAGGCAGAATGTCAGTATTCCAGCCTGGCTTTGGGTATCCATGAGTTTTTGTGCTTTGTTTGTGGTTTGAGGGCTTGTTTGTTGGTTTCCTTTTGGGATGGTGTTTGAGTTGGTTTTTTTGGTGTGTGTTTTTTTTTTTTTTTGTTGGTTGGTTGGTTGGTTTGGGGTTTAGTTTTTTTTTTTTAGTTTTGGTTTTGTTTTGTTTTCATTAAAACCTATCGTCTTTGCCCTTTATTAGACAGTGAATGTGACCAAAAGCTGGTTTTAGCTAACCTATCTTAGCTGAACTGTGCTCAGCTCAAACAGCCACAGTCCCAAAGAACTTGGAATTCTGCTTGGCTGATAAGGCCCTGAAGCTCCTGTTCATAACAAATCAAGGCAGTGTAACTTGTACTTCTGTTTGAAACACCACACGATGCACTTCTGTGGCAGATACCACTTCTCAAGGGTTTGAGAGATTTCTGGTGTCAGTTATCTTTTATACTTTGTATTCTTTATTACAGAATGTTCTTTCTACTTCTAACCTTTGATAGGGCTAAATAAAAGTAACCCTCTGCTGAGCAACTGGAGGGGACAGTTTGCTTAAAGCTGGGCTTGCTGCTTGTGCCAAGTAATGGTGAGAGCAGTGATAAAAGAGGGCATCATGATTTCCTAGGGTTTTATTAAAATCAGAGCCCATCCCAGTGTGTTACTTTGTAATGCTGAACAAATCTGAGAGTGTTGTCAGAAAATCCTTAATCCTTCAGTACTTTGTGAATTATATCAAGAATCTGAAAATTACATTTGAGCTTGTTTAACTTGCCTGTTCAGAGGCTTTGTGTAGGGCCACAAACTGCTTTGTGCTTCTCTATATGGTGTTGCTATTCATGGTATTTTCCATATTCCCAATTTTTCATTCCCTCTATCTGCTGGAGGGAGATAGCAAGTTATCCAGGATAATGGAATTGCTGAGGTAACAGCCACTGCAGGCTCTGCAGTCCGTGTTTGACAGTGTGCTGTGCTGGAGACCTGCCTGGCTCTGTTGGACCAGCCTGGATCCTCTGGAATTCCACAGCTGTGGCTCAGGGCTCGTGCCAGCCCTGGGCTGGTTCCTGTGGGGCCGTTTGGGGCAGTGTGAGCAGCTGAGGAGGAGCTGCCTCAGCTTAACCAGGGCTGGGAAATCCATGCTGATCCAGGAGGCCCTGGGTGTGCCTGCAGTGCCTGTGCCAGTGCTCTTGGCTCTGGGAATGCCCAGGCTGGATTGGCTCAGAGCTGGCTCGAGGCCATAAAGCTCCTTGACTTGCAGCAGTGTCACTTGTAGGGTGAAGAACCTCTAGGGCAAAGCACAGCCTGAAAGATGTCAGTGTTTTGTGGCACTGTTGCTGACTCATCAGAGCTAAGCCTGAGCTTGTTTTACCAGGGGGTTTTGCAGGTTAATGTAATGAATTCCCCTTAATTTTTATAGCTTTATAGCTGCTTAAGCTGGATGAATCAATATTGACTCATTGAGATTGTAAATCACTGATGAAATAATGCCTCCTGAGCATCACACGAGTCCTGTTATCAAAAGTAGGTGGCTGTGGTGAGAGCTCACTGAGGAAAACAGTTTGCTGTTTTTAAGGTTCATTTAAACAGAATGCTTTATTAAGTTATGTTGCAATCTAAAATAAAACTCGATCTATCCTGCTAGCAGGCTTAGCAGTATATGATTTAACATAGCCACTGTTCTTTTACTTATTGAAGGTTTTGCCTATTTTTCATTTTCTCTATTTTTTTTTTTTTTTTTTTAATACAGATTTGAGTATCCTAAGTCAAAATGCTTCAGCAGAGAGAGCTAGAAATATTCTAGCTGTGGAGACTTCTCCTACAGACCTGGTGGGGGAACAAGCAGCTTCCCAGCCTGCACCAGTCCAAGCAAGTGCCATCAACTTCTCACTTAAACAATGGAGCACTGAACTCAAGTAAGTTGGGAACGTGGGAGAAGGAGTTATCAGGAGCGTGGTAGTTGCTGGCTGAGACTGTTCCCTACTGAAAGATGTCTGTGTGTGGTGGGTGGAGCTGCTTAGAAGGACAGGGGTGGTGGGGTGGATCAGTACAGTGGGATCTCTTCAAGTAAACTCTTTATTTTACCTCCTGTTTGAAGGGTGTGAGTGAGAACATTGTCATGTGGCATCACTGATACCTGAAAGGGAGACTGGAGTCTTGGAAAGCACTTCTGGGGATGGCTTTGCCCTCTGAACCCAAGCAGGGAGCTGGGAGTTGTATCCTCAGCTCCTGCTGCTTTTCCCAGGTGCAGCATTGTAGCAGGTGTAGTGTTCAGTGCACTGGAACTGTTTTTATTGATCAAAATCAAAGCAGGATAAATCCTTACTCTTCATCTGCTTCTTAAAATAAATGAAAGCACGTGGCACAGATTTGAAGTCGCTTTAATTTGAATTCCTGAGCAAAACTGTGGCAGACCCTTTCTGAACAACATCAAACCCACATATATTATCCCCTCACTCATAATGAGAGAACTCTTCAGTAATAATTGCTTTAAGGAAAGCAGTTCTGCCAGCTTTCAGCCCTCCTGTTACAGTTTCTTTCTAACTGATTTTACACTTTGCTTTTCCCACACATATTTTCCACTTGTACTTAAAGGCTGTTGCTGTGCTGGAGCAGAGCAGGTCACAGAGCAGAGCTGCAGCTCTGGTTAACTCGACCACATCCCTCCTGAGCTGGAAAATGCTGCTCATTTTCAGCAGCAGTGCTGAGTTAAACAGATGCCTTTTAAAGCTTTCTTGTTTAGCGCAGAGATCTGAGAGGTCACAAAGTGGTGTTGGTTTTGGCTCTTTTTCTGGCTCCTTTTCTGTTGTTGCTTTTGGCTCTTTTTTTGGCTCTTTTTCTCTACTGTGTAGACTGTAATTGAAGTTCGAGAAAAGCTGGCTTATGGCTGGATTGAGAGAGATGTCAGTCCTGTTACTACATGTCGTGTTTTAACTGATAATGTTGTGTGGTTGCTTGGGTTTGTGTGGCCACTTTGCTTTGGTAGAACTTAAACTTGATCATTGTAAAAGGAAAAATACATGGAACAGTTTCTGTTTGGCGAATTCCTGTATACTTGAAACGAGGTTTTTTTGCTTTTTAAATTTTTTTCTTGATTTTTTGGAGTGTTGTTGGGGGTTTTTTGCGCTGTTGGTTTTTTTTCCTGAGTTGCAGATGCTGTGCTTTGGGGAAGCCCAGCAGTGCCAGGGTGAGCTGCTGGGTGCTGCCTGGTTGGTGTGTCAGTGTTTCTGAGCAGGAAGGCAATGGTGGAGCTGAGGGTGGAGGGAAATACTTCTGGTGGCAGTGGCCCAGCAGGCCCTGTAGCACAATATTCAAGAGTTGGCCTTCTCTGTATAGCTCTGATCCTCATGGCTTGAAGTCCTTGCAGGTCTTGGGAATGAACACGTGGTTCTCTTCCAACTTGGAATATTCTGTGAATCTATGTAAAAATCTATGATTCTATGTAAGAAAACTTCCCACTGCAGCTCTTTGAGGCTGAATGCCATCAGCCAGCAGGTCATGAGCACTTAAACTCCTGTATCTAGCAAGATAAATTTGTTTTGAAACTTGAATCTGTAGCAGTTTTCACGAGAAAGATTATTTCTTTTTTAGCTTAGGTTTGGTCAGGGACTGGTGAATTTTCCTTCTACAGGCTATCCTCAGGTGCTCCAGAGAGAGGGGAGGGGAAGTATAATCCTAATTTTGATTGATTTTGCATAAATAGTGATCATTTTTACATGCTTCGAAGTGAATGATGCCCAATCAGTCATCCAAACTCTTCAGTAATGGCACAGGGGTCCTACAACCTTTCCTATTGCACAGCCTTGGTTTGTGCTCAAACCAGTCTGAACAGAATTCCTGGGGGAAAAGTACATTTAGTCTTGTATTTTAACATGTGTGGCCTCCTTTGTCACGTCTTGATTGACAAGTGGTGAACAGCACTCTGTGAGTGTGTGTCACAAGGAGGGGCACTTAATGGTATTGGGCCTTTCTGCAGAACCAGGACTAGATGGTTGATATTTTCACAGCAGTGAAAGCTAATGATGAACCTTGGAAAATTAAAATTACATACTAGTGTATAAAAGCTATAACTGTAAAAGCTGGTGGCAAAAAAAACCCCACTGAAATGTTAGAATTTATTTTAGTAAACATCTCTAAGCAGCAGGACTGTCGTAGATGATGGCCTTCCTCCCTTCTCCAGCAATTCTGCACCACTTAGGGCAGCAGTGCAGCCTGGTGGCCTTGGGAATATGTGTGCACTCTCCAGTGTCTTACTGGATTGGGATGGGACTAGTTATAGCTCCAATGGATGGATCCCAGTGTTTCTAGAACTGTGTTGCTGGGAGCATGTCTTTGTCTTATTTTTGCTAATTTGTATTAAGACATGTAGATGTTTTAGAGCCTTCTCCTTCCTCCTGAGCACGTTTATGGTGTGTCTGACAGAGAAGCTGTTGCTGTAATAGCTGTGTTTGCATCCCAGGGCAGCAGTGGGGAAGGAGTAATGGGGAAAAAAGTGAAGAATATGTCTTGAAGTTAAGCTATGTGTATATTTGCAGTAACTGAAGTTGAACCATGCTTTTCTGCTTTTCAGAATGTATTTTCAAGTACTAGTTGACATATACAGACATTTGGGCCTGAGTTTTTGTAATCTTCATGCCCTCAGCTACTTATATCTCATATATGCAGAATATAGACTTGGAAACATACTGAATTATAGTAACCTCAAGTTATATAACCATAAAATATGACTTAACCCCCAAACATTTAAAAATAGAGAATCATTAGATCATATGATCAACTGTTGGGTAGTTTGATTGTACAGGTCATAGTGTGCTTAGGAAAATAAGTATTGTTTTAAAGTTTAACTATCTGATCTTTTAATCTTATTTTAATGTAATAGAAAGCACTGAAGCAGTGCCACTTCAGTGCTCTGAACAAACCTATGCAAAAGCTTTACAAAACAGAGCATCAGCTATGATTTTTCATGGGCTTAACAGCAGTTTTTTAAGCAGCTTTTCCAGAAGTCACTTGACTACTTGTTCTTTGTGGTTTGTTCAAGCTTTAGAAGGTGGTGTTCAGACAGGCTTTAAATCCTGGAGTTGACCAAGTGCAGAGCAGGGGGCTGTGGAGGTGCCTGGGAAGAGTCAGCCCCTGTTCCCAGAACAGATGGAGAGGTGCCAGGTGACACCTGTTGAGTTTGAGTGCCCTGGGAAATGTGTCAGTCACTGCCCAATTTGATCTGTTTAATTTCCCTGGAAGGTCTGAAAAACAAAATAAGGCTCCTTGCCCCCTACAGAAACTGTGATTCTTTCTGGGAGAAAATTAAAGTGTAGCATAAGTTGATCTTTGACGAGTTTGTAGATTGCTGGAATGGTTTTATTAATAACCTTTAGGGTTATTTTTAAGTTGTACTTAAATATTTCTTGGTTCATCAGATTATGAAAATCTTGCACTGCATAATAATTAGCTTAGAGCTCATGTTGATCAGGTGTTAAATCTCATGTGAAGCTGAAAGACTGGCTTGGATCATCACATCATCTTGAGAGTGTAATGTGGGTTACCTTCTGCTTGAGACTTGAAAAGGAAGAAGAGAGAATGTGGCTCAGTGAGTGAGAGCATCTTTGGGGGCTTGCACAGACTGCAGAGAAAATGCCGAGATAGCAAATACATTTCCAGTTTTATACCTGAGATATTAAACTGATTCCTATGGGTCGATGTAGAATCTCCTTGTCTGGCTGAACAAAGGCTTTACAATACTGAGCTGTGCTAATACTCGTGGACATAAGAGTGGACATTTCTGATTGCATGGTGGTTGTGGAGGAAGCTGGGTAAGGTAACCTCATCCTGCTGGGAAATGTATGTTCTTCCATGGAATTATCTGGCTGGAATTCAGAGGACGCCTCCGAAATGTTCTTGCAGATAATTGGCCATGTTCCACCTTAGGAAAGGAAAACTGCTCAGGAGTCTGTCATCAGTGACTCAGCCACAGCAGGTCTCTTGGGCGATCCCAAGTTTTGCATTAACCCAGGATATGGAACTATAACATCCATGTTTTGCCTGCATGCTGTTCAGTTTAGTGCCTGGCAGTTCCCCTAAAATTCTAAGCTACAATAACTGATCAATAAAGAGATGCTGCTTGTAAATCCTAACTTTTTGTACTTCACCACTGCCAAAACAGAGGGAGATGCAAAATACCATAGTGGTCTCCTAGAAATTAATATCCCATTAAAGCAGAATAATTCTTCTGTTCTTGAAACCCATTGATGGCAGGTGCTGTTTGGTAGGACATCCTTTGTTTTCTTTGAGCTTTTATTTGGTACTGGTTTGGTCTGTGGTTTAGCTTATTTTTACTTTGCACTGTTTGAACTGTAGTGCTTGCCTTGCAAAGCCCTTTACAGAATGAATGGAAAATGCAGAAATTGTGGTCACCTTTTCCCGCTGCCTTTTCCACAGGAATTCCATGTCCTCGCTAAGAAAAGGAAACAACGAAAACCGCAGGAGCATATTTTACACCACCGAGGAGTGGGAACTGCTGGATCCAACCCCCAAAGACTTGGAGGACTCCATGGCTCTGGAAGAGAAGAGGAAGCACCTGGCAGAAGGAAGTAAAGGTAGAAGTGGGAGGAAGGAAGGGGAGCATTTGCCTTCTTTAATGTAATGTACTGTGTTGTGTCTGTCTCTAGGAAATAGTGGAAGCTTATCTTTTCTTCACAAACCACATCCAGAGCTCTGTAAATCATTTTTTAAAAAACTAATTCCTTATGATGTGTTTGGAATCTTCTGCCATTCAAATACAACAGAATGAGGACAAAGCCTTGTTATCCACTGTTCTGGTTTCCTGAGTGTGTTACTGGCTTTAGTTCTGTCACTTGACTTGCAAAGTTAGGAGATGAAGGGAAATGCTGAGACTTTAATTACTCAGTTGAGTGTCACTCCCTGAAGCAGAACTGCCTTTATACTCTAAATAAGTATGTAGGTGTTATATTGTCTTGCTTCTGAAATGGGGAAAAAGTAGGGGATGCACATGCAGTGGCAGCTCATCTGTGAATTGTAACTGGGTCTCAAATATGACCAGTGTCTGCAATAACCTCATGAAGATGTTTTTACAGCTCCTTAGGAGCACTTCAGCTGGAATCCAAACGATTTGATCTGTTAGAAAACATCCTTCTCCCTGAGTACTCCTGTGGTGATGTAAACAGGGGTGAATTGTTACCCCAGTGCCTCTTCCAGGAGCAGGGGGCTGTGATACCAGGGTTGGGTTTGCTCTGACCACTTTGGAACTGTTAATTATTTGAAGCAAAGGTTACTTTGCCATAGTTAGGGGTACCTTTTATTTTGTGTAATAAATTAGTACTTGGGGAGTAAGACACGAAGAGAATTTTACAATTCATGAGCCAAGTCTTTTGTCTGGGAGGGGAGGAGCCTTTGAGCTCTATACTTTTCCCACCAAAGGAAGCAGCTTGGAAAATGAGGCATGTTTAACTCTATTGTACTGGGCAGTTTAGAAGCTGCTCAGAGTCTGATGTTAATGAGTATATTTTTTTTAAGGAAATCTGAATGCTCTGAAATGCCTTTTTACTAAGTGAACCGAACTAGAAGAAATTGTTTTATGCAGGACTGACTAGTTCAGCTTTTCCATTTGAGTTTGGCCGCATTCCACACAAAGCAAGGCGCCCCTTGCTGAAGGACATGATGGGATCGAGCAAGAGCCGCACCGGCAGCGACTCCTCCCCAACAGAGTGGTGCTCTGGCAATGGCAACAAACTGGTCTCTGAGCTGCAGCTCAAGTATCAAAGCCAGCAGGAAGAGCTGGAGAAGCTGAAGAAAGACCTTTTGAGCCAAAAGGTAATTAAGCCCTTCAGGCAAAGTGCCCAAAGCAGATGGATCTGGCAGGTGACTGTGAGTTTAACCTTTCTGGCCATCGAACTGCAGGAGCTGGTTGGTTGGTGTAAAACGATGGTGCTGAACAAACCTTGGTACATAAAGTGTCTTGAGACAAGGAGGACCATTTTTACATCTGTTGAAGATGAGATCACTGAACAAAACCTTTGTACAGTGTTCATTAACTTGGTTTATGTGTCTTCCTTATTCTCTGAAGTTATTTTGTTCAGTGTCTGCCAGAATCCTGGCAGGTAGACGCAGCTTCTTTTTCCATTAGTACTTATAATTTCTGAGAAACTCATCCTTCCAGGTCCTCTTTGTTTGTTTTTTGATTCTCTCAATGCTAGAGAGAGGTTGGGGAATGGGCCTGACTTCTCTCTACCCTAACTGCATCATCAGGAGTGGTTTTGTAAAGCATAGGCCTAACCATAATCATCTATAAAACATGCATATAGTACTGCACTCATAGTGTTCATGGTTGTATGCCTCATAACTCCAATTTATTCAACACCTTGCTTTATCTAAAAGAATTTCTACTCCTTTTAAGAAGAATAATTTTTTAGGTCTTATATGGAGCTGCTATTTGTATTTTCTGTTGTGTGGGAGGATCGAAGAGAATCCAAAGAAGGAACGTGAGCCCCATGTTTATAATCATTTGAGGAGTTATCTTTCCCAGGAGTGCATTTGAGCTCCTGAGCCAGCTTCTGAGAAATCTCACTGGTCTGAGTGCAACACCGTGTTCACAGTTGCTTCTGTTTTAATAAGAAGACAAATTAAAATGGTGTGGCAAGATGTTCTAAAAAGCCCTCTTCAGACTTCCTTTTTGGCAAAGCAGCATGTATTGTTTCCTGCTCTTATTTTCTCTCTCTGTTAGAGAAGAGCTGTTAGTTCCTTTGCCTTTTCCATTCTGGAATGTTCACCTGTTTACCTTTGGGGCTTAAGCCCTCTCCCTGTTCATCTCCCTGCAACAGGGCTGCTTGCAGGCAAGGATATTTTCAGCTTCCAGGTAACTGCTGGGCCACAGCTGTCCACTACTTTTCCTTAACCTGTTGGAGCCTTTCTAGGCAGGGTCCTTAGCTCAAAGACATTTAAACCCTCCGTGTAGGCCAGTCATTGTAAGGTGTTAATCTGCTAGAAATCATGTCATGTCAGTGTTTCCCTTTTTCCTTAAAACTCAGCCCGAGGTCTCTTAAAAGCTGATTATTCAGATTAAAAACCCATTCCAGAGCTTTCTTTTGCTTGATGTTAACTTTATAAGTTATAAACCTTAGAAACTTAAAACTTCATGACCTTTTTTTTCTTTAATTCTCAGGAACTTGTTCGACTCCTGCAGCAAACAGTCCGGTCCTCCCAGTATGATAAATACTTTGCCAGCCGCCTCTGTGAGGGGGTTCCCAAAGACAAACTGGAGCTGTTGCACCAAAAAGACGACCAGATTTTGGGTCTCAACAATCAGCTTGAAAAGTTAAACCTGGAAAAAGACAGTCTCCAGCAGGAAGTGAAGAACCTGAAATGCAAAGTTGGAGAACTCAATGAGCAGCTGGGTATGTTGATGGAAACTATTCAAGCTAAAGATGAAGTGATCATGAAACTCTCCCGGCAGCTCAGTGAATGTGAGGACAGTTCATCCTCTCCGAGTGGAGCAGTAAATTCTCCCACGGCCACCAGTGCTAATAAGGACCTGCAGGAACTGGACAGACTGAAAGTAAGAGCAATGTCTGTGTCTCAATGCATAGGGGACTCTGTGCTCCCTGTGGGGGTACTTTGAGGCTGCTGTGCTGCTTGAGGTCACTGCAGCAGCTCCCCAGGACACTTCTCAGCTGAGGCTTTCTCTGCTTGGCACCCCCTCTTTGAAAGTCTCTGACAATCTCACTGAACTCCTCTCCTTTGGGCTGCTCTGTGTGCCTGTAGTGCAGGGTCCTGGGCTTCCAGGGAATTAATCCTTGCTGGGGAGGAGCAGTGATGTGAGAAATAATCAAAGGAGCAGGAAGAAGCGAGTGTAAGAGAAAAATATCAGCATGGGGGGAAACAAAGAGAAAGCTTGCTTTTTTAAAGATTTTCAGTATCAAAACCAAGGCAACAAAGCATGTGGAATGGCAAAGGGAAGCTCTGGGGAGACAAAAAGGGAGGAATTTAAGAACCTGTTTTACTAATGCTCCTACAGATCTTATTAATGCCTTTTTTTTGAACCTCAGTGAATGTGTCACAAGTTCTTAATGGAGTTACTGAAGTTATCCACTTTGCTCTAAACATGCTTTTTTTTGCCTTTGGATAAATGTTGTATTCCAAATTGATTAACACTCCAAGGAATTTGGAATACAAGTAAGTAACTTAAAATATGCATAAACATTCATCATACCTTTCCTATATGAGACCCTGGTAAGTTTTAAACCTGATAAATGCTATTAGTAGCTGCTGTTTCCATGTTCTGAGGTGTGCTTTCTCTGGCAGGCATTTGCTGTTTGTAAAATATTTCTTATTAAAAATCTAGTTTACCTTTTTTTTTTTTTTTTTTTTAATCAACAGGACAATCTTCAGGGTTATAAGACCCAGAATAAATTTTTAAATAAGGAGATTTTGGAACTTTCTGCTCTACGAAGAAGCGCAGAAGCAAGAGAGAGAGAATGGCAGGCAAAGGTCAGACTAACACAGCATGGTCTCATTTTGGAAATGTCTAAAAGGTTTTCAAAATTTTAGCTGTAAATCTACCCAGGAAAATGGAACAAGTTAAAAATCCCCCTTAACTCAGTCCTTACAGACCAATCTTTCTGGATGGATTCTTGCAAGAAGTAATTTGCTTTAAATTTAAATTTGCTGGTGAAAGTTTTTTTGTAACTGATGAACACAGGCATATATATTTCTCTGAAAACATTATTTCCTCAGAATTCAGGGTGTGATGATTTCTTTGAAGTATGACAGGATGTGTAGAGCTTTCTTCTGAGCACGAAGGGCGACTGTGATACGGTGAATGTAATTTTGGGAGTGTGTTCTTGTACAGATGAACTTGAATGTAGAGGTGTTGCAGGTAAACAATGAATATTTCCATTGCCTGGGGTTGGGAGAATAAACACACACGTAGAGATGGTAGGCTTTGCCTCTGGTTTTTTGGAAGCCAGGTTGAAATGCTGTGTTTCTGGCATGGAGGTGTGTGTTTACAGCTCATGTCTTTAAAACTCATGTCTTTAAAATGCCCTTTGAGTTGTTCTTGTTCCAACATGCATAGGCTGAAGCTGTTACTTGAAAAGCACAAAATGGTTGAGTTGTATTTCATGCAGTGTAGTGATAATTTAAGCTGGCTCACATTTTCCATATGCAAAAGTACATCTGGTGGAAGACATC
This sequence comes from Pseudopipra pipra, assembly GCF_036250125.1. Classification (NCBI taxonomy): domain Eukaryota; kingdom Metazoa; phylum Chordata; class Aves; order Passeriformes; family Pipridae; genus Pseudopipra; species Pseudopipra pipra. The sequence goes on along the minus strand of NC_087560.1, from coordinate 2,731,783 downwards.
AGATCTGCTTTGCTGCCTTATGTTTGCTGGTGCTACACAAATGGGAAAGTCAAGCTGACTGTTCCTGACTTACGGGTCTCTGAGCAACATAAACCAACAGAATCACATTGAACCAGATTTTAAAAGAAGTGTAGCACAAAGTAGGTGTCTGAAGACTTTACATAATATATTGTTTTCTGCAGTACACCAGCTTGGAAGCCAAACTCTGCCAGATTGAAAGTAAATACTTGATCTTGCTTCAAGAAATGAAAACTCCAGTTTGTTCTGAGGAGCAGAGTCCTGCTCGTGAGGTCATCACACAGTTACTGGAAGATGCCTTGAAAGCAGAAACCAGTGAACAACCAGAACAGGCCTTTTTCAAACCACACCTGGTCAGGTAATTTGGTCCTGTTAAAATAAATGTCTGTGTGCCTTGGTCAGTGAAGGGGCTGCAGTCCCAGCAGGGAAAGTCTCTGGTGTTGGGAGTGCAACTGCCAGAGTGTCCTAAATGGTCAGACTGGGAAGTTCCCTTAACACATTTATTGGTTTATTGAGATAGTATAAAACTTAGACTCAAATGTTGCCATACAGCTGCTGAAGGTGAGTTACTGAAGAGTTGGGTTCATTTGAACTTGACCCTGTTCTTAAAGTGCTTCATTTGTATGGTAATATATACTGGAATATGGCCCCAAGTCTTTTATATTTGGAATTGTGAAAGTAATTACTAAATAAAAGATATATTTCAGAAAAATGGGTAATAATGGTTAAAACTTGAGAACTATGGAGAGTGGCTTTGGACTAACTCTGATGGGAACGTGGGAGTTTCAGGCCTGCTGAACACATGTAAAACCTTTTTATTTTCTTTTTTTCCCACTGCAGTGAATATGATATATATGGGTTTCAGACAGTCCCAGAGGATGATGAGGAGGAGAAACTAGTAGCAAAATCCCGAGCTTTGGACCTGAGGTCACTTTCCCTCAGTGAAAATCGAGAGATCTCAGCTGGGGTAAAATGGGAAAACTACCTTGCCAGCACCATGAACAGGGAGATGATGCGCTCCGTGGAGCTGAAGAACCTCATCCGCTCCGGAATTCCACACGAACACCGCTCCAAGATCTGGAAGTGGTGTGTCAATCTCCACGTTAAAAAATTCAAGGACAGCACAGTACCTGGGTACTTCCAAACCTTGCTTCAAAATGCTTTGGAGAAACAAAATCCTGCATCCAAACAGATCGAGTTGGATCTCTTGAGGACTTTGCCCAACAACAAACATTATTCCTCCCCGACATCCGAAGGGATCCAGAAGCTGCGGAATGTGCTGCTGGCATTTTCCTGGAGAAATCCTGATATAGGATATTGCCAGGGGCTCAACAGGTGAGATATTGCTAATCCTGAGTGATGAGCCTTTCAAATCACAAATGTAGCAACGCGCTGTGGAACAGAGGTTTGCCTTGTGGGCTGTATGCTCATCATTTACAGGGTTTTAAGAAACAAATAACGAGCACGTTTTTTAAAACAATTAAAAAACCCAGATGACCTGGATAGTGAATTCTGTAAAATCAGCTTGGCAAAAAACATGGAATTGAAATTAACTCATGTAAGAAATGGGATACTGGAATGTAGTTTTACATTGACTTTGTGTCACTCGTAGGGGATTGAGTTGCTTTTGTGTGCAAGAATTTGTTAGTTTTTTTCTTAAAACGAGCAGAAATAAATGCTTGAAAGCTTTTTTTATATTGTTAAGGCCACAAATTTCAGCATTTCACCCTGATGTCTTCAATCAGAATAGCAGAATTCTCTGTGTTGAGAGAGCTAAAATCAGCAGCACCAACACTTGAAGAAATTCTTAAAACAAGTTCAACCTTTAAAATATTTTAGAACTTTTTATTTTCATTAAAAGATTATGGTGTTATTTATGTTTATCTTAAGGGAGATAAAGCAAATGTGCTAGAAAGGATTTTTCTAATCTTAAAACAACTTTGTGTGTAATTCAAGAGCCATCTGTTCTTTCTTCTCTTCAATAAGAAAAGACAAAAGTCTGGGAATCAAGTATTATATTTAGGACTTGGAAGCTTCTTATTATTTTGTCTTAGTTCCTGGGAGAATGGCTTCTAGAAAATCACTTAGCTCTTGCCTTTATCTGATTTCTTATTTAGCTGAATAAAAACACTTGGTGTGGCTGAGAAGGCCCCATCTGAAACTTCAGTAACAGTGTTGCTGTTTAGTGCTCTCCTGATCTACCTCAGCTGAACAAAACCACTTTATTGTAATGGTTCTTAATATAGTTTGTGATGCTATAAGAATCTTTTTCTTCAAATAAACCCTATTTTCAGGCTGGTGGCAATTGCACTTCTGTACTTGGAACAGGAAGATGCTTTTTGGTGTCTGGTAACAATAGTGGAAGTTTTCATGCCTCGTGATTATTATACGAAGACACTGCTGGGATCCCAGGTATGTGCTCTGCTCCTGGGAACTGCAGCCAGGCAAAAGCTTTCCTTTGCAACTGGCTGACAGGCCTTCCTGGGGTGTCTTGAGTTGCCAGGGGTGGGGTCCAGGCACCAGGGCCCTTGTTTGGACAAGGGCTTGACACTGAAATAATTGTTCAGTGCCCTGCTTGCAGCTCCAGCCTTAACCCCGCTTCTCATTACTGGCTTTACAGCTTGGAGTGGATTTATCCTTCCTTTCCTCAGGTCTGGGGGGATGGTTATGGGCCCTGAAGGAGCATTTTGCAGTCCTGGGAGCAGTCTGTGCTGTGGCACTGCTCTGCCTCCAGGTGCTGCCCTGTGCAGGCTGCCTTCTCCATCCACATCTCTCCCAGCACATTCAGTGCTCCTGCAGCAGTGCACCCCTGGTGACCTGCCATGGACACACCCTCTGTGTGTGAGGAGCCCTTGGGACAGGGGCTGGCTGGAGAAGCTGGCAGTGTGTCAGCAAGGGGGGTGTGCATGGGGATGGCTCTGTATTTGGGTGGGTATAGCCTGGAATTGTTATCTGGACACTCCTGGGTTTCCTGGTTACCTCTTGAAAAACTTGCACTTACAGGATAGTGACAGCCCTACTTGGAATGACTGCTGGAAAATTAGGAGCAATAATAACCTGTTTGTCATCTGTTCAGGTTGATCAGCGGGTTTTCAAGGACTTGATGAGTGAGAAGCTGCCCCGACTTCACGCTCACTTTGAGCAGTACAAGGTGGATTACACCCTGATCACCTTCAACTGGTTCCTGGTGGTGTTTGTGGACAGCGTGGTCAGCGACATCCTTTTCAAAATCTGGGACTCCTTCCTCTATGAGGGACCAAAGGTGAGCTGAAGGAGCTGAGATTGTTCATTTGTTACCTGAGAAAAACCACTCTGCTGTTACTGAGCACAGGGGGGAGGAAGGTGGTTTCACAAGAATCCTGTCACTTAAAATCACTGGTAGGAAAAAAAAAACAAAGGAGGAAATGTGCATAAATAACCAGTCAAAGCATTTTCCATTTTATCTGTGCTCTGCAAGTTAAGGGGTTGAGTTACATGGAAGAATTTTAAATGCAAGTATTTTCCTTTTGCCACCACCTTTTTTTTCCCCTTTGAAAAATAAAAGTCCAGGCAGTGCTGTTTATTTCTATGTGCAGCTGTCAATGAGTTTCAAGTAATTATATCAAGGTGAGAGCTACTCTTATAAAAAAGGAAGATGAGGTGATGGAGGCAGAAGTTAGAAGTATTGAAAAGATGTAAAAATTACTTGTAACCAAGAGCTGATTTTTAGCTTTTCTCTGCAGCAAATATTTGTTTTTCTCTGCAGACATTTGAAGCACAAATGACAAACAGTGACTGTGTCATAAATTAAGGGGGGATTTGAAAGAATTTTCATTCTTCTAAAATTGCAGTGAAATAAAATCAGTGTGGGGGAAAAAAAGTTATTGGTTTCAAACACTGAAGTAGATTTTGTAGGCAACTGGAGAGAACAGGTGAGTTATAAAGTAAGACAAACTGTGTTTGAGGTGATTTCTCGCTGGCCTTGGTTGGGCATTTGAACACAGAGTGGTTGGCTGTTCATTCACATCAGTTAAACATCTTGGCAATTTGTGAATGCAGCCAGGCACAGACTGGCAAAGTTCAGAACTTACCAAAGCAAAGGGAAATAATGCTGCTTCCAGCTCATGCCAATGGTGATGGACAAACTGGTACCAGAAATTCCTTCAGCATCAGGTCCCCAGTGTGCTGGGAAAATTCAAGGCCTTGGAAAAGAAGCTGTTTAAAAATCAAAACTTAAATTTAGCTGTGAAGTAACTTAATAAATGCATTGAATAGGCCCAGCAGTCTGGGTGCTACAACTGAATTTGGAACTAAAAGTGTCCAAGAATTTGAATCTCTGAACTGAGCCTTGTGTTCTGGATGGGTCTGTGGGACAGCTGGCCTTGGGTACAGCCACAACAGAAGTGTTTGGCAGCTTTTGGAAATGGGGCTGGGCCAGAGAAGGGGGGGGAGAGAGGGAGGTCTGATTAGAGAGCTCATGTGTAGCCTCTGTGAGAGTAACCCTTCTCCTTGGAGTTTATCAGGATGATAATGAGAGCTGGTGCATTCTGTACTTACAAATCCTGGATACTGGGTGTTTTCTCAGGTAATATTCCGATTTGCCCTGGCACTTTTTAAATACCAAGAAGAGGAAATCTTAAAGCTGCAGGATTCCATGTCCATCTTCAAGTACCTTCGCTACTTCACACGCAACATACTCGATGCCAGGTGGGGAACTCGCACTGTGTGTCCTTGCAAGACTTGTAGTGGGGCATGGGAGAAGTGAGGGGGGTTGTTTTGGTTTTATCTAGGTCCTAAATCAGGTGTAAAGCAACTAGAGATGCAGCTGACTGCCAAGATTTGCCATGAGCACTTAGATCTGGCAGAAGTGATGAATGCTGATCTGGTAACTGTGAGGTGTGGTGGAGGTTACCTGGTTTGGCTGTAGTGCCAGGGTAGCAACACTTGAGAATTCCAGCCACAGGTGAAGTCTCCCCCTGCATTGCAGACACTATTTCTGCTAGCAAAGTGTTTTATGGTAGATAAAACCACGTCCTGGCTCAGGTGTTAAAAATGTGAGCCATGTCCTACAAGGCTTAGATCTGTACATCATTCAATGTATAGGCTACTGCCACTGGCTCCAGCTGATTCTGAGATATACTTGGAAGCAGAGAATAAACATGAATTAGATACTTTTCTGTTCTTCAGTCCTTACAGTTTGTAAATCAGGGTCTGGTGTTTTTAGGTTCCTGGTTTCAAGACTGTAGAGCAGCAGATTAATCTTAAAAAGTCATTGGGGTTGGTTTAATGTCTGAAAATATTCAGGACATATATTGAAGCTCACTGATTTTCAATTTAGTGCAAAATCATATATTGAAATCTGAGGTGGTTTTTTTACTGTAATAAATTCCACATAAACTTAGGCTTCTACTTTGAATTCTGCTGGAAGAGCTGTTTAATATTTTTACTTCCTGTGTTTGTTTTGACTGGAGAGAAGTTAAAACTCAATAATCTTACTCTGTGCTTGAAAAGGATTCCTGGGACTGATGCAGAGAGAAAAAAATGAAATCTTTTTAACCTAATTTGAACAAAATTCTGATATTTAATCAGAGGTGAAGGTTTCGGTTTCCATTCCTTTTCTGCTTCTGGAAATGATGTCTTGGTTCTCTTGTCTAAACTTTCTGGTGTGGAAATAACTGATTTTAAAGGCTTCTAATATTGCTGTTAACAAAATGAGCTGATGGGGTATCACTGGCAGATGGGGAGTTCAAGCAAGGACAGCATTCAGTGCATCAAAGATATTTACAATACAAATATGCTCTGTAAGCCTCTGCTTACAGATTTAAAAGTGGGAGTTGCAAGCAGTGGTGCAGTGCCACCTAGGGAATAAGGATTTGCTGGGACTGACAAGCCATGATTCCAGCTGCCTGGTTTCTCCTTTTTTACATTTGTACAAGTTTTACAGCATCAAAATTTGGACAGTACAAAAGCATGTAGAACAATGTCTTTCCTGATAAGGACCAAAAGTCATGGTGTAGAGGAAAAGTTCAGAAATATTCTTTTAATAGAATTCATGGGTGTCCTGGTTGGGTTAAAAATCTTTTCGCAGAGAATTTTTAAGTTCAAACTCTCTAGTAAAGAAATGTATCTACAAACATGTGCATGAGTATATTCTGGGCTGTAGAGTGTCATAGTTAGGTTTTTCTACAGGTACAAGTTGTGTTCCATGGCATGCTGTGTGCAGGTAGAGAAGCTGTTGGAATATGTTCTGTGTAGAAATAGCAGGAAATCATTCTGGTTCACTCAAAAATACAAAACTAGCCTTAAATAAACTGTCCAAATAAGTTTTCCTAATATTTGGGTTCATCTGATAATTCAAGTAGAATAAATTAAATATTCCAATTCCCCTTTTTTCCTTAGTAAACAGTGAGATATTTTTAGGTGTAGATCAGCAGCAATGATGTAGTTAACTCTGTCTTTGGGCTGATTGGTCAGTTGCTGGGTGTGCTGTGACTGAAGGATGTGGTGCAGCATCACTCTGGGAGGGGGCTGGACCCTCTGGGGTGCTTTGCTGTGCCCTGAGGAGCTTGGCTTGGCACCAGCTCAGAGATCTCTATGCTCCAGCAGCAAAAGCCCAGAGCTTCCTTGCTGTATCAGTTTGGCTTGGACATGTTCTGTGTTCTCCTGGGCTGCATTTGTGTCATCCCAGGCTTTATTGGTCTCCTCGTTGTCAGGTTGTCTTGGTTAACTGGAGAGCTGACTGGTTTGGGGTTGAAGGGGCTTCAGTGGGTTATGTGGAGGAAGTTATCCAACCTACAGTGGGGTAACTGGGTGTACCAAGTGTTGAGTGGAGCCAGGGGAGCTCTGATTATCCCAGCTCATGTCTTCTGATCGGTGCTGTCAAGGCTGTGATCTCTGTAGCATTACACAGAGTTTGCTTTGTGAACTCCTGAGCATTTGATAACACTTCGTTGCTTGAAATAACCTTAAAATGGAGTGCTTTGTAGAAATTTCTGGCAATCCTGATAACATCTGAGACCTGTTGAGTGTGAGAGACCAGAGATGTGCCGTGCAATAAGAACTGATAGGGATGAAGTTCAAAAGTGGTTTTAAAAAGCACCAACCGCGGCTGATTGTCTTGTAACGTTGTGTAACCTTCCAGGAAGCTGACTGCTATTGCCTTTGGAGACCTGAACCCCTTTCCCTTACGGCAGATCAGGAACAGGAGGACCTACCACCTGGAGAAGGTGCGCCTGGAGCTGACGGAGCTCGAGGCCATCCGCGAGGATTTCCTGCGGGAGCGGGAGACGTGCGTGGAGAAAAGGGACCTCATTAGCGACGACGAGGAGGACAGCTGAGACTGCCCGCCAGAAACTGTCCTCGGGGAGCGAGACCAAAGGGAGGGAACCTCCAAAACACTTTATTCCCCCTGCCAAACAGAATGTAACCGAGTTGCTTTTGGAAATGTGCAGGACAGATTTCCAAACCCCAGCACTTTCAGCAGTAGCGCTTTGTGTGGAGGCCAAACACTTCTGTTTACATTGATGTTCATGGAGTCCTTTGTAGAGCACTTAATACCTGTCTCAGTTCAGGCAATCAGCTGAACTGCCAGTTGGTTTTTCCCCCCAGTGCACCCTCAATGTCTGCCTGTGAAACCAGAGTGAGAGAAGTCCCTGCTCTGTTTACTGCCCTCCTTGCCATTCTGTGTGGTTTTGGTGTAGTCCTGGTTTTTTGTAGTGCAGGTTCAATGTGAGAGGACATCATATTTTTTGGTCTCAGATTGGCCCAATTTAGCTATTCCTGAGGTCACTAACTAGAAAGGTATGGAGTGAAGCACAGGAAGAACTTTTACATTCCTTTGTCTTTTCCTGAAGTGACATGAAATGGATCTCCAAACAGAACACTTGAATATTTGTTCTCTAAAGGAAAGCTGAAACAAGTACCTATTTACCACTGAATGTTCAGTGATATCAAACATCATTTATGCTTTTCAGGGCAGCTGTGTTGATAAAGATTCTCATTAATGCCAAGGGGTTTACAGATCAAATTCTGTTTAGAGCATTTTATTTCCATTCATTTTTTTGATTGCAATGTTTCAAAAAAGGTCACAACCAAACTTCAGATATCGTGGAAGAATGGAGCTTGTCACAGGAGTACCATGCTTTAGTAGGTAATTATTTGTGTATCTATTGAAGGTTTGTTTTGTTATGGTTTGTTTCTTTTTTTTTTTTTTCTTTTAATACTTCTTCCTGTTTAGGACTTAAGGTGAAGTCTTACTCTTTAAGAAGAAACAGTGTTCTTTTTGCATGACTGCAGACCTGTTGTACAATAATGGTAGCTGTTATCAATCAGTCAATCAGAGGAGCTGAAAGGTCACGAATTGAAGATCCTTTTCCAACAGAAAAATGCAATATTCTCTTCTGTGCTCAGCTTTACTGTGGGTGTTGGATGCACATCCTGCAAGACAGCTGTAAGGAGACGCCTGGGGGTTGAGCTGCAGTGTTTCTGCTGTGACTGGAGGCTGCTCTTTCTCATTTCATGACTAGAAGTTCTGAGGATGAGGAGGGTGGCCTTGCTGGCTACTCTCTGGACTTTGCAGTGTTTTTTCTTAAACTGTTATATCTTCAGGCTGTTGGATTAACTTAAATGTTGTGTCATGGTAAATCCAGGATTCAAATACTAGGCAGCAAATCACGCAGCTCTGGGGAAGTGGTTAATTGGCACAAAACCAAAATGAGTAATTGGGAAGAGTCAAGTGCATCCAGCTTTTATTTCTTGTGTTTTGTTTTTCTGAGATGTAGCTAGTGCTTTATTGGGTATAATCATGTAATCATTTATAAGCATAAGTGTGTGTGCAGAGAGAAATCCTGCTTTTGGTTCATGGCACTTTTTTTTTTTATTTTATTTTAGAGAATTTAGTTGTAGCCTTCTCCAAGTAAGCATATTATAAGTCAGTTTATCTGGAGGGGAAGTATTTAATCAGAGGTGAAGTTGTAACTTAGAGAACTACTTTTGATATAAAATATGCTTCCTATATGACAAAATTTTTACTTAGCCAGCAAATCATTGCCAATGAGGGACCCATGGTGTGATCATCTTGATTTGTATGTTCTTTATCTTCTAAAATGTCCCCTGCCTTGTCTATTGCAAGTAGTAGTTTGGGGTTTTTTTTAAAGTCCCTAGTTAGTCTTGGTTGTGTCCTGGAGTTTGTCAGGCAGGGTTTTGATATTACTGCATGTACTGTATTCTTTTTCTACTTACAATCAGTATTTGAATACAAAAATGGGACCAGGTTTTCTAATTTTCTAGTTATGCTGTCTTGGTTTTGAAAGAGCTGGTCTCTAAATCAATCTGTCATGTTGGCTTTTTTCTTGTTTATTTGCTTTAATGTTTTCAAGTGTTAAAGTTGTGGGTTTTTTTTTCCTAAGCTGAAGATCTTTCTTTCAGTGGCCACTATTGAGATACTAAGGTGAAGAACTTAAAGTATGTACCTACCCTGTTTCTACAATCTGCTATTCTTTGGGTTTGAGTCTTCACTATGAACTAGTCCTATGACTTTAGGAGATGTTTCCAGACCGATTCCATTGAAGTCTTTAGGTTGTGAGGATAAAACTAACCATAGGGCAGCTGTTCAGGAAGTTCTCAGCTGAGAAAACAGGACCTGTTACAAGACCACTCTTTTGTTCCAGTTGTGCTGGTGGTTAAATTTGTGTGTGCCTGTGTTGTGTGTTTCATTATATAAGTTGTTACCCAGTTGTACAGTAAAAATAAGTAGCTGTTTCTTCTGCCAGGGTGTGACTCCAATCCATGAATGTAGGAACCTTGTGCAAGTCAAGTTGTCTCCAGGTTTTTTGTCACCTTGCAAATATGAAATAAGTCGATGCTGTTATGCTCAAGTTCCAAACAAGCTGTTGGCTTCATTTTGTTAAGCCTCTTAACTGATTCAGTGGTGAGTTAAAAGGTCAAAAAGTTGCAGAGGCATCTAAGCTCTGGCCACTAGAAGTCTTCAGGGAGCAGAAATGAGAAGCAGGCAGCAGGAAGCGCCCTCAGGGGCAGCTTGCCCTGCTTGCTGTTGCAAATGTCTTAAGGTGACTTGGTTTTTTAGTGGTAACTTTGAAGAGCAGTAACTCCTTAGGGACATGCAGGACACTCAGGCAGTACTGACACTGATGGAACCAAGCCAAAATCCAGAGTGACTCAGGGTCTGCAGAAGCTGCAGTGCAGAGATACCCAGAGTGTGTGCTTGGGTGGGAGCTTGTGAAGTGGTGCCTGAGGGTTGAACACTCCTGCCAGCCAGCTGGGAGCAGATTGAGCTGTCAATGCAAATAAAGACTGCCAAGATGATTTTTTTAACTTGAAGGTGATGCACATATGTGCCAAGAGTTCCTTATGCATGGTTCCCACAATATGTGATGTAAACCAAACCACTAAGTTGCATCTTGCAGAATATTCTTCCATCTCCTTACACGTGTGCAAAGCTTCCCAGTGCAACTTCTGGTTACCTGTTTAAAATGTTGTATTACCTTCTGTTAAACAGGCCGAAAATTGGGGCACTACACCTCTAGTTACTAGAACTGCACAGTATTTCAGCTCTACCTGCCTGTGGGTACAGGTGGTGTTATCATCCAGTGTTATCACATTGTTTGGTGGTGTTCTTTTTACCAGCTATGTAATCAGTAAAAAGGATTTTTTTGTTGCCCTTTAGGTGTCTTCTGTGAGAGGTTCTCCCCTTCCTCACAGCTTTTGTAACCATGGTAAGATATTTCAGCAGAAAGGGAGAGATTTTTTTTTTTTTCTTTCTGGAGACATCAGGATTGACTGAATGGTGTCAAATTTGCCAGAGTTGTATGTTCACTCATGTTTAACTGAGAAATGGAAAATGGATTAATTTAATGAAATTGTGTAGCAGTTTGTGACTGTTCCCTTAAGTGCCATGTCAGAAATCAGCAATATGCGGTACAAGAAATATGAATCACAAAACAGAAGTGATATTATCTTCATAAAGATCAATGTAAAGAAAAAAAATAAATTGTTTATTACTTTATAGCTTGCTTTTGTTCTTTTTTTTTTCCTTCCATAACAGATGAAAATGTCTGCAGGTGCAATCAGAACAAACCAGTAGCAGAGCTTGTATTTTTGTCTGATACTGTGATTTGAGAGAATCCAGTTGGGCTTTGAAGCTTGAAGATGTGAACTATAAACATGTTGCATGCAGGTGATGCTGACTGGGTCAACTTGGGATTGGTGTCCTTAGTTTTTTGGGAGAGGAGGGAAGGGAAGATGAAATAATCATGAGTGTTTGCAGGGAACACACTTTCTAGGAAACATGGATTTGTCTGATCTCTCCTGACACCAGAAGCCTCCCTTGGAGGCTCGGTACTGATGTTCTGCTAAAGGCTTTGCAGTCCAATGCATAATTTCAGCTGCTTTGAAAATTTAACCAAGTACTGAATTAATTTGGAAATCCTGTCCCAATGTCTGTCTTTCAGATATAACTTTTGCATTGTGGAGTTGCTTGATTCCCTTAAAGAGGCTATCAAGTACCTCAGCTACTTCTGATAGAAAACTTTAACAGCTAAAGGTTTGTGAGGGAGGAAAAAACAGGAGTTGACTTAACTTGGGTGTCCAAGCAGATCTTTAATGAGCAGAGGTGAATAATGCACTGTTCTTGTCCTCTGGCTCTGCTGCAGAATGGCAAGCTGTTACAGCAGGAGATATGGCACAGCTGGAAATCGGTTCAGGGGGGTTGCAAAACAGGATAGAGATCAGCAGTTGAGGCAGAACATGACTATGGCCTAAGGACCTCCTGTCCTGTATACTGCAAACTGAAGTCAGAAGTAAACAGAAAATTCTGGGAAGAGTGCACAGAGAGCAATGTCCTCACTTGGACACTCGGCACATTTAGCTTGAGCAGGTTGTGTTGCCCTTGCAGCTGCTGGGGCCTGCACAGAACAGCTGAGACTCCCATTTGCTCCTTGGGACTAAGCTTGAGACATCTGTTCTCAGTGGAATTGCAGTAAGGATGTGAGTGGGGCTTAGGCTCGTTCCTAAGCAATGCATAACTTAAGAGAGAGGATAAACGCAGTTGGCCTGCTCTGAACTGAGCCCCAACACCTGCAGAGCCTCACTGTGTTCTGGGTGCCTCAGAGGAGCAGAGCATGCACTGAACCTGCTGGTATTGCAGCATGTCAGGTGTTCATTCTGTGGGATTTTCAGGAGTGCTAAACATAGCTTCCTTATCTGCAGCCCCTTGACCTCAGCTGAAAGCAGAACCCTGTAGTGCTGAAGCTTTAGGAATTCCCACACAAGTACCTTCCCTCAGATAATGCAAAGGAAGGGTGTGCTCTGGCTTGGAAACTCCTTCCCTGCAAAAGAAGGTAAAAGGTTCAGTCACAAGGAAGTTAGAGTGGTGTTCTGTGCTGTAGGAGCCACACTTGCCTTCAGCTCAGTGATGCCCATCTGTGGTGCCAGCTTTTCAGAGGGTGAGAGCAGAAAGCAAAGCTCAGGACTGTACACGAGATGTGATTTTAAAAACCAAACAGTTACTTAATAAGTAACTATGCTCGACCCTAAATTAGTCTGGGGTGTTGTAAAAAGAAGTAAAGTAATTAAAACATCTGATACTAGAATATACCTGTTAAATGAAGAGGACTTTGGCCTTAATTAACATTCTGCCCTTGAGCAATTGCATCCTGCCTGCGTCCCTCAAATGCAGTGGATCTTTGGTGGGTACAAACCAGTCCCATTTTTGCAGTGAGCTGCCTCTAAGACTTCAGGTTTGTGCTAAGGAACAGACTCAGTGATGTCTTCAGGAACTGTGATTGGTGATTAAACTGTAAAATAAGCTATTTGCCTGTTTTAAGAAATGCAGGTGTTGTTTTTCTGCTGTTTGATCCTGGGACTCCCCCTTGGGAACATGAGGTACGGCCTTCCTTCTCCTTCACTTCCTAAAGGGGGCTGGTAAATGCATGGCTGCAGTGTTTGCTGGTGCTGCCTACTGGAAACACTACTCAGCTTTGAGTTTTCCTTTCTGTGCTTGTCCTGTATGCACATCAAGGCTTTCACCTTTGTTGCCAAAGATGTTACAGAGAGGTCTGAGTTAGTGTTGTAACGGTGAACAACTACAGAATAATTCAGGAGCTGCATCTTCCTGAGGCAGAACCTGTGCTTGGGCTTGCAAGCCCTATGGACGTGGCACCAGGGATGGGATTCAGTCTACCCTTGCTCTTGGAAACCTTGCAGGGCTGGCCAGCAAACAGGAAATTCAAATTGGGGTTATTCGGGGTCTAGGGAGAGCTTGTCCCAGTTTGAAGAGCAGTTGTGCTGTTTTGTTCCCTTCCTTGCAGCTGGGAGCAAACAAAGGAGGTGGCCTTCCTGCTGTGCCCTTTGCTCTGGGAATTTTTATAGGACGACTGCTATGACTTCCACATGATCATATCACATTGTAGAGCTAAAGGCGAGGAATGCAGTGTCTTTATTTCCCTTTCAGAGAATTCTGAATACTTCCACTGCCCTTTAAAACCTTTACTATTGCTTCCCTTTCCTGTTCTCAACCCTGTGTAATATCAGCTGCAGCCACTTTCCTTTTGGAATTGGGAGAGCTGGGTGGAACCCGTGGGCTGTGACCACTCCCAGGGCAGGCAAGCAGGGCATAGTTCATCCTCTTGACTTCAAACAAGTCTGAACCCAAGTTTCTTTTCAACTGTGATAATAAAAAGCACTGTCTTTAAGCACTTGCCTAGAACAAAATTATTTTTTAATTCATCTATCTTTGCATCTTCCTGCAAATGGAAACAGCCTTCCTAATTATGTATGGTAGGTTACCATAGCTTTGTGTTACATTAACCACAGGGAGAATTGGAAGTGAGGGCAACCTGGCACTTGTATTTGATTTTGAAGGTGTGAACAATCCCACATCATTCCTCATTAACAAATGATGGATATTAACTTGCCCAGAATAAATGTAAGGAGGCCAAACAGTATTTATTGCAATTACTGTCTGCCAAATAAAGAGGGAGAAAATCTAGTTTTACAGGTTTTGGGGATGTCTCTATGATAGGAGAGAGAGCCTATGAAGGATGTCATTGCTGGTAGCCAACACTTGGGGTGGGGCAGCTTGGAAAGCAGAGTGGCAGAGGGTTGTTGGGGTCGTGCACGTTAATGCAGCTTGAGGTGCACAGTGAGGACTGGGAACATGTCTTTATAGCACATTCTTTATATTGCTTTATATCACCATTCTTTATATCACAGCACTTTCTTGAACAAGCAGTGGGAATTTCACTGGGTGAGTTTCAGACCACACAATAACCAATCTAGGCTCCTATCAGAATACAGAACAAGGCTTATGCAACTTGCCTTATTTTCTTGGTATTGTTTTCGTGTATCTACCAAAGCACAGAAATCAGGTTCTACCTCTGCACTGTTCCCCGATCAGTCTGGGCGGGCTGTGCTGCTCTGGAACGCTTCGGACCGTTCCAGTGTGGTCTGTCCGCATCCCACCCGTGGGAATGCGGGGCTCTCACAGCCCCCCGGCACTGCTGCGGCCGCTCCAGGAGCCACGGACCGGGACACCCTCACCGCCGTGTCCCTGAGGATACCCCGGGCCCCAGGAGCCCCGGACCGGGACACACTCCCCGCCGTGACCCTGAGGATACCCCGGGCCCCAGGAGCCCCGGACCGGGACACACTCCCCGCCGTGTCCCTGAGGATACCCCGGGCCCCAGGAGCCACGGACCGGGACACACTCCCCGCCGTGTCCCTGAGGATACCCCGGGCCCGCCACCCCCGCGGGGCTGCCCTGGGCGGAGCGGGGGGCCGGGCCCTCCCTCTGCCCTCCCTCCTGCCCTCCCTCCTGCCCTCCCTCGCTCTCGGCACGGGGCGGGCGGCGGGCACGGCCCCCTCAGCCTGCTCTGGGCACAGCCTCCCTCCTCCGGCACGGCCCCCTCAGCCTGCTCCGGGCACAGCCTCCCTGCTCCGGGCACAGCCTCCCTGCTCCGGCACGGCCCCCTCAGGCTCCTGCCGGCCCCGACCCTCCCCGCCCGGCGGACGCGGTAAGTGGGCGCTTCCCCCCTCAGCCCCCTCTCCGTGTTCTCGCCGTGCGCTCCTTGCACCGAGCCGCCCTCACGCTGCTCCCGGTCCGTGTGCCGCGGTTCGGGGAGAGCCGAGGTGTCCGGCCGGGCGGTGGGTCCGTGCCGCGGGCCGGGCTGCCGGCGGTGCGGGCGCTGACCCCGCTCGCACGGCGTGTGCCGGCTCCTCCCGCAGCACCCCCTCGGTGAGCAGCTGCTGTTCGTCCTGGGCAGCTCCCCCCGGGCTGGGCAGCCCGGCCGTTCCACACACACCCCGTTACCTGTTGGCACCGCTCGGCCCGGCCGCGTTTCTGCCCGAAGCCTTTGGGGACAGTCGGTCCGGGGTTCGCACCTCAGCTCGCTGGCACCGTTCGGGCAGGGCCGTGCAACCCCATCGTGTTCATCCCCGAGTTCCTTCCTGCCTTTTCCCTCGCACAGCGTCCCTCGGGATGCGGTGGGTTTCTGTACACCTGCTCCTCTGGGGGTCCTGGAGCAGCAGCGCAGGGGGACAGGTTTGGCCTGGCCTGCATCCTTTTAGAGGACAGTCAGAAAGGAAGATGTGGATTAGAGGGTGGAAACGTGCGGCAATTGTTCCTGCTTTGGCTGCTCACCCGCCTCCCGCTGAGGACCGCGGTCGGAGCGCTCACCTGCTTGCCGTGTGGGGAAAAGCGCAACTCTGCCCCTTTGGAGAGGTGTTTGCTCTGAAACATCTGCAGGTTTCAGACCTTCCCGTGCTTTTTTATTTGCGAAAAACGTGCGATGGCAGAGGCGCCTTCGGGGCAGCGATGCGCCTTATCTCGGCGGTAATCCCTGCAGGCGCCTCGGGGGCGGGAGCGGGCAGTGCCCCGCGGTGCCAGCGCGCCGGGCATTGCGGGCTTCCCCTGCTCCCTGTCCCGGAGCTCGCACCGGGATCAGCGCTCAGGCACGCGAGGATCTGGGATCGCTTACAGCGCCAGCCCCGGCCCCTGGCTCTGCGCTGCGAGCTGGAATTAGCTGCAGAGCCGGCGCCTTTGGTACGTGTGCCTGAAGCTTGGAAATACAGCCCCGGGTCATTCAGCACACATGTAATTACTGCAGGGTAAATTTGGGATCCCTTGAGAGTCACTGGCAGGAGCTGTGGTTCCATAATGGGACTGAAGGCTCAGATGGTGGGTGTGTTTGGTGTCCGCTACAGACACGTAGGCAGTAATAACTGCCTCAGTTCTCTGACAGAAATGTTTAGGCTGCTGTTGTTTTCTGAGAGGAAAATATTTTGGTGAAAGTAAGAGTTTTGATGAAATTAATGTAATTTTTAACTGTGCTAGATTTATTTGAAAGCAAAGGGTAAAAACTACTTGGGTAGTTTGGGTTTGGGTTTTTTTCCTGTTGGATAAAAGAAAACAGAAGGAAATGTGAAAGAAGGAGTGAAAGTGAAAGAAGGGTGCAAGAGGAAAACACTTTAATTTTTATAAAAATCTGTTTTCTTTTAGCCCAGGGCACCAAAACTAGAAGACAATATAACTTTCATTTGTTTGGTGGGTTTGATTTTTTTTTTTTAATTTTTTATTTTTCCCCACCCAAATGATTAATTTAAAACAGTCCAGTTTTGATTCTAAACTCTTTTGGTAGTTTTTTCAGAATTATAAAACAGTTCAAAAGGGAAGTTGATACTTTGGTCTGTTGTTTTGTCATATAAAAACATGCCACGGGGATGGTTCTGAGGTTGGCAGAGGGTTTAGTTATTCAGCTCATGTCAGGTGTACTTGAGAAAGTAAGATGAGTCAGCTGTTACCTCGGTCACTTGAAACTGGTTTCCTTAGAGTAGAAGACACCCTAAAGGAAAAAAAGATCTAAAGCTGCTGGCAAGGCAAATGGTCCAACAGTTTTGGTCTCACCTCTGTTTTCTCTCATTCAGTGGTGGGTGGACACTTATCATGGTTTGAGGTGTATAGACCAGTCACTGATTGTCACATAATTTGGTAATGACCAGCTAATAACTTCCCAGTGCAGAGAAACCTTTATTAAAGGAGAGAAATAGAACCTACTTTCTTCTGCTCCTCCTAAGGCAGATTCCGTCACCCTCTACAGTAGAGTGGCTTTCAGTACATTAATTTGTCTTTTCACACAGCACAAGCTGCTCTAGAAAGGCACTTCTGTGCTGGAAGAAGAATGTCTGTACCCAGATACTGATAGGAAGGATGTGTTTAAATTTGTGTCTTAGATCACAATGGGAAACTGATTTCTTAGGGTAAAAAAGTTCCCATTTCATGGTACAGCAGAGTTTAGGAATGTGAAGAGATTAGGCAGGAGATGTTTCTGGTGCCTGAAACTGCCATCTCAGGGGCCTGTATTCTATTTCTGGCTTTGCTAGAGCTTTGTTACATGTCTGTAGGAAAATCATTTGCCCAGGGTAAGCAATGCTTTGCTGCCTTGGGGTATTTGGTTTGTGTAAACAAGAGTTGGACACAGCAGCAAAAGGTGAGATATTTCATACTTATATTAAACATTTACTGTACTATGGAGTGTCATTATGGAAACACAGCAATACAGATGCTGAGTAGAGACTGGCCTTGGTATGGAAATGCTCAGGAAAAAAAGTGGCTTGTTCTGTTTCCTGAATGTACAACTTTTTTGTCTGAGTGAGTCAAAGATGAATTGACCATCTCTAATTCATTTCTGCTTTCACTTATCACCATAAGTAAAATCACCACCTGACTAGAGGAAAAAAAAATAACGAAGGCTCTCATTCCTCCTTTGATGTTCTTGTGCTCTGTACTTGCAAATGGAGTCCAACAAAACTTGTAGTCTAAAAAAATCGTTGGAAGTGAAATCACCTTAATTTCCTGAGTTCAGTGTATAATATTTATGGAGTGTTATGTTCCTGCTGGTGAATGGCATTTTTATTTCGGGTGAATTTTAAGTGTGTGAAGGTTGTCTGTTGCTGGCCTATCCCCCTTGTGCTGTGTATTTGCTAATGGCAATTGTTTTGGGTCATCAAGTGTGTGATCTATTTTGGGCATCTGCTAACTGTGGCTGTTGGGTGAAAGCCAGGGAGGGATGTCTGTGGAAGGCAGGACTGGATAACGGGACTGATGGACGTGGCAAACACCAGCACACCAGAGGTGCCCCGGGGGGGCTGAACACTTTGCAGCAGTTTTGCCTTCAGCCTTCAAAAACAAGGCTCTAGGCTGAAAAGGGTGCCAGTTAAAAGATCAGTAAAAGGGATTAGAATTGTTTGGTTACCTTTGAGATAATATTGCATGAGTTCTATGCACCTGCAGAATTTGCTTTGTTCTTTGGAGGAGTGAACTTGTCAATCAAACATAAAAGTGACTGTGTTCCCAGAGGCATTTTGGGTGGGTTCCCCACTCTCAAAGCAATGTTTCTGACTTGCTCTTCTGAATGGCAGTGAACTCTCTCTGAAAACAATTAATTTTTAGGTGTGCTTGCATTAATGTTGTTTATAACCATGTACCTGGGATTCTGATGAGGGGAGTAGTCAGCCTGAGGGATTTACCATCTTTGGGCAAGTCTCAGCAGTGTCTCTTCATTCCTGGGCATTTTCCTGCACTGGACTTTTGCATGTGCTCAGAACTTAATTTTGCAGTTCAAGGTGAGCAAAAGGTTTGGGGTTTTCAGCAAGGCTTGGTATTGTCCTTCGTTTGCTTTTTTGAAGTCTGTGAGGGCTGAACTGGTTTTTCACCAACACCTCAGAAAATTCTGGTCTGGACAATTTTAAGCAGCATCAGACAAACTTAATAAGGAGCCAATAGCTCAGAAGTGTCCTCGTTCTTGTAAATGCTGCTAAAACATTTATTGAGTCTGGTTTCAAGCCCTGGGCAATATTGGTCAATGAGCTTTCTGTGAAATTATGAAAGATTGCTTGAAGAATACAGTAATTTGCATACAAAGTGCAGTTTATTTTCATTGAGAAGAAAAATAGACCTTTTTGTCCCAGGCATGAATGTGGCTTTGGGAAGGAAATTAATGAGCAGAGTAACAGAACAGCTCACCCAGCTTCGCCTTGACAAACTGAAAATACAGACAAAGGCAGAAAATGGCTGAGAAAGTACTGGGGTGGAAAGTGGAAGTGGAAAGAAATAACCCACGTTGTAACACATCATTCTCACCACTGACAAGTGTTGGTTTCTGCAGTGTATTTTAATGGTGTGATGGTTATTCTGGGCTTCAGTGTCACAACCAGTGTGGTTTGATGGAAACAGGTACCACTTCTCAGCCTGTGTGTTGTGTAATTAGTGCTCACTGCCTCATAAGGGGACATCTGATTTTGTTGATACCCCTTTACTTATTGCTACTGTTTTTTGAAAGAGTGAAAGTAATTCCCAACTCCTATCAATGTAAGCATTGATGTAGTAGCCCTTCTGCTTGAAATAAAGCAGTCGAATAATTTTCCCCCTAGGTTTTGCTAACATCAACCAAAAAATATATGTAGAAGCACTAAGAGACTATTTCTGTTCCTTTGAAGCAATAGAAGGAGCATATTTGGAAAAGAATTGAATTGATACTCAACATTCTACCCCGTGTTAGAAGTGAATGGTTTATAGAAAGGGTGGGGGCACACAAAGCAGCCAGTCCTTTTGCTGAGGTGAGTGCATGACAAAAAGTGGGTGCATTTTGGTGAGCTGTTGAATTTTTACAAAGTATTTGCTGCTTATGATATATGCTTTTGTCAGAGAAAAATCTTCAAATTATGTGCATTTCAAGTTGACAGGAATACTGCAATTGCTCTTTGGTGCTTAGCCCTGTTCTATAATGAGTCTGCTGATCTATCAAAACAGCTGAATCTTCTTGCAACACTGAGTTGAGCTTATTTCTAAAGGATCAAAATAGAGCTTTATTTTGTAGTGAACTATGCTTCACAGTTTGCCCCAGTGAGATGCCAACCACTGCTATTTAAAAACATGCAGGAGCTGTGTAGAAATATAGAACCTGGAAGTCCCCAGTGCATCTGAAGCAAGAAGCATCTGGGATTCATACAGAAAAGCACATTACATGGACAAGTACAGATATGGTGCTGAAGCCTAGAGATGTGTGAGAATAACTGCATGGCTCAGTGTAGTTAGATTTTGTCGTGATGCTTGGAGGCCTCACAGCTATTTTATGTGTTCTGATCTGAATGGTGGACGTTGTTTGGGCTGTTGGGGATGATGCCAGTGTTCATCTGCACAGGGAACACCAAACATGTCCTAACCCGACCGGTTATTCTGTTCAAATCTATTCTGTCCCCATAACTTGTGTTGCTGGGGAGGTGTGTCCCAAGCAATAATGGGATTTCTGATCATCTTCCCATCCCAAAGCAGCCCAGCATAATGCACTCACAGATGCTCAAATGCACCAAGGAGAGGCTTGTCTTTCCAGACCCCACCGGGCTTGTCAGCTTAAAAGATTGTGGTCAGGAAACAATTGCACAGACCACGCAGAGTAACAAGTGCTGCTTGTGTTCTCCTCATCTGAAACATCCAGTGGGTGGGGAAAGATGTGCTGAAAGCTCTGTAGATGGGGTCACAAAGCCTTTTCACAGCAGCAGCTCAGGTGTCTGCTGTCCTGCCTGTGTGCCCCAGGAGCCCTGCCTGACCTGAGCAAAAGGAAGCTCTGCCTGCTGCTCTCCCTGGCTCGGGATCTGCCTGCTGACACTTTATTGAAGGAGCCTGTAACGCTGATTCTCATGCTGGCTCTCTTTAGTGTAGTGTAGAGGCTTTATTGTCCATAAGTTTGTCAAATTATTAATTAATTGCTTTGCTTTCGTCACATTTGTGTTTCAGGGTGTGTTCTGTTCTTCTGGTTCAGTATGTGCTCAGGTACATCAGTGAGGGCCAGGAATCACCTTCACTTAAGGGTGCTCACCTCTTTCCAGGTTTGAACCCTCACTGTTTGGCTGAGACTGCTAAATTAATTATTTTGATTGCTCAGTGGTGACTTTGGCCATGAATGAGCTGCAGTGGATCCAAAGTGACTATACCAAAGTGTGTGTTACTGACACTTGGCCTCTTGGAAGACCCTAATGAATGTCACTCTTTATTAATATTCCAGCTGCATCACCTTTGAGCATCAATGAAAGACCAGGCATGGCTTTCTTCAAGCAGCAGCAGGTGGAGGACGTTTATGACATTGGGGAAGAGCTGGGAAGGTAAGGATGCACTGCTGACACCAGATGATTTTAACCACGGAGGATATTTGCCATGTATCTTCAAACTATGACTCTGCATGCTGGCCTAAATCAGTCACACTACACAACACAAACACAACCCCTGACCAAAACTGCACTTTGGATATTTTAGTTTTTTTTTAGTTGAAGTGTGCTAACTATGTTTCCTGTTTCTTTTTTTTGCAACTAGGACAACAACAGGTATGTTCACATTGTCTTTCTTAGATAGGTGTCTGTGTCTGTGCTGTAGGCTGAGTTCACCTGCCCGTTCCCTGAGCCAGCTGGGGAACAGGAACATCCCGTGCTGTTGTCACAGAGACAGCACTTGGTTTTGTCTGGCTCTGGCCAGCCCTGCTCAGCATTGTGACACAACACATCCATATCTGCCTGCAAAACGCTGTGCTTGTGTTCCTGAAAAGATTTACCTGTTGGGATTTCAGCTGGACTGGTTAATGCCTCTGTATAGCTTTTCATCCATAAAGGCTAATCTGCAGGTATTAATTACAGCTGTAATTACCACCTGTAATCATGCTTCACCATAAGCACCTGCTGAAACACTCTGCTGGGTGTGTGGGCTGGACACACAGGGCTCCCCCAGCCCTAAGTAACATGCAGAGCTCTGGGTGAGGAGAGCTGCTGTCCAGCCCTCCAGTGTTTTCCTTTTTAACATGTAAATAGCTAAATTAGGGCTATAGACACATTGGCTTCTTTCCCAATGTCTGGCAGTTGGTTTTGATAAATAACTGTGTATGTGCAATTACCCTTTTTCAAGGGCCAATAATTTAGTTCCATTAAAACACTTCAGTTGAA
Organism: Pseudopipra pipra; assembly: GCF_036250125.1. Lineage (NCBI taxonomy): Eukaryota > Metazoa > Chordata > Aves > Passeriformes > Pipridae > Pseudopipra > Pseudopipra pipra. Next base: position 2,709,787 of record NC_087560.1, on the reverse strand, counting down.
GCTGTTTGCCTGCCAAATCTTTTTTTTTTCACTCTCAGCTGTTTCACCTTTAGAGTTGGTAAGAAAAACTTCTTTTAAGGGGAATGGGGTTCGTTTGGTTGTTTGTTTTCCATTCCCTTCCCTCTCAGGAAGGCCTTAACTATTAACTTTTCTGTACTTGCTTACTTTTGAGTACTGACTAGCACTGAGTGTGCACTGACAGTGCAAACCTGACCACAGTGAGCAGTGTAGGAATTCAGTGTGTGTGTGTGCAGGGTGTAATTGCTGTGGTTTTTTAACCTAGGGGGCCCTAGTATGTGCTGGAACAGTCAAACTGCCAGAGGGAGAGACTGGAGACTGAGTAGCTTAATTTTAATTTGGTTTCCGAATTGGATTTGGGAATCTGTTGAGATGATGAACATCACTCTCCTCTTCAAACTGATGGATATTTGGCACTTTGAATGGAGGGGTTGTTGAAGCAACAGTGGTAGAGGCTGGCCATTGCTGTTGAATCACCCTGAGAGGCCTCAGGCTGTGTGGTCAGAGCAGCCCTCCTCCTCCCCTGGCTGCAGGTACAATGGCACACTGTCTTTGGCAGAGTATTTTCACTTTCACGTGTGAGGAGCCCTGCAGAGCTCTTGTTTCAGCTCTGTGTCACCTGGTTCATCATACCTGTATATCTCTGAGCAGGAGCTACTGATAAGGGCCAGTGATAAATGATATCTTGCTTTGTTAGAAGCAGAATAACATGCTGGACAGATTGCAGTGACTGATGTGTTCCACTGCTGACTGATGCCCTTAGAACCTGGGGATGCCTTTTATTAGTTCACTGTGTTTGCAACAAGCTGTTGGTTGCTGGCAGGTAAAAGGGCTCCTTTATTGTAATTTTGGCAGCAGGAGTCACTTAGAAAACTGTTTCCAAACCCCGTCTGTGAAGAGTCTGTCCTGTTCTCGTCCTCCTGAGCCTGTGACTTCTTGAGAGCAAAAGTAGTTGTTAATACAGGACTAAATCCTTGTTCTGGCTCAGCCATAAGATGGAATGGAGGATGTCACTGCCAGAGCCAGCACCTGCTTGACTGTTTGCACAGCACCAGGGAAGGGATGCTCCCGTGCCACAGCAAATGCTGCTTCCCAGGGCCGAGCTGGGTCTGGGCTGGAGGTGACATGAGACATTCCTGTCCTTGGGCAGCAAAGGCTCCTCAGCCCCCCCTGTGCAAACCCTGCAAACAGCATTTGTGACTCCTCAAGCAGACCCCCTCACGGTCCCTGCTGGGCTGGCAGCAGCTCAGAGGGTGCTCTGAGGGCAGTTGTGTCTGGGCAGTGGTGTGAGAGCAGGCCCTCTGCAGGAAGGGGGAGCAGGTTTTCCATAGCTGCAACTGCGTGTGGAACTCGCTGCTTGGCTCCAACATTCCCTCAGTCTTTCAAATATTAATCTTAGGTTTACAGCTCTGTTGCTCAATTTCTCCAAAGGGTAAAGGCAGGGAACGATGAGTCAGGTACTTGGTGTTGGAGCAAGTTGCTGATGGCCTTGTCCCTTGTAGCAGCTGAATGTGTGCAATACTTGAAATACACACATATAACCAAGTTACTTCCCCCATATCAGCCAGTTTGCAAGTCTGAAGTCTGTGTGGACTGAGGTTCTCTAGCCACAGCTGAAAGGGAACCTAAAAAGAGGAGCCTATGAAATGAATTTAGCACATTGTTTCCACATCATAAGCAAATAATAGAGCTTACTGCTAGGATATTCAAATTAATTTCTTTCTTTGTCAAAATTGATGGCAAGAAAAGGAGAGAGTTTAGGAAACTTATTTGAAAATGAATATGTATGAGGATTTATTTAAAAAGCCCTCAGTTTTACTAGGCTGACAGTCTAGAAGAGGTAGAAAGCCACACGGACTGAAGTGATCAGTGCCTGCAGAGGTATTAGGAGATTGTCTTCTCTCTCCTCCTCTCCCAAGGGTGCTAGATAGTGTGATTTGGGAGTACCTTTTTTAGTCCTCCCCAGCATTTAATGCTGTCACTCTTTGCAGGCGTCAGACTCTCTGGCAGATTGAGTTTTTCTGTGCCTGAGCTGTTGATCAAAAATAGATGCCTCAAAACTTATTTTTCACAGAATGTTTTCAATATGGATCCCTTTGTAAATGTGAGTTTGTGTTGCTAAACGCCTGTTTTATTCAAGTAAGGAAAAACTGCATCCTTTAATTTTGATTTTAATAAACTTTGTGAGAAACATTAACAGATTTACCTGTTTTGAGCAGGATCCTGGTCTAAGCCCTTTGCAGGAACGTTGCAGCAGATCATTCTTAATTTATAAAAGGCTGTACCACAGAGCCATTAATCTCTTTCCTAAATGTGCTGCCAGCCAGGCTGTGAGAGCTGTTGACATTTGTGCCTCCTGGGCAGTGTCACTGTTACAGGTCTGAGGGTGGGAAGTGCCACGGAGCTGTCCCAAAGTGTTCTGTGCCAGTGCCCACTGCGAAGGTGTGTCCCTGCAGGGAGGTGTGAGGGTGGCAGTGTCCTGGGGCAGTGTCCTGCTCCCTGCAGCTCAGCTCTGCAGCGTGGGAGGGCTCACACTGAACAGGGGCACTCCACAAACCCCAGAGGGATGTTTGTGGGCGTGGAAGTCTCCCCTCTTCACTGTGGGAAGGAGCTCTGCCTTCCTCCAGCGTGGGCCAGCCTTTCCAGTGGCCACTCCAGTCTCTGGCCTCTCTTACTGACTGGGAGCTGTGCTTATCCCTCACTCCTGGTTCAGTCAATGCCTTCATGCCAGAGATAATCACTGTGATTTCTCTTGGTTAGTTTGGGCATAATTGAGTCTTCCTTTCTCAGCCCCTGCAGAGTGAGGCTGAGAGAAGGATAAAGCCAAGCTCAATCTTTCATCAATGGCTCATCATCCCTCCTGTAGTCCCCCCTCTCCAGCTACAGATTCCTACCTCCTCCTTGCCTTGAGACAGGGAAACCCTTTCTTCTGGGTGAAGCCTTAAAGGACAGCAAATAAAACATTTCACCAGTGGTGATGGGACCTTGGAGCCTGCCACACAATCACTGTTCTGACAGGGGAACTACCAAATATTTATTTATGTTGTGAAACAAAAAGCAGAGATAACTGTAGGGGAGGAACTTGGAAATCCAGGATAAAAAGCCATGTCACCCAGCTAGTTGGACTCTCCCTGTAAACACAGGGGTGTGATTGCAGCTGGGAAATTTTCCCTTACCACACCAGGCAGGATCTTCATACCAGGCATTGTTTTCTATCTATAGAAATTGTTCAGTATTGTGCTTTCTCAGACCTTAACTCTGTTCTTAGATTAATTTGTACTTTAAATTAATTCTTTAAATTTTGAAGAATAACCTTGGATTATTTTATCCTACAACACACACAAAGCAAGTCTTTGCATTAGATGCAAAATGTAAATTTAGTTCTTGAGGACTAACCAGCACCTCTCTTAATGTTTCTTGTTACAAATCTTCTAAATCGTGTGTTTCATGGATAATGAATCTTCTGCTGAAGCAGTTCTGGGATGCAGTACTTGGTCAGGATCACTGGGATTGTAATCAGCTGTCTGAAACAGTCGCTGGTTTTGGACTTTTTCTTTTTATATTCTTTATATTCTCAGAGTAAGTGCTCTTAGCTTATTCCTTTTTTAAACAGATTTCCCTCTTAATTTTCAGTGTTACTTTAACTATTTCCGAAATATTTTGATTTGTCACAGAAAGTGCAGAGAAAATGGGAGGTTTTTTTTGCTTAGATTTTTTTTCTAGAACAAAGCTGCTCTGCCTACAGTAACTGAAAAGATCTGGCCTTGGTGATTTAGACCTGGCCTTGGCCTTACTTTGTGACAAAGTCATGCATTCCTTATCACCAGCACCCACCTGGATGATGGAAGTGATCTCAGTGTATTGCCTTAGTCCATGTCTGGCTTTGAAAGTATAATTAGAGCTGAGTGACCTCCTTGGTCGTGTTCAGGAAGCTCAAATTCTGTAATGTCTTTAACTCTGAATATTAAGCAGAATATTAACCCCAGGAAAAAACATTGAAGACTAATTCCAGGAAAAAACACTGAATTTTACCCCGTCTTTGCCTTGCCATTTTTGTGAAAATGAAACCATTTTTTCCGGTTTGTGTTGAGGGAGAAATCAGATGGAAATTTGAACAGCTGAGAGAATAGACTCTGTATAGTATTCACTCCATGCTTTTGAAATGAAAGCTGTTACCTATGAGTAAAAATGCACATGACATACACATAGTGCAGCTCAGCACTGGGCTGACAGTCCCAAAGCATTGGGCACATTATTGGCATGACCATTATTGGCACATTATTAGCACGACCATTATTGGCACTTGTCTGATGGTCAAGCTTCATTTATCTCAGGTGACATCTGTGAATCATAGTTAAAACTCTGCAGCAGCAGTTTTGAACCCGAGTGAAAACCTGTTGTAAGAGCTGAGCAGTGAAATGGGAGTCTCAGCAACCCTTTGTGGTTTCGGCCTTACAGATCATTTCCTCAAGTCTTGATTAAGATGCCAGCATAATTTCCCTCTGTTTGCTACACGGGGAAGGAGAAAAATCCTTTAACCTTTTGACCATACAATGGCCCCATTCAATGTACCTGCCCCAGGAATATTCCTTTCAGTCCATATCTGGCTGGGTTTGGGCCTTTAAATGCCCAGGTACAGTGTGCTGACCTTCTGTGTGTGTGTTACGTAGACCCTGGTGTTGCTCCACTTAGCAAAAGGAACAACTTATCAAATCAGCTGTTCCTGCTGAGCATGAGTCAGCTCTGACCTTCCCCAGCGCTCTGGACTCTGCTCATTGCCACTCCAAGTGCTGATACTCGATCTAAAAGCCGAGTCTGATAAGCGGGGAGAATTTTTCATCGTGTGCATTTTATTGTTGAGGCTCAGGTGGCACAAAGAGCTTGCCAGGCTGTCAGGGAGCCACCAGAACCGCTGTGCTCAGGCTGTGTCACTGCAGACTCTGCACCTCCCCGCTCAGGAGCCACATCGATTGTCACTGCAGGACTGGGAGGCTTCCAAAAACCCCGGACAGCTTCGGGAGCTGCCGGTGATGCTTCGGGAGGTGACAGATTTCTTGTGGCTCAGGGCTGAGGCCCCCATGTGGTGTTCTAGGGGCTGCAAGGCCGAGCCCGTTACTGTGCTGAGAGCTTGTGATGACTCCTAGCACGGATCAGAAACATTACATTTATCAAACTTCCTTTGCGTTTCAAATTGTTTATTTTCTCCCTGCTTATTCCTATAAAGCAGATCCTTCTGAGTGCACATTCCTCTGCTCTTCTGACTCGTTCCTGGCCCTGGACACGGAGGGTCAGGGTGTGTTGGTGACCTGTGTGTGAGCTGGAGGGAGGTGGGGATGGAAGGTGCCAGGCAGGGACATTATCACAGACCGTCCAAAGGTGCTCAGCACTTCCCTCTCAGGAGTATTGAAACTCACCCTCCACACTCAGTCAGTAAAACACGAGTTGTCAGTGAAAATAAGTGTTTTTAAAAGTGGCAGCTGTTTGGTTTTTTTTCCTCTTTCTACTGCTTTTTAGTAGTCAAGCAAAATTCCTGTTAAACGCTCCATTCAGAAAATCTGGGATCATTCCATTATAGTCTGGCATCTACCACAGTTTAGGTTCTGTGTAGTTGCTTTAGGAGAGGTAGCTGCTTTTTTTGCATTTTTTTGGAGGAAAAGAAAAAACACAAGTAAACCAAAACTCATTTTTATTTGCAGTTTAAACAAAAGTACAGTGATATTTATGACAATCTTATTTTTAAAGCTCTTTATGAAGTTATAGGAGGTGTCAGCAGAGTATTTAACAGATTAAGGTTTGGGGTCTTTTTTTTTAGTTTCATTCCATAAAATCTTATGGAAACAGCAAGATGCTTTCCCTTCAGTGGCCTTGCCATGCTAGGATTGCTGGTTTGTTGTTTCAGCTCTTGCACTGTAGTTTCTTTGTAAATACCATGCTGTTGGACTTGCTATTTATTCCCTACTTAGGTTAAATATCTGCTGTACAAAATCCTGGTTTAGTCTAAAAAAACCCCTCTATATAAAGTAAAATGTAGTGCAAATTATTGCCCTTTACAGAAGGCTTCTGGGTCTTTTTGGTCATGACCACAAACTTCCTGCAAAAACCCTTCAGCAAAAGCTTTTATGCACGTTTTGTGAACCTTTTGTGGCCTTTGATTGAGCTGTGCTTCATAAATGAGCTGGGAGCATAAGAAATTAAGTTGTTACCAGCAGACCCCTGTCCTCTCTGCTGGGAAGAGCCTGGCAGTGCAGTCACAACCAGCAGAAGTCTCCTTGGAAAGTGTAAGCAGAGAGGGAGGAGAGCATTTAGCTTAATAAAATTCCAATCATTTTGAACAGATCAAGCCTGAAATAGCTGTTATCCTCTCAAATTCAAGGAAGGCCTTCAGCAAGAATTCTCAGGGGCTTTGCTTTGGAAGTTAACAAAAAGACAACCATAAATGGATAAATTTATTTGTGTGGGTTTTTTCCAAGAAAAAGAAACAGGAATGAAAAAGATTGGAAAGTAACAAGATGCAGACTTTCTAAGCTTGAGATGACCAATCCCACTTTAACAGTGGCAGAAAGGCACGGTGAACAAAACTGTTGACATAAAACCAGCTGCTGTTACTGAGAAGGAATTACCCTTCTTTGCTGAAACTAAATAAAGCAGCCTCTTGAATCTAGAGAAGCCCTGTGTTCAGATTGGCTAAACAGTATTGTTGTGATTCTGTTCGTGTCTATTAACTGAAGAATGTACACATGATGGTTTCATAACATATTTTTACGGATCTCTAACTGTAGATTGTGCAATATTAAAGCAAAGGGTGCTTTAAGAACCCTTAAGGACAACAGAAGGTGACTCTGACTTGGCTTGTGTCATAAACTGTAAAGTAACTGATTGCTGTGTCAATAAACATAAAGAAAATTGTTTTCAGAGTTCAAGATACAGTGTTGACTCAGAGCTCAGAGAGTATCTGACACTGGAGAGAGTGTCTTTTTAATTTCTTGCTGTCAAAGTACCAGGCACAATTTATCATCCAGTTAGGGAAGGAGACCAAATGACTGGCAGACTTTGCAAAGTCTAGTAAACCTTAAATTAATGCTCTAAGCACAGGCAACCACATATGTGAATGACATCCTTTGTCTTTCTTTGGGATGGGGTTTGTAACAGCAAATAAACCCTTTCAGGCTTGCATTCCCACCACTGAATGTCTCCCCACACCTGCTGTAGGTAAAAACCAACATCAGAGAAGAGTGAGAGGTATTTATGGCACCATTCAAGTAAAAAAAACTGTAGAAAAAGTCTTGGTGTCTTGCTCTGTGCAGTGGGCTGTGATTGTACCCTTCCAACTTTCACAGCAGTCTGCAGGTGAATCTGGGCAGTTAAAGAAAGTGGTTGAGAACAGCTTGTGAATAAAAATAGGAATGATTGTAGTTGCAATTATAGTGCTATCTAGAGACATGAAATCAGTTTGTAGGTCCAGCTTGTATGCTCAGCCCATATAATGTTTTTGATTTTTGAGCAGCATTACCTGCATTTTACAGGCTTTGGGAAATGAAGTACAGAAGGACTGAGGTGTTGTTTTCCATCAAGTGTGCAGGAACCTAATTACTGTGAAGTCAGTGGGAGGCTGGTGCCTAAAATCCCTTGCAAATCTATTCCTAAGTAAATTGTCCTGGCTCATGGAGGGAGTTGAGTGTCACTTCTTGAGTGGCAGAATGCCAGAGCACTGTCCTCTGCCAGGTTCAGTTATTTTTCAAAGAACTTGTTGAAAACATATTTCAGAGTAAAGTGTATCTGTCAGCGTGTTCAAAAGTATCATCTCTTTTAGGGGAATTTCAAGCTTTAACAACTACCAAAATAACAATAACAATAAAAAAATTCATCTTTTTTAGAATTCTTTAGCAAATTAAATGAAGATGAATATGATAGGACATTCCAACCTGGAGCTGCCATGTAAGGTTCTGCCCCAGAGCATTACCCTCCACAACCTGTGTTAAAAGTAGGCCTCGAAAAAAGAGCAAGAACTTATCCTGTTATTCTGGATTGTCCAGTTTCTCTCTTCCCACATCCTTTCCACATCCTCTCCTGAATCCTGTGATTAAATGAGCTGACCTTGTGCTCCTCTACAGTTTCTGAAATTAGACTCCAAACCCACCCAGTAACATTGCCTCTGTGTTCTTATTAGTGACAAATTACTGCCTCTGTTTTCTCAGTGACAAATCTCCTAGATGATAGTAGCAATGCAAATTATAGGTTGTCTTCATTTCTGGGATGAATTCCATCATTAATGGTGGACAGATTTGATGTTGTACCTAATTATATTACAAGTGACAGGATGCAGCTGCTGTTGTTCATAGTCATGAGCTGTTACCACAGTTGAGCACAGCCTGTGCTGAGTGTGTGACAGGCTGTTGTACAGCTGTCCAAAACATTTCTGAAAGGGAACAGACTTAACTGCCTGGGGAAAAAAAAAGAAATTAGGAATCATAGTATCATTAAGGTTGGAAAAGATCTCTTAAGATCAGTGTCCAAGGCGTGTGCAGCCAATTTCTCCAGGAAAATGCTGGGGGAGACATTCTGAGCTCCAGGTAGACACATCCAGAAGTGTCACCCTCTGGGCTTATCCTGTGTGTGTTGTAAATACAGCTGCTCATGACCCAAGTCATCCTCATTTCAGCCATATACTAAGCCCAGGAATTCTGGCAAGGTCTTTTGCTGAAATTTGGCCATCTGAGCTGTGAAATGGAGTTTCAAGGCTAAGCTCAGGCACAAATGCCCCCTGTGAAATGGAGTTTCAAGGCTAAGCTCAGGCACAAATGCCCCCTGTGAAATGAACTGAATGGCTTCATTTCTCAGGGCTGTAAACTTGGGTTTACAGAAGGTGCAGAGACACTGTTGTCTTGGTGCTTGACCTTACAAGCTCTGTGGTTAACAAGAAATCCAAAGTGTGTCGACTGTGATTGTAAAATCCTCTTTTTTCCTGGCTGTGCAGGCCTCCACATGAACTATCCATTGGTAATTGCACTCTGTCTTTAATGTCCTGGGCTAGGGAATTGTGCATTTATATTATTCCCCGTGGCTTCAACATCTACTCAGTCACAAACTGGCTCAGTAAAGACTGTCTGCAAAAGCCTGTTTTCCAGAGCTACAGAAAATAGCATGAAAACTGGGATAGGAGCAGGAGTGTGTGTGTTGGTGGGTACACATGCAGGGGAGCAATAGCAGGTCACAAGGGAATGGGTATTGTGATAAATAATTGTCCCAGACTATAACTGTGTGAAAGGAGAAGACAGGAATTCCTACACCGTGCCATTATTATTTTTCGTGAGTTTTTGTGTAAACAAAAATACACAAAATCTGCAGTATCCCTGTGCAAAGGTGACCATGTTTGTTCCCATGATCAGCACTCGTAAAAAAAGTCTTTTCTCCCTGACTTTGCTGGCAGAATTTATATCCCCAGAGAGAATTCAAGGAAGCAAACACAGAAATATTGGTGCCGTGTCTCTTTAGGAAGTCTGGACCAAGCAAGATGCACGTCTTGCAAAATATGGTCAGACAAGCAAAAAACCCGTGAAACCCGTGTTATACACCAACAGCTCTCAGCACTGCACAGCAAACTCTTCCAGCAGAATGTTTAAGGCAAGTTTGGGGATTTTGTAGGAGGAATTTCTCTAGGGTTTGCAGGTAATGAGAAAATCAGGAGAAATGTGAATCAATTAATGCATTTGACAAATGGCCACAGTCCATTTGTGAATGATTTGTCCTAAAGGGATAAGGACCCTTGTCCCATCTGTTCCTGCCTCTCTCCTCAGAAGTGTTCAGGACCCATATTAAAATGAAAACCCCAGAGCAGTACTTCAGGCTGGCTTTTGTTTGAACCCTTTGAAATGAGGGGCTGCCTCTGCCGTGGAGTGTTGGCTCTTGAGAGCAGCTGAGCACTGAGTGACAGCCTTCATTTTTAATTTCTCTGCCTTTGTAGTTTGAGGACAGACTCCAATCAGATGTCTGTGCTGATGAAGCACGAAGTACAGCATGTAGTACATCTCTCATTTACCAAGCCAGTGGAGGATACAATAATATTGAAAACAGGAACAGCTGTGGGTGCACTTCATGAGTTTGTTTGTGATTCTTATCAAGAGATCCTGTCTGGTGAAATCACAGTAGCTAAAGGTTAAGGTTACCTGTAAGATCAGTCTTTTCCTTGCAAGTCTGGACATGATGACCTGAGTGAGGAAGTATCTGATACTAAATGTGTATTCTGGGACTGGAGATCTGCCAATCCTTAGGAGATAAGGGGGAAATTTTGCAGTGGCACTTCTTTAGGAGCCACAGTGAAGAAAATGTTGTTACCAAACTGTAGGTACGTGGCCTTTAACCTTAGTGCAGCCCCTGTACTGTTTGGTACAGTGGGAAATTCTCTGTCCTTGAGGTGCACTGAGATACTGCTCTTACTCTAGTTACATTTACACCTAAATTATCAAGTGAAGTGCAGAAATATTGAATGAACCATTCTTTTATTTGAAAACTGGTTACTGGAGGCCAGTTTCTACATTTCCAGAGGGTTATCAATCCTTTGAGTGCTTCTCTAGAGATTATTCCTAAGGCAGATATTTGAATGCATGCATGTCCTTTCAGAACATCCAGTGGTGCACTGCAGACTTGAAGGTCTTAAACACTGCCCAGTGAAGGAGAGGTGGCTTGAACCTTTTGGGGCAGATCTGATTCTGTTTTTTAGAGGTTGTAACATCTGCCCTCCCTTTTGCCAGATGTTGTTTGGCTTTGCTAAATTTCAGACACAGTGGGAGGCTGCCTTATGCTCCACTGCCTTTAAGTGCAGAATTGCAACAGTCCTCTCTGTTGGACCAGAACAAGCTCAGCAGTGCTGCTCAGGCCTTGCAGGGTCAAGCTTATTTGGGAAGCTGTGATTATCTGAAAGCCTTTTTGTCACCTTCTTGCCCCTGCAGCGGCCAGTTTGCCATAGTGAAGAAGTGTCAGGAGAGGAGCACGGGTGTGGAATACGCCGCCAAGTTCATCAAGAAGCGGCAGAGCCGGGCGAGCCGGCGCGGGGTGAGCCGGGAGGAGATCCAGAGGGAGGTCACCATCCTGCAGCAGGTCCTGCACCCCAACATTGTCAAACTGCACGACATCTACGAGAACAAGACGGATGTGGTCCTCATCCTGGAGCTGTGAGTAAGGGCACTGCCCTCCAGGGATGGGGGAGGGCAGCGGTAACTGGGAAGCACTGCAGAAGCTGCCGGAACACATCATCATCATCATCATCATCATCATCATCATCATCATCATCATCATGGCTGGGCTTCGCAAAGGAAGATTTGGGGAGGGCTCTACCCACATTTGTTACAAACATGCTGGTGGCTGAAAAGGCCAATACAAGACAGGCATGGCCGGTTCCAAAAGGCACAGCAGAAAGACTCCTTAGGTGGTACATTCTGCAGGGCACGATTCTTTCTGCATTGTCTTTTCTCCTCAAGGGTGATCCTGCTGCGTTCTCAAAGGAAGCAGCAGCGTTATAGATGGTGTGTCTCCAGACCTCCCGATTGGAGGCCAGAGTAGACCAGTGATGATGATCAATATGGCCAAGGCTGAGATGTTGTTTCAGGCAGTCCTTGTATCTCCTCTTTGGGGCTCCTCTCCTGTGGCAGCCGGTGGCAAGTTCACCATAGAGCAGGATCTTAGGGAGGCCGTGGTTGGTCCTTCATCCTGGAGACATGCCCTGCCCAGCTCAGCTGTGTTCTCAGCAACATGGCCTCAATGCTTGTGACTGCTGCCTGTTCTAGAACAGATGTGTTGGTCACATCATCTGACCAGTGGATGTTTAGGATTGTTCGGAGGCAGCGTTGATGGAAGCGTTCCAGGAGTCACAGGTGGTGGTGGTAGATGACCCATGATTTGGATCCATATAAGAGAGTAGACAGCACTATGGCTCTGTAAACACTGATCTTGGTGCTTTTCTTCAAGTGTTTGTTTCGCCAAACTCTTTTCTGAAGCCGGAACACACGGGCACAGATAATGGAGCTGCATTCCCAGGCCTCACCTGAGTGAGGTTGCTGGTAAACAGTCCCCCCTTTATCCATGTGCCCTGGGGATACAGGTGCACCTTAATGGCAGCTGAGGTCATTTGACACCAAGCCAGGGAGTGTTGTCAACTTGAAAACAGTTTGCTAACAGAGGGATTACCTCATGTCTGCCTCCTGCTGCCCTGCCATGAACTTTGGAGGAAGTACAAGTGGCCACTGAAAGCTCACTTCATTTTCCCTCCTGCTTTCACACGTGGGAGGCTATCAAACCCTTTGCAGAATTTGCAGCCATTCTCACTACTCCCATGTTTTCCTCATTTAGATGAGCTAAGGGAAAAGAGGAGAGGAGGGCAAGGGAAGAGGTTTTTTAATCCCTAGTCTTTGACTGTCAAGGATGAATAGCAGCAGGATGGAAGGGAAGCAGAGCTGCTTACTCCTCCCTCATGCCACCACGTGAGGGGAGCAAACCCCTGCCATTTAGGTCCTGTGACAAGTGAACCTCCTAACCAAGCAATCTGTGGGCTGCTGTAGCCTCACCCCACCATGCAAAGTGATGCAGTTTTTCAGTGTGTGTGAGGCATGGAATACACAGTCACCATGGCTGAAGTGATGTAGACCATCTGTTCCCTGGGGAACCAGCCTTGACCTTGGGCATGGAATCCAAGCAACAAGGCTTTTATCCCTGAGCGAGATGAAGTAACCACTGGCTTTCTAGGGGAGCCAGCATTCAGGCCAGGCAGCATTCCTGGAGATTACTGGGACTGGAGGATGGCATATGAGTAATGATGAGCATCTGTTACCTTTGACTTCTGTGTCTATGGCCAAATGTTGATCTCTGCAGCCATGCTCTGGAAGGCAGGAAGGGAACTTGCTTTTTCTGACTGGCAGCCACTTTGGGCTAAAACAACCTCCTATTTCATCCCCTTCTGCTTTTTCCTGTCCTCACGTGCCCTGACACGTTCTGTGTGTCCTTTTGTCAGGCTCTAACATACTGCTCAAAGTCTGGGTGCAGCACAGTTTTGACCTGATTAAGGCCTCTGCATTCAGCTGCTGTGTACAAATTGAGGATGATGATAATTGCTAATAAAGGTAATTAAATTGTCTGTAAATAGATGATCTCTCTCCCTCTGACACTCTGCTCTGTCTCATACTCCCTGCAGTTTATCAAGGTAAGCTTACAGCACCTGGCCAACCACTCTTATGTTAATCTACAGTGGACTTCAGCCTCAAAAAAATGTCCCCAGTATTGTTGGTTAATTGAAGAAGCCGCTCTGGTGTTTAAAAGAGGCTTTGTCCAAAATGTTGACCCTTTCCCAAACTGCCTGTGCTGGCACAGGTGAGGCTGTCTCCTCCTCACCCAGGGGTCACTCCCACTCCCACTCCTGTCCCAGAGCAGGAGGAGCAGTGCCAGCTCCACTGCTGTGAAGTGCAGTGTGGCAGGTGCACAGTGTGTCCTTCCTTGTGCACATTGTTCAGGCATTTCCTCCCCACAGCTTTTTGTGACTTTGCTGTTCTGTGTCCCCTGGGCCCTGCCTGGAGCCTGCCTTGCCCAAACAGCAGCAGCCTGAGGCAGGTTTGATGGGCACCCCAGTCTCCTCTACTGGGAGGTGTCAGGGCTGTGTACACAAAGCAGCTCCTGCCAAGAAATGAGACAGTGTTGTTGTTTACTTTTCCTTCCAAGCCCCATGAAAGACAAAGGTATCATTTTCTCTCTTCCTTGCTGTGGCAATAAGGTGACCTGGTGTAAGGGAAGGAGATGGAACCAGAGGAAGGAAATTTTCTGTGACCTTTGAGAAAGGAGCATTTGCAGGTGGTGATGTTCATCCTCCCTAGATGTTCAAATGTAACTTGTGGTGCAGTTATGAGTGTTGTACTGCAAAGGAATTAGTGCTGAAGTGGTTTTTGGGTTGTTTTTTTGGGGGGGATTCCATAATGGCTGGCTTCTGGGATTGCAGAGGGTTTCTCTGAGTTCAGGTGCATAACATGAATAAGAATGATCCTGCACTAAACTGCTTACCACTCTCTAGGTACAATTTACTCAAACCTGGTTTTAAAGCCTGAATCTTTTGTTAGTGAGAAATCATCACATCTCTTCTACTGAATTTCCCCTTGGATTACTCTTTTAAGATCTCTACAGGTTAGGCTAATGTGTTAGGCTATACTACAAGAGACTGGAGATTGTCATGTATGCCAATCTCTGACCTTCAGAAAATGAGATGTTCATGTGGTTTTGGTAGGAGGGAGTCTTTTGCTGATAAAGTAACAAAGGGACTTCAAACTCCCTGGATCTTTTCGTGTTGCTTCCTGGTTTATTTTTAATGTTTTGTTCTGTACCTTGGAAAGCCCCTTCTCCAGCCTGATTCACGGTTAGTGTGAACTAGAGGGAAGTGGGAAAATAGATCAAGGAGCTCCCAAGTAAATCCCCTGTGACCTTCATTCTTGCAGGCTGCACATTTTCTTCAGGATGCCTTGGGCTTAGCTGGTTGCCCAGGATGTTGGCGAGGTTGCCATTGGGGAAAAATTCCTGGTGTGCCCTCAGCAACCAACCCAACTGGTTTAAGTGACCATTCTCAGGGGCAGCAAGAGAGAAAGAGAATTAAGGGACCTCCAGTCTGGGCAGCTGAACCATTTTTCTGACATTCCTTTGTGTAGCAAAGGAGATTCCTCAAGAGGAAGCTCCCAGTCTCCTCCAAGAGGAAAGTATCCTCTGACATCCTTAGCACAGTCCTCTGTGCCAGGGCAAGGTGAGCAGGGGGACTTTTCCAAGTGGCTCAGCTTCTGTACTCTCCTGAAGTGGTGCCTGCTTTTGCTTGTCCTGCAGGACTGGAGCCTGGGCTGTGTGGGCTCTTGGTCTGGGCTCAGAGAGGGCTGCTTAATTCTTAGGCCTGGTTTGGGTCCACCATAAGAGACAATCAGCAAGGAGATTTCACAGGATGAAAGAGGAAGAGAGAGCAGTGTGCCTACATGGTTAAATTGCAGCCAAGTACAAGAGCTGTCCCAGCCCAGGTGGCTGCCTGATGGCCGGATGCAGTGTCTGCCAGGGGGGATTGCTTAAGTGCACTTGGGATAGAAATAGTTGAGAAAATGAGCCTCCCCTGCTCACTGACCACAGATTTCAGCGAGACACCACCAGGGTTTTCTTACAGATTTCCTTACTGGTTTGTCACAGTGGGCTGTAATAATTTTTAAACTAATGAACCAAGACCCCTAAGCCTACTACAATATGGAAAGGAGGCAGTGTTCCCTTCCTCCTGATATGCACAGAGCACAACAAAACCTGTCCAGCCAGGCTGAAATTAGTGCTGAGACCCTTGGGGTGTGTCAACTAAAAAAGAAAATCAGAGATCCAATAAGAGTCTCACAGGCTGAGTAACTGAGGTGAATAGAAAGGAGAAGAAGGTGGCAGTCAAAGACAGAAGTTGCAACATATTCCTGGGTTGTATAAGCTTATTTTGGTTTGCCAGACAATTTGCCAGAGTTGCAACAATTAAAGCATCAAGTGACTCTGCCCAGGTGAAGTGAGGTCACTGCCAGCTGAGGTGTCCTGCCTCACGTTGCTTACAGAAGTTTCTGGCTATGTGAGAGCTGTGAAAAAATACCCAGTAATCAATGCCCAGGTCACCAGGCTCTGCCTCTGGAACAACAAAGTGTGTGTCACCCACAGCAAGAGCAGAAGTGAAGGCACCAGCACGATGTCGCTGTGGCTCTTGACATGTTGTCCTTGTTTGCAGGTGACTTGTCCTTGCAGGATTTGTAGCTGGTCTTGTGCTTGCTCTCCGAGTGTGAGCAAAGGTGGGTGGTCACCCTGTACCCAAGAGCAACAACTGCTTTGTGGGTAAATTTAAATGAGAATAAACCAATAATATTAATGACAGCATGAACTGGAAAAAATAAATGTAAGCATAGTTATGAGTAGCAGCTGCAAACAATCCCCAATTCAATATTTAGAGTATCTTGTTTCATAATGTATAGAAAAATAGCACTGGAACTCTCAGTACAAGGCACAGAAATGAAAATAAAAGTCTTGGGTACTAAATAAGGAGAAAATGTATTCCAATTTTGATGTGAAAACTCATAGTAACTAAGAGGACTTCCTTGATTTGGGAAGACAATTTTAGGTACCTTCCAACCTGCTGCAGTCTGCTTTCTTCTTAAAAATTCAGCACCAAATAAATGCTTTCCTGTCAGTTATGTCAGGCAAGATTCTGTGTGAGAGCAGGGGAATAGCTGTTCTGCAAAGAAAAGGGATTCTGCTGGCAGGTCTTGCTGCCTCCTGGTTCTGATGGCCACTGCTAAGAAGTGATTCTTTAGCAGTTGTTGATTCTTACAGCCTGTTCATCCAAAATGAAAATGTTGGAAAACAGCAGTTGAAGTGGTTAAGTCGATGAAATAGGAACATGTCTGTGGATTCATCAAATAATGTAGCTTTTCTGGGTCCTGTATAATCCTTGATGAATCAAACCTTACAACATCAATGGAAAAGCTGGTCCTTAATTTCCAGGGGAGAGAGCTGGAGCCAAAAGGAAGTTTTGGCCCACCTGGGACCAGAACACAAACCCCATGGTTGTCTACAAGAGTGGCCTTTTTCTAACTGCCTTGGGGTTCTTTGCTACTTTAGTTTTCTGTGCTTACATTTATCTTATGTGTTACAATGCAGTAGATAACAGGTTGTTTTCTGGTGTGTTTTGCAGGGTTTCTGGAGGAGAACTTTTTGACTTCCTGGCACAGAAGGAGTCTTTGAGTGAAGAGGAAGCAACCAGGTTCATCAAGCAGATTTTGGATGGTGTGAATTACCTTCACTCTAAGAAAATTGCTCATTTTGATTTAAAGGTAAAGATGCTGTTTTAGACTTTAGCTGATCTCTAGTTGCTAGTTTTGGTATTTAGTGCCAGTAAGGTCAGGTGGTCACTGAAGATGTTGCAAGACATGCAAGATAGAAATCAGAAAGCACAAGTAAAGAATCATTTCACTGGTAGTGAATATTAAATAACCTAAAATGTATTCACATAATAACTCTCCCGGGTTTTAAAGGACTGGGTTTGGAGCTTTGTAGTGTTAAATAAGACATGTATTTTTAAGCAGTGATCTGATTAGACAGAGGATGATTCATCATTATCTCCTCACTTGACAGGGCTCCATCAGCTGCAGTGGAGCCACAGTGCCTTATACCACCTAAGGAATCAACCAGTCCCAGAGGTGTGACTGTGACTTTTTGCCATTTCAGTCTGTTCTGGCTGCTGTAAGAACTTTACATCCTGTATCTGTGGTGAACACATGTGCCCTAGATCCATGGAAGAAAAACTGACTTGTTAGCCTGAGGCTAAAACATTCTTGGTCTAAGATTATGATAATAAATTATTCATATGTTCTCTTTCCCAGTGTGGCTCTGACTGAGAATATGTGTTAGCAGGAGCAGTTTCCATGTTGGGATCTGCTGTGGAAAGGCCAGCAGGGAATCAAACTCTCACTCTTGCTCTTGAGCTTATGGTTAAGTTCTGACAAATTAATGCATTAAAGCTCTTCATGGGAGATAAACTGAACCCAGAGTTTACTCTGAAACCTGTGAATTGGGGCCATGGAGGGGAGCAGATAAGGCTGAGAAACTTGGTTCAAGAAAGAAGTTTATGACATTTCCCTTAAATCTGGTAAAAGAGGAAAGTCTGTGGTTGAACATGATACTTTTAATTTCACAGTTCCAGCTCCAGATTTTCCAGATTTTCCTCCAGCAATGCTGTGAGGAATGCCACACGTTCTTTTAATAGCTTGCTGTCATATGGTCTAGGACTTCTGACCCAACTCTCCCCATTTTCAGCTGGTAAATCCCAGATCTTCCTGGCCTTGTTGCAGCTGTGAATTGTCTCATAGAGAAGATCATTTTCTCCTTCCCTAAATAGGTTCAGATGTGACTGGAATCCCTCAGGAAGCATTTAATAAAGCTTCTCCCAGTGGCTTGCAGTACAGTATAGAGTCAACTGGGCAGATGTTATGAAATATAAAACCCCTTCATCAAAACCATTGTAAATGGTTAGGCACAGGTATGTGTTTCTTGTTCTACAGTGTTGTGTTTGCAAAGGGGAAAAAAAGGCACTTTCCAAGATGTTGATATTTTAATAACATAGATCTATCTTTTATTTTTAGCCTGAAAACATTATGCTTCTAGACAAGAATATCCCTATTCCACACATCAAACTCATTGACTTTGGCCTGGCTCACAAAATCGAAGATGGAGTTGAATTTAAAAACATTTTTGGAACTCCAGAATTTGTAGGTGAGTGACATGTTCATTTGTCTTGTATTACAGGTTCCATGAGGAAGTTGAGACATCTCATTTCTATCAAGGTGACTTAAATCTAGAGGTTTGCTTTATTTTTCTGGGCTAGATGAGAGGTGCTTTCTATGAACTGGATGTGCTACTCCTGTGAGAGTAAACTGCTGCCAGATAAATGCTTAGAGATGTAAACTCAGGATTGAGATTGTGAAACTCTGCAAATACAAATTAGAATTTCTTCCCTTGTTGCCTGGAGTAAGTAGATCTCCCTGTGTTGTGGTGTGTGAGTACACAGTGACATGGGTACTTCTAGATTAAAATGCCTCACACCGTTCACCTGCTGAGCACAAACCCCTCAACTCCTTCACATTTTACCACCTGATTCTCTTCTTGTTCCTCACTGATCACAGTTATTATCTGTCTCACTTGGATTTTGGGTTAATCCTACTTCTTTCTCATAGTTTCAATTAGAGGCTTTGGGGTTGGTTTGGGGAGTGAGGAGAGAATTGTAATTAATGTTCCAGTTAACTGTTACAGATCCCTTTTTTCATCTTATTTACCCCTTGCTCTTTTCTCCTGCTTGAAATCTTGTGTGAGGATGTTTTCCAATGAGGAAATGTTTCCTATAAAACAGAGTTTGACATGGATAGCAATGTAGTCTGGCAAGTCATTTCAAACTCTTGCTCAAGAGCTCTTTCTGACTGGCCTTTACAAACTTCCTATAATGGCACCAGTTAAACACAAAACAAAAGCTCCAATTCTTGGGGGCAACAATGTTCTTGGGAGGTGAAATAATTTGTTATTTTTTGTAATCTGCACTGTAATTAGTGTATAATATCTGCTTTACCCTTACTGTTGAGTTGCACTAAGCTTTAAGTTACCCTACATAATCTCTTCTGGACAGCTGTGAACTTAAACTCCTGTTTGGGGTATAAAATTACAAACAATGCATCCTATAACTAACTTTTCTCTCTCTCCCCCCCCCTTTCTCCCTCTTGGTAATTCTTGTCCTGCTACTCCAGCCTGGTAAAAACATGTTATTTCATTGCTGATGTTTAATTAAATGTTTCTTACAGCTCCAGAAATCGTAAACTACGAACCACTTGGATTAGCTGCAGACATGTGGTAAGTTTTTTAGAATGTTAGCACTTTTTTTTCCAGGTTGCTCTACAATTACTTTTTCCTGTTTGGCTCTGAGTAGAATCCATTGCGCTGCCACAAAGTAAAACAAAAAACTTAAATACAGCTAATTACTCTATGTTCTGTCATGTCATTTTTATGCATCCTTTTAAATTAAAAGATAAGCATTTAATTTCTGCGAAATTACAATGAAAAGCTTGAGTGCTGGCAGTTACAGAGTTAAGTGTTTGCCACTGTCCACTGCAGAGGAGCACTCTTAGAAGAAAACAGTGCAAGCAGTGACTGCTTTTGATAGCTTTATTTCTAAGAGCACTTCGTGCAGAGGAGACCTGTGCACTAATCTCATCTGCTGAGAAGGCAGGCAAACGAGGTCACCCCAAATAAAACATCCTTTGCCTTTCTGATGTGTGCTGTAGTACCCACTAGAGCAGAAATACGTGGAGACTCCAGCTACCCACATTACTTACTCTTACATGTAAAATTAATTCTTTCCCTGGAGCACTGTTCTGTAAAAGAGATGTCAGCAGTTACCTAAGGCCACAGTGGCTCTCCTGCAGCTGCTAATTCACTTTTTCATATTCTGTACATTAGGAAGAACACAGGTCATGTATAACCCTTGCCATTGATCTCCTTTGTTTTTTAGGAGCATAGGAGTCATCACCTACATCCTGTGAGTACAACAGCTTCACCCCAGTACAAGTGTTCCTGCAGCTCTCTTGCATTAGTACAGGACAGCTCTGCCTGCAGTCACCTGAGGACAGACCTGCACACAGGGGGTGGGCAGTGCTTTGTCTCACAGTGTTGCCCTGCAGCCTTTTCAAGCTGAAAATAAGGGCTAAAAGTAGGGGGGCACTCTGAGCAAACTGAGAGCAAATGGCCCCTGACACCACTGGGCACTTCTGCTTCCCGTGGGACCTCAGCAGCTCCAAATGGCAGGGAATGGAAAAGCCAAGCATATCCATTGCTGGTGGAATGACTGAGCTACCAGCATGTGGAGAGCATGGAAAGGGTAACAGCACCCCTTCCAAGGTGTGTCGTTTCGGGTGGAAACAGGGAGGTTTCAGTTTGCTTGTAAAGGCAGCAGAAGTCTAGATTATTATGCATAAATATGGTCACCCATGTTCAATTTAAGCTGGAAAAGGAGCAGAAAAGTTGACCCTGGGAACTGAGAATTCAACTTACAGGGCAAAAAAAAAGGGTTTGTTAAAGCTGGTAAAGCAAAGGCTGTTTGGGGATAGCATTATAGCCAATAAGCACAGGGGGAAAAGTAGATCACAATGCTTTTTAGGCACAGATACTCTTTAGAAGAAAAGTGTGTCAACTGGTGATGAATAAATAAAAGGAGGAAATTCTGACAAGCTCAGGCTCTCAAAGAAATGAGTTTGTGTGGGCATCTGGGGACAAGCAGGGAAGAGTTTTAAGATGGAGCTTAACAATTTGGGGAACTGCTTGTGTGACAGTGGCTGTGACCGAGGAACAGCACTCCTTGCTTTTCCTCTGGTTTGATATGGGAATTGCAGAAGTGAGCAGTGGTCCTTGGACCAACTGCTTCCACTGAAATCAAGCTCCTGTGACTCCTGGGGAAAAGCACACGGTGGATATTCTATGCTGGGAAATGTCTCACCCTGGGCTCAGCTGTTCCCTGTGATACTCAGAGGACTAACCTGCTGCCAAGCTTAAAAAAGGGGGACTCTGGCATTGGGTGGATTTGCAGTGCACAGCTCAGGGCTCAGGACAAGTTTGGAGGCCTGAAGGGGAGGGATTGTCTTTTCAGTGTGGAAAATAAATGTAGTGGAATTAAATCCACTCTTCAGCTATACCAAAGGCTTAGACCTTGAAAGCTGTAAGAGGTATGGGCTGAGAAACCTGATTCAGTGCAACAAATTCCCTCTGTCCTGCAGTGCACAAAAAGAGAGGGATGCTGGCTGAGCCCAAGCTCAGGGAAAGGGGTTTGAAATGTTGTCCAGATCCTTGTTTTTTATGAGCATTCTGGTCTCCAGTGACACACCTGTACTTGCCAGGGCATTAAACTGTGTAAATTCTATTTATGGGTGTCCATATATGATGAGAGGAGAACTTAGGAGTTGAGGATAAGCAGGTGGGAATGCTTGGCATGCCATGAATGATGCACAGAGCCAGCTGCTCTGGGGGTCCTTCAGTGGCATTGAGGGCCCTGTGCTGGGGCAGAGTTACAGGGAGAGTTTCTGTGCTGCACCCAGGGGAGGAGATGTTTTACCTGCTTGACTGGTTGTCATGGCCGTGGGGATTAAGGTAGAAAAATGTCTCCCTACAAATGATCAGCAATAAAGAACATGCTTTGTATCATGGGAGGGGGCAGCTTGCACCATAAGCTGTGGACTAGGAATTTGCTTGCCTTCAACTATGTGACTGAACCTGGGGGTTCTGATTGACAGGAAGCTGAACATGAGCCCAGGTGTGCCCAGATGGGCAAGAAGGCCAATGGATCCTGGCCTGGATCAGGAAGAGTGTGGCAGCAGGAGCAGGGAAGGAGTTCTGCCCCTGTGCTGAGCACTGGTGAGGCCACCCCTGGAGTGCTGTGTCCAGTTCTGGGCCCTCAGCTCAGGAAGGACATGGAGGGGCTGGAGCAGGGGCAGAGAAGGGAACAGAGCTGGGGAAGGGTCTGGAGCACAAGTGCTGTGAGGAGAGGCTGAGGGAGCTGGGGGGGCTCAGCCTGGAGAGGAGGAGGCTCAGGGGAGACCTCCTCACTCTCTGCAACTCCCTGACAGGAGGGGGGAGCCAGGGGGGGTCGGGCTCTGCTCCCAGGAACCAGCAGTAGGACAAGAGGGCACAGCCTTGAGCTCTGCCAGGGGATGTTTAGGTTGGACATTAGGAACAAGTTTTTTACCAAGAGAGTGATTGTGCATTGGAATGGGCTGCCAAGGAGGTGGAGTCACCATCCCTGAAGATGTTTAAGAAGAGCCTGGATGTGGCATCAGTGCCATGGTCCAGTTGACAAGGTGGTGTTGGGTCAAAGGTTGGACTCGATGATCTCAGAGGTCTTCTCCAACCTGATTGATTCTGTGATTCTGTAACTACTGTTGCCTGTTAATTTGAAAGCCTTTTGTTCTGAATTGTTCTGAATAAGCAGGGTGTGTTTATGATCCTGCTGTAGAAAGCGTGGCAGCAATCAAATGGGTGCCATCATCAGGTGTAGAGACCAAAATGCAGACAAGCCCTCAGTTCAGTGGCCAGTGGAGTGATTCACTGGGCTTTAGTGCTGAGGTCTGTCTGCTGTTACATGTTTACAGGCTGTGAGTCAGGATATGACAAAAGTCATTTGCATTAGATATTAGAATTTGGGAATGCTCTGATTTTAGACCTCCAAAACTGGGTCCCAAAGAGCAAAAAAAATCAGAATAGAGAGAGCACTGCTGGTTTGGGCTTCCAGCAAGAGGCCAGAAGGTGGAATTACAGCTACTTCACAGCACAGTTTGGGGAGAGGGCAAAGAAACCAAGGCTCTAGACCAGCTTTCCAAGCTTTAGTTTTGGAACAATGCCCATGGTCTGTGGTGAGGTGCCTGCTTGTAGCCTTCTTTGTGGGCAGCAGAAGTGGAACAAAAGCCTGAGGGAGTATGTAAAACCTGTTAAGAAATGAGAGTGACTGTGGTTAATGGCAGGAAAGTCACTTCATCAGAGACAGCTGGAGCACCTCACTCGTGCTGCCTTGCTGTGGCAGATGCTTTGGTGTCATTGTGCAATTGTAGAGAGAGAGAAAGCAGTTTATGCACTCAAATGTTTTATTCTCTGGTTAAAACCACATGTGGTAGCTGAGGATTGGCCTAAAAGGCCAGGTGGTGCCATCCAACTTTCTGTTTGCCCTCCAAAATTCCCAGCCAACATGGTAGTGGCAATGCAGAGTAAAAGGTCTATTGAGCAGGATCATGTAAACAAGTGGTTTAGTACTCAAAAGTTCAATTTAGAGTTTGCTGCAGTCCTCTTTTGAGCCTGCTGCATCCTGAAACTGTGCTGTCAAAGCTGGACATAATAGATAAGCACAATAATAGCCCAGAAGATGATAAAAAAGGGATGAGATCAAATTCCTTGGTATAAATAGCATTTCCTGTAAACCAGAGTTTTGCAAGTCATCATCCCTGTGTATTGGGGAGGGAGGAACCTGGAGGAGAGGCAGGGCAGGAGGAGTCTGCAGTGACTCTGCTCTGACACTCAACTTTCATGGAGCAATGGTAAATAGAGTCATCAAAGATGAAGATCTACCCTGTCACCTCATGGATAGTCCAAGCAGGAGGAAAGCTTTCTTTCCAGTCAGGACTGCTAAATGGCATTTTATTATGATGGCATTTTATTATATCCTTGCAGCTGGAGCAGGGTGCCGACAGAATGAACATTTGTGTTGTTCAGAAACTGTTGGATTTTATTGCAGCCAAAGTCCATTTGTGTGTGGATTCCTTTCACTGAGCAGCATGGCCCTACCTCTCCAGTGGAGCTGGCCTAGGCAAGGCTTCTGATCACACATTGTGTTTTGGAGCCAGCTGAGGGAGGTCTCTTGGCTGAACCTGGTGTGCAGGGAACTTGTGGGCAGCACAAGTAAGGGCAGGGCTTTTCCTACCTGAAGAAAATCTACAGAAACACTACTTTATCTGAAGGTGATAGAAGCTTCAGTCTCAGGGATAGAAACTGTCCTCAACTGAAGCCTCTTGTAGTTTTGTTAGCAATGACTTAAATGAGGCACTGAGGAGAGGGGAATGTGTGCATTCCTGTCTGTGTGCACCCATTAATGCTGCACTAGAGACTTCCAGGGTGAGTCTGGCTCATCACCATACTTGTGGTGGGCCAAAGCTGGCCCTGTTGTTTCCCACACCAGAGCCACAAGTGTCCTAAGAGTATATTACACAGTCACTGTCACTTCACCGGGGGTCTTGCGCTGTTTATTTTTCCAACTGATTCTTCCTTGTGGCTTACCCAGGCTTAGTGGTGCATCACCCTTCCTTGGAGAAACTAAACAAGAAACACTTGCCAACATCACAGCTGTGAATTACGATTTTGATGAAGAGTTTTTCAGCAATACCAGTGACCTGGCCAAAGATTTTATTCAGAAACTTCTGGTGAAAGATACACGGTAAGGAAAAAATCCAAGATAAACCTGGTGAAACGTAGCCCGATGAGGTGTGTGCAAAGCTTTCCTTGCAGTTGCATTCCCATTCCAGAGCAAGGCAGGGGATGCTGCCCCTAGTTAATCACTGCCCCAGAAGCTCTAAGGAACCAAATCTCCTCAGTTAAATTTCATGTTCAGGACTGAATTCTCACCTGAGCCAAGCTGGTACAACAGGGTGTGGCTGAAGGGCTGAAAATGGTGTGCAGAGCCTCGAGTTCAGGGTAACTCCCACTCCACTGTTTCAGTCTATTGTGAACTACTTACAAGGAGGTGATACCATCTCAGAATATGCCCCCAGTGGTGCCATGCCAGAAAAATCTTTACATGTGCTGATATGGAATTGCTCTAAGTCTCTCTGCAGTCACCCAGAGTTTGTGTGACAGCTCTGCAGATCTTTATTCCCGGTTCAGAGGAACCACAGACTTCCTGCTTTTAATAAAGCTCATGCAGGAGTAGCATCTCCTTCCCTGTAACTTTGTCCTGGAGGGAAGTCAGACCATTGTGGTTCTTTCTAGTGGCTTCAGTGGGGGAGGAAATAGGTATGAGAGGGCTGTTCGGTCAAGATTTCTGCAAATCATCAGGCCTCAGAGTGGGGAGAGCTAGCTGGGGTTTGAGAGGTTTGCACAGGTCCTGCAGCCTCTTTTTAAGAAAGGAGAAGTCAGTGATGATACTTGTCCCACATCCCTGTGCAACACTGTGTTTCTCTCTTTGATTCTCAGTGCTCTTACTGTGCTGTTCACCAAACTGCCACAATGCAGGAGGAAGTTAGAACTGATCAAGTTTGGTTAGGTTTAAGTATTGCTCTCAGAAATGTTGCTTTCAGGAAACAGCAGCTCCTGCAGTGCTGTAATCTCCTGTTCCAAAGGACAGCTTTCATACAATTACTGTTGTATCAAAGACACACCTGTATCAAAGGTGTACAGCAAGAACTTTTTCTAAGCATGTCAGATGAACCAAACAGATATTGTGTTACTTTGTATGAAAGGGTGCACAAAAATACAGGTAGGTTTTGATGAAGTAAGAATTAAAATCGTGTGGAGTGAGGCCAATTACCCACTGAAGTTCAGAACAGTAACTAAACTACACAGAAGCAGCAGGCTCAGGGAGTACAACCCTGACATCTGAGAGTTGGTCCTGGCATGATCCTGATAAATAATTCATAGGAAGCCTGGGAGAAGGGTGGGTCAATGGACTCGTGTACCAGGAATTTCTCATTCAAGTCTGGGGGTTTTGTGTTGGTGTTTTTCAGGAAGAGGCTTACGATTCAGGAAGCTCTGTCTCATCCCTGGATAACGGTAAGGCTGCATAAACAAACAGATCCTGGTTTTTGTTATGAGCAAAGCAGGGATCATATTCTCAGTGGTGTGTTACATGGAAAACTGCCCCCTAAGTGCTTAGATCCTGGGTGTTTCAGAGATCTGCTGGGAACAAATTGGCTGGGTCTGACTAAATCCCTGGATTTCTGCAAATGACTTCTTTTATCAGCATAGCTTTCAAAAAGAGGGTGACCAAGCTCTGCCCTTTATTGCACATTACAGCCTCCCAAATTGGACTGGGCTTTGCATTTTTCCATCCTTCTTCTCCATTTGCATGGACACGTGTGTTGGTGTCAGTGCTTTCTTGAACTGAGAGTTGACTGCTAGTCAGTGTGGAAAATGGATTTCTCTCAAGAGATAACTGCTGTGTACCACATGTGCTGATTTGCTTACATTTTGTGTGTCCATACGTATTTTTCATCATAAACATTGCCTGCTTGTGTGGATAAGTCTCTTATTGAAAATACATTTAGCTAATCTCAGCATGACTAATGAGGATTTTTGAAGTTCAGTTTTTGCTTTGCGTTGCACAAAACGTTAATTGGAGTTTTTCAGGGTTGTTGTTTTTCCTCTCACAAGTATCCACAGCTTGAGACTATTAACTGCTAAAAATTAACATGAAAATAAGTTGCAGCTGCATTATTTGCTCTTATCACACTGGAATGAATGCACATCACTTGTCACATTTGTTTTTGGGCTCGTGTGTTTGGTGTATTTTTTCCTTTACTCATATGCATGAAGGCAAGCCTGTGTGAGCAAAGGATCTCCCAGCATTGTGGAAGTCCAGGCTGCATCCTCTGTGTGCAGATTTTGAGTTCTGCCCTGTCTTGTGAACGCTCAGTAACACTGGTTCCTCTGTCTGGTGACTCGCCAGCTGAAAGAAGAAACCAAAGTGCAGGAGCCCAAGAAGGTTGGGAGCACGCAGCTGAAGACGAAGCGGCTGAGGGAGTACACCATCAAGTGCCACTCGAGCATGCCCCCCAACAACACCTACATCAACTTCGAGCGCTTCGCCCGCGTCGTCGAGGACATTTCCCGCACGGAGCGCGGCTGCGGCACCTTGGCCGCGTCCCGGGACTCCCTGCAGGAGGACGTGGACGCTCTGCTGTCCATCTACAATGAGAAGGAGGCCTGGTACAAAGAGGAGAACGAGAGCGTGCGGCACAAGCTGTCCCAGCTGAAGTACGAGTGCCGGAAGATCGAGTCCCTGAGGAGGCATTTGCAGGAGGACATCAAGGCCGTGGACACCAGCCTGGCGGGCGTGGCTGGGAAATACACTGGTCTGCAGGGCCAGTATGAATCCCTCAGGCAGGAACTTTCTGAGGAACTCAAGTGGATACAGGATTTAATGAGCGGTTTTCAGCTGGAAAATGAAGTCTGTGCAAACAGAAACTTCGACTCTGTTTTCAGCAAAGATGTTAACGAATCACTGATGGAGCTGCTGAGCAGATCCCGCTGTGAGGAATTCCTTGCAGGGTTGAATCTTGGTGTAGCAGAATCCCATCAGTGATGCTGAGATCAGGCTAGGGGCAGGGTTTGCTGCCTCTTTCCAGTACATCAGTTTAAAAAGGTCCCAATGTACAGATTCTCCCCAGAAACATGACCTAGAATTAAAGTAGAAGTTCTGAGGTATTGCACAAGGTGCTGACCAAAGCCATAATCTCCCAGTGCTTTGTAGTGTTGAAGGGTTTTTTTCTGTGTGGTTTTTTTTTTTTTAGAGTGTCTGAACTTGCAGGAACAAGGTTCTCACAGTGGTATGGACAGATCTAAACCTACAGCCTTTTGTATTGCCTGTATCATAGTGCACTGTGTATTACAGTTCCTGAAGGTACTAAGTTATCAACTTGGAATAAAGAATAAGTCAGCCTGTGCTTACTAGAAACTGGGTGCCTGGAAACTAATGCAAATCTCATTATAGTACCTTTGGTTGGCTGAAGGAGACAGTGCAGGGAGTCCTACAGACCACATGGGAGAAATATTTGCAAAGGTTAACTCTGTCCTGTAAAACAAAGTAAATGGTGTAGTAATTTAACATTTACTCTGGAAATTCTCTATGAAATTGCTGCCAATGAAGAAAAGGATTATTTTAAAGCCAGTTGTGCAGGGTGAAGTCTTTTACCATCAGAGGTGTTACCTGAATTTTAAACTAAAGGATTTAGTTTTCTGTCCTATACCAAGGAAATCCTATTCCAAAGACACCACTGGGAACTTGTAATGATCAAATAACTGCAATTTTACAGTGCAAATGTTAATATGTGACTGAGAAGTGATATCATAGTCCTCTAGTTTGTTTTCTACAGTGAAGAAGATGACAAACTACAACTAACTTAATCTGTGGTGTGGGATTTGAGACTAGTGCTCTTGCTGTAAAGATTTTTTTTCCTTAAGTTTTAGAAAGTAAAAGAAAAGTTGACCCAAACTCGAATCCTGCCCTGCTGTCTTGTGTTCAAAGAAGCCATGTGGTCATACTGTATCAACCTGCACAGGTGTTCCCATCTCATTTTTGAAGGCAGTAAATAGTTATTTATGCAGGGTGCCGTTGTTCCCTGCAGGTTAGTTAGAGACTGAAGATGTCAGGCTGCTGTGTGCTGTGGGCATTTGCTGCAAGGTGACTTTGTGCAGCTGCAAGAATGAGTGAGATAGTAGCTGATGTCCATCTAGAGTGGATCTTATATATATAAAGTATGTCTTTCACTGCCCCTCCTCCCTTCTCCTTTTGCAGAGGAGTTAATGACCTAAATAAATGGAATTGTTGTTGTTCCTAACATGATTAAGAAGAATGTTTCCTACTTTGTGAGGACATGGCAGCAGGGGGGGCACTGTACTCTGCAGAAATTGGAGGAGAGTATGCTTTTATCTTTTTATCTCAAAGATGTGCAGAGGCTGGTGGGAATTCAGGGTTCTGAAAGCAGTTGTTCAGCTGGGGGATTGTTGCTCCCGTCACTGTACTCGGAGGAGGATGGAAACTGGATGTGCTCCCTGTGGCCTCGTTCTTGGCACGAGATGTAAAATTCTCAAAATCTTCCAAGTCCTGTGGGTAGCCAGGAGATGACCCTGGCAAGCTGGTGTTGGTGGCTGGGGAGAACTGGGCTCTGTTGTGACAAATAGCACTGAGAGTTTTGTGTGTGTCCATTTTTTATTGTCTCCAGATGCTTCAGTCGTCACTTCTGCAGGTTCCTTTGGTTGGAAGACCCGCTGGACGCTATCCAGGGAAACCAGAACACAGGATTTTTTTACGAGGGGGAGAGTTTTAATTCTTAAAATGTAACTTGAAGCCTAGTGAGAGTTTGTATTTGCAGAAAAGCCTCTCAAGAGAGAGTCTGCCCTCCCTCAGCCATGACCTCATGTCATTTGTTCACACAGATTTTCTGTATGAACAAATGCACGATGAGAAGGACCATCCAATGAGGCCACTTTGGGTGAGGGTAATGTTGTTGTGACTTGTCCTGGAGGCTGGTTGACACAGTGCTTTTGAGAAGATGTTCTGATGTGAGGCAGTGCCAAGGTCCCTGGTTTGCAGGGTACATAAATGGAGGGGCATTATACACAGGCTGGGGTAGAGTGAGCTGTTCAATCAGCCACAGTTCTGCTGTGGAAAGGGCACTGGGACATTTTTCATGATGATTGTGCAGCAGACATTTAGCCAGTGACATTTTTTCCACTTCAGATTGATTCCTGCCAGCCTGTTGCACCGTGCTAGCCACTTGCAGCACGAGGAAATGGTATTTAGTGCTTCTCTGTCCCGTTTCTGTTGTGTCAGATGGTGTATCACATCTGAATGAGAAGGGGCCAGCTGATGGTTGGCTCCTTGAACTGCTGCTGAGATACTGCACAGCTGCTAAACCTGCAGCAGCTGATGAGAAAAGGGCATTTGTAGTCACAAACATTTTCAATTATGTTGCTGAAAAAGATGTTTAAATTGTCACTGATGTGTCTTCCATTCTCCTTTGGTCCTCTTGCTGCTCCAGGTGCATGGCTTGGCTGCATTCCAGGCCAGTACAAATATTTCTGTTACCCCCTCCTGCATATGCAGATCAGAACAGCTGGAATGGTTGTCACTCCATGAGCTGAGAAGGGTTCATACCTGGTCTTTCCCTTTTCACTTTTGCCAGATCTGGGTTTGAACCCTTCCTCCCCTCAATCTGTTAGATACAGTTCTCTGGTTTATGCAAATTTTGATGTGCTTTTGAAGTGGAATGTGCTTAATTTTCAGAAGGACTGTGTGTCAAGATTTGTGGAACATCTGTTCCTTAACACCAGACTGAAATCCCCAAATGCTGGGCACTTCTGAATTCTGATAGATATTCTTTTTTCTTCCTGTTTGCCATAGCCAGGTATTGCAATTCTTTCCTTACATATTTACTGCCAGGGTATCAATGCCTTGTGCTCTCATACTCTGGGTGTGGTTAAAGGACAAAGCCACTGTTTTCAGACAAGCATGTATCCCTGTCACCAATCCCAAATGACAGCCAACTTTTTCCCATGTTACTACAGTGTTGTCATCCAGAGAAAATGCAGGTGGGGAAGGTGTGCACTGAGAATCAGCTTAGCAACTTTACTAAGTGAAAGCAATCCTTAGCACCCACCCTCTAGTTTTAGGATCTTTTTCTGAGATCAAAGGAGTCCTGTCCAGGCACAAGGTGGACTGGGTTGAATTATTCTTCTTCTGCTTTTCCCTGTATGAACCCACAGCCTCCCCAGCCAGCACTCTTCAGCCAGCTCCAGTGCACGTGGGGAATTGTACATTTTTCATGCACCAAAGGGAGCCAGACAATTAAATTGCTCTTTTATCTTCCAGCCCATGGACAAGCAACAGGCTTTGGTTCGGAAATCATCTGTTGTTAACATGGAAAACTTCAAAAGGCAATATGCCAGGAGGCGGTGGAAGGTACGGCGGGGAGCCTTTAACCCTCCTCACCTGGGGCTTCCCAAACCCGCTGGGATCAGAGGGCAGGACAGGGCTTGAGTGTAAAATTGTAGCAGGCAGCAGATAGTGAGGTGCTTGGATGTGTCTGTGTGGACGTGTGTGGTCAAACTGCCCCTCTTCCCTCTCTCCACAGCTTTCCTACCGCATCGTCTCGCTGTGCAACCACTTGTCCCGTTCCCTGGTGAAAAGGGTCCTGATGCAGGAGGAGAGTTTGGTAGGTGCATTTCCTAAAGGGGGAGAGGAGAAGAACCAGCTTTCCTGTGCAGTGGTTTTTGCTGTCCTTACCTGGATGCACAGCCCAACAGGACGGCAGCGGTTTGGAGTGGGAACCCAGATGGGACCGTGGCATCCTCTGTGTGTCTTTAATGGGCTGTACATGGTGTTACTGTGACAGGAATGTTGTGCAGGGAGAGCTGGTGACTCCATAAACCTTTGAGGTGCTGCCCACATTAACTGTGTAAAGGAGCAGCAGCTGATGTTCGGATCCCATGGCCGTGACCCTGCTGGCTGAGATATGAGCAGTCCTGGAGGGAACTTGCTGCTGCTCTTGTGCCCAGCTGTGTGTGATGGAGGGTGGGGGACCCCAGAAGTGCCTGTGACCTTCTGGAATGCAGCTGTGAGGGTCCTGTTGGCTCTGCTTTCCTCCACAGATGATGCACTGATGATATCAGAGCACCATGTGGAGCAGTGTGGTATCTCATTTGCGTGCCTGAGACATTGTGGCCTTTCTGTTTCAGAGGAACTGTGAGAGTGACAGTGAGGATCTTTCCCAAAGAGAAGTTCCTCCTCAGAGGAGAAGCAGCATATCCTAATGTGAAGAGAATTCCATGGGCAGGAGACACAGGAGACTTCCATCCCTGCTGAAGCAAGCAGCCCTGAGCCATTGGTGTGATGCTTCTTGCTTGTCAAACAGCACCAACAGCTGGGTGATGGTATTAAATGTCTACTGAGCATCTTGGAAAACTGGGAAGCGAGATTCCCAGGGAAATGCCACAGCACAAGCACCAGTTGGAGTGCTTTGAGTGTTTCAGTGATACTTCAATCTGTTTGTGATGTCGGCTGCACTCAGGGTGTTGGATTTCTACTGATATTCCTTTCCTGCAGAAGAATTCCCGTCCTGCACAGTGGTGAAGACTTTGTGCATTATTACTGTTTCAGTCAGGGAAATTGTTAGTGAGTTGTCAGGACATTTCGTAATGCAGTTTTGGTGTTTGTTAATGGCATGGATATGTGATGGCAGATCTCTGCCAGGGTTTGTTAGCTGTGTGCAGGGCTCTGTCACTGCTGTCACTGAGGAGAAAATCCTGATATCACTGCACATCTTTGATTTTGGCAACAGTTCTGCACTGCAACAAGGACTGTGCTCTGGCTGAGGACTAACACAACCAGTTGTGAGTACAACTAGTTGGGGCCACTGAGAGGATGACACAGGCCAAGGCAATTTTTGGATGAAAAAGAGAAAAAATGCTGTAGTGATTTACATGCACCCAAATCCAGTGTTTTTACAGGATGATGGCAGGATATTCACCAAAACAGGGCCTTTAAGAACCCCAGGTATTTGAAGAAATAGTCTCTGCTGGACTTTGTTATTGTTGTCAATGTTATTTATTGTCAGCAAATTGGAGATGGGTTAACACCTATTTGTGCAGGTGCTATTTACATGTAACCCAGACAGCAAACATCTGCTTTTTATTCAGGGGGCTGTATCCAAAACTGAGGAAGTGAGCACTTTGATACTGATGTAACATCTTTGCACTGGGAAGTTGCATCATTTTAACTATTGTTGGTTTCTAAGCCAGTATTGTTCAATTGGTACCAAAAAAATGTGTTTTGAATAGGTTATTTTTTTTGTTGAATGTATTTGTTGTTAGAAATTCATATTTATTTTGCCATTTAATAAATTAAAAATCAGAAAGCCTATTAGAAACAACTATGGATGGACAAGGAAACTGGTTTTGTTTGGCTTTATGTTGGTCACTTCTAGGCTGAGGTTTTAGAGCAGAAGGTGTGAACTGGTGTTGAAAACTATTGTCAGGTGGTTTCCAGTTTCTAAGAAAGAAATAAAAACATGCTACTTTTATTTATAACTTTGTATCCCTGCTTAGGTAGTGACTAAAATGCAGTTGATAAGAAAGTATTTCTGTGAAAGGAAGGGAACGTAGGAGAAGCATTGGAGAAGAGAGGCAGAAAGGAGGATTTGATGGAAGAAACATAAAATGAAGGAGGTGGTGGGAGGGAAAAAAGCAGTGGGGAGGAAGAAGTGTGAGAGGGACACATAGGGAGTGAAGGTGATCCTGGACTGGGAAGGTTGAAGGAAGGGAAAGAGAATGTGGGTGCAGGAATTGTGGAAGCAGGAGAGTGGATGTTTCTGCCAGTATGGCACTGCATTTTGCTACTATTTATTTAATTTCCTTTTATTTCATGTCTTGTGCTGCCACTTAGCCTGTTACATGTGCCTGCTCAAGGGATAAGGGGCAGTGCACGGGCTTCTCTTCACGTTTAAAAGATGTATTTATGAGCTTTCTGTGTAATTCTTGAGGCAGAGTCCTCAAAACGTGCTGTGTTAAGAGGGAGCAATAACAGGAAAACCTGTTGTTTCAGCGTGTCCTGGTTTCAGCTGGGATAGAGTTGATTTTATTGTTAGTAGCTGGTCTGTGTTTTGGGTTCAGCAGGAGGGTGTGTTGATCACACTGATGTTTTAGGGGTTGTTCTGTGGTGTTTCCCCAAGTGAAGGACTTTGCTGTTTCCCAGGCTCTGCCAGTGAGGAGCTGCACAAGAAGCTGGGAGTGAGCATGGCCAGGACAGCTGACCTCAGTGGTCACATTCCAAAGGGACATTCCAGACCATGGAATGGTGCTCCATGTATGAGCTGGGGGAGCTGGCTGGGGCACAGTCACTGCTCAGGCTGGGCCGGGTGTGAGCAGTTGTACTGGCATCACTTGTCTTCCTTGGGTGTTATTGCTCTCTCTTTTCCTTTTCATTATTGTTAATTATTGTTATTATTATTGTATTTTGCTTTAGCTCAATGATAAAACTGTTCTTATCTCAAAGTAACCCAGGAGGTTTAATTCCCAGTCCTCCTCCCCTCCAGGACGGGGGCAGTGAGTGAGTGGCTGTGTTGGGGCCTCGTTGCTGGTTGGGGTTAAACCACAACACGGTGTCTGGAGGGCACATTTCACAAAGAGAACACTACAAATATAAAACCTGTCCAGCAAATTTTGCCTCCTGCTTTCCCTGGGATGTGGAAAATCGAGTAAACTCCAAGCCAGTGGTGTTTTTCTGAATTTCTGGAGTTTCAGAAGCACCTTCCGTTCCCAAATTAGAGATTGTGGGATGTGTAGGTAAATTGCACTTCTGCAAATGAAGCCCTGGTTAAAATAGCTGTTGGGTTTGGGTCAGGGCTGTGCTCTCAGGGAGGTGAGGTCATTGTTCTCATGTGAAATCCTGGCAACTACTGAGCCAGATGGGGAGTAGGGGAAGGCCAGACAGGGCAGTGCAAGGCCGTGGGAAGCCATAAGCTCTGGCTTATTATTTGTGCATTAATAAAAGATGTAAGGAGGTGTTTTAACAAAGCTGGGAGAGGCAGCTCAGGATGTTCAGTCTCCATCATCTCTGTGCCCAGGTGAGGTGAGGACAGGCCCCCAGCACCTCCTCTGTGCCCGTGTTGGTGTCATTCTTTACCATTGCTGGTGTTTGAGGAACAAGCTACAGGTTCTTTTTATTAAGGGACTAAAGAAAAAGAAAGGCATGGGAGGGAGGGGAAATGCAGAAACTTCATTAAAACAATTTGTGTTCCAGAATTTGCTTTGGTGGGGGAGAAAAATCTATTTTCTGTATACTATTTTTGAGCAGTAGGGAACCTGGAGAAAAATGAAGTGATAGTCTGGGGGAGGAGGGGGAGAACAAACAACCTCTAAGTATTTTTATTAAAATATTACTATTTTTATTCTCACTTTAGTGCTGATTTTTTTTTTAATCTACATGTATTTTTATGAAGAGAAATACTGATTATTTTTTTGTGTGCGTGGTGGGAAGTAGTACAGACTGCCAAAAATAACCAGAGATATTTGTTACTGCGATTTGCTAATAAAATTTTGCGAAGCAGGACGAGCGTCTGCGTGTCCGTCTGTGTGTCCGTCTGTCCACACGAGCTGCCGTGTGGGCCCGGGCGCAGCGAGGGGGGTCCCTGAATTCTGGGAGGGAGGGAGGGAGGGAAGCGGGAGCTGCCCCGGGAAGCGGCCGCGAGAGGGAGCGGGGTCCGAGCCCGTTCGTCCCGTTCCTCCCGGCGCGGACACCCCGGGAGCTGATGCTCCCTCCCGGGGTCGGGGAGGGGTCACGGGGGGCTCCCGGGAAGCACAGGGGAGGGGATGGGACGGGAGGGACCGCGGGGGAGCCGCCGCCCGGCACCGACACATCGTGTGGCTCGTAGGTGCGCTGAGGTGAGAGGGAAGGTCCGCTGGACCCTCCGCAGCCCCGGCGTCCCCACCCGCTGTCCCTCGGCAGGGAGGTGAGGCCTGGTCACTTGGGACCCACTGCTGCCCTCACCTCTGCTCGGTGCTGTCTGAACTCCATTTGCTTTTGTTTGCGCCTTTTTTCTAAGACGTGCATGTTCCTACACACGTTTATATGTAGCTCAGGGAAGCTGTATGTGTAGAGGTGTATTATGTATTTAACAGCGTTGGGTTGAGAATCAGAGAGAACTCAGAGGCATTTCTTTTACCTCTCTTTTCTGTATGGTCACTGTGACTGGCTGACACTGTATTTTTCACTTAAATGTCTGCTGTCTTCACATAAACCTCAAACCTAACCAACCTCAGGGGTAGGCAGCACATTATTTTCAGGGTGTTCCAGTGAGAGGAGTCACAAGTTCAAGTGGCCTAGGTGCACCTGATGGCAGGGAACCATCACCTGGAGATGATCAGGAGCCTGATGAAGTGAGACTGGAGCAGATCTCGTCCAGTGGGTCAGGGAGGACGGGAGTGTTTGTGGGGGATGGCAGAGCTGTGCCCCAGCCCAGTGCCCAGTGTGTGGCAGAGGCTCAGGGTCAGAGGCTGAGCTTGTGATGAGCTGAGAACACAAAGGTTAGAACAGGCCAGGAGTGGAGGCCCTTGTCATAGTGAGTAACTTTGGGGGTGGTTTGATGCCAAGCCCCGGTGGAGGGGAGGCTGGGCTTTGGCTGAGTGAGGGGAGGGAAGGGGTGGCTGAGCTGGGGTGTGCCCAGGGCTCTGTGACCCTGCCCTGTGCACGGCACACCCTGTGCCACAAACACGGGGCTCTTGGGTTACTCGGGAGCCTCAGCACAGCCCTTGGGCTCTACCTGCAACTCAGGGTGCCAGAGCCTGCCTGGGTTTCTCCTCAGGTGTCACTGCTGCTGTGGTTTGCTGTTATTTTTAAAGGCTGAGGTGCAGAGACTGTCACCGAGCATCAGCTTTTTATAGCACTTCACTGCAGCGAGTGCCCATCCCTCCCAGAGGTGTAACATGTGCCTACCCTGCTTAGAACTCTGCTCAATCATGGCCTTGGATGTATCTGCTCAACAAAAAGAAGGAAGAGAAACTGTGTCACATCAGTATTTTCTAAAATGTGGGTTTTTTTCCCTGAGGATGAGCCTCACGAGCTACATATAATGGATTATTTGAAGCATCTCGTAGTAGTGTGTGTAAACTGTCTTAATGTAACAATTATTTGGTGATAAAAATCTTGTAAGTAATTCGCCTGCCTCTTAAATCTTTTTACTCTGCATACCTAAAATATGTTGTAAGGTTGTATAAAATTTGAATTTAATTAGATTTACTGTTTTGAAACATGGAAAAGCCTTTCGAATTTTTAGCTTAGAGCCTCTCATTCAGTTAATGAAGGACAGGAATTGCTAAATTAACTTTAATCGCATGACTAGGACTAAAGAAACAGAAAACACTGTAAGGATGGAGTTTTGGTCTTGGTGTTGAGCTTAGTCTGGTCTTGGTTCCTGCTGGGGCTTTAAAAGCTGCAGCATATAAAGTGAAGTCCTCAAAAGTCTGCAATGAGCCAAGTCTGATTTTGAAATGTGAATGGTCAAAGCCCATGATGATGATGAAAACCTGGGAACATGTAATGCTGCTCTGTCCTCTGGAGTGCTCCTTTTCCCACATCTGCACCTGGATCAGAGCAGGAGAAAGACTTTTGCCAGCCCAGCTCAGGGGCACTCTCAGCTTGTGGCAGAAGTCAGTGCTTCAATGTGCAGTGTCCCTGCACAGTGCGTGTCTGTGCCTGTGCTTATGCTCCTGTGAGGCAAATCAACGAATTAGAGACTCCATATTCTTCCTTGTGTTTGGTTATCCTGCTGGGGGAAATCCCCCAGGAGCCTGCAGGACACCTGGAATGGCAGGAAGCAGGCAGCTGTGAGGCTGAAGGAGCTCTAAAGCCAGTTAGTGGGGGCAGATCAGGTACCACCCGTGGCCTGGCATGTCGGGGTCCACAGGCAGACCCTGCTGACAGACCTGGGGCTGCAGCCCAGGGATGTGCTCTTGTGCAAATCCTGGCCTAAATTGGTTTGTGATTCTTTTTCTTTTTTCCTTAAAGACTGAATTCTTGGAGCTGTTCCATTTGCCATACACAGTGTTCAAAGAAAGGTATTACACAGGAGAACATAAGATTTCCTGAAGTTATGAATGCAGAATCACTGCAATGACATCGTAAATGGGTGAATGAAGTGATTGATCAGTTAGGAAGGCAAACTATGAAATTATGTAGATCTCTAGTTTTGGGCTTTCTAGAGCACGTAAGGCAATGTATGATTTTCTTGAAGAGTGTACTCTGGTGTTACTTATGCAGAGATAAGAACAGTCATGTGTATGGAGCTGCGAGTACCTCAGCTTTTGCTGTAGTTGGTAGACACAGGTGTTTTCAGCCCCAGTCAGAGGAACCTGGGGAATGCTGCCTACAGGACGGGCAGCTGTGTTTGCTGCCTGCAGAGACGTCTCACAGTTGCAGGCACTGAGGTTCAACCAAATCTCTCCTTCAGTTCTACTCCAGAAACTGTTTCTGCTGGTTTCCTTTCCATGGTGTCTCTCACTAAAAAGCAAACAGCTACACTGCAAAGTGATTTCCTGAGTCTGGATGCACAGAACCAATGGGTGTAACCTTATTCTACTTTGAAAGCTGAGGCCGTTCAGCCTGCAATGTTCTTTTAAGTCAGACTGGCACTTGTAGTGCAGGGCTGAAAAAGGCAAACAAGAGCCCTTCTCCCCAGCAAAGAAAGCCTGCAACCTTTGGCTCTCTGGTGCACTTGCTGGGCCAGCCTGGGCACTCCCTGGGCAGCAAGAGCTTTCTGTCCTGGCACCTTTGGTCTGGCAGGAATCTTCGTCCGTACGCCATTTGGGCAGTGGGACTGGCACTTGGAGTGCAGGGCTGAAAAAAGCAAACAACAGCTTTTTTATCCCCATTAAAGCAAACCTAGAACCTTTGGCTCTCTGGTGCAGTTGGTGGGCCAGCCTGGGCACTCCATGGGCAGCAAGAGCTTTCTGTGGTGGCAGCTTTTCCCTGGGAGGAATCTTCATTTGTATCAGTTTTGGAGAGGGAGGAGCCGGCAATTGCAGTGCAGGGCTGAACAAATGGTACAGCAACCCTTTGCCTCAGGACAGAAAGTCTGGAACCTTTGGCTTTCAGGTGCAGTTGGTGGGGCATCCTGGACACTCCGGGGGCAGCAATGTCTCACAGACAGGTTAGGTCTGTTCTAATATTGATTTAGTTGTTAAAAATCTCAGCAACAATTACTAACCATGAATAATCCTGAACTCTGAACTCAGACAAATAATAAATGGCTATTTTGCCTTGAGATAAAGGAGGTGAAATAGAGCAACACATGCAGATGTGCTTCAAAAAAAATGTATAAGATTAGTTATCAGGTGGGACATCTCTGCACTGGCTGAAGGTGTGAAAAGT
Organism: Pseudopipra pipra; assembly: GCF_036250125.1. Classification (NCBI taxonomy): domain Eukaryota; kingdom Metazoa; phylum Chordata; class Aves; order Passeriformes; family Pipridae; genus Pseudopipra; species Pseudopipra pipra. Next base: position 2,671,041 of record NC_087560.1, on the reverse strand, counting down.
CAAGGCTATTTCTGATGAAAGATCCCCCAAGTTCTTTCAGGTTTTGGTGGCAGTTGTTTTGAACACTGTCTGCAGCTTTTTCACACCCCACCTTTGCTCTCTTTTCATCTGTTCTGCAATAACTCACTTGCAGCTGGGCTCTGAACTGTGTCTGTTTTGTGCTGCACGGATGTGCACAGGCTGCACCAAACCTGACCCTCTTCTCCCAGTGCAACTACCCCAGGGTGGCCTGCAGACCTGGAGTCTCATGTCCCATTTGAGACACACATGTGCAGGACCTGCAGTTCCACATATCCCCAGGGGAGCTCCATGGGCTCCAGCTGCTCTCTCACGTAACAGGCAACTCCTGCTCCTCATCTTCTCAGCCAGCATCTCATGAACACTCGTGTGGCTGCATTGCAACACCAGCCATGGGAACAATCCCCCATATCGCCCTGATCCCAACAAGGTCACAGCCCTAAAACCACACCCAGATGTCCATCTCATCCTCTTTATTCCCCATAGGGGCTGCATTAGTGGACAGGCCCTTCCAAGAAACTCCTCAGCACAAGGACTGCCCAGAAAGGCCTTGGGGGGTTTCTTCACAATGGAGCATTGTTGGCACTTCCTGGAGAAAGAACCACTCGAACCCCCATGGCCTTGGCTGCCATCCCAAGAGCTCTGGAGCCACTTGTGCCCATGGCCAGTTTCCCCTTGGAGAATCCCTTGTCTCCATGTGGCAGAAGAGCTGGGAGGAGCAGTGAGAGCAGGGCAGAGCAGGGTGGGGGCCAAGGGGCAGGAGGGCTTTGCAGGGAGGATGCTGCCCCAGAGGGACAGGCAAACACGACTCATGCTCCGGGCTCACGGTGTCCGGAAATGAAAGCGGGGGCTCTGCAGGCGCAGCGGCCGCAGTGGGGGCTGAGGCAGGGCCCCCGCTCGCCACAGCCCCTCCTCGTGGGAAAGGCCCTGCTGGCCACAGACAGGCAGCAGGACCAGTCCCAGCTGCTCTGCAAGGCATGGGCCAGGCAGCTCTTGAAGCGCTGTGCAGAGCTCAGCCCACAGCAGACGCTTCCAGGAGAGGTGTTCCTGCAGTGCCCAAACAATGCTGGGGCAGCTGGGATGTGCCAGGCTGTCTCCTGCTCGCCTGGCCTTCCTCCTCCTCCTCCTCCTCCTGCTGCTGCTGCTGGTGCTGAGTGAGTTGGGGGCTGGCTTTGCCTTGGGGCTCAGCACTGGAGGGCTGCTGAGCAGGGCAGGACAGGGCCCGACCTAGGCACAGGGCAGGACACGTGGAAAAGGGTGTGTGGAGCACAGGGGAAAGAGCTGCTTTAGGGAGGGCAGGAGGACAGTTGCTTCCCACAGCTCCCATGGACCTCTGAGCAATGGGAGCGATTTCCAGCCCCTCTAAGGGAGTCTGGTTCATGGCATGAGACTTGGCAGATGCTTAAGTGCTTCAGGGAGCCAGAGGCATCCACCTGGAACCACAAAACCAACCAAAATGGGTTTGGAGAAGTGTCAAACAGGAGACAAAGGACCTGCAGAATGGAGCCACGTGGCTGGGAAGGTTCTGGCCTAGCGCAGCCTTAGCAGTGGGAACGTGGAGAGCGGCACGGGGCCGAGCTGAGTTGCTGCCCTTCTGACCAAAACCCTCTGTGCCCCATGGTGCAGGTGCTGGTGTGATGGCCCAGGACATCTGCAGCTCCCCAGGGGATGGTGAGTACAGGGACACGTCCTGTAGAGGGAATTGTTTGGGGCTGGAGATGGAAACTGGAAAGGGCTTTGTTCCCTGTGTGAATCCCTGGAGAAGAAATTCACTCCTCCCGGAGCCGAGGTATTTCCCAGCCCTTACAACAGTAACAAATTCTTGGGCCATTACTCTTCCACCTCTCCAGGTGACCTCCCAGCTCCTGATCTCTCTATGATCCCCACTGCTGCACAGGATGACGAACAGGTTTTGTTTTGGTGCGTAATTGATCAGAAGTCTCCTGCCACCCGAATCATCTTCTGCAAGGATGGGGTCGAGGTGCACAGCCTGAGAGCTCAACATCGGAAGGGGACCTACTACGTGCTCCTCCCCATGACAAGGGGGAGCACAGGGACATACACATGTGGATACCAGCACAAGAACAACAGCAATCGAGTGAGGAACTCTGCCCTCAGTGCTTCTAAGAACCTGAGCTTCGCAGGTGAGTCATGGCAATGGGCACACTCCAAGGAAACACTCCCAGGCCCCACAGAGCCCAGGTGAGGGAGCTGCCCCCTGGCATGTTCTGGGCTGTTGGGAGGATAGGGAAAGGTTTGCTCTGGGGCAGTTGAGGGTCTTGGGTTTCAGCATCAGCAGCCCCCAACATGCACCCCAAATTCAAGCCATTGCACAGCAGGAGCATTTTGGGTCTTAGCCACGGAGGAATCTTTATCGCATCAGAGCCAATTTTGGGTGGGTTTGTGGTTCCAGGTGGATGCCTCTGGCTCCTTAAGGCATTTCAGCATTTGCCAAGTCTCACTCTATGACTCAAACCCCCTCAGAGGGGTTGAAAATCACCCCCATTGCTCAGGTCCATGGGAGCTGCAGGAAGCAATCGTCCTCCTGCCCTCCCCAAAGCAGCTCTGCCCCTCATTGCTGCACGGCTGCTCCACACACCCTTTCCCTGGGTTCTGCCTTGTGCCTGGGGCAGGCTCTGTCCTGCCCTGCTCAGCAGCCCTCCAGTCTACACTCCCCACCTTCCTCCTGCATCTCTGTGTCCAATGCCCTCACCTTTCTCCAGACTCACAGGGCACCCAAAACAGGATGGTGGGGAGCTCAGGACAGGAGCTTTCAGATCACCTCCCCTAAACTGTCCCAAAGCAGCTTCACCCCCCTGTATGAATCCTGCATCCCTGACAGGGAAACAGTCAAGCTACACAACACATCCCCCTGCCAGTTTGGGCAAGGATTGATGGCACCAAGAGCATTCTCTGGAGAGAGGGACGGAGCCAGAGCACAACAAATTGCACTTCAGGTGCCTTCAGCTCTCCAGATTCCACCTGCCCAGCTCAGCCTCAAGTTGCAACCATCCCCTAATCCCCTCCCTGAGAGAGGGACACCCCCCCCCCCCCACTTCAAGCAGCACCAGAGCGCAGGGGCTTGAGGTTGCATTGCTGAACCCTCTCCATGCCTTGAGCCCTTGGGAGTGTGTGACTGCCCAGCAAACCCCAGCCTGCCCTTATACTGTTTCTAGAGGACAGACAAGCCCTGGCCTTTCTTCATTGGTTTGACTGGGTTAAAACAAACAATCAGAAAAATTTGTGGGAGGAAATACCTTGTTCCTTCACAATTCAGCATACGAGGGGGCTGTTCTGCTCTCCCTCAGTTGCTCTCTTGAATCAATTTGGAGGTATCTTGATAACATAGGATTGAAAATGGCACTGATTGTTTTTCCATTTTTCTTCCAAGCTGCCCTCTTTTCCATAAACTCTGTGTGGAAATTTCTGACACATTCTGTGCTCTGGGATCAACTCTAACTGGTTATTTTGTTGTTGCTCAAAGCTTTTATTTTTGTTTTCTCACCAACTTTCCAAAGTTTTCTGGAGTTTGGAGAATCATGGAATCATAGAATGGTTTGGGTTAGAAGGGACCTTAAAGATCATCTCGTTCCACCCCCTTGCCATGGTTGAGGACAGATCCCAATAGACCAGACAGCTCCAAGTCCTGACCAGAAAATTTTGACCAGGGGAGGTCAAAAGAGTGACATTTAGGTGCATTTAGAGAATCACATTAAAGGTTGGGAAACACCCCTCAGGGTAAGCATGTTCCAGTGCAATTCTATTTCTCATCAAAAGGGGCTGTGACCCATCTAAGGCCATTCTCTAGGCTATGCTAAGTATGTTGTTTATGGTGTGAGATTATACCAGAAGCATCCACCTGGAACCACAAACCCAATGAAAACAAGCTTGGGAAGGTGTCAAGCCTGGAGACAAGGCACTCAGGATGGAGTCCCATGGGTTGAATGGTTCCTGCTCAGCACAGGCTCAGCAGTGGGAACGTGGACGGGGTGCATGGGCTGAGCTGGGTTGTTGCCCCTCTGACCAAAACTCTCTGTGCCCCACGATGCAGGTGCTGGTGTGATGGCCCAGGACATCTGCAGCTCCCCAGGGGATGGTGAGTACAGGGATAGGTCTTGTGAAAGGATTTGTGTGGGGCTGGAGATGGGAAGGGGTTCCCAAGTGTGAACTCCTGGAGGAGAAACTCCTTCCCTTGCAGAACAGAGTCTTTTTCGAGCCCTGACAAGAGTTACACTGTCCTGGGCCATCCCTTTGCCGTCTCTGCAGGTGACCTCCCAGCTCCGTCCCTCCATATGAAAACCAATGTCACTTTGGATGCAGCACAGGAGGGAGAACAGATTTTGTTTCGGTGCCAAATAGTCATGAGGTCTCCTGTCACCCGAATTGTCTTCTGCAAGGATGGGGTGGAGTTTCACAGCCTGAAAGCCCAACACTGGAAGGGGACCTACTACATGCTCTTCACCACGACGAGGCGGAGCACGGGGACATACACATGTGGATACCAGCACAAGGACAACAGCAACCGAGTGAGGAACTCTGCCCTCAGTGCTCCCCAGAACCTGAGAGTCACAGGTGAGTCCTGGCAGTGGGGGATGGGCAGGAAACACTCCCAGGCCCCTCAGAGCCCAGGTGAGGGAGGGGAACCTGCCCTGCCCCACCTCATGGCATATCCCCAGGCAGTTGGGATGCTGGCGGTCAGTGTGCAGTTCAGCCCAGCCCTTGCCACCAGGGACACTCTTTCCAGTCCCAGGAGAGAATCCTGTTCCTCTCCTGCCCCAGCATCATGGAAAGGGGAGAGTGGTGGTACCAGATCTAATGCAGAGCCATAGCTGTGCAGGGCATTCATTTATTGATCCCCACAGCTGACAGATGGTGGATCAGGGGGTCCCCACGGTGGCTGAATCTGTGCAGTACCTGGGGGAGCTGCAGATTCTCAGCCTGTGCCTTTCTCCTCCCAGGCAGTGGGTCCAACTCCCAGGCAGGGAGAGCCACCAATGGTGAGTGATTCCCTCCCTCACACCCAATGTTCCTCAGCACTGGGCCAAGGCTGCCCAGCTGCCAACCGCAGGACATTGAGAGGTTCATCAGCCAGGACCTCGCTTGGATCTAAGGGGGTATTCTGCTCTCTGCTTCCACTCCCCATAATTCCCCATCTTCCCCAACAGCTTCACTGCCCCCAGATACCAATCCCCTGGGCTTTCAGACCTTTTCCCAAGACATCAGGACAGGATTGGTAACCATCTCTCTCTTCCTCCTGGCTGCATCCACCTACTGTTTTGTGAGGAAAGGTGAGTGATTTGGGGATATCAAGGGGAAAATCTGAGGCCAAAATTGCACTTAATGCAGGGCTGCTGTTCTCTGACCCATGCTGGTCTAGAATGGCTGGATCCTTACCCCATTTCACAGGAAGCTGAGCCTCTTAGGCCTTTCATTTGTCAAATGAGGGAAGTAAAGCTGCTGAGATGATAAAGACTTTGCCAAAGAGGTGCCCTGCGCCAGGCACACATTGGCTCCCATCCTGTGCACAGCTGCTGAGAGCCTGGGAGAGGCCAGGCTGGGAAAGGGGATTCACTGTTTTATAGGCTGGGCTTGAAAAATCCCTCTCTGAGTGAGATGTGGAGGTTCAGCCCATCACCTTCACTGCACAGCCCAGAGCATGGAAAGTCAGGGCTGTGCAGGAACTCTGCCTCCCACCTTTCTTTTCCTTGCAGGGGCCTGCAGAGAGAGATGCCAAAGGTGAGCAGCAATCCCTGTGGGCTGGGGGCTGGGGGTTGATGGAGACGGGGCATCCTAGGCCCCCTGGAGTGGTCCTTGGGCAGGGGCAGCCTGGTCTGTGCTCGTGGGTGGATTCTCCCATGGTGCAGGCAGGGAGGAGCAGGGCTTGCCCTGCCTTGACTCCAGCCATGGACCCAGTGCAAGACAGAACCCGATGCAAGACAGAACCATCCATGGCAATGACTCCAAAGAGCTCATCAAGGTCTGGACACGGACCCCAAAACCCTTTCCCCCAACTCTCTCCAGACAGCAGCAAGTTCCCAGCCACGAGGCTGAAGGGACTGATGACAATGAAATACACTGTGAGTACCAACGCTTCAGGTGTGCAGCTTTTGTTCTGTGAGTCACCGAGGGCCCTTTAATAATGATGGAATTTTTTTTTCTGTCATGTTTAGAATGATTTGAGAGCCACGACACGGGGCTGAAAAGCAGCTGAAAAGGTTTATTTATTTATTTTTAATGGTGCTGAAAAACACCTCCAGCTGTTCAGCTTAACCCGGTGTAGTAGGTCCCTGCTCTTCAGCCTCTGTCTCATGGGATTTTAATGCCCTTCAGAGGGCAGGCACCTTGTTGGATGTGCTAATTAATAACTGTAGAATCACACCAGGGGTTTTGAACATTAACACATCTCCAAGTTGCTGTTTTGTTTTAGTGGAAGGGTTTTAGAGCCTCCCAAACACGGGCGGGATGCAGCTGAGGTGGCACAGACTGCACAGCACGGACTAAGTGCTGGAGATAGGCTTTATCAGTGAGACCCATATGTTCAGAGGGAAAATCTGCCAGCTTACACTGTCCATAAGGTACTGTGAGGAAAAAAAGAGTGGGGCAGTTTTCACAAAAATGAAAAGTTTGGTTTTGCAGCATAAGTGCCAAGGAGGCAGAAAATATAAGTTCAGTGGGTATGTTCCACTCAGGAATGTACAGTCTGGGGCAGATGGGGCAGGGCCTGAATCACTTGAGAAACAGCAGTGACCCTCTGTAGGAATATCTGGAAGGAAAAGGCCTCTGAAGAAAGTCTCTGAGGAAGAGAGTGAAGATAAATGTGCCTGGACACTTCTCTACATTGTCCAAGAAGGAGGAAGTTCTCAAGACCATGTGGGTTCCTTTCTTACTGTCTCACTTTTGCAGCAGATTTCTTGCCTTGTTCTCCTTACCCCAAACTGTACTTCCACTCAGCTTTTTCATCTCAAGGAGCACTGGCTGTTTATTTCTTTAAAAAGTCACTCTGGGAGAATTCCAGATGTCCATTCTGTTTGTCTGGAAAATCAAGAGGCTACGGGCTGCTAGAAACGGGACTGAGAATTTTTTCCCATTGCTGATGGTGAACACAACACATTCTTTTTAATGGCTTTGGCTCCACTGAGTAAAGCAAAACCTAATGGGCTGTTCAGATGGGTTTCACTTTTGAGAAGTTCAGGTCACAGAAAGCTCCATGGGCCAAAGAAAGGTGTGGGGCAACCCAGGCTGTTTCACCACTGGCCCACCTGCCGTGGGTTACAAGTGTCTGTGCAAGTAGTTCATGTGCAGTGTTAAAGGCAGACCCAGCAGGGTGTTCTCACACCACTCAACGTTTGCTGTTAGAAAACTGTTCTGTTAACAAAAGAGGGCAATAAAAGTCTCTCCTGTCAACTTTAACCTGAAATGAAAACACAGCAGTGCCCGAGTGTGACAAAAATGGCAATGGCAATGCTGCCTGCAAGTTTGGGGGGTGACCTTCAATGCCTTTGGGGACAGGCTCTTCCTGACCAAACCTGCACTGGCAGCCTGTAGTGCCTCAGCTCCAAGCAATTTTTGTAATTAAAATTAATTAAAGTGCTTACAACCTGCTGTGATCTGAAGTGCCTGTCTGTCTCCCTCCCTTTGTTGCTGTTGTTACTGCTCACATGCGAGGGGATGCCTGGTCTTTAATAAACTGCAGGATCTGCAGGAGCTTTGGAAGTCCCTGGCAGAGCAATGTTAATCTGGGAGACACAGCTGAATTTTCAAAAGTAACTGACTGACCTGTCCTAGTTAGTGCTTTTGCTGACATTGGAGCTTCTCAGAAAACATGCTGAAAATCAGAGGGCTGAGTTTTGGGAGGTTGCTGATGGTTGTGCAGGACTCGGGGGATTGGTTCATTGTATATCACTGAATCAGCTTCATGCCTGTGTTTGGAGTGGTGATTATCAGGGTGGCACCTTCTTTGCCCCCTAAAAGGATATGAAATGGACAAGGTATTACCTACCTGCAAGGTGTTATTTACCTGCAAGTGGCACATAAACACCCTCCTGGGGCTGTGAGGGATGTCACGGTTCCTTCTCCTTCTGTCACCACTTCTGCAAAACGTAGCCTGGCAGAGACACACTGAGTGATAAAACTCTTATCACTCCAGAGGGCACTGACAGGAGCCTTCCAGCTCTGGGGCTTTCAATTCCACCAGATAACAGGACTTTGGGGGAATCTTTTGGGCTCCAGGAGGGCGACTGAACAGTCCCCACAGGGCTTGGGCTGTTCTTGACTCTGCACCCACATATCAGGGAACTCCTGTGAAAAGAATTAGATTCTCTCCCACTCCCTAGTGCAAGAATCAGGGAAAATCCCTCCTCTGAGGCTGTGGTATACAACTTCTCCTCATGAAAAAAGTTGTGTTATGTGGGACCTTCCAGAGCAGGTAGTCTGAGATCTCTGCTCCTGTCTCCTGCTTGAGCATCCAGTGAGCTCAGAGAGGCTCTCCTGGCAAGCTGAGAGAACACATGGCCCCAAATGACTGTAAATCAATCTGATTCCAGTTCCCTCCACTGCTCTTGAGCAACACAGGTGGTACTGACTCGGGTAAATACACCTCACGTGGCAGCACCACTCGTTATGCTGCGATTACACCTGTGCCAGGGCCTCAGGGGGGGTTCTAAGGGGTGCTTCCCCCATTGAACCTCAGCACCTGAATTTAAGGCTGACAAAGCAGTTGACAAAATTAACCAAATCCAAAAGTTGTTAGGCAGTTTAACTAAGCTGTTGGAGGGTAAATAATATTAAGAGGTAGCTGAAATCTTCTTTCTCTTGGCCTTGGTTACTACCAGTGTCTTTCTCAGCCTGCTTTGAAACTAATTAAACCTACCCAGTATAGGTTGGGTGCAGTAATTAAGGGAAATAAATCATCTGCTTGAACCAAAATGTGCAAATTACTCAGTTTAAAGCAAAAAAAAAAAGAAAAAAAAAGAAAAGATTAGGAGCAATTAGGAGTGTCATGCTGGGCCTGCTCATTTTGTTCCAGGGAGTGTTAGAGCACCTGCTCCACAGGCATGACATTGGATTTGTGCTTCTGTGTGGTCTCTGGGCCAAACATACATCCAATTTGCTGTAATTCTTCAGGACACAGAATACATTCCTCCTCCTGCAAAGAAATGGAAACTGTGCTTTGAAACAGAGCAAAATGAACTTCCAGCATTCTTATGGGAATCTAAGAACCAGTTAAAAAGGCAGTTTTCTGTATTGAATCAACATTAGAATTCATTTATTATCAAGTTAAGACGTTTTATTTGGTAACAGGGGAAAGCTAAGAATGTTTAAATGCTCCTTCACACAGTTTTCTTCCCCTTCCAGCCTTTTATCCTTTTTTGTGTTTGTAGCAGCTTTACTTATCCAACTCCCTGGCAAAACAGGGAACAAAAGATTACACAGAAGTTTTCTTAAAAAAAAAAAAAAAAGGGTTTTCTAAAAAGCCCAAATCTGAAAAAAATAGAAAATCGTGAAAAGTTATAAAATATGATGTAATTTTCAAATCAATTTATATGCAGCTGCTTTTAAGCAAGCTTTCATAATATTTATGCCCAGTAAATATATCCTGTACTTAATAGCTGTGTAGAGCTTTTGCCAGCCAAGAGAAAGGTCATGTTCATGTCTTGGTATCATTCTAATTCCATGAAGCAAAGATTTTTCTCTCCTTACAATTTTTTCTTTCTAATGACTTGTGAAACTTTGCAATGCTCTGTTGAACCTGTCCTCAGGCAGCACAGCTCAGGCCAGATGTGTGCTTTACACCCAACCACAGGTTAATTCTTAAGTACCTTGGAAGTGACACCCTGTTTACTTTTGAATTTTGTTCAGTAGAAATGTAAATAGGGCTGTGATTTTAAGGGCAGTGGCTTCAGACAGAGTATGTGCAGGGCTGTAAAATGTTAGTCAATATTAGCAGAATAAAGACATCACTCAATAAAGATTTATCTGGTCTTCAAATGGCTTAGCCAGTTAAAACCCAAAACAAACTAGTAAATCTTTTACAGTATTGTATTTAAAAATCCCATGTCTGAGCACCTTCCAGTCATGGACAGCTTTCATAATGGTGGGGAATGTACTCTAAGGTTTAGCAAGAAACTCGTCAACTGGACTTTTTTTTGTCACTTGGACTCTTGCTCAGAAAAAATCACTGATGTTCATGAAGAGACTTAGATTCATAGTTGTTTTTAAATACTGCCTTAAAATCTTCTTCTTGCTAACTGTAACTTCAGAAGAATTAAGCACCTGATACAGCCAAGATGCAGAATTCAGTGCTGTGGGGAGCTGCTGGAGGTTTGGTAGGTGGTGGTTTTTGTTCTCTGATTTAATACCCCAAAACATTAAGTGTCCCTGTGTGTTTGGAGGTGCCCCATCCGTAGCAATGTGGAGCTGCAGCCCAGGTGTCCTGCAGGGATTTTGCAGGGATGGCTGTTGGCTGGGGGGGGGCTGGCAGGGTTCCCATCCCAGTAATTGCTTTCAGCACTCCTGGGATGTGCCCTGCTGCTCCAGGGGGATGCAATGTGTGTCCTCAGTTCCCTGCCCTATATTGTCCTGCAGTCCTGCTCTCCTGTCATGTTCCTATGGCAATCCATTGTGCAGCACAGCCTGGTTTCTCATGCTGCAAACCCCATTATTTTCAGGTAAAGAGGAATGTCTAGAACTGAGTTAAAAGCCTGACCCTGAGCTCTCTGAAGGAGGAGGTCACACATCTACTCCAGATGCTCTGCTGAAGGAGCTCTGACCTCTGCTCTGTTCTATCCCTCCATTTAGATCTGAGCATTCCTGGCTGCCTCTGCAAAGCCTGAAAATCCTCCTCAGTGGCCTCCTTCAAAGGAGGAGCTGTGCACTGTCTGTGCTCTTTCCACTGCTGCAGACTTTCTGTCTTGGCTCAGTTCAGGCCTGGCTGTTGATCCTGGGGCATGTCAGAGCAGCCAGGAATGGGATGAACGCTGGTTTGTGGCTCCAAATGTCCCACACCAGTGCCTGGAAAGATGGGTCAAGCAGGTTCCATCCCTCCTGCCCTCTCTTATTTCACTGTTTTGCCTTATTGTCTCCCTGCCCCATGTGTTGATGGCCCAGTCTCTCCTCCAGTGCTCAGCCCTGGCACACCTTCGTCCCAGTTGTTCCCTAGTTGTTCCTAGGGCACGGCATCATGATAAACCCAAAGGCTGGGGGTGTGCAGGGCATGTCCTGGCACAGGGGTGCTGGGAAGCATCACTGGCAGGTCCCCACTGTGTCACAGAGTTGTTGTCCCAAGAGTTACCAAAAATGGATAAACAGCAATCAGGGAATACTCTGGGCTGATGTGTGTTATGTCAAGGAGCTTCCTTTTTGCCCACTGGGACTACACTTCTGCTTTTGGGAAGGCTGGGTGTAGGTGTTCTCTCTCTTTTCACTAATCATGCCGGTGTATTTATAAAAATTTTCCACTTTGTATCTTGTCCTTTGAAATCTGGAGGCAAGACCTGGGAATGTTTCTTCAGGCTGCCTTCTCTTTGCAGTCACCTTGTCCCTTTTTGTTAATACATCACTCTAGGACTTTAGATGGGAGTTTTTGTGAGGTGGCAGCAGTTCTTGTGTAGGCCAGTGATTGTTCCTGTGCAGCTGTGTCTGCAGTGATGGTGCTCCCAAAATCCAGCAGCAGCAGCAATGTAGGAAGAATAGCCTGAGCAGGATTTTCCTCTGTTGGTGACAGCATTCTCAATCCGTATGTCCCGAATTGCTTTCCTGCAAAACTGCTGCTGCAAATTCTGCTTCTGAGTTACCTTCCTGGAATGTTGATTCCTAGTTTTCACAGTAGCATTTCAGCTTTTGTTTCAAGGAGGACACCTGTGTATGAAGTGTGCAAACACAACTGGAAGTGTTGTCCTTATTGATTTACCTGCCTTGCTGCTTTTGCTTTAATTGGGTCATGACTGTTGCATCACTTCTAAACTGTGGCCAGGGTAAATAACTATATTTTTTTCCTAGTCTTCAGTCATGAACTTTAAAAATCATCCTTCCAGCAGCACTTGAGCAATAATACTAATTTGTTTTGCTTTATTCAACTGCTGCATGAAAGGGTGACACCAGTTTGATTTTAATTCCTTTGGCCTTTAGTGCATGTTTCCTAAGACACCTGTTACAGAAGACAGAGCCAAGGACATTTCATGGAGTGACATCCCCAAGTGTTAAAACAGTTTGTCCTCTGTTGTGTATGGTTATACATCCTACAGAAAGCTTGTGGTGGGCAGGTCAGAACTGAGGCATTGAAAATGCTGCAGACAAAATGAAAGGCCAAACTACCTCAGCCCTGTGCTTCTGCCGTGGTCTCTGCTGCACCCAGTTGATGCTGGAGCCTCTCTCTGCTCGAGGTTAACAAGAACTAGCACTAAACTGGGTCATGTTGCCCTTAGAAGCAGCTGGATCACGGTGTTCCACTGGAATTCCTCCATGCCAGGCCCAAACAAGAGGTGTCCCCCAGTGCAGGCTGCTGGGCTGATCCTGTTGTGTGTACTGAGCAGAGGCCAAGTGCAATAAAGGGTATTTGCAGGCTGGTGGCCTTGCAGGGCAGAGGGGCTGGGTCACAGGACAGGACAGGAGAGAGACAAGTGGGAAAATGTGCTCAGAGGGGGAGAAATGGTTGTGGACGAGGGGAGCAGGGGAACCACTGAGGAGGAGCTGGGAGAGGTGGGGAAGGGTCACTGTGGGATGGTGGGGGAATAAATGTTAGTGGAGGTGTAGGAGGTGGCAGTGGGTGTCCTGAGGCATTGTCCAGGTACCACATCCTGGTACCTCCTAATACAACAGGAACTGTTGTTTCTGTGACACCCCAGAGCAACAGAAAGAGGTGTCCACTGCCATTCCCAGGTCACTGTGCTGACACTGTCACATCACACAAGGGTGTTTAATTCCATAGCTGGGACTTGGTTCCTCACACCAGTGTCCAACACTGGGGAACCTCCCTCTGAAATGGGATCCAAAAAGGATCTCAAGGGCTCCCTCAGGGGCTGCTGCCCCAGTATCTAACTGCACATCACAGTGGTAAACCCTACCTGTGACAGCAGAGAGGATGAACTTCCTGGGGGCTTCAGCTGCAACCAGACAGCTGTCAGTGAATTTCTAAGCTCACTCAAAAAATGCTCCTTTCAGAATTTTTCTGTTGCTTTTTCTGCTTTATTCACCCTTTTCATGTTCCTTTTTCAGTCATCCTGGCTGATTATTAAGTACGTGGCGGAAGAAAATCTTTAATCAGAACTATTTTATTGTGTTCTGTTTCTTTTATCTTCTCCATGCTGGAAACTACTCAATATCTGTGATTGCTTATCTGCAGCATAAAGAGGGATATATTTAAAAAAATAAGATAAATCTTCAGAGTAACATAATGAAGCCACCTAGCACAGAATGCCTTTGTGAAAAGCCTGATCAAATCTGCTGAGTCACAACATAATTTCAACACATGAAGTTGCCCTGTTAGCTAATTCCTTTACCAGGAAAAAGGTAAATGATAATTTTGAATATTACCCACTTCACTGAACCCGTTTAGCTTAACTGGAGGTTATGGATTCTTCCATGCACTTAATGGACCATTGTTCTCTGTCATTCCCACTGTTTACAGCTGACAACACACTGTACACCCAAGCTGTGGCAAAACCAACCTCTCACTACTAAGCTGGGAGTTTAATGACATTTTAATGAACCCAGAGCTCATCAGTTTAAAAAAAAATCCCACATAAACACAACACTAAATGTAGCTGTTCTATATTTGTGCTCCCTCCTCAGCATTTCCGTGGATAAATGACAACATGTTATGGTTGTTTATCAATTAACATTAAAGGATGTTTATTCAACTGTCGCAGCTACTGTATAGCTTTAGTCTATTTTTTTAAGGACAAAAAGCTTGGAATGAGATCCAGTATTGTATGACTACCATAAGACCTTATTTAATTGTATCTTGGGCGTTGGGCAATGCTGGAGCTTCTTGCAAGCTCAAGAGGTTAATATCTGTCTTTATTAATCCTTCCTTACTGAAGTTTGGAGGGGGCTGCACAGGGTAAAATACATTCTGTGCTCACTTCATAACACACTGAACAAAACTGCTCACAGCAATTAGAGGCTGCCCTTTGCTTGCACCCAGAAACCAAGAACTGATGAGGTTTCTTTAATATTCATTTTAATGAAAGTATTTCAGAAATAGAAACATGAGAGAGAGAGAGAAATTCGAAACACAGAGAATTTAAAAGGAGGAGAATTCATTAAAAAATATTCTGGTGTATTTGGGATTGTCTTGTGTTCCCTTGTGTGTCCCAAGGTGTTCAGGGCTCTGAAATAGGTAGATCTGAGCTTTGGTTGAGTTTACTGCAAACTGTCTTCCTCTGGTACAATTTCATAGTTGTGATTCTGTGAATATTTATGTTATACTTGTTATAAAAAAATGTTCAGTCACTGATCAAAACTGCAATTTGAGTCTGCAGCACTGGGCTGTTGGTCTAAGTGGGAATGATGGTCCAGCTGTTGATTTAACTGAAAACTGGTGCCAGAGCAGAGTCCTCGAGGGGGAGGGCTGGAAAACACCCAAGCATTTCTCCAGGGGATGCAGCTTATGGGCAACCTCAGCTTCCAAATGGGGTGTGGTGCTAGTGGAACACCAGAGGAACTACAGCTTTAAAGTGACATTTTCTAGGGGAATGTCACTGTGTGGGAAGTTATACTGGATCTTCTCAGAAAATGGGTTGAGGGGAGTTTTGGGGGTTTTGTGAGTTCTTGGACTTTGTAAAAAGCCAAAACAAAACCAAAAAAACAACAACAACAAAATCAACCCCCCAAAAAATCACATTCCATGTTCCTGTGAGTTGCTTTATGCACAGAATTTTTATTTATTAGCAGTTTGTTAACATTCCAGCTACAGGAATGATGTCCCTGAGGTACAGCCAGGGATAACTTCCATCCCATGCTGAATGTGCCAGGCACCCAGAGGAGGTGTTGGTGGATGTTCTTTAGGATACCAGCTTGGTTAAACAGGGTGCCCTTTGCAGCCCTTCCTGTGCAATGGGCAGAGCTTTCTATTCATCCAGACAAACATTTCTATGTCATAGAACTGCTTTTCATTTCAAAGCAAAACTTCGGGTTGTTTTGTGCTTTTTTTTTTTCTGTTAGAAGAACTCCAGGTTTTTGTTAAACAAACAAAAGAGAAAACTACAAGTAATGTGTGTTGAGTGATGGTTTGGTTTCACTCTTGGGAAGAGGAGTGAAAGGTTTTAATGCTGCTTTCTGTGTGATCCTGAAATTAAATTAATTTAGCACTATCTACTTAGAGCTTGACATAGTACACTTGGAGAAAATTCAACAGTAAATGTGGGATGGGGTTTTAAGTGAATTGACTGTTGTGTATTGTCTTGCTCTTTTTTTGTTTTGTCTTTTTCTCTTTGACCAGTTTTATTGGCTCCTGTGTGTTTCCATAGTTCTTGCTGTGGAATCTTTATTTTAAATTTTTATTGTCATTTCATCTATGTTTATAGACACATATAAAGCCAAACATCACAGAAAATTAAGAACCTACTGGAGCCAGGTTCAGATTGTATCCGATGCAATTAAAGAATAAAGTTTCACCATTTACTTGCTATACCTCCTTAAAAATGTTGATGATAGGATTTTATTGGCTTTTTCACCTCTAGAAAAACGGGAGAAAGAGATGTCTCAGCTATGGAGCAGTGACTGGCTTCTCATCTCTCCCTCCTTGCCACTTATCCCTCTTTCAGAGCTGGGCAGAACATGTCTGGTCACATCCTTCAAAAATGTGTCCCCACCATGGGCAGGTATTGCAGTTCAGCACCCCCAGCTGAGTGAACAGAAGATGGCTCTGAGGGCATTTGTTCCTCTTTTCCAAGGCACATTCACAGAAAATTGTCCCTTTTGCTGCTTCTGCCCTGAACCCATTATTAGGAACCATCCAAATGTGCATTTGCTGTACATCTGTGACACACAGGAGGCAAGAAATATTTAAATCCCCACCAAATGCACCTAACTCATTTTTGAGAAGCAATAAACTGGTTCTCAGCTCAATTTCTAGCATTTTTTCTCAGCTGGACAATTATTCAGGCTTGAGCTAATTCTTTAACTCAGGTGATTCAGGACAAACTAAAAATAGCTGCAGGAAACTATGTGACCAGTTCCAGAAAACCAGGGGTTTTTTTCCTTTAGTATCTAAAAAGTGAACTAATATGTTAAAGTTGTGTGTGTTAAGGCTCCTCTTGACTTGTTGCCTGTTTGATTCTAGGGCTGAGTGGGGCTCTGGTGGTTTTTTTGGGGGTGAGTGTTGTTAGGAAATGAAGTTATAAAGAGCCACGTGCCTGTAACCAGCAGTGCAAAACCAGGAGATGGAAATCTGTGCCTCTGTCTGGGTGGCAATGGATTTACCAGCACAAACAGGTTGGGAGGGACACAATCACCCACTAATCAGCAGAGTCTTTTACTACCTTGTTAATTGGCTGAAGGGTTTATTTGGTGGTTTTAGCTCATCTCTTATCTGGGAGATTTAGGGCTGAATTACCTCCAGCACAGAGGAAATGTCTGTGATTTTGTCTGTCAAGCCCAGCACCTCATGGCACATCCAAATCCAGACACCTTTGGGCTCTGGGGTTAAACCCTGGTGGTGTGGAGGCTGGAGCCCTATTCCTGGCTCTGCTTCCTGAAACTCCAGAACAGCTTTGGGAAAGCTGGTTCATCTGTCCAGGCTTGGTTTTTCACCTCTCTGACATGAAGATGTTGACAGGGCTCCAAGAGAAAGATTTCTCTGTGGGATTAGTTTTGAAGTGACCTTTATTCCCCGTGTCTCCCTCGAGAGGGGGCCTGTCCTTTGCCCAGCAGCAGCAAGGGTTTGTGGTGGAAGCAGCCCAAGAAGTGAAGTGGGACAGGAAAAAGCAATGCTTGAACTTTACCCACCTCTTTCTAAACAGATCAGTATGAGCAGGGGTTTCCTTGGAAAAGGAGAAGATGAGGGAACAGGCTGAGCTGGAACACAACCTGTGCTACACATCCTGGGGTGAGATAACTGTCTTGTTTGTACCCTGTGTTTTCCCCATCTAAGGGAAAGAGGATTCCTTTTGAAAAATAGTGTGAGATCTCGAAGTGAACGGTGTGGGAAGGTATTATTTGTGTTGTGGTGCTTGCTGGAAAAAAAACTGAGTCCAACAACAAATGGGATGAGAGGAAGTGGGAAAACAATGGGAAGAGAAAAACTGCTTTTAGCCTTACAGAGTGGTCATTGATTCACCAAAGGAGAAGGATAATTCCTCATTGTACAGCTTTCAGACAACAGTTAGTATATTCACTTCCTGTTAAAGACTAGAAAAATATCAATGAACTGACAGAAGCCAAAGAAAAGTCAGTTAAAAAAACAGTAGTTAGGGGACATGAGGAATAACTAATAGGAAAAGAGGGGGAAAAACCAGTGAATTGATGGAATGGAGTGACAGTCAGAGTTGTAAAAGATGATAAGCTCAGAGTAAAATTAATTGCTTTTGGAGCTCAAGTTCAGAAAGAGGAATTCTCAGACAAAAATAGAGTTGTGGCATTTTTTTCCCCTAAAAAGATTACCTTGGAAAATAATTTTTTATCTGAGGAATTATGTAGATAAAATGGAAAAAGTAATTCTTTTTAAGAATGCTAAACAGTGCTTTAGAATATGCTGTACAGACCAGATTTACAGTACCTTTTAGGCCTTCAGTCTTCATGTGGCACAATCACCTGAGTACTGTGTGTAATCATGGTCTTTGAATGTTGTAAGTCTTGACAACAGCTTTTACCATTTTTATGTATTTGTATTCTGCAGAGAAAAATTAAACAATCACAACTATAAAATGCTTCTTTTCCTAGATTTAGTATTTATTAATGACTTCCATGAAATTAACTATGTATTTGACTTAAAAATTAAATTCCTCTTGCTTCAGCACAGGATCTTGCATGGAACAATTGTGGTGAAGGATAGTAATGTTTTGTATTTATGCAAAAGGATTAGAGTAATCAGAAAGCAAGTTATACCTCTAACTAGTGGCATGTGCCTATTTCAGAGAGGAATACATAGGAAGAGGACTCAATGAAAAAATGGAAGATTTTTGCTTAACGGAAGCCCTCTGAATAAATTGTTCTGTGTTTTTTCTCCTTATGGAAATGGAGACTGGGGGTCAGTGCTGTGCTGATGGCTGCATAAACTTTGATCTTTCTTCCTTAAATTTTTCACCTCCCTTGGATTCCATTGGAGCAAACCAGGACACTGGTGCTTGCTGGAAACAGCTCAGGTGTTATTTTGCTACCGAGTCCAGTTTCATGTGATGCAACTCCTCGTAAACATTAACTCGTAAACGCTGTGGGTGCTGCTTTTTGGGGCAGCAGGGAGTGACTGTGCTCAGTGAGGTGTACAGGCACACATCTCCTGCGTGCTATTTTTGGCAGGTACAGGCCCTGTGTCCTGCCAGCACCAACCTTCTGTTTGCTCCTGCTGCTCCAGGGCCGGGGCAGCCGCGGGATCTCTCCACCTGGAATGCACAGGGACAGCCAATCTCGGGCTGTTTGCTCCTGGAGTGACACAAAGGGGATGTCACAGCTCCGGGCTGCCTTTCACGTGTTCCCATTCAAAGGTCTTGCTCACTGAGCAGGAAGAACTAGAGGAAGAGGGGAGCAGTTGGGACATAACCCAGCCTGGCTGGGGACACGGGGAAGTTCACTCAGAATTCAAGACAGGCTGCACCATAGAAAGAAGGGAACCAGTTCATTAAAATGGCTCCCCCTTTTATAGGGGAGCTGGGAGAACTTTCCAGAGTATGGTGAATAAGGGGAGGAGTTTTGGGAAGGAGGAACAAGGATTGGGTACAGAGCATAAAGGGGAGGGATAAACAATAGAATATGCATGAGAAGGGAGTGGAACTCTTGTGGGAATGAACCATTACAACATAGAGATAAGGACAAACCATTGTTAAAAAGCATTAAAACAGCCATGAACTTGTAATTTCTCTCCGTTCAACAGTCTCAGTTAAACAAGTCCATTATTTCAAATCCATTCCTCTTCTTCCGTGACTTCTTTCAATGCCACAGCCCGGTGCTGGTGGGCTTCTCTCTCTGCTTCTTCAGAGTCCTCATCCACAGGGACAGGGACTTTTCCCATGGGATAAAGGGACAGGAAGTGGGGACACACTACAGGATTGCACAAGGGGGTTTTTAAAAGAAAGCAGAGCATCAAACCCCCATCCTAAGGCCCTAAATGTGTTGTGAACACCTGCAAAGGGTAGAGCTGGGGAGTGGCAATCCTGTGGATGGGACTTTGACCACGGGCCATTTTCATTTACTGTTTTACTCTTTCCAGTACCTTTATGCATAGAGTTATTAGTTATCTTTTTGCATACAGCTATTGCTGTGACACAATATTTTAGCTGCACTTTGGCTGTGCACTGGATGCTGCCATACTGAGCTAATGAGAATTACTGTTCCTTTTGAAGTTCTAATAACCTGCTTGCTCCATGTGCTCCAAGTGTTTCATATCCATGCATAGATTAGTTTGGAACTAGTCTTGTGTGTGAATTTAGTTGTTACTTGGTTGTTTACATATAATCCTTTTCTTTTCCCCTGGATGTTCTCATTCGTTGTCTTCCAGTGCAAACCCCTCTTGTTTCCCATGTGCTTTTTTCCTCTGGAACATTTCCTGGTTTGGCCTAGCCAAGGGCATTTCTGAGGTGCAGAACGTTGGTACAGAGCTAGTTTGAGTAAAATAACTTGTAAAAGTAACCAGCCAGCTAAAGAAAAGGACAGATGACGATGGATTGAATCAGATCTTAAATCTGAGGTTCCTTCAGTCTGGTTCCTCCTCTGCATTTCGGTGTGTTGGGTCCGCGAGGAGAAGAAAGGAAGTGACACATCCCCGGAGCTGCAGAGGATGGGGCAGTGATGATCAGCACTGGGGCAGAGCCAGCTGGCCCGGGGAGGTGCCTTTGGGCTGCTTTCTAACAAAGAACCCTCCGTGTGGCTCAGCTGGGAAGTGCCCGGCAGAGAGCTGGCCCTGCAGACCAGGAGGAGGAAGATGACATGAAGGACTGACACAGATCCAGATATTTCAGTGCCTCCCCACTTGGCATCTCTGCACAGGCAAACCATGGAATAACAGCTTCCCTCACATACCTTGGATCCCAAGGAGGAGTGCTGTGATGAGTAAGATGCAGAAGACATAGGTGAATGGTATTTATAGCCTAGCTCAAAATAATTTTTCCAGACACTTCCTAGGTTGGTGTGGGCTGGCTTTAGTCGTGTTCCTTAGTGTTTGCCACTGCCTCCTCCACACCTGATCAGGGACTGACACAGCTCCTTTCCTCATCTTTTAATTGGCAAACTTGCTTCTCTAAAATATTTCTCTTTTGCCTCATGCAAATTGTGAACTCACTGGCCATGAGAAGAGCCTTGCCTTTGAATGAGCCCTCACAGAGACAGGAATGTTTCAAGACAATTGAAATCCCAATTTTTATTGAGTCTGCAATACAAAACTCCTCATGTATTTCTGAACACCAAGAGCAGCACTTACTTGGGCAAATCTGCTCCTGGGCTGGTTAAGTAACTGCCCAGGCAGACCACTGCAATTTTAATAACCCTCAGGAGTGACAAAGCTTTACCCACACAGCCCTAACTGCAAGATAGGGTCACAAGTAACAATTTGGTGTCTTGTACCCAATCAAGGAGCTTTTGTTCAGTCCCTTTTGCTGCTGATTTGGGATCTTTCTTTTCTTTCCTGTTGACCATTTATTAACTGGTGGCACAGGAATACCCAACGTCCATTATTCTAATTGTTGTCCCATTTCTGTATAAAATGATTTCTGAGTCACATCCAAAACCATATAGACTCCTTTCATTGCCATGACAACAGCAAGGCATGCCAATGTTAGCAATGTCTGCTAGAAAAAAAACAGCAGTAAAAGCGAAAAACAGTTAATTGAGGTATTTCACATCTAAATCCCATTTTCTGTAATGATCCAAAATTATCCTGCATTGTGGAAAAGTAGCTAAGAACAAGCCCTAGATAAATAGCATAGTCTCATGCTGAATGTTGAGTCTTGTCCTAGGCACTGCAGTACAAAAAAAATCTTACAAAAATAGAGAGAGTGGAATTGGTCATAGCCCTGGTGTCATATTTGGATCAGAAGAGGATGAAGAGTTAAATGTGGTTGCTAAAAATGAAGGATAACCACTAACAGCTCTAGAAAAAGGGTTGATGTTAAATTGCACATTGTTCTTTCATTATCATACCTTCATCTTCATTGCCTAAGTACATTTGATGTGATTACATAACAATACATTTAAAACTAATAAATAATGCAGCAAGTCACATAAAATAATAGGGAATCATTGATGTAAAATAGGTCTTGTAGAGCTGAATATTAGAAGAAATCCACCTCAGTCCAAGTGAGGCTGGGAAAGAGGAAAGCCAGAGGGTGGGACTTGAGAGGTGTGGAGTCATCAGGAAGGATTATTTCTGTTTAAGGGAGGTGAGAGCACAGAGATAACAGAGGTACCATCTACAGCCTCCTTTCCTTGAAACCTGCATGATCCTGTGGCTTTCTCCTGGCCTCTCTCTATGCTTTGAAGCTGAGATGGAGCCTGTTTTGGAAATAGAACTGAGCATAAATGTCCTGCAGTCAGGGACATTCCCTGCTGAACTCTTCACATTTGTGGGGTTTGAAGTCCTCTGCTTATGCTTGTGGAGGAGGTGGAGAGGAGGAGTGATGCTGTCCATGGAAAGCTGTGATTCAGGTATCCCTGGCTGTGTCTGGGGCTGGCCCATAAAACTCTTCTCGATGGTTTTTGTTCTTTTCACCCTGCTAATGCATTGCTGCAGGTGGCTGGAGGGCTAATCTTTCCTCTGATGTGTCCTCAGGGTGCCCAAATGAGTTTCAGGAGCCTCTCAGGAGCATTTTCCAAAGGATGAGAGTGCTATGTTTTCATTTAATGGCAGTTGACTCTCCAAGGAGGTGGATGATTTCTGGTGACAGCCACAGGTGTTGTCAGAGCAAGTGTAACTCTGGTTCCCCTTATTTACAGCCTTATTTTTAGACCTACTGGTACTACTGTAGACTAGAATGCTGTTGGCTTCACCTGGGTTCTCGCGAATTTTGACAATACTTGCCAGCTTAGGGAGGTGGAATAGACCTCCTCATCCTGCATCATTTGCCATCCTGGGTTTTATTTGAGTTGGGGAGGTCCTGAATGCCAGGTAGCTCCAGCTCTGAAAGAAACTGGGGAAGTCACTTGACTTCTAGACGCTGAGACTTACCAAAGATTGTGGTTAATATCAAATATTAAGAGTTGCTATCTAATAAACAAGCTTCATGTGAGAATTCACAAAGATAAATAGCAGTGATCCTTCAGCATCACTTAAATTCTGAGATCAGTGAGCCTCTGGAAACAGCCCTCCCCCTGCATCCAGGCAAATGGGAAGGTGGGGATCCTGGGCTCTCAGCACTGCGGGGTGATTGATGGGCTGTGTCAAGGCTTGACGAGCAAACCAAGAAAACCTTGTGGGTTTATGGACTTCATATCTAAGTGTGCATAACTTAAAAGCATTAAACATCTGCAAAGCTAAGAAATTCCTTGAGAACTGTGCAACACTTGGCTGCTGGTGGAGCCTGCAAGCCATAAAAGCTGCAGTTAATGATAAGGTTTGTCTTCATGTCGTGGTTAATGAAAGTGTGTGGGTGTGGGGCACGTGACCATGACAGGAGCACTGCTACAGCCCAGTGTCTGCTTATTCTGCTTTCTCTTCTGCACTGAATGTATTTTCATGTATCTGTTGAATTTTTTAGGTTTATTTCTTACACAGCATCCTTTAGCTGGCATATTTTAAATACTCTAAGAACGCTTTAAAATGCATTTATAATTTACCCCATTTTTGGTGATGTTTGTTTGCACGGTGGTCTCATCAACAAAGAAGCTGTTCATTCACAGCACAGCTTTATCATGGCTTTAGACAAAAGATTAGGTAGTGCAGTTAGGGGTACAAAACTAGAAAAAAATCTTGGAACTTGTTGAACAAAAATGGGTTGTCTTAACCATTACTCTGTGGGACACTACATAGGTGAATTGCTAACAGAGACTTTTTTCTCATCCTGTGTTTTTTAGCTTGGTTAGGTCAAAGACTTTTCAAAGCAAGGCATTTGGGTTTTATTCTGCTGCGAAAAATGATGAATCCGTGAGTAGCCTTTCAGGGGAGGCCAGCCATCAGCAGATGGCTCAGGAAGAAAAGGCAAGAGCAAGCACATAGTAATGTGTCCCCAAATATTGCAGGGCCTTCTGTGGGTCAGGGTGTTTTTCGACTATACGAGACGTCTTTGGTAATCTGTGATGGATTTTTTTCTTTCTTGTATTTCTCCAGTCCCTTTTTGAGTCCAGGCAAACTTTTACTACATTTTGTCCTGTGTTCTACAGCTTAATTATATGTGAATGAAGAAATAATTGCTCTTTGGTTGTTCTGAGTTTGGTAGTTGCACCCGTTACCCTCTAGCTCTTCTATTGGAAGAGGCAGTAAACAATTATTCCCTGTTCAGCTATTTCAGGTATCCAATCTTTGTAAGCTTCCATTACATTACTGCCTTCAGCTGATGTACCCAAACATACGCACTCACTCCTCAAACAGAATTTTTCCTCTTGCCAGTTTTGCCCTTTATTTAGTCCTTAACAAAGGGCACTGATTCAGTCATGGCATCCCTACTGTTTTAGGGCTGTAACCAATTCACGTGAGTATAACTGAGATTCCTCAGTGTTTTATTTCTTGCCACTGTGGCCTCGCTGATCTGGGCACATCATTGTCACTGCCACCACCTGAGCCTGTAACTGTCTTCAGTGGGAACTTTTTTCCTGTTTTAGACACAGAATTTCTGTCCCCAGTGACACTTTTATTACTTCTTGCTGTTATCCTGTTCATTCTGTTTAAGCAAACGCTTTCTTTTAATGGTCTCCTGCTTGTGCACTGGTGGTGTGATTCGTCCTGCCTTTTCTGCACACTTTTTATCCCTGCCCACAGCATCCAGTTCTCCTGCTTTCACTGACTGTCCAACACATCAGTTAGATCTGTATCCTCATCTAAATTCAGTGTTTGATTCCCCTGACCTGTTCTTTTCAGGTGATTTTATGCAAAACCAGTTGTCTGCTATTATACTTTGAGAAGACAAATGATGGTTTGGGGATGATTCCGTTCCCAGGTCTGTTCAGCTGTAGGAGACTGAGGGGAGACCTCGTTGCAGATACACCTTCCTGGGCAGGGGCAGAGGAGGGGCAGGGACTGAGCTCTGCTCTGGGGGGACCACGGACAGGACCCAGGGAATGGCTGGAGCTGTGTCAGGGCAGGCTCAGGTTGGATCTCAGGAAAAGGTTCTTCCCCCAGAGGCTGGTTGGGCACTGCCCAGGCTCCCCAGGGCAGTGGGCACAGCCCCAAGGCTGCCAGAGCTCCAGGAGGGTTTGGATGATCCTCTGGGACGCCTCGTGTGACTCTTGGGGCTGGGCCTGTGCAGGGCTGAGGGCTGGACTGGATGATCCTGGCGGGCTCTCGGCACATTCTCAGGGATTCCCCTCGGACGGGACATCCCATCCCGGCCCGGGCGCGCACACGCCCCGTGCGCCTCAGGGAGCCGCGCGCGCGCCCGCGCACGGGACGCGCCCCGCGATGGGAGGGGAGGGGGGAGCGAGCGGCGCTCTCGCGAGAGCCAGGCGGACGCCCCGCGAGATCTGTGCGCGCGCCCGCCCGCGTCATGTTTTGCCGGTGACACCCGGGCCGGGCGGACGCGGCTCCGCCGGGACCCCCCGCCCGCACCGACCCGGCCCCGGCCCCGCCGCGGCACCCCCAGCGCGGCACTCTGGGCCCCGCCGCTCCCGCCGCTCCCCGCCGCTGCCTGGTGAGCGCGCGGCCGCCGCGCCGGGGGGCGCGGGCAGGGGCGGGAGGCCTGGGCTCGGCCGGGACCCCTCAGAGCGCCCGGAGCGGGGCAGGGCCGGCGGGAGGGCGAGCGGGGGCAGGCGGGGCCGCGCCGGTGGCGGCGCCCTGTTGCTGAGGGGGGAGAGAGGGACGGGGTCCTCCGGCAGCGCTCGTCCC
This sequence comes from Pseudopipra pipra, assembly GCF_036250125.1. Taxonomy (NCBI): domain Eukaryota; kingdom Metazoa; phylum Chordata; class Aves; order Passeriformes; family Pipridae; genus Pseudopipra; species Pseudopipra pipra. Next base: position 2,645,903 of record NC_087560.1, on the reverse strand, counting down.
TTCGCGGGGGCTTTTTGTGCCCCCTCGGAGCGGTGTGAGCGGCACGAAATCCGCGCTGTGCCCCGGCCGCGCTCCTCCCAGCCCGTGCTTCGCTCCCGGAGCCTCGCGAACGCGGCCGTGGCGTGGCCGTGCGTTTCCCCTGAGTGCTGGATGCATCCCTGGCTCTGTGCATCCGAGCTGGACCCGGCTGGTGCCGCAAAATCCACTGTAAGATGTGTCACGTTGGCCTCCGTCGGCCCCGGGCTCGGCTGGGGGTGTTCCCGGCACCTCCGGACCTGTCAGCCCACACCGTCGGCTCCCCGGGGCCTGTGTGCTGACCCTTGCTTGCAATACTGAAAAATTGTAGGTGTGCTTTTACTCAGAGGTGGCTTATTTTGTGTTCCAAAGCGATATCCGAGCAGGTGTTTTGCTGTGGTTTTGGTTTTTATTGTTATGGGTTTTGTTGCTTTGTTGGGTTTTTTTTAACTGCATATGGCCAATTTTCTTTAGAAGTTCCTGTATATAAGCTGCTTTTCATGGGCTTTTTTAGGGACAGAACCCTACTGTGCTCTCTCTCTCCCTTTCACAGTAGACATAGTGGGTTTAGTGCAGTTGTTGAGCATCTTCATCTTGTGTTGTCACATGTCTGAGCTGATTGTTCCCTCATGGACTGGTCAGTTTGCTGTAGCCTGGACCATGTGCTCTATATACAGATATACTTACAGGTGTGTATACACGTGTGCTATTGCCTCATGGGGTCGATCAGATCTGTAGCTCAGCAGAGTGTTCTGTGCTGTTATTTCTTGACAAAACCTCAAAGCTGCGAGCTTACACCTGCTGAATTTAGTGCTCCTTCCTAGAGGCCCCACATATCCCACATCTGCTCCATGGCTTGGGGATGTGGACTGAGGAGGACTGGGAACTCAGGGGTGAGTCTCTCAGAATTATGGGGAAAATGTAATAGGCATTTAACCTATTGTTAAATGTAAACCTATGTACACCTCGTCAGACTGCTGCTGCTTCCCAGTGGTCTAAGAGGAGCCTGTTAATTTTGTGTGAAGGATTGAAAGCTGTGCAATGTTGTGCTACAGGACAGAAAGGCATTGCCAGTCTCCCGAGTCCCTGCACCTGTGAGGAATTTGTTAGGTGGCTTTATGCACAGTGGTCGTGTCTCAGAATTAAACTCCTTCTCTCTGAGTAGAAAACCTGTACATGTTTGAGGATTTCCTCTCTGCTCTTCTGTTGTTATTTAAATATGTCATGTATGTTTTGTTCTTTGCCTGAACATTAAGAATAAACATGTTTTTGTGGTTGGAAGTGTGTAAGTTGAGGGGGAAGTGGGGGTGTTGAAATTTCTTTATGGAAACTGTGCAAAGGAGGTATTTATCTAATTGTTAGTTAAGGATAGGGATGTAAAGTATTTGACTTATTTTTGCTGAAGGACTGCTCGGCGTAGTAAGAATATAGCACAGCATTTTTTAATTCATTTAATCCTTGACCTGAAAAATAGTTTATCAGTGAAAGCTGCTCTTATTTCAGAACTGAATTAAATGGATAGTAGTGGATTAGGAAAAGGCTTAAGTGGACAGGCTAAAGATCTGAGTTGTTTTTTGTCTTTACCAATTTCAGGTAGTCACGGTCTTTCTTTTTCCAAGAAAGCAGTACAGGGGTGCTCTGCATGTTTTAAAGTACCACTGAGGATGGAGTGGGACCTTTCTATGGATGGGGAGAGCTCCACGTGGATTTGTGTTTTGGTAGTAAAATGAATAAAGTATATACATTTAAGTACTTTTGATTAAGACACTCTTAATATTCCAGTCTTTCTTTCTGTTTTTAGTGTAATTATTCTTGTAATACTCATGGGAAAGAGAAGCACTTTTATCCCCATTTTAGAAATAAGTAATGGAGACAAAAATATGTATTTCAGGAAGACTTGGTGGAGCAGGCCTTTGATTTCTGGTCACAGGTTGTTAGGAAGTCATTATCCTTTCAATGCACTGTCTCCATTTAGGTCCTGTACAGGTACCTTACCTTCCTCTTGAGAGGTTTTTATCTTGGTCTGCTGTTTTAGTTTGGTGTAGGGTGCAATTCTCTCTGGCTGGTTTGACTTCCTGATGTCAAAGTCACCTCAGTGACTGGTGAGTCCTGTGTTGGTTGTGTTTCTTTCTCAGAGACACTCCAACTCTCCGATTGCTGGCAGGTTTTGGTTTTGTCTCTCCCTGTAGCGAGTGAGGGTCATGTGGAACAGCCAAACCTAGTCGGTGTTTTCTCTTTCCAAACATCTGAAGTATCGCTCAGAAAAGGAAGCTCTGCTGTCGTGGGGCTGCTGGAAATAACTGGCAGTGGTGCTGCAGCTGCTCAGGGGGCACTGTGGTCACTCACAGTTACCCTGGTGAGTTCTGAACCTGGAAAAATCCCAAAGCCCAGCCTGGAACCCAATAACTGTGGAATTTGCCAATCCACAGCCAGTGTAACTGTGACCTTGGAGCTGGCCAGGTATATTCCCTGGCCTGGACTGCCTGTTGTGATTGACCTGATGTCATCGAGTTAGTTGGGAGGAAATTCAGGTGGCTCAAGCAATCATGTTCTCTGTTGGAAGCTGGAATTAATTTGCTGCTTAAAGAAGAGCCTGCAGCTTGAGTCCTCCTTACTACTACTAATAATTGTTTTGCTGTCAGGTCTGTATGATACAGAAATTTCATTGTCAAAACATTTCCTTATATTTATGAATTTGTACGACAGAAGTTTCTTTTTCAGTCAGTTATACCCGGAGTACTTTGAGGCAAGAAATATAAGTGTTACCTGGAAGTGTTAACATGAAGGGGCATCCACAGCTTGCTGGGCAACTTGCTCTGGTATCTCAACACCCACTTTATTAAAAGTTTCTTCTTCATATCCAATCTAAACCTGCCCATTTTCATTTTAAAACCCTCACCTCTCAACCTGTCACCACAAGCCCTGATAAAAGGTATGCCTCTTTTATATATGTGTACATATATATATATCTGTGTAAATATATATATCTCAAGGCTGCAGTCCACTTTCCCACTTGCATCACAGTTCACTTGAAAGCTCCATGAGTGTGAATTTTGACTCTCTGTACATATTGCAGTTCCCTGTCCATTGCTGACTTTCTCAATCTCGAGTCAGGATTACTAGTAAATGTGTCTTCAAAATGTTTGTAGTTTTTGCAAGAAAATGTCTGTTTCTGTGTGTTCTGGTGGTTGAAAACACTGGGACTACACAGTGAGTAGAAGTTCAAGTGATGGTTCTTTCAGGGAAAGTGGGAGTGGTAAAAGCTCAGCAGGGTTTTCATCCCTTTTCCAGTGCAAGATCAGGCCCCTGTCTTTAGTCAGATTGTTGGAATGTTTTGGGTACATGGGGATTTCTGCTTCTCAGCTCTTTTTACCAACTGCTTTTGATGATTCTGTATGTGGAGTGTCTTACACTCGCAGCTCTCATTCAGTGAACTTTAATGCATCTGAAGAAGTAATGAGTTAAATTGATTTTTCTGAGTTTCTCTGCAGAATAGTAATAATTTTTATTTCTCCACTACTTGGGTAGACTTTGTACAGCACCCAGGGGTTTACACTGGCAAGCCACGATTAGGTTTTTGTATCACTTTCTTTAAAAATGTAAGGGTAAATAGCTTTAATTTCTTATTAACTTCAAAAATAACTTTGTCCTCCTTTTGTGTGTCTCCCAAAAGGTTTTTGGAGTGACCAACTGAAAGCATAGGGCTATATTGGTTTCATTAGTATAGTAATGAACAGATAATAGAAAATGAATATGAATAATCCTAAATAAATAATAAAGGAAGACTAAATTTGGAAGAATACCAGTAGAACCTCAGCATGTCTTACTAAACAAATAAAAAGCTTGGTGGAAGATAGTATTTGGAAAGAAAAGTCGGCAGTTGGCTGCAGAATAATCTCGATCTGAGTTATGATGTCCTGAATTTGGTTCCCATATGCTGAGCAGGAGGCTGGTAAGGGAGGAAGGACAGTGGACGTTGTGCTCTCTGGGGACAGATGTTGATGAACTGCTGCCAGGCTGCTTCACTGCAAGTGTTTGTGAGGAGTGCACAACCAGCTGCTGGAGCTGCTGCTCTTGCCTTCTCTGCTGCACTTCCTCCTGCTCCTTGCCTTTGCCACTGCAGGTTGGGAGGGGACCAGGGCTCATTGCTTCTGCCTTGTTTTACTGTCCATCTCCTGTTATCCAGCACCTCTCCCCCTTTTTTTTTTTTTTTTTGGCTGCTTCTAATGATGCTTTTTGTCTCTTTACTTTCAGTTCTCTGTTAATTTGTAGTAATTTCTCTGCAGTGTCAGTATCTTCTGATTTATCGTTTTCTCTTTTTCTTTCCCGTGGCTGCTTTTGTGTGGATTCCCATTCCCCTCACATCTGTCCTGGCACTGTGTACAGGCTACATGTCTTTCCCAAAAAGAACATTTGAGGGTTATTCCCTTGCACAGTGATCTGCAGAGCTTTTTGGCACAAGTAAAATATTGAACAAATAACTCTTTTAGGCAGCATTATATCCTGTTGGTTTTAACTGTGTGGTGTTCCCTGACCATAAGCAATATGAAACATCTTGCAGGTTTTGCATTCCTTGTGCATTTTGTATTGTTGGCCTGTGACAAGGCAGGATTTTAATCACTTTTATATATTCCTGGTTTCTAAATCACCTTTCAAGAAAAAAGCTCTAAAGGTTGTTTGGAGCCCTGATACCTGCTGCTGAATCCTATATATACAACCCTTTTTTGTGAAGAATGGGAAGCAAATCAGGTTGCTTTTCTTTTAGTTGCACTTTCAGATTGTAAAACTTTAATAAGGATGGCAAAAATCGCTGCATTCTGACAGCTGGCAGCATGGGAAGCAGGATTTGACTTTGTGCCTCCTTTGTAAGAAGTATGGAAGAGCGGAATGATAAAGACTTAGAAGGTCATGAAACAATAAAGGAACTGGGAAAATGGCAAAGGAATATGATCTGGATGATTAGAGGTTTGCAGTGTTTCTGTGGAAAGAGCCTTTGGTTTAGCTGGTGCTGCAGAGGAGATATAAAATAACCAGGTTTTGTGTGTTATGGTTGTATTAGGAATTTGACAGAATATTGAGATAATAACATAGTAGACTTGGATGCAGAATCTTTGGTTTATTGCTATTACATTTGAATTAGCAAAATAATTTATAAGGGTTCTAAGTGCTTATGCTACAGAACTAAAATATTGCAACTTTGAAGAGATCCCATGTGTATAACAGGACTGTAATACTGCCATCACAATGAGGCAGTAAACTTGAACATACATACATCATTCCTGTCATATTTTAAAGAAATTAACTTTTCCAGACCTGTGATCAGCTATGCATGTGGAAATTCTCCTTTATCAAAAACTTAGCTACAATAACAACCCAGAAAAAAGAAGTTTTTCAATGGTCAGTCTTACTTGCAGTGGATTAATTGAATTATATTCTTAATGAGCTACTAGAATTACCTGGTTATTCTGACTGGGAAATCTTCCCTGGGTTTTGTGTGAGCCCCAAAATGCTGGATTTTTCTGGTCCCTCCACAGGAGTTATTTCTCACCGTTGCAAAGATTGAAGTACTTGTGGCAGTGTCAGGGGCTGTTGTGTGCCCTGGCTGCATCTGTTTAAATACTCGTTTTCTAATCCTTTTCTGACCCCCCCAGGTGACATCCCGGTTAAGGTACCTGAGCACACTTTACTCTGGGAGCAGCTCCTGTTGGGAACAGTAACTGGGAGCTCACTGTCAGTGGTGAAGAACAGGAGGAAAAGGCTGAGGTATTTAACACCTTCTTTACCTCAGTTTTCAACAGTGTCAGGTTGTCCTGAGGACAGCTGGCTTCTGGAGCCTGTAGACAGAGATAAGAATCTGAACAGCCCCCCTGTAATCCAGGAGGGAACAGTCAGTGACCTGCTGAGCCACTTGGATCCCCACAAGTCTATGGGACCAGATGGGATCCAGCCAAGGGTGATGAGGAGCTGGTGGAAGAGCTCGCCAAGCCGCTCTCCATCGTTTTCCAACAGCCCTGGCTCGCTGGGGAGGTCCCAGATGACTGGAAGTTGGCAAATGTCACACCAATCCACAAAAAGGGCCGGAAGGAGGACTTGGGAAACTCCAGGCCCGTCAACCTGAGCTCAGTGCCTGGCAGGGTTCTGGAGCAGATCATCCTCGGTGCAGTCCCACAGCACCTGCAGGATGGACAAGGGACCAGACCCAGCCAGCATGGGTTTAGGAGGGGCAGGTCCTGTCTGACCAACCTGATCTCCTTTTATGACCAGGTGACCCGCCTGGTGGGTGAGGGGAAGGCTGGGGATGTGTCTGCCTGGACTTCAGCAAGGCCTTGGACACCATCTCCCACAGCATTCTCCTGGAAAAGCTGTCAGGGCACTCTGTGCTGGGTCAGGAACTGGCTGGAGGGCCGGGCCCAGAGAGTGGTGGGGATGGAGCTGCATCCAGTTGGGATCGGTCACCAGTGGTGTCCCCAGGGATCAGTTTGGGCCCAGTTCTGTTTAATATCTTTATCAATGATTTAGATGAGGGGATTGAATCCACCATTAGCAAATTTGCAGATGACACTAAGTTGGGGGGGAGTGTTGATCAGCTGGAAGGCAGGAGGGCTCTGCAGAGGGACCTGGACAGGCTGGAGAGTTGGGCTGATTCCAATGGGATGAGGTTCAACCAGGCCAAGTGCCGGGTCCTGCCCTTTGGCCATGACAATCCCCTGCAGTGCTACAGACTGGGACAGAGTGGCTGGAGAGCAACCAGGCAGAGAGGGAGCTGGGAATTTGGATTGACAGGAAGCTGAACAGGAGCCAGAGTGTGCCCAGGTGGCCAAGAGGGTCAATGGATCCTGGCCTGGCTCAGGAACAGTGTGGCAGCAGGAGGAGGGAAGTGATTCTGCCCCTGGACTCAGCACTGGTGAGGCCACCCCTGGAGTGCTGTGTCCAGCTCTGGGCCCTCAGCTCAGGAAGGACATGGAGGGTCTGGAGCAGGGCCAGAGAAGAGCAACGAGGCTGGGGAAGGGACTGGAGCACAAGTGCTGTGAGGAGAGGCTGAGGGAGCTGGGGGGGCTCAGCCTGGAGAAGAGGAGGCTCAGGGGAGACCTCCTCACTCTCTGCAACTCCCTGACAGGAGGGGGGAGCCAGGTGGGGGTGGGCTCTGCTCCCAGGCAATGATCAGCAAGACAAGAGGGCTGGGTCTTGAGCTGTGCCAGGGGAGGGTTAGGTTGGATATTAGGAAGAAATTCTTTGCAGAGAGGGTGCTCAGCCATTGGAATGGGCTGCCCAGGGAGGGAGTGGATTCTCCATCCCTGGAGGTTTTTAAGGTGAGACTGGATGTGGCATCAGTGCCATGGGCTGGGAACCACAGCGAGGTTGGATCAAGGGTTGGACTGGATGATCTCGGAGGTCCCTTCCAACCCAGCTGATTGTATGATTCTGTGTGACATCCCAACAGTAAACAGAGCTCAGGGGTGAGAGTTTCACAACCAGCCCTTTGCATGTTCCTCAGTTTTGCAGTTTCCTGCCTTCGATTTGAGTGCACAGCCTCAGAGCTCCTTGTGTGACAAGCTTTTGTAGTCAGGTTCCCAGCAAATAACTGTAAGTCAGCCTCTCACAAAGGCTGCTGGAATTGCTAATTGCAGAGAGGGAGAGCTTGTGTGGTTTATCTTTCCTCCAAGAAAACTTGGGATTTTTAGGACAGCTTTATAGGTGCTGTTTTTCAAGAGCTTTGCAGAAAAGAAAGCTTTCAGCTGGTTTTGTAGCAGTTCTTTAGAGCCTGAGCACTTGGCTTGTGTCAGACTGATTGGGTTTGTGTGTGCTTGGTTTCTGCTGTAGTCAGACTGAGCTAAAGAAAAACGTGGTAATATGTGGCTTTGCTAAATTCTGTCCTTGTTAATACCTTCAGTGTGTGTGCTAGAGGCACTAATGTAAGAAAATATATTTTCTCCATACTGACTGAAGATACTGTGTATCATTTTATGCATTTTTATGTGTTTGAAAATCTCTGTGGACTGTGAAAAATCCTGCCTAAAGACTAGTTTAAAATACATTCTGCTTGTTTGCTGTGTCCATTTGACAACACTTTATGTGAGATCACTTTGGCTTTTTAGCCCTGTATTACAGTGTTTACTTCTTTGGACCTTTTACATAGGGAAGAAAGCATAATGTTGTAAAATAACAATTAGGCAGGAAGATTCAGGTACATACAAGCAATGGGAAAGATTTAGTTACATTTCTGAGGTGATGGTTCAATTTTTCCTTTCAGCAGCTTGGGCAGCAGTTGTACCTTCTTCCTTATATTATGGACTTATATTATTATTCCTGGAATAGCAGTGATTTGGAAATGAGGTAGAACCACTGTGTTGGAGATGATGCTGGTTTAAAAAAAAAAAATAAGAAAGGCCCTAAAATCAGCTCCTCCCTTCCCCACATTTGGGTGGTTTTTGGCTGTTGATGAGCTGTTGATGAGTGTGTGTGCTAAGGCCTGGAAAAGCAACTCATGTTGTGGGGAGGCTGTGCTGTTACACTCCTGCTTTTTAAAATAGTAAGATAACATTCCTACCTTCCACTTCTTAAGGATCTTTTGTACAACCTTCTTTCAAGCAAAACAAAAACCTCTCTATTTTTTCTTGTCTTGACTTTCACAGTTAAATCTCTTCTTGCAGGAACTAAGAGTTACCTCTTTGGAGTTGCCTGGAGCTGTTCCTTATCTCCCCCTTCCTCCCTCAGCAGGAGCTGCAGTGGGATGGGGCTGTAGCCACACTGTGCAGCCTCTGTCCATGCCCACCTTTCCCTACTCCATCCCAGCAATCTTTCTCATGGATCTCCACCTGGAGCCTTCTCAGGAGTTTTTTAGTGCAAACCCCAGGAGGGAGCTTCCTGTTTACTTACATTGTGAGAAGTCTGTCAGCTGCATGCAGGCCCTTCTTGGGTGACAAATTCAAGTCTCTCCCATAATTTCCAAGCTGACATGGAAAGGGAAGACTGTGGAAATTCCTTCAGGGAAGTGGTGTGTTCATTCTGTCCAGGACCTGTCTTTCCTGCTCAGCTCAGAAACAGGACCTTTATAACCTTACAAGCTTTGACCTTCAATCCCATGCTGAAGTCCTTTTTAAATCAGTATTGTTTTCCCCTGCCCTTGGAATACACGAGTATTTGCAGCAGTTTCCAAATTCCCAAGTCCTGTGGCTGTGTTGGAGTTGAGGCACCTCTTACTAACCTGTTTAGCCATGTTTTTTCCCCCTTAGTGAGTTCTTATTTTTGCATTTTAAATGATCAAAGCTGTCCCACTTACCTCAAAGTGAGAAGACCTAAAAACTTCCTGGTTTCCTGAAACTGTAGTAAAAATCTGAAAAAAAAAAAAAAAAAAGTGTTTTTAGAAATTTGACAGTCTGAGCCAAACAGGTGGATTTATGAGAATTCTTTAGGGTTTGCTTTGTTCCCTTTCTAGAAAAGTCTTTTTCTGTAGCTCATGTAGGAGATGGTGGTAAGTGGCTAGAAAACTCACTGGTACTTTTCAGTCCCATTTTACCTTTTGTAAAGCACATTATATAAATACAAAAATACATTTTGAATAATTTTCCCTGTAATTTCCCTTTGGTCTTTTGATGTTTTGCAAGAATCGATCCGCTTTGGAAAATAACTTATTGTTGCACAAAGGTTACTTGTACTTCAGGTACATGTACAGGAAATACTGAGGTATTTCTAGTATATAATATAAATATATATATTTATGTATATATAAAAAAATACTTAAACATTTGTAGTGGAATACCCATTTTATTATGTTTCCTGGTCAGCTGGACATCAGTGATGCAGTCAGTGATTTGGTATTGTGTATATAAAATAAACAAGCTGGGTTTAATTGCAAGATCAAGTTCCTCTTTCTGTTTCCGAGTTTAAATTGCTGTGGTGACAGAGGGAAGAAAGGAACAGTATTTATAGTTTCTCTCTTCATAATTTATTTCTGTTTCAATGGAAATAACTTGTACATGTAGTTAGATGCATCTCCAGTCTCTTTTGTTCTAATTGGAGATACAAGAATGGTTCTATTTCCTTAGAAAATAGACAGTTTTTCCTCATTAAATGCTTTGACTGGCCTATTTTATTAGTGATATAAACTTAATTGAAAGCTCTTATGCTCAGTAGTCTGTTGTATTTAATGATGACTTGCAACAGGCCTTTCCCATCTTAATACATGTGATTTATTAGTTATTGTAGACAAGCTAACACCTCAAAAATGAGTATTTTAAGTGACCTGTAAGAATTAAATGGTGGTTTCAGGCTGAATTAATTCCTATTTAAGAAAACCCAAACTCTTTAATAACACAGAATATTTTAATTTCTTTAAAATTATTTGCTAGGCCACTGAAGGCTGCACACTCTGCCTGAAATATGACAACTTTCCTCTTTCCCCCTATAGTTTAACTGAAAAGGGAAGATCTTAAGTGTATCAATTATTATGGATGTTTACTCTATGTAGCTGACAAACATTTGCAGGCTCTTGGGTTTGCCTTTATTTTTTCTTAGGTGCAGCAAACACACTCTAATCCAAAACCTCTTAAAATCAGATGAACAGAAGTATATGGATAAAGGGTGATGAAAGTTGTTGTGAACTTTCATTCTTTCTGAGTCCTTGGCTGTGTGCAAATGGGTGCTAACCATGTAATTACTGTGATTTCAGAATGATTAGAACTGCTTGTAATTTGATTTCTTTGAATTTGAAGTGCAGCCCGTTGCCTCTCTTTTATGCTGACAAGTTATTCAAGATGTGAAGACTCGATTCTGACTTCAGGATTTGACAATGGCAGGGGCAGTTTGTGTGGTTGAGGGGGGGGTGTTTGTTCCCACAATGGGGAGATGCTCCCTGGTTGTGCAGGGAGATGCAGCTTTGGAAGTTGCAAGGCCACCTTTGGGTGCCTTTGGAGTGATGGATTGATAAAAGGAGATGAGCCTTTGTCTTGCTGGGGTGATTTCCACGTTTTATAACATAGGGAGAGAGCTCTCCTAAGCATATTTTCTTCTGTAATTTAAGTGTTCTACTCTCCTCACAGCTCAGCAAAAAGCCTTCCTTGCTTATGTTCCTCAGTTTTCCGGGTTTCATTGTAAAGTTCTTTTTTCACATTCCCTTTCACCCGATGGAGGAGCCAAAAGCAGCTGTTGTGTCCCAGTGAAGCGATGGGTGACTCACAGCTCTCCTTGTCCCGCGGCTGGCAAACACTCCAGTGCAGGACTGATGGATCTGAGCCTGTTCCAGCTCACTTGTGGCCCTGGCTGTGCCCTGAGCTGTCCCCCAGCGTGTTCCTCACCTTCAGCAGTGCTTTCCAGGAGGGTGCTGGGCAAGTGCCTTCCCCTGCACCCCCTGGTTGACAGCAGTTCTTCCTTGTGGAACTGCCTGTAGTGTCAGTAGGTTTCTGAATCTTCCTCCCAGCACTTGGTAATGAAAACCACTTTCTTGACAGCCATTAAGCTGGGTAAGGAATACTCCAATTCTCCTGTTCAAGTAACCTTTCTGAGGAATGCACCTGACCTTTGTTCTTGCCCTGGGTTTTGCTGGAGGTAGTTTGATGCCTTATCTTTACTTCCTTTCATGCTGCTTCTTTACTCCTGATGTAACAAAGTGTCCTTGGCTATACTGGATTGGTGTTTTCACTTATTAAATGTGCTCCTGAATGTTTTTTTTCCCTCACAGCCCACTCTCAGGCAGAGGTTGTGCAGGGTGGTGTCTAATTCCTAACAAAGAACTGGGAATTCTGAGTTAGCAAGGAAGCTCTGCAGGCTGGCTCCGTTACCTTTAGATTTACTGCGCTGCAGCTTAAGTTGCTCCCACTGCTATTTCGAAATAAAAATTCAGCATCCAGGATACATAACTTGGGTTTTAGGGTTTGATGTGGATGTTTTCTCCTAACTGTTCCCTAGAGTAACCTTTGGAAATAGGTGTTAAATTTGGTGACACTGTGTTGTACTCCTTGTTCAGCTGTGAGTTTTGAGTCCCATTTTAGTTGACTTACCAATCAGCAACAGTAACATGTGTGGACATTTACTCCCCCAAAATAGCCATTTCCTCAGCAGGAGCTGTGGTTCTAAAAGATATGACAAATGAGTTGTGATGCACATTCTCACAGTTTACTTTTTTTTTTGGTTGGTTGGTTGGTTTTTTATTTCTGTGGAGCAGGAGGAGAAAGGAAGTGATAAGGGAAGGAGAAGGCCTTTTTTGGTTCATGTTTTGTTGGCATGAATAGATTTTTCTCCACCTGCTGCTGGGCAGATACATTTTTATATGAAGTAGGAACAATTTCTGTAATAACTGCAGATTAAAAATGTTATGTATCTAGAAATTATGCAGTAGGTGATGTTCAAGGCATCATCTTGATTACATTGTAGCTTTTTTGTTCCAGTGAGAGCTTTTCCCTTGGAGGATTGGGAGGTTTACTACATGTGAAAATGACAGTAGAGTAAGTTATTTATAGAATAAATAATTTTCTCTAACTGGAGCCCAAAATATGAAAATATAAACACATAACAAAGTGTGATAGGGCTGTTTTTTAAGAAGGAATGGTTGTTGCTTGCCATTGTTACCTGGCTTCTGCTTCACCTCAGTGATGTGCGTGCTCCAGGCAGAGCCAGAGAGAATCCACATTTGTATGCAGAGTTCTCAGGGTTCCCAGCAGTGTCTGGTCAAAGCCTGATACCTGTCACATGGAGCTGGGTGGTATTTTCAGGATGGACCAACAGATTTCTTCTTAAAGCTGCAGTAGGAGAGCAGGTCACCCCTAAGAGCTCAGATCAAGCTTCAGGCTCTATTTTTAGAGGTGCATACCAGGGGAAAAGGAGGAAATCTCTCAGCTTTCAGGAAAAGGAGCAGTATTTGCATCTCTGAGGTACATGAGTTCTGAAGTTCCTGAGGGAAGAGTAGCTGGTGAAGCAAAGCACAAAGGCCATGAATGAGTCTTTATTCAGTGTAGCTTCATCCCCCTGTTTTACCTCTTGAGAAGGGGTGAACTTGGTCACACAAGACCCCCAGGGAGTTTGAAATTAGATCAAATAGGGTTCAGACTAGCAAGGAACACAGAGCTCTCCTTCAGGGAGGTATATTATTTTTGATGAAGTTGTGATACATTAGAACTTAAAGGGTCAAAGAACAGCAAGTGGTCATTCAGAACCCACGTAACCCATGGTTAATGATTATAAAGCAGGAGTTAAACAGATCTGGTTTGTACAATACGAGGTAAAGCATTTGTGGGTTACTTTAAATAACACTTCTTTTTTAAAGGAGCAGTTTGAAAACACTCTTTCACTCTGGAAAAGCCTTCCTGCATTTTAAGCTATGAACTGCCTTGCCCAAATTTACAGGTGGCATCAAGAATCCTGTTGAAGAAACTGGAGTTCTAAATGCTGCCAGCATTAAAATTAATAACTCAAGTGTCTCTTTGGGAGCAGAGTGTTCTTTGGATGTATTAATTTTTAAAAATTTTCTCAGACACAGACTTAGAAAAACCCTGGACTCAACTAGTGATCAGTCTGTGTTCTTGTACGTGAGATATTTTTCAAACTTGGTGGATGTTTCTGGAATTATGATCCTTTATCTGTGTAAAATACCAGAAGGTGAGGGCAGGATCACCCAGTGTATAATTCAGTGCAGACATAAATCATCATAATTCTGAGATATGCTCATCAACCCTGCAGCTCTGTAGTTCTTGAGATCTAAATCTTGAATTGCCTTGTCTGTTAAATGTGTTCATGTGTACTTTTCAAATAATAACCAGGTAACCTATAGCTGTGGTTTAAAAGATTAAAAAGCAATTAATTACCTTTGTGACTCTCAACTATTGAAAAATAGGGAAAAAATCACTTTGTGTTCTTGCTGCAGATTACTTAGGATTTATTTTTGTGATATGAATCTTTTCAGAGAAGATTTTTTTCCTTAGCCTGAAATATATGTTTTCCTGGTAGAATGACAGCTTAAGATAGAGAATTCCTCTGTGTCGTGTATCAGAATTTATTCCATTTTGTATTCCATTTTATTTGTATTCCATTTCAAAAGGGTTTGCTATTTCCATTAGAAACTTAGTACAGAGGTGCCTCTATACTTTTTGCTGTCACTGTTTTACCAACTTATTCGTGAAAATATTACGTTGTTTTCAAGATAGAGATGATCTCTCAGAACTTAAATAAAAGCTAACTTGACTTTTCCCCCATTTTACCAAATTTTATCTTCACAGCATATGGTTCTTCAGTAAACTGAATTTTTAGAAGTAGTTAATTACAATATCATTTGCTTAAAAAGGGCTGAAATCTTTTGAATATACAAGATGCCCTTCTGATGGTTTTTTTATGACCAGCTCACACTTTCCATTTTGATTAGAATGGTTTAGAGGTTTGTGGTGACTGAGCCCTGTGGAACCACCAGGCCACGTGCACATTTCCATACTGTCCGTGCCATGTGTCCATGGGATGTTGTCCTGAAGGAGGCAGAGAAAATGACCTCCTTTTCCAGCACTATATTCTCCCTTCTGGAGTGAGCAAAGAGGACTTACTGCCTTGTTCAGCTTGAAAGTTGATACACTCAGATTAACTTTCAAAAAGGTTTGGTATTCTGTAATTAAAGTGTGACTTTTCCATCTCTTGATTTATTTTAGGTTTTGAATTTTAAACCAGTGAACAAAAAGTGCAGTCCTGGCTAATCAATTGTACACCTTGAAAATACTTGTCCCCTAGAAGTTAAAATACAGGTGATTTAATAGCAAAGCACTCAAGTTTTGTAGATGGAGTTTGAGACCTCCTGTGTAGAGCTCAGACCCTTCAACCTCTCTCCAGGGAATAACAAGGGAAAAAGGGATTTATCCATTCAGCTAAAGCTGACTTGAGCTCACACAGTGCAAAAGTCAGAAGGGTTGTATTCCAGGAGCTGGTACTAGCCAAAAAAACCTGTATGGTGTGTGGTGAGGAATTCCCATTTTCACCGTAGGATTCCCAGGAATTTTGTAGTCATTTCATCATAATGTTTCATTGATTTTGATTTATAAACTGTCATGATTTATAATGAGTTGGGGTTTTTTCCTGAAATTTTCAACAGGAAAGAAAAAATATATCAAATTCCTTGATGTCTTTGATTTGAAGGAATGTCATAAGCTGTCAGGTTGGTTTGGCAACCAGTTTGACCCTTCCTGGTAAACCTGTGTTGCTTCATTATTAAGTGCTCTCCTACATCCCACATTACATGAATGTAATGTAATCCATAATTTTTGATGCTGTAAATTTACTTGTCAGTAGTTTTATTGTGCATTTGGCTCTGGGGAGCCTGTTCTCTGAGTGAATAGCACTGGCAGACTGTGCCACTGGAGCAGTCCAGCCATCTGTCCTGGTTGCCATTAACACTCTGACGTGGGTTTTAAGGAGATGTCTTCAGGAAGGGGAAAGAGTGGCTTGTGACAGGAGCACTTAAAATGTGTTTGACAGGTGGAGCCCTTAGCTATGGCCTGAATTAGTAATGTTGTTTATTGTAACTCTGGTACTCTATTCACTTGTGTATCATGTTGTGGGGTTTTTTTAAGTCTTTGTCCTCCATTTTGCTGTCTCTGAAGACAAGATTGTTTTTTTCAATTGTATTTCCATTGAAGCGTAGCAAAATTAAGCTTTGTGTGAATGTTTGCCTCTGTATGGGTTTAGAAAATGCAGACTTCCACTAAAATTCTTACATCACCTTATGGAAGTTGCACAAACACATGGGTAAAATGGGGAGACCTTGGTCATTCTTGGTGACTGATCTTTTGGTGCTTACTTTCTGCAGGGGTTATTAGGATTTGTCCTGCTGTGAGCAGTAAGATCTGTAGATGATGTTGCCCACCTGTTGACAGTTGTTTCCATCCTCAGGACTAATGGCAAAGGAGTGACCCAGCATGGCAGCTATGGTCCCACCAGTGAAGCTGAAATGGCTTGAGCATCTCAACAGCTCTTGGATCACCGAAGACAGTGAATCTATTGCCACGAGGGAGGGAGTGTCTGTCTTGTACGCTAAGTTAGTGAGCAATAAAGAAGTAGTGCCATTGCCCCAGCAGGTTCTGTGCCTCAAAGGACCTCAGCTACCAGATTTTGAGCGGGAATCTCTCTCTAGTGATGAACAGGACCACTACCTGGATGCCCTTCTTAGCAGCCAGCTGGCTCTGGCAAAGATGGTGTGCTCAGACTCTCCGTTTGCCGGAGCGCTGCGGAAGCGTCTCCTGGTGCTGCAGCGCGTCTTCTATGCACTTTCTAACAAATACCACGACAAGGGGAAGGTGAAGCAGCAGCAGCACTCCCCAGAGAGCAGCTCTGGCTCCACAGACGTGCACTCGGTCAGCGAGCGGCCCCGGTCGAGCACGGACGCGCTCATCGAGATGGGGGTGCGGACTGGGCTCAGCCTGCTCTTCGCCCTGCTCAGGCAGAGCTGGATGATGCCGGCGGCGGGGCCCGGCCTCAGCCTCTGCAACGACGTCATCCACACTGCCATCGAGGTGGTCAGCTCCCTGCCACCCTTGTCTCTAGCCAATGAAAGCAAGATTCCACCCATGGGTTTGGACTGTTTGTCACAGGTCACGACGTTTCTCAAAGGAGTCACAATCCCGAACTCTGGGGCGGATACGTTAGGTCGTAGATTAGCTTCGGAGCTGCTGCTTGGTCTGGCTGCCCAACGAGGTGCCTTGAGATACCTTCTGGAGTGGATAGAGATGGCTTTGGGTGCCTCAGCTGTGGTGAACACCATGGAGAAAAGCAAGCTGCTGCAAAGTCCGGAGGGGATGATCAGCTTTGATTGCTTCATGAGCATATTGACACAGATGCGACGGTCTCTGGTAGGCACAGACCAGCTTTGGCTTGTCTGCATTGCAATGTGCTTGCATTCTTAACTAAATAGTTCCTCAAGACTGAAAGCCACTTTGCTCAATGTGTTTAAAAAAAGGGTTTTTTTGTGAATTTTTCCCCTCAGTATTTCCTTTGTTGCACATCAGCTCTTTCCCCCCCTTCCTGCCGACCCATTTCCTCATAGGTAAAGATGGAACAGCAAAGCAGCCCCTGTGTTGTCACTTTAGTCATTGTGCTTTAACTTCAGGGAAAGAATCAAGGACATACTTGATCCACTTGCACTTGTACATTGAAATGCATAGCAAAAAAGTTACAAAGTATGGAACTGTTTTTCTGGCTTGAAATTCACAGTTTTGCCGTACACCTTGTTTCCTGTTCAGTTCTTTTTATTGGACGTTCCTGCTCCCCACTTCACTTGGACCTCTGCTTATACATCTTGGGGATGTTCAGCATTTTTGCTGCTGCTGAGAAATTAATTTGATAAGAAAATGAGCTAAATTGGAAGTGTGGCACACTGTTTTATGTGTTGAGTACTTCTGGTCCTAGATGAATGTTCATTCCAAAGCTATGAAATTGTGGCAGAGTGTGCAATCAGAAGCTGTGGCAAACTTCTGCCTCATATGCTCAGACTGAAACAGAGAATGACTTTCCCTCAAGTTGGTCATTCTTTTCTCCTCAGGCTTGTATTGCTCGTTAATAAACATGATTTTTAAAATCTAAAAAATGTTAAAGAATGGGGACCATGAGAAGAGCATGACAGTGGCAGTATCTGAATTGGATTGTATGTCCTGATGGGCAGCTTTGTTTGTGGTTGGTTTTAGGCTAAATATGAAATTAGAGTCCAAAAGATGGAAGATACATAAAGATAAAATTAATTAAGATTAGTCATTTTTAAATAATTATCACTTTGAACACAAATAACATGCATTTCAGAACAAAACAGTATTAGGAGAAATTAACTCTGAACACAGATATTTTCACAAAATGAATCAGTAAGAATGTTTAAGTAGCAGTTCTGACATCTTTGTTTTCCTGAAGTGTGTGCAGATGTCACAGCTCAGGAAAAGGTGGTGTACTTATGCTTATAAAAAAGAGCCCAAATCCCTGATGTGTTTTGCACAGGTGCCCTGTTGCTGTCTGGGAGTATGTTTGTCACAATAACAGCGTTTGAATGTTGTAGGGCTCGTCTGCTGACCGGAGTCAATGGAGGGAGCCAACCAGGACATCCGATGGCTTGTGCTCCCTGTATGAGGCAGCTCTGTGTTTATTTGAAGAGGTATGTCTTGGAAAAAAACATGTAAGGTAATGGTATTTTCCTTCCCCCTCACTCATGGGGTCGGTGTGAACGTGGGGTGCAGCCCACTCTCGGCTGAGTTACTCTGGAGTAGAAGAGGGGACAAAAACCTGTGAAAAACTAAGATGTAACAAAACAAAGTCACTTGGGCAAGCTCATGATGTGGTGATGGGGATTTGTGTTTTAGGCAGAGGATCATATTGAGGGGGGGCAGTTAAATGTGCATTAAACCTTGTGACTGTGGGGGAAGAAACATCAAGTGCTGCTTGTTTTCACAGGTGTGTCGAATGGCTTCAGACTATTCCAGGACATGTGCCAGCCCTGACAGCATCCAAACTGGGGATGCTCCCATTGTGTCTGAGACCTGTGAGGTGTATGTTTGGGGCAGTAACAGCAGCCATCAGCTGGTGGAAGGCACTCAGGAGAAAATACTTCAACCCAAGCTCGCTCCAAGTTTTTCTGATGCACAGACAGTAAGTGACATTTCTGGTGGTACATTATGTGACATTCAGCAGCTTCACAGCTACAGTGTGAAACTGAGAAATGGGGCTTTATTTCTGAGTGTCAGCTTGTAATGAAGGTCTGATGCTCAGAACTGATCACACAAGTTATTGGACTGAAAGTATCTCACTGCTTTTATTGATACCTGGAGGAAACATTTTGTTTTGTGTTTACTGACACACACAGATAAATACCCATGTAACAAGAACGACTGAATTACCTGACTCGGTCGGCAGAGACAAGTTTGTTTGCCTGGAGGTTTTTTTTGGTGGTGTTTCTTTGGTTTTGGTTTGGATTTTTTTACTGTTGCTTAAAAGGTGTCTTAACTATTCAATCTTCTTTTCTTTTGGTGGTTTTCACACCAAGGTTGCCCAGTTTAAAAGTCCAGACTGGGCTAACTGCTGACACAGCAACCTTAATTAGCTCTCTGAAAATGAGTGTACCTGGTCTTCTGCTCCCAGTCACAGATTCTGCCATTGCAACTGAGCACTTTTGTTGATGCATGGCACAGGATATAATAGTTTGCTTTTCTGTTACTACACTGGCTTTGCAGTGTTGACTCAAGTAAAAGCACTTTTTGGTCACTAGACAATTCAGGTGCCTTTTCTGCAGTTGTTTCTATTGACGTCACTGATATATTTGATGTGCCAGTGGACTGCAGGGCTGGGCATCATAAAGAAGTTTATGCATTCAGAAAACTTCCCAAACACTCATACACGAGAGTGGAATGTGAATGAGTGGGTTACTCTTTTATTAATACAGTATACACCTCTCTAACATATTTATGTGATTTTTTTTTTGCACTGAGATAAAGATTTTTTCTTTAGTTTTCTAGCTAAAACAACCGATAATTGTTAATTAATCAAACAATTGATAATTGTTTTAGGGTTGTCTGGATGTTAATTCCCAGTAAATAGGGCTGTGGCTGTGCAGTCTGACACCTGTGTGGGGCTGTTTTATATGTGCCTTTATGCTTCAGATTTGAACCTGCTTGGCACTTAAAGATTCTTATAGCAAATTTTTACTGGGTTAGTTGATTTGCTGTTGGGTCATTTGTCAGCTGAGCTCTGACTTTCCAATAGAGGCAAGTTCTTATTCTCTTAAAAACTTTTATCTTATTTCTTTGATGTTTATGTCGTTAAAATGTATAGTGTCAAATGAGAATGGAGTTTTAGCATTTGGCTTATTTCTGTAATGTTATCACTTGGTACTGGTTAAAATTAAGCCAGACCTACAGTGCTGTATCAAGCTGCTACTTTTTGGTTTTGCTCTTGACAAATTCAGATTTCCCTCTGTGACTTTTGGAAATCTGAATGCAGCCCAATGTTTTTACATTATATTGTATGGAAAGGTCGTATAAAGAAACCTGACATACTGTTAAAAAAATACAAGCTTCTAGACCTCTATGTGAATTTTGCATTTATCTGATCTCTGTGTTTCACTATTTGAACTTTTTCTTTGTAGATTGAAGCTGGACAATATTGTACCTTTGTCATTTCTACGGATGGTTCTGTCAGAGCCTGTGGGAAAGGCAGTTATGGGAGACTTGGCCTGGGTGACTCCAATAATCAGTCCACACTGAAAAAACTGACTTTTGAGCCTCATAGGTCTATTAAAAAGGTGTCATCTTCAAAAGGATCCGATGGCCACACTTTAGCATTTACAACAGAAGGGGAAGTCTTCAGCTGGGGTGATGGTGACTATGGAAAACTGGGACATGGAAATAGTTCAACTCAGAAATATCCCAAACTTATTCAGGGTCCCCTGCAAGGAAAGGTATGTTTGGTACAGTAGAACACCTATTTTTGTTCTGTTCAGTTGTGATGTTGTGTAAAATATGAAATATATAAAATCTTAAGAAGAAGTTGTGTGTTTTTCTAGACCTCTCTTTGAAGCTGAGTCTGCTTTCAGCAAAACACTAGAACTTGTGGTTGCCTCCAGCTTGTGATGTGGACAATGGCATTGTCAGGAAACCTTCTCATAGTCTTAAGAGTAAAACGTTCCAGGAAGGAGAGAGTTGCTTTTGGTACTGGAACATCAGGACTTTGACTTACAGCTCCTTAGTGACTTCATTTGGAAAGTGGTTCTGTGTTGTCTTACAAGGCCTTCTCCTCCCTGTCTGTCTGTGTTTTGACCAGTGTTCTAAACATCCACTGATGCTTCTTTTTTCTCCTCTAAGACCAGGATATCATCATGTTAAAGCTGCCTGATAAAAAAATCATTGGCAGTTTTATATAGAAACTTGCCTTTTTATGTGTTTATTTCTACTAACCAAATAAGGAATAGGAAAGATTGCAGAGGTTCACTTGTGTGTGGCTTTGATCCACATGAATGAACAAGTTAATTTGCATAGACTGCTTCTGAAGCTTGACTCTCAGAAGCTTTCAGACTTCCTGTTTGGTTTGTGTAAAAAGTGAATCTTTCTTTCTGCCTGTGCTGCAGGTGGTTGTCTGTGTGTCAGCGGGATACAGGCACAGCGCTGCTGTCACAGAGGATGGGGAGCTCTATACCTGGGGAGAGGGAGACTTTGGGAGACTGGGTAAGTTTAACATTTCAGGGGATGCTTTTGGAAGAATGTCTGTGTCTGGTAAGGATTCTGTACATTTATTTGCCTCGTTCTCTAACTGTCCACTCTAAATACACATACACACATAATGCAGGTGTGTGCATATAGGTGACTAGTGCAGAGACTCTTAAAAGCTTTTAATGCAGTTAATTTTACAAAGAATTTGTTAAAAATATTTTTAATTTCAGGAGAGGTTGCTTTTATTCATAAGTCTGCATATGATTGCTAATGCTACTGAAATGTAAACAGTAGACATTTTAAATAAACTGGAATTCTAGTGTGGTGGGAGGATAGTTCTTTGAACAGTCAAGAATACCTGACTAATAGTATCAAGGGTCTCATTTTAATAATCAGCACACTTTACTTTGTTTGCCAGATTGGCTTAATGTCCTTTTACCTTAATGCATCTTAAAAATGCAGTTTAACTGAAACAAAAAGCCAGTGTTACTGTTTGCTGCAAGTTGCTGTGTCTGTCTGGTCACCTTTGCTGTACAGCTGCTGTGCCTGGTGGGAAACACCTTCTCCAGCAGGTTCAGTTGAACCAGCAGGTTTGGCATAGAGAATTGCTTCAAGTTGGGCAAGTTGCTTCAAGTTTAGTTCCTTTCTGTTGTCTTTGCTCTGAATGTGACCATCACCAAGTATAGAGGGGTGAGAGCAAGTAAATGACGGGGCAGAAGACGAGGACAGTGTTTTACAGCTTAAATTGTCACAGTTTTCCAAGGTAATCAGTGGAGGTGCTGAGCCTCTCCCTGCTGGGAGAAAAGAACACTGGGTTAGAGGTTTAGCTTACAACTTTGGTGGGAAATGTGGAAATATTCTCCTTGAGAATATTTCTCCTTGACATGGAGTTTTGATGTGCTTTGGGGGTCTTGGAGTGTGCAGTGGTGAGTTCCAGTGAGCAGCTAAAAGGTGACATTTAGTACGTTGTTCATATTTAATCAGTTTTGGATGGACTGTTCTTTTCCCCCTCTTCTCCATTTTTCTTCCATATCTGCAGAATTTCTGCAGTTTCTTAGAGATGAAACATTTTCTGGGACAGGAGATACTGTAATGTGTGGTTTCTGCAGAAAGGCCCAGTTGGGGCTGTGACTGTCCCCAGCCAGCTGTGGTGCTGCTGTGATTTGGCTGTGCAGTAGTGACAGTAATGACAGTGTGCCCTTATTGCAGCTTCCCCTTGCTGCTCAGGAGACCTGCTGCCCACTGTTAGGATGTATAGCTGCCTAATCAACTGCTGTTAAAGGCACTTGTACTAGTAATTCCTTATTTTTTTTTTCAGCGAGGTAGAAAATAGCCTTAGGATTCAGTGGCACCTTTACCACAGGTGGCTTCCAAACCTGTCTGTGAATCTTTCCACAAAGTGGGCAGAAACTGTCATTTGTGATGAGCACAGAACACATGGGATTTGCAGAATCTTTATGATTGCAAAAGATAAATGGAACTTAAAGGTTCACAAAAGGAGAACACGTGTTGCTTTTTTTCCGTAGGTCACGGTGACAGCAACAGCCGCAACATTCCAACTCTGGTAAAAGATATCAGCAATGTGGGAGAGGTCTCCTGTGGCAGTTCACACACCATAGCTCTGTCCAAAGATGGGAGAACAGTGTGGTCATTTGGAGGAGGAGACAATGGTAGGTAAAAGTACCATTTGGGTGGTAATTTTGGGTTATTCTGTCTACCTCAGAGTTTCGGTGCTCCTTGCACTTTGGTTCTGGTTTTGTTTGGTAGCTGTACAAGAAAAGGATTCTTATAACATCTGAATACAATATTTGAAGTTTGACTGCAAGATTATGGAGTTTAAAAAGGATTATGGGAGGGGAGAGGAGGAGTTTCACAGAGCAGAAAGCTCAGTGAATGCATGAACAATTCAAATGAAAATGCTGTGCTGATAACTTTGAAATAAATTCCCTGGTGATATGACAGTAGCTATTCACATCCTAGAAACTGTTGCATTTTAACTGCCTGGGATTAATATTTAAATTTTAAAATACACTGTCACGAATATATATTTCCTTGAGACTGTAATTGAAAGAGAATAGGTTTTGTAAAAATTGTAACAGGTTTTAATTTTAAAAATCCACTCTGATGTTTTTGGTTATCCAAGAAGAATTCTTTGTGGGGTACTTCTAATTGTTATTTATCCATGGAAAATACCTTGCAGTTGTGTTTCCTCCTTTTGTAGGCAAACTTGGTCATGGTGATACAAACAGGGTATATAAACCTAAAGTTATAGAAGCCTTGCAAGGAATGTTTATTCGAAAAGTTTGTGCTGGGAGCCAGTCTTCACTTGCCTTGACATCAACGGGGCAGGTAGGCAAAAACCACTTTTCACTCCAAATATGAGAGTTGGTGGAGATGCTGTGGGTTCACATTACTTCAGCTTTTATTGTTTTGACTGTTGAGAAAATGTTCAACTAGTACTTAAATAACAGTGAAGTTCTTGGTTAGAGATTGAGGTTTCTACTGTGCTGGAGTAATTCAAAATGTGCTGAAGAGTCATGTGAAAATACACTTTTTCAAGATCCTTGCTTAACCACAGAAAATGTGTTATTTTTAGGTTAATAAAAATAACCAGTGTAAAAATCAAATTGGATCCAGGAAACAAAAAGCAGCGAAATCCTTGTAATTCTTAATGCATGAACCAACTCAGGTGATTAGGTGATTTAATAGGGGTTTTTTTTAAATGTATGTGTATTTTAGAACATAGGTGTTACCCAAAGTTTTATTTCTGATGTGCAAAAGCTCAGGAGGTGTCGGAGGTGATGTTGGGGGGTTGTGTTGCTCTGCTCCAGGTGTACGCGTGGGGCTGCGGGGCCTGCCTGGGCTGCGGCTCCTCGGAGGCCACTGCTCTCAGGCCCAAACTCATCGAGGAGCTGGCTGCCACGAGGATCGTGGACATTTCCATTGGGGACAGTCACTGCTTGGCACTTTCTCATGGTAAGAACAACAAGGTGTAAAAATGCATCATCCTCCTCTCGATCCAAAGCGGTTGTGTCTCAGGTTTGGTTTTCTGCTCTGTTTGTGTTTATAGATAATGAAGTTTATGCTTGGGGTAACAATTCAATGGGACAGTGTGGTCAGGGGAACTCCACTGGTCCCATCACCAAACCGAAGAAAGTAAGTGGTTTAGATGGAGTTGCAATCCAACAAATCTCAGCAGGAACATCCCACAGCCTTGCCTGGACAGCTCTTCCAAGGGACAGGTAACAATGACACTGGGGACATTTGCTTTTTATACAAGTCCACTTTGGGATACATTTAGCCACTCCCTGAAGGTGTTAACCACACCATGTGTTTCAAGTATTCTGCTTGGAATGTTTTGGGCTGGAGAGTCTTCCCTCCTCTCCTCTTCCTTCTCCTCCAGTTGTTGGATATTGCAAGTGAAAATATATAAGCACCAAGGATTTGGGTATTAGTTCTTTGTGTATGAAGATTTCTTACCTGCTGTTAGACCTCTGTTTACTAAAATTTTGAGAAGTTAGGCAGTGGGAGGTGAAACAACTCAGTGTTTATTTTTGCTTCTGAAGGGACTTCTTATGGCTTAGGAAGTTTCCTGTAGTATAACAAGGAGTGCACTAAGCAGGAGACTTTGGGAAAGGGGAAGTTCAGACAAGTTGCTGAGGTGGATTTAAACATCTTAAAAAAATTCTGTAACCTGTTAACCTAAACTGAAACCAGGTGCCTAAATAAATCGTTTGGTTATTAATGTACAATAAGTGAACAATACTTTGTTGCACCAAAGACATGAGCAAGTGATTGAAGTGAACCAGTATAGTTTTACATATAAACTAACACAAAGGCATAGAAAAGCTTATTATTTGGAAGATAATTCAAGAAGAATTTCAAGTGCCCTGTTTTCACAGGAGCTATCAATTCAGAAAATAGTGAGACTTAATTAGTACTAAGTGGCACTGCTGCTTCTGAGCTCTCCCTGCATTGTGTCAAGGTCTCTGTAATCTGACATTTGTGCTAAAACCAGCTTTGTGAGTACTGGGCAGCCTTTGCACGAGTCAGATTAAATGCATATGGCTTCATATTTATAGCATTGTAGGTGTTCCTGTTCTTTAGAATGTTTTTTTGTAAAGAGTTTTACAGCGAAGAGAGCAGAAAATACCCCCGAGGGTCAGGAAGTTAGTCTGCCATACTCATATTGGTTTGTTCTAAGGAAAAAACTGGTTAAATGTGTGTTGAACCTGCTTGAGCTGTTAATTCATTAAAGCAGTTGGAGTATTTCCAGAGGGTGATCTCCTGTGGTTGTGATTGCAGGCAGGTTGTGGCGTGGCACAGACCCTACTGTGTAGACCTGGAAGAAAGTACCTTCTCACATCTCCGCTCTTTCCTCGAGCACTACTGTGACAAAATCAACAGTGAAATCCCCCCTCTTCCTTTTCCTTCCTCAAGGTACACACAGCATGTGCTTGTTACAGATTTTTATAATTATTTTGTTTTTCTTTACAGCAGTGGTGCTTGGCTTAGTCTTGCTTAGTGTGTTCTTTAACAAGCATAAGTCTGGTTTCCTTGCTCCTTCAGGAGCTCTGCAGTGCCCCAAACGTAGCAGGATCTTTTGCCTGGAGTTTCTTTTCATTATGCACTGAATTAAGTGCTTCATTTCAGAGTTTTCCTTTGAAACACATTTTTCTATGTAGTTGAAATGCATTTACTGTTTCTGCTTTGTTAGTTCTTACTCCTTTAACAGTTTTTCAGAAGTTTTTTACAAAGACTAGAAATTAATACCCTGACCTTTTGTTTTTAACCCAGTTTTTGTGCTCCTGAATCTTCTGAGAGAAGATTACACTTATTACTTCTTAAAAGTTATTTTTCTTCTCTATGAATAATACATTTGCCTCTTTGTGTATTTTTGGATGATTTTGCCTCCTGATTCATGGGACTGCATTTCTAAAGTGGATGCCTCTTGGAACCATTGTCCACAAAGACACTTTTCCATTCTAGTTTTGGTTTTTGTTCTTTTAAGCACATTGGCAGAAGGTTCTCAGAGGAGGTTCTTCCAACTCCCAACTGTAATTTACTTATCTTTCCTAGTACAAAATATCAAAGGCGAGTTGAAAGCTTAGTGCACAAATAAGTGAAAAGGGAGCAGGAGAGATTAACAGCGATGTATTTCTTTTTGCAGGGAACACCACAATTTTCTTAAATTGTGTCTGAAGCTGCTTTCTAATCACCTTGCACTTGCACTGGCTGGGGGTGTAGCCACCAGCATCCTGGGCCGCCAGGCTGGGCCTCTCCGAAATCTCTTGTTTAGACTGATGGACTCTTCTGTCCCTGATGAAATTCAGGAAGTAAGTCATGCTCTGTTGTTTGCCTGTGAAAACTGTGCTACTCTCTCTTCTTTCTTTCTTCGTGCAATTAGAGATATGTCTGACTTTCAGCAGTTGGCACTGTGATGAACATGAGTCTGACTTAGCGGTTTTACTCGTGACAGGTAAAACCTGCAGTCACCATCACTGTTTTATGATGGGAAAGCAGAGGAGAATGTTTGCAGAAGAATGTCAGAAAGCTGCTTTATTTTGTAACTTTTAAATTAGTCTT
Source organism: Pseudopipra pipra (assembly GCF_036250125.1). NCBI lineage: Eukaryota > Metazoa > Chordata > Aves > Passeriformes > Pipridae > Pseudopipra > Pseudopipra pipra. The sequence continues at coordinate 2,619,159 of NC_087560.1, read as the reverse complement.
CCTTGCAATAATGAGCCTAAAATGTTAGTGTTGTGGATTGAGTAATTAACTCAGTTGAGTAATTCTCCTAAGATGTACTCTTACAGGAAACAGCAGCTTTTGTTGCTCTCATTTCACTTCTTCAATGTACTGCATGTCTTTGCATCACAGCATGAAAAATTAGTGTGCTATTGTGAGATAGAACTCTGATGTTAAATGAAATTAGGCAAGATGTTTTGGATATATCATGGGTGATCTGCTGTGTTTTTTAAAGATACAAGTGAGTTGATTATCTCCCCCTTCCTTACTGAAGAAGTATTTTCTGCTGCTCTAATTTTAGGTTGTAATTGAGACTCTGTCAGTAGGAGCAACTATGCTGCTTCCTCCACTGCGAGAGAGAATGGAATTGCTCCATTCCCTTCTCCCCCAGGGTCCTGATAGATGGGAGAGCTTATCAAAAGGACAGGTAAGGTCAGGTAAAAATATGCCATGCTTTGAAAGCAGCTGTGGTTTGCTTTGGCTTTTTCTGCTGGAACATTGTGAACTGAGGTGAGCCTTGTTTTCAGAGTGCCAGCACATTCCTGGTGAGGTGCAGTGCAAAGCCCAGCATAACAAAAGCTGGAGGTAGCCTGGCTAAACCAGAGTCCAGTGAGACAGGGAGCACTGCATGTTGGCTGCTTAGGAATTGCTGTGTCAGCGTATCCAGACAAGTATAAAGAGCAGATATTTTTTAATTTGGATTTAACTATTTAGATTTAACATGTCTTGGAAATAGAAAATTATTTCCTGTGAAGAATACTTGTATAATGCTTTTGCTACATGGATTTCACTCTCCTTTGCAAAGATGACTGCAGTGTTCCTTTTGTCTTTTTCCTTCTTGAATGCAAAAACCAGGAATTAATGCAGGTTAGGATGGTTGCCCAGTATTCTACAAAAGGAGGGAAAAAGATTCAAGGAACATCTGTTCCTGTCCTTGAGAGCAGTAGGAACTGAAACTTCAGCAGTATCTCAGACTAAAAGAATGAGCAAAAGTACTGTTCAGTTCTGTGCACACAGGATCCTGGTCAAGTCCTGTATTTTATACACCAAGGAAGAGACTGGCTTACACTTGATACTGAAACTGTGAAGCAGAATCTTCTGATTCTGATTTTCTAAAGATTTGTGAAGATGAGTATTGGTACGAACTAAACCCCCTGACAATTACTAGGGCAGAACAAGTTTAGGTTTTCCAGCAGCAGTGGGGAGCAGCACTGAAGGTGAAGGTCATTACTCTTCATCTGCCACCTCTCTTGGTCTCATGTGTGCTTGTTCTGCTTTCTACCCTTTTTCCAATGTGCAGCCTAGAAAAATGGTGTGTCCCCCACCAACTCCCCAAATAATCAGATAAGTCCAACAAACTGCAGAAAGCATTTAGTCCAGTGTCTAATATCTTCCTCTTAATCTCAGATTAAGGTATGGTATTAGGTATGGTCATCTAATTGAAATATTTATCTGTTCTTTAATACTACAAATCTGCAGGAAAACCTGGAGGTTTTTGGAAAAGTCCTCCAGCTTATTTCTCTGTCCCGTTACAATATTTTCATTGTAACTACGTCTAATCCTTTTCCCTTCATAGCTCCTTATTTATTCTGTCCTCATTAACAAAGAGTGTTTTTTGTGCCTTTAAACATTTTTCTTTAGAGAATGCAGTTGGACATAATTCTGACAAGCTTGCAGGATCACACCCACGTGGCTTCCCTGCTTGGCTACAGCTCACCCTCAGATACCACCGAAACCTCCTCGCTGTGTATCAGCTATGGAAACCTCTCTGATCAAACATATGCTGTGCAGAGCAGCCACCCAGACACTCACCTGGCTGAAATCTTAATGAAGACTCTGCTGAGAAATTTGGGATTTTATACAGTATGTATATAGGCCTTTAATTAATTGATTTATTTTTAAAATTGTAATGAATTTTGGATATGTAGAAGGGTTAATTTTTTTTTTCTCTATCTCAAGAAAATGGTGCTCTTTTTCTTTTATCTAAAGTAGCAGTGCAATATGTATTTGTCCTGAAGTGGACTAAAATCAGTTAAATCATCTCTAACAATATGTTTTTTGTGTTATTATAGTGGTATTTATTGTTTAAGATGACTTATGTAACTGCAGCTGCTTTCATATCAGACTGTTTTATTGCTCTTGCTTTGGCTTCGAAGTTTTTGGCAGATAGAATGTAACACAAGAAGTGCATGGAATGTTTTTAGTCAGTATAATCTCAGCCACCAGGGAACAATAGGCAGACACCAGGAGCATGAATCTGTCTAATTAACTTCACTAGGGTTATTACCTTATACTTATTACCTGACTGAACATCTTATGCGTCAGCCCCCAACAGATCCTAAAAATTATTACTTATTCTAACATACTGTGATTTGGGGGCCAGGTTAGGGAGTGGGGTTTTTCACCCAGTTAGCCTTGGGGAGTTGAATAAAAACATTGCTGCCTCTGAAAGAAACCTTTTCAGAAGGGAAGTGTTCACTTGACAGCCATCAAAATCACTACTATGACTTTCTAAACAAGTGTAATTTTAGCTGTGGTTATCCCATGATCCACTGGCACATAGTAAAGATAATAAAAGTTTCTTTTTAAGATGATTGTCAGGTTTCATGGCATTTGAAGCACAGTTAATTGTTCTTTTTCTCCCCCTCCTTTTTGTCTTAATAGGACCAAGCCTTTGGAGAACTGGAAAAAAACAGTGATAAATTTTTACTAGGTACATCATCATCAGAAAACAGCCAACCTGCTCATCTTCATGAGCTTTTATGTTCACTGCAGAAACAGCTGCTGGCTTATTGCCACATCAACAGTGTCAGTGAGGTGTGTGTCCTTATTTTTATCATTTAGGAGAGAAAAAACTAATTCAGCATTCATAAGCATCAGAATGTTGTAAGGTTCCTCTTGTAAATCTGAGTATTTGAAAGCTAAACTAATTTAAATAACCCTTTAAATATATTTACAGACTTATTCTTATGTTGGTTTGTTTCCTTCTAGAATTCCAGCAGTGTGGCTCTGCTCCACAAACACCTCCAGCTTTTGTTGCCTCATGCCACAGATATCTATTCCCGTTCTGCAACACTGCTGAAGGAAAGCTCTTGGAATGGTAGTGTTGGGGAAAAACTGAGAGGTAAATCTTCATGGCAAAATCAGTATTGATGGCTCTGTAAGCTTAGATTTGAATAACAAAATACCTTGTTTTTCCTGTATCTGCATAAAGTGGACATCCCCAGGGTCCCCCAAAAGAGGAGATTAGGTGTCCACCCAGGGATGGCATCTGGTTCATGTTTTTGGTACAACATTTGACATACAGGGAAAATACAGAATGGAGAAGACATTGAAACAATCATGCACAGAGGCAGTTTTGTTAATTCTAGATTTCTCTTTTAAAAAGTGCTGGTTTTGTGATCACTGAAAAGTGTGTTAGTAAAACACAAAATGGATTAGTAATTGTTAAACCCATCAATTCAACATGTGCCATGGGGACATTTTGAGAAAGCTGAGGTATTTTATGCAATTCTTTGCCTTGCTAAATGGCCTTGTTGTGCTTGGAATATAACTGTGTAACTGTAATTGAGCTTTGCTTTCCCCCCTGCAGATGTGATCTATGTCTCAGCTGCTGGCAGTATGCTCTCCCAGATTGTCAACTCCTTGCTGCTGCTGCCAGTGTCGGTAGCCCGGCCCTTGCTGAGTTACCTGCTGGATCTGCTGCCACCTCTAGATCGTCTCAACAGGCTGTTGCCTGCTGCAGCCCTTCTGGAAGATCAAGAATTACAGTGGCCTCTTCATGGTGAGAGTAATAACATGCTTTTCATCTGAAAAGTAAAGAATGACACCTTTTTGTAGTGGAAGTTTAACTTTCCCTTTGAAGATGGCTTTTTTTTTTTCTTTAAGCTGTGTATCTTGCTACATCTCCTTTTCCATTTCCTAAATGTATTAATGGCCCTTGCTGTGAAGTACTTCTGCTTTAATTGAGTGCAGTTTCCAGTTGTTTCCTATATCTGTACATGTTTATCAGAACACAAAGAAGTGTGTGTTGGACAAAATACTCTTGGGCAGAGTTTGAAGGAGCCTTTCCTTGGTGAGCAGCTGTGCCAGGAATGGTGATGGCCTGTGCTGCTGCTGCAGTTACCATGTCAAGTGGCCTCTTAACAGCCTCTTACCTGCTGTTCCTTCAGTCAATTGAGGGGCAAATCTGCCACTAACAGGGAAATATGAACAAGATCTGTTAGTTTTGCTGATTTTGGAATTGTGCCTGATTTGAGAACAAATCCTTTCAGGTGGCCCTGAGCTGATCGACCCTGCTGGAGTGCCCCTGCCACAGCCTGCCCAGTCCTGGGTGTGGCTCGTGGACCTGGAGAGGACGGTGGCCTTGCTCATTGGGAGGTGCCTTGGGGGGATGCTCCAGGGCCCTCCCGTGTCCCCTGAGGAACAGGACACAGCCTACTGGCTCAAAACTCCACTTTTCAGTGATGGGGTGGAAATGGATATTCCTCATTTAGGTAACTGTGAAATGCAGTGTCTCCTGGTCGTTGTAAATATCTGGGATCCGTTGGGAAATGTCTGGGGATGTTTTGAATGGGTCTGTGCACTCAGGGGTTGTCTTTCAGCGTCGGTGTGTGTTTGTGGAGTAATGCAAAAAGTTGCAAAATGGATGTTTAAGTGTATGATGTAGTTTACAAAGGGTCTTGGAAATGCACAGGGAAGAAAAAATCTGCAATTTCTCAGTGAAAGAACACAGTCTTCACTGAGTTAATTTTAAGTGTCTAACTCTTAGATGCTCAGCAGCGTTTAACAGGCACACCAGAGGCTCAGTTTTTCATATTAATTATTGGAAAATATTATCTTACATTCTACTTGCAAAGTGAATTTTTTATTAATTAGCAACAATACTATTAATAACAAACTTCAGTCTTGATGATCTACCAGAATTGGTAACAACTCAGCATTAATATTCTAGTCATCCCTTCCTATCTGAACAGTGCCCTTGCTTCTGCTTCTTTGTGGCCTCTTCCTTAGTTCACATCTCTGTTCCCATCCTCTCTGGTTCTGAGTAGACTTCAAGACTTATTTACAAAACACAGTAACTGCAAACTGTGCAGTTCAGGTGGACTTAGTGATACAGATTTATGCTATTGAAGTGGAGTTGGAGAATGTTTCTAAATCTCCGTAGGTTTTATGTAAATTGTAACTCTTAAGTCACTTCCCTGTCTAATGTAAATTTGTTGTAGGACAATGAGATGTCTTGATTTTTTTATTTTTTTTTAGCTAAGTGTAGAGTGCTTTTAGGTAGATGTATATAATCCTCAACATTTGCAGAGTTTAATTTCTTGGTATTTCCCTTCTGTCAGACAAATGCATGAGCTCCTTGTTAGAAGTGGCCCTGTCTGGAAACGAGGAGCAGAAGCCCTTTGACTATAAGCTGAGACCTGAGATTACAGTCTATGTTGATTTGGCCTTGGGTTGTACAAAAGAGCCAGCCAGGAGCCTCTGGATCAGTATGCAAGACTATGCTGTTAGTAAAGGTAAGGTGTTGAAAATGTATGTGTGTTAAAAGCATATTACATATATTACATGCCTCAACTACACTCCTAGGACAGTCCTGGATTTTTGTTGGCAACAAGTTTTAATTCTGCAAAAGGAAAAATAATTTATTGTTATGTTCCACAATCTCTCTTCTGCTGTTTCTCTTTCTTTTGAAGTTGATTTCAGTGTTTGGCAAACATGTAGTTCAGTGTTGTTTTTCCCCCTGACCTGGTAAGAAGAAACTCTTGTTTGCTTACTCAGTTGTTGGTTTTTCTGTTTTCCGAGTAGAGCAGGGTAAAACTGACAATTAAAAAGGAAAATTAATGGGGAGGAGATGGGGAAAGGCAAAGTAACTTGCAAAATATGTTGGGAATGGAATGAAGTCACCCTTTGTTTGTCAGGTCTCTGGGAGGCTGGCCTTACAGTGTTAATAGTTCCTCATGCTTATAACCTAAAATCTGGGTTTTCCTGCTCAAGCTTTCCAGGTTCCTTTTAATGACCTCCACTAAATATTGTTGTAGTACTGTAACTCTGCAGTATCCAGAGATAATTTTCTGTAGCTCTGGCCAAGCTGAGAGGGATGAAGAAGACAGCAAGTGGCCTTGTGTGCCTGTTGAGAGCAACACAGGGGGTTCTTTTAGAGAATTCCACAGGAGTAGGAATTCCAGTTAAAAAACCTGCTGGTTATCAGTTTACAAAATGTGAGATGAGTGGGCTGATATGTGTAATTTTGGCTATGGAGCTGGGCTCTTTAGAAGTTGATGTGGTTCTGCTCTTCACAGTGCAAGCTGACTGAGGAGCAGGTATGTTAGATAAGCTGTGTGTGGCCAGGTGAGCTTTTGGCATTTCTACAGCAGTTTGCAAGGATTCATAGATAACATTTAATAGAAAAAGATATTTAGATTAAAAGATACTGTTAAGGGAGTGGGACAGTATTTTTTCCCCCCTGTGGAAAATGATGGTGCTTTGTGGAGGTTTGCTTGGCAGTTTGGCTATTTTGTAGTCGAGTAAAAGGAACCATTATGAAAATAAGATTGAAATGGGGAAAAGTTCTTTTGAAATTAGGGAGTCAGTTCCTGAAAATACTGGTTGAACCTTCATTTCAAAACCTGAAAATGTCTCTTGGTAATATTAGCAGTGAAGCTTGTGCTTTTAAGCTTGAGCAGTTGGCCTTCCTGCTGGAGATAAGGCTTTTCCATCATAAGCAAAATTGTGAAATGATGCTGGAATGTGGTTTCAAACGTGTAAAAGAGCAACAAGTCTCAACTACTGTGTGTTTCTAAACGAGATCCATGTGAATTTGTGCCCAGAAGAGAACAGCTCCAGTTTGCTATTGTTACTTGAAAGACAGGTTGCACCCTAGTTTCTGCTCCCTGGCTCTCTGCTGGCAGTGTGTGTGCACACCCTGGCTCTCTGGTGGCAGTGTGTGTGCACACCCTGGCTCTCTGCTGGCAGTGTGGGTGCACACCCTGGCTCTCTGGTGGCTCTCTGGTGTGCACACCCTTGGCCATCAGACTGAAGGACCTTGAGCAGCCAAACCCACAGTGGTCTGAAGAGACGTGTGCGTATGAGTAAATGATGGGGAACATTTCTTAAGCATTGAAGCTACTGCTAAATTGAAGGATTTAAAGGGGTGAAGATTTTTTTTATGATGTCACTGAAAATACTTTTGTTTGTTGGGAACAGCCAGTTCTGATGAATCCTTTCTCTTTTCAGATTGGGATACTGCAACTTTAAGTAATGAATCACTCCTAGACACCGTGTCCAGATTTGTTCTTGCAGCTCTTCTGAAGCACACGAGTTTACTTAGTCAAGCTTGTGGTGAGAGCAGGCAAGTCATTTAAAGCTGCTTTTAAAAGTTCAGTTGAATTCTTGAAAGGCAGTTTGTGTGATTTTTTTTCTTTTCTGGCTTGGGTCTCTTTTCTGGCAGGTACCAGCCTGGCAAGGCCCTGGCAGAAGTTTACCGCTGCGTGTACAAGGTTCGGAGCCGTTTGCTTGCCTGCAAGAACATGGAACTCATTCAGACCAGATCATCCTCAAGAGACAGATGGGTAAGGCTGGAAATCTCCTTTCAGTTCTTCAGGCTCTACTGGGTATTCAGAAAATATGACAAAATGTTGGTTTCATATCTGTCGCTGGTATTTTCATTGTGTCTTGTTGAAATCTTTCAGGAGTTTTCAAATGAAAATGGGCAGAGTATAATGAGGAGCCTGTTTGTAGTACATGTGATGCTGAATCAGTTGGAGCCAAGGGTTGATTGGCAGCATTTGGCTGGAGCACAGCCTTAGGCCTGGCTTTCCCTGTGTGTGCTGGGCCATAAAGGCCTAGAGCTTAGCTGGAGATGGCTTAGCTGTGTTGGACAGGCCACAGCTTAGTCTGGCTGCCATGCCTGAATCCAGCTGAGTTTTCTGGGCCTCTGATCTCTGTACCTCTCTCTTCCCCTTCCCTGCCTTACTCACCTCTTCTTCCTTCCTCCCTGCTTGGATTATGTCCTAACATTGCTTTACTGTGACCTGTCCTTGTCAGCCCTACATGATTGTGTGGCATTGCATTCTGCCCTGCAGGAATGCAGCCAGCACGATGGCAGCCCCTGAATCATTTCATTAAGCCAGGGCAGATTTGATGATGGAAATGTTCATGGAATTACTCCGGGTTGGGGCCTGCTGGGCATTACAAAGTGCCTTAAAGCAGGATTCAGGTTTCTGTGATAGGATTTTTAAGCAAGATATTTTTAACCAACAAAATTCTAATGTGACATGAGGATTAAGAGGCTTTTTGGCTATGTTATAAAGCACTAGTGATGCTCTTTAAAACCATGTGCTTATGTTGCCTACTTAATTAATATTGGGGATATGTGTCTTGGCCACTTGCTTTCTCAGGTTAGGGGTCTGACATGTCTGCAAGACATTCAGCACCTCTGAAAGCACTGGGTGTGTTCAGTAAGTTCTCCCAGAAGTCCTCACAGTTACTGTGCAGATGCAGCACAGCAAATCTGATGCACGTAGTACATTTGTTGTTTCAGATTTAATAGTATTGGGGAAAAGTGTCTGGTTTGCATTTGCATGGCAAACACAGGCTTGAGGATAGAATGAGGAGGGCAAATAAGCCAGAGAAATGGTGACCATGATGTGCTGCTATCAAGACCACCAGGTTTTTTCTGCAGATAAATTATGTTGGTGGGATGCTTTTCCTCCAAGTTTTGTAGGATTAATTATCTTCTAAAGTATTCCAAAACCTCTATTGTAACTGCATGTTTTTAAGCTTTGCTTTCTTGGGACTGTTTAAAGCTGCTTCCTGCATTGGAAAATTATCTGTTGGGTAATATGTATTTTGCTGGTCAGCACTTCTATCCTCAGATTAAGGGAAAGCATCAACTCAACTATATCCACTCAATCAGAAAAAAATTGAAATTCAAGTTCTAAGACCATTAAGCTTCCTGTGCACCTCATATGCTAATCTTTGGGATGTAAATCTGGTAATTTCATGGAAATAAAAGGGAGGAAAAGAACTGCAAATGCAGAACTGTTAAGAAGAAAAATGAGAACATATTTACTATCACTTTAAGGAACAGTCTTATCCATCAAATAAGTTTTATCGTATTCATGTTCTTTTTAAGGGAATAATTTTTATGATTCAACAGGATGACTTTCCAAAGGCTTTGATGCTGAAGTGTCAGAGTTTGACAGTAGACTCTTTAGTAAGCATTCCAAGGAGGCATTTTTATGTAAATAATCTGAGTAATGGTTACTAAAGGAAAATTAAATTTCCCAGCTGACGTAGAGCCTTGAATGTAAATGGCTGATATCTTTCATTTCACAGAGTATCAGAATTATCTTTTGGATAGGAAAAACCCCTTACTCAATACCTGTGTCCTTTTACATTCATCTTTCATTTCAGTGAGAATTTTTCACTTTATGATTTGTGGTTTTTTTCCATCCAGATGCTGGATAACCAAGAATCTGCTGATGTTGATACTCAAGAACATTCTTTTACTCGTACAATTGATGAAGAAGCAGAAATGGAGGAGCAGGCAGAACGTGACAGAGAGGAAGGACACCCGGAACAAGAAGATGAAGAGGAGGAAAGAGAACATGAAGTTATGACAGCTGGGAGTAAGTACTAGTTCTGTGTGTCAATAATGTCCTTTGGAAGGACAGTGTCCTTTTCTCTTTGAGGTAAAATCGAGCAATTAGTTAAAAAATTGTGAAAGATTTGTCTGCATAAACATCATGAGAAGTTTATTTTTATAAAATGGTGTAGGGCTTTTATTGATTCAAGGAAGTCTTCAGATGCAAGGGAATGGGAATACTGGGCAATTATTGCCTTTGTGGGCAATTCCCAGGGCATCTGCCATATCCTGACACTTCTTACATGCACTGTCTGCAAGACTAATGGCTTTCATATTGTTTCCTCTGAAGTTCTTGCCAACAGATCTTCGAGTTTTCATCAGTATTTATATATAGAATTTTTGCTGTGTTTGTATGTGTATTTTTTGTAGTGAGCTTTGAAGGATAAGGTTATTCTGAAGTTTGGAAACAAAACTGCTGTTGATAACGGGGCTGACTGAGTGGGAATTCGCTTCTGTCTGAGTATCTCAGAGTTTGGTATTTGCAACACTATTTGCAATACTTTGTCAGGGGTTTTCTAAAAATGTTGTTTAACTCTTCAGAAGATAGCTTGGAAAAGGTAAACCTTGCAAACTGTTACTGTACTGATTTGGATTTGTAATCTGGCTCAATGGGATAGTTAATCCTTAATTTTTCCAGTTTCAGTGAAGCACATTCAGTCACACTGGGCTGGTTTTCTCTGTTATTAACTCAGCATTCCCAAGGACAACAGTTGTGTTGGCCTGGGAAGTTTTCTGTGGAGTGTATGTAGCTTAAAAAGCAAAATTGGCTGACAGTTCCCTGTTAGGACTCTCGTATTTCTCTTTGGGAGCTCACAGACCAAAATGTGTTTTATCCCTTTAGTTTTCTGTGGTGTGTCATTGCATGGGCAGTGCAGTGGCCTTCCCTGAAGGTGTGCTGAGGAGCTGAAGGCACATTCAGGAGATGCTTTATGGTTCCAGAAGGTGTAAAGTGTTACCAGTTCAGTAGATGCAATATGTTTTTGCTGCTTGATATGCAGTTAACCTGGGCAAACGCTCAGGGTTCTCACATTCCACCTGGACAGGGTTTCTGGGCACAATAAAGGAAATGTGTCCAGAAATATCCAGACAGTCAGTAGTGTTACATGCACAAATAAGTAGGAAGATGATGATTATTTCACTGGACTTCCAAGGAATCTGATCCTGCCATGCAGAGTTCAGTTGGTGTCCTTGATACCTTGCTGCTTCTAACTGTTGATACCAATGAAGGAAGTATTTAGGTTTACCTCTGCCTTTCCAAAAGGGAATTGAATCTTTAAAAATAAAATTATTAAATCAAGAGAACTTAAGGTCTTTGGACAGAGATGAGGAGATCTCTCACACAGCTTCTTTAGAGGAATCTGGCACCTCAGACAACAGCAGAATTCAGTAAAGTGAAGGCTAAGAATTTTAATAATATCTTCATTGTACTGCCCAAAGCTAATAAAAGCCTGGAACTGTTTCAGTATTGACTTGAAGATACACTGGAATCTGAAATACAAATTTACAGAAGCATTACTTTTATAGGTCTGCTAAAAGGCAAACATGAAATAATCTCTCTCTCTTTAATGCCATCCAAACAGGAGTTGGGTTGCAGTAAGACACTGAAGGAGTGTTTGGTGTTCTGTCAAAGTGCATTGTCCTCTTCATTTTAAAATTAACATTGTGTAAATGCTTCATTTGACCTGTTTGCATTACTTCTTTGGTGGCATTGTATTATTAATGTATTCTTTTACTGTTGGAAAAATATTGGTTGTTCTTTGTAGCGGGGCAGTTTTTGGCCCGAGATGTAGATGAATATTTTATTCTCTGTAGCTTTGTCTAGAAGTTAAGACCTTCTTTTTGTGTTGCATGTTACAGAAATATTTCAATGTTTCCTATCAGCCCGTGAAGTAGCTCGCAGTCGGGATCGGGATAGGATGAGCACTGGGACAGGGACTAGACTTGATGATCCACCCCCTCAGTCTCAGCAGGAAAGGAGGATCAGCACAGATCTGACAGAAGGCCAGGATGTGTACACTGCTGCCTGCAACTCGGTGATCCACAGGTGTGCCCTGCTGATCCTGGGGGTGAGCCCCGTCCTGGAGGAGCTGCAGAAGCGCCGGGAGGACGGGCACTCCCAGCAGCCGCCCTCGGCCACCCCCGAGGGCATCGGGCTCATGACAAGGTGGGCTCTGCTCCTTGTGTGTCTCTGCTCCCTTCATCGCTGATTGAACAACCTCAGCTTTCCCCTGAGGATTCCTACAGTTGTTTTAGAAGAAACCTTTTGCTTAGGGCAGTGTTATGCTCAATTTTTACTCAATTTTCTTTGTCCACGTTAACTAAAACTTAAGAGTTTTATTCTGTGTGCACCCTATTTAAGTTTCAAAGCTGGGCTTAGTGGTGAATAGTTCAGGCTATCAGGTGGTCTGAACATCATGAGGTACTTGGAAAACCTATTTCTTTTTCCTATAATTTGTGTCTGGATTTTTTTATTGCCGTATTTGAGTTTCCTTGACCCTTACCAACGTCCTGTGTAGTAGTGTCAAAAAAAATTGTAGTGTATGTTTAAAACAAAAGTTTCAAAGCCTGTTCTGATAAAAGTGTTGTTCATGTTTGATTTTTATAAGTATTCCTAACACTGACGTTGGTAAGACACTATTATTAGGTATAGGAGAGAAAGAAATTAAGCCAGGCAGCTCATTGAATGGGAAGAAGTGCTTAATTTAAATAGTATAAGTACTACATCATCTATTTTAAATTTTGTAATCAGAGATATTCTTGGTAACACACTTTTATTCTAAACTTGACTCACTGAAACTTTTTTTCTGGCAATCTTTATGTTTAAAGTAGAATATAGCACAGGAATTGTGTAGGTGATGCTACTAGTCTGAATCTTCTTATGCTTCTAGTGTGCAGAAACTCTATTTGGTATTTTAAATTAAGGTATTGATGTGGAGTATAGAAGAGGATTATATATATTCAGTACCCTTTTATTCTTTTTGCCTCTTTTTGGAGATCTAGTCCCTAAAGCATGGGTGGCTGCCTCTGTCATTGTCAAAGTGCCTTTCATCTCCAGCATATCAACTTTAGGATGCATTTTATGGGTGGGTTTTGAATAAGTTCAGTGCTTTGTCACCCACTTACTCTGTGTTTGTTTTCCTGTGCTCTCAGCTCAGAGTGTTTGTTACTCTGTATAATACTCACCAAGGCACTAGAGATCCCTCACTGGGGTCAGCCTCTGTTCAGTTGACCAGTCAGGCTGTGAAGAAGTAACAAAGTTTACTAATACCCTTTAGAAGCATAACCAAAGCCATCAGGCCACTTTTTGCCTCTTTAATGTGCTCTTGTGATGTTCTGTGATAGTTTGCTCCCAAACAGAACTGTGGTACCTGCTAAACTTGACTATCAACTCTTGCTTTTGTCTGATATCAGTGTTTTCTTTCTGTGTGCACATAAATGTGTGTGCCCCTGGAGCAGGAGTGAAAGTCTGACAGCAGAGAGTCGCTCAATCCACACCAGCTCCAGCTACAGACTGATTAAGTCAAGGAGTGAGTCCGATTTGTCTCAGCCAGAGTCCGATGAGGAAGGTTATTCACTGGTGAGTAAACCAGCATTTCCTTGTAGGTGGAAAACACACCTGAAACATTTGGTTAGTGCTGTGTTTCAGTAGGTCAGTTCAGCATTCTGAAGAGAAAGTACTAGAGGTAAAAAAACCAATTGAAATTATTATAGCTCTGCTAACTTCCTCGCTTTTATGGGGGAGGGATGAAAGTTAAATGTTATGCACCACGTATGTTCACCTAAAGAAATGAGGCTTTTGTTCATCTTTTAATGTAGAGTGGAAGGCGAAATGTTGATTTGGATTTGGCAGCATCACACAGAAAGAGGGGTAAGTTTTCTTGTTTACCTCGTGAATATTGACCAGATAAATGTTGGTGTTTGTGAAGTTCAAGTGTGTTTGCAGTTACATACAGCTGACAGTTACATAGCAAATCCTAAAACTGAGTATTTCAAAATAACATGTAAAAGAATTGTTACCTACTGTTTATTTGCTTTGTGACTTGGTTTTAGTATTTCCTAGGTTATAACTCTTTATTTTAGTTTCTAGAATTGTGACCTTTTGAAGCAAGTGAGGATTTCTGTGAAATTAAGTGAATTAGGAGCGTTCATTTTGTTTTCACTCATGTGACTTCAGGAATAAAAAACTGGCAGAGAAGTTCATGTGGAACTTGTACTAACAATGAACTTTTACCATAAAATGTACTTGAACGAGGAGAACTTGTGTTCAGAAAATACCACCTTAATTTGCATCCTTTCAACACCAGCACATCTACAGAACCAAGCAACCACTGGTTTTATTGCTCCAGTATAAATCAGATTTTTAACTTTTGTACTGTGTTGCTGCTTCACACTGGGGAATCTCAATGAGCTTCTTGATAGAAGGTGTGGAGGGAACAAAGGGTGTTGGTTTACAAGGAGACCAAAAGTCCCACTTCAGTCTGGGTGATGCAGAATCTCTGTGAGAATCACAACTTAGGTCTGTTGTACCTGTAAAAATCACGGGAAGATGTAAACAGGAATTAGATTGAGTTATGTTATACCTTAATAACAGAAGCCTTAATACCCTTAGGTCGTGTAAGAATTCTAGCAGAGCACTCAGAGGTTGTTTGCTTTTTGAAGTCTTCTGGAACTGTAAACCAGGCTATCAGTGGCACACCCATTGGATTTCAGTATTTAAGTAATGTGGAAAGGAGTTCCTTTGCTTGCAATTGAAACAGTTGAACAAGTAAAGAAATGTTGCAGAGCTGTTTGGACTGTGACAGCAGGATGTGTCATGGCATTTTCAGTGTCAGGAGATCTGTCAGAAGGCCTCTCTCAGTCTCTGAAACCAACATTTTTAGCTTTGCTGTTAATCGGACACAGAACTCTGCACTTGATTTCCTGTGTCCTAAAACTAATTCATTTTGGATTATGGTTCCTGAGCTGTTGGTGAGGCTGATGTTGCTTTGGTCACAAGCCTCAGGAAATGGGCAATAATGGAAGAGGAGACTTTATTAAAACTTTTATTACAGCAGAAGATTCTGCACTGGGTTTGTACCACTGAGGAGAGAGAGGGGGGAATGCAGTTGATCTGTCCAGAACCTAAAGAAGCTCAAGTAGCTCATGTGCAAACTGAACACTGTGGCAACATGTAACTCTTTCTGGTAGTGGGAGACTTATTTGCTCTCCCATGACACCTAGATTTTTTTTTTGTCTGGTTTTGGCAACTGGGGTTGGTCAGCATACAGTAATGAAAGCTGGTCTGCTTGTGCTGGATGATATATAGGACAGTTTGGGTTGGTACCCAGGGAATCCAGGGTTCATTTAAATTCCTCATAGGTCTGTTAAGGTCAGGAAAAGATCTACAAACACCTGTGTGAGAAGTGGATGAGCTGTTCTCAGGGCTGTTTAAGGTCTTTCATCTCTTCTGATGTGTTTGGTTTTGTGAATCCCCTGGAGCTGAAGCATCTCCCAGTGTTTGGTGAGGGTGCAACTTCCAGCTGGTTTGGATTGTCCCCCTGCCCCTTGTCACATCTCCAGCACACTGAGGTGCCAGGGCTGGTGCAGTGCCAGTCATGGATGTTGGAGTGGGGAAACCCCTTCAGTTATATCTCTGTTGTTGGGATGTGCTGTGGCTGATAAGGGGGATTTTGTGCTCGCTGTTGCCTCAGTTTGAGGAGCAGGAGAAATCTGAATTCTCACAGCAGATTCACATTCAGCTGTGCTCCATCCCCCAGAAGGAATTAAAGACTTCATCTGCATTTGAATTTGCTACATTTGTTCAAAATTGAAGTGAGGAAAAAACCCAGTTTCCTGTTTATGGCAAGTAAACCACTGTGGAAGAAATGACCCACAGAAGACTCCAGCATTGTTTCTCACGATGTTCTCCAAGTGGATTTTTAAGTGCCACCAAAGTCAGATCCCCCTGAAGCAACCAATAGATATTTTTGTGAGAAACAGGCAGCATATTTTTATTTTTAGTTTGGGGGTTTTTTTGACATGTTCTTTCCATATTTATGATTGTACCTTGTACTCCTACTTCTGATCTGCTTTTGAGTGGAGGATGTGGAAGATTTTGTGTCCCTCTAAATGACAAGGAGAGGAAGGAAACTTGTCATATAGATGCTGAAGTATGTGTCTATTTTGAGTGCAGAGAATAGTCATACATTACAACAGAAGTGTATGTGGGAAACACTTCTCAAATTGCAGTTAACTTAAATCCTACAAAACAGCAGCAGTAACCAGTGCTGCTTTAAGGGACTTGTAGCTGAACTCTTCAAATTTTTGTTGGATTGAATGTAGAATTGGCAGTGTTTGGGGGGAAAGAACGAGTAGAGTCTTACAGAAAACCCAAAGGAACCACTTCTCATTTCTTTCTGCTGAAATTTATAATTTAAACTATTTGATCACGTTTCCTTTTACGTGTGGGTTTTAAAATAATTCTTTACTCAAGTTTGCAGCAGCCCTTGAAGGTGTTTGTTCTCTTCAGTGTCTGCATAAGCTGAAGGAAGCTGACAGGCAGAGCCAATTGGAAAGCAAGTTTTTTTTCCTTCTATCACTGCTGCTTTTTTCCTGCAGGCTGTGCTATTTTGAAGACTTCAAAGAGAATTTTGACTAAAAAATTTCTTTCATATGTGGGTGTGAGGTTCCTCCCATCTCTTCTCAACAAATGTACTGAAATGCAACCACATTAAATGTTGCAGAACCGCGACCACACACGTTTCCAGCTGAGGTTTTGTAGGGCTGGTTTCTCCTCAGCTATATTCCATGCAGAGTGCTTGATCCTTGCAAATTTGTCAAAATTACAGGGTATTGCTGAGTGGTTGGTTTGTTACAGGCAGGAGAGTAATTCCCCCTGGAGTGGGTTGGCTTATTTTAGAACTTCTGTTTGTTGAATGCAGCAGCTCATTGTTCACAATTCAGGTCACATTTCCTTGCTAATTGAATCTCACTCTTGGTTATAACCTGATTTTTATGGTGTGAAAGCTGTTCCCTTTCATAAATTACAGTATTGGCAGTACAAAGACTGCTAATCCTGTGAGTTCCTATGGTCTTGCAGACGAGTATGGAGGGAAAAGCATTCTCTTTTTATTCAATTAACATCTCAGCCACTCAGTCCAATCTTTGTTTAAATTGCCTTCTTCATTCTTTCTGTCTATTCAGAAATAGGACTGGGGTATTCCTACTTCAGCCTGAGGATCCTTTGAGTTTCTTGTTCCTTGGCATTTAGTTATTTCTGAATTAGTAGACTTTTTCTGTAGTTATGGAAGGAAAAGTCTTTTCCAGTGATTTTCCAGTAAGGGGTGAAGACATTGTTTTCCCTTTGTATATAAACCTTTTTATTTTTTGTTGCTGAGATTAATCCCTTTCACTTTTGCAGACCCAGGGGTGTTTTTGTCACCCAGAAGTGATACCTGTTGTGTACAGTACCTGTGGGAGGCTGTGCACAGCTTTAGGGAGTTATCAGTAAGGGCTGGTGAAATCATGATTCCAGACACATCAGTGGGACTCCTCCACTCAGGGGTTTTCATCACATACATCTAAATTCAGTGAATCCCAGTGTGCTTGTGTTACTGTTCTGTGCCACTGACACAGTGTTACTCCAAAAAAAGCAGCAACTGCAATGAAGTCCAACTTCAATTGAAATGCTGTAGTGTTCCTGCAGTAATGAGTTCTGAGCTGGGAAAAGGGCAGCTGGAGTTTGAGTAAGGGATTTAGACACGTCTGGGTGGATGACACAAGGGATGTTCATGGGATTAGTTTTGTTTCCTTGACAAGAAGGTGGAGAATGTAGAAAGTTTGTTATCTAGGCAATACTAATTCAAAACAAGAGTAAGTATTTTTTTCCACATACTTTGCTGCTTGACATATTATTGTATTGATTGAGACTGATCATTTAAGTCTAAGAATAATATGAGGACGAGGTTTTATGAGTGTGTTACCTTCTGTTTCAAATGTCTGCTTTTGTCTTCTGATTCTTGTGTGGTGTAGTGTATTTACTCCTTTTTGGCCAGTTGAGCCCCAGAAAAAAGAAGAGCTTCAAGCAAGTAACTGATGGCATGTTTATTTTTTGTCTCTCTAGCTTCCCTACATATTTTTTGTTTTCTGGAGCGTGCATTGCAGCTGTGCCACATTCATGTAGAAAACTCATTATTACAAGCTGGCTTATAAGGACAAGTAAACTTGTTTTATTTTCACTGTAAGCTTAAAGTTTCTGCCTCTGCACAGCTCTGGTCATGTGATTGTAGAGGCTTTGGAAGTGCTGCACTGCAATCAATTCTGTGTGATGAATATTGCACAGAATCAAGCTAAGCTCCAATATACAGCCATACATTTGATTTTTCTATTGATATTTGACATATTCAAGAGAAAAAAATTACTTTGTTTTAGATCTGCGTGCTCTGATTCCTAAGTGGTTTTACTTCTGAAGTATGCCCTTAAATTTCTGATATCTTTGTGTTTAAACTCTACACTTTTAATTATAACTTCTGTTGTCTTACATTTAACCTGTATCTCATAATTGTTGGGCTTTGTCCAAATTTGAAGCAATTTTAAATTAGTCTTACATTTAAACATTCTTGCATTTCATACTAAAATGGCTAGCTAAGATCTAATCTTACTTCAAATATGAAATAATTTAGGTTTTTATTAATACATGGTGGGGGTTCTTTCTTATAAGATTCGTTGACTATCAAAACTAAATTTTCTTCTGGTGTTCTCCTTGAAAGGTCTCCTTTAGCTTATGATTTCAGACACTGGAATTGCTTTTTGTCTCTTTACAAATGCTTTGGCTCTGTGCTGTGCTTCCTAGCAGGGCAGGTGGAGGGGAGGAAGCTGAAGGCACTTGGGGCTCTCCTGCCCCTCAAAGGCTGCAGGGCCTGAGGGGGCTTTTTGTTGTTGCTGTGTGGGCAACATTCTGTGGACCTGGCAGTGATTTAGCTGTGCTTCCTGGGGGTAACCTGAGGCTTTGTTTCTCCTCTCCCTTGGGCTCTGGTCACCATTCATGTGCCAGGAAACTGCTTCCTACATGAAACTAAGTTTTTTAGCCCCCATTTATTCTACTCTTTGTCATTTATCTTATGTTTCTCACCTGTCGCTTCCCCATATAACTTAGATTTTAAAGGAGAACTTTAAAACAACTAAGAATTAATGTTAAAATTAGGGTAAGGTGGTATCTGTCTTTGCTGTTGTTTTAAATACTGTTGCCAGATATAAATTGTAAAATCGAGTAACAGAATTTCTGTAAATTTTTTTCATAGTAAACTTGACAAAATAGGTTGTTCTCTGTAAACCAGGTGGTGTTGCTGTGTTACATAAAGCAGCAGAGATTAGGAAATTAGATTGCACTTTGAAAAGTAGTGTTTAAGCTTAATCTTTGCATTATCCCAAATAAATTTGAGGCTGTATATTTTTGTCAAATACGTTGTATGACCTGAGTACTGTGATGGTTCTTTCTGAAACCATTGCAATTGTTTAGTAGCAGGTGTAAGGGATACCTTGCAAATGCACATAAACACTGTTTACAGAAAAGGAAATGGAATGTCAACTGTTTTTCCTAATTCATAGCCCTGACAATTAAATTTTTGGCAACTAAGTGGGGATTTACTGCCTAGTTTACAGAAGAGAAGCAAAATTTCGCAGTATTTTGAATTTGTAAGTTGTGTAGAGATGCAAATTGTGAGCTGCAGGTGCAGCCCTGTTGGCAGAATAACAGCATATTGCCTTTACTTCAGGGAAGAAATGACATCAGTGGTTGCCAGGAGAGTTCTCCTGAGTTCCAGCCTGTGTGTCTGTCTTTCCTTGTCCCTCTGAGCAGCTGCTGCAGGAGGTCCAGAAACGAGGATCCAGCTGTTGCCATTGGAACTCAGCCTTACTGAGGAAAGAAAGCGTTGAACAGATGGATTGCTGTGAATTTGTGTGACTTCTTCCTGAAAATGGCTCTTTTAATAATGTTTGAGGCTGATACCCTGCAGAAAGATTTTTAAAACCCAAAGTAATACAGATTTGTACGAGCCCTTTGAATGGGTTGTGATTCTCCAAATTTTATCTGCAACTCATTGTGCATAAGATAGATTAATAGATTAATATTTAAAAATTATTCATAGATTATTTAAGATAATCCAAGCTAAAATTTCAAAGTGACTTTAAACATAGATTAGGTTACCACAAAGGTCTCCTTACACTTCCTATCTTTACAGAGGGAAAGTTCTTCTGAGCAGGGTCTGCCCTCTTGGAACACCTTGCACAGGTCCAAGTTGACCAAGAGCATTTACAAAAATAAAATACTGCCTGCAGTCCCTGGGTTGGCTGCTAATGAACTTATGGCCTGAGTGACATGGCCCTCATTGGTGCCAGGGTGTGGGTTCAGCAGAACTCTTTTGGAAATGAGGTCCAACCCGTGCTGCAGACTGATGGCTGGTGCTCATCTGGAGGCCATTTGTTGGTGATGATGGTAAAGTTTCAGTGTAAGGACAGAGGAAACACTGGAAAATAGACTTGTGAAATGGCCAGCTGACAAATATACAGATCTAATACTTGCTGGAGATAGTATTTAATACACATGTATCTCTCTTGAGTCAAAGTAAATGTTCTCTGTTAGTCTAAAATACTTTCTCTTCCATCTGCAATCATGATTTCTGTAAATATTTCATCCAAAATAACATTGCTTTTTCCAAACCATGAAATACAGTGGCTTGATTAAAACCAAAACTACTCTTGCTCTATATAATAAATATCCAAGTGCATAATTTCTGTTTTAGCAAATCTTTTCTTTACTATTTTGTCATTTAGCTGCAGAGCATTTTATTCAGTGTTCTAGCTTTAAGCTGAGCAGTTTGAGTGGCTTCTGCCTTTTTGTTTTCTCACTTGGCACCATGTTGCAATACTGCTTAACATAGAAAAGAAATACAGCCTTTTCTTTAGGGAAATTGCTGTAAATTTAAATCAAGTGTTTTGCTCTAAGTTGCTTTAATGCATGGTATAATTAACATGAATATTCATTTTCCACCTGTATGAGTAGCAGCAGTTCAGTCTTTACCTACTGCCAGAATGTGTTACCTGGTGAGTGGGGATTGAGAGACTTCCCTGTGTGTGTCTTTAGGAGCAATTCACAGCCAGGTGGAATCTCTGAGTGACTCCTGGGTCCGACTGAAGCACAGCAGGGACTGGTTGTACACGTCCTCCTACTCGTTCGTGGAGTCCGACTTCGATCTCTCCAGATCCCTGGGAGTTCATACTTTGATTGAAAACGTTGTCAGCTTTGTGAGTGGGGACGTGGGGAACTCCCCAGGATTTAAAGAGCCAGAGGAGAGTATGTCCACCAGCCCACAGGCATCAATCATTGCAATGGAGCAGCAGCAGCTGAGGGCTGAGGTAGATCTCAGTTTAACAACTCTTCTTGTTCTTTAGACATTATACTCCTTTTAGGGATTTTTTTTTCTTGAAACATTGTCCAAATTCCAACTATTAATTACATTTTTCTTTCTTTTCTGTTAAGTATCTTCACTGGAACTGGGAACTTTTTGTAAATAAACTCTAAAACAAAACTGAAAGTATTGCCCTTTTAAAAAGAATTGTGTCAAGGAGAAAGCAGCTGCCTTGTTCATCCTTGCTTAGAGTTGGAGATGATCCAATTTCAGTTTCTAGGGATATTGGCTACTTTTAAATATTGCCTTTTGCCTGCCTTTATTTTTTAGCTTCGTCTGGAAGCCCTTCATCAGATTTTGGTGCTTCTGTCAGGGATGGAGGAAAAAGGCAGTGTACCACTGATGGGGAGCCGTCAAGTCCCAGGATTTCAGTCTTCTTCACTGCTTACTTCTGTTAGACTCCAGTTCCTTGCTGGCTGCTTTGGTTTGGGCACTGTGGGACATGCAGGTGCCAAAGGAGAGAGTGTAAGGTTGCATCACTACCAGGTATGTACTTCAGGAGTTTCTGCTGTTTCAATAACTGAGTGATAAAAATGCATCGGTCCTTATAATATTTATTTGTTTGGCCCAGGATGGTATCAGAGCAGCCAAGAGAAGTATTCAAATTGAAATCCAGGTGGCTGTGCACAAAATCTACCAGCAGTTATCTGCTACTTTAGAAAGAGCCCTGCAAGCTAATAAGCATCACATAGGTAAGTGAAACCAAATTTGCAAAATATGTCCTCTGCTATACAGTACAACAGCTTGTGCATTTACCAAAGCAGCCTTTGGTATTAGTGGCCAGGATTCACTGAATTATCTGACTTCTTTTCGTGAGAGAGAAACTTTTTAACCTTCTTCTGTCTTCATTTTCCTCAAGTGTTACTTAGGCCTTCTTATTTTAAGTCTTCTCAGCCTTTCTGTTCCACATACCACAATCTTCCACGGTCACCTGTGACTTTGGGGCTTCAAAGTGATTTTTAGGTTTCTCAGGGATAAGAAAGCAATTTTTTGGAAGAGGTGAGAAATCTCCAGTCTCTTCCTTTGTTGATGTGAGCTTTCTTTAAACCCAAACCTGAGGGTCAGGGCACCTTGCCTCTTTGGAAAGCCCTTTGTCCTGTCCTATATCCAGATATTGCCATGTGCTTCAGGGATAGCTGAACTCTGCACCTCTTTGTGCCTTTGTACATGCACTGACCAATAGGTTCAGCACTGCAGAGAGCTCTGGAATTTGAATTTGTTGGTGGAACCCAATGGACATTCTTACCTGAATTGTTTTGCTGTTTCACTTACAATTAAAATGGAACTGAAAGAAATTTCTTGAGAATCCATGTGAAGTACACATAGAAAATGAAATATTTCACCCAGTTATCCTTCTCTAGAGAGAAGTATCTGGTTTGAGATTTAGCCTCAGAACATTTACATCACAAACTGGATCTGCATGCTATTCTTCCTGGGGCAGCCTTGACAGAGAGTTACACTGAGTTAAAGGGGACTGCAGTGGTACATCAGAAAGACTCCCTCAAAGTATCTGACAAAGACTCGCTCTTTCCTTGATAATTTAATTCATTAAATTGTATTTAAAAAATAATTTGCTGTTCTTCTGTCTGAGGGTTCTTACTCTAAGCAGCTAATTAATTAGAAACAACTCTTTTAACCCCAGAAGCACAGCAGCGCCTTCTCTTGGTGACGGTCTTTGCTCTCAGTGTGCACTACCAGCCCGTTGACGTGTCCCTGGCCATTTCCACTGGGCTGCTGAACGTGCTGTCCCAGCTGTGTGGCACAGACACCATGCTGGGACAGCCTCTGCAGCTGCTGCCCAAAACTGGCATCTCTCAGCTCAGCACAGCTCTGAAAGTAGCCAGCACGAGGCTCCTGCAGATCCTCGCCATCACCACGGGGTGAGTGTCAGATGGGCCCTTGCTTTTGGAAAACTTAATTGTTAAGCTCTTCAACACCCTTTAAAAATAACCTTTCTTTAGCTCAATAAGTGTTGCTCTGGAGTATGTGAGTGAAGGGCAGAACAAAAAGAGTTGTCACATTATTCATAGGAAAGATGCACATAAGGCTTATAAGTATATTTAAATAGTGAGTGTTTGGACCAGAATAGTTACAACTCTGTGGTCTGTGAACACTGTATTTCAGTAGTCCCCATTTTGCTAGTTCAGCTTTGTGTGTAGATCTGCTCAGCTGATGTGATAAGACTTTCTGTTGGTGTGTAAAGGCAGTACCAATAACGTGGTAGGAGTTCTTCAGAGCAGTGCACTGTGCTGCTTTTCAGAATATGAAGTAATTTGCTGAGGAACAGTGGCCTCTGCTAGACCATGGAACAGAATGCAAAGTCCTATCAATACTTAAATATTTAGTTTAACTCAGTACACACCAGTGGAGAAAGAATTTTCTATTTGGGCAAGACTATTATTTGATATTCTGTACATGCATCTTTGTGTCAGTGTTCAAACAACACATTGCATTTGCCTGCCAAATGCTTTACATCAAAAACTCCAGTAACCCTAAACCAAAAAAATACCCCAAACTGTGGAAACAACACCTCATCCTTGGAAGTTGCAGTGGAATTATGATTAATTGACGAAGTCGTTCTTTTTCCTCTAGGAAGTACTGCAAATGTATCCTTTGACTCCAAAGCTTAGACAGTTTTAGTTTAATTAGATATTAGTTTTAATGTGTTTTAAAAGGGTTGAAAAAAGTAATAATCCAAGCCTGTGGTGGAGGGTGGGGAAAAGTAACCTGCTGCAATTATTGTTCCTTGGATCAGCTCTCAAATACTATTCTTTTTACTTTTTTGTGTGTCTGTACAGAACCTATGCTGATAAACTGAGCCCAAAGGTGGTCCAGTCTTTGCTGGATTTATTATGCAGCCAGCTGAAGAACTTGTTATCTCAAGCTGGTGTGATGCTTATGGCTTCCTTTGGAGAAGGGGAAGGGGAGGAAGATGAAGTGGAATCAAAAAAGGCAGATTCAAATGGGGATAATGAGAAGAGAGACTTCAGAGGTAAATATTTTGCATAATTTCTGTTACAGTTCTAAAATACCAGAAAGCATAATAGAAGAAGCCACTGAATGCTCATCAAGTCCTCATCAGCTCTACTGTGTTTTGATTTTTGTTGGGTCATTTTTAACTCTGTAAATTAGATTCGAGTCATCAAATAATTTAGTGCTCTGCCCAGATTTATAAAGAATTGATGCATAAAGTGATGTAAGGATGCTAGCAGGCTGAGAATAAGAATTACTCCATCTGGTTTGGAATTAGGAAGAGAGTATAGTTTCCCTTGAACAATGATTTGGTGGTAGTGTTTTTCATGTATGTGGTCATAGGAATTTATCTGGATTTCAAACTACAAATAAGTGTCGCTTTATTCAGGAAATTGTTGTATTTAAGCAGTTTTTCAGTTTGAGTGAATGGCAAGAGGGTGACACTACTCTGTGATATGAAAAAATCTGCAGGAAAAGATTTTCTGAAATATTAAGATCTTCACATTGTTGGCAGTCCTTGATGAACACTCTGATTTTCTGTGGAAATTATGGGTTTGAAGAATTATCAATTGTAGCTTGGTTTTAGGTGTACATATGTTTTTGTTTGTGCTTATAATGGTCTTCACTTGTTAATTCATCAGCCACTGCATTATTTATAAGATAATTAATCACAAAATAGGATATGAGGTCTTTCCAGAGACATTTTCATGTTAGAACTTCCTTGGAATACCCATCAGTGTGGGAAGAAGTTCAGTGTTTTGCATCAAAACCACTCTGCCTGACTGCCCTACTGGGTGGGGAGGCAGGAGAGCTGGGAGTGATGTTCAGCCTTATGAGAAGGGGTGGTTGCATGGAAGATGTTTTAATTTTGTCCTCCTCTACTTTTCATTGGCAATAAATTAAATTATTCTTCCCCAAAGTGAGTCTAATTTGCGCATGAGGGTAAAAAAAAGGCTGTCTTGCTCCTTTGCCTTGAGGCCTGAACTTTTAGTCTTATTTTCTGTCACTGTCTTGCTGAGGAGCAGAAGTGAGAGCACAGCTTGGTGGGCACCTGTCAGCCTGCCAAGGTTCACAGCCAGCCACCATGGAATAACTGAGCATTGCATTTTTACCTACAGAACAGTAACAGGGCTGCCAGTCGAGTTGTAATATTAAGATGTAATGAAAATTTTTCATTTCCCTTCCTAGCTGCCCTGCGAAAGCAACACGCAGCAGAACTGCACCTGGGAGACTTCCTTGTTTTCCTGCGTAGAGTTGTGTCTTCAAAAGCAATTCAGTCCAAAATGGCATCTCCAAAGTGGACAGAAGTACTCCTGAACATTGCTTCTCAGAAGTGTTGCTCAGGTATGACCTGGTCCAAACCTGCTCAGTGGGTACTTGCATTACTGGGGCAGTTCCAACAATGGAGCCCTGTTAGAACATGGTACACAGTGAACAACCAGAACTAACTGGAGTAGATGTACACAGGAGTTACACTTTGGGGCACTGGTGGGGTGTAGCCAAGTGCAGGCCTGATGCAGAGGACTCTTCCAGATTATTGACCTGTTGTTCCATCTTCAGGAGTTCCCTTGGTTGGCAACCTGAGGACCAGACTGCTGGCGCTGCACGTGCTGGAAGCTGTGTTACCTGCGTGTGAATCTGGCGTTGAAGATGATCAGATGGCTCAGGTCTTTATATTTTGTTATAAACCTTTACACCTCTTTCTTCTAAAAGTCTCATTAAACTTATGAACGTTTCCTAAGTTTGTTCAAAATCCAGTCTAGTGAGGCTCAGTGTAGATTTTTGTTAATCCAAGAGCACTAAATATTTTGACGTTTGTACCTGTGAAGTAAAGTGAAACAATATAATGCTCCTTGTCCTCATCTGGGAGTTAAAATGATCTGAGTTCTATTCCAATACACCAGGTTGTTGAGAGATTGTTCTCACTTCTGTCTGACTGCATGTGGGAGACTCCAATAGCTCAGGCCAAACATGCCATCCAAATCAAGGAGAAAGAGCAGGAAATGAAGCTGCAGGTAATGATGCTTGTACTTTGTCTCGTGACTGAATGCTCCCGAATCACATTGACCACAAGTGTTTTGTCCTGTTCCT
This sequence comes from Pseudopipra pipra, assembly GCF_036250125.1. NCBI lineage: Eukaryota > Metazoa > Chordata > Aves > Passeriformes > Pipridae > Pseudopipra > Pseudopipra pipra. The sequence goes on along the minus strand of NC_087560.1, from coordinate 2,592,984 downwards.
GGTAGAAGCAAGGAGAGTCTGAAGATGAGGATGAGAATCTTCCCATACAGGAGGTGTCCTTTGATCCTGAGAAAGCTCAGTGCTGCATAGTGGAGAATGGGCAGATCCTGACTCATGGAAGTGGAGGCAAAGGATATGGTTTAGCATCCACTGGAGTCACTTCTGGGTGTTACCAGTGGAAGGTGGGTTGCACAAAAGTGCATTTCTTAACTTCTCTCACTTGGATTTGGAAATATGCTATGATTTGTTAACAGCAGGTGTTTTTTCCCTTATGACAACACCCTTGAGTAAATGGCAGTGTTATGTTTATGGTTGGACTCTGATCTTAAGGATCTTCTCCAGTCTAAACCATTCTATGATTTTATGATTTTTCAGTCCAAAGGGAAGAGTTTGTGGCTGCTTTCGAGTGCTGCTGTTTGGGTATTTCAGTACACAGGCTGGAGAGTGTCAGTGTGTGTTGTGTGTTTGTAGAGGGTGATGGTACTTGTCCCTAAGATGCACAGTCAGCACGAATGTGCCTGGTTTTGCAAAAGTTACCTGCTGAAATATGTATATTTTGAACTTTTTTTTTCTGTAGAAAAACACTTCACAAAACATTGTTTTCTTGCAAAAAGACACATCAGCCTGACTGGCAAGAACAGTGTTTTAATACACCATCTGGAGTGATTTTAATTTTTTAGGAATACAGATACATCCACAGTTGTGCTCCTTGTTAGTACCACATTTGAGCATAACACTTGTACTTTTTTTCCCCACTTGAATCTGTGAACATGAGATGAAAAACTTATTTCTTTCTGTAATATTATTTTAGCACTTATAGCCCAACTTGTGTGTCTGTGTTTTGAGTCCAGAAACGCCCCCCAACTTCTTTGTGTATTTACATATGGTTTTCTTCATTACTAGTGCATTAAGCTTAAATGACTTGTCAGTGACTGACCTTATACCCAAGATGTCATTTTAGAGCTGGAGCATGATTTCACCTTATAAACTTGTAATTTTTTTATTATTAAAAGCTTCTGAGAGAAACAGAAGTATACATACCGATGAGCAAGGAAAATTTTCGTTGCTTCGGTGTGTTCAAGTGCATATTCTTGCATTTTTTCCCTGTTTGTTTTGCCTGCCAGTTCTACATTGTGAAGGAGAACCGAGGCAATGAGGGCACATGTGTGGGGGTTTCCCGCTGGCCGGTCCATGATTTCAACCATCGCACCACCTCGGATATGTGGCTCTACAGAGCCTACAGTGGCAACCTCTACCACAATGGAGAGCAGACTTTGACCCTGTCCAGCTTCACCCAAGGAGATTTCATCACGTGTGTGTTGGATATGGAAGCAAGAACCATTTCCTTTGGGAAAAATGGAGAGGTATTTAACATCAATTGTTTTTTTTAATTGCATCAGTAATATGGCATGGATAGACATGGTGGTTAAAACTCATGAGAGTTTCCGTACTTAAAACCTTTATAATACAGACACAACTTTTTCATGTTTCATATTTTTGCTCGTTAAGGTGTTCTGAGTTGGAGGGGTTTTTGTTTTGGTTTTTTCACTAGGAGCCCAAACTAGCTTTTGAAGATGTGGATGCAGCTGAGTTATACCCTTGTGTTATGTTCTACAGCAGTAATCCAGGAGAGAAGGTAACTTAAATGTTCATCTGTGTGCATGTGCTGATTTTGGCTGGGATAAGTCAGTATTCATCAGAGCAGCTTGTGTGGTGCTGTTTTGGATTTCTGACCAAAACCGTGTTGATAATACAGTGTTTTAACTATTGTAATCTACTGTAAATTCAAAATGTATTTTATTATTTAGAATTCATTTACAGACTTAATGTTCTACATGAAAAATTCAGTTCCCCAGAAACCAGGCAGAATGTACTACCAGGATTTCTAGATAGTCTTTTGTGAGAAACCATCAACTGTTGTAATTTCAGCATCCTTGGGTTTGAAGGGCTGGAGGTTTTGATCAGCGTTCAGGTGGATTAGGAAAGCAAAAAGAGGCAATGCTAGTAATTATTTCTATTCAGAAGACTCCTGTATTTATAAAAAGAGCTTATTCAGGTATGTTGAGAAGACAGCTTTGACACCGTTCCTTCCAACGCGTAGGTGAAGATCTGCGACATGCAGATGCGAGGGACACCCAGAGACCTGCTGCCTGGGGACCCCATCTGCAGTCCCGTGGCTGCAGTGCTGGCAGAGGCCACCATCCAGCTGATCCGTATCCTGCACCGCACAGACCGCTGGACACACTGCATCAACAAAAAGATGATGGAAAGGCTGAACAAAATCAAAACCTGCCTTAAAGAAGCAGGGCAAAAGCTCAAGAAAAGCCGCTCGGTTCAAAGCCGGGAGGAGAGCGAGGTGAGAGAGGAGAAGGAGAACAAGGAGGAGGAGAAAGGCAAGCACGGGCGGCACGGGCTGGCCGAGCTGTCGGAGCTGCAGCTGAAGATGCTGTGTGCGGAGGTGTGGCCCGTGCTGGCCGTCATCGGAGGGGTGGACGCCGGGCTCAGGGTCGGAGGGCGCTGCGTGCACAAGCAAACCGGCCGGCACGCCACCCTGCTCGGGGTGGTCAAGGAAGGCAGCACCTCTGCCAAGGTGCAGTGGGATGAAGCAGAGATCACCATCAGGTATGTGCATTTCCTGTGCTTCTCAGCCTAGTGGTGCTTGGAAATCTTCAGAAGTAACAATTCCTCTTGTGTTAGAGTCATGCTGAGCAATTATTGTAAGTTTAGACTTCAGTGGAATTGAAGTTAGTGCTGCCTCGAAGTGGGGTTCATTCAGGGTCTGACCTGCCTTAGAGAGCCCAGGGAGTGCCCCTGTGTTAGGTGTGAGCAGTCTGGAGCTGCTGTTCTGCTGAGGATGGTGAGGACCAGGGAGGAGGCTGGAGGGAGATACCCCCTTTTCCCCTTCAAAGGGAAGGCACCTGGAAGGAAACTCCAAAACGAAGCCAGTGGCTTCTCTGGGCTCTCTGGTGCTCTCACAGGACTTGCCAGTGTTTTTGTGTGGAAAGATTTGATTCATTTAATTTCTTAAACTACTTTTGTCTGTAGCTGAACCATGACCTTGTGGAGAAATTGAGCACTAATTATTTTTTTTTTTTTTTTTACTGCCGGTAAAAAAAAAAAAATTACATTTTGAAATAGCTCGGGTCACTTTGCCTCCTAGAGCCGTTGCAGCTTTGTGTCTGTTTTGTCTTTGCAAAGGCTGTTGTCACTTTAACTAAATATACTGAAGTGCAATTGATTTAGTTCCAGATATAAATTCTTTCAAATACGCCCATGTGACAGTATAGCTTTAAAGTAAGTGTGCCCTTAAAATAACTTGAACCATTATTTGAGTGAAGTGGTACAGCACTTGAACTTGATGTAAGGTATTGAGTTAAGTTCAGAGTGTACCTTCTTCATTAAAACCAGGCTAAAGCTTGCTTTCATTTTTAGCTAGAAGTTTATATTGTGAGATGGGAAAACATTTTGGGATAATAAAAGGAAGATTTAAAAGTCATTTATCTGCTGGATATGTGGAAAATACAAGATGTATGGAAATATGGACTGGTGAATTTTTGTCCTGCTTCAAGTGAAAATTAATCAAGTGTAACAGTCCTAAATATCACCAGAAGATACCAGTGAATGTAGATGACAGATAGACCTCTGTGTCTGTTGGGTTTTCTGATCTGTGTTTTTAAAATCACTGCCCTCACCAGGTAATCTGTCCTGACACACCAGAGACAGAATTATCATAAGCTGTCAGTAGTGTGGTGATGAACACTTGAACAGGAACATGAGGTCCATCGAAGCTTTTCCTTCATGTGAAAATTTTTTCCTTTATAAGCTTTTGTATCTATGCACAGATTCAGCTCAGGTATGATGATAAAATTTGGCTTAAGGTAGTTTTTCTTAGTAGAAGCCTGATACATACCTCTAAATAATCTAGCCAAAGCCTGTGTCAGCACAGAATTGAGAGCTTCTGTGGGACTTCTGGGTTTCAATGCTTGTTGAAAACTTGTGTATGCTTTGTTGCCTCTGCTTTGAAACCATATCTCCCTGTTTTCTGGTCATAACCTCATTTTCCCCTGTTTGCATTTGATTTTTAGAATCGGTTTATTTTATCAGATATATTTTACATCTTACTTTGCCTACATTATTTCCTGTACTTTCCTCCTGTCTCTCCCTCACTTGCTTTTTCCTGTGTCATTCTGATCTTTATTAAAGCTTCCCAACTTTTTGGTCGCCTAGTGATACCCCCCTGTATAATCTGGAGCCCTGTGAACCACTGCCTTTTGATGTTGCAAGATTCCGTGGGCTGACAGCTACTGTGTTGCTGGACCTTACCTATCTGACTGGCATTCATGAAGACATGGGCAAGCAAAGCACCAAGAGACACGAGAAAAAACACAGACATGAATCTGAAGATAAAGGGGAAGCAGACCAGAAGGCGGAGGGTGATGCTGGATCAGACTCACGCTTAGGACCAGGCGCTGATGAGAGCAAAGGACATGGTGCTACGAGCTCTAAGTCAGAAAATGAAATTGTTTCCTTTTCTTTAGAACCTTCCACACTAGGTATGGAATCCCAGCACCAACCTGGGGAAGGAAGAAAAAAGAATCACGAACACAGTCCAAGAAGTCACGACATAGTGCAGTCAGAAATCAGGGCTGTGCAGCTGTCCTACCTTTACCTGGGGGCCATGAAGTCCCTCAGTGTTCTCCTGAGCTGCAGTAAGTACGCTGAGCTGCTGCTGATACCAAAAGTGCTGGCAGAAAACGGGCACAACTCGGACTGTGCCAGTTCCCCAGTGGTCCATGAAGATGTGGAGATGAGGGCTGCCCTGCAGTTCCTCATGAGGCACATGGTCAAACGGGCAGTCATGCGGTCGCCCATCAAGAGAGCCCTGGGACTGGCAGACCTGGAACGGGCACAAGCCATGATCTACAAGTTAGTGGTTCATGGGCTGCTGGAGGACCAGTTTGGTGGCAGACTTAAACCAGGTACATTTCCAAAATCATGGAATTATAGGGCTACACTGATTTATTTTCTTTTAATTTATAATTATTAGTAACAATGATAATACAAATAACATAGTCTTGTAATTTTGTAGTGGTTATGCTTTGGAGGAGTCTTAATTGGACAGAGAAATTTTGCAAAGCAATTTTACTGTTTCATAAACATAATACTGACTTTTTTGCCTTTTCTCAAATTCCTTATTAAAATAAACAGTGAATGTATATCAGTCAATCAGAAATATAGGAGTTTCTAATTTGTCTTTAATACTTTTTAAAAATGAGCAGTTCTGTATATACTTGTCAGAAGGATTTGCACTCCTTCTAAACCAACAAAAAAACCCTGTTAAAAATGTTACTCAGACAGCTGAGATAAAGATAGCTTTATAGTTAATCAGCTCTGTTTCCATGCCTAAGACCTCTTCCCTTTTGCCTATTTTGAGAATAATCCTGGCTGTTACAACCATGAATCTAAATATCATAAGATCTGGTGGAAGTAAATGTCTTGTTTGCTATTTACCTTGTGTTGGTGTCAAAACAGCAAGAGCTCTCAATGGCTGATTTTTCTGTCAGTCCATGAGTTACTGGCAGCAGAAGTACTTGTATGGGGTGCATTTCTGCACACCCCCTTCTCTGGGGAGAATTTTGAATAATCAGAGTTATTTTTGAAAGTTGGAAGTCTAGCCCTGACTACTGTTTTGCTCTACACCATTATATTAATGTTGCTGTAACATCCTTTTTTCTGTTGCAGAAGTGGAGCAACAAGTAGAAGAAGGTGATCAGTCTCAGCAAGCCCAGACTCCAGTTACAACCAGCCCTTCTGCTTCCAGCACAACATCTTTCATGAGCAGCTCCCTGGAGGATACAACCACTGCTACTACTCCAGTGACTGATACAGAAACAGTTCCAGCTTCAGAATCACCTGGGGTTATGCCTCTCAGTCTTCTTAGGTAAAATACCCTATCAGCATGTAGGATTTTGTGGGTGTAGGGAACCAATTGTGTGGTTTATATACAATATGTGTCTTTAGATAAGCCTTTGAAAATGCTAATGTTTGTATTTACTGTGAAGAACTGCCTCTGCAGAGTTTAATCAGTTACTTTGCTTTGCAGGCTTTGTGTTACTAGAAATAAAAAGCTGTTAAGTTTTTACTCTGCACTGTATGTATATGTAGGATCTGAGTTCTTCAAGAAGGAGAAAATACCTTCCTTAAGTTGTCCTTCAGTTCTCATGTTTATTTGGTACAGTTTAAATCATAGATCTCTGAAATTCTGTATTGTTAACAAATGTTTGTTGATTCTCAAACCAGAGTAGATTTTAGTTGGTAGGTAACATCCTGTAAGCTAAGGCATTGTTTCATCTTACCTCACTTACTGAAATGGAAGATAAACCTGGTTAATCTGCAGAGGCTATTTGTGATGTAGAACAAAGTCTGCTTTACATTGCATAGAGTCCTGTTCTAAGTTTATGAATTCTTAGAGGTTTTGCAGATGTAATTTGATAAAAGCCAGAACGATGTCTTTGTACCAGGACAGGGAAAATAAAATATTCACCTGATCTATTACTCTGCCTGAGTTCTGAACAAACTGGGGAAATGAGAAAAATGTTTACTTATCTTTTATCTCCTAGGACAGCCCTTGGTCTGGGAGGGGATTTTTAGGTGCATACTTAGAATTTATTGTTGCAGGTAAATTGGTAGGAATGAACTGTTCTGACAGGGGTTTTGGGCTTGTCTCCACGTATGTGTTGTGCTTTACCCTTACAAAACAATTGCTGTGAGGTAGGATTTGCCAAGTGCACTCCAACTTGATGCATTTCTTGTGTCAGACCTTTTCCAGCATAGCTCTTTTTGACATAAATGTGTATTGTTTTATTTTCAAGGCAAATGTTCTCCAGTTACCCGACTACAACTGTGCTTCCAGCACGACGTGCTCAGACTCCTCCAATATCTTCTTTACCAACATCTCCTTCAGATGAGGTTGGAAGGAGACAAAGTCTGACTTCCCCTGATTCCCAGTCTGCCAGGCCTGCCAATCGTACAGGTAAACTCAGTGTAGATGGAGGTGTGGGCAAGGCAGTAAATTCCCAGGAGCTCAGTGACAGGATTGCAAAGATTGAAAACCAACCCAGTTTCTTTTTAAGGCAACCTAACATTCAAAGCATTGTTGAAAACCTTTTGGTGACTATCTTAGCACGAAAAAATGTAGATTGTCTAGCTGTAGACTTTATCAAGCAAATGAAAGGAGTTTTTGAGAGCTGTGGATTGGATTACAAACTGCATGTATAAAACCAGAATGCAGTATTGTTGGTAATTGCTTCAAAATGTCAGTGATTTGGGCTTGCTTCCTTGGTTGTGTGCCACTGTTACATGCACTAATTTTCTAACTTTTGTTAGATCACATACTATGTAGAAAACAAGAATTGGTGTATTTTATGATACATGCACCAGTATAGCTCATTGCAATTAATTATAATTAATGACATAGAAAGGGCTGTCCAACCTTCATGGGGTCCTCGTGCTCCTGTCTGAATCTTGTGAAGGGAATGGGAGGCTTCAAAGCAGAAACAGAAACGTGGAATAAATGGAGACTGAGCAAATTGTTGAGTGAGAGTCTTGAGCTTCTGAAGATCACCAATGAGTGTTGTGGTGCAGAGGAGATAACAACACTAAAAAGAAAATACATATGTATGTGTTCTATATTAAATGAGCAAAAGAGTCCAAGGTGAAGTATGTTCTCCAGATTTCATATTTATGCTGAGAAACAAAGTCTGTGCTTTAAAACTCTCGAATGAGAAACTCGTTATTCCTGCTCTTACATCCAAGCTATTAGTTGGGTTTTTTAGCAGTTTCATTTGTTGCATAACAACTGCTCTACTCCATTTCATGTCCCCTTTTTTTTCTTTTTTTAATTATGAGATGACTTGCTTCTAGTCACGATACAGCCTTTACAACAGCGTCTGTTAGTTCTTTGTGGCCTTCACTCATCAGACTTCACTGTTATGGCAAATGATAATGATTAACTGTGGTTTTGGGGAAGGAACTGACCTTTCTAGAGCCTCTCCAAAGACTGTCTGCACAGAAATGTAGCCACCATCTGCAAAGAGATTTTTCAGGTGCATTACCAGCTTAGTTGAGGTCTCTTTCTGCCCCTTGTGAGGAATGGGTATTGGTGTGATCTCATCACATTTGGGAATCCTGATGATTTGGACGAGGATAACTTATCTAGGTTAGCTAAATACAGACCAAATAGATAATCTGATACAGTTTTAAATGAAAATAATAGAAATGTCTTAAAAAGAAATAGTTCTTTGACTATCATCAGTACCCTGCTTGAGCAGAGGCACAGATAATCTGTTGTCAGTAACATTACAGAAAGTATCTTAGTTTGTGGAAAAATAATAAAGAGAAAAGTTGAGAGCAGTTATTCCCTTATGTGAAGCTGATGTGTCAAAGTAAGGTCTAGTAAAGTACCACTAAAGAAAGATTTATGCACTTTACATGTAACATTTTCTCTCTTTTAAGCTTTGTCTGATCCAAGCAGCCGACTCTCCACCTCCCCTCCTCCTCCTGCCATCGCTGTGCCATTGCTGGAAATGGGGTTCTCCCTCAGGCAAATTGCCAAAGCTATGGAAGCTACAGGTAATCTAGAACTATAGTAGCAGTTCAAACCGAAAAACTGAAAACACATGGAACACTTTTTTCCAATAGAATACTTAATTTTTAAGTTCTATAACCATTTATGGGGAAAAAATTATTTTTTTTTTTTTTTTTAATAACCATCAGTGATAAAATACAGGTCTGAAGTGTGGTTCCCCTGCTTTCAGGTGCCAGAGGAGAAGCAGATGCCCAGAATATCACAGTCCTGGCCATGTGGATGATAGAGCACCCTGGCAATGAAGACGATGAGGAGCCCCAGTCCGAGGGGACTGCGGAGTCACGGCACGGGACAATTGTCTCTGGCAGTGGGGGGAAGTCTGGTGACCATTGTTATTTGCAGTCTCCAGGTGATATCCCTTCTGCTGATGCCACTGAAATGGAGGAAGGCTTTAGTGAGAGGTAACATGTCATTTTTCTGTCGTTGCTTGTGATGTTCCTGAAACTGGACATCTCCCAAGTTCAGTGCTGCTGACAGAGTGTTACTGTGGTGCTGCTTTGGAATTTTGTTACAGCACAAGTAGGAGCAAAGGGGCAATTAAATTAGGTGTACATGGTGAATTTGTTTTCCAGTACTGTGTGTGTGCAGAACTGAGCAAGAATGTAACTAAACATGTTTCCTTCAAAAAAAAAAAAGAGAGAAAGGAAGAATGAAAAAAATGAGGGCTTATAATTGCATTTTAACTAAAAGACGGAGTAAGAAAGCAAAATTTCATTGGTGTACTTCTTTCCCTGCAGTTTATACATGAACTGGAATTTTTATACATATTTCTTTTTAAATTAATTCTTGGTTTGTCCAGAGCAGATGAAGCTGAATTGAAGTTTACTTTCTCAGTCACCTTCACAACCTTAGAGATAAACTATCTCTTAAAGAAGAAGGTGGTTCTTTTGGGGGGGTTTGGTGGGTTCTTTCTCGTTGCTGTTTTGTTGGGTTTCTTGAAGTCCTGGAAGTAGTGGTTACATTTTTAAGTGACCCCTTTCAGGAACCATACCAGCATTTCTGTTAATAGAGAGGATGACTGTTACAAGATACATTTTGAGAACACTTGTTCACATTCCTCAGTCCTACCGAGATAAGTGTTTTTAGGTTTCCTCTGTTACTTTGTCCCAGATCAACTGTCAGTTCATGGAGAACTCACAGATTTCAGTTGGGAGAAATAAAAGAAGCAACAGGTGTTACTAAGTAACTTAAATTTGTGTTTTGCAAAAGATGTGGGGCAAAAGGGGGATGGACTCAGCGAGCAACAACAGAGATGTTGTTTCAAAAATGAGAAGAAACCTAGTTCAGGCTGTAGTTAACATAGAGATGAGTGCTCTCCCAAAATTTCTGCAGTGCTCAGGCACTATGGAAAGCATCAGAATAGGTATTGACATTGCTGCACCTGATTTGTTTGAGGTAAATGTCACAGTCAAACCCACAGTAAATACATGCTCAGTGGGACTGAAAATTCTTGAACTCAAAATTCCTCTTTTTTTCCTTCCATGAAAGAAAGGAAAAAATGCTCCTAAATATGGCTTTGGTATTTTTCCTTACTTATGGTATGTGGTTGTTTAAAACTTGGTTTGACTTACCTGTAAATTCCAAATTCTTGTAGCCCTGATAATATGGATCACATGGATAATGCAGCTTCTGCCAGTGGCCCTCCCTCCAGAAGTCGCTCAGCTGTGACACGGAGGCACAAATTTGACCTGGCTGCCCGGACTCTGCTGGCACGGGCTGGTAAGTGCCCTCAGAGACACACCAGGGCTTGGCTGAACCAGGGAGGGAACAGAAGGGGGATTGGCACTTAGCATGGAGTCTAGAAAACTCCTTCTCACGTGTGTATCAGTGTATATTTAAGTGTTTCATATGGTAATAAGTAGATTATGGTTAGCAGAAGAGTTAAAAAAGAGAGTTGAAAGTACAGCTGTCTCTCTTATATGTAAAATAAAAGTTCTGCTTTCCTATTTCTCCCTCTTTTTCTCCCTTGAGCGGGACTGTACCGCTCCGTGCAGGCCCACAGGAACCAGAGCCGCCGGGAAGGGATATCCCTGCAGCAGGATCCAGGGGCACTTTATGACTTCAACTTGGATGAGGAGCTGGAGATTGACCTTGATGATGAAGCGATGGAAGCCATGTTTGGGCAGGACCTGGCTAGTGATAATGATATTCTGGGAATGTGGATCCCAGAGGTACTGGACTGGCCTACCTGGGTGTGTGTGACTGCAGCGGGGGCTGCTTTAACTTACTGCTTTTTGCATGCTCGTATTTGTGGATTTGAAGTAACATGTGAAAGCTTATATCCTGTTTGAAGATATGTCTAAATGCCAGCAGTGCTTAAAATCTTTTTGTATTCTGTAGCTTCATTTCTAGATTAAGACTAGTGTTTTCTTGTGTTTCTCGCTCGCTCCACCTGTGTAGTTTTTCTTCTCTCTCCCCTTAAAAATGAGAACACGACTAGCATACATTGTGATGTATGTATAGTTGTTCTGATGATATCAATTAGAAATCAAGTAGGTGTTTCCAGATGGCTTAGCTGTGTGAGATAACACAATTCTAAATGCCTCTTCTGCTGCTACTGCTAATAGCATCTGAACTGTAGCAACATCATTCACACTTAAATCAGTTTTTCTTAATTTAATCGTGTCATGTATTTTATTCTCTGGGGAGGATGTGGTGATAGTCCTCACTGAATTGCTGTGTAGAGCAGTAAAAACTCTTGAGGTGGAAGCAAAACGTGATAGCAGCAGTTTGGTAATCTTTGGATTATCTGTGTCAAATTAGACAATCAACCCATAAGACTAAGCTTTCGTCTCCTAATTATGATGTTACCTGACTTCAATATGGAAGCAAGTTTCAGTGTGCATATTAAATTTTTCAGAGCACTTGTTTCACTGAGACACCTCAATGAAATTACTGTCTTAGGACAGAAATGTAGTTATAGGAAAATGAACTTCATATTGAGGTAAAACTTTGAAATTTGCTGACACAAATACTGGTTGTTGTTGCTCAGTAAACTTAAAATCTGATTGTCTGAAACAACAAAGGGTTCCTTTTCTCTATTAGATTTAGTTTCAGACAAGTTCTGAGGAGAACCACATAAAGACAGTGTTGAGTGTGAACAGGGTTGTATGTGAAAAGTTATATGTGACAAGAATTTTGAGTCAATCTGAAATCGAATAGGAAATTGTCTCCTCTGAAACTTTACTTCCAAATGTTTTTCCTGTTGTGAGATGGTCTTCTTTTCATTATGTCCAATGAAAGGTAGATAGGAAGATTTAGGGACTGGAGTACCTCCCCTGTGAGGAAAGGCTGAGAGAGCTGGGACTGTTCAGCCTGGGGCAGAGATGACTCAGGGGAGTCATCTTACTAATGTGTCTAAATACCTGCAGGGAGTGTGTAAAGCCAGGCTCTTTTCAGTGACAGAAGCAGAGCCAGTGGCACAAACTGAAGCACAGGAAGTTCCCTCTGAGAATAAGGAAACACTTCCTCACTGTGAGAATGTCCAAGAACTGGCCCAGGTTTCCTAGATGGGTTGTGGTGTCTCCATCCCTGGAGATATGGAAAAGCCACCTGGACAAGGTCCTGGGCTGTAGGTGGCCCTGCTTGAGCAGGGGGAGTTGGATGAGATGATCTCTCTACAACTCCCTGACAGGAGGGGGGAGCCAGGTGGGGGTGGGCTCTTCTCCCAATGATCAGCAAGACAAGAGGGCATGATCTTAAGCTGTGCCAGGGGAGGTTGGATATTAGGAAGAAATTCTCTACAGAAAGGGTAATCAGTCATTGGAATGGGCTGCCCAGGGAAGTGGTGGATTCTCCATCCCTGGAGGTTTTTAAGAAGAGATTGGATGTGGCATCAGTGCCATGGGCTGGGAACCACGGCGGGGTTGGACTTGATGATCTCGGAGGTCCCTTCCAACCCAGCTGATTCTATGATTCTGTGTTCTCCAGAGGTCCCATCCAGTATCAGCCATTCTGTGATGCTGCTTTGCTTTGTGCAAGTTGAGCATATAAATATCACTCTGTGTGTCACAGAAACGTGCTGGAACACCCACCTAAGATCACCGGCATGGTTTACATCTAACACAAAGGTATTTATTCCGTGCAAATAACGTGTGCAAATCTTCCTGTGCAGCACGTTTGTGAGTCTGAAGACAGAGAAGAAGTGGTGGTTTGTGAGCTGTGTGAGTCCAGCGTGGTGAGCTTCAACCAGCACATGAAGAGGAACCACCCTGGCTGCGGGCGCAGCGCCAACCGGCAGGGCTATCGCAGCAACGGCTCCTACGTGGACGGCTGGTTCGGGGGCGAGTGTGGCAGTGGCAATCCCTACTACCTGTTGTGTGGCATCTGCAGGGAGAAGTACTTGGCCCTGAAGAGCAAATCCAAAACGTCCACTTCCGAAAGGTACAGAGATGGAGGGCAGTGGAATTCCCAGCAGGATTTCCTGAGCCTTAGAATCTCGCGCTGTGTTCGGCAAACGCGTGTTTAGAAAAGAAGGTGAACTAGATATTTCTGGGTTTTAAGTGAAAACCAGGGAATAATTTCTTGGGATTTTGCCTACTTCTTATTGACTTTTGGAAACTTGTTATCAATTTTGTCTGACAATTCCAGTATTTTTTGTGGGCTTTTCTCACATTAGTACTGCAAAATTCTTCCCTCCTCCACCCACATATACTTTTAGGCTCTCTTATCTATTTCTCTCTTACTAGCCATTTCCAGAATCATTCATAAATATATGTAGATGTAACAGTAAGGTTAGGTTTAATAGGGAACCAAGTTTAAAATTGTTATGCATATTTGCAAAGTATTAGAGCCATTCAGTAATTTTCTTTGTTATTTTTTCCTACAGGTACAAAGGCCAGGCTCCTGATTTGATAGGTAAACAAGACAGTGTCTATGAAGGTAAGTTTTTAAGTTGCACAGTGATTTATTTTTTCATTAAAGTACTTCCATGCAAATGAACCTGAAACTGTACACAAAGGTATATTTTTAGATCTCCCAATTAGATGTAGTATTTTAGTTTTGGGAGGGTTTTTTTAGTTCAAATCGGAAAAAAAACCAGTGATTTTTTTCTCCCCTCCTCCCCCCCATCTTTCATCTAAGCAGCTGAAATGGCAAATACCTGACTTGGGGTGATAAGGTGTTGTGGGAAGGTGTTATGTCTAGAACTGCACATGCAAAACCTTATGTTCAAATACTTTCCTTCAGCTGTCTTTGTGGGAGAAATTAGTGTAAGTTAGTGTCCAAAGGTCTGCCACTAGGCTTGTTCTTAATTTTTCTGCCTTTGTCCTGGGAGAGGCTTTCACTTTAAACAGATTATTTCTAGTGTCTGTAGAAAAGCTTTCCCAGATGGTTCTTTGGTTCTGGTCCTTTCTGTAGCTGCATGATGGCAATTGTGTGATTTACCACATTTGTGTATTTGGGCAAGTCCATCTGCCAATAGATTAAAGGTGTTTGGATTCTACTGTGTGGAGTGAGACAGAGCAGGGGAGACCAGAAAATATAAGTTAACTTCTTTTGTAAATGGTTGGGAAGTGGATGGAATTTAATGAGTTGCAATTATAATGCTTCTTTTTTATTTTTTTCCCTTTTTTTCTTTTTTTTTTTCTTTTCACCCTGGGAAGGAAAAGCAAAAACCTGAGTGTCTGATTATAACCTGTGGACTCATGCCTACTTTTTTGATAAATATAAAGACCAGGAATTTTTAATATCTGTATTTATTCTTCAGTCCTTTGGCATATGCACTTGTTACCATGATTTAAAGCACAGCTGTATGTCTGTGCTTTTTGCTGTATTCCAGGTTTTGGAGTTGTCTTGTGCTACATGTGGAGACCTCCAGTTTCTGTGTTTTCAAACAACAGCTAGTTTGATACTTTAGAGAGTCTTCCATGAAACCTTTGGGCAGTATATATAAAGATCAAGTTGAATAGAGAGGGGCAAGAGCTGGGTTTTGTTTTTCTCATTTACTCTGTTGTGTCTATGTCAACATCAGAAGATGAGTTTTTAAGACTTACTGTGTTGCAAATGACAATACATGTTTTGTACCTTGCACTGTTTTTTTAATTAATTGGAATTATTTAATATTCTAGCTTTTGTAACCAAGTCTAATTCTATTTCCCCAACTCTAGAAGACTGGGATATGTTAGATGTAGACGAAGATGAAAAGCTGACAGGAGAAGAAGAGTTTGAGTTACTGGCTGGACCTCTTGGGTTAAATGATCGGCGCATTGTCCCCGAACCTGTCCAGTTCCCTGACAGTGACCCCCTGGGGGCTTCAGTTGCAATGGTCACAGCCACCAACAGCATGGAAGAAACACTGATGCAAATAGGTAAATTTAAAATCCATTTCATTCAAAGAATAAATAATCATCATAATACCACCCCCACCACCTCCTCTTTGGTGTGATTTTTGTAGGGGCAGTGCAGAAACAGTCTGACAGTATTTCCTTCCTGCCACCACGAGAAAGGAAAGACAAGCTCTAAATTGTGCTTTTATTTTAGGGGAATTAGAGAGAGCAGTGAGGATTATAAATTGCCAGGAGGCTTGAAGCTTTAATTTGCCAATAAAATTGTGCCCACAGTGAATGTCAGTAGCATGTTTTGCACTCAGAGAATGGATTTAAGCTGGGACTTCCAAGGAGGCCTCTGACGGAAAAGGGAAACAGAGAAGTTAAGATTAACTTGAGTATTGTCGAGTAGTTCTCATCTATGAAATTGAGGAATGATTAAATTATGGAGTGTATTTCAGGAGTGTATTTTCCTCTCGGTCATTATCACTATGTAGTTCTGTATGAAATAGTGAAAAACGCATGAATAGTTTATGAACTTAGGCCATATTTGCTTCTGTGCTTATTACTGTCTGGTAAAGTTTTGGTTTTCTTTAAACACTAATGCAAATCATTGTTATTTCCAAGGCTGCCACGGCTCAATAGAGAAGAGTTCCTCTGGCAGGATAACCTTGGGAGAACAGGCAGCTGCCCTGGCGAATCCACACGACCGTGTCATGGCTCTGAGGAGAGTCACAGCTGCTGCCCAAGTCCTCCTGGCAAGAACCATGGTTATGAGAGCACTCTCACTTTTGTCTGTCAGGTTGGTGGCATCCTTGCCAACACTTTTACCTTTTCTTTCAGAACCAGTTACCAACTTATGTTTGATAAGACGTGATTTTAAGCTGTTTGGGGAAGTGATTCTCATTTTATGTACTTACATAATACTTCCGAGAGGAAGAGTTCTGCTGATTTTGTTCTTTTAACCATTCTGTCCATTTTCACAGTGGTTCCAGTTGCAGCCTGGCAGCTGGACTGGAATCCCTGGGACTGACGGACATCCGGACGCTGGTGCGGTTGATGTGCCTGGCGGCGGCGGGGAGGGCAGGGCTCTCCACCAGCCCATCCACGGTGTCCAGCTCAGCAGAGAGATCCAGGGGCATCCACAGCAAAACAAGCAAGCCCATCTCTTGCCTTGCCTACCTGAGCACTGCAGTTGGGTGCTTGGCATCAAACACTCCCAGTGCTGCAAAGCTGCTGGTGCAGTTGTGTACACAGGTAGGACTGTTCTCTGAGCTGCAGTTCTTTTAAAACTACCTATACATGAGATGAAGCAATCCCTTTTGTACATATGGATCATTCTAGCTTCTGAACTGGGATGAGACTGACCTCAGTTTGAGGATCTCCTTAGAGTTCTTGTTTATGGCTTTGCACAAGGCTGTGTTTTATTGTTGGTAAAAATCAAGTAACTATACATGTTTTTGCTGAGTACTCTTTTCAAGTGAGGAAAATGGGTGTGCTCTTTGTTTTCATAGGGGTTTTCTGTTTAGATTCTGTTTTTTTTTTCCTGAGTCAACTCTGTGTAGAGCACAGGAAAAAAAATTAAAAACCTTTAAAACTCTGCCTGATTTATCCAACTGAAAGAGTTCTCTAAAATTTCTATTTCTGCTTGTTCTGGATAACCAGAACAATAAATAATTATCATCTTCAATTATTTCTTTCTAGAATTTGATTTCTGCAGCAACTGGTGTGAACTTGACAACAGTTGATGATCCAATTCAGCGAAAATTTTTGCCAAGTTTTTTAAGGGGAATTGCAGAAGAAAACAAACTTGTCACATCTCCAAATTTTGTGGTTACTCAAGCACTTGTAGCATTGTTGGCAGACAAAGGGGCCAAACTGAGGCCAAACTATGATAAAGCTGAAATTGAAAAGAAAGGTATGATATAGCTCTGTTTTTAAATGTTGATCATTAAATCTTGAGTTCCTCATTTTTAAATGTAAGGGAGAGCCTTGCTAGAAAAATGTCTAAATAGATGTACTCTGAAAAATGTACAAAACTTGTTTTAATGAAAGGAATCTTACAGTTTATGACAGACATTTTAATTAGAATTACAATCTTATTACATAATTGCATCTTTAAAAAAAGTCAGAATGTGTGTTGTTCAAAGCCATAGAGCTGAGACATGGAGCCTTGGTTGTGCCTCCTGGTGAAACTAGGGGGAGTAACAGGGGATGGCTGCCACCCAAGTGCTGTTCTGTGTCTGATCAGAAAGTCCTGCTGCCTGTGCTTGGAGAGATCAGGGAGCCATGGAGCAGCTGCTGTTGCTGTGATAAAGAGAGGGAAGGACAGTGACAGCAGCGTCAGGGGAGGCGTTTTCTTGTTCAGAAAGCACTTGCTCTCTGAACAACCATTTTACCTGTGGTGGAAATAAGACACTTTATAATTCTATTCTTAAGAACAGAGTATTCTTTTGTTTTTGTGAAAATGCAACTGGGGTTATTTTAGTATCAGAGGAGTGCTTTTCCTCACGGTTAACGCGATCGCGCCGTTGCCGTGTAGTCTCTGTTCCGGGAATGCTGGCTAATGCTGTGCTCACCGTGTGCAATTCCATGTGCTCATCTGGCCGTCATCTCATTGTTTCGTTTAAGCAGGTTTAATTGCCCATTTGTATGCCCATCCTTCCTATGATCCCTCTGCTGTAGGCCCTCTGGAGCTGGCGAACGCGCTGGCGGCGTGCTGCCTGTCCTCGCGCCTCTCCTCGCAGCACCGCCAGTGGGCCGCCCAGCAGCTCGTGCGCACGCTCGCCGCCCACGACAGGGACAACCAGAGCGTCCCCCAGACCCTCGCTGACATGGGGGGGGACCTCAGGAAGTGCTCCTTCATCAAGCTGGAGGCTCATCAGAACAGGGTAAGCCTGGTTTGCCTGCCTAACACGGAAGGAAAAGCTCTCCGAACAGTGTTAGTGTGGGCAAGGTAGAGAGCGGTTCTGTAATGAAAGCCTTCGGGTGCACAGGGACACACACCCGCACAGAGAATTCTCACACTTGTATAACTTCAACTAATTACCACATCTAGTCAGTGCATCCAACCCTAAACCCACTTTTGCCCCTGTTACCACCCACAGAACTGCCCTGTTGGGGCCTTTCTAAGGGTTCCGGGCCCTCTGTCTTGTTTCGGCTACAATACATCTTATTATTCCAGTCCCAAACAGGATGTGCTTGCTAAAATCTCTTCCCTTGAAAAGGCTGTTAAACAGAAATTCAGGAATGTAGCACAAACCATGAGAAAGGGTTTTTAGTAACAGTCTAAAGTGAAAGAAAATTATACAGCCATATTAAAATCTACAAGAAGCTAAAAATCCTCAGGCGTCAGTCTCACGCAGCAATTTTAACACTCTTTTGTAGAATACATTAAAAATAAAATAATATTATCTTACAAATACGCTGGCTGAAATGATTTCCCACAAGAAGTAATTTTTTGGAGATTAAGTTATTGCCTGAGGTAAGTTATTGCATCTCTGAAGCACAAAAATGCTTGGCTTTTTTGATGCTTCAATTAAAGGCCTCATGGGAGTGTTCTTAACGGCACATGAAGTCAGCAGAATCACCCTGAGTGTTTTCTTAGACTAGATCTGTATTTGCATTCATTTTTCTGCCATGGTTTTCTGTGCAATAGTGACCTGTGGAGCAGGGGTCTGTATGAAGTGTGGCGCCCTTATAACTCCTATTTAATTGCAATATATTTATATATTGTACTATATATATTATATTATATATATAATATAATAGTACTGTAAAAGTAGAAAAATCTTGATCATTACAGTGTATTTCAATACTGTTGCTGGTGCTCTGTCTCATTGGTTAATGTTTGCTTAATGTTAGTGAGCAAAACCACCTGAGTTTCCAGTTCCAGTTTTGCCATGATTACTTTGGTATTTGTAGGTCATGACGTGTGTTTGGTGCAATAAAAAGGGACTTTTGGCGACCAGTGGGAATGATGGCACCATAAGAGTGTGGAATGTGACAAAGAAGCAGTACTCACTGCAGCAAACCTGTGTGCTCAACAAGCTGTAAGTTGGTTCTTTACAACAATCAGGTATTTAATTTGAGCTGAAAATTGTGCAAGATAATGAAAAGAGCCAGCCCTCTAATGTCTCCTGCATGTGATCTCTGGGACTGTGGCTGTGTTTATGGCCTGCAGAATAAATTAAATAGCTTAAAACTGAAAACAGAACTTAAGTATCAACTTGGTAAGAGTCTGTATAAAGAGATCATGTGAAGGCTGTTTAAAACCATTCTTAATTAACTGATATAAGGAGAAATGGGTAAAATGAAGACTGTGTGGGACTGTCATATATGAATATCCCTCCAGTGGGTTCCAGTGGACAGCTCCAAAGTATGACATGATCATTGCAAGTGTGGTCATTTGTGTTAAGTGTGAAAAAAGAACTTGGGACTTGTGGGATTCAGGAACTGAGTGTAATTCTTCTTCATGAGAGTGTCTGGGAAGTGCTTTTCTATCGTTTGGATGTGTCCAAAAAAGAAGAAAGCAGAAGGAAAGACTGAAATCTAATTCTTTAGTAGAGCATAGGAGAGTTTAACTCAGGAGAATGAAGAAACAATAGTGAATTAGAGGGTTGTTTCCTGACAGTTTCTTAGTGGTTGTTCTAGTTCTTGTTTACTTGCTGCTGGTAGATGTGGCTTTAAAAGCAGTATATGGAGTGACATAATATTATAGCCTTCATTTTTCTGTTATTAAAAACAGTAAAAAGTGTTGTTTATAACCTTAAGGGCAATTAAAGATATCAGTGGTCCTGTTACAGTTAGCCAAAGCAGACAGTGTAACATTATATTGGGAGGAAGAGTTTAAAATAGAGTTGAGAGCAAGATGTTCCTCTTTAATTTCTTGTCCAGAAACTTTTGCACTCACTGAAGATGTTAATTTTGAGAAGTAAGTAGGTAAAGATAATTTAATTATTTTCCAATTGAAACCTAGCTTGAAATTTCTTGGAAATAACTAGTATGTCATTCTGTAATCTGGAATGGTTTTAGAGAGAATGTAGAAGTATGAGCAGAAAAATGTTACGTAAATCTGCAGTCATGGCAGGACACCAGGTTTTAGCTCAGTATTTCATGAATTCTGTGTTTTCCTGTCTGCTTAAAGAAAATGCCCATTTTAATTGTATTATTTTTTTCTGTTACAGAGAAGGTGATTCTGAAGAAAGTCTGGGGTCACCCAGTGACCTTAGTTTATCTCTTGTCTGTTGGAGCATCAGTGGCAAATATCTGGCTGGAGCTACAGAAAAGATGGTGAACATATGGCAAGTCAATGGTATGCCCTTAACTACCTCTGAACTGGTTATGATGCACAGATTTGTAGGGAAAGTTACTGCATGTTTGTTCACCCAAGTATTTAAGTATCTGCTGTCCAGTTTAAGTGCCTGCAGTCTCCCATAATGTCTTGTGAACCTGTTCCTTTAGAGGAGGGCACTGACCTCAAGTGGATGTGTGACTTACATCTTTGAGAGGAAGACTTTTAGTCACTGTCCTCTGTAATCTTGGAAACTCCATTCTGTTGCTTTGCACTTAGGAAAATCCCCAGTTACACTGCCTGTGTTAACAGACAGTCCCCAGGAAAGGAATACGTTTACTGAGTACTGAAGAATTTAGTTGATCCTTAACAAAACTATGTAACTTGACTGATAATTGAGATTTGTTAGCTCGATTTTTGTGCCTGTGTTTTGTATTCTTGTAACTTGGGAGAATTTCTAGTATGTCCTAGCTCTAAATAAGATCTCTTGGTATTTTCTCATGGTAAGTATTTTTGTTACTTTCTTTATGAAGATGAAGTCGTTTTAAAAGACTTATTGGTTTCCTAGGAGGAAAAGGATTATTAGATCTCCAGCCTCACTGGGTGTCTGCTCTAGCCTGGCCAGAAGAAGGGCCAGCTGCAGCATGGACAGGGGATGCTCCAGAATTGCTGTTAATTGGTCGTATGGATGGATCTCTTGCTCTTATTGAAGTTGTGGATATCTCAGCCATGCACAGGCTGGAGCTGGAACACTGCTACAGAAAGGATGGTAAGGGACTGCATCAGCATTGGCCATTAAAACTGGGAAAACATCCCCCCTCCCTTTTTACTAAGCAAGTATAAAATCTCTTTTTTTTTTTTGCTTGTTATCATTCGTGGGGTGTGAATTCTGGTACCTCACCTGCAAGTGTCATTCATGGGAGGAGAAAAGTCTGTGGGATCTCCATCTGCACCCTCACTCCCCCACAATAGAGATAAACAGTTTGTAACAACCAGGTCAAACCCTGACATTCCTTGCTGTTGTGGAAAATCCCCAGAGATCCCCTGCAGTGTCTGCTCTGTCTGCAGGTAGCATGGAGTCAGTGTCATTTGAGTTCCTGGAGATTGCCACTTTTCCTTCATAGTTCCAGTCCCAGGAGACATCAAGTAGCATATCTTTGGCAGTATTGGGTGGTTTTGCATGTTGCTTCTTCAGGAAGTTTGCAGATTTATTTTTTTTTCAGAATCAATTGAGGGAATATCTACTTGCTAAGAAAGGCAAGTTGTTTTCCAGAGCCTTTCTTAGAAGCACCCCTATTTCAGATACATAGGATTCAGTCTACTTTTCTTTTTCCCCTGTATAATTATTTTAACCTGCCAGAAATTTAAACTTAATTCTTTTAATAAAAGAAGAATGAGAGAACTAATACAAAATAATCTCAACAGCTGTCATTTCAGTGAAACTCAGTTTTATCTTTACCATACAAATTTGAGAAAATTTTCAAAAGCAAAATTATGTTGAGACCTTAATGGTGGAGAAGTTTGTTAAACACTTCGTAGTTGACAAATGCACTGCAAATCCTCTTTGGCAGGAGTGTAGTTAATTGAGCTTAATTAATGTTTGTGTTGTCTGTTGATGTAGTGTCTGTCACATGCCTTGCCTGGTTCAGTGAGGACAGACCATTTGCTGTTGGCTATTCTGATGGAAAATTGCTCATAGGAACGAAGGAACCAATGGAGAAAGGAGGAGTCGTTCTAATTGATGCCCATAAGGTAATCTCTTTAAAACTAGTGCCTAATTTCTCTAGGTAAAGATCTTTTGAAGCTATTTTCTCTATTTGAAAGCTATTTATAAAGTCAAGTGCAGGTTATTTCGAGAACACATACCTATTTATGATACACATATTAAACATAATATATTTTAAAGGAACAGTCTACCAAATGTAAAAAAAAAAAAAAAAAGACCAAAAAGGGAACATAAATTTGGTAGCCTGTATTTCTGTCATGGATGTACATACAGTGACAGGAGTGTTAAGCACACAGCTGTGCATGACTGGATTTAAAAACCTGGTTCTTTTAATTGGTACAAGTGCTCATAATAAATACTAATTTTGCTCATATCAAATGTTTTTGTTCAGCTTCTTGTGCAAAGCAAAAGGTGTTTTTCTAAATATGCAGTTGCAAAGGTTGGGAACCTTCTCTTGGCCAGGATGTAATAACAAGACATTAACAGTCCATCAATTATTTGTTAGGCTAAGAGGAGAATTCCTCAAATGTAGGTGTAGTAGGAGCCTCTGAAGTGCTTCCTTGAGGTGGTCTTGGTGTCTGGAGCAGGCTGATCCCAGAAAGGAGGGTAATGGGGTGATAAGCCTGTCCTTGCCTTCTTCCTGTGGGCTGATCTCCTTCTCTACCTCAGTTAGACTCAAAGCTACATCTGGCCCATTCCTTAACATGTTTCCAAACCATGTACCAGTAATTTGTACTACAGTTTCATAGTATATAAAAAAAGAAGGAAACATTGTGTACTTTATCAGGGAAAAAAATCAAGAAAGGTTTGCAGTGAGAACAAAACATCTTTGCGTTCCATTTAGTTTCTTTCAGCAAACTTCTTAAGTCTTTTTCATATGGTAGTTCTGAAAAATATTATTATTTCATACTTACAACTCACTATCTAACAATTTTTTTGAGAATAAAGTATTTTTGGTATTAATAATTAAAAGTTACACTAGCTCCGAGAGTGAAATTTTCTCTTCTTGCCGTTACTTCATACCAACTTTTGGGTTTTTTTCAATCCAACAGGATATGGTTGTTAGCATGAAATGGGATCCAACTGGAAAGATTCTCCTGACATGTGCCAAAGAAGAAACAGTGAAGCTCTGGGGGTACATGGGGGGCTGTTGGAGGCGCCTGCACTCCCTGTCCCACCCCGCCCTGGTGAACGGCATTGCCTGGTGTGCCCTGCCAGGGAAGGGGCCCAAGCCCCAGCTCCTGTTAGCCACGTATGTCACAGTTTTATTGCTTCTCTAGTTCTTCTGCAGGTCTGTTCTATCAGTCTGGAGTGTCCAGAGCAAAGGAAAGGGTTTTTTTAAATCACATTCCTTCAATAAACCAGTTGCCGTGAGATTCACAAGGCTTCAGAATTCAAATGTAAAGGGTGCCCCTGGTCGTGTTACCAACTGTTTTCTCCATGTCATGAGACCTGTGTGTGCTGGTCCTACTTGAATTTTTTTGCTTCATCCAAATATTTTTTCTAATAATATGTTGTTAGTAAAAATGGAAAAGCTGCAGGGTGTGAGGAATAGGAAAAAATGCATTTATCCATTGGGAATGTGCCTTTCTATTTTCGATTAATTTATACAGTACAGTTTTATAGGAAGGTGGTAAGACTACTGATATTGTAAGTTAATACCAGACCACTGATACTTGGTTAGTTAATACCTTTATTTTTTTTTATTATTTCATCTGACTTGCTTTAGGGGATGCCACAATGGCTTGGTGTGTGTCTGGACTGTTCCCCAGGACATAGTGATCACACTGCAGTCCAGCTCAACTTGTTCAGAAGGATGGTGGGAGCAAGAAACAAGTGCCAAGGTAAAAGGAGTTATCTTGGTGTTTAAGAAATTCTCTCTGCTCATTGTGAAATTGAGGGAGGAGAAGAATGTGAGCAAGTTCCTTGAATCTCAGTGTTTCTTGGGAGAAGACAGTTACTAAAAAAGGAATGTCATTTGTCTGTGTCTAGGCATTTTCAGAACAGGAAATGAAAAATCACAGGTTTAAATTTTATTTGGCTAAAGTTTATATTTTGATCTGTTTTCATCCTTCTAAAAGTTGATAAATTTATACTAAAATTTAGTAAGAGTTTCAAGTTTTCTGTAGATAAAAAGAGTTAAGATAAATTTCACCTACATAAGTTGTAATGTGGCCTTTAATTTGTAAAGGGAGGAAAGATGATAATGTGACAAGATATGTATAAAATATTGTCATAGTAATGGGGTTTTTTTTAATTATTTATTGGAGCTTACCCCTGCCTGTGGATGATCAGTGTTTATTGCAGAAGACAGGCACTGTCATGCTGTTCCATTTTCTGTGAGCAGTTCAGTGTTCCATAACTGTGTGATTATTTGCAGGATGGATACAGGAAGGCAGTGGAAGTCAAGTGTGTGTTTCAGCTGAGGGGACACATCACTCCTGTCAGGACTGTTGCATTCAGCCCTGATGGACTGGCCTTGGTGTCTGGGGGCCTCGGGGGCCTCATGAACATTTGGTCTTTAAGGGTAAGATCATCTTTGATATGGCTTGATTCTGGTTTTTAGCATGAATATCTGGAATGGTCAAAACCTCCCCCTCCCTAGACATGAGTTAGAAACGTTAGAGAAAGCATGGTATAAAATAATGTTATAAAATTGTAAATAATAAAACATAAATTGAAATTATATTAGCATTGAAGTAATTTATATTTATGGTTCTCTTATTGATTAATTCTGTAGGTTTGGTCATGTTAGTTAGGCTTTGCAGAATCAGCCACTCTTCATGGTTGAAAACAATATTCTCTTATTTCAAGACTTTTTCAAGAGTCAGATAATGTGGACTTCTAAGTCCTTAGTTATCTCCTTAATGTGATAAAAACTCTAGATTTTTTTTGCTAGTAGGGTAAGTATTTCACTCTTTGCATAGCTGTTGAACAGCTTGGGAGGATATCATCCCTTAGAGGTGTGATGGTGTGCACTGAACCAGAACTGATCTGTGTGCTCCCACTGACTGCAGCCCCCTCTCTCCTCAGGATGGCTCAGTGTTGCAGAGTGTTGTGATAGGCTCTGGAGCAATCCAGACTGCAGTGTGGATACCTGAGGTTGGAGTAGCTGCCTGTTCCAACAGATCAAAGGTGACACTGTCTTAAAGTAACATTCTTTCACACTTCTTACTAAAAATGCTATTTGTCTGTGTTTGCTTTCTTTTCTTCACCCCCCCCCCTTTTTTTTTTCTCTAGAAATATCTATCTAACACTCTCATATTTTCCAGACCTGTTGTTTTGGCTTTCAACTTTCATTTCACTCTGAAAAGACTGGGCTGTTTTGTTTGTATCCTGTGTTTAATGTGGTGGGGCAGGGTGGAATCCTTCTGGAAGAGCTCGTAGTTACAAAGATGCTGCACGTGGGTTATATCAGCCCCTCTGTTTCATGGAAGCAGATGTAAATGAACAATTTACAGAAGACAGAAGACAGATTTATTTATTTTATTCCTTTATGCAGCATGAAGAAATGTTTCATTTCCCCAGCAAATAAGATAATTAAGTGATCTAAATTAATCTAAAGCAACCTCAGAAGTTTTTAAGAAACAGCAGAATTTACTTCAGTGTTTGCTGTGTCAGGAACTTGTGGCATCTGAACAGAAGTTTTAAAACAGCTGATTATTCCAAAAGATGGTATTCTTGTGAATAAATATGGCACAAGTTATGACTCCTGTTAGCAGAGTCATGCTCTGTGTGGGTCTAAGTATTTTATGGTTCTTTGAAAGTCTCTTCTGAACTCAGTAAAGGTCATATTACAGGGCCAATCCTAAACTAAGGTTGCCTCTAAACTGAATCTTAATTAAGGGTACAGCATTCACTGAAGGGAACTCTGCTTGTCACCATGTTTGTGTTGTTCCTTGGAGTGATAATGGCAGTGTTGCCATGGCAATGGGAGGAAGTGGCAGATGGAGGTGGCTACTCCATAGCAGATTATTCCCCAACAGAGACAGGAATGTTTGAACCTTTGTGTTTTCTGGCCCCTATGGAAATTAAGACGGTTGGCGATAAATCAGTGGAGCTGCTTTGTGATTTTTTTTAATTTCTGGTGTGTCCCGTGCCTGCTGTTCCACAGGATGTGTTGGTGGTGAACTGTACCTCCGAGTGGATATCTGCCAACCACGTCCTGGCCACGTGCAGGACTGCTCTGAAGCAGCAGGGAGTGCTGGGGCTGAACATGGCTCCCTGCATGAGAGCCTTCCTGGAGCGGCTGCCCATCATGCTGCAGGAGCAGTATGCCTATGAGAAGGTGAGAGGAGCTGGTGCCAGCATTTCAGATGCATATCTGGCATGAGGTCACTGTTTGAATCTCAGCTGATTCCAGTTTTTCACCACAGAGAACCCACCAGGCTTTCCTACATCCCATTTGCAAATATCCTTCAGTCTCCTCAAAGCTAGCGGTCACCTAGTTTGAAAAATATTGAAAATATTAGGAAAACTCTGATTTAAGCAGGGAGGAAAGTATTTTCTACAGGCCTAACTTTGAAGGACTCCTATTTCTGAGCTGATTACCATGTGTTTCCTCCCTGTCCCTCTGCCCTGCCTGTAGCCCCACGTTGTGTGTGGAGACCAGCTGGTGCACAGCCCCTACATGCAGTGCTTGGCCTCGCTGGCCGTGGGCCTTCACCTGGACCAGCTGCTGTGCAACCCCCCCGTGCCTCCCCACCACCAGAGCTGCCTCCCCGACCCCTCGGCCTGGAACCCCACCGAGTGGGCCTGGCTCGAGTGTTTCTCTACCACCATCAAAGCTGCAGAAGCCCTGGCCAAGGGAGCACAGTTCCCAGAATCCTTCACTGTCCCAGACCTGGAGCCTGTTCCAGAGGATGAGCTCACTCTCCTGATGGTAAAATTTGATGTTTTCTCTCAGCAGCAAAACGTGTAATACAGTCCACATCTCTGTACTGTAAAGATTTATATTTATTAATATAAGCACCAGCAATAAGTGTAAGTTTATTTTTTAATTCACTGGTTACGATGTACTGTTAAGATTGCTCTGTGTGTGTGTGTAATGAGCACAAGTCAGCAGCATATCAAAAAACCAAATTAAAACAACCCAATACTGTGACAGTAGTTTTCATAAGTGGTAGAAGCAAGAAATGTAGAGCTTTGCAATGCTATTTTAAGGGTAACTTTGACACATTCCTACACCATATTATTTTGCTAGTGTCAATTTGCTTTTTGACTTCTTATGATATGTAAACCAAAATGGAAATTTTTCATTAAGAATTTTTAATCAGCAAGGTGTTTGCAGTTGAATTGTTTTAAGCCAGTGTTTCCAATTGAAACTTGTAAAAGCCTTAAGCATCAGTAAATAGAAGGAGATTACTTCATAGTGAATTTTGTTTTGCTTTTTTTCATTTGGATTGCAGGACACAGATAACAGTGTCATTGCTGCTGTGCACACATCCATTCTTATGGCTGTGTCATTTAGAATAATTTGAATATTGTTCTTAGAAAGGAAAATGTGTCCATAACAGTAAAATAATGTGCATCTCTTGAGCTGAATGTGGTAACTGTGGCTTTTGCTGTGTAGGATAACAGTAAATGGATCAATGGCATGGATGAGCAGATCATGTCTTGGGCAACATCAAGGCCAGAGGTTAGTGAAACTGTTGGTTTGGGGTGTTCTGGAGGGTTTTTCTCTCTTTTGGAACATTGTAGGGTGTTGAAAGTACTCTTGTTCTCAAGCCTTCTCTCCTGCTCTTCCCTAGGATTGGCACTTGGGAGGGAAGTGTGATGTGTACCTGTGGGGAGCAGGCAGGCATGGACAGCTGGCAGAGGCTGGGAGGAATGTCATGATACCAGTGGCAGCACCTTCATTCTCTCAGGCTCAGCAGGTGATCCCTCAAAACCAGTCATGATCTAAGGATTTACCATCTATTATTTGTACAGCTTGTCAAAGTCTCTCTCTAAATATCTTTTCAATTTGTTCTTTGAATTTATTCTAAGTACCCCAAAACATGTGTTTTTACTGAAGAGGAACTCTTCAATTATTTGACGAATTCATACCAAGAAGCTAATGAAATCTGACAACACAGCATGATTTGAATTATTTTATATGATTTGAAAATACCTGCCCAGCTTTAACATAAAACATGTGGCAGTTTTGCTTTCTGAAATAACATCGGCTTGATATAATGTTGTCTTGACATAATTACAAAGAACACCAGTTAAAAGGAGATGGTGCATTGTAATGCAGGTATTACAGCTTTGCTGCATTTGACATATATTAAAATTCCTTCCTGTCTTTCTAAACCAGGTGGTTTGTGGTCAGAATTGTACCTTTGTCATTCAAGCTAATGGCACCGTTCTGGCTTGTGGTGAAGGGAGTTATGGGCGACTGGGGCAAGGAAATTCTGATGATCTTCACGTCTTAACAGTCATTTCAGCACTGCAAGGTAATGCTGCTGGGTTTGAAAGGAATCACTGAGAGAGCTCAAATGAGCATTTTGGTAGTTAGTATAATTGTGTGGATGCTCCTTTTGCAGATTTAGACATTAAATATTGTAGTGTTTAGTTAAAAAACACTGAAAAAAGCCTCTAGATATAAATGTTTCCTTCATGTTTGAGTAGTAATATGTTTAAATTCCTTAATTTTAAGAAGTCTTCAGGGAAAAGTCTTTCCTCAGGTTAGGAACATTTAATTTCAAAGCTAATGGCAGGACAGGAGCATAAATTGTATGTGAGAAAATGAAGGTTTTGTTCAAAAGGAAAGTAAATTAATTGCTATAACAAGGAAACTGTTCCTGTGGTTTGTTCTTTTCCCAGACTTAATTGGCTGCCATTGGGCACACTTGTACGTGAAGAGTTTGTTATAAGTTATTCTGACCTTTTGGTTTCTCATTTTTCTCCAACAGGCTTCGTTGTAACGCAGCTGGTGACCTCTTGTGGGTCTGATGGGCATTCCATGGCTCTGACAGAAAGTGGGGAAGTCTTCAGCTGGGGAGATGGAGACTACGGCAAACTGGGCCACGGGAACAGCGACCGGCAGCGCAGGCCTCGGCAGATCGAGGCCCTGCAAGGAGAAGAAGTGGTGCAGGTCCCAAAATATTCTGTGTCTCCTTCCAACTGCAGGGCTGGGAACCCAGTGCTGTGTCCTCTGGATGAAAACAGGCAACTCCTGCCTTCTCTGGGCTTTCTGGACCAAGCTGGTGATGTCCAGTGAAGGATGTTCATACCACAGAGCCTGTTGTTGATGTGGGATGTTGATGGACAGTTGGTACTGGAGAAAGCTGAAAATCAGAGCATGGAAGAGGGGGGTGATTTAAAGATTATCACATTACAGACATGATTTACAAGCTTCCCTTTGTCTTTGTCAGGTGACTTTGACCTACAAATCTGGTCACCAAGGTCTAACAGTGCCATATTTGGCTTTGACTGGAGGTTTCTTTATAAAAATACAAGATAATCACACAGCAAATTCTTCATGCAAATATCCTCTGGTCCTCCTCTATAACATTACCATTGAAAAGAATAAGAGATGGATTGCTGGAGAAATCATTAATACTAAAATGTCTGTATTTTAGCTCTTTAAAAGTGAATATAGCTTAGGGGAGGAAAAGATATTACATATATACATGTAATAGCCAATATGATCTTCTGCCCAAATTTAAAATGTGTGTAAAAATGATGTTTATTTTGCTTTCAGATGTCATGTGGCTTCAAACACTCAGCTGTGGTGACAGCAGATGGCAAACTCTTTACCTTTGGAAATGGTGATTATGGTCGATTAGGACTTGGCAACACTTCCAATAAGAAACTTCCAGAACGAGTGACGGCGCTGGAAGGTTACCAGATTGGACAGGCATGGTTTACCTAAAACTAGCCCTGGATCTGTGTTTAAAGCTGATGTTTGTAATGTATTTAAGTGTTCAGTTGTGGCTTTTTAACCTTGGCTTTTATTTTGGTTATGATGGCAATATTTGAATATGCGTAATTTTTTTTAATAATTACTTTCCTGACTCTCTTGATCCTCTTTTTGTAAAACTGCCCTTGTTTTTTAACATTTTAACATTTCAAGATTGAGGCAATTTTAAGCATGAATCAATGAGCTGCTTTATATTTTTAAACAGGGAATATGTGTAGCATAATACTGTCCTTTGGCTCTATGTGCTGAGAGGAACAAAAGAAAATACTGCTGTGTTCTAAATGTCTTTAAAACACTCTAATAACCAATGGAATTTTTAATGGTTTTACATAGATACTTAATTTTTAAACACTGTTTTTCTTCTAAAAGGTAGTTGGAGTGTTTGAGTTAGTAGTAAGTTACCAAAAATGGTGGTGATAACATATTTCTCTCCCTCAGGTGGCCTGTGGCCTCAATCACACTGTAGCTGTGTCAACAGATGGCTCAATGGTCTGGGCTTTTGGAGATGGAGATTATGGGAAACTTGGTCTGGGAAATTCCACTGCAAAGTCCTCACCACAGGTTAGAATCCACGGGGAAGTTATTCTGGCCATAAATTTTCAGTGTTGTTCAACGTGTTGTACAGTAATTTTCAGAAGGTAAATTATTAATTCCACGCTGTTGTAACACAGTCTGGCAAAAGTAATTCTAGTGACACATTATGCTGAGCCTGGTACTCTAAAGAGTTTCACATAAATTATAGTGACCTTATCTCAGTAGCAATACAAATTGCAAAAATCTGAGGTTTCTCTTAGAGAAGAGAGATTTCTTGTTTTGGAAATCGGGGGGAAGGTTGTTTACACACTCACCTACTTCATCCAATGTCACTCCCAGTAAAAAAAAAGATGTTTTGAATCATTGTACACAGAATAAGATGTTAATTCTGTTAAAGAAAAACTCTGTTTCTGTTTTCTGTATTAATTTCCAAGTGTTAAGTAATATAACAGTGCACAGGGGGAATTAAAAAAAAATTTCCTTTTTTGGAACCAGGAGTTTCAGATTAAATTCCTGTTTGCTTTCTGTTTATACTCTTGTAATTCTATACCTTGTTTTCCTTTCACTTTACCCCTTAGAAAGTGGATATTCTTTGTGGAATTGGAATAAAAAAAGTTGCCTGTGGAACTCAGTTCTCTGTTGCACTGACAAAAGATGGTCATGTATATACTTTTGGACAAGGTAAGAGAATCTGTTCTTTGGACATTTCTATCTACAGCCTTGTGTGTATTGCAAGTGAAAAGGAAGACTATTAAGACACATTTCTAGGACTGACCTAATGATGTTTTTTAGAAATGTGTTGACCTAATCTGAATTTTGGAACTTCAACAATGTCATTTTAATGTACACCTCAAATCCAGATTTGTAGCTCTGTGTAGTTTGATCTCAGGACAACCTTTCAGGTCTGGGGTTTTTTTTTCAGTAATTTTTGAAGAGGATTTTCCTAAAATTTCATTGAATTCCACACATCCAAGGACATTGGGTTACTTCAAAGTTTACACAGTCTAATAAAACATGTGCCTACGTATTTAAACATCTGGACAGGAGAATTTCCATGAGCACAGAATTAAACAATAAATTCAAGCAAATAACAGTAAACTTCCTAAGTCAGTTAATTCATCTGTATTTTAAAACTGTACATTTAGGCCTAGAAGTCTTGGTTCAGTAGACTTTGCTCTTGTTTGAGCCTTCAGCAATATTCCGAGCGCCGTGGGAAGCACTGG
Source organism: Pseudopipra pipra (assembly GCF_036250125.1). Classification (NCBI taxonomy): domain Eukaryota; kingdom Metazoa; phylum Chordata; class Aves; order Passeriformes; family Pipridae; genus Pseudopipra; species Pseudopipra pipra. Next base: position 2,561,389 of record NC_087560.1, on the reverse strand, counting down.
TTTGTAGGAAGCATCCCCCCCTTTCTCCCTGATTGCAGGGGTGTCCCAGCTCCAGGACTATGGAGCTGCTTTCTGTCCCTCCCTGACTCCCCCCTTTCGGTGTCCCTGGCTCCAGAGGTGTGTTCCATTCCAGATCGCCTCATCGGTCTGCCCGAGGGCCGGGCCCGGAACCACAACCGGCCGCAGCAGGTGCCGGTGCTGTCGGGGATCTTCATCGAGGACATCGCGGTGGGGGCCGAGCACACCCTGGCCCTGTCCTCCACGGGGGATGTCTATGCCTGGGGCAGCAATTCCGAGGGGCAGGTATGTGCTTTTTTATTCTCCTGGCCTTTGTAAGGCTGTCATTGTACTTGGAATTTGGAATATTGATCGTGATGACTCTTCCGGCAATTTCCATTATTTTCCTTTTTTTTAATCCCTGTAGCACTTTGGGGAAGCACTCAAAACATTCTAGGCAAATTATCCTAATCCAAGCTTTTTTAAAAATTCATAACTTTTTACCGAATTCTTCAGCTATCACCAGTTTTTTCAACATAATAAAAATTGTGGTTGGTGTCAATCAGATTTGTGAGCTCTTTAGGTGCTTTTCATAGTGAAAATATAAATTAACCTTTTTAAAGGAGTGATTTTTTTTAAAGTCAGAAAAAAATGTAATAAATTATAAATTCTCCCTCACCACATGTTCAACTCAAATTTTTTGAAAGGACTTCAGCTTTTTGACACTTCTACATGCTACAAGTATCAGAGTGAGCATCTTCATATAGCAGGTGATGGTGTTTCAGGAAGTTTGGGCAAATTCATCCTGTGGTGTTTTAGGACTGAGTTTTTGAGAAGGCTTGTTAGGCAAGTTTTTTAGAATAATTTCTCTGAGTTGTTTTTTTTTTTTATTGCTTTTGGTTTGTTGATTTTTTTTGGTTTTTTTTAATATGGTACTTTGTGGTTTTGTAAGGGAAGAAATTGTTAGGGTAAAAAATGTAAATAAATTGATTCTGAAAGCTGTTTTATATGCTTTTCGGTTCAAAATACTGGTTTTATACAAACTGGTAAAAAAATATACACTCTTGCAATATGAAATTTTTAACCTATAGAATATGAAATTAGAATATGATGTGAAACTCGGTAAAAAATCAGAACAGCTTCAGTAAATTCTCTCTTTGCACAAATTGTGTTTTCATAAACTGTTGTAGCAATTTACATGCTGGAACAAAAATGGTATTTAAATGGCACAGAGCTGAGTAGAAGATGTAGAAGATGAGTTGTCTGTGCATGAGAGACTGTGCAGTACAGACAACTTAGCAGCATAGGGTAGTTCCTCAGTCTGGAAAAGATCTTGCAAGAAGTCTCCAGCTGTTTTTGAGTTTCTTTGACACACAGATCTGCTACTCCAGTCGGGTACAGATGCAATATTTTATCAAAACTAAAAGAGATATATATTAATATATAGATATAGATCTATAGATATGGATATATAGATATATAGATATAGACATATAGATATAGACATATAGAGAAAGTAATTTTTTTTAATCCCAGTATATGCTGTAGATAAATATAATATTTTACCATTTGCTCTGAATTTTTGCTTAGAGAGTTTTAGAAGCATCGTGACAGCTGTTGACTGTTCTTTGTCCCTTTTCTATGTTCCCAATGGTCAGCTTGGCCTGGGCCACACCAACCACGTGCGGGAGCCCACGCTGGTGACGGTCCTGCAGGGGAAGAACGTCCGGCAGATCTCGGCCGGGCGCTGCCACAGCGCGGCCTGGACGGCCCCCCCTGTGCCCCCACGAGCTCCGGGTGAGCAACCGGCAGTGGGACAAGAGGGCTCGGCCTTAAGCTGTGCCAGGGGAGGTTTGGGTGGGATATTGGGAAGAAATTCTTCACAGAGAGAGTGCTCAGCCATTGGAATGGGCTGCCCAGGGAGGGGGTGGATGCTCCGTCCCTGGAGGTGTTTGAGGTGAGACTGGATGTGGCATCAGTGCCATGGGCTGGGAACCACAGCGGGGTTGGATCAAGGGTTGGACTGGATGATCTCAGAGGTCCCTTCCAACCCAGCTGATTCTATGGTTCTAACTGAGGTTTTATGGCTGTTTGTTTTAGTCCTGCCAGGTGTTCCTGAGCTATGAGTGCAACAAGAATTCTGAACATTTGGGACAAAATTTGTTTAGTTTTATATCCATGCAGGGTTTCCTGTTATCTTGGTCTTAATTTGGCTGCTGTCGTGGTTTAACCCCAGTAGGCAGCTAAGCTGCTGTGGGTAAAATCAACTCCATCCCAGCCAAAAGCAAACCAGCTGCCCTTTATCAAACACTGCTTTGTTTCTCTTCCTGTGGTAGGTGTTTCAGTGCCTTTGCAGCTCGGTTTACCTGATGCCATCCCACCACAGTACGGGGCACTGAAGGAAGTGAGCATTCATACAGTGAGGGCAAGGCTGAGACTGCTGTACCATTTTTCTGACCTCATGTACTCTTCGTGGAGATTACTTAACCTCAGTCCCAATAACCAGGTAAAATTCCTTTGGAAAAAACTGGCTTGGCTCTGTTGTGTTATGCCATGTTGCTAGAGAGTTTCTGGCCAGGTTGAGATGGATCTTTGTAAAAAAACTTTAAAAAAAATATAATTCTGGATTAAACCAAACTTTGTCAAGGTATTGTTCTGTATTTTCACTTACACTAGCACTGACATGTCAGTGTTTCAGTTTCCAAGAGCTTTTTAGCTTTAAAACCAGAAAGCACTAACCTGTTTCCTGAAGCACTGGAGTGCCAGTGATTGCTCTGAAGGGTTTTATTGTGGGAAGAATGGAATTAATAGCCTTTATTGACATGTTTATTCTGGTGCTGCTTTATTTCAGAACAGTACATCTCATTACAATGCTGGAACGTGGGGAATAGTGCAGGGCCAGCTGAGGCCCTTGCTGGCACCCCGGGTGTACACCCTGCCCATGGTGCGCTCCATAGGGAAAACCATGGTGCAGGGCAAGAACTACGGGCCCCAGATCACTGTGAAGAGGATCTCAACCAGGTCAGTGCTGCTTCCACAGCCCCTGTGTCATGCTGGTGTTCACCCATCTCCTGATCTTTGGGCGTTCTGAGCTCTCTGTCCAGCTTTGTTAGGGCAGTGATTCCGTAGCCCTTACGTTTGGGTTACGTTGTCTGGCTGTGTTTCTCCCCACAGAGGTCGGAAGTGCAAGCCCATCTTTGTGCAGATAGCCAGGCAGGTGGTGAAGCTGAACGCCTCAGACCTTCGCCTGCCCTCCCGGGCCTGGAAGGTGAAACTGGTTGGAGAAGGAGCTGATGATGCAGGTGGAGTGTTTGATGACACTATTACAGAAATGTGTCAGGTATGTCTAGGAACTCAAAATGCCCGGGGAGAGGTTTTGTTCTCTCTTACAGTATTTTTCAAATTTTCCTCTTTGCAGCGTAGCAAGTACTTGTTCTTCAGTGCTGAGCCACGGCACTAGGGCTGCCTGCTTAGGGGTGTCTCTGAGGATAAAGAAATCTTCCTAGGTTGTGTCAAGGAGATACTATAAGGCCACACTATAACTAGTGTTACATTAGGCTCCTTGGAATTCTGAGATGGCCCCTACACATTACAGGAGCATTTTGCAGCCTCCCATTCTGTCCAGCAGGACCTTCTTCGAGAAGCTGTGCTGTGTTCCATGCCTGCAGCACATTCCATGCCTGCAGTGCAGAAACACCTCAGGCAGGTGCTTCTCACATACCTGAAGACATTTTCACCTCTCAGATTCAGTCCTGGAAAGACCATCAGTAGCAGGAAGTGCCTGGGTTTGCCTGTCTGTGACCAGGATGCTGTGGCCATTTCAGTCCTTTCAGATTCCCCAGGAACTAACTGAAGGCTCCAGGCTGCAGGACTAAGACAAAGCTGATCCATGCTCATGTGTTCTGCCTGTAGTTTTAAGGATGTCTCAGCCCTGTGACACAGCTCTGATTGTAGCCAGGAGAAGGATTCAGGGCAATGCTGGCTGCAGAAGTTTGGTTGTTCCTTAATCTTCCAAAGCCTCAAAATACAAAGAATGAGGATTTGGGAGATTAATGAATCTATCTGCTTAGTCTGGGATCGGACAAGAGCTATGGGTAGTGCTGGAGCTGGCACTGGAGTCAGAGTTAGGATACAGGATGGAAAAAACTGAAGGACTCCATTTATTAGTGAATTTTCTGGAGCCTGTAAGACTAGAGTAGGGTTGATTTGGGTAAGGGCTTGAGGTGTAGTTTTTGGGTTCTTTCCTAGACAGTTCACATTCAATCTGAGGTGTGATGAGGGTTCAGAACAAAACTGAAATTTTTTTGGATCTTGGAAAAGCTGCACCAGTAGGAAAAAGAGGTTATGGCTTCTGATTATTTTGGAAACAGGCACCAGGAATGTATCACAGAGCAGCCACAGGAAAATAACAGTTATAGGCTGACATAAGGGCAGGTTTTGGGGGGGAAAATGCTTTTATTACTTACAGTCATCCTATGATGTTTACTTTCTCTTCAGTGTTTTGTATTAATTTGTAAAGAGTAATCATCACTATAGTGGAATATTCTGTTATGTAATGCTATAATGTTTTAATAATTATGACATAGATTTGTTACCCCTGTGTCTAAGAAGGCTTTTTTGTTGTTGATTTTTCAGGAACTGGAAACTGGAATCGTAGACCTGCTCATTCCTTCCCCAAATGCTACAGCTGAAGTAGGCTACAACAGGGATAGGTGAGTTGTGCAGGACTTGATTTATTGCAGATGGTAGGGGTTGAAAATCCAAATCTAGTAACTGTTTTATACCAAATGATGAGGCTTCATGACTGTCTCTAGTATATTTTTTCCTTCAGGTTGTAATGTTACTTTATTATGGAGGAGAGGGCGTGGTTTTAACATGGTCTTGCCCAATTACTGATGGCAGAGTTCAGAGTAACATCAGGAATGGCAGCCCTTGTGTCAGGAGTGCTCCTTCCTCAGCCTCAGGGTCTTAGCAGCTAAAGAGAACAATAATGGTCTTGTTTGGCCACCCCTTGGTGACAAGTGTGTGGGCAGTTTGCTCTTTTACTTCTAATGAAGTAGCATAGAAATGATACAGAGTGTTTTCACACTTCAGAGTGTTTTGACTGATTCTTTGTTGTTCCAGGTTTCTCTTTAACCCTTCAGCATGTTTAGATGAACACCTGATGCAGTTCAAGTTCCTGGGCATTCTCATGGGTGTGGCTATTCGTACAAAAAAGCCATTAGATCTTCATTTGGCTCCAATGGTCTGGAAGCAACTTTGTTGTATCCCACTCATCTTGGAGGATTTGGAGGAGGTAGATCTGCTCTATGTGCAGACCCTCAACAGCATTCTTCACATTGAAGACAGTGGGATTACTGAAGAAAATTTCCATGAGGTAAGATGGGAAAGTTGAAGCTTTCAGGTTTATTCTGGAAGTGGTTGCTTTGTCAGATTGACCTTCACTTCAGTATTTATATCATTTCAGTCTCCATTCTTGGCATAACAAGCACTTTGTGTGCATTTAGAATAGATTGTGATCTTAGTATATATAGTTCTAGGTGACTTAGAGTAAAAAGTTAAACTTGTATCACTTACACTCAACATGCTTTTCCTGTTTTGCATCACAGATGATTCCTTTAGATTCTTTTGTTGGCCAAAGTGCTGATGGTAAAATGGTTCCCATAATCCCTGGAGGGAACAGTATCCCACTTACCTTTTCAAACAGGAAAGAGTATGTGGAGAGGGCAATTGAGTACAGACTCCATGAGATGGACCGTCAGGTAAGACTCCTTGGGACCCATCCCTGTTGGGAGTGGGAACAGGGGGGTGATTTATCCCAGTTTCCATTACAGTTTCTGGTAAGAAAAGTTTAGCTTTCTGCATCTTGACTGTGTTCCCGTGGCTTTTCCTCCCCCACAAATTGTTTTGGGGTTTTCTTTTAAATTAGTCCTGTTTTTCTCAGTAATTGCTCAGTTGGCAGAAGAGCATTAGAAATCAGAGCTTGTCTACACTAGAGTAGCCCCACTGCAACCACTTGAGAAAAGAATTTTGCATTTTTGCATGCAATTTTGCATGCTAGGCACTGTAACTGGGCATTTTAACAACACAGAGGCTATCTAAAGTAAATATTATTGACAAACATAAACAAACATATTGTTTCATTTGAGACTGTTTTTCTTCTGCTATAACACAAAACCTGCAAATATTCCATGATATGTTTTGGGAAGTGTTTGTTACCTGTTTGCCATTTGATCAGTGAACCTTGTGAAAGCAGTGTGCTAATTACAAGCTAGAGATGCATGTGTGGTATTGTCTGTGTTGGAGAAGCAGCTTTCTCATCAGAGGTACCAAATCCTAAGTCTTGTAGAACGAGAACATTCTCACCATACACCTGAGGTGGAACAAAGTGTTATTTGTATTTACACAGTTCCTTGGGTTAGCCATCATCATTTGTGCTGCCAACTTGTACTTTGAGCAGTTCTGTTTAGTATCAAAACATGTTTTTAAATGTGCAATTACAATTTAAAATATCTGTGATGTTCTCCTGGATTTTGAGAAGCAATCCAGCCCTTGCAGGGGGTGCACATGTGGGAGGCAGATGTTCTGTAATTCTCTCTCTATCCCATTTCTCAGCTGAGAAGTTATTTCTGGTTTTGGATGGTACAGAAGTGGTGGAGGTGAGACAATTGCACCTCAGATGTCTCTTCTGTTTTTGGCCAACAGGTGGCTGCTGTCAGGGAGGGAATGTCCTGGATTGTTCCCGTTCCTTTGCTGTCCCTTCTGACTGCCAAGCAGTTGGAGCAAATGGTCTGTGGAATGCCAGAGATCTCCGTTGAAGTTCTGAAGAAAGTTGTGCGATACAGGGAGGTGGATGAGCAGCATCAGCTGGTGCAGTGGTTCTGGCACACCCTGGAGGAGTTTTCCAATGAGGAGAGAGTCCTTTTCATGAGGTTTGTGTCAGGAAGATCTCGACTGCCAGCCAACACAGCTGATATCTCTCAGCGATTCCAAATAATGAAGGTTGATAGGGTAAGTTGCTGGGTTTATTTGGCTTTTTTGTAATTATATTATTTTCTTATTCATCTCTATTATGGTCTGTCCTTTGCCAGGAGGAGACAGTTTCCATTGTTCTAAATTTACAGGAAAAGTATGGGATGGGACATGCTCTGAGTTAAGCCCAGACATTTTTATTGTGCAGAAGGACATAGACTGCATGAATTGCATCTTAATTAATGTGGTGCAATCGGTGATTAAAGGTCAAGACAAGTTCTTGCACTAGAAACAAACCTTGTTCTATTGTAACTTGCCCACAGCGATTTTCTGTTCCAGTCTCTTTTTTTGATTTGGTAATTTTCATTCTGGTTTTAAGTGTTAATTTTGTCTGAGTGGCAACATATGACCAGTAGTGAACTATAACGTTTTTAAACCACTGCAGTGAGTTTACAGTGTGTTATTTCACATACAGGATGCATTCATTTGGCATTGTTTTGGGGCTTTGTGCAGTGAAAGCATGTTGTCTGTGAACAACATGAATCAAAAACGTGACAAAATCAAATGACAGTGGCTTGTCTGTCATCTTTGGTCAGGTGTCTCTTATGTTGAGAGACACTGTTTTGGAATTGAATGTTGCTTGGTACAGAGGGCTGAGGAGTGGGATCAGCTGTTCAAATAGCTGAGTTTCATCAGTGAGTTATTTACAAAGTAGGTGACACAGCAGTAGTTTTGCACATACTTAAGGATGAAACAAATGCTGTAAACGAGAGGCCAGTCCGTTTCCTAAAAGGAACTTGGGGCTAGAATAATATCTTTATTGATGATCTGCATGAGGGGATTGCGTGTACCATCAGCAAATTTACAGATGACACCAAGCTGGGGGGGAGTGTTGATCTGCTGGAAGGCAGGAGGGCTCTGCAGAGGGACCTGGCCAGGCTGGAGAGTTGGGCTGATTCCAGTGGGATGAGGTTCAACCAGGCCAAGGGCCGGGTCCTGCACTTTGGCCACAAGAAGCCCCGGCAGCCCCACGGGCTGGGGACAGAATGGCTGGAGAGCAGCCAGGCAGAGAGGGAGCTGGGAATTTGGATTGACAGGAAGCTGAACAGGAGCCAGAGTGTGCCCAGGTGGCCAAGAGGGCCAATGGATCCTGGCCTGGCTCAGGAACAGTGTGGCAGCAGGAGCAGGGAAGTGATTCTGCCCCTGGACTCAGCACTGGTGAGGCCACCCCTGGAGTGCTGTGTCCAGTTCTGGGCCCTCAGCTCAGGAAGGACATGGAGGGGCTGGAGCAGGTGCAGAGAAGAGCAACGAGGCTGGGGAAGGGACTGGAGCACAAGTGCTGTGAGGAGAGGCTGAGGGAGCTGGGGGGGCTCAGCCTGGAGAAGAGGAGGCTCAGGGGAGACCTCCTCACTCTCTACAACTCCCTGACAGGAGGGGGGAGCCAGGTGGGGGTTGGTCTCTTCTCCCAGGAACCAGCAGTAGGACAAGAGGGCACAGCCTTGAGCTGTGCCAGGGGAGGTTTAGGTTGGATATTAGAAAGAAATTTTTTACAGAGAGGGTGCTCAGCCATTGGAATGGGCTGCCCAGGGAGGGGGTGGATGCTCCGTCCCTGGTGGTGTTTAAGGACAGACTGGATGTGGCATCAGTGCCATGGGCTGGGAACCACGGCGGGGTTGGATCAAGGGTTGGACTGGATGATCTCAGAGGTCTTTTCCAAGCTGGTCGGTTCTGTGATGCTGTGCACGGAGAAAGCTGACCGGCAGGGAAGGGAAGGGAAGGAGCAGTGAAATATGTCTGCACTGGATGTTTTCCTTGATTCCCAGCTCACCAGTGTCCCCTTGTCTCCTCTCCCAGCCTTACGACAGCTTGCCTACCTCACAGACTTGTTTCTTTCAACTGCGGCTGCCGCCGTACTCCAGCCAGCTGGTGATGGCCGAGCGCCTGCGCTATGCAATCAACAACTGCCGCTCCATAGACATGGACAATTACATGCTCTCCCGCAACGTGGACAATGCCGAGGGCTCCGACACGGATTATTGACACTCTGTGAACAAAATCACCTTCCTTTTCCTACAAATAGTGCCCTGAGTCCAGTTCATCGTTGACATAATTTTACGGTAACCATAGATGTTTTAGGAGCATAAAAAAAAAAACAAACCTGATGTTAATAGGTGGTGGCCACATTTTAGTTACTCTAAATGTAACAAAAAAAAAATTAGATGTTTTTATTTTTTTGTGATTGTACAAAAGAAAAAAGGAAAAACAAAACAAAAAAGTCTGATGGGTAAGTTTTTTCTCCTTTTTTGGTCACTTTTGATAAGTTTGCATGGAGACATTTTGGTGCATTTTTGTTGGGAATAGTACATTTGTAAGCCCTCCCAGTGAACATGAAGAGTTGTACATTGTGTATAATTGTTCATTAGCCAGGACTGTTTTACATGAATATTCACATATTTATTTTGTTTTAATTTGAATTGCCTGTGCAGGGTTCCTTATGCAGAGAAAAATAAAGCAAATTCAAGGATCGGTGGCTTGTTACGCATTTGTGAATGGGGATTGGTTGTCTCAGTCTTCATATTTTTTATATTTTGTCTCAGGAAGTCATAGTGTTACAGTGTTCAGGCAGGGTTTGACATTTGAAGCACCTTAAAATGTTTCTCTTCGCTGACTGTGATATGTAGCCCTGCTTTGCTTTCCCAGTTTGCTCTGTTTGGGTGTTGATCCTCCTACTGCAATACAAGTCCATCTTGTGCTTGGTTCCTTCTTGCTTTTCCTTTAAACATTTTGCTCCTCCAGAGGAGTTGTTGGCAGTAGCAATGTGCTGCCACCTGCACTCAGAAACCTCTGAATCTTTTGGCAAAAAAATGTTTTTTAATGTACAGATGGACAGAGTTGGTTCCTGAGTACAGAAAACTGACAGTGGAGGTGACAGGGCAGTAGTTGAGGCTGTGGGTTTATGCACATTCTTGGCTCTGCCTTTACTCTCCTGTTGTTGCAGCTGTACCTGTTATGATCAGCATGGTTTGGGTCACACTGGAGTTCCATCCTTGGTTAGGACAGAAATGAGCTGCACAGGAACCTCTGCTCCGTGTCTTAGGGGAGTGCTGGGCAATGGATAATTTCCAGTGTAGAAAAGACCTTGTTTGTGTCAAACCAGAAATGCTGCTGGTGTTGAGGAGCAGGAGGGACCTGGAGAGTGTCCCCAGGTGAGTCAGGGCTGCTCTGCCCCCGTTCCCCCCATCCTCATCCTCTCTGAGCTCCTGGGGAAGGTGCTGTGGGGCCTGAGGGCAGGTGAGAGTGTTTATCAGTGTCACCTCACCTGGGACAGGAGGGGTCCATCTGAGCCTGGAGCACAGGCAGAAATTCCTGTTGTTTTTCTTCACATGTTCACTGGGTGTTCACAAGGATGACTTGGGAAATTCCTGGCTGTCCAAGACTGAACTGGTTGTTGCTGCCAGCTCAGAGTGCTCAAAGCTTGATAAGCTGTGGGACTGTGCAGGTCTGGGTTTACTGGTGACATTCTCTAAGTCAGGACTAGTTGTTGGCTCCTGGAGAAGGCACAAGCTGTGACCCCCACACTGCAGGGGGGGTCAGCAGGCCCTGAAATCAAGCAGACCTTGTTTCCTGCCCCCTTGTGTGTTCTGGTTGCAAACTGGACTGAGTTCTTGGTGTTGTGGGGGAGTATATGCACCTTGTGGTCTAGATTTATGGGTGTAATATATAAAAACTACAGTATTACAAATAAAAGGGGAAACTGCTGTATTAAGTCCTGTATTATTGCCTGCTGGACTTCACTGATGTGTCTTAGTGCTACTGAGTTGTCAGCCTGTTTTAATCAGGCAAAGGAAATAATAGAGCTGTGCCTAAAAATTGCAGTTTTATATGGACTGTGCAATTGGCTTCTTGGATAATGAGGGTATTTTTGGAGGCACTTTACACTGACATGAAAGAGAATGTTGATATTGGTAAATATTGATGTTGATTAAAGGATTGTGTTTGATGGAACTTTAATGGCTTGGAGCTAAAGAAAACCACAGGCCTGTTTTCATCCTTCCATCATACCCTGAATAAAATGTGATCACTTTATATACTCAATTTTCAAATTGAATTGCTAAGGGAGAAAATTTATTACTGGTGCTGAAAAAATGTATCAACACAATTGTGTTCAAATGTTACCATGTCATGAACAAATATCCTCGTTCACGTTGGGTCAGAGCAAAGTAAAATGACTTTGAGCATTTGTGTGTAAATAGGCAAAGAAACTAAGTGGGTGTTTTAAGATCCTTTTACGCTCTATAAAGTAAAAAAAAAGCTACAACACCCCCCACCCCCCAGACAGTCCTGAGAGAAAACTGGCAGAAAGGTTTAAGTAATATGCAGACAGATGCAAACCCACTTTCATATCTCGTAGCTGCTTGAAAATCTGTTCCTGTTCCACCTCCTGATCTGTGTCTCTCAGCTCAGGGGTTGGAGAGCTGGCAGCAGGAGAAGCTCTTTGGTTCCTGGTGTGACTGTAAATTCCTGCCTTGTTTTGGCTCATCAGCACTCTGTGACACTGGTGTTGTGTGTCCAAGGCAGGAGTGGTGCCAACATCCCACTTTCCACCTCACAGTTGGTCTGTTCAGCCTTTCCAGGCTGGGAGTGCTGGGTTGGGATTTGCTGTTTGTCCTTCCTGTCCACACTTCCAGTTCTGTTCCTTCGTGGTGCATAAGGGTCCCACTGAAATCTGAGGAATGCCAGAGTTTTACAGTGTCATGCCATTAAATAAGTCTGAGTTATGAAGATGCAATAATCCAGGTATCTTCCTTGTTTGTTTCCTGGGTGAGTGTTTCTCACAGATGTTCACACTGATCAAGTGTTTCTGTAGAATTCCAGCTCTGTGTGACTGAGTTGCTGTAATGCTGTGCTTTATTTCTTAGCTCAGCCAAATTAGAGTGTCCCAAGGATGCCTGTGGATCAGTTAACCAGGATGGAAAGGAGCAGTGAGTATATTCCATTATGCTGAGAGCTGTAAAGTTCTCTTTCCATTTTTGCTGCAGCACACGAGGAGTGTTTTCAGGAGGTCATAGCTGGCTCAGCAGTTTTTGCAGAGGAAAGAAGCCACCCTAGGCAGATAGTCTAATAAAACAGTTCTGCTGAAATGATTTGAAACTTACCTTCCTAAGGAAATTGGAAATACAATTTTACCATTCTAGTCTTGCAGTAAAAATTGGCTTCAGGTGGAATTTTGATAACACGTTTCCATTCTTTCTGTTCCAATGTGAACAAAAGACAATGTACCAGCTGAAATAAATCTTTCTTTCAAGGCCACCTGAGACACCAGAGCCAAGCTGGTCATTAGGACACCCCAGGCATTTTCTGCACATTAATTAAAGGAGCAACAGTGTTGTAAAAAGAATACAGCAGGGAACTGGAAAATCAAACCAGTTCTTCCTGGGGAACTGAGGCCCAACTTCAGGACTTGGTTTTATAGTTTAGATGCCAAAGAGCAAGGGAAGAAGTCTGCTCTGCTTCAGCAGCAGTTTTTCACACGTTCTTTGTGTTTTAGAGAGGTACTGCAGTCACACCATTGTCTAAATTTAAAGAAAAACATTTATCATGTTGGATATTTGTGACACCCTTGAATAATTTCTGAAGAAGTCAGAAAGAAGTCACAAATTTCCTTCGAGGACAAGTTGGCTCTTACAGTCTTCCAGTTACTTGAAAAATTAAAATGCAGACCAGTAGTAAGGCTGCAAAACTAAACCTGCAAATAACATAAAATGCAGCAGATTATTTTAAACCTCGATAGCCTTGAGATAGTTGAATTCTGGTGATGGCAATTCCAGTTCACATGTTTTTAACTCTGATTTCCTCAGTGTTCTGTTACCTGCAGTAGGATTAATTTTCAAGCATGTGAATGAGAGCCAGGCCTGCTGTGGTACAGGCACAGGAACTGCTGTGCTGCCCTAATACTGAATAATTGGTCTGTAATGGAACAGAGATGTTGAGACTCTTAGTGGGGCAGAACAGTATTTCTGGAAATTAGTATTTCTAAATTTGCTTTAAGGACACACACACACTCTCAGATGTTCCTACTCTGTGTAGGGTTTTAATTTAAACCAAAATCTTAACTGCTGTACAGCTTCACTGTGATCCAGGCTGGAACTGTTCAGGATCCAGGGTTTGTGGAGCTGGGCCATGTGCAGCCTGGGCCTGTTTGGTGTGGAAGCTGCACTGGCATTGGTTCCCCCCTAGTTCATGATCTGCCTTTCTTTGGAAGCAGAAGTTCTTCAGTGGGTTATACTGGATGGGACAGACATTTCAGGTAAACATAAGTTCAGCTGCAGAGGCAGCAGGAATGGGCAGGATTTTGTGGTGCTTTCCAGGAGTCAGAATTCTGAATTCACACTAGAACTGCTGAACAAAATGGGAAATAATGGAAAGCAGAATTTGGGGATGTGCTCACAGAGAGTGAGGCACAGGGCTTGAGAAATGCTGTGGTTCAGACAAACCCCTGCAGAACTCACACCTGATGACAAGGATTTTCCTGGATTGTTAGTCTGAGACAAGTCAAACCTGGGCTGGGTGACTGCAGGACACAGGAAGGGGGCACTCAGAAACGTTTAACTTTCCTCAGGAAAAGTCTGGAAGGGCAGAAAGAGTCTTGGAATGTGGTGTGACAGCCCTGAGTCCCAATACCACACCAAACCCAGGGTACCACAGCCAGTTTTCCACAGCAGAATAAAACTGTGCCAGCCCTTGGTGTCTGGCTCTGTAGATGATGGCACAGCATCACCTGCACAGTTGCAGTGAAGCTCCACTTCCATGAAGCAGAGCAGCAGGAAAGGGACAGCTTTGTGGTCTGTGATGAAAATAGCTCCTTGGTTTGTACTTTGCAGTGAGAAATGGGTGTTTGTACCCAGCTGGGCTGTAGTGAGTTCCTAATTTAGCATTAAAGCTGTAAGTCACTGTCCTTTCCTGTAGATTAGTTCTCTGAACCAGCGTTTGTTCATACTGTGTTTCCTTTAATGTCACCTTGGAAAGATTCCTTGGTGTGTCTTACATTGGGTAAGTACATCATGCAAAGGGTCAGCCTGTGTTCTGTGTGCACTGAGTCCATGCTTCCCTCATTTAATCAAAGAACCTGGTAAAGATCTCCCACTGTCAATCACTAAGGAAGTGCTGCTTGTCAGGTACTCTGCTTTTGCTGGGAAGACCTTACAGGGAGTGGTTATCCCCCCTGGCAGATGGAATGATTGTATGGATATACCCTTTAACAGAAATTTGGTAATCACTCTGCCCTGAAATTTGTGGAAATCACACAGTGACTCAGTGTCTGCTGTGCCTTTGTGCCCTTACCCATCATTGAGGAGTTTAGAGTGTGGGGTCCACTCTGAACCTTGTGATGGAACCTCAGTGGGAGGCTGTTCCTTCATCTCTGTGTTCTGGGGTCTCTGTGTGGATCACTCTACCTCAATTCCAACTCTTTGTATGTCCTTGTCTTTGTTTTTTCCATGCAGTAATTAGTCAGGTGACCTGTGCCATCAAACTCACTGCACCTTGTCAGACTCATGTGAAACTTTGTTAAATTCCATCAAATTTATTGAACCTCTGTGGAATTATAATTTGGCCTCAATCAAAGATCCTGCTGCTCCCTCCTGAGTGAGGTGCACTGCACTCACCCACAGCAGGAGGGACCCCAACTGCAGTTTGGGGCAGGTCTGGCACTGTGTGACAGCAGGGCAGGGGTTCCAGTTTCAAGGAACAACAGAGAGCAAACTGGTGGAAATTTCCTGGTGGAAATGCCTTTTCCCAGTGCACCCTTAACAAAACAAACCAGCCATTTGTTTGGACTTAACCAGAAGGCAGGGAAGTGCCACAGGTCATTGCTCCCGAGTTCAGGTGAGGTGAGATACCCACCCTGGTCATCCCCACCCCACAGTCTGCTGCACCTAAAGCTCAACCAGCTTTCTTGATGCTCTTTCAAGCCTCAGCTTTTTGTCTGGCTGGCTGTCTGGGATCATGTTGGCACTTCTCTCTGCTCTCAGCATCACTGAAGGACACTGTTCCCTGACCCTCTGCAGCCCAGCCTGGGTGATGTTCCTGCAGAAATCCACGTGCAGGGTGTGCAGGGCCCCCCCGTGCAGGGTCACGGCCTGCAGGCTCCGGTCCGTGATCCGCACACAGTTCTCCAGCTTGAGTGTCCTCAGCTTGGGGCAGCTCCTGAGGAGCAGCAGGATGGAGTCATCTGTGACATGGCCACATCCAGACAGGGTCAGGGACAGCAGGTTTGGACACCTGGAAACATGATGGCAACAGGTGAGATGATGGGAGAAATAAATCCTAGAGCTTGGATGAGCTGATACTGTCAGGAGTAAATATGAACTCTGGAAAACAGCTCTTCACAGGGAGGGGTAAAAAGGCACGAGTGGGGGGGACACATGTACATCTCAGTCTTTACAAAGCTTAACCATCTTTGCTTTTTGTGTTGGTAGCAACACCTCCAGCTCAGCTGGCACTGGAGAAGGGGCTGTGGAGGCCTCTCTGAGCTGCAGCTCCATTGGTTTTTCTTAGGGAGTTGCCAGGTGCAGTGAGGCACAGGAGTGAAGACCCAGGAGAGATAAGATTCATTTCAGGAGGAAGGTGAGGACACCTGAGGGAAGAGACTGCTGTATGTGGTCAAGTAGGACACTCTAACTCTGGATTTTCAGGAATTATGAGTCTGTTTGAGCTCCTTGGATTTACTGAATGGGTGCCAGCTGCTACCTAAGAGTGTTGATGTTTGCACCCCGTGCAGGCCTTAAATTCTCCTTTGAGTCACTGAAACTGGTAAGAACTCCACTCTCAAACAGGAATGCAGGAAATGAAAAAAGCTTAATTTTGTGCTGCTTGGGGAGCCCTGGGCAAGCACAGGAAAGGCTGTTGCTGCCTTCCACTGGCTGTCCTTGAGCCAGACCTGGAGCAGCTCTTTGTGCTGACCAGGCAGGGACCCCTGTGCCCACCCTGCAGTGCCTGGTTCCTGCTCACACCTCTCCAGGCAGCGGCAGCTCAGCAGCATCTATTTAGCTAAACACAGCCTCCATGAGCACAGTCATGGCCAGAACAGGAGCCCCTTCCATCCTGTCACAACTGTGGAGTGCCCAAGCACTTCCACGGACAGATCTGTGCTTACAGCACGTGCTTTTGGGGGTACAGCAGCAGTGGGGCAAACACGGGGTCCTGCCATCGCTGCACCCTGGTCATTTGTCCTTTAAAACTGGTGCTCAGCACGTTCCTCTGCCTCCACACCCCACCCCGCGTCCCTGCTGCTGCTTGACTTCACCTTTGGAGCTGAGGGAATGAGATCCTGTCAGCTGCATGGGCTTGTTTTGTTTCTCTGCCGTTAGGAACAGTTGAAGAAAAAAGCTGACAGGGTCAAGAAAGGCTCTGACTTTCCCATCCCTTGTGCCTTCAACAAAATAAAACGTACTTCACACTCAGGGAGAAAAGCTGGATGTTTAATTTGCATTTGAATGTTGGGTGTTTTTTGGAATGCTTCCAATGATTGCTTGTTTTATCCTTTGTAGGAGCAGGTGTGCTGATCCTCTGCTTTTTAATCCAGATCTTTATCAGTTCTAGAACAGTTACTTCTGAAATTTGGTACTTGGAACTTAACCCCCTGCTTTGAACCCCCCTTCCCATCCTTGTTTTGAGCTCTGGTGCTGCCTCTCCCCAGACACTGTGTCCTGTTGGTATCCTGGGATTTGTTGCCTTTTTTCAGCGTTGCTCCTGGAGCTGAGGGCTGTTTGTGGCACCCGGGTGCACCCTGACAGGGCAGGCACTGCCACCTCCTCATGGAATGATCTTTTATTAGAGCTGCTTTGTAACAACAAAGCTGTTGTAAGAAATGCTCTGCACCCAGGGCTGCTTTTCCTCTTTCTCTTCCCTTAGTGTAGTTGATAAAAAACCGAATTAAATTTCAGTAGGAAAGCAATACTTATTTCTTAGAATGGAATAAATCTGATGTTTAGTAACGTGATTAATGAACTTGGCTGTTATGATGTGTGTATTTGCTGTTTGAAATCATGACTTTCCCCTGGGCCCCCACCCCCAGACACTGCCAGAGTGGTGTGGGTCAGTTGAACAGCAATGTGGGAGGCAGTACTGCACCTTCCCATATTAATTATTCATTCTTCAGAAAAAAATAGAAGAAAAAAATAGACTTAAGGAAAGTCATTATGAAGTATTCATTATTGCCACCCTAACATGAACTTAACATTGTATTAAAATTGTAAAGTCAAAGCACTCACTGCATGCTCCACTTCAGGCAGGTTGGATGGAGTATTTTAAAAATAAGGTAATCAGCAGCTCTCACTTCTCTCATTTCACTCATTTCAAGGCAGGGAACCTGCACAGTCACACCCAAAGAACATACCTGTTGCAAACCTGTAGTAAAAAATCCCTGACAGTGTTCTCATGCCTGTTACAGAAGTCTCTCTGGAAACTGTTTTTCATCCAGTCCTCAATGTTACACACCTTGACTCTCTCTGAATACCAGCAGATGGACAAGTATTTTAAAGCAGGTCCCAGGAGAAAATTATCCTTCTTTAGTTCCACTGGAGAATGGAAGTTCAACAAAGGCCACAGGAAAGGATCCTCAAACACTTCTAGCAACTTGTGACATGTTTTTGCTAAATTTTTCCTACTGTTTTTGTCCAGAAAAGAGAAGAGGTGCAAGAGGCATTCCCGGTTCAGCTGGGTGATGTGCATGGCAGGGCTGGAACAGTCCCAGTCTCCTGGGCTGTGGAGATGGTGCTGCAGGGGCTCAACCTCCCCACGGCTGTTGCACATATATGGTTGTGGAATGGGGTTTATTTTTGGCCCACAAGTGGTGCAGCAGCTCAGAACAGGGGAAGGCAAAGAAATGTGCACACAGCTCGTGTTCCCTTCTAGAGGGGATGGAACTGGGATGTGGAACAGCAGGGCCTCATTGCCATGAGATGCTTCCTTAAAAGGGATTCTTTCCCCTTGACACTCCCGGAGTTTAGCAGTTCCTGGAGTGGGAATGGGGTGTAACTACAGCTGCAAGGAGTGTCTTTGCCAGCCTTTCCCACTCAGAGGACTTGACTTTCTGAGCAGCAGTTTGTGTTTACAGCAATTGTGGCCTTTATTTGTTCATTGATTTTTGTGAGGTTGCTTCACGTTCAAGGACTGTTACAGTGGATAATGAACTTTCAAAACATCATCTAAAAATTCCCTGGGTGCTCTGAAGCACATCCACACCCTCTGCAGCTTCAATTTGCAGCCTCAGAGCTGTGGGCAGTTTCCTGCACAGTTATTTGGGGCTGGGCTCTGATCCCATAAACAAAGCTGGCTGTGTCCCACCTCCTGCAGGAGGGAAGGAATGGCACAGACTCATGGGAACAGAGGGCTATGTTTAGCTCCTTGTGGGCTTGTGCTTTAAATAGATGTCTTCTGTTAGGCTTGAGGTTTACAAGTTGGGTTGGTTTGGTTTTGTAGGTGTAGTTCTGTTACCACAGATACCTTTTTTCCACCTTTTGGTGGAAAAAGGAGATATGGAAATGGTTTTACAAGTATTTGTTTTCCAGTAGTCAGAAAGTTGCTCCTGGAAGTGACAGCAAATGGGGGGTTGGAATTAAAAGCAATAATAGCCCTTGAACTTTAATGTTTGTGAAACAAAAATGCTTGAGATTAAGGTATTTTATATCAATCTTCTGCCTGGTAAATGCAAGAGAAAACATTTAACAAACAGGTTGACAGAAACAGCAGAACAGCACTGTGGGGGGTTACAAGTGGCCTGCACTTCTCTAACAGCTGGGAGGCTTGGTGTACCTGTGCACTTTAATTAGGAGTGTGTTCATATGTGACAGGGCTGAGTGGGACCCAGGTTCACTTCTTCCTTCTTACCCTGAGGCTGCAGTTTGGAATTCAACTCTGAGAAACAAGACCTGAAATGTGTTTGCAGCTGCAGCAGTTCCACCTCCCTGTCCTGAGGAGGTGCTGGAGCTCTGTGTGTCTGCACTTGGGTTTCATTCTTTAGCCATTTTCTGTGTACAGTAAGCTGGGCTTAACAACTGCCAATCTTCCTGGTTTCATATCCTCTGCCATTTAATCTCCTCCTTGAAATGAGAAGGACATTCCTGCTCAGAGCCAGGCTCTGGACAGTGCCAGGAGTACTTCAAGAAGCCAAGGAAGGGACAAGGTTTCACATACCAGGTAAGGCAGTCCCTGGAAAACAGCAGCTTAAATGGTGTCCCAGCAGGTAGTGTTCTTCATTCTCATATTTGCATTTTCAACTCTCACTTTTAAGAACTTACCTTCATTTGTGAGCAGGTTTGAACAGCTGAGACTGCTCAGAATTGTTACCCCTACAGGAATATTATTTTTAAAAATATTATTTTAAAAACCTCAACCAAACCCAAAAGACAACAACCCACCCAGCCAGCAGAGCTGGATGACAAGGGAAGCAGTGCTGGGGTGGATTCCTGCCAGAGGAGGTGCACCACGATCTGACATAAAAATTAACAGTGTTTGGGTGACAAGGTCCTTTAAATCTGAATGGCAGGTCCTCTCTGGGTTTGGATGCAAGTCTGGTAGAGGTGTTACATGGTCAGGAACACTTCAATAGCTTTATTTTGTTTCCCCCAGCACGAGGTGCAATAACCTGCCAGCTGTGTTCAAAGTGACACTGAAGTTGTTCTGCAAGCCTGGAGAAGGACAAGAGGAGCTTCATGTTCTAAGGAAAGGAGACACTTTAATGGCACATTTTCCATAAACACACTGTGTGATGAGATATAATTCACATTCATCCTGGAAACGCTCCAGAAACACACAAGATGAGCACAGTCAGTAAATCCTCACTGAAAATTACACACAAGAGTTTAATGGTAAACAATTACAACTATGGCACTACAGTACTTGAGGAGATCCTAAAGCACGTTGGAATCAGCTGTCAAGGTGCCAATGACCTCATCAGTAAGACACAGACACAGCAGTAATGAAACATTGTTGGGGAAACTTTGGAACACCACGTGTTACACTTTCCATTGCTGGACTAAAATCCTCACAAACGGCCTCCTGCTTTTGATCCAAGTCCACTGTCCCTGCCTGTCTCAGTTTTACTCTCTTGCTGACAGCTGAGAGCTGGACATTTTGCATTTTGTTTGACATAAACCTTGTCTCCAGTTGTAGACGTGGCTAAACAATAACTAACAAAAGGACAACCTTTCACGGGACAAATTTTGGTGAAAAATATGCAAGTCTCTGAACTGTAGAGAGCAGTTGCTGCTTGCAGAGCAGTCACAAGCAAGAAAAAAAATTCTTGCCAGCCTAGTGTGTATTATGATCAGCAGTAAGTAGAAAAGAAACATTTGGCTTAAATGAAAGAGATATCCCCCCCATGAGCTAGTAGATAAATATAGGATATACAAGTAAGGTTAAAAATGTAATACTAGGCCAGGTGCAATACATGTTACTGGTTCAGTGCTCAGTTACTTTTTTTTTTTTTGACACCACACTGAATAGAATACAGTGGATAAGCAAAGTTCTCCACCAGGAAGAGAAATACTTGTGTTGCCACAACAAACTGTTCATACTGTCCATCTGGGTTTGCAGTGGGAGAAAGTTAAATTAGGAAAGGATTTACACTGTCCTTGTTCCAGCAGAGCAGATGGCTGAGCCCTCAGCAGCTCCGAGCTGTGACTGCATCGAGTGCCAGCCCAGGAGAGCCCTGCCCAGGCTGGGGGCTGCACACACCAAGGGGCTGCGAGGAAATGCTCCAGTGAGAACGGTAACTCTGACCCAAAAAGAAGTAGAAGCTGATTAAAATAAGTGAATGTTGCTGAAGATTACAAATTTAAATTTCTAAGAATACAGAAAGGCACATTTACATCACTGTTCTGCAAGAACACTGCACACACCTGACTACTGCAAGGTATAGTGCTGCTGGCTCATAGCTCCTGCACTTTAAGCTTGGCATTGTCAAAGGAAGGTAAAATGCTAAAGGACTCCAGTCCAAGCAGCTTGCAGACAAAATGCAGCTATGGATGGGATCTACACACCTTCCCAACTATTGGGAGCAGGGAGGGTGAAAACGTGCTGGGATGCTGCTTTACCTGCCCCACACCCTGCCTGCAGGAAAGGGAGAAATGGAAGGTGACAAACTATCTACAATTTAAAGCAATGAATAGTTCTGTGTATTGTTCAGCCTCATTAAAAGCCAACATCCTTACATATGTGACTGTGTATGAAATAATAACTCCCCAGATTTAACCTGCGTGCAGTTCCATGTCCATACACCACCAGCTATGCTGAATGCTTTCTGCAGGTTGGGATGAAGAAAATTTCTCCCTTTCCTGGTGTAAGATGCTGTGAAAAAGCTCTCCAGAATGCCACTGTCCCAAATGTCTGGCTGTGATTTGTCTTTTCCCTGGCCCTGGCAAGGCAAGGGCTGGGGCACAACCCCTCCACCCTGCCAGGGCTTTCAGAAGCAGTTGCTAAAATGGGGAATCCCATTTTGAGTTCTTGTGTGTTTTCAGACTACTGTATTTTATTGCTTAACAAACAAACACTGCTAAGAGGGGCTGTTTGATGGTGTGACTACATTAAGTATATTCCACTCTCACTCCCAGCCCTGTGAGATTTCAGGAGTGCCCAGCTCCTTGCTTGGCACAAGGGTCCAGCTAGAAAGGGTGGGCTGGGGGAAGAGACCTGAAATGCAGCATTTGGCAAATGTCAGATTTGGTGTCAGACTCCTGGCTTGT
Organism: Pseudopipra pipra; assembly: GCF_036250125.1. Lineage (NCBI taxonomy): Eukaryota > Metazoa > Chordata > Aves > Passeriformes > Pipridae > Pseudopipra > Pseudopipra pipra. The sequence continues at coordinate 2,539,676 of NC_087560.1, read as the reverse complement.
GCAGGAGTGGTTCTGCTCTCCACCTTTTTTTCCATCTTGCTGACTTTCACTGTTCAGAACAGCAGGACAGCTAAAATTCAGGTTGCTTTTTTAGCACAAGTCTTTCTCCATTACATGGCCAAGTTTTAGAAACTGCATCACATCACATTCACCCAGAGCCTAAGCCAAGGTGCCACTGCTACAGCTCCCTGAGTGCTCTCCAGGCCACTGCAGGCTTGGCTCACCCCCTCCCTCACACGGGCTCTGCTGGCAGGAGCAGCACCTTCCCTGAGTTTGCACTGGAACTGATGAAACAATTCCATGCAAACACTTGGAACACCACCTGCCTCCTTCAGGGGGAACTGCAGGCTCTACTCAGCCCCCAGATTCCCAATTCCCACCAGGAAAGAAGGCTGGGGGTCCCACTGCCAGGAAGTTTCCCAAGTTTTCAAGCAAATCAGTGTTCAAGGTCAAATTTCAGGATGACAGCCTAAAACGAGGGATGTCTAATGAAAATCAGGTTCAGCTCAAAAACCATGAATCTCAACACAATTTGGACAGGTAATTTTAAGATAGTTTTTTTAAATTTGAAGTGGGTGGGGGGTAGAGCATATGTGAGGAATACTTGAATTAAATTGCAGTATTAATACAATTGAACCAACTGTTTATTTACAATGATTCCTGAAAGTCAGCAGCCTGAATACACACCAGTATAGCAGCAATTACCCGGTCTACTTAATGATGCCACATCTCCTCTCTTCTGCAGACAAAGAAAGATTGGTCAGAGGTCACTGTTTAAGTTTCCTGCACGAGGGAAAACAGGACGTGCAAACAATCCTTTGATTGAAAGAGATTAAATCATATCTACGTGACAGCACTGAGAACAGCATGAAGTTGTATTGCTCTTCAGAAGCACATTTATCTTGCTTGTAAGGAGGACAGAAAGCTTCTTGGATGTAAATGTGCCTTTAGAAAGTGAGAACTGAAAACATTAATATAAAAAAGTCAAATAACTATTTCATGAAACTATATATATAAAAATTGAGTTATCACAACTAAAGCAGCAAATCAAAATCTGCTGAGGTTTTCTGGTATAACTAAAAAAAAAAAGTTAGTTTGTGTCCAAGTTCAGTAAGTCAAATGCTACCATTGACACAACAAAACTAAAACCCACAAGAGGAAATTGCAAAGTGCACAATGAAATCAATAAGTCTTGGATCAAGTATTTATGGAGAAATGGAAATGTTTTGTCCGGTGGACTTGATAAGTGAGACTGAGAAGGAGGTATCAGAGTTTGTCGGCGCCGGGCCGGGCCTGGCGCTCCACGTAGAACAGGATGTAGGCCTTGGCCTTGCCCACGGTCTCCTCGTCCGTCAGGGTCACAGTGCTGTCGTTGAAGTGGAACCAGCGGCCCTCGTGCGCCGCGTACGCCGTGTAATGGCCAGAGCCCACCCTGCCAGAGAGACACGGTCACACAGAGCCCACCCTGCCAGAGAGACACGGTCACACAGAGCCCACCCTGCCAGAGAGACACGGTCACACAGAGCCCACCCTGCCAGAGAGACACGGTCACACAGAGCCCACCCTGCCAGAGAGACACGGTCACACAGAGCCCACCCTGCCAGAGAGACACGGTCACACAGAGCAACTCACCCTGCCAGAGAGACACGGTCACACAGAGCCCACCCTGCCAGAGACACAGTCACACAGAGCCCACCCTGCCAGAGACACAGTCACACAGAGCCCACCCTGCCAGAGAGACACGGTCACACAGAGCCCACCCTGCCAGAGAGACACGGTCACACACAGCTCCTTACCCTGCCAGAGACACAGTCACACAGAGCCCACCCTGCCAGAGACACAGTCACACAGAGCCCACCCTGCCAGAGAGACACGGTCACACAGAGCCCACCCTGCCAGAGAGACACGGTCACACAGCCCCTCACCCTGCCAGAGAGATACGGTCACACAGAGCCCACCCTGCCAGAGAGACACAGTCACACACTGCACCTCACCCTGCCAGAGAGACACAGTCACACACTGCACCTCACCCTGCCAGAGAGATATGGTCACACAGAGCCCCTCACCCTGCCAGAGAGACACGGTCACACACTGCACCTCACCCTGCCAGAGAGACATGGTCACACAGAGCCCACCCTGCCAGAGAGACATGGTCACACACAGCACCTCACCCTGCCAGAGAGACAGGCACACACTGCAACTCACCCTGCCAGAGACACAGTCACACACTGCACCTCACCCTGCCAGAGAGACACGGTCACACAGAGCCCCTCACCCTGCCAGAGAGACATGGTCACACACTGCACCTCACCCTGCCAGAGAGACAGGCACACACTGCACCTCACCCTGCCAGAGACACAGTCACACAGAGCCCCTCACCCTGCCACAGACACAGTCACACAGAGCAACTCACCCTGCCAGAGACACAGTCACACACAGCTCCTCACCCTGATCCTGGCTGCCAGGGCTGAGACAGTGCCAGGAACCAGGCATTGACAGCCCCCACAGCAGTTGGGAAGGTGCTTCCCTGCTTGAGCTGTGCAGCTCCAAGTTCTCCAAGTTAAAGTTTTATATTAAGTAAAATAATCACTTACTGGGGGGAGTTTAAAGGGGTTTTTATATAAAAATCCATAACTTTTGTGCAAGGCTTCCTGCAACACTGAACTTCCATATTTGCTTAGGTACAAATCAAGTCCATTATCTGTTATTCAAGCATTAGCTATAAAATTATCACTGTACTCTATTTTCAGAGATCTTCCCCATTTCAGACTAGAGACACTCATATTGCCTAAATATAATCAAAAGCAGTCACAGCAAAACTATTCCTGGAATATCAGGAAGAAAACTTTTCAGGTTCCCTTTGCTGTCCATATAGTTTTCCTACGAGTCTGAAGCACCAGGCAGATGCTCTGTGTCACTACATGGGCTGCCCTTAGTAGTCAAATCCAAGAGTTCGGACCCTTCCTCTACAGAAAGTAAAGGGAGGGGCTTTCTGGACAGAACTGAGACTTCAATTTGGGTATCAGCAAGGTTTTGAGAGAGTTTAATTTCTTTAAGGAAACTCCTTTCACAGGTCACCCCCAGAGACTGACTGCCTAAACAAGGACACGTTTCTCTCAGGATAAACAGTTGTCTTGTCCCTACTACTCTTACTCTCAACAGAGCTGTCAGGGCTGGGAAAAGTTAAAAAACACCCACCAATTTAACTTTGAAATATGACCACTAGCCAGCCCTGGGGCAGGACTGTGGGGAGGACAGGTAATAGTGGGTAACTGCTTTCACAGTGCCCATCTCAACACACACCCCCTTCTTTAGCCCAAGTGCACATGCACTTTCTGGTTGTACTAAGAATTTCAACATGAGGGTTCTGAAAGGCCCCCTGATTCATTCTCTTGGTTCAGGGCTTTCCATTCCTAGAGGAACTAGGCTGTTTTCATTCCATCTCACACTTCTAGTCCTTAACCCCAAGAACTGCCCGTGGGCATTCACAGGAGCAGCTGTACAGATCTATCTGAAGGTAATCTAAATTTAGTTCCATGCCAGTTCATAAATTACTGCTTATTTCCAGCAGTTAAAATACATTCTCTAGGGACAGAACACCCTTCATTAACTCTGCAGGTACTCAAGTGGGAGAAGGTCTGTGCCAGCACAGCTCCATGTACTCACCCTGAGCCATGATGCACAACCACAGCCACGAGATCATACAGGCAACTTTCTGGGCCACTGTTTTCAGGCTGTGGTTGGAAAAACAGAAAACTCTTCAAATCTCAAGAGCACCTACTGCAATTTGTAATAAACGTCAGGGAACAAAACTCTGCAGGGAGTGCTGGTGAGCCTTCTTACCTCTAACAAGTAGCATTTCATGTCTAGGCCTCGTAAGGGAAACTCAACATATGTATCGACCTTGTTTCTCAGATATGCTGTCCAGTGAAAGCGTTTCAAGTGTAAGCATAGCACCTGCAGGCACAGGGGAGGGAGGGCTGGGTCAGAGGAAGGGATGAGCTCAGTGCCAGGCACTGCAGCAGCCTGGGCAGGGTCAGGTGCTGGCTGAGCCGTGATTCTCTCGGCATTATCGTCACAGCGTTACTTGTCGTGCTCATACAAACCTTTGGTAGTTTCTGAATCCAGAATTTTTTGGTGGACTTCTGTTTCTTTTTGCACTTGTGACACATATACAGCTCTGTCTCATCAAGTTCTTCCAGGTCTGTAAAACTGCGAAGACAGTCTGAAAAAGAGCAAGGTACAAGAAAACTGAACACAACCACACGAAGAAACCTGATTCAAGATGACATCGTGCCATTTTTGTAACATGAATTACAACAAATACAGCAGTACAGGTGAGCATGTGCTGCAGTCACTCTAGTTATATCCACTTGTGCAGCAAACAACCTGTGTACTGAAGTGTTTTAATACAGTGCCACATTGTAACATGTTCCTGAAAACAGCTCTAAGTAGTTTAAGAGGAAAAAAAAAAAAAGGCATTCACAAAAATCTCGATTTTTCAAACAAACTTCTGCCCAACATTAAGCACAGCTGGTTTCAAAGAAAGCTAACTGACTTCCTAAAGAAGCATGTTCAGCTTTTAAAGGTGGTTTGGCTTTAGACACTAAGTGAACAGAGGCAATATTAGTATTTCACAATCTGCAGCAAGTATATTGACAGATCTGTAAAAACTACCATGCTGTAAAATGGCAGTAAGAGCACTGCTGCCCAAGCTGCTGGACTGCTTTTGTTGTTTAACAAGCAGAACCCCCAAGAGCCACCCCTCCTGTGGGCAAGGGCTCATGCTGCTGAGCCTTGGTAATGCCCATGGGCAACAAAGCAGGTGAGTTGGTTGGAAAGACATTAGAAAGTACATTAGAAATACTCTGACTAGAGAGAAAAACCTCTGCTGGAATCCTCCCTGAAGCACTTCTGGGCCCCAGTTCATTAGAGCACTATGTCAGGACAAGGTGACTGGGGGTAAGGCCTTCATGGAAAATTATTTTGGCACCTCCTACCACAGAATCTTGGAAAATGAGAGGGCACCAAGTGCCAGACAGATGACAGCCTGCTCCTCTGAGGACACTCCTAGCCCTGGGGATGCCTCCCCTGCCCAGGCTCCCTTACCTCGTAGTGTGCACATTGGTCCACTTTCTTGGTTTTTAGAACGTTTGTTTCTGAACTGACTTGGAATATCTAGTGAAAGGTCTAGAAAAGCAAAGATTAAAACAGGAATGAATAAAATGTGAATAAAACAATGCCTGGTCTTTCCAGGCTGAAACTCCAGTTCACTCACGTGACATTTAAATATATCAGGCCCCAGATTAATTTCCTGCCCTCGGTCACGTGGTATTTTGAAAGCAAGAGGCACCTTACCTAGGAATGGGTCAAACTTTCTAGATTCAGTCCCACATATTAGGCAGTTGACTTCATTTTGAAGAATGCCTCCAAAAATGGCTGTGACAACAGTAGATGCTCCATTTCTAGACAAACCACATCAGAGAGGTACAGTCAGTCACAGTGTTTGAGCTCAGTCTCCAGTGCCTGGTACATGTTTACACCTCCCACTGCTGGGCTGGGCTGGTAGCAGGGACTGGGGGCACCCACCCAGCAGGTCACCCACCCAGAACTGCTCACTGCAGCCATTCAGTGGCTACACAACAGGTATTTAGTGGCTACACTACTCTTGCTTCATCTTGTACCTAAAGAAAGGGTGAACTGTGTGTGCTCTAAGCAGATGCTCAGACTTTCAGGGGTGCAATATTCCAGCTGGTTGCATTTCTCTAGTGGAGCTGTACCTGACTGGTACAGTATTTTAACACTGTAATTAAAGCTGTATCTGAAACAAAATTTCTTCCCTCCTAGATAGGTCAAGCATATTTTTGGTTTAATGTGACACTCTTTGTTACAAGCACTTCTGAATTCTTAGAGCACATTTCTGCACTTCACTGCCAGAGACAGCTCAAGTTGCATTAAGACATGATAAACAATCACTGTTCTCCAAGCTTTCACTATCTCCCACTTCATTTTTTTAGCAGGTTATGTAATGGGCCTGCTTCTCATAATCCAATTTAAAAAAACCCAAACAAAATTTAAGTTACATTATTATACAACTCCTGAACTTGCTGGTTTGTGCTGGTAGATCTGACACTACAGGCCTGCAGAAACCTGTGTTCCTGACCTGCACCCCACCTACACCTTTACAGTTCATTTGAAAGCTGCCTGAGCAGGAGCAAAAGGCTCCTCAAACACACTGGTGCACAAGGAGAGAGCGTCTGCAGCACATTTATTACTATACTGTAGGTGTTCAAGTGGATGTGACCTTACTTTGCCCTCAACAGAACACAGCTGACTCCACCTCACCCTCCATCTCCACAGCCACTCTTCTCAAGGCAAATTTAGAGTAAACAGGTGAAACAAAGTTTAAATGCTCCCTGGATTTGGACATCCAAAATGCTTTCAATGTTTTCAAACACGTGTCAATTCTACAGACATTTTAAGATTCTTTTGTGGGGTTTTTAAGCATCAGTAACACAACATAAATGCAGTGAAGAGCACAGTCTGAACTCCAGGCTTTGCCTAATGAAGCACCTATAAAATCCTGCCTCTCTCAGGCCTCCTCACTGTGTCCCAATCACTACAGGAAGGGAAAACTCACTCAAGTTTTATGCAGAGGATCAAGGACCAAATGTTCAGGCTGAACTGACTTAAGGTTCCTTCCTGAAGCAAATGAAAAGATTTTCTCTCTGTGACAGTTTGAATCTGAGAGAAAACACAGCTGGGACAGAATTCAGAGACAACAGTATTTTGAGGAGTGAAACACAAAAATGACCCCTCTGTTTCCAGGTACACGGTAACATGAAAATCAAAATTACCCAGAAAAAACCCAGCAGCTGTCAAGTGATATGCAAATACAGCAAGATCATGTGCAGGAAAACTGACTTCAAACTGTGACTGCATTGCTCAGTCCTTAATCCAGGAGGTTTGCTGACAAGTCAAATATCCAAACACTTGGCCATCTTTTTTTGCTCCTGTAACATGCAGGGCATCCATCACCCTTATTATTAAAATGTCTTAACAACTCAGCCTGTGTGCTCACTCACACCTCTGAAAGCTGCTGATTGAGGACACTCCCTTTTGAAGGGACACAGATCCTACAGATGCTCACCCTTCATAACCTGCAGCTTTGCAGCTCAACATTACAGAGGCACCGAAGAAAACTCAAAACGAGGAACCCTGATTTGAAATTTCAGGGCCACCCCACGTACAGAGGCATTAAGGCTTGGAAGAAATTAAAAGCCCCTCCTTACATGCAACATTTGTTGCTGGCAGACAGGTTGGAATTCTCTTGCAGAATGACGGAGCGCGAGACGCCGTTGAAGCCGCCCTGGAGCTCCAGGTGTAGGTGGTCCAGAAGGTAACGCATGAACTCGTGGGCATCCTGCTGCTGGTACCCCCTGGGCAGAGAAGGGAACAGCAGCAACAAAATCACAAAATAGCCAGGCTGCTCTGGGGGGGACACACAGCACCAGGGGCAGGAAAAGCCCTGTGGTGGTTTAATCATACTGAGCAGACTTTACACACGTGTTTGTACCGAGGAAGGTTTCCAAGCAGCCTTTGGAGAGCACAGCAATGTCCACACAAACCAAGTGGTTCTGGCCCTTTGCAGCTCACACTCTCTGCTCATCTCTTTGTGAGGATGGGGAAACATTTAAGAATATGCATTTTGGACAGGAGGAGCAGACACCCACCCTTTGCTCAGGACTTGGGTTATCAACACACATTAGGCCATGTCAGCTGGCCTCACCCAGCCCAGCCCGTGCCAGCAGCACCCAGCACTGTATCACCTTAATCAAAGTACAGGATGGTAACAGTGACTTCCCCTCCATTTGCTTTGTCACTGACTATATTTGGTTCATATATTTGATTCATATGAGTCCCACTCACACACTGCACTGTTTCTCCCTATTTTGAATGTGCCAAAAATTATGGTCAATATATTGTACTCTCAAACCTGGTAAGATTCAAAAGAAAGGCACCACTAAATGTACTGTTCATGTGGGATTCAGTCAGTATTTGTGAGTGGTTTTCATTCAGCCACTGATCCCCCTCACTCTGGCAAGGTCAAGTGTTTGCTTGCCTGTTTGTTCCCCTCCCCACCAAAGGCAGGAATTTGATCTCTGGGTTTGTTTTCCATATGCATCTTTCAGTAACACTATGAAATCTGAAATTATTAGGACAAGAGCACCATTTTTCTATGGTGGGCTCTATAGCCATGCTCAGAATTACACACCTTCCCTGCACAACTCACACTGTTTGCTGGGAGAGGGAGGTAAGGGTTGGGCATTCAGAGCATCTCTTGAGCATTTGGAATTGGGAGGATGGGGCTCCAGCCTCAGATGTGCCCTGTCCTCAGCAGCAATGCTGCTCCAACACCATTATCTCACCACTAACAAAACTTATGGAGGAGAACAGAGAAGCCATCAGGGGAAAATGTGCCTTTACAGTTATTTAAGCTAAATCATGCATCAAATTCAACAAACAACTGCTGTTCATTTGCCATGAAGCTGTACACTGAGACAAAGCAGGAAAGCATACATAGAAACAGTGAAAGCTTTGTGCAACACTGACATAATTATGGGCAAGCCATTGTAGGCCAAGCTACCAAAATCCCTGCAGAGCAGGAGCTGGCTTTCCCTCTTCCTCTTGTCCATTCTTTTAGGCTGTTTTATCAGGCCTCCCCTGCCCCTCTTCCACCTCACTACTCCACCTAAGTATTGGCAGTAACTGTCACACAGGAATGTCTGGGAGAGAAAAACAAATGGGTTTTTCATGCCAGTGCTCAGGGGAGAGAAAAATGTCTGTGATACTCATGGCAGGGTACCCAGAGCTGGAGAGAAACGAGAACAGAGCCTGTGCAATGTGAGGCTGATGTGCTCAGGGAAGGCCACAGATATGGAAGTACTGCTAGGAGGTGACAGCAGGCAAATGAAATAAAGCCTTTTCACCTTGCAGGATTACAGCAATGTTTTCTTCCAAACTAGCAGTTTTAAAATCAGTGAGACTGCATGTAGACCTTACAGCACCCTGAGAAACATGGGCAGCACTGCCTAACTTTTACAAGAGAAAAACTGGCACACAGGAACACTGCTGTGCTTCAACAGGCCACAGGCCTGTAAAGCCAAACCCAGGACTCACTCTCCCAAAGTTGCAAAATAATTATACATTTGTTGAAACAAAGTAGTGAAACAGAATTCTTCAAAGCTGCATGTTAATTCTGCACAGTTTTGAAGTTGCTGAGGTAACACAGGATTTGCTTAGTTTACTGAACACAGATATCTTCAGTAAACATATAACCAACCACATTAAACAGCTGAAGATTAAATTTATGGAAAAAGTCTTTGCTTCAGACACATTTTGGACACTAAATTCCTCAAAAAAAGATCTCTGAAGTATGTGGCACACTTGCTCTACAAGTTTGAAGAAATAAACCTTTGGAATCATTCCACATGGCTGGCAATGCTCCTGGTGCATGTATTTATACTTGCACACAAGTATGCTAATTATAGATGGAAAATTCTTTGGATTTGTTAAAAAGCCTAAGTACAGATTACAGATCTTTAAAAGGACATGATGATATGGACAATGCACTGTTTAAAATTAACTGTGATCTTAAAGCCCTTCAGCAAAAAGCACAGTTTCTCTGACAGTTTGCTTGTGTAACAAAACTGATCTCCATCCACCTGGAGCAACTCAAGCCCCCCTTCAACATTCTTTTTCCCCACTGGCAAGAGGAGAGGATATAAACAGGAACAGTTACCAGGAAAACAGAGCAGACTATTTATACAGCAGTAAAGCAGCAAAACACACATCTTGCAGCTCGGCAGGAGGCTCCAGAGCTACCCTGGCACACAGTACAGCAGCAGCCAAGGAGCAGGACCTGCACAGCAGCAGGAGAGCCCAGAGGCACTGCAGCTGTGCCTGCAGTAACTACAGATGGTCCTCCCTGCTCCCTGTGCAGCAGGACACAGAGGGGCACGGAGGGCAGCAGCACCCTGTGCCTCTGACAGCTGAAATCTCTTGGGCCTAAAACAACTCAGCCACACTTCTCACTGTTTCCTCCCCCTGCCCCTCCACTCCAGGCTTCAAAGCACATGCCAAAGTGGCTGGTTTGTTGCTAACATGCTACTGGCTCTTCCTTTCTGGCTTCTCCCAGTCTCCCAAGAAGTGCACAAGGCAGAACTGGAATTCCAGCATCAGTAGCTTTTACAAGGTGCAATTAAGCACTGAACAAATTCAGAGTTTCCCCCTGGATCATGTGGAAGTGGGGACCTGCTAAGCACCTGACTCTATTCTCCAATTTGATCTTATGAGTTCCCTTATCCATTTATCATGGACATGCTCCCAGAGAACTGGGGAAAAAAAGGGGAGAACCCCAACAAACAGCACTTTTTCTTTTAAAAGCTGTGATAGAACCCACAGTGCTGAAAATTTGCTTGAGGAACTTTAATGAACTGGTTCCTCACTTACTCTAACAACAATTATAGTGAAGACTGTAATACAGGGAAACTGGTCACGGACATAATGGATGATGTTTGTTTGCCTATAATGTTTTGGTCACTGCTTGCAACTACTGGTAATAAACTTCCTTGATTCTCATAAGGCAAGTGAAACATAATTGGGAGTGTGGAGAACAGAATAAACAGATCTGTGTTACTCGGGTTACTCGCTGAGCAGGTTTGTTCACAGCATCTTTTCAGCACTGCTGGAGATACAACAGAGAACAGAACATCTTTACTACCCGAGAACATGGAGCAACTTACCTTCATCACAATATATCCTAACAGGTTTCAGTGCTCCTTTGAAAGAGGTTCAGGGGCCAGGACAGGGAGACCTTGGAGAGGAACGATACTTGGATTTACTTTGGTAACCTTTCCCCTTTCTTTTTACTGTCTGTTTTGTCAGTATGGGCACAAAACACCTATTTTATGCACAAGATTCTTCTCTTATAGCCCTCACTTCATATCCAGCTAATAACTACAGTATTTTGAGAGAATCAAGGAAGTTTCAGCCAGTATGTTTGCATTTAGGCCTGTAGGGTGCTGTATCTTTTTTAATCTGACTACATCACTCTCTTATTGCAGCCAAGCTGGGTTCTGTCAACACCGTGCACTTGGCACTTACCTACCAGTCATTATCTTGATTCTTTCACCCTTTGGAGCACTGGCTCAAAGGTACAACTACTACTATTTCTTATTTGAAACGTTTGTCCTCTCTGACATTGCTACATGTAGCACGTGGTAGAAGGGCAGGAAGAAAAGCAAGCACTACTGATGGGACACAAAACTAGAGATCAAAGCAAAGACCCTCTTCAAAGCAGATGCAGCCCATTTTAGAGTAGGACACCAGCAATACAAGTTTGCAATCAAGAATATTGAGTTTTGGTGTGGTTTTTCTGGTTTTTTTTTTACAAAACTTACCTAAAATTTGGCATTATTTTCCAAACGACGTAAAATAAAGACTCTGGACTAAATGCAGTTTGGCTTCCTTGCCATAAAGCACAGAGTGTCTTTCTGAATTCTTCCACCAATGAACTGGAAAGAAAATAAAAGCTGGTGTTTAATGTTTAGAGGTTTACTCACTCGGTGGTAACAAGTATCAAACATTAGCTTGGTTAAGACTGGAATGACTGCGTAAATACCCTTTCCAGTACCTTCAAAGATTTTATGTCCAAATTTCTACCCATAATGTTGGAGAGACACACTGGTCAGGAAAACTACATTTCAGGAGTTTAGTACTCCCCTGGAAATCTCTCCACCTTTTGCCATTTTAGTGCAGACTCTGCTAACATCACTCCCTTAACACTTGCTCTAACAAGCCACAGATTGTGAATCACTTCTAATTTATTTTTTTTGTAGTAGTAGCAGTATGCTGACTTGCAGTCACATCCCCATGACCATATTTTAGCTGGAATGAAGTAGCACAATGTCTGGAATACATCTAACCAGCACTTCTGAACGTTACTAAAGAGCAGTTACACTCCAGCTCTCTGATGTACCCGCCTGCCCTCCCTGCAGCACCACACCTGCAACAGCAACTGCCAGGGACACAAATTCCTTTCTGTGCAGGGACAACTATTTTCCTGTGACTGTGATCCCTGTGAACTGTGCAACATCACAGGTGGGTGGTGGCTGTACTGCCCAGGCTGTTTCCTGTCCAGCTCAGCCTACTGAGCACCCAGAGCTTACACATTGTTGTCCCCCTGGCTCCTGGTGTGGTAAGTTCGCCGCCCCGCCGTCTTCCCGTTCCTCAGCTCCACCGCAGGCAACTCTTTGAAGTAACAGCAAAACTGCTGAATGTTACTAGGAAAAAAGGAAATATGAATGGAATCATTAAAGGGCAGAGAAAAAAGGCAATATTATGTATTCTGGAGCCTGTTCTTTGAAATGCAGAAACACAACTACATAAAGGATAGCAATCAGGAGCAGTTCAGGATACAAGAAATACTGTAGCAAACACTCATCTTCTGTAACTAACTGAGCAGATCTGTAAACATCACTGTCATCCCAGCTACCTAAAACAATTACATTTTGGCTCTGCTTTGACAGAGATACCATAACAGACTGAGATACCATCTCCTAACAACCCAGACTGCACTGCTGAGAAGGTTAACTCCATGTCTGCTACCACCTCTCAATCCTGACCTCTGCCACCACAGCCCCAGTGATGGAACACGGGACACGTGTGCCTCAGCTCCTGCCAGGGAACCCTGAATGATGGAAAAGAGAGTGGAGACTGATGAGCTCTGCTACAGCCCAACTCAGCCCCCCAGTGAAGGAGGCAAATTCAGCAAAGCACAAGGACAGCTGGTCCTGGCAGCAATGAACGAGTCTAACAGCTCAGTCTAACTGTTCTCCTGCCCACTTCCACAAAACCCATCCTCAAAGACTGTCTCTGCTTTCACAGAGACCATAAACACCAACGTATTTCAAGAGCCTCAGCAATGAAGGGCAGCCTCCTGTTCTGCTGAGGTCATGGCAGGCATTGCAGACGGGCTTCCTCTGGAATGCTGCATCCCAGGACACGCCTCGTGCTGCGGAACACGACTTTATGGTACCCACCCTCCCCGTTCCTGCAGATCCAGGGATGCTTTTGTCCAGTGGTAACTTGCCAGACTCACTTGCCTAATGCTGCAGCACCCAGCCCCTCTCCCAGAGGGGTGGGCACAGCCCTGGGGGTACCTGAGTGACTGGAGGATTGCGTTCATGAAACACGTGTTCCCCAGGTTCCGGAGGCCTGTGGCACAAAGGGCAGTGGTGCTTCCCTGGAAAGGAGAACAGGGGAGTTAAAGACAGACTTACCCCACTTTCCCCTCCCCCAGAGCCATTACTGTTGTACCAGCACACATCTGAACAATAACCAACTACCCTGAGTGCAGTTTTAAACACAAAGCAATCACCTCACCAGCTCAAACTACCTTGAAGCTCCATCTTGACATAGAACCTGTTTCTTACTTGCTCTTGTCAACAGAAAACTACACTACACCTTTCCCTGTGCAAGTAAATCTAGAATAGGACAATACAGAGTTAATCACAGGCTCTTACTGCCAAGGATTTGTGTGTATATATGTTCAATATTCACACTCGGATAATGCTCGGTGAGAACTGGATGGCAGTTTCCCTACAGTGCCTTTAAAAAATGAAAACACCAATCCTCATCCATTTCCCACGTGTAATACGCAGTGTGGCTGCCTCCAGGTTGTTTCTAAGTCATCAGCACTAGTCTGAGTCTCAGTGGGGTTTTGTAGTGGCCAGGAGGGTTTTAAAAAGACAAGACAATAGCACTTATCTGAGAAAGCAACAGTCATTAGACTGCGCAAAGAAAAAGCAATGTGTTGAATAAAGAGAAGCAAAATACACACTATTTACAGTCCAGAACAATGTTAGCCACAGATGAGCTTGGTTTTTGTCAAATAATCTTCAGGGTGGGCAGGGAGGAGGGAGGAGAAACTTGGGCAATGTTGCATTTATGATTCTTGAATCTGCAACACTTGGACATGCTCCATTGTCTACAAAATATCCCACTGAAAGCTCCTCACATTTGGGGGCATTCTTCATTGGTCTCACGCAGTTTAAAAGCTAGACTATCTTTTAGTAGGTGCAAACACCTCAGTGTCCTCAGCATATTCTTCTCTCACTCCTGCCCAGAGGGACACAGCACAGCATCAATGCCCAGCAGTGCCCCACCTTTTCTAGATAAGGATCCCACGTGCCAACAATGAAAAGATAATCTGTTGTCACGGGCAATATTCAGTATTAACAAAAATGAGAAAACAGCACAGACTAAGAATGAAAGCAGCATTTAGTTCATGCTTTCTAACTCTGTCTTTGTATCTAAATGCTGCCTAGAATTTTTCTTCTGGTTCTGACTGGCTTGGAGTTTTCCTGACACACAGCAAGAATCCCCAGTGTTTCTCCCAGGCTTCCTCAGTCCCTGCAGTACAGGAAGCAGAGACAGCACATCCAGGGAACCCTAAACTGACCATAGGTACTGCATTTTTCAAAGTAACTAAATCCCTCCAGACTTTGCAAAACAGCAACTGACTGTTTTGCTCCCACCCCACCCTCTTATTTCCATTCACACTTCTCTCAAGAGCAGTTTCTCTTTGTTATCAGTTAATTATTCCATGGCTGAAGGCAGCTTTTGCTGCAGCTCCCTTTGGTGCCACTGCTGCCAAATACCAAAAAAATTAAAATTTTATACTTTTTGCCAACACTTACTCTTATCCCCCCTCCCAAAAGAGTGTACCTGCTTCTTCACCTTCTGCACTTGGGGGCAAAAAAATTAAAATGAAACCCAGGGAATCTCAGTCTGGGTCAACAGAAATGTAGCAAAGTATCAAACATGTTTTTATGTGAAGGGGTTCTTCTAGGTGTGTGATTAGAAGACAAGACAAAGTGCACCAAGCAGAATTTGGGTGACTGTAAGTATTTCAAGTCTAGGCCAACTATAATCCCCAACAGGCTTCTAAGAACCCCTTAAACTCACTGTACTGAATCCGTCATACTTACATTTACTTTTAATAACTTGCTGTTCAGAGATGAGTTTTCCAATAGTTTTCTTTTCCTATGTCTGTCTGATGTAAAGGCTGAACTGTTGGAAAGTAATTCAAAAGAGGTTATTTGCTATAAAACCAAAGTCCTGTGTGAAATGGGCAGCAGACAATGATCCTCGTGTTTAACGCAGTGGTTCCATCTGCCATCAGTTGTCACTGACAGCAAACAGCCTCCCAACTGCAACACATGCTCTTCAGAGCCTTAAAATAGGCTGCAGCTCCCTCAGTGCAGCCCCAGGCCCCTCTGCAGCACATTATCCACGTGACAGAAGAGTCAAGAGTGGCCTTATTAGCAGGCCACCTAAATATTGATCTTTTTCCTTAATCAAATAAATAATTAATACAGAATTTTCCATAAAATACTTCTGTCAGAAAAATCACCTAGGCCCTGAGAAAGACATCTTCAAAAAAACCAGGAAGAAGTTAAGTTACCAAAAATCCAAAATACCTGGAATGTTAGCATTTACGTGTTACAGCTGACTTCTCTCACTTAAATAAAAATACATGAGGTTATAACATTTGTGCAACACTGAGTTACAAGAACAATTACTTACTTTCTTGCACATCACTGGAAATTACTGACCCCTCAATTTTACCAGTTGATGATTTCTCTGCCATCTAACAGTGAAACCATAACTTGTTCCAAGCTTTAGTTTGGTTGTTTTGGTCGGATTTTTGGGTGGTTTTTTGTGTGCTTTTTTTTTTTTAATTGTTTTTGTTTGTATGTTTTGTTTTGTTGTTGTTTTTGGTTGGGTTTTTTTCACTAGAAACCCCTCCAAACATTCAAAAACTCATTACATAGAACAGAAGCCTCCACAGTGTCATTTACCTCCCAGAAAGATCGATCTCCAAAATTTCCAAAATACTAATGTGCCCTTCTCATTATGCTTTAACATCCTTACATCTCATTATACACCTGAGAAGGCCATCAAAAGACAGTGGAAAAGAATGAAAATATTAGTACTGCCTACCAAGCAAGTGACAATGAACTCAGGGAGGATCCAGACACTTCCCAAAATCACAGTGATTTTTTAGCAAGAGTCCTATTTGAGCTCTGGGGCATTCCAATGGATTTGAAAGCACTGAATGCACAGGTAATTCCACTCAGCAATACAGAAGATTTTCAAGCAAACTGTGCAAACACTATTTGCCCTCTAGCACTGGCCACAGCACCTACATCACCTAGGTCATAATATCTGTGTTTCAGTGGAACAGCACAAGGCAAAGGCAAAAACGTCTCTTCTGTACAACTCCAAGTTCATAAGCCTTCCTAATCTTTTTGTTTGCAACCCAAACTATATAATTAATGTGAAGACTACTTCCACCTGCATTTTCACTTCAATTTCTCTGATTAAAAAAACTCTGTTTTTTTGACAGAACTATTTCTGTTCTGTTCTGAAAAATCTCTCCCATTTAAATGGAAAAAGACAGCAATTATTGTCTAGCTGGGAAGAAAGTGAATTGATATCTAAATTCCTGATTCATCACATGCTGCTTCTGCAAGATTTACTGTATAAGACACATGAGATCAGCCAAATCCATTTGTTCTGCACCCCCTGCTTCTCAGTGATGAAAAGGTTATTTGAACATACCCAGTGTCACACACACAGAAGGACCAAAACATATGTATTAGGTACATATGCTCATGTAAAACAGAAATACCAGTATTACAAGTCCACCCAAAGCAGTCTGGATGCAAACAAACTACTTACTTTTCCAAGTTCTGTAGGTGCTCCCTGACCTTCTGTACCAGGCCCAGCTTGGTATCGTTGACTACAAAGTCATCACAGCGATAACTGCAAGAAAAACATCCATGAGAACGTGCAAAGCACCTCGGGGAAGTTCAAACCACACCAGCCTGTGTGTGGGAAGCACTGAAGTGATCCAGGAGAGATTATGAGGGGGACTGGGGAGCACAACACCTACACAGCGAGGCTGGTTCCCTCCAGAAACTACCCTCCAGCAAAAGAGGGCACAGGCACTACCTCACTGCACAGCTTTTCTTCCAGTTCAGATCTTTAATACAAATCAGAAGCATGAGGTACTGCCTGTCTTGAGGCAGAATTCCTGTTCAACAAACACTCACTGTAAGCAAAAGCAGCATCAGTATCAATTCATCAGAAAAGATCAACTGACATCCAAACTGACATCCAGTGAAGAGAATACAAAAGGTTTTATTGACTTTTTAACTACTTTAACACTGTAAAGCCATCACTGAAACCTGAGGTGCTCAACAGATACACACACAATATCCAAGTTTGTGCTATGGAACAAGACTAGGGAAGATGAACTAAGAGATCATGGGAATTTTTCCAGAGTTGGGCCAGCAGTCTGGCAACTTCCACCTCGTGCTTTAACCACAAACATCAATGGCTCATTAGTTTTTATACAGAAACTCTTAGGACAAAACTTAAGGCAGTATTTTGAGCTTTTTCAGGGTAAGTGTGCAAAAGTAAGTAACTGAGCTGAAAAACAGAGCAAAGCTGATCCCTCAAAGCAAATCAAAACTGCAAGGGTACAAAAGTCTACAATCCTGCAACAAGGAACTCGCATTTCCCAAGGAGCAAAAACATTCATTATAATTTATTATTCAAACCAAGGGCTGTAACACCTCACACAGTGCAAAAAGGCCAAGGTTATAGACATTTCTAAAAGGGCGAGGGAGGGTCTGAAAAAAACCCCCACACCTTATTTCACTGCTTTCCTGACACGTGAAGCCCCAGTGCACACACCACACTGAAGAAATAAAGGAACAGCACAGCAAACTGTCACAAGGAGAGCACTGGGACGAGGTGGCATCGACTGCTGCTGCTGCTTTGCTGTATTTTACATCCTTTGCATTTCTTGCCCTCACAAAAAGAGCGAATAGAAAAGATGCTAAGCCACAAAAAGAGGGAAGCACAGAATGGCTTGGGTTGGAAGGGACCTTAAAGATCATGCAGTATCCATGCTCTCTCTTCTACTTCTGAAGGAAAGATGACCATGGGTGGGGTAGCAGAGAGGGGAGGGAAAGGAAGGACAAAAATCCCTTAAAACCAAGACACACAAACGCAGTCTGTGTCCCTACTGCAGTCAGCAGGGAAGCCCATCCCTACAGCTCCACAGTAAGAACCCTGTGCAGCTCCCCAGGCCTGCCAAAGGAGGTTGGCAGCAGGAGCTGCACATCCCTGTCCCAGCAGGGCAGGGTTAGCCAGGAGCCAGCCCAGCCACCTCATAACCTGCAACCTGCCATGAGAAACAGCAAGGTCAGAGAAGGCTCAATGCTGCCCCAGCTCCTTTGAAAGCACTGGGACAAAAAGGGAGCAGAGACCTGTCGTGGCCTCCCTTCCCCACATCCCACACTGGGAGCTCAGCTCCCAGTGTTTGTCAGCCCTTGCTGGGAGGCATCAAACTGCAGCTGTAAATTCTGGCAGGCAACTGAACTTGTCCTGTGAAGAAAACTAACTTTGGATATGTTTAATATCAGAGCTGTATCCACGTCTCTTTGGCACAAGAGCAACGCAGATGCAAAATACACCATCGCCTCAGGTTACTCCTGCTGGAGCAGATCCACCCTTGCTTCCTAATTTAATGAAGCTACTGACTTCAGGCACAACTGGAATGTACAACACTCTTCGTTGCACAAATCTGCAGTATTGCTAGTGTTAATTCAAACACTTAATTCTTGAGGAGGCTACAGAGTTGAGAAAGTAAAGAAAGGTCCTCCCGCTGAATGGAGTCTGTCCAGGACCTCTTTGAGTTTTGCCTCTAAGAAGAGACATTAATCAGACTGTCAAGATACCCAAACAATGAACCCAGCAGTTACACATACTTACACAAGATCTAGAAATTATTATTGCCAGTAATACATTTTTTTAAAAAGATGGCCACAGAGCCAGTTGGTTTGGGAGGGAGAAGAAATCTGTCCATGTGCTCATTTTTCAGCCATGTTTTAGGCAGTCCTTCCTATTCAGTTTTCCCAGCCACCTCTACTGACCCAGGGAAGTGCTCCTGCACTTGCCACTCCCTCAGGACACCACCTCAAAGCCAACCCTTGGAGCACACTGACCCAGCACAACTACACTGCTACTCTGGTTGTGCAGCTCCTAATGCTGATACTCAGGGAATGGAAGCAGATGCAAGCTCACTGACAGCCTCTGTGACAGCTTATTGCTGAAAGATGATTTCATACTTGCTCCCATACCCTAAGCTTCTTTTCACATGTTAGTTTAGCACTTTCCCCAAGGTGGAAGAATAAAAGTAAATACATCAGAAAATGTCAGGGTCCTTCCAACAGTGAAAAAGTAATTGGAAGATTCACTTAAAATCAAGACAAGCTTCTTCTATTTGTCTTTTTAATGGGCTTGCAACACTGAGGACTCAGCACTACTACCTGAAATAACAGCACTACCATGAATCTATTTTGGATAAACCCAGTAAACAGAGTAAGTAGTACTTTGTGTTTTAGTAACTTAAATTTGCTAAGGCCCACGCATCTTAGAGGTAAATTGCTGAGAAATTATATCCTATCTGTGAAGCTGCTATTCAAAACAGATGTTTAATTTGTGATCCTCAGGATTACCCCAAAGAAACAAAACACCTTTTTTGCATACAGCAGTTCTACAACGTGCTTTCACAGCAATGGTACAGAACAAACTCTATACCTTGCAGAGGGTCCCTTGTGTGGCTTAGCACGGTATTTTCCTCTCCACACACTTTCTATTTTTAGTACCTCTGCCCCCTCCAAGGCCTGGTCTCTTCTGGCCTCATTTGCTTCTAAAATGGCAGCAAGCCAGTGGATGTATGCACTGCTCTGGGAATAATGAAGCTTCGTGCTGGCCCCTTCAGTGGGGTGCACAACCTCAGCCTGGGGTTAAAGGCCCTGACTGGACTGGAGGAATTACAGGACAGCAGAAATGAAAAAAGCCAAAGTTTCTTTACTTCTATTAACACTTTCTATGAGTAAACTAAGAACTCAAGTTTTACTGTCTGGATCATTGTCACTGACTGCAGAATGCAATATAATAGTACTAAGTAATCTCATTTTCCGATGCTCATGCCCCAGCACAGTAAGTCTGGTTTGTTTTTTAAACACAGACAGCATCACAAAAAGAAAGACTAGAAAAGAATTTTCTTAACAGCTACTTATTCTTCCGTCAGCCAGGAACACACACACACACTCTCACACAACTGTGCCCCTTTAAGGGATAACAAGGAGACTAATGGGTAAGAAATCTGACCTGCAAAGTCTGTCTGGGATTAAATGAGCACAGGAAACATATTATACAAATACATAAACAGGGCAGCCTTTCTTCTTCTGTGCCAACTGTCTGTGCACAGAGAAACAAATTTACAAGAGTCCTCTTTCAGGAGAGCAGGGTTCCTACACAGATCATTTTACCTCTCATGCACAAAAAACCCACTAACCCACTAAACACAAGAGTTTGAAGACAAAAAAGATCTGTACTTCTTGTAAACTCTTTGTGTTTAATACTTCAGAACTGACTGAAAGGCTGAATACCTCCAAAAAGTGGAATTCAGGACTCTTTTTCTCAGCAGTTAAGGTCTCAAATGTAATTTAGTCTGAGGGTTTAGTATTGCACCCACTGTCTCCAAAGGGACCCAAGAATCAAGAAGAGAGTTACACTGTCATAATGAATAAAATATTAACGTTCTCTCAACTTTTCCACTATGAAGATTGAGCAGGTGAACAGGAGGACACAGAATAAATATCAGAACCTCCTGGAATGTAAATCCATAGTTGCCCAGTACTTAATTTTAGCTCAAGCATGCCTGTATTTTTCAAAATATAACCAAATTCATAAATACAATAAAAACCTCATCTCAGATTAAAAAAAAAAATATTAGAAATTAACTACTGTCCCACCAGAATTGCAACACTTTCCCTTTCAAAGCTATGCTGAAAGCTTGTCATCCTGTAAAAGAAAACATATACATCTAGACTTCCACCTGAAATGCAGTTATAGGAGACTGCTGGATCTGGTTTTGGTTTACAGCAAGACTGCACATCAGGCAGAAACAAAACTGAATAAACCACGGTGGTTTCAACACTCACACAGTGTCTCTTCTCCTTGTACTGACAAGAACAGTTAAGGCAAACCTTGGACTGTGCTCTCATAACTGCATCAAAGTTTAGGACATGGCCAAAGAAAAGCTAAGGATCAAATGCCACCTTCTTAGAAAAGAGCCCATACAGGCCTTATTAATACAGCTTATTATCATGCAAACTAAGGAATGCAATAAATTGGGATCCATAGGATAAAAACAGAACAAGAGTATTCTCCTCAACTCTGGGCAGTAAATTAAACTGCAAATAAAAATACAAAAGCCAGCACTGCATCAAAATATCTCCATTATTTTTACAGTAGAAGTAAAATTCAACTAAGTCTTAGGATGGTATTTGCTTCACTTTCAAATTATTGAGGCAGCCCACACTGCCAGCATAAAATATTAATCTTCACATAGAAGTTTACTTAAAAGAAACATCATTGCATAAACAAGCACTGTCTACTGCATTCATGTCTACACTGAAGCTGACAAACAGCATTTCCAAATTCATTCTCCACAGAAGCTCAGATTTACCCAACTATTTGCCTTAACTGGCAAGCACTATTTGCCAGCAGCCCCCCCAGTGCTGTCTGAAATAAAGGGGTAGAAGTTGGTTTCAATGCTTTCTGCTTCCCCTTCACACATCCAAGCTCATTTCAGCTG
Organism: Pseudopipra pipra; assembly: GCF_036250125.1. NCBI lineage: Eukaryota > Metazoa > Chordata > Aves > Passeriformes > Pipridae > Pseudopipra > Pseudopipra pipra. The sequence goes on along the minus strand of NC_087560.1, from coordinate 2,517,868 downwards.
GGTGCAGTAACAAACACAGGTACCTTTCTCTGATTATCACGTGGGAAAAACTGAAATATCCCAAACGAAAGCAAAGACAAACTGCTCCTGAATCTTGTTGAGCTTCACGTTGGCACAGGAGTTACAACCTGCTGGTGAATCACCCTCAGCAGGAACTCCCCAAGGCACAGCTCCCCACAATTAGTTCCAGTCCATCCACAGCTGACTCAGCCCTCGGACTGCAGCACAGCAGCCATCCCATGCTGAACTGCCTCCCATCTGTCCTGCCACAGACACTCCAGTGCACTCCCCAGTGCACTCCCTGCTCCTCACAAGAACAGTTTGTGGTAGCAACAGATCCCACAGCCCTGGGTTTGCTGTCAGCATTTCCCAGTGCCCACACCAGGTTTGGGATAAGGTCAGCAGGGTGCTGGGACTTGCTGCTGGAACTCATCAAGCCTCAGCAAGTTGAGCATGCTATTTGTCATAATGAGATACAATCAAGACTTCAAACACCCTGCTAAAATTCCTCCACAGATTATTACCTTCAGAATGACTAGAAGACAGGTCATACTTCAAACAAAACAAAAAGCCACAACACAGAACTCAGTTGCTACCAGGGTTAATTGGGAAAGTGAAATCAGCTTCCCACAGCTGTTCCAATGCTGGTAAGCTGTGCACATGTATCATGCACAAAAACTTTCTGTTTTCTGATGTTTTCACACAGAAGCAGATAAAAATGCTGGTCATTTAAATCAAGTGTAAATAAAAGGGAAATCCCCTTATATCACAAAGCTACTCAAACCTTTTCTCTGTGCTTAACATGCCCACAGCTCCATGCAACCATCTGAGCAGCTTCTGAGTTGCTCCCAACAACATTTCTTCAGGTGAAGACCACTTAGCTGTGATTTTACTTGCAGGGGATAAAAACATCTGGTACAGACATATTCCTCATAAACCTGGACACCCAAACTCCAACAGCCAGATTTTTCCCAGATCAGGTGCACAAAAGATACCCAATTATTTGAACAAAGTACCCATCAGTGAAGCCACACCCCCAGTAATTGTACCAGGCTGTAACATGGACTTCCCCGAGACTGACCCAATCCTGCAACAACATCCATGGGAAAACAGGAACTACCTGCAAATGGGGAAGCACCAGCTTTGGTTAAGGGTGAAGAGGATGGAAGATGCTGAAGGCAAAAAACCACTGCTTTTAATAAACTCCCAGTCTTTGCTCTCTGGGGAGCAGGGAAGACAGGGAACCCAACCTTAGCAGCATAAATATTAAATCTCCCAGAACAGTGCTCATCTCACTCTGACATACACACAGAATGACTCAGCCCAGGCCATTCTGCTGCCTAAAGAAACATTTCTGAATCTCCTCCTTACTCTTGCCAGAGACTTGATGCTGCTTCCCAACAGGATCCCTCACTTTCCCAAACTCACAGAAGTTACACAGGCAAACACACCCCAAGTTCAGATCTCTTGGGCAGGAAGGGGAGTGTATTACATTACTGCCTGAATTCTGACAAATAAAGGGGATGTGAAAGGCTCATAGTCTGATGGAAGGAACAGCCTTTGCAATTAAAAGGTGAGGTCTCAACACACCCCAAAGCAAAGAGAAGCAACTGCAAACCACACAGCACTTATTTCAAAAAGTTTCTGCTGTTGAAGCCAACTGACATGGGGGAGTTTAGCCCCAACCCGTGCTACAATCCACATGCAAGAGCTGAGTGTTTCCAACAGCCAGGTCTGGAAAGCAAGAGATTAAATGCCCAAAAATGTGTGCAACATATAAAATGTTTCTCAAGAGTCTAAAGTTTTCAGTGTCTAGTACAAAAACTGCTGTCAAGTTACAGTGTTTAAAGCCTTACCAGTATGTACTGTAACTACTGCAGTCCATACACACAGTATGCTGAACTTTCTCTTGCTTTTCTGTTTTCTTGTGATTGGTCATAGGAATCTGTGCATCTTCATAATGCTTTTTGGCATGGCCATTCACGTATCTAAAACAAACACAAAAAACATTATGCTTTTAAACAGCCAATCAACATTCATTTAAAAAATAAGAGGAGAGGCATCCAATATTTACACAGGCATTAAAAAAGGTAATTCACCCTCAGTGCAGTTAGTTCTCCAACTGCTTTCCCATACACTCTCCTGGCAGCTCTCCCTCTTTTGCCACCCAGCTCTCCTGTCTGTGACTGCTCTGTGTGCTGACCCCCACACCCTTTTCCAGCTTTCCCATCCCAGCAGGATCTAATCTTTGAGTCATCAAGTTCATAAATCTGCAGGGCTGTAGGGCTTGGGGTTACATAACTGAAGAAGAAATCTAAAATCCTACAGCTCTTTTGCTGACACAATGAGCATTTTCATGCTCGAAATTTGAAATTAAGTATCTTCAATTAAAAAAAAAAAAAAGGTGCCACTACAAATGCAAGAACCTGAAGTATGAGCTGAAAATCATTAATACTTAGAAATGCATGGTTGGGCCTCAGGTGAATTCCCTCCTCCCCCTCAGCATAAATAACTGACTCACTGTCTACTGACTGCACACAAGAAAGGCCATTTCTGGAGATTAATAATAATATTTTTTTAAGATTAGTAACTATTACAAAATTCCAAACTATTTATTTCACACCATCACATAACATGAAGCACCTTCCCCTCTCTTAGCTCTCACCAACTACAAATCTATAAAATAAATTAATAAATAGAGAAAAAAAAAAAGGTTTGGTGCTGAAAACACTAAACAAGAGACATTATTAAAATCATGACACTTACTGCAATCTAGATCAAAGAAACAAAAGCTGGAGTTTATTCAATTCACTTCAAAAGACAGAGTTTAATGATGCTTTTCCAGAATATTAGCATACAGGCCCAGATGTTACCCAACAGATGAAAACAGGCTCACATCTCAGATACTGTCTAAGTGTCAACACCAACTGCACTCCATTAATTTGTGCACCTCAAACATTTATGTAGCAGCAAATTTTCTACAATTACTCTGACATACAAATAACAGCAGTGACTGTATTATTGCTCTACAAATACACACAAAAAGCAGGTGCAGAGTGAAGGAGTTCTGCTGGCAGCTGGTTCTTCCATGTTATGGCAATAACTTCAGTTCCCAGACTACACTGCAGGACATTTGTGCTATTTTCTGTCTAAGCTGTTTCTCTCAAAACAAGCTGTGCCAACTTGTGGTTTTCCAACAATTCCCTTAATCTTATCACAACAGAAACATCTTTTACAGAACAGAACTTTACAGTAATCCACTACATTGCTCAGTTCAAAAAGTGCCTGGAGAACTGATAATCACATTTACTGTCCACTTTTCTTTAAAAAAACAAACAAACAAACCCATATCTTGAGTATAATCTCTGCCCTCTCCTAAGGTAGCAAAGAACCACTTGGAGCAGAACATAACAGTGTTAAATGAGATAATGAAAGGTTTCTTTCAGGGAAGTTTTGAATGAACTGCCCCCCAGCCAAGTGACAAATGACAGTGACAAAGGTCTGCTAAAGAGATTTACACACTAACTCTCGGTACCCACCTTCCACAGTGGACACTGGAACACGTCAGACAGACCCAGGGACTTTTATTGGACCGGCACACTGCAAAAGATTGGGGAAAAAAGTGTCAGAGGAATGAAATCTACTTGATTTTAAAATACAAAGCAGAAATATCAGAAGGACAAAAACATGGGCAAACTTTACAAATTTTGCTTTTGGCTTTTAATAAGGCACCCACTGAACACAGGAAAAAAAGCCACAGCACTCCTGTTTCACAGAACTGTTCTACCAGAAACCATTTTAAAGAAGTTAGTGCAAGGAAGCCTGGGGATCTGATGAGAAGCACACAGGATAAATCACAGTACACACATCTATACAACAGGTACTCCCATGTTCCAGTGCTCATAAAGAATCGATCCATAAGACCTCACCCCTTCAGGCACACCTAGGAAGGAAGCTGGAAGGTTAAAATGTAACACCAGTGCTGTGCTTTACAACCCACCCAAGACACCAGAAGATGTTATCTGAGTTTCTGTCTGCCTTCTAAGCCTAGAAAATTTAAAAGGTGGATGTTTTAAGCTAGAGGACTTAAACAAACAAACAAACAAAAGCGAATATTAAAAAAAAAAGATGAAATGTCATCCCAGGGCAGAGTCAAAGTCAGGATATTCCAATTCCAACCCAGTAGCAGGTCACTGAAGGAGGGATGCTGTGATACACAACATTTAGGTCTGAATGAAGTAAAACTGTTAACCATTATCCATTACCACAGAACTTACAGAAATAACATTACACTTTCAAATACCAAACTAATACGATTAGAAAATTAAAATGAAATGTTAAGTGCACTTCTACAAGGGCAAAAAACAATAAAATACAACTTTGATTATGCCATAAAGACAAAAGCATATGATACCACATAATTTTCTGCACACCCTAAATAACTGTTTTTTGGAGCAGTCGAGAATCACACAGGAAAATGAAACATATTTAGAAGAGCTACTATATTCTCCACCATCACATTTCACATTTTCTATTTAAATCATATGAAAAAAATAGCTACACTGCTTCTCAAAAAATTATTTTCAGGATTTGAATTCATTATTACAAATAGTTGTATTTCAATACACAGGCCAAAGGAATGCTTAAAGCTAAGAATTTTACCACGTTATGTAGAAAAAAAGCACGTTCTCCAGGAATATTTTTTGAAGTAACTAATTTTAAACTCTCTAGTAAAGACTCCAGAATTGCTTTTTTCAGCTGCTTTACTTGAGAAAGACATTTTCTCACATGCCGCAGTTCTCTGGGTTTGGTTCTCCAAACCCCAATTTTTCTCTTTCTAAAGCAGATGGGTTCCCACAGCTCTGACCATAATCCTGCAGTAGGCTGAGGGCAGTCAGGTAGAGCTGGTTTGGTTTACTTTTCAAGGCAGGAAAGTGGAAGGAGTTTGTCTAATCTGACTAAAAATGTTACTGAGAAAACCAACATTTGGCACTGGCAAAGGGGAGGGAAAGGGAAGCCCTTAAACAGCCATCACAGCTTAAAAGGGGCTGAAGGAACCAAGTCCAATCTGATAAAATTGTATTGGCTTGAATTACACAAACTGAAAGGTAAAATATTAACCAGAAGGAAACAGAAACCAAAATCACTCATGCACTTAAACACAGATCAAGTGCTGTGTGAACAAAGCAGTGCCCTACACTTCCCCTGCCAGGAACACAAAACAGTCTTCCTTGCATTAAAATCCCAGCAGGAATCTCCCACTTGGAAAGAACATTTTTGCTTTCACTATGTTACCAGCTGTGGATGGAGCTGGTACTCGAGCAGTAGGTCAAAGGATTACGATGGAAACAATTATTCTTCCTTTCCACCCTGTACCAGGCAATTTCAATTCCATGTTCAGGTACTTTAAATACCTGCACTGCTTGTTTGTCAAGTGTTAAATTATACTAAAGTAGTGCTCAGCCTGCAGGTTTAAGTGCTCTGCACAAAGCCAGCAAACAAGTCCAACTCTGCACAAGGCCAAACAAATAGCATCCACTAAAATTTTCCATCTTTCATATCAGGGAATAGGAAAAGATGGCTCATTTGTTTACTTTAACTTTTAGGAAGAACTTTGCTCCAATTGCATCACATTAGAAATGTGTAGTTTATCTTCTGCACAAACATCTCCACCCACAAACTCAAATAACATTGAAGTGACTCCCACTAAGATTAAACACAGAATCCAGTATTGAATTTGTGACCTATAATTGCTCAGTTCTGAGAGAATTACACAGTTGATTTTTCAGAGTGTTGCTGGATGTTGCACTCTGTATTTTTCTGAGGTTGGCTCTGGAGGTACCTTCATTAAAGCCTGGCTCTCTAAGTATTCCTCAGTTCAGATCCTGGAGCAGTCACCATCTGTTACTCGATAAATTAAATCAGACTGGAAGTTTCAGGCATCAGTCAGGACTCTCTCAAGACAGGCACGACAGAATGCACAGCAAAAGCAGAGTCACTGCCCTGAACTACTTATAATGTAAATTAAAGGGAGACAGTTGAGCTTCATCTGTAAAGGAACTGCATGCTATTGCTTTCAGAAGTGGTACTGACATGAAGGCACAAGGCTTAAAAGTAGACCAAGAATGAGGGAGAGAGAGATCCACAGCAAATTCCTACTCAATTCAAAGAACACTACACAGCCCTGGAAGCTGGCCCTTAAAACAGCCTTGGGTGTTGTGGACTTTCAGGTCAGACAGTTACACTAAACTGGGCTGGAAGAAAGAATCTCCAGCCCATTTGTATAGGTATGAATGTATTGCCTCAATTCCAGCTGGGGGTTTTTGTTTGTGTTTTTTTTTCTTTTAGTGGTATTTAGGAAAAAAAAAAGAGGAGGGGGCACTATATTAGCATCCTCTGCTTTGGATCAAAGCTATGTTCAAATATCTTATCTACATTAACAAAAATTATCTGTGTTTGTTACACCATATTTAGTGGTATACAGGCCAAGGAACACTGGCTGCTTTCTCAGCTTGAACAGAAGTGGCTACTGAAGCAGTCACCAACTGCCTCATTTGGTTGTATTTTTAGACTTGCTTCAAGTGATGGGGTGAGGATGATGCTGACCTGTCAAAAGGAAAGGGAGAGCAAATCTGCAATGCCACAGTCTTGTCTGAGGCAGTGTCATTTGCCACTTTACATTAAAATCATCTTATTCAGAAGCTTAGAAACACTATTTTTCACCATATAACAGGAAGGGGAAATACTGTGTTTTACAGAATGATTTCTCTAAGTGGAGTCCGAACACTCATTTGTTACACAGCCTACAAATCCCTCCATGTAAATGGAGCATCAATCCACCTCCAGGAGAGCAAATCCCCCTCGTACAGACTCATCCAGAACTGTGGGAACATTCAGAGATGTCCCTCCAGCTTCCCCTTTCTGTAAATCACCCAGATAACTCTGAGTTATGCCAAGCGGAATGAGCAAGGTATGGCTGATCAGTCTGGCTTCTCCCCACAGGGTCCCCACCCCGTCCCACCCTCAGGCTCACCCAAATATGTCCTTCTCAAGCTTGATGGGTTTTTTTTCTTACTGAAAACTGACTCCAAAAGCAGCCTCGAGAAGCAGGAAGGCTCCTGGCACTGCATTCCTTGCAGAGCAAAGCTGCAGCTTTCCACTGAAGGGAAGTCACAGCCATGTAAAAATGTACAACCAACCCGTGGGACGTGGGGGTTTGTTTGTTAAACAGCAACTGCAGAGCTGAGAAACTGCCAGTGGATAAAAGCAGCAGGAAGAGGAGGAGACAAACAGGAAGCAGGTTCTGAAAGGCAGCCAAGCTCAGAAACCTGCCCAGTGCAGTGCCCACCCGAGGGCTGGCACAGGCACAGCACCAGATCAATGCAGGCTGGAGGCTGTGCCAGCACAGCAGTGCCCCGAGGCCAGAGCTGCTGCAGGACTGTGCCTACAGCAGGGGTTTAAAATAGCCCTTTACTGCATCACTACAGAGACAGTCACAAAATATCAGCATCATAAGAGCAATACTTTGGTCTTTCTGTAAAAGCACGTTGAATGGAAACAAGATTAGGGTCACTAAACTATTTCAAACAGTCCCCACGGCCCTCACAAAACAGCCTGGACTTGGCTCTCAGAAGGAGCTGTAGCAATATTACAATCCCACTTGTACAATTACACATCACACTACAGTAACACAGTGACCTGCACAGACATCTCTGGCCTAACTGACCTTTGCTCAGCTCACTCTGTGTTGTCACAGTGGGTCAGCTACACTGAAATAAGCTAAACTGAAACAAAAGCCACTGCTCCCCCCTCAGGTCTGCCCCAGGAGCAGTATTTACACAGGTGTGGCAGCAGTGGGATATGGACACTGTGCTGAGCAAACTGTCCCACGGACCCCAGCCCTTGGTGACAAACACACACAGATGTGCTCTATGTATGTGTGTGTGTATATACACACGTGCCAACCAAAAAACCCCACAAGAACACTGCTGGAAAGAAATGGACTACTTTTCCTTTCCCATGACTTTAACTTAATTTTGCTTAACAATCCCTCAGTGCCCTGTTTAATTAAGATTTGATAGCAAGACTCTCATTTTGCTCCAGAAAGAACCTGAAAATGGCAGCAGAAAAGAGCTGTCTCCATTAACATGTGAAGAAAAAAGCAGCAACAATCCTCATACCAAAATGAGAAGCCCCTTCTTTGTAAAACACAGTCCTTCTGCCTGTCACACATCAGGTCTAAAGAATCAGACTAAAAGCTACCTTCTCCAAAGATCTGGAAGCAAAGGTGAGAGAAATTTGCAAGGAAAAATCCTGGGAAACAATCAGAAATGGTGAGAACACAAAATTCTGCACAAGTATTTAATCAAAATCATATAAACTCCATTAGTAATAACATCTCAAATGCAAAGATTTTCAGTCACAGGATTCAGAGCACTTCTCAGAGACCCCAGTTCCATTTTACAGACTGAAAAATAGAGAATGAGAGATTGAATAATTTACCAGAAGAATTTTATCAGCATAGATCAGAACTGATCCTACTGTCCCATACACCTTAGACCTTTAAAAATCATTTTAACTGCAGGGAAGGGTAGGATATCCCAGGACTAATCACTCTACACAAGACCTGTGACTTGCCAAACCAGCTCTGAATTAAACACCTAAAACTCCCCAGATACAACAGGTACCAGGTGTCAGAGAGTCACCTATGGAAGCTGCTATTCTAAGGAGGGAATTGCTGAAGTTATTAACATATGAGGAACACTAAGGAGACAAACATGCTGGATGTGGTCCCTCCTCCGGGCTTCCATGCTGCAGTTGCAAAAAGGTTCTGCCCACTCCTGGAATTTACAGCTCTGGAATTCCCACTGGATGCAGGCACAACAGTCTCTTCAAAGACTGAGCAAAGCAGCTGAGCAGTTTTCTCCAGAAATGCCCATTCATTCAAGATGTGAGTGTCCTAATGCACACACCTCCTCCCCTTGGAGGACCTGCCTTCCAGATTGCTCCAAGTGCTGAGGGAGGACTGACAATTCCTTCTGTTAATTAGCACTCCCATGACTAAGTGCTTCTCCAGGGGAACAGTGAGACCAAGCAAGAGAGCGGGTGGAGCTCTGACCGAGCCCGGCAGTCAGAGCCTTTCCTCGGCTGCAGCTCCACAGCAAGAACAGCCATGCACCCTACAGACAAAATCCACCACGGCACACACACACTGGTTACAACCGAGACTGGAACAGAGGATCTTCCACCAAAACGAACTGACCAAATCACATTACAGAGCCATGTGCACTCCCTCCTTCTGGCCATAAACTCGGTTATAAACCACCTACAATCAAACAGCTGCTCAAGGCAAACACCCCAAGCCTTCCTCATCACAGAACATTAGTCAAGATTGCAGGATGTGTGGATATTTGCAGAATTCACACTGGCATTAAAAAACCACTTTATTGCCAGAATCAAAGAAGCCTTAAAGAATACAGGTGTCCTCCGAGGTACATCAGTACATTTACAAGCAGCATGTAAAAATCCATAACAGGCAATATAAGTTACTCAGTACTAAGCACATATTTATTAATACAATGGATCACGTTCCCAGTTTTTGACTTCACATTCGTGTATTTAAAAAGTATACACACCAGCTGTATTATTATCTGAGCCCGTTGTATGTTTACATTCTGGAGGAATCAAAACAAAATGAAATGAGGTCTCAACTAAACATGATGGTAAAATCATAAGACAGGGCAGGCCTTAACACACACACAAGTGCAGAAAGAATGCCAACACTGGTTCATAATCTAGGAGTAGGTTCTTAGATTTTAAACATGGGGTTAAATGTCTGTGGTTGATGACTGGGGCTTTTTGTTTGGGTTTTAGGAGGGGAAGAAGAGGGCAGTGTTTAAAGTGTATGTGCATCTGGGAAAAGTATCTGCTCTACATTTTCAGAAGGCCCGTGAATTCCAGCTGAGTAACTGCAATGGAAGTCAGGTGACTGGAAAAGGAAGTAAAGTGTACAAGGGGCTTTTTTTAACCTTAACCTTGAGTTGCTAAAGCCCCATTCCAGAGAGAGAATGCAGGAAAAAGGATTTGGAAACTAGAGACGTGTTCTACACTTACAAGCCCCCTGGTTTTACTGCCTAGTTTTAAAGAGTACTCCCATTTGTTTCCAAACTTCGTTTCACATAAAGTTGTTCTTTCTGTCCTACCCCAGCCCCATTGCAAAGGGTTCAGTACACTAAATTTGTTCTAAACTCTTTGACATTATGAAAAAAATACTCTATTTAAGAATATTTTACATAAGTTTCATTTGTTAGACATCTTTGTTGCCTATTTTAGAAAAACAGCATTCTAGTCAAAATGAAACCAGACAGAACAGAAAAGGTTTTTAATTATACTACTTAAAATGTTTTGCTTCAAAATCGGCAAACACACACATAACTAAAGAAAAAGTAAGAAAATATGAAATTTAAATTACATTTAAATCAAAGCATGGGAATTTATAAGGAAGCAAGTTTCCTGGTAAGCACTGCTAAACATACAAAAACGTTAAACCCTTCTTTCACAATGAATAAAAGTCTCTACAGTATCAAGTGTTAACCTGACTCAAATCACATTCAAATGTAAAAGAATTTAATTAAGACTCCAAAGAACATTTAAAGAAATAAACAAACAACCCTCACAGCTAAAAACACCCAAGTTATTTCTCCTGTTACCTTTCAGCCAAAACCAGAAAGTTTTTAGTGAGAAAACAAGTCATTTAGTGATCGTGTGTGAACTTAGGAATAGCAGCTACTATTTGTGCTCTTTGCACCTGTACAGCTGGTTTCTCCTCCTCCTACTCAATAAAAGCACTGCTCAGTCTCACATAAGAAATGTCACAGATGGTTGCAGTGAACCATCTCCACTTCCAGTGGAAAACCAGATATAATTCAGACATACTAAGCAACAGCTGAGCGAGAATATAAATCACGGGTAGGGGAACAACTTTTCATAGAATAAGTAGGTCACTGAAGTGCCCGACACATTCCTAGGGCTGAGGAACGTCTGTCAGAGAACAACGTGAGCAGCTCCATCTGCATGGAATTCCCCTCCCTCGCTGGCTCCCGCTCGCTATTTGGATTATGCAATCACAATTCCACGCTGGGAAACGCGGCCGCTGAAAAATGCACGGCTTTTATTTGCCTGTCCTCTGAAAGCAGCAGTGGGAAAGAGGACAGGGAGGGGAACTTCTCAAGCAGGGAAGTGGTGACCAAACCGCGGAGGAGGTGCCAGAGCCAGGGCAGGTCCCTCCTGCAGCAGCAGAGACAGCGGCTGTGCTGGGGAGAGCAGAGCAGACTGAGCACACACACACTGAGCTCAACAGCTACAGCAGGGCCTTTTCTTTTTTGTAATTTAGTCTTTCTACATGTCAAGTCAAATTTTAGGACACACAGACGTGTCAGCAATTGATCTCCCTGCATGTACCGCATAAATCACATCCCGCCTGAAAGCAGCAGTGAAAAATATAATTAAAAAGAAAAAAAAAAAAGAAGTCAAACGTCAGAGACAGGCTTATTTTAATGAACAAATGTGCCCAAAAGCATTTTTTAAAGAATCGTTGTCTCTATTTCTCCTTTTCATTCTAAAAACAATTTTTAGTTGTTTGGCTACTTTGATAACTAATTAGCATCCAAATGTAAATGCATACACGCACATATTTACATACACATTTTAAAATGGAATGCTTTTAGCCCTCAGAAAAAACAGATACTGTTCCTCACTGCAGTAGCAGCATGGGACAAAAAAAAAAGTTATTCAATCATTATGTTAGAGTGAGACACACAAATACCCATTTTCAGACGGCAGCCAGAAAAAAAAACAGCAAAGCCAACAGTGGAATGTAATTTTTAAACCCTTCAGGAAAGGAACCTTCATGGGTCACTTAGCAATCAATAGCAGGTCAAAACATTCAGGCTGGAAATAGGAGGGAAAAGACACGAAGTTGATAAGTCTTGCTTTCTTTATATAACCTAGTACTGAATCTGTTTGTAGTCCCCATGTTGCATTCCTACTTCCCCAATACCAGCTACACGAACTTTTGTAGTATTAGTAATACAACTGCTAACTATCCCTGGGAACAAAACGCGAGAGAAATCGAATGCTCAGCGGACAAAAACATTACCAAACTAAAAACATGAACCAAAGAGTAAAACAAATAAATCAGATTTTAAAGGGTCCCGGCTATTTTGAGAAAATGCACTTATCTTGAGGCAGACAAGCAGATGCTCATATTCACACCTATGAATTACCTTGTAAAAAATCAGTGTTTCCCTGTTTGCAATTGATAAGGACCTTCAACTCCCACCCCCAAACCTGAGAGCACCATCCTGCTTCCCAGTGTAAATGCTGTCTGCTCGCTCTGCTGGGGGCAGGCCGACTTCCAGAGCCAGCCCCTTGTCCTGCCGGGCTGCCTGTGGCCCTTGGAGCACATTCCAACGGGGAAGGAAATCTGCCACAGAAATTTCCGAACGACGTCTGCGAGATCCACAATTACACAAGATATTCCTGGGGGGTAAAACAACCCCGAGCACTGGAGGGTTGTTCTGACACCCCAGATACGACTGCTAAATGGTAAATGTACTCAATTTAACACACCCTCTTATAATCAGGGAGAAGAACTGTTAAGGACACAAAATCTTACACTACTCCCATACCAAGGGCACCATAAAGCAATGAAAACAACTCTAATTCACTCTATGATAAAAACTGTTTCCTCCAACAATATCAAAATATAAATTGGAACAGCCTTAACTAGCTTTCAGATCTAAACTTCTGATTAAGTTGCACTTTCCAGCCTCCATGGATTGTTTTAATTCACGGCCTTTAACCACTTCTTACCCAGGTAATGGATGTTTGTTAAGCCAGAAAGCAAAGCATGAACCGGTTACCCAATGAAGGGAGTGAGAAAAGGCTCAAAGCCCAGCTTCACTTCAAACACTGGGTCGGAAACTTTCACTCCTCAGACCTCAGACACAGATGTGACCAAAAAAATATTAATTACTAGTCTAACTCTGTCAGCCTCAGCACCTCGGAGCGCTCAGAAAAACAAAGAAAAATGCACTGATATTGTTTAACACCTGCATACCTTGAAGGGCTTGGGAAAGGCAGGTGAAAACTATCCTGCTTAAATTTAAACGACGGTAATGAGATTTGCTCTAATCCGTGGTAATTCCAGAGCCTGCCCTGCACACCAGTGTCTCAGCCCGCTCCCGCAGTGCCTCAGACCCCACGGGGCTCCATGGGGAGGAGTCACTTCAAAACACAGGACACAGAAAAATCCCTCCTTCGATGTTTATCTTCAAAATCATCACAAAGATCAGGCCCAGTTTCTCAACAAATGCCAACGTATTAAATGTCTACTTTCCTCTGAAGCATCTCTTCCCCAGGCTAACGTTCAAGTTGTGATGGACTGTGGTTTTGTTGAGAGTATAAACGAATTTTTGAAAAGAAAATGGAGAAAATATTAATCACCATCGATTTAAGTTTACTGCTTTTAAAAGATATTATTTGAAAACAAAGACTCTCCTTTTTTTTTTTTTGTAATTAAAAGGAAATTTAAGTCTATCTTATGAGACTGAAATTAAGACTTTTACCCCATCTTCTAACAGAATCAGTTCCAAAGCACTTACAGGCCAAAGTAACTACTGACCCTGTGGTTTGCTCACACATCAGTGACTGATTCAAATGGAAAAAAAAAGACTGAGTCTAAAAAAAAAAACAAGTCTAACGAGTTTTACTTAAAACGACACCAGGGAATGAATCTAAGGAGCTATAACAACCTGCACAGGAGAGTTACTAACAAGCATTCCTGCACTGCAGTGACCCAGAGAAAAAGATGAAAGACTACCCAACTTTGAAATTAAATTTAAGTGACTGAATAAAAAGAGATAATTTTTTTTTACATACTTGTTCTGTCATTTAAATTCAGAATAAATCTGGCAGTTTCCAGCTGTAAGGTGATAAATAATCCTCACACATACAACACATTAGGCCCACACACTGTTCCTGAGCTTACCCTGAATTTTCCTTAGGAAGAAGGTCCTACCTACCATTCTCCAGTTCCAGCAAGTTTTCCCTCCTCCTGTATTCTAGTAATCATGGAAAATCATGGAAAGAAAGAATAAATGAGGATCTCTAGTAACAAAATAGGAAAAGCAAACAGACACAGACACTCGTGGAGATGAAGAAACATTAAAAGGCAGCTGGGATGGGAAGGGAAGCCAAGAGGGTTAAAAGTCTGTGTACCTGAGCTTTTACACTGTACTTGTTTTGGCAATGCCTGCAGAAGTGCAGTGCCAAAAATCACAGTGTGGCAGAATGCGTTACCTACCCCCGTGAAAGGAGAACAGTGTGACTGAGCTGAGAAAACAAAACCTCATGGGGGCGGGCAGGGGGGAAGCGCAAACAAAAAACCAGCGAAAGCAGCCTGGCCCAGGGCAGTCATGTGCTTCACAGCTCCCTGCCCGGCCCAAAACACTTGCTCTCACATAGAAAAGTAAAATAAAAATATAGAATAAAGGTAATATAGAAATGAAGCATTAGGGGATAACTGGGGTTACTCTGAACTGAATTCATTAAATATTTTGGTAACTTACTTTAGACACATGCAAAAAAGTCATTAACTCAGCATATGGATTTCCACCATAATCATTGTTCACCGGGCCTCAAACAGCTTCCTGGGGCTGGCTCCCCTCTTTTGTGGTCCCAGCCTCACCTCCAAATGCCAATAACTATGGAACTTAATCAACACAAGTCAGAACGCAAGAAACAGATGCCAGGCAAATATATTTAGCTTTTGCAGGAAATACCAGCCTGTGGCCAGAACTGCTCTTCAATACCTAACAAAATGGTGCTATTTAAGGAAAAAAAAAGTATTAATTTGATAGTGATCTGAAAAGCAATGTTTTAAGGATTTCAGAAGTGCAATTCCCTTTAAAAGAAAAAAAAAAATCACAGAATCTCTATTTCAGCAGACACAATCCCATGTCTGCAGTTGTCCTTCTAAAAACAGAACTTCGAATTCTACATTGAACAACCAGTGAGTCCAGTGAGAACACTTAATGAATCCTCAACCAAGCAGAAAAAAAGGTGGAAAACCTCCTCAGATTTCCACAGGTGTGCTCAGAAGATTGTAATCTCGCTTAGGTGAGACACAGCTCCCTGTGGTTTGATGAGTCTGTGAAAAGTTGTTGAGCAATACCACATCTGAGCTGTTCCAGACTGCTTTCCATAATTACACGATTTGCACAACAGTGCTGAAGGTGTGGCCCATCTTACAAATTCAACAGACTCAGTCTGTGACACTTTGCAGTCCTGCCAATGCCTCCAGCTACTCTGCTTCCAACTTGAGCAGAAGTTTCAGAAATTAAAGTGCTTGGAAAGGCTGCACTCTAATTGGAATTAGCAGACATCTGCACGCAGCATTTCATGTGACAGCACTGATTAAAAGCCGTTTTCAGTTTCTGCACTATTTCTACTTTATATATTCATCTCCTCCTAAATGCCCAATTACGAAAACAGCACACTGTCTCTGGATCTGCAGAAAAATCATTCTGTGCTCTCTTTTGCTAGTCCTGAAGCTCCTCAAAGCAAAGCTGCTCTCTGCACTGCTCCCGGCACAGGGCATGCCTGACTGCATTAAATACTCGGGGGAAAGCAAAACCATTCTCTAAACACGGGTGGCTTGAACTCTCAGACCTCCAACCTATGTGACAGCAACAGAAGTTCTAGAGACACTCAACAATGAACATACAGCATTACTTACTCATTCAGAGCAAAAACATTCACTTGGATCAACACCCCTGTTGCCAGTGCTTCCTCTTAGTGCTTTTTTAGTGTGTCCCTTCACCACAAGGCCTCCAAAAACAACTCTGGCAGGTAGCTTTCAAGGGGAACTGATCTAGGCCAAAAGAGCAATTCAGGCTGATGCACATGCTCAGTAACTCGAGTAAAGCTGGCTCCAAATACCAGCACCAAATGCAACACTCCTACATTGCACAACGACACAACATTCAGTGCTGTGAATCAAATAACAATATTCCAAAGTGCCTCCAGATTGTGAAATTATTGCTGCAATCCAGAGTTTTTGCAGAGAGACAAGGAAAAGGTACTTAACCAATGTGCACCGTTCAGCACGGCAGCTCCAGCTCCTCAAATCTCAGAAACACCAGATAATGATAAAAATAGCCACGGGCACTCTGAGCTAAGAACTCGCTCTCCAACCTGCTCTGCAATGTTTTGCTATCACTGGCACGTCAGGTGGCTGCCAGAAAGCTTCCTGGATCACCCTCCTTTTCTGGAAAGGTCAGCAGCAACCAGCGACAGGACTGACAACGAGCTCTGAGTTAAAGACAACGCACTTGATGAGAGATGCCCTGTAATTACAGAACGCAGAAAATTACCTCCCGAATATTTTTCTCCAACCGACAGGCCGCTGAGAACAAAAAGAACTAAAACCACAGAACTTCAGAAATGGTATCAAAAGTAATAGGAAATGCATTAAATTTTGACAAGATATTAATTTTCACACGGTGTTTTCTCTGTTTAATTTTATATTACCAGAAAAACTAGCAAATAATACATGGCATTTACAGTGACTTGACACAAACCAGTATTACATATCTTTAAAAAAAATTAAGGTCGTTAAAAGGAATACAAATAAGAAAAACACAACACTCTACATACCAATAGGGAGTCAATGCAACAATAATCACGTTACTACCTGAAAGTGAGAAGTGAGGCACTGCATTTTACTATGCCAGTAGAAAGGCAACATTTATTTTGAAAAAGAACGATTTTCATTTACTTTAAATGAAAAAGAGCTTGCTGTTTGTTCACTGGAATGTTTTAAGTTCAATGTACTTCTTCTCTAGCCACTTGTTAAGATTTCCACAGTTATCTGTGTGAGTACTGTGTGACTTATCTTAATTTTCTTTAAAAGCATTACAAACAAGAAACTCCCCCAGATATGGCAGCGAGTTCCCTTCTTCCTGCCTCAGAGCTGTAAAATAAATCAGTTGATTGCCCAGCATCTGGCTCTCCCTGTAAGTGCTGCTTTGGGAGAAATACCTCTGAACAACAAAGAAAAACTTGTTCTAACTGCTGAACTTCTTTGTTGAGACGCAGAAGCAGCATGAAAAACAGAGACCTGCAGCTGTAAACTGGCTTTTTTTTTTTTCAAGCTGGGAAGTAATATTAATAGCTCGTTATATATTTTTAGTTTTGGCACTTTTATCTTTTTTAAGTTCTCTGAAGGGTGGTTCCCTACCGCCATATGCTTCTGATTGACAACTTTGCTCACCCTTGATATTCCGAAGATAACAGATGGACCCAGAGACTTAAACTTCTTGTAAATAATTTTTTTTCCTCAGTAAAGAAACATCAGGGACAACGAGTTTCCCCGTGCTTCTCCCACTCTTTCTAATCGTTTCTCCGCACGACTGCGCTGCGAAATGAACACCCTCCAAATCAAAAAGCATTTCAGAGAAAAGTAACTGGTTTGGCCAAAGGAAGCAGCGACGCTACCACACCTTGGCTCCCGGAAACTGCAATCAGGGAACAAGTTAAGCAGGCAGAGCCTTCCCACACGGAGGCACCGACGCTGCCAGACAAAGGACAACCGTCTTTCCTTTAAAAACAAGGGACACCTCAAATTATCCGGCCGTGCAGGGCTCCCCGATGGGTCATTCCCAAGGGAGGCTTTCCCTCCAGTGCCCACCGGCTGCCCCTCTAAGCGGGGCCTACTTCCCACCTTCAACCGGGCTTCCCTCTGCTTTCATACCCAGCCCAACTAAAACTCCGGCAAACAAAAACACGTACCGAAATCCCCGGCAGACCTCGGGGGTTACCTGTGTGGAAGTGTGCGGTGACCCACGAGAAAGCTAAATCTGCAGCACCTCGAGCACGGCACCTTTAAAGGGAAAGCCCCTGAACAAATAAGATCGTGCGAGGGACAGAACCGAAGGCAGGGTATATTGCACAGGCGGTAATTTGCATTATTAAATCGAAGAGCAAAGTACTAAAAAAAGACGGGCTCTACACCCGCACCGACCCACGGGCAGAGCGGGTGAGCCCCGACCGCCCTCACCGCCGATCGAAGGGGGTCCCGAGCGACGCCTCCAGCCGCAGCACTCCAATAAACTACACTCTCCAAAGTCCTCGCACAGATGTGTATCCCAAAAAAACCACAAAACAAAAGGAGAGTAATCTCGGTCGGATTTCCAGCACCCCCCGACCCCACAGCCGCCCCCGGTCCCTCAGCGCCGGTCCGGGCAGAGCCCGCCCGCGGCCCCTCCGCGGACAAAAGGAGAGCGGAGCGGCGCCGAGTCGGGCCGGGCCGGGGGGCACCGGCAGCGGGACAAAGTCCGGGTCCGCCCCGGCCGGCCAGGGCAGCGGCGGGGCAGCCACGGGGCAGCAGCGGGGCAGCAGCGGGGCAGCAGCGGGCTGTGAGGCAGCCCCCGCCCCGCACACCCCGCACACCCCGCGGGCGGCGGGACGCGCAGCCCCCCCAGGGAGGGTCCCGCGGGGCGGCCCCGCCGGAGCGGGCCGGGGCTGCCGCCCTGCCCCGCGCCCCCGGGCCCTCCCCCGGCCGCGGGGGCCCTCCCGCCGCCGGGCACCGAGGACAAAGGAGCGGCCGGGCCACCGCGGGCCGGGCGGGCCGCGCAGCGCAGGCCGCACTCACCGCTGCAGCACCAGGAGGAGGGCGAGCCCTGCGGGAACTTGGCCGAGTCGGGCGCGATGCAGACGCTGGAGCCGAGGTGCGGGCACTCCATGGCGGGGTGCGGGGCGCGGAGCGGGGCGGGCGGGCGGCTCCTCGCGGCGCTACAGCGGCGGCGCCCCGCGCACAACAGCCATCTTAGGGCCGGCCTCCCGCTCCGCTCCGCGCCGCCCGCGCCGGGCTTTGGGGGCGCCCGCCCGTCCGCCCCCTCCGCGCTCCGCCCGCCGCGCTTTGCCGGCAGCCGTGACGGAGCGCTCGTGTGAGGGAGGCAGGGATGGTTTGGGTGGGGAGGGACCTCGGGGAGCACCCCCTGCCACCCTGCCGTGGGCAGGGACACCTCCCGCCGGCCCAGGTGGCTCCAAGCCCCGTCCAACCTGGCCTTGGACACTTCCAGGGACGGGGCAGCCACAGCTTCTCTGGGCAACCTGGGACAGGACCTCCCCACCCTCACAGGGAGGAATTTTTTCCTAATATCTAATCTAAAGCTACTCTCTGTCAGTTTGAAGCCATTCTCCCTTGTCCTGTTACTGCGTCTCTCTGCATCTTTCCTGTAAGTTCCCCTCGGGTCCTGGAAGGCCACAATCAGGTCACCCCAGAGCTTCTCCTCTCCAGGCTGAACAATCCCAACTCTCGAGCCTTTCCTCCCAGCAGAGCTGCTCCATCCCTTTAATCCTCTTGGTGCCTCCTCTGGGCTCTCTCCAGCAGCTCCACGTCCTCCCTGTGCTGTTCCCCAGGGCTGGAGCAGCTCTGCAGGGGGGTCTCCCCTGAGGGGGCCGAGGGGCAGAATCCCCCTGCCCTGCTGCCCTCGCTGCTCTGGAAGGGCCCGGGATGTGCCCATGACCGGCTCCCTCCCATCCTCTCCCCCCCGTGTTGTGTCCCGCAGGATGCACAGCCTGGAGCTGTGCCAGCTCTGGGCTCTGCCTTCAGGAGCCCTGTGGTTCGAGGTTGTCTTGTGTCTCTGGTGATTATTTGCAAATATCGTCACCTCACACTTGGGGTGTTTTTTAAAGAGTTACGTGGCCTCAAATTTGGCTTGTTGCTGAATTTCCCACTCTATGACTGTAACCTGTGAGGGGTAATAAAACCACAGCAATTGGCTCAGCAATTTGCCTGCGCCAAGATCATACCAATATGCTCTTTTCACACAGAGCAAAAAAAGTCCACCAGCATGATACCTGTAAAAGTGGGGATTTTTTTAATCTAAGGAACTGTGACTCTTCCTGCATATTAGGAGATTTAGACCTTTTCTCTTACTGTAACTAATGTGAGAAATACAATTTTGCCACTGGTTTTGCCTGTTGTGTGACCTTTGCGTAGGCACGGAAAGCATCTGTCTCAATGTATTTTACACAGCACTGCACTATTGCACAGGAGAATATTTTAGAAACTGACAGTTCTGTATGGATTTTTGGATGAGATACTTTAAATATTCATATCAAAGATGTCTTGGTAGTCACAAATCTCCTTGGTAGAACACTGTTCCTTAACCCCTTTGTTCTTTTTCACTGTGTTTACACAAGGGAGAAGAATTCAAAGCGTGAAAGATCCAATTCTCCACAGCATCAGAAACTACTTTGACTACACTCCATGGAGATAGTTTGTATTTCTAGCTGTGCACTTAAAAGCAGAATTAGGTAAAAAATACCAAACTGTGAATATAATGGCTGTAAATGTTATCTTGACACAAAACCATGGAGCTTCCTCACATATCCCCCACCCTTCAAAGTTGTCATATTTGATCAGTCAGGTAAGTAACATTCCCAATATACATTTTACAGGTTGTACAGAAAGCATGTAATTATATAGTTTTCTAACAAGTATTGTATAAATAGAGCAAAAATTAACAGGGAAGAA
Organism: Pseudopipra pipra; assembly: GCF_036250125.1. Taxonomy (NCBI): domain Eukaryota; kingdom Metazoa; phylum Chordata; class Aves; order Passeriformes; family Pipridae; genus Pseudopipra; species Pseudopipra pipra. Next base: position 2,497,263 of record NC_087560.1, on the reverse strand, counting down.
CCACGTTTAAATTCCTTTCATACAATACGACTTTGATAGACATCTAAATATTACTTGTACAAATTTAAGGAGCAAAAAGGTGGACATGTTTTACATTAGCCAAGGGGTCCTTTTGCTTACTCTCCATCCTCTGCCACAGTGTATAATGAAGACATACATTAAATTAAAGCAGCAGTTTCACTGCAGTTGCCTTCTGTCTTTTCTAACCAATGCATCTATTTAGTGCTCCTGTTGTGCCCCATCCATCCTTACACACAGACAATGAGTAAGAAACCTTGATTAGATCTGTTCTGCTTGTTTTCCCCTTGTCCCCGTGTCACTTGGCCTTCTCTAACCAGTATTCTGCAACCAGATTTTAACCAGAACAGCCAGTTCTCACCTCTGTGTGGATTATGTTGGCAATGTATTTAGTCTTTCAGAAGTAAGGAAACTGGTTAACAAGGATTGAATATGGTAAAATCAACATGTTTGTGTACTTTTGGCTCTCTAGTTTCATTTTAGTGCTGCCATTCTTGACTTTACAGTTGATACAATATATCTGGAGAGGAGAACCAATTCCCTTCTTGAGCAAACAGGACCAGGGTCTGGCTCAGAAAAACAGTATGGCCTTGCACAGTCACAGTGGGACTATGAAGAAAGACATACTCAAAAATGACTAGAAATATAAGGCCTATGTCCTGCTTTCCCTTAAGAGTTCCTCTTTTTAGTCCAGAAGGCTGCAAACTTGCAAACCTCGCAAAGAAAAAAAATACATGACTTTGGTTTAATTTAAGAAGCCTTTGACCGTGGCCTAGTACCTTTATTTTAAGTTGCAACTTTAACTTGCAATATTAGGCATAAAAAAAACCCAGTCTCTTCTCCCCTGCTGTGGAGTTATTAAAATCCCCATGACAAAAGAACAGAAAGTGCTTGGAATTACGAGGAGGTTGGGAGGGAACTCTGCTCAGCACAGCATTTCCTGGCATGACAGACACCAGATATGACTTCTCTAGGCAGCATTTAGCTGTGAAAAACTGCTAAATAAAAAGGTGTCAGCTTACCAAGACAGGCCCTTCATCCTCCATCCCTGATGTTTCATGTTCAGGAACCAAAATCATCCACACTGTTCCACCTGGTTCCTTTGTGAGATAATAATGGAGTTTTCTGCCTTCTTTCATTTGTGGCTTGACAGCCATTCAGTGAAACTCTTTGAAAAGTATAATTTTGCACAAAGATTTGCATATTTCTTTGTTTCAGTTGCCATGCCCACAGCAAATGTGGTAGCCTTTAAATGTTTTTTATCTCTGCTTGCCAAGATAAATACTTTAATAAGGATGATTTGATCTATTGGGAAGTCACAATGAACAGAAGTTATCACATATGTGAGGATGCATAAGGACAAGTATATTTGTAATGCAACCTCTTTGCCTACTGAAAAATAATTGGTGACTGATGCAACTCTGAGCACTCAGATCTCAAAAGCTTTACTTACAGCAAGGGTAGTTTCAAGTGCCTTGCAGTGAGACATCCGTGTTGAATGCAGAGGAAAACTGGAGTAGAAGCTCTGGGAACAATTTTCCTTTTTAGTTCGCTTTTTCAGTGAGATTTCTTCAGGACAAATCACTTGATTTTGCACTGGAGTCTCATCTCTTGCTCCCATCGTTCTTCAGATCAGAGTAATTTAGATGATAGCCAAGATAAATCCTGCAGGCATGCTCATAATGGGTGCAATCAGTGCAGAACAGGAGCTTGTGATTTAGGATTATTAATTAGAAATTTCTATTTAATATAGCACATCATCTCTACTACAACAGAGATATTCCACACAGCATCCTCTTTTGGGATATATGTAGCCATCCATCTATGCTACAGGCTCCATCTGAGAGCATCTGAGCTTAGAATTTGGTCCTGAATTGGTATCTTGCATATATTCTAAGAATTTACAGTGGGGAAGTTTGCCTGGAGAGTTATTCTGTTCTGCTGTATTCCTCAGACATCTGTGGTCTTAAGTATTTGAAAATATTAATTTGCCTCCCGTGTGTATGAATTATGATATGGTCTAATGATGCACATTTTCCCTGTGATCCTGGCTTCCTTCATAATCACTAGATGAACATCACTCATGGATCAAGTGAAGCAGATTGTTGCCTTAGGTGACTTCTGCATTTGCTGTAGAGACTGGAGAGCGTGGAATGAAGGAGGGCTGGCCCTGGAGAAGTGGAATGAATGCTAACCTGAAGAGCTAGGATCTAATTCAGTCTTTGCCAGACAATCCTTGCATGCCACCTGCAAAGTTATTTAAACCCCTTTCTTTACAGAGTAGACCTGTTTGCTTTTGTTAGAGGACCAACGTCCTTCTCAAGTACAGCTCAGAAAAGAGAGAGGCCGGCTCTGTGCAGAGCACACACATTGGGACTTCCTGTGGCTAAACATCCATCCTCCATTTCTAGAGTAAGTGCATAAAGATAGAAAGGACATCATCTCCCATGGCTTGTTTCTTCTTTTCTAAGTGATAAGCTCAGAATGTGTGGAATGAGGTTGGCAGATGCCCTGAACACTCATCTGAAAAGGGTATCAACAAGCCTTTTGCCCTGAGCACTGTCGTGGTTTAACCCAACTGGCAACTAAGTACCAGGCAGCCTCTCACAGCAAACACTGTGAACACACTCCATGCCAGTCCTTGTAGCAAACTGATAGATTGGGCTTTCACCTCTAATTTCCCAAAGGTGTAGAAGTGAAACATTCAGATATGACGTTGACAGCAATGGAGGCCACAGAAACCCACCACAGAGAAGTGAGTCCTTTGCTCGGTGCAGATGCTGGCATGGAAAATATCAACAGAAAGCAGCAGAATGGAGGTAAATTCTAATGCAGGGTCTCAGCTTAATAAAAGCTTTCCTGGAGGTTGGTGAGGCAGCTCTGTGAGTTCTGTGCCATGTGCAGTGGACAGCAGCTTAGCTGGAGGCAGCTGTGTGGAGCTCCACTGCAGCACATCAAGCAGCACGAGCACATTTCCGCTGGTGCGTTGTCTCATTAGCAAATCTATTTCCATTTCCCGTGTCTGGCCTCTGAAAATAAAGGTCACGCACATTTTCAGTGTTCCATCATCAGAGCACAAGCAACTCCCGTTACGAGGTTCAAGATGCTTCTCTAAAGGACAAGATGCCCCAGACGAAGGACAAAAATTAAAAACGAGGCAAAAGCGCAGAGCGAGCACCTGTGCTAGACTTTGGCACACGGGGTTAAAGCGCGCGGCCAGGCAGGGCTCCCTTGCCAGCAGTGCCAGTGCTGGCCACGTCCCGGGGGGGCGGTGTGACACCAGGCACCGAGCGGAGCTCCCAGCAGGGCCGGGGACGGGAGCTCCTCTGCTCCCCCTGCACCGGCACCGGGAGGAAGCTCCTGCACATTTCTGCCCCAGGATTAACGCTTCTCTCCGGTAACATCCCTCATTCCCTCATGAGTCACTCCGTGTGGGAAATAACGTTGACCATAGCAGCACGGTGGTATGGGGCTGATACAGCCTCCACCAGAACAGAAGGTTGTGTTTATTTTTTAAGTATAATTCAAATCCATGTCTGAGATCAACAGAGCAGCTCTTCCCTAAGACACTGTATGAACACACACATATAGATTTTTTTTCCCCTCTGGATGTGTGTATAGGTATATTTCTCTAGAAGGGTATTCCCTCACAGAGTCAGAACTATGGCTCAGAGTCCCCAGGTGATGCACACTGGAGATGTTCTATTAACTGGAGCTCTCAGTGGCTGAGAAGCTGCCTCTGTGTTTGTGCTTCAAATGAAAATCAACAGGTTGTTTCACTCTCCTTTAGGCCCAGGAGTCAGAGAGGGACAAAAGTTATTACTGTGCCACTGCCAGAAAAGAACATGTCCTTTCCCACAGTTTTGCCCAAATAGATCAAGCATTTTCTGGGTCTTGACAACCATTTGGTATTCCATGAAGTCTGTTGTAAGAGATTTGATTTTTCCCATTGCTGAGCACACCTGCAAAATCCAGTTCTTAGAGTGGACATTTTGGAAAGGGTACTTGAGGTGATGCAGTCCTCTGGACACTCCTCTGCAGGAACCAAACAGTACCTTAGGATTGAAAGCTCTCCAAAATAATCTTGCCATGTGCAACAGTGTTAAGAATGCTAAGTAGGAGTGCAGAAAGTGGGAAATCTGCTGCAGCCTGATATTCCAGATAAGTGGGTTGAAATCCTGAGAACAGGGCTCTAGTTCACACTATTCTGAGAGCTGTAGCTGGGGAAGGGGAGCAAGAGGAGCAGGAAGGGAGCAGAGCAACAGACAAGCAAAGACCAGGAGTCTTTTTACCAGAATTCCCATTTTCAACAAAAATAACAAATATTCATATGACTTCCAATGCTTTGATTTCTAAGAGCCTATACTAATTTTACATCACTTTTCCAAGGCTTCCAGAACCATTTCATTGAACAAAGGCAATGCTTTAACTCTACCCCAAACTTTGCCTTTTCTGCACTGTCCCAGCTTGGACACAATGTAGAGTATAAATGGAGGTGAGTGTGACTAATCTGGGTGATGAGGTTTTTTTAACAAACCAATGGAGATGTGAAAAATAAATGGTACAAATAAACTGAACAGTTTTTAAATTCTCCACATTGTTTTCATAAGGTATTATTTGTACAGATAAAGGGTTATTTTTAATTCATGCTTTAAACAAATGCCTGAAAGTTCTCATATGTCTGGCAGCTTTCAACACCAGCTTCATCAATTGTTAACTGTCCTCCAGAGTCTGTTCAATAATGCAAGTGCATCAGGGTGACATCCAGCAGTACTAATTCATGTCACTGGCAGCAAGCTTTTCCTGGATTTGCTATGTAAACTTTATATTGTATTATTTCCAAATGCACTCTTGAACATACTGATTCTGTGCTTGTGCTTAAAGCTACTTTTACTATCAGCAGACTTTATTTCATCCCATCTGAATCAGAATAGAACCTTTTATAACCAACAACACTAATTTCTCTTCATCACAATGGAACAAGGCTTCTTACCAATTTTTGGCAAACAAGGGAGCTACAGGCATATTTAAAAAAATAATAATACTATGTCAGAGCACAGAAAAGAACTTCCAAGCATCCCGTTGAAAGAAAACCTAGTAGTACCTATTTGCCTGGAAAATGTGATAGTTGGGAGCAGCCTATCCACCCATCCATTTGATCTGGGAGGGGAAAACTATTCCAAAGCACCTGAGTAACTCCAGAACATAAAACTCACTAATACCACTTCTTGTGTCCCAGGGGCCAAACCACAGCTGTTTGTGGGCCGCCAACACTGCATGTTCAAATGATAGCTGGGGTTTCAATTTTACCACTAGGATTAACTTGTTAACAAATCTAAGGACAACAGTCACACAAATTATAAGTATTACTCTGACGATAATCTGGGAGGATTGGGAACATAATGAGGTGGTACAGAATTATACTATTTCAGACAAAATTCAGGAATCAGAATGTGGAATCTACTTGCCAGGGAAAAGAATGTGTAAAGAAACTGTTGTAAAATAAATATATCAATTCTCAAAGTCTATTCCAAGTGCTTAAAAATGGTATGATGGGAATGTCCCAGGGTGAACTAGTATGACTCTTTTCACCTCTGTTAGTATATCTATATTTATATGTATGTGTCTGTATATATATCTACTATATCTGTAGAATATTACTACAGTAAAAGTATCATATGTGTCTGTGAACTGTGCCTGCACACAAATGATGTCACTTTTCCCACTGCCTTAAACGAGACTGTTGGTAGCCAAAACACTGTACACAAAGCTATTTTTGCTCCTGTTTGCTGTAGGCTACAAAGGCATCCCCCCTGTCTCTGCTGCTTCTGGGTTTGCAGCAGGAATTTTGTACTGTACTGCACATATATTAGATCTGGGTTCTACTTTACTGGCACAGAGAACTGTGAATACTAGCACAAAAGGTGCCAATGTCTCAGAGCATTTTGGTTCTGGAACGTTCTGGTTCCAAAGCAAAGTATCCCTGGGAAAACTTGCCATTGTACACAAGGGCAGTATATACCTTTCACTGAGAAGTGAGTTGAATGAGACTTGTGTTAGCTCACAAATGGCAGCACTGCATCCTGTTTGGAGACCAGCTCGTTCCCAGGGAAATGGGAATTTTCTTGCCATGTCACTAGGATTAGATTATTTCTTATTATGTTCTTCAGGCCCAGTGCTGAGTAGCAATCTGAGCTGGGAAATAGGAGACCATTGGTTCAGATTTCCTTTCCTTCTCCCTTCACTGAACATCTGGGAATTCAAGGACTGAACAAGACCCTCCCAAATTTTTTTGCTCTGGCTAGAACTTGAAACTTGAGATGGCAAAACACAGTGAGAGGGAGATATTCAGCTTGTTCTGAAATAAGAAGCTGCCAGGATGCCCTGTGAGCAGAACTAAACCTTTCAAAGCTGTCTTGTCAAGCACCAAACACCAAACACCAAACTGATTTACTCATTATGGTAAAAGGGGAATGTGCCAGTAGATACTCAGTGCTGTAATTAAAGAGCTTCTATCAACTGCTGCCATAGATTGCCCCGAATTTTGAGGAAGGGAGATGTAGCTGAGTTTTCTGGGATTTTGTCTTGCTTCACAGTAAAGATCATCACTCAAGTATCTTTTTAATCATTTAAATACATGGCATTTTACAGATGGGGAGCATCAGGAAGTTAGTACCCAGGGTGATACAATTCACATTCAGGAAAACTATCTGAAAACCTTTTATGCCTATTATTTCTTTCCCTCAGAGCCTTGTACAATTAGACTCAATGTAACCAAATTTAAAAATATCTACAGATCTATTTACTACTTGTCTACCTGCTAGTCTAGAATTTACACAGGCTGATTCCTGTAATGCCTGTATGGTCAGGAATTTATGGTGCACCATGGAAAGTAATTTATTGTCACCCCCTCAGGAAGTGCTCAGTAACTCATCCACACTCACATAATGCACCCATCCCCATCTCACTGTGTCAGTGCACCATTTAACAGGCACTGCTGTATGCTCTGAGATTTGTGTGCCTAAAAGAACCTAAGATGACACACAGCTGCAGGAAAACCTTCCATTACTATGATTCAGGGACCAGCAGGGACTGGAATAGCTGTTCCAGTCAGTAAATGAGTGAGCTTGGTAGGACCTGCTGCATTCTGTGGCTTCTCCTTGCCCCCTCAGATAGTGAATCATCCATATTTCATTTGAACCCCTGCCATGGTTCAAACCCACAAGTAATGTAAAATAGGCTAAAACCTGATGCCTAATCACCATCTATCCCTATTGCATGCTAGCACAGTTTTATAAATTAGCAAACATCTGGGAAAATGATGCAGGGATCTCATCACAGTGGTCCTTCCATTAAATTCATGTTTTTCCAGTAGAATATCACTCTGAATGTTCCATCATGTCCTAAAAAGCTCAAGCATTGTGAGATTTCCTTGCTTTTTCATGTCTCTCTCTCTAACCATGGTGTATAATGTAGGTAGAGACTGCCAGGCCTTCATTTAGAGCATAATGAGATTTTGCTCCTGTAAACATGACTGAGTACCCAAGACCAAGACATTATTAAACTTGTGAGGTGTGTAGTGTAGTTTTAAAAAAGAGCCTGTAATTCAGGACACACAGTTCTCCTTTGTCTCATTTAATGCCACTTCACACAAGGCCCAACATCTTTCAGATACATAAGGACCAAAGTTTTGAAGTGCAGGTTAAGCAAGACCTGCTTGCCAAACATAGAACAATTTTCTTTTGATGGGTAAATGTAACAGCTGTATTAGATCAAAAGGCTGATCTAACTAGCCAGAGCACTGAGGTATTTGTAAGCATGGCATGTGATCAGGAATCTTGCTCCCAGGTTCAGCGTGAGCTTTACACCATTGCTGTCAGTATTTCAATATTTAGCATGTAAAACCACAAGGTATTTCTGTACAAGGAACATAAGACTCGGGACTACCTGCAGGCTTCACTTCTTCCTGCAAGTACGTGCACTGGGTACTTATTGTATCTCTTGCTGGCACATGCTACTGATATTGTTTGCAAATTGTTCTGTTCCCAGAGAGACCTAGAAACATTTCAGGCTTTTAGCAGTTTGGGGTTATATTTACTCAGCTGACTGCAAATCAGCAGGGGTTGTGAAGATGCATCACTAAGGGCTGAAAAGTGAAATTAAAACCTGGCCATCATCTGGACAGATGTGTGCAGCTAATGTGGAAAAATGCTTCATGCATTGCCTGCTGGTGAAGAAGTCATTCCCACTCACCTCTGTAAGCAAAGGCTTTGCTGCAGTTCCCAGTTCTGCAATAAGAGAGGCTGTTCAGGAATGCTCCCAGTCCCCTGTGCTGGGTTATTCTGGTCCCCTCTGGCCCTGCTTGCTGTGATAATGTGGTTATCACTGTGTGTGAAATATCATATTGCAGCTCTGGGCACAGTAAACAAACTGGTGGGAGAACTCCAACAGCTCCACGTTCCAGGGGCTGCCCGGAAAATCCCCCTGTGGGGAGGGTTCAAAGCAGCAGCTGCAGTGCTGGGGCATTGCCTTCCCAAAGGGACTGTGGGCCAGCACATGTGGACTCCCTGCATTCTTGCATGACAGTTAATATTTTGAAATATTTTTGGGACATATTATTAAAATATAAGCAGGGTATATTTAATTTAAAACTTTTTCACGCCTTCATGCAAAGAACTGGGCCCTGTTTCCCTCCCTCCCTCACCCCTAACTCCCTGGCTTTTGCAGTCACTGTTAAGGGATTTACATTTCTGGAAAACTACAACACTGACTTCTTTCACATTGGCTTTTAAAGCCAACATATTACTGGCAGAGTGTTTACCAGCCAGACAAACCAAGCAAGCTTTTTATGTCTCCAAAGATAATAAAATAGTGCTTGGAGCACAGCTCCCCTGGAGTTCTGCATGGAGTCAACATAAGGAGATGGCTATTTTAATCATCCTGGAGTTGCCTAAGCATAGGTTCTCCTGTTGATTTAGAACAGTCTCAACCCAGAACACTAAGCCAGAAATACATTTGGAGCTGAGGCTGAAGCAGAGTTAATATTCATCTCTCTGGTTTTATTTTAAGATGTACCTTTAGATCTCTTGATGTGTAGCAGAGTCAGTGAGTCACTCCAGACAGTTTAAAGATATTTTGGAAAAAGCTGTAAAGTGAATTTTGGGGTTTGTTTTTCTTTCCTTTTTTTTTTTTCATTTTTTTTCCCAGTCACAAGCAGACTTGGCTTTGTTCTTTGGTTTTCTTTTGTAATAGAAGGAGAACTATGGTTGCATAGAAGTTAATGAGCACATAACATCCCTCAGCCACCCAGACACTCCAAGAGAAGTGAAAGGACTTCTGGCTGGACTCTAGCCATCCATCCTGTGTTGATAAAGCCAGGGGAGTGCTGACAAGGGGCCTTTGCATTCTGTGCAGCAGCATCACCTGCAGTGAACCTCTGTGCTCAGAGCAAAGGGCACAGCTGGAAGGAGGGAACTGAGCAGTGAGGCCATTTTTCCAAACTTCCCCAGTTCATGCTGCTTTATGGGCCTGGCTGGCTGCAAGGTGAGAAGTGTGCACCATCTACAGGTATTTACAGAGGTGTAGAGACAGAAGTAAAGCAGAAGGAAGTCATTCAGTCAGTCAGAAACTGATATCCAGCAAGGGGACTCCTGGCACCCTGTCCAGATCCCTCCCTTCCTGCCTGCCAGCCTGGAACCCAGCCAAGGAGAACTGGTGGTGGATCTGAATCCCTCTGTCCTCCCTATGGCAACATATGTTTGGCTACTCCCTCAGGGTCTCACATTTAAGCTCTTGAGCCAACACCACGACCATGGGTGGTGAATGAAGCAGACAGCAGGGGCCAGCAACAAAAACGGTCCTGTTATTCTGAGGAGTATTTCTGGCAGGATCCAGGGGGGCACAGCAGTGAGGAGAAAGCTGTGTTCCATCTTTAGCAGAAAGCATCACTTTGCTGTACTCTGTTTCATGACTTGTTTGCTCGAGCCTTTTTTTAACCACACTGTTGGGCCTTCCAGTGTGTGCAAACAGGACAAATATAGTGACTCCCAAGTGTATACCTATTATTTAGTTGTTATATAAAGCCCACTTGAGCACACCATGAATTCACATTTTAGGTTTCTGGAAACTTCTGCTGGAAATTCGTTGTGGTCTGTTGCCACCTTGCAGGGATCCTTTCTCATCCCCCCACACGAGCAGCTCCTCAGCATGTTTTTAAATGAGTACACAGAAACCCTGTTAGTCACAGCAGTGACCACAGAAAAGGTTTTCCTGACATAGGGTTCCATTTGTGCCTCTCATGTGGTGGCTGGGGTCACCATCCTGGTAGGTGACAAGGAAATTTGGTGGAGCCTATTTTGGGTATCAGTTCTTCTTGCACACCATTCACACACAGTCATCACTGTGAACAGCACAGCCCACTCCCCTGAGTGGAACCCCCTGCATAGGAGGTGATCCCCACATCCTAAAAGTTAAATGGAATAAGCCTTGCCCTTGCCCAGCACGCAGCAACCATGACCAGTCCCTACACCTGCAGCTCAGAGCAGCATATCCACCTCTGCTAAGTCAAATTGTCTACCAGCATTATCTATTAGCCCCAAAAAGGTTAATGTCATATTTGCATATAATCAGTTGTTATTCATTACACTATTCCCCACATGCAACTCGGTAGATACTTGGCAGATCTTTTTCCCAGAAACTGAGTGTAATGCCTTGAGATGAACTGGCAATATATTTGGACTTTTGACTCACATGCATGCCAAGATTAGAAATATTTCTGACTGGTTATTCTTACAGCCACTGTAAATACAGCATTCTGTCTGCTGCTTTTATGGGTGCTGCTTAACCTATTCTAAGCATCACAGTTTAGTCTAGAGTTTAAACACAAGTTGGGTTTTCCCAACAGCTGGGACCCAAAGTAAAGCTGCTTTACAGTAAAAGGTTACATTCAGTCCAGAAATTCAAGAGAAATGAATCCTTCTGAAGACATACTCTGAACAGCCCAAAATACGCAGTCAGAGGGAGCTTTAGTTCTGTGCCTGGTGTGATCTTACCTGCTCCTGTAAATCTGTGTGAGAGCTGGCTTAGGGAAGACAGGCTCTACATCTGACAGTGGTTTGAACAGAAAAGAAAGGTGGGGGAGATTGTTTTGAGTTTGTGCAAGTGGTCACACACAGCAGTGCCTGGCCTGCTCCCTCAGGAAATCCAGGAGTGCTGCTCTGCTCAGCCTGACAGTCCCCAGCCCATCTACCACGGGCTTCAGAACATGCAGGAACCCCTGAATTTGACTTACTGGGCTTTTCTGCCACAGCAGAAACTTCTTCCATAAGGGAGGGCAGGTGAAGAATCACTAATATAGAGGGAATTTCAAAGAGGTGGAATATAATTTAGAGGGCTGGGCATTGGATTTTTGAATTCCTGCTCTAACTCCATAGCTTGTAATGACCAGTGATCAGTATCTTGGTTTTGTGCATCATCCTAATATGAAGGATTTTTTTAAAAGCAGTTCTTACCTTGAGAACTTGCAGATATAATGAAAATGAGGCAAGAGCAAAATGAGAACACAGCAGATAAAAATTATTTTATATCTTGATGTGTCCCTTCAAAAAAATTAAATGGACATGTCTATCTCCTCCTTATTTTATTACATATCTGCTATATATTCTTATTCTGAGACACCAAAAATATTTTTAACAAGCTGTTTTTTTAAGGGCTCTGTCTCATACACATGTTTTCTGGGATCTCTTTGTCCTCACCTAGTGATTCCTAAGGTGCAAGTCCTAGTTCTACAGCCAAGAGGACTAAATACTAATTTCCAAGGATGAACTTACAGCTATTCTGCTGTGGTTTAACCCCAGCCAACAACTATGGCACAGCCACTTGCTCACACACATCTCCCACCTCCCAGCTGGGATGGGGGAAAAAAATCAGAAAAAAAGTGAAAAAACTCAAGGGTTGAGATCAAGAGAGTTTAATAAGTTGTGCAAAAGCTGCACTTGCATCAAAGCAAACCAAGGAATTCATTCACTACGAGCCATTCCCAGGAAAGCAGGGCTCCACCACACGTCATTTGGGAAGAGCAACACCACCCCTCTGAATGTCCCCTCATCCCTGCTCAGCAGTACCTGAAACATCCTTGTGTTACCAGCACTGCTTTCAGCACAAATCCAAAACACAGCCCTGGAGTAGCTACTGTGAAGAAAACTAACTCTATCCCAACCAAAACCAGCACACATCCTCAGTTCCTACTTTCTGAATGCCTTTTGAAGAGTCTCCTGATGTCAGCAAGACCCAAGTTTTGGAACAGTGCAGAACATTGTTGTTCCTGCAGGCTAATGGTTTGTCACTGCAAAGCAAGGCTCAGAAGGAGTTGCAAGACTCAAAATGAATTTCTGAGACTGGACTGCCTCTGGGTTACATCTTTATGTAAGTGTGACTGCACTGCAGACAGACAGACATACCCAGATCTGTGGCCACACGAAGCCGTGAGATTCAAGCCACAAAAGTGCAGCAGCAAACACTGTGATGCTTAAGCTTAGAAGGCAGAAAACAGACCCATCATCTTGCCACAGAAAGCTGTGGATTTTCAAGAGAAGTCTCCCGTGGCTGCTCCTGTGTCTCCAGCTCCTGCCTGGTTGGTCCTCACCTACCAAGACCAGAATTCAGCTCCTAAAGTGAGATGTGTAGATCCAGGCTTTGGGTGAGTGTCCCCTGAATTTAACAGACCACAAACGTCTCCAGCTCCTTAGAGAGCCAAAGGTAAGTGAGGTGCAGGTGTCCACTCTAGGAAGGAAGGCAGAACTGGGACAGCCAGATGAGACAGTCCAGCATTTCCATCTGTTGTTGCATCTCCGAATTCTGCTGTTTCCCTCCTTCCCTCACCCTTTAGTGACCCTCAGCCTATTATTTTGTACATCTGATCTGCTCATTAAAATGTAACAAGTGGTTTGGCAGCTGTCTGCGTGTTCATAAAAAAGAACTTGGCTGTCACAAATTGCTTCTGCCAGTCTTGGATCACCTGTGGGAAGCACTTGTGACCAGCCCTGCAGCTGGAGCCAGCTGGTGCAGGAGAGTCCTGTGGTTTTCACCTTACCTGTGCACAGGGTTGCAGGAAGGCATTCCTAGTGCTAAGGTTTGGCTGTGAAAGGCAGACAGGGAATACTTAGAAGGATTATTTATTCTCAGCTTCATCTGCTTGTCAAACAACTGACTGTAAGTATGTGATCTTTCAGTAGGGTAGATACAATATAAGCAAGGATAAGGAACAATTTCCTGCCTTGCACTGGAATTTTGAGAGACTGAGAGGCCTGCAGGAAGATCATATCAAGGAAACAAGGAACTTGCCTGTGATACAAATGCCACTCATAAATACCCACAGTCTGGAAATGGCCACTTTAACAATGGAGTGTCTTTTCTTGGAAAACAGTGTCAAAAAAAGACAACAAATACTGATGCTCTGAACAATATGTTTTATCTGCACAATTAGAGACTCCAAGAGAGTGGACTTAATGGCAGTGTGCACTAACATTTCAAACACAGACATCAAGGTTTATATTCTAGCACTGTTCAAATGTGAAAGCAGGGCTGAATTTAAAGGCTTCTGTCTTGTGTCAGTGCTGCAAAGGGCCTGACACCTAAGGCTCCTCAAGCACTGTGAGGGTTCCTGAGACAGCTGCACTCCCTCTGCCTGTCAGTGCTGTGCCCTTCAGCCAGCTCTGGGGTTACACTTTGTGCTCACAGGCAGCAGGTTCCCCGGGGTTGGGTGGTTGGTGTGCAGCCACCCTTGCATGCAGCCACTCTCACTGGGCCCCAGCATGCCCAGCCCCACTAACTGGGCTGGGGGTGAGGCCCCACTAGAAGGCCTTGTGCCCCAGACTGATTCCAGTGACTGCAGGGAGATGATTGCTGTCTTTGGATCCAACTGGCCTTTGCTTTCTGTTTACAGTATGCAAGGGGCTCCACAGGCTGTTTGTTACAGCCACTTATCCATGTTTGCTAAAATGTTTTTGAAGAAATGCAGTATCAGCATCTACTCTGACCCTTGACACTGCTCACATCAGAACCTTATTTTCTGGTTTATTACAGCCTCTTTTTCGGAGCTAAACACACCAGGAAGAGGGAGTGAGGGTGGTTAGGCAAATCATCACAAAACTCCAGTGTTCACTCTTCAGTGCTCTCTAAAGAGAATGCCTCCTCTCCTCCATTTGCCTTAGACTTGTCCTGCACACTTCCCACTGTCACATTAGTCTGTGCATTGCTACTGCCTTGGCAGCAGGAGACAGTGTGAGTTAAAGATTGATAAACCCACACCACAGAATTCACCCTGACCTTTCGCAATGGGGACCCAAATCTGCTACTTCCCCTGAGCCCCCGCAGCCTATAAAACCCCTGCACTGTCCCTGCCTTGGCCTGGTGCTGAGATGAAGACTAATTGCTATTAACCTCAAATTTCTTAAACCTAGAATAAAATAGCAAGCCCTAAGAAGTTTGTGCAGAACACAGGCAGACAACTGTGTCAGGGAGCTTTTTTTTCTTTTTTAGGGCTTGTATTTTAGAAGCAAAGAGCTTTCTATCCAGCTAGCCTTGAAAGCACAAGCACTGCCTGGAATTCCTCCCACAGATGTGAAGCCAAATTATGGCTTCTGCCATAGCAGAAACTGGGGAGGGAGAGATGTAGATGATGAAAATGCAAAAAAGATCCAAGGGGGATTCTGAGAATCAGAGCATACTTCATCATGGGGAACTTTTCAAGAACACTGGCAGAAGAGATGAAGGAAGGAGATAAGACACAGTTTGGAAGACAGGTCAGTCCATACCCTCCTACATGGCACGGCCTCTCTGTAGAGGAGGCAACTCCCAGCTGTTGGTACCAGCCCCAGCAGCTTGGCAGACAGGTTGCCAGTTCTGTGAAGGTTGATGACAAAAATCAGGTATTCTACAGAAACATACAAAATTGTATTTCCAAACTTCCACTAGGGAGGGTTAGGGAAGGTCCTGCAAGCAGCAACAACTGTGTGCTGAGAGCTCACATGGTTCAGCACACTCAGCAGGCCTCTGTACAAACACAGGAGACAATGACTCTCTTTTTTGGACAATGGCACTTGAAAAGTCTTGTTAAAATAATTTTCTCAATAGCTGACACCCTCTTCCTCTTAATTACATCTAGCTGAACCAAAACAAGCAGAACTACAATCTAGGTTTACAAAATGCCAGAGAGGAAGTGAACTCAACCACAGCTGCTTTCTGAAAGGCTACAAGACATTAACTATTTGCTGCTGCTCCCTGCAGCCTCCCTCCACCTGGACTGGGAGGACAGGGCTAGGGATGAACTGCAGCCATAGACCAGGATTGGGCTTTACCTGGGATCCAGGCAAAAGTGAGCCCAGTCAGCTCCCCTTTCCCTTTATTAACCTCATAAATGATGGTAGGAAAAAATAAGCAAGTCTAATAACATTGAGCAAGTAGTTGGTAAGTGAAGATGCTGAAAATCAAGTTTGACCAATCAATACTAATCCATGCTACAAAGTTGTTACTGAGATGTAGTAAGCAGTTCATAACAATTATAAAAAACAATGTACTCAGCTAAACCCAATAGTTCTTCAATGCCACCTGCTGCTCCTCAGCTATCCATGGTGCACTCTGTTTAACAGTTTATTCCTCAGTCCTTCAGAAAAGGACATTAACTTTTACCCTGTGCTCCTCTTTACCCCTCTCCATGTCCTGAACATAACATTAGATTCTGTGGCTGTTTCTGCATGAATTTTCACTCCTCCCTGCTTCATGTCTTCTCCTGGTTCCAAGAGCTTTCAGCTTAAAAAAAATCCCTCCCTCACCTGGAGCTAGAGAGTTCTGAGTTACAGTTCCTTCTTCCAGGATTATTTATTCACTTATTTTTACACAGCATATGAAATGAGAAAAATTTAAATAGACTGAGGAGCAAACATGGAAATTAACTGTGTATATCATCAGGAAATTTTACTTTAACTGCAAGTTACTGTACTTCATTTTTATTATCCCTTTCTTTTATAAGATAGAGATGATTTAAAGACGTTTCAGAACAACCACTTTGGAATACTATTATTTTTAACATAGAGTAACTACTGTCTATTCCATTAGCAAACTGTTTTTTTCCTATGGACTACTAAAGACTTCTACATCCACAGATAACAAAGAGAAAAGAGAACCCACCTTTTCATAAAGAAAAATATTGAGTTCTAATTTCAGGGATTTTAATATATACACTTTCTTGGACAGTTTTCATGGGAAGTGTCCATGGTCCCTCTGAGTTATTACCAGTCCCACACAGAGCCTCACTTCTCTTCCTCTCCCTCCAGTCCTCACAGTGGGCCATTATGCTACAGCAGACTGATCCAAACCTGGGAGCTGAGGGAGACACTCACATAGGCTAGAAAGACTCTGCTGTGGTATGGCCCATAAGAGGACAGCTTTTTAAAGCATTTGTGTCTCTGCTAAAGGGTTTCTGAAGTTCCAGGTTTAAATTCCCTCTCTAAGTGCTGGAGTCTGCCCTCTGAGCACCTCACTAAAACTGAGGTAATGAGGGATATGATCAGTTTTCTGAGGGTGTTGTGACCTAGAGGCAGGTCTGATTACATCATTTGTTTTGAGTTGAGTCTCAGGAGCTTTATAAAAAGCAGTCCTAAAAGCAAGGAGAGTGAAAAGGGGAGAGGAGGGCAATAACTCATTAGCAGAAGCTCTGTATGTGTGCATTCTGCTACTCGCCACATGTCTACAGGGGAATTTCTTCAGAGTGCAGAGAAACCTGTGGACTGCTGGAATATTATAAGTCTTTCCTTGAGATGTCAGCCAAGAGCTTCAGTGCAGTCACAGTGGCTGCTGTGCTGATTTTCTTCCTAAAGATACAACTCTCAGTGCAAGCGCCGGTGAACGGTAAAGTCTTTCAGCTTTCTATTTTATTGTAACTTAGGGCAGCTCTGTGTGTGCAGAAAACTGGCCTCTTTTGATTAGTGCTACTAATTACCATGCTCGAGGTTTATTGTATATTGTTGCAGTTTGTGGTTGTTTGGAGTCAGTATCCTTATTTCAGTTTCTCAGTACAGGTATTCTGGCATATACAGGAAAGAGAAATTTGTCCTCTGGTTTAGTTTGCATTATAGAGTTCTTTCATGCTCAGTATGCCTTGCTTTGACATCTTTTTGTTTCTCATAGAATGAAGCAGAGACTCAGAGTTAGTGGAGGCATCACAGCTTTCTCTCTGCCCTGTTTATTTTTAAACTGGAGGGGGGAAAAGGCAATCCCTGTGAAGCATCCCATACACTAGACCTCTTTCTCTTATATTTAAATAGGATTAGTTCTTTTTAGGAGTGAATGTTCATATATTCAAGCTGATTACAATAAATTTTCCCCCTTTCAAGCTAATTATCATCCACCTAGTGTTGTTATAGGATACCAGGGAGAATCATTATAAAGGGTTGTGTGAGAGGACTTGCTCAGCACATATATTCATGGGACCAAAATCCTGAAGGTTCAAACATGATCCAGAGCTGTTGGCTCCATGCAGAGCTCTGCCAAGACAAGCATTTTACCATTTTTCATATGAGCAGAATAAGGTGTGGAATTAAAACTTTTAAGGTCATCTTTTGTTGTTCATATATCCTCTGAAAAATGCCAATATTCTCCAGTAGAATCTCCCACCTGAAGGGCAGAAGTGCTTTCCAGAATAAGAGAATAAATTCAATGCTTTCTGGGTGTTTTCTGTGACCACACGGAAGATTTGGAATTGAAAGGATGTGTTGAAAAGATATCTTACCTTGCATCCTGAAGGGAATGCTGGAGAGCTCCTATCTTAGAATTAGTACCAAGGAATGGCAGGAGCTACAGTATCTGCCTATCTCTGACATCTTCCCAAGTAGATTATCACAACTACAACCATTCCCACTTTCCCAGTTCCCAAGTGACATTGGGAAGGTATTTTTTCCCTGTCTATTGAATCAAGGGCAGATTCTCTGGCTCCAGGAACCCCCTCTGCCATGCATGGGCATTAACTGTGCTACTCCCCAACACTCATCTCAGCATCAACAAAGAGGCAGGAGAGTGCTCACAGAGCTGTTCACTGTTCCCCTCTAGATGTTAAGCCTCCGATTTTGGGAGGCAGTGTGACAATCTGCCTCCTCCTCATTTCATAATCAGTCAGAGTAAGGATCATAACCTTGCTCACAGTCTGAGGTTGGCAGCTCTGTATGATCATTCAGACAAGATCAAGAAGATCCTGCCATCTGGTCACCTCTTCATCTCCTGACCTAAGCTGGATGAAAGGAGTATAAATGTGCCTCAGCCCAACCTACAGCAGTTGCTGTGATTGTGCTCACCAGTAAAGTCATGATGGTGGTGAACTGCAGGTCATCAAAATGCTCACAGGCTAAGGAATATTTCACTTGGCAAAAGACTTGAAGCTTTCATATATTTTTGTGTCAAGTGGTGTAACTGGCCGTAATATTGAAAATATTTGAAATATTTGGTTGTTTTAAGGTTATTCTAGATTATGAAAATCATAGTTTTGACATTCCATACACATTTCAGTGGTCAGTAAGAGCATGAACAGAGTAGCTATTGTAGTTAAGCCAATATTTCTTCAAACCCTGCTCAGATGAGGATATTTCTAAAATCTGCTGCCAGTCAGTTGGTGTCTTTATACAAGTTTTACCTGCAGAATGTTCTGAGCAGAAGACACAAGGAACCCCCAAAAGACCTCACTAAGAGATAATCCCCTCCAGAGTGAAGGCAAGAGGAAAATGAGGTTTCCCATTTTGAAATCGAAGACAGTGCATGAATTCTTCTACAGGAAGAACCTGAGGTCTTCAGCCAGGATGATTACACAGCTTTGAAAATGCCAGTGTGAAAGAACAAGGCACACTGGTCCTGACAAACTGAAAGCAGAGAGTTCAGTGTTCCAGGCTGATACAAAATATCAATACAAAAGAGCCAAGTGCAGCTGTTTCTCACTTCCCTACAAATCAATCCCAAACATTTCACACAGCATTCCTTGGAGAAGAGCTGTATCTGTGACTGCATTTCAGAGCACAGGAAATGCAGCCAAGAGCCATGTATTGTGCCTGTGAGGATAAATATCTGCCTGCCTGCATGCACACACTCACAGGCACACTGGGTGCTTGCAAGACTTGTGATTCAGGACTGCTTTCTAAGCAGAAGCAAAATTAAATTTGCAAAGAATGAAGATCTGCATGAGCCTGATAACCAGAACTGTTCAGGTCTGCCAGGACAAGCACCTCTAATTACACAGCAAGCTGTATGATTGCAGGTTTCAGGACTAGGAATAAAATAATTAAAAAGAGCGTTTAATAAGTCAAGACATTTCCAAAGACACGTAGAGACACTGTCCCAAGTTCAGTTCCTTAAGCAGTGGGTGAGTATTGATCATTTTAACACTCATTCACCCTCCCAGGATTCTCTGAGCTCCATGGGTTCATGTATCTTCAAAGTCTATCTATTAATCCCTGTTTCAGTTGGCAAATCCCAGAGCTGTACAGAAATGACTGTCCATCATTTCCCAGTGTAGCAACTGGCAATTCACTGATGTTTTTCAACTAGGCATGAAGGGGTTCATTGTAGCTACACCCCATTTAAATCCCTTACCTTCCCAGCCAGGAAAAAAACAGGGATGTAACTACACACAAAGTCTGTGGATATTCCACCAAAGAGAAAAAAGATAGACTGACAACAGTTTATGGGCAGGATCACAGGGATAATTATGATTACAATTTGGGTGAGAAAGGTTCCTAATCTTTGGAAGTGTCTATGGTTTGCTCAACAGCTGGGGCTGGAAGAATAGATGAAAGTATTGCACAGTGCAGTACATGGGTTTAAGTAGCAATTTGTTTCTTTACAGAGTAAGATCAATTTCAAATATTCATAATAATGTTTTCTTTGTCTTTGAACAGGGTCAAAGTGGTCTTATATTGGTAAGTACTAATTTGTATAATTCATACATACTAAGTTGTGGCTTTCTTCTCTGTTTTAAGGATAACATGCCAAATGTATTCTGGTGGGTATTTACTGGGTTCACTACCTTTGCTCAGTTTTGGATCTGGTCAGTTGTCTTGAAATCTGTTCTTCAGCCCAGGTTTCACATCTGGGTGACTGAGAGCCAGTTATTGAGTTCTAAATTGCCTTGTGGAGTGACAGGAACTTCAGCAGACTGAGGTTGGCCCTACAACTGCAGAGGTTCCCCAAAGCCCTGTTTCCTCACCAGTCACAGGCCAGCAGCACATTTGAACCTAGTTCTGCAGAGAGCATTCCTCTCCATACCCACATGGGTCTTCAGTTTTGAGTCAGAGTTCACAAATCACCTGTATCATGTTACTGAAGACTCGGGTCCCCAAAAATCCCAGCAGTGACAAAGCAGAATAATTCATATTCAGAAAAGCAGTGTTAATTTGTAACTAATTGAACTGATT
This sequence comes from Pseudopipra pipra, assembly GCF_036250125.1. Classification (NCBI taxonomy): domain Eukaryota; kingdom Metazoa; phylum Chordata; class Aves; order Passeriformes; family Pipridae; genus Pseudopipra; species Pseudopipra pipra. Next base: position 2,476,795 of record NC_087560.1, on the reverse strand, counting down.
TTTAACTAGTCCTTTTTGTGAGCTACTGACCCAGAAGGACCTGGTGGCTGCTCAGAAAGAAGATTTATCTAGATGTTTTCTTTTAACTGGTCAAATCCTCTAGCCAGGTATTTCCTCACTCAGAGTAGCATTTTATATGCCACATGTCCACAGAGAAGTAGCAGTACTGGGAATCTCACCAAAAAATGCTTGTTCTTAAGCTTTTGGTGCTGCTCCAAGGCAGAACCTCCGAAGCTGAAGCTGCCTCTCAGAACTCCTCCCTCCCTTTGGCTGAGCTCCACTTTACCTGCCTGGCTTCACGTAAGCAGAGGGAGAACTGTCAGCTGTGTGTGCACAGGTACTGTCTGACTGCCCTGCACACACAGACACTTCCCACCCTCATCAGGGAGAGTCTGACACAGTTTCATTGACAAAAGCCTGGGTTTTCTACCTTGGCAGCAGCCATCAGACAAACCTAACCCTGCTGGGTAGTAAGGAAAACAAGACTACTTTTGCTCCTTTTACCATCAAAGTAGAAGTTTTGCCCTCCATCCCAGGGCAGTGCTTGTTTCAATTAGTTACTTCTCCCTTTCTGGGAATTTGAGGGCCAGTGTTTATTTCCAAGTGTGTTGTTCTCAGTGCCCAACTTCATCAATTCCTGTTAAGCTCTTCCATACTGCAGTCTGATTTCTATATTCTAACGTGTGCTGGAGGATAGAGGGAAGGTTCACAAAACAGATTATCTTTTTCCTTTAACTACTGATTTCAAAATATATCTAGAAAAACATATAAAAGAAAATATATAAAAGCAACTTCAAAAAAATTAAAGTTGCAACTGAACTTGTACAGGGTAGTACAGAAAAGCAGAAGTGGAACATTGATCTGCACAGAGAAAACCAGGTATTAGAGAGACTGCACTAAGCCAGAGAAGAGCCTCTCCATACTCTTCTACTGATCCTGGTTCCTTATGGCAGCCTAAACCTCCCACCATTTTTCTTCATCCCTGAAGCACTTTGCAGTGCCTTTCACTACAGATAAGTCAATAGGAAGGGAAAGGAAATCAAGCAATTATAATGACAGTGCAGACTGATGTCGAGATGAGGGTCAAGGTGTAAGATTAAGGGTGGAGCAGGAGTAGATTTGTTGAGCAGGAGAATATGTAAAGCTGATTGTGGATACAGTGCTAGCAGCTCAGGGCACAGTGGCAAAGCAAGATGACACAGCATGTGATCAGGCCTTATCTGTTCAGCACGAGCTTTCCAAAGAAATGAGCATTTGTCTTGGCTATAATGGAAACTACTACATGAGATACAGTAAATAAAAAGGCTAAACCTCTTCTCTGTTTGCTTCTTCCTTAGCCAAGCTGCAGTAATCCTATTCTTTCTTCCTGTTTTCACTCCTCTTGTATGTATCCCAAAAAAAAGTGGCTGAAGGAAACACCACAGAACAGTGAGCTGAGGCATGAGCCCTCAGCCCTCGTGGCACAGGTTGGCTCTGTGTGCTCTCATGGGCTGCTTCACCTTCTGTAAAATGGACAAAAGACATCAAGCACGTTGTAAGAAAAGTGTTTTCAGTTAAAGAACTGAAGGAATTGTTCTGATGCCCCATAGCTCAGGACAGCATGTGCACACAGCTGCTGGCAATGTTGCTGTGTGGCTGGAAGGTGCAGGCCAGAAGTCCTCTGCCCCAGAAGAAAATTGCTAAAAGTGGATGTTGGGCTTCAATTCTTTGGACTCTGGCTTTCTGTTTCTGTAATGTAGGTGGGTCAGAAGGAAATCAGAGAACCAGAGTCATCCCTTGGGAGTGGACAAGCAGCTACAATGCAGAAAACCAGCTCTATAGACAAGTTCAAAGTAATAGTGCCGACAGAATTACTAACCTGCTTTAGCAGTAATAGTGCCAACAGAATTATAAATGTGCTTTAGCATGTGAGGAGACAACCTCATGCTGCAATATAGACACAAGAACTGTTGTTAACAGACAGCAGGCTAATTGTACTTGCACACTCTTTCATTCTTCTCTTGCCAAATACTCCAATTCAGTGGGGTGCTGAGAGCCTGTGCTAAGACCCCTCCAGTTCCCCTTAGGAAATGCCAGCTTTGGTGAACACACTAAAACACACCCCAAATTTCTCATACAGCACTTGAATGCAGTAGCACGGACAGCTACAGCTCTTGGCAATTCCTCTACCTCCCAGGCTTCCCTCTGGGAATCCACACCCTGGCGTGCCCAGAATGGTGGGACTGAGCTCTGCCTGAGCTCCCAGTGCAATGGAAACCCTGTGATTCCTCCCCCCAGCACGAATATTAATTGGTCATCAGAGCAAAAGTCTGCTGGTAACACTGGTCTCACAGGCCTATTTTCTCCTTGTTTTAAATGAGGCCACGTGCACATCCTGGGAGCAGACCCCCCTGGGGTGCTGTGGGGCTGGCTGCAAAGCCAGAGCTGTCAGAGGAGATGATACAGTGGGCACAGGCAGCCCTGTGCTGAGGGTGGTTTGCTCAGCTCACTGGGCAGCCTGACTGCCCAGGGAATTATTGCTGCTTTATTTACAGACAGCTTTTATAAAACAGCCACGAGGGCACAGCCAGGCTCAGGGCTGTTTACAGTGTGGCAGGGGAACACGGTCCTGGAAAATCAAATAGAAGAAGGCAACCCACAAGCTGGATTGGAGCAGCCTGAGTCTGCACTCCCTACACCAGGGAACATTCCTGGCAGCACTGGGAGCGGTGGTAGCACGAGGGTCCTACTTCCACTCACACCAACAGCTCCCTGCCTTCATTCACTCCCTCCACCAGCTGAATAACAGTGCTGAGGGGGTAGAACAGGCCCATGGCACAGTTATTGCTCTGCTGACAGTGCTGATGGCATCCTCAGAGCAGCAAACACCTTCTGAAGTGCCTGAGTCTTTCACAAAAGAAGAAAATTAACTATGAAGATAATTTTGCAATACTTCTTATGTTAATACCTTTTGGGACTTGTAACACAGGCCAATGTTAATACATCCACCTGCTGTTCTTTATTCAATAGTGATCAGACAAAGCCTTTGTAAACACGATGTGATTTCCAGTGAATTTATCTGAATGTGCTGGCACAGAAAAAGGAAAATCTGGTTCACAATCAATCAGTCATTTTCAACAGACCTAGCTGAGAAATGCCTTCCAGCTGTGTGGTTTATCTACCATGGAAATCTCAATTTCACATATGCAAACCCAAGCTGCAGTGAGCTCAGCTCTTTGAGACAAGAGTTTTGAGGCACTGAAATTAGAAAGACTACGTGACAAAAGGCAGAATTTCTATAAAAACAGGTTTTGTACCAAAAAAGGTTTTTTGTTTGGTTTTGTTGGGTTTTTCTTAATTGAGCAGGAGTGAGAAACAAGCAAATACTGCTGTAGCTTAAAGGCCTGTGAGTGAGTTGCAGAGTTATGCCAAGGAAAGGATAACTGCTAGTAAAGATCAAAGTACATAAAGACTATGATAACTACAGCATTTTATAGAAAACACAAAAGTTTTCCTTCTGAACTGGTGATGTGGGTGTGGAAGTTCCCATCTTCTGCTGCCAACTCTTTAGGGTATTCAGTTTATCCAAACATAGTACTGAAAAAATGATTTGTACTTCATGACACTGGCTGGGACCAGACTTGTGTTTTATACATCAATTACCTATTTAATTATCAAGTCTCCAAACCTGTGATATGTAGTATATTAAAGTCTTCTTGCAAACTCACTGCCTTAAAAAACCTTTTTTACATGATTGAGTCTTCTTACAACAAGGGCTTCTCACCAGTTTTTCTGACACTGTTGGAGTCTTAGCTCCCTGTAAAATGTTAAATATCAGTGTCATTGTCTTGCACATCAAGTTTCAACCTAAGAAACTATCATTTCCTGGGATATCCTGATGTATATTTTTCTGGGAAATATTCTTGAGTATATATGGAATTTATGCTCTTGTGGAGGTATTTGTTATTTGCCAAAAAATAGGTAGAGGATAGTATGCAGTCTTCTATAATGTCAGCATAACATTTATTAGGTTTTTTTAAGGAATTTCAGTAACTTTAGGATCTAAGAGGAGAGAAATTATTGTGATTGTCAGCAAACTGGAGTCAAAGATTTAAGCTGCAGCAACATCAAGGCCTATTCATACTGCAAAGCACTGATTGAGTCTGAATATCCACACTGCAAACAATGTCATGTGTTAACCTGTGTCCTGAATAACTTTAAACAGCTTTGACAATGAAGTGAGTCTGTCTTTAAGCACCAGAATTGCACTTGCCTCTGTCACACACACTGTTTAAGTCAGATTCACCTCCACTATCCATATACTTGGCAACTGCCTTGCATGTAAATAAAGTGAGCCTCTAATAATATCCTCCTGGCTGCTAATTTCCTTCAGAAAAGATCTGAACTTGCTTTGCCACTGATGACCTGATCTTCAAAGAAGCCAAAAGGAATATTATAGGTTTGGAAAAGAAGCCTTCTAACCAAAGGCTCAAGGGATTTATTTTAAGAGAAGTAAGAAACTATACCCTCTGTGTTATAAGTACGTCAGTGAGGAACAAAAGCGTGGTGACAACAGGCTCACAGTGAAAATCAAGCTGCTGAGGAGAGCACCAATGAAGTATCTTTTACCTGAAAAGCTTAAAGGAAGAGTAGATGTTTATTCCCTTCTGAAAGATGTGGCCTCATTGAAGCAGGGAGGCTCAGTGTCCTGTGTTATCCAGACCAGGCTGGTGATCCCAAAAGACCTTCCTGCCTTGGAAAGAATCATGACTAATGTTCAGAGACAAGGAGAAACACAAGTTGCAAGTATTTCTTCTGGTATTTAAATCCAAATAGTCTCAGCTTACAGCTTGTGAACAGCTGCTGGCTATTAATGTGTAATTAAATCAAAGGCACAATTAAAATCCTCTTGATATTATCTATTCTTTGTAGATCCTACCTCGGGCAAAAGACTATGAGGAAGAAAAGTTTCCTCAGAGTTTGAGCAAGTTATTGCAGGTCAAATTCTCATAGCACCTTCCATTTTTGCAAGTTAGCTTTTCAGTGTGGGTCATGCAGTCTTGCTGGATGGAGCCAGACAGTTTGTACAGTGAGGGAAGGTCTGTGAGGGGCTGGCTTTCTGTGCACTGAACTCTGTCAGCATGAAGTCACTTCTTTCAGCAATCCTCTTCAGAAGGCTGGAACAGCCTTCCTGGGCTTGTGTCTGCTACTTCCATAGGGAAAAGTGATTCATGTCAGTAAATAATCCAAATACTGTCACAGATCCAAACGTTCATGGGCCCTGTAGAGACAATGCCATTGGGGAGGCTCAGGGGCACTGTGCTGCCCGTGGTGCTGCTCCTGCAGGTCTAACCCTGTGAGCTGCCAGCCCTGCAGCTCCCCAGGAGTGTAACAGCAGCAGCAGCTGAGACTGTAAAAAAATCGAGGGGCAGTGAAAGCAGTGAAGTGTCTCAATGTGAGATTTTTTTTTTGGCATTTGGCCCTTTTCTATCCAATGGCACAATTTTCCAATTTTCTATCCAATGGAAAGATAAAATTGAGATTTAAAAAAAAAAACTGCCTAAAAATTCAGAAAAGGCTTCCTTTCCAAATTTGGTGTTAAGGCTTGACAAATGTGTCTCTGTTGATTTGCACAGGTCCTGATGGAGAGAAGGCCTGGCCAAAGAAATACCCATTTTGCGGAGGAGTGTTCCAATCTCCAATTGACTTCCACAAGGATATTCTCCAGTATGATTCCAATCTCCTGCCTTTAGAATTCATAGGCTACAACGTGTCCTCCACTGACCATTTTACACTGACCAATAACGGTCATTCAGGTAAGGGAGCTCAGTGACAGCAGGAGTTGGGAGTTGCAGGAACTCGTGGGTTTTTTGCTTCATGGGTGAACTACTTTGGTTATCAGATGAAATTAAGCTGTGCTGATAAAGCCTTCACATCTACAGCACAGGCTAGGGAAACCTGGGAATGTACTAAGGACAAATGCATGCCCAGTAAGCTGAGTTTTGAATAAAGAGTTTTAAAATAAACTCTAGGCATGTCAGAATTAATTCCTGAGCTTTTCTTACTACTTTGGTTGTGGTGCTCTGAAACAGCAACAGACTTTGTGATTCTACTGAAAAGAGATAAATTGATAAAATATGAGTGTAATGGGTCTCTGGCATCCTGGGCTATCAAAGCAGCTCAACTGAATTACATGGGCAGGGAGGGAAGGAAAAAAAAGAGCTAGGAGCACCATTCTGTTCCTTTGATTTCAGACAGAAACCTCTCTAGCATAAGATAAGACCAGTAAGAAGACAGAATAATAATTAGAAATAGCATACAAGCATGCCCTCCCCACTGCAGCACTTAAACAAAATGTCACTACAGTAGGTAAAGGCAGAAAAGATGCAGTCTTATAAAGATCTATTATATTGACACAATATATAATACCAGTTAGTTCCACCATTTTTCATTCCTTCCTGAAACATTTGAAGACATAGGAATAAGAACAGTTACAAAGCCCTCCTTCTTTGTATCCTTTTCTATTTTATAAGCATCAAAATAACCTGTGTTATAAAATGGCCTCTGCTCTGCTCTGGCATGTTTGACCAACATGCAAAAGTCTCTTTTTCTCTCATTCTTTCAGTGAGGTAAACCTGCTCTACTGAACATCATAAGCCCCTTCTTCTCTTAGGACATGATTCCTGGTTTTCCTCTTAATCAATTCCTCCATCAAAATCAGGTTCCTTTAAACTAGGAATGGCTGGAACACCTTTTCCCTGTGAGCCTTCTTTTCCTAAAAGTCCTTCTTGGTCCCGAGTGAAAGACTGCACTGTCACAGTTGAATGCTTTGGGCTGATGTGAGTGACAGGCAGAGAAGGAAACATTGACACTTTAATGGTGCCAGGAGGCAAAAGAACATCACAGGGAGTCTGTCCCTCACATAATAGTCACTCAGGTACAGGCAAATTCCTTGTAGAGTCTTTGTCACCTGTCATTGTCACATCTCACCCCTAAAACAGAGTTTGACTACTTCCTAATGAAAGCCAAGACAAAAACATGTTCCCCCTCAATAAAAATGGGAGTTCACTTCTAAGGTCAGTGCCCTCCTAGAAAGCAGGGGAGATGCAACGTACTCCAGAAACCTCACTTAGGTACAAATTGATTGCTCTGAGTAATAAAAAATTAGGCTCTGTTGGAGTGATCATTACACAATCTGCTGCTGCCTTCTCTTTCAGCCAGAGAGGAAACCAGTAGGACACTTAGTGTTGTCTGTCAGTCATTCCTACATATAATTAGTGTGCTTCACCAGCCAGCTCATCCAGATACAATCACCTACTGCAGCCAGACCAAAAACAGTAGAGCTCAGAACAAGCTTTTTAGGATCATAGGCTTGCAGCTGTTCCTTCACTAAGGTTTTGAGCCCTGTTTCCCCTGAAAAACGTGTCTGGCACACTGCAGAAACAAATTATATTCACACCAGAAAGTAATAAAGAAATCAATCTGTTCTTGACATAAACTGTTGCTTTATGGAGTACCAAAAGTCTCAAGTGAACAACTGAGAACTTTCTCCTGAGTTAAGAATTACTACACCAAAAAAACCCCAAACCCAGCTTGTCATCCCCACTGGAGAGTATTAGTGAGCAGAAGGGAGGGGAATGCATGCCAAGGTCTCCATCCAGTCAAGAGAGGAAATGCTAGTTCATAAGGCCTGGGGTTATCTTGCTGCTTGACATCAGTGTTCTGGGTTCTGGAAGCAGTGAGGAGAGGGAGAAGTTTATTTGGTTTTACCATACGCTCCTAAAAGAAGATTAAGAAGCAGAGGAGTTCAATGTAACAGGAGATAAAAAATACCCTGATAAGTCTTAATTTACTAAGACATTTTCAATCATTATGAGGGGATTGAAAGAAGGCACACAAACCTAAGTTTTGCTCCAACATAGCACTAATTGTCTTCAATAAGTCTGAGATAAATTTGTGTTCTTCAGGGAGAAGAAAGATTTCCATTAGCAACAATTCTCACACTCAATTCCTTCATTTAGGAAAGTAGAAAAAGGGTATGTTCTAAATTCTCCTGATTTACCTAGAAAGGGCTAAAGAGGACTGAAGTGTTTATCTCCCCCCCAGACTGAGATGGGTCTGAGTTAAGAACCTGCTTTGTTCATGCTCCCTACATAATATACTTAGAGTAGTTTTATTTGCCCTGTTCTTGAGAGCCGTGGTATCATCTGCTCCCATCTGGGTTTGGTCTGCTTGCAGTGAAAATGTACCTGTCACCTGCCATGTCCATCAGGAACCTCCCTTTTGAATACACTGCATCTCAACTCCACCTGCACTGGGGGAACCGCAACAAGTCCGAAGGCTCGGAGCACACCGTGGGTGGGAAGCACTTTGCAGCAGAGGTGAGACAAGCTCAGGCCAGGGAAAGAGCAAAGAAGGGTGGGCAGGTCCCACTGCTTCCAAGTGGGATCTGTGTCCTGGGGATAAGGCTGTAAAAGGCTGCTAAGATCTGGGTATATACTAAAAAACGGATTGTGCAAAAAAAGGTGGACTCTGATGTACTGTCACTAAGTCAGGGAGTTAGAACTTGGGCTCCAAACTCAGAGCTGGAACAAGGTCACTTGAGTCATTTCAAGATATTTGGTACCTTGGTTCTTCTCTGTAAACCAGGTATATCTTTTAGCTGCATGGCACTGCTGCTCTATTTACCTTTGCTCACCTTCTTCTATCCAGCGAAGAACTATTTGCTGCCTTTTCTAACCTTAAATGATGGATTTGGGAATAGATTTTGATAGGAAGTGCCAATCAGATATTTACCTCAAAATTATTAAAGTCAGTCAGAATAATTTGTTTGCATAACAGCACTTTAGGAATCCATTTCTTCTCTATTTAACACTGAGTTTTGTGTTCTAAATATTGAAGTGTTAAGGTGGGATTTTTTCCAGAAAAATTTACTAGTACTACAGTCAAGATGCTTTGAAGCTGAAGTCATTGATCCTCTTCCCCCCTTCATTATGAGGGTTGTGGGGTGTGTGTAACTTGGCTACAGCAGGGCTGGAGGTGGGACTCCCAGGACCTTTTGATTTCTCTAAAAGGATCTTACCCCCAGAAATCACTAAAGGACCCCCTTGTATTGTCTTATCCTGAGGTGGTTGAGTTGGTCCTTTTTAGCTGTGAAACAGAAATGTGAGCACGACCCACATGTTACTATAACAAAGTATCCCCTTCTTTGTAGCTGCATATTGTGCATTACAACTCTGAGAAATATCCAGATGTAACAGCAGCAATGGACAAAGAGGATGGACTGGCAGTTCTGGCTGTTCTCCTCGAGGTAGGATCCTTTGGGGGTTTGTTGTTGTTTAGAATATGCTTTCAATCATTTAGTCATCAATGTACAAGATTATCCAGATCATTTAAGAATACAGTGGCTGAATAAAGGTTTTTCCTTTCCCCTCTCACCAATAAAAGGTCAGATTCCAGCAGCACATACCAAAACAGGAACACATTCTGAGAAAAGAGGAATTCTGAATATTGTCTCATGGTTTTCAGTAAATTAACTTCAGCTATGTTAAATCCATTTTTGCATTCGTTTACAAACTGATGATTGGTAGGGTTTATCAAACAGGAGGCAACAGTGAAATCCCAGCTCAGTCCCTCAGAACTGCTGGAGCCTGGAGCAGTTTTGACCCAGCAGAGGCACAGGCCTGCCTTTGACCACCATATGTAATTAGGATTTAACCACAGTCTTCATGCTGCTCTCTTCCCAGATTCTTTGAATCACAGTTTACAGTAAAGAAGTAAATTCAGTGACCTTTTTAACAGGATAGAAGGACAACTTTCCAATTTTCCTCTCTAAAGCCCCACATACAAAGATAATAATGATCATAAACAGGTTTTATTTTAGTACCTTGTGTGTATGTCTCCCTTTTCTTGAGGATTAAAACTCCTCAATAAGATAACTGTAATTTTTAAATGTGAGGATTTTCTGCAGCATAGAAAACCAAACCTCCAGGCTTTCACATTTCCATCAAAAAAGTGAAAATGTTCTAGTTAGCAGACAAAGCTCTCATTAATGCAATCCCAGCTCACTTCCTAGCAGCTCTAAGATTTTGACAGTAATTTTGTGTTACATTTCAGTTAATTTGGAAGTTGCAGCTGTGAAAAGTTTCAGAGTATTGTATATTTTGCTAGGGAATAATACTGGTATCTGGTTATTTCCAAGCAATGATATTTAAAAATCAAATTAGGGAACAATGGAGATTAGATCTTTGAAAAACTTTCAGCCAGCTGGTGGCTATTGCAGTTGATCTAAGGACACCAGTTTACTATGTCTGGTTGTCAGAGGAGTTGCTAAGCACCAGCTCTGAAGAATTCATGAAAAAAGACACTGATTATCAGACAGAAAAGCTGCTGGTAGCAGTTGAAAAAGCTGGTCTTTGTTGATAGTTGAGTTATAGCCCTTGCCAGTGGTACCCAATGGTGTCATTCTTTATCTTCCTGGACTGAGGGGAGCAGCAGACTGAAAAATGCTTGTGGGTGGAAAACTGTGGCTTTGATGAGAAAGCAGCAGATGATCTGAGAAGCCTGTCAATTGAGAACTTATGCCTGCAAGGTTCTCAGAGGTTTCTCTCCTTTTGCTCAGCACTCTGAACAGGCAAGAGCAACAGGGGCTTTCAAGGGCACACTAAAGTCTACATTGCTGTTGTTAAGGCAGCATCCTGACAAGGCAGCTCTGACAGCTCTCAGTGGGAGCATAACTGTGCTCTGAGGACAGTGTTAGAGTTCTGAGTTATAAAATCCCTTATGCCACTCTGGTACATGAATATCTGGACAGTGGGGACACTTGCCTTGTGACAGGCCATCCAGTACAGCCAGAGGAGCACAGACTCACAGTGGGCTGCACAGCTGTTTAACAGTGTGATCATTTCAGATCGGACCCTTCAACCCCTCCTATGAAAAGATCTTCAGGCACTTCCGGAATGTGAAGTACAAGGGTGAGTGGCTGCACCACACTGGGAATGGCTGAGGGTACAGATGCCACCCTGAGAGGGATTGAACTGGCTGAAGAAACAGCCCAGAGATCTCAGACAAACCTGTCACAAACAGAGACCTCCAAATGCAGTGCATTTCTGGAGGAGTGTATGGCTGCCAAGCACCACGTGTTCCTGGCTGGGCCTTTTTTCTTGCACACGGTGGTTTTTAGTTAATCTGGCCTTCAGTTTATCTTACAGGATATCTAAGACAAGATTTGTACATAGACACCCTAAAAAGCTGTGTTCCTTATTAAACTGGAACTATCCCTGCTAAAAGGTATTTTTCCTATCCTAGTGATATGACACCAAAAACATCTACTTACTGAAAAGCAAATTCACTTCACTGGTGCACTGCATGTATAGGAATGATGCAGGATTTTCCATGAATCCCCTTTTTAGATCAGAAGGTCCAAGTGCCTGGCTTCAACGTTCGAGAACTGCTCCCTGCCAGGCTGGATGAGTTTTATCGCTACGAAGGATCCCTGACAACTCCTCCCTGCTACCCCAGCGTTCTCTGGACAGTTTTCAGACACCCCGTTACAATTTCACAGGAGCAGGCAAGTTTCAATAGAGCACATGTTTCCCTGGTTGGGGTCAGAACAGTAAATGCATATTCTCATTTCCTGGATTGCTCTTATCTTCCTGTAAAACTGAAAGAGAGCCATTGCTAAAAGCCTTCAAGTGGGAAGAACAGCACAGAAGTGACAGAAATCAATACCTTGTTCTGTTTGGAGTTAGCATGTTTTCAGTTGACCAGAATAAATAAAAGACAGACAACAGCATAGCCACTGGTACAGTATCAGCTTGAAAACATCACAGTCAAGTGAGATTAATTTCTGTTTTCACTGTGTCCTTACTCCCTGCATAAAGACTCTCCATGAGTTACTTGCAGATTGCTTTGTTCACACTCCAGGTCTGAATACTACTCACTAAGCATTTTAGTGCTACTTCAATCCTGACTTAGGTATGACAGGTTGGGTAGATGTTAAGTTTCTAAAAGCATGTGATATGTTATTTGTCAGTCTTGAATCCCTAGTGTTTCTCCCAACTGATATTTTTTGTGCTCATCTAATTAACTTCTTTTGTTCTTAGGTGGCCACTTACACAAACTATAATAAACTCACAATCACTGTCTTCTGATTCACCTAATTACAGACACAGGGGAAAATGTTATTATCAAAGTCTCTGATTAAATCACTGCATGCTCCTCGTTATGAAAATCCATTCTTACCTTTGTCCACTCTGTCAGATCGTGTCTTTAGCAGAGTAAAGAGTTCTTTCATAAAGTAGTTTTTAATACTGCTTAGGAGTTAGACTGTGCTAGGGGGAACATGCTGGAAAAGGCCACCATGTTTCCTCCCCTCCAGTTTTCCTGGTAGATAATCACTAAGCAGGATTAGTGTTATCAGGATGTAAACAAAACACAGGTATGCATTTGGAGATGCCTCACTCTTTACACAGTATTCTGTGTTTGGGCTCACGGGCCACATAAGACCTAAGTATCACTTAATGATCCCCTTCCCTTTGATTTCAAACACACTCCCAGTGATCACACCCTGGCACTGCTTTCTCTGGATCCTGGGAGCTGAACAGGGTGCTTCCCTTTCTAGCTCCTGGCCCTGGAAACAGCCATGTACTGCACGGAGAGTGACGACCCCGAGCCCCTGGAGATGGTGGATAACTTCAGGAACGTTCAGGAATTTCACGAGAGACTGGTTTTCATCTCCTTCCGTGAAGGTAAGTTGTGTGAATGCTTCTGTGCAAAGGAACAGTGCCCAGTCCTTTGGGGACACTTGAAATACTGAGGTGGCAGTGCTGTTGCATCTGTACCACTGCACAAATACAGTGGTACATTTTCCAGCAGATCCCTTTGCTCCCTTTTCTTCTCTTACTGCACTGTTGCATGGGCAGCTGTACAAGAATAAGGCACTCACAGAGTACATAAGAATTATTTTTTCCACAGGGGGTGTCAGGCAAGACCTGCAACCCTTCTGATCAAAGGCAAGGAGGTAAAAGAAGAAAAACGCATTTGGCCTTCTGATGCTTAGCAGAAGTATTTGCTGCCACTACAAAGACTGAACACCTTAAGCTGGCCTTGCCTCACCAGTGATGTTTGCTGGTTCTCAGCAGTGTCAGGCTTGGTTTTAAGCAGACCACACACTTAAAGGGAATCACAACTCTGCCTTTCAGGGACACTGTTTTGGGGAAATCACACAGAATCAGAGGAGGTCCCTGAGGAATTCAAACTTGACAAATAAAAATAATTCATAACACTGGATTGTGTGATCCAGTGTTACAAATAAAAAAAAAGGTCATCTTATGAGGAAAAACTGATTTAAAAGCTTAATTATGCAGGGTTACACAATGGCAATGCATAGGTTTGGTGGGGGGTTTGCACAAAAGTCTGCACCTGTGGTGAGGAGCTGAGCTGTACCCACAGGAAGGCATTGGAGTATATTGTTTGTGCAAAAGGTATTGTTCCAAATTCTTTGTTGTCTTGCAAACAAATACTCTCAGGCGTCTGTGAAGGTGGCACACACACTGAGGGCAGAGGAGTCTAGGCAAGCCCCTCTACTGTTTGAAATGGAGACTAAAAGATTTCTAAAAGAAAAAGGAGACAGCACAAAAAAGATTGGCCAAGCAGTAAACTTTCAAATTAATAAAATGTGTTAGGACATCATTTCACCTTCGCCTGGCAGCTTCTTCACCGTTTAGATGAAAGAACAGAAAGCACAGGAGTTGTGTATGTTCAGAAATGTCACACAGCAGCCACTGCAGGGACAGTTCCCTGCAGTAACTGTTCTTGCCATTCCCCCCTGCAGACAGACCATTTCATAACAGATATCTTCTGATGCAAAGCTATAAAGAAGAGTGAAAAGCAGAGATCAGCCAAAAAAAACCCATGCAAAACATTTCTCTGCAATCAGTGATGCTTTAGCCTTGTCCCCCAGAGGTGGCTGACCTCCTGCCAGGTCAGCTGCACCAAACTCCCAGCCAGAGCAGTGGGAGGCATCAGCAGCGTTTGGCCCTTACTTGAAGCAAATCTCCATCTTTGAGATAAAACCCAGAGACAATTTCACAAGCCCTCCTGTGGCTGGGGACCATTTCAGTTCTCATGGCAACACCTTAAAATCTTTCTAAAGCTTCCTGTAAGTGGAACTACCATGAAGTTTCTTTTGAGTGCCTTCTCTGGAATTAATGCACATAATTAGTAATTATTGAAATTTATCAAAATTTATCAATTTATCAAAATTTATCAAAATTCAATACCTGGTGGACTTGGCAGGGATATGTTGTTGATTCCTAACCACACCCAAGAGCTAGTGGTTTTCTGAGTCAGACTGGTCAGTCAGAAATGAGAAATGCACTTATCCATCTGTTCCTTAAGTGCACTTTTCAGCATTGACTTACATTCTTTCTGTAAATCACACTCAGTACTTAAAAGTAGAAGGTAGAGAGTTACAATCCATGATCCCAGTAACTGAAAATCAGACACTGTATTTTCATCCAGGAATCTCCAAACACTTCACAGAAATAGCATAAGCATTATTTCCATCCGTGGGGGGAAATCTGACCCAGATGTGACTTTCTCAAAGTTGTTGCTGTGAACCAGTGCCAAACCCAATAATAACATTTGGCTCCCCCTCTGCTAAGCCACATTATTTGGCTCCCATGCAGAGGTGACACCAGCTACAGAAACATTTTCAATGTCTCTTTAAAGCTGGCATGACTTAGCAGAGTTAAATGGTGTGGCTTATTGCCCATCCTGCTGTTCTTACCCAAGAACTGGTCTTTATGGCTATGAAAGAGGCTGCTCAGTGCTCCTTGAATAGAAACTCCATTCAGTCCAACAACATTTAATTACAGAAGCTCATTGACTCTATCAGTGAACCATAGAAAAAATGTTCAACCCATTTCAGAAAAGGTATTCATGGCCCCTGTAATCTCACATTCCTCTCACCACAGTCACAAAGGCTCCCTCACAGGTGCAGCCCCTCACCTAAAGGGCAAAAAAAGAAAGACAAAGAAAAAGAAGAAGAAAACGTTGCCATGAAAGCACAGTTCAGTCCAGCTGGTTGGGGGCTGGAAGTGCCCAGCCTGATGCAGCTGAACCACGGGGAGGGACAGAGCACACCTGAGGAGAAGGGGAGGAAAAGCCATACAGGGATCATGGCTTAGGCCAGGCAACCCCAGAAATTTGTGACAGAAATCCCATTGTGCACACCTAGAGCCCAACTAAGCAGGTGTTCAGAGCAGCTTTTCTGCCCTTTCAGTGCCAAGGCTGCCACCTCCACCTGAGCACAGAGGCCACAAGATGAGGCCACTGGCCTGTGTTTGGCATCAAAATTGCAAATGACTGAAGTCTTCAGTCATCCACATTTTTGGTGCCAATAATTAATATCTAAATTCATGGTCACTCTTAACAAGAATACATTTCAAAAGGTCTCTAATCTTGAAGGATTATGCAGCAAAACTCACATATGTTCATAATGTATTCTGGCTGTCAGCAATCTATTCCAATGAAATCAGCTTCACATTCAGCTGGAATTTGTTATGATGTTCAAACCTTCCACTGCCCACGAGCTCAGTGGGAACTGGTGTCTAGTTTTGGTTATGGTACCATACTGGAATTCTATCTAAGCAAATTTTGTAGGAAGATTGTCTCATCAGACAGAAATGCTCCCTAACCTTCCTCTTCAAAGTACAAGCTCTTTTTTCTACAGTTATCTTATCTATTTGGTGTTGTATTTTCTTGTCCATTTGATGCACCTTTACTATAACAAAACTCTCTTTTTGTAAAATAGCTCTCCTTCAACTCCATGTCAGTTTGAAAGAGTTCTGATGTTGCTTAGAGAGAAATAGTCATTGGATAAAATGTAAAAAACAATGAATTAAGAAAATGCAGTTAAGAGAGCTCACCTTCAGGATCTTTGGGGAGGCCAAAATAAATAAAAATACTTTATTGCCAAAATACATATATGAAGGTCGCTAGCAAATATAGAATTATAATTATAATGCTTAACATCTCTATGCAAACAAGGGAACACTCAGATCTTCATACCACTATCCTGAATTCATTCTTACCTTCTTCAGTGCCTTTAAGTAATATTCTCAACAGCAAAGCAGATCACTTCTCAGCTGTCCACACTCAGTGGTGTTCTGCCTTGAAAAAACAAAAGGCTTTGAATTTAACAGCCTAACTTGCCTGGGTTTACTTTTTTAGTTCTGCTTATGATCTCTTATACATTATAGCAAAAAAATCAAGATTTTCTGACCTCTCTGCCTGTGCATGTTGGTGCTGTGACTCCAGTGTGTGTCTGACTTCCCAGCACGGTGAGCTGTGGATCCAGCTGTGGGAGCAGGACCTTCCAGGGCACATCTGTGCAAAGTTACCCACTCCAGAATCACAGAACAGGCTGCAGGAAAGCTGCAGCTGCAGAATGCAAATGTTATGACACCTTAGGCACTAACCTTCTCCTCTCAATCAAGGATATTGACGGTTCTGGATGCTTTCCCTCCCTTGCTAGGTTTTGTTGTGTCTGCTGTGATAGCCTTCATCCTGGCAGTCCTCACCATCCTTGCAGTAGCCTTGTGGCTCCTGAAGAAGAGAAGGTAAGATGTGTGCCTGTCACATCACAGAAAAGGAAGCCAAACCAAACTTTTCCTCTGACACAAAGTGAGTCTAAGTAATGTTTGATCTTTTAGAAGACATGATCTCTTCCTACAAACTTTGATTTGTTTTTGTCACTGTAGACATTATTTCCCCTGTATCATACACTCCAAAGCAATTCTGTTTTATTGCCAGCAAAATGTGTTTATTTGGCTGAAAGGTCTCTCTGTGCTGCAACCTCTGTGCCAGAGTGGCCACCGTTCTGCCATTGTAGGAGTGGTTGGGTTTTGTGAAAAGCAAACATGTACAGTTGTTTTTCCACAAAATAATAATTGCTGGAGCAGAGCTCAAGTAAACCCTTAAAAGATGCAAGGCCAGGAAATAGAGAATTGTGTGTGAGAATCAGGGAGAACACAAACCCCGGAATATTTCCTGGAACAGTGAGGGAAACGAAGAGAATGGAATTTTAGAAAAACCTCTCCCAAAGGTTACATCATTTTAGGGGAAGAAATATGTATTGTTAAAAGATCATTTAGCCACTGTTTGCCAACAAAACCAAATCCTGGGAAAAAAAATCTAAGATTACAAACTTTCCTACAACCTGATCCCTTTGCATCCTGCACTGACTCCGCACACAGAATGTGTTCTCCTGAAATATTTGCAACAATAAGCTACGGTGACATTTGCACTGGTACAGAGAAAAATAATCTCATGCATGCATAATGGACCAGCTTAAGTAACTAATGGTGCTTTTCCTTCATTGGCATTACAGTTCTTTAATACATTTGTTTTATTTTAGCTGCAAAAAGGAAGGGCAAGACAACAGAGGAGTCATCTACAAACCAGGCACATACAAGGAGGAGGAAGACCTCTCCAAAATGTGATGCCCTGCTCTGTCACAAAAGCCCCTTTTCATTCACAGCACTGATTTACCTTGGATTGGTGGTCTCTTGTTCTTGGCTAATGATAAGCCTCAAGAGAGTACTAAAAGCAGGTACCAGCCAAAAGTCTTGTGTAGCCCTCATTCCCTTGTTTTCCAGAGAGATATGATCAGTTAATACCCCTGAGCTGAATTCCTCACCACATTCCTTTCATGTCTGCTGCTCACTGAGTCTGGGTGTTTTAATTGATTTTACAGTTAATCCTAAACTCCAGTTTTATGGTTTGTTTAGCACAGGTTTTCCCACAGGTGTTCCAATCTGAACACTCTCATCAAGCTACAAGAACTCTTCCCTGCTAAATCAGAGTATTGCTTTCAGCATGGTGAATATAAACAAGATAAAGGGCAAACTGTATTTGTTGTTCAGCTGATACAGTTTTTAGAAGCACAGCAAATGATGCCAGTACATTCACCAGTGGAGCTGGAAAGGAGGAAGAGGGAAGTGTCAATGCAATGGGAGCCACAAGGATTATTAATGGAGTTCCAACCCAGGAACTCAGTGCTGAAAAAACACTACTGCTAGAGGAACAGCTCACCTTCCAGACATCACCCAGCCTCACAAATCTGCTCTGGAGGCCAGCCCTGACTGTCACTGAAATGAGAGAAGCATCATGTCTTATTATCCTGCTCTTATTTATAGTGTGTGTATGAATGATGTGGAGATAATGCAGTTGCTGCTGCTTTTAAGCAGACTTGTCATTTAATCATAAATCCTGATTGATTTTACAGTGTATATTACAGCTGCAATTAAACAGTAGATGGTTTTGCTGATTTAGTTCTCTGACTTCAGTAATTTCATTCCTAGAGAATAATCTAAATTATCTTTTCAGACCTTATAAGCTAGATACTAGAGTCTCATTGTACATTTCTGAAGGTGAGAAGCATAAACCTGACCCTGTTTCCACTGAAGACAATGTGGAATGTCATTGACTTCAGGAAGAAAAGGATGGAGCCAGCCCAGCCCCAGTGCATACAGAATTCCTCTTGAACTGGACATTTAAAGTGAGGATCTGAAATGCTTGTACTTAACACACACAGAGGAAGTGACAGAGCACAGGCTTAGTCCTAAAATAACTGCAGGTCTGAAGGCTGCTGAACACCACAGTCTGACCTTCTCGCTCAGAGCCATCTTACATTCAGTAGCAGCACCACCACAGTTGTGATTTTAAATAAATAAACTCTTATAATGTGTGTTTTCTCCTTTAAAAAAGGCAGATGCAGACAGTTTCAGCATAGAATGGTTTAGATTCTTCCCCTTCCATCCCCAAGAAAACTGTTTGCTGTCCAAACCAAGCTTTTGAGTGCCACGAGAAATAACTTATTACTTACTGTATATGAAATTTAGGAAGGCAATCTTACAACTAAGCACATTGCATATTCCAGTATTATTATCTCACATAAACAAACACATAAAGGTCAGCTTGTTGAAGTGTTTGAAATTATTTAAAAAGCAGCAGTTGTGTGCTATGGGGAGCGTTACTTACTGTTTGAATAAAGGTGTTTAAAGACAAGATCAAATAATAAATTTTTATGCTTTTTCTTTGGTTTCTCTTGTTTCTTCTTGAAGAGTAACATTTTATTGTGTATTTTAATCTTCAGCTCAACTGATTAAAAACATCCATCAATCACTCTCTTTTGCAGGCAACATCCTTGACACCTGTGAAAAGAAGCACCAAACCCTCAGCCAAGGCAAATTCTCACAGTCAGCAAAGAAAACACACCACACACTAGGGGGGAATTGTCTCATTCAGAATTCTTTCTTGAGCAAAAGAACAAACTCAAGCAAAAGAAGAGGGACTCACACAAATCATATTCCTGCTACTCCCACTTATAACACCCTCTAACTGCGTGGAGTCCTCCTATGAAATCCGTGCTGCCTTGGAAAATGCAAACACAGGAGAAGTGTTATTTTTCTTTAATATTGTGTTACCAGTTGGCACTGCCAGTGGTCCCTCAGCTGAAAGAATCCAAACCCATGTGTTTTCTGGGCTCTGTAGTTACTGTCATTTAATAATCCTATTGAAATACCACATTTTTTAATAGTTTCCAGGAGATTCCTTGTGTCATTCTTACATGCACAATATTTGAGATGTCTGGAAAAAATCAGGCATGATCAGAAAGACAGATGTAGTTACCATAATAAACCAAGTTACAAAGATCTCAATTCACTTCTTTTTAAATGGAATGACCCATTTCTGAGCCTCCAAGAGCAGAAATGAAGAATAAATAACTTAAACCAGTGAAGGAGTTAGATGGCACAAGGGGTGTACAGCTCTCCTTCCATCCCTTCCTAAGGCTGCTCTGCTAAAAGGTGTGTGCAGTGGCATCATGATAAATACCTTATTTTTGCATTTTCTCCACTGTGAGCAGTGTAGGGTTACAGCACACCTTGGACAACTAAATGTGTTTCCAAACTTGCCGAGGGAGCCCCGAGCCACAAAAAGTTCCACACATATAATTTCTGATGTACAACAACAAACCCCAAAGGATTCTTTTAATATATACACCTAAAAGTTATTGCCCATCAAAAGCAAATTTTAACTTCTAACAAAGCATATTAAAAATAGAAGTGTTGGGGGACAAAAAAAAGTCTTCTTGACTTCAGCTAAAATGGTGGAAAGAAAAGGGAGTAGTTTTGCTATGGCAAAGCTTAATGTGTTGAAGTAAAATGTTATTTCATTAATTCTACAGCAAGATCAATACACTAATTCTCATCTAAGTTTAAGGCCTAGTCCTCCATTTTAAACCTGTTACCCTTAATTCAGCATATAAATTTAATATTGAATCATTTGTCTTCCTGTTGCAGAAAGCTCTAAGTGAACAGTTAAGATGCCCAGATGTGTGGTACCCGTGGGGAGGTTTGAACTGTGCATTTCAAACTGCTGCCTGACAAAAGCCAAGTTATAAAGTAAATAAATATTGATTTTTTTTCCCCTCCCCTAAATGCAAGAAGGCATCAGTTGCTCTAAATGTGGAGGGGCTTTATAATCTGCCCCATTTTTCACTTCCTCTACTGTCAAGACCTTAAGGAAACAAAACTGGTGAACTCACAGGACTTGATGCCATCAAGTGGCTCAGAAAATCAGCACCACCACCAACCACTGCTTTTTTATTATCTGCAAGTAATCAGAACTGCTGAAATTCTACAAGAAAACTGTAAATAGTTATTCTTACACAATGAGCACATTTTAAAAAATCAGCTTATGACTTCATTGTGTTGTGGGCATTTTTAAACACCAATACAGCTTGGACATAAAAATTCAAAAGGAATTTTTATTACTTTATTAT
Organism: Pseudopipra pipra; assembly: GCF_036250125.1. NCBI lineage: Eukaryota > Metazoa > Chordata > Aves > Passeriformes > Pipridae > Pseudopipra > Pseudopipra pipra. The sequence goes on along the minus strand of NC_087560.1, from coordinate 2,455,965 downwards.
TACTTTGCAAGGAATATTTAAATCTTATTAACACTTTCACTTTATCTTATTTTCCTTGTTTTTTTGTTCTACTTAAAAGAAGACATTTTCCTTCATCACTAGAAAACACAGAGTGGAGCTTAACCTCCCACACACGTCCTTAAAAAAAGGCAATATTTATATATTCTACACTCCAAAAATGTCACATAATCAGGAATATTACAGAAAAGTAAAGTCTGGCACCTTATTTCAGTTTTGGCTGCATATTCAACAGGAAATGTTCACAGAGAGACTTCAAATTCCCTGTATTTTAATTAGAACATCATTTCTCACTGAGAAAAGTCTGATGGCCAGCAAGTCAAACCCAATCCTGAGATCTCTCAAAATGAGTAATTTTATTAATTATAAACATTCCAGTGAACGTTAAGTTCTACTTTGCCATTCTCACAAAAAAAGTGTCAAAGCCATTTTGCAAAAAATGCTTTTGGAAGCCTATTTCTGAGCAGCTAAACAGCAAATGAAGTGGTTAAACTTGGAAATAATGCCCATCACTTGTACCTAACTCTTAATCAGAACCCCAGCTGGGACAATACATCTGATTCTGCAGCTCTTCCATGTGAAATCAGGAAACAACAGTTCCAAGAACAACTTTTCACAGGTTACCTGGAACTGCACGGAGCTTCTGTGGGATCCCAGGACACAAAGGAGCCACTGTTGACTCTCTTCAGTTCTGAGCACACAGAAATGCAGAGCAACTGCCAGTGCATGGGAAGCACTCTGCCTCAGCTGAAGGAATGTGTGCCTCATCATTCACATCAGCTGCAGGTACTCACCAACAATTCTGTGTTTAAAATACGTGTTTGTATCAAGTCAGGTCCCATTGTCATGTCAGTAAAACATTAAATGAATGTAAAACTAAAAGTTGGTGACAATTTAAAAGAACAGAACTTTAAATATTTGCACATTGGTTTTATTTGATCAAAACATCTATATTGCACAGTCTCAGGAAAAAAAAAAAGTGATAGTTTCAAAAAAAGGACTCCTAAGTCCAATTGTTTTATTTTAAAAACATAGCTAATAATTGTTACCAAAATAATATGTAAGACAGTTTTCCGATTCCACAGAAGTGAAATGGCACCATCTAGTGACTTACACGTGAGAAAGCCAAGTCAGGAAAGTTGTCACTTCTTTTAACTTCCTCCCAACACTATAGAGTGAAGTTTGGAAACAATAGCAAAAGGAAATGTAAAAATAAACATGAATGCTGGAACACTTACTATGGAACAAGGACTTGAAAGTCAAGTGTTGTGCTCAGGGATTATTTTTGTACCAAACCATTTACCTATTGTCTTTGGTAAATTAAAATATTTCTGGAGGCACATGCAATATGAATATAATAGTCCCATTCCACTGGCCCAAATGTCTTCCCAGGAAAGCTAAACGTTTTTAAGGAATGGCAACAATGGCTTATTAAGGAGTTAATGATAACACACACAGCTGTCAAAATTTATGAATAAAAATTGAGTCACTTCGGATGCACCTCATTCTCCAGTGATAAAATCAAGGCAGCATCTCCTCCAATTAATAATCACACATCGTATTTGTACAGGCACCATGATCCTGCAAGTTCCCTGATTCACTTTTCCAGCAGATTGCCTGAAATCTGCCAGCACAGGCCATTTCTAAGCTGTTTTTACAGCACTGAACTTTAGCTGCTTCTGGACAGATTGCATATGTTTTATAAAATCCTCTAGGAATTCACCCACTAGAAAAATACAGACAAAAGTAACGTTTGCTATGTTTTATATTTTTTCCTTTGTGATTTTCTTAAGGGAATATATTGAAAAAACCCCTTAGTAATCCTTCTCTCAACACGAAGTCATGTGCCCTCTGCAGGACTGTCGAGGAGGGCTTTTCCTTTCAGAATTGCTACACAAAAAGGGAAAGAGTAAAGGAAGTTGTGCAGACGTTTTTCACCAGTTTCCTCTTTCGTTCTTTGCTTTCTGTGTGTATTTAATAAATACAAAGAACAGTTTCTTGCTTTGCTAGAAGAGCTAGGTCTCTAGGAAACCCCACCACTCTACATTTTAAGGGTGTCTCACCCTAAAAAGTGGGACATGTTGACATTACATCATCAGAGAATTGTATTTCTTTACATGCTGAGAGACTGAAAACACTTTGTGAACACCGTGACAGTGATCTGGAGCTTTGCTGGCTCCTCACTTATTTATAGCTCCATGGCAGGGCAGAAATAGTACCCATTCCTAATCAATCCAAGATAAATAAGGTGAACTGCTCATTGTAGCAGGGTCACAAGCCCCCAAGAACAGCAGCAGCCAGGAGAGCTGGCATTGCTCTGTGCTGCTGCAACCCTCAGCAGGGACAAGGAAAAAACCTCATCAGGAGAATCCCAGAAGAGCAAGCTGCTCCCAGCTCCCACAGGTGTGGACCAGATTCCAAGAACATACGGATAAAATCCTTTCTGGATGTTTCTAGGACAGGCACTGGGTCAAACAATTGCATCTACTAACTTGAACAAATGCAGCTGGCCCAGATCAAATTGTCTCTCTCTTTCTATGAATGACTTCACCACACAGATACCTGGTTTAGCTTCAGCAGAGCACAGAAAGACGTATTTGAACAGACTGCCCTTCCTCTTTCAAAACTGATTTCAGCCCAAGCTGAAATTTCTTCCTGCAAGAAAGGTTTTCAGCTGACACAGTAGAAATGGGACTCCTGTAACCAGTCTTTTGAGAACACTTTAACTTTTTACACAAACCTGTACAATTTTCAAAATGTGGTTTTTTTAAAAACTTCACTTGCAAATACAAGGGATATAATTAATAAAAATTATCATTTGTTCCAGCAATCACAGATAAAGTGCAGTGCAAGTCCACAAACTCCCATTTGAAATGATGACTTTTCCAATCTCAGCTACAGATACGGTCATGGGAGTGAAACAGCAAATACTTCTGCTAATAAAAATCAGTAAAACAAAGAAAAGACATGTATCTTCCCATTCTAAAATTTTCCATGGATACCCTGAAGAAAAAGGCATGCAAGTAATCCAAAGAGAAAACATGAACAAATATGCCAATGTAGAAGTAGCTGTAATTTGTCTTCAATTGGTTGCACTAAACTTTTGAAACACAAATATTCAACTCACTGAGTTACACAATTAAAGAGAGATAAACTAAACTGCTCCCTACAATTAAAAGGGTAAAAGATCATTTCTTCTACTTAAAGCCTAATAATAAGGGACTTCACTAATATTTAAGATTCAGGACACTGTATGTCTCAAAAAAAAAAAAAAAGCAGGAAATTTCATAGGAAAACTTGATAAATTAATTATAAAGTTTGTTTTAAATTCTCTTCCTTTCCAAAAGGTGGCCCTTCCTATGGAAGAAAGTTCAAAGGTTAACTTTTAGAGTTAACACTATTAGTTGTCTTTGACCTCCAATTTGCATCATAGAAACAAATTTTAAAATTGAAGTTCATAAGTTTCATTATTTGCTTTAAGACTCCAATTATTTTATTTTCTGTTATTGAAACTAACTCTTGAGAAGTTATGCTGCCACAGGAGAACTGCTGATATCAAATAGTGTTAGCTGTTTGTCCAATATGATTCCACACTTCAGCAATCTCCAGCGAATAAGAAATACTATATGACTTACTTCCAAACCTGTTGTAGGCAAACCAGAACAGCTCCTGGGGCAGCACAGAAAACACCACTCCAAAGATGAGCACATTTTTCCACACTGATGCTCAGTGGCTCCCACCAATCTGCACAGCGACAAACCACAGAGAGGAGGAAAGCAGGGAGAGCAGCCAGATGAAAGCCCTTGAATCAAGGAGGGGAGGGGAAAACCCCAAAAAACTGTTACTCATATTGCATTTTCCACTCACATTTGAAATTCCTACTGTCTCCACAAGGCAAATAAATTGGTTAGAGATTTACACAGCAAATACCACAAAAGAAGCACGTGCTAAAGAAGAGAGCATTTCCCATGGCAAGAAACTGGTTTTTAATTTCAGGAGAAATTTAAACTAGCAATTTCACCTCTGATGTGGACGGGGTGGTTAAAAGCCAGTTAAATAACCCTGCCCATTTATGCAAACTACATTACAAGTGGAAGAGGAAGGACTACCAGCGTGTAAGAAAACACAGAAAAGCAGGGCCAGCTTCTAAAAGGACCTCTGGTTACGTCTGTTTTCTAAGGTTTTATACAGGTTCTTGGGAATACCCGTGGGACACCCCGGTGGGACACCCCGGTCACCCCGCAGGGCACAGACCGAGCTCCCCCTCAGCGCCGGGAGCGCTCCGGCCTGCCCTGCCCTGTGCCCCAGCACTGGGAGCTCCCTCGGGGACGCCCCGGGAGTGCCCGAACCTCAGTGACCGCCACATGAAAACCCCTGTGTTTTCCACATGAAAATCCCTGTGTTTTCCCCCAAGCACAGCCCTCACAGCACAGCCCGCGCTGCCGCCCCCAGCACCGCCCCAGGGTGACCGCGGGACACGGCGCTGGGCACATCCATGGCCATCGAGGATCGCTGAGGGGAGCCCGGGCCGAACTCCCGGGGCAGATGTTCCACAGCCCCCTCAGCCCTCGCCGGGGCCGGGGGGGACCCGCGGGGTGGCCCCGCAGGAGCGTCTGAGGAGGGGCCGGGGCGGGAGCTGCGGGCGCCATCTCAGGGAGGCGCGGCCGGAGCGCCCTCAGCACGGCCGCCTTTGCGGGGCTTCCCTGCCCCGGGTGTGCGGCTGTCGCCGGGGTGCGAGGAGGGCGCGGGAGGGCTGAGGGGTCTCGCTAATCCCCCCGGGATGGCTGAGGCTTCTCGCTGATTCCCCCCAAGGAGGGCAGAGGGATCTCACTGATTCCCCCCAAGGAGGGCAGAGGGATCTCACTGATTCCCCCCAAGGAGGGCAGAGGGATCTCACTGATTCCCCCCAAGGAGGGCTGAGCGATCTCGCTGATCCCCCCCCGAGGGCTGAGATCTCTCAGCACGGACACAGAGCAGATAAAGGGCTCCAGGGTTTGTTCCTCCCCTCAGACAGACGGAGTAGCCCCAGCGGTCCCTAATTTCAAGTACACTTACCAGGGCTGTTCAGGAAAGCTACACACAAACAGTATTTAAGACACGTGTTGCCTTTTCCCCCTGTGTTTTATTGGTTCAGCGCATAAATGTGAGGTTTACAGAGTCATTGCGTTTTGGGTGAGGAAGCTCAGAAGCAGCGTTTGGACAGAACTTGTTCAGCCTTCCTGGAGAAGTTCTGTCCTTCATCTAGAACACATACCACAGCTAGTTAGTTCCTATGGTGCCTGGAGAGAGGAAAAAAAGAAGTATAATAAGGATCAACATGAAAAAAAATTTAAACATTCAACTTTTCTTTGGAGATGAACACACTGCATACAAAGTATGTCTGGAAATAAGGATGCAACTGAGAAGTGCCGGCACGGCAGCCCTCAATCTCACCGGCTTCTGGCCAAGGTGTGTCACAGCAGCATCACCTCTTTGTGCTGCTCTGCAGAGGGGTTACACCAAGGCAGAAAGGTCAGGGAGCACGAGGGTAGCGTGCCACTGAAAAATCAAACCCCGTTTTGAAACAAGTCCATCCATCTGAGTCCCCAGTGCCCACCCCAAGGCCCTGGGACACGGTCAGGGCTGTGCCAGGGACACGCCTTTGCAGTGGTGGCACAAGCAGAAAAAGTCACACTGCAGCAAGTCATCTCAGTCATCTACTCAAGGAAGGTATTTAAGACTAAGTAGGGTGAAATTAGTGAACGTTTACAGAGTTCTTGGTCACTTTGAAGGCAGTACAATGTATTCAGTAGCAGAGTTTAAGCTACACACATTTTCCACAATTCATTAAACCTGTTAATTCCTCAGATGGGGAAAATGTTCATATCCTGCTCTAAACTTTCAACTTTATTTCACAAATTGAATTAACAATATGTACTGAATATATGCTCACAGAAGTTTGTGGAGCATTTGTTCAGCAGCTTACTGCTGATGTGTCTGCCCAAGACAGTAAAAAATTTTTGAAGCATCTACAACACATCCAAAAGTGCTATAACTTTTCAGTATGATTTGCATTCCATGCCATGCCCTTTCTTTAAACCTCCAGATGGCAAGAATAGCCTCGTACAAGATAAAAGCTGTACTTCTGTATCTCTTGAAGATTAGAATCTTTCTAAAGAAAAAGTATTTTGAAATCTTGTATTGATGACTTTGGTATAATTCAAGAACTCTAAAGAGCCAAGCTGGCAAAAGAGTAATTTATGCAGCAGGCCATTTAAAGCTGGATACATTCAACATGTGTACCAACAACTTGCCTCTAATCCACAAGTGTGCAGTATTTGTATCATAATTGCTAGTCTGCAACCAAAAATAGACCCAAGAACTGTAATAAATCACCATTTTTATGTAGGGTAAGTATGCCTGCTATTTCCTTTTAACAAAGGCAGAATGCAAATGTACTTAAAATGTCACTAACGACTGTGAGAACCTAAGGACTGCTGAGCATCTGAACCCAGTTCAGATCAAGCAAGATAATGTTTAAACAACTGGTCCTAACACGGCAAACTTGTCTGCCTGAAGCAGTCTGAAAACAACCACCAACCCAACCAAAACCAAGGAATAGTAAGCTGTAACAAGAATGTAACTCCAGCTTTCTGTTGCTTAGGGTAAAGAGAAAACACATCTTTTTAGCTAAATACAGCTTATTAAAGGAATGTGTAGGAAGAACACATTTTAAAAACTCCTTGTCACCCACGTGTTTCCCACTCATTCCTCAGGGTGCCCACTTGGATGTCTCAGATACTACTCTGCTTTTGCCTTGGGCAGACACAATCATTCCTTCCTTAGGTTTGCTGATTTTTGTACCAATTCTAGCTACTGCCAAACCACAGTAATTTTACTAACAGCTAACAAACATTTGTCAAATCCCTCAATATTCAGTACTGAGGGAAGCTGGACAAACAATATTTGCTGTATTGATTCACGATACTTGTGCCTCGGGGTACTTCACAGTCACCCCTCACACAGTGCTGATTTAAAGCAACATCAGAAAAGAAAATGGTAACAGCCTAGTTCAGTAGATAATTCTTAATCAAACTGGAGATTGTGTCTCATGTTACCTTTGTGGTCACTGCTCAGAAGTGACTTTTAAAGGGTATTTCGTGACACTAAATGTCTGGAAAAATGGTTGCTTATGAAACTGAAGGTCACCAAAATAATAGATTTAAGCAATCACTACAGGAATAAAGGAGTTTTCAGGACAACTCTAAAGAACAGTCAAGTTCAGGAAAAAGCAAAGCCATACAAACCCCCTTGTGGTTTATCACTAGTTGGGCCAAGCTTTACAGATGCAGCTCAGCTGGACACCTTTCCACAACAAAGGTATCAAAAGTGGAGTGGAGATGCCAACTGGACAAAAACTACGTGGAATATTTCATACAAAATGCTCCAAGTGCTTTTCATTACGTAACTTTTATTTGAGACACACGTTGTAAAAAAGTTCACATGAAATAATAAAACTATTGGACTATGAAGGTTTTTTTTTAAGGGGATGGGTTTGGGTTTTTTTGTCTATATACATCAATACACAATTAATGGTTAGGTTTACAAGTTAACCACATGACAAGTTCACTTTTATCTGCAGGAGCTTTTCACATTACACCTTTATATCAGAGGTAAAATGTGCTTAAAAACACACAGTAGAACACTTCTATTTCAAAATTAAGCATTTTCTCAAGGACTATACTTTTTATTCTCAATTTAGTGGCTATATAGCATTAAAATAACAGTAATTGAAGTTTTATTTGCAAAAATGTCCGTAAGGCCATAGGAATGCACTAAAATAGTTAAATTCACCAGGAACAAGAAAAATCAGTGTAAATCCTGCTTTTTTGGAAGAAAGAAATACGTTTTTTATTTATAAGAATGAGAATGGTATAAGCAGGTCAGTGAATGGAGGAGAAAAAAGACCTATTATCACCTACAGACCAATCCTTAACAAGTTTAACATTGCAAAAATTCCATTACATTAACAGATAACCAAATAACAGATGCATTTTCACAAATAACACATTTAGGCATTTTACATATTATTCATGTACTTTCAAATCGTTATGCATTCACAATAGTTTAATGTGATATGTACATTCAAGACTCCTTTATTCACTCGTGAGAATGATCCACGAAATTCACTTGACTTCAGCAGACCAGTATGGGAAAGGTACTTTTACAATGGGAAATACTTTCTGGAAAAAGAACTCCAGGTCTGAAAGGTCACTCAGCACTTTTAAGACTGTCCCCCAAACAGAAAAGTGAGCGGCATTAAGTTTCATGAGTGGTTTAAGCTTTAGCAATAATAGAACTCCCAGACAATAAGTACATAAAATATTCTATATACACTCAACAAAAACCTCTTGTGCATGTTTTGCTGAGCACAGACCAAAAGCTAAAATTGCAAAGCACTGAGACCAGTTTGTTTTGCATTTGGCTTTTTTTTAAAACCATTTAGAAAAATGTTGGTCAAAGATACAGTGCACAGACATGGGGCTGAGGGAAAGATTTCCTAAAACTGCAAAGCACAAGCAGCATTTTTGTTTTACTGAAATCCACCAAACAATGTCTGCTTTCCTGAAAGGTTAATGGCAATTTCTGCAACAAAACAGAAATACATTTGCTGCTTAATGAGTAATAATTATATGACTTTCATTCTAATGGGCATTAGAGTACTGACTAGTTGACTGAGGTATAGTTAAGAGTCCTTCAAAACTTAAGATTATATAGTCTGGAGCAAAGTAGCAACAGAGACTGCACAGAACAATCATGGTGATCTTAGAAAAGCCTGTAATACCCAGCATCTGATGCCCAGGCAGAACATCTCATCATCAGCCCCCGCTTTCCAAAGGCAAACACAGCTAAAATCTCCCAGTCCAAGAGAGCTGCCCCCCTGCCAGGGGACAGCACGTTTCCCCACGCCTGGCAGGGCACACTGGACACAGGAAGGTCTACACTGACCCACAGTCAGCACACTGATAAAGTGCAGCCACTCAGCCATTTAATACTGCTGGAGAAGTGGGGTGGGGGCAAAAACACAAAGAAAGAAAGCTGCGTTTTACCTTATCCATAAGACCACATGAAATTAGAATTCTTCAGTTTCAGCAGATGACAACAAAATTGCATTAAATTCTTCTACAAATAGAAAAAGATGAACTGTACATGAACAATAAGCAAAGTGAAATATTTACTGCAGTACTTTCTCATGCATAAAGTGAATTTCCTATGGTCTTACCTCACATTTATGTACAGTTTAGCACAGCTAAATGTAAGAAAATAGCAAGTTTTTTTCTCCCTCCCACCCTCCCCCATACAGAGCAGATACCCCAATTCGCTGCTGCTTCAAGAAGCACTTCATAGACTCTACTACTTACAGGCTCTTTCAAAGGGAAGTTCATGGAGACTAATAATTGAATAGACATTTAACCACACAGCCAAGACAGGAAAAAACAACACAAAGCATTCTGTAAACAGTGCCAAACACAGAACATGTCAGTTTTGGTTTGCAGACAACCCCTGAGATAAAAATCAAAGTATTACGACACCAAATAAGTCAGAGGTAAATTACTGAAAATAAACAACATTCATAATTGGTGTCACAACACTTTCTGTATAGAAGCACTTTTTTAACCATACAGAAAACATAACTGCTTTAGCCTGTCCAAGAAAAACATCAAGGGTAGACAACAGAGCAGTTAGGGTTGCTTTGCTTTTCCACTAAACCTTGTTGCCATGAAGGTTTCTCTGTTCTAGTGCAGCAACAGCAGTTTATGAGATCCACCACCTAGTTCCAATAACTACTTCTAGCAAACTACACGTGGGGACAGGTCAATAACCACTCAGAGCTTCATGGAACCAGCTACTACTAACGTTAAACCTTTTCAAATCAAATGCTTTAAATCTAATACCACTGGCCTGTTCCCTTCCAGAATATTCAGGACAGACCCAGAGATGACAAATCCAGTACCTGACACAACAAAATGAAGTGGTTATCTGTGGAAAGACCAACTCACTGTTTACAACTCCAGCCAAGAAGTGAAGCAAAAGCAGACGCTGACTTTGACAGTGACAGAACACACCTATCCCCCAACAGCAACCAGGCTGGACACAAACTTGTACTTAAAGCTTACAATGGTCCACGTTTGGCACACCAACAGAACTAAAGCACCTGTTTTAATTGCTCATCGAGGAAATTTTTCCAGAAGACAATAAAAAAAGTAGTAGAACAAAGACTAGGTTATACAATGCTCAGTTGAGTAAAAAAGGCAACTATGTTTCACCTCTGCTTCTAACAGTCTAGGTCACTGTACCAGTGATGAAAAAATAACTGCTCGAGCAGACCAGACACACATTCAGCATTAACTGCAGAACCAGGAGTAGTTATAGCCCTAATGCCACGGCTTCCCCGGGGCCAAAGCTGGGCACAAAGCTGGGCACGCTTCAGACACCGCCCGGGAAGCTGGTTTGGGACACCTCTGTTGCCAAGGGTGGGTCATTACAGACGTTAACAAACTACTCAGAGTTACAGTAGAAATGGAAGTCACCTTTAGAAGCAGTCATTTCTGAACAAGTGAATCCAAAAGAGGTTACTCATGCATTCAGCTTCCACAAGCCACTTAAGTGATAGCGATGAGGCCAATTTGTGAGGCTGATCTCAACTCCAGAGTGTAATTCCTCATCAGAAACACAAAAAGGTGCAGTTCGAGCTAACAAAGGGAAGTTAAGTGAGGAAAGACACTGTGTTTATTCAAATAACTGAAAGGTGCATCTGTGAATCAGACAGTGACTGGCAATTCAGAACACAACTTTGCTAAGTCTAGTGAAGAGAGAAAAGCAACATACTACATTCAGAATAGAAGCCACAGCTTCTGCATGAACAGATTTGTGCATCTAAGAGAACAAAATCCATAGAAATTGCTAAATGCCAATTTTTACAGTAATTCTCATCACTAGAGCGACAACATCCATACTGCATGGCCACAAGTATACAGCATAGAGATAATGGAAGTGAGACAATTTTTCCCCTGGCTCTTCTGCTTGAAAATAAATTTGTTTAAAAACAGAAAGAAAACCCTGCACAAATCTGTTAAGAATTTACAAGTCAAACTGTGCAAATACAAATGTAAGATTGTGCTGTAACAGGCAGTAAGAGGCCAATATGGATGTGCAAAGTTAAAAGAAACATAGCAGCTTTTGCAACAGGCAATAAAACAGAAAGTAAAAAAGGAAAACAGGTTAACTCTTGCATTTGTGTCTCCACTTCATAGCTTCCATATCTGAGAAAGAAAGCCTGACAGGTCAATAGGCTTAGTGAGCAAAATCCACTTGGTATTTTGTGTATCGCAGTCTACGTTCAATGGAGCTCTCAGCAGCAGCTTGGTGGTATTATTTCTGAGGCTTTGTGACCCTGTGCTTTCAAAGAAGCAGAAAAGGTTCTAAGTGTGCTGCAGTCTATCATTAGAAGTTCATCAAAGTAGCGTGCATCGAAAGAAGCTGCTCTTCTTAGATCGATTTTCTGTTATTTTTACTGGCCCACCTGCCCCCGATGAACTGTTGTCATTCTGAAAGAGAAAAGAACACCAACATCACAAAATGTAGAAAACAATATGTCCAGCTTTCCTATGTTTCCCTCTCCACTTCCCGCCCTTGCAAGGCAATAACCAGAGCAAAGGGCTGTTGCAACTTGAGCTCCTCAGTCACACAGACTCTGTTACTCACTGGATAAAACTGTCTATTGTAAAAATAACATTTCCCTAACAATCCAGAGCTCAAGTATTAGCTGCAGAAGAGACTATGTAATAAAGCAGGGATCCCACTACTCCATTTCAGAAGAACACATCAGTTCCAGGCTGCCCGACCTTAATGCTCATGCAAAACAAGGACCAGTTCTGCACTGAGGTGTAATAAAGTGTGAGAAATCACTGGTTGCTCAGATTTGATCTAGCAACTGCTGTAATCCCCAGGAGATTTTGGCAGGGCTGCTATTCAGCCAACTATTAGAGCTGTGCTCTCACTGGATGTAGTTTGTATGCTAATTGGAAATACAAACCATTTTTCTGTTGAGCTTTGTCATAATGTCCCGTGCAAGTGTGAAAAACGCCTGGTGAGGAGTGGAGATAAAGAAAAAACAAACAAGAGTTAGTCCCAAGATACATTAAAGACATGATAGATTTGGAACAGCCAGACATATGAACAGTACAGTGTTCTGCAGGCCACTAATGGCACTTTGAGCTGCAAGACACTCTCTGTACAATATCTGCAAACTTAAAACCTCAATAAACATGCTTGAGAAGAAAAAACTTTCTATTATGAGACTCAATTCTACCAATCTTTGAAGCAATTGAACAGACTTTCCCTTTGCATACCTCTGGAGGGGGAAAGAAAAATCAGCTGAAGAGAAGGCTGCACATACTAACACTCTATTCCCCTCCAGCTTAACTGTGCATCACAACTAGAAACACAGAGAGGTTTGAGGATGGGTGCCTGGGAATTCTCAGTAAGGTCAGCTGGTGTCTGTCCTCCAAAACCTTTGCTCCTGGGCTGTCTCTAAGGCTATTTAAGCTTCCAATACACCGTTATTTAAAAAAACCTCAAAACAACAAAACCCCCCATAAATAACGACTCTCAGCATCCCCGATTTCAAACCACGAAGGAGCAAAATAACTGCTGTAGCAGAGTAATTCTACAGTTCTCCAGAAGCAGGGAAAAGCAAGACATAAGAGTATCTGGAGACTTTCACAAACCAAGGACAGTTCCAGAATGTAAAGAGTGTAATCACCTCCCCTTTCATTGTGTTCAGAACATATCCAAAGAGAGACACTCATTTAATGCAAATAACTCACAGTAAATAAATAAATAAATTCATTTCTGACCTCGAGAACATCACAATTGCATAATTTCCCAAAAATGAAGCATTTGGTGGAAAGTAGACTAAATCATCAGTGATTGCCAAATGCCTACACCAGCTACATTTTTTAATGCTTTTTTCACTATTCATGTGACAATTTAAAAAAATATTCAGGCAGCCAAATCATTTGGAGTAAACACAAACCACTGCTGTGCATTTAATGACCTGCAGGAGCTCAAATGAAACTGCAGGTGTGCCATGAAAAGCCAAGTCGACCCTCCAGAGGAACTCAAGCAGAAGATGGGTACTTTTTATCAGGAGACTCAACTATCCACCCCCACTGGTATTGCTGCTCATGGTCACACTTCCAGTGCCTGCTGTGGGAACCACAGGGACACTGAAACGGGGTCAAACACTGCTCCAGCTGCAGCACCATGCAAATCTGTCCCTTCTAACTATCCTGGATAACAACAGCCATCCTGCAATCACAAAAAACATGCTGGGCTGGAATGACAGCCCTCCTGTTGCTTTAAAGTAACAATGGCTTCAGTTTGTAGTTAATTTGTCAGCTGCATGATCAGAGTTAAGTACATGTTTGGAGGACTTTCAAAGGGTATCCCACAGAAAGGTTTGAAATGATTAGGTACAGGAACAACACTTAAGGACAAGTCTACCTTACTGGATGAATAAATCTTAATGTCACTGCCTTCAGATATAACTATTTTTTGTCCACACTTCATACAGTTAAGATCCTCCCCCTCTTTCCCCAAGATGACACAAGTGATTTATAGTAAGATAGACTGGACTTGAGCCAACTCTTCCTTCCAATTCCATTTCCTTATGCTCTTATAAATAGGGATCATCTGTTTTTAGCACAGAATTTGTTTGCAGGAAACAAATTACAAATCTCTAGATAGTATTGTAAGTCTTCTTCCTCCTCTAACATCAGCTTATGACCTGGTGTTCCAGGTTAACACACAAATTTTCAGTCTCATCTGCACAGCATGTATTTAGTAGTAACCTGAAGGCTCTTTATCCTGAAAGTAAAGAATCCTGAATCCAATTTCCTGCACAAAGCACTGCTCTAAAATTACACCTATTCCTTGTCTAAAAGGACTTGAAATTTAAGTAGCAAGGCACAGACATCTAAAGCAACTGTTTGCTACAGTAACAGTAAACCACTGTGTTACCACCCATTTAAAAACCAATTCCAGACGTTACCAGAAAACAAGGAGCAGTTGGATTATAACAGAGGCTCTCTAAATATAAGAAGCTTGGTGACCCAGGAGCACAGCTGGGACTTCAGGTGCCAGATGAGGTCAGAAAGCCCAGCAGATGACCAAACAGACCCCCCCAGCAGGAATTCAAAAAACACCGAGCATAACACCCATCTCTTACCTCTTCCACGTTTATGCTGGATTTTGCACTTGTCTCCAAAAATTTGATTCCATAATCAATTGCTAACTGGAAGAGAGGTTAAAGTGTTTCAGTGGTTTTGAGGTTCCTTTGTAAAAGGGATGTTTCACATAGATTCCTAACAGGACAGATGCTGCAGCAAGCTTTAAAAACAAAACCAAGCACTGCTTTTCTCTTGCAATAAGATTAAAGTTACTGAACAATCAGACAAAATATTAGAAGAGGCCACACACCATCATATAAAGTCAAAACAAACAAACAAACAAAACCCAGATTGATTTCTCACAAAAAGACTTGGGCTCTAAAAGAACATTAAGGCAGAACCTTTACTGATATGGATTTATGGGCCAGATAATCATACAATCATGCCCTCAGCTCTGCTCCTACCAACTACACAACTTCAGCTGCACACGTGAGAGATTTCACAGGGTTCTTACTCATCTGTTTGTTCTGCAGAACAACTAATTACTTAAGCTTTAATAACAGCACTCATGACAAGAGTAAGTAATTCACCCCCATGGTGAATTGAGTAGAACATGATCAAACTACACACAAAATTGATGTTGAGATCTAAAATACTTCATGCTAGAGCAAAGGCCAACATTCTTAGCAGGATCTTGCCTTCAAGACAACAGTACCATGAAGTTTATTTAAACCTGAAAACAATCAAGTGCTATTTCAAGACAAAACCCCCAAACCTGGCATCCTGTAAGCTTCTGAAGTGACAGATTTGAGACCTGTTATGTCTCATAAGCTTAAAACACACCAAACATCCAGGAGCTAAAATCCTAAGAGAAGTAGGTTTCTGAATGGGGTAAAGTCATCAAATCTTACCTTCTCCCCTTTTTCTTTTGAGACTTGTCTTTTTTCATTCATATCACACTTGTTACCCAGGATCATTCTTTCTACATCTGAAGAGGCATGCTGAGAGAAGGAAAAGGAACCTCTCAGAAACAAAGTGCATCATGGTTTAAAAGAAACTTTTGTGTCAAACTCCTCCACGACTATTTTATTTTAAAGAAATTATCCAATGTCAAGGCATTACTGAGAGAGACTGATTTTTGAAACAAGCAATTAAAACATTAAAGTAGGTTGGAATAAATACTCCTAGATTACACTACAGATCAAATCTGTGCCATGGGCTCTGTTCCAGGTTGCACACGTGCCCAGGCATTTGGCTATTCTGGAAACAGAACTGTACACACTTTACTTGCAAGTGGTGCTTGGACATCTGGGGGATTTGGTTGGAGTATCATTATGGAATGTATTTGTATTTTTAAAATAGATTACTAATAAAAGTCTCTTTAAATTAATAATCACTTCAGCAAGAGAACTTTTTTAGCCCAGTCACTCTTGCATGAAATGGCTCACTAATACAGGAATTTTAAGAGCCAAAGAAAATACTAAAGAAAAGCCCATGGATTTTATGTTTAAGAAAAACAAACAGTAAGATTCTGTTACCTAATTACAGCTTCACTAAAATTACGATTTCTCCTCTAACTTCAGAAGGACCTATCCCTACCTGGCAGAGTGTCCCATCAAAGAATTTACCATAAGTCAGCAGGAAGGAAGCTCACCCCAGAGCAAAGGAAAAACTCAAAACTCTCTAATCAGACACACAGAACACAGTGAGAACTGAAATCAGAGATCTCTCTCATCATCTAAGTGACAGGTGGGCACCTTGAGATCCTGCTCCTTCCCATTCCTTAGACACACCCAAAGTATAAAAAGAACAATAAAAGTCATCCAGTAAGAACAGTTTTGAAACACCTTGTGCTTACTTTTCAAACTTCAGTTTTCTACCTTCTATCCTTAAATGAACAAAATAATATTAGTCCCATTAGCAACCACTGCTGCATTCATTGCACAGTAAATTGGCCATAAATGCTGGCTACTATAATGAGTGAAAAATTACTTATTATCTGTCCCAGGGAAATTCTAAGATGGAATGAAGCACTTACCTCCTCTATATTTCTTATCCAGTTTTTTATG
Source organism: Pseudopipra pipra (assembly GCF_036250125.1). Taxonomy (NCBI): domain Eukaryota; kingdom Metazoa; phylum Chordata; class Aves; order Passeriformes; family Pipridae; genus Pseudopipra; species Pseudopipra pipra. The sequence continues at coordinate 2,439,665 of NC_087560.1, read as the reverse complement.
TTGTCAAAAGACTTTTCATTTGTGATGTCATACACCAGCATAATTCCCTAAATAAAATTAGGAAAATCTAGTTAGATGAGCTAGCACTATTGGCTGACTTTTGATCTATGCTGTAGGTTTAATTATATTTGCAAAGAAATTCAACATAAGACTTAATTCACCTATAATCCTTTTCAAGGCATTATGCCATGGCCGGGAATTTACCCCAAATATTACTACTTAACATCTTTTGCCACTGTTCACACAAAGCAGTAATACCATGTAACAGCAGCACAGCTTGTAATCAGCAAGTTTTAACAGTGCTCCAACATAAAGTATCTCAAATCACAGCATTAAGAGCATTACAAGCACTTGTAGCACACAGGGTGCAAGGCTGGAGCCAGTTATTTGACTTCAAGTCATTCCCAATGGAGAAAAAAGTAACAGTAGCTGTTGCAGGTGATTGTATTTCTAGCCCAGATTTTGCATTCTTTACTGGCTGAAGGAAAAGCAATTCAGTGAGAGACATTTTTAATATTAAAATAATTCATTACTCATTTTTCACACACTTCAAATGTTTAAAGGGGTTGACTGCATTAAAAAAAAAAAACAACACCAAACCTGTCTGATTAAAGCTTGGCAACTTTATTATAATCTGCTGAAATGTTAATTGTATGAAAAAAGACAATAGGGCTTGAAGTTTCATCACCAAAACAGGCCTAGACAAAGTCCCAGCAGGCTTAAGAAAGGAAAAACAAACAAAAAACCCCCAACCAAACCACAAACTTCACTCCCCACATCTCAAGCCACAATTATCCAGTCCTGCAGTTGCAGACTTACAGGATACAACCTTAAGAAGAGCAAACCAGTTCCACCAGTTGTGTTTGGCTACTCTGAGAGGGACACTCACCATGGCTCCTCTGTAGTAGGCCGTGGTGATGGTGCGGAATCTCTCCTGGCCAGCTGTATCCCTGCAGTTCAGGGGGAAAAGGGAGTTGTGTTACACTCATCTGCACTCAGAGGTGTCTTTTTAAACACAGTAACAGTGCTACCCCAGAAATACCCACCTGCTGCTGCCAGCACACTCAGTCTCTACTCACCCCCAGGCAGGGAGCGGGAGCGTTATCACTCCCCTGTGCCTTGGTGAGCACAACCAGGTATCAAAGTAGCAGAGATTACATTTTATTAGGCTGCATATTTTAATTTACAGCTGTGCAGTTAATATTTCTCCTCCACAGGGAACAGCTATAAGCACATTTCAGAGGACAGCTTTGGACAGAATGGGAAGTTGCTGAAATGCTTGCATGTGAACAGGCCATTTCCTGTGCTCCTGAAGCAGAACCACCCCCAGAGCAAGCCAGAGGAAAGCACAAACCTCATGGACAGTCAATGAATTAAAGGTATGAAACTTCTGGGACTCTGAAGCTCAAAAGCTCTGAAGTATTCTTCTCTAAATGAATACAATATTCACTGCAAACTTAAATTCCCTTGGAATACTTACCATATTTGCAGCTTGATTTTCTTTCCATCTAATTCTATTGTTCTGATCTTGAAGTCGATTCCTGCCAGAGAAAGAGATACTCTTCAGGTCTGCAGTTAATGCCAAGGAAGTGTTCAGTTTCCTTTTGGCAATTTGGTCAGAGCACACTCAGTCCAAAGAATTATTCTGAAGTTGTCCCCCCTTGCACACCCTGGGGAGTGCTCAGAGCACACAGAGCTTTTCATCTGCACCCAGCGTGGCCAGGACAAGTTATTCTGCACAACAAAACCAGACTAAACTCATCCTCACTACCAGCTGGCCAAGAATATTAGAGAAGATTTGGTCTCCAAACCCTTCCACTTCACACCAATAAGGTCACCAGTTTGAACACGTATTTCTCCTGAACTTTTGAGCAGCCCCTGCAGTCAATTCCCTGGTACCTCTAAATTAAAATCCATGGTGACCCCTGAGCTCCTTCTCAAAGCCAGCATCTACTTCTGAAAACTGATGTTTAATGCAGTCTAACCAGACATCACAGTAAATGGTAAAACAACACAGCAGACAAGTCTTACAGGGAGGTACTGAAGGTGGCTGAAGTACACCATGAATGGGACTTTTTCAAGAACTTAGATTTTCTAGGAAGCTCTGAAAGGTATCAATCAAAGGCATCAAATTCTCTCCTTTTCCCCCTTACACTTCCACATGGTACCGAGGTACCCATCAGTTCTCAGATTAATTTTCAAGACAGATTTTAAGTCATGGGCAAAAAAAAAATAAATTAAAAAAATTATCTTAGAGGGGCTTAATAATGTCTTTTAAAAGTTTAGAGGAGTGAAATGGATCTATGAATCAAACATAAGATTTCCATTATTAACTACTTTAACTTTTGCATCTCTAAACCTATACTATAACATAGGTCATATTGAGACTATTCAAGTCTCACTATGTGACTGACAGATTTTTGGGCAGCCAACCCCATGTACCCTCCAAAATAATCTGTTTTGAAACTAATGGCCCATTTTCTCTTCACTGAATCTTAAATAGTTACTTGATATTTAGTCGTAGTTTGTAAAAGATAGGGGTGGGGCTGAGTTATTTTGTTTATTTAATTTCTTCTTTCTTAAGATGCAAATTAACTGACAATTATCAAGAGTACCTTAATGGGAAAAAATGCTGTTTCTAGCTTCAAGAAGTCATCCATCACTTAAACAGGAAGTTATGGGATTTTTTAATATACCACAGTAGAATCTGAATATGAAATATGGACATTCATTAGCTATTTGACTTCCCTTCTTCTCACATGCATTATTACTGTTTTAATATACTGAAAATACCAAGTTTCAGCCACTTAATCTTAATGTGCTCTGGATACATAGTTCAGCTCATTAGTTAGAATACAAATTATGAGAAGAAATATCACATCAGCACTTTAACAGCACATGAAATTAATTGCACTCATTTAAAATGCTATGACTACTGCTCCAATTGCAACTTCCCAAGATTCACTAGTAGATTTACAGGCAAAAAGATCTTCCAATAATTCCCACTTTTCTAAAAATGACATGAGAATTATGCATATTTTCTCAAAATCCCTATTATATTGTAACAGAAGTTTGGCAAGTTTGTTTTATTTTACAATGGACAGAATTTTCCTTCTCTTGTAAAGATTTTTCTCCTAACTAGGTGCAATCACAGCTGCTGAAGTCACAGGTAATTGTATTGAGGTCTGAAAACAAATAACCTTTGCTCTGAATAGATTTTGTTTTGCCCCCAAAGGTTATAAAGCACAAACACGGATTTCTCTGCAAAGGGAACTGTACCGTGGCAACAGCAAATTAAATCAGTTTTAAAAGCTCGTTTGTGTCTGGGCCTGAAGCTTCAGTGTAACAACAATCAGGAAAACCAGGTTCAGAGACTACTGTGGTTTAGAGATAATTCTGCCTGTGCTGTGAACTCTGAAGCTCAGACACAGCAGCACAAGCAGTGACAGACTCCTGCAGGGATGGTTTTCCAGGAGGCTCCCAGCTGCAGTGTGAGCTCCCCACGAGCACCAGTCCACGTCTTGCACAGACTGGTTTCTTGTGGTTACTCATTTCCCTCACATTGCCAGAATGATTTATACAACCATTCCTTTCACCACTTCTAAAACTCAGGATCTCCACAAAGTGCACCTTCTCTGATCATAGGCTTTCTAGTATGAACTTCACCAGAATTCTTAAAGGTGAACTCCAAAGCTGAAAGAAGAATCTAAAGGGAAAGGCCAAAAGTACCTCTGTTATGACACTACCATGTTTAACAAATGCAACTTTTTAGAGGCCAAAATGAACTAGAAACTGATGTTTCTTTTGTGCTTTCAGTTCAGTGCCAGGAAGTGGTGAGCTGCACACGTTTGTAGAGCAAGGCTGGCGACATGTGCTACCACTTCCTGCCAAGTGCACTTGCATGGCCACGAGCTGGTTACAGCTACATTTCAATTACAGCATGTAAAACCCTCCAAAACTACAGCATTTCAGCAGCAATTCTGGACTGAAAATTTCCTTTATTAATTCTTTTGTACAGTCACACACTGGGATACAAAAGTTACTCGAGTCTAATACAGAGGAGTCGTTTGTGACTTTGATTGCAAAGGATCACACAGCTTGCAGTTTTAAAATGCAACATGGAATGGAGAAGAAGCCCAGAAACATCTGGATGTCCATCTGAAGCTAAGTTTTAGAAGCTTTCAGAAAACACACACTCAGATTAATTCTTAGAGTGCAAATGCTTACAGGATAATTATTTTTAACTGCTCAAGTGCAGTTGTCACGCAAAGGTGTGACACACTGGTGCCCACCTAGCAAGTCAGTAAACATAGATCAGAGTGACACAGGAGCATTTGCTGCAGGAATCACAAACTTGCAGATTGCAAGGATGAGGTCCAAGTTGCAATTTGTGTATTAGCTAGGACTGTAATTGCTTGCACTTCCCTTGCAGCATGGGGTAAAAGTAGCTGAGGGCTTATAATTCTTCAAAATCCTTTCCAGATCCTGCTGACTATAGGCCAGGGATGCATCCTCACTCCTCACTTTACTGAGGGTATTTTCTTCTACAGCTTCCAGTAAAACTGTCAAAGAATACAGTGGGCAGAGAAATCTGCACACCAAAATTCAGTGTCACTGGTGCCACATGAGTGGAAAGCCACGGGAGCTGCACGTTGCTGTATTTACCCTGCACTGCTGGGCACAGCCAAGGAAATTCAGGCTGTGCCACTGTTCAGTGCCACACAGCCAAGTGTCAGAGGCCAGGGGGACTGGCCTCACCAAGGCCTCTTTGGGCTTAAGCCAAAAAGTCATGTCCAGCTCACACTCCAAAAGCATTTCTGCCACCATTTTTCCCACCACTCCACTCCCTAGAGACATGTTCCTTCTTATTCCAACCCATCTGGGCAGATTTGACCCATAATTAAGCTGCAATGCATTAATTTTAGAGAGATATTGTGAAATGTTGCAAAGAGCTCACAACATTACAACACTAAACATCCTGAATGTACAGGACACTTCCAAAGGCTCCTTTTCCAGCTCCAGTACCGATGGTTTCCTACCATGAACCTTCACAGAAGCGGCCTGACGCAATTCCTGCAGGAATGTGGGACAAGCTGAGCAGGGAGGCTGAAACAGTTCGTTTTGTTACTTTAGTTTTTAGAACAGTGGCTTACTCAGGGCATCACTGTTACTCTTTTGTTCTGCCCTCACCCCGATTTTAACCCTGTAGCCATCAGGGGCAGTATCTCAGGTTCTGCAGTGCTACAGTATCTGTCCCAGCCAGGACTCCACTGCAACTTTCCCCTACACAGAACCACAGGCTGGACTAAGAGATTGGCTGGTTTATTCTTTTCAACAAAGCTCCTGCTGCAGAAAATGCTGCAGCACAAAGAAACCAAAGAAACCAAACCCAAGTATTCTGGCTGGAGCGAGTCAGCTGTCACAGCAGCACCAGCAAATACTTCCTGAAGGTAAAGGTTTCTCTGGTCTTCAGACTGCTCAGCAAAAAGGGTCGTGTTCCTCAGTGTTCCTTACGAGCAGTAAAAGACAGGCAGAAAAGAAACATATACAAATTAATGTAAAGAAATATCAGTAACCACTGGCAGGCAAATATTAGAATGTTTAATTTTTACCTTTAGTACGCAATTTACCTGTATTTTAAGTTAATTTTTCATGTGGCTCAACACTAGTTTTGCAGCAGCTGGACTTTCCATGTGCAGCTGTAGCAAGATGTCAGCCAGGAAATGAGCACCTTGCAGGATGCAAATAAACATCAATCTCTGATAGCACACACTGTCTATACATACTATACCTACCACAGTACAGTATTTCTCCAGCTCTGGCAAAGCAATACTTCATTTAAAAAACAAAACACAAGTACTCAATGTACTAGCATTTTAAATTGTTTAGCTCTGCTTTTTTAAAACATATAAGCCAAAGGAATTTTAAAAAGTGATTAACCACAAAAATTGGCAAAGAAGCTGTGAAAAAAATTAATACTGATTTGCTCGTTAGAAAAGGGTCTCATTTTAGTCCCATCTATCAAAGAACATAAGAGATGCACCACAGTTTATTAAAATTAAAAATAAGGACCTGTTTTGCATGACCTGCACGCAATAAAAACCTCACCCTCTCAGAGAAGCTGTCTTCCCACTTATCAAAATCTTATCTTACTCCTTTGAAGTAAGAATGGAAGAAGTGAAATGAAATTAAAATATTTTTTCAGTGGGATTCCCTGATAAAACACAAACTTTGTGGCACTCACCACCACTGGACATGGATCACAATAGAAAGCAATGGGGGAAGGAGTCAAACTACAAAGTCTCACCACCCTTTTGAGCAAATCAGCATCAGAACAACAGGAATTGCTGCATCAAGTTTCAAGCTGGGCCTACTCCAACTTTGAGCATTGGTCCTTCCTGTGCTACTGTGTTTCTATGTGGGGCTGTGGGGTCTGATGTGTTTCAGTGGGCTGAGCTGGAAAAGGAGAACATGTTGCAACGTCTTTACTGCAAGACATGCAAGTCTTCAAGAGACACAAAAGGAAAGGAAATCATTTCTGCAGCCACTCAGAGTTATCCCTGAATTAAAAGCAACTTTGAACCGAGCAAGCAGATCTGTAACTTACTTTCAAAAAAGGAAGTAAGAAGAGGCACATAACTGAAAATCAATGTGCTTCACCCTCAGTTTGTTGAATCCTGGGAGAGAATGACTCGGAAAACATCCCCAGCTGAGGGCCATCAGTTTGTAACCATATATTTCCCCCACAAGCTTACCCAAGGATTACTCCCATTTTGTTGTTCTGTTGTTGTCAGCAGTAGGTTTTGCAGGGTTTGGATCACAGGATTACAGCATCATGGAATGTTAAGGGGTTGGAATGGTCATTAAAGGTCATCTAGTCCCTGCCATGGACAGGGACACCTCCCATCAGACCAGGCTGCTCAAGGCCTTATCCAGCTTGGAACAGTGCCAGGGATGGGGCATCCACAACCTCCCTGGGCAACCTGTGCCACTGTCTCACCACCCTCACAGTAAAAACACTCACAATTATTTTTTAAGTGGTTTTTAACAGAATATTTTCTAGTGTTACATCAGTAGACAGTCTCATTCTATAAAGGTAGATAAATGGAGCTTCAGAAATTTGCTCTTATATCAGATCTTTCTAGAAGAATTACAGTAAAAATAAAAACCGATGAAGTAGGACTCAAGATCAGTGTAAAAGGCAGGGTGGGGAACACTTGCAACACACCAGTGCGTCACACAGCCTCACACAAGAGAACAAAGTCCAATCATTTTGAACTTGAACGTTTGGCTTTAGTCCCTAGTAACATCTGCAAGGAATTTTCAGATGATCTCAGCAATGTCTTGTATCACTATGTAAATTAAAGAGGCAGTAGTCTTTTATTGCAGCCATTCAAAAATACAGTAGATGAACACGAAGCGACACACCAGGGTGAAGGTCAACATTTTTTTCCAACGTTGTAAAACAAATTATTCTGGAATTAAACACAAGTGCAAACAGCTTTAGTTATTCTTTCACAACTTAAAGGGACAAACTGTATTCTGTTCCTTCTGGACAGCCCATAGGAACCCCCAGCACACTGGTAAACTCGAGTGGGCTGAATGGGCTCCTTGGGGTTAACTGGCCTTTCTTCATGGAACTATTCACCCCCACAAAGAATCTCATACCTCACAACGAGACACAGAGCAGTGTCTTGCACCTTGGAAGTTATTAATACTGTAAGGTCCTTAAAGTTTAAACACTGGCCAAATAAACATATACAAGTGGCTGAGGTAGGTAAGGCAATAAAGAACTGGGGTGCCACGTGTATATACAACATAAGGCAATTTCCTGCTCCTGAGACCTTTGCTTTGAGCAACCTTTGAAATGCACGACTTTAGGCACCAAAAATACTCAATATAAAATTCAAGACTATAAACCAGCACAATAGTAGAAACTTAATACTGCTTGACACGAGTGAAATTATCAACAACAGCCCAACTTTAAAAGGGACTGAGTCCCTGCAGGATGTGTTTTAGAGCTTACAATCCAGATACTACAGCTCTGTGAAAGTGCACAGAAACTAACTTATGGTCTACCTCTCATTCCCTTTGCAATGGAAGACAAGCTACACTTGATGGTAACTCAGTCTCATCTAAAATAACTTTTAAAATTGCGCTCCTGATACAGACAGCCAAGTTTGTTTATTTTGAGGATTATTTATAGACTGCCTGTCTCTAGGAGGAATGCATTAACTGAGCTGCTTAGAGAACATGCTCCTCTCAGGCCAGTGTGCAACTGGAGAGCAGCAAGGGTTGTAACTGGCCAAGAGACTGAGCTGAGGGTACAGTTTCACAGCCACTGGAACTGGGGCAGGTCCTGCCACGAGCAAGAGTCATGACCAATAACCTCTCTGGAACAGGTATTTGATTCTTCTGCTTAATTTGAGATGACATATGGTTGGTCCATATGAAAAGCATCATTTAATTGGCAAGACAAAAAAAAAAACCCAAAGTAAAACCCCAAGAACAGGAAAAACTTATCCCAAATCTCTTGCTTGTAAACTGGATATATCTGTAGATTTAGAAAACATTGTCTTTAACCAAGATAACTCTAATTGAATATTGCTGTCAGGAAAAAAAAAATTACTTCATCCAAAGTTAGCATCTTAAGCACCCAAAAAGTTGAAAAAAATGGCTTATTAAAAAATTCCTATGCAACCAATACTAGCTGGCCACCATGATTTAAAGTTCATCGTTTACTATTCACACACCGTGCCAGTTGTGACAATAAGAACAGGCCAAAAAGGTTAGGTTTGGGTTTGTTCTGTAATTTTTGGTCCTGATGAACCTATATGGCTGTCAAGTGAGAAATGGAGATGCCACTTCTATTTTTAAAAGCCTCTTAAAAGTCTCAGGGCTCCCACTGGATCTGGATGCCTACACTAAGCTGGTTATTCAGAGTGAAGAAATAAAGACTTTGAGGAGCCACGACATGATCTGTTTAAAACAAAAAGCTAGGACATGAAAAGTGAGCACACAGAGTGTCCCAGGATCACAAAGCAAAGTGAGAGCTGGTAAGTCAGTGCTCACTCAGAGATAAAACACCCTCTCAGAGTACAAACAATGCACTTTGTACCTTCCATTCCAGCAGTGCCTGTGACAGGCACCACACACAACTCCCACCAGCTGCAGGTTTGACACAGGTATCGAGGACACGATGGCAACAGTTGGTGTGTACAAGCAAACACTGTTACAGCCCAACAAGACTGCCAAGCATCTCCTTTAGAGGTCTGGGGACACCAAATAGTGTCAGAGATAACAACAAGTTAAACTGGATAATGTTAGAGCTGGTATAAATTACACACGACCACTGTAAAGACAGAAGTGATCCATTTATTGCAAATTTTACGGGAATGCAGGAACACTCCACTCATTAAACAGCTGAGATTTCAGAGGGCACAGACCTGCCAACACTGGAGGAAAAAGCACAGAGAATATGGGTATTACCAGGAACATAAACAAGGATAAAAATGCAACAAAAAAGCCCAGCACACATCAACAACGGTGGCAAGACAGTTCTCAGCTGAACTTGGTACTCAGTCCAAAAGGATCTTGGTTATCTGTGGAGATCAAAATGTCTCATCCAGTAAGAATTATCTTTGTTACGAGAACTAATCTAATCTAGGAATTTCAGTTAGAGTCTATAGTTGTGTTTTAGAAACAAGTGTGGAAGGTACACAGTGAGGCAGCAAAATCAGGCTGAAAAGTCAAAGTAGAAGGTTTAAAGTTCCTGAAGTTATTTTTACAGACAGCACTCTCAACAGCCCAAGAACATCATTTTTCTCATGTTTTTTTTAAACCCCTGTTTTAACATGAGGTAAGTAAGCATGTAGGGGTTTTGGTTTGATTTTGTTTGTTTGTTTGGGAAGCAAAGGACACGAGGAAAGAAGGGCTGCTTTGTTTAATTTCTTACATGAATGATGAAATAGGTCTTTTTGAAAGGTTTTTCCTACCTGGATTAAGAGGCAAAACCACATAACTTATTAGCAAAGGCCATACTTGTCTTTCTGGCACATAACAGTTTTCTTTTCCTACATCACACAAGGTTCTTTTAATGAATTAACTTTAATTAATTCTTTAATTTCTTCAGCTCATTTTTCTGCATTGCATATTCTAGTACTCTTCCCTAAGTCACTTCTGCTAAGCCAGAGAAGTTCTCCCAGGCAGTTACTCTGACTGAACCTTCCTCCTTCCCTCCAGGTGACACAGACACCTCACCTCATCTTTAATCCCATCTGAAGTCACACCACACTTTGAATCACTAAGGAAAGCTATTTCTCTCTGGCAGATGAAAGAAAGGAGAATTTCTGGGGGGTGTGTGGGGGCTGTAAGCAGTGTATGAGCTCCCTGGCTGGCAGCCACTTTAGCTTTGCCCAGTTTCTTATACTCAATGTGTTTTTCCCAATTTCCAGATTTGGTGCCAGACTCCTACTAGAGACCAGTCTGCTTGAAGCATTCTCAGATGCTGCCATACACAAAAGAGAATGACCCACTGACAGTCAGCATCGGGTTTCTTTCAGCCTGGAGGAGGCTGAGGGGAGACCTCACAGCAATCTAGAGCTTCCTCAGGAGGGCAGGCTCTGAGCTCTGCTCTCTGGGACCAGGACAGGACCCAGGGAATGGCCTGGAGTTGTGCCAGGGGAGGTTCAGGTTGGATATTAGGAAAAGTTTTTGCACCTGAACAGGCTCCCCAGAGCAGTGGGCACAGCACCAAACCTGACACAGTTCAAGAAGTGTTTGGACAATGCTCTCAGGGACAGGGTGGGATTCTTGGAGTATCCTGTGCAGGGTCAGGAGTTGGACTCAAAGATCTTTGTGGGTCCCTTTCACCTCAGGATATTCTGTGATTCTAACTCTGTGCAAGAGCCTCACACAGTGCAACTTTGTTAATGTTACTATTATTCATAGTTTATTCACATTAGAAAAGCATTGGATCTATCTTACACATCTAGTCAGCCTGATGACTTGCCACTTCAGCTACCATAACATCCAATTAAACATGAAAAGCAATATCATATCCTTCAAATTAAAAACACTCACCTTCTATCACAAAATATGAAATAAAGCATCACCATAAATACTGCATGTGTTATTATTATTAATAATGTCAGTTAAATTCTGAAATAAGGCAGTTCAAGATGTATTTCTACCAAAAGGATGACCTTTTGCAGAAGGACTAGGAAATCCTTCCTAAAAAGTACACAAAAAATCCCCAAACAGAAGCTGTATGTCTTCAACCAACACATTTCTTCCTACACTTACTCACTGTTAGTCTGTGCTCTTAACTCTGCATTCAAACTGAGTCACAAAAGCAGCTCTAAGCTGCCCTCCTGTCACTCAAATACCCAGGAACACACGACCAAGACAGACCCCCATCTGCCAGTTAGGAAGGGCATCAACAGTCAGACATCTGTCAGTGTTTCACACAACACCACCACGAAAGCTGCAGCAGCGTTTTTAATAAAAGCCAAACAATTTCACTCCCGTTGCTGCAGGACACAGAGGGTAACACAACCTCTGCAGCAGACGAAAACCAAAGTCTAAGATGTCTTTTGTTACCAACCAGGTGTTAGTATCATATTTAAGGTCACAAGAAACACAAACTTTAATGCTTTTAACCTGTGATGTCTCCAGCTACAAGGTCAGGACAGAGCCCTGCTGACCACCCGCCACAGCCACTGAAAACAGAATCATTGCTCCAGGTTGGTATTTACCTCCATAACCCCGTGTGCCCCTATTCCCTGCAAACCCCCTCCTCACTCTGTGCTGAAGAGATACTCCAGTCTCAGACCCTACAAGCCTGGAACACACACTCCCATTCCACAGATCCATACAGTGGTGCCACCTGAGACGCTGAAACTCATCTCACTCACTTCAAAGTCTCCCTGACAACTGGTTTATGGGAACGACCATTGATAAAGTACTCCTGACAATGCTTTCCTGGTGCCTCCCTCCCTTTGCTCATCTATCATTGATGTGTTTTCTTCCACAGCTCCCACCATCTGGAGAAGCCCAAAGAAACTGAGTGAATGAGGACAGGGAATGCTGAACCTTAACGGGAGGGTGGAAAAAAACCCCAAACCAACAACCCAACAACCAATCCTTTGTCTATCACACAAATAAGTAACCATGGGGAAGGAGAGTAGAAATATTTAATGAGGCATAATTTGACTTGGATACACTAAAACAATTTCCATTACGCATTACAGACATGGAAATTTCACTGCAAAAGGGAAGTTGATAATTTTGCTTGACAAAGGATTTTCATCTGAGTGTTCAAAGGTCAGCACACACGTGCTTGCCTGCCAGAGTAGAGTCCTATTTTGGAAGATGTAGGCTAAGGAAAAGTTACTTCTGCAAAAATCAACAAATGGTTTCAGCTCTCAGATCCAGTCCTATCTCATGGGCAACTTCCTGCCAAAGGCTGATATCATCTTGGATTAAAAAAATAAATAGGACCAATTTTGTTCCAGTCAGCAAGCCTTTGGATGGAGTCAGAAATGCTGTCAGCTAAGGAGAGCCAACCTCCCTCTCACAGAAACCAGTCAATACAAAAAGTTGAAAGGAATGCAAAGAATAAACCTTATTATTTCTAATGATAAACCAAATCCAGTTTTACCAGACAGCACTACTTGAACAGCAAGCTAAGATACTTGGAGACTGCTACATTAATTCTTCCTATTCTTGTATATCACAATGGAACTACGAGCAAAATGCAGGAGATACTCCAAGATAAGTTTTGCTTTAGGAGCTGTTAGGCAGGAAAATGAGCTGACTCAACTGCATTTTACTTTCCATGTAGAAAGAACGGTGCAAAAGCAGAAGTTTCCACTCAGGAAGCAAACGAAACAACATAACCTTACATAACACCCATTCTAAAAAAAGTTTGATCCCATCCCATGTTGACAGTGAAAAGCTGATCCTCACTAAGGACCACAGTGGTGTTATGACTAGTCAGCCCTTTTAGAAATTCTCCAAACACAGCTACAGAGCCCCATATAACAAATTTAAAGCTGCTGAAGGCCAAGGACCTGTTGTGTCTAAAGCTGCTTAAGGCCAATCTGTGCTTTCACAGGTTGAAAACATCACTCAGAATAACTGAAAGGATCATCTGAGAGAAAGATCCCTGGTTCACTTCTCCTAACGGGTAGCAAAGTTTGCTGAAGGTATCAGTTATGCCAAGTAGTCAAAACAAAGATCAGAAAAACTCTTGTGCCAACAAGCCACCCCAACAAAGAATAAAAAAAACTCTGATGGATTATCAATACATATGCAGAGCACCTTTATCCTACTTCTCATGCAACTGTTGGTCACAGGACACGGGCTGGAAGTCCCTGCTGCCTGAATCAGTACAATGTTGACTACAGCACGACCAAAGTCTGGAGGAGAAAAGTCAAAGGCCCATTTCCCAACCTCCAAGCAATCTCCAAGGATGGAGCCTTGCAGGCATGTTCTGCATGACACAGAACAGAAGGGAACCTGCAAAGTACCACACAAAGTGTCTCGTGCACAATGGCAAAGTAACTACAACTCATTACTGACTTACTTCTATAATATCAACTCTGAGGAGAAGTAAAACAAATATTCTACAATAAAACAGCATTTCCATCTCTCCCTCCTACTTTATTTTTTTCCTTTTGGAAAGAATTCCCATTGGTCTGAAGTGCTGTAGTTTAATCTTGGTTAAACTACTAAAGAACAGAAGTGGGACATTATAAGGAAGTTATCTGGTACTACGATGTTGACCCTTCCATCATGGCAACAAAGTTTGTTTCTATTTCTGGATGTAGAATCCAGGAAAAAAGTTGAAACTATGAAAAATTTAACCCCATATAGTTAAAAAACCCTCTAAATGACTCACCTCACTCAAAACCAGCATGTAAATACATAAGATTAAACTTTGATAAAATTTGATGTCAACACATCTCGATCACACACCTTCTCAGACTTCTGCAGTTGAACTAAGCCTGACCTTGTCAACAGAGAGACCAGAGGAGAACCAAGGGACACAATATCACACATATTAATTAAAATCATTGTTAATTGAGCACACATCATAAGCACCACCATACTGCAGAACCCACTTCATGGAGAACACACAAACAAAGCAGCCTGGCAGCTCACAGTCCAGGAAAACTCAGTGTACTCAATGAGGAATACTGGTCTGGCAGGGCAGCCTGTTTGGGGCCAGCATTGCACCCCTCCACACCATGATAGCTTCACTCTATCAGCCAAGGGAAAAACCAGAATTGTTGAAAATGGCATCCCCTCAGCTCATCAGAGGGACCAGTTATGACCAGTGTTGAGAAACCTCCATGCACTCACCGAAAGCTAAAGGGAATGTGAGCACATCTTCAGGAGCAAACAGGTTAGATCCACATGACTGACCCAAAAGCAATATATGCAACACATGAGGAAGGCTGAAAAAACCCCAAGTATTTTTATTCCAGCTACGTCAGCACTTCATGAACAGTTTCACTATTTCCTGCATTGTCGACTCCCCTCTTTGGAGGCCCTTTGCTGCAAAATGAAAAGGGACTGGAGGAAACCAAGGACAAGAAGGAAAATGGACCTGTGAAATCACAAGTACTGCCTATGGAATTAGAAGTTGGCCTCAGCTCTC